>NC_090989.1:207071342-209796342 GCF_041146395.1 Eulemur rufifrons
TGACTATGATTATATTTGCTTTTAAAATGATGTTAGTATATTATAAAGATGGATTGTGTCATTATCCACTATGATGAACTTATTTTGGTGGTGGGAGAGGGGGAACTACACATAGCATTTCCTTTTAAATATTTAAAAAATAGCAATATTCTTCCAATAGGCAGATGCAAGATGACTTACTAACCATGGGCTTGAGAGGTTCAAAGAAGTCAAACATGGCCCCTGGGGTATCTTCCAAGAGTTAACAGGATTATTATATAGGGGACAAGATATGTATTTGTTGGCCATGATACAAGCACTATATCACATAGGAGTGGGATAGGTAAAATGCTTCTAAAGTCTACTTGTTAGATGTAGTGCATTATGGAAGACTCCATGGAGGAGGAAGCACTGAGTTGGGCATTGAAGGCGGGAACAGGTTTGGATGTGAAGAAATGAGAGCAAGAACAATGCAACCAGAGGGAATTTCATGATCAGGGGCATAAAACGCCAATGCAACCTGGTGTGGAACAAAGCAGCAGGTATTTTGGTTTGACCAGACTAGGAATCTGAAAGGAGAGTAACAGAATACAAGGTGCCAATGGCCATAGGCCCAGGTGCTGGGTACACTAGAGCTCCTATCTAAGGTGTTAGGCCTCACTGAGCTGTGGATAGGAAACCACTGAGGGCTTTGGAATGTGCGTGTGCGATGACTGGAGCTCAGGGGAAGGAATCTGCTTAAGAATCCGGGAAGGCAGGCTCGCAACCACAGCAACCGTCTGGGGGAGAAGCCATGGGAGCCCGGACCAGCGCTGCCCGGTAATGCCCGGACTGAAGTGAAAGTGGGCAGAGCCCGGGGCAGGTCCATCATTTGTCAGCCCCAGCCCCAGCCCCACCTTTCACTAGTTGCACCTCAACATTTACCTAAAGGAGAATCAAAAGGCTGTGTGCGGGAGACCAGAGAAGGAGCTGTGGCCAGCAGAGCCGTAGTCCTTCAGGCAAAGCCTGTGCTCTTTTAGAAGGCCAACTAGTGGCCATCTCTGCCTCCTGGAGCCAACCTTTGGGTGGATCTCACCCTGGGCCACCGTACCTTCCAGCCACATGTCACACCGTCCTTGCAAGGAGTCTGGGCAGTACATGGATGCACAACCTGTGACATTTCCAAAGCTATGTCAGTGCCTCTATCATGTGGCCTGGATCTGGAATCGGTCATGAGATGCTCTGGAAGAGCAGTCTGCATCCGCCAGATGGTACTCACCCTTCTTGGATGTCATTTTGAGTAAATTCAATCAGTTACTCCGAGTTTCCATCTCCTTCCTGACTATGAAATCCCTAAAAAAAAATTGCCTCTCCATGCAAGTGTCCTTTCTACCTTCTTTCAAAGAGCTGAGAATTATCTGAACATGAAATGAAAATGCACTATTGCTTCAGTGTCTTTGACTAATAACATTAAAGTGAAGATAAGGCTGGATCGTGAACAAACTGCAGTACGAGGGCGTAAAGGAAGAGGAACATGGATTTGACATGTTGAAATTTAAATCAACATTTCTTCTGGTTGGTGCTGGAAATGTGGTTTTTTTGCATAATTTGCTTGTCAGTTCAAAAATCTAATTTCTGATAGGAAGAACCTATCTGGTTCATCGGCTGAAGGCATCTCTTTGTGATCCACCTAGGAGATCCATGCCTTGATAGCAAGATGTAAAATCTTTCTTACACCAGGTCTAACCACTTACCTAAGGGTAAAATATGGTGAGTACCAGTCACCCTTGCAAGGGCTCCATCCACTAGTGTCACTGGTGTCGCCACCACCCACTCTCCCACTCAGCCTTAATAGCTATTTCTCTTGCTGCCAATGCCCAGAGCAGCAGCTACGCCCCCAAAGCCACCGCAGAGACCACCACTACTGCTGACACACAGGAGCTTCTGCACTGGGGTAGCTGATCCAGGCCTCCTATCAAAGTTGCTATGGTCAACACCTAGGGACCCACTGCCACTGTTGCTAAGACTGATGCTACCATCTTCAGTGGCTGCAGAAGCTGACAACCAGGCATCTCTTCCATGCCACTAGTGCCATCTCTTGAAAATACCATGCCACTGGGACAAAAGCTCCTGACACCCTATGGCCTCAATGGCCCATGAAGGCTTTAGCGAAACAGATTTTTGTTTTTATACCCTCTGTCATGTAGCAACTGATCATTACAACTGGGGCATGGGCCCATGAGGCCTGAGTTGGAGGAAACGAGTGAGACAGACACTGTGCTTGGGCCCATGGCTGCAGCGATCCCAGCTTCTCTGGCTTCACTCAGCGCCACAGTCTCTCTTACTTGGAGCACAGAGAGCATCACCCACTCCTACCACCACCTCATCTCCGAGCCCCAGCAACTAGCTGTCTGGCAAATTTTGAACAGTGAGAGATGGGGAAATGGGAAGGAGCCAGCAGATAAATTCTTTACCCTTCTGCATCCCCTATTCCCTCTCCTTCAGGGACAGACTCTTCCAAAGGCGCAGCAGTTCCTGTCTGGAAGACTAGATTATATCTAGATAGATATAGCTCGCTGTGAAGGTGTAGTCATCTCTGCGGTTTCCTTGTCTCACTTCTCTTTCCCCCTTTTCTTTCACTCTTGCTGCCTGGGATCACACCTTCCAATAGAGCTCTATTTTTAGGCCACCCTGGCTATAACCCTTCCTCTCTGACGCTGACCCAACATCCATTCTTTCTTTTCTGGGGCTTTCTCAGAATCTCCTTGAGTCTTCGTAGAAACAGGCCCCTCCACACTCTGTGGAACCACTAGACTTGGCTGAGTTCTCATGAGAATCCAGCTTAGGCCGTGGGCCGGAACCCTACAAACCAGAGCCCACTCAGGAGAATGGAAGCCATGCCGAGGAGTCTCGCTGGAGTTGTGTTGATAACAAAGAGTTCAATAGACAAAATAAAATTCTAGCAACAAAGATGTTGGGAGAGTTGAAAGGGCAAAGAAGACAGTGAGGAAAACTCACAGCCCCCCCCCCCCCCACTGCAGTGGCGGTCTCTGCATGCCGGGGAGCCGGTCCCCCCCCACCTCGGAGCGCTGTGGGCGCCATCTTGAAAGCAAAGGCGGAATCGCTCGGGAGCCATAAGGTGCCCAGCGGCTCTCTCTGCCCGGCGCCCTCCGCTGGTCTCTGGGCCCGTGCCGGGAGCGCGGGATATGCATGGGCACACTGGGCAGGAGACAATAAAGGGTGAACAATGTGGACCCTGGGGGAATCTCCGGCGGGGCGCGCTCCGCGTGAAGGGGTGGAGCTAAGCTAAGACGTTTAAAAAAAAAAAAAAAATTGAGTTGCTGCGGGACCCAACCTAGCGGGTGTGAAGGGGTGGAGCTACACTAAGGCGCAAAAACACAATCATTGAGTCGCCGAACTATATACTTCAGATTTATGTATCTCTTCGTTTAGCGATGTGATGTGGTGCTGTGTAGTTTTGTTTTTGTTCTTTTGTGTTTGTGTTTTTGGTGTTTTGGGTTAGGTTTTTTGTGTTGTTTGTTTGGTTTTTTTTGGTGGTTTTTTTTTCTCTTTTTTCTTTTTTTCCCTCTTCTCTTCTCTTTTTCTTTTCTCTTTCTTTTTCTTCTCCTTCTTTTCTTTCTCTTCTCTTCTTTTTTTTTTTCTTTTCTTTCTTCTCTCTTTTTTCCTTCTAACTGGGAAGCCACAGTGAGCTTCGGAATGGGCCAGGCCCCTGGCTCTGGTACATACCGGAACCTGAGTAGTCACCCCCAACGCCGGTGATCTGCAGGCGTACAATCGCCATCTTGGGGCCCACAGCCAAGTCACTGCGGAACAATAGGGTGCCAAGAGGCTCCCTGGACGACCCCCTCCTCTAGTCCACAGACCTTATATAGGGGCCCCGCCCATGTGTAAACACTGAATACTTCTCCAGAAGTGAGAGTGTGGAGCCTGGTCCCTGGGGACATTGGGCCAAGGCAGACTTTTGCCCGTGGGAGCTGCAGCAACTGGGGCGCTGAGCGAGCGAGGGCACCGTCCACTCCCCATAGCTAGCATCTTTCCTACGGATAGAGACAGAAACCACCCCTATAGAGGAAGAACCAAAGGGAAACAAACAAACAAAGAGAATTTCGGTCTACTACTAGTGTGGACCCTGCCTGTCTTCTGAAAGACCACAACACAGTGTCCTAACTCACCAAAGCGGTCTTGGATCACTCCAATCCTCTACGATTGGACCCATCAGAAGCAGTCCCCCAACTGAAATAGAAAAATCTCTAAACAATTCACAACAGTCTCCCCCTCTTGCCAAAGGAAGCAATATACCTAGCCTGCTTCACAACCTAAGAATAGAGCACAAAGAGTGCTGTTAACCAGACTAAATCTATAAGAAAAGATCCAACGATAAATCTAGATGGGAAGGGCCCAGCGAAAAAACACAGGGAGCACAAAGAATCAAACAGAAAGCTCACCCCCAAAGAGAAATACCAGCTCTCAACCATTTGACACAAACCAGACTCAAAACACTAACATGTCACAGGAAGAATTCCAATTATGGATTATAAACAAGCTGAATAATATACAAGAATCAATGGTTAATCAACACAAAGAAACCACAAAAAAAATACAGGATTTGGAGGAAAAATTCACTAAAGAAATTGAAATATTGAAGAAAAACCAAACTGAACTCCTAGAAATGAAAAATTCACTCAGAGAGCTACAAAACACTGTGGAAAGTCTCAAGAGCAGGGTAGATCAAATAGAGGAAAGAATCTCAGAAATTGAAGATAACTCTTTCCAACTAAATAAGTCAGTCACAGAGATAGATCAAAGAAGTAAGAGAAATGATCAGAGTCTTCAAGAAATGTGGGATTATGTGAAGAAACCTAACTTGAGAGTTATTGGCATTCCTGAGGGTGAAGAAGACAATAAGCAAGGGTTGGACAAGCTATTTGAAGACATAATCGAGGAAAATTTTCCAGGCCTTGCTAATACTCTAGACATACAGATTCAAGAAGCTCAAAGGACCCCTGGGAGATTCATAGCAAATAGGAAAACACCACACCATGTACTCATCAGGCTGACCAAAATATCCACTAAAGAGTCCCTTCTTGGAGCTGTAAGGAGAAAGAAACAAGTAACTTACAAAGGAAAACCCATCAGAATTACGCCAGATTTCTCAGCTGAAACCTTACAAGCAAGAAGAGGTTGGGGCCCCATTTTCACGCTTCTGAAACAGAATAATGCCCAGCCTAGAATCTTGTACCCAGCTAAGCTAAGTTTTCTATACAAAGGAGAAATTAAGACATTCTCAGATAAACAAAGGTTGAGGGAATTCACCAAGACAAGACCAGCCCTCCAAGAAGTACTCAAAAGAGAGTTACACACGGATCAGCACAAGAAAGATCCACGAATGTAAAACTACTCAAGAGCTAAAAATCAAATTCCAGATACCACAATGGCTCAGGAGAGAAAACATCACAATGAAGTTCTACCCAACAAGCTGAACAAAAAACCGTCTCACTTATCAGTTTTCTCAATAAATGTGAATGGATTGAATTCCCCGCTCAAGAGACATAGACTGGCCCAATGGATAAAAAAACACAATCCAAGTATCTGCTGTCTTTAAGAAACCCACCTAACCTGCAAAAATGCATTTAGACTGAAAATAAAAGGATGGAAATCGTTATTTCAAGCAAACGGTAACCAAAAGAAAGCTGGTGTGGCAATCTTAATTTCCAATAACTTAGCTTTCAAACCAACAAAAATAATAAAAGACAAAGATGGCTACTACATACTGGTCAAGGGCACAATTCAACAAGAAGCCATGACTATACTCAATATATATGCACCCAACCTAGGTGCACCTAGATTCATAAAGCAAACCCTACTAGATCTGAACCAAATGATAGATAACAATACTGTAATAGCTAGAGACTTTAACACCCCACTGACAGTACAGGACAGATCCTCTAAACAGAAAATAAACAAAGACATAATGGACCTAAATAGAGTGCTAGAACAAATGGGCATGGCTGACATCTATAGGACATTCTACCCAAAATCCACAGAATATACATTCTTTTCATCAGCTCACGGGACATTCTCTAAGATTGACCATGTCCTAGGACATAAAGCATGTCTTAAAAAATTCAAAAAAATAGAAATTATACCATGCATCTTCTCAGATCACAGCGGAATAAAAGTAACAATGAACACAAACAGAAACCCTCACTCTTACTCAAAGTCATGGAAGCTAAATAACTTTCTCCTGAATAATTATTCTATAAAGGAAGAAATCAAGATGGAAATCAAAAGTTTCTTTGAATTAAATGACAATGGAGATACAACTTATCAAAATCTATGGGATGCAGCTAAAGCACTCCTGAGAGGGAAATTCATATCCATAAATGCCTATATCAAAAAGACAGAAAACCTGCAAATAGACAACCTAACGAATAGACTCAAAGAGCTGGAGAAAGAAGAACAGAACGACCCCAAACCCAGCAGAAGGCGAGAAATTACTAAGATCAAATCAGAATTAAATGAAAAGGACAACAAAGAAACTATAAGGGAAATTAATAAAACAAAAAGTTGGTTCTTTGAAAAGATAAACAAAATAGACACACCTCTGGCTAGACTAACCAAGAGCACAAAAGTAAAATCTCTAATAACCTCCATTAGGAACATGAAAGGAGAAATCACAACCGATGCTACAGAGATACAAGATATCATCTATGAATTCTACAAAAATCTTTATGCACACAAACTGGAGAATGTGGAGGAAATGGACAAATTTTTAGAAACACATAGTCTTCCCAGGCTCAACCAGGAAGAAATAGAGTACCCGAACAGACCAATATTAAGAACTGAAATCAAAACAGCAATAAAAAACCTTCCCAAAAAGAAAAGCCCTGGTACAGATGGGTTCACACCTGAATTTTACCATACATACAAAGAAGAACTGGTGCCCATCCTACATAAACTATTCTCCAATATCGAGAAGGATGGAATTCTCCCCAACATGTTCTACCAAGCCAATATAACATTGATACCAAAACCAGGAAAGGACGCAACAAAAATAGAGAACTACAGACCAATTTCTCTCATGAATATAGATGCAAAAATTTTCAATAAAATACTAGCAAATCGAATCCAAGTACTTATCAAAAAAATAATCCACACAACCAAGTGGGCTTCATCCCAGAGATGCAGGGGTGGTTCAACATACGTAAATCTATAAATGTAATTCACCACATAAATAGAAGCAAAAACAAAAACCATATGATACTCTCATTAGATGCAGAAAAAGCATTTGACAAAATTCAACACCCTTTTATGATAAAAATGCTTAACAAAATAGGCGTAGATAGAACCTACCTAAAAATGATATGAGCCATATATGACAAACCCACAGCCAACATCATTCTGAACGGGGAAAAATTGAAAGCACTCCCACTTAGAACTGGAACCAGACAGGGCTGCCCACTGTCTCCATTACTTTTCAACATAGTATTGGAAGTCCTTGCGAGAGCTATCAGGCAAGAGAGCAAAATCAAGGGAGTCCAAATAGGGAAGGAAGAGATCAAACTCTCACTTTTTGCTGATGATATGATGCTATATCTGGAAAACCCCCAGGATTCAACCATGAGACTCCTGGAATTGATTAACGAATATAGCAAAGTCTCAGGCTACAAAATTAATATACACAAATCAGAGGCATTTATATATGCCAATAACAGTCAATTGGAAAACCAAATTAAAGACTCAATACCCTTCAAAATAGCAACAAAGAAAATAAAATATCTAGGTATATACCTAACTAAAGAAGTAAAGGACCTCTATAAGGAAAACTATGAAACACTGAGAAAAGAAATAGCAGAACTTGCAAATAGATGGAAAAATATACCATGCTCGTGGATCGGAAGAATCAACATTGTTAAAATGTCTATACTACCTAAAGTGATCTACAGATTCAATGCAATCCCTATTAAATTACCAACATCATTCTTCACAGATGTAGAGAAAATAATTATACACTTTGTATGGAACCAGAGAAGACCTCGTATAGCAAAAGCAATTTTAAGCAACAAAAACAAAATGGGAGGTATTAATTTGCCAGACCTCAAACTGTACTACAAGGCCGTGGTTCTTAAAACAGCCTGGTACTGGCACAAGTACAGGGACACAGACCAGTGGAACACAACAGAAAATCCAAATATAGAACCATCCTCATATAGTCACCTAATTTTTGACAAAGCAGGAAAGAATATACTCTGGGGACAAGAATCCGTATTCAACAAATGGTGCTGGGAGAATTGGTTAGCCACTTGTAGAAGACTGAAACAGGACCCACAGCTTTCACCTCTCACAAAAATCAAATCACGGTGGATAACAGACTTAAACCTTAGGCGTGATACAATCAGAATTCTAGAAGAAAATGTAGGAAAGACTCTTACAGACATTGGCCTAGGCAAAGAATTTATGAAGAAGACCCCCAAGGCAATCACAGCAGCAACAAAAATAAATGAATGGGACATGATTAAATTAAAAAGCTTCTGCACAGCCAAAGAAACAGTCCAGAGAATAAACAGACCACCTACAGAATGGGAAAAAATGTTTGCATACTACACATCAGATAAAGGACTGATAACAAGAATCTATTTAGAACTCAGGAAAATCAGCAAGAAAAAATCAAACAACCCTATCAAAAAGTGGGCAAATGACATGAATAGAAACTTCTCAAAAGAAGATCTAAGAATGGCTAACAAACATATGAAAAAATGCTCAACATCCCTAATCAGCAGAGAAATGCAAATCAAAACCACAATGAGAGATCACTTAACCCCAGTGAGAATGGCCTTTATCAAAAAAACCCAAAACAACACATGTTGGCATGGGTGTGGAGAGACAGAAACACTAATACACTGCTGGTGGGACTGCAAACTAGTGCAACCCCTGTGGAAAGCATTATGGAGGTATCTTAAACAGATTCAAGTAGACCTGCCATTCGATCGAGCAATCCCATTATTGGGCATATACACAAAGGAAAAAAGGTCATTCTGTAACAAAGACACATGTACCCGAATGTTTATAGCAGCACAATTCACAATAGCAAAGATGTGGAAACAACCCAAATGCCCATCAATACATGATTGGATTAGTGAGCTGTGGTATATGTATACCATGGAATATTACTCAGCTATAAGGAATAATGAAGATACGACATCTCTGTGGTTCTCCTGGAGAGAGTTGGAACCCATTATATTAAGTGAAGTATCCCAAGAATGGAAAAACAAGCATCACATGTACTCTCCAGAAAATTGGTTTCCCTGATCATCACCTAAATACACATCTGGGAACGACACCAATCGGATATCAGACTGAGGTGGGGGTGGGGGAGGGGATAGGTGTATGCCTACACAATGAGTGCATTGCGCACCGTCTGGGGAATGGTAACACTTGAAGGTGCTGACTTGGGAAGGGGGGGTGGGGAAGGGAGGGATATATACCTACATGGTGGGTGCAACGCGCACAATCTGGGGAACAGACACGCCTGGAGCTCTGACTTGGGGAGAAAGGCGGTACATGGGCAACGTATGTAACCTGCAATTCTGTATCCCCCATAACAATAAGATGAAATAAAAAAAAAAAAGCTGAGCATTATAGGTTGATTTTAACAATTGACTCATTATCTCAAGTCAGTGTGTTAAAAATAATTGCTTGAAATTAATATCTCAAGTATTTAATAATGAAATTAATAATACATTTATTACAATAACAAATTTAATAAAACATTTTGTTTTCCTTTGGGAAACAAAAAAAAAGGCTGGAAGGACATGGGAGGGAGGTGGTGCCACCAGACGATTCATGGACTGGGGACCGTTGCCAGCGGGAGCCCAGAGCCAACGCAGCCAAAGCCGAGGATGGAGGAGGAACGTTCTGGCTTCCCCTTTCTTCCTCCCCTCCAACCTCTAACTAGCGCCTCTTTTGCCAAACCTAATAGGAAACTATTTGGTAAGGGAGCTGTTGGGAAATGAAGTTTATGAGGATCAGCCTCCAGTGAAACAGTAAAGGAGGGAAAGAGAGGGGAATGGAACTGAAAGCAATTAGGCAGGCGAGCAGCATGGGATGCAGCGTTTCCTAAAACAGGGCATCCTCCAAACAACCAGAACCCCCAGGGACATTTGGTTAATCTAAAGGAACTTGTTCTTCATGAGGTTTCAATGATTGTTCTTAATGGAATAAGAACTTAAGAATTTTTTTCAACTAAATTTTATGAGGAGGTTTGGGGGTGTGGGTGGGACACCCCTATTTTCATATATATATATATATATATATATCTACCCAGCCTCTGTATGGGTTTGACACATGGTATTAGAATGTAGAACACAGAAAGAATATGTTGACATGGATATGATATTGAAAAAAATAGTAATTTTCCATTTCCCAAGGCAAGCAGCAATTTTTGCAACTAAGAAAAGTATATTGATCATATTTATTTATGATTAAATATTAAATTTATCAATACTACAAATAATATTAAAAGGGACTAATCCATATAAGAGAGGTTAATCCATATAAGAATAATTAATGTAAACTTTTAAAAATCAAATATAATATAAGCTTGACTTTCAGACACAAATTAAGATTTTACTTTTCAAATCTAAAGCTTGATCTTATTAATTCTGATTCAAGATCAGATATCACTCTTACGTAAAAATTATTATCTCTGTTTGTTGTGCCAACTAAGGTTTTATTAGGCTGTGCACACACTCAACCACCTTAAATATTTTCACTAATTACAAGTTAAAATTTGTAATTTCAAGTTAAATTATATAGATTTTGAAATGGATAGGTTTAACTGAATAATTGCTAAAAATTCAATCAACTCCATGCTAGGTAGACAGGTTTAACTGAATAATTGCTAAAAATTCAATCAACTCCATGCTAGGTAGACACAAGAGATTTGTGCTTTATGTGGTTTTATGGGTCTGTGGTTGTGCCTTGGCTAAAGCTGAAGAATGCTTCCTGGCAGCCAACATGAAAAGGAAAACACATGTCATATGGCCTTTATCATTTGATATAAGGAAGAGTTCTAATTCACTGGAAGAGAAGCGCTTTCCTGGAACTCTCCCTCAAGGTTGAATTTGTCACAAAGATCCAGATCCAGAGGGTATTTGAGCAACATCACAGATAATATCTCAAATAGCAACAAAAAAATCAGAAACACATTTATGTGGGTTATTCTTAGTGCATACTTTGCCACCCTGCCTGAGCAACGCCAAATATGGCCAAGGAACAACACCGGCATCTCTATGAGAGTATGTTGTCTAGATATAGAGTTTTTTAAAGTTATAACCTAATATAGGTAGGGCTTTGAAGACCTAGAAAAGTAAAAATGTAGCATACCTCATAGAATACATAGAATACGTTTCTGCAAAAAGAAATGGTTTTGAGCAGGTTTAGGCAGAGGCCGCTGAGCTGTCAGTTCTTGTTCCACTCAATGCCAAGGTGCCAGAGAGTGAGGAGTTTGTGTGGCTGCCCGGGTGCAAAGACTCCTCTGCCTTGGATACTGCATGCGTGGACTGTCAGGCCGACGTTTTGTGAGAAAATATAAACAACTCGAGTTACTTTTCTTTCTTCCTCCAGAAATGGGCTTGCAAATATTCATTCATGCATTCATTCACTCATTCAAAAAAGTTGGTATTATTGATGAAATACTATAGGCAGGCACTGACAAAACTGAACTGGAATAGATTCTTACATCCCTTACATTGAAGGGGGAATTAAAGCAATAATAATAAACAAAAATCTTTTAGCTCATCCATGCATCTTGAATACCTTTAAATTCAACATTTAGAGCTCACTTATAGCATTTGTCATGACAGTAAACAGGCCACTACTTTAACCAATAAAAATCCATTTTGTGACATTCATGTGCTAATTAGGAAAGTCCCAGGTGTTGGTGGCTTTTCTGATAGTCCACTAGCTCACCATCTTCTATTGTGGATTCTTGATTAGAGCACCTGACAGTGTCTGTGTCTGTGGCAGTACATTGTGGCCAATTGCTAACATCATAATTATCCACATTTGAGGCAGGGAGGGGAGTAAGGGCACATTAAAGACAAAGTCCACATACTTTACAATTTTGAGTAAAACTAACATAACCACTGGGTTTCCTAGCCAAATACTTTTCAGTTATTTTATTGAACATGTCCTATCAATTTTGATTCCTTAGGATTTAGATTTTCTAGGAAAATAAAACTGTTGGCTATTCTCCAACAAAGAAAAATGTTTACTCTTTTCTTAACACCCCCAGAGACATGCACTTTTCTTACCTCGCTCTTCCAGTAAGTCTAAAAGATAAAAAGTTAAAATGATAACAGATTTCAAAGAAAAAAATTTAATCGTATTCTTGCCTAGATTAACAACTGCCCACTACCTAGAGCAGTTGATTTTTTATAAAACCCTCTGTAACATATCTTTAAATAACAATTTGAAATTACTAACTACTTTTCATTGCTGCACCTTCTTGGACTTAAGGCACCAAAACTGCAGGAATATTATTCTGAAACATTGTTTGCATTCTGGGAAAACATCTTTTAAACCTTACTATTAATAAGTTGTGCAATAGTTCTGCTAATATTGGATCAATAAATAATCGAAACTGAAAAATTAACTTTCCTTAGGAATCAGAAGAGGAAGGGTCAGAGAAGAAAACACTTCTCTGAATTCATGTATAATCACAAACTACTACTACTCATGGGCAGATAAGTGCACAGAGACTTTTATTGTCATCTCTCATCAATAGACCAGATTTGGGGATAATTTATAATGAGCCAATATACTGGGCTGAAGAATCATCAATTCCTACTTAAAATACCCCTGAGCATTGAGGTTCCTAAGTCTCACTATTCATGTATGTTGAATAAATACAAAGATTAATGAAACTGAAATAAAGTGAGTTCATAAAACTTATTTGGTGGAACAAAGAACTCATGAACTTTGCTTCAGTTATTTCATGGGAGCAGCTTCCTTGCTAGGCACCTTAATGGACAGTTTAATAGACAATTTGAAACAAGTTGTGACTGCCCCATCCATGCCTGGCAATCCAGTCTCTTGATTTAATAGACTCTGCTGGAACAAATAGTCTGGCAAAGTGAGCAAGTTGGCATCTTAATTAAAACTCTGAAAAATGAACAGAAATTCACTTACTTTTGAAAATAAACAAGTCTTTTTAAAAAAGCAAATTAAATCTCAGAAGCAGACAGCCACATAGGCTGCCAATGAACGGAGATTTGGGGACACAGCGGCATAAGATCGGGATCCAGTGTGAGATTCTAAGTGTTTCACAGTTGGAATCTGGTAGCTCTCCTCTGCCCATCCTCAGTGCTATACAAATGGTTGTAGTAATAATTTGGAAAACGGCACTCAGTGAAGGTCTTTATGACTCTGAGCTGTCTACATCCTGCTATGGACCTGGATCTTTTTTTATTTTTTAGAGACAGGGTCTCTAAAAGTGTCTCTCAGGCCAGAGTACCGTGGCATCATCATAGCTCACTGCAACCTCGAACTCCTGGGCTCAAGGGATCCTTCTGCTTCAGCCTCCCAAGTAGCTGGGACTACAGGCATGTGCCTAGCTTATTTTATTTTATTTTATTTTATTTGTAGAGATGGGGTCTCACTATATTGCCAAGCTGGCCTCAAGCGATACTCCCATCTCAGCCTCCCCAAGGACTGGGATTACAGGCGTGAGCCTGGACTCCTGCTGTAGACCTGGATCCTTAATAACAATTTAGCAGAATGAAAGAGCAGCTATGACTCCTTCAGAATGAACTTATTAGTAATTCTTCATATTGTCAGAAGACCTACTCTCCATCTCTGGAATCAGCATACCCGCTCCAGGTAAGAATTCTTCTCAACAAGCTGCAGGTATCTCTCCATGGAATATTTTGTATGAGGCTCGAGTAGGCTTTGTTTAGGGACAACCAGTTTTCTACAGACCTTTTCTGTACTCAACTTTTTCTTACTGAGAAGGCGGTTGAAACATTCCTTATCATTTATCAATCTGATGCCATAGGTTAAACTGTATGATCTCAGAAGATTCTAGAATATGAATATTCTGTCAAAGGCTGTGTGCTTATACCACTAGTAGAAGCAGGAGAGATCAGAATAATAAAAATCAGATTCCAATCTTAAGTGGTATAAAATAGGAGAGTGTCCTATCTCTCCTTCCTGTTAAACTTTATATAATGATGCAACATGTTAATGTCATGATTTTTAATAATTTCATCCAGTAGTTATCAGGAGAAAAAAAATGAATCTGTAGGATAAGTCTTATCGGCAAAATGCTCATCAAAAAAATCAGAAATTATTGTTAGTCCAGAGGCTTTAGCATTCAGATGGAAAATGTAAATAATTGCAATGAGCAGGTCAATTTCATTTGTTTTGAGGGGGTAGAGAATTCAATTCCAACACACTAGTATTTTTCTTGAAAACAGACATCACACAGTAAAAAGTATAGAATTTTTTTAACAGCCCAAGTGAGCATATTAGTTTGCTAGGGCTGCCATAACAAAGTACCATGACTGAGTGGCTTAAACAATAGAAATGTATTTTCTCACAGTTCTGAAAGCTGCACTTCCAAGATCAGGTGTCAGCAGGGTTGGTTTCTTCTGAAGCCTCTTTCCTTGGCTTGTAGATGGCATCTTCTCCCTGTGTCTTCACATGGTCTTCCCTCTGTGTGCACATGTGTCTAATTTCTTCTTATAAACATACCAGCTATATTGGATTAGGGCCCACCTTAATGACTTCATCTTAATTTTCTCTTTTGTGTGTGTGTGTGTGTGTGTGTGTGTGTATGTGTGTGTGTTTTTGATACAGAGTCTCACTCTGTCACCCGGGCTAGAGTGCAGTGGTGTCATCATAGCTCACTGCAACCTCTAACTCCTGGGCTCAAGCAATCCTCCTGCCTCAGCCTCCTGAGTAGCTGGGATTACAGGCGCCTGCCACCACGCCCAGCAAGGTTTTTCTATTTTTAGTAGAGACAGGATCTCACTCTTGCTCAGGCTGGTCTTGAACTCATGAGCTCAAGCCATCTTCCTGCCTCAGCCTCCCAGAGTGCTAAGATTATAGGCGTGAGCCACTGCACCTGGCCTTAATTTTCTCTTTAAAGGCCTAATCTCCAGATGCATTCTGAGGCACTGGGAGTTAGGACTTTAACATTTGAATTTTGGGGAGGACACAATTCAGTCCATAACAGTGAGCAATTAAAAATACTTGTCCTGTGAATTCTAGACAAAGTTCTCTCTTGTGTATTCTGTAGTACTGAACTCTGAGGCCCCTCAACAGATGCAAAGCTCTTGAGCCCCTTAAGGACAATGTGGGCCCACTCCTTACTGCCCACTGGACGTCTCCATCAACATGCCCAATTCCCACATTTAAAACAGAACTCTTTTCCTGCCACTCTGAACCTAACCTTCCTCCCATCCCAGTCTTCCCACTTCAGCAAATATTAGCACTTTTACCCAGCAGCTTTGCCAAAACCCTAGGCATCGTTCTTAATTTCACTCTTCCTTCCACACCCTGTATTCTACCCTTCAGCAAGTCCTGTCTACCTATTTTCACAGTGTGGTCTGTTCCCTATCCCGTCTCCCCGTCTCCACCGCTGGAACCCCGACCTGGATTCCTGCAATACTCCCACTGGTGGTCTCCTGGCGCCCACCCCTGCCCCCATTAGATTTTCCCTGTGGTAGCCAAATTGATCCTTTTAGGGTGTAAGTCAGATCATGTCACATCTTAGAAAATAAAATGCAAATTAAATTCTTGCTATAGACAGAATGTCATCTGGCCCTGGCTAACTCGTGACCTCCATTTCTACCACCTTCCTCACCTAGGATTCCAGGCTCTGAACTCTTCCCAATCTTCTCCCACTGTAAAAACTTCCTTTTCTTGCCCATTTCCTGAGCACCCAGCATTCTGACAAACTATTATCACAAGGATATCGGTGAAATTTATGGGTTCATGCATTATTTCAAAATGACCTATTTAGTCATCACCTGGGGCCTTTCATGCTCCACACCCAGTGAGGAAACCAATGGGGGAAATGTTAGAGTCGGAATGGTCAGAGGAGAAGGCCATTTTAAGTAGGGGTCTTTGCCTGTGCCCCAGAATGTATACTACATGGCTACCAACCTTAGCTTCACAAACTGTTGGTCTCCTATGGTGACATTCTATTCATAAAAAAATTCATTAGCCTTTCTGTTAGAGAATTGTTTGTTCTTTTATTCCTCTTATTTTCTAGATCAATGGCTTATTGTTATTCATCATAATATTTATGATGATAAAATACAACAAACATCTTGCTTTCCTCTTAGGAATGCCAAATATACTACTTTCTATAAAAGAATACAATTATATCTATTTTTTACATTAGAATATTTCCATTAAGTTAATGTAAGATAAGGTGGCAGATTTCTTTTTTTTTTTAAAGGGACAAAGAAATTGTAGCTATTTGTATCTCACGCCTATACCTGGGTCCTTATCTCTTCGGTGCTGGTGAGCCACCTTGGCAGCTGCTGGGAGCTGCTGTCTTTGCTGAGGATGGGCAAGGCCACTCCTCCCCACTCACGCCGGGGAGTCGACCACACCCACCCCAGCAGCCTTAGCAACCACTGATTGCAGCTGGTGTATAAATACCCCAGCTCCCTCTGCCCGCAGGCGGGATAACTTTGCAATACATCCTGTAACATTTCTCAGAGTTTCTTCAGAGAAGTAATCTCCAGCTTAATTCTAGGGGCAGCGGGCTTAACGTCCTTTAACTTGATGCCTTTCCTCCTCTGTCTTACTTCTCACTCCCGTTCTGTTTTTCCTATACCAATGGTGTGCTAGTAAACCAGTGCTCAAAACACAAAGGAAAACAACGAGCAAAACAGAAACAGCCCTGATGTGTAGTGTTTCCTGATTTCCCTGGTGTCTGTACTCCTGCCATAGCCTATGTCAAGTTCTCAACGGGACATCTCCGAACATGGAACCAGGAAGAAATGGCCTAGTCAGCTCTCCCCAGCCAGGATGAACTGCCTCCAGCGTACCACTCCCTGTACCTCTAAATAAACTCCGTGCCCCCTAATCCTTATCTCAAGGTCTGCTACTGGGGGAACACAAAGTAAGACAGAAATGAAAGTTCAGAGAAACTAGGTAATTTTCTTAAGTGTGGACACTTGGTCAGTGGTTGAAGGAATGCCTTATTATCACCTATTAACTTATTGTGTAAATGGTAATATTATCATGTTAGTTACTTAGATTTTCACTTCTGTGTCAAATAGTAATGCATTAAATACAGACACTTTATACAGAATAGTGAAAGAAACTGTAACTTTATTATTACAAAAACTGTGAAGCAGATAATAAAATCTTGTATTGCAACCTTATATCAGAATATTCTACCAGAAGACTTAATTTCCCTCAATTCATTTTTCTTTGCTGCTTCAGTTTCACTAGCCCTGTTCTCATATTTGCTTGTGTAATTAGTGAAATTAACTTTGTATAGTAAGATTAAGAGCCGTAACATATTTATTGTATTCTTCAGTAGAACAAAAATAAGGTCTTGGGTTTTTCCCTTTTAAAAATGTTGCTAAAATACATTTAGTACCTCATAACCTTTGAGAACATTGCCTTGAAGTTGCTTCTTTTTAAAATTTTTTTCCAATGTCAAGAGATTTCAAGAAGCTCAACTGCTTTATGTTTTCCTTTGCAACACGGGCTCCACATTGCAGAGCACAGGAGGCCTAGTCTGTAGGAACTACCCTCCAGTGTGCAAAAGGAAAGGATTCCATTTATCAGGAACATTCTGTTTTGGACGCCTGCAAAAAGGGACCATTGTGCCAAATACGATATGTGATATGAATTGGAGGCTCAGAGAAACTTGGCTGCCTGATTCACACACAGCTCTTCATGCTTCTGTTTTCTCCTCTTAAGAGTTTCTCCCTGTTTCTCTGATAGAAACAAACAAGAGTTTCAGAGGTAAATCATTTCCTTCACCTCTACGGACCCTGCCATATGCAGATTTTAACTTCTCTTTTACTATATTCACATTTATGGCTCTCTCAATATCCTCTTCCATCCAGATCCCCCTTTAAGTTTATATCATAGATTGTACCAAAGTTGCTCATTCTCTATCTGAGAAGCCCAGGTCTGTAAAGCATTTCATGACTATTGATGCATTCATCTACATATGATCTTGTGGCACAGAGGTAGATATTGGACCTAATTATGCAAATTGAGAGTGAATAAATTGTAGACTGGGTCATTGGCTATTTAGGTTTGGGAAGAGATAATGGCCAGTGAGTTCACTCAAAAAGTCACTTATCAAATGCCTACTTTGTATTGGGAACTGGACATGCTGGCATTATGCTGACGGAACATGGAGAAGTCAAAACCTTACTTACTGTTTTGTTTTGCCCTTTTAAACAACTTGGTCAATGTTTTGTTTGTATCACTCTCAAAACATCTGTAATACCCTGTCTTGCATTTGTTGATTTATGTACTTATCTTACCCCTTCATTAGATTTTAAGCACTTTCAAGACAGAGACTTGGTCTTATTTATATACCATTTGACTAAGTGCCTCATGGATCCTTGAAAAACTGAACTGAATTGAGAGGTGAACGCCTACTTTTTAGGCCTGTGCTTGAGCTAGCAACACAACTTAGGACTCCTGACTTCACATTCCCAGCGGCTTCATCCTCTATTTATAACTTGCAACATAATTTGCGACATAAGTGCCTTTTGTGTCTGAAGAGTTTATTATTAATGGGACCACTTATGGCAACATGTATGAATGCATATTTGGATAAGAGTTTCTAAAGTGTTGAATTTTATTCTGACTCAGCAGATTGATGCTTTCTTTCACTGGCTCCTCTAAATGTGGCCCAAAGAAGTGGGTGGCAAAAATGCAGCCTGTGGACCACATGTGTTCTCTAGGCTGTATTCGAAACATGGAGCGTTCTTGAATTCCAGATGTAACCCAGGCTTCCAGAAGAGTTTGCCTAAGAAAAGCCATGCCTAAGAGATTCTGAGCCAGGGATGGGGCTGGTCCCTGAAAATGCATTGCCCAGCCTCGCCCCCATCACAGTCTTTAGCCTTCTGCCTTGTTCTCAAGCTTTGGGCTGCTTCTAATTTAGTACCTAAGAATACTCTCTTCATTCCAAATCCCCCCAGACCCCAAAACTCCAACACCCTGGCTGGGTCATATTGACTTAACTTTTGCTTAGGCCTTGTGCTAAAGACATATGATTCTGTGATGTGAATTAAATTCAAGTGTAGGAATGCGATTGCACTATAAAATGAATATAGCACGAACAAGATTAAGACCAACCAGCCTTGTGGATGATAAATATGTGGCATTTGTGCTGTCAAATGCTCCTCCTGTACTCATGGTGTGCATGTCCCCTCTGTCCTGGAGCTCTTTCCCATTGAGCCTGGACATGATGACATGACTAAAGAATCCTCCTCAACACTGCGTTTCAGGTATCTCCTACCTTCTATCAGAGTTGGCTCACAATTTGGAATCTTTCTTTAGAATCCTCTTTTGTGCCATGCTCATACCTGTGATCCCACCACGTTGGTAGGCTGAGGTTGGAAGGTCACTTGAGGCCAGGATCTTGAGACCAGCCTGGGCAACATAGTGAGACCCTGTCTCTACAAAAAATGAAAAAAGAAAATAGCCACACATGGTGGTATGCTCCTGTTGTCCCAGCTACTCAGGAGGCTGAGGTGCAAGGATCTCTTGAGCCCAGGAGTTTGAGGTTGTGGTAAGCTGTGATCGTGCCACTGCACTTCAGCCTGGGCAACAGAGCAAGACCTTATCTCAAAAAAAAAGAAAAGAAAAAAATTCCCTTTTCAGTCCTTCTCTTGTTGGAGAGAAGAACCATTCTCTAAAGGAGAGATTCCTTCAAGCTGGCTTCTAGCCCAGCAGAGTGAGGATCACCTGGGAACTTGTTAGAAATGTAACTCTTCCGGCTCCAGCCCAGACCTGTAGGGTCAGAAACTTTGGGCCCAGCAATGTGTGTATGTGTGTTTTCATTGTGGTAAAATATATGTAATGTAAACTTTATGCTTTGAACTATTTGTGAATGTGCAATTTAGCAGTGATACATACATTCACAATATTGTGCAACCATCACTACTAACCATTTCCAGAACTTTCTAATCATCCCAAACAGAAACTCTATACCCATTAAGCAAGTGTCCCATTCCCCCTCCCCACCTAGAGGCTCTGGCAATGTGTATTCTACTTTCTGTCTTTATGAATTGTCTGTTCTAGGTACCTCATATAAGTGGAATCATAAAGTATTTGTCTTTTTGTGTCTGACTTATTTCACTTAGCATAATGTTTTCAAGGCTTACCTATGTTGAAGCATGTATTTGAATTTCATTCTTTCTTAAGGCTGAATAATATTCCGGCAGGGGCGGGAAACCTACTGCCTTGGGGCCACACGTGGCCTTCTGGATCTTTGAGTGAGGCCTTTTGACTGAATCAAAATTTTACAGAACAGATCCTTTTAATACAGGGATTTGTTCCGTGCAGTTTGGATTTGGTTGAGGGGCCGCACTTGATCTAGAGGGCACACGTAGCCTTGAGGCCACAGGTTCCCCACTCCTGCCGGCGGCAAGTGTGTTGATGGGTATTTGGGCTGTTTCCACCTTTTGGCTATTGTGCTGTTATAAACATTGGTGTACCAGGATCTGTTTGAGTCCCTGCTTTCGATTCTTTTGAGTACTTGCTAAGAAGTAGAATTGCTGGATCATTTTGTAATTGTATGTTAACTTTTTGAGGAACTGTCAAACTGTTTTCCACAGTGGCAGGGCAATTTCATATCCCCACCAACAAGACACAAGTGTTCCAATTTCTCCACATCCTTCCGAGCACTTACTATTTTCCATTATTCTGGCCATTCTAATGGGTGTAAAGCGATATCTCATTGTGGTTTTGATTTGCATTTTCCTAACAGCTAATGATATTGAGCATATTTTCATGTGCCCATTGACCATTTATATCTTTGAGAAAATGTCTAGTAAAGTCATTTGTCTATTTTTGAATTGGGTTATCTTATATTAATGCTTTACTAGATATATGCTCTGCAAATATTTTCTCCCATTCTATGGGTTGTCTTTTCACTCTCTTGATAGTGACCCTTGATGTACAAAATTTTCAATTCTGATGAAGTCTAACTTGTCTATTTTTTCTTTTGTTATGCTTTTGCTGTCATATCCAAGAAATCATTGCCAAATCCCATGTCATGAAGCTTTTTCCCTATGTTTTCTTCTAAGAGATTTATAGTTTTAGGTCTTACATTTAGGTCTTTGATCCATTTTGAGTTAATTTTTACATATGGAGTAAGGTTAAATGTTCAACATCATTCTTTTGCATGTGTGCATTCTTTTCCCACCACTTTTTGTTGAAAAGACTGTCCTTTCCCCACTAATGATTTTGGCACCCTTGTCTCAAGCTGTGTTTTACTAGGCATTTCGGTAATTCTGATGCACACTCACATTGCTATTCTAAGAGTGTCGTATCCTTTATCTTATATTTAACCAAGCAAAGATTGAGATGGCCATAATCAAATGGTCTTTACAATGCATAAGAAGGCATTTTATCCTAAAATTATGACCAGTCTCATTTCAATAATATAGTTGGAATCCTAGACTATGACCCATGACAGTGCTCATACTAAAAAGGAAAATAACCAACTTAATCCATTCTTGTTATAACCAATAAGTGATCCCCTGAATTTCTCTCATCATCCTGTTAGAAAGGATCATGAGAAATAGATCACAAAACAAAGACTATGAAATTGGGTTAATTGACCTCGAGAAATAAAGTTTTCTAACAGACACTCTTAAAAAGCTTTATATATACTCTGAAAAATTTATGCCAAACTTGAGTTTAAACTTGTTTAATGGTAAGCAATGTTTATCACAAATTTAGTGTAGTGAGTTAACAAAAATAATATTAAAAAGCTCAGCTCAATTTTGTATTAAAGACTGATTTGAACCATGCTCAACTGGTACTTAGCTTTCATGTATTAATGGAAAAAAAAGTCTAATACACCATAAATAAATCTACTTGTGAGGTTAAAAGCCAGCTTGAGTACAGCTAAGCTAAATCAGCCATGTCTAAGCATGGCAACTATATACATGTCCAAACTTTGTAGCATTACCCAGAAATTTATCTTTAACATAGAACTGGTAGAGAAAGAGTTACATTAAAGCTGCTAAACATTTCAAAATTCAGTGACACAGCTGATTTCTACTTATTATTTAGATACCCAGGTTTATTTAACTGACAAATTGCACTTTATTTCTTAGTAAACTATATCTTTCAATGGTTGATCATCATCCAAACCTGAAATAAATGTTAGTTGATTAAAGTAGTAAAGGTTAAAATGTTTAAACCACATGCTGTAGATCTCAAAAATCAAGTCAATATGTGTAAAGGGAAGAATTATTAGAGAATTTATGAAATCTGGCTCGAACAAGTTAATTCATCAGTTTAGCCAAAGGTTTGTCAATGAATTCAAGAACCTTTTCAAAAAGGGAAACATCTGTTGGAATTTAAGTTTCTGTTTATAAGTGAATGTTGTGGATTATTCTTTCTGAAAAAAAGGATACACAGTTTACACAAATGTATTTGAAAGTTAATTTGAAATTATTCTGTCTTTGAGGTTCAGAGGGCAATCGTGGGGGTTTTGGACAATTACTGTACTCCCCACTGCTTCTTTGAACCTCACTGGGGTTCAAAGATGTTCCTACAAACCATGATGCCAACTGTCCAGGAAGAGATTTTCTTGAAAGAGCCAGGGAGGGAAAAATATCTTACCTATGGAGGAACAAGGATAAAAATTACATCAGATTCTTCTCAGAAACCATGCAAGAAGAGAGTACAGTGAAATAGTTAATGTGTTGAGAGAAAATAGCCACCAATCTAGAATTCTATTCTCTGCAAAATTATCCCTCAAAAGTGAAGAAGAAACGAAGACTTTCTCAGACAAACAAAAATTGAGGGAATTTGTTGCCAGTAGACCCACCTAGGAAGAAATGTTAAAAGAAATTTTTCAGAGAGAAGGAACATGACATAGGGCAGAAACTGGGATCTATATTAAGAAAGGAAGAGCATGAAGAAGGAATAAGTAAAAATAAAAACTTTCATTTTTCTTATTCTTAATTGATCTAACAGATAAGTTTCTTCGAAATAATAGTAGCAACACATATTCAATTATGCATGCTTACATATATGTGAATATATGTGTGCATATACAGATATGTATATATATATGTGCTTATGTATGCTTACGTATATGTGAAATGAATGACAACAATGATACAAGTAACAGGAGGGAAGAAATAAGAATTTTTTTTATTATAAGGCACCTACACTACCTGTGAAGGCATATAGTATTATTTGAAAGTCAACTTGGATTAGTTGCAAATGCATATTACCAACTCTAGGGCAACCACTAAAAAAAGAAGTACATAAAGAAAGGAGAAAAATAGAATCACATAAAATGACCTATTAATAAAACTTCAAAAGGCAGAAAAGGAAGGGAATTCAAAAATAAGAAAAAAGAAGGGCAATGAATAGAAAACATTAACAAACATGGTAGATATTAATCCAACTATATCAATAATTACTTTAAATGTCAATGGTTAAAATATACCAATTAAAAGACAGAGATTGTCCGTATGCATCAAAAAACAAGACCCAACTATATGGTGACTACCAGAAACCCACTTTAAATATAAAGATCCACACAGATTAAAAGTAAATGTTTTGTTTTAGTAGAGTCAGTAATAAATAAATAAATAAATAAATGTATGGAGAAAGATATACTAATCAAATGAGAGCATAATATCAGCAGAGTTCAGAGCAAAAAAAGTTATCAGGGATTTAGGAAGAGCATTCTGTAATGACAAAGGGGTCAGTCTGGGCGACAATGATGTGTTGATGTAGGTTCATTGATTGTAACGGATGTACCATGGTGGTGGGGGTTGTTGATAGTGGAGAAGACTGTGTGTTTGTGCAGGGGGATATGAGAACTCTGTACTTTCTGCTCCGTTTTGCTAGGAACCTATTACTGCTCTAAATAAATAAAGTCAGTTTGTTTAAAAAAGTGCATATGTCCACAAATGACACACTTTGTAACAACAAAAGTAACAGAATGGACATATGAATGGTAGCATTTGCATGTAATGGAATACCGCATAGCAATGAAAAAGAACAAACTACAGCTGCATGTAACAACATGAGTGAATCTCACACACATAAGAGGTACAAGAAAGTTAACATTATATTGTTCTACTTACATAAAGTTTAAGAACAGGCAAAGCTAATCCATGGGGATAGAAATCAGGATCATGATTACCTCCCCATGCATGGGGGAGGTTTGGGCTAGGCGGAAGCATGATAGAATCTTATGGGATGCTGAAAATATTCAATATTTTGATCTGGATAGTGGTTACATAGGTGTTTTCATACATAAAATTCATCAAGCTATATATACTTTTGTGCACTTTGTTGTACAGCATAGAACCTTTCCCTCAGATTGTTCTTCAACCTGGTCCCCATCTCTAATTTTATAATGAA
This sequence comes from Eulemur rufifrons, assembly GCF_041146395.1. Taxonomy (NCBI): domain Eukaryota; kingdom Metazoa; phylum Chordata; class Mammalia; order Primates; family Lemuridae; genus Eulemur; species Eulemur rufifrons. Next base: position 207,095,940 of record NC_090989.1, read on the forward strand.
ATCAATAGCCACAACACAAAATAGATTTCACTTGAAAAATATACTTTAATTTTTTTTTAAACTGGATAGGAATCATCCATAAGTAACTCTGCCATGAAATACAAACGGAGGGCTTCAAATTGTTTGCTGGATAGAATATCAAGCCACTTAATGCACCCTTGAGAGAACAAAGACATTCTGGCAGAGAAATAAGAGCCTAAAGGTTCACAGAGAAGACACAGTAAGAAAGGACCAGAGAGGAAGGGACAGGGACTAGGGAGGATGGGTTGGTACAAGGAAGGAAGGAAGGTTGTTAGAAACTACACCCATTTTGCAGTATGGCAAAGGACCTGTTCTAAACTTCCAGTAAATTGAGATGGAGAATTTGTAAAACCAAAATTAGACACTTAAATCTTCAAGTTTTGCTTTAATCTTTGGCATAATTTTCTCTATTCGCAGGGTGGTTGTGGTAGTACGGCTCTTCAGACAAAAAGACATTCTTCATGGAAATGCGAAGAAAATAAACTATTCTCTTCTATATTGGAATTCTTTTTTCTTCCTGATTTATTCAATCATGGGCTTCTCCCACTGTCGTGAGTCTCTGGGAAAGGATGTGTCTGCCCTTCAGTCACAGAATGCCCATTTCTCCTCTCCCTGCACTGCTGATCAAGAGAAGCAAACCTTTCAACTTCTGGAAAGTCCATTTTAGATGTTCCTTGTATGAGTCAGTTGACAAGTGCACTGGTGATAAACTGTCTCACTATGACTAACCAGCTTCTATTTTGACAACTCTTAGTAGAAGAAATGAGTTGTTGTGTAGAAGCTCCCCCCCGCCGGTGGCCCACACCTGATTATAACAATTAACCCAGTCTATAATGGGAAGCTTTCTTTCAAAGAGATCGAAATGTTAATATATTAATGCAAAGGGCTTGCTGCTGCCAAATTCCCCTCTCAAAATGGCAAAAGACAATGACTTTCTGTTGCCATAAGGATTTTTAAGAGGTCTTTGGTGCCCAGGAATCATACTTTCTTCTTGTGCTTCAGATTTTGAAAAAAAGAAGAACATTCTTCATAAGAAGCTGTCATCAGTGTAAGATCTCTGAAAGCAGCTGACTGGAAAGTGGGCTTTTACATAGAAGGTGGAAATCTACATTCAGTTGAAGGTAACTTGAAAGCTAAAATACTTCTATTAGGTTGTCATACAGGCCTTCTCTTCCTAACTGCTCGAAGAACTTTTCATGTTTATCACTCATGGTGGGTTTCAAAGAAGATCTGGATCATGCAGGCACTTGAGAAGGGGTTGATGGCTACAGGAGCTCTAGTATTTAACACTAACATATTTCTTCAGCTCAATGTTTCATTTTATGTTTAATAGGTAGAGCAATTGTTTATCCAGACTGAGGTATAAAAAAGAAGCATCGTTTGGGAAGCATTTTGCATATTCCAATATTGCAGAGATGCCAAGATGCAGTTTCAGTGAGATCCACACTTACTCAGGTAAATTCAACTAACTCATGTGCTATGTTAGCTAAATAGTAAAATATTTATTCAACCATTCTGCTTACAAAGATTGTTAGATTTTATACTACTAGAATTTCATCTGGCTCCTTTCTAACATTTATGTAAAGGCTGAATGTCTATAACATTGGAAATAATTTATAATATACTGACCTCTATGAGCTTAAAGTTGTGTAATGCTCTAAGCCATTAGCATCCTTATTTATCCAGAGAACATACATGATATTTAGAAACACAGATAACTGGTATCTTAAGGCCAACTGCTTACATTTTAAGGATAATTACCATAGTTTGCTTAGCTTTTTATTTAGGAATAGGCTAATGGTATTTTTTTTTTTTTTTTTTTTGTTGAGACAGAGTCTCACTTTGTTGCCCAGGCTAGAGTGAGTGCCGTGGCGTCAGCTTAGCTCACAGCAACCTCAGACTCCTCGGCTTAAGCGATCCTACTGCCTCAGCCTCCCGAGTAGCTGGGACTACAGGCATGCGCCACCATGCCCGGCTAATTTTTTCTATATAGATTTTTAGTTGTCCATATAATGTCTTTCTATTTTTAGTAGAGACGGGGTCTCGCTCAGGCTGGTCTCGAACTCCTGACCTTGAGCGATCCACCCGCCTCGGCCTCCCAGAGTGCTAGGATTACAGGCGTGAGCCACCGCGCCCGGCCTATAATGGCATTTTTTATAAAGAGTAATATTTTATTCTTAAGCTTAGTTCTGTATCTCTGATAAAGAGAATTCTTTTAGGTCCTTAAAAATTCTAAAAGGACCTTTCTTTTACTATAAGTGCTTTATAATTTCTTGTTTTTCCAACTTTTTATTATGAACATTTTCTAACACATGGAAAATTTGGAAGAAAAACACAATGAATAATTGTATCACTCATATGCCATCTAGATTCAACAATTGCTAGCATTTTGCCATATGAGCTTATGTGTGCATGTGTGTGTGTTTGTGTGTGGGTGGGTGTGTTTGCTGAATCTGTTTCAAAATAAGGTACAGACTTCATCACGCTCTCCCCTAAATGTTTCAGGGTCATATCCTAAAAGTAGGGCATTCCATTACATGATCACAATATTATTAACACATCAAAGAAAATTAATAATTCTATACTATTATCTAATATCCAGACCATATAGAAATTTCCTCATTTGTTCCTCAAATATATTTTATATAATGCTGCAGTCCCCAACTCCTGGGCCTTGGACCAGAACTAGTCCATGGCCTGTTAGGCACCAGGCCTCACAGCAGGAGGTGAGTGGTGGGCAAGAGAGCGAAGCTTCATCTGTATTTACAGCTGCTCCCCATCACTCGCCATATCCCCTCCCTCCACCGCCACCCCACAGTCTGTGGAAAAATTGTCTTCCATGAAACTGGTCCCTGGTGCCAAAAAGGTTGGGGACCGCTGATATAATGTATTATATAGCTGTTTTTTTTTTTTTTTTCAAAATCTAGGTTTATATATTGCATTTTGTCTCTGTGTTTCTTTAGTCTCTTTTAATTTAGAAGAGTTTTCTCCCCAGCAGCCCTGTGCCCCCAAACACACACATTTTCTTCTCTTTGGCATTGAATTTTTAAAGCACGTAAGCCAGTTGGTTTGTATGATGTTCCAAAAATGTTTATTTTTTCATAGTGTCATTGAACTTGTTCATTTCTCCTGAGGTGTAAGTTGAAGTCCTTTAGATACATCCTAAATATCTGATCTTAGTTACAGCCACTTATGTTGGCTTTTCTATCACTGCATGTAAATAAGACTTGGCCTTATTCAACAAACTAAAGTCTGTCTGATTTTATGAAAGATAACTGTAACTGCCACTAAGTGAGAACTCTCTCCTATACTTTATGATTTCTTAGCAAAATATGTATGTAGCACATTTTTACCTATTGAATCACATCATTCATATTCAAACTTTTTGCATTCTTATAAGCCGTCCCCAATTTTTCATTTAAAATGTGATGTACTACGCTAAAAATTATTCTTTTCCTGTCAATGTGTGATCTTTTTCTTCCTTTGGATTATCTGTTTTGTGATTTTTAATTAAATACATTTTTCTGTACTGATAGGCAGTTAAAGTCTGAAACTATTTAGACAGCTGGTTATCTACTTCTAGGGTAATAATGTGTTTTAAGAATACCTAAAAATGAATGCAATTTATCAAAATAACTAAATTCTTTAGCGCACCAACTAAGTGTGAAGGAAATCTATGTGCTCATTCTATAATGTAAAATGAGTAACAGGAAGTATTAGTAAAATAATCTCTATAGAATTGTGAAATTTTTAATTAACCCAAGTTATAAATATCTGAAAAGTTTGAGGGTTTCAGAGTGATTGCAAATTAACTAATTACAAATCTATTACAATTGATAAGTTGATTCTTTAAACGCTTCTCAAGATAAGATGGAAGCTGAATTTTTATATATGACTGATTTGATTACTTATGTACAATAGTAGTTTTAGGGCAACAATTTAGTCTTTTCAAAATTCACCTTTTAAGGCCGGGCAAGGTGGCTGACGCCTGTAATCCTAGCACTCTGGGAGGCCGAGGCGGGAGGATCACTTGAGGTCAGGAGTTCGAGACCAGCCTGAGCAAGAGTGAGACCCCGTCTCTACTAAAAATAGAAAGAAATTATATGGACAGCTAAAAATATATATAGAAAAATTAGCCGGGCATGGTGGCACATGCCTATAGTCCCAGCTACTCAGGAGGCTGAGGCAGAAGGATTGCTTAAGCCCAGGAGTTTGAGGTTGCTGTGAGCTTAATGCCACGGCACTCTAGCCTGGGCAACAGAGTGAGACTCTGTCTCAAAAAAAAAAAAAAAAAAAAAAATTCACCTTTTAACTAGATAGTAAAGGAAAATTAGCCTTATGTAGATAGCATATATATTTCTGCACCAAGAGGGCATAAATTCAATTACAAAAAAAAAAACCCAATAAAATATACAGTCTGTCACTATACAGCACCTTGTACCTAAGAACCATCACATACAGTATAGAAAAGGATTGAAGCCAGAAAAGGAGAAATTTTTATCCCTTTAATTAGTCATTTAAATTGAGAATTAAATATAGAGCTGGTAAGCTGTTGAGGTAGATTATCTGGCACAGGAGGCCAATTTTCTGAAAATCAATTTATTAAAAGTTAATTTAACTATGATTGATTTGTCAAAAATTAATTTTAGCTGATATTCTTCTTGAATATATTTGCCCATTAGAAATAAATTATTCTTTTGAATATTCAATTAGTTCATTCAACAAATATTCATTGAGCACCTACTATGTGCAGACGTGTTTTAGGTATCGTGCCCATAACAGGAAGAATCAACAACAAAAAGTCACTGTCCTCATGGTGCTTAGGAGAGATGGACAATGGACACATAAAACATAAAATGTAACATCAGGCAATGATAAGTGCTATACTGTCCCAGCTGTACCTCCTCCCCTCTTCCTTTCTTCCCTGAATAGATGTCAGTGGTCTAGATCTGGTATCTATCCCTGGAGAGCAGCCGAGAAAAGGAGTGACACTGGTAAAGTCATATGTAGATCCATGGTCCCTACCTTGGATGAGTGATGGAGATGCTATTTTAAATGCATGGGTCCAGTGATGAATCTGACAAAATGACACTCAGGCAATTTGGAATGTGAACATGAGACTATCTGGGGAAGCCAGCCCAGGATAAAGGAACAGCAAATGCAATGAACCTAAAGACAAATCCCTTAATCAATACTTATTAAAAAGATGAGACTAGGGGAAAAATTCATAAAAGCACTAGACTGCCTATGTTTTCACTTGCTACAACTTGAACATTCCTTAATATTCCCATGAATATTACATCTAATACATTCCAAAAGAATATTTGGTAAATTCAGCAAATTGCTTTTTTGACAAATTGATCTTTTGCTACGTCGGCTTATAGGGGACTGGCTTTCAACCACCTGATCTCTGGCCAATTTACCTGCAGCTGTGCCTGCTAGGGAATAGACATTTAATGAATGTTTATTGAAAGAATGATAGGAAAAAGATTGCAGGTGGAACAAAATATCAAGGATTATATTGAATATTGCATCTGAGAGCAGTAACTCCTGGAACCTAATTTGGGTTTGGGGCTTATAGGCCCTTCTGATATTTGACCCCATCCAAAAACCATCTGCAGGCTTTTTAACTGCAAAGCCATACAAGACCTATCTCTGGCCCAGTCTATCTTCTGGAACCTTCCTTTCATCTTTGAAGCAGGCACCAGGAACTCAGCCTTCTTTCCTCTCCAGCAACTCAGCCATCCTTTCTATTCCTTGAGATTTTGTTTCACACCACTGAATAACCTCCCTAGTTTCTCATTTTCTTCTGTATCTGAAGTCAAGCACATAGACCCTAAAAATTTTAAGAATCTTATTCCTGATTTCTAAAAAGAAATGGGATAATGAAGTAGCCAATATGGCAGAAGTTAAAAAGGTTATGGAATCCTTACATAATTATCAAATCACTTGCTCCTTGTCCCTTTTAAGATGGTCAATGCATCTAAGAGAATCAGACTTTTGTTTATGATTTTTCTTCTCCCTTCTAAATTATATGAATTAGCTTTATCTCTTTAGGATTGGCTAGAAAGCAAAGTAGATATTATAACTGGTTAAGCACATTGATATTTATTTATTTTAGCAAATATAAAATCAGTTATTACAACAGGCCTACAACAGTCAGCAGAGATAGGTGTCAGCTTGTGGTCATTCCAAAATACAGTCTCATCTTGTACTCACTCTTCATAGCTTTCCTGAATAGTCATCAGTGGTCTAGATCCGGTATCCATTCCCTGAAAGGCAGCAAAGAAAGAGAGTACAGAGACTGCAGTGTCCCTGGTAAGCTCATATGTGGAACATGGTTCCTTCCCTGGTGACTCCAATAGTTTGATTAGGGCTGGTCCTGCAGAATAAAAAAATTGTCTCTCAAGGTGACTCCTTATATCTATTTGTTGTTTAGTCTGGACACGTGATGTAGTCAGCCTTCCAACTGTTTGCAAGCAAGGAAGGATGGGAAAGTCACAGAACTCCAGGTAAAATCTGACTGGGTGGCTAGCAACCTAAGTGGGCACGAGAGGTGAGAATTCAAGATTTCCAAAGACTAGAAGCGTTTAGGCAGGTATAAAATGCCTATTCATTATCTTCTGCTGAGACATTCTCATAATATCAATTTGAACTCAAAACAAGGATTATTTTCCTATTAAAAAGGAAGAGTAGCGATCTCTTCCTAGAATGTAGAACGGCAGATGTTTGAAATATACCTTGCAGGCCACTATACTTCATTGAGGTGTTGCCCTCTGCATTTATTCCTGAGGGTGGGGTCCACTAAACCACTATTTTCCTCTAGCTGCATTCTGAGATACCATCAAAGTAGAACAACAGATATTTCCTTGCCTCAAATTGGCAATTTGCAGCCTCTAGGACCTCAGCAGTGGATGACACCCTTTTAATGGACCTCTGACTTCCCCTTTTTCCTCTAGGAATGATGAACGTAGTTCATCTCCTTACTACTAGTATTTCTGTGGCTCAAGCATCATGCTGAGGATGACATGTAAATAAGAAGACAGTGGTCAAGGGCAAGGCTTCAGTATGTGAGGGGGCAGCAGAGGAGATGGCAAGAAGGGGAAGGAGTGGAAGAGTGGGCTGAGACATTGCCCAGAGGGATCCTGTTACCAGGAATGTTGCCAAGGCAAGGACTTTTGCAGCTGTGTAAAGAGCAGATATAAGGAGCAAGAGAGAAACCTGTTGTGAAAATTGGGGTCCAAGGTCAGGGATGGATAACACTGGGCATCTTTGCTGCTAGAGTACCTAAGTGTTGAGTCACAGCCACTCAATTCCTCCTATTAATGCCTGGTTTGATTCTAGGGACTAGTGTGAGGCTCAGCCTGCTGTTGGCAGTCAGAATTTCAGCTGCAAGCTACAGGAAGCCTACAAGAGTCAGGCAAGAAGGACATGGGAAAAAAATACCTAAATGCCAGAGGTCAGTTTCCAGGGAATTAAGATCAAAGACGTAAGGGCTGTTCCTGGTAAAGGAATCTTTGCATGTAAGAACTGGGCAAGTAGAGAAGAATAATCCAATCACATTCACATGCACACCTGAGTGATAAGAGAAGGCAGGATAACTGGCTGAACTTGTTTTCATTCTGTTCCTTATTAAATTTTAGAACTAAGTTTAAAGAACAATGAGACCAAGTCTATAGGTCAGGACAACCTATTGGCTACTTCAAATTAGATGCCCCTGATCCTGCATATCTGCTCTCACCTGCTGTCAGTACCATCCCATGCTGAGGTTGCCAGATCAGCTTTCTTCCCAGCCCTGGTACCCAGGGCTCTGGCTCAGCCCTTTACTGTCCACTTCCTTGCACTGACCTGATGCAGGAAACTGCTGGTCTTCTGGCTTGTCCCATGTCAACCTGGCTCAAAGCTGGTTATTCATACCTACAGTACGAAAAAGGTGTTTAATTTGCAAATCTAAAGACATAAAATAAGGGCTGCAATGTCTTAGAGTAGAAAGAGGAACAGAAACTTAACGAAGCTGCCAGAGCAACAAGAAACCAAGAACACGCAGAGCTTAATTTTAGGCTCCAGGGATTTTCCCAGCCTGTTTCTTGGAGGTAGCTCCAATTTGCTAAATCCTTTATTATTCAGTCAAGGGGAAGGATAAGGAAATGTGAGAACTCTAGCTGAGTCCCTAAAGTCATTGCTCCTAATCAAATGGCCTTGGCAGTTCAGATCAGCAGGCACTCAGGGAGCATCAGCCATGACCCCTTTGTCCTTGGGATGTCACTCTCCTGCTATAAAACCTTCAGTGGATCTCTACTGCCCTTGGAATAACTGAACTCCTTAGCCTTGCCTTTAAGACTCTCTGAGAACACTTTCTCTCACTAATTCCCTCCATGTAACAAATACTCCAGCAAAACTAAATCACCGTTTTCCACCCTTGCCACAAACCTTTTCCATTTTCTGACTTTTCTCAAAATTTACTTTCTATTGAATAACATTTTACCCAACTTACACATGCAAATATAACTATTCTTCAATACCAGCTAAAAACTCCATCTCTTCCAGAATGCCTTCTGATTACACTAACCTCTGATTACACCTATATTTATTTGACTTACATCACTCAACATTTTACTGTACAATATGTTTTGTGTCATCTTCTTCTATTACACTACACAGTCATCAACTACAGAGATTATAGGGCCGGGCGCGGTGGCTCACGCCTGTAATCCTAGCACTCTGGGAGGCCGAGGCGGGTGGATTGCTCAAGGTCAGGAGTTCGAGACCAGCCTGAGCGAGATCCCGTCTCTACTAAAAATAGAAAGACATTATATGGACAACTAAAAATCTATATAGAAAAAATTAGCCGGGCATAGTGGCGCATGCCTGTAGTCCCAGCTACTCGGGAGGCTGAGGCAGTAGGATCGCTTAAGCCCAGGAGTTTGAGGTTGCTGTGAGCTAAGCTGACGCCACGGCACTCACTCTAGCCTGGGCAACAAAGTGAGACTCTGTCTCAACAAAAAAAAAAAAAAAAAAAAAGAGATTATATTTCATCAGTATTTTCAGTCAACCACAGGGGTGGAGAGTTGAACTAATCATATTCCTTAGTTCCTATCACCCAATCATTACAGTGGAAACAAAACACTTAATTTAGATCTTTATTCCTTTTTCATCTCATTCTCCATTACCATTCCCTTTCCCATTCCCCTTTTTCCATAGACAACTGCTCTAATGAGTTTGATGTATGACATAAATGTATATGTACTCTTGCAAAATATGGTGTTCTACTATATTTTAGTGGACTTTCTTCTACTTCTTATTTTTTGCTCAGCACTGTGTTTTTAGGGTCTATTCATATTGCTCTGTTGACATCTGGTTTGTTACTTCAAGCTGCCAAAGAGTATAATACACACCATCCACATTTTACCCACCCATTCCCCCAGATTTCCTCTAATTGTTGAAGCCACAAATGCTGCTTCAATGACTACCTAATACATGACTTCTATGTGTGAAAATTTCTATAGGATACATATACCCAGATAACAGCTGGCTGGTTAATAAGATGTATGCATATTTAAATTGACTAAGTACTGAACTTGACTAGCTGTACCAGTCTACTTCTCAATAGCAGTGCACATAGGTTACTGTTTCCCCACATCCTTACAAATATTTATTGATTTTCGAATGCTTGTTTATCCAATGGATACCTAGTTGTAGTTTGTGAGTTTGTTTAAAACACTCCTATCTGATTTTTAATGAATTTGAACATTCTTCATATATCCTTTAGCCATGTAAGTTCCAGTTGTGTAAATTGCCTGTATATATTCTTTGTTTATTTTTCAATTATTTTCCTGACTTCTTATTATTTATTGATTTGCATACATCTTCTTGTACATACTAAATATTAGTTAGCACATTTTTTAAGAGACAAGTTCTCACTCCGTTAACCTGGCTGGGTGCAGTGGCACAACCAGAGTTCAATGTAACCTCAAACTCCTGGGCTCAAGGGATCCTCCTGCCGCAGCCCCCCGAGTAACTGGGACTACAGGTGTGCACTACCATGCCTGGCTTATTTTAAAAATTATTTTGTAGAGATGAGGTCTCACTATATTTCCCAGGCTGGTCTTGAACTCCTGGCTTCAAGTAATTCTCTTGCCTCGGCCTCACAAAGTGCTGGACCACAGGCTTGAGCCACCATGCCTGGCCGGCACATTGGTTTTTAATATGGCTACGAGGTCCTTCACTGAACCATTTTGATGAAGTCAGATCATCAATTTTTCACCTCTTGTTTGTGCTTTTTGATCTTGCTTGAGAAGTTCTTCTCCACACCAGGGTAGTAAAATTATCCTATATTTTCTTCTTTAGCTTTACAGTTTTAACATTCATATTTAGGTCTTTAGTGTGTGTGTGTGTGTGTGTGTGTGTGTGTAAATACACACACACCTCTATATGTATATATGTGGTATACATGTGGTGTAAAAATCTGTTTTTTCTCAATATGGTGAACTGTTTTTCCTATTACCAATAGTAAACAGGTTGTCCTTTTCCCAAGGTTTTGTGATAGCATGTTTATCATATATCAGCCTCCCATCTAAGGTCTCCATTCTGTTCCATTTCTTCATTTGTCGGTTTTTGCACCAGTACCATGCTTTTTTTTTTTTTTTTTTAATTACTACAGCTTTGCTGTATATCTTAAGTTTTGGTAGGGCAAATTCCCCTCCCTTTCCACTTAACTCTTTTTTCAAAATTGATTTAGCTATTTGTGGATTTTTATTCTTCTATATTCATTATAAAATAAGTATTTGAAGTCCTTAAAAGCACCTAACTACAGTTTCAAGCGGCATGCTATAGAATTTATGCATGATTGGGGGGAGGGAATGGGTATTTTTCAGAATGTTATCCATGAAGATAAACCATTTCTCCATGTATTCAGAACTTTATGTCCTGTAAGGGGGTTTTAAAACTTTCTCTATAGAGGTCTTACATATTCTTTCCAAGGTTTACTGGCATGTCATAATGTTAGTGTTTCTATTGCTGTATACAGTAGCTTATTTTCTATTATGTTTTCTAAATGGTCATTGTTAGTATAAAGAAGTGTTAGTGACTTTTTAATACTGATCTTCCCAGAAACTTTGCTGAACTCCCTGATTTATTTTACCTTCTTAGCCTGTTATAATATCCATGTATAATCCTTCTCTTTGTCTTTATAAAATATTTTTGCCTTGAACTCTTTTGATAAAGATTGGTACTCTGGTCTTTTTATTTTTTACGTAGAAAACTTAAATGCAATGGGATATTCTGGCCTTTTAAAACTGTTGTTTATATTTCTTTTGTATATTTTTTCAATGCTTTTAATTTCTACCTTTGTGTATCTTTTTGTTTTAAATGTCTCTTATTCTCATATTTAGTGCTTTGTTTTGTAATCTGTGTACCAATTTACATTTACTGTAATGACTGTCATATTAGGATTTATTTTGCATTTCATATTTCCTTTTACTGTGTTGCCTTTTCTTCTTCCTCCTAGTCTTTCTTGTCTTCTTTCAAATAGACAATTGACTTCTGCTGGTTTGAAGTTTACATTCTGATTTTATGCTTCTAGTAAGTTATCCATAACTTATTAAGACCCACTGTTACATTTTTTATTTTTTAATTTCCCAAGTGTATTAATATCTGCCCTTCCTTCAAACAATATAAATAACTTAGTATTCTTCATCTCTAGTTCCTCTCTAAAATGCGTTGGTTCATGTCATCTAGAATTTTAGATTGAAGTTGTTATGGATGTGTTTTTCTTCAGTTATCATTCTTTTTTTCTTTTCCTTTTCATTATTTCCTTTGGTCTGTATTTTTTTAGACAATAAAGTTATTTGCTCACCTTTCTTCCCATATCTCTATAGCATCATTCTGAATTTACTTCTCTTTGCACTAAAGTTTTTCTTCCCCAAAGTTAATTTATGTATTATTAATACATTGTACTAAAATATGCATGACATAAAATTTACCATTCTAATCATTTTTAATTGTGATATAATACACATAACATAAAATAGACCATCTTAACCATTTTTAGGTGTACAGTTCAGTGGTGTTAAATACATTCACATTGTTGTAAAACTACCTCCACCCTCCATCTTAGGAACTGTTTTCATCTTCCCAAACTGAAACTACATATTCATTAAACAATAACTCCCCATTTCCTTCTCCCCCAGGCTTCTGGCAACCACCATTCTATCTTCTGTCTCTGTGAATTTTATTACTCTAGCTACCTCAATATTGTATTTGTCCTTTTATGACTGGGGCTTATTTCACTTAGCATAATGTAATATCTTCAAGGTTCATCCATGTTGTAAAATGTATCAGAATTTAATACTTTTTAAAGGCTGAATAATATTCCATTGTATACATACATCACATTTTGTTTATCCATTGATCCATTGATAGGCATTTGGGTTGTTTCCACTTTTTGATTATTGTGAACAATGTTGCTATGAATGACAACATTGCTCTGTTTTTATGCCAGTGTCATACTGTTTTGATTACTGTACCTTTGTAGTAAATTTTGAAATATAAAAGTGTATAACCTTCAACTTTGTTCTTTTACAAGACTGATTTGGCTACATGCTGTCCCTAGAGGTTCCGTATGAATTTTAAAATGAATTTTTCTATTTCTACGAAAAAAATTGGAATATCAATACGGATTGCACTGAATCTGTAGATTGCTTTGGGTAGCACTGACATCTTAATAATATCAAGTCTTCCAATTCATGAACATAGGATTTTTCCATTTATTTGTGTCATCTTTAATATTTTTCAGCAACATTTTATAATTTTTAGTGTATAAATCTTTCATCTCCTTGTTTATATTAATTCCTAAGTATTTTTCTTCTTGTTGTTTTTGGCTGGGGAGATGCTATTATAAATTGAATTATTTTCTTAATTTCCTTTTTGGATTATTCATTGCTAGTGTATAGAAATGTAACTGATTTTTTTCATGTTGATTTTGTAACTTCCTGATTTGGTTTAGTAGTTCTAACAGATTTGTATGTGTGAAATCTTTAGGGTTTTCTACATATAACATGATGTGATCTGTGAACACAGATAATTTTACTCCTTCCTTTCCAATTTGGATGCCTTTTATTTTACTTTTTTGCTTAATTGCTCTATGAATTCTAGCACTATGATCATTGAATAGAAGTGATAAAAGCAGGCATCCTTGCCTCGTTCCAGATCTTGTAGGAAAACTTTCAGTCTTTCATCATTGAGCATGATTTTTGAGCTATGAGTTGTTCACATATGGTTTTTATTATATTGAGATAGTTTCTCTCTAGCCCTAATTTGTTGAGTGTTTTTATCATGAAAGGGTGTTGAACTGCGTCAACGGCATCAAATCTGTATCAATTGAGATTGTGTATTTTTATCTCCACTATTCATTAATGTGGTGTATTACCTTGACAGATTTTTGTATATTGAACTATCCTTGCATTCCTAGAATGAATATTACTTGATCATGGTATATAATCCTTTTAATATACTATTGATTTGGTTTGCTAGTATTTTGTTGAGTATTTTTGCATTAATAATCATAAGAGTTATTGATTGGTGGGTAGCTTTCTTGTGTGGTATTGTCTTTGGCTTTGGTATTAGGTAATGCTCGCCTTACAGAATGAATTATGAAGTTTTCACTCCTCTTTAATTTTTGGAAGAGTTTGAAAAGGATTGCTGTTAATCCTTTGAATGTTTGGTAGAATTCACCAGTGAAGACAACTGGTCCTAGGCTTTTCTTTGTTGAGAGATTGATGATTACTGACTCAATCCCCTTACTAGTGGTAGGTCTACTCAGATTTTTTATTTCTTTATGATGATTCAGTCTTACTAGCTTGTGTGTTTCTAAGAATTTGTCCATTTCATTCATGTTATCCAATTCACTCTTATAATCCTTTTTATTTTCGTAAAATCAGTAGCAAGGTTTCCTCTTTCATTTCTGATTTTAGTTATTCGAATCTTCTATTTGTAAATCTAGCTAAAGGTTTGTCAATTTTCTTTTAAAGGAGCCAACTCTTGGTTTTGTTAATTTTTTTTTTTTTTTTTTTTTTTTTTTGAGACAGAGTCTCACTCTGTTGCCCGGGCTAGAGTGAGTGCTGTGGCATCAGTCTAGCTCACAGCAACCTCAAACTCCTGGGCTTAAGCGATCCTACTGCCTCAGCCTCCCGAGTAGCTAGGACTACAGGCATGCGCCACCATGCCCGGCTAATTTTTTTGTATATATATATTTTAGTTGTCCATATAATTTCTTTCTATTTTTAGTAGAGACGGGGTCTCACTCTTGTTCAGGCTGTCTTGAACTCCTGACCTCGAGTGATCCACCCGCCTCGGCCTCCCAGAGTGCTAGGATTACAGGCGTGAGCCACCGCGCCCGGCCCTTGTTAATTTTTTTCTATTGTTTTTCTTATTACCTATCTCTACTCTAATCTTTGTTATTTGCTTCTTTTTGCTAGCATTAGGTTTAGTTTGTTCTTCTTTTTATAGTTCCATAAAGTAGAAAGTTATATCATTGACTTGAGACCTTTCTTCTTTTTTAAAGTAAGCATTTACAGCAATAAGTTTCCCTCTTAGTACTACTGTCACTGTATCCTATTAGTTTTAGTATGTTGTATTTTCATTTTCATTTGTCTCAAGATAATTTCTAATTTCCCTTGTGATTTCTTTTTTGACCTTTGGTTGCTTAAGAGTGTGTTGTTTAATTTCCACACATTTGTGAATATTTCTTTTTTCCTTCTGCTGTTGACTTCTAGTTTCATTCCACTGTGATTAGAAAAGACACATAGTATTATTTCAATCTTAAAATTTATTAAGGCTTTTTTTGTTACTTAACATATGGTCTATCCTGAAGAATGTTCCATGTGTACTTAAGAAAAATATATTTTCTCTTCTTGGGCATAGTGTTCTGCATATGACTGTTAGACCTAATTTATATTGTTCATGTCCTGTCTTTCCTTATTAATCTTCTGTCCAGTTGTTCTATTCATTATTGAGAGTGGGGTATTACCGTCTCCTACTATTATTGTAGCCAAGAGTTTTTTTTTCAATAGGGTTTTTGTGTGGCAAACTTTCTAAGGCTTTATGTGGCTGAGATTATTTTTACTGCACTCTAATATTTACATGATGACCTGGGTAAGTACAATATTTTAGCTTCACAGATTTTTTTCTCTTTCAGTACTAAAAAATATATCTCAATTGTCTTTCTGCAGATGTTTTTGAAGTGTCTAAAATGAATATGTTACCTGTTTATTTGTAAATGATCTTCTGTTTCTCTTGGGAAGCTTTTAGAAATTTTTCTTTATCTTTGATATTCTTAAATTTTACTATAATGGGTCTAAGTATGAAAATTATTCCAATAATAGTAATGTGTATTATTTAACTATGCA
This sequence comes from Eulemur rufifrons, assembly GCF_041146395.1. NCBI lineage: Eukaryota > Metazoa > Chordata > Mammalia > Primates > Lemuridae > Eulemur > Eulemur rufifrons. The sequence continues at coordinate 207,111,365 of NC_090989.1, forward strand.
AGAGTCTATGTAATCACCATGTTTGGACATGTTAATGTCTTCAGGTTTTATGAGGGCAGAAACCATGTCTTTCTGATTGATGGCTGTGTTGCCAGCATATCGTAGGTGTGCTAAATAAGTATTTGTTGGATGAATGAAATGACTAAATAGACACCTAGATAACTGATAACTTTTCTAAGATTCTCTAAAATGTATTAATATTTCTTTTATAATTTATCTTAACTGGGAATTTTTATAGAAAAAATGTAAGAAATATATATTTAATAGAATTTAACACTAAACTGGGTTAGTTCTAGTAAATGGTTTACAGGTTATATGAGATACAAGAAAATACATAAGAAATGAACCATGAAAATTATCATTGGCTTATACACCCACACCTAAAGTCTGAAAAATACTAGTCCTGGCCAAAAGTGCATTAGCATGTACTTATATAGTCCAAGTCACTGTGTAAGTATCACACTGTACTTGGTCTATAGTCCTTTCTTCCCTACTAAACTATGGCCAACTTGGAGGAACCATGTTTTTGAAAGATAATGCAGATGACAAAATTTGTACTGTGGTCCTTTAAACTTGTGATATACACCACTATATAATAATTAAAATACTTAATAGTGGAAAGAAGTAGTAATTTTTTTCCTTCAAGAATATCCATTTATATCAATGAACATTAAAAGATAAAAGTAGAAGAAAGAATGGGGACTTTCTTTGTTTAAATCATGTCTGTTATGGTTTTGGGCTTATTCTGCTTTGTGAAATGATTATTTTCTAATGATATTCAACCATGTGTGAACCTCCCACGCCCACCATCATCTGCTTTTCTTAACTATTATCTAAAAGTATAGCATTAACTTCCACCTTTACCAGCCATGCAGATTGGCAGGGTGCCACAGACAAGAAACTAACATACTCTTTCAAAGAAAATTAATAAAAAGCTTGATAGAAAAAGAAAAGATAGATCCTCTCATGGTTGTGAATATAAAAAGCCTGAGGACAATTCACAACCATAAGAGGCATCATTGTGATAACACTGGTAAATGCAAAAAGACCTTAAGAAAATGTTTTGCATTGTGAAATTCTTGCAGGCTTTCAGATATTGAGAACCTATTTGTAAAACTGAGCTATATAAATAATTAACAGTAAGAAAAATAAAGCCCATGTTTTTCTACAGAAATTGAATGAATTATCGAAATTTGAGAAGGTGTTAACAGTCTTGAAAATATGAATTCTTCAGGTTTTGCATTTCCACTGTGCAAAAGTGGTGTGGGATATTTCAACCAGTCTGTCAAATAATCTATGCATAAATTGGAGAGAGCAGTTCCCCTGAAAGAGTTGCTTTATATTAAAAAAAATAGTATCCAGTTTAAAAATAAACTCACTTACCTTTTACATGCTTTTCATATTTCCCTGTCTTAATTAATTCCTCAAGTTAATTTCTTTTCAACCACATACTGTCAATTCCCAAATCATGCCATCTCATTCAAATATAGTGATGAATTTAAGGCAATGTGATAAAAATGACCCATGTAAAGAAAACATAATATTGTATTTGCATTCAGAATAAACTATTCAAGTCTGCACATCCTGTAATGGCCATACAACTCCCTTTCATCATTGCTTAATGGTACCTAAAGTGTTGCTCACTTTGGGAACATTTTTGAAAAGTAAAACTTTGACGACCATCTTTACAAAGTATATAGATACACTTTAAAATTTGAACTTAAAATTTTAAAACCATGTCTATATAGCTTCTCTTTTGAAACATTTACCTTTCTTGAAGAATGTAAGCAATGCAAATTCAAGGAAAGTCACCAAAGATGAGGTGATGTGGCCTAAAATAAGTGATGGAAAAGTTACCTTCAACAAAAATCACATAGAATTTTAGACTTGAAATGAACCCCACAGGTCATGTAATCTGAAGACCACTAGGGGAGCACATGGTCAGGACAGAAAAAAATTTTCACCCTATAATATTTAATACGATCCAGATATTTAATGTTTCTTTCCTGCTTAGCAAAAACAGGTAAAGTATTGTAAATCTACATTTTGGGGGGTTGTTTTAATATTATTAAAATGTAATTCACATTACTTTAACTAGAATCTTTATGGGGGAGGAAGATTGTATTATGAATATGTAATGAATTTTTAAGTTTAATTCCTTGGAAAAATATATCTGCTATTTTCCTAGATGGGCAAAAGCATTTCTATGTAACTTATGTCAGCCAACTTTCTATGCTACAATGTTTCTGGATATGTATTTGAGGGATGGGACTAAGGATTAAGTCCAAGTACTTTTGTTAATATTTTATCTGAAATAATATTGTATTTTCAATCTAGCTTTCCATAGTTCTGGCATTTTAAAATGCCATTGTAATGATGCCTGTATTTGTTGTATTTATTTAAAACAATAATAATCTATTTACATTTTAAACAACCTACCTTTGTTTAGGCTCACAAAGTTGAGTAGTGTGTTCTTATATGGATATGTTAGTATTTTATGCTTATAGTTTTCCTAATAAGTGAATCATATATGATATAGGCCTCTTATAAATGTTTCATGCCCATATCTTTTTCATTTGTGATTAAATTAAAACCTTATAAAAATTAAGATCTTATGTTAAATAAAACAGAAGTATGCCAAAAGGAATGCTCTGAACATAATCATGTAGGGATCATTAACATGTAAATTTTGACATGTAAACAATAAAACGCAGTTCTATTTATTTAAAGAGTTAGAATAAAGTTATGTCTAGTAAGACAACCACTTTGCGTGTACTCATACAAACGGTGTAATTATACCACTTCCTTCATCATTCTGCTCCTTTACCACTTATTTGGTATTTGACAACTGTGATGGGCTAACTGGAAAATTTGAAAATGTGAAAAGAGCTTGTTGGATTGTTTTTTATTTTTCTTTCTTTCTAAATTTAAACATTTCTAACAGTTTTTCCTTTTAGTTTTTAATTTACCTGAAATTTAACTTTGTGTGTACCGTTAGTTAGAAATCCAACCTTACTTCCCTCCTCTGTGAAAAAACAATTGTTCCAGCACTATTTATTGAACAGTTCCTCCTTTCCTTTTTGATGTCTTATCAAAATTGCCTTGATCATTCTTTTTTTTTTTTTTTTTTTTTTTTGTTTGTTGAGACAGAGTCTCACTTTGTTGCCCAGGCTAGAGTGAGTGCCGTGGCGTCAGCTTAGCTCACAGCAACCTCAGACTCCTCGGCTTAAGCGATCCTACTGCCTCAGCCTCCCGAGTAGCTGGGACTACAGGCATGCGCCACTATGCCCGGCTAATTTTTTCTATATAGATTTTTAGTTGTCCATATAATGTCTTTCTATTTTTAGTAGAGACGGGGTCTCGCTCAGGCTGGTCTCGAACTCCTGACCTTGAGCAATCCACCCGCCTCGGCCTCCCAGAGTGCTAGGATTACAGGCGTGAGCCACCGCGCCCGGCCTGCCTTGATCATTCTTGACACTTTACACTTTTATATAAACTTTACAATCCACTTGTCCAGGGCAAAAACTCTGATCATAATTTGGCAAGTAATTGCACTATAGATTAATTTGGAGAAAACTGACATCCTTATCATGTTGAGTTTTCATACCATGAACATGGTATATCTCTCATTTTATGTAGGTTTCCAAAATGGCTTATTACTTCTATAAACATCTTGCACACGTTTTAAGATAATTATTAGCTATTCTTACATATTTTTGGTTGCTACTGTAAAAGTACCCTTTTAAATTGATATCTTCTAATTTGTGTGGCTAGTGTATAGGAATGCAATTGATTTTTATAAACTGCACTTGTATCCACTAACCATGTTGAATTCTCTTATTCTAAAAATTATCTGTATATTCTCTTGCTTTTTATGTGAATGATCATACTGTTTGTGAATAATGGCAGTTTTGAGTCTTCCTTTTCAATATCTATAATTTATATCCAGCATTCTTTTATTATTGTAATGACTAGGACCAATGTTGAATAGAAGTAGTGATAACAGACATCATTGTGTTCATGGTTTTAAAAGGACACTGTGTAACATTTCATCATTCAGTATGGTGTTTGCTGCAGATTTGGAATAGATACCCTTCATTGTGTTAAGGAATTTTCCTCCTATTACTATTTGGCTAATATTTGGTTGAGTTTTATAAAGTGATTTTGCTATTGAAATAATCTCATAATTTTTTATCTATTAATGTGGTAAATTACACTACTAGATTTTCCAGTTGTAAGGTACACTTGCATTTCTGAGATAAACTCAACTTGGTCATGGTGCATTATTATTATTATTATTCAAAATTAGATTTGGTTGACAATATTTTGTTTAGAATTTTTGCACACAATGACTAATGAAATTTGCTTGTAATTTCATTTTCCATGGTGTCCTTATTATAATAAATTTTGTTATCAAGATTTAAGCGAATTGATAAAATAAGTTCTGGAGTGTTCCCTTTTTGTATTCTCTGGAAGAGTTTATATAATATTGGACTTACCTATTCCCTTTACTATTTGGTAGAACTTTCCTGTATAGCCACTTGGATTGGGTCTTTTCTTTGTGGAGAGATCATAAGTCACTGCAGCCTTGAAATCCTGGGCTCAAGTGATCCTCTTGCCTCAGCCTCCCAAGTAGCTGGGACTACAGGTGCTCCCATGCCAGGCTGATTTTTAAAATACATTTTTTTGTTGAGATGGATTCTTGCTGTGTTGCCTGGGCTGGTTTCAAACTCCTGGCCTCAAGCAATTCTCCCATTTGAGCCTCCCAAAGCACGAGGATTACAGGCATGAGCCCCTAGTATTACATACCTGGCACCTTGAAGGGACATTTTCAGCCACTGACTCAAGTTTCTCTGACAGTTACAGATTTATGCAGGGCTTCTTCTCCTTTTTAATATATCTTTAAGGAGACATACATTTTAAAACTTTGGAATAAAATTTTTTCATAATATAGTTGCACATTTTTCTAATCTTTGAATTCTCTCTAGTGTTGCCCTATTTTTCATTCCTGATGTCTATTTGAGTCTTTATTTTTCTTGATGTATTTCACCAGTGGTTTGCTTTATTAATAATCTTTTCAAAGAATTAACTTTTGGCTTTGTTGATCATCTCTATTATATTTTTTATTACTCTTTCATTAACTCCTGTTGTTTCCTTTTATTCTATTTTCCCTAGAATTAGTTTGTTGTTCTTTTTTAAAATTAAGTTAGAAGCACAGATCATTGTTTTTCAGCTTTTCTTCTTTTTTAATATAAACATTTATTACACTCTAAGTACCAATTTCCCACAAACTTTGATATGTAGTATTTCTATTAATATTCAGTTCTAATGGATGTTGAAACAGCAGGACTCATGGGATGAAATATGAATATAAGTTCATTTATTTGTACAATACTCATTCAAATCCACTTTGAGAGCTATTTTTCTTTTCTCCAGACCCTTGAAAGGAAACTAGAAAAAGTCCCATGATTCCTCTTATTTCTTTCAATAATAAAAAATCCTGTGGTTGCCTTTAGCCACTAAAAACAAAGAAACAAAAAGTCTCAGTTTCATAGTTAATAAATCCATTGTAATATAAAAATTAAGGCTTCAACATTCATTCAAACTTAAAGACTTCCCCTTTCAGAGCTGACACTTGCTACAGGCAAGTTGTTTTCAGTGGAAAATATAGGGGTGATTTTATCTTTTATATGACTTATACCTCGCCTTCCTCTCCTACTTCCTAGGTTGCTTCTGGCTTCTTTAGGGTTGATTTGGGAAAAGGAAGATAAACTAAGGAATAGAAAGTTCTTATTGAACTAGTACTGTCATGAGATTGCATAGGCCCTCCTTGGACATCTTTCTCTAGTGGGTGCTTTCCTGTGTTCTTCAGAGTCACTATTTTATCCCAATTCCTCTATTGGGGTCATCTTGAAGCCTTTGCTGGCTTTCACTTACCTCTAACTCACATTGCTCCAGAGAAAACTTTTGTCACAGTAAACTCTGGGAGAATGTGGCCCGAAATGTGTGAATCTTTCAAATTCAACTCAGAGTAGTTAGCCAGATAGCACTTGCCCTTCAGATTTCTAAGGTGTGTGTCAAATAGTCCACCATACCCCACAAATTTCAGGGAATGTGCATCAAACTTTCCAAGTGATCCCTCTGAAGCTCCTTTTATTTGTCTTGAGATAAGGGACTTAGCACTGCTTCTATCAAAAACATCTCTCATCTAATCTCCCATTCCCAATCCTTTCATATCTTCAGTGTAGGTGAAAAGTTAGGATAATAAAATGTTAATGACTTCTTTTAGAAATCTTACATGGAATACTATTTAAATTAAAATGTAGGGTTTGTCATCTTAGGGGCTCAGCTGCAATAGTCTAAAAACATTCCATTTTTTAATTCTGTTGTATATTTATTTTCTAATTTTCATCATGAGTTTTCCTCTGGCCCATACGTTATTTAGAAGTGTGTTTTTATATTTCCAAAGATATCATCTTTAAAAATATTTTAAATATTGATTTTTAACTTAATTCATGGGATCAGAGAACATGATCTGTATTAAGCAGATTGGTGGAAAGCTATTTAGACTTGCTTTATGTTAATAGTTCATGATCAGTTTTTGAAAATCTTCCTAAGTACTTGCAAAGATGTTTATTCTGACAACAGAATGGAGTAATCTATATATGCCCATTAGATCAAGACTGTTAAATGTGTGGTTCAAATCTACTTTTCTTTTCAATCTGATAATTACTAGTGAAGTATATGAAAAATTCTTACTATGTTTGTGGACCTACTAGTTTCCTCTTGAAATTCTGTTGACTTTCATGTATTTTTAGATTGTTATTAGGTGGTGATAAGTTGAGAAATTTATCTTCTTGGTTAAAAAAAAGTTTTTTATCATTTATGTATTTAATTTTTTTATCCCTAAAGCTTTTTGCATTAAAGCTTATTTTGTCTTATATTAATATTTTGAGCTATCTCAACTGTTTTTTTCCTCTTTATTTCTCTATTTTATCTTTTTATTTTACTTTTCAGTCTGCCTTTGCTTTTTTAGGTGTAGGTCTTGAAAGTGATACACAGCTGGATTACCCAATGAGAGTCCCCTTAGCCAGGCAAATTTAATCTAATACGTTTTTTGATCTTACTGAGATATATACACTTTTACTATTTTGTGCTTTCTATTAATCCTGCTTTTATTTTCCCCCTTTCCTGCCTTGTATTGGATTCTGAATTTTCTTTATCTTTTTTCTATTAAGAAAAATCTATGTTCTTTTACTATTCCATTTACCCTGACATTTAATGTGAACCATTCATTTCGTAAATTATCAATCTCTACCCTTCTCTTTTCCCATAGAAGTATCCCAAACACCCTTCATTCTTTCACTGTCATCACATTTTATGTTACTGTTGTCCACTATTAATTTTCATTTTTATACATCCCAAATGAGTTATTGTTGTTTTATACAATGGTTGTTTATCAATTTTGTTAGGCTAAATCATTCTTTCTCACATTTCAGATCTTTTGAATTCAAAACCCTTTAAAAGATCCTGTAGTGAGAATCCATTCATTGGTTTTGTCTGAAAATATTCTCATTTTGCCCTCATTGAAGTTCTGTGAAATTCTAGGTTGGCAGTTATTTTCTCTTTGCATTTTGAAAGTTACTAGCCCATTGTCTCCAGGCTTCATTGTTACTATTGAGAAGTCTGTTGTTAAATTGTCATTATATTATAGATAAGTAATCTGTCTTTTGTAATGGGTGTTTCAAGATTGTTATTAATACTTTCTTTTATAACTTTCTTTCAGTGTGTCTAACTACTGATAGATTTTTAAATTTATACTGCAAGCAATTTGTTATAGTTTCTGAATCTAAGGATGGCAGCTATTATTTCTTTGAACATTTTCTCCCCCCAGTCTCTCTATTCACCACTTCTGGAAATCTAATTAGATGTATTTCAGACCTTTGCCTTCCAGGCTCTATATCTTTCTATCTTTCATTTATATTTTTCATCTCCTTGACATTTTTGCCCTGCATTTGGGGTCATTTATTTAGATCTTTCAGTTTGTGAATTCTTTATTAAGGTGTGTTTAATTTGCTCTTTCACTTACTATTGAGTTTTCAATTTTAATAATTAGAATTTTTATTTCCAGAAGTTCTGGTTCTTTTTAGAAATCTACTTGGTGTGTTTTAATGCCTTGTTTCCTTTCTCATGTTTTCAGCTCAGTTTTTAAAATATCAATAAATATTTTAACCATATTTTAAAAAATTTGCATCTATTACTTCCATTAGCTTAAATTAATTTTCTGTACATGTTTTCCCTACTGGATCTTATTCACAATGGTTTGTTTCTGTGTATGTCTTGTAGTTTTAGCATTGTGAATTGTTAGATGGAGTTTTATCTTTGGGAGTTCTGAGAAGTCTTTGTTTTGATATGTCTTCCTCTAGAAAGCATGTGCTTGCTTCTTTCCAGAGACCTGGATGCAATTAACCTGGCATTACATTATGCTATTATCTTGGCTTGGTATTTTCTACGTCATGAAGATTGTATAAATTTAAATCCTACATTTGTTTGAGGGCATGGTGTGGTTTCAAAATTTCAGAGGAAATTAACATCGCCCATAAAAAATCCCATGCCAAGACAGATAATTCTCTCTTCTTCATTCTCCTTTTCTGCTGTCCAGATTTTTCTTCTAGCCCACCATTTCACTAAGGATGTTACCTTTCAAGGTTTCTGATTTCCAATGAGAGTCTCAGGTCCAATGTGGGACCTTGTGGGAGCTTAAGACCATGTCTTCTGACCCCATAAGACTGTTAAAATTTAGACCATTTTGTAACTGAGCTGGGCAAATCCCTCCAGGATAGCAGTGGCACGTGCCACCTTAATCAACTAGTTTTCAGCTCCCTCCTTATTTTTGGTCTGTGAGTATTGCACATTCTTTTTTAAAAACTCAGCTATGCATTTTGAATGTTTTTTATAAAAATATTGCAACCAGTAGTTCTTGGTGTTTTGTTGCAGGATTTTAGGCCTATCTGACATGAGATGTTAAATATTCCATGGAATAGAATCACAGGTTTTAATTATTCAAATCTAAAAATCTCTCCTGCACAATATTTTTATAGACCTGTCACATTGGAATGAGAGGGATTGTGCTCTAGTCTTTTTTTTTTTTTTTTTTTTTTGTTGAGACAGAGTCTCACTTTTTTGCCCAGGCTAGAGTGAGTGCCGTGGCGTCAGCTTAGCTCACAGCAACCTCAGACTCCTCGGCTTAAGCGATCTTCTGCCTCAGCCTCCCGAGTAGCTGGGACTACAGGCATGCGCCACTATGCCCGGCTAATTTTTTCCATATAGATTTTTTAGTTGTCCATATAATGTCTTTCTATTTTTAGTAGAGACGGGGTCTCGCTCAGGCTGGTCTCGAACTCCTGACCTTGAGCAATCCACCCGCCTCGGCTTCCCAGAGTGCTAGGATTACAGGCGTGAGCCACCGCGCCCGGCCTTGTGCTCTAGTCTTGACTTTGTTATTTGCTATTTGTGACTTTGGGTAAATCATTTAACATTTCTTCAATTATTTCATTATCTTTAAATTAGAGCACTGAATCAAGTGACCCCTAAGATTTCAAGTTCTAATATGCATTGAGTTCCTGAAGTAAAAATGGTGTTGGTGAATGCTCACGATGTAATAATATTCATTATTTGGGATGATGACATATTTCTAACACTAACCATATATCTTTCACTATACCTGGTTCAAGCCTCAAATTTTCCTTTCTTTGGCTTGAATTTTTTTATTGTATTTTGTTTTTTAAATTGCAGTTAAAAAAATACCATAAAATTTGCCCTCTTAACTATTTTTAAGCATACAGTTTAGTAATGTTAAGTATATTCACATTGTTGTGCAATGTCCAGTTTTTAAACTTTAAGATTTAGGTTGTTTGTGGCAAAGGACACATCCATTTTACCTCCTTTCTCTTTCCTTGACTCATCTCTTCTTCCTTCTTCCTTTCTTTCCATTGGCTGAAACAACGTATTAAGGGAGAAATGCTATAACCTAAAATCATCTAAAACTCGACTCAAATTCTTGTATTGTTTTAGGTCTTCATGTATCTATTCTTTTCTTGAGCCTTTTTTGCTGGATTAACTCACAATTTTGGAGATCAACCACATATAGACATGTATTTGACTTTAGCAGCATGAACATAAAGAGATTGTTTTTTGATAAAATATTAGAGAATTTAATCATCTTTCTCAAGAGTCTCTTTGATATTGAAGTAATATTCTTTTGAAAATGCCTATGCTATCATTTGTCTTATTTTTTCTTTTTGTAGTTGTAATGGGTTTAATTGTGCCAGATGCTCCTTTGCCAATAGTTTTACAGGTGATAAAGTTATCCAACATCACATACATTAACTTCAGGAATTCCTGATATTTACAAGATTTTCAATTTCACTTTGCAGTGACTGGCATCATAGTGTTGGATGTTGACAACATCAGCACCTTGAAGAGGATGCCAATGCAGTGAGCAAGGACAAAAGCTACTGTTAAGTAGAGGAAGGAATGTTTAAGGATGCCTAATTTTATGAAGCAATGAATTCACTAAAACATATTGTCATGTCATGATTATTTCTGCTTCACTATACATCATAACCATAGTGGTTATGAAAATGAGGAACCCTCCTCTTTTGTTAGTCACAAGGGTATTCCTTCAACCAGATGATACCTTTTATTTTAATCAAAATTTACTTCTGATTTTGTCTTATCACTTCTATTTAGAGTTTAGCTGGGTAAAGATTTACATAGTAAACCAATGGACCTCTGGAAAAAATAAGACAATATTGTACAACTAGTCATTCTTGCTGCTGGGGGAAAAAAATCAAACTTTTTCTCTGGTAGTCACAGGAAAAAAAAGTAAGCTTGATTAAAATTTCCATTTGCCATCTTGATTTTAGAGAAAATGTGAAGAGTTTAAGTAAAACATATATACATATATATTTCATCAATTTCAAGAAGCAGAATTTTCTAGATTTTAAGATTTCCAAAATTAGGATGTATATTACAATTATAATTAGCAGTGATTTTTACTTTTTATTTAGCTATACATAAAATGTCTTATAATTCATGGTGTTTTAAGTTAGAATCTACTCTAAAATCTAATCTAATAATGTACTACCAACTATTAGCCAAAATATTATTAATAAACTGAAGCAACTGCTATGCAGAATGCAACTTTCAAGTGGATGCATTCCATTGATAACAACAGTAACAGGAATGCATATATTGCTTACTTATGACCAAGCACTGTTTTAGGAGTTTGACTTAATTATCTTATTTCCTACAATTACCCTTTTTAAGTAGGTTACTATTATCAGCCTGATTGTTATGGTCATGTAAGGACACTGACACACTGAGAAGTGACTTGGCCAACACCTTCCACATTGCAGATGTGTTAGATGTTTCTCGTAAGCAAACAAGTGATATTCTAGAGGAAGCATTTTATGAAAACATACTACTAATTTTTAATATTTGCCAAAGAATTGAGACCTATTTGCCCAGCAACTAGCCATATAGTTTTCCTAATTAAGGCCCTGCAGCAGGCAGAATAACTATCTTTTCCAAAGGCTTCATCTCCTAATACCTGGAACCCATGAATATGCTGCCTTACGTGGCAAAGGGACCTTGCTGATATGATTAAGGCTGTGGACATCGAAAGTAGATTATCCTGGATAATCCAGGTGAGCCCTTAAAATCAAAGAATCTTTCCCAGCTGTAATCAGTGAGAGAACTACCTGACTATGGAAGGGTATCAAGATGCAATATCACTGGCTTTGAAGATGAAGAAGGAAAACTGACCAAAGCCAAGTAATGTAGACAGAAGCTCGAAAGGGCAAGGACATCAATCTCCTGTAGAGTTAGTCTCCAGAAAGGAATGCACCCCCACTGACACCTTGATTTTAGCCTAAGGAGACTTGTTTAGGATTTCTGACCTATAGAACTGTAAGATAAATTAACGTTGTCTGTAAGATACATCTGTGCTATCTTAAGCCACCAAGTTTGTGGTAATTGGTTATAGCAGCAATAGGAAATGAATACAAGCCCATTCAGGCTAACCTAAATCAATGAAATATTGATTTCATTTTAACGAAAACATTTTAACCTGTGCAGGGACCATTTTTGAATTAATCTTTAATGTCTGGAAAAGTGCCAGATGGGCAGTATCTATTTTTTAAACTCGTGAGCGGTATGCTGCCTTGAAGATGCTTACACAGTGTGGATGGCTTGCTTAGTTTCCCCATAATGTGTTATACAAACCACTGGTAACTTCAGAAGGTACAAACACTTTTTCAACGGTATTTTTACGTTTACCGTCTATATATGGCAAGTATTGATGGTTTTGTACTTAAACAAGTTATTTATGATTTACTATAAAGTGTATGACCCACGAAAACGCACAATTTCACTCGGCCTTCCGTGGCTGTCCTGGGGGCTGCACTCCAGGGGGGCATCGTTCGCTTCCTCAAGCTGGGGGGCGTGCTGCAACACGATAAAAGAAGCAAGCGCTACATTTAAGCGAGAAGACCAAGAGCGCGGGACGACTGTATTTGCCAGGCCTCCAAGCTCCTTACCAGCCGCGAAAACACCAATGCACATCCAAACCCGCCAATCTCTTCATCTGTCTTAGCAGCAAAATGCGCGCCGCCCCAGAGACCGCTATCAAACCTCGCGACATTTGCAACTATCGCGGACCTTTCTGTTCGGGCGTCCGTGGGAAGAGTCGGCAGGAAGATTGCTCCGCCCACGTAAAAAGAGATTTTTGTTCTCGCGAGAGCCTGGTGACATTTCGGGAACCTGTTCTCGCGAGATTTTCCAAGTTAGGCGGTGGGCGGTAGTCCGAGGCCAGACACAAGAGGGAGATTTAGGGGTCGTGGTTCCCGCATTCTGTCCTCACTCGGTGGCGAAGTACGAGATGACTGGGTGAAACCACGCCTTGCCAGCCTCATACAGCGGCCCCTGGCTCTGCTGCTGGTTCGCCGCCGCCTTTCGCTTTTCCTGGGGTCCCCCCAGGCTCTACCTTTGCTGCCCCTCCCCCGTCCCATGGCTTAGGGTTCCTGGGGAGCAATGTACGGAGGCCGGCGGGAAGTAGTGTTGGCCGCGATTGGCCCGTTGGCCCGTCTCCTAGCTGTCCTCCGCCGCCTTCCGGGTGTTAAATGCAGCCGGGCTGCCAGGCCCCGCCCCCTGGCCAGATGGATCCCTCTGCCCCGATGCCCCGCACGGAAACTGCCCGCAAAGGTATAAGCTCCGAGCTCGCTTCTCTGCCCAGACACCTGTCTTTACAGCGTTGCGTTGGACCTCCTCCTGCCGGCGCCATTCGGTTTAGGGTTTTGCCCTGTGGCTCTTCTGAGTGACAGCTGCAGATTGTGAACCTCTCCAGGGGTTGAGACCAAATCTTTGCGATTCAGTGTTGAGAACCTGGACTCTGGAGTCAGACAGCCCTTGGATCTAGTGCTAGCTCTGACAGTTACTTGCTGAGCACCTTTGGGTAGTTTCCCCATCTGTAAAGTTGGGTTAATTGCTGGTTCCTGTGATTATCAAATGAAATGGGATGTGCAAAGCATTTATGTGGCCCGGCGTCTTGCCCATAGTAAGCACTCAGCAAATTTAGGTGTTTTAATTCTTTAATCCTTGTATACCTTCGTTGTTAGTGAATGGTACACGTTTTTTGTTAAGTATAAGAATGAAGGTGGAGATACTTAGTTCAGTTTACTTTTATTGAACTATATGATGTGTTGAGTCAGGGCCTTATATTCCAACTTTAACGGGTCACCAAGAGAGAAGTTGAAAGAAGGTATGGTTATCTGCCGCAAGTCATCTGGAATGTATTCTGGCCCCCAAATTCATGGCTTCCGTTAATGATAGTGATATAACAAAAGCTAAAAGGTATTGAGTGATTGTTCTGTGCCCAGCAATATGCTGATTATTTATCTACTTGCTTTCCTTTGAGGAATATATCCGTTTCATTAAATAGATGAGGAATTCAGGGCTAAATCTCAGAGAGAGTAAGTAGCAAGCCTGAATTCTGAGGGCTAGGAATTGAAGATGCCGTAATTCAGGGACCACACGTATTGTATAAATACCTGTAATAGCCTGGCAGGTAAAAGTAAATGCTGAGTGGTGATTATGGTGACTGGGATGCTCATCCCTCCGTTAAATTTACTGAAAGAGTGTTGGTAGAAGGAACTGAAAGCTCAAGGCCCTGAGGTGAGAGCGTGCTTGCCATGGTTAAGTAATAGCAGGAAACCAGTTTGGAATGAAAGAGGGAAAGAGGGACAAGATCATAAGGAGCCTTACCTCCATTCTTCTGTTAAATCCAACAGGGAATCCTCCCAATTTAAGCGATTTGTTCTGGAGTTTGGATACTGAGAGATTCCATTCCTAGCTCAAACTTAACTGAATCCATTTAGTTCTAGAAATTATCCATACTCAGGAACCAAAAAGATTCCCATAAATTGTGTAATGCCCTTAAGTCTTTTTGCACATGTTATACTACCTGAGATACTCTTCTTGGACCCTCTTTCCTTTTAAATTATGTTTTCCAATGCTTCTTATAGCACTCTCTCGTCTTCCAACATACTTTTTATAATTACATATGTTTGTGTACTTTTTAGATTCTGTCTCTTTCACTAGATACCAAGGATCTGTGAAATTAAGTATCTGTTTTCATTAATAAATTCACACGTTTATTGAGTATCTGTTGTGTGTTGGTCCTGGGGATAAAATTTTGAATAATACAGACCTTTTCTTTGAAAGAAAATTACTTTCTAGTGGAAGAGAAAGATAAAAACAAGTAGACATGATAATTAAACATTATGATAAGTGCTACATAGGCAATACAATATTGAGATAGAGAATAATAGTGTATCCTGCTTTAAACAAGGTGGAGTGGGAGCAGAGAGACTGGTTAGGAATAATTTAGGAAAAAGCTAATGGTGGCATGCTTTAGGGGAGAGGTCAGCAAACTATTGCCTGCGGGCCAAATTTAGTCTGACATTTCTTTTTGTAAATAAAGTTTTATTGTAACACAGCCATGCACATTTGTTTATGTATTGTCTGTGTTTGCATTTGCATTACATAGGCAAGAGAATGTATGGACTGCAAAATCTAAAATAACAAATAGCGAATATCTGAGTCTTTACAGAAAAAGTTTGCCAGCTTTTGCTTTAGAGAGATGGCGACATGGAGGAAAGATACATATTTTTGAAGTAGAACCAGGACATTCTGATGGACTGGATGAAAGGAGTAATATAAAAAGAGAATTGGGGGCTGATGGATGGTTTTCTACCTTGAAAAGTTGGTTAATGATGCCAGTTAATGAGTTGCAGGAAGACTAGTCATCATCATTTTTGACATTGGTTTTCTTCATTTTATACCCATTGTGTGGTGTAATACCTGGTGAATAATTTGTGCTTAAATCATATATATTGAATAATAAATAAATTAATGAATTAAGTCTTAAAAATGGGAAGGCATTTGCTGGGTAGGCAAACAAGTCATTTGAAACAGAAATAACGTGTTAAGAATTGCTGTGGGGTTACATTCGGTTTTAAGGGTCAAATAGTACTGTTCTGAAAATAGGGCCCGTTGACCTATACGTTGTTTTACTTGTATAGTGGATCAGAGTATTAGTTTCACATGAGAACACTGTCTTTTAGAATAGTATAACAGTCCGGGCAAGGTGGCTCATCCCTGTAATCCTTGCACTCTGGGAGGCTGAGGCTGGAAGATCGCTTGAGATCAGGAGTTTGAGACCAGGCTGAGCAAAAGGGAGACCCGTCTCTACTAAAAATAGAAAAAATTAGCCAGGCATGATGGCTCATACCTGTAGTCCCAGCTACTTGGGAGGTTGAGGCAGGAGGATCACTTGAGCCCAGGAGTTTGAGGTTACTGTGAGCTAGGCTGACGTCACAGCACTCTAGACAGAGCGAGAGCGTCCCCCCCCCAAAAAAAAAAAAAAAAAAAGAACGGAATAACAGTTCTAAGTTTGTATCCAAAGATTAGAGTGGGAGAACAAATTTTTCCCTTTGTACTCATGATTGTTATGGTAAAACAACCTCACCAAGGTTAGTGGGAATAATGGCTTTACTTTTGAGGAACAACCGATGGGGAATATAATGAGCTTAAGACAGTATAAACATGTCATGTTATAATCATGAATGTTATAAAAATCTAACCTGAGGTCATCAGGAAGACCCTAGGGAACTAACAGTGGTCATCTGATCTCAATGAGAAATGTGTAGGAAAAATAATTCCTAGTATTCTGACAGTTGTAGCCATTTCTTCTTGGATTCTTGCCATGGAAAATTCCATTTGGAAAATTATTTTTGGTTAGTTTTCTCTATTTGATACCTTTTAATTGTACCAATAGTATACTGTATAGAGACCCCCTTCTTCCCCATTCATAGTGCTATATTTTCTGAACGGAAAATAAAGTAGGTGGCTATACGGTTAAGTACAGAATAAGTTCATATAGGCCAAACTCTTCAAAGAATAATAGTATCTTAGCAGAAAGAGATCTTAGAATTCATCTCTTAAAACCTCAACTATTTAAAACCTAGAAGGGAAAAAGTTATGACAAAGCTGTGATATCTCTCTGTAGTTGAACTGGATATTCCCTTTGTTAGTTGTATACAAGTTAAAGCAATGGTTTTAGTCACAACAGTATTGATAGTGAGAAGCAGCAGCTGTCTCCAGAGCAAGAAGATGGAATAACTATAAAAAAGCAGACAGGCAAACCACTAAAGCTTTGCTATCCAGAAGATTTTAGCTTACTCATTACCAAGTCCTATTCACTATTACTCTACCATATCATAAATTATCTCTGTCTCTGTCTCTCTCTCTCTCTCTCTATGTATACATGTCAGCAAGAATATTTAAATCAGTGGTTTTTAACCCTGGCTGTGTATCCATCATCTTTTGAATTCAACAATAACAACCAAACAAAATAATAAAACCAGATTCCCATGACCCTTCACGGAATCAGAATTACCAGGGGTAGTGTCCAAGCATGTATGTATTTTTAAAACTTTAGAGGAGATTATAACACATAGCCAGGGTAAGAACCACTGGACATAAATTATGTTCCCTTTATGCCGTTTATTATAGGAGAATATCTGATCATATATTTTAGAGTAATATCTATATGTGTTATAATTTACCTTGTCTCAGTAATTTGGAGAAGATATTTATGTGAGGCACATTATTTTTTCTCATAGTAGTGGCTAAATGAGCTAGATTTGGAAACTTTATTTTCTTATTTATTATTACAGACAGGTGGCATCCAGGAGAGAGATGTCTTGCCCCTTCTCCAGATAATGAAAAACTTTGTGAAGCAAGCATAAAATCTATCACAGTGGATGAAAATGGCAAGTCATTTGCAATTGTTTTATATTCAGATTTGCAAGAAAGGAAAATACCTCTTACAAGACTTCAAGAAGTAAAGTCTGTTAAAGATTGCCCCAGGAATTTTATATTTGATGATGAAGATTTGGAAAAGCCTTATTTCCCAGACCGAAAATTTCCATCATCTGCTGTTGCTTTTAAATTATCTGAAGATGGAGACTCTATTCCTTATACCATCAATAGGTATTTGAGGGACTACCAAAGGGAAGGAGCCCAGTTTCTATATGGACACTACATCCAAGGAAGAGGATGTATTCTTGGTGATGACATGGGACTTGGAAAAACAGTACAGGTATTTATTTTAATTATTTTATAATTAAAATTCAGTGAAGTAATTTTATTATGTACATAAATGGATACCATATGCAAATCTCTTTGTACTACCATTATGACAGCTATTTTGTGTGTGTGTGTGTGTGTGTGTGTGTGTGTATTTGTGTTTGTCTCACCAGCCAGATAGTAAAGTCCGTAACGTTGAGGACAATATCTCAGTTATTTTATCCTTAATACTTACTTAGTACCTATGGTATATTACTCAAAAATAATGTTTTGGTATAACTTGGTTTGATTTTGCCTTTGGTAATACTACAGGGTGTCCCCAAAGTCACCATACATAGGGAAAATGGGAAATTGTAGCTAAATGTACCTTCATTTACAAAATATTCATTACAAAATCTTACAGAATTTTTCCTTTGTATGGAGACTTTTGGGACACCCTGTGGTACTAAGATATCAATGTAGTTGAAGTAGTTTAACTTAATAATACTTTATGGAAGGGAAGTATTCCAACATTTGGTATACTATATAGCATGGTTAAATTGGTTTCCTGCATGCCTTTTCTACGTATTGTTTGGAGTTTATCATATTAGAAGTTTCTTAATGTGGAATCCCTGGGCCACTAAGAGTTCTGTTTGTGGACTTTAAAGAGGCCTCCTCATTCCCTGAAATATGTACCAGAATTTCTACATGTTGTAGATCTGTGTTAGTTATCTGTTGTTCTGTAACAAATTATGCCAAAATTTAGCAGCTTAAAACAATATGTGGTTATCATCTCACACTTTCTGTGGTCCAGGAATCCAGGCTGTAGTTAGCTGGGTCCTCTGGCTCTGCCTGTCACAAGGCTGCAGTCATTTCAAGATTGGACTGGGGAGGATTCACTTCCTAGCTCATGTGGTTGTTGGCATGATTCTGTTCCTTGAGGGTTCTTGGACTGAGGCCTCAGTTTCTTGTGAGCTATGGGGCTGGAGGCCTCCTTTGTTTCCTTGCCACATGGACCCTCTTCATGGAGCATCTCATACATGGTAGCTTGTTCATCAAGGAGAGCAAGTATGAGGCCAACAGCGTGCTGGTAAGATGGAAATCATGGTCTTTTGTAAAATAATCACAGAAGAGACATTGCCTCACTTTTGCCATTTTCTGTTCATTAGAAGCAAGTTGCTAGGTCCAGCCAAAACTCAAAGGGAGGAGATTAAACAAGGTTGTGAATACAAAGAGGTGGGGATTTTGGGGGGCCCTGTCAAAAGTTGCCTACCACAGGATCCTTAGCTTTCCTTAGATTTTCAAAGAGGTTTTTGATCCAAAAAGATTAGAGTTTGAATCTAGATTTTTATACTAAACAACCATTTTGGATTTTCAGTAGTGTTCACCTAATTTGTGATTAAGTCATTCTGTATTTCCTTCCTTATAACTGAATTTAGTTATTCTTCATGTTACCTCCATTGGTTAGTGGAACTCAAAGGTAAGTTAAAAAGTAAGTTTAATGTTTAAAGATAGGCAAATAATGCTCCTGTGTATAAAGATCTGGTGTGAAAAGCTAGGCTAAAATGAAGTCCTTCAGTAATCATATTACCATTAGCTGTACGTGTTATTTTAAGCCTAGGCAATACAGATAATCTAGGCCTGCACATTGGAGGTGCTAAATAGTTGTTTGTGGAATAAATGAATTTACCTTCTCAGGAAAATAGGTGGAAAGAATAAAGAAAGAAGTTATCAAGAAACCACCATCTGTGACCAGATACACAGATGAGTACTAGACGAAAATAAATGAGTAAATTAAAGCCCTGCTGTGACTATTTCCACATATTTACTGCTTTTGCCTATGCTAGAATGTTCATTACCACAACTCTTTGACTAGCCAATGCCTGTACATCTTCAAAATCAGAACTGTGAGAGTGTTACAAAAGGTGACCTGCAGTTTGGGAACCACCGTGCTACAACCTAAATACAATTCAAATTCTTGTGCATGTTTTATTCTCACATTTGACACTTAGCTTTCATTTCTGAGGCCCATGTTACAAAGAAATTGCTTTATTTTGCAATTCATAAGATTATTTTAAAAGTAGCTGGTTGTACAACAGGATTTTATGTTACCTGACACACTGAAATCATTGGAAGACTTGGAGATGTTGTGTTATATGTGCTGAATGTGCAATGAAAGTCTTTGAGGGATCATCTTCTGAAGATTAGGAAATGGTTTCTGTACTAATTTTGACACTGAGCTGATTTGTTGGATCCTTGGGGGACCTAGTTCTCTGGTTATTGTTCTTATAACTCAGAATAATTTCTACATAAATAGATGGTTTGGAAGATCCATTTAAGATAGAATTTCTATAGATAGACTTAAGAATAGATCCATTTAAGATAGATTTCTATATGATGACTAAGCCAGTTGAAGAATGTCAACAGTGGTTAATGAGTTCACTAGAATTTCAAAATGCAGTGTAATTAGTTAATAATGAAAATAGGCCATTGGCATTTACTATTTGAGCTACAGTTTTATCTTCTTTTCTTAACTTTTTCTTTTTCTTGAATTCATCCCTTAAGTTTTCCCCTTTTTACATTCTAACTTGACCATAATAGGAAATTGAACTCCTTTTTTAAAGCTTGTTTTATTAATATATACCAAATAAAGTTTTCTTCCCTCATTTCAGATTTAAAAGTAGGTGAATTTAGTATTTTATATTCTACAAAGGATAAGGATTGAAAAATGTTCATTTGATTTAGTGGCATAGAAATCATTGGTATCCTTGAGCAAGAGCCATTTTGCTGGAGTTTTGGGGACACAAGCCAGAATGGAGAAAGCAAAGACGCTGACAGGGAAAGTATATTTACCTCCTTGAGAAATGTGGCTTTGAAAGGGAACAAAAGTGAGCTAGTAGTAGCTGAAGAGGGATCAGATTTTGAGAGAGTTTCTCTTTTGTTTGTTTTGTATTGTTTGAGGATAGGAGAGACTTGAGTATTTTTTAAGTGAATTGGAAGGATCTGGTTAAGATGGAACAGTTGTATATGCAACATACATGCACACAATACATATATATGCTTCATTTATGCATGTCTGTAAACACACAAACATAAATAAGCAAAAAATGGAGTCACATAACTATTATCTTATAAAAGGAATTTTTTTTTTTTTTTTTTTTTTTTTTTGAGACAGAGTCTCACTCTGTTGCCCAGGCTAGAGTGAGTGCCATGGCGTCAGCCTAGCTCACAGCAACCTCAAACTCCTGAGCTCAAGGGATCCTCCTGTCTCAGCCTCCCGAGTAGCTGGGACTACAGGCATGCACCACCATGCCCGGCTAATTTTTTCTATATATATTTTTAGCTGTCCATATAATTTCTTTCTATTTTTAGTAGAGATGGGGTCTCGCTCTTGCTCAGGCTGGTCTCGAACTCCTGAGCTCAAACGATCCGCCCACCTCGGCCTCCCAGAGTGCTAGGATTACAGGCGTGAGCCACCACGCCCGGCCAGGAATTTCTTTTTTTTTTTTTTTTGGTCAGTGGTTATAAACTGATTTTCCCCCAACATCTTATGAAACTTTTCAAAACATATAGAAGAACTGAAAGAATTATACATTGAAAACCCATATACCACCACCTAGATTTTGTTAATATTTGATTATACATGGTTTTATTGTATCTATTCATCTATCCATCTTTTGTTGCATTTTAAAGTAGCAGATACTAGTATATTTTATCCCCAAACACTTGAGTATGCATATACATTATCTGGAGTTTAGTATTTATTTATAATTTTTTCTTATTTTGAGGTAAATTATACAGTGAATGCACAAATCTTAAGTGTACCCACCATTCCATGAGCTTTGACAAATGGCTTATCTCTGTTTAAGCCAAATAAACACTTTCAAGATATAGAACATTGTTACCACCCCAGAAAATTTATTTATATCATTTTTTAGTTCTACCACCATCCCCAAGAACTTCTGTTCTGTTTTTTTTTTTTTTGTATTATGGATTAGTTTTGCCTTTTCATGTAAGTGGGATCATACAATTACACTCTGGTGTAATGCTTCTTTCACTTAGCATAATATTTTTGAGATTCATCCATGTTGTTAAGTGCGTAAGTAGTTTGTTCCTTTTTTGTCACTGAGTAGTATTCGTTATGTAGATGCTACATTTTGTTTATCCATCTTCTTGCTCCTGAGCTCCTCAGCTGTTTCAAGTTTTTGGCTATTTTGAAAACAGGTATTATAAACTTTCTTGAACAAACCTCTCATTATTCATTTCTCTTGGGTAAATAATTAGAAATGGAATTATTTGGTATTATGGCTGATGATGTATGTTTAGTTTTGTAAGAAATGGACAAACCTTTTTCCAAAGCATTTGTACCATTCTGCATTCCTACCAACAATGTATGAGTTATTGGTGCTCCATATCTTTGCCAAATTTTTTGTCAGTCTTTTTAATCTTAGCAGTTCTGTTTGTTGTGTGTGTATGTTTGTATGTTCTTTGTATACTTTATTGAGGTACAATTGACATACAATAAACTGTATCAATTTACAGTGTATAATTTGGTAAGTTTTTGTATATATACACCTAAGAAAAGATCACCACAATACCACAACCAAGATAATGAACATATCCATCACCCCCAGATTTCCTCATGTCCATTTGTGCCCATGGTGGATTCAACACCAGTTATGTTTTACCTGTAGTGGAACTGAAAAAGACACTTGGGAGGGAATCTGAGTATAAAATCCAAGATTTTTATGAAAATGTCCCAATATTTTACAGAATTCTCACCCTAATTCAGCAGGTAATTTGAAAATTAATCCCTTCTGTACATTTACATGATATATAATTAACTAATATAACTGCAATAAACAATTTCAACTGGAGTATACAGGTTTGGGAACCTGACCTTTGGTAATCAGACAACTCAATGATAGGGAGGGAGGTCAGTGGGTACTTACTATGGAACAATAATTCTTAAAAGTGTGCTCTCTGGACCTTAATAAATGAAGAAACCGAGGCACAGGAGCACTAAATAACTTCCCTGTACTTGGGTCATATACAGGAAGTAACCATTTTCATTCCCATTCTAGATCTCTTTTTCCCCCCTTTACCATTTGCTGCTTCCACCTTGTGACTTAACGAATACAGTTAATTAAAAGCCTTTTACTCAGCTTTTAATTAACTATTAATTCATTCAGTGAGTTGACATTTATTAAGCACCTTCTTTGGGCCAGGCCCTGTGATTGTCATTGAAGAGCCTGATATAAATGCATATGATGGCTATCCGTAGAGAGTTCACAAAAGGATAAAAAGAAATGTAGCCAAGGGGTCATCATCTAGTCTGATAAGTGGTTTGGAGGAGAGGACCAAGCCTGCCTGCAGGGGGAAGTTGGCGTTTCCATCATTTGCTTTTGAAAACCCACCAAACTTTAGGAGTAATTTGAGTGATATCAATTAGGACATCAAGGATTTTTATTTTATTTTATTTTTTACTGAAGGCACAGCTCTAGTATTGTATTTGAAGGATTTATCATAACAGAGAAGAGCTCAAATTTTAATCAAAATTATTTTTTAATCTCAAATTGGCAATTAGCTTTCACAGGCACAAAGTCTTAAGGACTACTATTCAGCAAGTACGATGATGTGTCTTACCATATTTTATTTCCTCATCTTCTATGTGAAATAAGATGATATTAATACTTCTTGGGCAGTAGATAGAATCTTGCAAACTATAGACTTTTTTGAATTTTTGTTTGTATATTATTAGATATTACATTATCAAAAATGTCATTACTGAAGACTGTTCTAAAAAATAAATACAGTAAACCTCAATCATGAGAGAAATGATGGGAGTGTTGATAATTAAAGCTTTCTTAGGTTATTGTCAATACCATTTTTTAGATAATATGATCTTTAGTAGATTCAAAGCTATACTGAAATTTAGAAGTTCTTTGGGTCACAAGTCATGTTTGTTCACGCACGAATATAGTAATAAAGAGAAGAATAATATTGTCTTTATTTTCATTCATGGAGACAATGACATCCAGTGTGAAAGATTAATTACTCCCCCAAGCCCTTTAAAACAGAAACAATAATGTCCTAGCATTTTAAAGGTAAAATTCTATTTCTTGTTTTGGCATGTAGTTCAGATTTTCGGAGTAGAGCTTTGTAAAGATAAGTGGGCCAGGCTCTCTTTCAAAACTGCACTTTGTTGTTGTTTTTGGAGTCTTTTTGAGCAAGTAAAAATCATAGATTTTGAAATGTGATTCTAAAGCGCTCTCTCTATACCTTTGTATCTCCCAGGGAGTTGAAAAATAAGGAATGTAAGCATTTTTCCCTTTTTGTCCTGAAAGAAATAGATAATTTTTGCTGTGCCTTCTTCTGTTCTGGTCTAAGGGAAGTTTGGTGCACTGTTCCCAGCCTCAGAGTTACTCTGTATGTCATGAGTTGACTGTGTGTGAGGAAAGATGGCCTATAAAAATGTTTGCCTGACAGAGTTTAGAAAGGAGTGCCTGTAAAAACAGAAAGCTTTCCCAGAGTGGTATTTCATTTCTGCAATGCAGTTTTTTGGCCTTTTACTATTCTAGAGGTAGCTGATTTAAATATTTATTTTTGTTCTTTACATCTGTAAACAATTTTAGAACTATTACACAATAAAACATTTTTTTATTGCAGATTAGTTTGGTAAACCTTCATTGTAAGTTTGTCATCCATCTTTTGTGAATTAAAATTTGGATAGACCTCTACTGTGGTAGTATAGTGTGATAAGATGGCTGGGTCTCCTCCCAAAGTATGTATTCCCTTTGCTTTCTCAGAGTTGGGGCCAGACGACAAAGACTACATTTCCTGGATCTCCTGTTGCATGTCAGTGAGTCTTGTGATGGGGTTTGGCCAACAGAAAAAAGGTAGAAGTGATGAGTGCCATTTCCAGCCATGGTCCATAAAATCCACCCGTGCTATTCTTCACACTCTCCCTTTCCCTGTCTACCTTTTGGATATTGACAGATTACTGATAGTATTATTAAATAATTAATATATCTTATTAATATCTATGAATATATGTTAATTAGTAAAATTAATATACAGCTAAGAGTTTGTCAGTGGTTTAGTTGGCTTCTCCAGCTACTGTGTATTCCCGGCTAAAGTCAACTTTTTTATTTCAACTTACTTTTTGGGGGTAGATGGATGAGTAATGTTAGGATGTAGTGTAGATTATTTCACTGAGATGCAGAGATATAACAAAATAATTAGTAGATTTAGTGAATTGAATAAAGCTGATTTGTAATTAGAGTCTGTAAATTTAGTCACCTTCTATGAAACATCTTCCAAAGAACTGAGATTCTTAAATAAATAAAAGATATAATTCACATATCTTTATTTCAGGGAATTTGACACGAGGTTAGAATTAAGAATGTATATCGTATTGGACAGATGAACAGATTGAATTATTAATCATCATAATTAGGAATATAATTTTCCTATAATGAACAATCCATAGGTGAGTTGAGAGCAAATCAGTGGGTTATACTGCCTCTTTTAAATTGTTATGATATCTAGTAGATACCTTTTGTCTTTTTAGTAGCCTTTGAGGACCAGTTGCCTAAAACTAAAAAGAATATATGTATCACTGTGTGTGTGTGTGCGTGTGTGTGTGTGTGTGTGTCTGTGTGTGTCGTTAATTCTTTAATTAAGGTATAATTACAAACAGTAAAATGCACAGATCTTAAGTTTAAAGTTCAGTGAGTTTTGAGAAATATATATATCTGTATAATTAATATGCTAATCAAGATATAGAACAATTCTCTCACCCTAAAAAGTTTCTTCATGTCCTTTTCCAGTCAATATCCCAGTTACCTAAACTTTTAATTATAGATACCCTGTGATTCAGTATTAAATGATATTCCAAGATGTGGTTAGAACCCAAAATGTCATGAATATTTACATCAAGGAATTGGGTAAATTCTAAACTTAGATTACATATTTTTGAATACAAAACATAAATAACTTTACAAATACTTATAAAGAAGAAATTATGGGCGTGCATCAAAGATCATCTACTTAGTGGATATTAAAGATATTTAAATTGTCCAATGCTTAAATTCAGTCATTTGTGGAATATCTTTTCTATTTCCTTTAATTTATATTCTACATCAGCCAGTTTGCTCACTTTAATCTCTTACTGGATTCTTCAGTAACTTTATTTACTTTATTTTCTGTTCATCTGTTTGTTTTTTTCTCCACCATGCTCCTTAAATGCATTGCATAACCTCCCCTTCACCTCTGCCTCGCACCCCCATATCTGCTGGATTCCACACTACTGAATGATAGAAGTAGTCTTTCATCTAGACTATTCCAGCACCTAGCACAGTGCCTAGTATGTAGTAGGTAATAAATATATTTATACTGAATGCATTAATGAATTTTAAGTTGTGTTGGATAAAAAGTATGGTTCTGCAGTTATAGTTTTATTATCCCTATTTGCCAAGCTCTATGATAGTTATTTTCCTTAAACATCCATGTTAATTAGGCATTATTGCCTCCATTTTATTAATGAAAATATTGAAATTTATAGAGAGATTATGTAAATTGCCCAAGATTACATAGCTAGTAGAAAGCTGGTTGATCAAACTCCAAAGTCTTTGCTATTATATAACTCTTGTAGATTAGAATGCAAATTTTATGAATATTTTAATGAATTTTAAGATCCGGACAAGTTTTGATGATCTTATATATCATTATTTTGTAATCTTTTAGACAACATAATTTGCCCAAAATCTACTTTGTTTATTGTATTATACAAGATTGTCTACAAGGAACAAAGCCTCTTAAAGGAACGATGCTACAAAAATAGCTACTGTTTACTGAATCATTGATATGTACTAGCTTGACACTTTATATACATTTTTTACTTTTTTCAAGAACAGAAATAATTTTGATTACACTATAATACACAAATGCATTCTTATGAAAATGTAAGCTATAGTTTTTTATTGAAGTTTACACAACATAAATTAACCATATTGAAGTGTTTAATTCAGGGCATTTAGTGTATTCACAATGTTGTGTAACCCTCATCTCTCTCTAGTTTTAAAACTTTTTCATCAAACCACAAGACACCTTATATCCGTTAAGTAACCACTCTTCATTTCTCCTCTGCTTCTATCCCCTGGCAACCACTAATTTGCTTTCTGTCTCTACAGATTTGCTGATTCTGAGTATTTCATATAAAAGGAATCATACAATATTTGACCTTTTGTGTCTGGTTTCATTCACTTAGTGTAATGTTTTTGAGACCCATCCAAGTTTTACCATGTAGTAGTAGTAGGCTGAGTAATATTTCATTGTATATATACAAGGGCTGTCCAGAGAGTATCCAGCCACATAATATGAAAATTACATATTAACAATGGGTGGATACTTTCTGGACAGCCTTCATATAACACAATTTGTTTATCCGTTCATCACTTGGTGGACATTTGGGTTTCTACCTTTTGGCTATAAAAAAGCTTCTATAAATATTCATGTACAAACATTTCTCTTGTATGTATACCTAGGATGGAAATTACTGGGTTATATGGTAATTCTGTGTTTCATTTTTTGAGGATCTGCTGTACCATTTTCCACAATGGCTATAACATTTTACATTTCCACCAACAATTCCTGTTTCTTTACATCATTGCCAACACTTGTTATTTTCTGTTTTCTTCATTATAACTATCCTAGTAAGCATGAAGTGGTATCTCCTTATGGTTTTGGTTTGCATTTCTATAAGGGCCAGCGATGTTGAACATCTTTTCACGTGCTTTTTGGCCATTTGTATATCTTCTTTGGAGAAATGTACATTCAAGTCGTTGGGTTGTTTTGTCTTTTTTATTGTTGAGTCGTAAGAATTCTATATATGTTTTGTATACTAAATTTCGGGGACAAGAGTGACTTTATTTTAAATGCCAATCTGCCTGACTAACCCTGAGTCCAGAAATACCTCCAAAATGTCTAGTTGTATTACTCTTTATGTAGGAAAACCTGTTCACTATAAGTTTCACCTTTCCTCCAAAGCACCCCTTGATGTTGGTGCACTGTGACACCAGCAGCATTCTTGTAGCCACATTCCTTCCAGAACACAAATACTCCCCGCTCCCCCCCCCCTCATATAAACCCTGGGACAGGGTGGTGGTGGTACAGAATTTACCTGTCTTGTGGCCACCTAAGACCATGCTTCTGTCCATAAGTCCTCCTGATAAATCATCCTATACCAGCAAACTGGGTTTGTCTGCCTCATTCTTTAGTTTCTCAGCTTTTTCAGCATTTGGGGCTCACCATGCATACCTTTGATGGAACATAAACTCTTAGCAGATATATGACTTGGAAATGTGTTCTCCCATTCTTTAGGTTGTCTTTTCACTTTCCTCCTATTATACTTCGATGCACAAAAGTTTTATCAAGTCCAGTCTATTTTTAATTTTGTTGAATAAGCTTTTTTATGAATGTGTATATAAATAAATAAGATCATTCTATAGGTTATTCTGCTCCTTACTTTTTTCATTTAAACATAGCTCTTGGAGCTCTTTCTATGTCTATACATAAAGATCTATCACATTCATTTAAATTATCACATACCATAGAACAGATGTTCCATAATTTATTTAGCCATTCTGCTAGGAGAGAAGGGCTTTTGGGTTGTGGCCTATTTTAGGATATGATAAATAGTGAATATCTGTAGGATAGATTGCTAAAAGGATTTCTCTGTAGGATAGATTCCTAAAGTCAAAGTTTTGGGTGAAATGTGTTTGCACTTTGAATTTTGATAGAGACTGTCAACTTGCCCTCCAGAAACATTGAACAATGGTTAATCTTTTCTATTCCAAAAGAATTAATCTTTTCCATTTTCACCAATGTACTTTTTCTGATCAGTGTTGAATTTTAAGGCAATCAATTTTATCTGTCTTTGATGGTAGAGTTCTAAGAAGTCTTTCTATATCCCTAGGTCATGAAGATATTCTCTCTTATCTTCTAGGCACTTTACTGTTTTGACCTTCACATTTAGGTTTATAGCCTCCTGGCATTGTTTTATGTGTGTGCTGTGAGGTAGACCTCATTTCAATTTTTTCTATAGATATCTAATTGTCCTAGCAGTTTTTATTGAAAAGACCATTTTGTTCTACTACCTTGCCATGCCACCTTTGTTGTAAATGAAGTGTCCATATATTTGTGGGTCTGTTTCTGGTCTTTTTATTCTGCACCATTTTTCAATTTGGCTATCCTCATACCCACTTTTGTGTTAATTACGTTCTTTCTATCCCTTGTCTGTTTTTGTCCCTTTGCATTTCTGTGTAAAGTTTTAATCAGTTTGTCAAGTTCCGTGAACAATCTGTTGGGATTTTGATTGGGATTGTGGATTTCAGTTGTATTGAACTGTGTTCAATAGATCAATTTGGGAAGAACTGATACTTTAATAAGTCATGAACATAGCATATCACTCCAGTTATTTAGATCTTTTTAATTTTTGCCAGTGTTTTATAGTTTTGGGGGGGGACTTACGCATATTTTGTTAAGTTCATTTCTAATTATGATTTTGATGCTATTTTCAGTAGATTTTTTTTTTCATTTCGTTTCCCCGGGATTTTTTGCTGGTACAGTAGTGTATAAAAATATATACATATATATATTTTTTTTCCGAGGCACAGTCTTGCGCTGTCCCCCAGGATAGAGTGCAGTGGACTGATCATAGTTCACTGCAGCCTTGAATTCATGGGTTGAAGTAATCTTCCCACCTCAGCCTCCTGAGTAGCTAGGACTACAGGTGTGAGCCATAGTGCCCAGCTAATTTTTAATTTTTGTTTCTTTTTTCTTTTTTGTTTTTGACTCTGGCTAGTCCTAAACTCCTGGCCTCAAGCCATCCTTCTGCCGTGGCCTCCCGAAGTGCTGGGATTAGGGGCATGACCCACCACACCTGGCCTCAAAATTTATTTTTATATATTGACCTCATATCCTGCTACTTTGCTAAATTCTTCACGTGTTACTTCTAGTAGTTGTTTTGTAGATGCCTTAGGATTTTCTGTGTACATAATCATGTCATCCACAAATAGGGACAGTTTTACTTCTTTAATCTTTATGCATTTATTTCTTTTTCTTGTCTTATTTCACTGGCCAAGTAGAACTCCAGTACAGTTTGAAAGAAGCAGTGAAAGTGGCATCCTTAACTCATTCCTAATCTTAGAGGGAAAACATTCAGTATTTTATTATTAACTATGATATTAACTGTAGGCTTTTCATAGTTTCTTTTATAAGATTCAGGATATTTCCTTCTGGTCCTAATTTCTGAGATTTTTTTATAGTGAATGTGTATTAAATATTATCAAATACTTTTTTTTGTATCTGTTAAGGTGATCATATGGCTTTTCTCTTTTATTCTGTTAACATATTTATATGAATCAATATGATTTATATTGATTGGTTTTTGTAATTGGGGGATAAACACAATTTGGTCATGATGTATTATTTTTATATATTGCCAGATTCAACTGGCTAAAATTTTAAGAATTTTTGCGTTGACGTTTACTATATATATTGGTCTTTAATTTTCTTATAATATGTCTATCTGGTTTTGGTATCAGTTATATAGGATTCATAAAATGAACTGGGAAGTATTCCCTTCTTTCTTTTCTGAAAGAGTTTGTGTAAAATTTGTGCTAAAATGGGTAGAATTTACTAGGGGAACTGTTTATTCCTGGAGTTTTTTTAAGGGAAAGTTTTTGATAATAGGTTCAATTACTTTAACAAATATGAGGTTATTCAGATTTTCTATTTCTTACAGTATCAGTTTTGATAAATTTTATTTTTCAAAGAATTTATCTACTTCATCTAAGTTGTCAAATTGATTGGCATAAAGTTGTTCACAATATTCCTTTATTATTATTTTCATGTTTGTAAAATCTGAGCGATACCCCTATCCATTAATATAGATATTTTTGTGTTCTTTCTATTTTATTTTGATTAGCATAACTTGGGATTTATTGATTTTGTTGGTCTTTTCAAACAACTAACTTTTAGCTTTGTTAATTTTCACTGTTGTTTGTTTGGTATTTCATGGATTTTAGTAATTATTTCCATTATTTCCCCCTTTTATACTTTGAACGTTATTTTGGTCTTCATTTTCTAGGTTATTAAGGTAGAACTTTATGTCATTAATTTCATACATTTCTTCTTTTGCTCTAAATTTCCCTCTAGACATTGCTTTATTTGTATCTCACAAATTTTGATATGTTATATTTTCATTTTTATATAGTTTAAAATATTTTCTAATATTCCTTGTGATTTTTTTCTTTGATCCTTGGGTTATTTACAACGGTGTGTTTGATTTGCCAGTGTTTACTTTTTATTTATTTTGGATGTTTTCATTGTAAGTGGCACATATATTTTATGTGTCTAACAATAATTTGTGTTTTACTTAGAGCATTTAGTCCATATCCATGTAATGTGCTTTCTAATATATTTGGATTTAAACCTAGTATTTTACTAGTTTCTTTTTATTTGTTCCATGTAATCTATGTTTATTTTCTTCCACTTTTTGCCTCCTTTTAGATCTAATATAAATTAGTACTTATATTCCTCCTGGACAGCATAAAGACCTCAGAGTATTATAACTCCACTTGTGTTCCTTCTGACTCATATGTATTTGTCATAGTTTTTTTTTTTTTTCTGTTATTTATTTAACAAAAGCCCAGGTCTCACTCTGTTGCCTGGGCTTGACTCACTGCAACCTCAAACTCCTGGGCAGCCTCAGCTTCCCAAGTAGCTGGGACTACAGGTGCGCGCCACCACACCCTACTAATTTTTCTATTTTTTTGTAGAGATGGGGTCTCACTCTTGCTCAGGCTAGTCTGGAACTCCTGGGCTCAAGTGATTCTCCCATCTTGGCCTCCCAGAGTGCTAGGATTATAGGCGTAAGCCACTGTACCCAGCCTGTAATAGATGAATTCTGTTATTTGATCCCAACAAATGTTGTTATAAATTATTGTTTCATAATGTCAGTATAAATTTTTATTTTGTATATGTTTACTATTTTTTATTGTTCTTAATTTTTTCCCTGCATCACTGATCTTCTATTTAGGATCATTTTCCTTATGCCTGAAAACATTCTTTAGTTATTTTCTTTAGTGGGATTCTTTTGGTGATAAATTGACTCAGTTTTTGGTTATCTGAAAGTCTGTACACTTCATTTTTATATATTGTCACTGGGTATAAAAATCTAGTTGCTTTTATTTTCTTTAGGGCTTTGGAAATATTCCATTGTATAGTGTCTTCCATTGTTTTTGCTGCTTTTAATATTATTTTTCTGTCTTGAGTTTTTTCTGTGAAGCACTTACTTGTGGACTTTGTTTGATTTTTGTTCTTGGCTTGGTGTTGTTAATAGATCTTGAATCTATGACTTAATTTTTTTTAAACTGATTTTTTTTAAATCAGTTTTTAAAAGTTTTCAGCTTTTATTCCTTCAAATACTTCCCCTGTACCATTTTTTTCCTTCTACCATTTGGGATTCAGATTGTAGGTATCCATACCCATGTTAAAAATACTTTTTTTCCTACAGTTTTTCTAATTCTCTCATGGTTTTTTCTTTAGTTTTAAATATTTATGTTATTTATTTTTGTAAGGTAATAAGCAATCCTTTTCTCCCATATGGATACCCCATATACTTTCCCCCCCAATCTTTAAAACAACCCTGCCAACATTATTTTTGCCATTTTTACAGATATCATTTAGAGAGGTTAACTACCTTGCCCGAGTTTACATAGCTGCCAAACAACCAGAGCTAAAATTTGTTCCAAAGTCTAATTGATTCAATATTTCTTGCTCTCTATTATATGAGGTTTGATTCTTTTTTTGAATCTGTCTTTCTTACTTGATTTTTGGAGAGTAGCTGTTATTCAAAATGGTATGTATTAATATATTGATGAATTAGTCTATCTTAAAATACCATTCTGTCATTCCACCTATATTTATTAGATAAACAGAAGTGCACAAATTTATGAGCCAAATGTTACCCTCCTTAAGGAGTTTATTTTCTACAAGGAAAGAAGAATGTATACAGTTTATTCTAATAGAGGATATGAAGAGATAGTTTCCATGGATAGAAACAAATAAGAAGGTAATGTCCTAAGTGACGGAATTAAGAAAGAATTCATTAAGTAGAACTTACCATGGAAAAGTTGGTAATGTGAGGATGTTTTTTATGGTATTGAAGGGTAACAAACGTTTGTTATTACCAATAAAGAAAATCAATACTGGTGTTTCACGTTATATCTGTCCCCTTAACAAATCTATTTGTCCATACTTTGTCACTTAGTGGGTAGTCTTAAATTTTGTACATCATGATACATTATACATAGTGATTAAAAAAGTCTTTTTTTTCCAGGTTATTTCATTTCTGGCTGCAGTTTTGCATAAAAAGGGAACTCGTGAGGATATTGAAAACAACATGCCAGAGTTTTTACTAAGAAGTATGAAAAAGGAACCCCGTTCATCAACAGTAAAAAAGGTAAAGTATCTAGAAATATGCCACCCATGAAGCTGGTATTGCAAAAGCATATAGAAACTTTTAAATATCATACTTTATAGTATAAATTTTAAAATAAGAATTTAAAGATGTTACTAAAATATTTGTTTTGTAGGCCTATTTTTTTAAAGAATTACCAATTTTATCCTCAAGTTAAATTTCATTGACTCTCAGAATGGCAAAATATAATTTTAGCTTGAGCTGGTTTCAGGGTTTCAGTCTGTTGGTTGGCAGGATTTACCTGATTTACTTTGATTAATTTGTTAAACTTTTATATATATATAAAGTTGAAGGTTTCATTATATTGTTTTTTATTTATGTGAGAATGAACTGGAGATAGTTATAGATATTGGTAACAAAGGTTTGTCATTGATATTTAAAGTTGCTTAGCAGACTAATTATATTCCCAAAATATGAAACAAATTCTTTTTTAAAATTAAATTTTTAAAATTTATTTCAAAATATTAAGGGGTTACAAATCTTTTTGTTATATGGATGGACTGTACGATGCTGAAGTCAGGGCTTTCAGTGTGCCCACTACTGGGACAGTGTTCATTGTACCCGATGGGTATGTTTTTATCTCTCACCCACCTCCAACTGTCCCCGCTTCTTAGTTTCCAATGTCCTTTATATCCCTTTGTGCCCATGTATATCCATTGTTTAGCTCCTACTTACTAGTAAGAACATGTGGTGTTTGTTTTTCCTTTCCTGAGATACTTCACTTAGGATAATGTTCTTCAGTTCCATTGAAGTTGCTGGCAAATGACATCATTTCATTCATTTTTATGGCTGAGTAGTACTCCATGGTATAAATATATCACATTTTCTTTATCCACTCATGAAATGATGGACACTTAGATTGATTCCATATCTTTGCAATTGTGAATTGTGCGGCAATAAACATTTGAGTGCAGGTGTCTTTTTGATAAAAAGATTTCTTTTCCTTTAGATAGATACCCAGTAGTGGGATTGCTGGATCGAATTTTAAGTCTACTTTTAGCTCTTTGAGGACTCTCCATACTGTTTTCCATAGAGGTTATACTAATTTGCAGTCCCATCAACAGTGCATTATGTTCCTTTTTCTCTGCATCCACACCAGCATCTGTTGTTTTTTGACTTTTTAACAATGGCCATTCTGACAAGGGTAAGGTGGTATCTCATTGTGGTTTTAATTTGCATTTCCCTGATTATTAGTGATGTTGAACATTTTTTTCATGTTTCTTGGTCGTTTGTCTATCTTCTTTTGAAAAAATTCTGTTCATGTCTTTGGCCCACTTTTTGATGGGGTTGTTTGTTTTTTTTCTTGCTGTTTTGTTTGAGTTCTTTATAGATTCTGGTTATTAGTTCTTTGTAGGATATATAGTTTATGAATATTTTCTCCCATTCTGTAGGTTGCCTGTTTACTCTGTTGATTATTTCCTTTGCTGTGCAGGAGTCTTTTAATTTAATTCGATCTCATTTATTTATTTTTGTTGCTGCTGTATTTGCCTTTGGGGTCTTAGTCATAAATTTCTTTCCTAGGCCTATGTCTAGAAGAGTTTTTCCTACATTTTATTCTAGGATTTTTATGGTTTTATGCCTTACGTTTAAGTCTTTACTCCCTCTTGAATTAATTTTTGTATATAGCTAGAGATAGGAGTCCTGCTTCATTCTTCTTCATGTGGATATCCAATTTTCCCAGCATCATTTATTACATAGGGCATCCTTTCCCCAGTGTACATTTTTGTCTGCTTTGTCAAAGATCGGTTGGTCATAACTATATGGTTTTATTTCTGGATTCTCTATTCTGTTCTATTGGTCTATGTCTCTACTTTTACACCATGACCGTGCTCTTTTGGTTACTTGAACTCCTGACCTCAAGTAATCCTCCTGCCTCAGCCTCCCAGAGTGCTAGGATTATAGGTGTGAACCACCTTGCCCAGCCCTGTTTTGGTTACTGTAGCCTTGTTGTATAATTTGAAGTTAGATGGTATAATACCTCCATATTTGTTCTTTTTGCTTAATATTGCTTTGGCTACTCAGGCTCTTTTTTGGTTCCAAATGAAGCTTAGGATTATTTTTTTCTAGATCTATGCAATAAGATATTGGTATTTTAATGGGAAATGCATTGACTCTGTATGTCGTTTTGGGCAGAATGGACATTTTAATGATGTTGATTTTACCAATCCATGAGCATAGAATGTTTTTTCATTTGTTTGTGTCATCTACAATATCTTTTATCAGTGTTTTATAGTTATCTTTGTAGAGTTCTTTCACCTCCTTAGTTAAATATATTCCTAAGTATTTTATTTTCTTTGTAGCTATTGTAAATGGTATTGAGTCCTTGATTTGACTCTCAGCTTGACTGTTATTAGTATATAGAAATGCTACTGATTTGTATACATTGATTTTATAACCTGAGACTTTGCTGAATTTATTTATCAATTCTAGGAGTCTTTTGATGGAGTCGTTAGGGTGTTCTAGATATAAGATCATATCATTAGCAAATGGGGATAGTTTGACCTCTTCTGTCCTGATTGGGATGCCCTTTATTTCTTTCTCTTGCCTTGTTGCTCTGGCTAGAACTTCCAGTACTATGCTGAATAGAAGTGGTGACATTGGGCCCTCTTGTCTTGTTCCAGTTCTTAGGGGGAGTGCTTTTAACTTTTCCCCGTTCAGTATGATGTTGGCTGTGGATTTGTCATATATGGCTTTTATAATTTTGAGGTATATTCCTTCTATGCCTTGTTTGTTGAAGGTTTTTATCCAGAAAGGGTGCTGGATTGTATCGAATACTTTTTCTGCATCTGTTGAGATGATCATATGGTCTTTGTTTTTGCTTCTGTTTGTGTCTTGAGTCACATTTGTTGATTTGCATATGTTGACCTATCCTTACATCCCTGGGATGAAACCCACTTGATCATAGTGAATAATGTTTTTAATGTACTGTTGAATTTGGTTTGCTGATACCTCATTGAGGAATTTTGCATCAGTGTTCATAAAGGATACTGATCTGTAGTTTTCTTTTTTTGTTATGTCCTCCAAAACTATGAAACAAATTCTACTAATACAAAGAAGTTGGATTCAGAAAGATTTGGTCAATGCTTGTCTCTGCCTCTGCCCATGTAGCTGTGAATGCTAATCATATCCATATTTCAGCTTTCTCCTACATTATTGTAGGTTTATGACTATCTTACAGACAAATCTTATAAAAAATAAGAGATTTCTAATAAAACAATGAAATATTAAAAAAGTGTATTATACTTTTATATTATCCTTAGTATCCAGGAAACTGGATAGGAATAAAGATGAAGTGATTTTATAAAATCTTTATTATATTATGGTAATAAACTACTGGCCACAAGTTTTAAAACAGAAACCCTTTTATACAAGTCTTATATATAAGATTGCTGAGAAGTCCAAGTTTACTCTTGTCTGTCACAAGGGCCATTTCAGTGCAAAATTTTGAGACATATTGGCTTAAGGGGTTATAATTGTTATTTTAAATTTTCTTATTATTTTTAATTGCATAAATGCATCCTGAGTGTCAGATTCAATGTGATCCTAAAGAGTATAATGATTCTTAATGTATTTTAAGTATTCAAGAGTTCAAGTACTGTTTTTAGCCCTGGACTCGGTTATTCTTGGTTCTAAATGTCAGTGCAGAGCTTATATATCTCTTATGAGCCACTAGTTATAGCAAATGGAGGGGAGAGAAAAAAGAGGGAAAGGTAATACTTTAAATATTTAAAGATATTTTAAATATTTTAGGAAGAACAAGAATGGCAGAAGAAAAGAGAAAGTAAAGGAAGATATTCATTTGATGGTGTGATTAAAATGTATTAATAGCTACCTCAGTTGACACTAGTGCTTTTCCTTCCTTGTTTCTTTCCATCCTTTTTTTTCTCTTTCTCTCTCTCTCTCTCTCTCTCTACACACACACACACATATTACTACATATATAGTTATCTCTTGGTATTCATAAGGGATTGGTTCCAGGATCTCCTCTGTATACCAAAATCCATGAATGCTCAAGTCCTTGATATAAAATGGCATAGTATTTGCATATAACGTATGCATATCCTCCCATATACTTTAAATCATCTTTAGATTACTTATAATACCAATACAATCTAAGTTCTATGTAAATAGTTGTTACACTGTATTCTTTAGGGAATAATGATAAAAAGTCTGTACATGTTCAGTACAGACACAATTTTTTTTTCAAATATTTTCAATCCTCAGTTGTTGAATCCACTGATGCAAAACCCACAGATATGGAGGGCCAACTGTATATGTAAACTCCTTGCTATAATGTATACTGCTGTTATTCTACCTTGTTCAGTTTCTTTTTCTTTCTTTCTTTCTTTCTCTGTTCCTTCTTTCTTCCTTTCTTCCTTTTCTTTCCTTTCTTTCTTTTTCTTTGTTTTGAGGTAAGTTTTGCCTTGTTGCCCAAGCTGGAGTGCAGTGGTATGATCATAGCTCATTGCAGCCTCAAACTCTTAGGTTCAAGTGATCCTGCTGCCTCAGCTTCCCGAGTAGCTGGGCCTACAGGCACATGCCACCATACCCAGCTAACTTAAAAAATTGTTTTGTAGAGACAGGATTTCACTGTATTGCCTGGGCTAGTCAGACTCCTGGCCTCAAAGTGATCCTTTCACCTTGGCCTTCCAAAGTGCTGGGATTAAGACATGAACCAACATGCCTGGCCCAGTTGATTTCTTAATTCATTTATTTTCAGTCTTTTTTATATCTAATAAATTCCATAAAAGCTATAAATGTTCCTTTAAGTACCACTTTGGCTACATGCCATAGTTTTTTTTTTTTTATATGTAGTGTTTTCATTAGTCTTTTCTAAATTATCTGTGACCCTAATTTTTGTTCTTTTTTACCCAAGTTTAAAAGAGATGCTTTTAAATTTCCAAGTAAATGGATATTATTAGGGCAGGGAGCAATGGGAGGGCTTAGCCTTTGTTGATGATTTCTAGTTTTGTTGCATCCGGTAATAGAGCCTTGATATTTTCTTTGTGGCTAAAGATACGGTCAAGTGTTTTTAATGCTCTGATGTATATTGTGTAGTCTCTGTTGTTTGAAAGGTTTGCTTCTATTGTGTATTCTTT
The DNA here is from genome assembly GCF_041146395.1 of Eulemur rufifrons. Lineage (NCBI taxonomy): Eukaryota > Metazoa > Chordata > Mammalia > Primates > Lemuridae > Eulemur > Eulemur rufifrons. The sequence continues at coordinate 207,149,702 of NC_090989.1, forward strand.
GTTATTATAATAACAAAGAATACACAATAGATTAAATATATTTGTATTTAATCATGATTGTTAATTGCATTGTTAAAACTCTTAGTACTGTTATGATTTTCTTTTTGTCTATTTGGGCAACTGGATCTGGAGAGAAATATATTAAATTTTCCTGCTGTGACTCTAAGTTTGTTTATTTCTGTCTTTGTATCAGTTTTTGCTGAACATTTTCAATTAAATCTTATTTTATAAATTTTATGTGCTTATATATTGCTCTCGTACTTGATTGACAGATTATCTGCCTGTAGAATTCTAATTCAAAATTTTCTTTTATTCTTGACCTAAATCATTTTAGTATCTTCTGTCACTCCATATTGTAGATAAAATCCAATGTCAAACTGACTTTTTTCCTTGGAAAGTACTTTTTTGTTGATGTTTGACAGTATTTAGGACTTTTTCTTTATCCCTGAAATTCAAAAATTACTCTCAACCTTGACACTCACCATAGAATTTTTCCAAATAAGTTTTGCTTTAGAAAAATGTATCTAGTAATTTATGTAGGGGAATTTGGGTGCTGATGCTAGAATCAACTTTTTTGAAGCAGATGACTGATATAACTGTTCCTTGTTAAAATTACATGGCTATTATTTATTTATTTTGACCCAGTCCTTCCAACTGCCTCATCTGTTGAGTTTTTTTGTTTTTGTTTTATTTTGCTTATTGTTTTTAGATTACTCTATGAAAATTTGGTTTTGGGGGGGAAGTTTTCTCTTTCATAGATGTAGGATGGATTGCTTAGTTCTTCAGGTATTCCAGTTCTCATCTGCTCTTGTACTGTTCTGATCTGCTGGTAGCGCTCTTTCAGGCATTCTAATACCTTAATGGATTTATTTTTATATTTGTTCTTTTGTTTTATTGTCATAAATACATACATGTGTTCAGTTAGTCATTTGAACTGGAATTCAAAGTTTTTATTGGGCTCACTAGTGACATCCGACAGTATTTCCCAGAAGTAAATCCAAATAAAAATTATAATTTTGATGAAATTCTCAAAAGATAAATTTGTATTGGTCCATTTAAAACAATGTGCATTTTTAAAAGACAATTTATGAAATAGAGAAGAAATAAATTCCTTTGTATTTATTATGCTAATGCCAGAATCACAACAGAATCCTGAAAAATTAATGTTGGAAATCTTTGAAAAAGACCCTTTAATGAACTGAATGTTACAAATTAAGAAGTGGTGGGTTTGAGGTATGTGTGTATGATATGATACATCGCACATACATTTAAAGACTTTTCAAGTGTGAGTAAATCATCTAGGAATGCATTCATCTAAGAGTACCACTTGGCACTTGAAGTTATTATTGGGATCCTGATTTTAGTCTTTTCTCTCTTTTCGAGAGTTACTTCTCTCTTATCTCTCAATGCCTTTTTGGTAGTGGGAAATAAAAAGAGCTGTTCCTTTGGACAGGTTAGGTATCTATTTAGTCTTAATAAAAAGCTAATTATGCAGCAAAGTATTTTTGAGGGTTTTCTATGTCCAAATATAGCCAATCAGTTGTATTTATTCTTATTAACTAGAGTGTCAAAATTAAGGAATAGGACTATTGATATTCTGGATTTCACTTTGGGGTTCTTTTTCTTTAAAAAAAAAATAAAATAAAATTTTTATTCTTGTTTTAGATGTTCTTAATAGTTGCTCCTCTTTCTGTCCTCTACAACTGGAAGGATGAATTGGACACCTGGGGATATTTCAGAGTCACTGTTTTACATGGAAACAAAAAAGACAATGAACTGATTCGTGTAAAGCAGAGGAAATGTGAAATTGCTCTAACAACTTATGAAACGCTGCGCTTATGTCTGGATGAGCTTAACAGGTAATGGGAATAATGGGGGTGATTGCATTAATATTCTGCTTACGTCAATTATATTTATCCCTTTATATTGTGATTTTTTACAAAGCTCTAAATATTCTTTAGCTTCATTTAATTTTATTTCAGAATTATTGAAATATATATAACATTCTCTGAGAAGAAAAAAATCTGCATCAGGTTTTCTACAGTTTCTTATTCTATTTCTTAAACCCAACACAGGATACCTCTCCAACAATGCCTGTTAAAGAGTGGTAAGACTTGTCCTAAATCTCATGTACAATCTTTGATGCATATGGTGCCTCTGAAAAAAAAAGACACTAATTTTCATAAATGATTTTAATTATGGGAATCTGTTATGAATGCAGAGTGGCAAAAAAATACATACACACACGTGTACATACACACACACACACACACACACACACACGCACACATATGTTGGGAACCACTGTAGCCTAAAGTATAAGAGAGAAGTAGCTGGAGAAAACACAAGTGAGATAAGCAGGGAGCAGATTATAAAGAATATTGAGAGATCAAAGATGGCGGAGTGGTGGTGACGGCCTGAATCTGCGCTCCCGGGGAGGAAGGCATCGATCCGGACCTGCCACAACGCTAGAGGACCGCTCCCACACAGGAACAGCGGTGTGAATCCACGGAGAATCAGCGTGGGACAAACAGAGCGAGTGAGATCTGAGGTGAACGAAAATTGGGAACGCGGGACAGACACTAGCCAGCGGAGCACGGGTCGGATACACCCGCCCCCAGCCGGGGTGGGTGCAGCCTCTCGGGAAAGCGGCTAGCCCTCCGCTCCCAATTGAACAGAGCCCTGACCCAGGCCAGCGCAGAATCACTGAGGGATACGTGGCGCATTGGAGACAGGAGGCTTTTTTTGAGAAATTACCTTAGAACCTGGGGGATCTCAGCTGAGACAGCGCTTGGCGAGGAGGGACGGATCTGCCCCAGGGCAGAAAAACACAAAAGACTCCCGGACAGCAAATAGCGTCGTACCCCGTGCTGCCTTTTTCGGCAGTTCTCCAGCCGGTCACCCCCGGTGCGTGTCCTTGCTGGCCAGCCCCTGGGCAGTGGCGGTCTCTGCCTGCCGGGGAGCCGGTCCCCTCCAGCCCCGGAGCTCGGCAGGCGCCATCTTGAAAGCGAAGGCAAAACCGCTCGGGAGCCAAAAAGTGCCCAGTGGCTCTTTCTGCCCGTGCTGCCTTTTTCGGCGGTTCTCCAGCCGGTGACCCCCCCGGTGCGCGTCCTTGCTCGCCAGCCCCTGGGCAGTGGTGGTCTCCGCTTGCCGGGGAGCTGGCCCCCTCCGGCCCCGGAGCTCGGCAGGCGCCATCTTGAAAGCGAAGGCAAAACCGCTCGGGAGCCAAAAAGTGCCCAGCGGCTCTTTCTGCCCGTGCTGCCTTTTTCGGCGGTTCTCCAGCCGGTGACCCCCTGGTGCGCGTTCTTGCTCGCCAGCCCCCGGGCAGTGGTGGTCTCTGCCTGCCGAGGAGCCGGTCTCCTCCAGTCCCGGAGCTCTGCAGGCGCCATCTTGAAAGCGAGGGCGAAACCGCTCGGGAGCCATAAAGTGCCGAGCGGCTCTCTCTGCCCGGCGCCCTCCGCTGGTCTCTGAACCAACGCCAGGAGTACGGGATATGCCGGGGCCGCGCTCGGGGTGAAGGGGCAGAGCTGCGCTAAGGCAAAAAAAAAAAAAAAAAACCACAAACAAGAAGAATAGGCTCGCCGAACTGTATATTTTATTCTTGGTAAATTTCTTCTGGGTTTTGTTTGTTTGTGTTTGTGTTTGTTTTTGTTTTTTTTGGGTTTTTTCTTTTTTTTCTTTCCTTTTCTTTTCTTTTTCTTTTTTTTTCCGGCGGCGGACAGCCTCGGCGGGCACCTTTGCCCTCTGGGCCTCTGGCTGCCGCGCCTTTTTGAGCGGGGAGTTTGGATCCCCACCACCCTCGGAGCTGTGCGGGCGCGCAAACGCCATCTTGAAATCCACTGCGAAACCGCCTGGGACCCAGCCGGGCGGGCGTGAAGGGGCGGAGCTGTGCTAAGGCGTAAAAACAAAAACATCTAATGGCCGCTCCGGACCCAGCCGAGCGGAAGTGAAGGGGCGGAGCTGTGCTAAGGCCTAAAACAAACAAACAAACAAAAAAACATTGAGTCGCTGAATTATATACTTCAGATTTGTGTATCTTTCTGCCTTGCGGTGTGGTGAAGTGCTATGTAGTTTGTTTTTGTTCATTTTTGTTGGCGTTTTTGGTGTTTTTTGGTTTGCCTTTTGCATTTCTTTTCTTTTTTTTTTTTTTTTTCTTTTTTTTTCTCTTTCTCTTTCTTTCTTTTTCTTCTTTTTTTTTCTTTTCTCTTTCGTTTTCTCCTCTTTCTTTTCTTTCTTTCCTTTTCTTTTTTCTTTTTTTTTTTTTTCTCTTCTCTTTCTCCTCTCTTTTCGCCTTCTAACTGGGGACCCACGGTGAGCTTCGGAACGGGCCAGGTCCCTGGCTCTGGTACATACCGGATCCTGAGTAGTCACCCCCAGGGCCGGAGATCTGCGGGCACGCAATTGCGACTCTAGGGCCCACAGCCAAGTCACTGCGGAGCAATAGGGTACCAAGAGGCTCCCTGGACGGCCCTCTCCCCTGGTCCACGGACCTTATATAGGATCCCTGCCCAAGTGTAAACACTGAATACTTCTCCAGAAGCGAGAGTGTGGAACCTGATCCCTGGGGACATTGGGCCAAGACAGACTTTTGCCCGTGGGAGCTACAGCAACTGGGGCGCTGAGCAAGCAAAGTCACCGTCCTCTCCCCATAGCTAGTATCTTGCCGGCAGATAGAGTCAGAAACCTCCCCTATAGAGGAAGAACCAAAGGGAAACAAACAAACAAACAAACAAAGAGAATTTCGGTCTACTATTAATGTGGACCCTGCCTGCCTTCTGAAAGACCACAACACAGTGTCCTAACTCACGAAAGCGGTCCTGGATCACTCCAATCCTCTAGGATTGGACCCATCGGAAGCAGTCCCCCAACAGAAACAGAAAAATCTCTGAACAATACACAGCAGTCTCCCCCTCTTGCCAAAAGAAGCAACATACCTAGACTGTTTCACAGCCTAAGAATAGAGCACAAAGAGTCCTGTTAACCAGACTAAACCTATAAGTAAAGATCCAACGACAAATCTAGATGGGAAGGGCCCAGCGAAAAAACACGGAGAGCAAAAAGAATCAAATGGAAAGCTCATCCCCAAAGAGAAATACCAGCTCCCAACCATTTGACACAAACCAGACTCAAAACACCAACATGTCACAGGAAGAATTCCAATTATGGATTATAAACAAGCTGAATAATATACAAGAATCAATGGATAAACAACACAAGGAAAACACAAAAAAAATACAGGATTTGGAGGAAAAATTCACTAAAGAAATTGAAATATTGAAGAAAAACCAAACTGAACTCCTAGAAGTGAAGAATTCACTCAGAGAGCTACAAAACACTGTGGAAAGTCTCAAGAGCAGGGTAGATCAAACAGAGGAAAGAATCTCAGAAATTGAAGATAACTCCTTCCAACTAAATAAGTCAGTCACAGAGATAGATCGAAAAAGTAAGAGAAATGATCTGAGTCTTCAAGAAATGTGGGATTATGTGAAGAAACCTAACTTGAGAGTTATTGGCATTCCTGAGGGTGAAGAAGATAACAAGCAAGGGTTGGACAAGCTATTTGAAGACATAATCGAGGAAAATTTTCCAGGCCTTGCCAATACTCTAGACATACAGATTAAAGAAGCTCAAAGGACCCCTGGGAGATTCATAGCAAATAGGAAAACACCACGCCACGTAGTCATCAGGCTGACCAAAATATCCACTAAAGAGTCCCTTCTTGGAGCTGTAAGGAGAAAGAAACAAGTAACTTACAAAGGAAAACCCATCAGAATTACGCCAGATTTCTCAGCTGAAACCTTACAAGCAAGAAGAGGTTGGGGCCCCATTTTCACGCTTCTGAAACAGAATAATGCCCAGCCTAGAATCTTGTACCCAGCTAAGCTAAGTTTTCTATACGAAGGAGAAATCAAGACATTCTCAGATAAACAAAGGTTGAGGGAATTCACCAAGACAAGACCAGCCCTCCAAGAAGTACTCAAAAGAGAATTATACACGGATCAGCACAAGAAAGATCCACGAATGTAAAACTACTCAAGAGCTAAAGATCAAATTCCAGATACCACAATGGCCCAGGAGAGAAAACATCACAATGAAGTTCTACCCAACAAGCTGAACAAAAAACTGTCTCACCTATCAGTTTTCTCAATAAATGTGAATGGCTTGAACTCCCCACTCAAGAGACATAGACTGGCCCAATGGATAAAAAAATACAATCCAAGTATCTGCTGTCTTCAAGAAACTCACCTAACCTGCAAAGATGCATTTAGACTGAAAATAAAAGGATGGAAATCGATATTTCAAGCAAATGGTAACCAAAAGAAAGCTGGTGTGGCAATCTTAATTTCCAATAACTTAGCTTTCAAACCAACAAAAATAATAAAAGACAAAGATGGCTACTACATACTGATTAAAGGCACAATTCATCAAGAAGCCATGACTATACTCAATATATATGCACCCAACCTAGGTGCACCTAGATTCATAAAGCAAACCCTACTAGATCTGAACCAAATGATAGATAACAATACTGTAATAGCTGGAGACTTTAACACCCCACTGACAGTACAGGACAGATCCTCTAAACAGAAAATAAACAAAGACATAATGGACCTCAATAGAATGCTAGAACAAATGGGCATGGCTGACATCTATAGGACATTCTACCCAAAGTCCACAGAATATACATTCTTCTCATCAGCTCACGGGACATTCTCTAAGATTGACCATGTCCTAGGACATAAATCATGTCTTCAAAAATTCAAAAAAATAGAAATTATACCATGCATCTTCTCAGATCACAGCGGAATAAAAGTAACAATGATCACAAACAGAAACCCTCACTCTTACTCAAAGTCATGGAAGCTGAATAACCTTCTCCTGAATAATTATTCTATAAAAGAAGAAATCAAGATGGAAATGAAAAATTTCTTTGAATTAAATGACAATGGAGATACAACTTATCAAAATCTATGGGATGCAGCTAAAGCAGTCCTGAGAGGAAAATTCATATCCATAAATGCCTATATCAAAAAGACAGAAAACATGCAAATAGACAACCTAACGAATAGACTCAAAGAGCTGGAGAAAGAAGAACAGAACGATCCCAAACCCAGCAGAAGGCGAGAAATTACTAAGATCAAATCAGAACTAAATGAAAAGGACAACAAAGAAACTATAAGGGAAATTAATAAAACAAAAAGTTGGTTCTTTGAAAAGATAAACAAAATAGACACACCTCTGGCTAGCCTAACCAAGAGCACAAAAGTAAAATCTCTAATAACCTCCATTAGGAACATGAAAGGAGAAATCACAACCGATGCTACAGAGATACAAGATATCATCTATGAATTCTACAAAAATCTTTATGCACACAAACTGGAGAACATGGAGGAAATGGACAAATTTTTAGAAACACATAGTCTTCCCAGGCTCAACCAGGAAGAAATAGAGTACCTGAACAGACCAATATCAAGAACTGAAATCGAAACAGCAATAAAAAACCTTCCCAAAAAGAAAAGCCCTGGTCCAGATGGGTTCACACCTGAATTTTACCATACATACAAAGAAGAACTGGTGCCCATCCTACATAAACTATTCTCCAATATTGAGAAGGATGGAGTTCTCCCTAACACGTTCTACCAAGCCAATATAACATTAATACCAAAACCTGGAAAGGACGCAACAAAAATAGAGAACTACAGACCAATTTCCCTCATGAATATAGATGCAAAAATTTTCAATAAAATACTAGCAAATCGAATCCAAGTACTTATCAAAAAAGTAATCCACCACGACCAAGTGGGCTTCATCCCCGAGATGCAGGGGTGGTTCAACATACGTAAATCTATAAATGTAATTCACCACATAAATAGAAGCAAAAACAAAAACCATATGATACTCTCATTAGATGCAGAAAAAGCATTTGACAAAATTCAACACCCTTTTATGATAAAAACGCTTAACAAAATAGGCATTGATGGAACCTACCTAAAAATGATACAAGCCATATATGACAAACCCACAGCCAACATCATAGTGAATGGGGAAAAACTGAAAGCACTCCCACTTAGAACTGGAACCAGACAGGGCTGCCCATTGTCTCCATTACTTTTCAACATAGTATTGGAAGTCCTTGCGAGAGCTATCAGGCAAGAGAGCAGAATCAAGGGAGTCCAAATAGGGAAGGAAGAGATCAAACTCTCACTTTTTGCTGATGATATGATGTTATATCTGGAAAACCCCCAGGATTCAACCAAGAGACTCCTGGAATTGATTAACGAATACAGCAAAGTCTCAGGCTACAAAATTAATATCCACAAATCAGAGGCATTTATATATGCCAATAACAGTCAATCGGAAAACCAAATTAAAGACTCAATACCCTTCAAAATAGCAACAAAGAAAATAAAATATCTAGGTATATATCTAACTAAAGAGGTAAGGGACCTCTATAAGGAAAACTATGAAACACTGAGAAAAGAAATAGCAGAACTTGCAAATAGATGGAAAAATATACCATGCTCGTGGATCGGAAGAATCAACATTGTTAAAATGTCTATACTACCCAAAGTGATCTACAAATTCAATGCAATCCCTATTAAATTACCAACATCATTCTTTACAGACATAGAGAAAATAATTATACACTTTGTATGGAATCAAAGAAGACCCCGTATAGCAAAAGCAATTTTAAGCAACAAAAACAAAATGGGAGGTATTAATTTGCCAGACCTCAAACTATACTACAAGGCCGTGGTTCTTAAAACAGCCTGGTATTGGCACAAGTGCAGGGACACAGACCAGTGGAACACAACAGAAAATCCAAATATAGAACCATCCTCATATAGTCACCTAATTTTCGACAAAGCGGGAAAGAATATACTCTGGGGACAAGAATCCCTATTCAACAAATGGTGCTGGGAGAATTGGTTAGCCACTTGTAGAAGACTGAAACAGGACCCACAGCTTTCACCTCTCACAAAAATCAAATCACGGTGGATAACAGACTTAAACCTTAGGCGTGATACAATCAGAATTCTAGAAGAAAATGTAGGAAAGACTCTTACAGACATTGGCCTAGGCAAAGAATTTATGAAGAAGACCCCCAAGGCAATCACAGCAGCAACAAAAATAAATGAATGGGACATGATTAAATTAAAAAGCTTCTGCACAGCCAAAGAAACAGTCCAGAGAATAAACAGACCACCTACAGAATGGGAAAAAATTTTTGCATACTACACATCAGATAAAGGACTGATAACAAGAATCTATTTAGAACTCAGGAAAATCAGCAAGAAAAAATCAAGCAACCCTATCAAAAAGTGGGCAAAGGACATGAATAGAAATTTTTCAAAAGAAGATATAAAAATGGCTAACAAACATATGAAAAAGTGTTCAACATCTCTAATCATCAGGGAAATGCAAATCAAAACCACAATGAGATATCACTTAACCCCAGTGAGAATGGCCTTTATCAAAAAAACCCAAAACAACACATGTTGGCGTGGGTGTGGAGAGACAGGAACACTAATACACTGCTGGTGGGACTGCAAACTAGTGCAACCTCTGTGGAAAGCATTATGGAGGTATCTTAAACAGATTCAAGTAGACCTGCCATTTGACCCAGCAATCCCATTACTGGGCATATACCCAAAGGAAAAAAGGTCATTCTGTAACAAAGGCACGTGTACCCAAATGTTTATAGCAGCACAATTCACAATAGCAAAGATGTGGAAACAACCCAAATGCCCATCAATACATGATTGGATTAGTAACCTGTGGTATATGTATACCATGGAATACTACTCAGCTATAAGGAATGATGAAGATACAACATCTCTATGGTTCTCCTGGAGAGAGTTGGAACCCATTATATTAAGTGAAGTATCCCAAGAATGGAAAAACAAGCATCACATGTACTCACCAGAAAATTGGTTTCCCTGATCATCACCTAAATACAAATCTGGAAACGACACCAATTGGACATCAGACTGAGGTGGGGGGTGGGGGAAGGGATGGGGTATGCCTACACAATGAGTGCATTGCGCACCGTTTGGGGAGTGGTAACACTTGAAGGTGCTGACTCGGGAAAGGGGGGGTGGGGAAAAAATATGAAACTATTGTTTTTAACTTAAAAAAAAAAAAAAAAAATAAAAGAATTGCCTCTAAAAAAAAAAAAAAAAAAAAAAAAAGAATATTGAAAGCTACTTAGAGAATTTTGATCTTTAGAGCAATAGAGTGCCCTTGAAGTGTTTTTAGCAGATTACTGATGTGATATAAATGAGCATATTTGCACTTTATATAAATACCCTGGTTGCTATATGTGCAGACAGAGGACAGCCAGGTTGAATAGATAAAGATTAATTAACAGGCTTGTTACAAGCTGAATTATGCCCCCCACAACTTCCCGAATTAATATGTTTAGGTCCCAATATGTTAGTGTATAGTTGAATCTTGCTTTTTTATCCATTAAGATAATCTTTGTCTTTTATTTGGGGTATTTAATCCGTTCACATTGAATATAATTATTGGTAAAGTTGGATTTAGAACCACTGTTTTTGTCTGGTCTGGGATTTGATTTTATATTTTAAACTTACAAGCTAATAGGTTGGCCTGTTACTGTTTCATGGGTCCTGGCAGAAGACAGACTAATCTGAGGCATGAAGAGGTTAAGTAATTTGTTCAAGCCTATACAGCTAAGTCAGTGGTGGACATTAGGTTTGAACCTTGACCATCTAACCCCAGACCTGGGGTTTTTAACTAATGTTATACCACCCTAAAAGATGTTCTGCAGCAGATGTAATAAATTCATTTATCATAGTATCAATCATATTTTAATTATTTTTTTACCTATTGCTTTAGAATGTGAGCTCTTTTATATAGGAGATTTTTATCTTTAATTTCTGTATTTCAGTGCCTGTTATACTTTTAGCACATAATGATTGCTGAATGAATGTTTAAATGATTACTTTTTTCTGTGATTTTTATAAATATTAAATAGGAATTCTAAAGTGGGATTATGTAACTATAAATCACACATTTATAAGGTTAGAGGAATCCAAATGTTACAATTTTTGTTGTATTTATTTATTTTGTTGTATTTATTAATTTAAATTGCTTTATTTTGACAAATATTTAAAATAATTTATATCTTATCTGAGCAAATATTAAGTTATTTTTGAGAATAGTGCTCTATACATTTAGTATAGATAATTGTAGAAAAACACACTATATAATGTGAATGAACTATCTCTCTTTTTGTTATCCCTATTATGCTTTTTACTTCATTTTAAATTTTGTCAAGGTTATATACGCATGATTTAAAGAACCAAATATGATATAAGGTGCTTAGTGAAAAACTGCAGTTCACTCCTGCCCCCTATTACCTTTGCCTTCAGCTCTTACTGATCTTAGTCTTTACCTCCATATCTCTGAAGACCATGTTTATGATACAACTTTTAAATTTTTCTTTAGTTTTCAGCATAATCTGTTGATTTCTTCTTAAGGAAAATGAGTATTTTGCCTTTCTCTTGCTCCCTTTAGCACGACCTGCTCTGTCTGTTTTGTGGAGTGGGGAGACTGGTGTCTAGGAGATCCAACTCCTTCTTAAACTGTTGAACATTTACATGACTCCAGTTTCCAGAGGCATCTGGTGCCACAAATTCCTAACTTTTTAAGAGCTAAATAATATCAATCAGATTTCTCCTTGGCTTTTTCCAACACAGGCAGAGGATATTGCTTTCTCTACTTTTGTAAGTCATCTTGTCCATGTTCTTTTCAGCTTCTAGAATTTTCTGGTTATTTCCCCCTCTCCCTTTCTCTTTGTTCTTGAGGGCTTCGGCCTTTTTCAACTTTATATTAAGAAAATTATGAAACCTATAGAAAAGTTGAAATAATGTTACATGAAGATATGTATACTCACCACTTGGAGTCAACAGTTGTATTTATATATATTCAGATGTTGGCAAAATGTAAGAGTGTGTATGTGTGTGTGTGTGTGTCCGTGCACGTATGTGTGTGTCTTTGTCTATGTACAGTGGTGGTATTGAATCATTTCAGTAAGGTTGCATATAACATGACAACTTTTTCCCTAAATATTTTAGCATGGATTTCCTAAATATTTTATCATGGATTTCTTTCTTGTACCATGTTATCATTGTCACACATAAGAAAATTAATAGCAATTAAAATTTCTTTAATTATTCTCAAAATATCTTTAATAGCTAATATTTTAAAAGCAGGATTCAATAAAGGTTCAGATGATGAATTTGGTTGTTAAGTCTGTTTAGTTTTTTCTAATTTAGATCATTCCCTCAACTTTTATTCTTTTATTATGTGACTTTTTGAGGGGACCAGGCCAGTTGTCTTAATAATATGTTTCACATATTAGAAACATATTTTGAGTAAACTGATTTTGGCCTAAAGGGTTAATTAGATTCAGGTTAAATATTTTTGGCAAGAATGTTTCATAAATGATCCTGTGGACTTCATATTGCATCACTTCAGGAAGTATTGATGCCAGGTTGTTCCACTATTAATGAAGCCAGGTTTGTCCCACAGGTTAAGGAGGTGACCATCAGATCTCTCCAGTGGAAAGATTTGTTTGTCCCTTTACAATGAGTAAATAATCTGTGAAGTCATACTTTGCCACCATTTAAGTATTCTGATCCCTCAATCCTTTTACTTAGTCGTATTAGCATACACAAATTATTCCTGCCTGAATCAGTTATTTTATTGGGTTTTGCAAAATAATATTTTTCTAATTTTATCATTTCCTTTACACTTATTAATGGTATTTTCCTACAAAGCTTTCCTTTGTTACTTAGGAGTTAACTACAATTTTGACTTAAAAAAAGGCAAGGTGGATGCTTGATTCTTTTGCTTTAATTACTAATTTTTGGAGTAAGAAGTTAGCAAAATGGCATAATGGTCATCTACAATGGTGGCAAAGTTTCTTACCCCCCCCCCCCCGTTTTTTTTTTAAGTGTAAGACTGTGGATTCATGGATTATTAAGGTATAATTGACATAAAATGTACCCATGCAAATATAGAGTGATTTTTAGTAAATTTGTAAAATTGTGTGATTATCACTACAATCCAGTTTTAGAACATTTCTATCAGCTCAAAAAGTTACTTGTTTGTAGTCAATCCCTGATCCTACCTCCAGCCCCAGGTAACCACTGACCTGCTTTCTGTCTCTATGGATTTGCCTTTACTGGAAATTTCTTGTAAATGGAACCATTCACTACAAAGTGTTTGGTGTCTGGCTTCTTTCACTTAATGTATTGTTTTTGAGGTTCATCTATATTGTAACATATTTCAGTAGTTTGTTCCTTTTTATTAACAACACTATTGTATACCTTATTTTGTTTGTCCATTCACCAGTTGATGGACATTTGGATTGTCTTTAGTTTTTGGCTGTATGAATAATGCTGCTGTGAACATTCACATACCAGTCTTTGTACCTAAGTTTTCATTTCTATTGTATAGATACCCAGGAATGGAATGGCTGAGTCTTGTGGGTGAAAGTACATGTTTAACTTTTTAAGAAACTGCCAAACTATCTTAGAATAGTAGCTATATGTTCCCAAAAGCAGTGTATGAGAATTCTGGTTTCTCCACATCTTTGCCAAGACTTGATATTGATAATTTTTTTATTATAGCCATTCTAATGGGTCTGTAGTGGTATCTTATGATTTTAATTTGCATTTCTGTGATAAAAATGATGTCAAGAATCTTTTCATGTGCTTCTTTGTCATTTGTATATCTTCAGATAAATATGTGGTGAAATGTCTATTAGAATCTTTTGCTCATCTTTTAATCGGGTTGTTTTAAGTCGTGTTGAGTTGCAATAGTTCTTTATATATTTTGTATACATGTCTTTTATCAGATGATTTGCAAATATTTTCACTCAGTTTGTAGCATGTCTTTATTTTCTTAGTGATATCTTTGGAAGACCAAAAGTTTTTAACTTTGGTGAAGTCCAACTTACCAAATTTTTTAAAATTGACCATACTTTTGGTGTCATATCTGAGAAATGTGTGCCTAATCCAGAGTCACAAAGGTTTTTTCGTCCTGTGTTTTATAAGTTTTATAATTTTAGCTCATATTTAGGTCCCTGATGTATTTTGAGTTAATTTTTAAGTATGGTGTGAAGTAAGAGTCTATAACTCATGGATTTGTACTTATTAAATGTTCTATTCTCAATTATAGTCATTATTCTTAATGATGCTCAAATATTATAATTACGCTGGCTCCTATGTCCTTTGGACATGTCCCCATTTGTCTTTGGATACATCTGTGCTTTCTGGTTCTTCAGTATTTCCCCTGCGACATCCCTGACATCAGCCATTTCTCCATTTTTCCATGAGGCTCTGGTTCCTTTTAGTGGATAGACCTCTATGGGTTCTCCTTTCTACAGGGGTAATAATCAATTCTAAACCTTTCTAACAGACAGGGTTATGCATTATAACTTTTAAAAATCATGAGTTTATATTGATATTTTTCATTCATTTTTAACATTGCAAGTTTTGCTTCTTTTATTTTACTTTGTTTTTCTGATTTGTTATTTTTTTAAAAATTCCTTTATTGTCATTGTAGTGATGTTTAAATGAGATTTTTCATATTTCTATCATCAAACAGAATGTCTATACCCTTTTGTCTTCTCCTTATGCATTTTATTTCTGGGAGCTGTCCAAACCTGTGACCATTTTAGAACTAACTAGGTAAGAATCCAAAGAAATTGTCAAAGAGTTAAGGGGAAAAAAACCTGCAAGCTTTGGTAGAGAAAGCTGCTCTCTAAAAATTCTATGAACTAAGAAAGAGAAGTTTTCTTAATCTTTCTCCCTTTTTCTTTCTTTATAGTTTGGAATGGTCAGCTGTCATTGTGGATGAAGCTCACAGAATCAAGAATCCAAAGGCTAGAGTAACAGAAGTTATGAAAGCTTTAAAATGTAATGTCCGCATTGGCCTCACTGGAACCATTCTTCAGAACAACATGAAAGAACTGTGGTGTGTTATGGACTGGTGAGTGAAAACACTTATTAAAAAAAATATTTAATACTTCTTTAGCTTAATTCTGCCTTGTTTGCTAATCTTTAGTTTCTGAAACAGTCATTTGTCTGTTTTTAGATGTTTGATCTGAAACATGGTATACAGAGTAGAGTTCCATAAAAACCTATTTGTGTATCTTTCTCTTGGTCCCTGAAGTAAATAAATATACACATTTAATTACCAGTTCCATCATCTTCTTATGGGTATAAACTGAAACTGTCATAAAGAACATTCTGTTTTCTTTGCTTTTGTTTTTGTTGCTATTAATAAACAAGTGACTTAGTATGTCTCTTAGAAGCAAAAAGAAGTCAATGTTTTTCTTTTTAGATAACTTAATAAAGCCCTCACATTTTTCTTATTGCCTTTGTAAAGGGCTGTGCCAGGACTTCTAGGTAGCAGGACCCATTTCAAGAAGCAGTTTTCTGACCCAGTAGAACACGGTCAAAGACACACAGCAACGAAAAGAGAACTAGCCACTGGCCGAAAGGCCATGCGAAGGCTTGCAAAGAAGATGTCTGGCTGGTTTCTCAGGCGTACCAAGACTCTTATCAAGGATCAGTTGCCTAAGAAGGAAGACCGGGTGAGAACTGCATTTGTGTATACTATTAATTTCTTGTCATGTTTTATTTTTTTCTTTAGAAGGGGAAGTCTGCCTCCTGCGGTATTCTGTGAATATAGTTTCTTTCCTTTTACTCTATGTAGAAAAAAAATTGTTACATACAGAATTTCAGAAAACATTAATTGAGCCCAGTTGTTTTCCTTACTAACTTTACTAACCTGTTAGCTAATAGGTTTATTGTTAGTCTACATTAAACTCATTTCTCATCAAGACTTTTGATACAATTCTTCCTCAATGAAGAAGGAAGTGCATCTCTCCCCCCAATATATTTTCTATTTATACTTTGTTCTTTAGTCTACTATCTACCACCTAGTATATTCTTTGGTACCTTAATTCTAGCTACAGGACCAAAGTAGTTAAGAGCTTTTAAAAATAGACTTATTTCTCATAAAATGCTATTCACGGTTACATGACTAACAATTTTTAGAATTTGTAGGAAAATTACATTGTTAATTGTTTAGAAAATTTGAGGAGTTGACCTTAAGAAGGTTTTTAAAAAATATATATATAATGATCTTCTTTTATGGTACTTAATATTATATATTTACATTTTTTTAAAATCTAGCATTGTTTTATACAGAAACTCCTGTATTTGCTCAGGTGCACTTTTGCCTATTTGTTGGCAATAATATTCTGTTGTAGTGATAATATGCATATAAATATGTATAGATAGATGGCTTTTCCCCCTTGTTCACATTTCTCAAAGCCCTGCTATGAGCATAGTTGGTTTTATGATCCTAGCTATATGCAGCTGGATATAGAAGAATTTTATTGATTTTCGATGTTATCAGGAATATAAAGGTCAATTGTGTCTTTCATAACTTAGTGGAAAATATTGTTTTTCATATTTCCTTTTCTTGAATTTGGACTCAAAATAACAACTTGTATTTGCTTTTATGTGATTTACTTAATTTACTAATCTTACAACATATGAAATACAAATACTGTATTTTCAGTTTCCAGTCATATGAAGTTTTTGATTCTAAGTTTTCCAAGTATTTCAGCAAGCATTTATCATTCATACCATTGTTCTGAAATCTTCCTTTTTCTCTTTTCAAGTTTGTTGTTTGGCCTAAACTTTAATTATGTACCACATGATGATGTTTTAGTCAACAATAGACTATATATACAATGGTGGTCACATAAGATTATAATACCATATTTTTACTGTACTTTTTCTATGTTTATATACAAATACTATTGTGTTACAATTGCCAAAGTACTCAGTGCAGTCACATATTGTACAAGTTTATAGACTAGGAACAATAGGCTATACCATATAACTTGGGTGTGTTGTAGCCTTTACCATCTAGGTTTGTATAAATATACTCCATGATGTTCACACAACAACAAAATCGCCTAATGATGCATTTCTTGGACCATATCCCTGTCACTAAGGAATGCTTGACTGTAATTTATTTGTATGGTGGGCTAATATAGAACCCTGAGAAGACCCACAATATATTGAGACATATACAATTGACCCTTGAACAACATGGGTCTGAACTGTGGGAGTCCACTCATATGCAGATGTTTTTCAATAAATATATTGGAAAAATTTTGGAGATTTGTGACAATTTGAAAAAATTCACAAACTACATAGCCTGGGAATATTGAAAAAATTAAGGAAAAGTTAGTTATGTCAAGAATGCATAAAATATATACAGATATAGTCTATTTTATACTACAATAAAATATATACAAATCAATTATGCAAAATAAAAATTTATCAAAACTTATGCACACATTTATAGACCTTACATGATGCCATTTGCAATCAAGAGAAATGTAAAGAAATGTAAAGATGCAGTATTAAGTCATAACTACATAAAATTAAATGTAATACATACTGATAATTTTCTAGCCACCTCCTGTTGCTATTGCAGTGAGCTCAAGTGTTGCGAGTACCCCCTTAAAATGCCATGTAATACTAATCATCTCTGTTTGAGCAGTTCCTCTCTCTAATAAATTGCATATCACAGTCAAAAAGTGATCTCTCATGGTTCTTGGGAATTTTTCATTGTGTTTAGTGCAATACCATAAACCTTGGGTAATACCAGGGGACCAGTATGAAATTCCACTAGTGATGCTAGAAGTGCTTCCAAGAAGCAAAGAAAAGTCATGATGTTACAAGAAAGAGCTGAATTGTTTGATACATACCATGGATTGAAGTCTGTATCTGAGGTAGCCTGCTGTCTTAAAATAAATGAATCCAGTGTAACGACCACTGTAAAAAAAGAAAAGGAAATTTGTGAAGCCATTACCGCAGCTATGCCAACAGGCATGAAAACCTTGCATTTTTTGTGAAATATCTTTTTATCTCATATTAAAAATGCAGCTTTTATGTGGGTACAAGATTGCTATGAGAAAGGCGTACCTTATAGACTCTAATATGATTTGGAAAAAAAGCAAAGCCATTTGGCAACTTAAAGCAAAAGAGAGGTGAAAGATGTAAAGCTAGAGAATTTAATGGCAGCAAAGGATGGTTTGATAATTTTAGAAATTTTAGAAAGTGGTTTGGCTTTGAAAAGTCAAGATAATATGCAAAGCAGCTTCTGCTGACCAAGAGGCAGCAGACAAGTTCCCAGATGCCATTAAGAAAATCATTGAGGAGAAAGGATTAAAAACCCAAACAGGTTTTTAATGCAGATGAAAGCACCCTACTCTGGGGGGGGAAAAAAGCCACAAAAAATATTTATTAGTAAGGAAGAAAAGTGAGCACCAAGATTTAAGGCAGGAAGGGGTAGGGCTAACCCTACTGTATTGTGCAAATGCAGTCAGGCTTATGATCAGACTGCCGTTACCTATAACCTTATTTATATGGCTGCTAACCCACAAGCCTTGAAGGAAAAAGATAAATACCAGCTGCCATCTTTTGGCTGTACAAGAAGAAGACCTAGACAACTAGAATTCTTTTTCTGGGTTGATTACATTGATGCTTTGTTCTTGAAGTCAGGAAGTACCTTGCCATAAAAGACTAACCTTTTAAGTTCTTTTCATATTGGACCATGCCGCTGGCCACCCAGAATCCCATGAGTTCAACTCTGAAGGCATCAAAGTGGTCTACTTGTCCCCAAACACAGTATCTCTAATTCAGTCTCTAGATCTGAGGGTCATAAGGACCTTTAAGGCTCATTACACATGATACTCTATGGAAAGGATTGTAAATGCTTTGAAAGAGAACTCTGATAGAGAGAACTTCATGAAAGTCTAGAAGGATCACACTGTTAAAGATGCCATCATTGTTATAGAAAAAGCTGTGAAAGCCATCAAGCCTGAAACAATAAATTCCTGCCGGAAAAAAACTGTGTCCATGTGTTGTGCATGACTTTACAGAATTTATGACAGCCGATCAAGGAAATCATGAAAGAGATTTTGGATATGGCAAAAAAAAAAAAAAAAAAAAAGTGAGAGGTAAAAGGCTTCGAGATATGGATCTTGGAGAAATTCAAGAGCTAATTAAAAGAAATTTAAGACATGATAGCAGAGGAATTAATAGAAGACTTGATGGAGATGAGTGCTTCCAAACCAGTGCCAGACAATGAGGAGGAAGACAGGGAAGGAGTGCCAGAAAACAAGTTGACATTAGACAATCTCGCAGAAGGGTTCCTGTTGTTCAAGACTGCTTCTGACTTCTTTTACGACATGAACCCTTCTATGATATGGACACTGAAACTAAAGCAGATGGTGGAAGGGATCGGTACCATATAGAAACATTTTTAGGGAAATGAAAAAGCAAAAGTAAGATAGAAATTACAACATGTTTATGTAGTTACACCGAGTGTGCCTGCCTCTCTTGCCTCCTCTTCTACCTTATCCACCTCTGCCGGCTCCCCAGCATGATCAAACCCTCCTCTTTCTCCTCCTCCTCAGCCTACTCAGTGTGAAGACAATGAGGATGAAGACCTTTATGGTGACCCACTTCTGTTTAATGAATAGTAAATGTATTTTCTATTCCTTAGGTTTTCTTAACAACATTTTCTTTTCTCTACCTTAGTTTATTGTAAGAATACAGTATATATTCTTCTGCATGTGGATATCCAGTTTTCCCAGCACCACTTATTGAATAGAGATTCTTTTCCCCAATGTATATTTTTGTCTGCTTTGTTGAAGATTAAATGACAATATGAGGATGGTTTTATATCTGGGATCTCCATCCTGTTCCAAAGGTTTATATCTCAGTTCTTATGTCAGTACCATGCTGTTTTGGTTACTATAGCCTTGTAGTAACCTATTACAACTATTTGTTAATCAACTATTTGTTATTGGTAAGACTTCCAGTCAACAATAGGCCATTAGTAGTTAAGTTTTGGGGGAGTCAAAAGTTATATGTGGATTTTTTACTATATGGGGGGCGGTACCTCCAAACCCTCATTGTTTAAGGATCAACTGCGTAAGGAAATCACATTTGTTTTTTTGTATTATGATTTCTTTTAATTAAAATAACTGGGGTTTATTTGAAAATGAAATTATAATTTATATTGTCTAGAGTGATTGAGAGAATTGGGAGAAATTGTCATTATGATGTAATTAGAGGAAAAAATTAGTTTATGAGCAGTTTTCACTATTATAATCTGAAATCAGATGTGCATTGTGATCATTATTGCTATTAAAAAGATACTAATAATTATCTTTATTATCTTGGCAGATGGTGTATTGTTCTCTGACAGATTTCCAGAAAGCTGTCTATCAAACAGTGCTAGAAACAGAAGATGTGACTTTGATACTTCAATCTTCTGAGCGTTGTACCTGTAGTAGTCGCCGAAAAAGGAGAAATTGTTGTTATAAGGCAAGCATTTCAGTATGATATCTTTACTGTCTTGCTTTTGATTATATAGTACTCTGCTCTAATGTCAAAGTAAGTAGCAGATAAGATGACTTTTCCTCAGACAGTTCTTTAACTTTCACAGCTATAATTTTTTTAAAAAAGGAATAGTTGGCTGATTCAAAGGTAGTGAGTTATCTCTTGATTGTTCACAGGTAGTTACAGATCAAACTCTTTGTTCTACTCTTCCCCCCTTCTCACTATTGCACTGGCCTAGTCTCAAAAAAATGGTAATCACATACAAAATACAATATTCAAATGTATTTTCAAAAAGTTAATTTTACAAAGTAAGCTTCAATTTGATATCCTTCGTTTCAGTTTTTATTGGGAAATACTTTGATCTTGAAATTTCATTTCACTTTCAGGAAGTTTCTCATTATCCATTAATGGTAAACTAATGTACTCTTCTATAGCAGCCTTAAATATTCTGATGTTAAGTATGGTATCAATGTAATAGAAACTCTATTATTAGTAAAATAAAGCATATTTTTTAGAAATAAAATTTATTTGTACTTTTTTACCTTCTATCTATATTTCTGCTCATTTTCACCTCTTTATTGAAGTTATCTGTCATATATCTGTGTATATAAAGGGACCCCAACTAAATATTTATCTAAATTGATATTTTTTATTTTATTTTATTTAAAATTTTTTATTTTAGGAACAGGGTCTCACTCTGTCATCCAGGCTGGAGTGCAGCAATGTGATCATAGCTCATTGCAGCCTCAAACTCCTGGGCTCAAGTGATCCTCCTGTCTCAGCCTCCAAACTAGCTGGTACTATAGGCACATTCTTCCATACCTGCTTATTATTGTTATTATTATTTTTTTGGTAGAGATGGGGATCTCCTTGTGTTGCTTGGGCTGGTCTTGAACTCTTGGCTTCAAATGATCCTCCTGCCTTGGCCTTCCAAAGTGCTGGAATTACAGGCATGAGCCACTGCACATGTCCTAGATTGATATTTATTCTATCTCATATATTTTGCTATTTTTAACCACTTCCTTTTTTTGTCATAGCCCAGTTTCCTGGGGAACCTTGGAGTGTAAATGGGAGATGAGAGAAGAGGGGTCCACATAGTGGTGCCACTGCACTGTAGATTTTTTTTTTTTGCCAGGAACCCCTTAATGGCAGCGTTTTTATCACTGTATCATGAGAATAAATACTTTCTGTAGTGAAGACTTTCTCCCCTCTTTTATGAAAAACATCATTGTGTTACGATTCACCAAAATTGTGATTCCACATTAGTGATTTGTGGATATTTCATATAAATAGTTGACCATCATTTTCTTAGAATTTTTGCCAAAAGTAAGCACATAATAAATATTATTGTAAGTAATATATTTTATGATATAAGCAGTTACATAGCCATGTTAGTTTTTTCTTATTTTTATTTTCTGTATTTCTCTGGTTACAGACCAATTCACGTGGTGAAACAGTGAAAACCTTGTATCTCAGTTACCTTACGGTCCTTCAGAAGGTAGCTAACCATGTCGCGCTACTGCAGTCTGCTAGCACCTCCAAGCAACAGGTTTGGGTTGGCTTTTTACATTTCTTTGTGATGCTATTAGTATAAATATTTTATATTTGTTATAAAATTTCTTAGCTAAATATCCTTAAGTTTTTTGTATGAAATTTTAGAGGAAACTGACTTGCTTATTTTTTGATTTAAGTATTAAGGAGTATGTGCACTTAAGTTTAAAAGAAAAACCTCTCAAAGTAAGAAAATGTAAGCTTAAATTAAAATAATAACTTTTTATGCCTGTAGTAATGTTCATGTATTTATTTTTCCAAACATTCTTTGTCATAATCACTGAATAAGACATATGATGAGCCAGTCCTATTCCTCTAATAATCTACTGGGTAAAATGAGGGTTTATAATAATCTGTATATTAAATATTAAGGCTATTTCCCAAGCTGGCAAAAATCAGTAATTTCAAAGTTTAAGCTTAAACACAATCATTTACTTTGGTCATTTCACTTGTGTCTTATTCTAGAACATAACATAAATGAAAAGATCTTTTTAATAGCCATTTATGTAATGATTTTATATATTTTTGTGTTATAGTTGATGCTGTTTAAATATAATTTTGAAATCTCATAATAATTTATGACTGCCACATTAGAAAAAAATTTTTTCCCTGGGGCCATGGTGTTTTATTAAAACAAAGCTATCTTTTCTAATTTGTTATTTTTTATTGTTTTCTGTGCATGAGTTACATATAAAGCAATCTACATTTTTAGAATTAAATTGTCAATATTAATTGTAACAATAAGAATATCAACAAGTAAGATTTTCAC
Source organism: Eulemur rufifrons (assembly GCF_041146395.1). Taxonomy (NCBI): domain Eukaryota; kingdom Metazoa; phylum Chordata; class Mammalia; order Primates; family Lemuridae; genus Eulemur; species Eulemur rufifrons. The sequence goes on from NC_090989.1 coordinate 207,172,499, forward strand.
AAACCAACTGCAGGGTTTTGCTTCACATGGCCCTGGGCTCAAAACTAGCCTGAGTTAAATACAAGTCACAAGGCAGTCAATGTGTTAATATTGTTCTTTGATAGTACTCTTTACTCCTTTGGAAGTCTTTGGCTCCTCCTTGTTTTAGAAATCTTAAAGAAGTAATGATAAAGTTAGTAGCCATATCATTAATAATTCATCAAAGCCATATATGTTTAACATACCACTTTAAGATTTTCTGAATTAGTCTGACTTGGAGAAGGTAAAATCTTCAAAGTAATATATTCCTTCTCAATTGAAATTTTTTTCATAAACAATTTCAATTTATACAGGTTTAAATGTGTTAAGTTGAAACATTTTTCCTTCTACCTTTTCCCCTCAAGGAAATACTTATCAAAAGGATATGTGACCAGGTATTTTCCAGATTCCCAGACTTTGTGCAGAAAAGCAAAGATGCAGCCTTTGAAACACTTTCTGACCCTAAATACAGTGGAAAAATGAAGGTAAGAGCTCTTCTTTCAGGTGGCATACACAGAGGGATGGTACACAAAATATTTGTTCAGTGGTATGGCAGGGACACCAAATAATCCCAGCAGGTACTCAATCACTCAGAAGAGACAGTGGCTATCGACAGCTGGTGTAGCTGTATCAACAATTTCTAGTTTACCATGAACCCTGCATACAGATGTGTGCACATAGTAGGTTCGCAGTAGCAGTTCCATCAAATATACTTCAGATTTCCTTATTGATATATTGGATTTACGCCATTTTAAATTGTATGCTGTTGTCACATATCTAATAGCTTCTCCTCAAATGTTTAAGGAAATAACCTACCAGAAGCTTAAATGCTAATGCAAAACAGGTAGGTGAGGATAGGCATTAGCTTGGAATCAGAGAAGGGAACTTCTTGAAGAATTTAAGGTAGGCAAGACCTCTATGCATAGACTGAATTTTCTTCCTCTTAACTTGGCTTACAAACCTAGATTGTAAGGTTGCAAGGGAACATTTGTTACATAAGAGGAAACTGTCCTGTAGCTGTGCTGCTCTTGGTGATGTGCTATGAAGGAGGGGTGTGAAAGTAAGGCTAGGTTCTGCAACCATGACCCAAGCCTCTGGGCATTGCCTGTGACAGCAGCCTGAAATGCTGACAGCTTTCAGCCTTCTTGCAACAGAATTAGTTTGTTTAACCCCTTAATAACCATCAAGAATCTTTATTTTGAGATTCACAGATTTTTACAGAATAATTCTCAACTTTCTCTTATAATTAAGAAAAAGGTAAGTTATTTCTTTTGGCAAAAGGAGTAAAAAAGAAGTAATTCAAAGGAGTCAGTTTTTGTTTTTTCTTAAAATTCTGAAAATGCTTTTAGCAGTTAATCTAGATAAGCTCATCGTGGTTTAGTTTGCTTGGGACCTCTAAATTCAATGATATAAAATAGAAGGTAGGAATTTATATAGTAAAGACGATTGTATTAAAAACTTGTGTGTTTTTTAAAATAAATACATTGTGTTAATGAGACTATCATATGATTTATTATCACAACAAATAATTCAAATATAATAATATTTCGTAATAATAATCTATTTTTGTCTTCTATTTCATTGACTTTATTTTTAAACGAAAAAACATAAAAAACCCAATTAGTTTAGAACTGAGCAGCTATTATTCCATAATGTAAGCCAATAGAATATTTCCAGAAAACTGCATTATCCACTGCTGTTCATTTAAATTTTATTCCTTGCAATTCTTCATTAAAAAACTACCACTCTTTAAGTTAAATAGTTTTATAACTCTGTGTTTTATATTTTTTGCATACCCATTAAAGATATATTTTTGAAATAGACTCTTAATTAGAGTTATATATGTAGGAATAATAATGTCTGATTAAGATAATTATTAGATTTAATTTTATTCTGATGTTTAGATGGGAAAAAGCAGGAGAAGTTGTTGCTGAAGGCTGAGTAGGTATCTTTACATGTGAAGGAAGCAGGTAATTTACTTGTTTTATGAGAAAGCACAAACAAAACAGAGGCTGATAGTAATAGACTAGGGATATATGTTTAAGACTATGTTTCATCATTTGATTAGCAACATCAGCTGCTGATACTGATTTGGTGATGCAAAACCTGTCTCATAGAATTATTGCCTATGGGGTTAAGAACTCCAAGTAATTGAGTTACATGTACTTTTTGAATTCAGGTGATAAAAGATCTTTGTCCTCCTTGTTATAGATCAGTCTGCAGCTGCCAGGACTCTGTGAATGTAATGTGTGCTGTAGTCTTTATAGCCTCAAAGCTACACTCATGACCCTAGCTCTTTCTCTTGAATGTTAAGGTTTTTGACCTCAACTACCTACCATTCAAAGGGATGGTCACAAGTGGCACTCATTCACCTGATAAGGATCCTCACTTTTCTTTCCCTTGAGAAATGCTACAGAGCCACTTACTGTGAGGGGCACCAAAAAAGAGTAGGAAACCTGGCTAGGCTTACACAAGGGTCATGTTCATCTTTCTAGGCATTTCTGACTAAGTTAAGAAAAGTTAGACCCAAGATTCTTTGCTGTAAATGCCCAAAATTTAGGATTCCTTTTTTTTTTTTTTTCTTAATTCAATAGAATCTTGGTCTGTCGCTCCAGCTAGAGTGCAGTGGTATCATAGCTCACTGCAACCTCAAACTCCTGGGCCCAAGCGATCCTCTTGCCTCAGCCTCCCAAGTAGCTAAGACTTCAGGTGCTCACCACCACGTCTGGCTAATTTTTCTACTTTGTGTAGAGATGGGGTCTTGCTCTTGCTCAGGATGGTCTCAAACTCCTGACCTCAAGCAATCCTCCTGCCTTGGCCTCCCGGGGTGCTAGGGAGTGAGGTGTGAGCCACCGTGCCCAGCCAGAATTCCTTTACAGGTGGATTGTCCTGTTCTGTGGAGGACGATTGAGTGATAAAACAATTCGGTCTGCTTTGTTAAGACTCTGACATATATTGAATACAGTATCATTTTTTAAATTTATGGCAAGGGATCTTGATTTATAATTATTCATTTAGTTTCTTTAAACTAGCCTAATAAAGATCTCCAATCTAAAAACGTTCACTTTTCTTATTACTTTCTGTAAATTATTTGAAAATACCTAAAATTGCAATAGGTGTGATACCACTCAAACAATGAGAATGGATTTATATACAATATATCCTTGGTTTAAAATATTGACTCAGAAAGGGGTAGGGGGGGAGAAGGGTGAGGGATCACGAACAACCTGTTGGGGCCAATGTACACTATTTGGGTGACAGGTACACTAAAATCCCTAACTTCACCACTGTACAATTCATCCATGTAACAAAAAACCACTTGCACTTAATTGTTCAAATCTATTAAAATAATTAAAAAATTATAAAGAAGAAAAAGAAGCAGAACAACTGCATTTTCTTCAATGGGAAGTGGTTATAAGCCACATTAAATTCTTTTCTAAAATGAAGATATGAATAAATTGTGAATAAAATATTTAAAAGATAAAAATAAATAAATAAGATGTTAATATCATTAGGAGAATGAAAAGACAAGCCCCACACTTGGAGAAAATATTTGCAAAACAATAAAGGACTGGTATCCAAAATATACAAAGAACTCTTAAAATTCAACAATAAGAAAACAGTCCAATTTAAAAATAGGCAAAAGATCTGAATGAATACCTCACCAAAGAAGATATACAGATGGCAAATAAGCATATGAAAAGATGCTCAACATCACTTGTCATTAAGGAATTGCAAATTAAAACAACAATGAGATACTATCAGAATGGCCAAAATCCAGAATACTGAGAACCCCAAATGCTGGTGAGGTTGTAGAGCAACAGGAACTTTCATTCATTGCTGGTGGAAATGCAAAGTGGTACAGCCACTTTGGAGGACAGTTTAGTGGTTCTCACAAAGCTCTAAAATATTAAATATTTAAATTTAAAAAGTATTACCTTAAATACTCTTATCATACAATCCAGCAATCATGCTCCTTGGTATTTACCCAAATGAGTTAAAATGGGTTAAATTTTAATGAGTTTTTAATGAGTTAAAGACTTAACATCCATACAAATATCTTACATGAATTTATTCATAATTTCCAAAGCTTGGAAGCAACCAAGATGTCCTTTAACAGGTAAATGGATAAGCAAACTGTGGTGTAGCCATACAATGGAGTATTATTTAGCAATAAAAGGAAATGTGCTATCAAGCTACAAAAAGACTTGCAGGAACCTTAAATGCATATTGCTAAGTAGAAGAAGTCAGTCTGAAAAGGCTACATACTATTATTAATATACGATTCCAACTATATGACACTCTGGAAGAGGCAAAACTATGGAGACAGTAAAAAGATCAGTGGTTCCCAGGAGCTCTAGGGGAGGGAAGGATGAATAGGCAAAGCATTGAGAATTTTTATGACAATGAAACTATTCTGTACAATATTGTAATGGTGGGATATGTGTCATTATACCCATAGAACTATACAACACAATGAATGAACCCTAATGTAAATTGTGGACTTTAGTTAATTATAATGTATCAATATTCATTCATCAATTGTTAGAAATATACCACATCAATATTAATAATTATTAATGATATATTTTCTAATAATGTTAATATCTATATTAGTAAGAGAAAGTGTGGGGGCATGGAACTGGGAGAAGGAGAGGAAGTATACGGGAGTTGTCTGTACTTATCAATTTTTTTTATAAAATAAGATATCATTAAAAAGTTAATGTCTTATGTGGAATTCAAATGTTCATACTTTTTATAGAATAGGTTATTTTATTAAAAAATAAAGCTAAATAGGCCAGGCACAGTAGCTCATGCCTGTAATCCCAGCACTTTGGGAAGCTAGCAGAAGCTCTAGACCAACCAGTCTGGGCAACATAGCAAGACCACATCTCTACAAAAAAGTTAAAAATTAGCTGGGTATAGTGGCACACACCAGTAGTCCCAGCTACTTAGGAGGCTGAGGTAGGAGGATCACTTGAGGCCAGGAGTTCAAGGTTACAGTGATTATCACTGCACTCCAGCCTGGGCAACAGAGCAAGACCCTGTCTCTAACAAAACAAACAAATAAAAAAATGAAGCTAAATGCATATAAAACTTACTTTATATGTCCCCCAAATATTAAAATAATGTTTACCTGATCTGTGACATTTTTATTCACCATTTGGTTATCTGAGTAGATTTTTTTTCTCCATAGCTTTTTTTGAGGGACTTCGGGATAGGAGTCAGAGTTACCACAATGTTTTCTGTTCCTTAACTATTGAGAGTGTTATATTGGATATAAATTTTTTTATTTAAAAGCTTAAATATTTATCATTGAATAGATTAAATTGCTTAAGTATTTATCTCATAGTTCAGAAAAACTTTAGACTTAGTACAGAAGATTCCTTTGCTCCTCTGTGGATTGCTTTTCCACGGTGTTCCACATTGCCAGATGTGGAAATAAAAATAACAGTATTACTGTTATACACAAGGCTTTGGACTGTCTGCTTCCTCCCTGTAACCACCTTGTGTGGGGGCAGATTATTGGCATTTTGAGGTCAAAATCAAATCTGGAAGTCAGAGCTTACTGTAAATAGAGAAACAAAGGGGAGAAAATGAGAAGAGGTGTATATCTGACTGATTATTCTAAGAAAATAAATATCAAGTCTTTTAGAACCTAGATGTAATGGAACACATTTCATTACATCCATCTACAGACAATTTAAATACTTCCTAAAAGGAATGCTGCTCTGTAATTTGGTTTCTTAACATATTGTAGGTATAAAGAAAGTGTATTTTGGAAATTAAATTAATCCATTTAAATGCATCCCATAATCTAAAATGCTTCCTTTTTATTGAAACCAGATGAGATGAAATAAAAGTCTGTGGGAACTTTACCTCGTTATTGACAATATGGTGATGAATAACATTTGATGTAATATCTAATACTTTATTTCTCCAACTTGGAAAAAATAAAGGGAATTAGAAAAGATGACTGAGGTTAGTATTGTATAAAAATAATTTTAAAGAAATTCTCAAGTGATGGTTATATGTATAAAGTGTACTTTTAGTTGGAACTGGTTCACTGAGATTGTGCGGTTCATTTTCAGGTCCTTCAGGAGCTTTTAAATCATTGCAGGAAAAACAGAGATAAAGTTCTTCTCTTCTCTTTTTCCACCAAGGTGAGTTTCATCTACAGTGTATTCTTGATTGGCCCAGCCCTAACTCCTGAGGCATAAGGCATACGGAACACGACAGCTTACAGCCACATTTTCTGTCTTAACCACACAGTAGGAAATGGTAGTCAGGTGAGCAACTTACAAGTTTTCAAACAGACACTTAAATTTCAGTTATATCAGGGTTACTGTTAAATAGCAAACTCAAAGTTAGATTTTTATTTTCTGTTGATGTTAATTGCTAATGAAGTATTCTTTAAGACATTTAAGATATTTTAGAACTTAGAAAATAGCACAAATAACGAAAATATATTTACATAAATGATTTGACTAGTAATTTTCTTTTTATTTGGCTTCAGTTGTTTAAAAAAATGAAGAGGTTGATTTTTTTATAACAAAGGTAGCTGAACATTAAAGCCAGTTTCAGGATAACAGAAATATATGGGTCAGAAGTGAGAAAAATATTTATTGCTCTTGAAATTATAAGAAAGAAGTTGTGAGCACCAGTAATTAATACTCAGTAAATCCAATCTCTGTAATGGCATGAAACTTAATAAAGCAAGAATTCATGTTTGCCTATCTCCATGCCTCTCCTCTAGCTGCTTGACGTGCTGCAGCAATACTGTATGGCATCTGGGCTTGATTACCGACGACTTGATGGAAGTACAAAGTCAGAGGAAAGAATCAAGATCGTGAAAGAGTTCAACAGTACACAAGATGTTAACATTTGCCTTGTCTCCACAATGTAAGAAAATAAAATTTGATAACTTGATTTTTATCTAATTGTTTTTAAGATTTAGGGCAATTTTTAAACTATTACTGGCTTAATTTTCAGTGGTTAAGCTTATATTGCCTTGTTTTATTTGGCTGTAAGGAGAAGCAGCAAAAATGCTATTATTACTAAAATAATATCTTGAGATATTTTTTCTCTCATTTCCTTTATTATCACTGAATTCCCCTTATAAGTCTGGGTTTATAAAGGTAACAATAAAAAAAAGAGTGTTTCCTCCTAGGAATTTTCTGTGGTAGTGTTTTGACTCATGTCTTGTGGTCAGAACAATCAGACTTCTTATTAATGGGATAACTGAGAATCATTTTAGTAGCAGTTTTCCAGCTGTGCTCAGGGAGCCCTCAAGAGCCCCTGGGGGCCAGTTCTTTCCTCTGCCTCTGCCTTGTCTCAACTGAAGCAGCTCCACAGTTAAGAGGTTTTATAAAAGGTAAATTGATTCTAACACCTATTTATGAATAGCTCATTAAGAGCTTTTAAAGAATATACATAATTAAGAGAAAGACTTAAATCAATATGAACACCTAAGTAAGATTAATCCCTTTTGGGGGGATAACAAATCTATAAGTTTTGATATCTTATGTAGTAAGAATTTTATAGATTCACTCCCACTATCTTTCAAAAAGAAAGGGACTTTAAACATATGTAAAATGCACAAAGTAAAAATTAAATAAGAATAAAAATTAACTTAAAATGAGGAATAAAATATGTTTATGAATGAGCTACTATAGTTGCACACTGAAATTATTCTTGAATTCCTACAACTCAGGCAAAAAGAGAGCAGCTTTGGATTTCCATTTTACTGTAAATGAATTCAAGAAGTAATTTCTCGCCTCAGTCCTTATACACAGAGCATTAAATGACATAGAATACTGTCTTCAGTTAAGTTTTGTAAAGCACACATACACTTTCTTAATTTTAAGATAATGTTTCAAAGTAATAAATGCACTAAACAACAGTTCAAATAGTACAGCACCTGTAATGATGAGCAGTCTCTCCCTCCTCTTCTGCTCACCTGCGGGTCAGTTTGCTGAGAGCTCCCATAAAGCTCCTAATTATCTCTTCCCCTGTGTCTCTCAGAAATTGCTTACACATCCACTGAATTTTTAATTTTTAAAGACTGTATTTTTCATTTTTAGAAGTCCTATTTGGTTATTTCAAATCTGCCTTATCATTTTACTTGGATTTCGTTCTTTATGATTTCTAGCCTTTCTTTTATTTCTTAGTAATTTTAATCATACTTTTTAAGAATCTCTTTTTGAATGGCATTTTTGCTCCGTTAACTTCTGTACTTGGGGGTGCTAATCCTTCTATTTGTTGTTTCCTCTGGCTCTTGCTTATTGGAGATGGTTTCTTCACATGTTTTGTCATTTTTTTTTCTTTTGAACTTATCTTCAGTGGGGCTTTTTTCATCTGTGGAAATCCTTTGGAGACTGGTTGTAGGAGTTTTCCACCTGTGTGGTTTTGCTTTGGCGTCTGCTAGGCATCCTGACCAAGGCAAGGGAAAAAGTTTTGGATTTCAATTTTCCTGTGACTGAATTCAAGGAGTAATTTATTGCATAAGTCATTACATAAAGAACCTTACATAATATAATAAATACATCCTTCATATATGGTTTGCAAAAGACACATAAGCTATGTTTTTGTTTTTCTCATTTTGCACCGATTTATATTTAATTTCTATTATAGCAGAAGCATTTTCACATTGGCTTAGCCATTATTTTGCCTGAATAGAAAGTCTTTCAACTTTATACAACTTGGAATACCTGTTATAAAAGAGGAGATGTTTGCTATTTATTATTATTTGTCTATAAGTACTTTTGTAACTTTAAATCACTGCTCATCTGCATTAGATCCATTTTTCCTGGATTCCATGCCTTCTTCATTCTTGGTTTGTCCCCTTGTTTTAGTGGAAAATATTAATTTTTAATGTTTGGTCCATCAACTTTCTATGTATCTTCTCAGTCTTTGTAATGAGCATTAGCACACACCCACCCTTTCTTCTACGTTTGTCACCTGTCCATACTACCTGTCAACTATTTTAACTTTTACTTTGTCAAAGCATTAATGGTTTTATTAAGTCCTACAACAATAACCAGGTTATTGTCCACAGGTTGACTCTAAAGTTTGGAGGCCAAAAAGCAGCATTTACATTATTATGATTTTGTAAGCATTCTTTAATGCCAGGCCAAGTACTGCTAAAATAATTTCTCTGACTGGTCGTGACCTTTCAGCCAATTCAAGGAGAACAGTCTTGGTGTCAACTTCAAATGACTTCTCTTTTCTAAGACTTCAGCCATTGTTTTATGTTTGGACAGTTCAGTTCATTTTATATTTCAATGATAACTTTCTTACTCAATTTTCTTCCCTCAGTGTATTTTTGCCTTTTACAATAATCCTCAGTGTGTTACTAATTCTCATTCACACTTTCTCTTCTGTTGAGTCCTCTGTATCCTGAAGATCTTACTCCTGAAACCTTTTATCCTCTGTTTCAATCTGGCCTCTTTGTTTTCTAGACCTGATAAAGAACGGTCATCTTGAAATTTTCTTTCACTGCTCTTCTGCACTGGATCTTTTTCCTGGGTTCCCTGCCATTTTCATTCTTACTTTGGCCCCATTATTTTCCTGGGAAATATTCCTCAAGTAACTTTGTAAGCCAGGATATATGGAAAGCAAACTTTCTGCATCTTTCAATATACGAAATGTCTTTTATGCGCCCTCTCACTTTGGCTAACTATAGAATTCCAGACTGCAAATCATTTCCTCTCGGATCTTTGAAGGGCTTGCAGCATTGTTTCCTGATATTTAGTTTTACAAAATAGATGTTCGATACCAATCTGATTCTCATTCCTCTTTGGAAACTCGTAAGAATTTTTCTCCATCTATGGTATTCTTAAATTTCACAGTGATATTTGAGTCTTATTGTGGATCTTTGTTCATTTATTGTGCCAGGCACACTCTGAAGGTTTATATTCTTTTTTAACTCTGGAAAAAATGCTTTTTTAAGTTATTTCTTTTATAATGGCTTTCTTTTCTTCCATTTTCTCTGGTGTCTCTCTCTCTCTCTCTCACCAGGTTTTCAGACTTTAGAACTCTTATATTGATTCTTTAAATCTCTGAACTTTTCTCCCATATTTCATGTTTTGTCTTTTTGTTCTATGTTCTGAGTTATATCATTTTCCAATATTATTATTTTATTTGAAATAATTATATTTTTAATCTAAAATTTTTCTTGCTTTCTAAGCTCTTTTGTTCTCTGAATTACCTTGAACTTTAACTTTTCATAATCATTTCATTCAGTTTATTTAAAGAAGGGTCATCTGGCATTTTTCCTGGGTTTTGGTTTTTTATTGGAATTATTTATGTTATTAATGACTTTGAGCAAAATTGGCATTTTTATGATATTAATCCTTCCTATCCATGAACATGGTATCTCTTTATGTTTATTTAGGTTTTTTCAGAAGCATTGTTTAAATGGATACTTCCTTTGACCCTTTAAACTACTTCATTCATAACAATAAAACTTATTAAAGATATTTTGTGGAAATTGAGATATAGTTAAGATGTACTTTTTGATAGACTTAATTGATACATGAAGAGAATGTAGAGGAGCTAAGGAATGAACAGCCTGCATGCTTATTAGGTGTCTGCCTCAAATGCCAGTCCTCAGCTTGAAAAGGGCAACATTCTATTTATTGCTTAAGGAGTAACCCTTTGCTGTTAGTCATATAAAAACAGTGACAGGTTCTAAAGTTTAGGTTTCTGAGTTGTATTATCATCAAATAGAAGATCATCTCATCTCCAGAGGTAGGGTATAGGGCTTTTTTTTCTTTAGAAAGAGCTTTGCCTCTGCTTTAACTCAGCCAGGTCTCAGTTGTAACTTTGGAAACTCTCTGAAGATTGCTACCTCAACTAGCAGAGACCTTCTCTGTTGCTCTCTAAGGCATCTGAGATGAATTTATATCTAACTTCACCATCAAGAAGCTAACAGGAATAGTTGATTAGATTTATTAGACATATGAACCTGTAACTTTTTTTCTACTTCTTTTGTGTCTAAATCCCCCCACTCCCCTGTTACCCCTGTTCTGTTCTTTTTATCCTTTCTAAAACTTCCTTCTATCCCACCTCGCTCCTTTCTTTAAGTTCACTTCTCTGTGACATCTTTATGCTATCGCCTCTAATAAGTAATTTTCCAAAGGAAAAAATTCAATTTCTATTGAGCACTGAACTTTAAGTCAGAACATCTGGGTTTGTATTCAGACACTAACCACTTAGGAAGCCTTGAAGAGGTTAATTAATTTTTTCTGATTCTCAATTTCCTCATCTGAAAAATAAGAATAATATTTAGCTCATAGAGCTGTCTTGAAGATGAAAGAACCAGTATAGATGAAAATGTCTTGCACAGTTCTTGGTAGATAGTAGATGCTTAATAAATGTCAATGTTATTTTTAATAGCACTGTCTAGGGAATGGACACAATTGAAGCTCAGACTCGGGGGGATGGGGAGGCATGGGCAATATATATAGCCTGAACTTTTGTACCCCCATAATGAGCTGAAAAACAAAAAAAATAAAAAAAAAAAAAAGAAATTGTAGAAGAGATTATTGCCATTTTTCTCTCCCTGGATGACTAGCATCCAGTGTGAAGCAGTATCTGAGTGTGAGTTGAGTTTTGTCATACAGTCTAAGCAGTTGACAAGGAAAAATTTGCAATATAAAGCGTCAGAAAAAGGTTTGAAAGACAATTGGGATTAGAAAAATGATTGAGAAAGAAAATCATTTTGTTCTTGTTTTTTAGTTTTGCCTTTTCTTTTAAAAAATACAAAATTTTATCATTGTTATAGTATTAATATAAAGTAATTATTAAATATAGGGTATGTAGATCAGCAAATTCAAAACATGGAAAAATCACAATTGCTGTTATATAAAATCTAGTAAGCTATGCAGGCAGCTCAGTACACAAACATTGTGTACATTCAGTTTTGCTAAAACATATCTTTACTTTAGAAATGACTTCATTCCAAAAGAAATGAATAGTATTCTGATATGTTTTGGCTCATAGAAAAATGAATCTAACAAAACCAGTAAATAATTTTATATTAATAAAAAATGTCAAAAATATATCATTAATGGCTTCTGTTCGCTATATACCTTAATCACAGGTCAGAGTAAATAAGGATAAAAAGTTTGGCTTCATATGAGTGGCAAAAAGACTCTTGCAGCTGAAATACTAGACACAACTTCATTCTTGGTATTAACTTTCACAGTTGCACACTGGTTGACTAGAAACAATTTTCTAAACAGCCCTTATCACTCGAACCATAATGCTTTCATAATTATTCACTTCTAAGGATTAAGAATGTGGGGTACTATACTTTAAAATTAAATGTTTCCAGATGATATAGTTGCCTCTAAGTAGTCCAACACCATGATTCATAAACTTTGAAAGGCTCTGGAGAAAAGTCATTTTCTGTTTCTTGTAACTTCTTCCAAAAACCTGTCTTAACTTCTCCAGAAAGATGAGGACATTACTTTTATTGTATATCCCAAGAGAAAGAGATTCTAAACTACTGATTTAAAATATACTATTAGAATTATGTTATATACCTATTGTTAAATCTGCCTTTATTGCTTTATTTTATCTCAATCTCATACCTTTTTGTTCAGTTCAACGGTTTTCATTGACCTTTAATATGGGCCGAGAAGAATAAGAGATTTTTCCCCTTTGAAGAGCAATAGAATCCAATAAATGCTTTACTGGAGTTATGTGTGTGGTTCCATGAGCATTTAAGGAATAGATAGATTTAAAAAGACATAGAAGAATGGTGATTTTAAATTGGCCCTTTATAGATAAGATTTTGTTAGAAAGAAAAGGAAAAGCAGGTTTAGGTAAAGGGCATTTTAGGCAAAGAGAACAGCATAGGTATAAAAATGACCAGAGTACTTAGGTGGCTCATGCTTAGGACACATGGAGGGAAGAGCTGGGTATGTGACTAAATAGGAGAAATCATTTTTCAATTTAACAAAACTCAGGCCGGGCGCGGTGGCTCACGCTTAGGACACATGGAGGGAAGAGCTGGGTATGTGACTAAATAGGAGAAATCATTTTTCAATTTAACAAAACTCAGGCCGGGCGCGGTGGCTCACGCCTGTAATCCTAGCACTCTGGGAGGCCGAGGCGGGTGGATCGCTCGAGGTCAGGAGTTCGAGACCAGCCTGAGCAAGAGTGAGACCCCGTCTCTACTAAAAATAGAAAGAAATTATATGGACAACTAAAAATCTATATAGAAAAAATGAGCCGGGCATAGTGGCGCATGCCTGTAGTCCCAGCTACTCGGAAGGCTGAGGCAGTAGGATCGCTTAAGCCGAGGAGTCTGAGGTTGCTGTGAGCTAGGCTGACGCCACGGCACTCACTCTAGCCTGGGCAACAAAGTGAGACTCTGTCTCAACAAAAAAAAAAAAAAAAAAAAAAATTTAACAAAACTCAGTTTAACAAAGAGATCGTGCATGTCCATTCTGTAACAAGTCCTAGAGAAGGAGCAGCTCTTTTAAAGTTTATTACTTAAAAGTATGGAGGTGGAGGAAGAGTTGTTTAGAAATATGTAAAAGGATGATTCCAATACGGTAAGGCAAATGCAGGGTAGAAGGAAGCACAAAAGAAAAATATTTAGTTCAGTCTTCATTAGTGCTGCTTGAAGTACAAGTAGAAATTAGACAGGCAAAGAACAAGAGCAAAGAAAATTGTGTGAAGGGAGTGTATGAAGGCAACTTTAAGTATTTTGGTAGTTCATGGATAAAGTTCAAGAATGACTGGTGTGATACCAGCTGCAGAGATGGTCGGCCTGGTCCTTGAGGCCTGAGGAGTTGGTCTCTGATGCATAGGAATTGAGCAGTTTTAAACAGAGGAGTGGTATACTTAGTTTTTCATATTCTGTGCTTAAAATAATTTGTATGTCATATGAGAATAGACTTAAGGTCTGAGATAAAGGAGGACAGTTAGGAGGCCAATGAAGTAATACATGTAAATACAATATATTAATAATAACAGCTTGAAATAGGGCAGTGGTAATAGGGGTGGAGAAGGGATTTGTGAGTAAAACATTTTTGAGGTAAATCTAACAGGACTTGATACTGGTTCACTTTCAGTGGGAAGGAGAGTAGTGACAGAGAAGAACAAGTCTGTGATACCCAGGGAGGCTTTGGCTTTGATGAGTGAGTTTGTGGGTAGATATCGTCAACCAAAAGGAGAAATATGTGGAGAAAGGAACTCTAGGTCCAGGGAAGTGTTAAATGTAGCTCATTACAAAGTAAACATTGGTGTTATTTCATCTTGTTTTCTTCTCAGTGGAGACAGAGAACCTGTGGCATCTCAGTGCAGTATGACCCTTGCTCTCTCTGTGGTCATTGTGACAGGTCTGAAATGTACTTTGTAGAGTCCTGGCTGCCTACATTGTGATCAACATGTGATTGTGGAAGTAATTCTTAATACCAAAAGGAGAGTCTGTATTATGTTAAGTCTATATGGATGTTATTGTTAGCCATATTTTTAATTAAACTTTTTATTTGAGATATTTATAGATTCACAAGAAGTTTTAAGCAATAATACAGGACGATCCCATGTATCTTTTACCCAGTTTCCCCCAGCGTAACAACTGTAAAACTATAGTACAATGTCATAACCATGATACCAACATTGATACTGTGAAGATACATGACATTTCTGTTACCACAAGAATCCCTCATGTTCCCCTTTTATAGCCATACCTACTTTCCTTTCTCCCCTTTGTCCCTGACCCCTGGAAACCACTTATCTGTTCTCCATTTCTATAATTTTATTTCAAGAATGTTATATAAATGGAATCATACAGTATGTACAACATTTTTGAGTTGGCTTTTTTCACTCAGCATAACTCCCTGGAAATTCATCCAAATTGTTGCATGTTTTCAATAGTTCTTTCCTTTTTATTGCTGAGTAGTATTCTATGGTACAGATACACCACTTTGTTTACACATTTACCTGTTGAAGCACATCTGGTTTGTTTGCAGTTTTCAGTGATTACAAATAAAGCTTATGAACATTTTTGTACAGGTTTTTTTGTTTTGTTTTGTTTTCAATCCTCTAGGATAAATGCCAGATAATACAACTGCTGCATTGTATGTTAGTTGCATATTTAGTTTTATAAGAAACTTCTAAACTATTTTCCAGAGTGGCTATATAATTTTACATTCCTTACGGCAATGTGTGAGTGATCAAGTTCCTCTGTATCATCAGTAACATTTGCTATTGTCACTATTTTTTATTTTAGCCACTCTGGTGGGTATGTACAGACATCTCACTGTGGTTTTAATTTGCAGTTCCCTAATGGCTAATGATATTGAACACATTTTCACATGCTTATTGTGTAAAACTGGTATCAATTCTTCTGTAATGCTAAAATTCTCCAGTGTAACCATCTGGGCCTGGAGATTTTTTTTCCTAAGAGCTTTTTAAATACATATTCATTTTCTCTAATGATTATAGGATTATTCAAGTTGTCTATTTAGTTTAGTTTAATAGTTTGTGGTTTTTGAGGAGTTGGTCCATTTCTTCTGACTTGTGAATTTATGAGCATAAAGTTTTTCATAGTATTCACTTATCCTTTTAATAGCTGCAGGGTCTGTAGTGATAGCACCTATTTCATTGCTGATATTGGTAATTTGTGTATTCTCTCTTTTTATCTTTGTCATTCTTACTGGAAGTTTAGAAAAGTACCAGCTTTTTGTTTCATTGATTTTTCTCTACTGTTTTCCTATGTTTAATTTTGTTGATTTCTGCTATTATATTTATTTTCTTCCTTCTGCTTGCTTTGAGTTTTTCCTCTTCTTTTTCTAATTTCTTAGGGGTAAGACTTCAGATTATTGATTTGAGACCTTTATTCTATTCCAGTGTAAGCATTTAGTGGAATAAATTTTCTTCTAAGCACTGCTTTAGCGACATCCCACACATTTTGATATGTTGTATTTTCAGTTTTATTAAATTATTATTTTTTTATTCTTTGTATTTTAACATTCCTTTTCAGATTTTTTCTTTGATCCATGGGATAGTTAGATGTATATTGTTTAATTTCCAAGTGTTTGGAAATTTTTTCTGTTGTCCTTCTGTTATATATGTCTAGTTTGATTCCATTATGACCAGAGAACATACTCAGTATGATTTCCGTTCTTTTAAATTTGTTGAGGTTTGTATTATGGTCCAAGATTTGGTCTATCTTGGTAAATGTTCTGTGGGTACTAGAAAAAAAAAAGGATGTGTTCTGTTGTTCTTGGGTGGAGTGTTCTATATATGACAATTAGATCCTGTTGGTTGATTGTTTTGTTCTTTGAAATCCTTGCTGATTTTCTCTCTAGTAGTTCTATCAATTGCTGCATGTGGGGTGTTGAAATCCTCAACTATAATTGTGCATTTGTCTATTTCTCTTTTCAGCTTTATTAGTTCAACTTCATGTGTCTTTCAGCTCTGTTGTTTTGGTGTGTTCACCTGGTAGATTGATCTTTTTATCACCATGTGTTGTCCCCCTTTTCTCTGGTAATTTTCTTTGCTCTGATGTATATTTTGTCTTATATTAATAAAGTCAGATCTGCCTTTTTTCTTAATACTTGCATACCATATCTTTTATCATCCTTTTACTTTGAACCTACCTATGTCATCGTATTTAAAGAGTGTTTTTTTTTTGTAGATAGCATATTGTCGGATCATGTTTTTTTTTTTTTTTAATCTGCCCTGCCAATTACTGATTTTATATGGTATATTTAGGCCACTCCATTTAAGGTAATCATTGATATATTTGATTTAACTTTTTTTCTGTTTATTTCCTCTTCTTTACAGGTTTTTTTTTTTTTTTTTTTGCTTTGTTTTCAGTCCTTTAGGATAAATGCCAAATAATACAACTGCTGCATTGTATGTTAGTTGCATATTTAGTTTTATAAGAAACTTCTAAACTATTTTCCAGAGTGGCTATTTTATTTAAAGTGTTTCTTTTATTTAAACATTTTTTAGGATTCTATATCTATTTATTTATAGTGCTTTTTACTATATTGTTTTACATAGTTTTCTTCACGGTTGCTCTAGGTATTACAATATACATGGTAACTTTTCATAGGCTGCGGTATACGGTTTTACCAATTTGAATAAGTGTAGAAACCTTACTTATGTTTAAGTCCCTTTTCCTATTCTACTTTTAAAACATAATTGTCTTAGGTATTTCCAAAGTGGAGTTGAGGACCAATTATTAATATATCACAATCACCTGGTATATTTTTTTATTGTGGCAAAACATACATAAGATTTACCATTTTAACTATCTTTAAGTGTACAGTCCAATGGCATTATGTAAATTCACATTGTTTTGCAACCATCTCCACTATCCATCTGTACAGTTTTTTCATTACCCCAAACTGAAACTCTGTACCCTTAACACAATAACTCCCCATTCCTCCCCACCCCTAGCTCCTGATAGCTACAATTCCACTTCCTATCTCTATGAATTTGACTGTTCCAGGTATCCCGTATAAGTGGAATTATACAATATCTGTCTTTTTGTTTCTGACTTATTTCACTTAGCATAATGTCTTCAAGGTGTGTTCATGTTGCAGCATGTATCAGAATTACATTCCCTTTTAAGGCTCAGTAATATTGCATGGTATGTATAGATACCACATTTTGTTTCTCCATTCATTCATCTGCATTGCTTCCACATTTTAGCTGTTGTGAATATAGGTGCTATGAGCCTGAATATACAGAAGGGTGGCTGAGTAGCAGTCTACCCTCAACAGCAACAGAAAATACAAAATGGGGGTTGGGGGAGCAGCTGTTACTCCTCTGGCCCTTCTTCCACATTATTTCCCGATTAGAAGAGTGTGGAACCAAAATTTCAAACTCTGAAAAAGGTAATGACTTTGGAGGAGGAGCTAGGGAAGTGATTAAATGATAAAGAAGTACAGCAGTAGCTTTAGCTGTCAATGAGTTTCTTTGCTCTGGCATTGGCAATGTCAATACGATGTTTGTTGGTGTCAGCCTTTTCTGTGATCCGTTCTACCTTTCTGTTTTGAGCTTCAATCTCAGTGCCCATGTCCAGAGCCATATTTTTTAGATTTCCCAGGATACTGCCCACTTGAGTCAGGTTCTCTTCCATTTCATCTTCTCTGGCATCATTCGTTATACGTTTAATGTATCCTCCACTGGCTGCTCCTGTTGTTGGTTGCTGAGGCTGACCATCTGCCGCCCGGCCTGGCTGCTTAGATATTATGTTGCTAGGTGAGTAGTCTCCGCCATCTCCCCATATCATCTTACAGACCTTATCAGACTCAAAGTTCTTTCTTCTATTACATGGGCAAACACAAAAGCCACAGCACTTGTTGAGTTCTGTTAAAGTCTTCTCTGCCTCTCTCATGTCTTTATTTATTTGGTCCATGCCTTCTTCTGCCCCTTGCTCACTTCTTTACCTTAAGAACCACCAATATAATGGAAGCACTGGGCCCTTACTCTCTTTCATCCTAGTGAGACCTTTGGAGGTTGGTGTTCTCAGTTCCACACCTGCCTCTCCCTAGAGACTTGTCTTCAATCCTTCCGCACCATGGCAAAGTGGGTAAAGTATCATGGACAGGAGATAGTGTCTTGCCTCTCATGTCCTTGTGTGTTTCTCCCTCCACGACTCCTTCAGTTTTATTATCTTATACTGTATTTCACAGCCTTTCACCTGTTTCTTTCTGTTTCTCTCTCATACATACACAGTTTTATTTATTTTATTTTATTTTGACCCCTCAGAACAGAGTGGACACACATAGTTTTAAATTATGATGTGTGTGTAATTAAAGACTCTTGGATCCTACTTTCCCATCTAATAGTTTAGGGATTGGGATTGGGTTTGATTAAAACATGTCTTGGTGTGGATGGGACAGTGGACTTCTATTCTCCCAACACTGGAGGCCAAAGCAGCCAGAATGTTTGATGTATTGGTCGGTAACCAAAACCACAAGAAACTCCTGAACATTGGGCAAGACAGGAAACCTGATTTGAGTATTAAGGGACAGGGGAATGAAAATGCAGACTCTCTTCACATTCGATAAAATGGACTCTTGTGAATGTAACAGTGAATGTTCACTGTTACACTGTACGAAGTCTGTGAAGTGTAATTAAAAGTTTTTATTGAGCCCCGGAAAAAAAAAAAACTTCTTTTTTTATAGTAGCAATATTTTAATATACTTTAGAAAACAATATACAAAGCTGAGCTTTCCTACCATTTCCAGATTAACAGCAGGAAGCTCCAATTTTACAAATTTAGCATTTTGTGATGGCTAAGAACAGCAGTCAGCACCAGACTTGAACAGTTAGCTACAACACAAACATCCTTCAAAATGAAATGTCATAATAGCAAGACAGGTAAACCAGGGTTTAACAAGTGACAACTACTTGGGAAGTGACTTAATCATTCTTGATTTATGAAATTGAGGAGAAATAGAATGATTTTCATATTCACCCCTATTTTTACCCATTCTCATGTTCCTCTTTCCTTTCTGAAGTTCCAGGCCTTCTTCTGTTATCATTTCCTTTCTATTTAATGAATTTCCTTTAGCCATTATTTTAGGTTAAGTCTGTTGGTTACAAATTCTCTTAGTTTTCCTTAATTTGAGAATGTCATAATTTCTCTTTCCCTCCTTAAGGATATTTTCACTGCATTAAAATATGTATCAGATAATTTCAATATCTGATTCATTTCAGTGTTGTCATCTGTTGATTGTCTTTTCTCATTCAAGCTGATATTTTCCTGCTTCTTGGTATAAGTGATTTTTTTATTGTATATTGGATATTTTGAGTATTATTAAAAGGCGAAAGATTTATACGATCTGAAGAGAAACCAGAGTATTTTTGAGTATTATTTTCTAAGATTCTGTATCTTATTTAAATCTTCTGTTTTAGTGCATCTCCCGTGACGCCACGCCACACAAATAGGGATAGAAATTTAGTTTCCCTGTTTGGTCTCTGCTGGTCCCCTAAGAGGGAAGTACTTTATTACTGCCCCCAGATAGCCTCCCCTGACACCACAGAGGGACACCCTGTTATCATTGGGAAGAAAATGAAAGTCCCGGTGTCTCTCTCAGTCTTCTCTGACGCTACCCGGGAAGGTATGAGTGGTGCCTCATTATAGCCAGGCAGGGGTGGAAGTCTAGCAGCCTCAGTCAGCCTTTGCTCACAGGGAAGGGGTGGGGCCACAGATTGTTCGTTAGTGTTTGGCAGGAGTAGGTGATTTTTCTGTCTTGTAAGGCAACACCTTTCCTGGTTCTTTGACTAAAGGGAAAAGGCTTTTGGTGGGGCATTTTTTGTCTGTGACTGTTGGCATTTCCAGTTCACTAGCTTCTCCAGAACCCAGTCTGGAATATATTAAGCAGAAAGGAAGCCAGGTCATTCCTTAAGTCTTATAGTCCAGCACATGTTTGTCTTCTATCTTTCAGAGACTTATGTTTATTTTATATATAATGTCCAGGATTTTTAGCTGTATTTATTTGGGAGGAATAAGGAAATGTGCATCTATTCCTTGAATGAATTTTTAAATGTATGTACTACTTTATTTAGCTAGAATGTACTAACAGTTTTTTTAAATTATGTTAGGAAAATCTTGCAGAATGGTATTTGAGTATCCAAATAATGTAAAAACCAGCACAAACTATGTGGGCTCTAATGGCCGACTTTTTAAGGGATTTTCTAGAGTGGTAGAAAAAGAATATGCCATAGATATTTCATTTGTGGCATATTTGTGTTTTAATCACCTTACTTTTATGAAGTTAATGCAATATTGTATTCTGTTGGCTGTAGAAACCTAACACAATTGAGTTATAACACAACAAATTAATTTTTGCTGTTTTAATGTGCTTTTTATCTATTTCCTCCAGGGCTGGTGGACTAGGCCTCAATTTTGTTGGTGCCAATGTTGTTATATTATTTGATCCTACTTGGAATCCAGCCAATGATCTTCAAGCCATTGACAGGTATGATACTGACAAAATTTAAAGTGATCTGTATATACTCTTAACCTAAAAATACTCCTGAACTTTTTAGGTTGCTTATATTATATAATATGACTGTGATTAGAAAAGAGGGGAAACCTTGTGAAAACTTCTATTTAAGATAACCCTGAGTTTCTGAATCCAGATATAAGGCCAATAATACCCATTTATTTTCCATCCGTCTCAAAATCCCATTAATATGACAGAAATGGCTTAAGAAGAAAGAATAAATCCATAATACTGCATGAAAATAGGTCAGTTCTCTATTAGTAGATCAGAAGTTTTGAGAAAATCCTGGAAGACAGAAAGCAAATAGAATCTGTGTAATAAAGATGTCAGAAGAGTAAAACCACAATCCAAAGTCTGCAAGAAAGAGGAGAGAAATTTCAAGCAGGAGGTTAGCAACTACAGGATGTGGGATGGTAGACAGAGTGCATCCTTCTGGGAAAACAATATGCTGACTGTAATACACATTCCTCTCCCACACCCCATGTTTACAGAGGGGTTGGCTGTAACAGGTGCTCCTTGATTAAAGCTGAAAGAATATAATTTCACTAATTTTATATATAAATGGGGGGTCTGATTGTAGAAAGGTTCTTAGAATGGGTGTTGGAAGCAGATTATATAGCAGAGCCAAACTCAAAGTAGTCCCAGATCTCCACAGGATGCAAAAAGGGGAGATGATTAAATAGACCTGTTACCTGCATGGAAACCCAGACTGGCTTTCCAGTATGATCCACCTAGTTCCTCATTTTAATTATGAATGGAAAATTAAGAATTATGAGACATTTTAATAAAACTAGCAGCATGAAAGAAAAGGGCCAAGGTGAAAAACAGACACTGAAAGTAAGAAAATAAAAATAGAACACCCAGAAAGAAAAAAAAATAAAACACATAGAAAACAAAAGTAGTTCTTAGCAATTAAAACTATTGCAAAAATAAGATAACTCAGTAGAAGTTCTGAGTAATAAAATGGAGAGAACTAAAGGTAGAAATTGATGTGGAAGATAAAAGGAATGAATATTTTAAAACATAAAGTCAAGCGACAAACAGATGTGAAATATTTATAAAGAGAAATTGAGGGAAAATCTCAAGAATCATTATCTTTCTATTCCAGAAAAAAAGGACAAAGGAGATAATTGAAGATAAACTGGAGAGAATTTTTGTTAATTTTGAAGAGGCATTAAGTACTAAGTAGCAATAATGACTGAGAAGGGGAGGAAACATACATCTTGGTGATATTTCTAAGTTTCAATAATAAAGAGAAGGGCTAAAAGATTCCAGAGTGAGAAACAGGGAGAAAATGATTTATGAAAATTGAAATGAAAAGGAAAAAACAAGTTATCAACAAGGCAATGAGAATCAGACTCATTTCAGCCAATCAGACTTTGAAGAAGAGATTTTCATCTGCATTTAGGATTCTAGCTGACAATAGAGTTGTCAGAGTGAAAAAATTTGTGTGACTTTATGTGAAACAAAATTATTTTGACTTGTAGTTATAATCAATGGCTAAAATATCAACATGTAAGCACAAAATAAAAGCAGCTGCTGCCATACAGGAATTCAGAAAATTTATTGCTCATGATCTGAAAACATTGCTCAAGGATATAATTCAACAAGTGAAATATTAAGAAGCCAAAATACAAAAAATCAGTGATAGTCAATGAATGTTCTCATATTTATAGTTAAGTCTAAAATATTATTGATAGTGTGGCTTAGTGGCTTAATGCAGTTATAAAGAAAGAAGTCCCCCAAATACAAAGGAATGGTATGAAAAAAATTAGTAACAATCAAGACCTAAAACTTCATGTAATTTCAATAAACATCAGGATGGAGATGGAGGAGGTGGGTAAATTGTTAGAAATTTTTCCTCCCTCTGGAAAGGATTGGGGTACTCTGGTCAGGTATTAGGCTGATGCAAAAGTAATTGCAGTTTTGGACCATGAATTTTAAACCATAACTAGGCTCAAACATATCTTTATTAATCAAAATAGGAACCATTACAATGAATACATTTTTGTCAATGAGAAATAAGTTTATCCCTGTAGCATAAAAACCCGTGTTTTGGGATTCCACGAACTCTTGGAAAGCATTTTCTGCATCCTGCTGGTTGTGGAAGCGTTTTCCCTGCAAAAAGTTGTCAAGATGCTTGACGAAGTGGTAGTCGGTTGGCGAGAGGTCAGGTGAATATGGTGGAAGAGGCAAAACTTCATGGCCCAATTCGTTCGACTACTGAAGCATTGGTTGTGCGGCCGGGCGTTGTTGTGGGCAAGAATCGGACCCTCTCTGTTGACCAGTGCTGGCTGCAGGTGTTGCAGTTTTCGGTGCATCTCATCAATTTGCTGAGCCTACTTCTCAGATGTAATGGTTTCGCCAGGATTCAGAAAGCTGTAGGGGATCAGACCGGCAGCAGACCACCAAACAGTGACCATGGCCTTTTTTTGGTGCAAGTTTGGCTTTGGGAAGTGCTTTGGAGCTTCTTCTCAGTCCAACCACTGAGCTGGTCATCTCCAGTTGTCATATGAAATCCACTTTTGTGGCACATCACAATCCGATCAAGAATAGTTCATTGTTGCGTACAAGAAAAGACAACACTTCAAAATGACGATTTTTTTGATTTTCAATCAGCTCATGAGGCACTCGCTTATCGAGCTTTTTCAAGAAACCTTTCCAGTTTGCTTCAGATGCCAAACGACTGTGAAATGGTTGATGTTGAGATCTTTGGCAACTTCGTGTGTAGTTGTAAGAGGATCAGCTTTGAAGATTGCTCTCAGTTGGTTGTTGTCAACTTCCGATGGCTGGCCACTGCGCTGTTCATCTTCAAGGTTACTGTATGTTCGTTAGCAGTTCCTTGGCCAAATGCGTTGCTGATGTTGCAAGTTGTCTCTGATGCTTTACGACCCATTTTGAACTCAAATAAGAAAATTGCTCAAATTTACTTTTTGTCTGACATCATTTCCATAGTCTAAAATAAATACAAAGTAAATAGCAAGTAATAAGTAATTAGCAAAAAAACATAAAGCAAGAAATGCACATTAAAATGATGTACATAACCACATTTATTTAAGAATGTATTCCAATATCAAATAGCAAATTTCAACAATGCTAAAACTGCAATTGTTCACCAACCTAATATCAAAATTTGTGCCAAAAATCTTTTTGAGTGCTAGCAAAAAAATTAGTGGCAGCAACTAAAAAGGTGAGGCATAATAATTACCTGGTACACTTACTAAAAACACACATACTCAGACTCTACTCTGCAGACATTCTGATTTTATAGGTCTAGAAGGGGACTCTACAGTCTACATTTTAGAAAGCCCCCCAGGTTGTACATCAAAGGGCACTATCAACAGAATAAAAAGCCAACCTAGAGAATGGGAGAAAATATTTGCAAATCACATATCTAATAAAGTATTGATATCTAGAATATATTAAAAAAACCTCCTAAAATTCAACAATAAAAAAACCCAATTCAAAATTGGACAAAGGATTTGAATAGACATTTCTCCAAAGAAGATATATGATATATATAAGTGGCCAAAAGCACATGGCAATATGCTCAACATCACTAGTTATTAGGGAAATGCAAATCAAAACTATGAGATACCACTTCACACATTAGGACTATTGTAAAATGAAAAACAATAGAAAACAACAAGTCATGGTGAGGATGTGGAGAAATTGGAACCCTTGTGCATTGCAAAGTAGTACAGCCTCTGTGGAAAACAATATGGTTCCTCAAAAAAATTAAACATAGAATTACGATATGATCCAGCAATTACACTTCTACTCTAGTTATATACCAAAAAGAATTGAAAGTAGGGACTCAAATAAATATTTGTATATTTGTACTCATAGCACCTATATTCACAATAGCTAAAACATGGAAGCAATGCAGATGCCCACTGGTGAATGAATGGAGAAACAAAATGTGGTATATATACATACAATGCAATATTATTGAGCCTTAAAAAGGAATGCAATTCTGATATATGCTGCAACATGAACACACCTTGAAGACATTATGCTAAGTGAAATAAGTCAGAAACAAAAGGACAAATATTGTATAATTCCACTTATATGGGATACCTGGAACAGTCAAATTCATAGAGATAGGAAGTGGAATTGTAGCTATCAGGAGCTAGGGGTGGGGAGGAATGGGAAGTTATTGTGTTAAGGGTACAGAGTTTCAGTTTGGGGTAACGAAAAAGCTGTACAGATGGATAGTGCTGATGGTTGCAAAACAATGTGAATTTACTTAATGCCATGGGACTGTACACTTAAAGATAATTAAAATGGTAAATTTTATGTATGCTTTGCCACAATAAAAAAAATACGCCAGGTGATTGTGATATATTAATAATTGTTTCTCAACTCCACTTTGAAAAACACTGGAAATTAGATGTTAAACTTCCAAAAAGAAATAAGAAGAGCACCAAGAAAATGTAATTATTTCAGTAAATGATAAGAAATACAGAATGTATTGGAGGAGGTAGAGAAATTTCAGAAAATATGACAAATACAAATCATAACAGAAAGTTTCAGAAATAAATCCAAACATAAATATGAATACACTAAAACTCTTTTTCAAAAGAGTTTCGAGAAAAGGAAGGGGGACAAAAAGGAAAAGTTAGATCCAGGTTTATGCTTATTATGATATATATACGTAAATAAAAAAGACAGAAGGTTGAAAATAGCATGTAAAAAATCTAATCAGGGAGATGGTAACAAAAATTAAGAATGAGTGGCAATATTAATGTAAAGCAAAATATTAATAAAATTCAAAGCAAAAGGCATTAAATAAAACAAGGGCACAATCTATCAGGAAGGTGTAACAGTTATTACATAACAAAGCCAAAACTCTTATAGTGTGATGAGAAATGGACAAATGCACAATTATGATGGGAAACTTCATGTCCCTTTGTCAAAAAATTAATAGATAAACCAGCTAAAATAAGTAAGTATATAAATTATTTGAATAAAGCATTTATGTACTGTAATTTAGTAAATTTTTATACAGGCATACCTTGTTTTATCATGCTTCACAGATACTGTGCTTTGCGGATACCATACTTTTTACAGATTCAAAGTTTGTGGCAACCCGGCGTCAAGCAAGTCTGTCGGCACAATTTTTCCAACAGCACATGCTCACTTCATGTCTGTGTGTCACATTTTGGTAATTCTCACAACATTACAAACTCAATCAATAAATGCTGTGTGTGTTCTGACTGTTCCACTCTCTGGCCATTCCCCCATCTCTTTCCCTCTCCCCAGGCCTCCCTCTTCCCTGAGACACAGCAATATTGAAATTAGGCCAATTAATAACTCTACAATGGTCTTTAAGTGGACAAGTAAAAGGCAGAGTCACATATGTCTCACTTTTAATCAAAAGCTAGAAATGATTAAGCTTAGTGACGGAAGATGTCTTGAAAGCCAAGAGCTTTGGCTTGAGCTGCTCTCAAAGCTCAAGATAGACCCTGCTAATTAGTGAAGATCTTCCACACAAGTCTGCAAGGACTGGGAGAGGTGGCTTTTTCCCCAAATGGCAATTTTCAACAAAAGACCACAAGGCATACAAAGAAACAGGAAAACAGGGCCCATTCAAAGTAACAAAATAAATCTCCACAAACTGTCCCTGAAGAAACACACGCATTGGGCTTGCTAGACAAAGACTTTAAAACAACTGTTTTAAATACTACAAGAGTGAAAGGAAAACAGAACTAATCAGGAAGAGGATATATAAACAAAATGAGAATATCAACAAAGAGATAGATATTAAAAAAAAAAAAAAAGAACCAAACAGAAATTCTGGACATGAAATTCAATTCTGGAATTGAAAAATTCACTAGAGGAGTTCAAGAGCAGATCAAATAGGCAGAAGAAAGAGCATGCAAACTTGAATACAGTTTATTTGAAATGATCAAGTCTGAGGAGCAAAGGAAAATCATGGGTATGCAAACACAAGAAGGTAAACAAAATCCAGGTAGGATAAACCCTAAGAAACCCACACTAAGAAACATTATAATCAAACTATGCAAAGTCAAAGACAAGGAGAGAATTTTGAAAACAGCAAGAGAAAAGCAATATAGATTATCAGTGGATTTCTCATCAGAAACCTTGTAATCCAGAAGGCAGTGGGATGATATATTTAAAGTACTGAAAGGAAAAGAAACTGTCAACTGAGAAACAATGAAGAAGACGTTAACTGGGAATTTTATATTGGGCAAAACTGACCTTCAAAAATGAGGGAGAAATCAAGACATTCCCAGACAAACAAAAGCTGAGGGAGCTCATTAGCACTAGGCCTGTCTTACAAAAAATGCCAAGGGAGAGCTTCAGGATGAAATGAAAGGACACTAGACAGTAACTCAAAGTCATACAAAACGATAAAGGTAAGTACATGAACAAATAAAAATACCAGCATTATTATAATTTGGGCTGTAGCTCTACTTTTTATTTTTTGTAAGATTTAAAAGACATGCATAAAATAATTATGAATCTGTGTCAATGAGTACATAATATATAAAGATGTAATTTGTGACATCAATAATATAAACGTGGGGGTGGAGCTATACAGGAATAGATATTTTAAATGCAGTTGAAGTTAAGGTGGTATCAATTTAAGATAGATTGTTATAATTTTAGAGTATTGTTTATAATCCCCAAGGTAACCACAAGGAAAATAATTATAGATATACTTAAAAGGATATGAGAAAGGAACCAAAACATGTCACTAAAAACATCAACTAAACACAAAGGAAGGTAGTAATGGAGGAAATGAGGGGCAAAATAGTTATAAGACATACAGAAAACTAATAAAATGGCAGAAGTCAGTCCTTCCACATCCTTAATTTCTTCAAATGTAAGTGGATTAAACTCCCCAATCAAAAGATATAGATTGGCAGGGAGATTTAAAAAACAGCGTCCAACTATATGCTATCTATAAGAAACTAACTTTAGATCTAAGGACATACATAGGTTGAAAGTGAAAGGATGGAAAAAGATACTCCATGCACATAGTAACCAAAAGAGAGCAAGGGTGACTGTATTAATATCAGACAAAATAGACTTCAAGTCAAAAACTGTCACAAGAGAAAAAGAAGGACATTATACAATGATTAAAAAAAAATCAATTCACCAAGGAGATATAACACTTATATACATAAATTCAACAAACATCAGAGCTCAAAAATATGAGTAAAACATTGACAGAATTGAAGGGAGAAACAGATAGTTCTACAATCATAATAGGAGACTTCAGTTCCCCACTTTCAGTAATGGATAGACTATCCAGACAGAAGATTGATAAGGAAAGAGGATTTGAACAACTGTAGGCAAATTGGACCTAACAGGCATATGCAGAACTCTCCTTCTAACAACAGCAAATTACATATTTTTCTCAAGTGCACATGGAACATTCTACAGGATAGACCAAATATTGGGCCACAAAACAAATCTTAATACATTTTAAAAGATTGAAATCATGCAGTTTTTTTTCCAATCACAATACAATGAAACTAGAAATTAACAGCAGAATAAAAATTGAAAAATTCACAAACATGGAGGTTAAACAACACACTCTTAAACAACTGAAGATTCAAAGAAGTATTCACAAAAGAAGTTAGAAAATATTTTGAGACAAATTAAAATACAACATACCAAAACTTATGGGATGCAGTAAAAGTAGGACTAAGAGAGAAATTTATAGCTGTAAATGCTTACATTAAAAAAGAAGAAAGGTCTCAAATCAATAATCTAACTTTCTGATTTAAGGAACTAGAGAAAGATTAAACCCAAAGCTAGCCAAAGAAAGGAAATAACAAACATTAGAGCAGAGAATAGAAAAACAATAGAGGAAATCAGTGAAACCAAGTGTTGATTCTTTGCAAAGATCAAGAAAATTGACAAACCTTTAGCTAGATTGACTCAAATAAGTATAGTCAGAAATGAAAGAAGGGACATTATTATCATTTTAACAGAAATAAAAAGGATTATAACAGAGTAGTATAAATAATTGAATACCAACAAATTAAATAGCCTAGGTATAATGGGCAAATTCCTAAATATATGCAGCCTACCAAGACTGAATCATGACGATATAGAAAACCTAAATTTATCTATAACTATGTAAGGAGATTGAATCTGTAATCAAAAACCTCCCAACAATGAAAAGCTTAGAACCAGATGGCTTCACTGGTGAATTCTACCAAACATTCAAAGAATTAATACCAGTCCTTCTCATGCTGTTCCAAAAAATTAAAGAAGGTGAAACACTTCCTAAATCATTCTGAGGCCAGCATTACTCCAGTACCAAAGTCAGACAAAGACTTTATAAGAAAACTACAGATTAATGTCTCATAAATATTAATGCAAAAATAATCAATAAAATGCTAGCAAACCAAATTCAGCAGCATATTGAAAGGATACATCAAGTAGGATTTATTCCTGGAATGCAAAGATAGTTCAACATCCTGTAAAAATCAATCAATATGATATACCATGTTAACGAATGAACAAGTAAAACACATGATCATCTCAATTGACAGAGAAAAGGCATTTGATAAAATTTCACACCCTTTTATGATAAAAACACTGGACAAGTTAAAAATAAAAGGAAACTTCCTCAACATAAAGGCTATTTATGAAAAACGCACACCTAACATCGTAGTCTGTGATGAGAGACTGAATGTTTTTCCTCTAATATTAGCAACAAGGAAAGGATGCCTGTTTTTGCCAGAAAAGGACAAAAATTGTATGATTTCACTAATATATTGTGCCTAGAGTCATCAAATTCAAAGAGACAGAAAGTGGGATAGTGGTTGCCATTAGCTGGGGGACCACAGAATGGGAAGTTATTGTTTAATGGGTACAGAGTTTCACTTTGGGAAGATGAAAAAGTTCTGTAAATGCATAGTTGTGATGGTTGCATAACAGTGTGAATACACTTAATGCCACTGAACTACACACTTAAAAATGATTAAAATGATTAAATTTTGCTATGTATATTTTACCACAGTAAAAATGAGGAAATCAAGAGGAAAAAACAGGTTAATTAGAAATAAATGACAATGAAATCACTATGAAAGAGGCAGAGGGAACACCAAATATAACAACATATGGAGTGACATTACAAGTTCGAAAATAAATTTCCCCCAAGTTGTAACATTTTCAAGCATGTGTTCCTCTCAGCAACCATAACAGGCATTTGGTGCTCATTCAGAGCATCCAATAAAGCCTTCATATGGCTGCAGGGAGTAGAAAAGCTGCAGGGAGTAGACCCATAGTTAAACCATCGTGTTGAGTCAGGTTAGAGTTTTAATTTGCACCCTGGTGCATATCAAAACACCTGGGGTACTAGTCAACTCGGTGATTCAGTCAGACCCACTGAATTGAAATCTCTGTGGATGAGGACTATAAATCCATACTTCCATATACTTTCTAGTTCATTACTTTTCCCTTTCCCCAAGGTTTTTTTTTTTTTTTTTCAACTTTTTAACTGTTTTATTAAGGTATAATCAACATACAATAAACTGGGTATATTTAAAATTCACCACTGATAAGTTTTGGCATATGTATGCACCTGTGAAACCAACACCACAATTAAGATAATAAACATATCCATCACCCCCAAGTTTTCCTTCTGCCCCTTTGTAATCTACTCCTGCTTCCCCATCCCCATAACCCCAAACAACCACTGATCTGCTTTCTGTCACTGTGGATTAGTTTCCGTTTGCCGGAGCTTTATATAAATGAAATCATTTGGGAACAATCTATTCAGAAGCTTAAGACTGCCTTGAAAAAAACCCTGAATTTAAGAAAAGTTTTTGGACAATGGAAGGTGATGTTTGTAACAGAAATGAGGTTTATATAAATTTTTTCTGTAATACTTTTCTCCTCAATAGCTAGTCTTATATGAATATATACTTTTGCATTTTTAGTAAATATAGCATATCTAAACATAAAATGTTTCTTTTAAATTTAATTAAAATTTTAATAATGTTCTATTGTCATACACAAAAGTTGCCTCTCAAACCCAAAGTTGTTTCACTTGATTTTTGTTTGTTCTTGTTTTTAATCTTTTTGCAGAGCATATAGGATCGGACAATGCAGAGATGTCAAAGTGCTGAGGCTCATATCCTTGGGAACCGTGGAGGAGATCATGTATTTACGACAGGTGTACAAGCAGGTAAATATATTTTCATTTTTCTAATTAAGTAAACATTTGCCTGTTTTCAAAAATTAGGAACACATTTATATAAAAATAAAAGTTTTTAATTTTCTCTATAATGGAATTTAATAAGATTATGAAAAATAATTTTGAGTATACTTCTGTGAAACACATTAATTCTTAGAATCATTGAATTTTTGAGCTAAAAGTTTCTTAGAACAGTACTTCTTAACCTTTTGTGTGTACGTGAATCACCTGGGGGTCTTGTTAAAATACAGATTCTGATTTAGTAGGTTTGTGGTAGAACCCAAGATTTGGCATTTTTAACTAGCTCCCAGGAGTGCTAGTACTACTAGTCTGCAGGCCACAATTTGAGTAGCAAGGTCACAGCTCCCCAGACTGTGGGCCAAGACACAATGGTTTGCCATAAATGGGTTACAGGTGCACTGAGACATTGATCCCACAGCTCTCTGGACAGCAAGAGTACGTAAGCCAGCTTCCAGCCTCAAGTAACCTCCTCTGTTTACTCCAGGTGGAAGTTCATATGTTATTTTCTATATGTGCCATGACATGAAGAAGATTGGGAAGCACTGCCTTAGAGACACTGTACATAAAGAAACTGGGACCCCAGCGATGCCCCAGTAAATGAACTTACAGGAATAGAACTCAAAAGTGCTAATACTGTGCTGGTGCTTTTAGTATTTTAGTTAATGCTGAAATTGCATTAACTCTTTAATATGCTTAGGCCATCAGTTACTACTCCATTTATGCCTCTAAATAAACAACATTTATTTAGTTTACAACTACACGCTTGAATCTGGAATAAAGTTCAAGTTTAATTGTAAATGTTATATTTGAATTGCTCCCTATATTCGGTTGGCATCTATTTAAGAGCAAACATCTGCCACATGTGGTGGAAGTTAACCTAAGAATGATCCAATCTTACATTTATGCTATTTTCTTCATTCTAAAAATAGAATTATACACAGCAGTTTTTGTTTTTTTCTGAAAGCATTTAACTGTAAGAGAAACCATACATCTTTTTTATCCACTTTGCTATAGCACAACTACTTGAAAATTATTTTTTTCTAACTTATTTAACCAATCTTGGAAAAAGTAGGATATTATTTTTCATTTTAGGAGCTGTTCTTTAGAATATAGTCTTAGATTTGTCACAAATAAGAGTCTTTCCTCAATCATGGGGTAATTTTTTTCAATCTATTACTATATACATTTCCTTTTTACCTATTCATCTGACTTATTTAATGAAATAAAATGGCTTGTTATATAATACATATTATATAATAATATATAATAAAAAGGCTTCAGAAGATGAGGTAATTTAAGAACTTTGTATGACACAAATAAAGATGGCAATCATGTAAGGAAAAGACATTAAATATGATTTAAAGATAATTTAGAATTTGAACCAAGGTGCATATGGAGCACACACTCTAGCCTCCCAAGTGTTCCTCAGAGCACTTGGGGGAAAAATCCATATATGATAAAAAAAAAAACAAAACAAAAAAACAAACAACTATTGGAAAGCAAGGAAAGTTCTCTTGGTAGCCCAGAAATTGTAAGGAATCGTAAAAGACAAAAGGCAGTTGGGATCAGATTAAAGGAAGAAACCAAACTGAACTCAGTCAGAAGAAGACTACTGAAAAATGTAGGTGCAACTTCTGGATCTTCCAAGCTTAGAGTCAGCAGGTATTAGAAAAAGAAGGGAGACTTTGGGGTATCATTGATACAACAAAGTGGTTTAACCCTTACGATCTTACCCCAGTTGTAGCAAACTGCAGCCAACAGAGGTGTCTGTTCTCAAGTGGGAACAATAAGTGGAAATACTGGAAGCAGAGAAGCAAGACAGAGCTCCAGACTTTTTCTGATATCTGGAAGAAAGTCCCTCCCATTGCCCAGAAGACTAAATAATTGCTAAATACTCACTTCGTATAACCACCGCAATAGGCTGAGATAAGCATATAAAGTATTTAAAGGCAGATGAACAGCCAACCAAAAATAATTGCTCAACATTTAGCAAAATAAATCCTCTGATAAAGGCACTATAGTGGGCTGAGTAATGGTCCTCAAAAATATCAGATCCTAATCTCTGGAACCTATAAATGGTACTTTAAATAGAAGAAAGGTCTTTGCAGATGTGATTAAATTAAGGATCTTGAGAAGCAGAGGTTATCCTTAATTATCCACAAGTGTCCTTATAAGAAAGAGCCAGAGGAAAATTTGACACAGCAGAGGAGAAGGCAGTGTAACCAGAGGCACTTATGGGAATGATGTGGCCACAGCTAAGGCATGCTGGCTTCCACCAGAAGCAGGACAGGCAAGGAGTGGATTCTCCTCTACAACCTGCCAACACCTTGATTTCAGCACAGTGATACTGTGAGAGAATAAATTTCTGTTGTTTGAAGCTGTCAAATTTGTGATAATTTGTTACAGAAGTCCTGGGAAACTAATACAGGCACAAAAAAAAAAAAAAAAGAACTACAGGAGGCTGAGGTGGGAGGATCACTTGAGGTTAGGAGTTCAAAACCAGCCTGAGCAAGAACAAGACCCTGTCTCTACTAAAAATAGAAAGAAATTAGCTGGACAACTAAAAATATATAGAAAAAATTAGCTGGGCATGGTGGCACATGCCTGTAGTCCCAGCTACTTGGGAGGCTGAGGCAGGAGGATTGCTTAAGCCCAGGAGTTTGAGGTTGCTGTGAGCTAGGCTGATGCCACGGTACTCTAGCCCGGGCAACAGGGCGAGACTGTGTCTCCAAAAAATAACAAAAAAAAAAAAAACTAAAGTAGAAAAAACAATTAATGGAAGAGCGTAAGAGATTTTTAAAGAAATATAAATAATGTCTTCAAAGGGCAAATGAGGTTGTAGGATCCCCAAAACAAGAATAGACTACTAAGAAAATAATCAATTAGAGATGCAGAAAATGAAAAACTCCAGGGATAGGTTAAGTAGCAAAGAGCAAAGCTTTTGTCTAAAAGAAAAAGCAAAGCAATTCTTCTAGATTGCAGAGGAAACAGACATATGGAACACATGTAAGAAAAGTTAGGAGAAATGGAAAGTAGATCTAGAAGTTCTAATATCAGTCTTACAGTTGAAGAAGTGAATAAAAAGAAGAGAGGGGAAGAAACTCCACATAAGGGAAGAAATGTAAAAAAGTAGAAAACGCCAGTGCGGTGGCTCACACCTATAATCCCAGCTACTGGGGAGGCTGAGGCAGGAGGATTGCTTGAGCCCAGGAGTGTGAGGCTGCAGTGCACTGCACTCCAGCCTGGGTAACAATGTGAGACTTTGTCTCAAAAAATAAACAAACAAAAAATATAAAACAAGAATCAACAGATTATATGGGCCCACCAAGTGCTAACTAGGGTGAATGAAAATAGATCCACACTTATACCATCTTTCTAGAATTGTAAAACACCAAAGATAAAGTGAAAAATCCTTAAAATTTCCAGAGTAAACTTTTCTGGAGAGAAAAATCATTATGGACAAGACACTAGAATTAGATATCTAACTTTTTCTTAGCAATACTGGATACTTAGGAGCGGTAACTTCAAATACAGGAAAATGATAGACTATTATTGTTCAAGAAACTAAATTTTTAATTCAGAACTTTCCCACAAAGAAAGATCCTAGCCCAGATGACTTCAGTGGTGAATTCTATGAAATATTTAATACTCCTTGTGGAAAAAGAGGAGGGAATACTTCCAACTTATTTTATAAAGAAGAATCCTAATACCAAAACTTGACAAAGACATTACAAGAAAATTATAGACCAATATCTCTCGTGAACATAAATATGAAAATCTTGAACAAAGCATGTATTATGAGTTCATTTGTGCCCATTGCCCCTCAAAAGATATGTTGAAGTGCTAAACCCTTGTGCCTGTAGATGTGATCTTACCTGTAAGTAGAGTCTTTACAGATGAGGTAAAGAAGAGGTCATACTGGATTAGAGGGGACCCTAATCTAGTGACTGATGTCCTTATAAGAAGGGGAAAATTTGAATACAAACAGACACAGAGGGAGAAAACCATGTGAGGCCAAGGTTGGAGTGATGCAGCTGCAAGCTAAAGAATGCCAAGGCTTGCCAGCAACCCCCAGAAGCTAGAAAGAGGCAAGGAAGGATCATTCTCTAGAATCTTCAGACAGAGCATGGCCCTATGAACACCTTGATTTCAGAGTTGAGCCTCCACAACTGTAAGAGTATAAATTTTTGTTGTTTAAAGCCACCTAGTTTGTAGAACTTTGTTACAGCAGCTTTAGGAAACTAATATAGCTTCTAAGGTAAACACAGGGTATTGTAAATTTGACTACATTTTTATATAAAACTTGTATATGACAAAGGAACTGCAAACCAAATTCAAACAGTGACCAGGAGGAAATATTTGGCATATATATAATAAAGGAGTAGCATTTACAAAATATAAAGAACTCCCACAAACTAATAAAAAGCCTATGGTTAGGCATTTCACTGAAGGAAAAATACAAATGGTTAATACGTATGTGAGAAGATCTTTAACCACACTTAAAATCTAGAGATGCAAAATAAAATAAGATGGTGTTCTGTACATTCTGCAAAACATTTTTGTTGTTGTTGTTGGAGACAGGGTCTTACTCTGTCACCCAGGCTGGAGTGCAGTGGCCTCATGATAGCTCACTGCAACCTCAAACTCCTTGGCTCAAGCAATCCTCCCACTGAGCCTCCTGGGTAGCTGGGACCACAGGCATGTGCCACCACGCCCAGCTAATTTTTCTATTTTTTTGTAGAGATGGGTTGTCACTCTTGCCCACGCTGGTCTCCAACTCCTGCCCTCAAGCAATCCTCCTTCCTCAGCCTCCCAAAGTACTAGGATTACAGGCCTGAGCCGCCATGCCTGGCCTGCAAAAGATTTTTTTTTAATTTTTTTGGGGAGGTGGGCTGGGTTGGGAAGATTGGTTCATTGTTGGTGAGGGATA
Source organism: Eulemur rufifrons (assembly GCF_041146395.1). NCBI lineage: Eukaryota > Metazoa > Chordata > Mammalia > Primates > Lemuridae > Eulemur > Eulemur rufifrons. The sequence goes on from NC_090989.1 coordinate 207,208,647, forward strand.
GCTATAAAGAGATACTTATATACTATTGTTGAAAATACAACTGGTACACTTATTTTAGAGGCTAATTTAAGCATTTTAAAACACATAGCACCTTATCTATAGCTAAAGGACAGAGCTACGCTTGCTTATGCACAATGAAGGATGACAAGAATTTATATTCAGCATGGCTAGCGTTTGTTTAAAAAATAAAAAGAGAAACAGCCTAAATGTCCAACAGTAACAGAATGATAAGTTCTGATACACTTATATTAAGGAATACTCTGCAACAGCAAAAACTAGAAATTGTAGTCAGATCAAATGTACTGATATGGCAAGACCTCTAAGACGTTTTAAGTGAGTCAAAAAAGCAACTTGCAGAACAGTATGTGTAGTCTATCAATCGTTTTTATGCATAAAACTATTTCTGTATGTACAGATGGTTTACAATGATTCAACTTAATAAATTTTTGACTTTATGATGGTGCTAAAGCAATACATATTCAGTATGTTCCTCTAATACACTGGGGTTACATCTGTATAAACCCACCGTAAATTGAAAATATCGTAAGTTGAAATTGTACTGTAGACTTAGCAATATTTTCAATGTATGATGGCTTTATCCAGATGTAATCCCGTTGTAAGTCAGGGAGCGTCTATATATGTATATAGCTCTAACTACATTGAAAGAGATCTAGAAGGATACACCTAAACATTACAACACTGGTTAGACTAATAAGAGGTGATCTATATTGTTCAAGGAGGACTTTTATTTTGATGTGTTTTGTTTGCATCTGTTGTGATAATGTATTCAGATATTTTGTACTTTTTAAAAGTAAAAATATCATTTATATAGCAACTATACTCCTTCAATTTGGAGCATTGTCTGCAATCTAAAGTTTGGCATTCAAAAATTCATCTCTCATATATGTATGTATGCATATATGTATGTATAAAAATTTATTAAAATTTATTTAGGAGTATTTACATAAGATTTGCAAGAGCCTGAAGAACCGCCAATTATCTTCACCCAAATTCCCCACTTGTTAACATTTTACATGCTTGCTTTCTCTCTCTCTCTCTCTCTCTCTTTCTCTCTCTCACAGCCCATTATCTTTAGTTTTTTTCTGAACCATCTGAGAGTCACAGACTTATCGCCAGTGTGTATTTCCCCAAAGCAAGGACACTCTCTGAATTGTCCAGTGTGTTCTTCCCTGAAAGAAGTATACTCTCCTATTTATACAAACATAAAAATAGTTTATGCATTGTAAATACTGAGTTGTATACACTGTTCTGCAACTTGCCCCACCCCCCAACTCTCCTCTCCAAATGCAGTTACCCGTATCAAGAAATTAACACTGATGCAACATTACTTTATAATCCACAGGCCCCATTCAGATTTCCCCAGCTCTCCCAGCAATGTCTCCTTTCTCCTATCTGTTCTAGAATTCAATCCAGGATCATGGCTACATTTACTTCTTGTGTCTTTTCAGTTTTCTTCAACTTGGAGTAATTACCTAGGCTTCCTTTGTCTTTCATGACCTTGACAGTTCTACAGAATAAGGCTTTTCCTTGTGCTGGATGTCCCTCAGTCTGGGTCCATTTGATGTTTCTTCAAGTCCAGACTCACGCCAAGCAGTCTTGGCAGGAATACCACAGACATGATGCTTTGGTCTTCTCATTGCATCAGTCAGAAGGCACATGATGGTGACCTGCTCTACCAGTGGTGATGTTAATCTTGATTGCAGGTCAAGTTTGTGTCTGCCAGGTTTCTCCACTGCACAATTGCTAATTTTTCCTTTATCATTGATAAGTAGTTTATGGGGAGATCTTCTAAGACTGATTATGCCAATGTCCCATGCCTCTTCAAACCTGCATCTGTCAGCCTTAGCATTTATTGATAATTCCTACCTGAATCAGCTACCATTATGATGGCTGTCAGGTAGTATTTTTCTGGTTCCATTATTCCATCTTGTTTGCTCATTAGCACTGTACTATTAAAAAAAAAAAGAGAGAGCTTTCCCTTCTATTTATTTATTTAATATGTATGAACTCATGAATTCCTATCTTAGTAACAGATTACAGCTCCTCGAATATCATTATTTACTTTAATGTTCAAATTGTCTCATATTTGACCAATGGGAGCCCCTTTAGGATGGCTTTTGTGTCATTTTGATTGCCCCTATCATTCTTTCTGCACTTTTGTTCTGTAGTAGGCTGAATACTGGTTCTCCAAAGATGTTCACATCCTAATCTCGCAAACCACCTGGATTATCAGGGCAGTAATCACAAGGGTCCTTGTAAGGGGCTGTGAGGCAGTAGGGTCAGAGAAAGCAGAAATGAAGGAAATGTGAAGGCAGAAGCCGAGGGTCAGAGAGAAAGCTATGAAGATGCCACACTGCTGGCCTTAAAGATGGAAAAAGGAACCATAAACTTCTTAAAATGATTAACATTCTTTTCTTTTTACTTCTTAGTCTTGCATGTCTTGTCTATTATGATGAAATCCAAGCATTTTATGGCCTTGTATGGACTTTTCTTAAGATAGAAACTAAGCTACATTTTTCAATTATTGATTTTTCCCCCACCCTCTTGAGTTCTGAAATGATTTTTTTATAATTACCCTACAGATGGACACACCTGGTTTTCACTTTTACTGGAGCCTTCTTATTTTGGAAAATTTAGTTTAACTGCAAAATAATGTGCTTTTCATAAATTTTGTGATAAAACTGTGCTAGGAAACTTATAAAGACTCAATTAAGCCTTTATAAGTCTTACTCTGATGTTTATAGGCAGAGGTCCTGCGATCTGACATCATCAGTGTTTAAGGAAGATTCAGTAGCAAGGGAAAAATAGGAAACTGTACCATCAGTTGCATGGATTGCTGTTGTGATTCTGTATTCCCAGTGTTATAGCCCATGTTTCTTGGACATTGATATTGAACTGATCAAGTTAGTATATTGATCCATAACTTCTTCAAATAAGGTCCCCAAGGGTCTTGTTTTAAGAGGGGCATCCTAGAGGTGAGAAATTGTTAAGAGTATAAATTGGATTCAGCCAAATCGAGCCAATTTCAGGAATAACACTTCTTAGCTGGCAGCTGTTAATTTTTCTAAACTTAAGGTTTTTATTTTTATAATAGAGAAATTCTACTTTATTTCTAAAATGGAGATAATATCTTATAAGGTCATAGTAGAGATTAAACAAGAGGATATAAATAAAATGCTGCACATGTAGTAAGTGTTCCAAAAATGGGAGCTATTATTGAGAAGAATTTTAATTGACTAGATTAACTTATTACAGTGCATATCAATTGCAGTGATAATCACAGTGGTTAAGCATCACTTCCTACTCATCCCTCTATCAACAATAGACTAAAGTTATTTTCCATTCTGTGCATTCTTCGTTTCTTCCAAGAAATTTTAAAGTGCACATGGGGTTAATCAGATTGTATTTTAATTTTACACATTACTTTTAGTAAAATATCTAGCAAATGGAAAGTACACATTAATGTTGATACCAAAGTGGTATATGTCCTTAAGGGTTCTGTGCCAGTGGTCTTTCTGTATTCAAAATTATTTCAAAGATGGAGTGTTTCTAAAACAGTGATAGGGTTTTTGTTGTTAGTTGACAATGTGATCATGCTACAGTTAGTTTGCCACCAAGGTGGTTATCATATAATTATTTTAGATTATAATTTAACTTTAGTGATACAGTGATTATTTCTGCCAGTTTTAGTAGTTCCTATTGTAATAAGGGTTTAAAAAGGAGAACAGTGTATTCATATGTATGCTTTTATTACTATACATTTATGTCAGGTGGCTATTCCATAGAGATGTAATCTTGACTCAGAAAACAGATAAAATAGCAAATGCAAGATCTCTGCTTCAGTAAGTCTGGTCAGATTAATAGTATCTCACCATAATGGCAACATCTGCCAGGGAAATTAAAACAGAATTTCCTCCCTAAGGAGATTCTGCCTGCTCTAACTAAAGCTGTGTGTATATATAGGGAATGCCAGGAAATTCTGACATATTGTTGGAACAAACACTTCAAAAATATCTTGTGTTTTTTCTGTTTTAGCAACTTCACTGTGTGGTGGTTGGAAGTGAAAATGCCAAACGGTATTTTGAAGCAGTTCAAGGATCAAAAGAGCATCGCGGAGAGCTTTTTGGGATCCATAACCTCTTCAAATTAAGATCCCAAGGGTCTTGTCTTACAAGAGACATCCTGGAGGTGTGAAATTGTTCTCTGACCTTTTTGATAGTTTTTTAAATATGGTTTTTCTCCCTCAGGAAATGTTAAATACAATTGCTGTTGCCTTTTCGGAGTAATTTTTGGTTTTCTTTATCAAAAATGCCTTATATTTAGAATTTCTACTTTTAAAGAAATAGGAAATGATTTGTTATAGCTAAGGTTTTTCCATTCATAGTTATAAATAATGCACACACACACACAAATACAAATACATATACTAGATAGTGTGAACTCGAAGGCCATTTTCAGACTGACAGAGAGAAGTTTATTATTTTGAAAACAGCTGTTGAAGTCAGTAACTAACAAAGGAGATTTTCCTAAATAAAGAAAAATATGAAATATGTTTTTGTTAAAAGTTATCAAATACTCCCTGAGATACACTCTCATGTCTCATGGAGATTTTTGTTTTCTGTTCCCAGTAAAAGATCCACACCATTATTTCAAACTCTCCCATTGTGTTCATCCTCAGCATACAGATGTTTCTTATTCTTTAAACAAAATATTTATATCCTTTAAAAAAATCTTTAAGTTCCTTAATATACCAGAATGCTAAGGATATTAACCTATTTTCTAATTGATATTAATAGGGGTATCATAAAAATCCCAGAATATCCTCTTTTTCAACCTCCTTATATCAATGATGAAACTAAGTCCTAGAGAACTTCAGAATATTTCCCTTGACTTCCAGAACTTTCTAGTAAAAACTTATTGTACTTCATTTGTTCAGTAAGTACCATAAAGACAGTTTAAGGAACAATTGGTCCCTGTCCTTAAGGAACTTAAACCATCTTGATGGAAGGTAGAAGAGAACATTTACTTAATAAACATGTCATGTCAGTAATCATAGCTAGGCAAGTTTAATACAAGTTCAGTTCAAAATGACCAGTAACGAATGGAGAAGAGGAAGGTATCCTATAAATAGTATAAGTATTATGCAATGTCTGATGTATACTGCTGAGTTTTTATTTTATAGTAACTATATTTGATTCCAAATTAACTGGTCCATTTAAAGTCCTCCTTTTTCTGTTTGTTTGTTTGTTTGTTTTTTCTTGTTTTTGGAGATGCTGTTTCTTTCATGGGTTTGTTCTTCCTTATTCCTCTTTTCTTATCAATAACTTTGTTTATCCTCTACCTCCCCCACCCAGATGCTACCTGACATGCCTATTATTCATATTTCTAATTTAAAATCACTGTCTATAAAAATATAAGCATTATTTATCCTGTTTTCTGCCATGTATGACATAGTTTAGTTCTCTATTTTATCAGAATAGCCACCTATTTGTTTGTTAAACAAGTTGTTATGTACCTATCCGGATGACAAGTTACTGAGTCCTTTTGCTCACTGCTTGTCCTAAGTATAACTTGGTTTGCCTTCAGGAGTGTTGCTAATGACAGGACTATCCATATCTTACATTTTGTATGTAGTAAAATGTGCTTAACATCTTGCTAGGTTTATCATTGGCACTCAATTATTAAATCAAATTTTGAATTAAAATTGCTTATTTGTCACCAACCAGAACTTAAAATTATTCAGGCCTGGTTAGATTCATGCCGCTTTTAGCCAAAAGATATTTTAAAATATTATTCCAAGCCCTGTATAATGGGAGCATATATCATAATGTAAAAGAAGTATTTCACTTCATGTGTTACATTTTTAATTTTTAAAGATTGTAGAGAATCCCCTTTAAAGCGTTTTAAAATGTGAAAATTTGAATGTATGTAACACTTTTAATTTCATGATTTCTGGACAATTTAGTTTTACTTTGCATTGACTTTCTGTTATCTATATTATAGGTTCCCTTTAAAGATAGATATTGAGGGGTCATTTCACAAATATTTATTGAGCATCCACTGAATGTAAGGACTGATTATAGAACTGGACATACATCAATGAATAGAACATACAAAAAATCGTGTCTACCAGAAATTCCATGTTGGGGAGACAAATAATAAACAGAATAAATAAGTGAAATATAGAGTATGCTATGATAGGTTCTAAGGATATAAAATAGAACAGGGAAATAGGGACTGTCAAGGAAGGAACATTGCAATTTTAGATAGGGTGGCCAAGGAAGCCCTCACCGTGCAGCCTGCATTTGAGTCTGGAAAGAAGTGAGGGAGGAAGGTGTGTTTTAGACAGACGGAACAAATGCAGAGGCCCTGAAGGAGGAGTATGCCCTGCATGATTTCAGAATGTCAGGGAGACCAAAGTACCTGGAATGGAGTGAGCAAGAGACAGAGCGAGATAGATAACAGAGAGCCGTGTAGGAACTTTGACTTTTATTTGAGTGAGACAAAAGCATTTGGAGGGTTCTGAACAGAATGACATAGTCTGATTTACATTAGCTTGACTAACCACTGGGAATTAGACTACAGAAGTACAAGAACAGAAGCAAGAAGCCAATCAGAAGGATACTGCCGTGATCCAGATGAGAGATGATGGTGGCTTGGGCCAGGGCGATAGTGGTAGATGGCATGAGAAGTGGCTGGATTCTGTATATATTATCCAGGTGGCACTAACAGGATTTGTTGATGGATCAGATACAGGGTATGAGAAAAAGAGGAGTTAAGGATGGCTCTGAGGTGTTTGGCCTGAGCAACCGAAGACTGGAGTGGCCACTTACCTATCATAAAGGAGTTTCAGCAGCTTCAGGATTTCTGGTGCTGCCACTTGCATCTGTTGTAGCCATTTAACTTCTGTAGAAGAAACTAGTGGTAGCCCTGGGATCCTCATTCCATTGCAATAATAGCCTCCAGGCATGGAAAGTAAAGAACTCATAGCAGTTCCAGGACCGTTTATCATTCTCTAGAGATCCACGGGGGAGATTCTTATTTGTTGCCCTGGATATCAGGTGGCTAGAAACATGCCACACCGTTGGTATGTCTGTGTATTCATAAGTTGGGTATTTGTAACTCTGGTGATAGTAGTATTGTTTACCCTCATCCTATCAACAAATGTAACCCTAAAAAGAGAAAGAATTTGTTTCTTTTTGAAGGAGAATTTAATATTCTAGAACTGCAGTCTCCAACCCCTAGGCTGCGGCCTGGTACCAGTCTGTGGCCTGGTAGGAACCAAGCCATCCAGCACCGCCTGAGCTTCACCCCCCCCCCCCGACCCCCACTCCCATTCGTGGAAAAATTGTCTTCCATGAAACTGCTCCCTGGTGCCAAAAAGATTGGGGACCGCTGTTTTAGAATCTAAGCCATTACATATCCCTGCTAAATGATACACCAAAAGCTTCAAAAGATACTTTCCCAAAAGATATAGCAAGGCTATTACTTTAGTTTTAATTTAGGTAATCTTTTTAGTTTCATATTAGGGTGGACCTTTTCATTTTGATGTCTACTATACCTAAAGTAGAAATATTTTTAATGAATATGAACAATAAATATACTAGCAGTGTAGGCTAGAATATCAAGTTCCCAATACTTAACATTGTGGTGTTTAAAATGTTACTAGTATGTCCTTACTATAATTATGATAGGAATGATTGTTATGTATATCATGCTGGGTATATAACATTTTTCACTCCCATTCCCCCCACTCGTGCCTTTAATGAAGTTGGCTAGAAAGTATTATTAGTGTTCTCTATCTGAAAAAGTAAACTTTAAGAGAAGAATTAATAGTATTTTAAAATGTTACATAAGCCTGTATATATGAGTTCTTTAAGTAGCAAACTGAAAAATAACATTAAGAATGCTAAAGCAAACTGCACTCAGTTTTTGTTTCTTAACTCCAAGAGTTAGCATGCCATTGCTGTTGTTTATCTGATTGTTTTTACCCCATTTTGCACAGTTATTTACATTATTTCTTGCTAACATTACAGAGAGAAGGCCAGGTGGAAGCAGGGATCATGACAGCCACAACATGGTTGAAAGAGGCACCTCCAGCACACAAACTAGAAACGGTAGGTGACGTTTGGGTCTGTAGCCCACAACACCTAGGAAACATGCTGTGACAGTGTTAAGTGCCTTTTCCGTTCATTTTTCAACATGTAAGGAAAAGTTTTTTAAGAGTCAAAGACACAAAGTCAGAAGACTGTGTGAGTAAAATTAATTTAGGCAGATTTAACATTCATATCATAAGAACAAGTTCAGGAACAATAATCAGGCATTTACATCTAAACTGGAATTTTAACTATACCAAATTGTAAATCCAGAATTAAATGTACCACGTAGGTGACTAATCCAACCCAAATAAATAATTTTTTACTAAATGGCAAATTAAATGGGAAAATTACCATCAATATGTATTTAAAATTATTAAGCCCCAAATACAAATCATTCTGTTAACTGAAAGCAGATATTTTATTTGATTTGAGTTCTTGATTTTGTGATCTTTTTAGTAGTTTTTCTTCTCACATACCACAAAATCTATATTATCACCATAAGGCCATTTTAAAGGTAAAAAATATATGTGGAAGGTTTTTTTGTTCTTGTTGTTACTGGTTTTTTCTTGTTTGTTTTTAGAGACTTAACTATAAATTTATACCAGCCCAATGCCTTTGAATTTGGGATGCACATTTTCCCTCCTCTAAATTTAGAAAAATATATGAATATCAAATGTTGACAGAGTGTTACTGGTTCATACTTTCCCAAAATCTTTTACTAATAAAGCCTCAGTTTTAGGAAACTGAAGGATATATTTAACCCTAGTTAATGTGAAAAAAAATTAAGTATTGAATTTATATTTGTAGCAAATTTTATTTTAATTTTTTTTTTATTTCTGGTGATCAAGATTCTGTTGGACTTATTTTAAATCAATTAAAACAATTTTCCAGTTGTGAATTCTCTACTTTGTTGGCTCCTGTTGTTAATCTGTTTTATTCCTAAAAGCATGACTGGAAGTATCTGCTAGACCAGAAGTCCCCAACCTTTTTAGCACCGGGAGCTGGTTTCATGGAAGACAATTTTTCCATGGACGCAGGGAGGGGGGTGTGTGTATGGAGAAGCGGAGCTGAGGCAGCGATGTGAGTGATGGGGAGTGGCTGTAAATACAGATGGAGCTTCACTCTCTCGCCTCCTACTGTGCTCCCCCTTCCTAAGTTTCATAGAAAACAATTTTTCCATGGATGGGAGGCGGTGGCAGCAGAGCTCTACGGCCAGCCCAGGGACTGGGGACCACAATGCTAGACTATAGAAAACCTCCATAATTAAGCAATAAGACTTTGTGCTTTTTACTTTTCAGGCCAGAATTGTGAGTCCTTGCATCTTAAAAGCTGACCACTTTCCTTAAAAATAGTTCGATCACACATGGTGCTCTACTTTAACTTTTTAATTATTTTGGAAAGTTATTCAACTTGAAAAGAGAAAAGACTATGCCAAACTGTAATATTAAATCCTTTAGATATATGTATTAAATGTTGTACTTTTAGAAAACACCAAGTGATATACTTGTACCTAAATAATCTGCCCATAGTTAATTACCTTCTGATGTGATAAATTCCGTATAATTATCTTGATGTTCTCTAATGTTGCTCCCATTGCTGTTTATACAGCCTAGAGAGGCTGACTGTGAAGAACCGAGAGGCCCAGAACAACTTGCAGAGCCACTGGCAAAGGAAGCGTGTGATCTGTGCAGTGACTTTAGTGATGATGAACCTGTGGGAAGCTCAGGAATAAAGACTGCAAAAAACAAAGCATCTGATTCAAGTAAAGCTGCAGGTTTTCCAGGACAGCTTACCTTACTCCAGTGTGGTTTCTCTAAACTGTTTGAGACAAAATGTAAAGCAGTTGAGGGTCATGATGGAAATATTGCTTCTGATGATGAAAGTTCTGATGAGCAGCCCACGTGCCTTTCAGCAGAAGCCAATGATGCTGGTCATCAGAAAAGTCAGTGCTCTCTTGGGACCTTCAAACATCAGAAATTAGATAACATCCTAAATCTAAATGAAAAATGTATTTTTTATGAAAGTGAGAAGATTTTAGAACGCAGTGTTTCTTCTGAATCTGATGATGAGAAAAATTTTAAAAATACCGGTGAACATTGCATTTTACAGAATGCCACAGAATCTGAAGACAGTGATGTCATCTGTCCCACACAATATACAGCTCAGAGATCGCCTAAGAATAGTATAATTTTAAAGCCACCCTTGGATGAATCTGAAGATTCTGAAACAGAAAGCCCTGTAAAAACAAGAAATAATGATGATGGTAGAAAGACCGATGACAGAGAAAATGGAATAATTTCAAAAAAAATAAATCCTGAGAACACAACCTTGAAACCTATTATGAAAAGAAAAGGCACTAGTGATATTAGTGACGAATCTGATGACATTGAAATGTCTTCCAAGTCAAGAGTAAGAAAGCAAAGAACTACTAGTTCATTGAAGTTTAGGAGAAAAAAGGAAGACAAAAGGGAACTTTACAATTTTCCTAAAACAATGAAGAAAAGAAACCAACTGTATACAACAAATGAGGATCGTAACTCTCAGTTTATTGATGATTATTCATCCTCAGATGACGATTTATCTATCAGCCACTTCAGTTTCTCTAAACAGAGGCATAGACCAAAAACTGCAAAAGGCAGATTCAGTTTCTCTTCAAAATTGCCTAGTCAAAATGAGAAAAGTAGCACTTTCATACCAAGAAAACCAGTGAAATTTTCAAATGAGAAAGTTGTTAATCAAGAGCAGATGTATGAATCAATGGATAAACTTTTAGGTAACTAAAAATACATTCTGAAAATTTTTTAAAAAGTTTGTTTTGTACAATCAAATAGTTCTGTAAGAGATCCTTGAATTAGCTTGTAAGATAGCTCTAAAATCAAGATGCTACACTGAAGCACAAATTAGGAAGGAGGGGGAAGGACAAAGGGAAGACAGGACCCCCTTCATGTGCTCCACCTGAATCACAGCTCCTCTGCTGCTCCTCTTATTCTTACTTCTATAGTAATTATTTGCATTTTTATGGTTTTATCACACAAATGTGCAACCCTAGGTATTACAGTTTAGTGTCATCCATTTTTTAAAAATTGTATATATACAATATGATCTCTTGTAATCTAGGAATCTTCATTCCTTTTGTGTTTTTTTTTGTTTTTTTTTTTTTTTTTTTTTTTTGTTGTTGTTGAGACAGAGTCTCACTTTGTTGCCCAGGCTAGAGTGAGTGCCGTGGCGTCAGCTTAGCTCACAGCAACCTCAGACTCCTCGGCTTAAGCGATCCTACTGCCTCAGCCTCCCGAGTAGCTGGGACTACAGGCATGCGCCACTATGCCCGGCTAATTTTTTCTATATAGATTTTTAGTTGTCCATATAATGTCTTTCTATTTTTAGTAGACACGGGGTCTCGCTCAGGCTGGTCTCGAACTCCTGACCTTGAGCAATCCACCCGCCTCGGCCTCCCAGAGTGCTAGGATTACAGGCGTGAGCCACCGCGCCCGGCCTTCATTCCTTTTGTTGTCTTACAATGTAACCGTTGAAGAACCTGGACCATCTATAGAGTTAATTGTATGCTCGTTGCAGTTGAACATGTTTCTCTGTCCTCTGTATTACCTGCAAAGGAGCCATTAACTTCTGAGACTGGATCAGGTTCAGATTCGATTCCTTTGGCAAGACAAAAGTTAGTGTTTGGCGAGAATATAGGAGGCACAAAATGTTTGCTCTTCTCTCTTATTTATAATCTTAGCAGCCATTGATACTTAATGCCTATATCTATTCATCCATTCAGAGTAGCAAAATAATTTCTACATCTCATTTCATTTATTAGTTAGAATGCTTTTGTAAAGAGATACTTCCCCTCATCTACTACTGCTTACCCAGTGGTATAGTTCATATAGGAGAGGCAGGAAAAGTGCCTGATTCTTTTATTTACCAGTTTTTAGTATAATAAATGGATTCCATGTTATCCTTAGAGGATGACCCATTTTTGTCTGAATATCATTATGAATTCATTGACTCAAACAATAGTGAATCTCAACCATTGCAATTAATATTATTAAGGCTCAATATTCCCATGTTTGGCCAGTGGGAGCCTTTTGATATGAGTGTTTTGGTTCCTGAGACCTTTTGGCATGATGCTAGTCATCTTTGAAAGCTTCCTTGTTATCTAATACTACAAGATGTTCCAGGATCATCTCATGTATCTTCTTCCTCAAACCTAGAAACAGCCATTTCTCTAAAGAGTCTTGGTTTCTTTTAGAGAGAAAGTGTGTTTCAAGACCTCAGTCTCGTGCTATTAATAGTAATGATCATTGCTACTATTGGCTTGGTTATTGTTTCTGGACCTTTTAAGTGGTCAGATTATTTTTATATATATATAAATATTTATATATGTTGTATGTCTATATATTTTATGAATATATATGTATTTATGTATGATGAGGATAAAATACCTCATGAGTTTATATTTATACTTCCATATTTATATTGATAATTTGAGAATATAAAACTTTTATTTAATCTCTATTATATTTGAATACCATGTCTTCCATATTGATAATTCTGATTCTCAAGCATATAAGGAATGATTTACTCATAATGTGCTGTAATTGCTCATTTGTTTTATCCCATATTATGCAAAGAATAAATAGCAATGTTATCATAATATAATTACTGGAACCATTCAGGGTTTTTTTGGTTTTGTTTGGTTTCTGCATGTACTCTCCTATTTCTTCCATTTTTTAACATGGATGTACTGTGTCTTCATTATCAGAGATATAGACATTGTATTATATACTCGCCCCCTCTTAGACTGTACTTATGCTTGGTTTACACAGCAGTCCCCAACATTTTTGGCACCAGTGACCAGTTTCACAGAAGATAATTTTTCCATGAATTGGGTGGCAGGTGGAGGGGAAGACCAGTACTGGTCTGCAGCCTGGGGGTTGGGACTGCAGGTTTACAGGTAACTATAAATTTCATGTTCCCTGTTAGTTTAAGGACACATAAATGTTAGTATTTCTCTAGTCAGTTGGTTGTCTGAATCTTATCTTCTAGTAGATTCCTCAAATAAGTGCTCATGAGAATAATATTCTCTGAGATTCTTATGATAGCAGTTGGTTCCCTTATACCTAAAAGTCCATTTTGTTGGATATAAGGCCTTGGCTCACACTTTCTGTTCTTGAGTATCTTAAATATGTAGCTTCATTGTCTTCTGACATAAAGTGGTGTCACATGTTCTTTTTTTCCCATTGTTGTCCAGTAATTTTACTAGACTCTGTCTTGGTGTTGGTTATTATGGGTCAGTATTCTCATATATAGTGTCGTCTCCACTCGATTTTTATTTCAGGACAGTTTTCTTGTACTGGTGTTTTTAGTTATTTGTTCTAATCCTTTGCTTTGGCATTCTTCTTTAGGGATTCCTGTTATTTAGATGCTCAGTATCCTAGCCTATCTTTAGGATTCGTCGCATTCTCTCAAATCTTTTTTATCTCTTCATTTCCTTTTGCATTTTAAAAATTACCTTTTATTTCTCTCAAGGCATGATCTGTTGTATTATTACCTGTTATGTTCCTTCTAGTTTAGTCTTAATATCTGAAATAATTTTTTTTAATTTCTAAGTCTTTCCTGAGTTCTATCACTCATTTCTGAGTTATTATAATTCTGACTTATGTTGTTGATTCATCTCTTTTATCATTTTCTGTTTTGTGAGCACATCTTTTTGGCATGTTTTCATTAAAGGAATATTATTCTGCTTATTCTCTTCTTTTCTTTTAATAATTTTTATGAGATTTGACCGTGCTACTTTTCTTTCACTCATTTTTATAGAAAATTATTTCCCTTGAATTTTTTTAAATAAGCAGTTTTGGAAATCTTTTCCAACTTCCTAGAGATCCATTTGTGATTTTTGTATAGGGTTCAAAACTGTGGTGGGATTTCCTGTCTGCCTGTATTACTCTAGTCGTTTTCTTTCCCTCACCCCTGCTCCTCCTATCCTACTTATTTTGATTCCCTCCCAAAAGTTTCTCTCCCTTGTTGGTCCCTCAGTTTGGGGAGTTCCTAGGGGGAAGCCTGCTGCAGCCCTTTGAGGGCGTCTGACTGTGTGCCCGGCACCCCCAGCAGTGGCGAGCAGGAAACCTCCCCTCATTCAGCTCTCATCTCCAGTTGGCCCAGCGTGCTTTCCAGTGAACCCTCTTGGCTAATCTGGGGTCTCCTGGTCTCAGGTCTGTCAGTTGCCACCCTATTGCTTCCCTTTTCCTTCACACAGACCCTGATACCATATGGAGTTTGTAGGTACTTGTCAATTGTTCCCACTTGCTTGCACTTTAGCTCATGGGAGTATCGTGTCATCTAATTTTGTCGTAAATGTTGGCTTTTGGTTTTGCTGTTTAGTTGCTGTCTGTTTTCATGTAGGGATTCAAAGAGATTGAAAAACTGTTTCCCCTCCCACCACCCCCTGCCCAGAAGCTGTTTGGTGATTTTAAGAGTTTGCAATACCTTCACAAGTGTCTGACTTATTCCAAAAAAAAAAACTATCTGAAAGAAGCTGAGATATAAGCAAGGATATTTTGCTATAGAAACCTTAATTGTTGTGTTTGACTTACTTAAAAAGGAGGCCTTCTTTTGTGATTATTAGTATTCTCATTTAAAAGTTCATTGTGACATATATTTTGGTACTATTGTAAATAAGTACTGGATTATCCTTTGGCTTGTGTGCTACAGTTAAATTTTAGATTTGAGGAATTATTGCATAAATTATTTTTTAAATAATCAGCCGAGGATTTTTTTTTTTTTTTACCGTGCAAAAGGTATCAATCGTGTGGAACTAATGCTATTTTGGATTATGCATAAAATGTGTCTTCAAAATAAAGAAAAATTAGTGAATTTTCTACCAGAAGAATCCTTTTGAAGGTTTTGAAACTGTGTGCTGTAAATAATACCTGGTGTTTTGAAATGTAAGAAGAATGTTATCCTAGTTACTCCTTTAGTCATAGTATTTAACAACATCTTGAGTTTGCACGATTGGCAATTTCTGGCTGGGAGCTTCAGGACTGAAATAGCACAAGTGTTGAAGGTCATAATTGAGCTTCATTGCCAGAGCTGTTTGAGGGAGCTTTTACAGGCCTCAGTTCTTTATGACCACAATTTAAAAATAAATTATAGGTGCCTAGAAGCAAAGCAATAAAAATTGTAGCCATTTTTTAAACCTCTTTCAGATAAAGCCATGAGTTAATTTTTTTCATTTCCTAAAAAGCTCCCATCTTGACATTCTCTAGGCATATGTACAAAAAAGGCAAAATACAAACAATAAAACTGAGCAAAGCCAACCAAACGAAACTCCCTGGTCATAAACCCGATGCTCTCATTTCATCACTGTAATCAAGTACATGTTTAAAGGCACAGATAAGGTGAGCACTGCTCTTTAAATTCATAAGCAACTTTTTTAAATTAGCAAAACAAATTCATAAGAGAGGACCCTCAACTATCACTTTTCTCTGTGCCAAAACCTTCATTTCTAAAGATTGTTACCTAAACTCAGCAGTTCTAGTATTGATGAGAAGGAAAAGGCATTTCCAAGTTAATCTGGACCAGCATATTTGAACTTTCTTTCTTCAATTTTTTTCCAAAAGAGTATTGTCATGTTAACGTATAAACTTAATGTTTTTCTTGAGGGTTAAAAATAAAGCAAGTGTAATGTGTTTTTAGCATAATACTAGTAGTTTTTAAAGTATACATGGAACTATATTTCTTCATCATGACATATCACTTAATAAACATCAATTGCCTCCTAGATGGTGTTCAGGAAGTGGCTTATGTTCACTCAAACCAGAATGTGATTGGATCAAGCAAAGCTGAAAATCACATGAGCCGATGGGCAGCACGTGATGTATTTGAGTTGAAGCAGTTTTCCCAGCTGCCTGCTAACATTGCTGTTTGCACTTCCAAGGTAAGAAGAATATAGGGTAATATCATCTTTAGCTTTTATCTCATCAGTATTAAAAAAAAAAAAACACCATTTTGGGAACTGTAGTCACTGAAGATGTTTTGGTTTAAGCAACAAATATATATCTAAATGCCTAATAATGTTGAATTGCTTAATAATTTCCTTCAATAAAATTTTGCCTGTACTCACAAAATAAAGAGGAATCTGAGGAAATCATGCAATTGTATCAGAACCAAAACCACTTCTGCTCATATCGAAAAGGAACAGTGTGTGATTAGATTTCCTCTAAAATTTTTCGTCTAAAATGAAGACACACAAAAATTAGCTTCATACAGAATTTATATTTTTAGCAAAAGGATTTTTATAGTGTTAAAAGTAACTAATACTTCTTGTGGGCTCTTCCCACATAAAATTTCTGTTGTATAGAATTATTCTATATATAAATGTGATATTTTTTGTTTATATGTAGTCACGTCAAAAGTTTTAAAAAATATTTTCTTCTCTTTTGCCTGTTATTTTTCACTAGTTTCTAAAAGCCAAGTATCTGAGGAGTAGTTTTACTGTCACTTTATGGGGTAAGAGTTAAAAATGCATACTGTATGTAACAGGGATATTTTGTTTCAGCTTAGTACTACTTTTAAGAATGAAGGGGAGAAAATCCCTCTGAACTCTCAAGTTATCTTCATGTATTTGTACCTCCCCTGGTTCAACAAAAGATTTGAGTTGTCTTAACAATAAAACTGAGTACAAAATGAAATTCAGGACAAAAGAAAATATAAATTAAGCTGGATGTTCAAGACTAGGAGAAAGTTTAGAATGCAGATTTATAGGATATAATATTCTACCCAGCTATTTTATGAAGATCACAAATTTGATTGAGTTTCCTGGCATACAAAACAAAAGAAGGAAACTATCAAGGGACTTCTCATCTAGTGCATTTGGAAATACGTGTGGACAGTTTGTGTGGTCACAATGACTGAGTGCCCAACTGGCATTAATGTCTGGAGGCCAGGGATATTAAATAACTGTCCTGGACAGGGGACAGGGTGGGGTGTGGGGAGGAATTCCACATGCAAAGAATTGTTCTGCCCAAAGTGCCATAACACCCTGCTGAGAAACACTGAGTTAAATAGTTATCCCTAAGGGGAAAAAAATAACATACCACTTCTTTAGGAGGAGCAAAGCTTTTCCTAGCACTTAAATTGAAGAAAATTTGTCACCTGGGATTTTAAATGGGAGCACCGAATGATGTAGTGAACAGTCAGTTGTCTTATAATGTCCTTAGTGTAAACGTAGTAACAGACTGTGAAAGGCTGTGCTTTTTAGCATTTTTCGATGCAGTAATCCACAGGCCCAATGCTGAAATACAACGCATGAAAGCATTCTTTCATGACCCAAGAATGCTACTTTTTGAGATTCTCATTTGATCTAGAAATACGCCATCTCTTAACCAACACCATGCACAGTATTTCTACAGATTGACTACCTTACAGGTACCATCTGAAAACAACAGACAGAAATATATTGGGTTTTCCAGAAATCTGCTTTATTAGGATAAAGAGTATATTAGAATCTTTTAAACAGATTTATTAATTAATTTTTAATTAGGGTGTTTTTCTTTAAACCATGCTCTTTTTTTTTAACCATGTCCTTTTCCAAACAAATAAATTTTAATGTGAAAAGTCATAATTTGGCAAACCTCTGTAGTGCATGTTAATGAAATAATTTAACTGGATATTGGTCATTAGCTTATCTAAATATTTCCCAGAGAAGACATTTATAAGCACATAATTCCTGCAAAGATAGACCTAAGAAGCAACCCCTAGATATAGAAGCAATTAACAGTCCCTTTGGAACCTTCTTAAGGAAGGTTGTAAAAATGAAAATGCTGGAAATATACTTTGCCTCTAACCTTTTTCAGCGCCAACATTTTTGCGGTGGACAGCACAATCTCATCAGAACCTTGTCTCTTCACAGTGATTTTCAGAGTGAGGGACGTCTCTTACTAGGAAACAAACCAGAGTATGTACCTCCTGGTGTTTCCAATATACCCTCCAAGGCCATACATCTCCCCTCTCACACATACACCAACTTAGTAGGTAAACTCTTTTCAGGGAAGATGAAGAAATTTGTTGTTTAATAACTAAACTACGGTGGGTCTAAAATATTTAGGGAAGTTTTAAAGCCACTACGCAGGAGATCCAATCCTATGCCACCAATGCTAGCAGGCCAAGAATAGTATGCAGCTCATTTCAGTGGCTGACTTCTTTAAGTCAATACTTGATACAGTAAAATTCTATTCCAGTATTTCAAAACCATTGCACAGAATTTCTGAGGAAAAAAAATGTTCCCAATCACTGATTTCATCGTATCTGACCAGTATCACTTCAACACCTTTAATGAGGAAATCATGGAAACACACTATCATCTTTGGTTAGAGATATTTATGTCACTGAGAGATTTTGCAGCTTGTAGTGTGGTGGTGGGTGGCAATAGTAAATCTGCAGTTTGGAAAGAATTTTAAAATAGTTACGGGAAGAAAAAGGAATAAACAGAGGAGAAGGAAAATGAAGCGAGAACAAGAGACTCAGTCATAGTGTTAGAAAATACCTACAAACCTGTAGTCTCCAAAAATCCTAGACCTCCCACCTACAGTACAGTGTCTTTCATCTGAGGCTCAAATTCAGAATCTTTTTGATTACTGAGAATTCTTCTGAGTGCTTCATATCTGTCATCAAAGTTTTATTAAAGAACTTTACTTGTGTTTGAAAAGATTGTGTGTATGCGCACGCACACGCACATAACACATGTCTGCAGCCAGTGCAGATGTGCTACTTTCACTTTCTAAGAAAAAACAAATCCTATTTATTTGTATGAAATCAATACACAAATAACAGTGGTCACAATATGCCAGTATTTCACTTTCTAAGTAATATTATAGTTGACTGTGAGTTAGAAGCATTAAACTAAATTGCAAATACTAGATGGAAAACTTATAAAAGAGAAGCAGTGAACACCATAATCCTAGATGACATCTTATGGTCTTTCACAGTTTCTCAGTCCTTTTGATGTACAGTAATTATTGATAACTAAAATAACAAAAACTATGAATCTACTTTTCAAATTCAACCATATATTAGAAAAGGCCTAAAATATACTATATTCGATGTTTTCTTTGGTTTCTTATAAGTTATACTTTTATAAATTAGTTTTTCATTATAGAACATATTTTAAGATGTCCTAAATTAAAACTTATCAACTTATCTCTCCTAAAATAAATTTCTACTTATGCCTTTGTCATTTGATAATATGAACTATGTAAAATAATATGCAAAATAAGAACACGTTTTGCCTTAAATTATACTTGGATATTTTAGAACCATTTCTGAAAAACAGCTCATTTTAAAAGATGAAATGTCTGATAACATGAGAGAAAACTTGTGGGACTTAGGTTTAAGCTCAGACCAAAAAGAAATGTTTTAAGCATTTGAAGGCACTGATAATACCTTTATTAGGGTTAATTTGTTCTTTTATTATATGGAAGCATGTCACAAAACTTCACTATACCTGTTTGTGATGTGGTGCCTCCTTTTTTTCAATCAACTGCATGTTTTCAACTTAAGTTTACTTAAAGTTTTCTGAAAAGAAATGTACAAAGACAGCATTCAATTAAGGATTAATCACTATGGCAACTGGGATGTGGTGACTGAAGGGGGAGGATGTATTCTCCCCTCAGTTTCCTGCCAGCTGTCATAGTCAACCTCTGCTGCCTGAATCCAAGCCAAAATATAGACTGTGACCAACTCTAAGAAACTATATCTGTATTTTTATAAATTGGTACAAGTATCAGACTATAAAAGAAGACTTAATCCCCTGAATTGGATGACAGACACTTGGCACTCTTGCTAGTGTTTGACAGAGAAATAACGGATCGCTTTGTAGTAAAACCTGGATTAATAGTAAACCCTTCTTTATGTTATTGCAGTGTGGTGTAAATGAGAGAACTAAGCATGCTGTCAGCCTGGGCTGGGAGGTGGCACTGGGGTAGTGCCTTTTATATAACCAGTGCAGGTTTAAGCACTGTTCAGAATACTGTAAATACAAAATGTTGTGTTAGTAAAAACTTCTTTTTCTTGTATTTACATTAGATTGGCATTTTGTAGATTACTTAAAGAAAGGATTTCTATAAGCTATAGTGAGTTTGATTACAGTATGTTTATACAGCTTTTGGAGTCAGCAAAGAGGGATGGACTGTTTACAGTGGGCAGACTTTGGGGAGATAGAGCATTCCATTATCCTATTTTTCAGGATAATGAATGGCATGATGGTTTAAAGTAATTGTTCACAAATGACTGGTTTATGAAGTAGTCCAGTAAGTAAGGTTTATGGGTTTAGCATGTAATAGAATTAACTCTTACTGGGTGGGATTTTTCATGATCTTACCACTTTTTTCCTATAGCTAGAGATTAATTTTATGGCATTTGTATCATAAAGTTGTTGTTTCAAGTAATTTTAGTAGAGATCAAGATTTTTTAAATTGTGTATGTATGAAATTATATAACTAGTATTGGCATGAGAAAGGATTTTGTGCTTCTATGCCTAGAACTAGGATTAATTGTAGATAGCATTCTGATCCAGAAAGATAATATGTCATTTGAGTGAAGAATATCTGTTACCTAGTCAGAGGAAGGAGAATCCAATGTTAACTATAAACATATTTAACTACTCCTCTCCCAGCTGGAGGCTATGAGAAGCTATGGCATCCTTGCTCACGTGATGGTACCAGGATTCATGGACTAATGTAACTGATGAGCTGATGTGTGCAAAACACATTCAACGCCATGTAAGAAAGGCATTGAAATTATTCAGAATTTTCCAATATAAATTTTTACCATTGTAATTATGATTATTGCTTACCAGTAGAGGTGATGAGTAAAACTCCCTCTGAATTTGTACAATGACCTCTTACTATTTTTGTTGCTAATAGTACCAATAATAGAACATGTTAGAATACCTTGAAAGATCTCTAGTCCAGTCCTCTAATTTTAAAGATGAAGAACCTGCTTTGAACTGTGGCTGATTTTTCATGAAAAATGCTATAAAAATGTATTTGTAAGGAATTATAAACAAATTTAGCAATGGACTGGATTGACAAAAATAATCTTTGCTTATTAGGAAGTAGTTTGATTCTAATTCTTCTCCTAGTTGATCATTGTTCCAATTGTATATCAGATAGCTATGGCTTCCTTGAACAATGTCTCCATTGAAAATAGTTGGAAGAGTCTAAATATAAAATAATTAAAAAATACTATATGTTCAAATAATGCCCTTTAGGTAACAATATAAAAGTTTAGTTACAGAGGCCTCATTGAACTCTGACTGACTCCTCCTAGTGAATTAAAGACTGTTAGGCACTTAAGAGCCCTTTTCAAATTATATTTTATCCTGCTCTGAACACCATGATATCAATTGGATATGGCCACTTAATGGAAACACCTATTGCTTTGTCATTTGAGAATCCTGCCTCTGCACATAGGAATTCTGAATTTTTATAGGATGAATAAAGCAAAATCATGAGTCAAGAGAATCATAGTATTTCAGAATTTGAAGGATTCTTGGAGACTATTTAACCCAAGCATCTCATTTTACTGAATGTTAACAATGAGAGGATAAGTGACTTTCCTCAGGCCCCAGAGCTCAACAGTGGCATCAGCTTACATCCTTGTAGTCAGTCTATCCTTCTGTCTTTTCCTGAGCTTTTCAATCTCAGTTCCTTTGCTCTCTACTTTGTTTTGGAGATTTCCATTTTACATTCCCAACATGACAAATCAGTCTTTTAATTTTCCTGGATAATCTATTAAGAATTACCTTCATTTTAGCAGTTAGACAAAAAATTCAGATGGATTGAATGCATCCTTCCTTTAAAAAAAGTCTTAGTTTAGATAGTTAAACTCTATGGACTCAATAAATACAATAAGACTGTTGGCAGTATCTACTCTATCAAAGATATTTTGGCAAAATCATGATATTTTGTTTACTTTTTCTCTACCTGGAATAACCTTCAGCCTTACATTTCTAATCTCCAAATCTTTCTCCCTTTTAAGATCTACCTCAAATGTGTCATCTTTTCCACAAAGTCTACTCCAGTTCTTCCCTCAGCTGGAGTAAGCTATCCTTCCTCTTATACCCTTTCTGCTTTTATCCAGTAGTATTTTATATGGCCTGACCTTATTCTAAAGTATACCTTTCACATAGAAGATCACCTATCTTTCTCTTCCAATAAACTCTGAACTTCAAATAGTAAAATATGTCTGATTCACCTTTGATAACCTAAAGTAATGATTTACATATAATTGATACTTTCTGAATAAATACTTTTGGAATGTTAGGTTTTCAGTTGTCAGGATACAGTGAACCCCACCACTCCGTTCTAAGAATTTTCAAGTGGTTTAAATGATCTTTTACATGAACAACTTTCATAGTTTTCCCTGTTCAGAGTTACCACTGAATATATTTAATCAGCGAGGACAAAGATAGATCCCTCCTAATCTGAGTGAGAAGTGTTCTCAGGTCTGCCTGGCATTCATGGTCCTCAGTAGATTTACTTAACCTACACCTCCAAGTGTAACATCTGCTATCTGATCCTCCACTCCAGTTGGATCCAATTCAAGTTCCATTTCCTCCATAAAGCCTCAGTCTTCAGGGAATCATGCTATTCTAAGGTCGCTTAGCACCCATTGTCTATGACAGTCATCATTGTCGATGTGTTGTGCACCTCATTATTGTTACTTACCTTATGTGTATTTGTTCTTTCGTCATATATATTACAAGCTGCTTAAGGATCAGGACCATCACTTAGCAATGGGCAGCACAGAGTGGGTATTCAGAAAATGTTTGTGATTGATGATTCCTGCATGAAAGTACTACATAAGGCAGATCCCTATAACCATTTTCACAAGTCAGAGTTCCTCAACTCTTAGCCCCATGAGTTAATGTGAAAGTGGATATGCTAGCAGGTAATGGAATTAGTCATGTTTGAGCAGCATAAATGCTGGTGTTTTTCATCTTCATTCATTATTTGTCATCTGTTGGCCATAGCACTGGTCTAGGAAACCCACTCAAGAAGGGAGAACTTGAAAAATGGTGTCAGAAACCTATTTTTACCCATGCCTCCTCATCTACCAATAATAAATCTAAAGTCATTTTGTGGCTTCCAAAGCTCTGTGAAATGTCTCGTTGTGTCCTTTCCATGGCACATGAGACCTATCTCAGTTTGGCCTTAGCCTGATTTTCTAGTCTCATTCCAAGACACTCTCTTATTCAGGATGATTAGGTACCAGGCACTGTGCTAAACACTGGTGACACAAAGATGAACAGGCTCTTCCTGGACAGCCTTCAGCTTATGAACTGTTCTCCAAACACACTTTTACCCTTCCATGCCTTCGCTTCTGTGGTTCTTTTGTATAAGATTCCTTTTCACCTGTGTCTGTGGATAAAACTCCTACCCCTTGTATCATCTGTGATAGCTCTGCCTCAAGTCTTCTCCAAAGAGTGTAGATTTCTTCCTTTATTATTACTTGTATATGTGTGTATCTGCTATAGCAGTTATCACACTGTGTTTGGCAATTCTGTATGTATGTCTACAAGATGCTTTCAGCAGCAAGAAATATAATAACCATCTATACAATAGGTCATTGGACTAATTCACATGACAGCAAGTCTGGAAGGGGAGGCATTTTCAGTGTTGGTGCTATAGCTCAGTGACATCGTAAGGATTCAGACTCTTTCATTTTCTACCTGCTATCCTTAGTAGGTTAGCTTTTAGTCCTTAGGCTTTTTGCCTCATGTCGCCAGATGACTACTGCAACTCAAGAACTCATTTCCTTATACAAATGTATCCTAAGACAAGAAAGTGTGATTCTTTTCACGTATTTTTCTCCTTTTATCAGGGAGCAAAATCTTTCTGTAAGAACATGATTGGCTTGACTAACCTCAGTTCATCCCCTTAGAACTGAGAGAGCAATCCACCTCCCCCAAGCACATTTCTAAGAGAACCGTAGTTTTTGTAGGGCAACAAAGAGAGGCAGTGACTGTTGGGTAGGCCATCAGCAGTGTCTGCCACTGTTTCCAAGATTAGACTGTGAGTCTCTTTTGTGTTAGGAGCTGAATCTTAGTCTACCTTCTTTTTCCAAAGACCTAGAATACTACCTGGTACATAAATATTCAATTAGAGCTTACTAGTTTTAATTTAATTTCTAGTAGATAGTAAATAAAACCTCAAAGAGATTCTATAAATAAAAATGTGAAGAATTACTCTAACTTAGTAGCATAAGCATAAATCTCCTGTAGTAGGTAGGCATTAGATAGGATAAATATGTCTGAACTGGAATTTGTGATATTATTGTCAATTTTCTGATGAACATAATATCCCCTTTAACATAATCAGAATGTGTTCTCACAGCTTTCACAGCAAGATTTTTGGGAAGTTGGTGTTTTATTTTGGAGTTCTCATCCATCTTGTAGCCAAATTATTTACTATCAGAATCAGATTTCAATTCCTCTATAAATAATTTTTATGACTATTTAGCATTAATTGCTTCAAAATAAATTGGAAAGCCATATCCCAGTATTTTCTTGTATTTAAGGCTATTTGAGGGTGAAATAATGAATGCCTTAACAGCAAGAACTTTTTGCCTTCTTCATAAAATTTTTTTGGTAAATGTCTCTCCAGAATTAATTTTTCCTAGTTTTTGAATGGAAAAATAAACTTTTTCCTCTGCTCTCACCCCACAACAATCAACACAGAAGAAGATATGTGGGAGGGTTTCCCACACACCAGCAAGCCATCAGTTCTTCAGCAGACACCAACTGTGTGTCCTCCAATTAAATTCCAATACCTTCTACCTGGAGACAGCATCAAATCCCACAGGGTGAGGGCTCAGTCCCCAAGACTGTCCCCCCCTCCACTTCTGATGACAGCCACAAGCCCCAGGTGGTTTTACCTATGCTTCTGACCAACTGGCTATGAATCAGGGTTCCCACGACTCCCTGCTCAGGTTTGCTTAATTTGCTATAGCAGTTCACAGAACTCAGGGAGACACTTGCTTACATTTACTGGTTTATTACAAAGGATGCAGATGAAGAGATGCATAGGGTGAGGTATGAAAAGGGACGCAGAGCTTCTACACCCTTCCTAGGTGACCACCCTCCAGTAACCTCCACGTATTCAGCTATCTCTAAGCTCCCCGAACCCTGTCTTTTTGGGCATTTATAAAGGCTTCATTACAAAGGCATGATTGATTAAACCACTGGCCATTGGTGATCAACTTTACCTTTATCCCTTCTCCCCTTCCTGGAGGTTTGGGCATGGAGTTAAAATTCCCAAGCCTCTAATCCTGCCTTGGTCTTTGAGGTGACCAGCCCCATCCTGAAGCTGCTTAGGGACTGCCAGTCATCAGTTAACTCATTAGCATACAAAAAGACATCACTTTGGAGATTCCAAAGATTTTAGCAGTTGTATGCCAAAAAACTGGGATGAAGACCAAATATATATTTCATAATATCATAATTGTGTTATATGTTATATCTGTGTAAATTTGCATTCATCCAACAAACATTTATTGAGAGCCTGTAGGGTATATGACTCAGGGCTTAGTTAAAAAAAGAAATACATGATTGCTTTCTGGATTAGAGGAGTATATGATCCAGTTAAATAGATAAGACCTAAACAATCAAAATAGTTTCAAATAGTACAGGCAGGAAACTCTACCTATTCAAAGATATTCCCTCAATTTTGTTGTATTCCTTTGGTGGGTGAACTTAGGGTCTTTGGCTGCTTGGTTTCATTTGATGTGTATGATTACATAAGATCTTAAATCAAGGTAGATTCCATTTATGTAATAAAGCTATCAAACGAGAAATTGAAATAATAATGTAAGAAAAAGTATATAAGGAAGTCTCCTGAAGCTGGGCCTTCAACCTGGGTAAGACAATGTTGGGAAAGAAGCCAAGTTGAGGAAATCTGGAGCCAGGAATGAATGTGACGATGTATTTGGCAGGTAGTGAGAAGACTGGCCTTACCAGGCGGGCTTATATTGGACAATAGAGAGCAGTAAAGCTGCACAGGAGGTTGGGAAAAATCATGAAGGGCCTTGCATTTAGGGAAATAATCAATAAATGTTAAACTGACCTGAGCAGATTAAGATTTTAGAGTTTATACTCTGACAGGTAATTCTCAAGATTTGCCAAATATCTAACCATTCCATGGTGAAGAAGGCCAAGAGCCAGGCTAACACAGGTATATATAATCATTATTCTAGACAGGAAGACCACTCTGTTTTCACTCAATAGGGAAGGAACTATTTCATGTTCATGTACATAAAGCTGGGTGAAGCCCAAACCCAGTATTGATCATCATGGTCAGATTTTCCAACATGGAGTATCAAATATGCGTTGAACGAAGGCCAGTTTATCATAAACTAGTATTTCTCAAAGTGTGGTCCATGGACCCTTAGGATATGCAAGACTCTTTCCGGGGATCTGCAAAGTCATAACTATTTACAGAATAATATTAAGTACCTTGTTCACTTGTTGACATTTACATTAATGATGCAAAACCAATAGTGGGAAAACTGCTGGCAGCTTAGCATGAATCAGGCTGTGACCCCAAATTGTACTAGTAGTTATTGGATTCTTTACCACCACATACTTGCAGGAAAAGAAAACTAGTTTCTATTATGAATATCCTTGATAAGGCAGTAAAAATTAATTTTAGCAAATCTCAACCCTTTAATGCTCATCTTTTTTATATTCTGTATGATGAAATGAGAAATGTGTATAAGGCATTTGTACAATTATTAGAGCTACAAACTGAACTAGCCACTTTTTTATGGAACACCATTTGTACGTGTAAGAATGAGTGACAAACTATGATTGTTCAAACTTGAGTATTTGGCACTTTCTCAAAAATGAACCTAGTGACCATATCACTTCAAGGAAAACAATAGACAGTGCTTATTGCCTGTGATAAAATTAAAGATTTCAAGTGAAAATTAAAATATTGAAAAGCTTCTATCTGCTGCCATGACATTGATACCTTCCCAATACGTAAAGATTTTTCTGGTAATAACAAAAATGATTTTCTAACATTCTGTAATTAAATGTGTCAATATTTTTAAGATCTGCATATATCTGTTAATCAGTATTTTCTAAATATCCTGTGAATGATATCAAAAATCATGCATGGGAAAGAGATTCACCCAAAGTACAAAATATGCCAATGAATTTTAATTTTAACAATATAAAAATTTTACTGATGGGTTTTTAATTTTTCATAAAATTAACCTTAATTGAGTTTTGATATAGTACCAATAAAGAAAATCCATAATTATCTAAAAAGACTATTAAAATATTTTTCCCTTTTCTAACTACATATCTCTGTGAGCCCAGTTTTCTTCATATACTTCAACTAAAACAACCTGTCACAACAGATTGAATGCAGAAACAGGAGAACTCAGCTGTCTTCTATCGAGCCAGATATTAAAGATATTTGCAAAAATGTAAAACATAGCCATTCTTCTTGCTAATTTTGGGGGGTTTTGTTGCAGAAAATATGGTTACTTATTTGTGTTAACACATATTTGGCTTATTGTTATTTTTAGTGAAATAATAAAGACTTTAAATTTTCAATGGGTGTAACCCACATAAACAAAAGCTCTTTGGGGTCTTTAATAATTTTTAAGGTGTAAAAGGGTCTCAAGACCAAAAAGCTTCAGAACTACTGTCTTAGATCATATGAAAAGAATCACCTGATCATTACATTCAGCTCTAGCAGGACATCTTCCATTGGGCCTTTCTCTGTGTGAACATGTAACTTCCTCTCATGCATAACTATAGAAAGCAAATCAGAATGAAAGAGAGTGAAAATGACATGATTATGGGAGTCTACTCTAAGTTACTAAAAAAAGAGAATCATTCACAGATTTCAGTGCATCAGTCCTCACAACTAGTTGCAACGTCTAGTGTTGTTTGTTGCATGCTGTGTGAAATGTTCTTCCGCAGACACTGGAAAACCATTGGTGGCCTTGTAACCCAGTCAGACTAAGTGGCCCAGCTAGAGGCCATGAAGGAGGGAGTAAGGCACCAAAGCTAGCCTGGAAGACACAGGCAAGACTGAGTGCCTGCCGAGAAAGGCTTTCTTTAGTTAGTTAGTTATTTTTTTTGCCAGCACCACTCTTCTGTGACCTTTTCATATAACAGGTATTATTTCATATGAGGTCTTTAGAGAAAATATTACAGTAATAGATATAAAGATTTAAAATTGAGATCAGGGCTACAAGATACTATGGACCTAGCATGACTACTTACTGGAGACCATAAAGACTGGTAGAATTGTGCATTTTAAATATGAAAGAGGGGCTGGTAGGAGTCCCAGATCCAAATCCCCTATCCCCTACATCCCATTCCCCAAATCCTTCATTATCT
Organism: Eulemur rufifrons; assembly: GCF_041146395.1. Lineage (NCBI taxonomy): Eukaryota > Metazoa > Chordata > Mammalia > Primates > Lemuridae > Eulemur > Eulemur rufifrons. Next base: position 207,237,183 of record NC_090989.1, read on the forward strand.
CCCAGATAATGAGGCTCAGAAAGGTATAAAACCTTCCTCAAGTTTACACAGTAAGTGACCGAGTAAGGCCTGGGCCGCAGGTGTGGTGCTGAGTCCGGTGCTCAGATCGCTACCTGGAAAGGCCTGGGATCCTGCCCTGGCCTTTGTCTGTAGAAGGTATTAATAGGAATTTCCTGACCATCCTCCCATGGAGGACTGAGGGTACTAGCAAAAATTCACCATAACACGTCTGCAGGCTTTGATAAAGGAATTTGGCATGGTGTCACCTGGCCCTTCCCCACAGGTTGACTGCTATGGCTGTGAATGGCAGAGCCCTCAGGTCAGCAGACCCCAAGGAGATGGAGTTCATGTGTTTCTGTCTGTAGCATGTGCCCCACAGCATTTACCTGCTCTCCCAACACTGTCACTTTGCGCCATTTTAGATGGGTGGGTCTCTTGGGCAATGAGTCAACCATTTAAGTGATGCTAAATTTCCAATTTTCTTCTTTCAGATTTAATTCATTATGTGTTTATTTGAAGAGAGACTTCCATTATTGTGGATAAAAAATAGGCTCAAGACAGCCAATATAAAGTTATCCTTTTGTAGCTCACTCAGAAAGCAAAGTGCTATTGGAAAAAGAGTTTAGCTGGATTGTAACTATTACTCCTTCCAGGAGGAAAGTGTACTGATAGTTATAAACTTTAGTTTCCCTCTCCCCCCAGAAAAGGTTTTAGATTTGAATCTAAGTGTTTGTTTTTTCAGATTTGAATATCATTTTTGAACATATGCAGAAATTTTGACTTAGTTTATATTTGTGGTGGGTCCTCTAACCAGCTGGCTTTTCTCCAGTTGGTGAGTTAAGACAATTCAGGGGTAGCTCATAGTTGCCTTAGGTTTTTGTTGAGTAATGGAAAATTGCATTTACAGTAACATTTTCTATCTCTAGGCAGAAACTTTGAATGATTACTTTGAGCATTTTCATACCTGTGCAAAGATCCTTAAAAATTTTTGTCATTTTAGACTCTGAGGTGTCCTTTGAATGAATTCGTTTCTAGTGTGCTATGTTTTTATAGTACTCCTGATTCCCTGCTTTGCAAAGACAAGCAAGTTTATGACTTTTTATATGTTTACAGCATTTGGCCCTTACCCAAAGAGATTTCTTTTTTAATCTTTTGTTTGAACAGATGTGTAAACAAAAGCATTGGTGCCTCTCAGACTTCACTGTTTAAAGCTCAATGAAGAAGGAAAATGAAAGAGCACTTGGTTTTTTAGGCTTTATGTCAGAGTTGGCGTGATCTGATGTGAGGACTTGTGGCCATGCGGTGTGCCCATGTGTGGTGACCTTAGAGTGTCTTAATAAGGTCTGTGCTATACCCAGGAATAAGGTATAGACCAAAGAGCTTTCCAGCGATGAGCAGATCCCTCAGTGACCTTAGAATTAGAACTTTTAATTAAGCCTTCCACTCAGGCTTCTCAATGGGTCAGAGCGATGAGGACCTTCCAATTCCTTTGAAAATCTCCTCCTTGTTTCCAGTTTTCTCATTGACTCATCAAGTATAATCATGTGGTTATGGAAAAAATAATCAATGTTGCTTTTAGATATACACTGCTCTTTGTTCTGATGTGAGAGGAACCTGCTTAGTAGACAGAACCATTCCAAACTTACTTAATAATAAGATTTCACTAATTCCTGGTAGGAATTAGGCTACCTGTCCTGCCAGGCTGTTCTGCTCCATTGTGCACCATCCTCCTCCAAGCTTCCACTGTACCTTGAGGGTACGGATGAGCAGGGGAGAAGAAGTCAGCATTACCTGCACTGACTGCAGATGTGTCTCCAGGAATTAGCCCCAGGAGGTGTAGAAAGATGGCAGAGCTTACCCATAGTACTCCTCCTGCCAAAACAGGAACTAGAGGCTGTTCATGATTGCTTTTGAAACTCTCTCTCCTGGATTGTAAAGTTTGTTGCCTCCCATTTGTTACAAGTTTATGGGTGTGGGAAAGATTCATCCCCATCAACTTTTCTCATTTCCTTGCTCTTCCTACCTAAATGCCCTCTACAGTTCTTTAGTAATTTACCTTCAAAATTATTTTTTACTTCAAGAATATTAATAAAATAGTGTTGCTTTTTTCTTAAACATTTTCTGAACTGTTCCAGTGCAGCCTCCTATTTATGTAAAAATAAATTCCACATGTAGCCAAGTAAATAGAAAAATGCTAATGTAATCGTATGGCTGTGAGGTAGGAGGACTCTTCCCTTTTTTCTTTCAGTATGCTGATGTCAAAAATCGCTATCTGCAAATTTTTTAAGTCTTGTTTTTTCTTACCCTTTCATATTGAAAATCTATAACTTATCATTTTCCAGTTGAGCCTTTCAATAAATAACTTGTTTCAATGAAAATAGTACATCTTGGCTTAGAGCTAATGTCATGAAATGCAGGGAATATACTTTCAGTTCAAAGGAAAAAGAAAAAGTATTTATTATTAGAGTTCATTTGAATGTTTCATACTACGGATCTAAATGAAGATAAGGAACTTTTCTGCTATAATCAATGTTTAAATCTAAAACTTTCCAGGAAGAAGTAATTCTCTACAGAATTACAGGGATAGGGTGGATTCATTTTGGCTACTCTGGAAGAAGAAAGTTTTCCCTACAAAGGTTCCCTCTTGTGTATTATAATCCTTATGTATAGGCATACCTCATTTTATTGTACTTTGCAGATATTGTGTTTTTTACAAATGAATGTTTGTGGCAACCCTGCTTCGAGCAAGTCTGTTGGCACCAATTTACCAACAACATGTGTTCATTTCATGTCTGTGTCACATTTTGGTAATTCTTGTAATATTTCAAACTTTTTCATTTATTATATCTGTTATGGTGATCTATGAGCCATAATCTTTGACATTACTGTTATAATTGTTTGGGGGCACCAGCCACACCCATATAAGACAGCAGACAATCGATAAATGTGTGTCTGACCACTCCACTGATTGGTTGTTTCCATCTCTCCCTCTCCTTGAGTTTCCCTATTCCCTGAGACACAACAATATTGAAATTAGGCCAATTAATAACTACAATGGCATTTAAGTGTTCAAGTAAAAGGAAGAGTCTTGTCTCTCTCACTTTAAATCAAGAGCTAGAAATGATTAAGCTTAGCGATCCATTCTGCAGCCCATGGATCAAGGAAAGGCATGGTGGAAGCCAAGTTTGGCCAAAAACTAGGCCTCTTATGCCAAACAGCCAAATTGTGAATGCAAAGTTAAAAGTACGACTCCAGTGAACACAGAAATGATAAAAAAGCAAAACAACCTTATTACTGATATAGAGAAACCTTCAGTGTCTGGATAGAATATCAAACCAGCCATAACATTCCCTTAAGCCAAAGCCTAATCCAAAGCAAGGCCCTAACTCTCTTCAATTCTGTGAAGGCTGAGAGAGGAGAGGAAGCAGCATTAGAAAAGTTTGAAGCTAGCAGAAGGTGGTCTGTGAGGTTTAAGAGAAGAAGCCATCTCCATAACATAAAAATGCAAGGTGAAACAGCAAGTGCTGATGTAGAGTATATAGCAAGTTATCCAAAAGATGTATTAATAGCTAAGGTAATTGATGAAGGTGGCTACATTAAACAACAGATTTTCAGTGTAGACAAAATAGCCTTATATATTGGAAGAAGATCATCTAGGACTTTCATAGCTAGAGAAAAGTCAATGCCAGGCTTCAAAGCTTCAAAGAACAGACTGACTCTCTTGTTAAGGGCTAATACAGCTTGTGACTTTAAATGGAAGCTATTGCTCATTTACCATTCCAAAGATCTTAGGGCCCTTAAGGATTGTGCTGAATCTACTCTGCCTGTACTGTGTAAATGGAACAACAAAGCCTGGATAACAGCACGTCTGTTTACAGCATGGTTTACTCAATATTTTAAATCCACTGTTGAGACCTGCTCAGAAAAAAATATTCCTTTTAAAATATTACTGCTCATTGATAACACATCAAGTCACCCAGAGTTCTGATTTAGATGTAGAAGGAGATTAATGTTGCGTTCGTGCCTGCTAACACAGCATGCATCTTGCAGCCCATGGATCAAGGACTAATTTTTACTTTTAAGCCCTGTTTAAGAAATGGAGGGCTGGGCATGGTTGTGTGCACCTATAGTCCCCACTACTAGGGAGGCTGAGGCAGGAGGATCACTTGATTCCAGGAATTTCAGGCAGGCCTGGGAAACATAGTGAGACTCTATCTCTTAAAAAAAAAAAAATTTAAAGAAATACATTTCATAAGGCTACAGCCACCACAGATAATGATTCTTCTGATGGGTCTGGGTAAAAGTTGAAAATCTTCTGGAAGGGGTTCACTATTCTGGATGCCATTAAGAGCATTCATAATTCATGGAGGAGGTGAAAATATCAGCATTAACAGGCATTTGGAAGAAGTTGATTCCAGCCCTCATCGATGACTTTCAGAGGTGAAGACTTCAGTGGAAGAAGTAACTGCAGATATGGTAGAAATAGCAAGAGAACTAGAATTAGAAGTAGAGCCTGAAGATGTGACTGAATTGCTGCAATCTCATGATAAAACTTTAACAGGTAAGGAGGTGCTTCTTATGGATGAGAAAAGAAAGTGATTTCTTGAGATAGATCTACTCGTGGTGAAGATGTTGTGAACATTGTTGAAATGACAACAAAGTATTCAGAATATTGCATAAACTTAGATGATAAAGCAATGGCATAAAGTATTGCACACATAATAGACTATAGTATAGTGTAAAAACTTTATATGTACTAAGAAAGCAAAAAATTTGGTGAGTCACTTTATATGAGAGAATTGACTCCAATTTTGAAAGTAGTTCTATGGTTGGTAAAATGTTACCAAACAACATCACATACTACAGAGAAATCCTTCATGAAAGGAAGAGTCAATGGATGCAAGAGACTTCATTGTTGTCTTATTTTAAGAAATTGCCACAGCCACTCCAGCCTTCAGCAGCCACCAGCCTGATCAGTCATCAGCCATCAGCATGGAGGCAAGACATTTTCCAGCAAAAGGATTATGACCCACTGAATGCTCAGATGATTATTAGCATTTTTTAGCAATGAACTATTTTAAAATTAAGGTATGTACATTGTTTTTGTAGACAAAATGCTACTGCATACCTAGTAGACTACAGTATACTGTAAAAATAAATTTTGTATTCACTGAGAAACCAAAAAATTTGTGACTTGCTTTATTGTGGTGGTCTAGAACTGAAACCGCAATATCTCAGGTATGCTTATATTATCTTTTAAATTCCTAGTCCACCTCATTTTACTGAATTTTTCATTACTTCAGTCTTCATTACTGTTGCCACTTTACAGTGTTGCCTCAGTGTCATGATTTCACAGCTGTGAAATACGCGGTAATGAACAAGTTTGAGTCCAGTTCACATCATCTGGAATCTTTTCATCTTGACCACAGGCCTTGTACTTTGCTTTATAATAGGAAATTATAATTGTCACTACAATTGCAATGGCATTACAGCTTTATTTGCCTTGTATCAGCTATTGTGAAGCATTAACTACACTATTTTGCTATAAAGTGGTGAAAGCAACTTGTCTAACAAGAGCACCAGAAAGCAGAATGTTTATAAATTAAAATGGATGTTGTTTTTCAAAGAACAACAAGAATATTTGAAAACTATGGAAATGGTGCTGCCATTTAAAAAGTGGTTTTTTTTTTGTTTTGTTTTGTTTTTTTTACTATTTCTGATCACATACACTTTTAAGAATGTGATGAAAACCACAGATTCTTTTATCTGGAAAATATGTTAATGCTCACACATGTCCACCCCTGCAAATACAGCATCAGGGGATTCATGAACACCCCTTTCTGAAGTCCCTGAAACCTGTCTACAGAACTCTGGTCAGTGTACCCAAGTTAAGACATCCGCACTCTCCTTACCTCAGGGGAAGGCAGAATTAATGCCCTCCCCTCCACCAAGATGTCTAGGTACTAATCCCTGGAACCTGTGTATATGTTACCTCACCTGGCAAAAGTGAATTAAGGTTGTAGGTGCAATTAAGGTTGAATCAGCTGACCTTGAGATGAGCCAATTGGAATGAACGCAACTAAGCATGCTAATCAGCTGAATAGATCCTTTGATCCTGGATTATCTGAATGGGCCCAGTCTAATCACATTAGTTATTAAAAGCAGAGAACCTCTCCTGACTGTAGTAAGAGGGTGATGTGACTATGAAAGAAGAGTTAGGGAAGAAGGGTTGCTGGCTTTTGAGGGGGACCACAAGACAAGGATTATGGGCAGCCTCTAGGAGGAGCTGGAAAAGCAAGGAAATTGATTTTCCCCCAAAGCCTCCAAAAAGAAAGGCAGCCCTGCCACACTTCTTATCTACAGAAATGTAAGATAACAAATTTATATTGTTTTAAGCCACTAAATTTATGGTAATTTGTCATGGCAGCAGTAGGAAACTAATATAGTACACTGCCCCATAACCTAGACAGAGCTTATACATTTAACCTTTAGGCTTTTGTTCAGAATGAGCCTAGGCAGGCACACTGATTGCTAAAATCTTTTACTATAACCAGACTACATACAAAATTTTGTGTCACAGCTTTGTTTTACTAAAATATTGAAGTCCCCTGCTAAAATAGAAATATGAAACTAGATAGATTTTTTTAAATAAAAGATAAGATATTGAACCCATGTGAGAGAAGAATGATTTTCCTTTTATTGTCTAAAAGAATCAGATTTTTAAATGTGGAACATTTAGCAAAAATTAAAGATCCACAAGTCTGATAGCTGTGGTTTCAAAAGCTGAATTTTTCTGAAGAATTTATAAAGCTAATTGAAGAAAACTGTGTCTGTACAAAATGTGAGCTTCGTAATGCTCCCAGGATCAGAAAGACCTAGAATAATCATGTTAATAATTGAAAATTGCCTTTGCCTGGCATGATTTCTCCATGGCTTCAGAAATTGCAGTATATGAGGAGTGTTCTTGATTGTCCAATTCCTGCTTACTCCTTTTACCTTCATGTAAGCATTATCATCTCTCCTTAAAATAATGAATAATTATTTCTTGGGGAAATAATTATCTAGGATGATGAACCTTTTTATTAGGACCTTTTAATGTTCATCATGTTTTGTGATGGAAAATAAATGCATCAAATCCCTTTCAAACTTAACTTTAAAGACCAACAGTTTCTCTATTTATAAATAATGTCTTAAGATGCAATTTTAAAAATTATGTTTTTAAGGAAAGTACTTTCAATATTACTGATTGATGCAAAGCCCTGGTTTTGTGTTTATCTATCTGAGCCACAGTAGCTTTTGAGGATGTCAATTTATTTTCATTAGAAAGGGTTTGGTACTAAAGAATATATAGTTGTTTTTGTCAATTTCAATAAAATGAACCTGAATACACTTTAATGAAATAAAATGTCTTATAAGAAAAAGAAAAAAACAAAATGTGCCATATTTTTTAAAATGGGCTTGTCAGTTTTAAATCCATTATGGACAGGGGCCTCTTTGTATATATAATTATCTTTGTATTTCAAATGCATAGCCCAGTGGCAGAAACATATTAAGTGCTCAGTCAATATTTGTGGAATAAAAAACCATTCCTTGCCCATATTCATTGAATGTATGCCACTTTAATCTTGTTGAACTTCTATCAAAAAATAATTTTATCATCAGTAAGAATCTATTGCTAGTAAACTCTAATAGTCTCTATATATCTGAAAATTTCCTTTATGATAGTTTAACTGGGTATAGAATTCTGGCTTGACAGATTTTTTTTTTTTTTTCTCTCTGCATGTTGAAGGCATTGTCCCATTATCTATTCTGGTGGTGATGATGTTAATGAGAAGTCTGATGTTAGTTTGTCATTTCTTTGTAGGACATCTTGTCTTTTCTCTCTGGTAGTTCTTAGAGTATATGCTTTATCTGTGATGTAACAAAATACAGATTTATTATCATTTGTCCCACTAGGGATTCTCTCTCCTTTTTCAGTTTGGGGATTCCTGCGTTCTTCAGTTCCCTGCCATTATCTCCTCCATTTTCTCTTTACTCTCCTTCTAGCGTTTTAGAAATTTTGGTTTGTCTTCTGCCATGTTTTCTGTCTCTTAATTTCTCTTTTCTTTTTTTTAAAAAATATCTCTGTACTACATTTGGAGTAATTTTATTCTTCCAGTTTATCAACTATCATAGGGCTGTGTAGTCTGCTGCTTACCCCATATTTTGAGTTTATTTCTATCTCTATTTTTTATTTCAAAACTATTTCATTTTTAAAGTTTGCCTTTGATTCTCTCTCAAATCTGCCTATATGATGCCCAATTTTTGCTGGTGGATTCTATTCCTTCCTTTATATTTCTGGACGTGCTACTGATTTGAAGTCTCTTTCAGATTGCTTTATTATCAATAATTTCTCTGATATGAGTTCCAATATTTGTTACATCTGCTCACTTTCATGGTGGTGGTTTTTATATGTTCTTTATAATTTTTGCATTCCTGTTTCCTGCCCCCATTGGAATCACAAACATACTCTGGATTATGAAAGTCTTCCTGTGGTATGTTTTTGCATTCACCCCTCATTGAGATCTATGGTTTTCACTGGTTCTGGGCCAGTTTTTTATGATTTTCAGCTTAGACTTTCCATACCACCAGGTAGAGCAAAATCAGATTCCACAAATGGCACAGGCTGGTGTTCCATTTTGTCACCAGTGATTCATTCTGTTGCAGTGGTCCCCAACCTTTCTGGCACCTGAGACCAATTTCATGGAAGACAATTTTTCCACAGACTGGGAGGGATGGGGGGATTGTTTTGGGAGGTGCATTACATTTATTGTGCAGTCAAACCTCTGCTAATGTTAATCTGTATTTGCAGCCACTCCCCAGTGCTAGGATCACCACCTCAGCTCCACCTCAGATCATCAGGCATCAGATTTTCATAAGGAGCTACAACCTAGATCCCTCACATGTACAATTCACAGTAGGCTTCGTGCTCCTATAAAAATCTAATGCCATGGCTGATCTGACAGGAGGTGGAGCTCAGGTGGTGATGCAAGCAATGAGTAGCAGCTATAAATACAGATGAAGCTTCGCTCACTTGCCTGCTGCTCACCTCCTGCTGTGTGGCCTGGTTCCTAACAGGCCATGGGACCTGGACCTGTCCATGGCCCAGGGGTTGGGGACTGCAGATCTAGAGTCAGAAGAAGGTAGCCTGCTTCTAGCCTGTGTCCCTGGATTGGGCTTTCCTAGCTTTAGTTTGTAAATTGGATATCTTTTTCATTCCTCTTGTGTTTTTTGTTTGTTTCTTTGTTGTTCAATGCAATGAGTTAAATCATTTCCATCTCCCTTCTACATATGGGATCCTGCGGGACTCTAACTTCAGACCCTCCCCCTACAGGCTGCTGAGCTTCAGATTCCACCACCACCATGTTACTTCTTTGTTTGGAATACCTAGAGATTCTGCTTCCTTACTTTTGAGCTCAAGTGTAATTTTGCTGTTGTTATTATTAAATTGTATTCAGTATTTCTCTTTTTGGGAGAAGATGGAGACTTTCCACTAGTCACACCATACCATCTTGTCAGGAAAACTGGAACAATACAGTTTAAAATTATTTATTTCTTGACCCACTGTTGGTAACAATTTATATTAAGCAAGCAACCCATTTTCTGTAAAGTGAGTATATTTCTATCTATAATTCAACCAACTGTAGTTAACATGTTAAAATCACTAAATATTCTTGTAACCTAGTGATAAAGTGTAAGATTTATGAAAACGGTTTATTTAATTATGACATAAAGATTATTTTTATATTTGTCTGCTTACATAAAATTAAGTAACTGAAAGATTGCTTAGTAATTTTGAGAGAAATTACTGAATTTAAAAATTTTGGATATTCCATTTTTATGCTATTATTTGTATAATCATTAATTTTTATCCTCCTTTGGGATAGTAGATATCAGCATGTGAATCAGTATGCCCACAGCCTTGAAATAGACATATCATATTATTTGTATTTCTTTACTATCTTTCTTTAAGATATAAAAATAATTTTTCTCTATATCATCTTTTTAAAGATCTAGGTTTACATCTTCTGACAATGATTTCAGTTGGTCTACTTTATCAAAAAGATTATTGGGAAATAGTAAAACATTCTCCTTATTTGACTGAAAATGACTATTTTTTCAGACATAGTTTTTGTTTCCTTCCCTTTTTTCAGGCACGTAAAGAAAAAGTGAATGCGGATACACTGACACATGCAACGAAAGGCCAGCAACCAAGTGAAGGAAGTGTTTCGTCTCCTCTTTACATCTCGTACCCTGTAAGCCAGAAGAAGAAAAAAGTCTACCGTACAGACCAGACCACCTTCATAATTGGAGAAACACCAAAAGGAATCCGCAGGTATGTCATCTGTAAGAACACTAGACTTTAAGACTAAATCTCAAAAGAAATATAGCTCCTTCATAAAATATACAAATTATTTGAATTATAACCATACTTGGCATCTGAATATTTCAGAAAAATCTGAATTTAAAAGATAAATTGCAGATATTTTCAATGTTGTTAGAAGACTAACCCCTGGACTGATTTTAAAAAAGAAATCATTTTAGATAGCAAAATAAAATATTAAATACTTAAGGGCATTTTATTCATTCAATCATTAAATATCTATTGAGCACCTAATATGCACCCAGGCATTATGTATGTGTTATAAGAAAAAAAGTGGACAGGCTGCCTTGAAAGAGAATAATCAATGGGGAGGAGGTGGAACCATGGTTCTATTGGGTCGTCAGGGAAGACCTGTGTACATGGGTGGCATTAAGTTGAGACCTGAAGGATAACCATACAGAGAACCAGAGGGAGAGCATCTCTGAGGAGGGAAGAGGTTTGGTGTGGTCGAGGAACGGAGCAAAACCGGGGGACTCAGTGTAGCATAAACCAGCAGAGAGTAGCATGAGATGAAGACAGAGACATAGACAGGGCCGGAGCATGTGAAGCCATAGAGACTGTGGCAAGAGCTTGGATTTTGTTCCAAGTGCAGTGGGAAGCTACTGAAGAACGACATGATCTAAGGTATGTTTGTAAAAGATTGTTCCAGCTTCCCTGTGGAAGAGAGCAAGGTAGATGAGGGGAGATGAGAAAGAACTAGGTGGCGGTTTGCACCAGAGTGGTTGCGGTGAAGATGGAACCAAATGGATGAATTCAATTTGGTGACGGACTGGTTTGGGAAAGAGATCAGGATTACTTCTAGCTTTCTTTCTTGAGCAATAGAGTGAATGGGGAAAACTAGGAGGGAAACAAATTGGGAGTGAAAAAATCAGGAGTTCTCTTTTGCTCATATTAAACACAAGATTCTGTGAAAATGTCAAATAGGTGATGGATATGCTACTCTGAGATTGAGGATTGGAGATTTAAATTTGGGAGTCATCAGCATAGAATTTATATATGTTTTTTAGAACCATGGGACTGTGTGAGCAGCCTAGGAACAGAGCACAGAAAGGAGGGGAGACACACCAGGACAGAGCCCGGAGGCAGCAGGTGTCAGCAGAGTGGTCTGAGAAATAGGAGGCTCAGTACAGGGTCCTGAAGTCCAAGAGAAGTAAGAGTTTGAAAAAGGAGGGAGTACCTAACTTTATCAAATGCTGCACAGAACCCGACCAGACGAAACGGGAAAGTGCCCACTGGAAGTGGCAGCAGAGAGCTCACGCAGCACCTTGGCACAAGCAGCCTGAGAAGCAGGGGGCAGATGCTGGTGTGCGACGGGCCAGCGGCGGTGGGGAGACCCTGTGGCAGCTCCTTAAGTTTGGATGTGAGAAGCAGCAGTAGCTAGAGGGCCTTGTAGAGCCAAGGGTAGGTTTTTTTAAAAGTTGGGAAGATAATATGATAGAACCTGTTTGTATGTTGAGGGAAAAGACTAATAGGTAAAAAAAAAAAAAAAAAAAAAAAAAAAGAGAGAGAGATGCCAGAGAGGTGGTCACAGAAAGAGAGAAGTTCTGGAGGCAGGAGAGGGCGGCACCCAGACCGTGGCCAATGTCTGGCCTCAGAGGCATTGAAAGAGAAGGGACGAACATGGGCACAGATATTGGTGACATTTTCTCAATGAATTGAGAACTAAAGCCATCATTTCAAAGGAAGAGAGATTTAGGGAGAGAAACATTATGAAATAAATCATTTCTAAAGTAGGAAAGCAAGCTTAGTGGGAGCAGAATTCCTGGGTGATGCCAAGTCCCTGTGTGAGAGTAATTTCAGTAAAACCATCTGTCCAGTTGTGCATGTTTTATTCAGAAGCTTCAACTGCTTTGTTGCAGACACAGCATAGGGAGATGGCTGGGTTTTACCAGGGGTTAGAATGGAGGCAGAGTGAAGCAAGGAAGCTAAAGGATGTTTATAAAGGAGCGATTACGAAGTCGAACCTAAGATGGACAAGGGATGGCTGACGGATGGTGAGAAAACAGAAGAGTCAGTGAACTGGATGACTTGATGAGGTCACAGGTGTATTACAGCTTTGCTGTCATGGGTGGTAATTGAGCAGTTGAGCTGGAGCCTGAGATGACTGAATTCAGGGATGTGGAGTTTGTGCAGTTGATGGTAATGGCGATGGCAGTATATAACCTTGGAAGTAGGAGGCTAAGAGAGTTGAGATATGTTTTTGGAGGTGAGGTCAAGAAAGCGGTGGGCCAGGTGTTGGGTGGGACATCCACATGGATATTGATGTTATCAAGGACAATGGCAGGAGATGGGGTTGGGAGCAGGATTAATCCAGGCTCTTGAGGATTTATTCACTAGCAGGAAGCCACTAAGGGGTCCGTTAACAAAATGGGAGGGAGAATGGTTTACCTGGATAGCATAAACCTTAAAAAGGGAAAGGAGTTTTCTGCAAAAATAATGGTCTGGAAGCAGCAGTGTGAAGCACAGACCCTGAGGTGAGAGCTGTGAGACTCTTGCCTTGGCAGTGTCTTCGGGGCACAGAAGGACCATTCAGCATGGAAAGGGAAGGCACAGGGGAGTTGGTAGATCACAGCCTGGTTCCAGGGGCAGCGAGGAATGGTTCAGAAGGTTGGGGGACTGGATTAGCCCAGGGATGCACAGCTGGAGGGGATGAGAGGCCAGTGGTAGTGAGTGGCTGAGGTCAGCAGGGATGGAAGCCTAGTCGGACTGGTCCTGCTGGTCTCTGGGAACAAGAAGAAAATGGTGCTGGCTCCGTGGGCTCAAAATATTTCCCTCAGGGCTTTGGCAACTCCCAGGCAATTCCTCCTGCAGCTGCCCAGGGAAGGGCTGATCCCTCAGCTCCTCGGGGTGCTAGTGGCAGGTTGGAGTGTGGCTCTCAGCTGCCCGTGGTTGCACAGAAATGTGAACACCTCCCACGCTGCCACACAGAGTGTCTCCCCACAGACAGAGCTACAACAATGATTCTTGCAGTGTGCCTTTCCATCTTAGATAGTTACTTTGCTGGGAGGCCAACCATATACATTTTAACAGTCTTCAGGAGCCCGTGTATCTTCATCCTCCTTAGCATCCTATATTAAAAAAAAAAGTATTAACAGCTGTTAGTTTTTGCCTTCCTTCCCTTTTCTCTCTACCTGCCTAGGGAATAAGTGGCTCATGCTAAGTAAAAAAAGTGAAGGATGTCTAATATTAGAATGCCAGAATCTGAACTCTGCACAATGTCCAGACTACTAACACCTGCTCTGTCCTGCTAACCATCCTAGTCGATCAAAATCAGGACGGCTCCACACTGCAGCCACCTGATTATCTGAATACGTGCCTAGACCTACCTTTCCTTCAGGAAGCTTAGGCAGAGAGAAGGTGATTTTAGCAGTGTTCCACCCCAGTTCCTCCAGATAAAGGGAGAGGATTTTGAATTTTATCCATGATACATAACTACTTTTTTTTTTTTTTTTTTTTGAGACAGTCTTGCTCTGTCACCCTGGGTAGAGTACATGGCGTCATCATAGCTCACTGCAGCCTCAAACTCCTTGGCTCTGGTGATCCCCCTGCCTCAGCCTCCCAAGTAGCTGGGACTACAGGCACACACCACAACACCCAGCTAATTTTTCCAGTTTTAGTAGAGATGCTCTTGCTCAAGTTGGTCTGAAACTCTTGACCTCAAGCGATCCTCCCTCCTCGGCCTCCCAAAGTGCTAGGATTACAGGTGTGAGCCACCATAACTACTTCTGATATACCATAACTACTTCTGAAAGATACCTGTCTTTGGTGTCCCTTTTTTCCCCCTTTCCCTAAGTGGCTTATAGGTATCTGCTCTAGTTTATAAATTTTTCCTTACAAAGTGCTCCCTGGTTGTACCTTGCATTTCCTTAAATTCTTAGAGAAAGTTCTTTTGAAAGCCCAGAATTAGGAAAGTGAGTTAGAAGGTAAAAATAAAATGAATGATAATGATAACTTATCCTGTAAGGGGCAACCATATGGCATGACTTAATTGCAGACTACGCATATAAAATGAAGTTAAAAGCAGCTCTCTTCCCAGAGGTAGCAGGCCACAGGGTCACAGGTGAGATCATGGTTTCAGCACAGCAGAGGTGAAGTTACTTTGGCAGCTGCTGAGACATCACCACGTCTTGGATAAATAGAAGTCATCAGCTTGTAACTTTGCCAATCACTTCATCTTTACAAGCACAAATAGTTATTAGAAAGGCCATGAAAATGGATTTGGAGATGATTAATAAACAAAATAATATCCCATTACTTCATGTGAAGTGAAAATGGAACTTTCTAGGAACATGCTTGTTGTTTTCCAACAAGAACATTGGCAATTTCCAGGAAAGAAATTTGGAAGCTGTATTTGTGTTATTAAACATGCTGTTGGAGATGAGAGTGGCTGTTAATCAAGCATGTATAGTATCTGGATTTGGAACAGTTAACAAGACAATGTATTGAGTTCTAGAAGTCATGCTGTTCATCTGAAGCCACAAAAGAAAGTCATGAGTACACATTATGGACTGCCACTAACATCAAAGGAAACACAAACTATATATAACCTGGTCTGAGTGGCAAAAATAAAGGTGGCATTAAAGTTCCTATTTACATACATTAAAAATAAATCATTATTTTACCCTAAGGATTCTCTGTTGTGCATAGGATAAAATTCAAACTTCCGAACTTGGTATACAGACCCCTTCTGATTTTCAGCCTGTTCCTTAGCAGTTTCTCCTGCCCCCCGTGCACCAGGTCCTCTTGGAACTGGGCCTGTGCACATGCCCTCTCCCTGGCAGGCTTCCTTGCTCATCGTTACCTGACTGACTTGAGGTAACCTCAGAGAGGCCTTCCCTACCCGCCTTGCCCACCACCAGCCACTGGGGTAGGTACCCCTTCTGTGAGCGCCAGGAGGGCCCTGTATTTACCTCATGGTAAATTTACATCTTGTGATTTATAACTCTATTCTAGTTTGATTTTCACACGTTTTCTCCCCCGACTAGACTGTAAACTCCTGGAAGATAAGCAACAGGGTCTTGTTCACTGTTGGATAATTCCTACCTAGCACATAACAGGGCTCTACAAATATTTGTTGAATGAATAAATTAATGTTTTAAGGAACTATTGTACAAAATATAAATATAATTCTAAAACTTGGTGGCTTTTAATCATGTACTATAATACCATCTGTGGCTTTTATTTAAAGGAGTGCTTACAAACAGTTGGGTTCTCCTGACTCATGGCCCAAACTCAACATCAGCAAAGCAATACCCTCTCTCTTAGTCTGCTTGGGCTGCCATAACAAAATACTATAGACTGGGTGGCTTAAACAACAGAAATGTATTTCTCACAGTTCTGGAGGCTGGGAAGTCCAAGAACAAAGTGTTAGCTGATTTGGTTTTGGGAAGGGCCCTCTTCTTGGCTTGCAGATGGCTGCCTTCTCCCTGTGTCCTCACATGGCAGAGAGGAAGAGGGAGTGGGAGGGAGGGAAAGAGACTGTGCTAGCTCTCTGGAATCTCTTCTTATAGGAATGCTAATCCTATTGGATTAGGGCCCATCCTTATAACCTCATTTAACCTTAGTTACTTCCTAAAGGCCCTATCTTGAGATACTGTCACATTGTGGGTTAGTTCTTCAATGTAATTTTTGGGAGGACACAGTTCAGTCCATAGCACCCTTACCTGGGGAAAGGAGCAGAGTTTCTTGCCCAGGGTCTCTAAACAATCCTTCTACCCATGTCTTACCAAAGTTCTAGAAGGCCCATTTCCTCATATGTGCATATAATAGCTTTTATTAATATCATATAGTAAGGATGCAACTCACTTCTTCAAATAGTATCTCACTTCTTAGTTTAGCTGTCTGTACTGAAGTTAGAGCAATTATGGTGATAAAAGAATCTAGGTTTATCAGTTTAGAACTTTCCCTCAGGCTCATCAAAAAGTCTTAGGAAATTTCTATGTTATATTTGTGGAAGAAGGGGAAAAGGAAAAGGAAGGAAAAAATTCTTAATTTTTCATGATTTTTTCTATTTATTAAGACCCTTGACAATTTTATTTCTTGGGACTTGAGTATAATACAGATTTTCAAGTACAGATCATATAAATTATGATTCTCCTGTCAGTCATAAATTGGCTCACTGGAGGAGTAGCATGCTGGGCTCCCATAATTCCCAGGAAATACCTAATAGTATAAATCAGAATAACATAAAAATCTGGTGATTTCATGAGCTAAAATATTTTTTTTCAGTAGCATAAGGAAAGAGGCCACATTCTACTAGGATAAAATGCATTTTCATCATGGAATTAAACAGACATGTATTCAAGGAACAAGATTATATTGCTTTGCCTCTACATTTCCTGTCACTGATGATGAGTTCTTTAAAAATAAAATGTAATAAAAATAACCATTGGTTTTATTCATTAAATCTTTAGAAAACAATTTGAAGAAATGGCGTCTTACTTTAACTCGTCTTCTGTAAAGGAATTTGCTAAACATATAACTAATGCCACAGCTGAAGAACGACAGAAAATGCTAAGAGACTTTTATGCTTCTCGATATCCAGAGGTAAAAGAATTTTGGGGGGATTCTGCTTCAGAATTCATCAATTCTGCCTGTGAGGAAGGAAAGCCAGTCAGGAAGAAATCTGAAAAGAGAGAATCTCTTCTAAAAGAAAAGCTGTCAGATCCTGAAACTTTGTCATTTAAAGATTCTACCAACAAAATTTCCCAAATTTGTAGCCCAAAAATATATAAAGGAAAAGCAATTAAGTTTCAAAATCATGCTTCCTGTAGAGAAGAGTTGTGCTCTAATGACACAGAAACTAAGAAATCACCTATTAGCTCTACCCAAGAGATTGACAAGGGGAAAAACAGCCAAGCATCCAAAGATAGTGTAGCGTCCCGTTATCCGAACAGTAAGTCTGCTGCATGTGAGAGAGAGTTAGAAAACACCATGAGAGACCAACAGGACCTCACAAGAACGGGCATTTCAAGAAATGGACCCCTTTTCAAATTGGAAAACAGAAAGGTAGAAAATCCAGTGTTAGAAAACACTTCTGTGGTAGGCTTACTCGGTGATACTTCTATTCTTGACGACCTCTTTAAAAGTCAGGGGAGCAGTCCCACACAACTGCCAAAGAAAGTTCTTTCAGGGCCCATGGAAAAAGCAAAACGGAGACCAAAAGATTTCTGGGACCTCCTGAATGAGCAGAATGATGACAGTCTTAGCAAACTCACCGACTTGACAGTCATAGAGACTCTGTGTGAAAAAGCACCCCTTGCCTCGTCCTCCAAAAGGAAAGGTGAGCTAGAAACTTCACTTTGGAAATCAAATAAGAAATTTTTGTGGAAGCAATTTAACTCAAGCGATTCAGATGAAAACACAACCAATACACAGAGTGATACATAGCATATAAATGAATTGCTACACCAATGAGCGATCACTGTTTACAGCACTCTGTTCTGTACTAACTGTGTTATCTTGAACACAGTTCTCAACATGTATGTTTATTAAAGTCTTGCTTTAGAGTTTTTTAAAGTCTAAGATATCATGGATTCAGGAGCTTTTTGATGTCTGATTTGATCTTTTAAACATATGATTGTGTTATAATATAAACCTCTGTTATGAAATGGAAAAGGTTCTAGATTTGTTATTAGGAGACCTGGGGCATCTCTTATCATATAATTATGTGACCTTAGACAAGTCACTTGTCCTGGCGTGGATTTGTTTCCTACTACCAGAGATGGTTTCAACTAGATAACATGAGTGTCCTTCCAGTTCAAAACAGCTTTGGTTCACTCTCCCAAGTTCCCTTAGGTCGTGGGGCCAAATCATGCCCACCCCCCACCCAAATCAGGTACACACTGGTGTTTTTCTTTCTTACTAGCATTTGGAAAATTATTAAGTATTTTCCTTTTGCCTCGGTATCATGTTCTATTATTATTAAATTATTTTAGAAAAAAGTCATAATTTGTACTGAATATATGGTATTGCATTGAAATGGTCATTTTCTAACAGCTCAAAATAAAACTATTATGATTTAATGAATATAAATAAAGGTTTATATAGTACTTTTGTATTTCTTAAGTATGAATGAATATTTGATTTTATTTGAACCTCTTATATTTTGTTGAATTTAATGTATATGGTTTAAACTAGAATGTGCTCATTGTTGAATTCATTTATTTAGAAGCGTCCATTATTCAGCCCCTATGTTCTGTGCTAGGAGCTTGAACTTTACAGGTGAGGTACAGCTACAGGTAAAAGAAAGGAAATAATATCTGTCAAGAATCCTGTCTGTGCAGCCCCCGGCATCATGCCTGCACATTGTAGGCAGGGACCTGAGGCTTCTGCTGACCCGGGTTCGGATGAGCTGTTGCAGCTTTCCCTCCATTAAGCTTGCAGGGCTGTGATGGCAGGAGGTGTCCATCCAGAAAACAGCAATAAACCAGGAAATGGTTGTGCTTAGAGATGATCGTTACTGTGTTGAGAGAGGGCTTCGGAGTACCCCGGATGTGGAGCCGTTGCTCAGAAGTGAAAAAAACAAGAATCTTTTCTCAAGGGACTGAATGGCCAAGTATGTTTTTTCTTTAGAACAATGTCTTGCCCTGGAAAACTGTGAAATATATTTTATATCATGACCCAGTACATATGTGTTCAGACATATATATGATTGAAATAAAATGCTGATGAAGTAATATTTACACTTAAGGCATGTAATATACTTTGACAGTTTGCTCTTCTAGGATTGTGTGTGTGTTTTAATGCTCTCATAACCCACTAAATTGATTTCATGGCCCACTGAAGATTGGGAACCATAGTGTGAAAAACACTGCTTTAGGCTATATAGATTTTGTGCTACTTGCATCTGATTTGTGTCCAATAACAAAATGGACTTATGAGATGCTACATGTCACCATTTAGGGGCTTTCTGTACAATGAATGCATGATGTAGTCTGTGGAAGACTTGACTTACAGATGTTTTTAGCCTGCTGTGTGATCAGCTATATGAAGAGCTCTGTTCAGTAAATGGATTCGACAATATAGTTCAGACATTTTAATAAAAGTACATCTTTCATGATATAAAATATCTTTTAAATTTTTTATATAGACATGACCTTAGAATCATAAAATGATATGCATACAGATATTAGCTCTATATTCTTCAAGTATAAATCAATACTATTAAAAAGACTTTTACCAGTGATAGTCAAGATGGGAGCAAAAATGCAGACCTAGAGTTTAAAAATGAGTTTCCAACAGTTGTCTGTGAAATCTTTATTCCTATCATGTAGGAACAGTGTGCCAGGAAGAATGCAGAGTTGGGTAGGAAAAGGAGCCAGTCCGTGTCTTAGAGGAGAAACTGTCAGGATTGACTCCTTACAGTGGAGTGGTGCAAAGATTTGGTTCAACCATTGATGAATCTGAGAACAGACACTACGAAAGTTTGATAGTAAGAATCCTTCCTACTCCCACCCTACTGGTGGTGGGTCACGGAGTCCTGCCAACTAAATGGGTGGCCTTAGGAAAATCCCATACCTTCTTTCAGCCTCAGTTTTCCCTGTAAATTAGAGATGGACTGGATTGGTGGTGTTCAAACATTTTTTTTTAAGCAACTGAACTGTATCTTAATCAGAAACTCAATTATTAAAACAATTAAAATGAAGTTTGTTGGTTCAAGAAGCACCTCCATGGCTCCATGGAGCACTAGTTTGAAACCACAGGGATGAGATCATTGCTAAGAAACCTTCCAACTTCAAGTTTCCATGATTCTACTTGCCACAATCTGTCTTTTTTACTTCTTTTTAAAGCAATGATACAGTTTCTGGCTGCTAGCACTCACCACACAGCTATTAATATTGGAAACTGAGGCAAGATACCGAGTGACTTTTGCATTTCACTTCCTTAGGATTCTCTTAAAGCCCTGAAACCACCTCTTCAAGGAAATTGACAACATCTGCAAGTGGTGCAGCTGCTCCTAAGTATTCAAGAGAAAGGAGTTTAGTTTGCAGAGATGAGCTGGTGATAAACTTTTCATCAGTCCACAGAAAATGAGAAATCCACTGGAAACATAAGGTTGTTTTCTTTGATTTTGAGACAAGGTCTCACTACATTGTCCAGGCTGGTCTTGAACTCCTGACCTCAAGCAATCCTCCCACCTCACCTACTGAGTAGTTGGGATTACAGGTATGAGCCACCACGCCCAACTCTTGTTTTTTAATTAAAGTTCAATGTGTGCAGTTTTTAAATTCTGAAGTTATCCTTCCTTTAGGATGTCAGAATAGCCCTCTTTTATGAAATGATGGTAGATCATAGCTTTTAGTTTTTTTTCATTGTTCCTACTTGATATAAAACTTGGTAACCATATGTCAGTCCCAAAAATTTTATTAGACATTTACCAGTCTGTAAAATCCAAAAGATGGGAATCACTGCCAGCCTTAAAGGTCATTTGTTACATGTGAGAAAATAGAGTTCCATGGGTCACTATGTCACAAATCCAGTTAACAGTGGATCTAGGACTCACCAAGGATGTCATTGAACATGTAAGATCAGATGAGAAGCGTACACCTGCAAAGAACCAAGAGTGCAGATCACCTACTTCTCATGTAATCATCACTGATGTGACCTTGTTTCTGATTCCATCTTCCACCTACATTTACAAAGCATCCTCCACCCGATGCTTCTCGGAAGCCTTACAGGGATGGTTCATAAGCCACTTTCCCCAGGGTGACAGCCCCTGTGCTCTGCAGGATGTGGGGCTGGCTCCACATGATGCTTATGGCAATCAGGAAAAACATCTCACTTCTTTGCTAAAGGGCAACCCCAGGAGAGCTGTCTTGCCTCATGGGGTCTTGCAGGGTTTTACCTATGAAAACAGGGCTTGTGGTGTTTACTCTCTGCCCCTGGGGGGAAAGACAACAGATTCACCCTTCCTTCCAGAGTCCAAGGCTGTGTGCTTCCCAGCCCCAAGGCTGGCAGGTCAGAACCACCTGCAGAGGCTTTTAAACACACAGATGCCCAGGTTCCTCCCCAGGAGAGTCTGGTTCAGGGGGTCTAGGGTTCAGCACAGGCACCCTTTTTATTTTTAAAGTTTCACAATAATTCTGATGTGCCAATGCTTTGAGCTTTGTCACCATGCAGGACTCACCTGCCTGACCTTCCTTCCCCCTGGGACACACCGTTTCAAAAGAGGTGCTTCAGTTGCCCCACCACAACCCCACCCCCAACCCCTGTGTGAAACCGGAGGACATGCAGCTGAGCTCACAAGGGAGCCCACTCTGCTTTTTTTTTTTTTTTTTTTTTTTTTGGCCCTAAAGTTGTTTTTATGTTCCTACAAAAACTCCACACATATTTGTACACCATGTTCATAATAGCATTATTCACAATAGCTAAAACAGGAAAGCAACCCCAGTGTCCAGCGATAGATGAACAGATTAGCAAAGTATCTTATCTTGGAAGATAAGGAAGGAAATTCTGACTCATGCTACAGCATGGATGAACCTTGAGGACAGTATGCAAAGTGAAATAAGCGGACACAGAGGGGCAAATGTAGGATTCCACTTACATGAGGTATGTAGATTAGTCAAATTCATAGATACAAAGTATTTAATGGAATGGTGGTTGCCAGAAGCTAGAAAGAGGGAGAAGTGGGGAGTTATTGTTTAATGGTATGAAGTTTCAGTTTTACAAGATTTAAAAGAGTTCTGAAGATGGATGGTGGTGATGGTTGCACAACAATATGAACTTAATAACACTAAACTGTACACTTAAAAATGGTTAAGATGATAAATTTTATGTTTTATGTTGTATTTTACCAAAATAAAAAAATGAAAAAGGCATCACCAAAAGAAACTCCTCACCAAAATGTGCTATATGCCAAATTTTGACATATTGATTGACTTTATATTTCACTTATAAATTTGAAATTATAAGTCTCAATTTTATTTGGTTTTTACATTGTTGTTCCATATAAGACCTTATCATGAAAAAAGGTTCCACTAATTTAAAAAAGTAAAAAAAAATCCCCACACAGGATTGTTTTTCTGATTATACTTTGTCAATATGCATTTTATTTGCTTTGCTGCAGGTTAACAAATTATGGTGGTTATATTCATTTCCGAAATTTCCAAATTTAAGACCAGTCTTAATTATATCAATATGCTGCCTTCCTGTCGGTGGACACAGATAATACCTAATCATCATTCTTGTTTTTTTACTGCTCTCTTGTAGATAAAAATCAAGAATGCCTCTTTCTACAGATACCTTTTTGGTTAGCTAAATGGGCCCCTCAGTCTCATTGAAAGAAATAACTAAAACTCACTTTATTTTGTTTCAGTTTATCTGATGGGGGGAAAAGTGTGCCTCATTTATGTGTCACTGAGGAAACTCTCTTGAGTTGTCAAACTAAAATACAAATTATTGCCCCGCCATACCGTCTTTTAACTTTGGATTTTCTTTTTTTGTAAAGTGGGACATGCTTCTGGACTGAAAGATAAAAACTTCAAAATTCATATTTTTTTTTCTTTTCTATAAAAGGGGGAAAAAAGATTAATTTTTCAAAACGTAAGTGCCAATATGCAGTACATGAGAACCTCTGATCTCACGGGGTAAGAGCCAGCCACTCTGACCCCCTCTGCCCACCTGCCAGCACCCGCATTGTGCTGCCAGTATTCAATCTTGTCTTCCTCCCTGCCAGGACTCACCGCCCTCTCTTCCCTTTGCCAATACCTACGTGGCCTTCCTTCCCTGCAGCCTCACAAAGCTCCATGTGTCTTCCATGCCAGCCCTGACCCCCAAGTCATGCTTACCAAGCTCAGTGGAGCCTCAGTGCCCTGCCCAGCAACCTAATAGGTTTCCCTCCTCAGTCAGCTCTCTCCCCCTCTCCCCAACCCTGCACCAAACACCATCCTATTCCCCTATTTTAGTAGATACCTCACCCTCCTACTTCACATGGGGGAAAATGCCTTCAGCAGAGTTAAGCAGGCAGAATGAGGTGAGAGCAGCACTGGAAGACATCTGGGACACTCTGGAGGCCAGATCACTAGGCACGTCATCCCCAAGGACTGCAACTAATTTACTGACATGCCAGGAAAAAGCAAACCTGGTCAGTCCCTTGGAGCCCTGACATAGGTGCCATTCACCTGCTAAAATGGCCCAGAGCCTGCCACAATGCCCTGAAAGACACCTTAGGGAAAGGCAATATGCCGAGAATGTTGGGGTGGACAAGCAGGTCTCAGGAACCTTCGAGTGACCCTTACGGGGGCAGGTAAGGAAGCGGACAGGACCCACCAAGGAACTCAGCCACAAATGATGAGTGCTCCCCAATGGCGGAAACAAGGAAGGCCTCCAGAGTTCAAAAGGAGGAGAAACATGCTTTGGGCCGGAGTGATCAGAAAAGGTCACCCCCAAATTGTGGGGATGGGTAGGTTGCTAGGCCCAAAAGAATGGGAAGGCCAGGACACCCCTTCGCCTTTAAAACCCCAAATGAGCAGGGACATGGGCCTTTTTAGTACAGAAGTTCATGTTTTGGATTGGCCAAACACAAAAGAGCTTCTGACAATTAACCCAACCTCCAAGATACGCGCGAGTCGCGAGGCTGGGGGGGGGGGGGGGGGTTGAGGTGGAGTTGAGGGACAAAAGGGCGCAGGGGGCGCCACACCAAGAGGCCCCATGAGGTCATTTGACCCGAAGTGCGAAATGGAGCAGGGGCGGGGGCAGGCAGCGCTGCGCGGTCATTTCCCGCGGCGAGCCCAGACTCCGAGTCCGGGCGAAGGGAGGCTGTTTGCTTTTCCTCCCCGGCCTGTTGCTCTTTGGGCGGGTGTCCGCCACCCTGGAGCCCGGGGGGCCGCCCGCCCAGCTTAGCAGCTCGGCCCCCCACGCCCTTACGGGAGAAGCGCCGCCGCGGGGGAAGCCGCCTGGCACGCAGCCCCACCCTGCAGGCAAATGCCAGGGCTTGTATATTGTGGAAATTGTTTCAAACAGTATAGAGCTCGTTTCAACTTTCTCTGTCAGTTTCCAAAGGGCCACCGCGGCCGCTGGGGACCGTCGCTGGAAACCCCCGCTGCCAGGCCACAAAACCCAAGCTGGAGAGCCACCGCCCCCAAGCAGGGGGACAGTCTGTTCCTCCGAATCAGGTTTATCTTCCGTTTGAGGAAAAGAGAACGAACGAAAGCTAATTAAGTTACGCTCTGGCTGTATTGATGCAAAGCATGAACGTTAACTCCGGGGGCTTATGCCTCGAGGGCGTGTTATCTGCCATTAGCCGCAAACCTGGGACAGGCCCCCTGTCCCTCGGCGCGCGGGAAGCGACGGGTGGCGGGCTGCACCTCTCCGCCAGGCCGCCGCGGGCCTCGGGGCTTATCCACCGCGAAGGGTGGGGCAGCCCTTTGTGGGGTCCTCCCCTGGATGGTTAAGAACCCCACGGCCCGGGGAACGAGGCAGGGCAGCGCGGGGCGGGGAGGGGGACAGGGAATCCCTGGCTAGCGAGGGGCCGGTCGGGGATCCTGGGCTGCCATTGGAGGGGGTGTGGGGGGGGGGAATTCCGGCTGGCAGGGGGTGAGAGAGGGTGGGGACCCCGGGCTTGCGGTGAGAGAGAATTCTTCCTGTACCCCTGTCTCCCGAGTTAGTGGCGCACCGGTGGCGGTCCCCCCGACCCCGCGCCAAGACACTACTCGAACCCCGCGGGGGCAGAATTCGGCGGGGTGTGCGCGGCGAGGCCCTCCGCCGGCAGCCGCCGGGGCTTGGGGGAGCCGGAGCCGAGGGGGCCTCCCCGGCTGCCCGCGCCCTTCTCCGCCCTGGACGCGGACGGCGCGCGGCCGTCGGGTGTGAACGGCGGCGGTTTCTGCGGTCTGGACGGCGGCCCGCTGGAAAACCAGCCTCAACTTGATCCCGAGCGCGTCTAACTGAGGTCATGGGAAGCTGGAGGGCGGAGGCGCCGGCAAGGTCGGCGGGACGGGAGCCCGGACTGAGCACTGAGGTGCGGAGGGAGGAAGGAAGGAAGCCTGGCACGATGGAACTCCGGGCCGCTTCCAAGCCGAGTGTCAGCGAGGGCCCCCGGGGCTCCGCCAGTCACGCCTGGCAACCGCGAAGCTGACCCGCCAAGGAGGAAATCGGGCTTAGCACCTCCGCAGACTCCACCTAGACAAGGGCCAGCTGCGCCGGGAAACGGGCCCCCCACGTACCGAAATACTCCTGCTCCGGGCGGAACCCCACCCCTGCGCTCGCAGCGCCTTCGGGGCCTGCTCGCTCGGCCTCGAGTCCCAAGCCACACGTCTTACGCCCACGCCCGCCAAGACCGGCCCTGCAGCTGCTTTCCCTTCCTTCTACCTTCCTCCCGCCGGCGCCCTGGGCCAAATGTCCGTCTCCAACCTGTTATCAAGTCCTAGAGAGGATTTCTCCAAAATATTTCCTGAATCCCACTGCCAAGGGCCCTAGTTCCGCCCCTCCACCTCCCATCTGGATGTCTGCAGACTTCTCCTTGGGTTCCTAGTCTTTGGCCTCCTCCCTCCCTAATTCATTTTCCACACTACTTCCCCAAGAGCTTTTTAAAACACACAGGGACCTCGCCTGTTGTAAACCTCTTGTTTCCTCTCTTAAGCAGGCTAAGGGCGATTGGGCTGAGGAATAACGGCTTTAGGGACACTGGCTCACATTTATTAAGCACTCACTATGTGTCATTTGTTAAACACTTCAAGTGGATTTTCTCATTTAATCTGCCCAACAATCCTTCCAGGCAGGTATTATTTTTACCTGTTTTACAGAGGAAGAAACTGAGGCACGGAGGATCACATAGCTTGTGAGCAACAGAGGTGATCCAGAGCCAGTCAGTCCCACTCCAAGTCTGTTTCTCCACCCCTGCAGGGCACTTTTTCAGGAAGCCATGACCTTCCTCACAGAGATGGAATGACGCACAGCACCAGCTGTGGCCTGGAGGCCACATGGCAGCCAGTGTCTGTTAACAGCATTTCTAAATGGATCAGGCAGGTGGATGTCAGGTTCAGTTTGATCTGGAGTGCCACGAAGGCCCCCTTGCCCACCCACCTGCCTTTAGAGGATAAGTGTTCTGCCTTTAGAGGACAAGCTAGAACCATCTCCACATTGGGCTTTCAAACCTGGCTGTAAACAGCCCCTGGATGTGGATCAGGTGAAAGAGTAAGTGCAGAACATAACTAAGCGAGAGTTACTTTCTCTTTCTCAAGATGGATTTTTCTGGAGAACGGTATCTTAGTATCAGCATTTATCTGCTAGAGACTGTCTAAATCTCAGGTGTACTTAGTGACTTTATATCTATTTTCTTAAACACTAATTGCTTCCCAAAAGTGAACTGAAACAACCACATATAAAGTTGCTACTAATTATTGCTCCACAAACCAAAGTGATTCCATTCCTATGTCTGGCCATAGTCTAGTTACTTCACAAACAAAGGCAGAGCAGTTTGTACATGTAACTGCAAAGCTTTCCTTGAACTACTCAGAATCCCTTTCTCTAGCATTTGGCAGAGGCGCTGTTGACCAGGAAAAAGCTAAAGGTATAGAGCAGAGTGGATGAAGGGAAGTCAGTGACACAGACTCTTTAAAATCTGGCTAATCAGTCCCAGTGTATTCAGGAAAGAATTCGTTTTGCTTTCCTACATGGGATGAGGTGGCCCATGACATCACACAGGAAATCACTACCTCCTCCTCGAATGGTCAACTCCTTACTTTGAAGCATGTGCTCCTGGGTGTCCTTGTACCTCTCTGCCAGGCTCTTCTCAGTCTCCTTGTGGGTTTCTACTTCTTAGTTTGTCCCTTGGATTTCCTAGGATGTTATCCGCAATCCAGGGTTAGTCTCACACAACACAATTTTCTAGTGTCCCCTCCATTCACTCTCATGCTTCTAACAAATCTGTTTGTAGGTGGTTACAAATCTTCATCAGCACCCAACCTCTCTCCTCAGTTTCAGATTCACACCTTGTTACTTTGGTGTGACCGTATGCCCTTGGGTAAGCTATGGGCACCTCACACTCATTGTGTCCAAAGTGGAACTCTTCATCTTCAACTCTACACTCATCCTTCTCCTGTACTTAACTCGGTTAATGACATTACCATCAACCATTGACCTGAGCACCATCTTTTTTATTTGGCTGTTTCCATTTCTCTCATTCACTGTAATTAATTACTCAGTAACCAAGACTTCTAGAGTTCCCTCTTAAATATTCCTTAACTCCACTGCCTGCTTTCCGTTTTCCACCATCTGCCCTAAGGCCTGAACCATTGCAATAGTTTCAAGTTTTTCACTTCTTAGGTCTTCTAGAGAAATCTGCTGTATCTAGTAGAACTCTTCTGTTGCAAATGATGAATTGGCTTAAGCAAAAAGGAAACTTATTGGTGTCAGGCTGGTTTCAGGTGTGGCTTGGTATAGAAGCTCAAGGGCACCACCCAGACCCAGTGTGTCCCGCTGACCGCTCAGGTCCGCTCTCCTCCAGCTTTTGCTGGCTTTGTTCTCAGGCTGTGCTGTGGTGCCCTGATGGCAGCAGAAGCTCCTCTCACATGCTTCGGATGGTAAGTCCTACAGGAAAGCGGTGGTTACCCCAGAGCTGGGGAGAGCAGCCCCTTCTAAATCTCATGGCCTGAAGTGGTGGAGAGGTGGAAATGGGGCTGTCACCAGGAGTAGCACATACAGATCCCGAACAGCCAGAATACATCCAAAGCCCACCACACATCTGATTCTGTTATTCCCCTGCAGAAAATTCCCCAGGTCAAAGTTTGCCAATTGAAATTTTGTCAAGATGATTTGATTCTTCTGTTGAAACTCAGTCTCAATCATTGTTGAGCATTTTCATTTTGTTTGCATTGATATTTCCAGCAGTAATCTTCAGTAAGAATAAAGTTTTGAAACTGATCATTTGGGTTTACTTCTCAAGTTGCAAGGAACTGTGCACAATGTCATAACACCTCTGAGATAACTGGGGAGAGAGATGAAGAGAGATGGAGATCTTATAGTTAGGGTCCAGTCAGGAAGACCCATCTTATCCCTTAGTTTAACAGAGAGAATCTAATAT
Organism: Eulemur rufifrons; assembly: GCF_041146395.1. Lineage (NCBI taxonomy): Eukaryota > Metazoa > Chordata > Mammalia > Primates > Lemuridae > Eulemur > Eulemur rufifrons. The sequence continues at coordinate 207,265,625 of NC_090989.1, forward strand.
AGTTGGTTGAACGGGTATTGGAGGACTGAAAAGGAAGAAGGGATCAGATATAGTAACTGACTGAAGCAGCTACCATCCCTGAGGAACAAAGAGATTTTGAGAGCCCAGTTCCCAGCACGTGGAGAAGACGCCCCGTGGAGATGGAAGCAGCCCTCAGCGACCGGCTGGCATGGGGCCTCCCGGAGAGCTGGACACAAATCTCCAAGGTGGACCTGCCAGCCAGCCCTGCTGGTCTCTCTGCAGGAGCTGGTGAGGCTGGTTCTGGGAGTGAGAGAAGCCAACTAGAAAGCTGGAAACAGTGCCACTGTTGGGGTCACAGGTATTGCTGGGGCAGTGCTGACAGGAAGAGGCAGCCCCACTGGAGCACGCCAGCCCAGGGGAAGGGTCGCAGTGTGGCTCCCACCAGCACCACGCAGAGCAGAGAGCCATGGGTTTGGAGCTTAATAACTGCACGAGGCAGAAGGGGAAGGAAGAGTGGGGAAGCCTGGGGTGGGGGGTGATTCAAAGCTGTGGGAGGGAGTGGGAAAGTCTCCCCTAACCCCCGCGGGGTCAGCTGTTCTGGGACATTCATCGCTCAGAGAGAGGAACTGTCCTCAGCAACGAAAGGCGGCTCAGACTGGCTGACTTCGCTGTGAGCCTCAACGTTTCTACTTCACACCCTGAGCTTAGTAATGTCAGCCTGCTTTTAGCACGTGCACCACACCACGTGCCACACCCACCACGGGCCTCACACACCACATGCCATACCCTCACGTGCACATACCACACCACACGCACACAGCCCTGCGGATGTGCACACCACCTTTTGCGCTGACCGTCCTCGGCCTAGATCAAGGTCCCAGAAGCAATCCCTGAGACAAAGATTTGTCCCGCGAGTGATGTATTGGAAAAGAGCCACCAGGGAGACAGGTCAGGCAGCGGGGGGTGGGGGAGGACGCTCTCTAAAAGTGGCCACTCTGGGTCACTGCCCCTCCCGAAATGGAGTAGAACTGCTGCGATCATCTCTGGCTAAAAGCCACCAGGAAGGGGACACCCGGAGCTCCCAGGTGGAGGGGTGTGGACACCAGGCTCCCTCTGTCCGGGCGGAGAGCTCCGGGTACAGCTCACGCTCCAGAGTCCCGCGGACCAGGCTGGACCCACGGCCACAGGCTGCTGGCATCGCTGCACCGCGTGGGACCCTCCAAGCCCTACTCTCCTCACCCCTCACCCGCATCCCTGCAGCGCCACTGTGTCTCCGCAAGTCCTCCCGGAAGCAGATCAGAGATGGAGTTGGGGGCGCAAGAAATCTTACTAGGGGTAAGCCCTGTGCAAGTGAAGTGGAAGAGCAGGAGGTGCAGCGGGGAGCACCTCGCTGGCTGGTGCAGGCCTGACCCTGGGAAGGAGACAGGAAGAGCGCAGGGGAGGGGAGGAAGAGCGCTGCATCCCCGCACTGGCCAGAGCTGGTGGCCCCTGTGCAGCGACTCTGCCCAGTCGCGGGCTAGGAGCGGCCCTGGCTCGAGGCCGAGCCCCGCTGAAGGCGCCGGCAGCTCCAGGCCGCAGCCGGCGGCGCTGGGGGGCGCGTTTGGGCAGGGAGGGCTGAGCCGGGACCGGGGACCCACTCAGCGGCCCTGAGCGTTAAGGCTGCTGACCTGCCCCTTCTGAGGCACCAGCTTGCCTTCGCTCCTGTATCTCAGTATTTCGCTGGTTTTCCTCAAATGTCTCTGGCTTCTCTTTCTCAGAATTCTTTGCAGGTTCATCTTCACTAGGTGGCCTTTCTGTGTCTACATCCTCCAAGCCCATTCCTCGGCCTTCTACTCTTTCTACTCCATGTTCTATCCCAGGCGAGCCCATCCACACCCATGATTTAAATCAGCGGTCCCCAACCTTTTTGGCACCAGGGACCGGTTTCATGGAAGACAATTTTCAGTTTTTCCATGGGGGTGGGGATGGAGCCCAGGCGGTGATGGGAGGATGGGGAGCATGGGGAGCAGCGGCTGTGTAGATGAAGCTTCCCTGCTTGCTCACCTCCTGCTGTGCGGCCCCCTGGTTCCTAGGGACTGGGGGGGGGGGGGCTGCGTAGCTTTGCAAGAGCACACTGCATCAATTCAGTTTTGTAATCTGGGCTCATAACGCCCACCCCTCAGAACTGATTGAAGTTATGTATGCAAAGGTCCACTGTAAACTGTAAAACTCACACACAAGTATGTTATTACACTTGCCAGACTGTTCTTAATATTCTTGAAGTGTAACACTGATCATCTATTTTCAAAGTTTCTTGTTTTCTAGAAAAAACACCCCAAATCCATATCTTTGCATTAATAACTCAGGCCAAAACGTATTTTCCACTACTCTCCTTCATTCACACTCTGTTTTGGATCAGCATTTCCAAAGCTGTGTTCCTTGGAACACGAAAGCCCTTGAAACATAAGTAGATGCTTCTTGAAAAAAAAAAGTCAAGTTTAGGAAATATCCCTTTCCTGGAAGGTTAAAATATGCTCTCTCATATGAAAGGTCCTGAGAAGTATAACCTATTTAAACCATTTTTCCAACTGACTGAGCCACAGGTCTGGGTTTTTTGTTTGTTTGTTTGTTTTCCATGCTACACTCTAAAATTCCTGGGGCCCACTAGGGTCCCAAACAACAGAGGTAGGAACCCTGCTCTAAGCAGGTAAAACCACTTACTATGCCATGGCACAGAGGCTGTCTTCAAGTTCTTGCCGCCAGGATTCCCTAGCAAGAGGGGGCGTGATTCCCATCCTTCCCTTCTGTTCTAGGGGCTACTTACAGTGGCTCCGGTAAGTCCGCCTGTCGGAATCAGATTGTCCACAGGAAGTTCTGTTGCTTGCAGCTAAAAGACTCTGACACAGACCAGTGGGCAAAAAAGTTAGTGAAGGGATCATAGTCCCAAACCAGAAATTTCCCAAATGCACCTTAACATTTAAATGGCTAAATAAGTTGTGATGTTTTCACACAATGGGATACTACACAGCAACAAATGCATATTGTGGATGATTTTTACAAATATACTTTGAACACAATAAATTAAATACAATTTGAACTCATTTATAAGAAGGTAAGAACCAGAAGAAGCTGACCTCTGCCATTAGAAGCTAGGATAGTGTTTGCCACTGGAAATGGAGGTGACACAAGAAGGTCTCTGGCTGCTGCTGCTGTTGGTTTCTTGATCTGGGTGCTGGTTTCCTGGGTGTGTTCAGTTTGTGAACATTCATGAGCTCTGCCCTTATAATAGACGTGATTGTCTGTAAGTGTGTTATACCCCAATAAAAAGTTTTGGGTGTTGTCAGAAGAGGTTGTTCCCCACTGAGAATTCCTTGGAAAACCACCCACAGGACATGCGTGAACTTCAGGACCAATGGAAATGGAGTGATAGCCCAGATTGTCTTAGTCACTTCAAGTCTGTTTGGTTCTCACATTTGTCTAAACATCTGCACCCACAACTTACACATTTCTGCACAAATCAAAGAGTCATTCTGCATGAGTCATGTTTTTTATTTTATAGATTTTATGATGCTTTGACCCCAGGGCCTTGTGGACCCGGGGAAGGACTCCCCCATGCCCCACCGAGAGTTAGCTAATTCTTGCAGATAGCAAACAGCTTGCCCATGAGCATGCCTTTGCCATGCAGACTAACCAATCTAGAGCGCACACTCCCAGCCACCTCCTCTAACTGGCTTTTACACTTCCAGGAGGCAATATTCCTCCACCCTAATCACAGGACAACTAGAGACCATGGTACAGCCCAGAGCCTAGCAAAATAATTCCAACTATCTGCCCCTGTGCCTGCTAAGTTGCTTGCCCTGCCTCATCCATTGCTTCCCGTGGAACCATAGTCAAGGCTCTGCCCCGCCTTCCCCTCCTCTGGCCTCCTGACCGCCCTGGTGTTTCTCCGCGGGGCCCTTTGTGGCATGCACTGCCTCCCATATCCAGGGATCTGTGAGTGTAAAACACTTCTTCCTTCATGACAGTCATTTCTGTGTCTGTGCGTCTTATCACACGTGATTAAAACAAATCCCAGGTACATTTTAAAGGACATTCATTCATTTTGCATTTTTTTAAGCACCTACTATATTTCGTGCACTGTCTTAGATGTTGGGCATAGAGCAGTGCCCATGCACACAGGTCCTTGCACTCAAGGAGCCCACCATCTAGTGGAAAGAGATAGTAAACAAGCCAAGAAATAAATACTTCCAGATAAAGTGTTATGAGTGAAATAGACCAGGATGGGTTGTTTTGTTTGTTTGTTTGTTTGGGTTTTGGGGGTCATTTTTAAGGAACAGTGGTCAGGAAGTTCTCCCTAAGGAGGTGACACTTGAGCAAGGAATTGTTCCCTGTACACCAAGGGCACCCAGAGGTCTGTGCTGGGTGCTGGAGGCATCCAAAGTAACCAGAATGATGTATCTGCTGCTGGTGCTCAGCCAGAACAAACTCCGTCCCTTTCCCAACAAGCAGAGGAGGGCTCGAATCCAAGAGAAAATAATTTCCCGGCCTCAGCGAAGTCCACAGCCCGCTCCAATCATGTTGCTTTCCAAATGCTATAAAGCTGAGGCTCCCGAGCACCAGGATGCAGGGGATGGGCTGGCAATGCGCCAGACCCCTGGGGGCTGCAACCAGCCTGCTATGTGTTTACATACTGTTTGCAAATAAAGGTAAGTGGGCAGATCCCTGAGCCCTCTTTGCTGCCCTTCACCCCTTGGGACACTGCCTAGTTCAGCTCAGCAGTAACACAAATCTGACTCTGGGCCCTGCAGACCTGACCCCAGCCCTGGGCCTGCCCTGAGAGCCCGTCAGCCGGGCACATCCCAGGAGGGGCAGGCTGGCCGCCCCAAATCTGTGCTAACAGCACCCAGACATTCCCGCCACTTTTTTTTTAAATTAGATCCAACTTTCTTTGGCCAACACTGGAATCAAATAAAGGTCGAAAAATTTGTCGCAATCACCAACCTGTCAGTGGCACATCATGGGCACTTTAGACAGATGGTCCCTCGAAGCCCTGCAGGCAGGGAGGGGTGGCTGCTGACACATCCCCCTTCCTCAAAGCCTCCAGGCTGTGGGATTGGTATCCCCGCCCACCTTCCGCCCTGGGAACCTTCCACACACACTCTGAGCCCCGAGGTCAGCACCCCACATGCTTCCCTTCATCAAGGAAAAGCCAGCGACCCCAGATCCGAAAGTTCACTTCTATATCCATCACCGGAAACATTCAGGAAAGAGCAGATCCATTTCACTGGGGGCAGCTGGAGCTGGGTGGGGCAGGGCCCCGCTTGGCTAAAATGGGAGCTGCCCTTTCTGTTCTGCAGACTTCTGTCGCCTGACAGCGTTTGTGCCAGTGACAGGTCCTCCAGAGAGCATTTCCCGTGAAGGCCGGCGATGATCTGGCTCTGTGGCCACAGCCGGCCTGTTTGTCCCCCACTGTATATCTCCCTGGTGGATGTCTTTGGGCATTATTCAGACACAGTCCTTCTGCTTTGATAGTTGTCCTCCGGGAGCATTTTCATCTCTCAGTAATGCTCCAGAGATACAAAATTCAAAAGTGTCGCTCATACCTTCCATTAATTTAAACCAACAGACATCTCACCAAAAGCCCAGGACTGGCAGAGGCAGAGAGCTTCTGTGTGGCCAGATACAAGGCTGGTCACCTCTAAAATGCCATTGTCCTCTGCAAACTCCGCCTGGCACTTAATAGCCTGTGAAAAGGTCCATTCCCTTGTATGTAGGTCAAATCTCAAATTCTCAAGGCTCCCAGCTGGCTTAAAAATGTCAACAATCAATCTTTCTACTTATCACACATTTTATGTTTCCCCATTTGAACAGGAAATGTGCAGAGGCACGGCCCAGCCTCCTGTTTAATCCAAGAACCAGGCCTCCAGGGTTGTGTGTTGGTGATTTAGCAACCTGTATGCCTGGGCATCTCCTTGGGTCAATCAAAGCATTTGTGGAAAGGGCTTAAATCCTATAAAAGTAATTTATTTGCTTGTTCACCAAATTATAATATTCATTTGTTTGTGTAAACCCACCAGTCACCAGTCATTAATATGAACCACAAGAAACTGTTTCAAGTAGGATTTGGGCCCAAACCTAATTTCTAGTTTGAATCTGATATATTGTACATGGGAGGATTGCAGGAAACCATAAATAATTCTTAATTTCTACCTTGGGTCTATGTAAAGATTCGTTTGCTGTTTACAAAAACAAAAAACAAACAAACGAAGACAAAACCATCACTACCAGGAGGCTGGGAACTAAGTATCCAGGAAGGAAGAGCTGGGCCTTGGAACAGTGCTGTCCTTTTTGTATCTGTCACAAAATAAAAGGAGGTGCCCCTTTCTGTCTGCAGTTGTCATTTGGCAGATTTTTAAAAAACAATTTATTTGGGGGTTTAGTTACACATTTCAAATCCAGGTGTCCAGTGCACAGTCTGGCCCAGCACCTGGCAAGAAGTGAGCGGTCATTTCACCCCCAGGAAGGAGGGTAGGAACCGAGGGCTCATGGGGCCGATGCGACCATTGCTCATCCCATGCAGGGACACAGACAGCAGGAGAAGGGCCCGTGGTCAAGGGGAGCTCATATGAGCTCACTGCCAAGGTGTTCAGTGTTGTCACTGCCAGCTCCCTGGGAAACCTGCGTTCTCCCAGGTTGGAAGAGAAGACATCAATCTGCGTGAGCCGAAGTGCCAGGGACTCTGTGCCGCTGCCCCTGAGCCACACACAGAAAGAAGGGCAAGGATGGGGGGCTCCTGCTGCGGGTGCCCAGAGGGTTCACCTCCGGCCCTCTTGTCTGATACTACCAGCTGCCTGCGTGGCTTTGAAGGACACCAGGATTGCTCCGGTTTGCAAGTGTGGCTGGGGAAGGAAACTGGAAGTGTACATGGAAGACACAGAAACACATTGCAAGTGGCCAGAGGACCTTCCAGGCCTCATTTGAAGAGTGCCAAGGAGCCCGCTTGCCTAAAGCTTCCCTGTCAATGCCCATCAAAGTGCCTGAACTCTTACAACTTCTTAAATTTGCCTTAAAACAAAGGAAATTCATGTGGGAAGAGCTGTGACAGTGAAGCTTAGACATTCAGGGAAGCCTTCCTGGAAGAGGTAGCCTTTGGCCGACAAGCAAAGGCATTGCAAGCCAAATGGCAGCAAGTGCCAGGCGAGGCAGAGTGGGGCCTGGGAATGCTTGGGGCAATGGCAAGTCCACCCAGGGAAGAGGTAGGGGCTGGACCCCAGAGCCCCTGTGTGCCCATCTAAGGAGTGCAAGGTTTTTCTTGAAGCAAATCAAAAATAACTGAAAAACTTTGCACAAGACAGGCACAAAGTTAGACTTGCTCTTGAGGAAGATCACTGTGGCCACAGGCTGAGAAATGGGCTGGGGAGTGGGGAGAGTGGAGTCAGCAAACCAGTGAGGAGTCAAGGAGAACCTGATCTGGGTGATGCTTCTGGAAGCATCTGTGGAGCACAGGGAAGGGCTCACTTTGTTTTGTTTCCAATCCTTCTTGGACTGATTCTTTTATAAAATGAATTACCAGAAAAATTAAATTTAAAAAAACATAGGAAATGTCCCAATATTTTTCAAAAAAAAATTTTAATCAGGGTAAAATATATAACATAAAATTTACCATCTTAACCATTTTCAGTGTGTTATCAGTAGTAAGAACATTCACATTGTAACCAGTCTCCAGAACGCTGTCATTTGGCAAAACTGAAACTACCCATTAAACAACAACTCCTCCTTCCCCATCCCGGCAGCCCCTGGCAACTACCATTCTGCTTGAATTTGACAACTCTAGGTAACTCGTACAATTGGAATTATTAATATACAGTGCTTGTCCTTTTGTGTCTGGCTTGTTTCATTTGGCATAATGTCTTCAACATTCATTCATGTTATAGCATGTTTTGGAAATTCCTTCCTTTACAAGGCTGAATAGTATTCCACATTTTGTGTATCCATTCATCCATTAATGGGCACTTGGGCTGATTGTACCTCTTGGGTATCGTGGATAATGGTGCTATGAATTTAGGCATACAAATATTGCTTCAAGTCCCTGCTTCCCATTCCTTTGGATATATACCCAGTGGAACTGCTGCATTATGTGGTCGTTCTATTTGTAATTTCTTGAGGAACCACCAGACTGTTTTCCACAGTGGCTGCACCATTTTACATTCCTACCAACAGTGCACAAGTGTTCCAATTTCTCCACATCCTCACCGACATGAGGATTATTGTATGTTTTTTTGATAGTAGCCATCCTAATGGGTATGAAGTGAAGCCCCAGTTTTATTATTATGATGATGATTATTAGCTTTAACTGGTATAAAATTACATTGTCACATTGCGATAGCAGTTTCAAACGCTTACTCTCACCCTCTGCACTTATCTCACTGCAGACTAGTAAACAAACATTTCCGGAACTGGCACCAGTGTGTGGGCCAGCCCTTAGGTAGCATGCCTGGGCCACGTCCCTCCCTGCGGGTGAGGAGAAATGACAGTCAGACTTGGTGAGTGCTGAGCGCTCCCGCTGTGGCTCCTACGAGCATTAATAGCTTGATCAGCACAGGAAGCCTAGGAAGTAGATGTCGTCATGATTCCCAGCTATCAGGTGAGGAGACTGAGGCACAGAGAGGTCGGGGGCCTTGCCCCGGTCAGCAGGGAGGGAGGTGGCAGAGGCGGCTGTGAATCCTGGCTTCAGCCCATTTTTTTTAAATTGTTGCTTTGTTTTCCAGATTCATTAATTGGTTGGTCACGTTTGGGGAACGATGGAAGGCTCCCAGGTTCTGCCCTGAGTGATCGGACAGGCAGGGATGCCCCCTTCCCAAGCAGGAAATACAGTCGGGGGAGAGGTTTGGGAGGGAATGCGATTGGTCTGGTCTGGACGTGCTGAGGTTAAGGTTTGGGTGACGTCCAGGTGGGAGGAGGGCCAAGGGCAGCCGGACAACGTCTGAGCTCCTGAGCAAGTTCTGGGCCAGGAGAACAGCAGAAGGATGTTGGGATGAGGGTGAATCTTGAGTCTGGTGAGACTCCACAGAGAGACCAAGAACATTCCAGGAAGGAGTGGGGGGAGGTAGCAACCAGTGGAGATGGGGAGAGAGAGTATCTAAAAGGAAGGACCTACCACGGGCATCCGGGGCTGCACAGAGGCCCACACGGAATAATGCAGTGCCCACGGCTTTGGCCATGTGGTGGCCCTCGACAGCCTAATGAGAGCGGAGTGGACAGTGCCATGGAGGCCAGGCTGCCACGGGGGCCAGGGTGCCACGGGGGCAGGTGCGTGGCCGTGGGAAGAGGGAGGCAGAGAGCAGGAGTGCAGACCACTCCTTCCAGAAGCTCAGCTGTGGAGTGAGGAGACATGAGACGGCCCCTGAAGGGTGGCGTGAGAGTCTTGTGTGGGGGAGGATGCTGGGCCAAGGATGGCTTATTATTTAGTTTTGCTTTAAAAAAAATAAAATAAAATAAAAGCTGGGACAATCCTGAATTTGTTCATAGTGAGGTGGGGGTGGAGGTAGTGGAGCCACGAAAAAGGTGAGCAATTGCCGGGAACCTGTGGTGGCCGCTGGAAGGTAGCAAATTGGGTCCAAAATGATCGAGCCTGACTAAAAGGAGGAAAAAAGCCCCTTTCCCCTGAGGTGGGAGGAAGTTGGTTTAAGCTACAGGTTCGCCTGTGAAGCAAATGGCTACTGAGAGGGAGAGGGGTGAGTGGGGTGTGGCACTGAGGAGAGAGGCGGACTTTGGATATGCCACCAAGAAACAGCAGTGGGAGCTGCCTGAGGTGGGGCAGACGTCCAGAAGCAGAAGGAGCCCAGCCAGGCCCCAGTGGCCCCCCTGTGGGAGAGTCTCTGTCAGGGCTCAGCTGCCCAGGTGCAGAAGCAGAGACGGTGGGCGGCAAGATGGATCCAGACCTTCACACGGGGGCTCTGGCTGCAGTCAAGGGGGCAGATGGCTGTAAAGCGACCGCTGTCGCAGGCGGGAAAGAATGAAACGGACTGTGGTGGTTTTAAAATATGTCCACAAGTTCTCTGATCCTCCTCCCTTCAAATTCCCCTCACGCTGAGTGTGGGCTGACTTAGTGGCTGGCTTCTAAGGACTAGAATGTGGGAGCAGTAACTGTGCGACTTCCCACTGCAGGTCACAAAAGACTCTGTGGCTTCCTCCTCCTCCTTTTCTCCCTGGATCACTTGTTCTGGGGGACCCAGCAGCCACGTCATAAGGATGCTCAGGCAGCCCTGGGGAGAGCCCGTGGGGGAGGGACGGATTTTGCAGGACGGAGCCTCGTCAGAGCCAGCCTCCCCTTCTAGGCAAGTTGGAATCAGAAGCGGGCAGAGCTCATGGCCAAGCACTGGCCCCCGGAGAGCTCTGTGTGTTTACCCTGAAGTCCTACTATCTGCCTCTGTGTCGTTAACCTCACTAAGGTTCCCAAGTCTGGGTTTACCTGCTACATCAGTGCTTTTGAAAGGACAATGGTGGCCCTGGGTGGCCCCTCGCCCCACCTTCCCTCTCATGTACGTGCAAGGCCCACAGCCACACCTCCTGAGAAGTGACAGGAGGGACAGCGTCTGAAGGGAAGAGAACACTACACTATGACAAAGCCAGAAAGAGACACCTTCTGCAAAACATGCTAGAAGTCAAAAGGACACGCTTGTCTTGCCCTCGGACATCAGTTTTATCCCTCTGCTTTTGCAGTTGTTTAATGTTGAAACAAGTCAAGTCGAAGCTGTATAATAAATGAATTCCAGCTTGAGCTTTGGCAGGATTTGTTTTGCTTGAGGGAAGTTGTTTATGCTAACGGTCCCCCTCCCTTGCATAGCTGGATTTATATTATACAGAGTCTTGTCCATCATCTGGATGCTGCTGTAAACAAGATAATCTTTGTCTACCGGGAATGAGCCCGATGCCAATAACTTTAAATAAACACAAGCACCAGTTTTGTATTTACATTGTCTGAGGTAACCGCTGGCAAGAGTTTTTAATGGCGCCGTTGCCCCTCCCTGGCTAAGGTAGCGTCGGCTTTCGGACTGACCTTGTTTGTGGAAGACTCACTCGGGGAAAGGATTTCATATTTAGCAGATGAGTGCTACACCCAGGGATGCATTCTTTTGTGTGGTTCTGGTATTTTTTAATTCCATAGAGTTAACATGGCCTCTTTCTGTTCTGGATGGAGCAGGGCACAGGTCGGGGGATGGGGAAGAGTTTAGACATAAAGTGACATCATGGTCTCAAGCCTTGATGCCTTCACTGGCAAGACTCTAGGTGCAAGTGGGCTCCAAGGATTATATTATTAATAGGGCTATGACTCAGCTCTATGGAAGACATCGGTGCATTGAATTGCATTCCATGCGGAAAATAAATGGAATTTTGCAGAAGTCTGAGTGCCTGTTGCAACTCCAAACCAAGCAACCACAGAAACACACAACTCTTCAAGTAGTGATAAATGATCTCTGCAGAGGAGTGAAGAGAAAAGCCATTTCCCCCCAGTAATCTCCCCTGCAAAAGAAAGCAAGAACTATGCAGAGTGTGAGAGTCACACTCCCATCCCTGTTCAGGAACAGAAGGAAAATGTCTTTTGCAGTAGCAATTATTTGGTTAATATTGCAGCCTTCAAATGCAAGACATAAGAAATGAGCTTCTAAGAGCTAACCATACTGCTTATGGAATCTCATTCTGATGAGGGTGGTGTTGGGGGATTGGGAAAGAGAGTCTGAATATTCCATGAGGAGAAGCTTAGGAGCAAGGTCTTTGTGGTCCCTTGTTTGATACTCTTAGGGGTTTGAGAATTTCTCAAGTCTGATTTATAAATCCTCAAATTGAGATGAACAAAAAGTAGTTTTGTAATTAAAGAGCCAAAAAAACACTTCGTAAGTGTTTACTTAACGGTGTTTTGTTTACTTCCACACAAAAGAAGAAGCTACTAGACCAGCCATTGGACTTGGCGTAGTCCGTGGGCACTATATGCAGTGGGCAAAGGGTGGCTGTAGGCCCTGGGGCTTGGCTTTGCCTCTTTCTGTGTGAGTGACCTCAGACAAGTTATGTAGCCCATCTGTGACTCCATTTTCACTTCTGCGTGATAGGAGTAATAATAGCACTCAGCTCATGTGGCTGTTGAGAGGACTGAATCAACTTTAGCGTGGCACGTTGCAAGCCATTATTGTCTAGTACCATGTGGGCTCATAGCAGATGCTCAAAATAGAGAGACCCAATAGAATAGCTGTGTCAGCATGGGCTCAGTTGCACAGAACAGAATCCACTCCAGCTAACTTAATTATGCAAAATGACTTCTAGAATCAGTGGGAGGGCTGAAAAAATCAATTCTAGGTTGAGCTTTCAGGGATGATCCCCAAAGACACCAAAGGAGCAGCTGCCTCTTCTGTAATCAAGAAGCAGTCACTACTGCTGTAGGCTCCAGAAATGACATAGCCCAGCTAAACAGAGGCTCTTATGCCTTCTGGTGTCCACAAATTTGCCCAGAAGCTGCAGGCGCTGACCCCACCTCACTCCCATCTTCCCAGCTTGTCACAAAGGGACCTGAGTGGCTAACTCAAACTCACCTGCAAAAGCTCAGGTGCAAGAGAGTTTGGCAGAGTTGATGAGTGTCCCAGCCCCTGCATGTTGGGAGGTGGCCAGAAGGAAGGTGGGACAAGGGCTGAGCGCCAGCCACCATACTCCCACAGTGGTCCCGAAATGGACGCCTGAGGACAGGGAGAGGGAAACTAGCTTTATGTGTCCTCTTCTCCCCCTGCCCTCACTCTCCTTGGATTCCTTGAACATTTGTGGCCGTGAATGAATCCCAATGTGATTCTAAAAACTGTGTTCTAGGCTAGTGCTATAGAGACTACTAGAAGATTCCAGAAATTTTTAAAGAGAGGAAAAATGGAAAATATGAGCAGAGACAAAGTAGATATTGCTGGACACCTACAAATATTGGAGGGTAGATTTTCTTTCTTTTTTTTTAAGTGATTAAAAAAACCCTGGAAGCTCTTTTGTTGTTCAACTAAAGTCAGTTTAGTTTAGCAAACTAAAGTTTACTACATTTACCCCAGTTTGGAGAAATTTTTTAAAGTCTGAAGGCAGAAATTACAATGAGAAATCTGATCTGAAATTGCCCAGGGCAGTAGTCAGGCAGATTAACCAAGATAAAGATTGACAAAAGGGCCAGGGTCTCTTGGCTTAACCCTCTGCTGGGGACCCACTTATATACACAGTGGGGAAATGGCCAGGGGCGGTGAAGAGAAATCCCTGGGACTCCTTGGTTTGGGAACCCCAGACACGGGGGTGCCTAGATCTGTCGGGGAACCCCTGGTGAGGGTGACAGTTCGATGGAGAGAGCACAACAACGTACAGGTTGATAATGTCAGGGCTCAGAAAACAATATCCCCAAATGAAGGCCTCAGGAGCACCCTCAGAAGCAAAAGTTCTTCTCTGACCTTCTCCCCTGACACTAGCCATAGCAACTAGAATTCCTCTGCCCCATGGCCGGTCAGGGAAACCAGAACCCCCTTTTCCCAGAGCCAATCATAAAGCCTAAAAATATTCTGTGTAAAAACTGGCCATAAAAATTTATCTGACCTACCTTGTTTGATTGTGGGTCATGAGACTCCCATTCCAGCGAGGGTCCTGCCCCACCCCCAGATGGAAGGATGCTGCTCAGAGAGGCCAAGAAGAGTCTAGACAGACAGGCCTTGCTGGGTTTCCCCACTCAGTCAAGCAGCATTAGATCAGACCCCTTTTGTTCCATCATATTTCTACATGGCTGTCCGGCTGCCCGTACTTTGTTGAACCTAAGCATAAAAATGGACAATTTCCCCTGTATCTTTGGGTCTTCATTCTGAAGGCTCCTGTGTATACACATTAAATAAATTTGTATGCCTTTTCTCCTATTAATCTACATTTTTTAAACAGTCTCACTGTGTTGCCCTGGGTAGAGTGCAGTGGCATCATCATGTCATCATAGCTCACTGCAACCTCAAACTCTTCAGCCCAAATGATCCTCTTGTCTCAGCCTCCCAAGTAGCTGGGACTACAGGTGCACGCCAGCACACCTGGCTAATTTTTCTGTTTTTAGTAGAGACACGGTCTTGCTCTTGCTCAGGCTGGTCTCGAATTCCTGAGTTCAAGCAATCCTCTCACCTTGGCCTCCCAGAGTGCTAGGATTACAGGTATGGGCCACTGGGCCCGGCCTTAATCTACATGTTGTGAATAATTTTTCAGCAAACCTTCTGGGGACCACAGGGAACCTCGGCCCCTACAATAGGATTATGACAGTGGGGATGTCTAAACAGTCTTTATGTAAAGATGCCTGTCTCTTTTACCCATGTTTTGTGGGAATGGACACTGTGTCTGCCTAGGGGACATTCCCCTTACCTACTACTGTAAAACCAAAACCTGCTGATGAAGTCCTAACGGAGGCTACAGTTAGAAAAGTAAAGGTTGAGGGAATTAAGATAAATGTTTGTTGGAGACTTGGCACGTTTGAACATGCTTTATGTGACGCGGCTGTGTCTCCTTTGCTGGACCGCATTACTGCGATGGGCATGATGTTTAACTGGGGGATGTTCCCCCTACCTAGTACTGTAAACATGTAAATCTACCCGTTTAGCAATATTCATTGGACATGCTAAATGGGAACCAGTAGGATTCTGAGCCCACAGCGTAGAGCAGAAGGGAAAGTGCTGGCAGGACACTCTCCATGTGACAGCCCTCTGTGGAGCGTTTACTGGGGCTTATAGCAGAAGCCTGGGAGCACCTCCCAGAAATCACGACTGGGACTTTGGACTACAGAATTTCCACTTGAGGGGCATTCACTACCTTGCTATCACACCTTCATTGAAGCCACCCCTGTGACTGAAGGACATAAAATGGTCTTGAAACCTGAGATACGCACAGTGTCTTGAGTGATGCTAGAGAAAGGCTCTAATGGGGATATCAGTGCCCAGAAGAGCTCAGTAATAAACTGGAAATGGTTCATACTGGACCATGCTGCCCAGGGGTGCAAGGAGGAGATACTCACAAGTGGGAGGTCCCCTTTCCCCTGGACTGACTCTGGAGCTGTGCGAGGAGGTGTTGGACTCTTTCCACACTTGGACAGCGCCCTATAAACAGCTCTCAACTGACCAACAAAGAGCTGCTTGGTGTGTGGATGGCAGCTCCAAGGTGTGTGCACAACATCCTGTCTGGAAGGATGCCACTCTTATGAAGAAGGTAAAAACAAATTACTTGGTGAACTGAATTGCCGGCTATTTTCCTAGCAGCGATGGCAAAGTTAAACAGTGGTAGAAGCCCCTGTGTTTGGGTTTTACTGATTCGTGGCAGTGGCCAACAGCCTGGCCGCATGGTCAGGCAGAAGGGCCATGGAGACCTGGCCTGTTAAAGGGATGCCCATATGGGGCACAGCCGTCTGGAAACTTGAAGGGTGCTTTAAAGTAGGACATGTCAATGCCCATCGGAAAATCTCCCCTCCAGGTTTGGAAGGCACCTAGAATCGACAGATATCCCTGTATGCTCCCTTGAGGTGGCCACCTGGGTCGGTGAGATGAGTGGCCGTGGGGCAGGGACCGCAGCAGTGCAGAGATAGGCTGAATCTGGACATGTTCCTCTTGCAGCCGCTTAGGCACAAAATGCCAGCAAGAGAGGCAGAGACTGCCAATGGCTATGGGGCAGGCTCCCCAGTGGGAAGGCCGTGACCATGGCTGGCAAGTGAGACTGATGTGGGAGCCCTGGGGGGCCACAAAGGGGTCTTGACAGAAACAGATGCCAACTCTGGACTGGGCTCTGCTTACCCAGTGGAAGATGCAAATGCTCAGAATGCTACAGGAGCACCAGGACAGGAGATGGTGCATGGATTTGGACAGCCAACCATTGTTGCTTCAGACCAAGGAGCACAGCTATAATGTCCAACAGTGGGCAGGGATGTCCTCCCCAGAGTCACAGTCTGACAGAGAAGCAGAGCAGGCAATTAAAGCATCGGTTAATGAAACGGGGGGATGAAGGCATGAGGGCTGGCTGGCACGGCTTTGCGAGTGTGTGCTCACACTCACCATGAGAGGGACTAAGTGTCCCCACGAGACACTCCTCTGTAGTTCTGCTGGCTCTGGGGAAGAGGGCTGGGGAGGACTTGGTGTGGCTGTGCAATTCTTGCCATGGGAGGAGTACACTCGTGTAACAACTATAATTTTTTTTCCGCATCACCGCAACTTCTTTTCTCCCACCTGATGCAGTGCTCATGGACTAGGGCAGCAATACCAGTGCTGGAAGCTGGGATGATTTCTAAGCAAGAAACTGTAACTACATTTTTAAAATTTAGGTCAGAGTTCCTAAGGGCCTGATAGGGAGTGGGTTGTGCTTTTATCTCATCTGGCAAAATCGTCTGTATTGCCGATGGTAAGAATAGCCCACAGTTCTGTAGTGCTCATGTGACATCTTCTATCTGGATGCCGGAGGACTGAGGGGGTACCAGCATTGCTGCTTGCAATCTAGACCAGCACGATGGCTGATCCTAACATCTGTTACAAAGGCGAAAAAGGTTGGCTATTAATGGAGAGAAGGAGGAATAGTAGCTGAGGGTAAAGGAATAAATAAATGGGTTATGAATTCAGGGAAATCCACTATTACATTAATATCTCAAGAAAGGCTCAGAGCGAGAGATGACGTTGTCTCTTAGCTCGCTTATACCAGATGCCTGAAAGGGTGAAGCTGTGTGTTTGCTGAGACCACTCCTGCTCTTGGTAACTGGCAAGGTGGAATCTGCCAACCTGAGCGGCCTCACCCTGTGAGACATTCATGCAAATATGATGGACTGGACTGAGTAGTAATGACTGAATGGGATTCCAGTCATGTGGCAGTGTCTTGTGAGTTGCATGTCCTTTTGGTGTAAGGAATTTGTGTTCAAAGACTGGGGATGGACTGTGATACTGGGAAATACATATTTGGTCTCAGACCCTGTCCCTGGCATACAACAGCTAAAATCCTTGGACTCTCCAAAGTGATGTCTTTTTGTATGCTAATGAGTTGACTGAGGACTGAGCCCCTGGGCAGCTTCAGGATAGGGCTGGTCACCTGAAAGACCAAGGCAGGATAGAGGGTTAGGACTTTTAACCCCACTCCCCAACTTCCGGGGAGGGGAGAGGGGCTGAAGGTCAAGTTGATCACCGATGGCCAGTGGTTTAATCAATCATGTCTACGTAATGAAGCCTCCATAAAAAGGCAAAAGGACAGCGTTCAGAGAGCTGCTGAATAGCTGACCACATGGAGGTTCCTGGAGGGTAGCAGCTGGGGTGGGCACAGAAACCCTGCGCCCTGCCCACATACCTCACCCTACACATCTCTTCGTCTCTATCCTCTGTACTGTCCTTTATAATGAACTGGGAAATGTAAGTGTTTCCCTGAGTTCCATGCCGTAAGCCACTCTAGCAAATTAATCAAACCCAAGGAGAGGGTCGTGGAAACCCCAATTTGTAGCCAGTCAGTCAGAAGCACAGGTAAAGCAACCTGGGGCTTGTGATTGGCATCTGAGGTGGGGGCAGTCATGAGGACTGAGCCCTCACCCTGTGGGATCTGACGCTGTCTGCAGGTAGACAGTGGCAGAATTGAATTAGAGGACACCTAGCTGGTGTCTGCCACAAAATTGATTGCCTGCTGGTGTGTGGGAACCCCCCCCCCACATTTGGTCACAGAAATCTTCTGTGTTGATTGTTGTGGGGTGAGAACAGAGGAAAAACAGTTTGTTTTTTCCCTCATGGAGGAGTAAAGAGCAGCTCCTGGGTTAGGATATGAGTGAGTTTATTGTGGGTGGCAGAGGTGGTGGGTGGTCTACCAACCCAGGAAGGGGACGGAGGGGAAATGGCCTGGTGTGCAGTGGCCGCTCTACAGGAACCTCTGAGTCAGCCTTTGTTCCATCCTGCGGCTCCTGCTGTGGCCTGGAGAAGCTGGGTAACCATCTCAGTGGGGCGGTCACGGACTAGGAGGTGGCTGCAGGGAAACCCTGCGAAGGCTCAGCAGAAAGAACTCATTCTCCTGACCGTGGGCACTTGAGGTTAGGAATTTGTGTGCCCTGTTGGGACATCCTGTGACTGTGTGAGTTCTTCATTTCAAACCCAACCAGAACCCCTGAGCTTCCAACTTTTTATTTCTTTGGCAAAATGATCTTCTCATTTCAAACAGTAGGCGTGTAAGAAGAAAGAAGGCACTAAGGCTTCTCTCCAGGTAGCTCTCCTTCAAGCACTCTGGGGCCCTAGAGAGTGACTCCAAGCCCAGCTCCGCAGGGACAGGGAGTGGATGGCAAAGGACAAAATGAGAGCCACGAAAAACCAATGCAGGCTTTGCCACGCCAGAGACGACGCTGACGTCTGCCTGGGCTGTGGGTTTGGAGGAAACGTCCCTTTAATAAATAGCTGCCCCCACAGCGTCTCAGTAGGCGCCGGGAGGGTGCAGGGGTGGGGGCTGCGCTCCCTGTCACCCCTGCCCACCCCTGCCCCTCACCCCACCCAAGTTCATTGTACCTAGGAAGCACCATAAATATTTCTTGAATTTAACTGCCTCATTCTCCCTGGATAGATTGGCGCCTACATTGAAATAAAAGTTCAAAAGGAAAAAAATAAAGCCTAACATCTTCCAAGCCTCCCACAGCACCCCAGTCAGACGCAGTATGCTCCGTTTGAAGTTTGTAGGCAAGGACTGGGCAATGGCAAAAAGAGAAAGTAAATAATTTTGCCCCAATGTCTCCTAAAAGAAGCATACTCCCCATAATCTCATTTTTGTCCGGTCCCCGTTTCCCCCGTGTCCAACAATGACTTATTTGATGCAAGCAAATGCTCCCTGCAGTCGGGCAGTGCTGGGGCCACAGCCCGGCGGGTGGGGGTGTCCGCTGGGCACATTGAGCTGGGGGCGAGTTGTGACAAAACCAGCCTTATTCTTGGGGAAAATACATGCGGTTTTTTTCTTGCCTCCCCACACAAAGGTGATTTCAACAATTCCGTTGGGCTCCAACTTTTTCTTCTCTCAAAAGCCATGTTTAGGTGGCCCTGGCTTTTTTGTGAGCCCTCTTTAGTATGGGGCACACACTCGGTCGTAATCCATTTTTTCATCAGCTCCTTGATAACAAAGGCCCCGCTGAGCCCTGGAAACCCCCTTCTGACGCCGATTACGGGTTTCCTGGTGTCAGTCATAGCCGGCTTGTCAGGGTGAGGGCGAGGGAGAGAGTGGGGTGTGTGTGAGAGGGAGAGAGAGAGAAGGAGAGAGAGGGAGAGAGAGAGGGAGAGGGAGTTCCGAAGCGTCTCTGTGTGTGGTCCGAGGCTACTCCTCATTTCATGAAATACACGCTTCATTCCTGGCTCGGGTTAAACTCAAGCGTCACTGAATGAGTCCCTTATCCACTTTCCAAAACACTGAAGAGGTTTGAAAGGGCTCTGTGGGTAGACTGTTACTATCAGCAAAAGCAAACAAGCCAACGTTTTTAGCCAAGCATTTTTCAATATTTAAACATCATAACCTGCAGCTATTCATGAACAGTTGTGGCCAACAAGGCAGGCAGGAGGGACGTTCCTCAGGTGGGTCTGCTGTCCCTCTGAGGGGCAGGCCCTGGGCCCCTTGCTATCTCAGAGCTGGAACTGAGGACGGGGGACCTCCTTGGATGGGGCTCCTGAGACAGTCTGGGAGGCGGCTTGCCATGGAGGTCACTCACAGCTTCTTCATAATCAGATGTGGTTTAAGCCTAGCCTAGTGTTTCCCACCCTTAGAAAAATAAAAGTCTAGGCAGTCCCTCCTTGTAGAAAAGGAAAGCTGTCTGATGGCAGCATAATAAAAATGCTAAGCTGGGGAAGCTGTGGGTGTCCCAAGCAGGGAGCAGGTACAACAAATATTATCCCTGTGTACGCCCCACTCCAGGTGACCGACAGCCTGTAAAATTGGCCTGGGACAGACCACAAGCAGGACCCCTCCCTGCCTGGACAGGATGGCACCAGACACCCGCCCTCCAGACTTCATACCACCAGCTGGAAGTGGCTTTCTGGTTTATGGAGCAAGACGGAGCTGTAAAGTTGGTCGTTCTCAGGGCCAGAATAAAGTCAGCGCCCCCGCCCCCCTGAGCCAAAGGAGGTTTCTGGAGGCCCCGCCAGGCCCCCCTGAGCCAGCCGGAGCACGGCCAGGCCTCCTGGGCCAGACTCCCCCAGTGCCACCAAGGGTCTGAATGGGCTCCCTGTCTGCCAGAGCAAACAAGCTCCCCGGGTGGGGCCACTCGGGCACAGCCTGGCTCGGAGCAGGCCGGAGGTCATGAGTGACGCCGGGGAGGACAGGGGACTTCTCTCTGGAGGTTCCACTAGGGAAAGCCTGCCAACGGGTTAGCCAAGGAGTTCATTCTGTGCCGGTGTTATGGATTCACTGACAAATAGCCCCATTCAAGGAAGACAAGGCGGGAAGGGCTCTTCTGAGGCGACTGCCTCCTGTGCCCAGCCAGGGCCTCTCTTGCCCACCCCCAGCTGGCACCCCGGCCTCCCTCTCTGGGCCAGGCTCGCCTGATGGGGCTGCCTAGTGTCTAAGCGCTCTGTGTTCTGGGACACGCAGTTTCCTAGCTCCAGCTCCTGTTTTCCTCTCTGTAAAATGTGAGTATCGATATCTGACTTGTAGGCCTGCTGTGAGGTTTAGAAAAGGGTGCGATTTAGGCAGTGCCCAGCTTCAGAGACTCCTCGATAAATGGCTCCAGTTCTTTGGAACAGTTTTCACTCATCTGGTAGCTTTGCGGACTGTCCTTAGGCTGGAAGGCAGCAGAAGGCCTGGAGGGGCTGTTTTCCCCAGGGACTAGGGGTTGGGAGTGGGGATGGTCTGACATCTTACGACTACATACATGTCCCTGTCAGTCTGCCATCACTAGCCCTGGAGTCATGAGCATGCTGTCTCCGTTTGTTAGAACCGGTTCCCCTCGGCCCCAGGAACAGAGAAGCAGAGTCATTGAGGCTGCAAAAAGGCAAAGGAGTTTATTGGCTAGTTCGAGCTAGGGTCCAAGTCCCAGAGCACCAACGCAGTGGCCTCTCCACGAACTAGGACCCCGCCCTGGGGTAAAGGTTAAGCTTTTATACTTTTCTGTATGCTAGTTTTCACATGACACGTTAGTCTGCACACGACACATTAGTCTGCACATGACATACTAGTCTGCACACGACACACTAGTCTGCACACGACACACTAGTCTGCACACGACACACTGGTCTGCACTCCATCCCCCTTTAGTTTATTTGTTCTTTTAGAAGTGGCTGATCGTGTTGGCTCCTGATTGGTTGACTCTAAGCTTCGGGCTTTTCATGCTGGCGCCAGTTGTAGTTAACGTCATTTAGGGGAAGAGGAGGGTCTCCGACGGGGGAGGGGGGCTGTTGTTGCATACCTTCTAGTTTTTGGTTACAAGCGATACTGGGAACACACGCCCTGCACAAGCCGTTCATGCGCTGATCATGTCTTGCCCTTCTTATCTACTTAGTTGGTTGGAGGGCCTTTGGAGTCTCCAGCCCTTTATCAGGAAGTAACTTGCGGTTACCTCCCAGGGGCCTTGTTTTCCTTAACTTTAGTGAAGCCTGCCATGGCTCCACTTACGCTAAGCACCAAGCCAGCAAGCCATATATACAGAAGCAGAACTAGGCTGTTAGCTTCTCACATCCAGGAAGCCTAGCCTATCATGGAGTTACTCTTGCTCTTATCCCTGTTTTTCATTCTGATTAACTATATTTATCAAACAACTAAAAGCAAGCACAGTCACAGAAGCGAATAGCATCAGTTAGAATCAAAGAGAGCACACATTTTCCTACTATCAATTCCTGTTCTTCACACTGCCCTCCTCAGTTTTGCCCTGAGATCTCTGAGGCCTCTCCCCGCTAGGCCACCGTGGCCTGGACCCCAGGTGCAGCCTCTGGCATCCCAGCCTCTGACACACTCGTAGCTGTCACCTAGAGCAGGTCCTTGTGTGTCTCGATGCCAGGGATCTCCCGATGGCAGGGGATGGGTGAGGGCAGGGAGGACCCACTCACTGCCAGCCTCTTTCCCCTCATCCTGGTGGTCCTATATATCAGGAGGTGGGTCCTGCGGTTGTGTTGCCATATTCAGCTGCTGCGGACCTTCCAAGGAGGCCATGAGAAGGTGGACTTCTTGGAGCTGTGGCCCAAGGGGAGACCATGGAATCCACCCTCCCCCCATTTGAAGCCTGCAGGGTAAGGAGAAAAGGCTTTGTTCCACACAGAGCAGATGCTCAGCAAATACCGGTGACTGCATTTGGTTTATTCTGAAGGAGAGGGCAGGAAAAATTAGGAAAGAGTAACTGAAAGGAGGGCAAAGATGGAGCAGGAGTGAAAAAATGTCAAAGTCAGATTTATCAGAGAAGCAACTACAGTGTGAACGGTGTCAACCCAAAGCAGGCTGCCCAGCATGGGTGCTCCTGTCCCTGCAGCTGTGCAGGGGCTGGTGGTACTGTCTGTGTGAAGAGGAAAGGCCATGACAAGTGTGAAGTGTCACCGCAGAGTCAGAGAACAGCGAATGCTTCGTCCATGCACCCTGCATTTCTTATCTTCTGCAGAGGCAGGCCTCCAGCCAGTGTCTTCAGCCTCCCAGAAGTGTGTTCTCCCCACTCTTTCTGGAGGCTCCTATACAATGTCATCCTGATTTGGTTCCAGGAACCCAAGTACATTTATTTTAGCATTTGGCTTCTGGTCCCTGTTCATTCACCATGGGGAGACCTCTCTGCCAGCAGGGACATCTCTGAGAGCCTGTGGGCTCAGCCATTAGTTGGTGGACTGACACGCCAAGCAGACTTCTCCCACCAGTGGTCACCAGGACCCAAATTCCAGTGAGGAGATTCTTCTGCTCCTGAAGCTGCCACGTAAATCAGCCTCAGTGAAAAACGGCAAACCATCAAAATGACCATGCTGTGGACTGGATGTCTCCCCCAAATTCATATCTGGAGGCCCTAATCCCCATCATGGTGGTATTTGGAGGTATCTGGGCCCTTGGGAGGTGATAAGGTCATGAGGGTGGACCCATCATGATGGGATTAGTGTCCTCATAAGAAGAGGCACGAGAGAGAAGGTGTCTCTCTCCACCAAGCAGGGGCACAGGAGAAGGCACCCGTCTGCAAACCAGGAAGAGAGCCCTCACCAGACATCAAAGCTGCCAGCGCCTTGATCTTGGACTTCCCAGTCTCCAGACCTGTGAGAAAGTCTGTTAAGTCACCCAGTCTCTCGTATTTGTTACAGCAGCCTGAACTGACTAAGACCTTTAGTAGCAAACTGGCCATGTAAGTTAAATGTAACCATACAGTGAAATACAATGCAGCCATTATCACGAATGAACTGGCATGGCTGTGTGCTAATTTGAAAGGATCTCTAATAAGCAGGGACTAAAAACAAGAAAGGCCAGAGTTGTGGGTATATAAAAATTTCTTTATGTAAATAGAAAGTACATGATCTTTGCTGGCTTCTGCCAGTGTATAACTGTTAAAGTTTCTTTGGGGGAGGGGCAACTGAGATTTCATTGTACGTTCCTCTGTACTGTTTGATTTTTTTTTAAGTCTATGAACCTGGGGCTTTTAGCTTGAATGAGAAGAACTGCATGTGCTGGCTCCCTGCGGTGAAGGATGCTTAGAGGGGGTGTTGTTGAAAATAAAGGAGTTGATGGGCAGGAGCGAGACTGGAGACCCCTGCCCGCATTTAGCATGTTTGCCACAATAGAGGCAGTTGTAGCTCAAGCTGTTTCCGGTTAATATCACCAGCTTCCAGACCAACGGAATGTACATCACATGCCAATTATGAGAATCCAAAGTAGGAAACTAACTCCCTCTTCTGTCTGTCCACCTATTTGTCCACCCCCCCCCCGCCCACACGACTGCAGTGTCTCCCAAGGGAAGGGAAAAAAGCAAGAGAGAAAGGAAGGCAGGCAGCAATCCTGCCGCCAACAATAAAATACACCTATGGACTAAATCGGGCAAATCCACCCTGCGTTTCCCTTCCTGTCCTCCGTGCCACAGCTCAGCGCTCAGGGCAGGGAAATCTAAGAGATGCGACAGAGTGTCTTGCTCATATATTGAAAGCCCGTGGCTGGCCACGGAGGAGTCATTTTTCCTGGCGCTCGAACAGAACGTAGGCAGTCAGGCCCTCTGGAAGCTGCCAGGGCACTAAAAGGTAAAACAACCATTGTGAAATGCACCTCCTAGAAAGAATCCATCAGGAAATGTACTTTTATGTTTTCCAAACTGCTCCGACCTCTTCCAGCTCCTCTGCCCTCTGCTTTGAAAGAAATGATGAATTCCAGTCAACCCATAGCTCCGGGCTATTTCCTAAGGCCAAGGCTCTGTAGAGAGTGTAAATGTAGGGTTGCCCCTTTCCTGACAGGGTCTCCAGTTCACTGGGGGATTATCCTATCAGCCATGGGGAAAAGCGACTGCAATTACTGCAGAGCTGATTGGACCCAGCCAACAGGCCAGTTCTGTTGTCCAACAAACAGTGTCTACTTCGGGCCAGGCCACCTGGATTTTATTCCTGGCGTTACAACTAGCTGGGGGCTAACTCAGGGCAAACCATTTTTTTCTCTTTTGCTCTGTGTCCTCACCCCATAGCAGGAGGGGCAGCTCACACTAGAAGAGAATGTAAATCAACCAACCAGGAAACCTCTCTCTAGCATGGGTGCCTAAGTAAGCGTGCATATGTTTATTTGGGGGGTTGACTTTTGAAGATAGTGAGAAAAAGCGGTGTCCACCAAATCTAAGTAGGTGGGAACAGGAGGTAAAAATGAATTTGGAACCAAGGGGCTCTGCTGGATAGGGAAGGAGAAGTCGTCTTGCCCATGAGGTGCTGTGAGGAAAGAGGAAGTTGGATGGGAACAGGAAAAGAGAGGAGAAGCTCAGAGGCCTCGTCCCCGTTCTGTAGAAAAGAAGGATCTGAGTTTGGGAGAAGGTGTGAGTAAAGAAGACTGACAGGAAAGGGTCCTTGAAATCTCAAGTTCACCAGACCCCAGGAAGAGAGAAGGAGCCTCGATCGAGGTGAAGCAGTGGAGTGGCCCTGCAGAAGCTAGAAGCTGTGCTTTGAGGTACACGTTGCTGAAGATGCTTCTCTCCACTGCCTCCTGGCAGAGTTCTCTGATGCTCTGCTGGGCCCTACAGGGCTGTGTTATCATAAGTGCCAACCAGACAGACATCCAGATTCCTGCTCTGCTCCTGGGCTCCCCACAAGTCAGCCAAGCTAGGTTTCCAACTGGTTGTCCAAGGAGCTGAGAGATCACGGTGGGGAAGACCCCACAGAGAGGACGGCAGAGAGGACGGCCAGTGTTTCCCAGCAAGGCGCTTTCTTCTCTGCGAAATCCTGTCCCAACATGCCAGACCTCCCAGCACGCAAATGAGGGGGAAGTTGGGGTGCTCCAGGGGGAGGAGCAGAGGAAGAAATGTCACCCAAATCTTCTGACCAGGGAAGGTAGTGTATCCTCCAAGAGGCCCCAGAGTCTGTCAGTGCTCATTAGCCAACATTTATGCATGACAAGCCACCACCTCTGCAGCAGGTGCTGCTTTAAGCATATTACATTTAACTCATTGCATGCTCACCTCAGCTCTTCAGAGTAGATGTGTGTGATTGTTATCTTAATTTCTATTTTATGGCTGAGAAAACCAAAGCAGAAATTGATTTAGTAACTTGCTCAAGGTTATACAAATAGTAAGTATATTAGTTAACCTATTATTGCCTAACAAATCACCACACACTTAGCGGCTTAGAGCAAAGCACGTCTACTGTCTCCCAGGTTCTGTGGGTCAGGAATCAGGCACAGCTTACCTGAGCACCTGGCTCAGTGGTCATCACAGGGCTGCAGTCAAGGTGTCAGCCAGGGCTGGGGTTTCATCTGGAGGCTCGACTGGGAAAGAATCTGCTGCTAAGCTCATGTGGCTGTTGGCAGGTGGCTGTTCCTTGAAAGCTGTTGGAGTGAAGGCCTTGGTTCCCTCCTGACTATTGGCCAGTGGCCCCCTCAGGTCCTTGCTTCTGGGGCCTTTCTATGTGGTCATTCACACAGGGTGGTCTGCAACCTCACAGCCAGCCAGGGAGGGAGCCTGCTAGCAGGAAGTTACAATCGTAGGCAACATCCCCGCAGAAGTGACACCTCAACACTTTCACCATTTACTACTGGTTAGAAGCAATCACAAGTCCCAAACACACTCAGCAAGAGGGACTGCACACGCCAGCAGAGAGTCAACACACCAGCAGGCCGTCTGTGAGTCTGTCTGCCACAGTAAGGGATGTGCTATATTTAAACCCGGGCAGCTTGGCACCAAAACGTACATACCTAACCACTATACTCTTCTCTTGGTGATGGTCTGCCATAAGCACCCAGATCCTGACCCTGTACCTGTCCCTCTTTCTTGTGCCTCCATCTCTAACTGAAGAGCCCTACTGAGAAGTAGCAAAGCTCTGCTGGCTTCTGGCCATTAAGCTGCTGATCAATGAATGAAGGGCACAAACCACTGTCAGAGGGCGCCTAAATGCCCCAGACTCCATCAGGAAGGGCTCCCCCCCAACAGAAAACAAAAGGCACATTCAAATTAGGATAATTAGAGAAGAGTTTCTTTACAAAGGGGCTACTTACAAGGTGTGGGAAGGTGCAGGCGGGCCATGTAGGAGCCCTGGGCTGGAGCAGGTGAGCTGTCACCAGCACCAGATCCAATGGGGTGAAGGGCACGAGCACATTTATGGGTAAAGTGAGGCAAGCCTACTGCTCTGTGTTATTCTGAAGCTTCTGTAGGTTCCCACTTTAGACCCAAAGCCCAGAACTTAACCTATAATAACAATACTATTATT
Source organism: Eulemur rufifrons (assembly GCF_041146395.1). Lineage (NCBI taxonomy): Eukaryota > Metazoa > Chordata > Mammalia > Primates > Lemuridae > Eulemur > Eulemur rufifrons. The sequence continues at coordinate 207,292,402 of NC_090989.1, forward strand.
ATTGTCACAACTATATAACAAGGTTATATCTTACTGATCACTTTAAATGTATCATCTTAAATATTACCTGCTTCAGGGAAGCCATTGATTTCATTGGAACTTAAGGGAACCATCAGAAACAAGGAATTTTTAAACAAAATTCAGTGCTTTCCTAGCCTGGGGTCACTATTCTCCCTGGTTCTCCTTTTTTTAGGCCTCCTTTTCATTGAGAAAAGTTAGGGAATGCATGGGGGATGTCCAACAGAGAGCCCTGCTTGGGCTGTGCTTTGGAGAGTCGAAAATGTGTTGCTCAGCTTGTAATTATTGGTCTAATATACCATCCACTGGAGGGTTAGGATACATCATCCGTGGGCTGGAATACTAAGCAGACACTAACAAATGTCGTGAAAGACTGCAGTTGACATAGAAAGCTACTCATCACATGTAATTGAGTGAAAAGAAACCTTACAAAGGAGAATTGTAATGAGACCCCATTTTCAAAGAAATCAAATATGTGTGTATTTTTAAGTCATGAAGAGTAGCTATGAAAATGATATCAATAGTTAACTTATCAGGTGGGGTTCCCGGTAGTTATCATTATCCTTTTTCTTATTTGCATTTTTTAAATGAACATGTACTCATCATGTAAAAAAAAAAAAAAAAAAGAAAAGGTAAGGCATGAAAGAAAATCCATGCTCATCACACCAGGGAAATAGACCAAAGCCCAAGGGCTCCCGCAGAGCACAGCTGTCAGGACCCTAGTCATACTGCATTCTTCGCACCTTGTGCAGAGGGAACCCCTCACTGCAGCCTGTGGCTCTCTTAGTGCTTGCTAGGAATATGCTGGAGATGCAAGATGGGCCTGCCTGGACTCAACAGGCCAGTCTAAGCCAGACCTGTGCATGTGATCTTTCCTCTATGGCTTTACATTTTTCCCTTTTATGCCCTCTCCCTTACCTCTAAGGGAAGTTATAGTGGTTATAGTGTTGGTGTAGACTCTGGAATTCTGATCTTACAACTTAAATCTGGCATTGGTCTCTGCCTTCTTTATGTTTCACTTTCGATTTGCAAAATGATGATGCTGTTTCTGGTCTAGGAAACAAAGAGACCCTTCCTTCAGGGTGTCCCTGGACTTTCTACCTGCACTCCCATCCATTCCAGCTGGCTTCCAGATGACAGAGATGAACCAGAAGTTTCTCTGTCCACTATCATCACCATTGATCCTTCCGTTGAAGATACTGCAATCATATATGAGCTTCTGGGTTCCCACAAAGCACCTGAAGTGACCTCATTCTGGAGATGTGTGGTCTGAGTTCTCAGCATGTCCCTCTCTTATGTGAAAAACATTCCTGGGGAGGCCTCCTCTCCCTAGTGCTTCCCTCCTGAAGATAGCAGTCTTTTCCCCATTTCAGTTGCCTTTCCAGTTCCAGACTCCATTATGCTCCCTAGCGAGGAACATCCTTGAAGCCATGGTACGCTGATGATGAAGGGATTCCCTTCTCAGCATCTTTTCCTGACCTTGATTTGGAAGGACAAAAGGCTAGAGAATATTTGGTAGCTAAATGCCCAAGTGTTAAAGAAATGAACCATATTCTTTTTCTTCCAGGTACAATTTCCCTGCTTATGGAATATCTTTTCCATGCCTCATTAGGCTTGTTCATACCTTGGGTTTGACATTGGTATTCTCATACAAGAGCTGAACAAGTGAAGTACAGTCAACCTCAAAGACCTATGTCAAGGAGAATCAGGAAGCATGGGGGAAGCTCTCCATCTCCCACAGACTGTGAGGGTGGTGGCTGTCCTCCACCAGAACACGTACTACCTCAGGTTACCATGAGCCGTGGCTCATGGTCTGACAGAAACATTCCTGAGCTGTAAAAGGGCCAACAGAAAGGCCACAGGAAGGCTGGATGGGAGGAGAAACAAAGGAAATGGCTAGCGATATATCTAGATGCTAATACTCAGGGGAGCAGCATCTTTAAAAGTTACCACACTCTTAGGGACAGGGCTAGGGCTTGGGCTGGGATCTGACTGAACAGTTCATTAGTTGGAGGAATGAGTCACGTAAAGCCCTCCACCTCCAAACAACAGTAATCAAGATGGCATAGTCCAGCCACAAGATAAACTTATAAACCAATGAAATAAAATTGAGAGTCCAGAAACATACCCATGCATCTGTGCACAATTGATTTTGGACAAGGAAGCTAAGACAATTTGATGAGGAAAGAGTAGTCTTTTTAACAAATGGTGCTGAGACAAGTGACTAGCCACATGCAAAAGAACCTACACCACATATAAAAAGTTAACTCAAACTGGAGCAAAGACCTAGATGTGAGAGCTAAAATCATAAAACTCTTAGAAGAAAACATAAGGGTAAATATTTATGACCTTGGATCTATATCTTAGATATAATACTAAATGCATACGCAACAAAGGAAAACAATTGATAAATTGGACTCCATTGAAATTAGAAATTTTTGTGCTTCAAAAGACTCCACCAAGAAAGTGAAAAAGTAATCCACAGAAAGGAGAAAACAGCTGCAAATCGTATGCAGCTGATAAGGGATTTGTATCAACAATATAAAAAGAATTTCTGCAACTCACTAATAAAAAGCCAAATAACCCAGTATAAAAATGAGCAAAGGATCTGAACAGACATTTCTCCAAGAGAGACATACAAATGGCCAATAAGGACATAAAAAGATGCTTGACATTATTAGTCATCGAGGAAATGCAAATCAAAACTACTTTCACCACTATGGCTAGAATCAAAAAGTCAGACAATAACAAGTGTTCGCAAGGAGGTGGGGTAATTGGAACCTTCATACACTGCCGGTGGGAATGCAAAATGGTTAAGCCACTTTGGAAAACAATCTGGCAGTTCCTCAAAGGGTTAAACAAGGAGTTACTATATGACCAGAAATTCTACACCTAGGTGTATATCCAAGAGAAATGAAAACGTGTGTAAGCAAAAACTTGTGCACAAATGTTCAGAGCAGCCAAAAGGAGGAAACAACCCAAATGTCCATCAGTAGATGAATGCATACACAAAATACGGTATATCCATACAATGCAATGTTATTCAGCATTTATTCAGAATAAGTTCATGCCCCCAGAACTGTAGGGGGCATGAGAAATTTGGAGTCCAATCAGGGAGGGGGCCAGAGAGGGTGCTTCTGTGTCTAGGCGCTGGTGTGCAGCAGCCTGGGGAGAGCTCCGAGAGGTAGTAGCACTTTGGGGCAGTTCGTGTAACACAAGGATCCATCTTCTCAATGGCCAGCAGGTGATGAATGGGGTTTCATAGGGTTTGCACAGGCAGGGGCTCCATGGTTGAAAATCCCTTATTGGGCGGTTCTTAAAACAAATGGATATGTATGATTTTGAGTTTGCTGCTGGTGGGCTTTTGAGCTAAAGGAGTATCAGCCAGCAATGAAGAAATGAACAACCTAGAGGCCACTACTCAGGGGCTGTCTTTGGCTCATTTATATAACAGGAACAAAGTGCTGACATGTGCCCCAGTAGATGACCCCAACAACATCAGACTAAGTGAAAAGAGCCAGACACGAAAGACCGCGCATGATTCCATATGAAATGTGCAGACTAGGCGAGCGCACAGAGGCAGACAGGAGACTAGCGATTGCCAGGGCTGGGTGGGGGCTGAGGAATGGAAGGGGTGATAGCTAAAGTCTACAGGGTTTCTTTGTGGGGTGATGAAAGTGTTCTAAAGTTGATTGTGACTGTGGTTGCACAACTGTGTGAATATACCCAAAACCATGGAATTGTGCACTTTAAATGGCTGAATTGAATGGTATTCAATTAAAGCTGCTCCCCAAAGAAAAAAAGATTAAAACTTAAAAAAAAGAAGACTCCACCCACAGGCTGTGTTCTCTAGCACTGATGTTTCCGTATTAAATAAGCAGACTGGCCCTTTCTTTCACAACAACATATGACCTCAAAAACTGTTGAACAGGCCCTGCTTTTATGAAAGATGCACTGCTGCTCCCACCTTAGCTAGATCCCCAGGTCTGGATTTTCCACTGACATGAATATTGTGCCTAGGTTGGTGAGGGATAACAGAGCACATATATTCCTTTTTTCTAAATATAGTTCAAACTTACAAAAAACTTACTGAAAATCTGCAGGAATCATACAAAGAACGCCAATGTAACCTTCACTCAGATTCACCAATTGTTAATATTTTGCCACATTTGCTATATCACCATATATGTATATACGCGCACGTGTGTGTGTATGTGCGCGCGCGAGCGTATGTGTGTAGAGAGAATATACGGGTATGTTTCTGGCCTCTCGATTCTATTTTATGGATTTATATGTTTATCCTTATGCCAGGACCACACTGTCTTGCTTACTGTTGCTTGGAGGTGGATCCTTTCATGCAACTCATTCCTCCAACTAATGAACTGCCCAGTCTGGCCCCACCCAGGCCCTGGCTCTGCCCCCAAGGGTGTAGTGCCTTTTAAAGGTGCAGCTTCCCTGGGCATTAACACCTGGCTAATATCTCTGGCCATGTCCCTAGTTTCTGCTCTTTTCGAGCCCTTCTGTGATCTTTCTGTTGGCCATTTCTCTGGGCAGAAACACTGCCATGGCATTGTCCTAATAGCCTCCCTGAGAGGGTGTGTATCAGAGCAGTGCAGGCTCTGTTACCGTTGAACTGTGTCCCCCCAAAGTTCATATGTTGAAGTCCTCACCCTGAGTGCCTCAGAACATAACCTTATTTGGACATAATCAGGTTAAGGTGAGTTCCTTAGGGTGGACCCTAATCCAGTATGACTGGTGTCCTTATAAAAAGGAGAAATGTGGACACAGATAAGCTTAGAGGGAAGAGGATGTGCAGGGGAGGACGACCATCTACGAGTCAAGGAGACAGCCCTGGAACGGGCTCCCCTCGTGGCCATCACAGGGAACCGGCCCTGCCAGTACTAGATCTGAACCCCACACCTCCAGGCTGAGAGCCGCTGCTTGTGGTCCTTTGTTACAGACACCCTGGGAGGCTCCTTGCTCCCATCCCAATCCCTCTACCCAAATGTCGCCACTTGGCCTTGCTTAACATTTCTTTTGAAAAATTGTGTCTATTGGTTTAAGATAAAAATCTGGAAATTCATTGTTCTCATCCACACCTCTCCCATTTCACAGAGGAGAATGCTGATGCCCAAGAAACTACTCCTCTGAAGTCACAAAGTCCTTTCCTATGACTTCCATTTTGCTTTCTTAGAGGTTGAAGGAGAAAAGGAAAGAAGAGAAGGAGGGAGGCTGGACCCGAGCCCCTGAGAGGCTCCACTATGGCTATTGAAGAAAGGCTGTAGCTGCATTGGCTCTGCAGGTCAGCAAAGCCAGGGCATCTTGCTCTGCCGCAGCCTCAGGGACCCAGACGTAGCTTTGCATGGCTGCAGCTGGCCCCCAGCCTCCCAGGGTGCAGATGCAATTCTCTCACTCTCCTCCAATGCTCAGACCAGCATTGAGCTTGCACTTCACCTCCATCTGCTCCTGGGCTGTCCCTCCCTTCTAGGACATGCTTGAGTAGACGAGTCTTTGCATTCCTGGGGATTTTTAGCCCCCCGAGTTTCTGAAGCAGCTATTGGAAGATTCCGAAGTCCTTTAGTTTTTCTTCATTGTTTCCCTCCTCCCCTCCTCTCCTCTCTTTAAACCTTTCTTGCTCCCCTCTCTTACATACTTGTGACGCATAAGGTGGAGACACTTTTGGCACTTTGAGTTGTACAAAGCTCTGGGTCCAATCCATGTTGCCAAAGATTGGATCATATCTTCTCTAGTAGATTTTCATAAGTTTCTTATGTTCATTATGTCACGTTGCCCTCCCTTGGCCAGAAAAGCTTGCATCAGCAGAAGTTCAAGTTGTTGCACGTTATTACTGGAAATGAGCTAACTTAAAACATGCTTGTTTGGGGAACCCACAGCGGCCGTGCTCTCGTACCGACTCTGTGCCAAGCCATTGTGTCAGCGTGGGTGCCTCAGGCTGCCCTGGGGAAGGCCGTGGCCTTTAGTGCCACAAGCTACACGGTATCTCGAATCTTGTGCCCTGCAACTTCCTTATTTTGATGACATCTATTCAGAATCATCACGGGGGTTCACCCTTGTCCTTATTCTGTGTTCCTGATGGAAAGAGCAAAGAAGACTCTGCCTCTGGAACAAAGCTCATGATGGAACCATGTGCCACCCTCTTCCTCCTGGCAATACTGCTACTATGAACGGTGCAGCTGGGTCCCACTATGACTTTATTTACAAAAACAGGCAGTGGGCCAGACTTTGCCTGCAAGCCTCTTGTAGATAAGACACTTCACCTCTCTGAGCCCTAAGTCGTCTTCTGTAGATTATCCAAATATCCCCTGTGACCTTCCAGTTTGTAGGTCCCAGGTGGAGTCATTGAAACAATTTAACTGGAATCTCCACCTGCCTTGGGGTGGGACATCAGCTGTCTCTTACTGTCGCTCCTGGAATTCTAAGAGAGAGAGTGTATGTGTGTGTGTGTGTGTGTGTGTGTGTACATGCAGTATATGTGTGTGGGCATGTACATCAATAAATAATCCCATCATTTTACATTGCTCTATGTGGGCCCCTCATCTGCCCACCAGGCTGTGTATGCTCACCCCACAGGCCTGCACTGAGGCCACAGCCCCGCTGACAAGGCTCTACCCAGACAGCTGTTGGTGCCATGACACAGTTTCTCCATTCAGGTCCCAACCATAGTGACCTCCATGCCTCAGCCGCCTGCCCTTGATCTCTGGCGGCCCCATCCCCAGAGAGTCCGTCCATCTCCGCCTGCCTCTGCCCCCATCACCACCCATCTCCCCAGCGGGCATGAAAATACACCCTCCTACAGCACCGTGCTTGAACCCTGGATGCTGTAATTCTTCCAGTTTTGTCTCCCAGCCCCATGGGGGTGAGGCTCCCTAGCAAAGAGGCCTTGGTGCCACCAAGGAACTGGAAGGGGGGAAATCCGTGCCTGGGCATGCAGCTCCCTTCTCACAACACACCTGGCGTTCAGTCCGCCCAGCAGGCCGAAAGCCTTCCTCACGCAGGGAAACTACACTAAGGGAATTGTGGCGGCCTCGTTCCCCCAGAGAGTGCTGTGTCCATCAGACATTTTTGACTCTCATCTATGGCTTAAGTTCTTTTGAGTGGGGATCCCAGAAAAATGAAGACAGATGACTGGACACCACTTTATGTGACCCTGAGAATGTGATCACAGTTAAGGTGGCTTTGTCTGCATGCAGCACATAGAGGCTGCCCTGGGAGCCAACACCCAACTCCACACCCCGCCAAGTCCGAGTCTCCAGTCATCCAACACCCTCCCTCTCTCTTGTAAAGTGAGTTTTCTTCGATTATATCCCAATACCCTGCAGTTCTAAAGTCCAATGGCTCTCCAGCAATAACTGGGAGGGGAAACAGCAGCAAAGTATTAGAAAAGCTCTTCCCTGGACTACCTGGCACAATCAGGAAAAAGTGTTTAAAGCTCATTAGATTTCTAAACATCCTGGCTAAGTCAAGTACTGCAGATTAGGAAGTTGGAACTTATCCCCTCTTTTAGCTGCTTCCAATAATTTGACCGGGATCGATTTCATGGGAGGTGAGAGCATTCCTGGGCCTGGAAGAATGAATGCAGAGCCATGAGGTTCTGGGGCTCACTACGCAAACACACTCAGAGCTTGCCCAGAACCTCCTCCCAGCAAGGGGGCTTCGCTGGACCAGCGCTCAGATGACACCCAGGGCTTTACCCACATAAAGCAACTTTGCACAACTAAAATACTCATTCTCCCAGGCAGGAGTGATTACTGGGGTATCACTTATCTACTGCTATGAAAGAAACTACCGCAAAACTTAGAGGCTTCTTAGAGTGAACCTGGGTTCACTCAAGTGGCTTCATTCAGCAGGAGGGTCATCTGGGCAGGAAGAGCCAAGGTCAACTCACTCGTGTGTCTGGCAGTTGCTACTGGCTTGGAGTTGGGGTGCTTCAATTCTCCTCCATGTGGCCTCTCATCCCCCAGGAGGCTGGACTGGCTTCCTTGCATGGGCATCCCAGGGCAGTAGTCCAAGGTGGCAAAAGCAGCAGCTACAAGGCCTTCTAAAGCCTAGCCTTGAAGTTGACATAACCTCACCTCTGATGTAGTCTGTTGGTCAAAGCAAGCCACATGCCATGCCCAAATTTAAGAGGAAGAGAAACAGATTCCACCTCTTGGTGGAAGGAGTGGAAAGGTCCCAGTGTAAGGGATCATGGGCTCAATCATTGCAGCCATCTTTGCAGACATTTGGAGTAAAAACACTGGTGTGACGTCCTGCTGAACAATCCCAGTCTTGAAGGGAAGATCATATGGGAGAGGCTTACATCCCTCTCTGGAAAAGGCCTTCTTTGTTGGTTAAAAAGGCAAAAGGGCCCTGGTTTGAGGCTCAGAATTGAGCTTCTGCTTCTGTTAGTAACGAGTTAGAACTAAGTAGGTTGCAAGTGACAGAGAGACCTGAGCTGGCACACTCAGCCCCTCGCCACAAAATGCCCTGCGCCTCCCCGAGACTCTGCAGTCCCCACGGCAAGAAGATACTCACCAAAGGCACTCCTTAACCTTAGACTTCCCAGCCTCCAGAACTATAAGAAGTAAGTTCCTTTTCTTTATAAATTACCCAGTTTCAGGTATTATGTCATAAGCAACCGAAAACAGCCTAAGACGATATGCAAACCTCCTCGAACAATGTCTGATTCCACAGTATGTGCTCACAAAGCATTAATCATTATTATTGATTATATTTTTATGATATGAGATAATATGTAGAAGGCCAGAAAAATCTTTTTTGTTTCCTGGGAATGGAAATAATCAAGTTGGGGGAAAATGTGAATTAAGGGTCTTTTGTCGGCCTCAGAAGTGCTCCCCAGCAGTTCGCCGGGAGGACGTTCAGCTCGCTCCTCCTGCGCTGCGCCCGCTCCCGATCTGTAGACGGCGGCGAGACCAGGTGACTTCCTGCCTTCTAGTGCTGGACCATACACCTCGTTTAACATATAGATGTGCTTTTCTAGAAAAATAGAGTTTCATAAAGGCCAAAGAAGGTGTGGCAAACACAGAAATTTTCAAAAATGTTAGAGGGTGGCCTACGCTGGATTTCAGGCTGTACAGCACAGCAAACCTTCATTTCTGGGCTACTCAGAAAGTTATTTCCTCTGTATTTCCCCAAATTCCTTTGACTTCCACCACCAAACAACTACCCAACACATCCCAAATCAAGCCACTTTATACTGCTATGGGTCAAAGGAAGGGAAAGGAAATTTCCTGAGCGACCCCTTAGGCAAGTGCCATAGACTTCAATCTGCACGCCAGTACGAGTTTTGCAGGAAATTTGGCCCCTGGACATTTTTTTTTTCCTACTACCAAATACATAGTGTATCTCCATTTCTCCTCTTTGTTTTCAAAATGAAGTTTTCTTAAATCATCTTAGAGGGGGGAAATCTTTATCTCGGAACTGGGATAGCTCTCTTAAAAGCTACCATGTTTTATCATCTCCTCTGGGGCATCGAGGCCGCAAAAGGGCTAAGCCGGCAGCTCCAAAAGCAAACAGGACCCACAGAGAGCCCCTCCAGGGCCCTTCGGAAGACAGCTGAGTGAGGCTGGGTGTTCATCCCCTCAGGAAAATATTTCAACACAGCTGTTCCCCTCCTTCCTGCCACCCATGTGGTTGTGTTTTTAAATATGGCTTGAACTTGAAGCAGTTTCCATTTATAAAAATTCTTTTGCAAAATGCTCTTTCCAATAACAATATTCCCATGTGTGCCTTTTGCTTCTGATATTTTTCTTATAAATTAATCTGCTAAAACAGAGTTCTCTTGTCCTTTGGCTTTTTGTGTCCGCAAATGATCCCACCCCCCGCCCTGTGGTTTCGAGACCTCCTGCTTTGGCACTGGAACCCAGAAAGTTTAGGCTGCCTTCTTTTCATTCCTAGGGGCTTATCTTACATGATTACGACAGTCTGTGCAGTGCTCCAGGCCAGATGTGCAGCGTCGGCCTCCACACAGCCGCAGAGGAGCTCGACAGCCCTCAGAGGAGCTCGGCGGGCCTCAGAGTGCCCAAAGACTGCCCAGGCAGGCAGTCTCCAGAGGGCACTGCGCATGCCCTGTCCTGCTTCTCCTCATGACCTTCCACCTCTGGAAAAAGAGAAGACTGGCTGCCTGGGTAGTTTATGTTCAGAAATACCAGTATCTTTAAGCCAATGATCCCTGCTGCAGCGGTTCCCAACCTGGGCTGAACGTTGGAATCACTTTCATAATCCCAGGGCAGGGTCCCACCCACATCCATCGGATGAGGCTGTCTGCAGGTAGGACCCTGAAGGAGTATTTTTGGAAGCTTCTCGGGTGACTGCAATGTGCTGCTAAGATCGAGAACCACTGCCCTGGGGGATACCTGGCAGCACCCCAGCCCCCAGGTTGCAGGGTGTCAGATTCCCGCCTGAGTGGAGTGGGTTTCTGCCAATAACTGCTTCTGCAGATTGGATCAGCCCTAAAGGGTTTAGCCATCAGGGTAGGTTTCTCCCCTTTCAGATGTTTTCTCTCTGCCACGTGGGGATTTTGTCAAGTCCAATGGCTTCATAACTAGAATTGCATAGTATCACTCATTTCCAAGGTACGGGTCCCTCCCAGGCTGACACATGAGGTGATTATGAGGATACTCCTCTTTGGGTCATTACAAAATGCCTTGCAGTCACTGCGCTGTGACGTCTTAAGCTATAAAACAATTTTTTAATTTCTTGGTCAATATTGCATAGTTCTAGTATGAAGAAAGAAAGAGGCACAAACAGAAATATAAATATGTACATACATATATAAGCATAAGTGTATACAATATACATGCATACATACTGTGTGAGTAAATATATAAATTTATATATACACACACTATATGTACTTTATATACTTATATTTTTATATATATACACACATACACACACTCCCCTAGAAATGATTCCAGAATGGCATTGGATTGGGTTAGAGACTTGGAATGGAGGCCTGGGGCAGTTGACACTCCTTTCCAGAAGCAATGAGAGTCCTTAGTGGGATTGCTGGGATTTTTACACCACGGAAAACCATAGTAGTGTAGGTTGCCTCAAAGAAAACCACCAGCAATTGAATAATGACCAAAAAACCCATTTTTTCCCCCAATCTAAGGTATTTTATAATGGTGGAACTTGTTGCATTTGACAGAGTATGTAATTTTCCAGGTGGAAATTCAGTTTGAATTGTGAGGACCATGGTGGGGGTATGTGGGCTCTCCCAGGCACTGATCACATCACACCACCGTGGAGCCTCCCACGGAAGGATTCCTCCTGCATGGGTCCCAGTGCACTAGCAAGTTCCTTGAGACACGGGGCCTCCTTGTTCATCTTGCTCTCTTGTCCAGGAATGAAGTGCCCAGCATCTAACCAAGTGCTCATTTGATATTAGTTGGAAAAATAAACAAATGAACCCAACACTTTCAAATTTTCATAACAAAACTTAGAAATTAGGTTTTACATTTATGGGTAGATTTCAAAATATTATTAGTGTTACCCCCCCCCATACACACACACAAACGCATGCCCCACTTCCCACAGTTCTTCAATCCATTCAATTGGCTGTTTTCCGCTCTGATTCTTTCTTTCTAAGGAGCTATCATGATAAAAATCACTGAAACACAATGATATAAAAGGCAAAAATAATGTGAAAAGAGAGTAAGCATGAAGTACCTTATTCTGGGTTCTAATATTAGTGGGGGTGAAGGTTTTTTTGTGTTTTGCTTGTTTGTTTCGTTTTGTTTTTGAGCAATGAGCCTCTCCCTGAAACAGTTGTCCAATTGGCTACTTCCCACCTATAAAATGGGTATTGCAGGGAGAGGGGGAAGCTATACACACATACATTTATGGAGGAAAGATATTTTAAATAGTTTCAACCAATAATAATGCAAATATACCCAGGAGACTTGTGATGTGGAGCCAGAAGGAGTCTATGAGGTGAGGTTATGTCTGCCCGAGCCCCCTTTGAAGCACTTAGAAATGTGGCAAATATAGAATAAACCTAATAATCTGGAAAGGTGAGAAAGGAGGGAGGGTCTTTACCCTTCATAACTTGGGCTCACTCTATCTTTCAAAGGGAAAGCAAAGTGTGTGTCTAAGTAAAAAACATTTTAGCACTTTGAGGCAGGGAAGGTTCAGAGTGCTAGAGAGATCTTAAATTGTTTTGCATCATAACATTGCCTAATGCCGTAGGAACACCACAGATTTTGCATACCAGATAAATCAAACCAATTATGATTTCTTACATAATAATAAAACTCTTTATCTTTTGAGAAAACTCAAGCAACCTGTTATTGAGGGATACCTAGGCCTGACAGAAGCGCTTCAGCCTCCTCTGTCTGAGTCGGGACTGAAAAATCAATAATCAGAATTGGAGAGACCTTATTTCCTGAACAGAAGTGTTTGAGTTTTTAAAGGCCTTGTCCACATTTGCAGACCTGCTCAGGACACCCACAGCCTGCAAATAAGACGTGCTCAGTAGTTTATAAATGGGTTGTTTGAACTTGGGCAGCATACTAATTCTGTATCCTCAGGCCTTAACCCACACTATGAATTCTATGCTTTGGCATCATGAAATTCACCATTCCCCTAACTGGCTTTCTCATTCGTGCCTCCGTGTGTTTGTCTACGCTGTCACCTCCACCTGGAATCCCCTTCTCCCACTAAGCACAACCTGGTGTCACCTTTACTGTGAAGCTTTCCTTGATCCCACGAATAGATTTCATTCTCCTGCTCATGTGCCACCTCGCACTTGAGCTGCTAGAGCATGTGCGCACACTAAGTATTATTACTTATCTTTCTACATGTCTGTCCCCATCACTAGGCTGTGAAACCCTAGGACAGGAATTATGTTTCACTCATCTCCGTATATCTGGTGCCTACACTAGACCTCTTTGGCTGCTGGCCTCTGAGTAAACAAGCAGGAAAGTTCCAGCAAAATTAATTTCCAATAAATGAAGAACAAAGACATGGAACCCAGGAAACAAGGCCTCCAACAAACAAGAGTGGTAAGGGCCAGTCTGAGGACAACAGCTACACAGTGGACTCTGAGATATACTGTAGAGGGTGAGGCTGAAGAACAGCAGGTCCGGGGAGAAAGGCCTGTGTGAGGAAGGAAAAAGAGAGAATCTCTGATGAGATGGAGACTCGGAAGGAGTGGGGAGGCTGAAACTGTAATTAGTACCCCAAATAGTACCCCAAAAAGGGTATTCAAAACTCTAGGAAAAACCAAAAGCTTTATAAGAAAAGAATGGTTCATTTCTTGGAGCTGGAGTAAACAATATTCACATAGTCATAAAGTAGAAATTTTGATTATTAATTCAATTATAAATAGTGATATACTCATACTAGGACAGGGGGCCAAATCAATTTGAGCAGAAGTTGTCGGTAGAACTTGTGGAAATGCCCCTGAGAAGGTCAAAAAACTCGTGAGACATTCCCTTTTTTTTCTCCTATCTCTTTCTTGCCAAATGTAGGGACGCCAGGGTTGCTATGGTGGATCTATAATCATCTAGGGTCCAAGTTGCTTCTATCTTTCTCCTCCTTACATCTGGATTCTCTTATGTGAGAGAGAAACAAATATCTGTCGTGTTTAAGAAACTTTTCCTGGATCTCCGTCAGGCCAGCTGAGCACAATTTCCATGTGATACAAGACATACAGCATGTTATTTAGCGATACGCAACTAACCATCCAAAGAAACACAGACCCTCCAGCTGTGCTATTGGAGAACAGGAATTGATAGTAGGAAAATGTGTGCTCTCTTTGATTCTAACTGATGCTATTTGCTTCTGTGACTGTGCTTGCTTTTAGTTGTTTGATAAATATAGTTAATCAGAATGAAAAACAGGGATAAGAGCAAGGGTAACTCCATGATAGGCTAGGCTTCCTGGATGTGAGAAGCTAACAGCCTAGTTCTGCTTCTGTATATATGGCTTGCTGGCTTGGTGCTTAGCATAAGTGGAGCCATGGCAGGCTTCACTAAAGTAAAGGAAAACAAGGCCCCGGGGAGGTAACCGCAAGTTACTTCCTGATAAAGGGCTGGAGAGTCCAGGGGCCCTCCAACCAACTAAGTAGATAAGAAGAGCAAGACATGATCAGCGCATGAACGGCTTGTGCAGGGCGTGTGTTCCCAGTATCGCTTGTAACCAAAAACTAGAAGGTATGCAACAACAGCCCCCCCCATCCTCCCCATCCCCCCACCCCCCGTCGGAGACCCTCCTCTTCCCCTAAATGATGTTAACTACAACTGGCGCCAGCGCGAAAAGCCTGAAGCTTAGAGTCAACCAATCAGGATCCAACACGATCAGCCACTTCTAAAAGAACAAATAAACTAAAGGGGGATGGAGTGCGGACCAGTATGTCATGTGCGGACTAGTATATCGTGTGCAGACTAGTGTGTCGTGTGCAGACTAGTATGTCATGTGCAGACTAACGTGTCGTGTGCAGACTAACGTGTCATGTGAAAACTAACATACAGAAAAGTATAAAAGCTTAACCTTTACCCCAGGGCGGGGTCCTGGTTCCGGGAGAGGCCACTGCGTTGGTGCTCTGGGACTTGGACCCTAGCTCAAGCTAGCCAATAAACTCCTTTGCCTTTTTGCAGCCTCGGTGACTCTGCCCCTCTGTTCCTGGGGCCGAGGGGAACCGGCTCTAACACTATACAACCAACCTGTGGCATGCACAGGTTGGGGTGGGGTATGTGGGAGTCACGAGCACACTACTGATGCATGTGCACCCCATGTTGCGGGGTGACGAGTGAGCAGGTCGGGACCGCTGAGTCAAGCAGCAGCTTTGCCTAATTCCTATAGGATGCGTATGTCTGGCCCCTGATTTAAACAGCAGTTTGCATTATGGGATCACCGTTTGGGTGAACTAGGCTGGGTCTGCTGATCAAACCCCAGAGCTAATTCTCTTCTATCTCCTCACTCCCTCTCCTCTCCTGCCTATATTCGCTGCTGGGCGGTCAGCCCTCTGCACTCCTACCCACCCCAGCAGGGATGCTGGGAATGGTTGTTCAAATCATGCACTAAACTAGTCATTATTTTTTTTTCTTAAGAAAAAAGTGCCTTTTTTCTAAATCACAGAAAATCCCTATATGGACTAGGAGTCCCCTATCTCCCAGCCCTTAAAATAAAATCCAAAGTGCTTGCCAGGGCCAACAGTGCGGGCTGTCCCCACCTACCTCACTGAACCCAGGTTGATTTCCCCTTGTGCACACCGCTCTAGCCATGGGGCACTTCTCTCTCTTTCCCACATCTATCGAACCTATTTCCATCTTGGGACCCTTATGTTTGTCCCCTCTGCCTGGGATATTGTCCTCTATATTTTCATTTACAGTATTTCTGTTCAAGGCCCTCTCAGACCACTCTACCCAATGCTATCTTACCCTGGACACCACCTGTTACCCCCTTTCCTTTTCCTTATAACACGTATCACAATCTGACATTTGCCTGTTTGTTTACTTGCTTCGTGTTTGCCTTCCCCTTTAGTTTATAAGCTCCTTGAGAAGGGGCTTTGTTTGTGGCATGTTGTGTTCCCCAGGAAGCAGATTCTCTGAGATGAGTATCAAGATTCACCGGGAAGGACCCTCAGGAACCACACCTTGGGTGGGGTGGGAAGGTCAGGGAGGAGGACTAGACAGGAGGCGAAGCCACAGCACGGTTGGCTCAACGGAAGCCTCAGCCAGCCCTACAGAGAGTTCTGAAGCTGGGAATCCCTGCAGAGTGTCCCAGTCAGGACATACAGGGCTGGGCCCTGGACCCTTTGCTGGTCAGTCACTGGATGTGGGATGCTCTCTAGAGGCGGCATGGTCTTGAGGGAAGCAGCTCTCTGTAGCTCAGGTGGTCCCCAAGAGGGTTGACAGCTGGGGACCACCTGCCAGCAGCATCATTCCTTCAGGGGGACCTGGGGCACGCATCACAGCATCCGCCACGCCTGTCCTGTCTGTCAGCACATCCAAGTGCCCCCTGGAGTACTTGCTCTGTGGGAGGTGCTCAATATGTTTTTGACAGATAGATGAATAAGTTACCTACAGGTCTTGGTGACTTGAGATTTAGCCTGTGTCTTTCAAGTAACTGTTGCATATGACCACTCCAAACCGTTACGTTTCAGTCTTATATTTTAATCTCTAAAGGACATGTTACTTCACTAATCCTGGAGCACATAATCACACAGGGGCCAGATCTTTGCTGTCCCAAGTGCCTTACCACCAAAACAGAGAGCCTGAGAGAGACACACATACGATCAAACCCCCACACCACTCCCCTGGGGGTGCTCTGCTCTCCCCAACAGGCTGCTGCGTGTGGCAGGCTGCCCCGGAGCTCTGCTGCGCCCTTGGCTGTGGACCTGCTCCTGCATGATGCCAAGCCGAGGTGCTTCTCTTCCGGGAATTCCCTTGGCAAGCCTTTACTCAGCCATGTCAGCCCCTCAGTCTGCCCAAGAATACTCTGTTGCAGCAAGGCCCTTCTTTCAGCGTAGAAGATGACTCATCACAGAACACAATACAGGCCTTCTTCACTTATTATAGCTTCTTTATGCATAGATATTGACATTTATTCAGATGAAGATTAACTTCAAGTTTAAAAATCTAGGGTGTTAAGCTTGAGAATTTGAAGTGTGTCTAATTAAGAAATTCAAGTAAAGGAGCAGTCAGAAACTGTGCTGGGAGTACAAAGTCCTTGAAATAGTCATGAGCATCCTTTTTAGAGTGAGCCACCTAGGAGCACCAGGTTGCCACGGAAACCCCTCAGGTGCTGTGCACTCACCATTCCTTTCTGTAATAAGCCTTCGGGCTGTTCACAAAATTTCTGGTTCCCTCTCCTCTGGGACATGATAGTCTTGAACTTCCTCACCCCCTTTTAAGTTAGGCATGGCCGTGAGATTTGTTCCGGGCAATGAAATGAGAGTGGGAAAGATGTGCGTCATTTCTTGGAGGGAGCCTTAAGAACCAGTGCATGGGATTCTCCAAGTTCCCTTTGTTCTGCCTTGTCAGTGTGGCAACATGGCAACATGTATCAAGATGGCGCACCCATCAGCTGGGTCCCTGAGTGACTAGGACCCTGACATGCAATGGACAAGAAGTATCCGCAAGAAGCAAACTTTCATTGTTTAACCAAAGAGAGTGGGAATTGTTTGTTACTGAAGTATAACCTATCCTGACCAGTTGACTATCGACTATCTCTCTCTCTCTCATTTCTTTTTCACTCTAATCACTTTGGTAAATTTGGATTGAGGCTTGAATGCTGCTTTCAATGTGCCTCACTCATATTTTGTTGCTTCTTCCAGCTACTCTGATGTCTCACCCCGGCTACCCCAGTGACTTTCTGCCACTCGAAGAGACTGCGAGTTTCTGCAGCCTGTCAGCACTCTCCAAGTGTTCGGATCTCAGATACTCTGGCCCTGGATTCTCACGCCCCTGTCTGGGCGCTAACCTCCCCCATCAATCCTGCTTCAGGACACAGCCTAGAGACAGGAGGCCGCTCTCTGGAGCAATTTCCCGCCCAGTCTTCCCCATCCGATCTCTCACACTCCCACTGCCTTGCCCTCATTAATCTCAGAGTAATATATTTTTCTAACGACAGAGAAAAAGAGAGCAACCTGTCTTGCTTTAAAATTCATGTTTGTGACTAGATAATTCCTTTTCCCAGTTTCCTGTCCCTACTCCTAACTTTAATGCACAGCTCTAACTTCCTTTAAAATATGACTTAAAACTCACCTTGTTCAGGAAACATTTCAGGATTGATTGCACATAAATCAATTCATTCTTTCCCTTGTGGCCCCCCGGAACTCAGCTATTCAAGGGTACTGTGTTAATGTTCCCTTGTTGACGAGCTCTTTTGTAAATGCATTCTTTAGATTTCTATGCTGCCTTTTCAGACTAGATTTTACATGTAGGATTAGCTAAAAGAGCTCAGAGTTGACATACAAGGGGATAAATTAATCTTTTACTGAGAAATATTAAAATAGCTTACTTTAGAAACAATAAAGAAGTCGTTTAATTGGAACCTTCTCACAGGCCAAATTTATTTCTTCAGGAGGTTGCCAAACATACGGATCTGTACATCTTAGGCATCCAGTATTTTTAACTAGCTTAGGAGACACATTTTCTGAGGCAAAATTTTCAATTATTTTCAGTGAGTTACTTTCACAGAAAACATTTTGACACAAGTGTTTCATTTTGCAACATGGTGGATGTTAGATGATGTTACTCATCTGTGTGTTCATTTGTTATTAAAAAGCACTCAGTAAACGCTTAATGAAAACACAGCGCTCTGTGTTTAATGTGAGGTATATAAACGAAAATAGAAGCTGTGTGCGGCGCCTCCCGCGGAACTTCATGTTTAATTATTCAAACACGAGGAGAAAAAGAGAGGCAGCTTCAAGGTGCCAATCACCCTGATAGTGGCCGGTAGACCAGCCAGATGTGGACACTGAACTTTACCAAGTGTAATGTTAGTCTTCTTAATTCTTTAGTCTCTCAGATACAGAGTAGGGATCCAGGCACAAAGCCAGTGGCAGGCGCCATGTTACCAAACCATGTATGGAGTGGAAATAGTGAAGAAAAGTCGTTCCTTTCCTTTCCTTTGCTTTCTTCACTGCATTTTACTGTTGCTGCTACCATTTGCAGCTTCCATTTATTGCATGTCACAGACACAAATTAGGGTGACTGCCTGTTCTACAATGATTTCCTTGGTGCCTCTGCCCTTTTCTGAAGGGTGAGCGTGTGACCCAGAGTAGAGCACCGTGGTACGTCCTGTCTCTGACCACAGCGAGGAGCATAGAGATGAGGACACGATTCAGATGGGATTCCTCAAAGACCATTTTGTTGAATTGGGGCCAGGGGAGAGAAGCTCCATTTTCCTCTCTACCTGTGAAACTGTCGAGGCACACATGTGGAACTGCAGGTGGCCATGGTGGCAGGTCTGTGGAGACAGATGGGGTTAGAGAGGACGAATCCACCAAACTGAGGGGACTAGAGGGTCCTTGCGGCCATCCCACCCTACTCCTCTCTCCTGGCGACTCGGTTACCCAAGCCAGTAAAGCAACCACCCTCCCTTTCTTTCCACCATAAATAAGTTCAAACCGGGCTTCTGTCACTTTCAAACTTGCAGTCTTAACGTGAAAGGCCAAGAAATGCTAAACACTTTCCATATAGTCCCATTTAATCCTCACGAAAAACCCTATGAGGTAGTTATTACTGACTCCATTTTGTAATAAAGAAACTAAATTCCAGGAGATTACACCACACATCTTTACTGTCATAACATACTTTTCTTCTTTTCACTAAAGAGCTTTTATTATTTTTTTTTAATTTCAAGTTAAATTTCTTCATTCAAAATGATTCAACATCTTCTCATGCCCTTAGTCATGTTTTTTAAAATTCCCCTACTTCTTCACGAGACTCTTCCTTTAACCTTTATCTTCATTCAACATAGTATATATACTGAGCAACTAGGATAAGCCAGATGCTGTTGATAAAATAGTGAGTAAAATGGACACACGCTCCCTCTGCTCAAACTTCAAGTCCAACAGGGAAGAAAGACAACCACGCGATTACAATCCAGTTTGCTATATCCTGTGAAGAAGGACGTGCACAATGGTATCAGAACCCACAGCAGGGGTACTTTATCGATTCTAGAAGGAAAGACCCACACCACTGGACAAAAGACGCCTCTTTCTTTTAGCCCCTCCTATTTATCTCTTACTGTTATTTTCCATTGTCTATTGCACACAATGTATGTTTTTCCTCGTTCTTATTCTTCCTCTCACAGCTTTTAGACCTGGGTCATTTAGTGGAGTCCAGCTGGCATTTATGGAACATCTACTGTGGGTAAGAAACCCAGGGAGCATTTTGGTAGAGAATGGGGGCTTCTTCTGCCAGTTGCCTGGGCTGCTGGGGAAGCCTAGCCCAGGGGCCCTTCCCACCATGGGGCTACGGCTTCCTCAGCGGCTCCACACCCCTCTCCCCTTCCCCTGACCCGCTGCAGCTGCAGTCGCCATCTGATCCCCATCTCTTGTTTACGCTCCTCGTTTTCTAATCCCACCATTATTTCAGTTAAAGTGAGGAATATGAAAATAAACAAAGTGGTTGAATTTATCTTATTTTTTAAGCAAGTGTCAAAAATGCACTTGGGCCAAAAAGAACCAAAAGTCACGAAAAATGCCATTGTGGAATTTGATTGTGTTGAACTGAAAAACAAAACAAAACAATGCTCCATTGTCTAACTTCTCCCTTGGCTTCAGGCTTTAGGTTGCCTCTCGTGTGCTCCCCTCATTCATTTCATTCATACAGTTGCTTTTATTTTTAATGTTCCATTATCTCTAAATCTCCCCAGGCAGTGATAATAGGATGGGAGTGGCATGAATGAATGAAAATTTGAAACAAATGGACAGTAGAATAAGTAGAACCAACTTTGCCCTGCTTATTCTACTGTCCATTTGTTTCTCTCTGTCCTTGGTTTCTATTCAATTTGTTCCTCCCAAGTTTCCACTGTCTAGTTAGGTTTTCTCCCTTTTCCTACAGGCCCCTGTTTGCACTGAATTGCTCAGTCTGGTCATTTCTGAATTGAGTCACTGACTTTCCAAATCTGCAATATAATAGACCAGGGAGAAGGGACAGTTCATTTTAATGCAGTTCATTAGTCTACATAACCTTGTCTTCTCCATTAAACTCTTTCCAGTAGTTAAAATGTGAGAGCTGAGATAACACTTTAAAAATATTAACATAATCCAGGCCTCGACACAATATAATCCAATGGAAATAATATTCATAGCCACAGCACCCACCAGGGTTCACAAGCCAAGGCTGAAATGTTGTTATTGTGCAGTGAAAATCTGCAGCCTCCCCACTATGGAATCAAAACATGAGCTTGAACTAAAGAGTTACACTCTGTTTCTCTTAACCCCAAGGACAGCTTGATGACACCGCATACATAAGCAACTCACTTTTTTTGTGTTTTATGAAAATAAAACTGTTAGCTTTAAACTCAAAGTATGACAACAAAAAAAGAAAATTTTTGTTTAATTTAGCCTCCTTCAGCAGAAGATCCTTGTCTTTACTCCGGTTCTCGGTGCACTGCCAACTGTTGAGTGTGAAAGTGATATTCTGTACCCTATTGGAATGAAATTACTCCAGTAGCCAGAAATCCAAGCAGAGAATGTAGAAGGAAAGAAGCAGGAAGAGGGAGGAAGGGGAAGAAGAAGGAGAGAAGGAAGGAGGGAGGAGCAGAAGGAAGGGGAAAAGGTAGGAGGAGGCATAGAGGAGTTGGAGAACAGGAAGAAAAGAATTCCTCAAGCAATTGGGACTGCAAGGGGAGCCAAACCCAGCTGGTTTGGAAAGTATTCAGAAATACAGTACCTCCGGGTCAATCGCAGCAGTTGCCATGTTGAGCAAAGGAAATTCTCGTAGCTTATTTGATGTGAGGCCTTGATAGAATCATAGAATCTGCATTGGGAAGGACATTTAAGGTCATTGAGCCCAACTAGCCATCACATCCTTGGCTTTTCCTGCTGGAGGTCTCATCACAGATCTGGAATTTTAATTATTATGTTCACTTCTCTTTTCAGGTTTTGGAACTGAATTTTATATATATATGTAATTTTTATTTCAAAATATTAGGAAGTACAAGTGCTCTTGTTACATGGATGAATTGTATAATGCTGAAGTCAGGGCTTTTAGTGTGTCCATCACCAGAATAGTGTACATTGTACCCAATAAGTAAGTTTTTATCCCTCACCTCCCACCCTCCCCCCTTCTTGGTTTCCAAGGACCTTGACATCTCTTTGTGCCCGTGTGTACCCATCATTTAGCTCCCACTTATTAGTGAGAACACATGATGTTTGTTTTTCCATTCCTGAGATACTTCACTTAGGATAATGTTCTCCAGTTCCATCCAAGTTGCAGAAAATGACATTATTTCAATCCTTGTATGGCTGAGTAGTACTCCATGGTGTGTGTGTGTGTGTGTGTGTGTGTGTGTTTATCACATTTTCTTAGTCCACTAATGAATTGATGGGCACTTAGGTTGATTCCACATCTTTGCACTTGTGAATTGTGCTGCAATAACATATAGGTGCAGGTGTCTTTTTGATAAAATGACTTCTCTTCCTATGGGTAGATACCCAGTAGTGGGACTGCTGGATCAAATGGTAGGTCTACTTTTAGTTCTTTGAAGAATCTCCACACTGTTTTCCACAGAGGTTTTACTAATTTGCTACCAACAATGTATAAGTGTTCCTTTCTCTCTGCATCCATGCCAGCTTCTATTGTTTTTTTATTTTTTAGTAATGGCCATTCTGATATGGTAAGGTGGTATCTCGTGATGGTTTTAATTTGCATTTTCCTGATGATTAGTGATGTTGAGCATTTTTTCATATGTCTGTTGGCCATTTGTCTATCTTCTTTTGAAAAAACTCTGTTTATGTCTTTTGCCTGCTTTTTAACAGAGTTGTTTATTTTTTTTTTCTTGCTGATTTGTTTGAGTTCTTTGTAGATTCTGGAGCTTAGCCCTTTGTCAGATGTATAGTTTGTGAATATTTTCTCCCATTCTGTAGGTTGTCTGTTTACTCTGTTTATTATTTCCATTGCTATGCAGAAACTTTTTAATTTAATTACGTTTCATTTATTTCCTTTTGTTGTTGCTGTATTTGCCTTTGGAGTCTTATTCATGAATTCTTTGCCTAGGCCAATGTCTAGAAGAGTTTTTCCTATGGTTTTTTCCAGAATTTTTATGGTTTCAGGTCTTACATTTAGGTTTTTAATCAATCTTGAGTTAATTTTTCTATATGGCAAGAAATAGGGATCCTGTTTCATTTTTCTGCATATGGCTATCCAATTTTCCTAGCATTGTTTCTTGAATAGAGCATCCTTTCTCCAGTGAATGTTTTTGTCTGCTTTGTAAAAAATCAGTTGGTCATAGCTATATGGTTTTATTTCTAGGATCTCTATTCTGTTCCATTGATTTATGTCTCTACCTTTATACCAGTACCATGCTGTTTTGGTTACTATAGCGTTGCAGTAGAATTTGAAGTCAGCTAATGTAAGGCCTCCAGATTTGTCCTTTTTGCTTAAGATTACTTTGGTTATTCATGTTTCTTTGTGGAACTGAATTCTTAACCTCTTCCATAATTTATTCTTTCCTAGGTGTTCATGATAACCTGGTTCTATGATATCTAGAATATTCAGTATTACCTATTTTTCCTGATTCCTACTTTTCCTGGATTTTTTCAAATGTTCCCCTCACTCTGCTACATTGTCACCCTCTTCCTCAAGGTAGCTTGCTCTGAGCCCAGTATCTGTATTTTCCTGTATCCTGGAAGGCAGTGTAATTCTTGCTTATACACATGGAAATGACTACCCAGTAAAGGTGAGCACCCTGGTATTTACCCTGTGACTGGAAGACTATCCCAAGGTGAATCATTCCTAAGCAATCACTAAAAGTCATGGAGATTGCCCCCGACCACAGTTCTGGAGAGATGCCTGGAAGACTTACCTGAAGCTCACCTGGCTAAAGAATCAACTCTTTTCCTCCACTTCTCCTCCCAGAGTCCATTAGAAGCCAAGACTTTTCTCGGCTAGCATCTCCCAGATATTAGTGACTGTCATTTAATCTTAAGAAGAATGCCCATGTCACCCCACTGACCATAAAGACTTGTGGAAATTAGGAGCAGAAGTGAACCTGCTGGCCCTTCTGTGCCCCTACAGGTCACAGGATAAGTCTTGTTAGTCAGGCTCTGAGCTCAAACCACTTGGGGTCAAATGCAAGCTCTTCTGCTGACTAGCAAGATGACCTGGCAAGTTACTCCAGCTCCCTGAGCCTTCATTACTTCCCACATGAAGTGTTTTAAAGAGTGTCTGGCACATGGCAGGTGATTACTAAATGCCTGCTACTTTTATCATCACCACCTTCATTGCCTTTGGGTCACATTATGAGCTTATTTAAATGAATGAATAACTAATTAAGCTGCAAATTTAGGTCTACCAAATATTAATTATTAAAATAACTAATTTATATTCCTAGAGCAAGACTATGTGCCCATGTGCCAAGCGCTGTGATAAGGGCAGAGCAGGCATCAATATCATTGAATGTGTTCAACAATGCTATGAGATAGGGACCAGGATCACTCCACCCCACCTTTCTACACTGAGGAAATTGAGATTCAGAGAGAGTAATGAACTACCCAAGGTCATTCAGCTAATAAGAAGAGAGGCTGTTTATTCATGTCCAATTCTCTGACTCCATAGTCCAAGTTCAAACCACTATGAGACAGTGATTTCCCAAACAACAGCTTGTATACAAAGCTAAGCTCAATATATCAGATATGAAATGAAATTCAGCAAGGACCAAATTGTGTGTGTGTGCCTGTGTATGCTTATTTGTTTACTTAAATCGGATTTATCTGTTAGGAAAAAAATCTTTGTGTTTCTCTCTCAGACACTGGTCCAGACCTGTAAGACAGAGATGCCAGAGGGCCTTTTCCAAAGCACCACTGTGCCAGAGTAATCACCCCCAGAATGGAAGTGGACTGCCAATCCAAAGTCTCTGTACTCTGCCCACTTGTCCTCCCTTGCTGGTTCCTGACTTTGGCTCTCACTTGCAAGACTTATTTGTTCCAACTGGTAGAGTAGCTACCAAATCTGTTCTCAGACAACAAATTGCACCTCAATACTTCACATTTCACCTCACTTGTTCAGAACACCATTGCTGCCAAGTCACAGGAGAACTGAGAGTTTGTTTGAGGGGAAGTAATGCTTTTTTTTAAAAAGTGAAATTAACACATGGAAAGACCATTTCATGAGGATGAGTGTACAGTCATCCCTCAGTATCCAAAGGGGATTGGTTCCAGGACCTCCATAGATACCAAAGTTCAAGGATGCCCAGGTCCCTCATATAAACTGACATATACTATAAATCATCTCTAGATTACTCTAGTTACCTAACACAATGTAAATGCTATGTAAATAATTGTTATACTATATTTTTTATTTGTATTTTTTTCTTTTTTTTTAATTTCAGCTCATTATGGGAGTACAAAAGTTCAGGTTATATATATTGCCCATGCCCCCCCACCCCCACCCCGAGTCTGAGTTTCAAGCGTGTTCATTCCCTAGACATTGCACATCACACTCATCATGTAGGTATGCACCCATCGCCTCCCCCCACCCCCATCCCCCCAAGTCAGAACTTCAAGCGTGTCCATTCCCCAGGCAGTGCACATCGCACTCATCAAGTAGGTATACACCCATCCCTTCCCCCCACCCCTCACCTCTGTCCGATACCCAATTGGTGTTATTCCCAAATGTGCACTTAGGCGATGATCAGGGAAGCCAGTTTGCTGGTGAGTACATGTGGTGCTTATTTTTCCATTCTTGGGATACTTCACTTAATAGAATGGGTTCCAACTCTCTCCCACCCGAATGTTTATAGCAGCACAATTCACAATTGTAAAGATGTGGAAACAACCCAAATGCCCATCAATTCATGAATGGATTAGCAAAACGTGGTATATGTATACCATGGAATATTACTCACCTATAAGAAATAATGGCGATATGGCATCTCTTTATTTGTATTTTTATTGTTTTTGTTCCAAATATTTTCTACCCACAGTTGATTGAATCTATGGACGTGGAACCAGCAGATACAGAAGGCCCACTGTACTAGTTGCTGCTGATGGTTACCAAAAACTTAGTCATTTAAAGCAACACGAATTTATTTTCTTATAGTTCTGGACATGAGAAGTCCAAAACAGGTCTTGGTGAGCTAAAATCAAAGTGTCAACAGGACTGCATTCCTTCTTGGTGGCTTCAGGGGAGAATCCATTTCCTTGTTTTTCCAGCATCTAGAGGCTGCCATGTTCCTTGGCTTGTGGCCCCTTCCAGCCACATTCACATCACTCCAACCTTTGCCTCTGCTGTCACACCTCCTCTGACTCTCCTGCCTCCCTCTTTCCCTTATAAGGACACCTGTGCTTACGTTGGTGCCACCAGGATAATCTCCCCAACTTAACATCCTTAACTCAATCATATCTATAAAGTTCCTTTTGCTATATAAGTCACATATTCACAGGTTTTGAGGTTTAGGACATGGAGACCTTCGGGGTCATTATTTTGCCTCCCACAATGTGTCTCACTATGGTCCATGTATTGGTACCTGCCCCAGAGACCTTCCATCACTGTGGGGAGGAGCTTGCAGAGCTCTTACTGTCCTGTAAAGCCCAGTATAAAGCATGTGGGTCACATATAGGGAGCCTTCCAGAAAGCCTTCCACATGGAGCCCTGGTCGGAGCAGTTGGAGTCAAAGAGGAGGGAAGAATCCCTGCCTCTGTCTGAACCCCCTAGTGCATACGGTGGCCCAGAAGGAAGGAAGAATGAAGGGCAGGGTCTCCTGTCTTTTTTCCATCCTGAGTCAATGGCAGATCTCAGTGTTGTTTCAGAAAGCCAAGAGCCCTGACACCAAGGAAAGGGCAGCTGAAAACACCATGTACCTGCCCACCTGCCTGCTGTATTGGTAGGAAGATCTAAGCTTCAACCTCCCTGATGATTGGTCGTGGCCTACAGTTGGTTCTAAATGGGAATGGACCCGTGATCTGTTTACACCTCTGTCCTAGGACTCAGGACTTTAGAACTGGACAACTGCTGCAGCAAATAGGTACAGCAAGAACCTCAGTGTTCTAAATGGCTCTGAGAACTTGGATGGTCCCCTGGAACTTTCTGGATGGGATTTCTTGGGTATGTTTGCTCTCTTTGTAAGTTTAGCATCCCTACCATCTGAGACTAGCTTCAAGCCCTCCATAAATAAATGAATAGATTCACTCTCCTGCCTTGTAAACCACTTGGCTTCATCTGGGATTCTATGACCACCTCCTCTGGGCTTCTGTAGGCTCTGTTTGGTGTTGGCCACACAGACCTGCCCTGTGGCCGGCTCTCTTCTTGCTGGGTGGTTGTGCCTGTTGGAGGTAAGCTGCTGGACCACACAAGGACTGTTAATAAACTGTCTGCTCCACACTGGCGTCCAGGCCCATACACCCACTGCGGTGCTACTCCACCTTAACGACCGGATCTCTGCAGCTAATACCCCCTAATCAGGGACCTCAGAACTGGCTGGAGTTTCTTTCTTTGTCTGGCAAGCTCTTTACTTTTCATCTTTTACCCTTACCTCCTACCTCCTCATCCTTCATGCATTTTCTGTCCATCCACTCTGAAAAAAAAAAAAAAATCCAAATGTTGGACCCACCAAGTAACTTTAAGTAGTGGCTTTTATTTCAGCATCAAAGGTATTTGACACAACAAGACTGTGTTCCCAGAGGCCCACTGAGTTATAGACATTCCTCCAGTGGAAAGGGACAGCTGTCATCTTTCAGGTAGGGCTATGAGGCTAAGGGTCCATGTCCCATAGGCAAAGGGCAGCTGGCCACCATGTTCCTTTCTAGAAGGTGTATCGTTACCTTTACCTTTGCCACTCCCACACCCTAGGAGACATCTTCAGAAATGGTATAAGGCCAAGCCCTCTGGCCAGCGAGGAAGAGGGAGAGACCCTTGTGGCATGCCCCCTTGGGAGAAGAAAGCACAGATCTGGAGCCAGGGGCCCCCACCTCCCTGCCTCCCTCCATGTTCCCTCGGCCATTTCAAGGATGCTGACAGCCATAAAAAATCAGGCCTGTTAGCAACAGGAAAGATCACAGGCCTTGATTCCTGTCGAGCTCCTCCAACAACAGCTGCCATCTGGCTCCCCATCACAGGCAAATGCAGGCCCTGATTTACGGGGAGGCTTAGGTCAGGGCGTGGGCCACGTGCATTGCCCTTTCCCCCACAAACACCCCAGTGGGCCGGGGCCTGGGAGAGGGCTATTGCAGGTCATCAATAAATCCTGGGGATAAAACAATGCAGAGGTTATTAAAGGGAGCCGCGAGGGGACCGATGTGAGTTATTCCAATTACAGGCACGGTTATCTTCGTCTGTGCAGTTCAAAGTGTATGCACCCTAATGCATTTCAGCAGCTAATAAAAGTACTGTAGGGTTTCTTTTTTCTTTCTTTCTTTCTTTCTTTTTTTCTTTCTCTCTTTCTTTTTTTTGAAACCCATAGTACTTATAAATTACAGGGCAGAGGAGTGTGAAAGATACATAGCAGCTTTGAAGCAGTGCTGACAACCTCAAACTAATTTATAATAAAAGGAAGTCAACTGCAATAGATGATGAACCATTTATCTAACCAAAAATAGCCGACAGTTCCCTTGTGGGGATGGGAATAAAAAAGAAAAAAACTAAAATTTTTTTAGGAACAAATGTAACATTTTGAGTGCTTCAGTTGCCGGCTCTAAAACCGGAGACATTGCAGATGGGACTGTGGTTTGTAGTGCAAGGCCAGGACAGGAGGGCCACTCCTGTAAACACAAAGAAGTCCAGACCACGGTGGTCAGCCTGCAGGCAAGAATGCTCTCAAAGCTGATCAAAAGCTTTATCTTCTACATCTTTTCCCAGATGAAAATTTCACCAGAACCTTCAATTGCTGGCCATTACGTTCCTTTAGCTGTTATTATGCTAAATGGAATTGGCTGGAGATTATAATTTAGGTTGCATTGATATAGGCTAAGGGGGCGGGGTAGGGAGAACCCAGACAAAGATGTAGGGAGATGACTGTGTTCTACAATATATGTTAAAAGATACAGACGTGTGGTCTTGCAGTTTTCCAACCTAGCAGTACGCATTCCTAGATCACAGTGCTGCTGAGACGCTCTGGTCAGATAGGAGCGATCCTGCACATGACGGGCTGCCTTCTCACGGGACGTCGGGACAGCCCAGGGAAGCACCTGGCTCCTTTAACCAGGTTAAACACTGCCCAAGCCATCTGGTGCATTTGCTTAAAGGCAGTCACTTTTTCTCTTCTTTTCTTGTTTCTCTCCTCTCCTCTCTTCTTTTCTTTTCTTTTAAGAAATACAACAAAAAGGAAGTTTCAGTTGGGTTTGAATTCCAGTCACGAGCCACACATTATCAAAGTCTCACTAGAGGTGGGTTTAGACAAGGGCAGCTATTTGTGGGACCGCAGTGCAGGAGCAACACTGTCCCGTCTGTAATTCAGGTTGACGCTGGTGGCCACGCGTGAGCACAGGCGTGGTGGGCGGCAGCGGGGTGCGGGGGGCGCTGGGCAGAGAGGAATGGAAATGGCCGAAAAGCAGAGGCAGGTACCCCCTGAGTTGTTTTCCAACTGCCCTTGTCTAAATCCACCTTTAGTGAAACTTTGGATAATGAGGAATTCAGACTGGAATTCAAACTAGACGGAAACTTCCTTTTTATTGTATTTCTTAGAAGAAAAGAAAAAAAAAGAAAGAAAAGAAAAAGTGGTTGCCTTGAAGCAAATGTATGAGATGGCTTGGGCGCTGTTTAACCTAGTTAAAAGAGCCAACTGTGATCTTTCGCTCCTTGCTCTGTAGCCCCCCACCCTAAGGGATGGTCTCAGGCGGTGGCCTTGACACAGGCATCCCCCAGGCCATACACAGTACCTGCCTGCAGCCGTGACACTATCAGTCAATTGAAGTCATTTTCCCCTGAGCCGGAGAAAGAGGCAGAGTGAACCTACAAGGTCGGACCTTAGCGGCAGAATAGGGATGAGCTTGGCCAGGGCCACCTAGCTAACAAGTGGTGACATGGGGACTCAGCGGCTTTTCTGACTTTACGCCAAGGTTTTTCATCACAATGAGCTGTCTTCTAGTGTCTCTCCACCTGTAGACAGCCTGTTCCCCTAAATTCAAACCTAGAGTGAGCAGCAGTGGGCTCTGCCACTTACGAACTGGGACACTTCGCCAGAGTGTCTCACCTCTGGGATACCTCTGGGTACCAATCCCAGACCATCATTGGAAGAATTAAGTGAGATAATACATGCAACGTTATTAAGCTACTACCTGACACAAAGTAGAGCTCAACAATGTTAACCATTACTAGTTATTAATTACTTCTACTAATGTTCATATGCAAAAATAAATTCAATCTTCCCATCCAGCAACAAATGTACTACTTTTTACTGCTATATAAGACTTACAAATAAAGATTCTATCCCCAGAATTACAATTCTTACTCCTTCATGTTTCGGTGTCTCTAATGCTCTTCCCATGTGTAGTTTTACCCTGCATGGTAAGGAATTTGCTACAGTGTCCTAATTTCAAATATCCTAACCAGTGGCCCTCATGAACCATCAAAATATTTGGAAAAACATTTTCATCACCTAAACTGCATCTCCCAGGCTTCCGCTTTCACCTGGAAGTGGAGCTGGGGAAAAAAAAATGTTTTTTTAATTTAATACTTTTTGACATTAGAAATTTGGCCACTGCACCCACAGGGCTCTCCTGCTCACTGGGGACACCAGGACCAGGAGCCCCATCACTTACCCACTCACCAGTCAGGGAGGAGCCGGGTGTCCCCCCAAAACTACAACCCCATCCACGTTGGCTTTGTTTTTATTTGAAAATATTAAGGAGGTTCAAATGTCTTTGTTACATGGATACGTTTTATAGTTGGGGCTTTTAGTGTGCCCATCACCTGAATGGTGTTCACTGTGCCAGACAGGTAGGTTTTCAGCACTCCCCTCCCCCACCTTCTTAATTTGTTATGACCTTTACATGTCTTTGTGCCCATGTGTGCCCATGGATTAGCTCCCAATTATTAGAGAATATAGGACATGTTTGTTTTTCTATTCCTGAGGTACTTCACTTAGGATAATGGTCTCCAATTCTATCCAAGTTGCTTTGGAAGACATTATTTCATTCCTTTTTATGGCTGAGTAGTACTCCATGATATATATATATATATATATATATATATATATAAAAAAAACATATTTTGTTAATCCATTCATGAATTGATGGGCACTTGGGTTGATTCCACATCCTTGCAATTGTGAATTGTGCTGCAATAAACATTCAAGTGCAAGCAACTTTTTGATAAAATGACTTCTTTTCCTTGGGGTAGATACCCAGTAGTTGGATTGTTGGATCAAATGGTGGGTCTACTTTTAGTTCTTTGAGGAATCTCCACACTGTTTTCCATAGAGGTTGTACTAATTTGCAGTCCCAGCAACAGTGTATAGGTGTTCCTTTCTCTCTGCATCCACACCAGCATCTATTCTTTTTTGACTTCTTAACCTCCTTGGCACTGACGTTTAAAGTCCTGCGAGGAGATCCGGTGCATTATCTCCAGGGCAGGGACCATACGGCCAGAGCCTAGAAAAGCACTGGTTCACTTAGGCACTCAATAAACATTTGTTGAATGAATGAATTAAATGATAGAATGAACAAACTCAACACCTGCGTCTGGCACTTGCACACAAAGACACACTGTGGAAGGAAACATGGTGGGCAAGAAGAGATCCCTGGCTCCTACTGACACCCCAGGAGCCCCTCGAGCAGACACCTGTAGGCGTATGTTACCCCAGGACAGCTTTGGCTCCCTTGAGCATCCCATTAGATGGCAGCAGTTGCCTGTGGCCTTATCCGTGGAGAACAGTTTGGTGTGTGCAACACTGCCCAGATTCAGATTTCAAAACACTCTCTCCATCACCCACCATAGCCAGTGTCTGTTTTTGGAGCTCTGCAACATGGATGTCTCTTCATTATCTTGCAAGATGGATTTTTTTTTTTTTTCATTGCTGAACTGCATGCTGTTTGGTTGCCATGGCTTGGAAGCAGGGCTCAGCAGGGGTGAACTGACCCCTGCCCAGGTTGGTGCCTCAGCCCGCAGGTTGATGCAGCTCTCCGGGCTCCTCAGAGGGCTTCCCTCCCCCTCCCCTGTTCCTTCCATCCTGCTCCAGCCTGCAGTGCCACTCTCAGGGGACAAAAGCTGCTGTCCTCATCCTCCATTCCCTTTGTCTTCCCTTCTCTGGAATCTGATAAGAGCTGCAAGATAATTGGAAGCCACCCCTCCCCAAGTGTTCACATAAAAAAAGAACGTTCTGTCTGGCATGGTTGTTGCCACTATGGCTGTGCTGGCCAAGCCAAGACTTTGATTTATTGCTCTACGAGTAAATACTAGTAAATAAATGACAGAAATGCCTTTTTCCCCCACCAAGTACCCGGCCCCACGATAATTAACTTGTTCTTTTTCCTCCCTCTCTTACCAACCACGAAGCAATGACATTCTCTGATGAATGAGTTGCCCACGACTGTCTTGCCGACAGGTGTTTCACATAAAATATGAGCTGTCCCATGAAGACTGTAAGGCAGATGTTGAAAACTGGAAGCTCACGGGTCAATTTGTTCCATGCGATATGATTTTAAAGGTTGAGCTCATGTTGGAATAAAACAGATTTCATATGGAAATTCATATTTCAGCCTTCTCTTGAAAACTGGAAGGTCATCTAGAGATGGTGGGCTAACCTTCCCTGCTGGCAACAGTTGTCCGGGCATGCCCACCCCTGTATGCTTTGACCACGATTCCTCTGGTTCTCTGATACCAAAGGCTGAATGTCAGTTTCCATTTATAACTGTGTTTGCTCTGTTTTTCTTATAGCAGGGACATATTGCTCTGTACCCATATGTTGTGAATTAAAGATGGCGGCAAATTCTTTGTCACGTCTCCCATTGAGAAGTCAGTTTCCTCTCCTCTTGAATCAGGGCTTGCCTGAGACTTGCTTTGACCAACAGAATGTGGAAGAAGTGATGCTGTGTAACTTCTGAAACTGGGCCTTAAGAACCACAGTCTCAACTTTCACGTACCTGAAACATTCCCTCTTGGAACCCAGTCATCATGCCCAAGCCACTTAGAGAGGCCACCTAAGAAGAGCTGGAGCCCTCCATTCTACAAGCCCAGCGGAGCTCTCTGCTGACAGCCAGCCTGACTGTCAGCCATATAAGTGAGCCATCCTGGACACTCCTGCCTCCAGATGATGATCGTCCTGGTTGACACCTTGTGGAGCAAAAGAAACACCCAGCAGAGCCCAGCCAAACCACAAAATTGTGAGAGATAATAAGTGGCTATTGTTTTATGCCTCTAAATTTTGGGACAGTTTGTTCTGCAGCAATAGCAAACCAAAATACCTTATCTTTATCAAGGTTTGGGGGGGGGGGAAGGTAGGTCAGAAGGCTATGTGTTTCAAGAAAAATGGCAGAAAGTGAGGACTCAAACCTTTTTGGAACTGAAAACACCTCCTACTGGATTCATACATGAATATTCAGCTTGCTTCTGAAATTCACCCTGGGGGCTCTCTAAAAATTTCTGTAGAAGGCTCTGGCTCTGAGAGAACATGGTCATTGATACCAGAACACTGGATTCACACACCAGGGCCTAAGTTCTGCCACTCACAGTCTTCTCATGATGAGCAATCATCAATTCTCTGGACTTCCATTTTCTCATCTATCAAAATGGAATAACACTATCTGCTATGTTAACCTTCTACGGATGTGGTAGGACTCAAGGAGAATTATATATGGAACATGTTTTATAAATTGCAAAGGACTTTGAAAGTATAAGGCATTATTATTTGCATTATATGCCCAAGACTTTTTTTGAAAAGATGCCTACAACTCTTAGGGTTCTCTACACTTCTTAGGGTTCCCAAAAATTGACCATATTTTTATTTGATATACAGAGCTATTTATATCAGAGTTTGTCTGTCCAACTGACCTTGAAATCTATGTCTTTTGACCAGGGATGACAAAAAGTTTTCAGCTCATGTGCCAAGTCCAGTTGTGTGTACTGCCTGAAGAGCTGTGTTGAGAATGATTCTGAGGCTACATCTGGGAAAGCAGAGGGGAGGCATGCAAGCCATGAATTACCCTCCCAGCACTTGACAATCTTCTTTTTAAGGCCATTTTGTTTTGTTTTGTTTTTGTTTTTAAAGGGCCTTAGGATGAAATAACAAAATGTGAGTTGGAAGACATGGATTTGAGTCCTCACTCCTTTACCTAGTAGCTGTGGGACTGTGGCTACTAGGTGTGTGGACCACATATAACTTCTCTGGGCCCCGGTCGTGTCATCTGATGATGATGATGATGATGATGATGTATTTATTGAACATTCACTCCATGGTTGGTATGTGCTATTTCATTTGATCCTCACAGGAACCTCTTGGGGAGGTCAGCTTTCTCATTATCCTCATTTAACAGATGAAGAACAGAGGCACATGCTGATGAAGAAACTTGCCCAAGTCGCACAGCTTGTAAGCTGGGAAACCAGGCTGAACCTTGATAGTCTAAACCAAATGTGGGCAAAATTTTCAATAAAGGGCCAGATAGTAGATATTTTAGGCTTCCTGGGCTATATGGTCTCTGTGACAACTACTCAGTTCTGCTACTATAGCTCAAAGGCAACCAGAGATAATACGTAAACAAATGAGTGTGACTCTGTTCCAATAAAACTTTATTTACAAAAACAGGTAATCAACTGGATTTGGCCCTGGGGCTGTAGTTTGCCAAACTCAGGTCTGGAGAAGTGCTGTCCAGCAGAAATAATGCAAGCCACAAATGTGAGCCACACGTGTAAGTTATAGTTTCTAGTCACATTTAAAAAAATAAAAAGAGGTGAAATTAATTTTAATACTATGCTTTTAAGCACAATATATCCAAAATATTATTTCAAAGTGTAATCAATATTTTAAAAATCATTAATGAGATATTTTACACCTCTTTTTAATTTTTTTTTTTTTTTGAGTACAGAGTCTTGCTATGTTGCCCAGGCTGGAGTGCAGTGTTTATTCACAGGTGTGATCACACTACTGATCAGCACGGGAGTTTGACCTGCTCCATTTCCAACCTGGACCAGTTCACCCATAAGCAACCTGGTGGCCCCACTCCTGGGAAGTCACTGTATTGATGCTGAACTTAGTGCTGACACCCAATTAATATAGCACCCTACAGCCCAAAACTTTTGGGCTCAAGCAATCCTCCCACCTCAGCCTCCCAAGTAGCTGGGACAATGGGCCTGTGCCACCACACCTGGCTGTGTATTCTTTCTTTTTTTCTTTTTTTTTTTACATTTGTTTTACATTTATGTTTTTTATTTTTAAGTGTGTAATTTATACTTAGAGTCCATCAAATCTCAAATCAGCCACATTTCAAGGGCTCAATAGCCCATGAGGCTGATGGCTATACAGAGGACCTCGAAGGTCTAGAACTCAGTCCTTTCAATCTGCCCTACGGGGGCCCACCAGGGCCATAGGCAGAAGAACCCATTATAGAAATGGAATTATTGTTCTTTGATTCTGTTGGGTCTCTCAGATGGGCCCCAGCTGCTACCTTGTATGAACTGTTTCAAGAGTTTAATTTTAAGTTGGCAACCTAGAACTCAGAATACATTTTTCCTTAGAAACAACACTATAAATGACCACTGGAGCCTCGGGCCCTCCCACAGAGCCCTAACTAATGGACACAATACCTGTCGAACAAAGTATGACTTGAATTACCCCTAGTGATCATTCAAACTGTTATTTTCTTTTAGTTCTAACTGAGGATGCTGGGAGCAGACTCTGTGCCTGGCAGCAGGACACAGCAGGTGCCTCCTGAGCTTTGGCAGGTTCTGGATCATGCTCCCGGGCAGTTGCCCTGTGTTAGCAAGAGCTGCGGGTGCCCATCTGCTCACCTAAATTCTGGGAAGGCCACGTTCCCAAGGTAGAAACAGCCCAGCCCGAACTTCCTTCTTCATCAGAGTGTTTTATTAAATATAAAGGTTCTAGTATGTGCTTCATTGTTTCCTACAGGCACAAGTTTAGATCCTCAGAAAGGAAGCAACGTAGCATTTAGCAGTGATTCCCAGACTGTGGAATTTCCAGACCAATAAAAATTTAAAAAACAAAAACCAAAAAACCTGAAGGACCTATATAAGGTAGGCAACTTGTAATTTTTCCAAGTAAACACATCAAGTAAAAAAAACACTATCATCATAAGCACTATCATTTTAATACCAAATGATGTCAGAATGGTATTTTAACAGCAAAAAAAAGGAAAAAAAATCTCAGAATCAGGGGCAGTTTTTTCAATTGAATAAACTTTGCTTTGCGAGAAAAGCTCACTTGATTGCCTTTGTTTTTAAATTTTGCCAAGGACCATGAAAACTTTGCCTCCAGGGCAGAAGCTCCAGGGCCAGCACTTGGAAACCCTTAGCTCGCAGAGGGTATGTGGTAGTTACATAGAGTAGTGGAAGGTTCTGGACAGAAAAGAGAAGGAAGAACACTGGAACAGTCAGCAATGGAGGCGTTAGAAAGAAAGTGGCTGCCCTGGAAGTGTCTGGATGAGACGAATTACTACAACATCAAACATATCCTTTATTGGCACAAATATCTTATGCCTGCCTCTTATGGTAGAGTTGATATTTGCACATCCCTTTTACTTCTTTTGATCCTCTCAGAAATGTTTCAAGATAAGCAGGAGAGAGACTATGTGCATTTTACAGATTTAACAGTAAGAAGTACAGAATTCCAAAGATCATTCTGCTATGGTTTGAATGTACATGTCTCTCCAAAATTCATATGTTGGGACCTACTACTCAAAGTGATACTATTAAGAGATGAGGCCTTTGGGAAAGCGCTTAAGCTGTGAGGGCTCCACCCTCATGAGTGGATTACTGCTCTTGCAAAAGAGGTTGAAGGGAACACGTTAGTGCCTTTTTGCCTTTCCATCTCTTTGGCCACGTGAGGACACAGCATTCGGTGGTCCATGTGTTCCTCCCACCACATGAGGATGCAGCCAGAGGTGCCACCTTGGAAGCAGAGAGCAGCCCTCACCACACACTAGGTCTCCGGTGCCTGATCTTGGACTTCCTATTGCAGGATGTAAGAAATAAATTCCTATTATATACAGATTACCCAGTCTAAGATATTTTATTATAGCAGCATGAACAGACTAAGACAATTACCAGAAAAACTATTTTTCTTTCCTTTTTGGAGACTTTTTACTATAGCCCATGTTTAACACCCAAGCAATGTATTTGGAGAAATTAGAGCTCTTGGGCTATATGGGTTTCCATCACTCATTCATTAATCCACCTGTGGAACAGGAATAATAATACTCACTGACAATGAGGACCTTGTGAATTTCTGTAAAAGGGTTTTCTCCTCCAGGGTGGGCAGGAGGTCCCCACCCACCTCTTCTCTGCTGCCAACAGGGGCCTGAGCCCTCGGCCCAGGCTCAGTTGCACTCAATGTCTCAACTTTCCATGTCCTACCTAAAAGCTGACCACTTCTCTCCTCTTTGAGATGCCCCTATCTCACCCGTCACCACCATGGCGTATTACCACTGGCCCCACAGCTGGAGGGTGGCAGATGTAGGCCTGGGTTTTGCAGAGTTGCTTTAGTGATGTTTCCTACATAAACCTTCTCAGAAGGACAATTGTCGATGGCAACATATTCTCATGCCAGCCTATTCCTGACTCTGAGCTAGTGAGTTTGGAACTTGTGTTTGAACTATTTCCAATTTTCAAAGATTTGAAGCAAACACACCAAAAAGTAAAGAAAAGAAAAGGACACCAAATAATTATGCCAAAAAGCCAGCTTCTAGTTATGGACATTTCCAGCTCCACAAATGAGGAGTTCATTGTGGATATTCTGGGAGCTATTGAAGTGGTCTGGGTTTATCCCATCTCCCCACCTCCACCCACACTCCCCCAGACTGCTTTTTTAAAAGCCATGCCTCTGTTACTAATTGTTCCTTCTCAGCTCACCACCCAGTGCTTTGAAGTAACTATACAAGGCAACAACATACTGTAAGCAAATGGCACAGCACGGAGACACCGAATGCAAAATTATTTTCAGCTTAATACTAATCTATTTTGCCCTTCCCGATCTCTGGAATTTTGCTTTGACTGGGACTCAACGTTTGATGAAAAGGGCTTCCCTTCTTATGTTTGCTAATCTAGCAAATGCTATGTCTGAAATGCCTCTCCCTTTTTCCCACATGACTTCATGTGCAAGCGCTTTGACTTAATGAGTAGCTGCAGTAAACGCACAGCGACGGAATATCATTACAAGCCCGGCACAGCACACCCCGCTTCAGCAAAGCCGTGTGCTGAAAGGGCCATGAGAAGCTGAGACCTTGAACTCAGGCTTGTTCTTGGGTTACAGGTTCCCTGTGGGGCGTGAGGACCAGGAGGGACGAGGAGACACATCTTCAACAATCTCCCTTGCAGAAGGTGCCCGTGCTAACCTTGCTCACCGAGAGAAAACACATTTGCTGCCTTTGTGTAGCTTGCACCGAGTTTTAACCGACTTTATTTATTAACTTTTTTCCCCTGTTCTCCTGTCCCACAAAGGCAAGCATCTAAGGTGTGGATGAGAGTCCCTCTTTTTTGCGTGGCTGTCGGAAGAGTGAGCCGCTGCTTTATGCCGCAGACGGTGCAAGCCCAGCTTTATGATGTTAGCAGACGGGTTCAGGTGCAGGAGGTGGGGCAGAGTCTGTGTTTCCGGCAAGCTCCCAGGTCACGCCATGCTGCCCGCCGCCACCCCCGCTTGGAGCAGCGAGGCTCCAGGCCTCGTTTTGTTTCTGCCTTTCCATTCAGAACTGGGTAGGAGCCTTCCTCCTTGCTGGCAGTGCCCCTCGTCTGCTGCTTCTCAGTACCGCAGAGTGCTCGGCCCTGGGCACCTCCCACGTTCTGTCCCCCTCTCGCAAGACTGCACCGAGATGACCACATAGCTGGGGTGGACGTGACCTGCGACCCGAGGGCAAGCAGGAGCAGAATCGTTGGGTGTGAGCTCTGGGTGGACTTACTTTGATTAAGTGCTGCCAGATTGCTTTTAAACAAGCCCTTCCTCTTTTGAAAAGGATGTTGCTAAGACTTTCCATTATTCTCATGAAGTAAAACTTTCATGGTAATAACTAATATTCAAGACAGGCAAACGTGATGGCCAGAGGCTCCTGCCGACAGCAGCCGAAGGGAAACTTCGGGAGGGACAGAAATGGCTAATGGGGATTTTGCCTTGCGGTATATGACTTAACCATATTTGGTCTCCAAAAACTCTTAACTGAAATCTCTGCTGCTTGCTACAGCCTTGTGGCTTTGGGTTTGCTTGAGGCCCCAGCGTGCCAGGTAGCATCTCCAAGCCACTTTCCATAGGTCCGCTCACTTAGTCCCACCGCACCAGTGACGTAAGTGCTGTCAGCCATTCCCTTGCACAGACGAGAAAACAGAGGCCCCAGACCCCACCCCCACCCCCAGAGCCACACCTTTGTCTCTGTGGTGCACTGGCTGTCTGGGGTAGTGACGAAGTGGTGAGTCCCTTTGGGGGGGCTGCGATATGAGAACAGTAACTTCCAGGGAGTCTTGCCTCATAGGAGGAAATAATTTAATAACACGAAGGTGAGGAAGCCAAGGCACAGAGGCATAAAGTCACTTGCCCTCGCCGTGCTCCTCCAGGTTGCGGCTCCACAGCCAGGTCTGGAGGCAGCGTGACCACCTCGTTGCCGCTCTCCTGTCCTGGCTCATGACGTGCAGGAAGCCCGTTCAACTCGGGACTCTAAGTAATTACCTGCCAACTTTGAAAGCGTGAGAGCATTTGTGGCGACTCCATCCTCTGCGTTCTCACGCCATCTAGGGCTCCATCCACGCTGTCATGATTGGTTTCCACCGAGGAGGGTTTCCAAGTGGCACTCGGTGTGGGAGGATGCTCGTTGGTGTTCACGCCACCACCCTTTGCCCTCAGCCCTGATGACGCGGGGTGCTCCTCAACTGCGGCCCACAGTGTGGCACCTGAAGGTGTCTCCTCACATTTCCAGATGCCAGTGGGGGTGGAGGAGGGAGCAGCAGGGGCTGCTCCCCATTGAAACCCCTTGGGCCAAGCTGCCAACCCTGCTGTCACTGCCGAGTGGGCAGGTCTGGCTGGGCCTTTTGGGGCATGAGGGTGCTGCAGAGCAGAGGTGGCCTCTCTGAGAAGCCTGAGAAGTGTGAGCCTATAAATGCAGGTGGAGGCAGTTCTCCCCGGGATGGAGGCATGGAAGCCGCCCAGCCCCACACCCCACGTGGCGGTAAGCCCAGCTCCTCCAGGGAAGTGTTCAAGGCCAAAGCACAGCCTTCTCCGCCATCTGCAAGGCTGGGGTGCTATCCCTCGCAAGCTCACCTTTAACACCTGCCCCCATGCTAACAACTTCATCTCTCTCCTCCTCCTCTTCTCAGTCTCCTTCTCCTCTGCTGGGAACACTTTTGTTACAGCTCCATACGGAACAACACAAACATCTCATCATTTGCCTCTTGTTCCTCCTCTTCTTCCTCAGAGGTTGACTTGTAATAATATATGAACTGATCTTTTCGATATGTTCATGTAGAAGAAAAAGAACAATGTAGATTCCGGGGCAGGAAACATGACTGCCGTTAGAGTTCTTGCATGCTCGTGACTCCCCTGTACTCACAAGCGCCAGATGCTGGTATGATATCCTGAGATACGAAATAATGTCCTCACACTGAAGTTGTCCTGTGACCCTCCCCTCTCTTTGGTCACTCATGGCTGCATGAACATGGTCAAAGGCACAGACCGAAGAACCAAATTTTTGGATTCTCAGTTATAAATAGGCTATTGAAACTCAAAGACAACTGTCTTGAAAGCCCAGACTCTACTTTGTAAGAGTTGGGAGTTTTGAGAGAAGGAAAGAACCACAGCTCCCTGC
This sequence comes from Eulemur rufifrons, assembly GCF_041146395.1. Classification (NCBI taxonomy): domain Eukaryota; kingdom Metazoa; phylum Chordata; class Mammalia; order Primates; family Lemuridae; genus Eulemur; species Eulemur rufifrons. The sequence goes on from NC_090989.1 coordinate 207,333,011, forward strand.
GAGGTATCACAGCTGGGGGGCTCTCTGAGGCTTCCTCTTTCATAACATGGGACAGCGACACTCTCTGCTGAAAATAGAAAAGGGCTTCCTTCCTACGACCCACAGCCTCCAGCTAACCTTCCACCTCTCCTTTCTCCATTTCTTTCACTCAGAAACATTACCACCAAAGCTTAGAACATCATCCTGCTGTTTTGTCAAAGTTGAGATTCCAGATAAAGAAATTCTGAGTTCAAACAACAAGGTATTGCCATGAATAATAGAACACATCAACCTTTTCTGGTGTAGGAACAAGGAGAACGTGATAGAGACACTTTCTGCTTACTAGCAGAGAAGGCCCAATTTCAAGAAGTTTCACGTGGGTTCTTCCTTCACATAAAATAAACACTGGAGACTCCGAGGACAGGAGACCAGGGAGTTTCAGATGTACTGAGGATTTCATCACAGTCTAGCACAAAACGTCGCTGCAAATATTCGTATCGCTGGATTTTTACATTTCTAATTGATGGATCCTTTCATTGCACTGGTGTCATAAAAACAAGAATAAACACCCACATGAAATTAGACTCAGCTCATAGCTACCCTTTTGCAGCTAGAACATGTCTTTCTCTTCATGGAATCCTCAGGGGTCATCTCATAAGTTTCCCAATGAATTGGGCTGGGAAGTTATTCTTCCAGAAGGCAGAAATGGTTGTAAGAGTGTGCTCTGGGTCATACAAGTTCCTGGGTCCAGTAGGACACCCACCCCTCCCTAGGTGCCGCCTCAGCTGCCCACTAGTCCTGTGTCAGTCTGGGAAATTAGCCTCATAAATGAGGCCCACTGGCCTGCCAGGAGGCCAATCCCAGAATATAAATTCCTAACACAGGCTCCTGCACCACTCACCTTCTGTTTTACCTCCAAGCCTTCCTCTCTCCCCAGGAACAGGCCAGACTTGGAATCCATCACTGCTAGAGGCTTGACCTGCAAACACGTCCTAATTGATAAAGATCCTGTACCAAGAGATGGAGAAATGGAGGAAACGACATTGATTTGCCAGCCAAGCTCTGCGGACTAAATCTGAACCCCGAGGAAAGAAAGGAAGGCATTCTTTCTATTTCCAAGACAGCCATGGTTGTGGTTGTGCTGAAAATAGAAAACGGCTGGATAACTAAATTGATTAACTGATGTGATGAGACTAATAAAAGCTGGACTGCAATTGTTGTCCCACCTGGGCAGGGCAGGGCTGTCTATCTTGTGATGATACTTACAGTTCAACAGTCGGACCTTGGGAACGTTCTGTGTGAGGATTAGGCACTTCCCGTTGAGACCATGGATCCACACCACTCCCTGGGGGTGGTTCCACAGGGAATAACGTAGATGTTGTCACTGCCCTGGGAAGAGGGGTGTTCTAGCACTAGGAATAGGGGCTCCGGAAGTGGATCTTAGAGATGAGATTAGACAGCCCTCCTCCCCAGATTCTCAGGGTCATTTTTGTCCAGGGTTTGAAGTACGGAGGTTCTCAGAGCACTTCTGATGACAGGAAGAGGGAGTGGCCTTTCCAAGAGCCTAGAAGGGCAGGGGCTGTACATTTGCTGCAAGTTCTCAGCTGTGTTCTATTTCCATCCTGTTCTTCTCAAACTTTGGTAAATTCTTATAGAAAGGTACCGTCTGGTCTCTACTGGGGTACAGAGTTAAGGGGGAGGACCGGTGGGTGGTACAGAGGGAAACAACGTGCCTCACTGAGAACATCGGTGGCTGGGGACAGATGCCCACTGGTCAGTATCCTGAGGGCTGTCGGCAGCAGCACAGCAGAGGCACCAGCTGCAGCAGAAACCCGCACCCCCTCTGCTGAGCAAGTTCTCTCCCTCTGCGTGGACCCAGCTGAGTGTCCCCTCCTCCAGTGAGCAACCAACCAGGACCCAACCCGAAGCCCTAGAGCACCGGATCAGTCAAGGAAGCAGCCGGGAGCTTACGCACTTCCTGTTAATTTGGCCAATGGGACTTGGGGCAGTTTCATAGGAAGTATCATGCCTGTTATCATTCATTCTCCTCTTCTTCCTTTAGTAAAAGAAACCCTGAAATTTAGCTGGGTGCATGGCTGCCCAAAGTAAAGACTTTCTTTTCCTGCCTCCTCTGCAGTTCAGCATGGCACGGGGCCTAGTTCTGGCCAATGGGACACGCATGGAAGCAATGTGCGCTCCAGCTAGGGCACCCTTGGGCACTCCCAGAAACATGGTGGTGGACTTTGCAAAGGGAAGGTTTTCTTGTGTAAATAGGTTGGAGGAGATGGTCTTGGAGGTTGAAAGAGGGTCTACCATGTGACTATAAAGACTTTTACTGTTTGGACCCTACCTTTCAGGAATCTATAGTTGATTTTCAGCCTGGGGGAGGTGGAGCAGAGAAGGGTGGGAAAGGCCAGTAACACCTGGGAAGGTGGATCGGAACCGGAACAAACTCATCTGCTAGTAAAGCTAACCAGCAGTGGAAAGGCAGGTGGCTGCCCCAGACCAGGGGTCTCACAGCACTTTCAGGCTAGGATTTACCTGAACTGAAGTGGCCAAGGCAGGCTCTGCGGTGGAGGACAAATCGCTGCAGACTTGCAGGTGGGGTGGGTTTTCATAGTTAGGTAAAAGCATGAGGGAATGGAGATGAGGAGCACAGTACATGCAAAAGGACAGAAGCCAGAGTGAGCTCAGTGTCCACAATGAGAAACAGCCGCTGGGCCCTGTGAGACGGGCTCTCCCACACGGCTCTGTCCTCTCCTAGTCCCCCCAGCACGTGGGCAGTGAATTGGGGAATCTTGCCCGCTGCATAGAAAATGCTCTGAACAAATTAGCCCACAAAAAAAGTCAGTGGCATATCCAGATCCAGCATCCAGGAGCCAGAGACAGGCAAACTTATATTCAAAGTAATGGCAGACAGACCCACCATCCCAAAGGGGAAAGTCACTGTGATTTGCCATCAGCTCCTTAATGAGGTGGAGGAGGGAGGGTGCAAGGGGGAGGCTTCAGTGGGGAGGGCAGGAAGTGCCTTCCAGTCCAAGTGTGTTTGAGGTTTGTGGATTATTTAGTACAATGATGGCTGGGTATTTATTTGTTACATTGAAGTGGAGCTTTTTGTGTTTGAATCAAAAGCACACAAAAATGTCTATTGTAGAAAATCTGGCTCTATTATGTCATAAATGTGCATTATATAAAGCAAAAAGAAAACGGGAAAAAAGAAAGGGTTTAAAAGAACAAATAAACCATGGAGCTTATAAATTATGGGAGAGGCTAAGGGTAATGGGAAAGGGTCCAAGACGGCTCTTGTGTTCTCTGCCCCGCCTGGCTGGATCCGCCACCACGACAACCAGCGCTTGCTCAGAACCCAGCTCAGGCAGACAGATGGAGATGAAGTGGTTCTTCTTTCCCCAGTCCTCAGCACCATGACTATTCTAATCCTGTTTGATACCCTGTTTCAGGTTTTATGGAGCTGCACTGAGGAAGAATAATGGAACAGGACGAAAACAGGAGAAGAAGGCAGGTGGGACTCCCCAAAGCCCTTTGCACCACCCAATAAGAGGAAGTCGCTTGAAACAGCCCCTCCCTCTCCTATGTCAAGCTGTCCTCCTATTTAGAGCAGCTTCGCAGATGGTTGCCCTCTGTCGGTCTGCCCCTGTTGTGAGGGGGTGGAGACGGTGCCTTAAATGGCTGGAGTTCTGGTGCTCGGCTATATTTTCACTCCACCTAGTTTGCTGTTGGCTTTTTTAACAGCTTAATTGAGATACAATTAGGATACAATTCATATATGATACAACTCACCTATTTCAAGTGTATAATTTAGTGGGTTTTAGTATACTTGCAGATTCGTGGAGCTATCACCATAGTCAATTTTAGACATTTTCATCACCTCAAAAAGAAACCCAAAACCCTTTAGCTATGACCTTGCACCTGCCAGTCCCACCTCCCCAATCCTTGGCAACCACTAATCTACCTTCTGTCTCTTCTGGACATTTCATGTGAACAGGATCACATAATGTATGGTCTTTTGCGACTGGCTTTTTTCACTTAGCATGTTTTCAACGTTTATCCATGTTGTAGCATGTGCCATTTCTGTTCACGGCTGAATAATATGCTGCTGTATGGGCATACCACATTTTATTTATCCATCCATCAGCAGATGAACATATGGGTTGTTTCCACCCTTTTGCTTTTATAAATAATGCTGCTATGATCATTCATTGTACAAGTTTTTGTGTGAACCTACGTTTTCATTTCTCTCGGGTACATACCTAAAAGTAGAATTACTGGGTCATATGGTAACTTTATGTTTACTCATTTGATTTTTTTCCAAAGTGTTTTCCTAAGTGGCTACCATTTAACAGTCCTACCAAAAGTTTATGAGGGTTCCAATTATTCTACCTCTTGCCAACGTCTGTCATTGTCTGACTTTTTGATTCCAGCCATCCTAGTGAGTCCGAAGTGGTATTGGTTTGCATTTCCCTGATGTCAATCACCTTTTCATGTGCTATTGGTCACTTGTATATGTTCCTTGGTGAAATGTTTATTCAGATCCTTTACTAATTGTTACATTGGGTTATTTGGCTATTTATTACTGAATTGTAAAAAATTCTTTATATATTCTCAATACAAGTTCCTTATCAGATATATGATTTGCAAATATTTTCTCCCATTCCATGAATTGCCTTTTGACTTTCCTAATGTAGTCCTTTGTAGCACAAAAGTTTTTTATTTTGATGAAGTCCAATTTATCTATTTTTTCTTTTGTTGCCAGTACTTTTGATGTCGTATCTAAGAATCCTTTGCCAAATCTAAGGTCATATTTCCATGTTTTCCTCTAACAGTTTTATAGTTTTACCCTTCTAGTAAGGTCTTTGATCCATTTAGAGGTTTTTTGTGTGTGTAGGGTAAGGGTGTAATTTCATGCTTTTGCAAGTGGCTATCCAAATGTCCTAGCACCATTTGTTGAAAAGACTGTTCTTTCCCCCAATAGATGGTTTTAGAACTCTCGTCAACAATCAGTGACCAGCGATGTGTGGGATTATTTCTGGGATCTCAATTCTATTCCACTGATCTACATCCTTATGCCAGCACCACACTGTCTTGATTGCCACTGCATTGTAGTTAAGTTTTGAAATCAGAAAATACGAGCCCCTCTGCTTTATTGTTCTTTTTTGAGATTGTTTAGCCTATGCTGGGTCTTTTGCAATTCTATATGAGTTTCAGAATCAGCTTGTCAATATCTACAAAGCAGTCAGCTGGGATTCTTATGGAGATTGCACTGACTCTGTAGATCAGTTTGCAGAGTATTGCCATCCCTACGTTAAATCTTCCCATTCACAAATTATTTTTTCAATTATTTAGATCATCTTTAACTGCTTTAAACAATACTTTGTAGTTTTCAGAAGATAAGCTCTGTACTTTTGTTAAATTTATTACTATTTTATTCTTTTTGATGATATTGCAAACGGAATTGTTTTATTAATTTCATTCTTTGTTCATTGTTAAATGTATAGAAATATAATTCACGCTTTATATTGATCTTGTATCCTGCAACTTACTAAACTTGTTTATTAGTTTTAATAGTTTTTTTAGTAGATTCCTTAGGATTTTCTATGTACACATATGTACAGATCATGTCATCTGTAAATAGAAGAGAATTTTATTTCTTTCTTTCTAATCTGTGTACCTTTTATTACTTTCTCTTGCCCTGGCTAAAATTTCAAGTACAATATTGAATAGAAATAGCAAGGGCAGACATCTTCTCCTATTGCTGCCCTTGGTAAGAAAGTACACAGTCTTTTACCATTAAGTGTGGTGTCAGCTGTGGGTTTTCATAGATGCCTTTTATCAGTTTGAGGAAGTTCCCTTCTATTTCTAGTTTGTTGACTCTTTTTATTATGAAACAGTGTTGAATTTCACCAAATGTTTATTCTGCATCTGTTAGATGATCATTTTTATTCTGATGATATAAGGTTTTACATTCATTTATTATCAGATATTAAACCAACTTTGATGCTGGGATGGATCCCACTTGGTCATGGTATATAATTCTTTTTACATGTTTCTGGATTAGGTTTGCTAATATTTTGTTGATAATTTTTGTGCCCACATTCATGAGAAATATTGGTCTATAATTTTCTTTTCTTCTTGATGTCTTTTTCTGGTTTTGGTATCAAATTTTCAAGGCTAAATCAACTTCATCTTGAATGCTAATCAACCACGTTGACTTCTGATTAACCCCTGTTCTGGGAATGTCTCTAGATTTCTACTCTATCTACTGTTACCTTAAATCTTGCCCCTAGGTCAAAACAACCTTGCCCTTAGGCAGAGTCACATAGCATTCTTGGCTCTCTCTGAGGGCGACTTCAATTATCCTAAGGGCCTACACATTCCTTCCCTTTGGGCTATAAGCGCTAGGTTGGGAGGGTAAGGGCACAGGGATCTACTATCTCCTCTCCTCTGGCCAATGCCCAAGGCAGGGCTTCTGTTCTTAAATCCCTATTAAATGTTTCTTTCTGAGAAACTGGATATGTCAGCCTCTTTCTTTGGCCTCTTGGCTTCCTCGGACTTTGGGGGTGGGTTGGCATAGATAGACCTGCCCACCTCGGGACACAGGGTAATATTGGCCTTATGAAATGGCTGGTAAATGTTTCCTCCTCTTCTATTTTTCGAAAGATTTTGTGAAGAATTGGTATTAATTCTTCTTTAAATGTTTGGTAGGAGTCAGTGGTGAGGCCATCCAGGCCTGAGCTTTTCTTTGTGGGCAGTTTTCTGAGTACTAATTCAATTTCTTCACTTGTCATAGATCTGTTCAGATTGTCCATTTGTTTTCCAGTTTTGTCAGTGTCTAAGAATTTGCCTACTTCATCTGTTATTTTATTTATTGGAGTATAATTGCTTATAGTATGCCTTTATAATGCTTTTTATTTCCATAAAATCAGTGGTAATGTTCCTTCTTTTGTTTATGATTTTAATAATTTGTTTTCTCTCTTTTTATCTTGGTCCATCCAGCTAAAGGTTTGTCAATTTTGTTGATCTTTTCAAAGAAGCAGCTTTTGGTTTCAATGATTTTCTCTATTGTATTTCATTAATTTCTGCTCTAATCTTTCTTTTTCTATTTGCTTCAAGTTTAGTTTTCTCCTCTTTCTGTAGTGTCTTGAGGTGGAAGTTTAGGTTATTAATTTAAAATCTTTCTTCTTTCTTAATGCAGGCACTTACAGCTATGAAGTGTTCTGTAAGCACTGCGTCAGCCACATCCCAAAGTTACAGTTGCTGTGTCTTTATACTCATTTATCACAGACTCTTTTCTGATTTCCCTTTTGATTTCTTCTTTGATCCACTGGTTATTTAGGAATGTGTTTAAATTTCACTTATTTATGAGTTTCCCAAGTTCTTTCCTGCTGTTCATGCCTACCTTCATTCCATTGCGGTCTCAGAACACACTTTGTATTATTTCGGCAATTTGAATTTATTGAATTTATTTGATGGCCTAACATATGGTCTATCATGGAGACTGTGCCATGTGCACTTGAGAAGAATGTATATTCTGTTCTGTGTGTTGGGTGGAGTGTTCTATAGATGTCTGTTAGGTCTAATTGGTTTATAGTGTTGTGCAAGTCTTCTGTTTCCTTGTTGATCTTCTGTCTAGTTGTTCTATCCATTATTAAAAGTAGAGTATTGAAGTCTGAAACTACTATTGTTGAATTGTCTATTTCTCCCTACCATTTCTGTCAGTTTTTCCCTCATGAATTTTTGTACCTTGTTATGAAGTGAATTTACGTTTATAATTATTATATCTTCCTGATGGATTGACCTTTTTAATCATTATGAAATGTCCTTCTTTATCCCTAGTAATAGTTTTGTTTTAAAGTCTATTTTGTTTGCTATCAGTGTAGCCACTCTAGCTTTCATGTGGTGGCTGTCTGCATGATATATCTTTTTCCATCCTTTTACTTTCAATCTGTTTGTGTCTTTGAATATAAAGTGTGTCTTCTGTAGATGGCATATAGTTGGATCGTATTTTTCTTATCCAGTCTGACAAGCTCTGTCTTTTGATTGAATTGCATTCACATTTGATGTTGTTATTGATATAAGTCAATTTATGTCTGCCATTTTGCTTTTGTATATTATGTCTCATGTCTGTTTTTGTTTTTCTATTCCTCCTTTACTATTCTTTTGTATTAAGTGAATATTTTCCAATGTAGCATTTTAACTTTTTTACTGATTTTTCACTATATTCTGTTAGTTTTCTTAATGATTGCACTAGGGCTTACCAAATACATCTTTTCTTACCAAAATCAATTTCTGATTTATATTAGCTTAATTCCAGTGATATATAGAAACATTATGCCTATATAGCTATATTCTCTTTCCCCCTTTGTTGAATTATTACTATTATAAATATTAGATATGTTAATATTACAACCCCTTAAACCTTAGGCGTGATACAATCAGAATTCTAGAAGAAAATGTAGGAAAGACTCTTACAGACATTGGCCTAGGCAAAGAATTTATGAAGAAGACCCCCAAGGCAATCACAGCAGCAACAAAAATAAATGAATGGGACATGATTAAATTAAAAAGCTTCTGCACAGCCAAAGAAACAGTCCAGAGAATAAACAGACCACCTACAGAATGGGAAAAAATTTTTGCATACTACACATCAGATAAAGGACTGATAACAAGAATCTATTTAGAACTCAGGAAAATCAGCAAGAAAAAATCAAGCAACCCTATCAAAAAGTGGGCAAAGGACATGAATAGAAATTTTTCAAAAGAAGATATAAAAATGGCTAACAAACATATGAAAAAGTGTTCAACATCTCTAATCATCAGGGAAATGCAAATCAAAACCACAATGAGATATCACTTAACCCCAGTGAGAATGGCCTTTATCAAAAAAACCCAAAACAACACATGTTGGCGTGGGTGTGGAGAGACAGGAACACTAATACACTGCTGGTGGGACTGCAAACTAGTGCAACCTCTGTGGAAAGCAATATGGAGGTATCTTAAACAGATTCAAGTAGACCTGCCATTTGACCCAGCAATCCCATTACTGGGCATATACCCAAAGGAAAAAAGGTCATTCTGTAACAAAGGCACGTGTACCCAAATGTTTATAGCAGCACAATTCACAATAGCAAAGATGTGGAAACAACCCAAATGCCCATCAATACATGATTGGATTAGTAAACTGTGGTATATGTATACCATGGAATACTACTCAGCTATAAGGAATGATGAAGATACAACATCTCTATGGTTCTCCTGGAGAGAGTTGGAACCCATTATATTAAGTGAAGTATCCCAAGAATGGAAAAACAAACATCACATGTACTCACCAGAAAATTGGTTTCCTTGATCATCACCTAAATACAAATCTGGAAACGACACCAATTGGACATCAGACTGAGGTGGGGGGTGGGGGAGGGGATGGGGGTATGCCTACACAATGAGTGCATTGCGCACCGTTTGGGGAGTGGTAACACTTGAAGGTGCTGACTCGGGAAAGGGGGGATGGGGAAAAAAATATGAAACTATTGTTTTTAACTTGCACTGTTCACTTAATAATTTATCATGAATATTTCCCATATTATTTCATATCATTGTACAAGAAATAATGTATACATTATGAGGACATACTGTATCTAACAAGATATACTGTTAGACTCTTTGATTCTGTAAAATTAAATAAAAAAAAAAAAACAAAAAAAAACAAAATAAAACAACAACAACAACAAAAAAAAAAAAATTACAACCCCAACAATACATTATTATAATTATTATTTTACTGTATATTTTCATTTCCATAGTTCAATAGAGCTTTGATCCCATGTACCTCCCTTGTGCCATTATTGGCAAACATATTACACATATCCTACATATTTATGCATTATAGACCCCACAATATGTCATATACATATTATTTTATACCAATTTTGAAAATCAGCTAAGAGAGGAAAGGAGAAAAATATGCATTTAAACTGTCCTTTGTAATCATATAATTACCTATGCTGTTTGCTTGTTGTGTGTGAATTCAAATTACCTTTTGGGGTCACTTGCTCTCAGCCTGAAGAACTTCTTTCAGTATTTCTTCCTTTACTATTTAGTAAGGTAGATCTCCTAACAACAAATTCTCTCACATTTTGTTTATTTGGGGAAGTCTTTATTTTGTCTTCAATTTTTAAAGATAGCTTTGCTAGGCCGGGCGCAGTGGCTCACGCCTGTAATCCTAGCACTCTGGGAGGCCGAGGCGGGAGGATTGCTTGAGGTCAGGAGTTCGAGACCAGCCTGAACAAGAGCGAGACCCCATCTCTACTAAAAATAGAAAGAAATTATCTGGCCAACCAAAAATATATAGAAAAAATTAACTGGGCGTGGTGGCACATGCCTGTAGTCCCAGCTACTTAGGAAGCTGAGGCAGGAAGATTGCTTGAGCCCAGGAGTTTGAAGTTGCTGTGAGCTAGGCTGATGCCATGGCACTCTAGCCCAGGCAACAGAGTGAGACTCTGTCTCAAAAAAAAAAAAAAAAAAGATAGCTTTGCTGGATATAGACTATGTGATTACAAGTTTTTTAATGAGCATTTTGAAAATGTTATTCCACTGCTTTCTAGCCTTCATTGTTTCTGCTGAGAAGTTAAGTATTAATCTTATTGGGATTTTCTTGTAAGTAATGAGTCATTTTTCTCTTGCTGCTTTTAAGATTTTCTTATTTTTAACTTTCAGTATTTTTCCTATGACAGATCTGTTTGGGGATTTCTTTGCATTTTTCCTTCTTGGAGTTTTTGAGCTTCCTGGATGTGTAGGTTATTGTTCTTCAATAAATCTGGGAATACTATGAACAACTCTATCCCCACAGATTTGATAACCTAGATGAATTGGACCAATACCTTGAAAGGTACAATCTGCCAAAACTCACACAAGAAGAAATAAATCTGAATAGGTCTATATCTATTAAAGAAATTGAATCAACAATTAATAACCTTCCAAAACAGAAAGCACCAGGCCCAGATGGATTCACTGATGAATTCCACTGAACATTTAAGGAAGAAATTATACCAACTCCCTATAAACTCTTTCAGAAGATGGACACAGAGGGACTACTTCCTAACTCATTCTATGAGGTCACATTATCCTAGTACCAAAACCAGACAAAAACATTACAAGAAAAGAAAACTACAGACAAATGTCTCTCAATAAATTTGGGAAGTTTTCAGCCATTATTTCTTCAAATATTTTTTTCTGTTCCTTTCTACCCTTTCCTTATGGTGCTCCCATTACATGCATGTTGGTACACTTAATATTGTCTTACATTTTTCTGAGGTGCTCTTCATTTTTCCTCATTCTTTTTTCTCTGTGTTCTTCAACTTGCATAGTCTCTATTGGTCTGTCTTCAGGTTTATGTATTCTTTCTTCTGCCAGTTAAAAAGACTCTTAAGCCCATCTAGTGAACTTTTTATTTCAGTTATTGTGCTTTTCAATTACAGAATTTCCATTTGATTCTTTTATAACTGCTGCTGCTTTCCTGATATTCTCTATCTGATGCAACATGATCATTATACTTTACTTCTTTAGTCATGTTCTCCTTTAGCTCTGGGAACATACTTATAATGGATCTTTTGGGTCTTTTTCTGATAAATATGACATTTTGTCATTCTCAAAGGCAGTTTCTTTTCCTGCTTTTTTCCAGGTGTTTGGGTTATACTTTCCTGTTTGTTTGCATGCCTTGTACTTTTTTGTTAGAAACTAGACATTTTAGATAATATATTTTAGTCGTTCTGGGTATTGGTCTTCCCCTCTCAAGGGCTTGTTATTGTTATTTGCTTGTTTATTTGTTTAGTGACTGGCTAGATTATTTTCATGAAGTACAGCTGACCCTTGAACAATGCAGGGGTTAGGGGCATTGACCCCTTGTGCTGTCAATATCTGTTTATAACTTTTGACTCCCCCAAAACTTAACTACTAGCCTACCGTTGACTTATAAATAATTCATTAACACACATTTTGTATGTTATATGTATTACATTTTGTATTCTTATAATAATGTAAGTTAGATAAAAGAAAATGTTATTAAGAAAATCATAAGGAAGAAAAATATATTTACTATTCATTAAATGAAAGTGGATCATCATAAGTCTTCATCCTCATGATCTTCACATTGCGTAAGCTGAGGAGGAAAGTGGACCTGTACAATTCAAATCCAAATTGTTCTAGGGTCGACTGTATATTTCTCCTCCTACAGTGTTAAGTTTCTCATATTTGTTTCTTAAAGAAGTACAGCTTTGGATATACCCACAGTCCTGCTGGGATGACAGTGGTTTTGCTAAGGCTCTATAATTCCTCCCTGACCACACTCAACTGTTAAGCTCCATTAATTGGTGGCTGATTGCTCTTTTGTTTTCAACAATGTCCTGAGGCATAAATTGCTCCACTAACTAATCCAATTAAACTGTTGTTCCTTTGAAGGAATGGTTTCTGAGGTCAGTGTTTGATATTTGTTCTGACCCCTAGGAAGGTTTCTCCCAGATGACCTATTCTGAGTTCTTTCCTACAAAATATCAGGCTACAGTTTAGCTTGTATGTGAATCTTCTACAAGTCTTCAGCACAACCTCCACTATTTTTTGAGAACACTCATAGGCTTGACTTTCTCCAAGCTCTGTTGAAAATGAAGTCAGTTTCATTCGGGAGAAGACAAAGAATCATCTTCTTTTGTGAACTGCTTCTTCTCCCCTATCTCCCCGAAAAATATCTGAACCAGGGCTCTGGAGCTAGGGGTGGAGACAACCGCAAGCTTCTCTCTGCATGACACCCCCACCGTAGGAGCTGCGTGCTTGGTGGAGGAGTTGGGGGTAACGAGAAATCCTCGCAGCTTGAATCTCCTGGCCTGGAGCCACCACCTTGTGAGCCCAGGCAAGAGTGACCAGGGCCACAGTCTTCTCAGCATGCCGCACCCAAGGTAGAGCCTCCATTCATGAGTGGGGCTGGGTGGCAGAAAGCAGCCCCCACCTCTCAACTGCACTTGTCTGAGACAGCCTCAGCAACAGGTAGCTGGGGGCAGGATGAGAAACACTGCCCTCCTGCTCCTCCCAGGAAGGAAGCCCTCTGTCTGTGTGCTGGGGAGAGAGGGAGTCCTTCATTTTTGGCTACAGCAAATCTCCACCCTGCTGAGCTGGGAGTGGGAAGAGAGGAAGTAGCCTTGGTTCAAATACCTCGGACTCAGCTGCCTTACAAAATTTGTAAATTTTCTTGAAGAGAGGTTTTTTCCTACGCTGTTTTTACCTTGGGACCATTTCCAGAAGCTTTATTTATTTATTTATTTATGTGTTTATTTATTTTCCACTAGTTTCCCTGGTCAGGGGGCTCCTCACACTGATATGCCAGAAGTTGATCTTCCTCTCAGTAGTTTTATTTTGGGTCTGTGCTATTATCAATACCATTTTGTATAAATAACAAGGAACTTCTTGCATGGCTTTCATCATGGTGATACAGTGGCATAGGAATGAGGTGTTGAAGTCCTAATCCCAGGACCTGTGAACTTGGCCTTATTTGGAGTTTTTGCAGGTGTGATCAAGTTAAGATCATATACTGGTTAAGGTGTGCCTAGTCCAATCACTGATGCTTTGTAAGAAGAGGGAAATGTAAACACAGACACACAGTGAGAACTCCGTGTGATGACTGAGACTGGAATGATGCAGCTACAAGCCAAGGAATGCCAAGGATCTCTGGCAACCACCAGAAGCTGCAAGAGACAAAGGAGGATTCTCCCCTAGAGTCTTCAGTGAGAACGAGGTGTCGCCGACGTCTTGATTTCAGACTTCTAGCCTCCAGAACTGTAAAATAATAGATTTCTATTGTTTTAAGCCACCCGGTATATGCCATTTAGTTATGGCTGCCCTAAAAATCCAATACACAGGCCATTTGGTAGCATTGACTGGTGGGTGGCTGGTTTGAAAGGAATTTCCTGAAAACCATCTGGAAGGGTCACCCCTATTCTGTTTCCCATTTAACCTCATCCCATTTCCTTTTTTGTTTCACAATCTGGTTCCGTGGGGAAACTGCATTTCTGTAAATTTCTCTTTCAGCTACTTCTTGAATTTGGGAAATTCTTGGTTTCTAGAACTTTGTTTTTAAAAGCACGTTTTAACTGCCATACCCCCAAATTTACAATAACCCCATCTCACTGTTTAACAAGGCAATAATTAGTCCCCAAGTTGGCATATCCTCCAAGGCCTCTGTTCGAATTCTCTCTGCTTTGGTGACTGGGTTACTGCCCCATAAAACAGCCCAGCAGTGGTAAGAGCTACAGGGCGGGGGCCAGCCAGAAATCCGATTAACCAACACCTTTTTTTCCCCACATTTGGCATATTTTTATTCTTGGCAGCAGTATATAAAACACACTGTTTGCAACATTTATATTTTTCTAACACCTAATAATTTACTCTTTTATGGTGCAAATCTGTTGCTACAGACCTTTTTTCAATTTATTTCTCACATCTTTGTGTCTCCCCACAATATGACTAATCTCAAAACACAGTGAAATTTAAGAGTGCCCACATGGATGCACATAATGGTGATGAGAAAGTTTCCAATCTAAGCCAGAAATGTAGTATCTTAAATAATTAATGATAGCTTTTGCGTCTTTGCATAAAGACTTCTCTGGACAGTATTCGAAAGTGATGATTACGTGATGTTGGGCACTCAAAGGTTTGAGGAAGCTTTGGCTCATCTCGCACTGCTAAGGATGCTGGAGTGCAAGAATAAGTATAAGAAAAAGAGACAAGAACAGAGGAGGATGCCCCAAAGTGACTATTGAGAGGACCATTTGCTCTTCTTCCCTTGCCTGCTGTACTTCTTAGGGGAACGGGTGATATCCAAGCAAGGAAAACTGAAGTCCAAAGAACAAGGCAAGTCGATAGTGAAACGATTGCTCTCGAAATCTAAGAGCACTAATGAGTCGGTGCGTATAAGGGATTGTGTGTGTGTCTGGCCTTCTCCCTGCCTTCCTTTTCCACCTTCTTAGCTACAACATTCCACCCCTCAGTAACATATAGGACTGTCCCTCAGAGGCCATTTGGCCACCTATTGTGGTCCTATGACTTACAAATCTAAGGAAGAAAACATGTTAAAATATGTCTCCGCGGGACTTGTATTTTTTTGAATTGTAAAAATTATCATTTTGTGTTTCCTTGGACATTTATCTAGAAGCAGGACACCCAGCCAGTGGCAACTTGTCCAATTCCATTATTCTTCTTGGATACTACACTTTCTTAACATCTGTTAAAATCTTGGAGGCCAAAAACCACAATTGATTAAAATTCTCCTCTCATTCCTCAAAGACGAAGACGGGCCCAGACTGAGTACCACATTAAGATTTGGGGGGGGGGGGGGACAGACTCTTGCTCTGTCATCCAGGCTGGACTGCAAGTGGCCCAGTCATAGCTCACTGCAGCCCCCAGGTCCTGAGCTCAAGTGCTCCTCCCACCTCAGCCTCCTGAGTAGCCAGGACTACAGGCCCACACCACTGAACCTGGCTAATTTTTTAATATTTTGTAGAGACAGGGTCTCACTATGTCGCCCAGGCTGGTCTTGAAATCCTGGCTTCAACTGATCCTCCCACTTTGGCCTCCCAAAGTGCTGGGATTACAGGTATGAGCCACTGTGCCCAGCTAAGATCTTGATGCTCCGGTTTAATATTTTGTAGATAACATGGCAGCTTTGATTTTTTAAAAAATTATCTGGCAATGGTGGGCAGGACTGATTGAGCTACGGAGAAGAATTTAAAAGCAGAAGGATTTGCGAGGAGCCTGTTGTCCGAACTAGAGCAGGAAGCAGGAAGAGCGTGAACAAAGTAGGGCCCAGAGAAGTGGAAAGTGATGGAGATTCTGCACAGAGTCCATCGGGTCTGTGGCTGATGGACTTGGGGGGCCACAGAGAGGGAGGAGAAAGCACTGGCTTGGAGCCAGAGCCTGGCCGGCAGGACGGGGAACTGGAAAATGTTCCTGGAAGTGGCATGAGCTGGCATTTGAAAAGCACCTTAGAAAGCTTCCCAGCCTCAGAGCCAGAATTGCCTTCTGACACAGGGACATGTCCCAGGAGCTCAGAGTCCATGTTAAGGCCCTGGTGAGAGGTGCCAAGCACAGGCAGTTGAGTCTAAAGTCAGTCCTTCAGTGTCCACCTCTTCTTCCAGACCGTGTCTTGGCCGGCAGGCAGAGCTCCTGTTTCACAGACAAAGTAGATCATCACAGTTTCGTCATAAATACAGAGCCTGATGATGGGATTGTGCCATTTGCCAGACTTCAGCCCCGTCTCTTTGCTTCACGTCACAGTTTGTCCTCCTCATTGTGCATGCTCAGGTCCTACTTAGAAGTCACAAGTTAATGGAGAATTCCCCTTTCCTGACCACCCTATGCTCCTGCCCATTCCCCATCCTCTGTCTTGATGCCCCTTCTCTAGACTCAAGGCCATTGAGCTGATTAAAGTTCCAGTGAACAAACTTCGAGGGAGGGGCAGTAGCTGTGGACTGGCTGAAAGGACTGACCAGGGATTTGCACTCGGGCACAAGCTTTCTTTGGAATATCCAATTTGCACTTGTTCTCATCCGCACCCTACACCATTGGACCTGCCTAGTTCTCTTCATAGTCATGCCACGTCATCAAATTGAACAAAGGATTAAGACATTTGGGAAAATACTCCTTCTGTCCTCTCCTGGCTCCCCCCTCCTCATTTGGCAAAATGTCACCCTCACCTGCCAATGTTGGTCAACCAGACACCTGAGTGGGCGTTCAAGTAAGACATTCAGAGCCTTCTGGTTAAACTAGGAAAATCTAAACAAGTCACAAACCTGAAAGTCAGCTAGGCTCTCCACCTGTGCCAGAGGAGGAGGTCTCAGGGGAGGTGCCCACTCAAACGAATGGGTCTCAGCCACAGCCAACCAGACAACGCCTTAAACATTCCATGATTCCAGAGGTGTGACAGGAGCTCTATGCATATGCATTTAGCCTTAAAGATTAATTTTCCCACTGCCAGTTAAATGAAACGCTAACTGCTTACCCTCACCTGTTTCCTTTCCCTTTTAAAAATGCAAGTGCCTTTGGGAAAATTACCACTTTATGCAAATTTTTCTCACCTTAGTGTGAAATAATTTGTTAGATAACTTTCCAATCTGATTGCCCACCTAGAACAGGCTCCCAGAGGACAAGATTGACTGCAAACAGGGACTCACACATAGACGCACCCATAGATACACTTAGTGGCAAGCAATTCTGACTTGAGCAGAAAAGGAATTTATCAGAAGAATTTAAAGGTATAAGTAATTGGAAGGCAATACGGGGAGTGAGTGGGAAGCCTGGAGGTTCTGGAAATGGGCAGAAACAAAGAGCAGATATCAGTCAAGAACACGGGAAAGTCACCCACAGGACTCACTACTTGGGATACCACCAATAGCACTGTGAAATAGACACTCACCGCCAGTCACTGGCCCTTGTTGCCACACCTCTGGGGTCTTGTCTCTACTGTCCCCTTCATGCATTCTCTATGTCACTCCTTCAAAAGCCCAAGGCCTGAATGGGAGAACCTGGCTGAACTGGTCACACTGTCCCCACTTCCAGAAGACAAGTGTAGAAGACTCATCTGCACACAGTGGGAGACAGGGCCCGACCTCCCACAGGTCTCAGTGTTTCCTTCAAAGAGACAGGCTGTCCCGTGTGGGCTGCAAAACACCACAAATGTCCCCTGTAATAGATAAAACAAGAGACAAGATGCTAGTGGTTAAGCCTCAGGTGTATAAATCTTTTTACATATGTTAATTCATTTCATGTGCACAGCTCTGGAAGGAGTTTTTACCTCAGTTTTATGGTTAACTGAAACTCAGAGATGGAGTAACTTGAGGTCTTACAGTTGGAAGGACATGAACAGAGTGATTCCAGCATGTGCCTGGAGGCTCAAAGCCCACGCTCTTTCCAGCTCTTTCCAGCCGGCCTCCAGTGTCTGCCATGCCCGAGGCTGAGCAGGGCTGGAGGGGAGAGATCTGCCCATCAGGTGTCTGTTTGTAGTGAGGACTCTGCTTGAAGCTCTGGCCTTGGAGGAGGTGTATTAATCAGCTAGGGCTGCATAACAAAGTACCACGGACTGGGTGGCTTAAACAACAGAAATTCATTTTCTTACAGGCCCAGGGTTTAGAAGTCAGAGATCAGGGTGTTGGCAGGATTGGCTTTTTCCCTGAGGCTTCTCTCCTTGGCTTTCGGATGCCGTCTTCTCCCTGTGTCTCCACACGCTCAGTCCTCTGCACACATCTGTGTCCTAGTTTCATCAGTTTTGGATTAGGGCCCACCCCGGGGCCTCATTAACTTAATTGCCTCTTTAGAGGCCCTGTCTCCAAATTAGTCTTATTCAGAGGTACTGAGGGTTAGGATTTTAACATATGAATTCAGGGAAGGGGGGGGGCACAATTTAGCCCAAAACAGGAGGGTAACCATTCAGAGACTTCCTTCTGGCAGGAGATACCAGAAGAGAGATAACACCAGCCTCCACTCCACAGGTCTGAGGAAGGACCCCTCACCGCCCTGCCCTCCACCCAGACTGCTGGCTTAGTCTTTATTTTGAGCTTAGTTAAACTCAAGGCAAGTGTGTCTCTCTTGGATTCTCAATATAACCTCTCTGCTCCAGATTAAATTACACTTCAATCAACAGTGTTTTTGCCTTTTTTGTACAGCAAGTTTCTGTCCAGTTCCTGCCACTAAACTTCTAGATCTCTCTTGAGACATCTGTGTAGTAGCGGTGGAGGTGGGGGTCGGTGCTATGAACTGAATTGTGTCCTCCCAAATTTCACATGTTGACACCCTAACCCCAAAGTGATGGTGTTTGGAGATGGGGCCTTTGGGAGCTGATTAGATTTCCAACAGTAGCGCATGAGGGGATTAGTGCCTTTGTAAGAGGAGATACCAGAGAGCTTGCTCCTGCTCTTCCCCTTGCCTTCCCCTGCCAGAAGGCAGCCGTCCACACACCAGAAAGAGAGCCCTCACCAGAAACTGGAAGCGTTGGCACTCTGATCTTTCACTTCTGGCCTCCAAAACTGGGAGATTAATTTCTGTTGCTTAAGCCACCAGTCTATGGTGTTTTGTTATGGCAGCCCGAGCTGCCTGAGCCGGGAGGGGGCTGTTCTGCCCCTCCCTGCCTCTGCCTTCATGGCTGTCCCAGCCCCACCTCATCTTTCTATATTCTTGCCTCTTCTCTTCTCAGATCTCTCCCAATAAATTCTTTCCCTAGGGCACCATAACAAATAACCATAGATTCAGTGACTCAAAACAATAGAAAATTGGTTCTCTCATAGTTCTGGAGACCAACAGTCCAAAATCAAGGTGTTAGTGGGCCACAGTCTCCCTGAAGGCTCTAGGGGAGGCTCTCTTCCTTGCCTCTTCCAGCTTTTGGTGGTTCCTGGCATTCCCTGGCTGTGGCAGCACCGTTCCATTCTCTGCCTCTACCCTCACACGGCTTTCTTCCCTCTTGTCTCTGTCTCTGTCTCTAATCTCCCTCTCCTTTCTCTTGCAAGGATCCCTACCAGTCATTGCATTTAGGGCCCACCCTAAATCCAGGATGATCTCATCTTGAGAGCTTTAACTAGATTGCATTTGCAAAGACTCCTCTTCCAAATAAGGTCACATCCACAAGTACCAGGTGAGAACTTGGACATATCTTTTTGAGGCCACTTTTTGACCCACTACACTCACATACTCCCCGCCCCCCCCCCCCCCCCCCCCGCCACACACACACACACACACACACACACACACACGCATTTCATCTTCCCACCTCCATATCCTGGAGCTTACCCTGCTGTTCCATCCCTCCCCTCCAGGCCTTGACCACAGACCCCGGGGCTAGAGGGCAGCTGCAGCAGGACGCCCAGACACTACATCTTGTCTCCACAACAAGACCCTCAATACCCAGAGAGTACAACTTTTTCAGTCTCCAGGTATGAACACAAAGAGCAGTCTCATAAAGAGCCTTTTCACTGGGAAGGAAATAGCTTCCACATTCATATGAGTGCATTTAGACAAAGAATATTTACCCAACTGGCAATGTCACAATTCTGGAGACAAGTCTCAACAACCAGTTGTGCCTTCTTAGGGATTCATTGGTTTTGGGTGGCCTGGATTCCATTGTCACCAGTGATAACGATCATGTGGGCCACATTCCAAATGCCTTTGGCTGTGTTCAGAGTGAGGAAGAGGGGGAGAGTTAAATAACCCCCCAAGCAGAATCTGAAGGCTTTGCCCATATGCCCAGCACTTCTTTTGCCTGCTGAATAAAACGTTCAGTACCCAGGAGCCCAGGCCCCAGCTGGGCCCATTCTCAACGTCCCACTAGCCCGGGGGCTGCCCCCGAGGACAGGATCCTCCAGAACACTGTGCTCGGGTCTGCCAAGGACCCGGCTCCAAGATCCAAACTCTGCCCAACAACCAAAGGGGTGCTGTCTTTTGCCGTGCGTTGTCCATGAGTCCTTGGTCATGGTCGGCACTGACAGGAGCCCCAGGACACCCCCTGTGAATTAAACCTCCTCCACCCTGGGGAGGAGACAGGCACAGCTGGTCCAGACCGTCCAGCTGAAAACTGGGCTTAGGCTGGAAGGGACGCCCAGCTCAGCAGTCACCCCACCCGCACCCCACCTCCCCACTCCCTGAAGCTCTTCCTTTTATACAAGCATCCGAGTGGGGCCCTCAAGTCCCTCCACCCTATCCCACTTGTCCTCCCTTATGTCTAGAAGACAGTTTTTTGAGGCAAAGGGCTGAGAGCAACAACTGATCTTTCAGATGGGCACCCAGAACTGTCTGTGGTGGGACCTTTTCCTCATACAACACAATTTCAGACTTGGGAGCTTTAACAAAGGCTTAGGTTTCTATTTTACTCCTTGATTTAAAAAAAAAAAAAAAAAGTCCGGCATATTTAGAGTTTCTCAGCCCTAGGAGTGGTGCCTGGTGCTCTGGAGTCCAGCGGGGGTGGCTTCCTCCCCCTCTCCTGATTCTGCATTGAAAATGGGGGCTCTTGTCATGCAGATCCCAACACTCTGGCCCCTAAATCCACATGAAAGCCAAGCACTGGACATGGAGTGGGCAGCGGGGAGATGTGGGGCTGTCCCAAGTGTGGGCTAGCGCGGGTGGGTGGGTAGCGGCGTCAGGAGGGACGGCGTTGCGGAGATGTACGTAAGGGGAAGAGTTACACACACATCTGTCTCTACTCCCAATGCCCACTGAAGGGACAGGAGAGGTCAAAAGACATTGACTCACAAAAGCAAAGCGAACACGAAAGGAGTCACAGCAGAGAGGTCACCTAAGCGATTGAAAGCGGAAATCAGATCCTGGGGTGATTAACTGGGCAGCTCAGAGGGCGCGGAAAGGGAGCTCTGCGGCTGCGCGGCGGCTGGGGGGAGTCACAACGCAGGACCCGGAAGCGCCATGAAGCGGAAGCGCAGGGTACTGTCCACGGGGAGGGGCCCAGGGGGCTGAAAACAGGATTCGTTGAAACTCTACGGAAAAAGGCAGGGATCCCCTCACCTGCCCCACACGGCAGTGAAGGTGGGGAGGAGTGTCACCCTCTAGAGCGGAGGAAGCCGGGGGCGTCCAGGCCCAGGAGCCAGGCGCAGGTAACCAGCGGGTCAAGGTCCCCCTGCAGCCCCCTCCTCACCTGGCTACCGGCTCTGAGAGGCAGGCATCCCAACCCACAGCAGGAAAGCCGAGAATTCCTCTCCGAGGAGACTCATCAAGCCCGGAGACATGACTTGCTGACAGTAATGTTTGAGATTTCCCAACAAAATAGCCAGTTACCCTGGGGAAGCCCCACGGAAAGAAAAACCCTTCCATGCAGGGGTCCCCATCCGCTTTTAGTCACTCTTAAATATGAATGAACTGAGGATTAGCAAGATACTTGTGGCAAGTCTCTGTGAAGAAAGAGAAAAAATTAACAGAAAAAAGGAACAAGAGATAAAGTAGAGAACACGAAATTTTTTAGTGAGAAAAAAGGGAGATATTGAATTGTTGGGACCCACAAAGCAATATCCCAAAATGAAGGCCTCAGAAGCACCCTAAGAAGCAAAAGCTCTTCTCTGACCTTCTCCTGCCCTGTCTCTCCGTCCCACTCTCCCCTGAGGCTAAGCCAGAGAAACTGGAATCCCTCTTCCCCAAGGTGGGTCATAAAAGTCAGAGCCCCTTTTAGCAAAAGCCAGCCATAAAACCTAAAAGTATTCCATGTAGAAACTGGCCATGAAGAAATGATCTGAGCTACCTTGTTTGGCTGTGGGTCATAAGAACCCCATTCCAGAGAAGGTCCTGCCCCACACCCAGACTGAGGGAATGCTGCTGAGAGAGGCCAAGAAGAATCTAGATAGCCAGGCCTTGCTGGGTTTCCCGCTCAGTCTATTAGCATTGGCTCACATCCTTTTGTCCAATCATGTTTCTACATGGATGTCCACACTTTGTTGAACCTAAGCATAAAAATGGAAAATTTCCCCCATATCTTTGAGTCTTCATCCTGAAGGCTCTCATGTACACACATTAAATAAATTTGCATACCTTTTCTCCTATTAATCAATCAATCTGTCTCATGTCAGTGATTTTTCAATGAACCTTTATGGGGCTAAGGGCCTTGGTCCTACAGCATCCATAAAACAAGAATAAGGTGCCATATAAAAAGGAACACATAAAAATGGTAACATGAATTTTTAAAACTTCCTGATAAAAGATGGAAGATAAAGTTGAAGCAATATATTTTTTACATGGAGGACATATAATTAAGGGATTGGAATATGAGAGAAAATATAAGAAAATTAGAAGATTCATCCACCAAATTTGATAGCTAAACTTCCTTCACTCTGAATGAAGAAAATGATCAAAGAAATAAAACAGGAAAATTTCCCAGAACTCAAGCACATAAATCTCTTGGCGAAAAAGTCTCACCAACGACTATAGTACCTGTCACAACAAGTGAAACAAACACGGAACAAAACACACCAAAGCAGATCACCTGAACATTTCAGAACACTGGGAAAAGTGAGAAGACACTCATATCTTCTAGAGAGAAAGTTAGGAATACAAAAAAGCTCAGGGATCAGCATGGTGTTGGACTTTGCAGTAGTGAGAGCGGAGGTCAGTAGAGTAATGCTTTCAAAATAGTTTCCAGCCTGGACTCTTTAGCCCCCACCATCCGTCAGTCAGAGTGTGAAAGTAAAATAAATACATTTTCACACATGCCACTCTCAAAAACATCAATTAATTAAAAAGCCACTACTTTTTATCCATTTTATTTTCAGGAAGCCAGTGGACAGTGTGCTTTATCAAAGCAAAAAAATACACCAAGAATGAGGAGGATGTGGGACCCAGGAAACAGGACATCCAGCACCAGTGAGAGTTCCTGAAGTGATGCATGAGGTCCTCAGGGTGATGACAAGGGCTCCACAACTGGCCTAGGAAAGCACCTGTCCATACTGGAAGATGAAGGAACAAAGCTCTGGAAAAGAAATCTGTGGGAACGGGAGGGCTGAGTAAAATATCTGATAGATTCAAATGAAAATCTCTAGGAGGATAATTACCAAGAAAAATATGAATCATATAGATTACCTGGTATATTGGAACATTTTGAGAAATGTATACTCTGGCTAAGAATTTGAGGATGAATAAATGATAGGCCCATCACACAACTGGGAAATGAAAATTTAGGCAATTATTAACTCCCAGGGAAACAAAATAGTGATCATAAAAGAAAATAATCAGTGCACACAATATGGCTCAGTTGTTTATATAATCATGATATTGTGAAAACAAAATTTTGGTGTAACCAAAAATTAAACTGTAGAGATAAATATATCTGGAGAATGTGCACAGGGGTTGTATATAAAAGGAACCAAACTTTATTATATTCCATAGGGAGAAGTTAATTGAGGTAAAACTGTAAAATGAGGAGACAGCAATGTAAACCTGTTGTTTAACAGTATGGAGAGAAGCGCCGGAAGAAAGAACCAGAAGAGTTAAAATGTTTGCCGGAGGAATGGGAAGGTGGGTGGATGAGGTCGGGTGGGCAAAGACTACTTTGGATTTTGTTGTTGTTGTTGTATTAATAAATCTTTGACTTTTAAAACTATGGTCATGTATTGATAAAAATTAAAATATTTGTTGAAGGTCTGTGGCTTTTGACATTTAGAAAAGAATTCCGTCAGCAATTTTTAAAGTACTTATTAAATACTTGCTCATAGATAGTAAGTTTTAGGCCCCAGAAAAATGATTCATATTGCTTCACTGTCCGTGCTGGAGAGAAGCCCAGGGCGTTGTGGGGGAGGACGCAGGACCCCCTGAGGCAGCCATTTTGACTTAGGTACACAGTGCACATGACTAACGTTATCCGAATAAGGCAGACTTTTGCTGCCTGCTGTATTTCTAATTTGAACATATTTTTATCCATGTACAATGCTTATATAATTAAAAAAATACAACAAAGAGTTTTTAAATGTCTCTTAAAGCTGGGTTACCCTCTGAAGGTGTCATTTGCCTCTCCAAATTTTCATTTTCAGCAATATAAATACTATGAAATACAGAGAGAATGGTTAGACATGCAATCACAGTCTGGAGCTGAGAATAAAGGATTACATTATGATTCCAATATCTGTTACTACCACAGCTGCTAACATGGTATCTAATATATTCAACACATTCAATCAAAATCACGACCCCTCTGGATTCAAAGCGGAAACGAACAGTGGTGGGTCATCTATAATACTATCTGCTCAGCACACCTCCCATTCTTCCTGCGGTCACAGGTCCTCCCGGCTTCCTTCAGGACACTGCTCCTTCCTCGCAGCCCCAGGAAGGTCTGGGTGAGACGGTGGCCACAGCACCCTGTCACAGGCCTTGCCACATGCCCTGCCTGGACAAAAGGGTGCTGCACCCAAGCCAGGCCCATGGAGGCCTCTCCTGGGATCAGAGGTGGAGGGGTAGCCCTCTCTTTTCCTTGAGAGTACAAGCAGTCAGATGTCACAGCAGAGCTGTCTCAGCCATGCCCCCTCCAGGAGCAGGCAGCTTGGAGAATAACATTAATAACTATGGCTTACTACGCTCTTACAACAGGCCAGGCCCTGTGCCAAGGATTTCCCCTATATTAATTTATTTCATCCTTACAGCAGTCTTCGGAGGCAGGTTCTAATATAGCTCCCATTTTAAAGATGTGGAAACTGAGGCACAAAGACATTAAGTCATTCTCACAACCCCATGAGATGGAGCAGGGACCCCTTTTAGGGACCTGCCAGGCCCTTCAAGCATAGACTCCCAAAGAAAATATCTTGAGTCCCTTCAAGGGAAATTCCAGGCATCTAGCTAGTCTCGAAAAATAAATAAGCAACCTGATAAGCAAGAAGGTATTGAGTAGTAACAGTAGTCTCCCAAGCAAGCCAGAGTCACAGGGAGTTTAGTTCCCTGTAATAACATTTTAACATATGTTCTTACGTTGTTTTTCGGAAACCCCCACCAGATGGAAAATGCCCACCACTATCACACACACCTCAAATCGGGGGCCCGAGGACTGAACTCTGACCGCCATTCTTTGTTCTAAATTTCTTCCTGAGCAGCCTGGAGAGAGTCACACCCACAGGCCAAACCATAACATTCCTTTCTGCTGACCCCAAGTTTTAGGCAAGGCCTTATTTCCTTAACAAATTGCTAATTAAAGAATCTGAATCCACCTGTGCCCCGGAAGCTCACACTTTAAGATATCCCACCTTTTTGGGCCAAACCAATGTATAACTCCCATATATTGATTTACAATGTTGCCTACAACTTCTGCTTTCCTGAAACATACCCCTGCCTTTAAAAACTCTTGCTTATGAGCCATCAGGGAGTTCCAGTCTTAAGTGTTAGCTGCCTGTTGTCCTTTCTTGGTGCCATTCAATAAATACCTTGTTCTCTTGCTGCAAACCTCAGTGTCAGTGTCTGGCTTTACTGCACCCGGGGGGTGCATCCCAGTGCGTTTTGGTAATACTCACATGGCTAGTAAGTGCTGGAACTAGATCTCCAAATCCAAGCTCTCAATCTATATGCAGAGCAGAAGCCAGAGGTGGGGAAACGGGACTTGAGTCACTTGCAATGGAGAAAATTCTCACTGCTTCCCTGGCCCTGCCTGATACACACAACTTATCTAAAACAGAAGCAAGAACTCTTCTCAACCTCTATGTTAATTGAAAGAAAATGGGTATTGCTAATGTTACTTTACAGGAAAAATCAGAGAATCTGAGGCACAGGATGTTCAAAACCAAGTGTGAAATGAGGGAATGGGCACCTCCTGATGCACTCTGGCGACCCTCCTCACTCTAGGTGAGGCCGCCTCTGTGGGATGCAGCCAGCTTGGGACTGAAGTCAAGGCTGACCTGCCAAGGACTGCAAACGGAAAGAACGAACCTGGATTCCTGAGGGTGTCACTTGAGTTGTGCAATTAACCAGCCCTAGGGCCATCCAACCTCTGGACTTATGGCTATGTTAGATAGTAAACTTTCAGGGTTTCTAGTCGTTGCAGCCAAGAGCATCCTGATACTACTGGCGTCTTGCCTTGGCCACGTATCCGCTAGCTGATGTATGCGTTACACACATAGCTTCACTTCAAGCCCTTTAGACTCAGTTTCCTCCTCTGCTCGAGAAGGCTAACAATGCCCATTACTAGCTTTGTTATGAAACGAAGGGATAAGCAGGGCAGACATGCAGCTTATAGCAGGCTGTGTTATGTGTAATAATACTTCATCCTCCTGGTTTGGTGTAACCCATTTAAGCTAGTGTAGAGCCACGATGCCTTAAGCTGGTACTGGTGTGATCTTAGGCTCTGTGATGGGGCATGAAGACTGAGGTCCGAAGGGACTCCTGCTGTGCCCAACGCATTGTACCACATGGGGAGCACCGAGACCCCAAGTCCTCCCTGGAAATGATAGTCTCTAGCAAGGGTGAGACAATATTCACCGAATTTATCCAGTTATCAGTCTGAAGTCTACCACAAACCATGTGCCCATGTACCACGTTTTCTTCTAGATGAGTTACGCAGGTAGGACCCAAATTAGAAAGTCCAAAAAGTTGCTAATCCTGGTCCAGACCCTGGCCCAAGTGAAGATACTTTGCAGGCAAAGTCTTTAGTATAATTAGCAAATGTCACAAAGGGGCCACATCTGGTTCCTTTGTATTTATTTCATCAGACAGGCTGCAATTTGAATAGGAAATAAAAACCAAGCTTCCAGCTCACCCTCAGAGGGTCCCCTGATTTCTGACCAAGCCACATTCCTCAGAGGAGGCTGGAGAGGTGTCGCCACTGCTCACAGCAGCCCCATGTGTTCATCTCTGCTTGAAGCTGTTCCAAAAAATAAGCAACTTTAACTTTTGAATGGCACATTTTTTTCTCTGATGGTTTGGCGTTTGGAACTGTGGATTCAAACAAGTGGCTCTACAGAAGTCCTAGAGCTTACTCAATAGCTTCCTCTTTGGGGGCTTTCCATCCACACAAGGTGGTCTCAGCGGGGCTATCGGTCATGGACCCTCCTCCACCAGGGAGCAGACCCAGGCACCAGATGGGCCAGAGCGCCCTGGGCCCTGGAAACTTTTATATAAAAAATCCAGATTTCTGGCTTTTCTTGAAAATTGGAGGATCGACCACACTGGGCTGCATACCTGAAGTGGCTGTGGCTGGGCCACAGAATCTCCATTTGTCACTGTGCATTTGTCACTTGTCTGCATTTCCTGCCGAACCCCATGTCCTGCTCTGCAGAGCTGATGGGGAAGACTGCCCTTGCCTTGGAGTCCCTAGGCAAGGAGGCCACCCAGTGGTGGCTTCCAGCCCCCACCTGTCTCCATGCAGGGAGGAAACCTGTGCCCAGGAGCAGAGAATGGGACAAATTCAGAGGGCAGAAAGATCCAAGAAATGCAAAGAGCAAGTCCCAAAGGCACTGGAGGTGGGACCCAGTTGGACGGAGAAAGGCTTCGGGACTCAGCTGGGCTCTGCTGCTTCCCAGCTGCAGCTCTTGCTCCTCAACCTCTCCATCTGCACAATGGGATGAGGCTAGAACCTGTGCCACGAGGGGGTTTGCAGGTCGGCTGCACAGGCCTCTGCGATCCGTGCCCCAGGCTCAATACATATTAGCTTCCACTGTTATCACTGGAGTCCCTGAGCCATCCTGGGACTTCCCGGCTACAGAAGCCCACATATTTCCTTTGCTGCTTAGGCTAGCATAGGGCATTCTGTCACACAGGAGTTTAACAGCTGTTCATACAACCTACAAATCTTTTTTTCTGGAAGAAGGCTGTTTTCAGGCTTCCCAGGTAGAGGGACAACTTGTAACCACTCCACTGAAAAGACCCCAGAGGGCTCTGGCTTTGCAGACATGGGTAGGATGTGCGGCTCCCGAAACCCTGTAACTCTGTCCCTCCTGTTCTCAGGAGGCCCTGACAGTTCGCCCATGCGATTTCAATTTGTTCCAACTCATGCAAGAAGAAAATCCTACATTTTCTTCTCCTAAAAGTAACCTGTAAATCAAAGGTGCTGGGACGGAGCAGTCTAAAACGAATGCTTGCAGCCAGCTGTAGGGGCTGAGCTGCTCTGCGGGCAGCCCTGTTTTCCGGTTCAAGCGCTGCTGGTTCTGTGCATCAGCATGATCCATCCCAGGGCACAGGCTGCTGGCAAGTCCTCAATGTGTTTGGGGTTTTCTTCCGCTAGGGAGTGAGTGTGTGTGTGTGTCCCTCCTCCCCCACGTGTGACCTAGTGCTGCAGCACTCCATGGGTGCATTTGCAACTTCTCAAAGGAAGTAAAGACAGCCCTTAAAAGGAACCGGTTCTTGTTCTTGGGATGTTTACAGAGAAGTAACCCCTGTGTCATTTTCCCTCGCCGGGAGGTCCTTCCTTGATTGTTAATAGTCTGTGTACTTTAGCCATGTGTGGTGTAGCCCACGGTGGAGGCCCTGAGCAGCAAGGCCCCCTCCACCCCGCAGCTTTCTTTCAACTGCATGGAACACAGTGAGGCTGTGCTGGCCGGGCCCACCCAGGGAGCAGCCGCAGAGTTCTCACGCGGGAGGACCTCCCTGCAGTCTCCACTCTCCCACCAAGGAGGCCGGGCAGCCCTCCTGACCTCCTCTCAGGACGTCTTCCCATGCCTTCTACCCCAGGCCAGCGGCACGGCCACCATGCATGTCCTTCCTGAGCCTTTCTCCAAGTGAGCACCTCTCTCCTGAAGAGCTCGGGGAGGCCTAGGAAAAGAAGTGGGGAGAGGGGTGGTCACCCTGAGACTGTGGTCTCTGACCTTGCCACCCGCCAAACAGCACTGGCACCTGCAGGAAAAGTGCCTCGAGGAACCGAAGTTCACCTGGAGTGACTGAAAGGCGCCCTGCAGGCCTGTGTGGCCTGGAACCGAGAGGGTAGAGGGAGGCAGGAGGGGCAAGCAGGGGCCACGTCTGCTGGCCTTGCTCCAGGGCTGTGAGTGAGGCATTGATGGGGATTCGATCTCCATTTCACTCGGGCCTCAGTGTGGAGCCTGCACGGAGGAGGAGCAAGAGTAGAGGCCGAGAGCCCAAGGGGAGAGGAGGGGGCTGAGGAGCCTGTGGGTCCTGGCATGTTCCAGGGGCGAGTCAAACCCAATGCCCTCATGGGGCTTGCATTCTAGAGGGGCTCAAGGACAATAAACCAGTACATAATACAATAAAATTTCAGGTTGTGATGAGTTCTGTGGATAAAAACTAACCTGAGTGGGGGGAATGGAGGAGGTAAAGGAGGGAAATTGAGGTGCAGAAAGAGCCAGCCTGCCGGGGACCAGCTGGGAAGTGGCAGTGCTGGCCCCCCGCTCCTTCTGTGGCCCACTCCTGGGTAGCGAAGGTCAGCACTCCCCAAAGTGGCCTGGTGACGAGGCTTGTGAGATACAGATTCTGGGTCCTAACTGGCTGAGTCATGTGCACCTTTACTAAGTAAATGTCCCACCAGGGTCTTGTCATCAGACCAGTTTGGGAAATAGGGACGTGAGGACCACGGTTTGTGGCATCACATACACTTGAGTGTCAGCACAGCTTCCACCGCTTCTCTTGTGACCTTGGCCTCCACCCCATCTCCCTAAGCCTCACCTTCCTCACCTGTAAAATGGGAATCCTGACAACACTAGCCTCACAGGCTTGTTAGGAAGATTAAGGATAAAAGGCACATAAATCACTTTTCAGGGTGCCTCGCCCACAGTGTGGGTGGTAAAGTGTGAAGAAAAGGCTCTCTACTGCATGATCGGTAAGACTTGATTACATTTTATTAGGTCCATGAGTCTATATTAAAGTCCTACCTATGCTCACCCTAACCTGGCTGCAGCTTCACCAGCTTGCAAAGCTGACCCCTGAAGTTCTCAGTTGCAACTTACACAGGACTTATTTGGGAAGCTTTCAACCCTCTCTGATAGGCTCCCATTGCAGCCTTTTGTAGAACTCAGACTTGCAATGACTTGTTGTTAGACAGTAAGGGAGACCCCCATAGAACCTTGCCTGATACCTAGCAGACCCTGACTAAATGTTAACTGTTATTATATTTATTTTCTCTCCCAATATCTAGACATTAAGTACTCAACAAATACTGGTTCGATGAAGGATATTCTCTACCCTGCTTAATGTCATGGCTTGCATGTGCTCAGCAGCCAGCAGTCAACAATGCTATTCCACAGCTGGGCCAGAGTCTTGGATAGGTAACCTGTGTATATTTTGTACAGAATTATGAATACACAGAGTTTCTAAAGGATGGTTTGGAGAAGAGATTCTGATTTCAGGAGCAGAAGAATATGTGTCATCAATCAGGATTTTCTTGGAAGGGGACAATTTTGGAGTAATTTGTGTTTGCACACTGCTTTGGAAGCAATTCTGGCTTTTAAGTTCTCAAATGCTCATTAAAATAACAGAAATGTTGTGCAATCTAATTCCTTCCCTTTCCCTTAGGGTTGGCTGACTGCTAGATAAAGTCTTGTTCTTCATGTATAGATACAAGCTGCACAATATAGTGACTTAGGTCCAATAAATATCTTTAAATGGTTACAAATATCCGTGCTCTGTGTCCTGTGGTGTTGCCTGTCTTCCTGACTTAAGGCAGAATTTTTAAGATCCTCACACTTGTACTAAAAAGAAATGTAGAGGGTATCCTGTAGGCAGACTCTGCAGAGCTCCCAACCGGCATTGGATGTGTTTGATGATGAGGCTGCAATGAACTGTGGGATTTAGAAACAGTCTGAATGGCCAAAGCCTCTTTCTTGACCCCACCCCAACAGGCAGTTCCTCCTAATCATTAAGGTTTGGCAATGCTGAGACAGACCAAGTCATTAATTACCAGACTTCCTTCCATAGGTGTGGTTGGTCCTAAGAGATGTCTATTTCAAAAAATAATAAAAATAATAACAATCCTGTTTGGAGAGGAGTGATGACAGTCATGCCCCAGCCATGCACCCAAATAGTAATTGATCTACAGTGTCAAACTGCATCAACAGAGACAGAGATGGCACCAACATGTATCCTTCACATTTGGGTGTCAGGTGTCCTAGGAGGAGCAGGGAGGGAGAGGGGAATGCACTCAAATTCCCACACACAACCAGCTGATGTTTCGATATTAGGAAACGTGGGCTATGCTCATCTGCCAATCACTTTTCTTACAAAGAAACCAAAATGTAGTAGGTCGTTGCCCTGGTACTTCCTTACCTTCTCGCCCTCATACTCCTGCCTTCTTAATGTCTTTGCTCAAAATGGGCCACTCCCATCTAGAGCAAACCCTATGCCGGAGTAGTGTACTTGAACACACATAGGAATTATGTCCCAGGAGGTCCACGGTGGGGCCTGCGCTCTGCATCTGTGGTCCACATCTGGTCTGTGGCAGCACTTGAGCCTTAGGCTGCAAGGGTTAGCCAGCTTGCTACGCAGTGGGAGGCACTAGGACCCCAGAAGCCAACAAAGTCCTGGAAATAGTGCTTATTTCACTTATGAAACATTTTCCCATTTCCTATCCCCATTTCTTCACTCCCCATGAAGCCAGCCACCCTCGCGTCACCCGGGACTGGGAAAAGCATGCTCACATCGAGCTCAGATTCGATCAGGTCTGCGAGCTTCCCCATGTGGAAATGACATTTCCAAACCTTATAGCTTTCCATGGCCTTCAAGACTCCTCCGTTGTTGATTTTTACAAAGAAAATAAGCAAACAACTGGAAGAAAGGGAGCTGGTTTACTTGGATAATTCTGCTCTGTTGGCTTTAAAATTGTAGTGGAATTTCTGCTTTAGCTCAAATACCTTCCGACCTTCTCCTTCAGTTTCAGCATTTGAAACAGACCCTCTACCATGCAATCCCCGCATTTGCTGAACACGTAGAATTGGAGGCCAAGATGTTTGTGTTTATGTCCCAAACCCAGAATAAATAAATAGCTATATGGTATTGAAATCACCTGTCAAAATACCCACTGCAGTTCTGGGGCACAAAGAGAAGTTTCTCAGTGTGATTGGCTTACTTCCTTGTAGAATTCAAAAGCTGTTTATCTCATTTAGTTTAAAAAAAAAAAAAAAAAAAGACCTGTAATTACTGCATTTTGACCCCAAGGCAGCCAATTACTTCACAAAAGCCCGCTTCAGGAAACCAGACATTAGCCGGGCTAATTAGGCTGACATCACTCCCAAATGCTCTTATCACAATGCAGATGGACCTAGCCGAGAAGGGTCCTGCCAGTCAGAGGTGACTGCGGGTGGCACTGTGTGGTGTGTTGTGTTTTGGTTTTTACTACTTACTTTTATGTGTTCCTTAAAGCCCAATCCCTTTCCCAGAGACGGACTCTCATCAAAAAGAAGGGGCTTTTGGACAAACTGGTCTCCTTTATGGCATGAGATGGCGGAGGCTGGAAAAAAAGAAGAAAGAAAGGAAAGCAGCCAAGGTTGTAAATTCTTTCTAACATAGGAAATCATTCTTTGCCCTTTAGGAAAAGGGTTTGTTGTTTCAGCCATTTAGGCCCATTTTCTAGCCCCCTTTTGTCCTTGCACATTTTGGGGGTTAACTTCTGCTTGGGTTCTATGAGGCTGAGCAAATTAAAAGGAAAAAACGTCCCAAGCGTGTAGAATTCTCTCCTAAAGAATCAGACATCTCCTCCAGGAGCCCTGTGACAAGGGTTACAAAATCCTCAGGCTGCTTCTACACACAGAGAAGTGGGTAGAAGGATGGCGTGTATGGTCGGGCAGCTCAGCACTCGGCCAAGCCTGAGATTCTTGAGGCTGGAAGTCAAAACATCCCTCCCTTACATCTCAGTGATGGAAACAAGTTTCTGTACATCGAGAGGTGTTCCAGGCACAAGGGGGAGAGGTGGTTCTCTTCCACACTAAAGGTATCCTTTTGCCAATGCATGACTGGGCACCTTGGAAGACAAACAGATGGTTATTTGGTTTGGGTGGGTCTCAGAAAGCAGAACATGACCCAAGTTAGCTTAAGTCGGCTTTGCTTAGGGGTCAGAATGGCCTGGGCAAGTCATTCCTTTGAGCTCAGACCCTGGTGGTATTAAAAAAAAAAATTATTCTGTCTCTTGTTAAAACACGAGGAAGCCTTTATTCAGGATGATTACAATAGGTGTAAAGACTATCCAGATGGGGGGGGGCTCAACCCCAATGCAGCAAAGACAGCTGGGGACTTAACACTGATGAACTGAGTGAGGGGTCAGTGGATGGAAAAGCGCTTAAGAGGATATCAAGGGAGGGGGCCCAACAGGATCTTGCTGAAGGCAGGCCAGGGTGATCAGATACCAAGGGTGGGGGATGAGGGATTTGATCAGATACCAAGGGTGGGGGATGAGGGATTTGATCAGATACCAAGGGTGGGGGATGAGGGATTTGATCAGATTTCAAGGGTGAGCCAATGTCCAGGATGGTGGAATTCTCGCCAAACTGACTTAACAGGATCCTTGCAACAACTGGACAAGGCAGATTGAAGACAGGACCCAAGGTGGAGGACTAGTTGAAGAAGAGGGATCTGGGGGCCTTACCAAAGTTTGGCCAAGGAGTGAGCCTGTGTCAGTGGAAAGTTGCAAAGCAAAAGGTACAGGAAGCACCTGGACCCTTTGCCTCATGGTTTTAAAACAAAGAGCAGGAACGGAATGAAGCAGCCTTAAACCAGGAGGGGTGGGTGTTCTTTGGGGTGCACGGCTCCAGCGCCCGGGCCCACTAGAATGCAGTGGAGGATGTCCCAGCAGGAGGGAAGCCACAGGCCCACGGGCTCCTGAGGCAGAATCTCTCTGGCTCCCTCCAGATGAAAGACTCAAGGCAGTTTGTGACCAACCTCAAAGCAGCCGGCCAGCATTTGTTGCTGGACTGGCAGTCAGAAGATGGAAAAGCTTAATAAATTAAATAAAATCTTTGGCACAAGTTCATTTTGTATTTCTCTGCAACTCTACCTTGTTCAGCATTTTGAGAATTCCCAAGGAAAGCTCCCAGAGATGTACAGAACAAAACAAGAGTCACACTACTTACATACTCTTGCTGAAAGGTGCCCTGGAGGGATGAAAAATTATAAAATAGTGATTCTGACACTTTGAAGGACCATTTTAAAGGCAAATTACCTCACAAAGTTCCAGTTGCATGGTCTGTCCCTTCAGCAGATCCCAATAGCTCTCACCAAAGTGAGCCATTTACTCAGGGTAGGATGACTGACTCGGCCAAGGGGGACCTCTGTGTGTACACGTGCATGTGTGTATGTGTGAGAGACACAGAGAGAATTTTTTAAAAGATAAAACTGTGACTGTCTTAGAAATATAAAACGGGCCAGGTGCGGTGGTTCACGCCTGTAATCCTAGCACTCTAGGAGGCCAAGGTGGGAGGATCCCTCAAGGTCAGGAGTTCAAGACCAGCCTGAGCAAGAGCAAGACCCCATCTCTACTAAAAAATAGAAAGAAATTAGCCAGAGAACTAAAAATATATAGAAAACAATTAGCCGGGTGTGGTGGTGCACCCCTCTAGTCCCAGCTATTCGGGAGGCTGAGGCAGGAGGATTGCTTGAGCCCAGGAGTTTGAGGTTGCTGTGAGCTAGGCTGACGCCACGGCACTCTAGCCCAGGCAACAGAATGAGACTCAAAAAAAAAAAAAAAAAGAAAGAAATATAAAACGAACTTGTGCCAAGGATTTTATTTAACTTATTAATTAATAAGAGAACAAGGAAAATGTTAGAGCTGGTTCAAAGGAGTATCCAGAGAATGGACACATACGTGGGCCACACATGCAAAAGTGGCTCCTTCCACAGTCAGGGAGGAAATCAGTGGAACCTCCATGCAAATGCAAACTTTGTTTGTATTGCTGCCCATTATCCACAAGTTACAGAGATGTAAAAAGCTCAAAGACAACAAAAGGAGCAGAGACACCATAGAATCAAATACTCCAGAAAAGTGTGCCAGGCAATGCCTCGTTTTCTATTGAAGATACCCAGTTATCTTTTTGGTTCATTTCAAATTCTTTCACAATTTTCCCTACCATGCAATGTGTACACACACACACAGGTATACTTTCCCAACTCTATGCCTTTGTGCATGTTGTTTACTTTTGAACAAAAGCGTTCTTTCCCCTTGTTCCCTGCAAGTCCAAATACGACTTGCCCAACCTACCTACACCTAACAGATCCGAATCCCTGTGGGTGAGACCCAGGACTCTGCACTCTCTACAAGCTTCCCAGGCGGGGCTCTGATGCACAGCCATTGGGAGCCCCAGTGAGGAACGCGGGTTTAGCTTCTCAGGGTCAGAAAAGGGAGACAGTCACGTGCACCAGAGCTGTGAGGAAATGGTTCCTACGGGAGGCGGGCTCCAGACTGAAGCTTGGACCACAAGCAGGATTTGGAGAGGAGAGCAAAGGTATCCCAGGAAGTGGGAAACCATGGCAGGGAGGGGTGAGAGGTGGGCAGGGGAGTCAGGATAAGCCCAAGGAAGCAAGGATTCCTCGTGGGTGGTGCAGGTGGGCAGCAGGAAAACTTGGATGAGTGTGGCAGACGCAGTTCATAAAGGATCCGAAGTGTGGACAGGAGGCTTAGACCCAATCCAGAGATAGTGTACGTTTATTTTAAGCAGGGAATTAAAATAAGAAAAGCGGGTTTTAAAAAACGCTTTTGGGGACGTAGCATACAGCAGTAGATCTGCCTTCTGAGAAGGTGGAGGCACGAACACATACTTTCTCTGCAGTCTGGGCCTTGACGCTTACAAGAGGCAGGTTGAAGAGAGCAATGCTTATTCACAGAGCAAGCGGTCAGTGTCCTTAGGTACAACCACTGAGAGACTGAATATGCAAACAGGCAATGGTCAGACCATAAATAAAATAGAACTCAGACCCACAGTCTGCAGCAGCCAGCCCAGGAGACTAACCACGATCCACAGTGCCAGGCCAGGAGGTCAGCCCACCGCCCACAGGTCAGACCGCTACCTCCCACAACTGGTCCAGGAAGCCAAACAACAACCTGTGTAACAAATGGCCCCAAATAGCCAGGATTTGATTAGTAACTGATAATTTCCCAAATTTTTGTCCCCACATCCAACTTGGGACCAGACAGATAAAGTCCAATTGTGTCCTGAAACAATCCCATGGGACGCCCGTGTCTAGGTAGCCTGCCTCCGCTTCCCGGGCCAACCTCCTCCAGCCCGGGCACACCTGAGGCCTCCCCTGTTCCCACTGTACAGCTTTCCCAGCCCTCCGCCTGCCTTGGCGTCTCTGCCAGATACAAGCAATGGCAAGCTCTGGATAAATAGCCTTTGCTTGTTCTCTGTGGGTGGTCTTCGCTTATTTCCACACAGCAAACGGTCATCTGCGTCCCTGCTCATCCGGCATGAAAATGTTTACATCCACAGACCTGCTAATTTGAACACTCAAGGTTATTTTTACCATTAATTCAATGGGCTCCATCCGCAGGTGGAAAATTATAATGGACATTTGTCATTTCTACATTCCATATATCCCACACATAAATAAAATAATTCCTTCGGGCAGCCATGGCAAGTAAAAAGAAAAAGTCAGAACTTAGAAGAAGATATGAGTTCTAGCCCCAACTCTGTGCCATCTGTGTGTTTTTATGTCAATGCCTGACTTTCTGTGCGTTAGTTTTCTGCTCCGTGAGATATGGAAATTGTCGTAGATTTCCCTGTAGTTCTAGCAATCCGATTTTATACAGCATGAATCTCTCATCTCAGCCTTTCAGCCCATTCTTAGAACTCAGAAAGTTCTTATGAACGTGAATTTTTAAAGTATCTCTATCTTTCATAGATTAGGTATTTATTCACCAAGTTCTCCCGTTTATAATTTTTTTCAAATGTTTCTGAATGGTACAGAGAAATGCGCGAAAACTTCTTTTTAATCAGCTCCAAAAATTCACTGAGTACCTACTCTGTGACAAATCACAGCATCAAATGATTTAGTGGATACAAAGAGATGAGTAATTTGGTTCGTGCCTTGAGGATCTCACACGTTAATTAGAATATGAAATTTGCACCTGTAAATCTAACTACAACATGCAAATACCAAAACATGGGGCTGGACAAGAAGTGTAACAGGTGAGTACAGAGGGGAGAGACATCACTGAGTGGCCTTGTCACCAGGAGGGTGGAATTTGACATGGGTCGCCATACATAGGGAAAATAGGAAATTGTAGCCAAATGTACCTTTATTTACAAAACAGGCCGGGCGTGGTGCCTCATGCCTGTAATCCTAACACTCTGGAAGGCCGAGGCGGGAGGATCCCTTGAAGTCAGGAGTTCAACACAAAATATTCATTTCAAAATTTTACAAAATTTTTCATTTGTATGGAGACTTTTGGGACACCCTGCATGGAACAGGTAGAGAAGACAAAGAGAGAACAGAGGTCATTCTAGGGAGGACAAATGGTGTGAGCTGAGAAAGAGTAAGTTGCATTCACGACACCACCAGCAACCTCGTGGGACTGAGTTCTGTGAAGAGAGAAGTAACTACAACAGGAATGGTGGTTTACTCGGAAAGGCACAGGACTGAAAATCCTAAGCTGAGAATTTTAACTTTGCTAATTATTGCTTGGCACCATTTCACTCTCCCATTAATTCTTCTGTTACCATTTTACTTAAATATGCGGCAAAACAGATGCATCTTAGGAGTTGAAACAAAAAATACGGTGAATGAAAGAAAGGAAGTATTTGACGATGTTTGTCTTTTGTGTGTCCGTGACCCTGTTTGTCTCTAGTAATGCTTTTTAGTTGTGGTAAAATATTCATAACTTAAAATCTACCATTTTAACCACTTTTAAGTGTACAGTTTAGTGGCATTAACTGCATTCACATTGTTGTGCCACCATCACCACCATCCATCTCCAGAACATTCTATCATCCCAAATCGAAATTCTGAACCCATAAAACACCCACTCCCCATCCTCCCTCCTCCTAGCCCCTTGCAACCACTGCAGTTACTCTCTGCCTCTCTGAATTTGACTATTCCAGGTACCCCAGGTAAGAGGACTCATACAATATTTGTCCTTTTGTGTCTGGCTTATTCCCTTAGCAAAATGTCTTCAAGGTTCATCCATGTTGTAGCATTTGTTAAAATTTTGTGCTTTTTTGAGGTTGAATGATATGTCATTGCACACATGTACTCATTTTGTCTACTCATTTATCCACTGATAGACATTTAGGTTGTTTCACCTTTTGGTTATTGTGAATACTGCTGTGACGAACATGTGTACAAATATCTGTTTGAGTTCCTGCTTTTGATCTTTGGGAGTATATACCCAGAAGTGGAATTGCTGGATCATGTGATAATTCTATTTTTATAATAGTTTTGAGGAACCATCACACTGTTTTCACAACTGCTGAACCATTTTACATTCTCCCCAGCAATGTACAAGGGTTCCAATTTCTCCACATCTTCATCAAACACTTATTTTTCTCTGGGTTTTGTTTTGTTTTTTTGCCTGTTTGTTTTTAAGACAGGGTCTTGCTGTGTTGCCCAGGGTAGAGTGCAGTGGCACAATCATAGCTCACTGCAACCTCAAACTCCTGGGCTCAAGTGATCCTCCCAGGCCAGTCTCCCGAGTATAGCTAGGACTATAGGTGCGCATCACTACACCCAGCCTTTTTCTTAAACAGCCATTTTAATGGATGTAAAGTGGTATCTCATTAGGGTTTTGATTTGCATTTCCCTAAGGATTAGTGGTGTTGAGCATCTTTTTACGTGCTTGTTGGCCATTTGTATATATCTTCTTTGGGGAGATGCCTATTTAAGTTCTTTGCCTATTTTTTAACTGGGTTATTTATTGTCATTGAGTTGTAAGAGTTCTTGATATGTTTTGGGTATTTATTTTTATCAGATATATGATCTGTAAATATTTTTTCCCATCTTGTGGGTTGCCTTTTCACCCTGTGGATGGTGTCCTTTGATGCATAAAAGTTTTTAATTTTGATGAAGTCCAATTTGTCTATTTTTCTTTTATTGCCTATGCTTTTGGTGTCATATCCAATAAATCATTGCCAAATTCAATGTCATGACAATTTTTTGTTGTGTTTTTTTCTAAGAGTTTTATGGTTTTAGTTCTTTGATCCATCTTCAGTCAGTTTTTGCGTATGGCATAAGGTAAGAGTTCGACTTTATTCTTCTGCATGTGGATATCCAATTTTCCCAGCACCGTTTATTGAAAAGACTGTCCTTTCCCCATTGACTAGTCTTGGCATTCTTACAGAAAATCATGTGACCCTGTATGTGAGGGTTTATTACTGGACTCTCTATTCTGTACAACGTATAACTTTTAAGGTGACTAGTGATGGGGCTCAGGAAATAGCACCTCAAAATGCAGGCTTCAGAAGCAAAAGTTCTTCTCTGACCTTCTACTGTCCTCCTGCCTCTCAGTCCCATTCTTCCTTGAGGCTAAGCCGTGGAAACTAGAATCCCTTTTCCCCAACGTGGGTCATAAAAGTCAGAGCCCCTTTTCCTGTAGGCCAACCATAAAACCTAAAATTATTCTGTGTAGAAACTGGCCATAAGGTAATTATCTAACTTACCTTGTAGGCCATGAGACCCCCACTCCAGAGAGGGTCCTGCCCCACACCCAGAAGGAAGGAATGCTGCACAAATAGGCCAAGAAGAATCTAGACAGCCAGGCCTTGCTGGGTTTCTCCACCCATTATACTAGCATGAGATCAACCCTTTTGTCCAGTCATATTTCTACATGGCTGCCCATACTTTGTTGAACCTAAGCATAAAAATGGACAATTTCCCCCGGTCTCTGGGTCTTCGTTCTGAAGGCTCCCGTGTATTGTTATATAAATTTGAATGCCTTTTCTGCTATTAATTAATCTGCCTCATGTCAGTGATTTTTCAGTAAAACTTTAGTGGGGCAGGGGCCCTGCTCCCGACACTAGTTACGAGGCTTTACAGGTGCAACCAATACTCTTTGTGTTGATGAAACCAGGATGGTGTACTCAACTCCGAAAGAGAGAGGAATTGCTTTTCTCAATAACTTCATTGAGTTCTCATTGTGAGCAAATGCATTTCCTTTAGTTATCTTTCTCTTCCAGAGGTTTTCTTTTTTCTTTGTAAATAATTATAGCTCACAAGAGGCTGTAAAAATCATACAGAAGTCCCATGTACTCTGCATCCAATTTTCCCCAATGATAACATCAATCTATAACATAATATTGAAAGCAAGAAATGGATGTTAGTACAATCCACAGACCTTATTCAGATTTCATCAGTTTTACATGCACTCATTTTTGTGTGTGTGTAGTTATGTGCACTTTTATCACACGTGTAGACTTGAGTAACCACCAGCACAATCAAAACACAGACCAGGTCCATCCCTGCAGGATCTTTCATGCTACCCCTTTATAGCCACAGCCATACCCCTCTCCCATCTCCCCTCCCTAACCCCGGGCATCTACTAATCTTTTCTCCATCTCTGTGATTTTTGTCATTTCAAAAATGTTATATAAACAGAATCATCCAGTATGACACCTTTTGAGGTTGTCTTTTTCACTCAGCATGACTCCTTTGCAATCCATCTCAGTTGCTGTGTGTGTCAACAGTACTTTTTCATTGCTGAGTGGTATTCCACGGTGCGGACATTCCACAGTGTGTTTGACCACCCTCTCACTGGATGACATCTGGGTGGTTTACCATTTTTGGTTACTATAAATAAAGCTAACATAAACGTTCCTGTACATGTTTTTGTGTGGATATAAATTTTGATTTCTCTGGGTTAACTGCCCAGGATTGCAATTGTTGGGCCATGTGGTATGATTAATTTTACAAGAAACTGCTAAACAATTTCCCAGAATGGTTTTACTATTTTACACTCCCACCAGCATATGTATGAGGGAGATCCAGTTTCTCTACATCATCACCAGTGGTTGATATTGTCACTATTTTTTATTTTAGCTGCTCTCATAGGTGAGTAGTGACATCTCAGTGGGGTTTTCAGGAATGGTTTTTATTTGCTATTTATTGGTTCAACTACTTTGCATTACTATCTTCTTCTTCTTCGTCCTACTTTTAGTAGAGAAAACTCTGTCCACGTTCCCTTCGCTTTCCTCATTCATTATTCCTCATGGGATTAAAGGAATTTGGAAACATGTCCCATTTCCCTCTTCATTTGTATTGTCCTGAGGAAGCCCCAGTTATCGCTTTTCACTTGCTTTTACTCTGGGCCTTGCAGTCAGCAGGGAATGAAAGAAAGCAGCAGCTGCCCAGAGGGCTAAAAGGAGCAGGGTCTGTTCTTTGTGCTTGTTTATATTCGTTTTCTAGTCACAGCTCGAGTTGTTTTGCTTTCTGCTGCTCAGAGAGATGAGGGAAATGTAAATGTCCCTGCTGTTGTTTAAGCCTCCTGGACAGTAAAAACATAGGCAGCCGTACTGCCTGTTCCCTAAATAATGTCAGATAACCCCTCTGAGGGTGCTTCCAAAGATGATTTACATGTGTCAAAGACTTTTGCAGTTAGAAGCGGTCCTAGGTGAAGTCCTCAATAAACACTAATTATGTGCCTACTGTGTGCTTGGCTCAGGAAGGGGTGCTTGTTCATAGATCTGCATATTAATAAGCCACAGCCCCTCCTCCGGCCCTCTGTCACCATTACAGAAGTGGGCTGTGCTTGTGCAGAGATGTGATCAGTCCTAGTTGGGAGTCGGGAGGCCCCTGCAACCCGCTCTCTGCCTGGGAACGGAGGAACTCTGTCATCAACTCACCCAGGACTGCTCAAGCCTAGCTGAGGCTGAGATTCATGTGGGGTGCCTGCTAAAAACAGAAATTCCTAGATCCCACCCAGAGGAACTGAATCAGAATCTCTGGAGGAAGGACCCAGAAAGCTGTGGTTGAAAACAAACTATTCATAGATGTTATAGACTGAATTGTGTCCCCCCTGCCCCAAATTCATATACTGAAGCCCTAACCCCCAATATGATGGTATTTGGAAGTGGGGTCTTTGGGAAGTGATTAGATTAGGTGAGGCCATGAGGGTGGGGCCCTCGTGATGGGATTAGGGCCCTTATCAGTAAAGACACCAGACACATGAGACACAGAAATGACCATGTGAACACATAGTGAGAAGGTGGCTGCAAGCCAAGGAGCTGAGCCTCAAGAGAAACCAAACCTGCTGACACGTTGATCTCAGACTTCCAGCCTCCAGAACTGACACAGCAAGAAGGCAGCATCTACAAGCCAAGAAACGGGCCCTCACCAGGAACCAAATTGGCCAATACCTTGATTTTGGACTTCCCAGACTTCAGAACTGTGGAAAATAAATTCCTGTTGCTTAAATCACCCATCTATGGTATTTTGTTATGGCAGCCTGAGCAGACCAATGCAATATGCTTCTTAGAATCATCGCAGTTGAAAACTGTGGACCCAAGCCAGCTCTCTCAGTACAGGTGAGGGAAGCAAAGTAGAGCAGAGTTAAAAATCTCCTCCTGTCTCCCACAACTAGTTAATGGCCCAGGTTCCCTGACTTTTAGACCAGTTCCCATTCCACCAATTCAAGGGCGATAAATAGATCTCATCTGCATGTTAACTCTGGTTGGTAGTGGTGGCTGCCAAGAGGACTATGTCAGAAAGGATTCCGAGGACAAATTCAGGCTCAGCTGACATGGGCACTGTGCCTTATTCTTCTTACATGAGAAGTAAGAAGCACCATGGTATTGGTGGAATCCTGGGTTTGGGCTCCTGCTACCCAGGTCGAATAATGTGACAAGTGTCATGAGTGTCACTCACTGAGAACAGTACAATTCAAGGTATGGTTCACGGACCCATAACAGCAGCATTGCCCAGGAGCTTGTCAGAGATGTACATTTTGGGGACCCATCCAGACCTACTGTATCAGAATCTCTGAGATTCAGATGCATGAGTCTGTCCCGATGCTCACGCATGCTACAGTCTGAGAAGCCCTGCACTAGAAAATAAGGGCACCAGTGTCTCCAGGTCGTGATGAGTGAGAAGA
The DNA here is from genome assembly GCF_041146395.1 of Eulemur rufifrons. Lineage (NCBI taxonomy): Eukaryota > Metazoa > Chordata > Mammalia > Primates > Lemuridae > Eulemur > Eulemur rufifrons. The sequence continues at coordinate 207,376,437 of NC_090989.1, forward strand.
CATTATAAACTAAAAAGCACTTTGCAAGTGTGCACGGGTCTCCCTCTTCCTAGCATGAGTCTGGCTTCCACGGGCTTGCTCTTTGTGGAGGTTGAGGAGTGTCCACTCTGCCAGGCCTTCCTTCTGTGCTCAGTATGCAACATGGCGCCTCTCGAAGTCTACTCCTCCTCTGCTCACATGTGAAACAAATGGGACCTTCAGAGACATCTTAGAATGTCGGGATGTTTCTTCCAGCCCTCGTCCCTCACATCCAATGAGGAAGTGCCAGGGCTGTGTATTTTTAGTTTGGGACATCTGTATTTGCCGGCTCCAAGCCCTCCTTGTAGCCACGTGGCTAGCATTGTTCAACCGCCACACTCCTTTATGACAAACCCTTCCATTTTCTGTGAAGCAATGTGTGTGGAAGCCTGGTGAACGAGAGACCGTAAGTGTTGGATGGCTTACATTACTTTGGTTCAAACATGGCTCGCAGCCCAGGACTAATTTATTTATTTTTATATGGTACATCTCTATTTCACTTGGGAATCTGCTCTGTCCTCCAGCTGCTCTCCCTTGGGCCACCCACCCCCTTGCCACCCTTCTCCCCCGGCCAGCTTCTCCTGTGGGTGGGAAGTGTACAAGCGATGTGCCATCAGCCACCTTCAACCAGAGGCTCCGTCTCAGCCCATGTGGCTCAGGCTCACATTCCACTGCCCCCCACAGCCTCAGACCCACAGGGAGGGACCACCTGCCGATGGCCCAGCAAGGCTCACATTTTCCACAGCCTTCTCCTCGGGTGCTCTGGGCTCCTGCAAAGGGAGCACCTGAGGAAGAGGGAGACAGCGAGCAAGACCACCCACCGTTTTTCCAGGAGCCGCCGAACCTAGACACTAAGATTGCAGCGGGTTTTTGCACACTGTTGCCCTGGGAAGGAGGAAAACCAGCCCCTGGATGTGAAGGACTCAATATCCTGTTACAGGTCCCCCAGCTGAGCTGTCCCCTTCCTACCCCCACCACCATTTACAAAAACAGCCTGTTCTGCATATGAGATGGAAATTGGGTCCTGGCAAAACACAAAAAGTAAATATTTAAAGGGAAAAAAGCACACACAAGGAAACAGAATGCCTCACGTTTATGCTTCCATGGTCCACTGCCAAGGAGCGCCCTGCCCCTCTCTGGCTAGTGTTTAACGTGCCATATGGTTTGAGGCCGGGGGATCAAACCCCTCCGTGGTTGTGAAAAACATCAGTCCATTTGGTCTGGCCTTTCTCTCCCTGCATTTGTTGTTCATTTGCGAGTCTCTCGCTTCCCTCGGCCCACTGCTGTCAGTGTGTTTACAGGTTTTAGATTTCTGATGGGAGCTGAACCACCAGGCCACCGAGACCATCTCCAGGAGCAAGGGAGGCCCGTGGGCTCCTACAGGGACATTGGAGAGCAGGGCCTTAGGACACATGTGACACAGAGTTTACTTTTTGATGCTTCATTGATAAGTATTTTCCCCAAAAACTCGAGGCAAAAAAATAAGAAAGGGATTTTGTGAGTTAGCCATCTCCCCACTTTGACATCCTCCTGTGACACTGCCGAACCAGCATCTTGCCGGGCGGGGAAGGTATGGCAGGAGGACGGTGCATGAAGGGCCAGCCAGGACAGAGCCTTGCCTGACTCCCCCTCTGCGGTGGACCTGGACCCCCATATGTTCATGCTGAAGAGTATATAATAAATTAAACTATTTTATACAAGGTCTACACTTCCTTACCCCAATTCTGGGAGTGGGAGTACAGCACTGATGTCATGATTTGGGGATGCAAGATGTAAGGGGACATCTTCCCACTAAAGAAGCTCTGATCAGCAGTTCTCACCATGTGACATGTGTGTCCAAATCAGGCTTCTAAGCCTTTCGTCCATCACCTTTTCCCTCCATCTCTCACGTTTTGCCTAGTGACGTTTGCAGAGGCAGAGCCACGTGGGGAAAATTCCCATCTTATTTCTCACCCAGTTGTACCCAGTTCCTACAGAGATTGTTTGATTCAGGCCGGTGACCATCTGGTCGGTTGCAGGTGACTACTTAGCAGGATTCATAGGCACCTTTAGGCTGTGGATATATGGGTGGGCTCAGGGCCTAAGAGTTGTGTGTTCGTCTTTGAAGAGAGAGGAAGACACAACACGCAATCACCACATTTATTTTTTCCAGCTTCTAGCCTGAGTTCACAGAGAGGCTGTCACCATCCTGATGATTTGGACGTGTATGAACTACACTTCTCTATTACAATAAATCATGCCTTGAAGTTGCATGATCGTTGAAGCAAAGGGCTTTAGGGACCTTAAGAAGTCATTTTTGCCTACCCCACCCTCCAACTCTACCCTCACATCTGGTCCTTTGACTACTAATTTTCAGCTTAGATTTTTACGGGACCCCTTAATGTGTCACAATATTTCTAGCATTATTGATACATATGAATGAGATTCATGAGATCAGAAGGGATTGTTCACAACTGGACACTATTAGCCCTTGGGTGCATCCTAGGAGAGGCACAAACTCTGCCTAGATAACATGAGCCAACACCACAAACATAGCTATGTAAGAATGGAAATATGTGCCACAAAGCAAGCCCCAGAAGGGGTCTGAGCTGGATGTAACAGAAAACACAGAAGTGCCCCCAGGTCTGAGAGGGAGACCCCACTTTCATCAAAGCTAGGAAGTAGCCACCTCCCTGATGTCACAAAGGGTCAGGCAATCCTAACTATGACATATCTAAAACAAGAAATGAAGCACGAAGTTCTTTTTAGAAATACATCATTTTAAGTCTATAAATTTTTCTCAGAGTACAATTTTGACCATAGCTCATAAGTTTTGATAAGAAGTATTTTTCTTTTCCTTAATTTCTAGGTAATTTATCATTTAAAACTTGCCATTTTTCATCTTAATAGGTACAGATTGAGCATCTCTAATCTGAAAATCCACAATCAGAAATCCTTCAAAATCCACAATTTTTGGACACCTAAATGATGACACAACTGGAAAATTCCACCCATAAGTACTTAACACAAACTTTGTTTCATGCACAAAATTATTACACATATTGTATAAAATTGCCTTCCATCTATGTGTATGAGGTGTATATAAAACATAAATGAATTTTGTGTTTAGACTGAGATCCAATTCCCAAGATATCTCATTATGTATACGCAAATATTCCAAAATCGGAAATGCTTCTGCTCCCAAGCATTCTGGATAAAGGACACTCAGATTCCTTTCCCAAAGTATATGCCAGCTCAGACCCCCACCAGCATCAGGTGAGACATCCGTTTCCCCACATCTTTACTGGCACTAAATGTCATCAGTATTTTTATTTTTTGCCAAACTGACTGGCAAACAATTGAATCTTATTATTGTTATAATTAACATTCTCCCCTCTTCTAGTAATATACCATATACATTCAAATGTTTGATATTCACTTTTATTTCAACTTCAGTGAATTCTCTACTTTTATTTCTGCTTAATACTTTGTAAGAGGCTCTCAATACTAGAGACATTAATCCTCTATCCTGTTTCAAATATTTTCTCTAGTCCCATCATCTCTGTCAATATAGTTGTATTGTCTTCTGCCATGCAAAAATATCCAATTTTGTACGTAGTCAGATTTGTCAGACTTTTCTCTTAAGACTTTTTCCTTTCCTGTCTGGCTTATAAAGGCCTCCCCTCCTAGAGGTTAAAAAATATTATCCTAAATTCCTGATTAGAATTGCTTTAAATTAGGTCTTAATTTAGGAAGCTTTATATGTTTATGACATTATCTTTCTCTATAGTAGGGTCAGCAGATTAGCCCATCACCAGTTTTCATAAATAAAGTTTTACTGAAACACAACACACTCATTTATTTATTATACATGTTGTCAGTGGCTGCTTTTGCAGAGTTGAGTCATTGCCATAGAGACCCTACGGTCGACATAGCCTAAAATATTTTTTATCTGGCTCTTTACAGAAAGAGTCTGCCAACCTTTGCTATCCGCAAGGGTGTGAATTTCTCCAAGGTTGTTGAATGTCTCTCCATTTTTTCAGATCTTACTTTATTTCTTTCAATAATGTTTTATAATTTTTCCTCATCTTTAAAAGGGAAATAATAATAGTACTTGTCTTATTGTTGCCAAGATTAAATAAGATAATTACCATAAAGTGCTTAGCACAGTGCCTGGTTCATAAAGCTCTTAAAAAATAACAGCCATTGCTTTATGCTAAGACAAAGAGGTACCATAAACAGTAAAACATAATTCTTGTCATTATGAATGTCTTGATTACTGTAGATTTTCTTTTTTTTAAGTCATCAGGTGGCTTATTAGAATTAATTTTCCTGATTGTAAACTTAATATAAATTCATTCTAGAGGTTTTGGAAAAGGAATAAGAGTAGGAAAATTAAAGTTAAAATCTCCCCTGATCCCCCTACCTGGAGAAACTAGTGCTTACTACTATTAATAGTTGATGTCTATGTAGTGTGGTTTTATTTCCATAGGCATATACACACACACACACACACAACAGGTGTTAATAATCCCATGATATATGAGTACAAGAGATATTACATTTCTTTTTCTAAATCAAATCTAAACCTGGCTGAGCCTGGTGACAGGGCCAGTGTCAGTCATTTGAGGGCTCCATTCTCTGCCTCTGTTGGATCCATTAAGAGCCTGGGCCATTGTGCCTCTGGAGACATGGTCCGTGTTGCAGGGGGGTCAGTGCTATTACTTTGGTACTATCACTAAAGGAGCTGCAGCCACTGGACAGCAGTCCCTCACCATCTATAGACACCCCGCCCAGATGGCACAAGGATGCCCCTCACAGTGGTCCTCTCTGCTGACCAGGCAGCTGCCCCCTGGGGTCATGTCTCCCTACACCCTGAAAGCAAGGCTTCTGTCCTCTTACCAGTTTTGGAGTAGCTGTCGACCCATTGTCTCCCAGCTGGGCACCCCGGTCCTCTGCCACTCTGGAAGCACAGAGGTTCCTTCCAGCTTTTTCAACATAAAACTGACAGAGACCCACATGGTCTCTGGAACATTTTTAAAAATGGGTACAATTTTTTCTTTTTTGTTTTTTGTTTTTTGTTTTTGTTTGTTTTTTGTTTTTTTTTTTTTTTTTTTTTTTTTGAGACAGAGTCTCACTCTGTTGCCCAGGCTAGAGTGAGTGCCATGGCGTCAGCCTAGCTCACAGCAACCTCAAACTCCTGAGCTCAAGGGATCCTCCTGTCTCAGCCTCCCGAGTAGTTGGGACTACAGGCATGCACCACCATGCCCGGCTAATTTTTTCTATATATATTTTTAGCTGTCCATATAATTTCTTTCTATTTTTAGTAGAGATGGGGTCTCGCTCTTGCTCAGGCTGGTCTCGAACTCCTGAGCTCAAACGATCCGCCCACCTCGGCCTCCCAGAGTGCTAGGATTACAGGCGTGAGCCACCACGCCCGGCCTGGAACATTTTTAAATTTTAATTTCCGCATCTTAATAGGGGAACTCCTTTCAAGAGGAAGAAGAAAGATACTTTCTGTTTAAATAAAATTTAAAAAGACAGTTGATTTTTAGTTTGAGATGATACTCTAACATTGTTTTGCAGCCTACTGTTGTGTAATGACCATAATGTAGGCATATTTCCATATCCTTAAATAACGTTTAAAATAATTTTAATATATATATTTTCCATAATTATAATATACATATATTGTGTACACATATAAATATATAAAAATATAATAATTTCTACTAAATTGTAAGAATGCTTCAACATTTGGGCTCAACCTTGGATTTTTGCCAAAATCTATTCGGCTTTGGCCTCAGGCTTTGGAAGGTCAAACAGTTGAATGCTGATTTCAAGATCATTTCTAGCATCCCAAATTGGGGCATGATTGGTAATTGTGAGCCCTCCCCCAAAGATTCTCATCATGTCTAATCAGTGTAACAACAGTAGTGTGAACAAGACAAGATCTGTCATTTAAATTGATTATCAATATTTCATTCATTTTCAGCTTCAGGTAAGCATTCTGAATATAACATGAATAAACCTCCTTGCGTGTTTTATATCTTAAATTCTATCAGCCTTTTGATATATGAATTATTACCATTTCAAGAGTAAAATGCAGGAATAAATGATATAATTTGTGAAAACTATTAATTTCACATGTAAAAACAATTATTAATAACTTTCCAATCATTAAATAGGGAAATAGATGGCAAACAGAAATATTAAGAGAGGGTGTTAGCTAAGATACTTTAGGAAGAACATTGTTTCCTTTTAACGCTAATAACCATTTATAAAAAATTTCAATAATAGAGGCAAAAATAATAATCATTAGATTATAAGATAATTCTAATATTTGGAGAATTATTTGGAATAGGAGTACTTTAATATTCAATTAAACAAACTTTGAGAACTATCTTTAATTTTCGTTTTACTTAATTCCACATAGGCTCTTAGGCTTTCAAGGAAAGATCCTATCTAGGTATTCTTATCCATGGGATGAATTTCAAGCAGAATGTCATCTTTGTCACCTCAAAACTTCATAAGGAGGAAAATAAATCCAAAACAATGCACAACAATATGCCTGAAAAATCACGATTGATCCAGATATAATGCTGAATATGAAATGAATGAAGAAGAGAAGAAAAGTGCTCAAGAAAAACGAGGCACCCAAAGCACACATTTTCACTCACCAGGTTTCAAAACAACAGAACTTACATGAATTCTTTAAAAAGAACTTAGGGTTTTAGATCTGTGGAAACTAAAAGTTCTAATAAAAACCTTCTCAAAATGTTGCTCCTCTGAAAACTGTTTTCAGAAGATGAAGATAAAGGACTTTTGTGACTTACTCAAGTGATTAGGTACAAAGTCTCTTCCAGACAAGACATTATTGAAAAGCTTTTTTCCTGCATTATATTCTGCTATGTGCACAAAGTGTTATTAAATGTGCTGCTTTTGTATTTTTTCCATCAGTTTGACAGCATGGTGTATTAATGATGAAGCCAAGTGTGCTTCATCTTTATTTTGTTGCCAAGAGGCTGTGGTCCTTCCCAGCAGAGTGAATCTTATTGAAGAAATATTTATAAAATGAAAAGTCCATCAAGAAAAGTGTGGGGTGATTGTCTCCAACAATGGAACAAACATGGTGAAGGCTGCAAGTGATTTAGGAATAACAAGCATCCCATGGTTTGTCCACACTCTTCAGCTGTGTGCTGAGAAAGCAATTATGGCACAGAATTGCTGTTTGTTATCCCCAGCGAGTGGGCTCCTTTCATCATTCTCTTTTTTCCGAAGATAAACTACATGACATAGAAGAAATTTTGGAACCGCCTTATCATGTAATTTTACAAAATGTTCCAAGAAACTGGAACAGTAGCTATTATGTGTTCAAAGGCTGCTGGAAGAACAAAGAAGCCTTAAAATTGTACCATGCAGGAAGCAATGCCAATTTAACATAGCGTGCGAACAACCAAAGTCTGCTTGCAAAGAAAGTAGCTCATTTGCTGGAATGAGAATTGACCGGCTCGATGGGCTCTGGGGGGCAAGTACCTATTTCATTCTTCAACTTGCTTTAAACCCTCCTATTTTCCCAGCAGGGAAGGTGCTGGGACTGGCTTGCTTGCAGGGAGAGGTGAGATGCAATGGACCTTCAGAGATACAGTGTTATCTCAAAAGCCAGTTCTAGTGCTCCACTGCTACAATTTTAAACCAAATATTTAAGATAAATTTTTCCTGAGTGTATGCAAAAATATCAGAAATAAAGATGACCGAGGGAAGGCAACAATCTGAGTTCTGCTACTATTAATACTATAAAATATTCAGAAGTCTATTCAAGCAGAGAACATAAAGCTTCCATTTTGGGAGCTGCTTCATTTCCATCAACCAAATATTTTCAAGCCTAGGAGGTGGAAAAAGGAGAACACTTAGCCAGTTACTGTGAGTTCCCCCTGATGGGTGGGGAATACTATCCAAGACCCCAAGTGGATTCCTGAAACTGCAGATAGTACTGAACCTTACGTGTACAGTTGGCCCTTGAACAACATGGGTTTAACTGTGCGGGTCTATTAATGTGTTTTCTATGTGCTTAAAATGTTGAAAACATTTTAAACAGTGAAATCATTTGTTTCTTCCCCAGTAGGACTCTTCCTGAGTCTGGGACAGACTTGGCCTCTTGGGTTAGTGTCCTTCTCACGCTGATCCTTCTGTGGTTGTTTTTGTCTAAACTTCACTGGGCCCTTGTAACTTACACACGGGTTTTTGTTTTGTTTTGTTTTGTTTTGTTTTTCAACTAAATGAAAACCAAAAATACAGTATTCCCAGGATGGGAAACCCACATGTATGGAGGACTGACTTTTTCTATCAGCAGGTTCCCCAGGGCGGACTGCTGGGCTTGAGCATGGGACTGGAACTGGGGGATCCTGGAAGCAACCCCCCGTTGAGGGACGATATTGAGGGACAGTTGTACTACAACTACAAATGGATACACTCAAGAGATTTTTCAAGTTGCCTTGTTTGAAAGAGATGGTTAAATAAGCTGGAACTGCCCACATTTCCCCCCTTTTACTGATATACAATAATTTACATATTTATGGGGTACGTTCTTTGTTGCATGCAAAGAATGTGTAATGATCAGGCCACGGTATTTGGGGTATCCATCACCTGGAGTGTTTACCATTTTTATATGTTGGTATCATTTCAAGACCTCTCTTCTGGTTACTTTGAAATACTCATAATATTGTTGCTAAGTATATTCAACCTAGTCTGCTGTGAAACATTAGAACATATTTTTCCCTATACACACCCAGCTACGGTAAAGCTTAATTCATAAATTAAGCATAGCAAGAGATAACAACAGTAACTAATAATAAACTAGAACAATTATGGCAATATACTGTAATGAAAGTTACGTGAATGTGGTCTGTCTCTCTCTCAAAGTATCTCATTGTATTATACTCAGGTATTTTTGGGCTGTGTTTGACTGCAGGTAACTGAAACACAGAAGGAACCACAGCTAAGACTATGGTACTTATGTTTAGAGCAGGATTCCTCAGCTCCTGTCAGCACTACTGACATTTTGGACTAGATGATTCTTTGCTGGAAGGGGCTGACGTCCTGTGCTTGCTGGATGTGTCGCAGCATCCTGGCCGCCACTCAATAGATGTCAGTAACTACCCTCCCCCACTGTCCGGACACTGCCTACCGTCCCTGGGGGGCAAAGTCACCCCAAGAACCACTGGTTTAGGGGAAGGAAAGCTTACTCACATGGTACAGGCATTTCTTACATGATAACCTGCCACAGTGACTTTCCCATGGGTCCCGCCAGGCACAAGCCTCTTCTGGGGAACCCAATTCTGACAAACAGGCCAAAACATACCGTGTTCCCCTACTGGGTTCAGTTAAAAATGACTTCTATTTCCACCACAAATCTGAAAACAGTGACCACAGGAGCACGGTGCCAGTAGACACTCTCAAGATCCCATTGTGACCACACTATAATAATAAGCTTTAAAATTTAAATACTAGATATAAATATTTGATAGAAGAATAAAACATAGCATTTCATAGATCAGTGACTGTAGTTTACAATAATCTATTTCGAAATAGCTAGAAGAGAATAATTTGAATGTTTCTAAGATAAAGAAAAGACAAATATTTAAGGTGAAGTGTATCCCAAGTACATTGATTTGATCTGTACAAATTACATGAATGTATTAAATGTTAACTTATCACATGTATCCCAAAAATATGTACTTCTATTATGTATTAATTTAAAAAAATCAAATTTAACCATTAAAGTTCTTAAATGAAAATTGAAATGTTGATTCAATTTTTAAATACAATTTCAGATGTATCCATGTAACCCAGAAGTTTTTAAGTTGGCAATATTTGGCTTTGGTCAAATATCAATTTACAAACTTGTGCATTCAACATTGGGTCCAACTGCTCATTTAGAGCATGTGTCTGAGGAGAATATTCCCAAAGCAGGACCAGAGCACAGCAGGCACCGTGGTAGGGTGTCCAGTGGCATTCGCTGAACAAATGGTTCAGTTATCCAATACTATATTGTTGAGCATTTAAGTTGTTTGCAAGATTTTGGTTTTACAAAGTACTTTGCAATGAGCTTTCTTAATTAGAAAGCAATAAGGTCCTAATTAATTATGCTCTTCAAAAAATCTTCTAGAAGTGGAATTATGGCACCCCAAAGTCTGAACATTTGTATGCTTTTTATACCTATTATTGTGTCTTCTGGAAAACTCTATTTATACCATCAGCAATTAATGACGGTTTTTTTCCCCTTCACTCTTGCCAGACCCTGGGTATTAACATTTTTTCAAAGATCTTTGCTAATATGATAGGGAAACACTGTATCTTTCTTTTATTATTTTGCATTTCTTTGGTTTATGAATAAACATCAGAAATTGTATAGCGTCAGAATGATCATTGATCACTATTTCTTTAGTTGAGCCCCTGATGAAGCAGTTGGACTGCAGGCAGGAAGCATGCGGTATGAAGTGCATGGAGCTTTAAACCTGAGAGTCACACACAGCATGGGGAGATGCTCACGCCATGAGGGGATGCAGGGGCTCAGACCAGTCAGGAAGCAGCAGATGCTCAACCCCCAGACACGAGTGTGTTGAGTGGAAAATGGATACACTCAAGAGATTTTCAAGTTGCCTTTTTTGAAAGAGATGGTTAAATAAGCTGGAACTGCCCACATTTCCCCCCTTTTACTGATATACAATAATTTACATATTTATGGGGTACATTCTTTGTTACATGCAAAGAATGTGTAATGATCAGGCCAAGGTATTTGGGGTATCCATCACCTGGAGTGTTTATCATTTTTATATGTTGGTATCATTTCAAGACCTCTCTTCTGGTTACTTTGAAATACTCATAATATTGTTGCTAAGTATATTCAACCTAGTCTGCTGTGAAACATTGGAACATATTTCTAACTGTGTCTGCACCCAAATCCAACTTCTCTTCATCCCCACCCCCCTTCCCAGCCTCTGGTAACTATCATTCTATTCTCTATGTCCATGGGATCAAGTTTTTTAGTTTCCACATACGAGTGAGAACATGTGGTATTTGTCTTTCTGTGTCTGACTTATTCAGGTTAATATAATGACCTCCAGTTCCAACCATGTTGCTGCAAATGACATGATTTCATTCTTTTTTATGGCCAAACAGTATTCTAGTGTGTATATATACCACATTTTCTTTATCTATTTGTCCATTGATGGGCACTAAAGTTGATTCCGTATCTTTGCTATTGTGAATAGTGCTGTAATAAACATGGGGGTGCAGATATCCTTTTGATACACTGATTACTTTTCTTTGGGCATATATATACCCAGTAGTGGGATTGCTGGGTTGTGTGGTAGTTTTTTTTTTTTTTTTTTTTTTTTTGCTGAGACAGAGTCTCACTCTGTTGCCCAGGCTAGAGTGCCGTGGCGTCAGCCTAGCTCACAACAACCTCAAACTCCTGGGCTCAAGCAATCCTCCTTCCTCAGCCTCCCATGTAGCTGGGACTACAGGCATGCACCACCATGCCCAGCTAATTTTTCTATATATATTTTTAACTGTCCATATAATTTCTTTCTATTTTTAGTAGAGACGGGGTCTTGCTCTTGCTCAGGCTGGTCTTGAACTCCTGAGCTCAAACAATCCGCCCGCCTCGGCTTCCCAGAGTGCTAGGATTACAGGCGTCAGCCATCATGCCTGGCCTATGTGGTAGTTCTACTTTTAGTTTTTTGAGAAATCTCCATACTGTTTTCCATAGTGGCCATACTAATTTACATTCCCACCAGCAGTGTATAAGAGTTTGCTTTTCTTCACATCCTCACCACCATCTGTTATTTTTTTATCTTTTTTATAATAGTCATTCTATTATAACTGGGGTGAGATGATACTTCATTGTGGTTTTGATTTGCAATTCAATGATGATTATGATGCTGAGCATTTTTTCATATACCTGTTGGCCTTTTGTATATCTTCTTTTGAGAAATGTCTATTCATGTCCTTTGTCCATTTTAATGGGATTATTTGTTGTTGTTTTTACTGTTGATATATTTGAGTTTCTTGTATACTCTGGATATCCATCTCCTGTTGGATGAGTAATTTGCAAATATTCTTCCATTCAAGAGGTCGTCTCTTCACTCTGTTGATTGTTTCTTTTGCTGTGCAGAAGCTTTTTAGTTTACTGTAGTCTCATCTGTCTAATTTTGTTTTTGTTGTCTGTGCTTTTGAGGTCTTAACCATAAAATCTTTGCTGAGACCAATGCCTTGAAGAGTTTTCCCTATGTTTTCTCCTAGTAGTTTTATAGTTTCAGTTTTTACACTTGAGTCTTTAATCCATCTTGAGTTGACTTTTGTATATTTTGAGAGATAGAGGTTCAGTTTCATTCTCTTGCATATGGATATCCAGTTTTCTCCTCACCATTTATTGAAGAGGGTGTCCTTCCCCCAATGTGTGTTCTTGGTGGCTTTGCTGAAGATCAGTTGGCTATAAATATGTGGATTTATTTCTGAGTTCTCTATTCTGTTCCATTGGTCTATGAATTACCCACATTTTAAACTTTGTCTCTTCCCTCTCTCCTTGCTAAGCATGGATATTCAAATTTGCAAAATTTGAACATACTTATGTTGTGACTGATCTGTAAAACTTGCTGAGCTGCTGCTAAGTCTCACTGATATCATGTTATCCCATTCACTCTTTGAAGCAATCTTGCCAGGTAGGCAACATTTCTATGTTGTACCTAAGAGATTTGAAGTTTAAAAAATTGGCCCAAGGTCTGAGGTTAGTGGGTGGCAGAACTAGAGCTCATATCCAGTTCTGCCTGATTCCAAAATTCCTACTCTCTTATTTGCCCTACCATAGGGCATACAAATATCAAGCCTCAGATGCTCATGTTTTCTCATGATCTTCTCTCCACCCCAGCCCCCCACCCCCACCAGAATGAAAGCCCATGATTCCCTCCAAACTGGGTTCCAAGAAAGCTGTTAGAATTAATTATTTTGATGATGGTCATAGAACACTGGTTCACCCCCTCACTCCCCCTGTTTTATGGCAGAGAAGAACAGGTGGGTGGTAAGAGAATAAAAGGGGAATTAGATTTCCTAGTCCAAGAATCACCACATTTTACCAAAGTAAATGTTCAATTCTCTTGTTCTCCAACTCTGTTTTGGTTTTCAGCTCTGTGGTGGCTCCTGAGAGACCTGTCACAACCACATGACATAGGCAGAGCCTGCCCCAAGCTGTATGTTCATGTTCCCACTTGAAACCATTTGTGAAATAATTTGTTTCTTCCTTGGTAGGACTCCCCCTGACCGCAGGGCAGAGTTGGTCTCTTGGGTCAGTGTCCCTCTCATGCCAGTTCATCTGTGGTTATTTTTGTGTAGTCCTCACTGGGCTTTTGCAACTAGAGTCATTATAATTGAATAATCATGATGCTGAAACTGTAAAATAGGCTGCCTCACCACTCTACGCTAGAATTCCCAGTCTTCCAGGATGAGACAGTGAGCAGTCCTCATTCGATCTCCAGTGAGTACCAAAAAGAGACACGGAGTTTAAGTGGTTGTATTAGTTTCTTAAGTTAGATAGAGGAGAAAGAACATTCTGCACCTGATGATTTGCATTCTATTTCCAGAAAAGTCACTTTTAATCAGGTGACCCTGGGAAACTTCCTTAGCATTCCAAACCATTTATTCTTGTGAGGATCACAGAGAACAGATGTGTCTTGGCCCATGAAAATAATGAAGCCTCATTCAAAAGCAAATTATTAATGCAAGTTATAAAAGTTTTACTCATAATAGCACTTTTCATCATCCAACATACTATATATCTGACTTATTTATTTTGTTTCTTTTCCTATCCCCACATTCTCCCAACCCTTCCCACCTAGTACCAATGTAGCCTGTAAAATTCTATTCCCTGGAGAACTTCAAGGGAAGGGCAGGTAGGTCCCTGTGAAAAAGAGTTTACTCATGATACTACCTGGAGGACAAGGGTGGAACCAAGGAACTCTAATCATTACTTTAAGTCCTACTTCTCTGATTTTATGGCTGTCTACCCTGTGTCAATTCCACTGGGACAGGCCACTCACGATGTTGAGATCAGGGATCAAAGGCTGATCTTCCTTTAAAAATATGCAAAGCTGGTTCAGAAAATCTTAAATATTTGTTATAGACTGAGCCCTCCTTATCTGTCTTGGGAAGAAACTTGCATTTACTGATCATAGATTGAGCAACTGGCTGCTCCAATATTCATGAGGCACTGAGTCTGCCCAGGACATTCCTAAACAGCCTTCAACTTGACAGTCTGGCCAAGGCCTTTCCAGGATCCTGATGACTGGCCGCCAGTGGGATCCAGGGCTGCAATAGTCAACATTCAGCTTGTACATTCTGTCCCCTCCTTTCTCCCTCCAGGAAAACATATGGTGAGAGCTGCTTTTATTGGAGTAAACCCTTAAAAGAAAACAAACTTTTCATTTAAAAAAAAAAAAAAAAAAAGTTCCAGGAAACCTGTCTTCTTATGTCTAAGGAAATCACTTTAGAGCTTAATTTTGCATTTCCCATCAGAGTCATCACTTCTGTGACTGGAGAAAGTGCAACTGACAGGTTTTGAGGCTACAGTGAGTGTTGGCTGGAGCACCCAGGTGCATGTCTGAGGAGGCTCATGGACACATGTGTACACACCCATGTAGTGGTGCACCTATGTAGTGTGCTTACTCATCGCTGAGAGCACCGTTCAAGAACAGTTCATTTGCTTTTGCAGAATTGGCCTAATCATGACATTGTTGACAGCCAAGCCAGGCAGCGCGTGATGAAATTTTTGGCCCTGGAAAGGACAGGTGTTGATGGCTCCAGCCTTCTTCGGCGCCTCTGAATACTAAGAGGGCTCTGTCTGTGTGTGTCTGGGGGTGAGAGCAGAGGGCGTGCAGGGGAGCAGAGGAGAAGGAAAGGGCAGGCTCCCCAGGTCTTTGCTTCCTTGCTTCTCCTAACAAAGATGGAAGGCCAAGGCCAACACCAGAGCTGGGGGCAGCCAAGCATCAGTCCTGGATTAGCTAAATTAATCGAGCTGAAATAGAATGGCCAGCCTCATTTTTGTCCTGGGTATGTGGGTCATGTCCCATAGGAAGGTCCTGTTTCTCTTTTCATTTGCAATGTTTAGTGCAGGATTTAAGTTTCTCAAGAAATGGGTGAAAGTTTAAATAACACTATTTTCACATTATTCCCCTCTTTCCCCAGATGCTTGCAATATCAGTCCCACTGACAGAGGAGTTACTTCCTTTAACTTTTCCACAAGCCAAGATTTTTCTTCGAGTCCAAGCGTGCCCACCCCTGAGAAAGATCTCAGGGTGTCATCCCTCAGTAACTGGCGGATGGGGAGCTCAGCCCTGTTCTCTCAGACATCTGTTCTGAAATGCAGCTCTCGTCTAAGGGAGAAGCGTGGAGAGCTGAGCAGGTGGCTGTGAGTGGGAAGGTGATATCACCTACTGCAAACCACAGGACCTGGAGGAAAGAGTCCACGTCAGGAGTTGAGCAACGTGGCTCACGTCTGCAGAGTCAGCTGCACTCAGTAGTTGATAGCTACAACTT
This sequence comes from Eulemur rufifrons, assembly GCF_041146395.1. Taxonomy (NCBI): domain Eukaryota; kingdom Metazoa; phylum Chordata; class Mammalia; order Primates; family Lemuridae; genus Eulemur; species Eulemur rufifrons. The sequence goes on from NC_090989.1 coordinate 207,392,025, forward strand.
TTATTATAAGATATTAAACATTAGGCCTTTAACATAGTTCCCCCCCAAAATAAAAATGTGGCTACTTCTCCAAATAAAATAGAGTCAAAAGTCAGAGCCGGGAAAATGTGTGTGCGCGCACGCGCATGCAGACCCGTGTACCCATCCTTAACATGCTTTTGAGAAAGCCTGGGAATTTCTTCTGCCTCCATAACATGAGGATGCCACTGGCTCCTTTATCTCCTTGTCCAGGGACCGTCAGTGGATCAGCTCACAGCCCTCACTAACCTATGCAGGACCTCTGTGAGAATGAGAGGCGCCCCCTGTGGGCAGGCGCAGCCCCTCGCCGGAGCACACAGCCCGCAAGGGGAGGGCAGGGTGAATCCTAGTGCCCCCGCCCTTTGGTGGGGTTCTTTGTGCTGTGCTTAGACTGCATGCATGGACTTAAAATTGAAGCGAAGGAAGGGAGAAGATACGGCTTTTCCATCAGCTCAGGACTCTACTAGCCCGGGATGGCCCCGATGGTGCATTTCAAAGAATTCCTGCAGCTGGTAAACTAGGCTTTCGTCACCACCAGAGCTGGGTTATTCTTCAGCATTTGCTAGCTCAGGAATCAGTACTCCTGGCTCTCTCTTTGCCTTCTGTCTATTGCTTGTGACCAGTCTAACACTTAGCAGCATTCTGGCACACAGATGGTGCCCAATAAATGTTTGGAGTTGGTGGAATGGCCTCCCTAACCCACCACTCTGAGAGGACATGCCTCTGTTGACCCCTTTGCTTCAGAGGGCTGAGTGCAGGGATGGTTTTCTGAGATGAAACCTGGTTTTCATGAAAATCTACAAATTACAGCAGAAGAGATCTTCACTCTCATATTTAGCACCATCCAGACATCCACACTCCCAAACAGCAGGGAGGGAAAACAATGACAGCAACAGGTCAGGGGCAATTCAAGTTCATTTCACCCTGGCCAGACACCTTAAGATCAGGTTAGAAGAGAAATACATGTCTCTAAGGCAAGAAGCCCTGGTGACTCCCACTGGAATGGAGGTGATTCAACCACAACTCCACAGAGGCCCCTACCTCCATCACCACTCGTAGCTTCTGCCTCCAGAACCTTCAACACAATTGTTGTAGGTTTTTTGTGGTTTCCTCTGGGAACAAAGTAAGCTCAGATAACACAGTGACTAAATTGCAAAGACATTTATTGGCTGCAGTGAACCATTTCCTCTGGAACTTAGAGCAACTTCTCTAATTATTACATTGTTGATAGAAATCACTTCAGTAAACGTGGCTTTTCAGACAAGACCAACTGTGGGGGGGCAAGAACAGATATTGGGACATGTGCCATATTGGCCTCTGAGCCCACTGCTTATTGCAGCATTAGAGTTTAAGCCATGCTGGAATCCAGCCCGTCACCACGAGGTTGCACAAGGCTGGGGCCACCTCACATCACCAGGCATAGAGAAGCAACAGCTCTTTTGCTCCCTCGGGAACTAAACCTTATTTTCACAGCATGTTTAAGGCTTTACGTGCTAAATATGTTGATTTACTTTTTGTGAAAAAGTGGTTATTCCGTAATCATCTCTTGATACATTGTCAAATCTCTCCCTAACCTTGCCCTTGTTCTTTTGTTACCACTGGCAGGTGAAGTTGTTCTTGCCAGTAAGTCGCCTGAGGGGCTCGGAATAAAAGGTTCCCATATGTCAGTTGTTATAGAACTCTCCTGGGAGAACACAAGTGGGCTGACAGCAGTGTCGTGCAGATCTTTGCCGAGGGCTGGACAAACATGTCTGCCACAAGACTCTTCTTCATAGGCTGTTAGGGAAGGGCCAAGGCCATGGGGCTCCCGTCCATGGAGCTCAGGCCTCGGCGCAGAGACAGGAGCTTGCTGAGACGTCCAGGAGGAAGCGAAAATGGGGTGGAACAGGAAGTTGATGGAAGCAGTCAGACTTCTCAGGTGGGAAGGACCATCGTTGAGGACCTCTGGCCACTTGTGAGACCTTACTAAAGAAAGATAGGATGGAGGAGAGGGGAAGAAAAGAAGAAAGGAGAGAGAGAGGAAGGAAGGAATGAGGGAGGGAGGGAGGGAGGGAGGGAGGGAGGGGAAAAGCAAGAGAAATAAAGAGAGAAAAGTCTGGTTCACCTAAGCGTAGACAAGTGGCTAGAGAAGATGCCTCAGGCACACAGAATGAGATGGAAAGGTCCAGGCCAGGAGTAAAGGGGGACCTCATGTCTAGGAGACATCTAGGAGTGGCCAAGGAGACAGTTGGAGATCGGTGCAGGATGAGATGAAGCCATGAATTCCTTCTTGAGAGCCTCCTGTGAGCCAGGACCTTGTTCCAGGTGCTAGGGATAGGGCAGGGAACAAAACACACATGGTCCCTCTCTCCTTGGGCTTATATCCTAGTGAGGAGATTCAGAAAGTAGCTAAGAGAGAAATGGAAATATCTTATTTCCGGTGGTGGTAAGTTCTATGAGGCAAAGGAGGGTGGCGAAGGGAGGCAGGGATGGACAGGGCTGCTGTTTACCTGGGGTGGCCAGGGGTGGCCTCTCTAACAGGGTGGCATTTAGGTGGAGATCTATTGGAAAAGAGTTCCAGACTTAGGGATTAGTGGCTAGGAAAAAGATCCCTGGATCCAGAGGAAGAGGTTCCTTCTCCAGCCGCAGAGCCAGGGCATAAGGAAAAGGCTTCAGGGGGCTGCTGTGTGGCTCTCTCAGGGGTGCAGGAGACCATAGCAGGCTCAGCGTGGGCAGCCTGGAGCCGGAGTCTTTGGCAATCAAAAAGGCCCAGGACTCTTAGCCTTCCCTTGTCCTGAAGCTGTGGTCCGAAGCGATTTAGAAGAACACTACCTCAAATGCTGGGGAACGTCTTAGCTCGAGCTACTGTAGCAAGGTACCATAGATAGGGTGGCTTATAAACAACAGACCTTTGTTTTCACAGTCTCGAGGCTGGAAGTCCGAGACCAGGGTGCCAGCATGGTCGGGTTCTGGTGAGTCTCTCTTCTGGGTTGCAGACAGCTGTCTTCCTGCCGTATCCTCACACGGCAGAAAAAGCTAGCTAGCTTTCTGGCCTCTTCTTCTAAACACACTAATCCTGTTCATGAGGTCCCCACCCTCATGACCTAATTACTTCCCAAAGGCCCCACCTTCTAATACCACCACATTGGGATTAGGGTTTCAACATAGGAATTCCGGGGTGGGGGAAAACATTCAGTCCACTTCAGGGACCTCAATCTCACCCCCATTCAGCCACTCTAAGTTCAAGCGGCTCTGATAGAAGCTTTGTTTTTCCTTAAAGGAACAGAAATCTGCCTGCCTGCAAACCTACCTTTGTTTCTCGTTTTGTCCTCTGAAGCTTTAAGAAGAAGTGAAACACCTCTCCCTTATGAATGCCCTTCGAATATTGAATATGGTACTGTTCCTCTCCCTAAGCTGGATGGAGGCAAAGGCAAGAAATACTGGATCCCGGCACCATCCCATCCTGATCCCAAGGCCAGCGTCCGGATGCTTGATGTCTCTCACCCTACTTTATGGGCTTGCTATGAAAAGTACATGAGATAATTTAAATAAAGTGCTCGGCCAGTGACTGGCACACAGGCACAAAAGAGGGCAGTTTCCTCCCCCCTGAGTGCTCTATGCTCAAAGCTAAGCATCACTAGCTCCTTTAACAAATCCTCTCAAGACATGGTTTCAAGGCTGTCAGGCAAATCATCTTTGGAAGCTCTGTTGTAATTCAAACATGCTCAGCCCAGGGCAGCCATGGAACAGGAAGCAAGCCAGGAGCACGCACACCCGAGAGCATGCGCACATATGAGAACAGGTGCACGCCCACTCATGGAGGGAGGGGGCAGAGTCTGCTGGGGTCACGGGTGCGTGTCAACCGGGACAGACTGGTCCCGCTGCAGACACCAGCAACATGTGTCTCTCTGTCTCTCTCTGTCTTTCTCAGACACACACACAGTACGACATTTGCCCGTTTCTAGCTTTCTGTCACCTGTTTTCTAGGATCCCACAATTAGAAGCAGCCATTAAATCAACCTCATCTGCAGGTAATTGTCAAGACCCCAAACTGTGGCCACCTGTCCTTACGACCGCATCCACTCTTCCAACCTTATGCTCATTCTGTGTGGAGAGACAAACATGAAACTTGGGAGGAGCAATTCCACTTTCTCTTTCTCACGTAGTCTTTACACAACCTATGTCCCAAGAGATGACTTCTCCCTTCTTTAATCTTGCTGTGTCTAATGGAGTTTTAAAAATACACCTTCTTTATGGTTCTTGAAGTCTACACTATTTAATCCAAATTCCACCCACACAGAATTGGGAAGGTCCATTGTCCAGACAAGAATTAGAAGAAATCCAGAGATGATATACTCCCCCGCCACCCCCCAAAAGTAGTCTTCATTGCACACGAAGGGAGACCAGACATTCTGGGCAGAATTTTTATGGTTTTCTTGGAAACTTGTAATGCTCTCATTGTTTATGATTTTTGTTAATCCCTGTCCATTCCCTGTAGTTACAAGCAATAACAAATCTTAAAACAAAGCAAAAATGGCAAAAGGTTTATGACATTTTTTTTTTTGGAGGGCAAGAGAGAGATTCTTTCCCCCTTTGCTCTTCTGCATAACCAGGAGAGAGGGGCCCAGAAGAAAGCAGAGGAAGACAGATCAGAAAGAACAGCGTCTCCCCAAGGCCTCTGAGAGGAAAATAAAAAGAGGAAATGTGAATTGATCCTGGGAAGAACTGTTCCTAGGGAATTTGCCTTCAGCAATGTCACTTTCCCCCTGACATTAAGGTATAGAAACTTCCCCATAGGTTTTGCTAAGTGCTGGGCGTGCACTGGATGACACAGAGCTGAGCTCCAGTACTGTTTCCATCACAGTTCAGTTTCACAAGATAGCTAACTGTGCAGTGAAGTGACATCAACTGTATCTTCACTTCCCAGAACTGGAATTAATTCCCAATGGAAAATTTTCCATGAAAGCTACAGATTTCTAACTACCACTCTCAAACTGTTGTCCGTCTTTCATTCCCCACCTGTTAACATTGGCATAATAATCTACTGCAAGTTGCATTCTTGTAAGACAATAACAGTACTACTAGCCAGCATTTACTGAGGATTTACTGTGTGCTAGGCACTGTTTTATATGCACTGCATATATTAGCTCGTTATGCCTCACCACATCTCCACCAGGAAGGGACTACTCTTAGAACCATTTTGCAGATGAGGAAACTGAAGCTTAACGTCACACAGCTAGTTAGCAGGGGAGCTGGGATGTGCCTGCAGGCAGTGACTCCAGAGCTCCTAACCCTGTAAACACAGAAAGGCCTAAACACTAAGCATCCTCCACCAGACACATATTTCAGGCTGGGTTCTCTGCTTTCCCAGACCAGTGGCTTTTACAACATTTAAGCCTCTGGGCACCTTTCTACAAGAGAAACCTTGAACAGAAGCCCAAAATCTACATTAAACAGATAAAATGGAGACTGAATTAGGGAGGAAGAGGAGCAAGGACCCCTGCCACCTCCCCACCTCCCTCAGCCCCTCCCTGGTGTCCCAGAAGGTTCTGCAGAGGCTTAGAGCTTCTGTGGAACACAGTTTAAAAAACCCCTGGACCAGACTCTTCCTCCACCAGTGAAATTGCCAGCTCCAGAGTTTCTCTCCAACTTGCTTTCAAAACTCATGGGTTTTCTCTTGTTTCTAGGATAAATCTGAAATTCTGCACCTGGAATTCCAGGTTTCCCAAATCCTGTCCATAACACACCTGCCCAGTCTTTCCCTGTACTCTCTTCTCATCCAGCTGGCCTCACCTCCTTGCCATCTTCAAGTAGGCAGAATTCTTTGACCCATCTGGAATAACCACTACTTTTTCCTAAATGCCTTAGAAACAAAGCTGAGCATCACTTCCCCATAAAGTCTCCTCTGACTGCTCTAGTCCTATTTGTCTTGACCATGTCTCGGCACTCGCTCTTGCCCTGCTATGTCATGTAGTAATTAGCATATAGGTACCGCTGCCAAAACGAGGCTAAAACAACAATGACTTCAACAAGAGGCAAGTTCATTTTCTTTGCAAGAACTATCTAAGTGTGTGCAGCTACAGCATCCCCACGGTGTGGGGACCCAGGATCCTTCCACATTGTTGCTCTGCTGTGCTCACTACTGGTCTTGTCCTCACAATGGACTATGGCTCATCCCCCATCCCCCACACTGCATCAGTGTGCTACCAGCTGGAAGGGGAAGAGCAAAGGTGAGGACACAACTTTTCCTTTTTAAGAGCATCGTCCTCCACTTCTAATCATATCTCACTGGCAAGATTGGAATGAGTGTTTAGAGAACAATTAAAAATCTCTTCCACATTTAACCACTTCAAGGAGAAAAGGAGAGAGGGACATTTTCTCTCTTTTCTCTTTTAAACTCCTGGAAGAAAAGGACCATCTCCCACATGTGGTGTCCCCTTCAATGCCTGTCTAACCTCAGCATCTTTCTATACACCTTGAATGTCATCAATAAATGTTAAAGAATGAATATACAGGTAGGAATTATTGAATAAGAAAACAGATACATGAACATTTTTGGAAACAATGTTGAATTTCTTATATCAGTGCTGAGTTTCAAGTTTCCAACTGCTGGGCTCTAAATCTAAAAGGGTTTTTACATACTTACTTTTGGAAAAGTTATCCTAAGAGAATATCTGAATGGGTGAGACTTTTCTGAAAACACACACACACACACACACACACACACGGCTCCAACTTATTCAAATACAGAATCTGGGAAACTGCATCGTTTCTACTCAAACTTCTTTCCTAAGATAGTTAATACAAATTTAAAAAAGGTTAGGAAAGTTGATGTTTAAAACACAAAAGCACAAAGATAAAACCACCTTTTCAGGTACCAATCTATGATAGTAATATCTTAAATAATGCACTAAGCCCTTTACCAAATGATGAATATTGATGTTTTGACCAAGATGTTGTTAATATATTTAGGAGCATGAGCTTTAGTCTATGCAAAAGAGAACCTTCAAAGAGACTTCATTTAAAATATTTATTGAAGAAACTATCTGACATATGTTTCTTTTAGGCACTAGCTGGATTTATGTGTTGATCAATTCATCTCTCCACATCACAAATACTCCCAAAGTTTTAAGAAGCTCCAAGGTAGCTGTAGTTAAGGAACAGTAATTCCATGCACCCTATGTGCCAGTTGCAAAGTATTTTCTCAGTTCACATTTCCCCAGCCTTGCATGAAATAATAACAATAACAGTAAAAGCAGCTATTGTACCTGGCCAGACGTTGTTCTAACTGCATCACATAGATCTTTCCAATCCTTCAGCAATTCTATAAACGAGGAAACCAAGGCTCAGAGAAATGAAGTAACCATCAAAAGTCATACTGAACTGGATTCAAATTGAGCCCATTTATTTCAAAAAACCTTTACTTTTTCAAATACAGAGAAATCAAGTTCATAATTGTCACTTCTCTGTTACATATATGCTTGCTGTGGAGACCCATGCAGCTGTTTACACCATGGTCTTGCCCCAGCATGTGCCACTGGTGTTTCTTTGTACTCAGATCCCATAGCACGACTAAAGGGATTACAGACAGCCTGTCATGGATGCCCCATGGACCAGCCCACACAGGAAAACCCCTGTGTTAAATGGGAATCTCAAGAGATGCTGAGCACCCAGGGAGAGTACGTGCTCAGTTCCCAAGCCCCCAGACAGAGTGGGGACAAGGCAGTACAAAGACGCTGCTATGGACTGAATGCTTGTGCCCCGCTCCCCAAAATTCACATGTCAAATCCTCCCCCCACCCCACCCCTGCCCCGTGTGATGGTGTTTGGAGGTGAGGCCTTAGAGAGGTGATTAGCTCATGAAGGTGGAGTCCTCAAGAACAGGATTTAGTGCCTTATAAAATAAGCCCGAGAGAGCTCCGTCACCCATTCTCCCATGTCAGGACACAGTGAGAACACAGCTGTCTATGAACCCAACACATGGGCCCTCATCAGACATGGAATCTACCAGTGCCTTGATCTTGGACTTCCCAGCCTCCAGAACAGTGAGAAATAAATTTCTGTTGTTTATAAGCCACCCAGGCTATGGGATTCTGTCACAGCAGCCCACATGGCCTCAGACAGATGCTGACCCGGGTTAGACCGAAAAGGGGCACACTCACTCGGGGGAGGCCTGCTCTGCCCTCCCACTTCCAGTATGGTGGCCCCTTACCGGGGCGTCCCTCCCTGGATGAGCCATTCTCTTGTCTGCCTTCCCTCTCCTCCTGCACCTTGCTCTTGCTGCTGGGGTCTGGGCCAGTGGCACAGCCTAAGTGAAGGCCAAACTGCTTTCTTGCTGGCTATGGCTGCGACATGCGTGTCCCACAGGGAGAAGTGACAAAGGCATCTTGTCATCTGAATCTGGTGCTCTGGCAAATTAAGCCCTGATGGTCAAGGTCTGCAGACCTCAGCCTAGACCCAGCCATGCTCAGCAGGAGGCTGACAGCACGCCAGCTCACTTACGTTCTTCCGGGTCCCTCAAGAAACAAGAGAGGATATTCACTTCCAAAATAGTCCAGTTGCTCCTTCAGAGGACCTGGCTGGGAGAGACTGGCTCAAAATCACACTTGCATGAAAATATTCTAGGATTTAACGCTCCCCTAATGTTCAATTCATGGAGTCAGATGCAGCCCAGCACATCCCAAGTAGACTCAGCGTGGCTTGTGTCTGCAAAGCTCTCCCTAGCGGAATGGAATCTTGCACAGACCTCCTGCACAGGAGGCGAAGCCCTGTCTTTAAGTCTTTCTCAAGAAACATCTGTCCTTCTCTGCTCCAGCCCAGACCGCTCAACAGTGGCACTGCTCACATTTGAGGTCAGATAATCCTTTGTCGTGGGGCCGTCCTGTGTGTTGTGGGATATCTAGCAACATCCCTGGCTTCTGTCCACCAGATGCCTCCCCAGTTGTAACAACCAAAAATGTCTCCAGACATGCCACGTATCCCCTGGGGACAAATTCTCCCCTAGCTAGTACCACCGGTGCCCCCAAAGTACACTTGGCTAAGAACTGTGAAAGATAAAAGACATCTTCTTTATCCTCCAGAAACTCAACATCCAGCTAGGAGAGTAAGAAATAAACATGCTAAATCGCACAGTACAGTATTTAACTAATAGCAGGTCAAGATAGCAAGGGATGTCACCAAGTGGTATGGAATTAAAAGGATATTAACTAATGCTTTCCTAACACTTGTTACATTTTATTTTATTGAAATTTATTTCACTTTCTGTCTTCCTTAATTTAACATGGCAGTGCCATGAGCATAGACACAGACTCTTTTTTGTTGATCCCTGGGAGCTCCCCCAGAGCCTAGCACAGTGGTGGTCAGTATGTGTCGGGACAACCTTGGGCCAGACCCAACAGGAGAAGGAGAGTGTTGAAGGAGCTCCTGTCCAGGCAGCTGCAGGTGTTAATGGGTGACCAGCTTGGCTGGGACAACCTGGATGCTTGACTGTATGTACCTCGTCAGGTGCTTTTAATTTTTGTAAAAAAAAATTATATATATATATATACACACACACACACACACACACACACACATATATATGTTTAAAGGCAGAGTGCGAGTGGGGGGGGCATGTGCGCATGGGGACACTCAGCAAGCTGAAGGCAATTTGTGGGGAGGGGCGATTTTGGAGGCACTCTCAGAAGAGGTATTTGCCATATCCCACAGCCCTCCTCTCCCTCCATCCCTGATGTTTCTCAGAGTTTAATTCCCGCCCCCCCCCCCAAAAGGCAAGAGGACAGCAAGACCCAACAACAAACCCGGGCTCTTCACTAGGCTAGCTGGCCTGCATTTCTAACAAGATTCCAGGTGAGGCTGCTGCTGCTGGTCCACGGACCACCTTTTGAGACGCCCTGGCCTCCAGTTCACAAACAAAAGACACAAATTAGCCACTGTGGAGTGTTTTGGTCCATAGGTGGGCCAGAAAGAGAAGCCAAGGAAGCATCTGAAAAAACAAGATGAAGGGCCCACGTTTCTCTGTCTGAAGGGTGACAGAGAAGCCAGGGAAGGAGAGGGACATAATGGGGTCCAGATAGAGCTCCTCTTTTCTCTGCTGTTTCCTGGAATTTCTCAGGAAGGCCCTGGTCACAGCCTCGGCAGGGACACAGTCAGCTGCCTGGAAAAACCAGGCGCCGACCGCTGCCCGCCGGCCTGGCCCCACTAGGTGGGTGACAAGGAGGAGGCACGTCGCGGTGGGTGGCAGCGGGTGGCTCGCTGCTGTTGGTGGGCCTCTTCCCGGGTTGGGGACCCAGCTTGTGGGAGGGAGCGGGGCCTTCACAGCCAGCCCGAGCCTCGGACCGGTTTATTTACTTAAACAACAAACATCCCGCCTGCAGTGGGGCCGAGGCCGAGGGCAGTTCCTGAATGGGAAGAGACACTGTGTCTTCACAGAGCCCACCCACGTCGCCGGGAGGGTTTAGGGCCAGCCTGCCTGCGAGGAAATGACAGGCTGTGTGCGGGGAGCCCGGCTGCCCAGGAATGTGTGTGGTGCCAGCCTGGCCACCAGGGCCCCAGGCACAGCCTCCGTGGGCCTTTCTCTCCGGCTTTAAGTCTCCCTTTATTTTGCCTTCTGAGTTTTTATTCTTCTCAGCTGCAGTGGTGATAAAGAAAAGCAGATAATAAAAAAAAAAAAAGAAAGAAAGAAAGAAAATTTTAAGCTTTCTCCCTCAGAAAGGAAAAAAAAAAAAGTTTGAATAAACAGAATGTCACTGAAAAGGCAAACAGACAAGGCCGTTTCTGAAAGAACCAGATGGAGTTCCAAATGGCCTTTCCGATGGCAGCCGCAGGGCTGGGGGGGCCTGGGGTGTCCGTGTGGGGCTGGCCGGTCGGTAACTCAGATCTGATTCTAAACCCGGGAGGTCAGCCTGTGGACACTTGGGCCATTTTGGAAACCTCAAACCTCCCTGAAATGAAATAAAATAAAACAAGCCCCCTCATTACTTTCGAATTTTTTTTAGCATGTCCTATATAATTACTTTTTTTCTGACAGATGACCAATGTCTTGAATAAGGAATTGCTGACCAGATTTTTTTTTTATTATTGTAAAGTTGAGGGAGGATTGAGTGTTTGTTTTTGTTTTTCATTTTTCTAAAGCTTTCCCAGACTTAGCTAAATGGCCATGTGCAGAGTTAGATGGGTCAGTTTGACTGGCCTTTTCTCCTTATCTGTTTAATTTGTCTTTTATCCATTAAACCAACTATGTTTTTTAAAATGATATCTGACTGATTTCCAAATCCCTCTAACAATTTCCCAACAGCAGGGTGATATGTGGTACACAGTTTGGAGGGGAAAACGTTTGTCTTAAAAAACATTTTTGTATTCTCTAAGGATAAATCCTATCTTTTTTAATAGGCTTTGTTTTTGAACAGTTTTAAGTTCACTGCAAAATTGGGCAGAAGGTACAGAGTGCCCGATCCCCCTGCCCCACGTGCAACGCCGCCCCCACTATCAACATCCCTCACTCGGGTGGTGCATTCCTACACCTGATGGACCTACACTGCCATTATCACCATTATCACCCGGAGTCCACAGCTGACATTCGGGTTCACTCTTGGTGTTGCACATTCCGTGGGTTTGGACGAATGTATAATGACACATGTCCACCAATACAGTATCACACAGAGTAGTTTCACTGCCCTAAAAATCCTGTATGTTCCTCCTAGACATGTTCTATTTTTCAAAAGAAGTCAAGTTCCATTCACGAAGTATCTCCATTTTGACGTTTATATGCCACTCATCTACTAGAAGAGAAATTTCTTTCTTGTCAAATCTTTAACTTCGAAAGGTACGAAGAGAGTGACAGATGCCCCAGTTGCTAGAATACGTGCTGTTGAAATTTCCCAACAGGGAAGTCAGAGACACAAGCTGCCAACATCACTTGGGGTGGAAATCCAGGTCCCAGTCCTCAGTGGCAGCTCAGTCACTAGCCCCTGTTGGTCTCCCAGATACACCTGATTCCAGGAAGGACGGCCTGGAGTCCTCGGTGCCCTGCCTGATGGCAGACACTTGAAATCCACCATTGGCGCTTCCTTCCATGCCATGGGCATATCGGGGCTCACTTTCGGAGCCCCAGTGGCAGCATATTTTGACTATGACCCTGAATAGATTGGAGCAGGAGGCAGCGCCCGACAGGGAAAAGGGATGGGGGCCAGAGATAAACCCAGCTTACCTTGGAGAATTTTCCATACCCAATTTTCCCTGGACACAGGTGAAATGGGCCAAGCAAAGATGTGCCAGTGGCAGATCATGGAGTTGGCAGACAGAAATTCTGGGTTCATGTATTGGCTCCAATTCCACTGCCATTTACCAACTGGGTCTTGGGCAAACCCCTCTACCTCTCCAGGCCTTGGCGTCCTACCTACAAAGAGGAATAAACATAAGACATAGCTTATTGTGGGCATTTAGAAAGCCAGTGTCTATAAAGTTTCCTTCATCATGATATGTGTTTTCTTTTAATGAATGTTTATAAAGCAAGCCTGTTTCTTTATTATTTATTATTTCTTTTCTACAAAAGAAACCAGATGTGTGAGATAAATTTAGAAGAATGCCTAAAGATAGAGACATCTCATCAGATTTAAATATTTTGATGTAAAATAAGAAGGAAAGAAGGAAGGAAAGAAGGAAGGGAACAAAACCCAACACAAAACAGGTCACACATTTTCAATAGCACTGACAGAAGAATTTTTCAGCTATGCTTGGTTTTCAGGTGGAGGCAATACCATGCAGCATTATTTTCTAGCAGCAAAACTCCATTACAAGCTGTACTTATAAACTAAGGGAAAAGGGGATCATCTTCATCAAGGCTTTTAAGATTGTTCACAGCAAAATTATAACATTACATCAGGGCTGAACAATTCCAGAATTTCCTAATATGTGGCCGAGTTTCAGAGGACATGGTGACATTCCATCAAAACATAAATTCATTATTTCCCTAATGTGGCTTCCTTTTCATGGGTTGGCAAAGTTAAAGTTGTTTTTTTCTTTTTTAAGTAACACTGTGTTAGGCACATTTTATGGTCCTTACCATATAGGAACAGAGCCACAGAAGCCATGTCCAAAAGTGTTGCTCATTGGTTCCTGTTCCGTTCCTAGAACAGTGGTTTTACATCTTTAGGTTGTGTCAGAGTCTCCTGGAGGGCTCATTATATGCTGGACCCAGCCCCAGGTCCTCTGGTTCAGCAGGTCTGGGGTGGGCCTGACAGTTTGTTTCCCGCAAGTTTCTGGGTGATGCTGACTCTGCTGGTCTGGAGACCACTGGCCTAGAACAAGACTTGGTGTCTACCAGGTCCTCAATAAATATGCTGGTTAAATGAAAAGGCGTGTCTTGGGTTGTGTTTCTGCCAGTAAAGGATGGAGAAGGCTGTGTGCTTTGGATTCCATTGCAGGGTTTCTGGAACTCAGGAAGAACCTTAAAAGGCAGTGCTTCAGCCACAGCCAAAGGTAGAGTAGAGTTTTCCTTAAGGCCAGGTTTTATTAATCAAATCTACTCAATGCCTAAAAGAAGAGCAACTGCATCCAATAACTTTCTCCCTGCTGGTTGACCCTAAGTACTTATCCAGAATTGTCCTTTGTACTGTCCTATTCCTACAACCAAGAACTATTTCTGTAACAAGGTCTTGGGGATCTTCATGGCCAACCTTGCATTCATTTCCGCTGTTAGGAAAGTCTCCTCAGCTGCTCTCTTCCAAGGATGAAGAAACTGTGGCAGCCAACTAAGATTCTGAGACTTATCCAAAGCTGTCCTGAGAACTGGTGGCTCACAGCCTGCAGGGGGATTATCCCCATCTCCATGGCCAATGGCCCTGCCATCAGTGGGCCTGCTACCCATCCATTGCACACAGGCTTGATCACCTGGTACATACAGCGAGGTAGTGTGCTGTCCTGGGGAAGCACAGGGTGCCTTGTTGAGGTCTAGGGGTAGTGTAGACACCCCATCACCAGAATCTTTCTGGGCTTTAAGATAGAGGTGCCATATGTCAATCTGCTCAGGCAAGAACAGAGCTATAGCATCTCTTAAGACATGCTCATACTAAGCATATTGACCCCAGTCCCTGGGCCAGGCCACTTCCTGTGAGGATATGACAGCCCTGAACCATTGGTTTTCCAAGCCCTTGCAAGCAGCAAAGGATACCAGCCAGAGGCCGAATAACAGAGCGTTTTCTTGGTTGACAGCTATGTTTGAGTGTCCTCTTTGAACCTAAGTTGAATCAGGTCGTGCCTTTCAAGGTGCAAATCTTTGAAATTCTAAAAGGAGCCTGAAAGCCTTAATGATAAGGAAAGACAGTAAGTGAGGGTTTGATGGTAAGCCAAAGAATGGATCCCACCAACAGCCCATGCAGAAATATTTGCCAGGGCTTAGGAGAACAAGAGGGGAGGAAGGAGGAAAAGGAAAATCATATGAGATTAAGCTATAAAAGATTACCATTTTTATTGGTCAAAAATAGTTCAATATTGACAAATTCATATGGCTCAAGCTCATAGACTAGGGAAGCATTCACTTATTACCCACGAGCATGTGCAACCTCCCAAGTCTGGGCCATTTTACTTCCAACCACTTCCTTACAGCCATGTGACCACTCCTTCCTCAGTGGAATCAAAACAGGAGGTGCAAAGACCCTGAATCGACTCACTCACTTAGAGCATGCATGAGAAGCAGCCTGCACTAACACGGCGCACCTTGGGTTTGGTTTCCCTTTCCTTTGGCTTCTGAAAGATCAACTGCTGTAAGCAGAGTCTGCCTTTTGGTTAAGCTCGAGGAGCAAATGGTTAGACTTCTCTGTGAAGATAAGCTGACTCAGAACCAATCACAGTGCTAAGCGGGGAGGAAGTGCCCTGGAAGGAAACCTAAAACTTTCGCAGGGGCCAAGGCCCAAGTTCCCCTTAGCCCTCTGAAGTTGCACTGAAAACTCAACTTGCAGAAGGCTGATTCATTGGAGAAAAGGCACACAAACATATTTAATGTGTATGCATGGGAGCCTTCAGAATGAAGACCCAAAGATAGAGGGGAAATTGTCCATTTTTATATTTAGGTTTAATACAATATGAACAGCTGTGTAAAAATATGACTGGACAAAAAGGGTCTGATCTGGCCTGGCGCGGTGGCTCACACCTGTAATCCTAGCACTCTGGGAGGCCTAGGCGGGAGGATCGCTCGAGGTCAGGAGTTCGAGAGCAGCCTGAACAAGAGCGAGACCCTGTCTCTACTAAAAATAGAAAGAAATATCTGGACAGCTAAAAATATATATATAAAAAAAAATTAGCCAGCATGGTGGTGCATGCCTATAGTCCCAGCTACTTGGGAGGCTGAGGCAGGAGGATTGCTTGAGCCCAGGAGTTTGAGGTTGCTGTGAGCTAGGCTGACACCACGGCACTCTAGCCCGGGCAACAGAGCGAGACTCTGTCTCAAAAAAAAAAAAGGGGGGGGAGGGGGTCTGATCTAATGCTAATAGAACAAGTGGGGAAACCCAGCAAGGCCTGTCTAGACTCTTCTTGGCCTCTCTGTGTAGCACTCCTCCCTTCTGGGTATGGGGCAGGACCCTTTCTGGAATGGGGGTCTCATGACCTATAGTCAAACAATGTAGGTCAGATCATTTCTTTATGGCCAGTTTTTACACAGAATATTTTTAGGTCTTGTGGCTGGCTTTCAAGAAAAAGAATTCTGGTTTCCATGACCTGCCTTGGGGAAGAGAGATTCTGGTTTCTGTGGATAACCTCAGGGGAGAGTGGGACTGAGAGACAGGAGGGCAGGAGAGAGTCAGAGAAATAAAGAGTTAGCACTTTCATATCTGGTAAATAAACGCATAGCATCAGTTAAGCTCAGCTTCTATGTGGGATTGGAATATTTAAACCACTATTCTACTTATATAGAGCGAGAATTCAGATCCTATTCCATGACCAGCCTTGGGCCTTTGGGAAATCACTTCACCTCTCTGAGCCTCAGACCCATTGTCAGTCAAAGGAGGGGACTAGATTCAGGTCATCCTAAAGGTGTCCCTTCCCACCACTCACGTGCATTGTGCATAATCTTATGAAATTAGTAATTCATTCATTTTCCAGAGCTATACCATGACTATCCTTTAGGTCACTATTAAATAATGAGAGGATGTGTGAGGGGGTGGAAAATGTCATCCATGACCAAATGAACTCAATATTTCAAAAGAATTAATTCCGACCACTACGAAGGAAACCTCCTAAACTTCTAGTTCAGATGCTGGGCTTGTCCAAGAGGCACAAAGACAAGAATCCCAATTATGGTGACAAGTTTGCCTCCACCAAACACACACATAGTTCGGTTTTTTTAAGGATGATCAGTCCAACTTGATGAAGCAGAAGACATTGAACAAAGGAGCAGAAACTGCTGACTTCAACTGATTGAGTGAACTGACAGAATGACCAACTTATACATTTTGAACACTTTTCCTTTCAAACATAAATAACTTCAGTCTTAGACATGGAGGAAGGAGATCAGTTCTCACTGGAGGTTGAAAGCAAATGGATTACACCTCAAAGTTGTTCAGCAGTTGAGGTTAGAATGTGATGGAAACAATGTCAGAGTTGTAGGTTCAGCCCCTGCATGCCACATAGGTAAGGCTGTGTCTGCTCTGTTTCCCACTGCGGCCTGTGCCTGCACAGTGTGGGCTTTCAACATGTATTTGCTAAATGAATCGATGAATTCCCTATTTTAAAAGATTGTACACAATGCAAGTGAATCCCCAATGATTTAGAACTGAGATAATTTGAGTGCTTTGTAGAATTGAAATCTTTCTGGACATGAGGAAAAAAAATTCAATTTACATATGTGATGTTTATAGATTGTTTCTATCCCATTTTCAGATTAAATTTCTACAATTTAAAAATTCATCCAATGGATCAAAGTAGACTTCTATGATTGAAATACACTTATAAGTAGGTTTGAAGAGAATCACCCATCCACACCTCCATTTTTTACCACTTTGACCCAAACTATGCAAGTAATGAAGTTAGTGATTAATGTGAGAAAGAAACCTTTTGTATAGATATTTAATATTCTTTCATTATTTGGTTTTAAATCTGTTTTTAACATAAAGTACTGATAAGATTGGGATTTTTCTAATTCTAAGCTGAGAACAGAAAACAGAAACCAGCTGAAAGCAAAAGACTTGTCCTTGTCTTGTCCTGGTGAAGATTGGGAGGCAAAACAGAGACAATCCCATCCCTAGATGTCAAAAAGGAAGGCTAAAGACAAGATAAGTTGTTGGATGGAGTGACAATTTCTCCTGCTTAGAAAACAAGACTATCTAAGGAAACGGAAGGTATCTAGCTAACTCTGAACAAGAAAGAAAAGGAACCCTTGTAATTCTTGGAATTCAGAGATAACAAATCCCGGAATTAGCAGAAAGCAATCAGAGAAAGATTCTCTAAGGACATTTGAAGATCACAGGGAACTCTAAGGGCTGAAGAGTTTCAAGATTTACAGATCTGCGGTATTGCAAGTGAGAGAAAGAACTAAAGATCCTTTACTTATTTATTGAAAACAGCATAGGAAAATGAGGAGGAAAAGTGTAACTGTCAAATATTAATTTTCATTAAAATTTAAATACACCTCAAATACAAAGTGCTAGTATTCCTTTAAATCTTTCTCTGACATACATTATAGGTCAAAATTAAAAGGCATTTAAGTATTCTTTTAAAAGCCAATATTAGGAAACATTATGCTTTGGGGTTTTTTTTTTTTTTTTTTTTTTTTTTGAGACAGAGTCTCACTCTGTTGCCCAGACTAGAGTGAGTGCCGTGGCGTCAGCCTAGCTCACAGCAACCTCAAACTCCTGAGCTCAAGCGATCCTCCTGTCTCAGCCTCCTGAGTAGCTGGGACTACAGGCATGCACCACTATGCCCGGCTAATTTTTTCTATATATATTTTTAGCTGTCCATATAATTTCTTTCTATTTTTAGTAGAGGTGGGGTCTCGCTCTTGCTCAGGCTGGTCTCGAACTCCTGAGCTCAAACGATCCGCCCACCTCGGCCTCCCAGAGTGCTAGGATTACAGGCGTGAGCCACTGCGCCCGGCCTATGCTTTGGGTTTTGATAAGTTTTATTTGAAGACGAAGGAAACTTAACTAAATAGGAAAATGCTCTATATTCTACTTGCCTCAGTCAAAGCCTCCTCTTTGGTCCACAAAGCTTGACTGAGGACCCCCATGCACATGCTTCAACACACCCAGGAAAATGAAGGTTTCCCCCGAGCACGTCTCACAAATTAAGGAATGAGGAGAAATACCTCCAACATGGTCAACATGGTTTCACGGGTCCCATGTGAACTCTTGGTCGTCCTGGCTGAATAGATGAGTCACAATTTTCAAGACAAGCATAAAATGTGCTTCAAATCAACGTCTTAGTTTCCAGTTTTAAGATTTAACTAACATTTATTGAATATTTATGAATATATGTATGAATTTACTATACATAGAGGACCACGCTAAACATTTCCAGGGATAGGAAGATGACCAAGCCATAGATCTTGCTCTTCAGGGAATTCACAAGCTACCAGAGAAGAAAAAAAACGTGGGCAGGGATAATATCAAACATGTAAATATGTTCTCTATGGGAGGTACAGACGGTGTTCAGAAGGTGGCTTCTTGATGGGAGGTTCAGGGATGATATGTAGAGAAGCTGTTATTTAAGCGGGATCTTGACACATAAGAGGGCATTTAGGGAAAGCAGCAATGACACAAAGCAATGGAGTTTATTGCTTAAAGCTGGAAATCACAAACTGGCAGCCCATGGCCAAATCCAGCCAACAGATGTGTTTTGTTTGGCCAGAGCAATGTTTTTAAAAAATTTGAATCGGTCGCCAACATTTTAAAAATGAGATTTCACATAAAATTCTGGATCTTGCGGCTTTGCATGAAAAAAGTCAGAAGATGTTAACACTGGGTCCATGTCCCCCCATGTCAACAAGAGGCAGCTGGAGCTCTGTAGCAGCTGCTGCTTCAGAAAGGGCACCACGAGTCCCACTGCGCCCACCTCGGCTTCTGTGTCCTCCGAGCCTCCTGTGCAAGATGGCCTGTGAGTCCTGATTTAGAATACGAGTGTGGGCCAGACCAGTGGGGTGCTGGTAAACGTTTAACAACAGACTCTCTATTTTATTTATATATATATATATGTGTGTGTGTGTGTGTGTGTGTGTGTTTATTTTATTTTATTTAAGATCTGATTGTAGGCAGGGTGTAGTGGCTCATGCCTGTAATCCTAGCGCTCTGGGAGGCCAAGCAGGATGGGAGGATCGCTTGAGCTCAGGAGTTCAAGATCAGCCTGAGCAAGAATGAGACCCCCGTCTCTACTAAAAATAGAAAAATTAGCCAGGCATGGTGGCACATGCCTGTAGTCCCAGCTATCTGGGAGACTGAGGCGGGAGGATCACTTGAGCCCAGGAGTTTGAGGCTGCAATGATCTATGATGACACCACTGCAGTCCAGCCAGGATGACAGAGCGCGACTGTCTCAAAAAAGAAAAAAAAGAGAGAAAAAAGAAGAAGAACCGACTATAACATTTGCCAATTTCTGTGGTCTAAATACTCTCACCATGACCAATCTGAAGCTACCAACATTATGTCACTGAGCCTGGAGTTGAGCAGAGACGCACCCAATTGGCTCTCGAAGGCTGGTGAAAACCACCCCAGCGTGCTGCTCCCCTGGCTGCATGCACCTGAGCGCAAATGCACTCCCTGGGGCAGTTTCTTAACTCCCCAAACACCATGTCTTCTGTGGTAACACGGAGAGAGAACTACCCGTCTCCTGGTGCGACTGTGAGGTTTAAATGGTTTCCAGTTCCTCAGCTCACGGTGTGGCCAGCCGCCTGTTTCATCCTTGCCTTGAGGTTTTTCTTTTTATGTCACTGCTGCATTTTGTTTTTAATTTTTGGAATTTGTATTTAGTTCTTCTTCCAAATTTTTCTGTTATTTCTGAGTAATATCTTGTTTTTATCTTCTATGGGGTTGTTACTTCTCTCATCCCTTTAAATGCTAAACCAGGTACTCAAGATACCCTGCTGCCTGTGTTCTCAGGGTGTGAGATCTCTAGGCATTGCCCCTGAACCATCCTGGGGGGGAGCTTTTCTGTAGAACTGCCGCATCTGCTGCGGTACAACGCAGTTGCACAGGTCTAGCCTACATTTTGTGTTAACTTATCAGCTCAGGATCTACACAGTGCATGAGTAATGTGGATCCCCAACTGTGCGGGGCAGCCTCTGGTTTAAACTTTTTCAGGAGGCTCTTCTTCCTCAGCAACCCTGAACAGGAAACGTCTCCTTGCCGTGGGCTGAGCCAGGAGCAGAGGATGCTCGGAGCCCCTGGCTCTGTGCAGGGCTCCCTTCCAGCTCCCCGCCTGCCTGGCCTGAGGGCTCGCCCTTGGTGCACTCCTGGTTCCAATCCCCCCGCTGACTCCGAGCCCATCCCGCTCCTGCGCACCAGGCTGGCTTTGCTTCGGCACCTGGGGATTTCCCTTTCTGACTTTCGCGTGCACTACAAGGTTTTGAGTTAAAATTGTTACATTTGGGTAGTAGGGGGGCCTGTCCAGCGGATGCCTGGGAGGAATAAATGGGACAGGGTAGGGGAAATGGACAGTGCAGCTCAGGCACACGGCAGGAACTCTGTAAATGGGGACTGTCCTCTCAGGAACAGGGCAGGTACAGCATGGTCTGTTTGCAGGAACACAGGGCCATGCAGGGGGCACAGGGGATGAGACAGAAAAGGTGGGTTTCATCCAGATCACGGGATGGGAAGGAGCCCGTGCTCAGGAGATCAGATGATGGCCTCAGACTAGAGGGCACACTGAAGGGTTCTGAGCAGGAGAAAGCTTAGAGCCCTGCCTTTAGAATTTGATTCTGGAAGCAGAACCAGGAAAGTCATTTAGGGGCCTCTTGCCACCATGAAAGAGGCAGAGGCCATGGGAGTCGGAGCAGGAGACTGGGTGTGGTCATGAAAACAAAGACCTAGATGCAAGAGACATCGCTGGGGCTAAATCAGCACATTGTGAGGCCCAGTGGGTGCTGTGGATGCGGGGCAAGATGTCAAAGACAGCAGTCGCTGTACAGGAGCACACACAGAGCACCCAAAAGCGCAGGGACTGAGGGTTTCTTTAATTGTGTTTCAGCTGAAATCAGATCAATAGGAGAAAGTGCGAGTCGAGCCTGGTCAAGAAGCTTGTGCCATCCTGCGCTCTCTGCAGACTTACAGGAACAGGCACCGGGCAGAGTCTCTTCCGTTTGCTTGTCCAGGTCTGCCCTCCACCCTGCTCGGACCTGCTCTGTGCCCCAGAGGCTACTCGGTGGCAACATCATCAAATTTTCTTAGGCTTAGAGTCCCGTTCAGTTTGGGTAATGGGGAGCTTCAGCAGGAACTACAGGGAGAGAGGAAAGTGAGGTTTGTATTAAATATTTGTTCCCCCCTCCCCTCCCGCTGTGGTCCCTCCAGGCTGTCTGCACCTCTCCAGTGCAGCTTCCTGTCAGGAAGTCCCTGTCTTTAGCACTCTCTCTGGTTTCTGGGAGCTGCTCCCTCCTCTCATCCATGCAGGTCTCAGTTACTAGGCTCAGGTATGCACCGCCCCTGTGGTTTCCCCACAATGTGCCCACATCTTTGTAAATAGTCCCTTTCAAATTTTTAAGCTGGAAAGAAGGACTGAAATCATGTTGACCGGCTTCTGAATTTTACTGAAGAAGAAACCGGAGCCAAAGCAGGTTGGTGGCAAAGGAGGAACTATATAGGACACAGGTGACTTGAATCTCTGTCCAGAAGTCTCCACCCTGCCGCTAAGCGCTGGCCTCCACGAAGGCGCCATCACGCTTTCAAAGCCATGAATGAGCCCACTGTGCACGCGCCCACACACATGTGCACACACAGATACCCACACGCTCACATAGATGCGTACAGGTACAGTCAGGTTATAAAAAGGCTTCCTGGGGAAACAAGACTGAGGAGCAGCGTGAGGAGCGAAAAGGAGAGTGGAAGCCACACCATTCACTGCCCTGGTGCTGGAGAGGCTTAGGGACTGGGGCAGCCCAGCTTCAAGCCTGTCCTCACGCCAGCTGGCCAGGCCACCTCCCCTCGCTGCTTCTGGCAGTCACTGGCCAGCTAGTGCGGGGCCAGCAGGTATGATAACCACAGCTTCCAATCCCGAACAGGGGCACGTGCTCCAGCACAGACCTATGGGGCTACTTCCAAGTCCAAAAGGCAGGGTGGGAGATGAGGCCTGAGCACTAATATTTTAAGATATCTGAACTTCTCCATGGTTTGTGGGGGGAAGAGGATAAAACACACAATACTGGGATTGTGCCCCCAAATTTAAGACTCATGTTTGCTGGAAGAAGGGGAGTTAGGAGAGGGGAAGTAGAGCATTAAAACAAGACTAGGCAAGCCCTACATTTTTAATCTTGAAGATAGTTCTGTAGATAATTATGTCTTTATTAAATACCCTGCTGGGGGCTGGTGCTCGCCAGTAAATTCTGCCATAAAAGTTTTTGGCCCACCCACATGCCACCAGGCATCCTGAGAGCCTGCGACCTCCCGGGTGCACACGGGAAATCCCAGCAGTATAAAGAGTGCCCCAAGAATTTGGGGGGAAATTTATTTCTGTAAGTTAAAACACATAAACAGCAAGATTTGCATTCAATGCACACATATACAGCCCCCTTTTTTGATGCCAATATCACTTTGTGACCAGCCATATCCAGGTAGCTTCTTGATTCTCCCAGATCCAAAGACTCGAGTGGAGGAGTTTATTTAGGAGGTGCGGGGACACTGGAAGGGGTGTGCAGAACGGATGCAAGGAACAAAGGCAGCCACTGAAGGGAGTTCTATCCAGCCAGATACCGCAGTGGGTGACTGACATTGAAGCCTGCGGGGCGACCCTAAGGAACTGCAGCACACATCTCACCGGGGCAAGGGCATTGGGGTGTTTATACGCCTACTTGTCAGAGCCATTGGCTGAGGGGTACTCCCAGGGCATATGCTTGTGAGCCCCAGGCAGGCTGCGAGTTTTTCTGTAATGGAGGGACAGGGTTGAGTGGGGAATGAGCCCTCAGACACAGGTCCAGACACTGGTAGTTGGAGGCTGGAAAAAAGGCACTAAACGTTTCCAGAAAAATGGGCACAACAGGGGGAGCATTTACTACAGGATATTAGCAAATCCACATGACTGGCACCCAGCCTGCAAAAATAACTGTTCAACACTGCTCAAGGGCAGGAACTGAATATTTCTCACCTTTGACCCCCCAGCTGAGCTGGACCACTGTACCTGGGGTTGCCAAGTGGGGCTCCGTGGGGAGGAAGGAAGGAAGGATGACACAAACCAAGGCCACCAGAAACTTCCTACCAACAGGGACCTACTCCTTTCAAGTTCTAATCACTGCAAACCTTTCATTTCATTTCAGGAATTCATAGCAGTGTTCTGAAAATAAATGAAATGAAAGAAAGCCAAATGGTTTGACTGGTTTGCAAATCACTTGTACAGATCTATTTCTGATGTAGGTCTCAGACCATATTCCCAAATAAAGTGTCTGACTTTAGATAAAATTTAGACAAAACTCAATCATCACAGCATTGACAAACAGTTGGCTCTAAAGAGATGTCTTAGCTAAGAGTTTTGAAAATCACTTTTTCCATAGCCTTCCTAACAGACAGGGAAAGGAAAGTGCAAAGGGGAGAATGCATTGAGAGCCACTGGAACCAAGTTGGAGAGTTCAGCGGGAGGGATGGAGGAGACCCACAACACAGCGGGCTCCTCCCTGCGGTTCCGTTCCCCAGACGGTTTGCAACTGCTTAGAGCGGAGCCATTGACTGCAAAGGCCTTTGTATGAAGAGCTATTGTTCAATAACATTTTATGACTTCACAGATTTTTAACAGGAGGAATCTTAACAAGGGAAGTTTTCTTGAGGGTTTCTTTATGAAGTGGGCAAACCAAGTTCACTGTTTCTCCCCCAGATGAAGCTCTCTTCCAAGATGCTTTCTTGTCATCTTTCATATTCTTTAAAAAAAAAAAAAAGAAAAAAAATAGTTGGATTTGTTTATTTGAGGACAATTTTCAATAGAAAGGACAATTTCTAAAAAGAGAGAGAAAGAGATTGCACCTGAGGCCAGGTGTCTTCTCTGAGGTTGGTCTGCCCAAAATTAAGGCCCCAGAAGCAGAGACAATGCTAAGTGCCTGAGAGTGTGTGGCAGGCCTCTCAGCTTTTCCACGTCTCTTGTTGGGGGAACTAATTATTTTTCCTCATTCTTTTTGGGAAATGATTTGAAAAGCCAGTAATGTCCTCAGAATTAGAGGAATTCAATCCCTTAAATCAGGAAATTGAAGTCCCTTTAACAGCACCAAACAAAAAAGCAGCCACAATGTGACATTGCCATCTCAAGCCACTGGGAAACCACCCTTCCCTCCAACTGGGTGCTTCCCCACAATTCTGGATCAGAGGCAATCTATTAGAACTCCTCTGTCTTGAGAATCTGTAGGAAATAAATGGCTGCCTATTGGGTGGTTCAATGAGATAAAGCAAATTTGGGATATTGGATCCATGGTTTCTCTGTGACCAAAAGCAGGCCACTCGCACCCCTCTGAGCATCAGGTTCTTCCCTCTAAATGAAGTCATGGTTCTGACCCCATCTCGATACGCTATGCAAATAGATAATGAGGGAGACACTCAGTAAAACTCCGTGCCCAATACAGAAATGATGCTTAGCCATCCGTCCACGGTTTGCAGGCTCCAGGCCAAATCGTGCCAAGTGAGAAATTGTCCCGCACACAGCTGAATCCTTCTTTCAAATCTTATTTATGGTCATCAAGTTCTAATGGTTATTGTGTGCTCCCCACGCCATACAGACCACCGTGACAGGACTGTGAGAAGGACAAAGGGAATAAAGACACAAAGCTGTGAAGGCATCATTGTGGGTCAATCTCACCATCTGCCCACTGCATCCCCTGGACCCACTTGGAGGGGGGCCTTTTCCCACTCTTTCCTGCTCATCGCTGTCACCGTCCTTATTACTTCTGCCTCCCTCCAACCCCACTCCTCATAGCAAAACCTTCTTGTTGCTACAAAAAAAAAAAAAAAAAAAAAAAAAGATCCTGGTGTGCATTCATATGAGGGTGCAAATGACTCAGCAGCTTAAACTCCCCCAGAGAGCCTCATGACTTCTCAGTGCTCAAGGCCTTTAAGGAATGAGGCTGCTCCGGTGGGATTTCAGCCATCAGAGTCCAACGCAAGAGAGGATGAATGGGAAGGAAGCTCCATTCAACACACCCAGGGCCACACTATGTAAGGCTCTGTCTACATCAGTTCTGTCCAGTAGAAATATATGGTATTTTAAGTTTTCTAGTGGCAACATCAAAAAAAGTAGTAAGAAACAAATAAAATTAATTTTAATATTTTGTTTAACCCAACATATCCAAAATATTAGTTGAACAAATAATCAATATAAAAAGAAATATTAAGTTAGTGTACATTCCTTTTCCCATACAAAGTCTTTGAACCCAATGTGTGTTTTACATTTGCAGCACATGTCAGTCGGCGCCGGTCACATTTCAAGTGTTCAGCTGTCACCTGTGGCCAGCGGCCACTGCACTGGACAGACAAGGTCTACATGAAAGGCTTTGTAAGACAGCCCAACTCTGAAAAACTGCTCTACAAGTAGCCAGTAAGGTGGCTGCATCTTTGCCCTTCTTCCTCCGCATTCACCCAGACTGGTGTTCTTCCCAAGAGCCACCATTCAGTGAGCACCCCCAGGACGTGGGATAGCAGCTCATTGAAGCCGCGTAACTACCCTACCAGCCAGGTACAGGTGAGGGAAGGAGGTGTAGGAAGTTAAGAACTTGCCAGGGTTCCCTAGCTGAAAAGCGATGAAGCTGGGACGAAGCGCTAGGAAAAGGTCCCAAAGCGAGCATCAGAAAAGCAGACAGAGGCACCGGGCAAGCGCTAGAGCCATTTGGGAACATGAACATTACACACGGATTGGCAGAGAGGGACTTGGAAGTGCAGGGTCACAGAGTCTGCCTCCCCAACCAGCTGTCTGCCCTCTTCTCCCAATCGAAGCCTCGCAAAGGCCCCATGTGGCTCTGTGCCCAGGTCCCTTGGCCCTTCCAGATAACATATTCACAAGCACTGCAACAATGCAAAAGAATGGAGTCCACAAGCCTGCCTTCCACAGGCTTATAGTCTCCTTGGGTAGATAATGAAAATACACCCTATAACTCAGTCCTTACGGTCAATAAACAGACTAAGAACTCAGGGTAATCCAGAAACGCTCCGTGGAGGAGAGGGGATTAAACCTGAGCTTTAAGGAAGGGCAGGAAATCAGCCCATGGAGGGTGTTCCCAGCAGATGGAGCTGTTTAAGCTAAGGTTTGAGGGTGGGAAAGAACAAGCTGGGCTGCAGCAGACAGGAGCCTCACATCAGGAGGCCGTTGGACATGAGCCCTGGGTAGCGAGGACCCCGGGCAGCAGTGCGGGCTGTGCCTCAGTATAGGTTCTGCCTGGCAGACTCTCGTTCATCATTCCACCCTCCAGGCTTTTGCCAGATGGACAAAATGCAGTGTGATCTCTGCTCACCAATATCCATCAAGGATCTGACGGGGGATGCCCAGGCTGGAAAGACAGCTTTGCAAGGGGGAAGCCCGGAAAAGCAGATTTAGGACAGAGACCGAATCAGTTCCCCATGTGAACCCCAGATCACCAACCCTCAATACTTGCAGTTCTAGTTTGTTGAGTGGAAGATATTTGTTGCCCAAGTCATTTGACTGTTTACATTTAAAATAAAAAATCAGAAAGCAAAATCCAAGTGGCTTCAGCAAAAGCAGAGGGCAGATTAGTTGTTAAACTGGCTTCAGAAAAGGCTTGGAGAAGGACTTCTCGAAGCCACTCCTTGCGGCTGTGGCTCCCTTTTCTGCCTTCCTCTCGGCTCTGTTCTCTCCTAAGCGTCAGCCCCTGCCCCAAAGAGAAATGGCCAAAGCTGTGCCTGAACTTTGACCCTCACTCCCTTCCACCCTTTGGAAGAGAGCTCTTGTCCCGACATTCCCAGAAAATATCCGGAGGCTCCCTTTGCGTAGGTCTCACGTCCTCCCCTCTGCCATCTCCCAGGCCAGGATGACCTCGTGCCCTGCTTGACCACATCCTCTGCCCACGGACCTGGGATCAGTGTGGGCTCCCAGAATCCCCTGGAGATCCAGCTGCCACTGTTGCAAAGAGGGAGGAAGGATGGATGAAAGGATACTGGGAAGGCAGCCATCACTTGTTCACTACACACCGCCTCTAGGAATGCACCTCTTGCCCGGGTTTTAAGGAGAAAGTATCGTGGAGTTTGGTTTGGTTTCTGAAGCATTTGTGCATAAAGACACTGGCTAATATTGCTGTGAGTGACAATTTTCAGGAGTGGTTTTGCTTTCATCCACCTGTTTCCCCTCTTTCTAATTATTCACAACATACTGAACCACATTAAACCTGAATGTCATAAAATAGAAACATCTATGGCAGGGTTTCTAGTCTTTGACACTATGGACATCTTCAGCTGGATAATTCTATGTCATGAGGCGCTGTTCTGTGCAGCATAGGATGTTGAGTAGCATCCCTGGCCTCTACCCACTAGAAGCCAGTAGCAAGCAGTGACAATCAAAAATGTCCCCAGTCTTTGGCAAATGTCCCCTGGGGGGCAAAATCACTCCCAGGTAAGCACTGTGCCTTTAGGAAGGCAGCCATTGCCACTCAGGCAGGGGCATTAAGCTCAGGGGAAAAATACCGCCTGGAGGTCAGGGGCACGAACTTGAGGGCCAGCCAGACCTGGGCTGAAATTAGCAGCTGTGTGATCTTGGGCCAGTAGGTTCGCCTCTTCTCATCTGTAGCGTGGAGATATCGAAGTGCCCACAATACCAGGCTGTAAAAATCATAGAAGACCACGTATAGTCATGCACTACATAACGAGGTGTTGGTCAACGGACCACATATATGATGGTGGTCCCATAAGATTATATTAATACTACCATATTTTTAATGTGCCTTTTCTATGTTTAGATACACAAATACTTAGCATTGTGTTACATACAATTGCCAACAATATTCAGTACAGTCGCATGCTGTTCAGGTTTGTAGCCTAGGAGCAATAGGCCACACCACATTGCCTACGTGTGCTGGAGGCTACGCCATCTAGGTTTGTGTAAGTTTGCACGACATCGTCTAACAACACGATTTCTCAGGAAATATAGCCATCACGAAGAGACTTCACACATAGCCCTCGTTACAATGTAGGTATCAATACCACCAGCTATGTCCTGGCACTGCAATAAAAACGGATATACTTTTTAGATTGTGTGTTTTAGGAGAATGTTATTGGCAGGGGTAAGGGGGAGTGTTTGTTTGTTTGTTCTTTTTCTTTTTAAATGGGAGCCCTGCTTTGGAAGCTCAACAAAGAAAACTTCTCTGCTGCTGTTTTTTGTGGTTAGACCTCCTTGAGTTTACCCTCTTCAAAGAGAGCCACTCCTTGTCCTTTAGAAAGGAGAGCAAGTAGAAACAAAAGTCAAACAACCTTCTGGTTGGCTGGTGAGGCTGCGGGGCGACAGAGCCGGGTGGCCGCCCAGAGCCGCCTGGAGCCCGCCCGGCTCAGGCTCAGACGCGCACACTGGCTGGGCAGCTGCCACGGCAGGCCCCGCTCCCAGGCTGCCTGTGATAAACACACTCGGGCTGCCTCTCCCTGTGTGGTCCCAGGCTGCAGGGGTCCCAGGGCCGGGCTGCATGTTTCTCATGCAAGAGAGGGGTATTCACGATTGCAAATTTGCCTTAACTAACTAACCCTTCTTCATGGAAAGCATATGTTTGTTCCAGAATGTCAAACTTTGTTTTGAATTTCTCTCCCCTTTATCTTCTTCTTCTTCTTCTTCTTCTTCTTTTTTTTAATGTTCTGTGTCAATCCACACAACCCTTAACTAAGAGGGTTGAAAATACCCGGTGGCACTGATCAGGAACTTTTGAGCTTCCCAACATGACATGGAAATCTGGGAAACCGTACGGGCGACCGCACTCTAATTTTATGACCTGGACTTTATTGCCAGCACAGAGGCAATAAAGAGAAATAATAAATGAAACAGCATGCAGAGCTCAGGAGGCAGCAGCCTGGCCCAATCTGCACAAGGCGCTTAACCTTTCCGCGCTGCAGTTCCCTCTTTCCTGGGAAGGGAGAGCTAACGTTCCCGAGAACACAGATTCCAGGTGGCTTCATAAAAAGATACATCAAAGGCTGCGTTTGTGATGAGACTGTGCACAAGTCGGTGGCATCATTTTATATATGTGTGTGTGTGTGTGTGTGTGTGTGTATATGTATATAGTACGAATGTATATTCATAAATGACAGGACAAACAGAAGGGTTAGCGCTGGGGTTGGGGTTAGGGTTGGAGGTGGTGTTGAGATTGGGGCAGGGCTGGGTAGGGGCAGGGTTTGGGGCTGGTGTGAAGGTCAGGTTCACAGTGAGAGTTAGGGTTAGGATAGAGTGGATGTTAGGGTGGATTCTCAACCTGGTGACCCAGCACACTAAAATATTAAAGCAGGTGAAAATAAAAGTAAATTATTTGGGTTAATTCACAGTACAATTGTTCTAAGTAAAATCAATGTTAAATTCTTGGCTATCAGCGTATTTTTATTTAAGAATTTGTTCCTCTCTGTTTTTACATTGAAGGGAAGTATCCATATATCCTCATCAAAATGAAGGCCGGCCCTCGTGGCTCTTGGCAGATGCTATAGAGTGCACTGTACGGACGCTGGAACTCGGGGGTCTCAGAAGGGCTGAAGTCTCTCCTGTGGTTCTTAACCAATTCCCAGGGGGAAAACCATGTGGACAGCCTGTTCACCTCTGGTTTACGGTCGGCCACCCTACTTTTGTCCTCAAGCTCCTCGCCTTTGGAAACAAGGGTAAGGCCCCTTGGCCAACTTAAGAACCACTTATAAAGCAAAAGTGGAATCAAAGGGACCCAGTTCATGTTACCACTGGGAACGGCCACACGAAATCCTCATGAGAAGTTGTTCTGAAGAAAGATAGCTCCATTCCCACTATCATTTTGCCAAAGAGGTTTTTCTCTTTTGTTTTGGGGCTTTCCTAAACTCATTTATAAACCCATTTTGTCACACACAAAAAGGAGCCAAACCAGAGGTCTCCCGGCCAAGCCAGAGGCCTGCTCCAACACAGCTTCTTCTCTTATGAACTTTCGTTCTGAAGACAGACTGAATTTTAATCTCTTTTATTTGGAAATGCTGCCCATATTCTTGTCTCAGAATGGAATTAGGTCTCAAAACCAAGAACCAGCTGGGGTCTTGCAGCAGCTCTGGACCTAGTGTGCTGCTGTTTGTGATTTGTGACCTACGGCATTCACCTCCCAAAGTAGCTGAGGGTCCATTAAACACACTGCGCAGTGTTTTCATGGGAAGTCCCCGAGGAAATGATCCTTAAGGAACATTTGTGTGAGGGTCCCCCTGACTAGCCACTGGCCACAAGGGGCTGAGGCTTCCCTCCTCTGGGTCACGGGTTCATAACCCCACATCAGCCTTGGCTGCAGAAACCAGCCTTCTGCAGATAGAATTCCTGGAACCCCAAACTCTAGGGACTGGGGGCCAATAGGGGAGCTGAGGGTCCTCCAGGCCATTCTGTTCCTATGTGGCCAGACTTCCTATTGCTCACAGCATCCTTGAACTTCACCTCACAGGTGAAATACAGGCCACAGAAGGCTCCTCACCTCCTAATTTGCCACTGCTTGCCTACTCCCAAGTGTCTATTTAGGACGCTTACGAGACCCAAAGGTAGATCCCACCTGGGCTTATCTAGAATGCACCACCTCCCCACTTGGATGTACCTACAGATTGAGATCCTCAGGGGAAACTACCGCTTTAGGTCTCATTGGCTAACCAAATCCCTGCCTCCACCACACTTTGTGTTTCCAGGTAACTGGCGAGAGATTGTCTTTCCTTGGTGTTGAGTCTAACAAAGGATGACATTCTCCAGACTCCCACAAATAGAACTTCTCCCTCCAGGACATATTGGAGAAGAGAGGCAGGGACCTGTAGCAACAGGACCTTGTTCCAGATGCCTATTGCTCCTTAACAAACTACCCTCAAAACTTAGTGGCTTGAAACAACCACCGTTTATTGTATCTCATGATATTACGTGTCTGATTTTATTGCCAGGAATTGGGCCAGGGCTCAGCAGAGCAGCCCTTGTTTCATGCAGCAGCCATGAAGGTCACTCCGTGGTATTCAGTGGACAGGTGGCTTCACGCACACGGCCAGCGCCTTGGCAGGTGGGTGAAGGGCTGGGCTCAACGGGACTGTTGACCAGAGTGCCCACGTGGCCTCCCCAGCAGGACTGACTGAAGAAAGCTGAACAGGGCTCCCAGGGCAGCTGGCACTCGGCTGCAAGGGTACCTGTTCCAGCTGCATTACTCTTCCTGGTACAGCCTCAGCAGGCATGCACTGTCGCTCACCATCCTCTCCTGGCCCAAACAGTAACAAACTCTCCCAGAGTCAGGGAATGGGGACGTGGATCCCACCTGGCCACATGAGGCACATCAAAAAACTATCTGCTATTCCTGAGAGCTGCTCCCTCAGAACCCCGGTTTCTTACCTCCTCAGTGGCTGAAGAGTCCAGGGCCACCTACCCTCTTTCCCACACTGGAGGGCTCTTCATGGAAGTGCCCCCACCTCCCACCCAACCATACCTGTACCAGCCGGTATGTACCAGCCACTTACACCGGCTCTTCCTCAGAAGGGTGACTTGACAAAACTTGTTCAACCCTCTCAAGACACATGTTAATGAAATGAGTCGTCTTTATTCCCTGGATTGAAAGCCCCAATGACTTCCCACTGCATATAGAATAAAATCCAAACTTTTTACTGCAAACTCTAACAGCCCCAGCTGGCCCGACCATGCCTGCCTCTTTGAACCTTCATTTCTTGTTTCTCTTCCCTACCTGTCCTCTCCAGCCACACTGGCCTTTCTTCTCTCCAATTCACCAAGCTCATTCTTGTTAGGCAGGGTTTAGGGTATGCAGGTGGCAGGGAAGTGGTCAAGGGCCAAGGGTCCAATAGAAATAGAAGAAAGAAGCCACAACAGCAGGAACTTGAAGTTAGGGACTTTTCCCCGACCGGGAGCATGCACAGAAGTTAGGAGCCTATGACCAAAGGTAAATTTTCCTCAATTAACGTATATTAACATATTAAAAATCACAACCCCTAGTGTCATGGCAGTTTGGGAGCCAGCCATACAAGGACAGAAAGTGGGAGGATACCAATTCTAGGAATTGTCCACCCCTTTCTCAGAGAAATCATGAATATTCCCTCCCTAGCTTACCATAAAATTAGGAAGCCAACATAAAAAGGGGAAATCTTATTAAACTCAACGTCTCCTCCATTCACAGAGCAGACCTGCTCCTCTTTCCGGAACATATTCTTACTTTAGTTTTGCTTTGTAAAACTTTCTGCTTCCTGTAATAAAGCTGCTTCTGTGAGTTGCTTGTGTCTGTGTTCCCTCCATCACACTGGCCCTGCTTGTAATTCTTCCAAGCAAGGAGCCAAAGAACCAGGACAGCACTCCCATAAAACCAACCCCAACATTCTCACCTCAGGACCTTTGCACGTCCTGTTGCTTCTGCCAAGAATATCTGTCCCCTCTTCTTCACCTGGCCATCTCCTTTTAATCCTTCAGTTCCATCCCAAACGTCATAACTCAGGCTTCTCCCCACCACCCATTTTACTCCTTGTTACATCTCTCTAGTCTACTGACTTCACACAGACTCTAAAATTATCTCATTAATTATGTTAATCGACATGAGAGTAGTTTGTCTGAATTCCTTGCACCCAGCTCAGTTCCTGACACATGGAAGGCACTCAACTAATAATTGTTGGGTGAATGAATGAAAGAATAAATGAATGTATCCCGCTAGCGGCCTTCTCAACCCCTCTGGCAGGACACAGGGTCCTTTTGCCTCCAGTGAGCCACCACAGAACTGGATCAGAGCCCTCCACCCCCAAAATCACTTGCAGGAAATTATAGTTGACCCATCTCATGCTTCCGGCTGTGCCCATGAGACAGGGGACCGGCAGGCACCGCTTCACTGCCTCGGGCACTGCTTTGGGTATTGCTGCAGGCATCACTTAATTGTGCAGACATTGCCTGAGTCAGGAAGTCTCAAAACAAAGTTTCAAACTACCCTGATCAAAACAGGATGGAAGCAGGGCAAGTTCCAACCAGTTAGAACCCCAATGGTGGAGAAATTGACCACTTCTTGACCTTACAGCTTCATTATACACTTCCTTATCATTAAAGTTTCTAAGGACACCTCCCACTCCCACCATGCACCTGACGCTTCCTGTTTGACCTTTTTAGTCAAAAGGAGGATGTCACCCTAATTCCAGGAAAACACCACCCCTTTCATGAATATTCCTCCCTTGTTTCGCCTATAATTAAGCCATTGCTTAAATAGAGGGGCAACAGGAACCATGGATCTGGTTCTCTTCTGCAGGGAGAGCTTGCCTGTGCTCTGTCTGTGGAGTAGACTTTGTATAGTTTCCGAATAAATCTCACTGTCACTTTATACTGTTGGCTCACTCCTGAATTCTTTCTTACGCAAAGCCAAGGACCCACTTGGACCTCAAGAGGTTCCCAGCATTGGGAGTCATTTTCCTGTCTCACCTGGACTCAGATGTGTGGGAGACTGGGTAACACCTTTCCATCTGTCCCCCAGGAACAAGATGCAAATGCGGGTCCAGGAAGATCTGGGTGTCCAATAGCACTCCAAGGTAAATGTGCACCTTAAATCAGTAGTAAACCTGGCCCTCACTGGGAATCCATGCACCAAATTTGTCAATGGATCCTCATTTGCCAAAAGAGTCAGTTAAAACTGTTCAACTTTTTTTTTCTTTTTCTTCTTCTTCTTTTTTTTTTTTTGAGACAGGGTCTCACTCTGTTGCCAGGCTCAAGTGCAGTGGCATCATCATAACTCACTGTAACCACCTGGGCTCAAGTGATCTTCCTGCCTCAGCTTCCTGAGCAGCTGGGACTACAGATACAGGCCACCATGCCTGGCTAATTTTTTAATTTTTGTAGAGATGGGCTCTTACTATATTGCTCAGGCTGGTCTCAAATTCCTGGCCTCACTTGATCCTCCTGCCTTGGTCTCCCAAAGTGCTGGGATTACAGGAATGAGCCACCATGTCCAGCCTAAAACTGCTTAACCTTAACAAGAGACCACAGAGCCAGGATGGCCAGTGTTCATACCCTGCACATCATACTTACTCCAGTTGGGACATTTACCTAACCTTCCTCTTTCTCTGTTTCCTTAGCTACAAAATTGTGTTGGCAACAACAACAACTATATCTGCCTCATAAGGTTGTTATGAGAATTGAAATACATGTAAAGGACTTAGAACATTGCATGGCACCTAGTGGGTGATCAGTAAGTGTCAACTGATTATTAACCTGATTTTCAAAGCTTTCTATAACCCAGCCCCCACCTATCCTGATAAAACTTTCTCTCCTTTACTCGGTTTACCTCAACTTCTGCCCAAAACAAACTAGTCTTCTCACTCTCTGGGAACCCACCATGTGAGTTCCAACATCCATGCATTTGCCCATGCTGGGAACATGCCTCCTGCATAGCTAGTCTGACTCCTCTGCGTACTACACATATCCAATCCCACCTCTCCTCCCAAATCAGCTCAAATCCCAACTCCTCTAAGCTATAAAAAGTTCTCTTCTTCCTCCAAAGCCCTCTACATAGCATGATATGAGTAATTCATTGATCAATTAATCCTGTGGCATTTATGGTTTCAAATCATTCAAATCCTTTTTTTATTTGTAAGTTAATTGTTCATATATAGAGGTCCTATATCCTCGGCTAGACTAAGTCTCCTTGAGAACATCACTCCTGGCTTCCTACAGAGTGGGCATTTGAAACATCAACCTTGAATTGCATGATTGCTACATGGTGTTTTCCCAGTATGTTTTAGACACAACTGGACAAATGGCCTTAGTGAAATTTAAGGTCTATTAAAACTCTCAAGTCCAATCAAAGGATAGTATTTTAAATACTAGCTATCCCATTGAAAGCTCCAAAAACCCTCACAGTCCCTCTTTAAACAGCCAGCCTCCCAGCATTCATCCTCAGAATAGAGAAGGAAAGAATGGATCATATTCACAGTCAATGTCTTAACTCTAGGACTTGTACTTAACTGATTTTAAAAATTAAAGCTAAAAGGACTCATATGATTATGTGAAGCAGTGTCCATATCACTCAACTTAACTCTATAGAGAAATAATGACAAGCCCCAAGCAGAGGATTCAACAGTTGGACTTCCAGCTGACAACTCAGGAAAGAAGTGTCACCAACTGCCTTGCTGAGAGAACAAAAGAGTTTAAGGGTTTAATAGATGACAGGAATGTTCTTTGAATGTTTTGAAGCAAAAGGTGGCCAGTAGAACTGGGGCAACTGCCTTAGCATATAACTAGTTTTGTTTTTCCAAAAATGTTTTTAAAAATTTAGAGCTGCCCTGAACACAGCACTCTCTTCCTCTGAGCAGTCACTTGCCTAGTGTCTTAGTTTTTTTGTGTGTTGCTATAACAGAATACTGTAATATTCTGGGTAATTTATGAAGAAAAGAGGTTTATTTGGTTCATGATTCTTGTGGCTGGAAAGTCCAAAACTGGGCAGCTGCGTCTGGTGAGGGCCTTAGGCTATTTCCACTCATGGCAGAAAGTGGAAGGGAAATGAGTATATGCAAGGAGATCACATGGCAAGAGAGGAAGCTAGAGAGAAAAACCCAAGAGGCCAGACTATTTTTTAAGAATGAATCCATTCTTAAGAGCAAGAATTCACTCATCCCCAAGGGAGAGCATTAAAATCTATTCATGAGGGATTTGCCCCCATAACCCAAACACCTCCCACTCGGCCCCAGCTCCCGACACTCCTACACTGGGGATCAAATTTCAACATGAGTTTTGGTAGAGACAAATCAAACCATAGTGCCCAGCCTCACAACATCTTACTCCTAAGGCCCTCCTAAGAGGTCCTCAGAGGTTTCCTTTTATAGTCTTACTCTTCTCAAAATTCATCTGTGGTCAGAAGCCTACTTTCTGGGCCATGACTAAGGCTCACAAGCTGGGAACCCCGTTGTATAGATACCCTGCAGACTAAATTTACCCATGGTAAATTAGGACAGTCTTCTGCTCTTATAGTTACATATTGCCTGGGGCCTCTAATTCACTTCTCCAATACTCTTAAGTAAGGATTAGAACCATTTTCAAAGTAAGTTTCAACATCTGTGTCCCTGCCCTCATCATCAGCAAGCTTCTAATTCCTGTAGTGGACCTCTGCTCTTTTTGCCAATCCAAAAAATGCCAATGGGTGCTGGCAAAAAAGTGTTCAAGAAAAGCCTTCTCTCTCTTGTCAAAAGATCAGGATAGGGAAACCTATCAGGACAGAAAACTTTTAAACGAAAGTGCTCTACTACAGCCACACACCACAGAAAAAACTAAGACTTTCACCACATCTCCACCTGGAAAGGCCAAATAGCCTAGACTTCTATCTTTGCCAGACTGCAATGAGGTGCCCAACCTTATCGCCAGGGTGGTGTCAGAGAAGGCAGAGTAGGGAACCAGGACTTTCAACCCACTGGGCAGTGACCAGCCTCTCCCCCTCACACTCCCTGAAGTCTCAGTGAGACCAGGTAGGGAGGCTAGAGTCCCACTCCCACCCAGCAGTAATGAGACGCCTCTCCCCTCGCCACTAGGGTGGTGTCAGAGGAGTCCTAGTAGAGAGTTGGGATTTTCACCTCCATTCAACAGTAAAAGGGCCATATCCCTGCCTGGTCTAGGGAGACCACGTGGGAGCAGTAAGAGGCAACCCTCCTTGTTCTAGACAGGGCAGTATCAATAAAGCCTAAACTTTTAAAATTTAAATCTAGTGTAAACTGTAAGAAACTCACTGGTGAGCACACAGGCCTGGTGATGAAAGGGGCATGTGGTATCCCAGCTAGTCCCGCAGGACTGTTTTCTCAATGTGAGCGTCTCCCACCATCTTGTAAGACCTCATTCACGTGGCTACAACAGCCCTAAACTATAGCCACAACTGCAAACAGAATGCCAGTTGTAACCTGAATTTTAGGACCTGTCCACTTTGGGGAGGCAGTTGTCAGGGTCTCACTTTCCTATGTCTCCAGCTGAGTTATCTATTTCACCAAACCCAAAATCAATGCCCATTGATGCCCATGGAGTTGAGATTTTATTTTAAGTCTGTTGGAAAATCACTGGAGGGTTTTAAGTGGGATTGTTAAATTTGATTTATGTATTTTAAATTTCTCTCCTTTTGGAGAAGTGAGGATAATGGATTTGGGAAAAGGGGCAAGAATAAGGGCAAGGAGCCCCCCAAGAGCAGCAAATGGGTAGTAGACAAGGGCGACAGTAGTAGGAATAGTGAAACGAGATCAGATTTGAGACACATTTTTATAGTAGAGCCAGAAGGACTCGCTGTTGGCTTGGGTGTGGGGTGTGAAAGAAAGTGAGGAAAGTGTTTCTAGTCAGAGCAACTGGGTGGATGGTGAAACATTAACTGAGCTGAGAAAGGCCAAGGTAGGAGTGGATTTGGAGGTGAGGAAGGAACTGTGCTTTAGACATACTAAGTCTGAGATGCCAACTAGACTTCCATGTGTCACACAGAAAATAATACCATCAGTTGGGAGCTCCCTCATCTCTCACCATCTAATCTAGAACACAGAAACATCTATGTGCACCTTCTCCCTGCCCTTCCTATACTGCTGTGGAGGAAGTTCCAGGTACCAAAGACCAATCCCTCCATTTCCATTCTCCACCTTTTCTCTTTGCACCCACTCAAGGGCCTGTCTTTTAAAAACATTCTCCTCTCTCAGTTTTTGGAATATCACACTTTTCTGGTTTGACTCTCACCCCTGGGTCATATTTCTAGATCCATTTTGTTGGCTTCTCCTCCACTCCTGGATCTCTGAGCCTTGGAGAGCTGGAGGACTCATCTTTGGCTCTCTTTTCTTCATCATTCATGCTCCAACCAGGGATATCATCCAGTTTCATGATTTTTTTAAATTTTTTTGAAACAGAGTCATGCTCTGTCACCCAGGCTAGAGTGCAGTGGCATGATCATAGCTCACAACAACCTCAAACTCCTGGGCTCAAGTGATCCTCCTGCCTCAGCCTCCCAAGTAGCTGGTACTACAGCCTCACACCACCACACCCCGCTAATTTTTCTATTTTTAGTAGAGACAAGGGTCTCACTCTTGCTCAGGCTGGTCTCAAACTCCTGAGCTCCAGTGATCCTTCCACCTTGGCCTCCCAGAGTGCTAGGATTACAGGCATGAGCCACTGCGTCCAGCAGAGTTTCATGATTTTAAATGCCATTTATTCCCTTGTGACTCTTAAATTTTTATCCCTATGCCCACCTCTCCCCTAAACTCAAGACTTACTCACCCAGTTGCCTATTTGACATCTCTCCTCAGATGACTGGGGAAGAAGGGAACAGAAGAGATTTGAGGCAAGAGGAAAGATATGAAATAGAAGGCTGCAAGGGACAATCTCATCAGAGATGCATAGTAGGATTGTTGGGTGTGGTACCCACCTGATGTTTGAAGTGACACCAGCCATCCTGATTTTGCAATTTTCTCCTGCTGCTTGGAGATAGGACCAGAGAAGGCAGATGTTTACTTGGGGTCTTCAGGTAGAGTAATCCTGTTGTGAGTACTGCGTGACAAACTTCCCCAATGCCAACTTTATCATACCTTACAGGGCAGGAATTCAGGCAGGTCTCGGCTGGATGATTTTTCTGCCCCTTGTGGCATTGATAGAGGTCACGCAGTGGTTCTCAGCTGGCAAACAGGCTGGTCTGGAGCACTCAAGGCAGCTTTGCTCACATGCCTGGCACCTGGGTGGGATGGCAGAAAGGCTGGGTCCTCGGGGACCACTGACTCAAGAGCCTACATGGAGTCTTTCTAGTGTGGAAGTTCCAGGACAAGTGGACACCTTACTTGGTGAGTCCCCCAAAGCGGGGATCCCAAAGGAGCCAGGGGACAACTGCATGGTCATTTCTAAGCCAGCAGTGTTACTTCCACTGCACTCTTTTAGATACAATCTAGTCATGTGGCCAGTCCAGACTCAAGGTCACGCTGTAGAAGAGCAGGTGGAAGGACCGTCTCTGGTAAGTACAATCTGCTACCCAGAGAATGACAGAGGAGAGCCAGGAAGGAGCTATTTGCAGGGAATGATGATATCTACAATCATGACCTCCAAGTGGGTAGTGAGTTAAGGGAAGCTGATGAGCCCACTTACCGATAGGCAAAGTGTAGGGTTGAGTGGGTTGGAGGTCTCAAGGAGATGCCAGGAGGCTAGAGCAACAAGGAGTGCCTATCAGAGAATGGGACACTTGAAAATGAGATCTGGATAAAATGACTTCTGCGAATGACAGGATCCAGTGTGTGGCCATGGGAGGGGATGGTTGAATCTGGAGGGGAGGAAAAGGTTCTTGCTGGTGCAGTGTCAAGGGCAAATAGCCAAGGCGTCCTCTATTTGGACACAGAAGTCCCTGAGAAGGAGGGCCTGCACGGGGTGGGGGGAAGTTGGGCGCTGAAGTCTGTAACCAGGAGTGAGCAGGAGGCCAGCCCCGGGAATCACTGTGGGGAAAAGCAGAGAGAGCATGGCTAGGTGGCTTGATCTCTGGCCAGGAGAGGGACAGAGTCGATCTAGAAGCAGAAACTGGGGGTAGGGAGGCCACCAAGCCCACCCCCACCCAAAAGGCACTTCCACTCCAGCAAGCAGGAGCTCAGTGCTGGGGGGCAGGCCAGGCCCCCACAAAGCCAGGTGGGATGAGGATGCAATGGGGGGGCTGAGGGTGTGGGGACGTCAGCTCATTCCAGAGCCAGGCTGAGGAGCCACAGGAGGTCAGGAGGCCAAAGGCTGACCTCGGAGGCTGATGTTGGCGAGGCACAGGAGGACCCGCCCCAACAGCAGCTGGGGGCAAGGTGAGAAGGTCAAACTTGCAGCTGAATGTCTGAGGAGGTCTGCCTTCTCCCACGGCCACACGAGGATGGGCGCAGTGGGGATGAAGGGAGAGCTCCCGAGGCACCCCCTACCCCATTTCTCTCTTCTTCCCCACAAGGGCTGTCCCTCCCTTCACATGAGGACCTCAGACTTTTTGGCTCCTTGGTGGCGTCTGCAGAGTGTCAGCGACTTCTTCATCCCCTTGAAAGACTCTGCTGAGGACAGTGGTGCGCTCAGGCTTGTCTGCGGCTTTGGAGGGAGCCAAGTGGAATGTGAACAGCTTCCATCCAGCTGTGGCTGGTTTGCCCTGAAAACCTCTGGAAGCAAACACATCATGCCACAGCGAGGACTGATTTCATTCCTAAGATGCTCCTTTCTTATCTGTATGAGAAATCATGTCCCTTCTATTACTGTGACATTGGCCATGTTTCCTATGAAATAATAAGCCTGGCATGATTTTGCTAAGGAAACACCCATGCCCTCCCTGTCCTGGGTTATATCACAAAGTTTCCGTAAATGAACTGTCTTCATTCCTTCATTCAACAAATACTTAATGAGCACCTACTATGTGCCAAGCCTTGTCCTAAGCACTGTGGATATACAGTGAACAAAAGGGTGGAAAAAACAAAAACAAACTAAAAATCTCTGCCCCAGTGGAGTTTATATTCTAAGGGGGAAGATAGAAAGTATTTTTTAAAAATTATAAAACAAAGTAACAAGAGAAATAGCATGTTAGCAGGTGGGTGACAATTGCTCAGAAGAAAGAGCCAGGTGAGCTCTGGGTGGGAGCCTGTGGCTGTGTTACCGATTGTCTCCAAGTGCTTGTCCCCAAGGCTGAATCAGTGAGAACAAAGAACGAGGACAAGTGATTTGAGGAAAAGGAAAGAGAAGTTTATTAATTTGCCAGCCAATGAGGAGAGCAACAGACTAGCATCTCAAATGACCACCATCCTGCCTTTACACAGAAATACGGAGCCTTTTAAGGGGGGATTTTGGTGGTTGGGCTCAGTTCTACGTGACCAGTGTCACATGTCATGGCTTCGGGCTATCGTTCAATTATAGTTGGTGGTTTCAGTCAACCTTATCTCGGTGAGGGTGATCTCATGACCTTTGCCTGGACAGTCCTGTTGAGCCGTCTCCTGTGGTTTAAGATGCTAGAAAACAAACAGCAAAGAATATTTTCCTGCCCCTTTGATTACTGGTCTCGGGCAACAATGCAGGTTTTAATTCCCAAAAGGGTGGGGGTCTCAGAGAGACAAACCGTAAAACATTTTGCCTTCTTCAGACCTTTACCTCTGTTACAGCTGGGAGGGCAAAGCCCGGAAGAACACGCCCCGTCATGACCAGACCACTCCTGTGGAAGCCCTTGGTCCCCCTCCTGGCTGCAGCCTGGGTGGAGGAAGAAGTTTCCGTGCACCCCAGCCCCTCTCGCCTTCCAGACAGGACCTGGCTGGAGCAGCAAGTGCAGCCACCCTGTTCT
Source organism: Eulemur rufifrons (assembly GCF_041146395.1). Taxonomy (NCBI): domain Eukaryota; kingdom Metazoa; phylum Chordata; class Mammalia; order Primates; family Lemuridae; genus Eulemur; species Eulemur rufifrons. The sequence continues at coordinate 207,433,583 of NC_090989.1, forward strand.
CTCTCGGAAGGAGCCGCCACCTCAGACTGCCCGCCCTGCTCAGGGGTCCTGCTCCTCACACCTGCCCCTCGTTCTAACAGGCACCCCTGCGTCACTTGTACACATGCTCTTGGGCCCTGGGTCCACAAAGGTGGCACTTGCAACTGGTGTCTGAATCCGGGGATCTATGCAAGGACAAAGAAAGAGAGAGCAAAGCCTTCCTCCTTAAGGCTGAAGGTGCCTGAGTCATCTCCACCTGCAGTGAGTTCCTCTGGGTGGCTGGCCCCTCCTGCGGAAGCTTCCTTCTGTTACGTCCATTTGCTCGGGTTTACTCAGTGTTTCCCACCCTCCCGTCTTCTTGCTCTCTTGACCGTTTTGCTTCTCTCTGTCTCTCTGTGTCTCATAAACAACTGCTCACTGTTAGTGTATGCGGATGAGATGATGAGGAATCCTGATTTCACCCCGCCACGGACTCCCTCTCTGACATGCTGGACACGTCCCTTTGGCCTCCTTCTGTTCCACCCAGCTGGGCAGCTGGAAGATGAGCAACACTTCCGTACAGCCCAGAAATAACGTCGACTCCAAGCAGAACCCTCCTGGACTAAGATCATTTACCATAAAGAAAGACCTCCAATTGCCAACAAAAGCATCTTGTGTCAATCCCTGATGGGAAGGGGCTGCCTCATGCAAAGCTGGGCTAATTCTTCGGGGAGAAGGAAAATCACCAGAAAGAAATGAGAACATGTCAGAGGGAGCAAGAACAGCTCTTAGGAGGCCAAGTTGAAATAGAGAGCGAGTGTGCAAGAGAGAAGGAGAAGCAAAGCAGTCACAGTCATGGGCATGAAAAGAAAGGAAGATGAGGAAGTGACACTGGACCAACATGAGAAAATGGAAGCTCACAACAGAAGGCGCCGAAGAGAAAACCTGGAAGAAAACTGGGAAACAAACGCATAGCAGTTCTTTTCCTTCGGCGACTGGAATATGTCACCGGCAGAACAAACCCGGCTCAGACTAGGGGCTACATGCGTGCAGTTTACAGAAGAGCACTTCCTAGATGGGGTCATCTATTCAATCGTGCAATTTCAATCCCAAAGAAATATGTTTAGGTAAACAACAAAAAGTGCAAAAGAGTAGATACAGAGTGCCACCATTTATGTTCATTAGTGTGTACATAGACAAGCACATTAATACACACACACACACACACACACGCACACGTTTGTGTGAATGTAGGTCATATCTGCTAGGAAAGCAAAGCAATCGATAACAGGCCAGGCACAGTGTCTCATGCCTGTAACCCCAGCACTTTGGGAGGCTGAGGTGGGAGGATCACTTAACCCCAGGAGTTCAAGCCTACAGTGAGCTATGATTGCACCACTGTACGCCAGCTTGGGCAACAGAGCAAGACCCTATCTCAAAAAAAAAAAAAAGAAAAAGAAAAAGAGAGAGATGCAATTGATAGCAGAGGTTGCTTGAGGACAGGGGTCACAGGGTAACTTATACTTCATTGTATACCCTTTTAAATATTGTATATGTCTTTTGAATGTTGTTTATATTGCTATTAAAAATAGAGATAGAGGAAGAAAAATAGATAAAATATTGTTAAGCCCCCTAAAAAACCCAAAGGTATTTTCTAAGCTGCATATAAGAATAAACATCAAGGTGAAGGAAGTGATCTACAAGTTAATCTCATTCAAAACCCTACAGCCCCCATATTACCTCCAAGTCTCAACAGAATGAGCCATGAGATGAGAAAGTACGATGCCACAAATGAATCGATTCCAGCTTCCTTCCCTTTGATCCACTTGGGGGCAAATCTGGACTTGAAGATATATAAAATAAAATGATTTGCTCAAATGTGAATGCTCTCAGGGTTTGCGCATGTGTGTCATATGGAATAATAAATCACGGAATGTCTACAAAAGTAAAGAACTTGGTACCACTGTGCCTATTTTTTTTTCAAAGTAGCTAATTGTGGTTTCTTCATGTCTCAAGATCATAAAAGTTAAAACGTCCTAAACCCTGCATTTCTACAACCGTTGAAGTGGATTGTGACCCAGATGGTGGTGAGTGTCTCCTTGTTCCTCTTAACCCACCCTGACACCTCTATTTCTTGCTGGAAGCCTCAGGTCTGTTTCTCAGCATTAGCACTTTCTTTTCATTCCCCACGAACCATGGCTTTACGTGTTGGACAGCGAAGAATTCCAAAGTAGTGAAAGCTGTCCTCAGCAGATTGATTCCAGCTAAGGGCAAAAATAAATAAGACCTTTGCCTCCACACCAACCTAAAGTACCACGTTACTCACCCTGACAGTAAACGAGCCAAGAACACAAAGGGCAGGGATGTATGGAGTTGAGAACACAGGGCAGGGATGTATAGAGTTGAGAACACAGGGCAGGGATGTATGGAGTTGAGAACACAAGCCGTTACAACAAGGAAAATCACTACATGCGGGAAACAGACTTTGTATTCGAAGTTTCTCACATTGTGTGAGAAAGTCTGTCAGGGGCTGGTCTTTGCTTTGGGCTTCTCCCCCAACATTCCTATTTTTGGTAAGCAGTAATTCACACCATTTTCTGGAAGGTTTTTGACTTGGCTGGGGAGTGGGACAGATGGCCCCGGGATGTTCCCTGAGCTGCTCCTGGGAGCTCAGCTCCCTGAGTCGGCCTGCACTCCCTCAGTGGGGTGCCCCAAACAACATTCTGTTTGTGGGAATCTTGCAGCTCTTTCTCTGGAGGAACTTGGCTACTTTCTGCCCTTGAAGATTCTTTTCCTTCAAGCACATGTGCAAGACACCAGAGTTGCTTCACTTAAGCAATGTAATTTTCCCTAAACCCCAAGCAAAGATGGCTTTGCAGCCAGCGGGAGCCACAGACACAAAACAGCCCCATAGAATCGTCTAAACTGGAAATGCCGGCCCTTGGGGAACAGCCCTTCCAAGGCAGTGATGAGTTCAGAGAAAAGAAGCAATTGTTACAACAGTTTTCCTCCAGCCTCAGACACAGGTTCTCAGATGACGGTGTAAGCAATTGGAGAGGAGCCTATTTCTGCCACCTTCCTTATATTGGTCCCCTGTTAGTCTGCTGTATTTAGGCCACCTCCCTAGTTAAGGCCCTTTAAAAACTCTCACCTGCATAATTGCATCCCCGTTATAACTGGCCCACTTGCCTTAAGCATTTCTGTATTCCAATATGCCAGCTAGCACCATAGCAGGCAGCTGCGGTCAGCCCACGCCCGACAGACAGCCTTTCCATCAATCCCTGCTGCCAAAACCCTTGCTGCATTCAGCCTCCAGTCACCCCCTGTGGAGTCATCACTACTTCTCCCTCAAGCTACAGACGTTACAGCTGAAACCTAAATGACCAGAAAGAGTCGGTCCACTGGAGAGCTGAGCAAGTGCATTCCAGGCAGCGGGGAAGGCATGTGCAAAGTCCCTGAGGCTCGAAAGAGCTGACGAGATCAAAGAACATGCAGAGGGCAGTGTTGCTGGAAGGCTCTGAAGGAAGGGGTCGTGGTGGCTTAATATGGGGCAGGAATGAGAGTCAGGGCCAGCTCAGGCTGCCAGAGAGAAGAGTGTGGCTCTCTAGTCATGGAAGGGCTTCATGCCTGACACTGACATCACCTAGTTTCTGTTGGAAGATCCCAGTGGCTGCTGCATGGAGAATGGATTAGGAGGGTCGGAAGTGAGGGCTATTGTAACAGTCTGAGGGAAATGGTGGAGGCTTGCAGAGGACTGGCGACCATGAAGGCAAAGAGAAGTCAATAGACTCAAGGCATATGTCGAAGGCAGATCAGAAAAACTTTGCTGGTGGATCAGATGGGTGGGGGTCACCTGGACTGAGGAGAAAGAGAAGGAGAAAACCAAGATTAACTCCTGGGTCCCTGCCTGGGACAACTGGGAGAGTGCTGTGGTTTGAATGCTTGTCCCCTCCAAACACGTGTTGAAACTTAATCCCCAGTGTGGCAGTATTGAGAGGTGGGGCCTTTAACCAGTGATTGTGTCATTAGGGGTCTGCCCTAATTAGTCCATTCACGGATTGATGGGTTAATGGGTTACCATGGGAGTGGAACTGGTGGCTTTATAAGACGAGGAAGAGAGACCTGAGCTAGCACATGAGCACGCTCAGCCCCTTTGCCATGAGATGTCCTGAGCCACCTCAGGACTCTGCAGAGAGTCCCCACCAGCAAGAAGGCCCTCACCAGAGGCGGCCCCTCCGCCCTGGGCTTCTTGGCCTCCATAACTGTAAGCAATACACTCCTTTTCTTCATAAATTACCCAGTTTCAGGTATTCTGTTATAAGCACCAGAAAACTGACTAAGACAGGGAGGGCAGCAACTTTGAGACTGTGAACACGGTTGGAGAAGCAAGTGTCAGAGTAAAAAATCTTGAGTTTGGTTTTGGATGTGAAAAGTTGGAGACACCCAAGGCAGTTGACTATACATAAATGGACCCGGACCTCTGGAGAAAGATCTGGGCTGGAAACAGAAACCTGGAAGTCCGGCGCCCACATGTGGATGGTCTTCCACACCACAGCAGTGGGGAGGGTGGCCTTTGCAAGTCGCCCTGCCGACAGCTGAGCTTGCCGCTAAATTGCCCCATGTGGCCATGTCTCCACGTACCAAGTAGGCTCACAAGAAAATCCTCTCTCCTACCAATCACTGAGAGATTTTGCTAGCTATCTTTTCCAACATGCTCTGAGCTTCTTAAGGGGATGTGAAAAATGATTGGTTTTGAAATCCAAAGTATGAGAAAAGCCTAGTGAAAATGGGAAGGGCCCAGTCTTACAAAACCAAAATGGTTCCCAGTTGCTGGAGCGATTTCCAGGCCCCTCCGCCCACACAGGAGCCATCTGCTGATGGACCAGCCAGTTCCAGCCAGGGGGAAAGCGGATCATCTATCTAACAGCATCTGATATCAGCACCCGAACTTCCTGCCCCTCCTCCAAAAGATCCCTCCACACCCCCTGCCCCCGCCCCAGAAGGAGACTCTGTATTACAATCACGAGCCCGAGAAGGGGCCCGGCTGGGAGGATGTGCTGAAAGCAGCCGAGAGAGATTGATGTGGGGAGCTGGGCTGCCCCAGGCATGTGTTCACCATCTGTCAGGCGCAGGGAGCCCTGCCAGCCCTACATGGTTATTCAGTATTAAAAGAATATTCTTTAGTTTGACTGACACCCTGGGCAGCCTCGGCCAAGACGGTTGGGCTCTGGGATCCAGATGGGACGGAGGGGCCTCTGCTCTCCTGAGGGAGATGCCTCCGGAGGGCTGGGCCACCCAGGGTACTGGGGGTGGGGGGCTCTCCGGGCCGGGAGGGGAGTGTGGCTTGGCCAGGGCTGGGCAGGCCTGGGCCTGAGCTGGGACTTTTATGTGTGGCTCAGTTTCAAAGACAAGGGCGGGCCTGAAAGAAAATGTTCTTCACACATTATCCTTGCTCTATAGATCCTTCGGAGAACAGTAATGCCGGGCTTGCAGGGTGCCTCCTGCCACAGAATAATCAACTTTAGTCTTTTTTCCTGAAAACTTTTATATATAGATAAACATTGCTCATTGATTTCAGGCCAGACCCAAGAATGGACAGAGGGCTCCTTTTCAGTGCTAGCCCCAAATAGCCAGGTTTCCCTCCCTGCAGCCACCCTCCTCCAGGAAGGATTACGTGTCCCCTCCGCACTGAACTCAGGCATGGCCAAGTGATTCGATTTGGACAATGGAATGTGGGCAGAGGTGATACATGCCACCTCTGGGTGGAAGGACACAAAGCCAGCACGTAGTTAGCCTTGACTCTTTGCCTCTGCCACACCTGAAGCCTGGATCCAGGGCAGAGCTAACACGGAGCAGAGCGGCAGAGCCATAACGAAGCTATGATGTGAGTAAGAAATGAACCCTCCTTTTTAAACCACTGAGATTTGGGTCTGACCATTTATGCAGCAACACCCAGCTTATCCTGACTGATATGCGCCATCTGTACACACCCTATGTGGTCTCAGAAGTTCCAACTGACAGTTGGAAAAATACCTCTGCAGCACAACATTTGGAAGGAAAACTGGAAGAGAAAATGTATTTATTGCCACATTAGGTTTTCACAACTAAGAACAGCACCAGGCCTGGGATCACAGTGACGTTTGCTTAAGAGTCATTGTGTTTGTGACAGAAATTAAAAGCTGGAGACACAGGCAAAAGCCCCCCGACCAGTGACAGCGTGTAAGAGTTGGAGATTCGGGGCAAGGTGAGAGGGTCGGGCAAAGCATGTGAGTTATTGAAACAGGGCTCTGCTTTGCTCACGTCGGCTCTTTTTCAGTATCAGACTGTATCTAACGCTTCCATCTTGGTGTTTGATCCAATCATGGAGTGGTAAAAATCACATGTTAACAGTAGTGCCAATTTTGGTTAATGAAGGAAAAAGACTTCTGCTCCTTTGAACCAATTCCAAGCTATCGTCAAGTCCTTCAAGTATGAGCACTGCCTGCAAGCCGACCCCCGGAGCCCTCGCCGAGAACATTGAGATTTGCCTGTGGCCGGGGCCAGGGTGCGGGGGTTGGGGGGGTCCCATTTGGTAACCAGGACATTTCCAACTTGGCTGCCAAAAGCCGAACCTCTTTCTGGTGAGCGGTTCCCCTGAGATGCCAGAGTTGGCGAGCAGAGCCCAATCTCACATTTCCCATCGTGGTGTCAGCTGCCCGGAGAGTGGGCTTTCCCGCTTCTAAAAGTGGCTCCGAGAAACCTGCATCTGATTTAGCATTCAGCTTACAACTCAGCACTCCTAACAGGTTGAAGTCGTACGAAGTGGCGCACAAATGCTGTTTACATGAACACACATGGCTGCGTGTGGCAAATGGCAAATGTTCCTCCTGCCACGAGGAGGGGCTGCTCCAGGGCATTTCAGGCGCTGGCCCAGGGTGGGGGGGATGTCTCACCACCTCGCAGTGACATTCTGTGGCAGAGGCAAGGACAGCCCAGATGAGTGCTAAGTGGTTCCTGAATAAAAAAAAAAAAAAATGTTTGCCATAAAAGCAACACAACTTTTTAATTTTTTCTTTCTTTTTTTCTTTTCTTCCTTCCCAGTATCAGCATCTGAGGCCATTTGTGCCCCGCCCCCCACTTCCCTAGAGATGCATGCACACACACCCTCTGTCCCCTGCACTCAGAACTGCCCCATGGTCTTGCCTTTTTTTCCCATGAATAAGCTTCAATTTCATAGCAGCAGGGGGAAAAAAAGTGCTGGTATCAAAGTCTAACACTATCTTTGAAATTAGTTAATAGCAATACAAAAGAGAGCATTTTATAAAAAGTGTTCATTATCACTGTACTTTAAAACACCTTAGACTGAAGCTTACGTAAATGAGGGGACAGATGAGGAAGTCACCTCTGAAACACCTTGGTGTGCATATAGCAACCTGCAGACAGGTTTTGAAGGTTAAAGCCTCCCGCAAGGCTTGCTGTGTCCCACATGCAGAGCTGCAGCGGGGCTTCTCTTGTAGTTTTCATCGAAAAGGGTCTTGGGCCTTAATTCTTCCCTCTGCATCCTTGGAGGTTAAAGCAGTGAGGCTTCGTGAGGTTAAAGAGGAGACATTGTTTCTATCCCTCTTGCCTCCCCACCTCGGGCCCTCAGGTGCTCTGAGGGACAGAGCCATAGCTAGGAGCCCGCAGAAGCCACTCCCATGATGGGACCTGATTTGGGGAGTTGCTTGGATGAAGTACCACCCATGGGTTGTGTCTTGAGGCAATGCAAGGGAAACTTTCCCTTAAAATCATCCAGACCTGCTAGCCTGACATTGCATCATGGGGAAAGGCCATTTGGGGGGGCTTCTGGTTCCTATTATGCACTTAGCCCCAGGAATAGGAAAACCTGCTATGGGTCAAAGACCAAACATTGCCTAAGGGGGGGGGGGCAGTGGGGCCCAATGGTTAGGGCCAAGATCCTGGAAACAGAGTCCTAGCTGTGTGACACAGGCAAGTTACTTAGCTTTTCCTTTCTCTTTTCCGTAAACTGGGCACAGGACAATCCACCCCTTGGACTTGGCGTGACAGAAAAACAATACAAGGTATGTCTCATGCTTATCTCCAGCACCCGGCCCCTAGAAAGGTTTCAATGAGCTCTTTTCATTCTTAGGAGATAGAACCTTAGTGAGAGGCTATAAATAAGCCGGAGCAAAAGCTCCACACTCGCTTCTCCTGTGGTTGATGTGGTCAGACGGGGCCAGGCAAGGAGGAAAGGAAGGGCCAGCTGCCCAGGGTCGCTGGACGCCAGGCACAGGGCAGAGGGCAGACAGAGCCTTGGCAGGGGTTGTGGTTCCGGGTCTCTGTTCTCTTGCTAGCCCTCAGCAGGGTCAAAGTGAGAATTAAACGAGACAGTGTGTAGGAAGCAGGCCTGGCACATTGTAAATGCTCCACTACTGTTACAGAAATTAATATTTTTGTCATACGATGAACTCCTCAGGGACTGAGCCAGTCCATATTGGAAGTTCACGACCCGGGAGCTCCACGAGCCCTCCCCATCAGCCAAGACCCATGATCTTTGCCTCTCTTCCTTGGAGTCTCCTCCTGGAGCCTCCTACCTTCAGAGCAAGGCTCGCCTGTCCTTCTCCCTTTGGGAGAGTTATCCCTGGCAACCTGGCACTGGCACGCTCCATCTCAACATTACAGTCACCATTTCTCAGGAGACTGGGATCCTTATGCAAAGGGATTTGGAGGCCTTGCCCAATAGCCTAGAATTTGGGGGGTAGTGGGCATAAAATTTGGTTCTTCATCAGATATTGCCTTAACCTGGACCAAGAGTTGGCAGGAATTAGTTAAGGTAAGGAGAGGGGGCTGAGGACGGGACAGCCGGGACATGAGGGACTGGGGCTGCCGAGTGGCACAGGCATTCCTGCTCTGGCAGGGACCTCCAGGACAACGTTGACTGCACTGGTGACCACAGATAATCCCCAACTCATTTGCAACCTCAGGAGGAAAGAGTTTAATATTTCATTTTTGTGTTAAGATGTGACTCACAGATCTTTCATAGATATCCTTTAACACTGCGGTCCCCAACCCCCAGGCTGAGGACCGGTACCAGTCTATGGCCTGTCAGGAACCAGGCTGCACAGCAGGAGGTGAGCATTGGGCAAGCAAGTGAAGCTGCATCTGTATTTACAGCTGCTCCCGGTGGCTCCGCCTCCCATCAGATCAGCAGCGACACTCGAGTCAGCATTATGGTGGGTTGTATAATTATTTCATTATATATTACAATGTAATAATAATAGAAATAAAGTGCACAAAAAATTGTAATGTGCTTGAATCATCCTGAAACCATTCTTCCCCTGCCCACCATCCCCAGACAGCCCATGGAAAAATTGTCTTCCATGAAACTGGTCCCTGGTGCCAAAAAGGTTGGGGACCACTGCTTAACAGATTATGGAAGTTCCTCTCTATTCCTAATTAGAGAGTTGGGTTTTTAGTCATAGGCAGGTACTGGATTTTACTTAATGCTTTTTCAGGATATGTTACGATGATTAGATTACATGGGTTTTTTTTCTCCTTTCTTTATTAATGTGATGATTATGTTGAATGTGAAACCAGCCTTACATTCCTAGAAAGAAGAGCTCACTTGTTCATTATGCATTATCTTTTTTATATGTTTGTATGCTATTTGCTGCATGTCTGTTCATGAGAGATATAGGCCTGGATATTCCTTTCCTTCTAGTGTCCTTATCAAGTTTTGGTATCAATGTTATGCCAGCCTCACAAAATGAATTGAGAAATGCTCTTTCTTTTTCTATTCTCTGAATAGTTTCTGTAATATTGATATTATTTCTTCCCTAAATATTGAGACTACTTATTGACATTTGTGGTGATTTTTAAAAATATGTCCACAAATCCTTTGATGCTCTTCTCTTCAAGAGATGGAGCTTAATTCTCTCTCCCTTGAGTGTAGGCTGCACTTAGTGACTTTCTTCTAGTGAGTGGAATGATGGCATGTCACCTCCAAGATCAGTTGATAAAGACTGCAGCTTCCATCTCGGGTTTTCTCTCTCCGTCTCTTCATCACCCACAGTGGAGAATCCGTCTCCCGTGCTGGGAGCAGCCCTGTGGAGGAGGAGCCAAGGCCACGCAACAACCATGTGGGTGAGCTTGGAGCAGTTTCTCCAGCCTCAGCCATCAGCTCAACTGAAACCTCATGACAGACCCTGAGCCAGAACCACCCAGCTGAGCCACTTCCAGATTCCTGACACTCAGAAAGTAAGTGCGATAATAAATGTTTGTTGCTTTTAGCTGCAAAGTTTTGGGGTAATCTGTGCTGCAGCAACAGATCACAAATATTCTAGTTAAGAAGCTCTTACACTCTCTTAAACTCATTTCATGCTTGCTATTGGTAATCTTTACATTTTGCTGGAGCACACCCTACATTAACTTCCTAAAAAGAGTATAAAAGTAGTAAAATTTGTCAGTTCTTGCAAGTTTGAAAATGTCTTCATTTTATCCTCACACTTGATTCATAGCTTGGCTGGATATAGAAACCTGGGATGAAAACGAGTTTTCCTCAAAAGTGTGAGGACATTATTTGACTGCTGTCCAGCTTCCAGCAATGCTATGGGGAAATTCAATGTCATAATGGCTCTCATTTCATTGCATGTTAGTGCTTTTTCTTCTCCTTCTAGAAGTTTCTGAGATAATATTTTTATCACCAAAGTTATGAAATTTCACAGTGAGTGTTTTTTCATCAATTATGCAGGGTGCTTTCAGTCCACAGCAGCAGAACTTTCTGTGATGGTGAAAACATTTATCATTTGCATTGTTCAATATGGTAGCCACAAGCCACATGTGGCTACTGAGCACTTGAAATGTGGCCAGTGCACCTGAGGAACTAAAATTTTAACTTCATTTAATTTCAATTAATTTTAGTTTTAATTTAGTTAACCATGGTTACTGTAATGGCTACCATATTGGACAGTGCAGATTTAGACATTCATATGTAAGTTCTGATAAAATGTCTTCTTATTTTTTATTTCTTTTCCCTTCTCTGGTTTCATTTTCAGAGTCATGATTTTCATAAACCCTTGATTGCTTCTCTTAAGTTTCTTACATTGTATGTTCTTTTTTCCACCTCTGCCTTTTTGTTCTTCCCTTGGAACATTTCCTTTATTTTCTATTGCAACTTTTCTATTGATGTTTTTATTTTGCTTTTTTCTTTAAGTTTCAAAAGTTTTCTTGTCATCTAGTTGTTTATTTTTAAAGGATCCTATACTTGACATATGAATGTATTATCTTACTTTATCTTTTAGAGATTTTTTTTGAAGTTTTCATGTGTTCTATACATTTTCTCTTTCCTCTAAGTCCCGTTTTCTCTGTCTCTGTCATGTCAGTGGTGCTCCTTAAATGTCTGATAATCTGGGGCTATTTGCTCACATTTAAGACTTAAGTGCTAAAATTCTTATTGAATTTTGGGTGGGGGGGGGCAGAGCTTCTCAACTGATGGGATTCCCTTCAGAGTCATCAGGTAACAAGCCAACTCTCTTGATGGAGGTCCCTCAAATGTCAGTGTCGGGAGGTCTTTTCTCTGGGGCCATTTAGTTTCTTAAGAAAAGAGTCCTCCAATCTCGTGCCTGCAGGAGGGCAGGGCAGGTCCATGGTGTGTGTCTGCCTTCTGACGTTTCTAAGAGCAGAGAAGGTTAACAAAGCTGGTGGCCCCACTGGTCAATAGGAAGACATTCACTTTATCCTCCTATTTTTAACTCTGCCTCTGACCCTCTTCTGCACTGTGCTGCCTGGTGTGCCATAGCCCAGAGCAGATCTGCTCAATTTCTCTAAAAGACAAGCCTTCAGCCTCTTCAGGAGAGAGGGTGGTAGTTGCCTGGGCGAATGGGCACCTTCATCGAGACCTTTGTCAACCCCTTGGTTTTTGGCTCCACTTTCCATGGTACCTGGTGCCTTTGAGACCTGACATGTTCTGGGGGAAAAGAAGCTCCTTCTCACCTGTTTCCCTCTGCTGACATTCAGGATGGACATTTTGGGCCTGTTCTGTCCATACTCCTTCTCTAGCAGTTCTCTGCCTTTCAAAGACTTCCTGGAATCTCTCTTCTGCTATGTTGGCCCTTGTGGATTTTACCTTTGTATTTCCTTTATTGTCATCCCAGTGAGTTTTTTGGAGGAATAGGAGATTAACACATGTGGTTCATCCACCACGTCTGATAAGAAGCCTTCTTTGTCTTGAGTCCAGTTCGAGCTCTCGCCATGGCTTTGCTCCATCCCCTCGCCCCACCTACCTGCCGGTCTTCCTCCTGTGTATTCACACAGACCTTTAGCTGCAGCCAGAGCTGCTCTCATTTCCAACTTCCTTCTTTTGAAAGCTCATTGCCTCCTTTGCTTGGTATCCCTTCCATATTTATTTTTTATTAATTTAACCTCAAATCCCACTGTCTCCTTGAAGCATTCAATGACTTGTTCAGCCCATAATAAAATTTTTATTCTCAAATTCTTTTTAGCACCTATGGCTTGTGCTTATATTCTAACCCTATTTATTTGTTTATTCACGTATTCATTTCTTTACTTGTTAGTTGGGAACTTGTTTCCAGAGTCTTTTAGGTGATTTATTAGGGTACATAAAATGAAGTCTATAACCCACAGGGGAATCATGTAGGAGAGAAAAGGGCAAAGCTAGAGTAGAGATGGAAAATGGAACCAAGAAGGAACCAACGTAACAGCACATACTGTCACATATTGAGACCTATGTGCTCAATGGGTGCACCTAAAAATCAGCTTCAAGCTTTCTAGCAGTCAGTATGAACAGGGAAATTTGATCGTTTATTAAAAAATGAATCTCTAACGTGATGAAATCCACCTCAGGGAATTCGATAATCCGGTCTCTGCCTACCGCTCAGGAGAATGACGTGGCTCTATTAAGTGTTTTCATGAAGGGGATCTGTGTACTAAACGGCACCTCACTGTACCATCTCAGAGCACGGGAAGGTGGACTCCATGTGACTATTGTGAAAGGGTCATTGAGCTTTCCTTGCTAATATGGTAGAAGAAAACTGCCACACTCTTTCATCAGAGAATGCTTGATGTCCTTGTCAGCAACAAGACACTGGACCTCTGCCAGGAGGCATTTTCCCTGGGACACCAGCAGTGTTTCATGGACAGACCTGAGTTACAGGCCCAGCTTGTCACTTTCATGCAAATCCCTAGTTTTCTCTGAAATTCAGTTTTCTTCCTTGTAACACGGAGATATACTCGGGACTGCCAGCTACTCAGGACTAATATGAGAATCAACTGAGTCAATATCCAAATACTGCGCAAATTTTAAAATACTATACAAAGGCAATGTATCATTATCTTCTTATTGTCCCTGATTTTTCCTGAAGTCTAAATTACCCTTTTGAGAAGCTCTATGTCAAACCTCACATGGTTTGAAGATGCTAAGGAAACACACCCATGGCACACTACAAGGCCTTACAACAGATCAGGCTGAACTGTGTCCTGAAATATAAGCCACCTCCCAGCTTTGAATGCCGTGAGCTTAGAACAGAGACCCTAACAGCAGATGCTTAATGCATGTGGAAATGAGGTCAGTGAAGATGGCAACTGTGCCAGGTTGTACAGTTCAGTGCCCTTCCTCATTCACTATCGCACTAGATGCCTACAACACCAGCGAGGTACATATCAGTACTCTTGACTTACAGAGAAGTGAAATGAATTGTTCAAAAATCAGTTAGTAAGTAGTAGGGCACTTCTGAGTCCTAAATCTTGTTCAGTGTCCACCACAGTCTAAAGAATTTGTCCATGTAGGGACTATAGTGAGAGTTGGATAGACAGAGTCCTCCACCATCTATAATAGACACACACACACACACACACACACACACACACAATAAAGGACCCCTCACAGTCCAGTGGCTCTAGGAATAATTGTGACAGGAACAAAATGTCAGTATAACAGTAATAAAAATGAAACCTTCTTTTGGGGCATGGGCTGGACAAGTTCTTTAAATTTGGTTTAAAGCTAGATTGAAAGAAAGATGCTTCATAAGATCTTTGTTTAAAACCTTGGCATACAAAGTCCTTTGTTTAGCGTCTGCTTCATGCCGCAGGAAAAGAATATTGTCTTTCTTGAGCTTTGGTAGAAGTTCCTCTGCTCTCAAACAAGCCACTTGAAACATCTTGGGGTAGGGGGTAGAAGCAAAAGAAAGCTCTGTTTTCCCACAAGGACCACCACTTAAAATGCCAACGGCTCCTCCCCCACCCAAACTGCTGGGCACACAGGAATCGCCCACTCATGGGTCACTGTGGGAGGCAGCAGGAGATGGAGGGTAGAAGGCAAAACCCACTTATGGTCACACAGTTTTGCCTCATGGCCAGCGCCCATGTGACCGACAGGGTGCCTGAGCCTGGGATACAAGCGGACAGGCACAGAGTTGCTGGGATTTCCGCTACTGTGGCTGGCTAGTATTTAAACCAACCTTCCCACTGGAGACAACCAGAAATACCAATTTCAAAAAAAAATTTTTTTTCACCTGTTAAAAACATCAAAAAACTGATAATTATCAGGCCAAACCTAAATGAAGCCAGAATCCTGAAGAGATAGCTGAGTTGTGAAGCTCTGCCCTGGAGGTGTTTGCTGTGAACTCCAGCACGTTTGAGCTCCAATTTTTACGGCCTCCTGGAGCCCTGGGGAAGAAGATGATACCTCAGGACCACCCAAGGTAAGACATCTAATAGAATAGTGCGACCCACAAGCCTGCTGCCCCGCCCCTCCCCCAGGGACTGTAAAAAAAAGCTGCTGCAGTGCTGAGCAGAGCAGGGGGAGGGAGCATGGTATCCGCAAGGCAGCCAGCCCTCTGCATCTGCAGCCAAATCCACGAAACCTCAAGCTGTGAATCTAGTTAAAAGCATTCCAGATGGATGGTGGCCTCAGGTGACAGAGGTAAGCACAAATGCTCTCTGAAGAACCCTCCCTCACTCTAAGCCTCAGAGGGTTCCCACAAATAACTGTCTAAGCACACAAGAAATATCTTGAGTGAGAACCAGTGGAAACCAAGTCGAGGCGCCAGGCATTCATTTAAAGCTTACGGACCCTATCACAGAAGAGCCACCATTGACCACACCTGACCACACCAAGACCTGAGAACATTTTAGCCAAAAGGAGAACAGCCCATTAGAATAGAGAGCATTGTCCCCAGAGAGCAGAGTCACACTGGCGCCTGACCAATAGCTTAGTTCCCTGAAATTTAAAGTTCCTGGAAAATGAGAGAATGCCCTTGGGTTGCTCATCCACTTCCCTTATCCCCAACTGTCCTCACACTCACCTACATCACGAGAGAAGTGACCACCTCCTTACACTTCCAACTGGCAGGGCACTTCTGCCAGTCTCAGAATAAGCAGCCCACCCCCCACATTATGGAACCCCAGGGTCTGCCGGGCTCCTATAATTCATTATCCTGCAGAATTCATCCGCCTGAAGTTCATTCCTCAACACTAATGCATTTTCTGCTAATCTGACCAGTTTGGCTAATGGTGGTTAAAAACTATTTTCATGTGCTTCAAGATCTGTATGCTCTTTTGTGAATAATCATTTTCCATTTCAGTAGCAGTGTCCACAGCCCCAGGAGACCCAGCTCAGGGTCCCTCCGTTTTCTTCATTCCTACACTTTTCACCTGCACTTGAGTCAACCACCCACAGCACTACCGCCTCCCGGAGCCAAGCAGAGCTCCCCTGGATTCCCTCCTCCAGCCAACCCCCCACAGCTCGGCGCCCTTCCACCTTCCCACTGCCATCGAACTGGCTGTGTACCCCTTGTGGACTTGAGCTTTGGGACTTCGTCCCTGCACCTCTCTTTGCACAGATTTCTCTACCCAGCCTGAGTTCCTGATGGGTCACTGTAACACTGCCCCACTCCACTGCCCTCTATCCTGGCACTAGCCCCTAGTTTTTACTTTGGGCAATCACCCCTCTCTCACTATCAATGCATGAGGTGGGCATGTGACCAGGCTTTGCCAATTAGGGGACAGCATCTCCTGGCCACAGTGATTGGTCCAGGAGTGGAATGTGATCCAACCCAGGCCAACCAGAGCCAAGCGGTTTAGCATAAGCTCTCTTGCTACACAATCACTAAGAGGGGGATAGACTATCTTTCCATCCCTTACCAGGTGAGAAACCTTAATGGCAGCAATCAAGATCTAAGTCAGGAGCAATTTTGATACTACTTGCAAAAAATGTCTTGAAAAAGCCAGAGTCAAGAGTTGGAGAAAGAGAGAATTCCTGATAATATCATTTGATCACCTGGATCCAGCCTTGGCTAGACACTACCCCTGCTCATCCCTATCAAAAATGCAAGTACAGTCCTCACTTTCTCTTTAGGCCAGGCTGAATTGGATTTTTGTCACTTGCAACCTGACTGATTAACTCAACAATACTGGCTCAACTCCTTCATCCACCTCACCCTCCCTAATGTCACAGTTGCCATCCCTGGATCACCTGTCCTGTTAGTCCTGCCTCCAAGCACATGAGGTTACCTGGAAAAGCTGTCTATAGGACCAGTAGAGTCCACTGCAGCTTCAGGCTACCATCAGCGGGTGGTTTGCCCCACTACCTGCCTGTTTATCTGTAATCAGTTCACAAGTGCCATGATCTTCTCGTGCAAACTTTTTATTGATCATTCATCGAGGGCCAAGCTTTATGTTCAATCCTGGGGAATCAGGTGAACAAGAGTTAAGATTTCTGTTCTCATGGGGTTGCCTTCCAGTCAGGGAATGGGGGAATCAGGAACAAACAAATTAGCCAAAGAGGAAACAAAAGATTTTCAGGAAGTGATGCTATGAAAGGAAGAAAACTAACATGAAAAAGAATCCAACATCCACAGGGAGGTTAGAGGAGCGCTCTTTGCCAGTTCGCTAACCTTTGCGCTAAGACCCGAATGACAAGCAGCAGCCGTGCAAAGCCTGAGGCAGGAGTGTCCTTGGTAGAGAGGCAAGAAGGAGCAAAGGCCCTGAGGTGGTGACAAGCTCAGTGGGTCTGAGAAACACACAAGAGGCCAGTGAATTGTGAAAAGTGGCAGGAGAACAAAATGCAAAATTAAATAGATTTACATGCGTACAAAACATTGCTCAGAGATTGGCATGCAGCGTATACTCAGTAAAATAGTATTTCCTTCCTTTCTCTGGTCAATGGTATTCAAATACTCCCAGGCTTCCTGCACTGAAAGTGTGGTCATACCTGGGGTCATACCAGTGGGCAGAGGTATGACCTTCCAGATCGTGCAGGAAGACCAGGGCAAGGCACTGGACTTCCCCCCAACCCCATGGAAAGCTGGTGGAGGGTTGCAAGCAGGGGAATGGCTCGTCTGAATCATGCTTTTAAAAAATCATTTTGGCTACTGTGTGCACAATGGATTTTTGGGGAGTGAGACCCCTTGGGGGCTAACACAGTAGTAAGATGGGAGGGGACAGTGGCTCACGCTAGGGTAGTGGCCATGGTAGCAGCTGGACTATAGAGAAAGGGGTGGACAGGATGTACGCTGGATGTAGAGCTCACTGAACTTGCTGATGGACTATGTAGCCTTCAGTGTCCCACCATATGCCCCAACTGTGGCTTCTCACTGCCACATCTGCATCTCTGGCCTGAGGGCTTTCCCCTAGAACCTCAGAGGTGACTCCCCAGATGTATCCCTGGCAGGTGGCAGGAAGGCCTGAGGAATAACACATACCTGCCACTCCCACTAGCAGCCCTGAATCAACTGCTCTCAAGATTTGGTGCATAAATTCCCCAGCGCCCTTGCCACTTGGGTTTGAAAATTCTGGGCTATGTTTCCCTGAGTTTCCCCATGGGACTGGGCTCTTTAGTGCTCACCCTTTATTGGCCACCTTCCTCTCAGGTCCCTCCAGGAGGATGGGTAGCAAGTACCAAGCCCCCTGGTGGCATTCATAGGCACAAGGTCAGCCCAAGGGCCCTTCATTAGTCCTCAAGTGATAAGGGCCCAGACCTTCTTAGCTGCTGCCTCAGTTCTCCCCTTCTCCACCTGCAAGGAGGCATCAGAATGCTGAGTTCTGGAGGAGCTTAAAGGCTTCACCTACTTTAAACTTCTCCCTCCTTCCTATGCTCAGCCTAAAAATTCAATTAGAATCACACCTCTGTTTTAGACAATGTGTCCACATCAACACCCCTAGAGAAATGGGACAGGGGAGGCCACATTGAGTTCATCAGCCACAAGAATGTGCCGCTTCCAGCTGGGTTACAAGATTAGCAGCAGCCTTCAAAAGAGAACAGAGACTCTGGGGAAAGGAAGACAGCAAACACTCCAAGTGGAAATAGTGGTTATCCCCAGGGGCTATGTGGGATTTTCCCCCTTTTCTTGACTCTACTTTTTAAATTATCGAAAATGTACAATGTGTATGAGAAACAAGGTAATCACAAAGATTCTAAGTATCTCCCCACAGGTACTGACACTTTACAGTGGAGAAAGCAGCAGACGTCACTTAACCAAGTGATAAAGGCAACTTTCTAGTAATTGTGCACAGGGACTTCATCTGCCTCCTGGCAGGGTGCACTGGGGAGAACCCAGCACCACTTCCCTGGGACTCTGCCCAGTCTGATCGTGAGGGAACATGAGACAAGCCCAAACCCCGGGACTTCCTGCAAAACAAGTGGTCTATACTCCCCAGAAACATGGAAGTCATGAAAGACTGAGGAAAGGCTTCAGACTAGAGGAGACTAAAGATAAGCAACAACTAGCCCTAGATGTGATCAGAAAAAAGCACATTAGTGGGACAATAGGGGAAACATGATGAAGGTCTGTAGATAATAGAATTGTATCAATGTTAATTTCTTGATTTGATCATTAGACTGTGGTTATGTTGGTGGTAACACTGAAACATTTGGAAGTAAAAGGTCATCAATCTCAGGGAAGGGCATATAGAAACTCTGCATAATTTTTGCACTGTTTTTATAAGCTCAAAATTATTTCAAAATAAAATGTTTGGCCAAGCGCAGTGGCTCACACCTGTAATTCTAGCACTCTGGGAGGCTGAGATGGGAGGACTGCTTGAGGTCAGGAGTTTGAGACCAGCCTGAGCAAGAGAGAGACCCTACTTCTACCAAAAAATAGAAAAAATTAGCTGAGTGTGGTGGTGGGCACCTGTAGTCCTAGCTACTTGAGAGGCTGAGGCAGGAGGATCGCCTGAACCCAGGAGTTTGAGGCTGCAGTGAGCTATGATGATGCCACTGTACTCTAGCCTTGGCGACAGAGCAACACTCTGTCTCAAAAAAAAAAAAAAAAAAAAAAAAAGTTAAAAGAGAAAATGGGTATTAACTCCATAATCAGAAAAAATTTTTTAGAAAGAAACTGTGTCTATAGCCATAGCCTGTGCTATGAATCCATGGGATAGATTTCTGCTGTCAGCAAATTTCCCAACAGCCAGAGAAAGAACAAGGAACAAAAGCGGAGTGCCGCCCTGCCCTCCTGAGCTGTCAGAGTCCCAGACACAAAGCTGGCCTCTCAGGGGCTTTACTGAAAGATAAGTGCTGATAAGGCCTGCAGGTCATCTTTGTCAGCCGCGGCCCCCCAGCTAGCTGAGACGGGGCCAGCCCTTCCAGAGCTCAGACAGACATAAGCCAGAGCAGAGCGTGTTTCTTTTGAGCCGAAGCTGCAGCTGGTGCACCCACCCTGGGTGGGAGCCGCCCCTTGGCGGGGTGCCCACCAGAGTGAGGCCCTGCAGGCGCCCCTTCCCAGAGAGGCCAGGAGGTCACGGCCAAAGTCTCCTTCAGATTTACAGGGATGGAAATTGAACTTCAGCACTCAGTTTGGATCAGTTGAGGAAACAGCAATCACTCTTAGTAAAAAGATAAGCTACTAAAACAACTAGTGGCCTACACCTGAGTCTCTCACCGAGTCCAGTGCAGAGTGGACCTGGGAAAATGTGTCCTTTATCACCCACTGGGCAATGCCCTCTGGGCCAAGTGAGCCTGTGACATGAGCTTCTGGGAGGGCAAAGGACCAATTCCCTGGGGACCAAATTCTCCCCAAGAACAACCACGAGAGTCTTTCCCAGCCAGGTTGACCACACTGACTAGTTGTTCCAGGAAAGTATTACTTTCAAACACTGTCTGGTCAAGGTTTGTGCCTGGTCGCCCTTTAAGCAGGGACTGGGGTTGGGCATCTCCATGAGGCCCTGAACGGACAGAGAGGAACTGGCCCAGTAAGAGCCAACAGGAGCCATCGTCTCAATAGCTGCGAGAAACTACTCTCTCTCCTGCTTTAATCGTAGGGGGTGCCTAGCCCCCTGTTTTTTTTTTAAACTACTGGAAGATGTACCAGTGAATCGAATCTGTCCCATGCATCACAATCACAGTGAGAAAGAGGGCTCAGGCTGCAGACGGCGTCACTGCTGGACAGGGCTTTGCTGGGCCTCCGGGAGCCGCTGCAGCGCTGGCACGGAGACACACTGCCCTCACGCGGTGGCTCTGCGACGTGACCCGCCCGTCCAGCCCGCCAAGGGCCTGCCTTCCCACCAGGGCCCCGCACTCCACCGCCTCCACCTCCTCACGGATGTGGAAGTTAAACTATAATTATCGCTTTCCTGAATTACAGCTAAAGGTTAGTCTATGGGCATCTGGTCTCTCCGAGACCAGGAAGGAGAACATTCCAAACGTGGAGTTAGAAGCCGTGGATTTAAGCGCTGGCTCTGGAACTCTGGGCAAGTTGCTGACATTCTCTGTTCTCAGCTGTATGGGGGGTGGGGAGGCGGAAATAATTAAAATCCATGTTGTAAGGATCACTTGAGGTGCCGTGTGTGATCTTTCCACACTCCCTACACAAAAACACGCACAAACACCCACATAGATGCACAAAAAGCCAGATGATGATTGTCCAGTTTCAAAGGGATTGTAAGCAAAACACCGTCCCGTCTAATATTCTCCAATACATCCCAGTCTAGCTCTGGGGCCTCACCCGGGATGTTCTGGTTGTAAGCAGAGACCTCCCCATCCCACCTCCAGGAAGCTCCCCAGCACTGCAGTGAGGGCTGGCAAAAGTCCAAGGACAGAACCCGACCTTCAACTGCGTGCAGGCCCAGCCCTGAGGGGCCCCGCTCCTCTCGGAGCCTGGGCTGCGTCATCGCCTCCCTCCAGTGGCCTTCCTCATCTGAGGCACAGTCCTCTCTGCTCTGCTCCTCACGGCTGTGTTGTGTGTGTGGCTTCCGGCTCGTAGAGCCTGTGCCCGAAATCACAGTAACCACTCACATCCACAGCCCCCCAAAACACTGCCACTGGCCAGCTCCCCACTGCCGTCCCCACGTCCTGAAAGAGAAATCTCATCAGCCCTGCTCGTCTTCTGCAGCCAGGCCACTGGGGTCGCCGCCCAACCTCCGGATGGGCCGCGCCTGTGACCAAGGAAATAGTGCTATTCCGCATGAAATGTGCCCGCGCCTTTCCGCAGGACCTGCCACGAGCCGCACAGCGAGGCGTCTGGGGCCAAAGACCCAGCTGGAAGGTGGGAGTGGAGCCCCGCCCCCGCTTGGACGCTGGCTCTGTGAACTGTTTCCTTCAAGGCAGCTGCTGCTGGATTATTCTGGAACTTCAGGAGCCACAAAGACAGCCTGAAGCAGAAAGCAAAGCTTTGTGACTGACAGACGCGGCTCAGCCGCACCTCACCCAAGTTGGGTGAGCCTGTGGGAAAGAGACTTTCGGTGGCAGAGGGCGACAGTCTGCAGGGAGCGGGGTGAACGCCGCCAGTGGTGGATGGGGCGGCCCCGCCCTCCAGCGCCCCCTAGTGAAGCATCAGCTCGCTCGCAGCAGGGAGCGGAGAAGACAGGCTGGAGCTTCTAGAACAGCCTCCCCTGACTCAGGCTGGGCCGCTTTATCCCTCATCCTGGATAAAAGATTCCAATTCATCTAGAATTATTTTTCCCAGATCCCATTCTTTCCATAACTTTTTTGCCCACAGGAAGAAATCAGCAAGATTATAAAGCCTCTGAAGTAGGATCAGCGTTGTCAGACTGGGGCTCGGGGGGCCAGGTCCTCATACACTGTTGGTAGGAATATAAATGGCATGGCCGCTTTGGAAGACAGTTTGGCAGTTTCCTAAAAAGTTAAACATACACCTATCATGTGTCCCAGCTATTCCACTCCTAGGTATTTAACTGAAGAGAAATGAAAACATCTGTCCCTACAAAGACTTGAACATGAATGCTCATAGCAGCTTCACTTGTGATAGCCCCAAGCTGGAAACAAGCCAAATGTCCACCAACAGGTGGATGGATGAATAAATTGTGATACAGCCATTCCATGGAATACTACTCAGGAGTAAAAAGAAATGAACTATTGGTGCACACAACAACACGGGCGAATCTCAAAATGATTATGTTGAGTAAAAGAAGCTAAACTAAGAAGAGTACCTACCGTGTGAGTCTGTAATACAAATTTCTAGGAAATGTAAATAAATCTATAGTGACAGAAGCAGATCAGTGTTTACCTAAGTTTGGGATGGGGCAGAAGGGACAGATTACAAAGGGCACAAGGAAATTTGGGAGGGCAAGGGGGTGATCAATATCGTAGTCATGATTGACTGTGCTGATAGTTTCAAAACTTATCAAAGTACACCGTTTTAATATGTACAAACTTATTGTGTGTCAATATGTCAATGTTAGCTTAATAAAGCTCTTTAAAAAAAAAAAAAATCCCAACAGGCCAGGTGTGGTGGCTCATGCCTACAATCCTAGCACTCTGGGAGGCTGAAGCAGGAGGGTCGCTTGAGGTCAGGAGTTTGAGACCAGCCTGAGCAAGAGCAAGATCCTGTCTCTACAAAAAATAGAAAAATTAGCTGGACATGGTGGCACATCTGAGGTTGCAGTGGGCTATGATGACACCACTGCACTCTAGCCAGGGCAACAGAGTGAAACTCTGTCTCAAAATGAAACAAAACAAAAAAAGTAAAACTCAGATCCATGAGATGTACCCCTTGGAGAGAGAGGTGCAGGTGGTCAGGAGCAGAGCCTCCAAATCTATGCTTTTCAACTTGTCCTAATGATCCTAGGGTACAGTTGGGTTTGGAAATCAATGGCTTGGGTGGACCAAAGAGGAGAGTGTAGCAGCCCCAAGTCCACACCCAGCACCATCCTCCACATCCAGCCATTCTCAAGGATGTGTAGGGCCAATAGACTCCTCTGCACCCCAACAACAAACACGAAGCAATCAAGACACCAGGAGGCAGTTTGGAAATGCCATCTCCCCCAACTCTAAGTAAAATGGCACATCCAGCCTCTACTCCCACCCAGATGACTGTCCCTAACACACTCTTAAATAGAAATTCTAAGCTATAAAGTCCTTTTCTCTCTTTAACAATCAACTCATGCCTTAGCCAGTGACCAACACACCTCTCACCATTCACTATACATTGGTTAGTGACCATAAGTCTTCAAGGAAATAAAACATCCTTTCTCACCTCCCTGATGTTGGGAACTGGCCATATTTAGTCTTGCTGAAAATACACCCATTGGCCACCAGGGGGAGTAGTGGCTGGACCCTACAGATGTCCCCCAGCAACTGAAAACTGCCCAGTATGCAGATGTTCTCTTTTTGGGGTGGTCAGTGAAACATCTTTATATCCAAGCCCCGTGTTGTGATGGTTCTGGACTTCGTTCTAACTCTTAGGGTAGAATCCAAGCAGTCTGCTTCAGTTCTCTGAGCTTCAGTTTTCTCATCTATAAATTTAACATGATGAGACCTTTGTGGCTGGCTGCTCTAAAGCACCGACGCCCTTGGTGTGGCAGCTCCCTCTCCCTCAGCTCCTCCTCCTTCCTTCACCCTATTGACATCACCCATTAATGTCACTTGATATGCCTTAGTGGTTTTGTTTTATTACTGTGGGAGGAGGCAAGAGTTTGAGTCCAGGTCGTGCAAATCAGGCCTATTCTGGACGCCACCTACCAGTTAGACACTAGGCTTGGGACGAATTCCACATTCCATACCATGGGCCAAGGGATAGACGTGACTGGGTGTGTCTGCCAGCTCAGGCTGCCATATAAAATACCAGAATGGGTGACTTAAACAGCAGAGATTTATTCTCTCACAGCTCTAGAGCCTGGAAGTCCAAGATCAAGATGTAGGCAGGTTTGGTTTCCTTTGAGGCCTCTCTCCTTGGCTTGCAGATGCCCACCTTCTCATTGTGTCCTCACATGGTCTTTTCTCTGTGTATGTCTGTGTCCCTGGTGTTCCTCTATGTACCCAAATTTCCTATTCTTATAAGGACACCAGCCAGATCGGATTAGGGCCCACCCTAACAGCCTCATTTTAACATAATCACCTCTTTAAAGACCTTATCACCAAATATAGTCACATTCTGAAGTCCTGGAGGTTAGGACTTCAACATATGAAATTTGGGAGTGACACAATTCAGCCCATACCACTGAGGAAACTCAATAGGAAAGACCAGCAAGAGAAGAAAGTGCACATTTTCCCCAAGAGGTGGGCTCCGGGGCCCAGGCTCTCTACGGGAGACTTAGTGTAGACTTGCATTTCAGGGGAAGGTCTCCAACCCCCTACTGCCCTCTGTTATAGGGAAAGCTCAAGATTAACCAGGTCAGGGAAGGAATGTGCAAACCACTTGGGCACCAGTTTGGATTGGGTGCCAGCAGTTCATAGGAGTTATCTGGGAAAGCCAACTGCCCAACACCTGGAGACCTTGGGAAGTCATAGCCCTTTCAGCCAGTGGAGGGGAAGAGGCCAACAATCCCCTGGGAGACTGAGCTTGAGCTCCCTGTAACACCATCTGCTGGGAGAGGCAGGATTCCAAAGAGCTCATTGTTGGGACAAAGCAGAGCAGAGTCCCAGGGTCCTTTTGAACAAGTCTGTAATTTGTACCAGGTGAAAAAGGAGAGTGGAAGGCCATGGGGTTCATAACGGCCTGTCTCTAAGCCTGAGCAGAGCCCCTGTGGTTAAAAGGGAGGGCCAGAGTCCTGTGGAACTTTGCTTTGCGTTGTTTTCCATTGAAGATTTCATGAAATTGGGTGTCAGTATTTAAACAGTAATAATAACTGCCAACTGTTATCAAGTGCTAACTAAATGCCAGATATTGCCCTAAGCTCTTTAGGTGCATTAATTCACGTTGAACCTTGGAGACAAAGGTGGTCCGTGTCCTCCTGCCTCTGCTCACAGGCCAGTGATGCTTCGGCTCCCTGGAAGCCCTGGAAGCACCCAGGGTTAGACCACTGGCAGAGTATGGCTTCCCTGGCAGGCAGTAGCCTGCAGCAAATGTGGACAAATGGGAGTGAGAGTAGGTGAGGAAGTCCGTGGCAGACAGCAGCCAACGCACTGGTCATGAGTGTAAGTGGCCAGTTCTTCCCTGGCTCCTCCAGGAGGGCGAGTGTCAGCAGTCTTTGGAGGTTCCCCTCAACGGACCACACTAGGAAACCCTCCCTACAATGACTCTTCAAAGCTGTCCTGGCAAATTCTTCCTCTTGAATAGATCACACACAATTATTCCATTTTTCCCAGAACTTTACAAGTTCAACATCGATGGTATGAATCATGATTTGGGCTCAAATGAGTGTTTGTGTCTGCAAATTTGTATATTTTTAAAAGAAGGAGAGATGTTCAGTTGTGCATTACTTGTCCAAACAGGTTTGCAGCTTCAATATTTTTAAAACTAGGCCTTGGACTGAGGGCTGACAATGCCTGGTGACTGAGAAAGGTTTTGTCACTAAAAGGCTGAGTTGCTTCAAACTTTCTTCTATTTTCCTTTTCAGAGTCACTGCTGAACATTGCAAACATCCTCATTGTCCTCATATAACATCATTTTCCAGGCCTAACTAAATTACAACACATCGGAATGAAAAGAATAGGCCCCATTAAATGTAAAAAACAAAACAAAACAAAAACAAAAAAACCTTCTAAGCCAGTAGTCCACATTGTAAGTCACTATCTAAAAATAAAGGAGGAACTGGGTAAAAGAAAATGTCAAAAGTCAATAGCTGTGGAATAAGCTGATCGCATTAACTAAGAATCATCTTTAAAAAATAAGCTGGCTCAAGCAGTTTTAAGAGGAAAGTTCTTTCAAACCCTCAAGGAATTAAAAATATCTCTGCTATTTAAACTGTTCTGTAGGATAGAAACAAATGAAAAACTTCCAAGTTAATATTACTAAGCTAACACAATCCTGATGTCATGGCTGGTGGGAGGATAAATTAGCAGATGTGTTCTGGAGCAACGAGTGCGGTACAAGAAAACTAGGGTGTGGTGTCATGAAGCCACATGAGGAAAGTATTTCAAGAAAAGTCAATGGGTGACAACTAAAATAAAAACAAAAAAGTGACCACTGGACTGGCAACATAAGGATCATTGCTGACCTGGACAGGCATAGTCTCTGTGGAGAGGTGAGAGCAAAAGCTAACTGGAGTGAGTTGAGGAAAGAATGTGAACTAAGGAAGTAGAAACATAACAAAGAAAAACTCAAGTTTCATGAAGGGGGAAAAAAGAGGAGGCAGGGCTTCAAGATGATGTGGAGACAAGGAAGGAATTTTCGTTAATGGTACATATTAGAGCTTGTTTGGATACTGACAAGAATGATCCAAGGTGAGAGAGAAACTGATGGTGAAGAAAGGCAAAGAGATAATTACAGGTGAGATAGGATGGAAACCAGAGGACCATGGGCCTTGGACGAGAACAGGGACACTTCATCCATGGTAAAAAGAGGAAAGCAGAGAGTGTGGACGTTGGGGGGGGTGCAATTATGATGTGCATAAATGTTTTTCTGTAAGGACATTTATTGAAACATTGTTTATAATAGCAGAAATAAGGAACAAATTAAATGCCTAATGGGGCATTTGGCTAAACATTCCAGAATATTATACATCCATTAAAAGTGATATTATATACCTACAGCTACCATTATACTTAATGGTAAAGACTGAATGTTTTTTTCCTAAGATTGGGAACAATGCAAGGATTTCTGCTCTCACCACTCCTATTCAACATAGTACTGGAATTCCTAGCCAGTGAAATAATGCAAGAAAAAGAAATAAAAGGCATGCAGATTGGAAAACGAGAAATTAAATTGTCCTTATTTCCAGATGACATGATTGTCTATGTAAAAAATTCCAAGGAATCTACAAAAAAAAACCTGTTAGAACTACTAAGTGGATTTAGCAAAGTCACAGGATACAAGGTCAGCATGCAGAAATCGATTGTATTTCTATAAACTATCAATGAAAAATTGGAAACTGAAATTAGAAACACAATATTGTTTATAATTGCTAGGAAAAAGAAGAAGGAAAGAAGGAGAAGGAAGAAAGGGAGGGAGGGAGGAAGGAAAGGGGCTTAGATTTATAGCTAACAAAACATGTATAGGATCTGTATGCTAAAAACTACAAAACTCATAAAAGAAATCAAAGAAGACCAGTATAAATGGAGAGGCATACCACGTTCTTGGATTGTTAAAATTCAACATAGTAAAGATTTCAATTCTCAATTTGATCCACAGGTTTAACATAATTCTTATCAAAATCCTAGCAAGATTCTTTGTAGATATAGATAAGTTAAATCTAAAATTTAGATGGAAAGGCAAAGTAACTAAATCACTAAAACAATGTTGAAAACGACTAAAGTTGGAGGAATTGTATTGCCTTACTTTAAGACTTACTATAGCTATAATAATGCAAATAATTTTATTATATACAAATAATAAAAATAATGTGGTGTTGACAGAATTGTAGACACAAAAATCAATAAAACAAATAGAAGTTTCTGAAACAAACCCTCACAAGGATGGCCAACTGATTTTTTAACAAAGAGGCAATAGCAACTCAATGGAAAATATAGTCTTTTCAACAGTGTTTGAACAATTGGACATGAACTTCAACCTAAACTTCACACATTATACAAAAAGCAACTAAAAATGGACCATTGATCTAAATATAAAATGTAAAACTATAAAACTTTTAGAGGAAAACACAGAAGAACATGTTTGTGACCTAGGGTTAGGCAGGGAATTTATAGATATGATACCAAAGACATAATCCATAAAAGAAAATATTGATCAATTGGACTTCATCAAAATTAAAATGTCTGCTCTGCAAAAAAGAAGAAGAGGAGGAGGAGGAGGAGGAAAAGAAAACGAAAAACTCTGTTATGAAGATAAAAAGACAAGCCACAGGTTGGAAAATATTTTTCAAAATTGTGTCTGAGAAAGGCTTTGTATCCCGAAGACATAGAGAGCTCTCTAAACTCTACACTAAGAAAACAAAAAATCCAATTTAAAAATGGGCAAATGCTTGAACAGACATTTCATCAAAGAAGATATATGGATTGAAAAAAGCTCATGAGAAGATATTCAGTATTATCTATTCGTAAGCAACAGAAGTAGCTCTATGCTAGGTCAAAAAAGACAATGAGATTTCTACAAATTCACCAGGTCAATCACTGTGGAAGCCCTGAGTTGCTATGTAAGAAGATATCTGTGCTATGAGAAAGCCCAAGCCACATGGAGAGGCTTCAGTTGACAGCCCCAGCTGAGGTCCCAGCCAATGGCTTGAATCAATTGCCAGATGTGTGAAGAAATAGACCTCCAAATGATGATTCCAGTCCCCAGCCACTGTCATTCCCAGTCACCCAGCCATCCCAGCAGTTGCTTCACACATTTTGAAGCAGATACAAGTCTTTTCCACCATACCCTGCCCAAATTCATAACCTGGAGAATCCACGAGCATAATATTAATAAAATATTTGCTTTAAGCTGCTAAATTTGGGAGTAATTTACTACCCAGCAATAGTAACCAAACAAACTGGCACTCTTTGTTCCCTCTGCAAAATATATTGACTGGAAATCAGTGAGCATGCTTACTAACATCTACCATGCATAAAGATACTCTGTTATGTACCCTTTCATTTCTTCCTACCAGTTGAGTTGTGTGCTTATGAAGAGGCATTGTGTTGCTCCAAAACCTTGCAATGCCATTTTATTTGTTATTATAATTATACAGTTGAATTAAAAATATATAAACCAATGAAGTTTTGGCATGAAAAGAAAGAGTTATTATTATTAAGAAAACTAGGGTGGGTGCTGTGGAAAGACTCAACAAGGACAAATCAATAAAAGTTACCATTGTAAAAAAAAGATAAGTCAGCATTTTGCTATGCTGACTGCTGACTTTTTGAATTTTTAAAAATATATGCATACCATAAAGAGTTATTTTGCCTCATTGAAGGTTCAAATAGTGTGGTGATAAGATCATATTAAAAGCATTTATAAAAAGTCAAAAAAAAGTTACTATTGTAGAAGTAGGTGTGAACAAGATATCTATAAAAGATTGCTGAAGGATTTTGAAAATCCAAAAGGATTCTACATTCAGATTGCTTTCAAATGTTGTTAAGTTCTCATTCCACTTTAAAGAAATCAAACCTACATATTACAGTTGATGCCTTAGACGAGTATGATTTATGTAAGAAAGACGAGCTGCAATTCCAATCAGTGGACCCATATTTAAAGGAAAGGACTTGGCCCTACATCAAAAGATTGGCAAAGGAATATACTTTTATATGTTTTAAGTTAAAATAAAGTGTTTAATACACCAACCCTTTGACCCAGTAAATCTACTCCCTGGCATAAACCTAAGAGAAATGAAAACATATGTCCACAAAAATACTTAGGAAAAAATGTTCATAGCAACACTATTCAGGAAAACCCAAACTGGAACACCAAATGTTGAGGAGAATGGATAAACAAATTGTGATATATTCCTACAAGAAATAACACTCTACAATAAAAAGGAACAAATCCAACAACATGGATGAATCTCACAGACACGATGCTGAGTAAAAGAAGCCAGATGCAAAAGAGCCCAAACTGTATGGTTTCATTTACATGAAATTCTAGGATACGCAAAACTAATCTATAGTGGGAGAACTCCGGAAACTTTCTGGGGTAATGGAAATGTTGGCTATCTTGATAAAGTTGTGGATCACACTTCTGTGTCCGTTTGTCAAAATTGTACAGTTAAGATTTTGTATTTTAATGTATGTAAATCTTACCTGAAGAAAATAGAATTTACAAACTCCAGTGGGGGATGGGGAGAAGATGGAGTTATAGATAAAACAAGAATGGCAGACTGTCAATAATTGCTAAAATTGAGTGTTGGGTACATAGAATACATTATACTATTCTGATTACCGATGACTTTGTGTATGTTTGGAATTTTCCACAACAATTTTTTTTTTTTTTTTTTGTTGAGACAGAGTCTCACTTTGTTGCCCAGGCTAGAGTGAGTGCCGTGGCGTCAGCTTAGCTCACAGCAACCTCAGACTCCTCGGCTTAAGCGATCCTACTGCCTCAGCCTCCCGAGTAGCTGGGACTACAGGCATGCGCCACTATGCCCAGCTAATTTTTTTTTTTTCTATATAGATTTTTAGTTGTCCATATAATGTCTTTCTATTTTTAGTAGAGACGGGGTCTCGCTCAGGCTGGTCTCGAACTCCTGACCTTGAGCAATCCACCCGCCTCGGCCTCCCAGAGTGCTAGGATTACAGGCGTGAGCCACCGTGCCCGGCCCACAACAATTTTTAAAGTTGAAATGTTTAAGGAATGTGTTATTGCCTATGCTTCCCAGCTTTAGCCAACCTCTTTGATGAATGGACCAACTCCCTGCCCCAATCTGCGGCACAGATTCCCACGTGCTCTCCTGAGCTCTGGCGTGGGGTCAGTGCAGGCGGTCTTTTAAAACCACAGCTATGACAGAGGACGACTACTCTGTGCTACATACTCTAACACTTAAGAAACACCTGCCCTGTTTCATAAGTGATTCATGTCTTGGTAGCTCATTAAAACATTAGGGGAAAGATGAGATGACAGCAGGAAAACAAACAAACATGAATTTTGTTATCAGACAGAGCTGGGGTCAACTCTCAGGTCTGGCATCTTGAATCACTGTAACAAGATAATTTAATGTCCCTGAGCTTCCATGTCCTTCTCAATGTAAGGTGGGCAAAAATTATCTCCCCATATATGTTACCCTTTTCCCCAGTCACAGAAGTCTTGAGATGTGTGTATGGTGTCACAAAATGCCAGCCTCCCTTGCAGGTGTGGTTGTATAACTAAGCTCTGCCCACGAGAAATAAAAAAAGAATGCATCAGGTGACAGCTTCCAGGAATCTTTCTTAAAACAAAGCAGGCATACACTCTTTGCTTCTCTTTTATAACCTCCTTTTTCCATCTTGCTGCCTAAATATGGATATGATGGCTGGAGATGAGCCACCATCTTGGACACTGTAGGAATAGGGTAGCCGTAAGCAGGAGGGACCTGGGTGTATAAAAACTTCCTGGAACAGAGCTGGCATTCCTGCCCTGGACTGCCTACCTATGGACTTTTATACAAAAAAGAAGTTAATGTCTTCCTGTTCTAAGCCACTCTGGGAGTCTCTATTACACAATTATAAGTTTGCAACTGAACTTAAACGTAACTAATGCAATACCTACTTCATTGTGTGCAGCGATGAGTGAAAATGTACATGTCTATGACACATTTTAGGTACAGAGGGTATCTAAAGAAGGTAAGTAATTGTTCTCATTACACTCCTAGAGTTACTGTCCTGTTGATTTTCTGTATCCTGCTCTGGGTCTACTTACAAGTAACGCGTAGCAGGCTTTGACAAATACTTGTGGGAGAGACAAAGGGAAGTGCCGGCCGCCTGGCTCGGACCTCCACCTGTCCCCTACACTCGCTGGGGGGCGCCAGACCAACTTTGAATACGTCAGGGATGGCCCTAAGCAGACTCGCCCCAACAGAAAAGCTCGGAGCAAAGACCACCCTTTTGGTTTTGTGGCTGTCCCGACAAAAAATCCCAAAGGCACAATGAACCTCATGCACTGGGAGGGCGCCATTCCAGGAAAGCAGGGGATTCCGTGGGAAGGAGGTTTGTTCAAGCTGCAGATGCTCTTCAAGGATGATTACCCATCCTCACCTCCAAAGTGTACATTTGAACCGCCGTTGTTTCACCCCAGCGTGTACCCTTCGGGCACCGTGTGCCTGTCCATCCTGGAGGAGGACTCGGACTGGCGGCCAGCCATCAGGATCAAACAGATCTCACCAGGAATACAGGAACTTCTAAATGAACCAAATACCCAAGACCCAGCGCAAGCAGAGGCCTACACGATTTAGTGCCAAAAAGAGTGGACTATGAGAAAAGGGTTCAAGCACAAGGTAAGAAGTTTACACCCTCATAAGGAGTGACCCATGGCATCGCAAAAAGGAAGGGATTGGTTTGGCAAGAACTTGTTAACATTTTTGCAAATCTAAAGTTGCTCGTACACTTACTAGCCATCTAGGGGAGCGTTGGGTCGGCGCCAGCTTCCATTGCTGCCACCGGATCACGGTTCTCGATTCGCTGGATTGCCCAGTTTTTCACACAGGGTCTCTTCTTTCAGTCTTTTGTATTTTTGATCGTGATGTAAAACTTGCTTTTATTTTAATATTGATGTCAGTATTTCAACTGCTGCAAAATGATAAACTTTTATACTTGGGTAAGTCCCTGGAGCTAGTTTCCTTTGCTCTGATGCAGGCATGCTTCACACCTGGTAGAGCTCACTTGGCCTCTGGTGGGCGGTATGGAAAAGAAAATCCCCCCTCCCGCCTTTGTTCTCTTCAGAATCTGGTTGTGTTGCTTTTGAGCCTCAGATCCAAAGCCAGCCAGCTCATTCCACCTCACTTCCTTTGTGTTTATATGGCGTTTTGTCTGTGTTGCTGTTTAGAGTAAATAAACTGTTTATATATTTTTTAAAAAAAAAAACCAAATACTTGTGGGAGTGAATTGCATATATCACACTACAGTTTTTAATGACGGAAGACATACTGGTTCAAAGGGGAATAATCCAAAAGCGTTAATCATTTGACCAGACAGGATCTAACAATAATTCTAAAACCAAGAATGGAGGGATAGAAACAAAGGAATCTTGAAATGGGCACCCTCATAAACTATAGGTCAAAGTTTCACAACATTAGTACTGTTGACATTTTGGGCCAGATAATTCTGTGTTGGCGGGGGGAAGGGGCTATTCTGTGCATTGTAGGATGTTTGGAAGCAACTGTGGCCTCTACCAATGAGAGATGCCAGTATCGTTCTCCTTCCGTGAATTGTGACAACCAAAAAATGTCTCCAGACATTGCAAAATGTCTCCTGGGGGACAAAATTGCTCCCCAGTTGAGAACCACTGCAAAAGATAGAGGTATAAATTTATACAACTCTTTTGGAAACAAGTTGGTAATAAGAATAGGAGCTTTAAAAATGTTCAGACATTTTCATACAGAAATTCTACTCCAAGAAGATAATCAGTAATGTAAAGATGCACACACATCAAAAATTAAAAGACAAACAACCTCATTTTAAAAACAGGTGAAGAAGCCTGTAGTCCCAGCTACTCAGGAGGCTGAGGTGGGAGGATTCTTGAGCCCAGGAGTTCAAGATCAGTCTAGACAATATAGTGAGACCCCATCTCAAAGCAAAACAACAACAAAAAAATGGATGAAGGATCTAAGTATACATTTCTCCAAAGAGTATATACAAACAGCCAATAGACCTAGAAAGATGCTCAAAATCATTAGCCATCAGAGAAATGAAAATCAAAACCACAACCAGATACCACTTCACACCCACGAGTATAGCTTTAATCAAAAAGACACAAATAGCAAGTACTAGTAAGGATGTAGAGAAATTGGAACCCTCATATTCTGCTGATGGTAACATAAAATGGTTCAGCCACTTTGGAAAATAGTCTGACAGTTCCTCAAAAGGTTAAACATAGAGTTAACCATATGACCCAGCAATTCCACTCCTAGGTATACACTCAAGAGAAAGAAAAACATATATCTAACAAAAACTTGTACACAAATGTTCAGAGCAGCATTACTCCTAATAGCCCAAATGTGGAAACAACCTAAATGCTCATCAACTGATGAACTAATAAATAAATTTGAAATATTCATACAATAGACTATTATACACAAATAAATAATAATAATGAAACTTGAAAGCATGTTAAGAAGTCAATAATAGGAAGCCACATGATATATGATTCCAGCTATGTTAAAAGTGCAAAACAGGCAAGTCACTAGAGAGACAAAGCACATTGGTGGTTACTTAGTTCTGGGAGTGAGGGAGGGGGTGACATGGGGAATGATTGCTAATGGGTATGGTGTTTCTATGTGGGGTGGTGAAAATGTTCTAAAATTGCTCTAAAGTTGATTGTGATGATGGTTACACAACTCTCAATATACTAAAAGCAATTGGATTGTATACTTTAAA
Source organism: Eulemur rufifrons (assembly GCF_041146395.1). Classification (NCBI taxonomy): domain Eukaryota; kingdom Metazoa; phylum Chordata; class Mammalia; order Primates; family Lemuridae; genus Eulemur; species Eulemur rufifrons. The sequence continues at coordinate 207,467,811 of NC_090989.1, forward strand.
TGGATGAATTGCACAGTATGTGAATTAATAAAGCCATTATAAAAAACAGTTGAAACATCAACAATAAAAAGATACACATACAGAAATGTATATTGTTATGAGTCATTTATAAGATTTTAAAAACCAGAAGACACCTAAATGCAAAGCAAAAAGGGATGGTACATAAATTATGTTCAGTCATATGGACAAGTATTAAGCAACCATTATAAATCACCTTTTGAATAGTTATTAAAATCTTAAGGGGAAAAGTAGAATATAAAACCTGTACTTAGACTCACACCCAAACACACACACATAAAAAATTACAAAAGGAGTCTCTTTCCCATCTTGCAAGACTGTGGGTTGGAAAAATTAAGAAGCCAGATGCCAAGGAGAAGAAACCTGAAACCAAGAAGGCAGTGCCTTCAGTGGCAAAGTTAAGAAGGGTAAACTCAAGGCTAAAAAGCCCCAGGATGAAATCTTGTCCTCCTCAGAGGAATCAGCAGATATTCCCGATCTGCTACGTATCCAAAAAGGCCATGTACAGGAGGAACCAGTCAGCCGCTAAATCCAAGATTGAAAAGAAAAACAGGAAAAGGTTCTTGCCACTGTTACAAAACCAGTTGGTAGTGACAAGAATGGTGACATTCGGTGGTTAAACTTTGCAAAATGCCTAGCTATTACCCTACTGAAGGTGTGCCTTGAGAGCTGTTGAGCCACGGCAAGAAACCCTTCTGTCAGCGTGGGAAAGAACTGCAACCTTGCATCCTTCCTGGGCCCATCCTGACCATCCTCTCTGGGCACCACAAAGGCAAGAGGATGGTTTTCCTGAAGCAGCTGAACAGCGGCTTGTTACTTGAGACTGGACATCTGGTCCTCAATCAAGTTCCTCTGTGAACAACACACCAGAAATTTGTCATTTCTACCTCCACAAAAATTGCTATCAGCAACATGAAGCTTCTAAAACATAGAACCGATGCTTACTTCAAGAAGCAGCTGTGGAAGCCCAGACACCAGGAAGGTGAGATCTTCGACACAGAAAAAGAGAAATACGAGATGACAGAGCAGTGCAAGTTTGATCAGAGGGCTGTGGAATCAAATTTTACCAAAAATCAAAACTATTCCTCAGCTCCAGGGCTACCTGCAGTTTGTGTTTACCCCAACGAATGGAGTTTATCCTCACAAATTGTTATTCTAAATTTCTTACAAAGAACATAATTAAATAACTGGGGGGAAAATCATCAAAGGAAATCCACAATCAATGAAGAATGGTTAATTCTGGGTGATAGGATAACTGGTGATTTATCTTCTCTTTTTTCTATAGTTTTTATATTTCCTACACTGTGTATCTAATCAGGAAAATTATTTTTTAAAGATTAAAAAAAGACAGTTTATTTCCACAACTTGAGACTTATAGACTATAAGAGCTGAATAGAAAAGGATAGATCATGTAGTAAGACCTAATTTGACTGATGAGGTAACCAGAGCCCAAAGAGGCCAAGTGGCTTGGCCCGTTGTCAGTCACCTTGTGCGAGCCTGTGAAACTGAAACAGCACCTCTCCTTCTGTGGCCTTCTTTTCTTAAAAACCTCACCCCTTACACACACACACACACACACACACACACATACAAAGGCAGCTCAAAAAATTCGAGGCATTTCTTTCCTAAATTGGCTTCTGTTCTAAAACTTCTCTGGGATTAGGTAGGAAAGACCCAACACCTCTCTCTGATGAGTCAGGCCCAGCTGAGGCCTGAGCACAGTGGATAAGCCACAGTGAGGACAATCATCTTTTTTTGGCATCAGAAGGGGACGAATCTGATTGAAATCATGCTGGCCCTGGGAGGAGCGTCCTCAGCTTGCTCTGGCAAGGACTGGCTTAAGGAGCCTTTGAAGTGGGGCACTCTGGTTCCCATCCACAAGAGCAAGGCAAGGGTGAAACCCCAGGGAACCTCCCCAGCAACAGCTGCCGATGCTTCTCTGAGCAGCAGCCCATAATCACCTCATTTCCCTGCTCCCAGTGTTGTCCAAGGGCCTCTTCGGCCTTTGGCATCCTGCAAAGCAGCACAGATGGGAGGCTGGAAGAACGCACAGGGAATGTGTCTATCCAAACGGCCAGCTTCTGATGCTGCTCCGTCCCAGGGCTCCCAAGCCCTCCAAAGATAAGAGAATCAGGCAAGAAACAAGAGCCCAGTGCGCCTCAGCAGAAACAAAAGGTCAGTGAGAGCTGGCAGGCCTCCCAGTTCCTGAATGACTCCCAGAGGATGGTGCATTGGAAAGTGGTCAGCGTTGAAATCCAGACATGTATGTGGGCCCAGCCGCAGAAGCCTGATTCTTCCCCTTGTCTCTATGGTATGTGAAAGTGAAAAATACAGAGTTGGTGCTATAGTGCTCACCCTTTGACATTAATTTCAACTAAACAAACTTAGCCCAGACTGTAGGGCTCTACCATTGTGTTTTAGCCCAGGGATGTGGGCAAGAGATGACCCAGGTTCAGACCCCAGCACTGCCACTCACTGGTCAGGTGAACCTGCACACATCAGTTAACTCTTCTGTGCCTCAGTTTCCTTATCTGCAAAACGAAGGCAATAATAATAGTACCTACTTTGCAAGTCATTATGAGGCTTTACATAGTCCCTATGATTACTGTTCAACAAATGCTAGCTATTATCTAATACTAGTGGGGATGGGGGAAAAGATCTTCAAATACAGAGCTTTTCTGCCCTCATTGCATAAGCCAGTCCAACCAACATCTGGGAGCCTTTACTGTGAAGAAATTCTCACTTACTTTAAAGAACTTCAAGAAACTTATTGGATAACTGTTCAAATCAACTGAGGATTAATATATTAGAAAAACCCCAGTATCATTGTCAACTAAAAATTATCTCTAAAAATCCATCCCAGGCTGTACAAACTGAAGTGCATTCTTTTCTCCTCTAAGCTGCTGATTGTGGAAGTTCTTCCTCAAAGGCAAATTTACCAGAGTTTGATGTAAAAGTTTCTAGAAACAAAATACCCATACTTTTATAAGTTGCTCCAGCACTAGCTGAAAGGCCAAGTAATTCATAATTGCTAGATGCTAGGACAAACACTCATACTAAGATTAATTAGTGGGGCACACTGTATTTTCCAAAGACAGGCATGACAATATCGACCATTTCATTTGATACAAGAGGTAGTAGGTTTGGCACCCCTCCCACTGAATGGCATGATGCTCTGTGACTTCCAGGGTTAAGTCATACAAGACAGTACAGCTTCTACTTAGTTTTCTTTGGGATGCTCATTCTTAGAACCCAGCGACCCTGCTTCGAGGAAGATCAAGCAGCCACTTAGAGAAGCCATGAATAGGTGTTCCATGTGGCAGCCCCAGCTGGAGTCCGAGCCAACAACTCCCTCAATCTGCAGACATGTAAGTAAGCAATTCTTCAAATGATTCTAGCCCACACACCACCCCGTGTGTCCACAGCACCCCAAGAGTTGAAGACCTACAAAAACCTCATTTCTACAGTTATCAACTCCTGCATTAAAGCAATGGGCTTTTGTTTTGTTTTGAAAAAGCGCTTTGATAATTTCCCATACAGATTTTTAAACTGGATTTACATGTTGACTTCTACATGCTCTTACATTTGTGTAAAACATTTATACATATTCTTTACAATGTGTACATATGTTAAATGGCTGTATCATAGACACTGTTCTATGGGATTTTATAAAATAAAAATTAAGTAGGGAAAATAACTTATAAAACATTAACAAAAACCCATGATATTGAAGAATAAGACGTTCCCATGTTCATGTTCATTTGATTTCCTCACCTACTCATTTTTTGGTTTCATTTTATTTATGCTGCCCAGACTTTCCATTTTCTGTAATATAATTATTAGGCCAGAAAATGAAAGCAGTAGGCGATAATGTGGTTAGGCAACTGTGGAAAACAGAAATCCTCGTCCACAGGAGTGAGACGGTGTGTCTGAGTGTCCAGATTTGGAGCTGACAATGTGTCAAGATCCTGTTTTGCTTTATGACATTAACTGAAGTACTGTGCTTAGAAAAATTCTGTCTGAAGTTTAGGACATAGAAAGACCATCAGTCTGTACTTTCTCTTCAGCATAAGACTCCAGGGATTCTGCACACTGTTCAGGCTGTCACCCTTCTCAGTTCTGGAACTTTCCACTGGGGGATGGGAGCAGAGGTGCCAAACGGTGCTTTTTATCTTCTCTGACAACATCACTGGCCCGCTCGCCCACAATTCCAGTCAAGCAGGTGCCATACTAGCACCAGCACTTCTCCTTAAGTCTGATGAACAGCTGAGGAATCCAGAGGGGAGGCGTCCTGGGCCGCAGAGGGTGCCGCCTTTGCACCTTCCCCTAAGTGATCCCCAACCTTTTTGGCACCAGGAACCGGTTTCATGAAAGACCATTTTTCCATGGGCAGGAGGGCAGAGCTCAGGTGGTGATGGGAGCAACAGGGAGCCACTGTAAATACAGATGAAGCTTCCCTGGATCACCCGCTACCCACCTTCTGCTGTGCGGCCACCCAGTTCCTAAGTTTCATGGAAGACAATTTTCCCATGGAAGTGGGGAAGGGCAGAGCTCTGCTGCCCAGTCCCTAACAGGCCACATACCCAGGGGTTGGGGACCGCAGCCCTAGAGTACTCCTGCACACAGGTATCAGCACAGCTACTCATCCCTGGAAGCAAGGCCATAGAATTTTTTTTAAAGCCACGTTTTTCTTACTTATTTTTTCTGGCATAAAACATGCCTTAACCATGATTAGGAAGGCAGTGTGAAGAGAGAGCACTGGTCCTCATGTAAGAGCAACACATCGGAAACAACCCCAAGGGCAGTAGGTGGGCAGCGGGACCTGCACATCTGCCAAGCTACGCTCCCTGACAGGACATATCACAGCCTACCCGCCACACACCACAAGGGCACCAGCAGCCCCAAGAGCCCCCTGCTTCCTCCCTCCTGAAATGTAAGCACTTGAGTTGTAACTGTGTTACTGGAAGGGACGCAGATCTCCATAAATGGACAGGAACCTCAGAGGACTGAAAAGAGTTATAAAAATATACAAACATACGTATTTTTTTATTCTGGCATATTTCATATTTTTGAGAAAGCAATCAGTAATTAATTATCTGACATTGGGGAAGAACTTGAAGATTGTAGGTGACTTGTAAATTATGGTTCTATGTATCAGTAGGAGGAAACCCTTAATTTTCCATTCAAAATTCTGCTAACTTTAAGTACTTTCCAAAAATAGAGACAATTTCCATTTAAATAATGGAAATAATGGTTTAAATAATAGTTATGGAAAAAAACAAAAGAAGACCATCCCTAATAATTGATGCCTTTAGGCTAGTTAGTAAAATAAATGCAGTTTTTTGCAATTCTATTTCTTTTTAGTTTTCTTTCTTTCCTTTTTTTTTCTTTGTGATAATAGAGAAAAAAAAATCAATTTTGAATTGCATTGCCCCAAGTCAGAAAGAAGCACTTCAGAATTTTCTTCATATTCTGTTTTATTCTGTTCTACATAACAAGAAATCGGCTGAGGGGCTGCCTCAACTTTTCTGCAATTGTTTGGTAAAAGTGCACTTGCTGCTCCAGGTACAGGCAAATGATGCTGTTGTAATCGTAGATCCGATTACTGTGAAAGTGATTCAGCTCACCTTGCAATGCATAAGACATGGTGCTGACTAGTTTCACCAGGTTCTGTTTGTCTTGTGGGGTGATTTTGCTAGTTGCAACTAGTTCATCACTTTCTTTCACTTTTTCTATTGCTCCCTTGTGGGTGCCAATGCTATCAGGGAAGCAGCCAAGAAAACCTCTGTACTCATGATTACATTCCATCAGGAAACGGAGATCTTTCTTTGGCTATTCTGCCAAGAGACTGGCAATTTCTTCCTAAGTCTTTCCTGCTTCTGTTACTGCATCATTGAGATTGGTTTCACCTTGATTGCCACTAGAACTAAACACTTTTGCTAAACTCTGCAAGGCCTTTCCTATCTTCTGATATTCGTTGGGAAATGGTCCTGGGCACCACTTCCAGTGCTCCTGCGCCACAGTCAGCAGCACCTTCAGGCCACCATCCATGGCCTTGGGGAACTTCCCAACAGCATCGCACTTCTGCTCTATTTCTATTAAGTCCAAGTCAGGTGTCTCTGGTTCCATGGTGGAAAACATCAGAACTCCTGCCAGCTCATCTTTCTCGGCCTTTCTCTTTCCAGTTTTCCATTCCTTCTCATCTCAGAAATTCAGGAACTGCTGAAAAACCTCCATTTCTGAGATGACGGGATGCTGACACATTCTGGTCACCCAGGCCTAAAGTCTCTCCATGTGCATTTTGATAAATTCCTCTTCAAAGCAGCCTGTGACTTGTTTGTCTGGAGGAGAAGGGATTGGAATGTTCCTGGTTTTGCAAATCCAGGAAATTTGTTAAGTGGTAGCTTCATGGAAGATGCACCAACGCGACTGTTCCCTGCTGACCGACTCCTGCTTCAGCTGATTCTGAATCCTTAAAAGTAAGGAGAGGTGGACTCAGGGTCATCCCAGACTTCATCCTAGTCATCATCGCCACCAGTTGCTGGACCTTGGTAGGTCTGTGGGTGGCCAAAGGCAGTGTCTCAGTTGTTGGGAGTGTTTTTTTGGGTGCCAGCCCCCTCTGGCCGTGGCCCCCTAACCATCCGAGCTCTCCCAGTTCCCCGATTTAGAGGCACTCCAGGCTGAGCAGGGGTCATCACCACCGCCGACCTGGTTATTGCTATTGGCAGCTGACGAATTGGCTTGAGCTGTATTTAGCGACAGGAAATTAAGGAAGGCTTGATCAGCCACTGAGTTAGTTTCCTCAAGGAAACGGATCTTTTCCATCATTGGGTAAATTTCCACGTAGTCTGTGGGAACAAGCCCGCCTTCTTTGCTGTTCTTTCCTTCCAGCCACCTCCACCAGCATCCGCATTTGTAATCGTGATGACTTCTTCACTGACCGTCAATTCATTATTTCCAGGTTCGGCAGCAAAATCATACATAAACCGAGCCTTGGTGGCCATAGCGGGTGGGTCCCTGGAGCCAGGAGGGCGAGGACAAGGGCGGCGGCTACAGCTGGGCCCCGTCAGCCGCCGCCCTCTCGGCAGTTCCTGGAAGTCCGCGGCTGCGCAGCCCGGGTCCTGCCCGCCAAGTCGCCATTGACCGCGGCGTGGCGCCCCCGGCCCTAGGCCACAGCCCGGCCTCCGCGCCCAGACTCCACCCCCGGCCGCCCCCGCGCCCCTCTCCCCCCACCACGCCCCCTCCCCCCACCACGCCCTTGGATCTCCGGGGCTGAACGCCGCCCTAGTGGCGAGGGGCTCGGGGCTGGCGCTCAGGGGAAACGTTCAGTGGTGCAGAGAGTTTCTCGGTTTTTAAACTATTTTTAATAACATATCCTTGCATGTTTTTGTTTTTACAATCTTAATAGAACCCCAAATATAAATGGCATAGATAAAGCTGGTGCTGCATTCATTGAAAATGAGGGAGGAGGGAGACCAGGAACCGGCCTGCTGTAGCTGCTGCCCAATGCTTTCCTCACCCAGCTTCCTGGGCCTCTGAGGAACCCAGTTTGAGAACCAGTGAGCGCTCCGGGACTACAGAAATCTTGAGAAAAATCTAGCGACCTCAGATATTCTTTCAAGTTTCAACTTCTACAAACATAGCTATAAAAGCAGCTTACTAGGCTAGGGGCGGTGGCTCAAGCTTGTAATCCCAGAACTTTGGGAGGCCAAGGTGGGAGGATTGCTTCAGGCCAGGAGTTTGAGACCAGCCTGGGCAATAAGTAAAACCCCCATCTCTACAAAAAATTTTAAAAAGTAGCTAAGCATGGCGGCCCGCCTATAATCCCAGCTACTCGGTGTTGGAGGCAGAGGGGGAAGATAGTTTGAGCCCAGTAGTTGGGGTTGCAGTGAGCCACGATGATGCCACTGCATTCCAGCCTGAGCGACAGAGTGAGACCCTGTTTCAAAACACCACCACCACAACAAAAAAACTAGCTTAGTAGGTATAATTGTTCTCAATATTCCAAGCATCAGAAGTTTCATCTCACCACATTTATATAATAAGCTCACTATAGAAATTCCTCCAATTTTAACCGTAGACACCTTCATCTCCTCACACACCAAACCCTAAAACCCCATGGCACAACACATGGTTTTACAAAACAGCTTTCCCAAAGATCTACAGGTTCAAGTAAAGCGGCAAAAAAATGTATATTCTAAGTCTTTGTGGCACCATCCCCCTCCGGCTCGGGGTAGGGGGTGAAGGGTGCTGGTCTGCTCCTCCGGTCCTCTTCAGCCACGCGGAACTGGGGAAGAAGAACCACGCTGGATTCCACGTGTGGCCCGCGGCCGTGGCTACCTGGCCCGGGCGTTCCGCTTCAGGTAATCCGCGTAGCGCGTCAGCAGCAACCTCTGGAAGGCGCCGCTGTAGAAGACCCAGGCGGGGATCAGGCTCAGAAAGCCCGCCTTCAACAGACAAAAAATGAGAGTGTCTGGGAGGAAAGAAGAGCATGGAAGGCCTGCAACTCAAGCACATCAGTTCATATTCATGGTCTTTGAAAATAGTTTTTCTGACTACTGAAATGAAGTCCCAAAATCTTTTAAGTACCTGCTGAAGTTTAAGGGTCTTATGATACTTTCTCAACACACGAAGTTTTCTCAGACACCAAAGCAGTCCCTTTAAACTCCTTTGACACCCTCAGTAGCATCAGCCCTAAGGAAATTTTTTTTTTTTTTTTCTTTGAGACAGAGTCTTGCTCTGTTGCCCCAGGTAGAGTGCAGTGGCATCCTCATAGTTCACTGCAACCTCCAATTTCTGGGCTCATGCGATCCTCCTGCCTCAGCCTCTGGAGTAGCTGGGCAGGCACCACCATGCCCGGCTAACTTTTTTCTATTTTTTCAGTAGAGATGGGTTCTCGCTCTTGCTCAGGCTGGTCTCAAACTCAAGCTCAAGCGATCCTCCCGCCTCGGCCTCCCAGAGTGCTAGGATTACAGGCATGAGTCACCGTGCCTGGCCAAGAAAATAAAGATCTTATATTCTTTCTGCATGTCCACCTTGTGGTATGAGTTAAGTTGGTGATTCTGCACATTGCTAAGGCAATTCTGGATGTTGTTGAGGTTCTACAGTAAAAATAGCAAGTGATAATGTAAGAAAGTCTAATATCTCCTAGTAGAGTCTTTGTGAGACCCAGGAGGTAAAGGAATGCTTTGGGAGACTGTAGTGCATTGATCACGAATCCTTCTAGCATCTGTGAAAAAGAGAGAAGGAGAGAGGAAAGTGGAGGGACGAAGAGAGAGGAGAGAGAAAGGGAGAGGAGGAGACAGAGAGAGGAGAGAGGAAGAGAGAAGAGAAAGGAGAGAGGAAGGAGGGGGGGGCGGATGTAAGAGATCTAATTCCCACAGTAGAAAAGCCTATAAGGTAGAGGAGAAAGCTGACAGATGATGGCTGAGGAAAATTTTTTGTGGGAGCTGAGAACAGAACTACGTTGACATTGTGTTTGTTTCAGTATGAGCGTGGAAATCCTCAAGTCTACCTTTGTTTCATGTTGGTGTTTGCTTTAAAAGCAGCCTAGGAAAGGTGAGAACTTCTTGTGCCATATGCCACTGAACCTTATTTCCACCTTTGGTGGAGTCCGTGGTAACGAAGCTGGCTGGAACTTGCTCACAGAGCCCATCGTGCACACTCCTACCTCCTTGATTCACGTGCACTGACATGTTGGTAGCTTAAAATCAGCCACGGTGGGAGGATTTACACTGTGGAAATCAAGAAATGCTGGTTTGTAAATTAAAGAGGTTTGGTTTGGTTTGGTTTTTTTCCCTGGAGGGCTAGTCATTAAACATTTACTAGAACAGAGGGCCAAGGAAGACAGCAGCCCCCACAAGGAAGCTTCAGGTGTCTGTCTCCCCTGCCCAAGAGCTCCTGAGACCCACCTTCCTTTCTGAGTGGAGGAGTGAGGCAGCCAAGGATGAGATTTGACGGCTTCGCATTACTCGTGGGCTGACACCCAGGTGTCCTGCTTCTCCCCCCTCGCCACCTACTCCTTGCCCATGCTATGTTACTCCTTGGTGTCAACCCATCCTGCATGAGAGAATCGCTGAGCACCCCAACAGCAAGGAAGAACTAGCCAAGCCCTGCTAGGGCCGCCTGCACTCCCTCCCTCCCTTGCTTCAAGAACAGAAGAAGTTCTCAATTACCAAGATTTCATGGGCAAGGCAGCCACAGGTCTCATCTCCAATCGTGACGTAGTTCAGTGATTCTTTAACAAACTCCTCGGCAGTCTTGGTTATCACATTGGTGTTTAGATGCTTCGTCATTGCGGTCGAAATTGCATATGGAGTCAGCACCTACAATGGGAAATAAAGACCACGGCACAGGAAACAAACCTGAGAGATCAACACTCATTTTACCATCCCACCATTTCCTGACTCTTCCCTTTCTGTAGAAAGTTTTGAGATCCTAAATGGTAAAAGACACAGAACTGGCTCAGAGCTGGAAGTCTGAAAGTTTGGTTTCTCAAGATGAGACTTCAACCACCCAACACCGGATGGCCCAAATGCCCTCCCCCCGCCCACAGGGCAACTGAGAGAACATGAGTTGTCTCTCAGAACAGGGTTGCAAGACTTAGCAAATAAAAATGCAGGAGAAAGAACACCCAGATAAATTTGTAGTTTAAACAATGAAAAAAATTTCAGCATCATTATGTCCTAAGTATTGCATGGGATGGACTCATACTAAAAACTATTCGTATGCTCTGGTTTCTCTTCAGAACAAACAAATCTTTTGACTTTTACTAAAAACTACTCGTACTCATCTGAAATTCCAACGTTAACTGATGTCCTGTATTTAATCTGGCAACTCTATCTCAGAAGTTTATTTCTAATACATGTAACTACAGTTGGAGCAACTTAAAGTATGTTGGATTCTCACTTTCACACTTCAGTTAGGAACCAAGAGTGGTACATACCTCATAACCTTTTTCTGTGTGGTAATAAAAATAAGTAACCACACATTGTGCCCTAAAAATCCAACACCGTGTTTCTACCTGTGGTCTAACCACATTGTGGTCTGGCATGAGGATTCATAATAGGGATTTATTACCTCATTCTCAGATACAGAGACCTGGGCATCTTTAGAAAGAAAAAATATTCATGCTAGTTTTCTTGGTTTTATTTTTCTTCACATCACATTTGAAATTACATTGTTTCATAATTGAATTCAATTATGAGCCAATTAATCCAGTTGAATTGATTGTTATGGAAATTAATGCTGTGGTTCATTTGCATAACACTTTTCTTCGGGGCTCTCAAAGAGTTACTCTTTGAGACACATAAGGAGTATGCATTCTCAACTATGGTTTCCGGATAGGGAAATAATAAGTATTTTCATTCCTACATAAGTCATGGTTGACAAAACACTTTTAAGTACAAAACAGGGACTCAATAAATATTGTTTAAACTTGTACACTTATTCAATAGATCTTTACTACAACCCAGAGAGGTATGCAAGTGTTATAAACTTCTTTTACGGATGGGAAAACTGAGGCACACAGAGTTTAAGCAGGCTGTCTGAGACCACTCAGATGAAATTCAAACCCAAGTCTATAGTACATACTTCCTCATTCATTTAATAAATGTTTATTGTGCACCCATTGTGTGTGCATTTGGAGAGGCCACTAGGTTTTTGAAAGGTCACCCTTTCTCTTACTTGCTGAGTGGCCCACGATGATCAAGAGCAAGATAATGCTAAGGGTGCCCCATGGCTAGGAAGCAGGTGGCTGTGGTAATCATTCATGTTTAGAAATCACCAAGGATTTCTGTTTTTCTTCTTCCAGGCACATGATAGAATTGTACTTGCTCGATCCCTATGGCTGGGTGGGACCATGTAACCATATTTGGCCAATGAGTTATGAGCAAAAGTGACATGTCATTTCAGGGCCAGAGTACTCAATTGTCAAAGCAACATCCTCTAGAACTCCTCCTCTTTGGTGTCAACTGACAATAAGCAGGATGGCGGCTGCTCCATCACCCCAGGTCCCTGCATCACTGCAACAAGCTAATATCTCCTGCCAGTTCACAATGAACGTGTAGCATGAATGCAAAATAAGACTTTGTTGTCTTAAGCTACTGAAATTTTAGGGGTTACTTTTTACTGCAGCAAACTTAACCTGTGCACAGTAGCACTGTTGCAAAAGGGAAGTTCCAACTTCAGCTGAAGTTGCAGAATGGAAAACACAACATGGAAGGGGGAAGAAACTTCTGATGGGTGAGACTGGTTCAGCAGGGCAGAGAAAGGGACTGTGGCACGATGACATGGCTGCTTACAGTCACCCACTAGGCTGGGAAAATGCTGTTATTGGCCAAATTCCTACCACTAACTCATCTCTACCTATTTAATAAGCTTTGTCCTGTAGTTGGTTAGTTTATAGCAACAGCCACGTAAAATACTTTTCCACCTGGACATTTTAATTGCAATGTGTGTAGCAGTAATTTTAAAGATATAACTTTGTGCCTTTTTCATTTCTAATAGTATATCATAACACTTTTTCCCAAACAACAATAACAAAACCAAAAAACCTCTGTTTATTCTAGGTTCCAGACTCTGCTTAACTCTAACTCTGTGGCTGAACCAAGCACAAGTAAATCACTGACACTTCAGAACATCACGTTGCTCAGACTATATATAGACAAGCCAACTCTATTTAGGTGAGGACAGGTGATCTCCATGGTGGCTCTGCCATTATAGCTGGAAGGGGAAACAGCACCCCTTCCCCGACTGCCCAGGAACCAGGGTGTGGAGATCTCTGTGGCCCATCACAGATCAACAGCCCCAAGGGGAAAACCCCCTCCCCAGCTACGAGCCCTTCCCCTCTTTCCAGCATGGACCACGTGCCCAGTTTTGTTTTATTTTGTTTGTTTCTTCTCCACAATTCCTCCCACATAAGCCTGTGTGCCATACCTAGGGCAGAGAGGAAAAGGCAAGACCCCAATTTCCGTTTTGATGCAGCATCAGGTGGAAAAAGGGTCCACAGTATTTTCTGAGCGCTGGGCACGGGGGAGGGCAGCAGAAGCCACAGCAGCAGGCAGTACCAAGGTGGCTGCAGCTGCCCTGGCAACTGTCACAGGAACCCACATACTGTCACCCAGCCCATCTCCCTGCTGGCCACACATGCACAGCCAGTCCTGCGGGAGGCAGTGGCCCCAGCTCCAGGGGGTCCAGAGTGCCCGTTCCCGAGGACACACAACTGTCCACCTCACCTGGATGATGATCCCTTTCGCTTTATATTCCACTTGCAGTGCCTTGGAAAACGTGCACACAAAAGCCTGGAGCAAGAAGAAGAAACACCTAAGGCCCCAGAGTTTGCTTCCTTGTCAGAACCAACTCTCTCAGATTTCAGGGGGCACCGCAGAGGCACTACCTGCTTCCTGCTTTACATTAAAATACAGTGGGAAGCTGTGAATCGAAGGGTACAAAGTTACCCTTTGTAGGATGAATAAGTTCTGGAGCACTACCGCACAGCATGTGACATAGTTAACAATAATGTATCATATACTTGAAAATGACTAAGAGAGCAGATCTTAAATGTTCTCACCACACACTAAAAAATAAGTATGTGAAGTCATGGATATGTTAATTAGCTTGATTTAATCAATTCACAATGTACATATATGTCAAAATATCACATTGTACACTGTCAATATATACGATTTTTATTTGTCAAAGGTGCTCTAATAAAGCAGGGTGGGGGGAGGAAAGAAAGTAGGGGGAACAGCTTGTCTTGGTGGGAATCTGAGCTTCATTTCTCTATCTGGGAAGAGCGCCTTCCCTCAATGGGAAGATACATTTTGAGATAAATATATCCCTAGGGCCACTGCATACAGCATAGCCTGCTGGAGAAGGACTCCCTCGTAAAGCGCTCCCTCCTCCTAGGGTTGTTTTTATAACTAGGGCAAAGGACAGCCGGCAAGGCCTCCAGGTCAGGGAGGAAGCTTCAGTGTTACTTGTCAGCAGGAAGAGGGACAGGCCCCCAGTCCAGCAGGCGAGTGGGGACAGAATCCCGCCCTGCCAGGCTGTGAGGCTGCCGGGCTCAATGTGCCCAGAGGTGGCACCTGTCACTAATCCGCACCCGGACTCCCTGCACATAGAAGGGTGCTGCAGACAAACCTCCCCATCCACTTACCAGGTGATCCAAAGAAAAATGCCAACTGCAAACAATAAGAGGAAGAAGGAAGAGCTTGGGCCACATGATATCACTCACCTTGGAAGCCGAGTACAAGGTGTACAGTGGCCAAGGAAAGAGGGCTACCCCAGAAGAAATGTTCAGGATGAGACCTTTTTGCCTAAAAGGCAAAGAAGCAAAGTTTCCATTGCTTTGCCGCCAATCCCACTTTGAGTAGAAAGAAAACATGTGAATGCTGTCAAACTCCACCCTCTAGGCTTCCACACGTGCTAGTGCTCTGCTTCCAAGAACTGAGTGGAACTTCTGATGCGTTCTCCAGGACACCACACTGTGATGTCTCTTGGCAGTCATGTGACATCAAGGGCATGTTCCTGGAAACAGAGGCTTTGCTACGACAGAGGGTCTCCCAGCCAAAATACCGGATAACCAGCTCAGCTCAGACAGATTTAAGGGGGAAGAGATCCTCCTCCCTTAAATGTGACCACGTGAGCTGCAGGTCCCCTCAGACTCACAAAGATGACCCACAGCAGGACAGATGTCATATGGTGGAATCCTGTCGTGGGTGGAATTTGACAGTCCAGCATCTGCTCACACAGACACCCCCTACACCCGTCTCCAGGGGCCTTACTTTTCCTTTTGAAATTCAATATCCTTAATCCTTCCCAATTAGATGGTTTCAATGTGGGGGGAGGGGGTCTGCAAATTAGAATACAAGGCCAAGCCCCTTCTTCCTCTAGGGAAGATAAAACTATCAACCGTTTGCTTTTAATGAATACCACCTGAGCTCCCAAATGGGCCTTGTAATAGGGTGATATAAACATGGAATAAATGGAGAAACTGATAGGGTGGAGATTTTTACCACTAAATTGGAGTATTCATTCTGACAAAAGCTGAAATCCATAATAACAATGAGATGGTCTTGGTCTCAGGCCAGCTTCTGAAGTTTTCTTTTATGCTCAACACGAGTTAATTTTTTTTAATCCAGTGTGTGCTGAAACTTGCTGTTCTCTTCCTCCTTCCAATATCTGTTACATTTGACCTTCAAATATGCTAGTCTGTTTGCTGAGCTGGCCTGGCTCAGAATGTTACTTTTTTTCCCCATAATCTCTCCATGTCCTTTCATCATAGTTTGTATCCTTTGTCAAAGCAGCAGCCAAAAGAACCCCATCTCCCCAGTCCCTGCGTTAGCTGACTGCCAGGCAGGGAGGCCGTGCTGCTCCACGCTTTTTCAAAGAAAGACCTTACCTTGATTCCATGTGTTTCAGAATTAGCTGTGTCATCTACAAGAGAAGGCCGAAGTTAAGCCCTGATAAAGGAACTAAGTGGCAATGGGCAGGGACTTAGAGAAGGAAATGCTGGAGGGAGCTGGGGGGAGAGAGCTTAATCTTCTCAGATGGCCTCAACAATAACCAATATTCATTGGAGGTCATTCTGGCAACCCCAGAGTCTGGCTGGAACCCATAGGAGGCAGCCTAGACAGATGGCAAACTGTTCAGAGGCCTCTGGATTCTTCCTCTTGAAGCTAAAGTCATCCTGGAAAATGGGGGCAGTGAAAACTTGTGGGAATTGGTTTATGGCCATGGGATCCACACTGAGGTTCCCAAGATAGTCTTTATTCTGTGTGACAGGCAAAAGGAGTCTGTCTGGCCATGAGTCAGAACTGAGGGACTATCTGGAATCCTAACAAGAATCTACGAGCATCTCGTGGACAAGGTATGAGGCAGAGAAGGACATCTCCCCAGTTCAACTGCAGCAGCACATGCAGCCGGCAGGTGGGCTGAGAAACAGCTCGTAGACAGACCATGTGGCCAAGCCTGTCCATTGGAATTACATTGGGAAGGGTTGAGAAGCCCCTTCCCTCCCAGCCTGCCACACCTTCAAAAGGTCTTCCCTAACACTTCCGGACCTAAATATCCCTCTAAAAGACCTTTTCATTCCAGAATTACAAGGCACATTTTATGAATGAAGAGGCAATCCCATGGACTGGACTGTTCTCTGAAGCATGACTGGGACCTGGCCCTGTCCTAGGCACAGGCTTGAGAAAGGGGATCCAAATGGAAGGAGAGGAGCAGAGGGACAGAGGAGACTCAGGACCAGAAGACAAATGTTGCCCATTTCTCCATGTCGTCTAGGGGCTCTGCAGTGGCTTCACAGCAGGCGGTGTCCCTGCCCCCGCCCTGTCTCACAGGCGGGCCCGGGCCCATCTCAGAGAGCCTCGGGTAATGTTTTTACTGATGGGGGGCTCCGGGGGCCCTGGGGCATGGAATTCTCTAGAACCCACTGGACTGCCTCTGAAACACTGGATTTTGAGGAGGTGAGGGAAGCACAAGGGACTAGATTGTGTCAGTGCCCTTTCCTGACTAACTTCACTCAGGGTAGCATTTGAGCCCTGTCGCATGGCATTTCCTCTGTCTCCCTACTGAATTCACTGGCTTTGTTGAGTGAACGATCCCAATTAGAGAGACAACATTGAATTTTGTGGGTCCCTGTCTCAAAGCTCCCAGTGTTTAGTTTCTTATCCCACCTTCTCTTTGCCCTCAAACTCATACTCTCCCATCTCTGCCCTTGATAGAGGGCTCTACTGCTACCAGATGGCTCCTTTGAAATAATTAAGTGACGTTAATCATGCTTCCAACCAGCATGGCTAATTGGGGCATGGCATACTTAGAAGCTAATCTTCAGTTTATTTTCTTTGTTACTTAGGGAACTTAGTGTCTCCTGATATATAATTTTTTTTTTTAACAAATCAAAGCATTTCTCTGCTAAAGGAGTCAGAGAGTTGTCAAATACATTTGGGAAACTCCCATGATCAAACAGCCCAAGACTGAAAGATCAACATGTAAAATAACTGAAAGATTTTAGTGGTAAGGCTGCAGACAACAGTTGGACATATAAAACTTAAAATTACATCAGCTGGGGCCTTTAAAAAGCCATGGATTGCTCAGCATAAAAAGAATGTGTGTTTGTGTGCCCAATAGTAACTGAGCAGGAAACTATAAAATACCAGCATGCTTACAGAAAAACAACCCATGGTGAAAATAATTGTTGTCAGCCCAACTTATACACTTGGAAAAAAAAATCAGGTTTTTGGGGGTCTATGCAGCATCTATTTCCCTGCCTTATGTTGGTAGTAACCTGATTTCCTTTGGGAAATCAGTCCTCCTCCACTGCAGTCCATGTTGTCTGGATGAGTGAGACTGAGCCTCCCCCTACTCTCCAACCAGCATCCCAGCTCCTTGAAATCAGGATCAGGCCTTACTCATGGCTGCAGTTCCACTGACCTCCCAGAGTGGTCCCTGGGGCTGCCATGTACAGTTGTAAATTTTGTGTACTGCACAAGGTGCCCGGGTCTGGGGTGAGTACAGGCTGAAAGCTCAGGGCTCACTCACAAGCCATGTACCTAGCAGAGGTAGGGGGCTCTATCCCCTCCGAGGAAGGGAAAACATTTTGTTCCCATGAAAGTGTCATCTACTCACCAAATCATGCAGCCTCAGGCTGTGTTCATTCTTAAATGACACCTTTTTCTAAACTGTCTGCCAGAGGAGGTGCCCTTTTTCTTATTCTCACAAAGGCACAGTGTAGGATAGCTTTGAGGGAGTCATGATACAAATGCTTGTGCAGCTGATCCTGAATGGCACCTAAGACATCATGGTCCAAAACTCTTTTGATAACAGACACAGAATCTGAAGCTCAAGGGAGTTAGATAACTTGCTCAGTGCCAACCATTAGCAGCTGAGCTGGGGTCAGAATACAGAAGAACTTGAGCTTCAATTCAACAAACACTTACTGAACAGCAAAAGTCCAGAAAATCCAAGCCATGCCCCCTGCCATTTTTCCAGAGTGAGCTTTCTTCTATTTACAAAAACTAAAACTAGAGGAAGATATTAATTTTTTTAAAGTTGCCTTGGAATCCTGAATAAGTTTCATCATCATCAAGCCTAATATGTCCTGACACGTGACAAAACTGAATGCAGAAATAGGATTCAGATATGAGAGAGAGTGAATCCATCACTGTATTTTCTTGATGAAAACAGAATAAGACAACTAAAAGACCACTACATGGCCTCTCAAGTGAGGTTCAATTTCAAAGAATCCTGCTTTTATAGTGAGAGGGGGCAATTCTCCTGAGTTCCCAAATTCCAACCACTACTATATCTTAATGCTTTCAGCACATATATGGATCACATACCTTGACTACTGAGGTGATGTTACAGTGGATGAGGCTCTGTAATAAGTAATCACAACCACAAGTCAGCCCGATCATTGGAGAAATTATCCTGAGAATTAATCAGTGCTAAGTAACCATGAAGTGGGCAAAAGTACACGTCGAAGCGGTTCCATCACTCAGTCAGCCTGCAAATTAGGCTCCTAATTGATGTTCAACAAGTACGCACTGGAATTGGGAAACATCTGACATCCATTCTATGATTCTATATGTATGTGATCTTGAATAGAAGTCAGTTAAGAGTTTCCTTGAAAATTAAGGGGGGAATATAGATACAATATTTCAAAGGAAGATATTCAATTTCTAGCTGGAGGCAGAGAGGTTAGCCTATATAGGTCTAGGACAAAGTAGCGTAGAGAATAGAAAGATGAATGGTTGCATAACACAAGATAGAGGCTCTGGGCTATGGAGGCCAGGTAAATAAACTACTAGAATCACCCAACATGCGAGGAAAGAGGGACAGACACACACACAGGCACAAATGCAAACATAAACAGAGAAGGAGGAGCGATCGTGGAACTTGCTTAATGGAGAGAAACAGACTTGTGCCAGAAACAGGGAGTGTGGAAGACAGAGACTGCAGGGTTAGATATGTTGTCCCAGAGAGGAGTTTGGAGAGGATGTGCAGCAGCTTCCCAGCAATATGGCATTATATGCCAATGCAGTAGACTCAGGGCTTGGACAGGCCCTCAGGAACACCTGCAGAGCTGGGGAATGGAAGCACGATGGCCTGGGCAGATTGGTATAACCCCTGACTTCATGGATCGGGGCCTGGGGAAGGATCAGCCAATAGTGCCCGCAAGGACTGTAAAATGCATACAAAATTTACTCACGACCAACAGTGGCAGCCATGGGTCTGTGCCCAACTCATTGAATTTACAACACCCCCAGCCATAGAGATTGTGTCATGTACTGCCCTCACACTGAAAGTTGGACAGATCTGATTACCTGGGACGACAGAGATAGCCAAAGAACTGGCCTTCTCTCAAGTGCAACCACAGCTTTAAATTGGTTACGCAAAATTACCCCTTTGTAAAGAAAAGCATAGAGCCCCAAAGGGATGGGGCAGTGGGCAGGTAAGTTTTGATGTGCAGAGAAGGGGGAAGATGTTTGTATCCTGGAGATGGTCATGCAAAGCGGTGGTACACTTGACTATGTACTAAGGTGAAAAGACAGAGGAAGCTCAAGACACACACTGTGCAATACAGACTTTTGGCCAGACAGGCTTCTCACCACTCCTTTCCAGGCCCTGCTGATCATGCAGCCAGAGGGCCCAGTACCCAGTGAGAGGAATCCGTACACAGAAGGGCACAGGTTTACCTGGATTTCATCCGGTGCATTAAGGAAATAGCTTGGAAAAAGGTTTGGAAGCATTCCGACATTGTTGACTGGCAGAAAGAGGCAAAACAAAAATGTGTCAGAGGAACAGGTAGGAAATTTTCCCAAAAAGGGGTACAAAAAGATTTATATATAGGGTTGTTCATCGCAGCAGGATTTGAAAACGGTAAGGAAATTGGAAGGAAAAAATGTTGTCTGCTAATAGGAGACACCTTAAAAGAATCATAGTGTAGTCATATGTTGGAATGGAATGCAATCATTAAAAACCATGGCTGCTTAGAATTTTAAAGACATGGGAAAACATTTGTGATATAAGTTTTTTAAAAATATATATTACAAAACAGCACATACATATAATCCAGTTTTTAAATTATGTGTGTATGTACCTGGAAAGATGTGCACCAAAATACTATCTCAGCCTATTGGGATTTTAAGAAATTCATTTTTCTTTTGTAAGTCTCTCTATTCTTTCCAATTTTTCTGCAATGATATGCTTTACATTTTTATTTGTAAAAATGTAATTACTTTTAAAATTCAGTGGAAAGTTTAGAAATCAAATCTTACTTTCTTCTATATACAATACAAACACTACACTGTGTATGTGACTATAAAAGGCTTTGACTATAAATCATTACAGGAAAAATATTATTTTAGGCCAGGCACTGTGGCACAGCTGAAGGCCCGGCTCTAGGGAGGCTGAAGTGGGAGGATCGTTTGAGCCCAGGGGTTCCAGTCCAGCTTGGGCAACATATTGAGACCCCCATCTCTATAAAAAATAATAAATATTATCATGTTTTATGAATAAGAAATAAAGTCAATTCTCAAATAACTACACTGACTCATTATGTCATGGATCAATCACAGCAATGTCTGTTTACTAAACTAATTCCTTTAGGCCAATGTTTTTGGGATTCCTCTTCTGCCAAATGTCAACATCAGTTCCATGAAGGAAAATTCATTTTAATATCAGAAAATATAGTTGGGAAGGTTGGAATATGTAAGTTTGATACATTTCAAAACCATACATAAACTTTTTAATCTAGTAACAACTCTTGAAGAATTGAACTTTAAGACTCAGTTTAATGCTGCAGCTTAAAATACAGTCATGGGTTAAGTTTCAGCTACCATGAAATTACCAAGTGTCACTAAGATAATTATTTCAGTGATGTATTACAATAAGCTTTGCATTTTGCAATTTACTTACCTAAAATTCCAATTTCTAAGCCTTTAAGTTTTTCTTTAATATGTTCATAGATGTCATCTTTGGTAAAATCTGCTTGTATGATCTTCACGCTATTCCCTGTAGTCCACTCTGCAGTGGAAACAACAGGTTTTTTTTAATGAACAGGGTTCCAAATCCCGCCCTATCCACGAAGTTCTCCCAGTGCTCTTGTACTACCCGAACAGACACTTAAGAGGACAGCACATTACCTCAGTTAGAAACATTAATAAGAAACAGCCCTGAGCAAATGCTGGGAGGTGCTAAGAGATTTGTGAATGATGGTTTCTATGTGTTTCTAGGAGTGACCACAGTGACAAGTATATGCATTAAAATAGATTCAGTGCAGTGGTTCTCAAAGTGGGCTCCACAGCCACAGCATCAGCGTCACTGGGACATTTGTCAGAAATACACATTCTCAACCTCCCCCCCCCAGACCTCCTGAATTATTAATAGAAATGCTGGAGGTAGGGCCCAGCTAGTGATCTGTTTTAACATGCTTCTGGTGACTCTGTGGTATATGCTCAAGTTTAAGACCCCCGGACTAATGGCTGTAAAAGCAAGGTCTGATGCTGCCTCTGCTCAGCGTCAGGTCCCCTGCACAAAGACACAGCAACCCTTTGTATTTGTCCAACATTGTAACATTGATAAAGCATTTACATACATAATGTCTTGTGTTAATCCTCCCTGCAACCTTTGGAGTAGATATTATTATTCCCATATTGCAGACAAGAAAACTAAGGTTCAGAAAAGCTAAGTAACTTGCTCAAGGGCATCCACACTCTGTTTACTCCAAGTTCAACGTTCTTTCCACTATTCTGTGTTAATTTGCCTTGTGCGGGAGTTTTCAGGTAGATATGAAAGCCACAAGCAGTTTACAAACTGCTCAGTGAACTGCCTTAGCTCTGAAGTTAGACCCAACATTTCTGGGTCAAGCAATCTTAAAGCATAGTTTGAGGCTGGGGGATGCTTTCAGTCCAAAGACACTACTTGCTTTTCAGAAGGATAAGCACATTTTAGTACTGTAAGGAAAACACTGAAGAATGTCTGGGTCCTACTCAAAGTTACTTCCAATATCCAGACAGAACAAAAGCAGAATTCATTGGTGCGAGGGCAGTGACCTCTATGGTGTGTCTACATTGGCCCCACGCCTCCCACATCTGTCTCCTGTCCCAAATCTCTCCCAGGGAAACAAGGTCGACCCCAGACAGCCCACCATGGTCTTCATGAGTTGTCATAATTGGAGACTCATCCCTTTGAGTTAAGGAGTTTACTAATTATTAAATTAATAACTATTAAAATTCAAATGCCCCAAAAGAAATATTATAATCATTATTAACTAAGAACATTTCAGAACAAATCATAATAATGAAACATTATGATATAAAACCTGCCTCTTAGGGTTGTACAGTATACAACCTTCACAACCACACATGGCAACCCTGGATGAAATCGTTTTTTAAAATCTGACGACCACCAGTAAGCATCGTTTTTTATCCTCCTGCAAGGAGCAGAGCAGAGGACATGAAGTCCCAAACACAGATCCTGCTATTGAAGGTAGTGGCAGAAGCAACCAGACAGCTGGGGGGGCCTCCACATGAGCAGGGCTGATTCTAGGGACAAAGGCACCAGACCAAAGGAGAGAGTGAACCTATTTGTGCCTGATTCTGTCCCTGCTTCACCCAGCCCACAGGACCAGTGGGGAGCTAAAGCCAATACTTTACATCCCCCCTTCACTTTGTGAACTGGGCTCCCCACAGGAAGGGGGGCGCCCCAGGCTCTGAGAGCAGATGGGGGAATGCCGACAACACGCAGGGCCAGGGCAGGCTCGGCTGGGGGCTCTACAAACACCTCCCTTATTTGGGGGGTCACTCACCAATCTCTGTGGCAATGTCCTGTAGCTTTTCCAGTGTCCGGCTGATAAGCACAATGTTGAAACCGTGTTTAGCTAGCTGGGGGTGGGAGTAGGAAAAGCAAAAAAGACAAAGATAATGAGCAGACAGGGGAGGCTGGCTTTAAAGGTGACTTGGTCTCAAGGTTGATGCGCTTAGTTGCAGGGTGATGTGCTTGCTTCACCTGGGTTGAAATGTGCAAAATGTTTAAATCCAACAAAGGTTTCTGGGCCATGAACAAAACAGCCACAATGGGCCGAGCTAAATGTGCCATCATAACAGCAGTTTATACTCGTGTTTATTATGTGCCAGGAACCAGCCTACGTGCTTTTCTCGTACATGCCCACGGTCTGAAAGCTGCTTGTCTGAGATTCGTGAGGTCAGCTGTGTGTCAGAATTCAAAATGTTGGAGATTTTATACTATACATTATGTAACAGGGTCCAGGGCAGCACCCCGTAATAAAAACAGCATTTCTGCAGCAGCATTTGAGTCACTTGCTATTCATAAGGTCATTCTTGTGGTTCATCTGACCTGACACCCTTCTCCTTGTGTTCTGACTCCCAGCAGGAAAGGAAATGGAATCGGGAGCACAGGGGAAAGAGCTGGATGCTCCCTGAGACCAACAGGGCGACTCTCTGCAGAGTGGACAAGGCATAGACTCTCAAGGGATGAGTGCCGACATGGGAGAGATTCCACGGGGGACACACAAACTTGGTGTGCTGCGGGCGGGGTGGGGTGGTGTCTACAGACAGCCAGAGACTTTTCTACACCTAAAAATGCTATTGAGGAGAAAAGTTAGAGCTTTTTCTGAAAGACAAAAAGGAAAAAAAGCCAACATTGATTTAAATAGAGACTGATGATGTTTGAGTTAGTGACAAAGGCCCCAGTTTATTGAAATCTTTCTCTGTGGTATTAAATGATTTATACTGCTATTTTTTTAATTGTGGTAAAATACACATAACATAAAATTTACCATCTCAACCAAAATATGGAATGCTTGCAAATCGTGTGTCGTCTTGGGAGCCCATGCTAACCTCTGTATTTTTCCAATCTTAGTATACGTGCTGCAGAAGCAAGCAGAATGCTGTTATTTTAAGAAGGAATTATATATTGTGGGAAACACAGAAGATACTGCATTGTGGGCTATAATATATAGTCTCCAATAGCTAATAATTCACTCTTCAGGCCCTTGGGCTCAGAATCACCCAAGATGTCAAAAAAACACGAATTCCCATGAAAATCATCCAGGTAAAAATCTCTGGGATTGAAGCCTCAGCACTCACATCTTTTTCTATTTTAATTTATTAAATTATATTACAAAATGCGCGGACACATTCACATTGTAAAAGAGTCAACCAATACCAAGGGAAAAAATGTCCCCATGCCCCCCCAAGGCCCATTTCCCCACCCACCGGGGCTCCCTCTGCCTCTGCTTTGTTCTGGCTCCTTTCCTAGCTTTCTCTTGCACTTACAGGCATAGATGGGTATAGAGAGAAATAAATGTTTGTTTTGTGGGGCTTATTTCTTTTTATCCTACATAAACGATATTCTAAGTAGTGTCCTGCAATATTCTTCTAAATTTGATGTATCATATCTCTAAGAATCGTACCTATTTCCACATCAGTCCATGAAGAACCACTTGATTCTCTTTTATTACTTCATAGTGTTCTACAGTTCACCTTTGGGCGAGCATTTAGGTTGTTTCCAAGTTTTCCTACTGCCAATATTGCTACAGTGAAACCCCTTCTATATAGTTCTTTGTATATGTGAGTAAATTAATTCCTAGTGTAGATAGACAAGAAGAAGTGGAATTGCTGTATCAAAGGGTGCATGCTTTTTACATTTTAATAGTATTGCCAAATAGCCCTCCTTTAAAACTGTACCATCAAATATATTATACAGTTATAGCCATTTCTCCACACTCTTGCCAGTATTTGATATTAGCAACCTTTTTCAACCTGGACATTTTTCAATTTGTCCATTTTTTCTTAATTTGAAATGTAAATTTAGTCATTTGCTAAATTCTCATGTATACATGGGGCTGTTGCTGATTTATCTGTTCTGTTCCACTGACCTATTTGTCCATCTTTGTTCCAGGGCCACTTCTGATTCAATCAAAATCTGATGGTAGCCTTTGGTATCTGATGTCTGATAGAGGAAGTCCTCACCATTCATTATTCCCTTTCAAAATGTCTTTATTTTCTTTGCTTAATCTTCTAAATAAATGATGAAGTTGCCTAGTCAAGTATTATATTGAAGTTAGAGATATTTAAGGAAAAGCTTGTATCTTTGCAGTAATCAGTTGTCTCATCCATAAATATGGTATCCATTTCTTCAGATCTCAGATGTCCATCTAAAAACGTTCAGAAGTTTCTTCATGTATATCTTAGGCATTTCTTGTTAGGTTTGTATTAGTTAGGATAACATTTAGCTGCTGTAACAAATAACTCCATAATTTCAGTGGCTTAAAACAAAGGAAGTTTGTTTTTGTCTTACATGACAGACTCTATTCTACATAGCTATTGAGGCTCCAAGGTGGACAGAGACTTTGTCATCTTTAACACTAGGTTTCTAAGATTGTCCTGGGCTTGGATTAAGAGCAGGTGGAAAAGATACATCCCCTCCCTTAATCACCTCAACCAAGAAATGTCACACATCCTTTCTGCTTGATTTCATCTGCAAAATGAGTCACATGGCCCCAGGTAGATGTTAGGGAATGTGGGAAGTGCCCTGGCTGGGCAGCCACTTACCAGCCTCAACTCTACACCATGGAAGAAGGGTAGGCATTTGGGTGGGCACTTAGTCATTCCCACTAACAGTACATTTCTTCATTGCCATCATGACCTGATTTATTTGGATAGAAGCAGCTCAGGAATTAAATACTAGGCTTAGTTCCTGTTTCCACCACTTCTACCTGTCTGCACAAGTTAATTGTTCTCATGATCAGATTTTAAAAATACATTGAAAAGTGTGTGGCACAGGGTCTGTCACATAGGAAGCACTCGATAGTGTCAGCTATTTTTTTTGTATATTCTAATTTGTTGTGATTTGTGCTTAGGAGCTCTTGATCCAGCCACCTAGCTGAGTTCTTTTCCATTTATTCTAACAGTTTTTTCATCAATGTTTGGTTTTTCACTATAGATAATAGTATTTTCTACAAAGAGTACCACTTTGTTCCTATTTTTCCAATATTTGCATATTTTTGGCCTCATTATCTTGGCTAACACCTCCTACATAATGTTAAGCAGTTGTGGTAATAACAAACATATTTGTCTTGTTCCTTACCATCATGAAGCGTGACGTTTCCTGTCATTTCTGATAGATATCTTTTATCAATTTAAGAACATTTTCATCTATTCCTTTTTTTCAATTTACTTTTTAAAAATTAATTTATTTATTTACTTTTGCAACAGGGTCTTGCTATGTTGCTCAGGTGGGAGTGCAGTGGCATGATCACAGCTCATTCCAACCTCAAACTCCTGGGCTCAAGGGATCCTCCTGCCTCAACCTCCAGAGTAGCTGGGACTACAGGTACACACCACGCTGCCCAACTAATTTTTAAATTTTTTTTGTAGAGATGGGATCTCACTATACTGTCCAGGCTGGTCTTGAACTCCTGGCCTCAAGTGATCCTCCCACCTTGACCTCCCAGAGTGTGGGATTACATGTGCAGTCACCACATCCGGCCTACTTTTTTTTTTTTTTTTAATAAACTGCTGGATTCAGTTTGCAAATATTTAACTTGGATCATAATTCTTTGATGCTAACTTTGTCCTATTTTGGTATCAGAGCCAAGCTAATCTGTCTAAACAGTTTATGAAATATGTACGGTGATCAACTTGTCTCAGGATTATCCCAATTTTAAAACTGAAAGTCCCACATCCCAGGAACCCTCCAGGCCCAGGAAAATCAAGATGGTTGATCATCCTAAAAACATGTTTTATTTTTTCTTATTCCTTGAAGATTTGGTAATATTTACTTATACACATACCTGGGCATTTTATTTAGGTGTAGCTCTTCCTAACTGCCTTTTCCATTTCTTCTGTGACTAATCTCTGGAGGCTTTTCTACTTCTTGGGCCACTTTGATCATTTGATTTCCACAGAAAATTCTTTACTTTGTCTAGATTTTCAATTTCTTGGTACAAAGGTTTAAACAGTATTTTCTTTCTCTTTTTTTTTATTCTCCTTTTTAAAAAAAATTTCCTTATCTATAGCTAAGTTCGTAAAGTTGTTCGTTCTCTTAATTTAAGATTTTTTCAAAGATGTGTCTACTTTTTTGGACTTTTTAAAGAATCAATTTTGGGTGATCAGTTTAGTTTAAACTGATCAATTCAGTTTATTCCTGTGTTTTCTATATCTTCAAATTTTTGTTCTGCTCTATTAATTAATTTCCTCCTGTATCACTTTTGGATTTTCTTCCCTTTTCCAGAATTTCTTGGAAGCTAAGACTATTTACAGTCTTTCTTATTTTCTAGTAGATATATCTGAAGCCAAAAACTGTCATCTGCATGGGGCACCTTGGCCACAGTTCACAGGAGTATCCATTTTCATTTTTTCTTTAATCTTAGGACTACCCTGAAGCATAATTTTCAATGTAGATAGGGAGGTAGATACAGCTTTCTAACATTCTTTTTAATTTTATTGTACAGTGGTCAATGAATATAATGGTATGTCTTTTGCTATTTGGAATCTGTTACAATTTCCTTTGCAGTCTAATAAGCAGGCAGCTTTTCTGAACATTCCATATGTATCCTTAAGGAATGCATATTCTATTTGATCTTTGTTGGTTCCCCAGTTTTAAAAATAGTTGTCTATTAAACTAAACTTGAGGCTTACCAAATATTGGTTAAACCAGTATGAAAATGTGAAAAAAAAAGAGAGGATAGAAGAGAAACTTTTTATCTGAGGACTACAAGCCCCTTTAAATTACCAGCCCCAAAGAGGTATTTAAAATGTCACAGCAGTCATGTCTCACTCCCCCTTGAGCTACATATTAATAATTACCCCTTGAAGCCACTTGCTATTCCAGCTCTCTAACTAATGGACTCACTAATGCCAAAGTAGCCATAAAATGCCATGCACCCTGTAGTTCACCAGTGTACATACACTCAATCACTAGCCAATGTTACTCCTGTAAACCAATGAGCATTCCTGAGGAACAACTTTTGCAATTGCCCCCTCTCCTGATTTGTCTTTGTTTTTTCTTAAAAACTTGGGCCTCTCCAGAAGGATTGCTTGAGCCCAGGCGTTTGAGGTTGCTGTGAGCTAGGCTGACGCCAGGGCACTCTAGCCTGGGTAACAGAGTGAGACTCTGTCTCAAAAAAAAAAAAACGAAAAAAAAACTTGGGCCTCTCTTGTTCTCTGGAGCACTCCCCAAGGCAACTTGGAAGTGTATCCCAGGCTGCAATCCTCAACATTGGCCCAAATAAAATCCCTATATTAATTTTACCTCAGCTTCTTCCTTTGAATATCCTCGAGAAGATATTCAAATCCCTTAATAGTCTTGATTATTTCTGATTTATGTACTAAGATGTTAAATTAGAATTTTCAACAGAAATGCCAAGACAGAATAGGTATTAGATTACAAAATGATTTAAGAAGACCCCAAAAAAGACTGATATTGTAATATAATGATAAATATATATTAATATTTGATCTCTGTACCTGGCTTTTGGCATAGAGCTGCTAAAACCCCTGTAATTTTCTGAGTGATAGGAATGATGAGAGCTTCCTTTGTTATCATATTTGGTCTTGGTTCCCAGCTCCTGACACAAGAGCTCCTAAGATCCTTGGAATCTTCCAGGTGACAGTGATCAGAGTGTCTTTTTGTATGATAATGAGATGACTGGAGGCGGGGGGGGGGGGGGGGGGGGTTATATGGCTTCAGGAAGGGGCCTGGGTGCCAGAGGAACCAACCTGTGATTAGAGGGTTGGAACTTTCAGCCCCACCCCCTACCTCTAGGGAGGGCAGAGGGGCTGGAGATTGAGTTAATCATCAGTGGCCAAAGATTTAATCAATCGTTCCTACATAGTGAAACCTCCTTAAAACCCCTAAGCCACAGGGTGCAGAGAGCTCCCAGGTTGGTGAACACATGGCGGTGCTGGGAGGTGGCTCGACCAGAGAGCGGACGGGGGCTCTGCGCCCCTCGCCCTCGCCTTGCCCTGTGCATCTCTTCAGTTTGGCTGTTCCTGAGCTGGAGCCTTTCTAATGAGCCAGCAGCTGCAAGCAGGGCGCCCTCCTGAGCTCCCCGAGCCCTTCTAATAAAGCATCGGCGCTGGGGTGGAGACCGTGGGAACCCCTGATTTACAGTCAGTCCCGAGTGCAGGGGGCCTGGCACTTCCAACTGGCACCTGAGGCGGGGTCTGCACCAACTCCCGGCGGTTAGCGTCAGAACTGAATGGCACTAGAGGACACCAGTTGGTGTGGAGTGAGTTGGAGAATGGGCTGGTGTGAGGAGACGGCCCCACGTATTTGGTGTCAGAAGTGTGGTGAGTAAAGATAGCTCAACATTCAAAATAATCTCTATGAACCGATAACGTGACTCTTGAGCCCTTCCCCAGGGGACGCCTCCCTCCTGTGAAAAATATAACAAGACACAGACAATGGAAATTAGAAGGAATTTGTGGAGACGACTCCTGCGGTTCCACCTGCCGCTAAGCGGCGGCTCCGCCCCACGGCGGCGCCTCTCAGCCGGGCGGAAGACGGTTTTGCCGCGGCCGCCATCTCACTTCCTGCCGCGTCCACCGCGCTCGCCCTTCAGCCCGGCTCCCCTTTCTTGCCTCCATAGTTAACTCTAGCTGTGCTAACAAGTTTACACTGAAATCTCAGCGGTTCAACACAACAAAAGTTTATTTTTTACTCATTATGCTCACACTGCAGACTAATCTTTGACCCAGGGCCCCAAAAAATCTAACGGGGAAGAGATGGCTTCTCAACTGCTCTCACATTGGAGCCTCCTTCCGCCCGGGGCTAGGGCCGCCATCCAGCCTCGGTCCAGGCAATGGGAATACGAGCGAGCGTTTCTCCTGCACCAGGTGCAGCGGAGAACTGGTGTGGGGTCATTTTAGATTCTAGCAATAACATCCGCCTCAAGGGCAAAGAGACCTCAGCAGAGGCGAAGCTGGAGGCAGAGCACGAGATTGGAGGGGGAGGAGAGCACGAGGCGGGATGAGCGCGCACACTCCTCCGCGCCTACAGTCCTGCAGGGCAGCAAGGGTCACTCACCACGCTGCCGAACCCACGGAAGGGTCCCCAGGGAAAGAGTCAGTGTCAGACAGTCACCAGGCCAAAGAGTGAGACATCCTCTTAGGATAGTCCCAGACACACAGACCCTTCTGATCCCCATTCCTGCTGCCTTCTCACCCCTTCCTCGATCCTCCTGCTCCCCAGACTTGCTGGTTCAGACACGTCAGTTAGCAATGACGAAAAGAGAAATGACAGATGCTAAGAGAGAGAGAGAGAACAGACCATGGGACCATCCCTAGTGTCAGTGGCCTCCAAAGTAGGTCCCAGCTGGGAGAGAGGAGAAAATGTAAGTTTCATCAAATGTTTAGCATGCTGCTTATTGCAGGTGATTGGACAATGTAACTATAGAATTGAAACTGTGTTTGCCTCTGAAAGTGACCAAAGGACTTTGTTTCCCCGGAGACGGATCTGTGAAGTAACAGGAGCAGAGGCAGGGAAAGAATCCACCGTGAGCAGGTTTAAAGAGACTGGCCCCTGGTGGGAAACAGAGTGATCATGATTATGCCCCGTGGGTGCTATGAGCCCTGCTTGTTGGAAACAATGGTTAAACTTTGTATTTCTATCTCTGAAAAACACATGCTAATCTCCCACAGTGGCTGTAAATCTGTCAATCACTTCTATTTTAATCAGTTTCTGCTTTCAATATTTTGAAGTTATATTGTCAGCAATAGAATAAGCTCAATATTAATACTCTGAAATGTATCAATATGCGTTATTTCCTTTTTATTATTTCATATTTTGAATTATATTAGTATCTGATACTAACATTGCTTCTACTCCTTTCCTTTTGTTTGCATTTTCCTGATATATGTTTTTTCATTCCTTTATTTTCAACCTTTATTCAACATTGGATTTTCTTTAGCTCCATCTGAGCATTTGTTATTTATCAGTAAATTTAACAAACTCACATTTATTGAGATTGCAGATTTGTTACACCAACTTCTGCTATCTTATTTTAGTTTTTCCTATCACTGTGTTTTCTTTGTTATTTTTTTCCCTTTTATGACTAGTAAGGAGGATAGGATAGGCAATACTGTAGTAACAAACTAGCTCCAGATCTCAGTGGCTTACTACAAGAAAGATTTACTCTTCGTCACGCAATGTCTTCTGTAGGTAATGCAACCATCCAGGGCAGCCCCCTCCATGCAGTGACTCAGGGATCTAGATTTTTTTCCTCAGGGCTGGAACTAGGATGAGACAAGTGAAGAATTCAGGGTGCAAAATTTAAGGAGGTACTCATTCTCAGGTTCATGGTTACCCTGCATGCCTCCCCTTAGTCCTGGCCCTACTTTTTTCCATCTAGTGGCTCCACCCTTCAACACTGCTTTGCCTCACTGCTTTACCTCGTATTGGGTAATAGAGCAGTGAATGTGATTACAATGTAGGACAGTCAGATTCATTAAAAAACAAATTACAAGAACAATAATAGTCGTTTTTCTGGGAGGTAGGGTGTTGAAGAGACATTGGTCAAAGGATATAAAATTTCAGTAAGATAGAAGGAAAAATTCAAGAAATCTATTGTACAACATGGTAACTATAGTTAATAACAATGTATTGTATTCTTGAAAATCACTGAGAGTAGATTTTAGTTGTTCTTAGCATGCACACACAAAAATAATAAGTATGTGAGCTAAAG
This sequence comes from Eulemur rufifrons, assembly GCF_041146395.1. Classification (NCBI taxonomy): domain Eukaryota; kingdom Metazoa; phylum Chordata; class Mammalia; order Primates; family Lemuridae; genus Eulemur; species Eulemur rufifrons. Next base: position 207,499,546 of record NC_090989.1, read on the forward strand.
CATATGTTAATTAGCTTGACTGAGCATAATGTTCCATAAAATATAATTTTTATTTGTCAATTAAAACACTAATTTATTTCAATAAATAAAAGAATAGCCATTTTTTCCACAAACTATAGAAAGACTAGCTTTATACCTGGATTAGCAACTCATTTACATAAAAAATGCACACAAAGCTATAAACGTTTTGTAAGAATAAATACACACAAAAAGATACACATCAAACATGTTAGAAAAGTCACAGATGGGAAGAACAGGAATGGAAATGGGGAATGGGAATGAAAGAAAATAAAGTGAGAGCAGGACCTTGTCTGCACCAATGATAATAACTCAATCCTCTGGGTCATTGATTGACAAATAAGTAGAAGGAAGAGGAAGAAAAAGAGAGTAGGGAAAAGGAAGAAAATAGAAAAAAATAGAGTATGCCTGCCTGGGTAGACCTGTGTTTTGATGGAAGTGAGTGTAGTGTATGTCATTTACTACTTTCTACCTAACTTATACCAATTCCAAATTTTATAGTAGCCATACTACAAACTTTCTTGTCTATAAAGGCTTCTTTTACAGCTGCCTTTAGCCACTCTAGTTTTTTAAGCGAAAGCTACCCTTAACCTTACCATTAGTATGGCCAGAATCACACACATTCTGACAAATAGTTTTTTATATTTTTATGTTAAGTTGTTAAAGAAAATTTTATCCTAAACTTAGAAACAGGCAAGCTGATGATTACTTGACTTTTTAAAACATTAATATCACCCTAGACTATTTTCTAATAAACCTGCTTGACTTCATCTGACACCCTTGGGCAGGTAACTTTGCTGTTACCGAATTTTTAACAATTCTCAGCTAATCAAGGTGCAAACAGCTCACAGCCAGCAAGGTTGGAAACTGAAGAATTGTTGGGACATCATACCCTGACCGAGAAGCTGATCTTAGAAAGTCAGCCCGTCGAGTATTTAACTCTGAGATATTATTTTGCATTCCTTTCCAGACTAGCTACATAAATCCCTGTTGCTCAAATACTCTTCAATCAGCTTTTTGTCTTCTTGCTGGATCCTTCATTACTAAGTTGACATAAAACTTTAACAAGCACCAACATATATCTGTGTTTGAGAATTGTGCTTTCATAATATTGAAGATAAAATACTGATTGGTCCTTTGAGTTATTTGGCTAAATGGCCACAACAGTTATACTATAATCCTAATGTCTACAAGATTTCAGAAATAAACATACTACCATACTTATTAAAGGCAAAGAGTAACAGAAAGGAGTTTTAAAATCTGGCTTTATGGTATTTTCAAGAGACATGCCCAAAACAGTTGAAGATAAAAGGAGAACCAAAAGAAAAAGGCACAGCTTTATTAACATAAACCAAAATGGCATAAGCAAATAAGTATTACTAGAAATAAAAACTAGTAAAAGGTCAAATTCATCAGGAAGTTATAGCAATTCTAATCCTGGATTACCTAATAAAGTTGCTTTACATAAAACTACAAAGAGAGTTGAAAAATACACCCATTACAATGGGAGATTTTAACTTACCTTTTCAGTAATTGTTGGATGAAACACACAAACATTTGGTAAGGATACAGATTATTTAAACCACATAAATAATACACTTGATCTAATGGACATGTATAAACACTGAACAATTGCAGATTGTGCTCCTTTGAAAGTTGACTCTTTGAAAAAACTGGTAAAACTGATGAATCTCCAGCAGAAATGATCAAGAAAAAAGAGAGAGCACAAACAAGCAATAAACAACATTAGGAATGAAAAGATGGGAATAATTAGAGATATAGCCAAGATTTCAAATGTAGAAAAAAGGTTAAGAGACAGGAGTTCAAGGTTGTAGTCAGCTATTACCACGTCACTGCACTCCAGCCTGGGTGTCAGAGCGAGAGCCTATCTCCAAAACACGAAAAAAGAAAGAGAAAGGGTTAGGAGAGGAGAATGAGCACACAGTTAATTTTGCTACCTCTTGAAATCCCTTGAAAACCATAGGAGAGTGATTTTTCTTTCCCCAGGAAAACATAAATCCCCAGGGAAGATGACAAGCAATCTCAGATTTTTTGTTGCTAGAAAATAGATGGGTGAGATCTCAAATCCTAAACCAACAATAAGGTAAGCTGAGAACTGACAAAATTTATACCACTGCAATCCTCAAAAATCTCAGGTACTGCCAGCACTGGACGTGGGTGAGAGGGAAGCTAGACTAAGGAGGCTTGGGTGAGAGCTCTTTGAGAAGCCATTAGCCCTGATGCCCTTCTCCATTCCATGTGGTGAGGACAGGGCACTCTCTGAGAACAAGGAGATGAGCCTATGAGCACATGCTGAGTTCTGACTCCCAAACGAGGGCAGCCAACCTTCTCTCTGCAGGCAGGAGGTGAGAGGACTCTTCTCTGGGGAATCTGACCCAGCCCAAGGAAAAGACCTAAAGACACTGGCAGGGGACCCTCCCCGTCAAATAGCACCTGCCAATCACACTCCCACCTACAACATCCACCTACACAAAGAAAGTCCAGGCAGGTTCTTAATCCCACCTAATCAGGCTTTGAAACCTGAACAGGTAAGAACTGTCTATGAGAAGCAGCTAGCATGAAAGACAGAGTACCAAACAAACACAAGAATCAGCAACTTGTTAGAACACTGCCTAGGCAGGAGGCAACAAATTTTTAAAAGAAAAAAAATATATTAATAAATATCTTCAGAGGAATTAGAGAGGCTACTACATCCATGAAAAGAACAGATTGCTCTAAAAAAGATACATAGAGATAACACAAAAGAAATTTCCTAAATATAAACAACTTTTAACTTCTCTTAAAAACTTAATTTTTTGATTTTTTTAAAATTGAAAAAGAAAATAGCAAAAATGAAAAAATGCAGTTGAAGAGTTGGAAGGTAGAATTGATGAAATCCTTTTGCAGAAAGGAAAGCAAAAAAACAAAGAAATAGGAATGGGAGGAAGAAAGAGAAATAGAGGATAATTTCAGAAGCTGCATAATAGGAGTTTCAGAAATAATATTTTCCAACATCTGAGTAACAGGAATTCCAGAAAGAAGAGCCAAAGTAGAGAGGAAGAATGTAAACACCTTGGCCCAACCTGCTCTGTGGGATGACCCTGGCTGTGCCCCCACTGCCCAGCCTCTCAATATCTCTGCTCATTTTCTAAAATAGCTATCATGCCTTCCCAGTGATTTTGTGAATTAGATAATAGCCTTATATAAACTCATTTCCTGCTTAAGTTTTTTTAAACATGGTAAGAGAATGTTACCAAAAAACTTCATGCCAATCAATTTGAAAACTAATGTGAAAGGGATATATTTCTAGAAAAATATAAATTACCAAAACAGATTCAAGAAAAAAAATTAACCTGAATATTTCTATAACCACTAAAAAATAACAATAATAAACTGATAATGATAATAAATTGCCCCACAAAGAAAACTCTAGCCACAGATAGTCTTACAGATAAATTCCATCATTCAAAAAACCAATCATTTCAAAATTACACAATCTTTTTCAAGGAATAAAAAGAGGTAAAAATGTCCCTATTCGATTTATGAGGCTGGTAAAAATTTGACACAAAAACTTTGAAAAAGTTGGCTTTTCAGTCATGTGTCACTTAACCAGGTATACGTCCTGAGAAATGCCTTGTTAGGCGATCTTGTCATTGTGCAAACATCATGGTGTGCTTAACCAATCCTAGATGGCATAGCCTACTACACTACACACCTAGGTTATAGTATAGTTATTGCTCCCAGGCTACAGACCTGTGCAGTATGTTACTGTAATGAATACTGTAGGCAACTGTAACACAATGGTAAGTATTTGTGTATCTGAACATATCCAAACAGAAAAGGTACAGTAAAAATATGGTATTATAATTTTATGGGACCACTGCCACTGTTGTATATGCAGTCCATTGTTGACCAAAATCTTATGCAGCACATGACTGTACTTAGTAATTTTGACTATGTGTATAAGCTATGATCCAGCAATTCTGCTCCTGGGTATGTTCTCTACTCATGACATGTCCTCTAGGAGACAAGGACAAAAGTATTCATAGCAGCAAAGTGGTAACAACATAAATGTCTGTCAACAGAGAAAAGGAAAACTGAATTGAGATATACTGCAATACTAGAGTATGGTGGAATATTATACAGTACTGAAAATGAATGAACTATGTTCTACACACATATCAGCATGGATGAATTTTGAAAGTGCAATGCTGATCTACATAAAAGAAGCAGACTACAGAATATGTGTAACTCAAATTACCTTAAATTCAAAACAAGTAATACAACCAACATATTCTTTAGGCACACATGCATATGTAATAGAATTATTTTGTTAAAAAGCAAGGAAATTATTAACACAATATTCATGATAGTGTTTATATTTGTGGGGGTAGGGAGGGAAAACATAAGCATGGCATATAGGCAGCTCCAAGGACACTAGTGATGTTTTGTTTCTCAAGCTGGGTGATAAGGGACACAGTATTCATTTTCTCATTTTCTTATTTTTCATAACCAAATCTATGCATTGTAATGCACTCCTGTTTGATCTCTCTCTCTCTCTCACACACACACACACAGAGCCATGGCATATTACAATGTACCTAGGATATTCAAAGCCTGGATCAGAAATTATAGGGTTGAAGTTAAGGAGCACATGAACAAAGCAATGAATCTAGAAGAACATAAAAATAATTAAAAGCTGCTGTTTTCACTTAAGAGCAGATGAAAGAGAATATGCTGAGAATGCACACCAGTAATTTAGACTAAACATTAGGCAGAAGAATTTCCTTGTTGGCATAAGATGCTGCTGTATATTGCAAAGTAAGCATGTTATGATATACAAGAATAGGGCAAGGCAGTTGTTTTCCTTGGGTTGGTCTGAGATAGAGCTGGCCAAAGGCTTCTATCCAAGGGCCAACACTATGCCACTACCTGTAGCTGTCAGGAGTGCTATCTTCAGAAGAACTCTGACTGCCCTGTCTGCCACAGTGGAAGTGGGGAGTCTGCCAGATGTTGCCCTACCAGATGTTGGGGGATGGCACTAGAACTGCCCAGATGTGCAGGAATAAAACCAGATCATCTTTCATCATGTATTTTGGTTCTAGCATTCTCTGGGCATTAACAGCCAAGAATACATGTTTACACATGTCAGAGAGACAAAAAGTAAAATTTATAATATTACATAGTAACAGGTGTTTAATAAATAAGATATCTCAAATCCTCTTTGGAGGGGTTAAGATTGGTTCAGTCATATAGAGAACAATTTGGCAATGGTATCCAATAATTAAATTCACATAACCATTGAGCCAGTAATCTTATTGATAGGGATGTATCCTTGGATGTATGCTCAAATATATGTCCAAGGGGGTGACTTACAACATTATTTGCAAAAGCAAAAATGAAAATCAACCTTAGTATCCATTCCTAAAGGCTGACAAAAGAGACATGATACATCCATGGAATGAGATACCTTGAAACCATTAAATATTGTAGAATGAAAGCCATCTGCATGCCTTTGCTATGGCCAGATCTCCATGCTCTATTATTAAATAAACAAAGGAAAGTTTAGAAAATGGTTTATGGCTGTATAAAGTAGAACCCCATTTGTGCTTAGAAGACAAAAACTAAGCATCCAAGATAAATTCTGATAGAGACTGCTAGTGGGACTAAAAACCATGCTCTTCTTCTTCCTGCACATGTAACTAGGCGACACTCCCCAGCCTTCTATGCACTTGGTTTGGCCACAGGACTGAGTTCTGTCCAAGGAAAGGTGGGTGGACCCGTGTTGGAAAACCCCGGGTGTGCCATGATTTCTTTCCCCTTCTGCCCTTCTCACAAGTCAGAACAGACATGCTTACCGACCCAGCTTGAAGAGAGCAAAAGCTCGTATGATAGACAAGAAATAAGAGAAGGAACCTGCACAGAGCTACCTGCTGATCAGGAAAGGCTCCATTTTCTATGCAGTTTCTGGATATTATTGGATCTCTTCATTACAAAAGCCAATCTTCACCATACTGTCAACATCTATATCAACATATAAACATGGATTTTCTCTACTTTTCCTGAAAGGAATAGTTGTCTTTTATCTTTTCTGAAAGGAATCTTGAGACATTCTGAACACTGGTTACATTTACAGAGAAGGGTAAGGTAAAAGTAGGGTTGGGAAGAGGCCTTTACTTCTCTTTTTGTACATTTAAATACTGCTTGAATGTTCTAATTTTATGCCTGCATTACTTTTATCTTTAACAGGGTTTGTCTTGGAAAAAGGATTGTGGCCTTTTTGTTGTTGTCTTCTTACACCTCTTTGCATTAAAAATATATACGTAAACATCATTAGCCATCAGGGAAATACAAATTAAAATCACAATAAGATGTGATACACAACTATCAGAATGGCTAAAGTAAAAACTAGTGACAAATGCTGGTGAGGATGTGGAGAAAATGAGTCACTTGTACATTGCTGGTGAGAATGAATGGTACAGCCGCTCTGGAAAACAGTTCAGCAGTTTCCTAAAAAACTCACTATACAACCCAACAATTGCTTTCTTGAGCATTTGACCCAGGAAAATAAAGGCTATGTTCACATACACACACACACACACACACACACACACACACAACCCTATATACTAATGTTTACAGCAGCTTTATTTGTGTAACCAAGAACGGGAAACAACCTAGATGTCCTTCAATGGATGAATGATTAGACAAACTGGTACAGCCATATCATGGAATACTAGTCACAGCTAAAAAGGAAAAAACTATTGATACAATGACCTTGAGGAATCTCCAGAGAATTATGCTGAGTGAAAAAAGCCAATCCAAAAAGGTTACATAGTATATGATTTCATTTATGTAACATTCTTGAAATAGCAAAATTATAGAAATGGAATAGATTTCCACTAAACGATTAGTGGTTGCCAGAGGTTAAAGAGCAGATGGGAGTAAGAGGGAAGTGGGTGTGGCTATAAAAGGGCAGCACAAGGTAGCCTTGTGGTGATGGAATTGTTCTGTATCCTACCTGTATCAATGCCTATAACCTGATTGTGATACTGTACTATAGCTTTGTGGGATGTTACCATTGGGAGAAATTGGGTAAAGAGTACATGTTATCTTTCTGTATTATCTCTTATAACTGTATGAATCAACGATTATCTCAAAATTAAAAGTCTGACTTGGGAAGTAACACCAGCAACATGGTGAACTAGGAGGTCTCAGCCACATCCCCTGCTCCCCACCACTTAAGATTCAAATTTTGAGGGGATCTGGACTACCCACCAAAAAAAGCAGCACCGGGAGAGCTCCTGATTACAATGAAGAAGCTGAAGCAACTCATGGGAGCACAAAAACTGAAGATGGACACATAGAAAAGCATTGGAAGCATTTTTACCTGTGTCACCCCCATCTCCCAGCCTGGCACACTTTGGCTCCAAAAGGGATGCCCTTGGCTGGGACTGCCCTTCATGGGAAGGCTATACCATGAATAAAATGCAAAATTCAACAGACAGCCTCAACAGCAGACTCAATCTAACAGAAGAAAGAATCTGTGAAGTCGAAGACAAGTCATTTGAAATTATCTAGTCAGAGGACAAAAAGAAAAAATAATAAAAAAGAATGAAGAAAGCCAAAAAGATTTATGGGACACCAACAGGCAAACCAATACACACAGTATAGAATTTTAAGGAGATGAGAGAGAGAGAGAGAAAAAGGCAGCATGGAAGTAAAGAAATAGATTCTTAAAATTCATCTAATGTTGGGAGGGAAATGAACATTCAGATTCATGACCCTTAAAGGACCTCAAATAGGATCAGCCAAAAGAAGAGTACTCTGAGACACATGATCAAATTGTCAAAAGTCAAGAAGAAAGAGAAAATTTAGAAAGCAGCAAGAGAAAACAGGACCCCTAAGACTACCACCAGATTTCTCAGCAGAAACCTTGCAGGTGAGGAAAGAGTGGAGTGATATATTCAAAATACTGAAAGAAAAAAACCCTGCCAACTAAGAATATTATACTCAGCAAACTTATCCTTTAAAAAGGGAGGGAAGATAGTCTTTTCCAGACAAACAAAAACTGAGGAAGCTCATCATCACAGACTTAGAAGAAATAATAAAGGGAGTTCCTCAAATTGAAATGAAAACACACTAAACAGCAGGTCAAAAGCATATGAAAACATTAATTTCACTGGTAAGGGAAAATATGTGGACATACAGAATAATGTAATGTTGTAATGGTGGTATATAAGTTACTTTTAATCTTAATATAAAAGTTAAAAGATAAAAATTTGTTAATAGAGACTGGGTGTGGTGACTCACACCTGTAATCCTAGCACTTTGGGAGACCGAGGTGGGAGGATCAGTTGAGGCCAGGAGTGAGACTCTGTCTCTAAAAAGAAAAAAAAAAAAGAAAAATCTAGCCAAGTATGGTGGCATGTGCCTGTGGTTCCAGCTATTCAGGAGGCTGAGGGAGGAGTATCATTTGAGCCCAGGTGTTGGAGGTTCCAGTGTGTTATGATGACACCAATGCACTCCAGCCTAGGCAACAGAGCAAGAGTCTGTCTCAAAAAATTTTTTTAAATAGATATGCAATATAAGAAGCAAACTCTGACTATAAAAACACAAAGAAGACAGAATAAAATTGTGGAGTTTTTATATGTGATCGAAGTCAAGTTGTTATCAACTTAAAATAGATAGTTATAACTACAAGATATTTTATGCAAGCCTCAAGCAGACCACAATGAAAAATAGAAGCTGTTATAGATACATAAAAAGTAAAGAAAAAAAGAATAAAATCATCAAATAATAAAGGACGACAGCAAAAGAGGAAGAGGGACAAAACAACTACAAACAAAACATACAGAAAACAATTAACAAAATGGCAATAGTAATAGTAAGTTCTCACCTAACAATAATTACATTGAATGTAAGTGAATAAAACTCCCCAGTCAAAAGGCATGGGGTGGCTGAATGTATTTAAAAACAAACAAACAAACACAAGATCCAGTGATATGCTGTCTACAAGAGACTGATTTTAAAGACACACATAGGCTTAAAGTGAAGGAATGGCAAAAGATATTCCATGTAAATGGTAGCCAAAAGAAGGCAGGAGTGGTTATATTTACACGAGAAAAAATAGACTTTAACTCAAAATTGTCTCTAGAGACAAAGGTTATTATATAGTGATAAAAGAGTAATAGGAAGATACAATAATTATAAATATATATGCACTCAACATCAAAGTACCTGAATATATAAAGCAAATGTTGACAGATCTGAATAGGGAAATTGGCAGCAATATAGTAATAGTAGTGAACTTTAATATCCTACATACAACAATGGCAAGGACATCCAGACAGAAAATCGGTAAAGAAATTGCTAACTTAAACACCACCAGAGACCAAGTGGGCCTAGCAGATATATATAGAACTTTCTACCCAACAGCAGAATAATGCACATTTTTCTCAAGAGCACATAGAACATTCTCCAGGATAGATCACATTATTAGGTTACAAAACTTAAAATTGAAATTATTCCAAGTATCTTTTCTGATCACAATGAATGAAACTAGAAATCAATAACAGCAAGAAAAAGTGAAAATTCACAAATACATTGAAACTAAACAACACAATCTTGAACAACCATTGAGTCAAAGAGGAAATCAAAAGGTAATTTTAAAAGTATCTCAAGACAAACAAGAACAAAAACACAACATATCAAAACTTATGGGATGTAGCAAAAGCAGTACCAAGAGGGAATTTTATAGCAATAAACACCTACAATAAAAAAGAAGAAAGATCTCAAATAACCTAACTTAACCCCTCAAGTAATTAGACAAAGATGAACAAACTAAGTCCAAAGCTAGCAGAAGGAAATAATAAAGATTAGAGCAGAAACAAATCAAACAAAGACTAGAAAAACAATAGGAAAAGATCAGCAAAACTAAGAGTTGGTTTTTTAAACAGATAAACAAAAGCAACAAACCCTTAGCTACTCTAACCAGAAAAAAAAGACAGAGAAAACTTAAATAACTAAAATCAGAAGTGAAAGAGGCAACATTACAATTGATACCACAGAAATACAGAGGATCATAGGGATTACTATGAACAATTATATGCCAACAATTGTGTAACCTAAAAGAAATGGAAAAATTCCTAGAAATATACAACTTACAAAAATCAAGCCAAAAAGAAATAGAAAGCCTGAACAGACAGACCACTAACAAACAAGGAGATTCAATTAGTAATCAAAAATCTCCCAACAAAAACCCAGGACCAGATGACTTCATGGATGAATTATGCCAAGCATTCAAAACAAATTAATACAATATTTCTTAAACTTTTCCAAAAAATAAAAGGGGGAATACTTCAAAACAGGCCAGCATCACCCTCATATCAAAACCAGACAAAGATACCACAAAAAAAGAAAACTACAGGCCAATATCCTTGATGAACATAGATACAATAAAATACTAGCAACCTGAATTCAACCACACATTAGAAGTATCATATACCACGACCAAGTAGGATTTATATCTGGGATGCAAGGATAGTTCAATATATGCAAATTGATATTGATACATCAACTTAACAAAATGAAAGAAAAAACCCTATGATCAGGAAAAAAAAAGCCCTAGATGCAGGAAAAAGCATTTGACAAAGTTCAATACCAATTCATGATTAAAATTTTCAACAAAATAGGTGTAGAAGAAACTTACCTCAACACAATAAAGGCCATATATTAATATGAAAAGCCCACAGCTAACATTATACTCAGTGGTGAAAAGCTGAATGCTTTTCCTCTAAGATCAAAAACAAGACAAGGATGTTCACTCTCTCTACTTCTTTTCCTGGAAGTCCTAGCCAGAGCAATTAGACAAGAAAAAGAAACAAAACTATAAAAATTCAAAAGGAAGAAATAAAATTATTTCTGTCTGCAGGTTACATGATCATATATGTATTATAGAAAACCCTAAAGACTCTGGAAAAAAAAAAAACAGAGCTAAAAAAAAATTCAGTAAAGTTGCAGAATAAAAAACAAACATACAAAAAACAGTGGTTTTTCTATTCACAATGAATTATCCAAAAAGGAAAATAAGAAAACAATCTCATTCACAATAGCAACAAAAAGAAAAAACACTTGGAAATAAACTTAACCAAAACTGGTGAGAAACTTGTACACTGAAAATTATAAAACATTGATGAAGGAAATGAAACTCCTTCAGATAAATAGAAAGACATCCATGTTCATGGATTGTAAAAACTAATATTCTTTAAACGATAATACTATCCAAAGTGATCTACAGATTTAATGCAATCCCTATCAAAATCTCAATAACATTTTTCTTAGAAATGGAAAAGCAATCTTGAAATTCATATGGAACCACAAAAGACAACAAATAGCCAAAACAATCTTGAATAAGAAGAACACACACTTACTGACTTTAAAATATATTACAAAGCCATAGTAATCAAAACAGAATGCTGTACTAACATTAAAAAATATATAAATCAATGGAACAGAATAGAAAACCCTGAAATAAATCCAGACATCTATAATCAACTGATTTTTAAGAAAGGTGGCAGGAACCCACAATGGGGAAAAGATAGTCTCTTTAATAAGTAGTGCTGAGAAAATTAGATATCCACATGAAGAAGAATGAAATTGGACCTATCTCACACCATATATACAAATCAACTCAAAATGGATTAAAGACTTAAATGTAAAACCTGAAACCATAAAACTATTAGAAGAAAACATGGGGAAGAAACTTTTTGACATTGGTCTGGGCAACGATTTTTTGGATATGACACCAAAAGCACAGGCAACAAAAGCAAAAATAGACAAGTGGAATTGCATCAAACTAAAAAGCTCTTACACAGCAAAGAAAGCAATCAACAGAGTTAAAAAGCAACCTATGGAATGGGAGAAAATATGTACAAACCATATATCTGATGAAGGATTAATATCCAAAATATATAAGGAACTCATATAACTGAATCCCAAAAGTAATTATAATAAACTGATTTAAAAAATGCACAAAGGACCTGCATAGATATTTTTCAAAAGAAAACATACAAATGGCTAACAGGTATTTGAAAAGGTGCTCAACATCACTATCATTAATCATTAGGAAAAATGCAAATCAAAACCAAAATGAGCTATCACTTCACACCTGTTAGAATGGCTGTTACAAAAAGACAAACTATAACAAGTATTGGCAAGATGTGGAGAAAAGGGAACCCTTGTTCACTGTTGGTTAGAATGTAAAGTGGTACTGCCATTATGGAAAACGGTATGAAAGTTCCTCAAAAAATAAAAAATAGAACTACCTCATGATCCAGCAATTCTACTTCTGGGTATATATCCAAGGGAACTCAGGTTCTCCTCAAGATATTCTCACTTCCATGTTCACTGCAGCATTATTCACAATGGCCAAGACATGGACCTTCCATTAACAGATGAATGGGCAAAGAAAACATAGTACACACACACACACACACACACACACACAAACACCCCATTGTGTAATATTATTCAGCCTTTAAACTGAAGGAAATCCTGACATTTGTGACAACATAGATGAACCTAGAGGACATGATGCTAAGGGAAATAAGCCAGACACAGAAAGACAGATATTTCACAACCTCCCTTATACGTGGAATCTACAATAACCAAACTCATAGAAGTAGAGTAGAATAGTGGTTGCCAGGGGCTGGGGGAGGGACAAATGGAGATTATAAACACAAAGTTTGAATTATACAAGATGAGTAATTTCTGGAGACCTAACAGATAGCACTGTGAATATAGCTAACAATACTGTATTGTATACTTAAAATTTGCTAAAAGGATAGATTCTTAAGTGTTCTCACCACAAAAACAAAACAAAATGAAAGAAAATGTTAACAATATAAAGTAATAATATGTTCATTAATTTGATTGTGGTGATTATTTTACAATATATACATATGTCAATATATTGTCATACACCTTAAATATATACAATTTTTATTTGTCAGTTATACCTCAATAAAGATGGATGGGGAGATTCAATTTTTTAAAAAGTTAAAGGAGAACAAAAGAAATACACAAAAATTAGAAGTGCTCTTGAAAAGGGCACAGGGGATGTGTATGCAGTGGGTGGGTGCTGCATGGGGCTTGAGTGAGGCCTCCCTGCTTGTGGCTGGTTGGGCTGAGTAATTTTCTACACGCCAGAGTGACTGCACATGCTTCCTTAGCGAGCTCTGTCTGTGACTGGGCAGAACTGATGGCAAGGCAGGCCATAAGTTTGAAGTCTTTATCTGACCTAAGCCTATTTGTTTGCTCATAATTATTGGGTTTTTCTTGTGGCCTCCAGTAATTAGAGGCAGATGAGGGCTGTAGGTCTCCCACAACCTAGCCAGCAGATGATATGTTACAATGCAAGCAAGCCTCAGACTGAACTCCACCACACATAAAACATTTATTAGTAAGCCACGTCAAAATAGTCAGGAACCTGTTCTTATAAGCTCAGTGGAATAGCCAGCTCTCTGTCCCTTAGGCAGTCCTCTAAATGCCTTGTATGAAGGCTCATCCCAGGTAGACATGATAATACTCTGGAGGAAGGATGTGGTCAACCTTTTGGCTAGATCAGGTGACAGAATCCTCCACTAAGTGGCAAGACAGGGATCTAAACCACAGTTCAAGAATACTACTCTACCATGCTCACCCAATATTACAGCTTTGTTCGCACAAGGGCAGAAGTGCTTGTACAATATTTCTAACCAATCCACATATCTTGAACTGCATTTCCTCACTATAAATAATTTCCTCAGGAAAACTATTTATAACACCTGTTAAGCTAAGGGGCACGCTTTCTAATGAAGGTCAAGTTAGCTGAAGCATAGACGTCAATGAACTCTGATTTAGCATTTTTAAAAATTAACTCAAAACTCGATTTGTCCAGGGTCCTGGCAGAAATAGACAGCATACTTAAATTAGGTAACATGAAAAGAGTATAATAAAGTGACAATTTACAAAGTGTGGGTGTACAGAAACTACACGGGACAGTGTGATACACTGAGGCTCATAAGAGCAGAGGTGCTGTCAGCCAAGGGATCTGAAAGGCTGCAGGGATGAACAGTTACTAGAATGTGGAGAAAGAGCCATGTGGAGAAGCCCATCCAACAGAAGCTGCGACCTTCAGCAGAGGACACAGCCAGCCTTCTACAGCCTGCAGGGAATTAACCCCAACTCACTCTCCTCTCTCCCTCCTACCTGTTGCCAGTGTTCCCCACTCGCCCACCCAGCTGAAATCAGAGGCCAAGGGAGCCCAATAGTGCACGTCAGCTTCCTGGGGCACAGGGAGTGGATCCAGAGGGGCAAGTAGGAGAAACCAATACACACCACCACTGAGCAGTACCAGATGAGGGTACTTCAACTGTTATCCAACTGCTGCAGAAATGTGGATTACAACTAGCCAACCTTAAACAAATTTACCATACAACCCAGTGACTCCACTCCTAGGTAACCCACTTAAGAGAAATGGAAACATATGTCCACACAAAAACTCATGTGTCAACAGTCATAACAGCATTATTCATAATAGCCAAAAATGGAAACAACCATCAACTGGTAAATGAATAAACTAAATGTAGTATATCCATATAATAGAATATTATTCTGAAATAAAAATTAAAGAGCTACTGACATATGGTGTAACATGAATAAGCCTAAAAAACCTGCTAAGTGGAAGAAGCCAGTCACAAAGGACCACATGTTGTATGGTGGCATTTATATGAAATGTCCTGAAAAGATTAGTGGCAGCCTAGAGCTATGGATGGGGGTAGGGGATTAATCATAACCAGGTGTGAGGGATCTTATTCAGGTGATGGAAATGTTCTAAAACTGGGTGGTGGTGATGATGGTAAACAATTTAAAACAGGTGAATTTTGTGGTATATAAATTATATCTCAAAAAGCTGTTTAAAATTAAAAAACTAATTGACCCACGTGCATATCACACTGTTACGGCCCAACCAGGTTCATTGCCTACTGCTCAAGAGGAAGCCAATGCACTGAGACAGCAGGGGTTACAGCAGAGGAAGAGTTTAATATCACAGGTACCATCCAAGGAGATGGAGGAATTTCTCAAATCCATCTTCTCGAGAATTTGGGAGAAAGGGTTTTTAAAGATAGTTTGGCAGGCAAAGGGCTAGGGTCTGCTGATTGGCTGGGGATGAACTCATAGAGTTGGGAAGCAGAGGTTATCTTCTCAGTTGGGAAATTTCCTGGGTAGGGGGTCTCAAGGCTGTGGATTCGTTCTCTTGCCTGTTCCCGAGTCTGGTTGGCATCAGTGTGTCCCCTCGAAGTGCAGAGTCTGAAAAATACTTCAAAGACCAGTCTTAGGCTTTATAACAGCAAGGTCATCTAGAGAAGCACAAGTGTTGGGCTTTACAAGGGCAATGTCATCTACAGAAGTAGTGGGGGAGTCACAAATCTTGCACCTATCAGGGAGGATAGTGCCATGAAGCAGTCACCAGTTACAGCAGTAAGGAAGTTTGGGAAAAATTCCTGGCTAACTTCTGGCTATATCTGTACTTTTATAAAAATCAGACTTTGATTACTATTTACACCTTATGGCTCTATGTTATTTTAATATAGATGGTTTCAACACCATCTATGCTGAAGTTTTTAAAAGTAAATTATATTCACTCAAACAGGTGATCTTCAACCATGACTCTGGACCGCTGAAGGTACTGACACCACCAAGGTATTGTCACAAGTTCCACCCCTGATCTGGAATCCGTACAGTGAGGTGTCACTTTATAAAAGAGAAGCAACCATGTATCTGTTGTTCCCTTTAAATATTAATAGTTGATTTCTTAAAATATTCAAACATGACATACAAAAACGTTTATTCATGACAGCTTGGCTGGAACATAGCTATGATTTAAAGGAAACTAAGCCGCAGAAAACCCCTCAAAGACTTTCCTGTCAATATTTATTGACGCTACGTGATGCTCTGCTCTGGCCAGCCTGAGCAAAGGAGAAGGAGGCAGCAGGTTCCCTGTAAGAAACACCTTCGGCTGTGCCTGTCACGCTTTCCTCTGAAAAACCACCATGACAAAAAACTGGGCCAAGAGTGAATCTGAATGTAAACTATGGACTCTGGGTGCTAACGACGTGTCGGTGCAGGTTCATGGATTAGACAAACGCACCACTCTGGTGGG
Source organism: Eulemur rufifrons (assembly GCF_041146395.1). NCBI lineage: Eukaryota > Metazoa > Chordata > Mammalia > Primates > Lemuridae > Eulemur > Eulemur rufifrons. The sequence goes on from NC_090989.1 coordinate 207,515,768, forward strand.
GGAAGCGCATGACGGGGAGGCTGTGCCTGTGAGCGGGTAGGAGGGGCCTGGGAAATCTCTGGACCTTCTGCTCAGTTTGGCTGTGAACCTAAAACTGCTCTACAAAATAAAGGCTATCAAAAAAAAATTTTTTTTTAATTTTTTAAAAACATCAACCAAGGAGTGTCCTATTTCAAGACTGACCCCTGCCAATGACATCCCCAAGTCTCCTCCCTCTTTCTCTCCAAGGAAAATCTCCCACCCCCACCTCCAGCCCCCATTTTTGAGTCCCGGAATCCATTAAAAGGATGGCTAAGGAATTAAGCACCTTTGTCTCAGAATCCGCTTCATCAGCCTTCTCAAGGGGAGATTGTCCATTAAGTGGAAAACAATTTGCATTTTCAGCACAAAAGATGCTCTCTGCCTGGTGGGCTTCCAGCCTGTCCTTAATTGTGCCATTTCTCTCGAGAGCCATAGACCTTTTAAAGGTTCCATGTGAAGTGGTCTGGGCCAGGAGGGGGGCACGGGAGAACACTCGGTTGTCTGGGCCGGCATTGTTCCCTTTGTCCGCTCGAGCAGGACTCAATCTTATTCCAGAATGTCCGGGCTGACAGGCCCCATACACGGGCTCTGCCGCCCCCTTTTCAGAAAGTTAAGCCGCAGGAGCTCCGGCTCTCCCCGAATTCCCCGCCGCCCCGTCCGGAAGAAGAATGGCCGCGGCGGTGATGAATGGGCCTTGTTTTCCTCCTACTGTATGTTGGGGCCTGGGTCAAGGAAGGTGCTTGTAGCTGCTAATCTACAATGGGTGGTGGGAACGCGGGGAAAGACAGGGCTTCCTCTGTGTGGCGGAGAATAAAACACAGGGCTTGAATTCAGGTGCTAGAGGAGTGGAAGTGGTGTGAAAAAGAGGGTGAGCAGTGGGCTTCCGAGGTAGGAAGAGCAGACTCGCTCTCGGCCTTCCCCCGACCCCGGGCCCAGCCACAGTTTTTTCCCACCTGCTTCAAGTAATGCTTGAGATTCCTTTAACGGGAGGCAAAGCCTCTCCTGCCACTCTAAATACGAATACTGATTAGATTAAAATGCAGTATAGAATAGGCTTCTGGGAAGGTGGAGAAGTACTACTCTTCCCTATTCCCACAATTAGGTGCAATTTAAAAACCTGAACATAATACGTAAAACAAACATAAGAAGACTCCAAAACATGGAGGGAAGATCGGCCAGGGGGCCTCACAGCGATGCTTTCCCAGGCTTTCTTTTTTGCTTTCTGTACCCCAGACTTCTCGCTGGAGAAGCTGGCCATTCAGAAATGCCAACAGGTGCAGACATAAAAAGTCCCAACAAAAGCCTGCTCTCTCTAACCAAAGGACCAGAAAAGGGGAAGCCTAGCAAGACAGAAAACTTTTAGATAATAAGTGCTCTACTCCAAGCAAACACCTCAGAAAAAAACTATGGCCCCACCCCGACTCCTGTTACCAAAGCCTGAGGGGGAGCTGAGATCTCCACCCTAGTGAGAGTCTGTAGCAAGGAGCCCCCACACCCCTGCCAGGCTGACATCAGAGAAGATCAAGTAGGGAGCTGAGGCTTTCACCCCAGCTGCCACCACCCTCCCCAACTTCTCTCCTCCCTCCCCCTGGGACGATAACAGAGGGGGCCTTGTGGAGAGCTAGGACTTTCACTGCTGCCCAGTGGTCATGAGGCCTCCCTCCCCAAGTGTCACTGGAGGCCTGTGGAGAGCAGTAAAGAGATACTCCTGCCCCCTCCCTGCCACAGTGGTGCCAGCAGAGGCCTCAGAGGGAGCCAGAATTTCCACCCCCACCCGGCAGTAGTGAGGTAGCAGTACCCCCCCCAGTGGAGAACCTGGGGCTCCACCCCACCTGGAGGCCCAGGTTAGCCTCCACTCCTCAAAGCAATGTCAGTATGGACCAGAAGAAACAGAAGATTGAAATAAGATCCAAAGTCTCATAACATAAAACCAAAAATGTCTAGGATTCACTAAAAAATCACTCATCATACAAAGAGTCAGGAAGATGTCGATCTGAATGAGAAAAGATAATCAACAGATGCCAACATTGAGATGATACAGCTGTTAGCATTATCTGACAAGATTTTAAAGCATAAAAATGCTTCAAAAAGCCATTATGAACACATGAAAAACAAATAGAAAATATAGAAAGTTTCAGCAAAGAAACAGAAGATGGAAAGAAGAATCAAATGAACATTGTAGAACTGAAAAATATAGTAACCCAAGTAAAAAGTGCAATGCATGGGATTAATAGCAGAATGAAGGGGATGAAGAAAAGAATCCGTGAACTTGAAGACAAGTTACCCAATCTGAGCAACAGAGAAAAAAATACACCAAAAAAGGGAACAGAATCTCAGGGACCCATTGGACTATTAAAAAAAAAAAAAAAAAAAATCTAACATCTATGTCATTGGGGTGCCAGGAGAGAAAGTGCAGGGCTGAAACAGTATTCAAAGTTTTCCAAATTTGTGAAAAGATATAAAACTTATAGATTCAAGAGGCTGAGTGAACCTCAAACAGGATAAAGCCAAAGAAATCCATGCCAAGAAACATGTAACCAAACTTTTGAGAACTAACGACAAAGAAAAATATCTTGAAAGCAGAGAGAGAAATAATACCTCATTTATTGGGGAAAAGCAATCTAAATAACATTGGATTTCTCATCAGAAACCATGGAGGCCAGAAGGATGGGGCACAACATTTTTCAATTGCTAAAAGAAAAGGACTGTCACCTGCAAATCCTATATCCAGCGAAACTGTCCTTCAGGAATGAAGGGGAAATAATTCTTGTATAAAGAAAAACTAAGAGAAATTGTAGCCAGCAAACCTACCCTAAAAGAATAGCTAAAGGAAGTTCTCCAAACAGAAAGCAAGTGACAAAAGAAGGAATCTTGGAACATTGGGAAGGAAGAAAGAACAGAAAGGGAAAAATACAGGTAAATATATTACATTTTCATTCTCTGTGATGGTTCATTTTATGTGTCAACTGGTACCCAGATATTTGGTCAAACATTATTCTATGTGTTTCCATGGAGGTATTTTTTTTTAGATGAGATTAAACATTGAAATTAGTAGACTTTGAGTAAAGCATATTTTTCTCCATAATGTAGGTAGGCCTCACCTAATCAGCTGAAAGCCTTAATGAAACAAGATTGACCTTCCTGGACAAAGAGATAATTCTGCCAGCAGACAGCCTTTGAATTTGAACTTAGCATTGGCTCTTCCCTGGGTCTCCAGCCTGCTAGCCCACCCTGCAGATTTTGGACATGCCAGCCTCCACCATCATGTGAGCCAAGTCCTTAAAATAAATATCTCCATCTCTCACATGTGTGCGCTCTCTCTACGTTTACATATATGTGTATATATAAAGAGACACACACTCACATACACACCCTATTGGTTCTGTTTCTCTGAAGATCCCTGACTAATACATTCTCAAAAAAGAAAAGGTACTATATATGAAAGGAAGCACTGTTTAAATATTCAATAAGAACAGTGAGTAACCTTGGAAAGCTTACTCTGTGTAAAGCATTTTGCCCACCTCATCCTGTTTAACCCTGACAAAAGCCCAGGTGAGACTGATGTCACCTCCAGTTCACAGACGTGGAAATTCAGCCATCGAGCATCAGAGGCAGGGTTTGCACACACGTGTCTGATCCATTCCCACGTTGGTCTCTTAACCATTGCGGTCCACAGCATCCTAGACTCCGAACTGCTTTCCTGGAAGCAGCAATTATTAGAGAGAAAAGAATGGGCTTTCTGGAAGGGAGAAAAGCCTGCATGAAGGAGAGGTTGGAAGCCCAGAAAATGATTTTACACGGCCTCAGAAAAGATCAAAAGGCAAAGAAGAAAAAGATCCCACAAGGAGAAGAGCACAGCAAGAATCAGTCCAGGACAGAACAGAAAGTTAGGACTTGAGGGCTTTGGGGAGGAATCTTTTGTGCCAGTAAAGACATAGAAGCCCAGAAAGGATATGTAACTTGTCCAAAATCGTCAGACAGTGAATGTCAGAGCAAAAACTGGAACCCACAGCTGCCGACCCCCAGGCCATTGCTTTGTGACACGGTAGAGAAATGAGTGGCTAAGAAGAGCTTCCACATGGGGTCCCCTCTAAGGAGAAAGAAGAGTGTCTGAATCTCGGGCTATCAAGGGGACCACACGCAGGTCAGGTTAGCATGAATTTGAAGAAAGAATCTGGAAAACCAGAAAGAAGGAACATGAATTGTTCAACAATTTGGAGAACTTAGAGGTAAGGTGATTAATATTTTGGTCGATATTAGGGCTTTCCAGAAACCTAGTCTAAGCTGGGAAATTGTTATATTAAAAGTTATATAGTTTTAATGCAAACAGCTAGAAAGCGTTCCTTCTGATTCTTTGGGATGGAAGACACCTTGCTTTAAAGTGCTTGCTGGGTGGTGTCTCCAGCCTCAACACTCAAATATGACCAGTCATCTTTCAAATGCTGGCCACCACTGACCACCAGTAAGTTCCTGTATGCAATTAGGATGACCACAGAGAAGAACTCTTTACCTTAAAATAAAAACACAGTTGAAGCAGAAGGTCAGTTAACAAAACGTCATCATCAGGGATGAAGGATGAGGGGGGCAGACCCAAAGGACTGGTGCAAGGAGCTTTTTTAACTGTCATGGTTTCGGTTTGTTAATATCCCCAAGGTTTCTATCAAGTGCCTCCGAGATGCCTTGCCCTGCCACTTCACAGAAGTGGTTTTATTATGATGCAGGCCTTCAGGGACAAGAAACACTTCAGTACTATACTGTGGTTGAATGCAGTTTCCATATGAACTGAATGTTTTTGCCCCCTCACCAAATTTTATATGGTGAAATCCTAACCCCCAATTTGATGATATTTGGAGTTGAGGGCCTTTGGGAGGTGATTAGATCACGAGGGCCAGGCCCTCAGGTTGGGATCTGTGCCCTTAGAAGAAGAAACACGAGAGAGCTTGCTTCCCCTCTCTCTGCCCTCTGCCATGTGAGGGTACATGGAGAAGACGGCTGCCTGTGAACCAGGAGGGGAGTCCTCACCAGACACCAGATCTGTCGGCACCTTGATCTTGGACTTCCCAGCCTCCAGAACTGTGAGACTTACATGTTTATTTAAGCCACCAGCTTATGGTAATTTGTTACAGCAACCTAAACTGACTAAGACAACATCTCTCTCAGAAGGTGTTGTAAATTACTATAACTTTAATGGAAAGCACAAAATCGTTAAATATGTTCACAACCTCTGACCCAGCAAGTCTAAGGAAAATAGCTCTGCTAATCTGGAGATAAGAAGAAAAGTACATGTATTTATTGCCAATTTTATGTAAAATGAGGAAAAATTAGAAAAAATTAAAATTCCCAACCAGAAAATGGCTAAATTATGGGCCATCCATTTGATAGACTATTATGTTGCCATTTAAAAATCATGTTTTTGACATAAGAAAATGCTCACAACCAAATGTAACATTTAAAAAATAATGGCATACTAATATGGGATTTGAGATAAATTTGTGAGAAATTGCTAGGTTTCAAATATCTTTCTCTTCAGAAATATGGTATTTTTCTCCCTTATTCAGAATATCTCTTATATTTCTCAATGGAGTTTTATAGTTTTCTTTAAAAAGACCAGAAAATTTTATATTAAGTATGTTTCTGGGATTATTTTTCTGTTGGAATAGAAATGCTTTCATTATATTAAAGGTGTTATTGATTTTTTTCTTCGTGACAGCCTTGTTGCCCCAGCTAGAGTGCAGTAATGTCATCTTAGCTCACTACAGCCTCCAACTCCTCACCTCTAGCCATCCTCCTGCCTCAGCCTCCTGAGTAGCTGGGACTATAGGCACACACCACTACAACCCGGCTAATTTTTTAATTTTTTGTAGTGACAGGGTCTTGCTATTGCCCAGGCTGGTCTCGAACTCCTGGGCTCAAGAGACTCTCCTGACTCAGCCTCCCAAAGTGCTGGGATTACAAGTGTGAGCCACTGCACCTGATCAAGGTATTATTGATTTTTTAGCAGCCATCCTGTTACAATTTCTAGGATTCTTTGTATTCTTCTGTTACATTTGATATGGTTCTAGAGGTCAGTGTAATAGGCATGAGGAAGAAATGAAATATATAGAAACTCCAAGAAACAATATTTCATTAATGAAAATGTGAAATTTGTAATAATAATAGCATATAAAACTACATATGCTACAAAAGCATTTTTGAAAAGTATAACTATCTATTTATTTATCTATCTGCAGAGAAACAAGCCTGGAAGGAAATACCCAAAAATAGTAATCATGTTACAGTGACTCTCAGCTCTATCAGATCCCTTTTTATGGAATATTTTGTAATGCCCATTAGTCTTCTTGAGGGAAAAGTCATTGCTAACGTCCTGCCTACACAAATGGTTTTTTAAAAATTCAATATATGCCCCCAGCTTAATGTAAAGGATATATAATAGGAAAGTAGTTAATAATGTTTTTAAAATTAGATTTAAGTATGTAAACACTTATGGCACAATTACACTAGAAAATACCAATGTCCCATTAATTTCCAAAATAATTCTTAAGGGGATATATCACCACCTTTGAGTATCAGTGTATTTTTAAAAAGGTGTGCAGGGAGTGAGATTATGATTTTTTAGTTTGCTTTTCCGTAGAAGATATTTTCCAACTTAAATGGATGTTTATTGCTTTTATACTCAGAAAAGTAGTGTTTAGGGTGGATGTCACATGACTGTAATGCATTCAATACGAGGGGAGGAGAAAGTCTCCAAGAAGATGACTTACCTCGAATGAGTATGCTTTCCCAATCCCATCTCCTGCTCCGGTGATCACTGCGAAAAGCAGGAGTGGGTTTAAATGACAGAATTCATCTTTACGTTTTTCTTTCCCACTGGCTATGTGTTCTTGCAAGCCTAGTCTCCAGGACACTTAATATTCCAAATGAGCATCCTCTGCCCTGCCCTCCAACCCACTTCACCAGCTCGTGACAACCTTCGCTAAACGCTCAAAATGATGCTTTTTTTTTTTTGGAGGGATTGGTGAGGCCGTGGAAAGCACATTCCAAAATGAAACAAAGAGCCTCAGCCAGGAAACATTTTATCCAGGCCCCATAAGGATTTAGATATTGTTAAGCCTTAACTCTACAAGGGCAAGCGTTGTTTCCTATTATCTCTCTACCCACCCACTCATCTGTCATTGTAAGGACATTTCAAGGTTCTTCCTAAAAGTCAAGTTCTGCCTCTTCCCACCCTCACTCCACAGGACAGACAGCAGCAGTCAAAGCCTGTGGAAGTTAGGGAACGTAGCAAGGAGGAAAATAGAGAAATGCAAAAAGGGAATGCTGTGAAATCCAGGAACCTGAAGAATTTGTACCATCTCTTAATATACAACAATCAAACAGGTCTTCTAGTCTTTTTATATCCAACATTACACACATATTTAATGGTTGAGCTCTAAAATAAACCTCATTCGTGTGAGTATCACAATTTCAAAATTCACAATTCAGTATATATGTTCATACCCGCAATTTACTTTTGCACCAACAATTAAAGGACATTCTTTTAAAAAATGTGAATAAGAGATACATTTAGCTTACTTGAAAGTGAGTACTAGCCAAGCTGTACAAGCTTCAAGCAGCACACTGACAGAAGCACCCTCATTTTAATAATTACGAAGGATTTTATCTGTTCATTTAGGAACTTTTAAGGGGATCATGCATACTCTCTGTTCGTGTTGGTAGAAGGACTATGCTCAGGGTTATCTCACGCATCACTTTCCTCTCCATTAGGGGGAATCTTCAAGATCACCCACTAGAGGACCTATACTATGGTTAAGACAATAACATCAATAATGACTACTGGTAACTGTCAAATGCTTACTTTCTACCATGTACTGTTTCAATTGTTTTAGATGCATCATCTCATTTAACGTTCAAAACAAACATATTGCAGGAACCATTATTATCCTAAGTTTATAGATAAGGAAGCCAAGGGAGGGAAAGTTGTTAACTTGATTAAGGTCACATTGCTAAAATTGCTGACAAAAGGATCTGAACCCAAGCTGTCTGACTTTGGGGCCCCAAGTCTATAGAAATATACTAATTAAATAATTAGGAAATCAAGCACAGAGCTCAAGGTACTCTATCTGAGGAGTTTAAAGATTTAGTCACTAGTAATTGGATTTTCTTCTCGTCCCCACACTTTAAATACATTATCTCCCTGATGTCTGCCTATACCCAAAGACATTTTACCCTGGCTAATGATTATTTTATCTTGACTCATAAAAACAGGTTAAAACTATGGTTTTTTACTTTGAGTCAACAAATGCTCCAAGTCTCTGGCCCCATTTGAACTTCTTTTGTAATGTGTGTGCTTAGATGGGCTTTGCCCCACACAGATGCGTAGCGGCTGTTCAGAGCTCCGCGTCCACTCAGCACATAGGCATTTGAAACTGTGTGGAGTCGGGTATGTGGATCCAGGACACTCAAGCTTATGTTGCTGAGCAAGTTCACTGCAGACAACGTACTGCCCTAAGAGGCAAGAAATATACACACACACACACACACACACACACACACACATATACACATGCACACTGCAAATGTAGGAAGCAACAGTTAGAAATCCATTTGTTATTCCAAACAATTTCTCATAGGGTAATGTTTTTTAAATTTCCATTGCTAAGTTTGTAAGTTTGCTAGGTTTAGCAAATAAGGATACAAAATGCCCAGTTAAATTCAAATTTCAGGTAAATTATGAATTTTTCAGTGTAAGTATGTCCCATACACTTTTGGGGCTAAACATACTAAAGAATTATTCCTTGTTTATTTGAAATTCAAATTTAACTGGTATCCTGTATTTTATCTGGCAGCCCTATAAGGCTTATATATGAAGGGTTATAATCTTTACTGTTTAGCCTGGGTGGTATTTTTAAAGTCACTGAAATTTTTTTTTAAGTCAGTGGATTTGTGTGTGTGTGTGTGTGTGCCCAACTTTAAAATATAAGCCTCTGTAAAGACCTTAGCATTTCATTCAAAGAGATGCCAAAACCATGATATTATGCCCTTCACCTTAACCTCAATCATGGGGCTGAAATTCTGTATGGTGGTTCCAGTATATAAATCCCTCTGGGAGGCAGCATTTAATAGACGTGAACCAGAGCCAGATTTCCTATAGAGATCTTTGTTGCCTTGATTCTGTAACACCCTCACTTCATAAAAGTGATTGGACCATTATTTTTTAATAAAGTGAATTAAGAGTATTTGAATTTTAAAAATTTGAAACACTCTAACAAAATGGAAGCACTCTGGGCTTTTGCAAATCTGGATATGAGGATGCAAAAATTTTTGCATTATTTATTATTTGTATTATCAGAAAACCCCAAAAAGAAGACAACCCAACCAGTGGGGCCAAGGACAAGCACACGGGCGAGAGTTAAGCAGCAACCTTCTCTAGTTATTCTCCTGAAGCCCCACATCTTGTGCTTCAGACAATTCTAATTTCACTCATACTTTCTAATCCCCCAAATTAAAATCCCCTGAAAGAATAACATCTTTGCTCTCAAAGAGAAAAGATGCAATATCTCTTTTGAGACGTAAATAATAATAAGCAGGAACAACAACAGAACAAAATATGGAACGCTCCCCTTACCTGCCCACTGGCCCATTGACCGCAAGAAAGGTGTTGGCCAAACTTTCCTGAAGTTCAGTAAAACACATCTGAAGAATCTCACGCACTTCAGCAGGCAGACCAGGCACACCAGCAACCCTACAAAAATGAAGAACGGTTCTAGAACTTCCTCCATGGCTGCACTGCGGCAGATGCTGTTTCAGACGCCACTCTGGCCCACTCCACCCAATCTCCTCCCAGGAGTCACTGGGTGCATTCCATTTGGTCGGGGGCATTTAGATTAAAGTAACTTCTTTACACAATCCTGTGATTCACAGCCTTTTGAATAAGGCTTTGTTACCATGGAGGAGCTGGTGAAGTAAAAGGTGGATATGAAGAAAGAAAAACAAACCTAGACAAATAAAAAATGGCAGCCCAACGTTCTCTCCCTGAATTTGGAAATCAAAAAGGATGCAAAATCCAAGTCAGTCACTCTTGTATTTAACGAATATTTATTGCCTGCCTACCAAGTGGGATCTGCCATTCAGGGCATTGAGAAAATAATAGTGACAAAGATGGGGTCTCTCTGTCTTGGAGCTTAGATTCTGGTATGTGAGACAGACAATGAGCAGATACATAAGATAATGTCAGATATAAGTGCTATAAAAAAAGCACCTTTGAGCAATGTGTTTGGGTGACTACTCAGGGAATACTTCAGAGAGGGCGTTCAGGAACAAATTCTGTGAAGAGGTGGCATTCTGAGTTGAAATCAAAATGAAAAGGAGGAGCCAACCCTGCAAAGATGAGGTTCTGGGCTAATGGAACAGCTTTTCCAAGGCCCTGAAATGAGAAAGATCGATGTATTTGAGGAATAAATAGGACTATGCAGTAGAGGAACTGGTCTGCAGAGAGTAAGAGAGGAAAAGGCCAGAGGAGGAGGGTGGAGCCAGATGCTCTTGGTGAGGAGTTTGAACTTTTGTCTAAGAGCAACAGGAAACCATTGAGGAGGCTTAGGAAATAGAGTTGAATAATCTGAATTATGCTTTGAAGAGGTCACTGGATGCTGAGAGAAGACCTTTTGGGGGTGGGGATGGAGGGTGGGTGCACCAACCACAGCAAGGAGCATGAGGAGACTCTGAAGTCACCCAGGAAGAATCCCAGGAGTCAGTCCTTGGCCCTCTCTCTTTTCAGTCTGTGCTTACTCCTTTGGTGACACTATCCAATCTCTTGACTTGCAGGACTCCCTGTATGCTGACGACTCCCAAATTTAGAACTTCGGCTGGTCCCCCTGGCTGGTTATTGAGACTTGCATACCTGTCTACTTGGTACCTCCATCGGAATGCCTCATCACTGCTATAAATTTGTCATTATTTCTAAGCCTTTCTAGGACAAAACTAGGAAACACTTTTTTTTTTAAGTGAGTATATTTCATAAGTCCTTCAAATGTGGGATTCTATGAGTTTTACTTAATAGCTTTCATTTTATATTTGGATTGTTTTTCTCTGAAACTGAAAATCTTGATTCCTAACATCTATTTGTTTTTACCTCTGGGATGTGTATATATTTGTTTCTTTTGCTTTCAGTTTTTTTTTTCTTTAGAGATTGCATCTTTTTTATTCTTTGTGATTTAATTTTGTTTTATAAATGTGTAAAACATTTAGATGGCTCCAAAGTCAAATTTACAAAAGTACATTCAGAAAAGTCTTGCGCCTGTCCTTGTGATCTGCACTCTATTCACTTCCTCTCTGTGTAGGCAACCTTGTACTTTCATTTAGATTTGGTTATTCATCCATATTTTCATATACACATTCATATGAATATATTCACATACATGCACACACATATATACATGTGTCATTATACATAATCCAAATATATGTATACATACACCCACACATACAACACGTTTTTACCACCTCTGCCTGTTTTTTTAGGTGAACAATAGTATTACATGCTTTCCTACACCTTGCTATTTTTTACTTAACAAAAATTCTGTAATCATCCCATAGTAGCACATAGAGATATTCTTCTCTTTTTATTAATATTTTGTCTACATCTACACGATACTCTATTGTATAGCTGTACCATTTTCATTGAAACTCCTGTGCATGATATTTGGATTATTTCCAGTCTTTTGCTATTACAAATAGTGCTGCAATAAATAGCCATGTGTACTTACCCTGGAAGTAGAATTGCTGGGTTAGAGAGTAAATTCATATGTCATTATGCTAGATATTGTCATATTTTCCTTCATTTAGCATTCTTGCTAACAATGTGTGCAGGTGTTTGTTTTTTCCCCTGCCCTAGCAATAGAATATGCTGTCAAGCATTGGGATTTTTGCCATCTAATAGGTGAGAAATAGCATCCAATGTTGTTTTAATTTTAAATTATCTTATTAGTGAGGTTGAAGATATTTTTGTAAGTCTAAAGGCTATTTGCATCTTTTCCTGTGAATTTCTTCTTCCTATCTCATGCCCATTTTTTTTTGTGTAGTTTTGGTCTTTCCCTTCTCTGTATTTAGAGATTCTTTTGGAACTCTGATTAGACAGACATTAGATCTTCTCTCTCTATCCATCATGGCCCTGTTCATTAATTGTCTCTTCAGATGTGTCTCACCATTGTAAAATCAGTCCATTGTGGTTTTTATTTTAATGATATTAATTTCATTTCTTACAATTTTTTCTCTTCTTTTTCAAAACCGAGATTCTTATGGTTTTCTGTTCCACGCAGATATTTTTAATTTTGGCTTTCCTTATCTTAGCATAATTGTTTTATAATCTGACTTTAACAATTCCAATACCAGAATCAGCCTTTTTGTTGCTGTCAGGTCTTTCTGGTAGTTCTTACTCATGGTGCCCTGTTCCCTGTGCTTGGTAATTCTCACCTGTGCACATTTCATTATTCTTGGAAATTTCCTTGTGGGGTGTTCTGATGAAGCTATGTTCCTCCACAGAGGATTTGAATTTGTCTCTACCAGGTGCCCAGAGGAACTTTCAGTTCTAACTAAATTAAACTAAATTCATGGCTTGATTTTTTTAAACCCCTCCGGGGAAGTGAGTTGGTCTGCCAAGACACAGCACGCTGGCCTGTGATAATGGAGTCACAGGATGGTTCTCTCACCATCTCCACCCACCACCAACTCTTCTGCTCAGTGCCAAGGCTAATTTTCTTACTTTCCGGGAGCACATTTCTTCTGGACCACCCTTACCCTGAGAATGTAAAAGCCTTTGGAAAGACTCCAGCTTTATGGAGTGATGTTCTTCCATTAGACGACTCCTGACCTTTGGTTTCTGTCCCCCTACCACCAACATTGAAACTCATACTTAGCCCATCCAGCAAGGCAGGGCTGATATGGTTTCAGTGCCCAATTCTCCTCTCTGCATCGCTACTTTCTTTTACTCTGGAATTTTTGGCTATCTTGATAGATTTTGATGCTTCTAATAAGACTTTTAAGAATATCTCCTCTACCCACAAAAACATCAGTGAATCTCACATTTTTCTTGAGCAGAAGAAGCCAAATACAGAAAAGTGCTGTATTCATTATCTATCTTGCTAATATCCATGGTCTCTTGTGCCAGTGGTGAGAATGCGGAGGGATAAGGAAGAAGAGAACAGAGAACTGCACCTTGCCAAACAAACTCATGAATGTTCCAAGTTTAGTTTACTTAAGAAGAGAGAATTTCACCTTCATTTGCATTTTATGTAAGTACATTATGGGAATAGATTGAAGAAAAACAAGTGAGAATATCATAGCTTGCCCTTTAATTATATGGATTATTTATTTATTCAATGAGTGTTTTTTGAGTACCCACTATGTAGCAGGCCCATTTCTGTCCAATTTAGATTTTTTGGGGCCAGATTTATGGCCTAAATTCTACTTTTGGAATCACAGTGTCTTTCTGTCCCAGAACCACTTAGAAGCCAAATAGTAAGAAGTTTTTTTTGTAGCAAGTTCTGCTAATGTTCTTCTCTCCTCTTTCAGGACAATTCATTCTTATCTATGTTGAAAAATGTTTATTAAGCTAAGGTTCACCACAAAGAATAAACTGTATACTTGAATCCAGAAAAGTAACCAGAGGAAAAAGACTTAAAGTGGTTTTGGAGACAGCACAGCTGTGGTATCCCAATCAGTAGCCACAGGCCATATGTGGGTTATTTAAATTTAAATTAAATTTAAATTAATTTAAATTTCAGCTCCTCAGTTGGATTAGCCATCCCAGGTGCTTAATAGCCACATGTACTGAATGGCACAGATTTAAAGACTTCCCTCAGTGCAGAAAGTTCTATTGAACAGTGCTGCTGAGAGCATTGCAAGCCATTTTGTCCTCAAGAGCTTACATTATCAGAACTCATGGACCAAGAGTCCCTCATTACTGAAAGTACAATATCCTAAAGGAATATTCATAGTTAGAACATAGCATCCAGGACTTTATTGATACACTGAGTTAATGAACAGGGTTTTCTCAGATACTGGGGTGGAGAGAGGAGATGAGAAATATGACTGTGTTTCTTATGTAACTCTTTTGCTCACTCTTCTAGATGAGTTCATAATTGAGATATAGAAGTACTCCTAAGTATGGATAATGAGGCAAGTTATAGTTAATATCATGCCTACAAAACACCATTCCTTTTCATAGACTTTCCTTTCAGCACTTTGTTATTCCACTGCTCTGGCCTTCGTTGTTTCTGATGAGGAGTCAGTTGTTAATCTTATTGTTTTACATCAGTGTCTGGATGTGGATCTCTTTGTGTTTGTCCACAGAGTTTGTTGAGTTTTGTGGGTGTGCAGACTAATGTTTTTTAATCAGATTTAGGAAATTTAACCCATTGTTTGATTTTTTCCCCCTTTCTCATTGTTCTCTCCTTCTGCTATTCCCATTATGCAAATGTTGGTGCACTTTCTCTAGTCATTCTCTTCTTCATTCTACTTTCTGTTCTTTGGATTGAATAATCTTTTTTTTTTTTTTTTTTTTGAGACAGAGTCTCACTCTGTTGCCCGGGCTAGAGTGAGTGCCATGGCGTCAGCCTAGCTCACAGCAACCTCAAACTCCTGGGCTTAAGTGATCCTCCTGCCTCAGCCTCCCGAGTAGCTGGGACTACAGGCATGCACCACCATGCCCAGCTAATTTTTTCTATATATATTTTTAGTTGGCCAGATAATTTCTTTCTACTTTTAGTAGAGAGGGGGTCTCGCTGTTGCTCAGGCTGGTCTCGAACTCCTGAGCTCCAGCAATCCGCCCGCCTCGGCCTCCCAGAGTGCTAGGATTACAGGCGTGAGCCACTGCGCCCAGCCGGATTGAATAATCTTTATTGATCTCTCCTTAAGTTCACTGATTCTTTCTTCTGAAAATTCAAATTTACTATTAAGCCCACCTAATAAATGTTTGGTGTGATTTTGTACTTTTCAATTCCAGAATATCCATTTGGTTCTTTTTAAAAATATTAATACTATCTCTTTATTGATTTCTCTATTTGATGAAACATTGTATTCATACCTTACTTTACTTCTTTAATCACGTGTCCTTTGCTTCTTCAAACATATTTATAATGACTACTTTGAAATCTTTGTGAATATGCCATCTGGTCCTTCTCACAGACTGTTACTGGCTTTTATGGAACAGGCTTTTCCTGTTTCTTTGAATGTCTTGTAATTTTTTGCTGAAAACTGGACATTTTATGTAATATATTGTAGCCACTCTGGATACTGGTTCCCCTCCCCCCACCATGGGGCCTGTTTTTGTTGTTTGCTTATTTATTTTGTGACTTATCTGGACATTAGAATATTTTAATGAAGTCTATTTCCCCCTTTGGTGTCACTCATTGGAGGATGAGGCTGTGAGTTGCCACTGTCACCCTGCAATGATATGGGCTTTACCAGGGCTCCCTTTGCCTCTTTCCCCATTTCTGTTTTAAGCTATCTGCTTCATTAGGTGTTGCACCCGGCCCATTAGGTCCCAATTACCAGTTGATTGCTCTATTGTTTTTGATAGTGGCCTGGGGCATAAATTGCTCAGCAGTCTGATCCAATTACATTCTAGCTGGGGTAGTTACAGAGGTTAGTCTTTGAGGTTTGTTCTGATCCCATGAGAGCTCTTCTTAGACGTCTCTTTCTCTAGTTCTCACCGGTGAACTAGCTGAACTATGATTTAGCTTTTTGCTCTTAATTAAGGGAAGCATCATTTTCAAGAGTGCTCTTATGCATGAATTTTCCCCACGTTCTGTTTCAAATAATGTCAGTTCCCTTGGGCAGTGGTTTGGAGTTCTTTTTTTTTTTTTTAATGGACTTTGTATGAGTTTGGACAACTGAAATATTTGAGGGCACACAGCCCATATGAGACCACCCTCACTTCTGATGCCAGCCGCAAGTTTGAGGAGTTCACAAAACCAACTTCAGTTTCAATAATTTGGTAGGACGACTCACAGACCTCACAGAAAGCTGTTATACTTGTGGTTATAGTTTATCACAAGGAAAGGATACAGATTAAAATCAGCCAACTAAAGGAAAGCATAGGACAGGGTCTGAGGAAGTACCAAATGTGGAGTTTCCATTGTCCTTTCTCCATGAAGTCAGGACACATTACCTTCCCACCAACAATGTGTGACAATATGCATGGAGTATTGCCAACCAGGGACACTTACCCATGCCTCAGTGTTCAGAGTTTTTATTGGAGCTCCAGCTGATCTCAGACTCTAGTCTCCAGAATCCCCAGGTATCATCCAAAGATCCCACCCTAAACCACATTGTTGGTCTTTCTGACGTGGCCAGCCCCCACCCAAAATCACTGTTAGACTACCTAACAATATTCTAACAAGGGCCCCAGGCAAACAAAAACACTCCTATCAGACATATTCCAAAAAACTGAGGGCAAAGGCCAGACATCTTTTGGGGCAAGATTAAATTCTTTATTGCACAGATTGCCTCTTTCCCTGGGCAAACAATCTGAGCCACCACTCTGGGTGCTAGGCAGGGTGATAGCCTCTAGTCTTGTCATCTTGTTTCTTCCTGGCATGGGCCTTATGCCATACCAGCAAGCTGGAGCAAGGGTGATTGGGAATCCAGTATTCTTGGCCTACTGTACCTGAGGTAGAGCCCCCATTTTATGGAAAGGGGCTTGGTAGAGGAAGCCCCTGTCCCCTCAGCTGCATTCACCAAGAATGGAACATTTTCAACTTAGAAGAATGAGAAGTTCTGGTAGCCTGCCCTTCCCAGTCAAAATTGGTAACCCTTGACTGGGAACTGGGAAGAGAATTGGCCCCATCTTCTTGGCCTCACCTCCTGAGGTGGAGCCTCCATCATGCTGAGCTGGTGGAGGGGACAGAGAGAGAGTGGGTCAAATCTCAAAGGACAGACTCTTACTGTTCTTATCAAGTTTTAGTAGGTTTACTTGAATCAATATTTCTTCATTTGCTATATGCCCTTACAATTTCCAGAGACTTTAAATGGTTGTCTTTTTATAGTTTTCATCAGCCTTGCTTGTTTCACTGGAGAACAAATCCACAGAGCTTCTCACGCTGCTGTTCCACCTTTTCATAGGCTTTTAGCATTACACTCCAGGTAAGCAGTCACAGCGTCTGAAGAATAAGGCTCTGTGCTGTGACAGAATTGGGGATCCACATCTCCCTTCTGACATTTGAACAAGGAGGAGATGGCAGTGAAGCCTAGTTGCCCTATCCTACTCTCTCTCTCTCTCTCTCCTCTCTCTCTGGCCCTCCAGCTGCAGACACTGGCCACTACGGGTTGGAGGATGACCCCCATCAGGGGGCAGATGCTAAAATCTCCCTGAGCTCATCTATACCTATTCAAGGAGCAAACCTCCACTGACACAAAGGCCAAAAATGCAACAATTTCCTGAGAGAACATATTAATCTTCAATTGTTTCCATCCCTCTAAGGCAGTATCATAGACCACACTTGAAGGCAGTGATGGCCTCCTTCTTTGAATAGTTTTTAAATGCGTAAAATAAAATATATAGAACTATAAAGGAAACCAATTACAAAAAAGTTATCACAATATTTTCTAATGCAATGTACTAAAACTATGCTTCTTTATAAACATATTAAAATAACAACAACTAATGGAGAGTCTAATCACAATAATGAACAGGGGACAAATAATTTTTCCTTAAAAATTATGATGTGCTATGAAAATATCTTTAATTCATTGATAACAAAGTCAGAAGTACAGCTACTACTACTCTGGGTTCACCTACATTCACATGGAAGAAATGCTAAATTTGGGTTAAAGATTAGAGAAAATCCAGATGTATTCTTTCCCCATCTAAGTTCAGACTACTAGATTCCATCTGTGGACCTCAGGTTAAGAACCCCTACTACTCCACATATGGTCTGGACCAGTAGTTTGGGCTATGCGGTGCTTCTCAAATCACTTGGGTTAAAATTCAGATGCTAATTCGGTACATGTCCCCTGAGATTCTGCATTTCTAACAAGCCCTCAGTTAGTGATGCTGCTGGTGGTAGAGAGACCACACATTGCAGACAGAAGGTTCTGGGGCTTATCATGGTGACAACTTTAACACGGAATGCGGTGGAATGCGGTAAGAGTCGGAAGGCACACAGATGGTATTTCCTGACTCTGAAGTCTCCAGGAATGGCTTGGAGTTTTCTGGCTTCTTCCTAAAGGGGCATGCTTTCCTCTTCCATAAGCTTCAGTATCCAATAACAGAAAGGAAAGTTGGCTGGAGATTCAGAGCTGCTGGGCACTCTGTTTCCTGAAACCTACCATGGAGCAGCAGCTACTGGTCAGGTAAGTTGCCCACTTTTGGCAAGTCCCAGCACACAAAATGTATGCACAAGTACACATGTCCATTCACAGGAAATAACAATGACTCACAAGTCCAAGTAACCAAGCCTTAAAAGTGGAAGTGATAGTGCAAAAGGAAAAAATAAAGACTTTGAAATTATTGACAAATGTACCTTCACTACTTTCCTGCGGGCATAGAAAGCATATTTCAAATAGCTCTTCTCTAAACTAGGTCCTATTCTTTAAACAAACTCAGTTGTCAAAAAATTTCAGTGCCCCTGAACTGGAGATATATGGAAAAATATTAAAACAATAGAAAAAAAGTTCCAGTTAATAAGTGGTGTGACTGTTATTCCCAGAATGATAGCCAGAAGTATGCAAAATATAATATCAAGGAAATTAAACTGATTTTCTTTGCCCCATCCAGTAGTAGGTTTTTACAATGTTTTTAGTAGGGGGAAAAAATCTGGAGACCCAGGTCTTTGGGCTACATTTCTTCCTCAGCCTCTCTGAGGCTTGCAGATCCCTTCCGTACGACAGTTCTATATCCAGCACCCGCAACTGACCTCGATTCAAAAGCCCACCTGGAGCTCCCTTCAACACCACACCTTCCGGACTGGGTTCTTCATTGGTATAGCAAAAATCACAACTTTCAACCCAGCTACGAGGGCTGCTGGGCTGTTCTTAGGGTGCCCTCTGCCGACCACACATGGGAGGAAGACGAAAAGTCCTAAAACACAAACATCTTTTTTTTAAGAATTCCAAGAATCAAAATTAGAGGTTAAAAAAAATTGGAAGGAAAAAAAAAGTTTTTATTTGTTTTCCTTAGCGTTTCTGGTCTCTGGGTTTCAGAAAGAATGTCGATAATGCAACAGGCGGTGGTTATATAATTACATTTTGGGAGAGCCAAGGTCACACTCCAGAATCCTTTTAAAAGTATACTGAAACAGTAAAGAATTCTTACAACTCAACAACAAACAAAAATTTGATTAAGAAATGGGCAGAGGACTTGAACAGATATTTCTCTAAAGACAGTAAACAAATGGTCAACAAATACATGGAAAAAATGCTCAATATCACTAATTGATTAGTTAAGAAAATGCAAATCAAAACCAAAACACAGCCAAGCATGGTGGTCTGCGCCTGTCTTCCCAGCTACTAGTGAGGCTGAGGTGGAAGGATCACTTGAGCTCAGAGTTAAGAGTCCAGCCTGGGAAACATGGAGAAACCCTGTCTCAAAAAAAAAAAAAAAAAAAAAAGAAAGAAAAAATTAAATAAAAATAAATATGATGGCCACTACAAAAAACAAACAAACAAACAAAAAAAACACAAAACAAGTTTTACTGAGGATATGGAGAAACTGCAACCTTTGTTGATGGATATTTAAAATGGTACAGCCACAACGGAAAACAGTATAGCAGTTCCTCAAAAAATTAAAAAAGAATTACCATATGATCCAGAAATTCCATTTCTAGGTATATATCCAACAAAAATGAAAAGCAGAATCTTGAAGAGGTATTTGCACACCCATACTCATAACAGCATTATTCAGAGGAGCCAACTGGAGGCCACAAATGGGCAAAGTGACTTGTGAAGGTTCCCAGAGATTAACAGTAGTGACAGATTAGTCAGTCTGGCTCCCGACTCCCAGACTCGGGCTCTACCCTGCTCTCCAACCCCTATGGGGACAGCCCATTTCCTGGTGGGGAGGGTAAAGGATCCTCTATCCAATCAGGGCACCTTCCCATACACCACCCTCTGTGAAGGGGGCTGGCCTTTGAGGACATCATGTACCTTTGGTCAAAGCCCCCTGAACGAACCTGGAGGGAAATGAGGAGCAATAAAGAGATGAGCCACTGAAATGTTGATAGGGTGAACCCTGAATATTTCTCTTCCATTGAGTTCCTTTGTAATTTTTCCCAGCATGAGTCATAAAAGCAGTGTCCAATTATCCCTTCAAGATGGAATATTCCTCTCCATTGTGAAAACTGACTTCCTGTCTTCTGCCTGCTTACAATAACATCACAGTGTGAGGCACACATAGAAATGATGTTTTATTTTACTTTGATGATTAGGAAAAGATACCAACATAGCTTACATCAAAGCTAAAAAATAACTTTACTGGCAGTTAACTGGCTAATTTTATTAAAATAACGACATGTCTGTTTAAACTGAAATAAACTGTTCTCACTGGCACTGTGCTTTGGCTGGGACCTTTGAAAAGGCCAAGGTGCTGATAAGGAAATAGTTACCATTAAAACATTGACCTCTTCAGCGTGTGGCACTGCGACAAAGGGCCACATGGGTCTGTAGGTGAGCGCTCAGCATGCTACCTACCAAGTCCCAGTGGCTTCTTTTGAGAAGATTCACTTTCTGCCAGTAAGGTTTTGCACAAATACATTTCTTAGGGCCGATGATGGCTCACTGTGCGGTGCGTGTGAGGTAGATATTTTGCAGACATTCCCATTTGTGCTTTCCCCAAAGGGTGGATGTACCAAGTCTGAAACCTCTGGCTTCACATCCCTACTGGGGATCCCCCCACGTGTCCCTGGTCTCAAATCGGCCTGCAATTCTGTGCCAGACTCTAGCTCTTCAAATCGGAAGGGATGTCTTCTTTATCCACAAGTTGCTGAGGTTTTAACTGGCTGCTTAGTGTTAAAAAGGAATATCTCAATCCCCCAGCCATGCTGAAAGGAGAAAAAAAAAAAAGTGAAAATAAATAACTGGGAATTTTATAGGCGCTCCCACCAGCAGTTGCTGACATTTTTATCAATACAGTCAGCTTCATCTGGAATGCATCATTCAGGTCTGTTCTTCTCCTCAGATTTGTGGATTACTTGGTGAGAATTTCCCCTCTTATTTACAAAACCTTCGAGGGGCAGAAAAAGAGTACTCAAATCCAATACAGAACCTTGGAGAGAAATAATAATCACTTGGTTTTTACTGAATAAACTATGTACCATTATTCTTAAATAGAATCCTGTATCTGGGACGCCAAAATGCCTTTCCAAAGTGTCTCAGTCAATCCTCACAGGATCCTTAGCCTGTGGCATTTTGACAGAGCACGAGTTTAATGAGACCACTTGGCCAGAGGAAGACAGATAACTTAGGGGACCTTTCTGTGAGGAAGACACATGAATTAAATTCAGATCTCAGCCCCATGAGTTTTCATTACCTGTGTCCCCATGGCTCCACGTGAGGAAGGATGTCACAAAAAACAGACGAACTGAGTGACTGAAGTAAAATTCTTTAGAAACTACAATGTCAAAACACCTCCTGGCTTAAAATGTTAAATTTCTCTTTGCTCTTTTGCATATTACATATTAATCAGACTATTTAAACTTCTTATTTTGCTAAAATGAGCTCATTTAAAAATCCCACTCACCAAATATTTAACCCTACAAAGTTTAACACGGAGAAAACGTAGTCTCCACCAACTAACATCCCGATGTAGGCAACGGATACATTCTGCAGAAAAAGAGAGATTAGTCAATTTAAAAGTAAAGCATTTGGGGAAAATACATATACATAAGGAAACCTGATACTAGACATTTTAGTTACTTTGCACAGAGACCTGTACATAGGAGATGTTCACAGAGTGTTGAATAAATGAATAAAAAAAATTACATATGGCTTTATAAAGAAGTGAATTTATGGTATGTTAATAACAGAAAACTGCATTATTCATCCCGTCCCCCCACAAACCATTCCTATGAGTACACAGGCAGAAGATGGAAGAGTTGGGTTGTAATCAGCTCGCCAGATCCTAGCTCTTTACCATCATTGGGTGGTGAAGTTTAATCACAGTGACTCTAAGCTTGAACAGAGCAGTGACATCTAATAAATTCCACACAGTGTTCTGCCCAGCGCATTCTAGGAGCACTCTGGGCAGCCAAAGGATGATGAACTGTTGGAGCGGGTAGTTTCGCTCACTCAAAGACTCCATGTGAACAGAAAAACAAAGTAAGTGTAGAATGGAATTCAGAACACCTCCACCCGCTATTCAACCATATGTGTGTGTGTTCAAACATACATGTTCGTTACCTTACAATCAAGCATATACCTAGATGGAAAACAGTTCTTCACAAGGTTTCCATTTCTTAGTGGGCAGGTTCTCCCAGAAAACCAAATCATAGATGAAAAGGCATCTTGGTGATCAGTGATATCTGGATTTTTTTTTTTCAGCTTTTTACTTCATTTTCTCAGACCATCCCCTCCCAGCCACCCCTAATTTAAAAGTTACCATTTGTCTCTTCTCTTTAAATTAGCAAGTTGTCCCTCTGTTCTGTGCAACAGGAGACTAGAAGAGGGTTCACTCAGGCCCATCTGAAATGTCACCGTCTCCCTTCTTACTTATTACACAACTGACAACAACAAAATCAAACTCAGCGCCATCTGTCGGAAAGTTTGGATTCACCGTCAATTCGCAGACTCAGTGGTTCCTTCCAAGGCTCCGTCTACTTACTTTGATAGCTCCGACCACCGCGGTGGTCAGGGCCGAGTTGTAATAGCTGCACAGGACCGTGGAGTACATCAGGAGAAACCTAAGGCGAGGGAGCAAACGCCTGAGTGTGCGCCTGACTGCGCTGGGTGAGAATAACAGGTTAAGAAGATCAGCAAGTGACCCACAGAAAGCACTTCAAGCAAATAAAAAGAAACACGTATCATAAGGCTTCTACAACCCCCACCTCAAGACACCTTGTTACTCGGTCTTATTATAGGAAAGTGGGCCGGCTGTGCATTAGCTAAACCTACCCAAGGTATCCTTCTCAGCTTCTCTGTGCATTTACCATTAGTGTTTCCACAAAATCAGGGATAGGAGAATGAGATTTTTTTATTGACCTGAAATCTTTCCTTTTATATCCATGTTACAACAGTGGTTTTTAATCCTCTCTGTGCATTGGAATCACCTGCTGCATGTTTAACACACAATGCTGCCTGGCAGAGGTTCTCATTCAGTTGGTTGGAGCTGCGGCCCTGGCCCTGCGAGATAGAAAAGCTCCACAGCTTGTAACATGGTTGTAATGTGTGGCCAGCGCTGAGGGCTGCTGGCTGGTGTTAGCCGGAAAATCAGCTGGACAATCGCTAGCTTTGCACAAACGAGGTGGAAATTAATGGATTCCACGTGTCAGTAACACTCCTGTACCCTATTTCCAAAGTTAATTCAGGCATTTCACATTAAGCATTGATACTTACTGTCAATACAATGACTACAGAATTGTGAACACACACCAGACAAGAAAACATATACACAGGAAAAGAATGTAGAATCCAGTCAGAGGGAACGAAGTGAGTTATTCCAATCAAGTAGCAGAGGAAATTAGCTACAAGCTCAGTGGAGTGCAAAATTCCATCCATCCAAATCTGATGATTCAATCTTGAAAGGGATTACAGTCGAAACTGGCTGAGAATGAAACTTGAAAGGTACATGGAGAGCACAAGATATGTGGGATTTTAAAACTAAATCCCAGGAAGAAGACAGGAGCTTGGATCTCTCATAGTGCAAAGCAAACTCAACTCTAAGAAGGGGTTCAGTGCCCCCAGGGCTTAGGTAAACTCATCCTGCTAGGATTTAACACCCAGTCTCAGGTTCTATCTAGGCTCAAATCTCTGATTGTTACTAACAGAATCAGGGTCACAAACCTTCAACACCACAACCTCTGTTGCGATGAGTAGGCTTATGATCAGGGATGGTAGAGGGGGGAAGAATAGAGATAAAGTACATCAAGGTTTACATCAGGTTAAGGAATGAACTTAACTACAAACTCAAATTTTCTAATCTTCAGAATAATACGTGCACTTCTTATTAAGGTAATTAAAACAATTTGACAAGTTAAAGAAACTGTAGTTTTAATTTGAAATGTGTAATTGACATTAGACTTGCAATTTTAATTTGAAAGGACTAAGAGAGTCTGAGTACGTCTGTACACAGTAATTGAATGCTTTTTAAAAGGCTGATTTACCACATTTCCAAGCTTGGTTTATTCCATTTCAAAGAGTTGCTTAAGTACCTAAAGCAATCTACTAGCTTTGCTAGTCCAACCCTCAGGGGTTGGAACTGCTGAAGAAAAATCAGGCATATCACATTTGAATATGCAGCTTAAAATGTTTTAATTCACTAAGTTGTAAACGGAACTAATTAAGAGTAAATTGTTTAGGAGATTTTAATCAGTTAAACCTGAGTTAATAAGCCATTAATCAAATAAAAAAGTAAATGTTCTTACTTTTCATAGAAAAATTACTAGCTTTATAAATAAAGCAATAGTATTTATAAGTTGAACTCTAAGGCTTTTAAACTAGTTTTTAAAATAGTTACAATTTTAATAAATTCGATGTTAATTGAGAGCCTTGGGAGCTCCTATTCATGCATAAAATGAAAAAAAGGTAAACGCTTAACCTGATGTCACTGAGTCGCCAGGCCATGGCAGTCAGAGCAGATCATCCACAGCACCTGCCCTGGGGGAGCTCAGAGTCTAATAAATGAAAGACATACGTGGAGCAGGGGTCCCAGCCCAACTGAGGGGGCACAGAGAAGCTTCTGTAGCCTTCCTAAACTTGAGAGCAGCCTTAAACCAAGGACAACCATGGATGTTCTTTACTTTTATTTTGCTTAAAAATTCCAACTCCAGGGTTGTTCCAATCGTGCAACATTTTCTGCATCTTACATCTTTATTATTGTTTTTTAAGAAAGGGAGGTGGTGGCGGGGGTGGGGGTGTCTCCCTGTGTTGCCCAGGCTGGACTCCTGGGCTCAAGGGATCCTCCCGCCTCAGTCTCCCAAGTAGCTGGAACCACAGGCGCGCGCCACCGCCTCCGGCTCCACCTACATCTTTTTTTTTTTTTTTTTTTTTTTTTTTTTAAGACAGAGTCTCACTCTTTTGCCCAGGCTAGAGTGAGTGCCGTGGCATCAGCCTAGCTCACAGCAACCTCAAACTCCTGAGCTCAAGGGATCCTCCTGTCTCAGCCTCCCGAGTAGCTGGGACTACAGGCATGTGCCACCATGCCCGGCTAATTTTTTCTATATATATATTTAGCTGTCTGTATAATTTCTTTCTATTTTTAGTAGAGATGGGGTCTCGCTCTTGCTCAGGCTGGTCTCGAACTCCTGAGCTCAAAGGATCCGCCCACCTCGGCCTCCCAGAGTGCTAGGATTACAGGCGTGAGCCACCGCGCCCGGCCTCCACCTACATCTTAATGAAAACACCTCGGCCTGCATTCAAAACTGGTCGATACCACAGATCTAAGATCCCGACATCCATCTACCGCGAGTGTGGGCGACTAGGACATTCACTCAGCAGCTGGGCGGAGCCAGGGGAGGAGACTCCCTCTCTCCTAAGCAACAGACGGCGGCGAGGCAGAAAGGCTGCACTTCCCAAAACACCCACTAGATGTCCCCAGAGAGGGAGAATATAAAACCGGTAGGCCCAAAGTAGTAGAGTATTAATTTTTTAAAAAAGGAAGAATCTATTTTTGTATGCAAATAAGTACCGTACGGTGCTAAGACAAAGACTCTGAACTAAAAGAACCTCTGTTAACTCAGTACAAGGGAAACCACACCACTGTTAACACCAAGTATGTCAGCCTCCACATGACTGGTTTTGGTTTTAGCATCTGTGGATTAATAAAACGCAAAGGTATCTAAAAGCATTGCTTAATTCTTAGTAACTTTTTTCCATTCTGTATTTTTAAATCATTATATCATCTATGTACATTTGAATAATAATAGCACATGTATGTGGTACGCATTTATTTAGCAGCAGAAGCCAGCTGCCTGTTCTGGCTCACAGGGCGCCTGGGGTGAGGGTGCCCAGGCGGAAACCCCTGGACCAGAACCTCTGCTCAAAGGTTTCTTCATGTTTCTAAAAATGGCACAACAAAACCCAACTGATTTACCCAAGGCTGTAGGGTACACTCACGGAAGTCACAAACAGAACTCCAATGACCAAATCACCATTCCTTGCACAGGCATGTAGAGAAATTGAACACAAAGGCTCAAATAATGAAAGGCCACTTTTCCACTCCTTCTAGCAACCACAGTGCTACCCAAGCACATTATTCTCTTATAACTCCAGATTTCAAAGAATTTCAAGTAACCTCATCTTCCCCATCTCTGGGGAACACTTACGTACCCGAGGACTCAGTGGTGTGCCAGAGATGTCCCAGGTCATGGGGCAACTATGGTGCATCAACTTTCCACTAAGCCTGCCTTGTTGGGGGAGAATGGGAATATGTCCATACTCTTTATAGGCTCTGTCACCCCTGTGCCCACACAGTGAGCAGAACCCTGCTTTCTTTCTCTTATATGCTGCATCTTCAGTAGTGTGAGTTGAAAACCCCAAAATTAGTATACTTTTTTATGCTGTAAGTAGGAAAAATTTGATTCTTCCGTGTTTTACTTAAGGAATATATTACTGCTTCAGTGGGATCAAAGAGCCTGCTACTGGGGCAGGCACAGATTAGGATAATCCTCTCGGGACCTGAGGGATTGGTGCCAGCCTCTGATACAAGTGAACTGGAACCTGCAATTTCTCAGCAAGATTAAAAAGACCTGCAGCACTAGCTTTTAACAAAATCTAGTTTTCAACTTAAATTCCAGTCTATAATTTACTTTGACTGCACTAATTTATTTTAGCTCTCTGAATCCAGTTTATCTTCCTGAAGCAACTTCACTCCATCATATGTTCTATTTACAAACTCCTGATTACGCATAGTATCGTTTCCTAACAGAGTCCTTCACCATAGCTCAACAGAAAATTAAAAGTCTGCTCTGTCAAGTTTGGGCCATAATATTGAAATACTGAAAGATCAAAATCCCTAAAGTCTTATTCTAAAAATCATAATCCCAAACTATCAAAATCCCAAAAATTTATTTCTGGAAAAAATAATTTTAAAAAATTCTTTAAAAGACATTTATTTCTATCTTTTAAGGTGCAGAAGTCATAAGGATTGAATAATTTGGCAGAGGAGATTTCTTATGTTTTTTGACCATAGTTTCACTTCTATGATCTCTGAAACACTCCCTGCACTTGCATTTGGACAGAAGTTGTGGTCCACCGATTTTATAAGCATATGCTGTCCACTGAAAGCCTGGTTACTGTTCAGTCATTGCAGCTAAGCAATCTGCTTTCACAGCACTAATAATAATTAGCTTTTAAACTTTTCACTTTCACCATGAAGGAGCCTTGTACAGTTAACTTATCACAGCCCTTTTGCGAGAGAACAATTTCACAAATCTCTTCCACTGTGTTGTAAGGAGTGATATTCAGCTTCCCCAATACCAAACCTGCATTAGTCAGGGTTCTCCAGAGAGACAGAACCAATAGGATATGTATATAGATATATGAGATGATTTATCAGGGGAATTGGCTCATGCAGTTGTGGAGACTGAGAAGTCCCTAGAGAGGCCATCTGAAGGCTGGAGGCACTGGGATGCTGGTAGCGTGGCTCACTCCACGTCCAAAGGCCTCGGGATCCACGGGGCTCCTGGAGTCCAAAGCTGGCGAGACTGGAGTTCTGAGGTCCGAGGCAACAGAAGAAAAGTCTGTCCCAGCTCTCAGAGAGAGATCAGTTCACCTTCTGTATTTGTTCCCTCCGGGCCTACAGCCAATTGACTGATGTCCACTGACATACAGGGCAGATCTTCCCACCTAATGTACTCAAACTCACACGGTAACCTTCTCTGGGAATGGCCTCACAGACACAGCCAGAATAATGCTTTACCAGTTCGTAGGTATTCCTTAATCCAGTCAAGTTGACACCTAACATGAAATCCACACATCTACCCACCCCTTGTCAACTTGGCACCCATCTGCATCCCTTTAAACCATACTGAATTTCCAAATAAAAACAATAACAAGGTAATAGCTCGGCCTAACGTGATGCAACTAATATTATGCAACTATCCTGCATACAACCAAAAACGCACTAATCCCTTCCCCAGAATTCAGCTTTCAGGATTTTAACATCTGAGATTTTAATCTTTCAGGATTGGGATTTTGGGGATTTTAGCCTTTAGGGATTTTGATCTTTTGAGATTTCAACATTTGGGGTTATGGTGTTCTGGATAGTGTCTTTTGGGATTATGATCGGCACCAACCCTTTTGCCATTCTATTGGCTTCTTAAATACTTTTCTAAAGTGTAATAATTTTTTAAATTATATTTTCAACTTGGAATAGAGGCTTGGTGGTTGGAAAAAAGCAAGTTGGAAATCAAACTTGAAAGCAGTGAAAATCAACAGGAGGCTGAGTCAGGCTCCTCTGGTGTCCTGGGCTCGGACGTGCACGTTAACCCTGGGAAGCCCCTTAGCACGGGTCAGGAGACAGGAGACAGCCCAGGCCCAGGGCCAGTCATCCAGAAAAACAAGGACGTGCTCAAAAGCTTACTGTGGAGATGCAAAGGATCTGACTGTAGTGTCCTTTGACTGAAAAAGTGCAAGAAAGCAGGATTCTGAAAACTTCAGCATGCCAAAATTGAAGCTTCCTTGCAGAACAGTTTCAGAATTAAAACTTGACCATTGAAGGTAAAATATATATAACAGAAGAAAAACTGTGGAAGCTACGGGCAATAAATAGAGTCAAATCTGTCTGGGGTGAAAAGAGGACAGCCAAACTAAACAGGATGGCCTCAAGAAACAGAAATATTAGCAATAATGGCATTTTTTTATTGAGCATTTTCTATATGTTTAGCACTGTTCTATATCGTCTGTACTATTAACTCATTCAATCCACATAACCCCAGCCTGTGGATCAGGTATTTTAGCTCTTTGTTTCCATTTTAAAGATAAGGAAATTGGGGCTCAGAGAGGTTAAGTAACTTGTCCAAGGACCCAGAGCTAATAAATGGCAAAGCTAGGATTCAAACCCAGGCTAGCTGATTCCAGAATTCAGGCACTTAACCACTGGAATGATGCCATGATTTCAGTGTTCTCAGAAGACCCAGTTAAAAACTGACATCTACCTAGTTTTCACCCTTAAAGTTGGGAGAAATCCGAAATGTTAATGATTTCATCATTTTTACCAATTTATTTATAATTACTTTCATGACATCTTCAATTAAAAAATGACTACTGATAATGTACTGATAATTCTTATCAAGAGTATTTGTTTTCTAAGAAGTACATTATTAGATGGGAAAAAAAAAATGTATGGAACTGTATACAGATGGAGCCATGCTTTGGATGGGCAGGCCCAGAGAATGACAGCTCACAGCTCACAGCAGGAGCTGCCCGCCCCTTCACCCACAGAGTTCAGCTGACCTTAGAGTGTTTACTTCTTGATTTCTTTCATTGAATGGTTAAAAGGTAAAGTGCAAGTTTAAAAACAAAAACAACAAAACAGTATCTCATCAAGTTTACAATGAAATGAGAAGGCTTTGAAACTTGCTCTACAGTTCACAGGTGCATATGGGCTTAGCCAAGGAGAGGTGCTAGCCTGAGTTTGTGTGGTACGAGTTGATTTTTTATTTTCCAATCACAGAGAAAAATAAGAGATGGTGTGACAAAGGGTGACTCACAAACATGGCTTAGATTTTTTTTCAAGGTTAAATGCTCTTAGTCAACAACTGGGAAAACTACAGATATTTTACTAAATTTATGCTTCGAACCATGGCTAAGTACTCTAAAGGATTGCACAACAAGCAGTGCCTGGAAAGGACACATTGCATGAGACACTGTTGGTCTTGAAAGATGCAAAGGAAGTCCCCCCAAATCCCTCCTTTGGAAAAGGGGGTACATGAGTCCAGAGTGACAAGGCATTAGGGCCAGGCAGGAGGCAGCACAGCAGACAGTGAGAGCAGCATGGGGTCTCCTTGGGTGGCAGAACAGCGGGGTCTAGAAACTGAGCCTTGGGCCAAGTTCCAGGTGGGGGGAGGGAAGGAGGACACTGAGTCCAAATTCTCATAAAGGCCTGAAAAGGTCTAGGTCTGAGGCAACCCCTGGTTACCAGCAGAAGCACAAACAAGATTCTCAAATTCCCCCTTCCAGCCCACAGGACCAATCAAGATTAAGCACTACGCTTACAATCACAGGTCACCAGACACAGAAGAAAGCAGACCACAATGACAGTCACCTGAAACAACAAGCTATATATTAATACTTAGGTTCTCAAGGACTGCAGATACTGGGATTGTCAGATGCAGAATACAGAATAGCTATGTTATGTGACACTTAAAGAAATATTATAAAAGGTATGGTCACAAAGATCACCAATGAAAGAGTGTTAGGAATGAACAGATTAAGTTTAAAAAAAAAAAAAAAACGCTGTGGAACTTTCACAAATAAAATATAAAATTGTTAAAATCCAAAACTCCATCAACAGGTTAAACACTAAATCAGACAAAGCTAAAGAGAGAAGTAACGAATGGGAGATATACATCAATGTTCTTACTGCATATGGCTACATCACTGAAATAAAAATCAGGTTTGAGAATTGAAGAGTGTTGATTAAAGAGATCATGAGTTGTCTTAGTTTACACATAATAAAAATTGTGGTAAAAAGGGGGCAGAGGGAATTTATCTTTCTTCACAGGAAAAAATCATTTGATGAGTAATTCCCTGAGACAGTAACTCAGAGACCCTCTCAGCATGGGAGAAGAGAGTGGTGCCTGCGTGGGAGTGCAGCCCCGCTCAGGAAAGAGACCCCCAATCTTCCAACAGTGGTTGCCTCTAATGAGGAAAACTACGGCGCTGGAGGCAGGGAAGACAGGAGGGCAGCTGGTAATCCCAACTTATTCTTTTGCATTATTCTTTTGAATTATTTACTAGTTACATGTATCATCTATTCATGCAAAGAAATTTTCAAGTTTTTACAAGATTAAAATAGATGCAAACTACACGGCCTTTCAACAGGAAGAACACCTAAAGAAAATTTCAAGGACAAGAGCCTAATTGTTGGACAACTCAGCAGCCCCAACATTTCTTATCAGAAATATCCTTAAATATAGCAGGTACAGTGCTATAAGAAAAGGTTGTCATTGCTACATAATAATGTGAGGAAAGGATCTTGTAGAACTCAGGACATAGTGACAAAGACAAAAACACAGTACTGCCTGGCATAGCCTATAGTCCCAGTGACTTGGGAGGCTGAGGCAGGAGGATCACTTGAGCCCAAGAGCTTCAGTCCAGCCTGGACAACATAGTGAGACCTTGTCTCTTTAAAAAAAAAAACAAAAAACCTCAGTGCTGCATTTGAGATGTCAGCTGACTTCATTTCAGACAAAATTTCAGAAATCAATAGACAACATCAGATTTTGGAGTAGAAGGGGACATTAGCATGACTGTCAAAAACAAAACAGTTTTGTGCTTGCTCCTGGTCTTTGAGGCTGGGCTCCCAGGTGTCCTGGGTCCCAGTCAGCTCTGCTGCAGGAGAACATTCTAGAGAAAGTCAGAGAAATGCAGACAAAGGGAGTTTGCAGAAGAGACAGAAGGTATATTTTGATTTGACTTGTCAAGAGATACCATCAACCAATGCTTCTACTTACTATGGTTTCTTACCCCAAAAAACAGGAAAGAAGAAACTGTATGATAAATAGAACATTCTTCCACTGGCTGAATTCAGTAGCCTATTATCAAAAAGAAAAAATTAATGATTAGATTTATGATACTGCGCTTTAACTCTATTGATTTTACCAAACTGTGTGTTTTCATACAGGAACCAATTTCCAGACAGAAAATATAATTTTAAAAATCCTTCCTAAATAGGATATATAATTTTTTAAATCCTGGTAATACTAGCTGTGTGACATTGGGCAACTTACTTTTCCTCCCTGAACCTCAGGTTTATTTTACAAAATGGGGATTATTAAAAAAACAAACAAACAAAAAACCTCCTCAAAAGGTTGTTGTGAGGATTCAGTGAAATTGTTAGAACCTTGCTGGTGGCAAGTACAAAATGATAGCTATTGTTGAGGCTACCATTTATTTTACAAATATTTACTAATTTATAGGCCCAAATTCAAGGTTGGGTTTACTTTTTATAAATAATCTTAGAAGAAAGTTTATTCTTAATAATATTGACAAGAAAATTTAAGTTCATAAGCTGTTTTTAAGCACTTGCACATGCTTAGGAAGTATCATGAACAAATAAACTATTATTTTCTACTTACAAAGCAATCAAGTATTTGGGGTGGAGGAGATGGCAGACAGAGAAGTTTAAGACTCAGTTTCTATTCTCCAGCAACTTAATCCCTACCTGAGAAAATAAAATTAACCCTCTTGAAATGATAGGTACCAGTAAAAAGGGAATATTTTATCAATGATTTATCCTTTGCCTATATCTAAAAAGGATTTTTTTTTTCTGAGACAAGGTCTCGCTCTGTTACACAGGCTGGAGTTCAGTGGCAGGATCATAGCTCACTACAGCCTCGAACTCCTGGGCTCAAAGGATCCTCCTGCCTCAGCCTATGGAATAGCTGGGACTACGGGCAAGCTACCACACCTGGCTGATTTTTTAATTTTTTATAGAGATGGGGTCTCGCTATGTTGCTCAGGCTGGTCTTGAACTTCTGGGCTCAAGGGATCCTCCCATATCGGCCTCACAAAGTGCTGAGATCACAGGCCTGAGCCAGTGCACCCTGGCCCAAAAATGATTTTAAGGTGACTCAAGACTATACATAAGTATATGCTCAATAACATGATGACATATTAAGCAATACTTTGTTAGCCAAATGTTAGTAACTCTACATATTTAAAACTATTTAAATCTTTTTTAAGTTTATAATTCAAATTTTTTAAATAATTAAAATGCAATTCTCTTCTCCAATGAGAACAACCTTGTCACTTTGTACTGTCTTGTTTCATTCTTGCCCACCTTTCTTATCAAAAAGATACACATTAAATACTGGTAATTGTTGAAACTGGTTGATGAGTACATGGGGTCTGTCATACTATTTCCTCTGCTTTTGTATATGTTTGAAAGTTTCCATGCATCACAAAACTTTTTTAAATGCTTACTTGTGAAAGAAAAAATATAATATATATAAATCTGTCTTACTGGCAAGTCCCAAGCTAATCAAGGGGGCAGAAAACATCCAAGAGACTTAAAGCCAAAAAGTTTATGCTAAGGCAGTCAAAGACCAAAACAAAATAAAATAACTAAAAATATGGAAAACATTTAGTGTCTGAAATTAAAATAAAATTGGGAATAAGAGAAATACATAAGTCCCAAATTTCAAACCAAGAGTAGAAAAACATTTATTTTCTCAAAAAGCTTGAAGTAGTTATGCAAACAGTAAAAAAAAAACAAAAAACAACAAAAAAACCCAAAACTATATACTGTACTCCTGATACCACATAAACGATTGAGGGCTATTTAGTAATTTTCATAAAAATATGTAGATTCTTTGCCAACCTAAATTTTTATGGATTTTAGTTTTATTTATTTTGTTTCTTTAATAATAAGGCTGTACTGGTGGCATTTTAAAACAATGCAGCATGACATTTATTTTAAAACAGGAAATAATTAAAGATGAATAACAATAAGGCACTTCCTCCTTTAGACTTACTGTTGCAGTAAAAGTATGTTGGAGGAGGAATCTTTTTCATTTTGCATTTTGGGTTTTTTTAATCAGAAAAGTCCTGCTATTTATCCCCATTCACCAACTGTAACACTGTAACACACCAGATGTACTTTGAACCTATTGCAGTGATTCACATACTAAAAGAAAGTTCACCCACTGAGTATTTTCCAAGGGCCTAATTTGTTAACAAGAGCAGCTGTCATGTCTCAAGTTGTTAACCAGAGATAGAATCAAGGTACTGTTAATAGATCTATAGACTGCCTAAGTCCAAAGTCTCGGTATTGAATTCCCAGAGCAGTGAGTCACACACACAAGTTTTACCGTATCTCTGATCGTCTCCATCTCTCTAGTCCCAGTCAACCAGGAAAAATGACTCATCAAATTTCTCTTTCCATTAACAAGAGGAGTTAACACTTTGCTGTAATTTAGCCATCAGCTTTTGGTACAGTCAAACCAAACTTGGCAGATAAAATGCAATTTTATATTACAGGCTAACACACATAATTATATAAATTCACTTCTTTATTGTATTTGCTTCACAATTTAATAATTTATGCATGATAATCATTACAGGCAGGTAGTAACTTCTGAAAACACCACACTGCAAGTTTATAAGTCAATGACTTGGATGTGGGAACACATGTTTTTATTTAAACAATGTTGTAAATTATTAACAGAATACACCTATTCTATTTTATTCAAAAGTTACCCAAAATCCAGTTTCTGGTCACTATGCTATTCATAACATTGCTCCTATGGAGAAATATGTGTTTAGTCCCAATCAGGTATCCTAACAGTTTCTAGGAGTTTCTAGATTTCTATTTCTGGAATTAAATATGTATATGAAACAGCTATAAAACACCAGAATTTCAGGACAGATAAACTCCAGTGATTCAAGGGAAAAATTAATTTCTATAATAATGAAATGAGAACAGCCACTAGGACCACTTCATTAAGAAGATTTTATAATTTTGTTTTGTGTAATGTTGGTGACACTGACTCAATTTAAAATCGATGGTAGCTGAAAAATAGATATTGTGCAGAGCAGATATCCTGCTCTGCTCATTCTTATTAGAGAGATGCAGGCTGCCTGCTCTACCTTCTAACACTCTGAATTAACAGGGAGGCCCAGGTTCACACAGGGTTCTGATTAACACAAAACAAAGAGCTATTTATCACAATTGGTGCTTTCTGGTGGTTTTCAATATAAACACGTGAAAAATGGCTGTTTACCCTGGGGACTTGGCTGCTAAGCCTTCTGCTGTTTCCCTCCTTCTAGGAAAGGAATCGAACAAATGAGAAAGTATAGCTTGAGAAAGAACATCCACCCCAGGAGTCCACAGGCACCTGTAGCATTCCGAAGTCGTTCAGACCCTAAAAGGGCTACAAGTGGGATTGACTTTCAACTGGCGTGCACCACACCTATGCTGACTGCTAAATATAGAAATACTATCATGTCCGTGGGTAAATGGCCGCTGCACAGGGCCCCTCCGAACCCCCCAGCCCCAGTCTAGCAATGAGAGGGTTAACACCTGGCCAGTCCAGGATGGGGTCTGTGGGTGGAGGCCTTGCTGGACCAGGAATTTTTCTCACATGAACTTAAACATCTCCCTTAAACTACAGGCAAAATTCTTAGAAGGTGTATGGCTGGCGACTTTCTGCAGAAGTCAGGGCTTGCAACCTCCAAGGTGCCTGTCACGGATGTTAATGCAAGAGCTTGGGCCTAGCATCCTACTACTAACTTACCATTTATTTGTCTCTAGATATGGTTACCAGGGCAAATACTAAAAGAACAATACCTTCCCAAAATTCAAATGTGGATCCTGGAATATTTAGAGGTAAAGTGGCATGATGTCTAGGATTTGTTTTAAAATATTCCAGGAGGGAAGAGACAAAACGAGAATGGCAAAATGCCTAAGTAGGGAAGCTGGGTGGTGGGTATCTGGCAATTCATTGAATTATTCTCTCCACTTTGTGTAGTGTTTCAAAACATCCATAATAGAAAGTGACAAATAAATAAATAAACCCATTTTTTTTTTAAACCATGAAAATCCCCTTCTAGGGTAAGTAGCTTTCCCAGGGTCCCCACATCAGCAATGGGGGGTAATGGGACTCAAACTCAGACTCCTGGATGCCTCCCACATAACCAAAGATCAATGCCACTGCAAGGGCAGTGCCAGAGGTGATATCAGGGCAATCAAACATCTTGCTTTCACGTAGCCTCCTGGTAATTCTAGCTACATTTACACTTTTTAATCTCAGTGAGTACCAAATGTTCAATATTAAAATTTAAAAAGATGGCTGAGTAAGACTAATGATTATCATCAGCTCACCTGTTGCAGGTCTCCAGTGGAGACGCTAATAATAAAAGTTGGGATAATCATGAAGCAGGCATTGTAGAAAAGCACTCCGTATTTCCCAAGCTCCTGCAAAAAAAAAAAAAAAAAAAAAAAACCCACGCAATTTTAGAAACACGAAATGTCAGATTTCCTGGAGCCATTTATACAACTGCATATTTATGCAGAGTTAGAATATGCATTCTGATCAACTATGTATTGGAATATTTTCAGCAAATTTCTGATATAAAATGCTTCATTTCAAGTATCTATGATTTCAGAATAAACATTGTTTTACACCAAAATTATAGATTAAACAGATGAAGATGGAAAGCCTCCAAGGCTCTATCCATCTCTAACATTCTAATTGTGTGGGTTTCTTTTTTTCAAAAAAGCATGTTATTCAAAATGGAAAATTCGCAAGAAAATAAAGAACATAAAAATGTTAATGTAAACAGAACTCCTTAAAAACATCTGCTCTTCCCATTAAAGAACAGCAGCATTATATATTTACTTTCATTAAAGTGGCTACACCGCTTCTCCACCATTTTTAAAAAGGCATGACATACTGTGATTCTCAAAAGGCAACAAACCTGGTTTTGTAAAACGGCCACTGTTAGAAAAAATGCCCATGCAGAAAAAAATCAGCACAGATAAAAAAAATAGCTCATGGAAATAAGCCTGTCATCAGGGTGAACTCCCTCACTCAACACAAAGAACTTGGAACAAAGAAACATATGCCTGGCTCATCCTCCCGAGCTTCCTGTAACAGCTGGGGCTGGGTGCCCGGTGGGGGCCTTGGTTTGACAGGCAGCGACATGGAAGAAAAGCTCATCTGCCCTCAGCCCCTTATGACTAGAAGAGGCGGTTATTGCTGGACAGGACCTTACAAATTACCCATTCCAATCACCTCATTCCACAGATGAGGAATCTGAGGTTTGGAGAAGTTAAGGTTCAAAGTCACAATGACTAGTAACTAGCAAAACTTGAGTCTGTAACCCACGTCTCCAGACTCCAAAATGTGTGCTCTCAGAACAAACATCACGACCTCTGATTTTGCCTTGATCACTGATGATGCTGGTAAAAAAAAAAAAAAAAAAAAAATTAATTCATCTTTCAAAATCATCCCCTTTTTATATATTCTGAGTGTGCATCTAAAATAATGGCATCTCTTCCCTTATCTAATTTTCGTCCAAAATTTTGCAAGATGAGGAATAACAAGAATTTACACAGACAAGAGAAATGAAAACAGTAATTCATAGACCCTATGACATAAATTAAGTTACATGCAAACCATACAAACTCATTTTGGTTTTCCAGGTAATTTCAGGACCCAGAGAGTGAAGCCTAAAAGCCATAGGAAGGAAGATCTGGTACCTTAGGATCCATCTTCTGTTTGGTATAAACTCCGTTTGCTGCTGTGAAGACATCATTCAGGAACACAAAAATATAGCCTTCCAAGTTAAATGCAAGGTCAGAACTAGTGAAGAGAACACAAAAGAATGATTATTCAGAAACTCACAGCATGGCCTGTTTCACCTTTCCCTAACCAAATCCACTTTTCTGTGGCACATTTTCCCTTCTTTGTGGTAGTGAATGGTTAATTCCTCTGCTTTGCCTACAGACAAAAACAAAACCAGCCCATCAGGTGGCTTCAACTCAGTCTTGAATGGCTCCAAACCAGAGGGACATTAACCATATTCCTTTAACTGCAAAACCCTTTCTTTTACTAACTGATAAATTGCATGATAATTGGTGAGCCCTGACTTCTGTAAGGCGAGTGACTTGCCCAACCCACCCACCGGCTTTGCCTATTGTGGTAAACAGGGCCATCCCCAGGGTGCAGCTAGAGCAGGACAGCTGGGCTGTGACTGGGGCCAGAGGGGTCAAGGGAGAAGTGACACCTCTATCTGGTGCCCTAACAGTGCCCTGTCCATCAAAAAGGCAAGGCAGGTCTCCATCCTGCTATGCAACTCCTCCAAGACTGTGTTTTTCCCATTTTTTTGAAATATCTTCTCTCCAATTTCCATTTTAAAAAACACCAGAATAAAAGTGTTTTGGGTGGCTACGACATAGGGGACAAGAAGGAGAACAGCAGCTGAGCCATGATGTGGTTCGCCCACCTGCACTTGATCCTTGCAGACAGCACCAGACCCATGTCATAATCATAAATACAAATTGCCAGAGAGGAAAATCTATCCTCTTAGGTTCAGTACCTGGGGGCCTGCGAATTTAACTGACAAAAGACAGATTAACAGGAGAAAAGGAATACAAATCTAATTAATATTTTGTGTGCACAGGAGATCACAGAAAAGTAAAACTCAAAGAAGCAGTTAGGCTGGGGGAGTTACATAACATTTTAACAGGAAAGAGGGTTTGTGTTGTGAGGGACAAATAAATTGTGGGAAAGCAATACATGAGGGAAAATAATGGAAGAGAAGGATTATTTTAGGGTTTGTTTATGCAGACTCATCTCGGGCTGACTCTTGGCTTCAGTAATAAGAGTTGATCTCCTCTTCCCGGGGCCACCTTCACCACAGGAAATTTATGTCCTGTTTTTAGGCAGTAAAGGAGAAGGTGGCAAACCTTCCTGCATCTGTTAATTCTCAATTGTCTTCAGCTCAAAACAACCCTTATCCCAAAGTGGTGTATTGTGGGGTGCCATATCCTGGAATCACCTTGAGTATCAAGATAAGATTATCTCTAACCAAAGAGAATGAAATAGAGAAACAAAATTGCATAGAAATCTGAATGCAAATCAAATCAGATTTTTTTCCTTGAGGCTTCTACCAGTATTATTACCCACAAATATATTTGTGAGAATGTAAATTCATTCATCAGAACTTTCTGGCTCAATTGCAAAAAAAATAATTTATTTTCTCAAAATAAGAGTCTTCCAGCCAGGTGTGGTGGCTCATGCTTGTAATCCTAGCACTCTGGGAGGCCGAGGTGGGAGGATCACTTGAGCTCAGGAGTTGGAGACCAGCCTGCACAAGAGTGACACCCCCTCTCACTAAAAAAAAAAAAAATAAAGAAAAGAAAAAAGAAAAAGAAGCCAGGATTCAAGGTGTGTGTGCCTGTAGTCCCAGCTACTCAGGAGGCTGAGGCAGGAAGATCGCTTGAGCCCAGGAGTTAGAGACTGCAGTGAGCTATGGCCACACAGCGGGACTCTGTCTCAAAAAAAAACAAAAAACCAGTCTTCCAAATCTCTTGCCTGCCCGTGTTTGATTCAGTGTTAAGAAGAGACGTCAGAGTTGAATGAGTAGAAAAAGCCAGGTTTCCTGAGGCTTGGGAGAAGGCACTGCCCACTTCCATACAGAGCCCGAGGGAAATGCCCAGAGCTCTTCTCCATTCTGGAGACCCAGCGTTGGGAACAGTGCTGTCCCCAGCCCCGGAAGCCTTGGCTGCGGTCAGGAGGCTCACCCATCACTCCTTTAGGCCAGCAGTAAAGCACAGAAGTCTGCAAAGAATTTCTTTATTTAATCAATTAGAGCAGATTCACGGTTAACCCTTGTGGTTAACCATGGCCCCAACCATTTAGGGCCATTCACAGACATTCTATTACAACTTTCTCTGGCCACGTGACTTGGTTTGGTGAATAAAATGTAAGAGAAAGTGACACGTGTCATTTCCTGGCAAAACTTTAAGAGCCAGTGCACAATTGTCCACATTCCCTTTCCCTGCCTGTTTGACTGAGAAGGCATCCTTTTTTTTTCTTGAAAGATTTAGGGGTACAAATGGTTTTGGTTACATGAATTGTATAATGGTGATGTCTGGGTTTTTAGTGTACCCGCCACCTGAATAGTGTACATTGCACCCAGTAGATAGTTTTTCTTGCCTCACTCCCCTCCCACACTCCCCCTTCTGAGTCTCCAGTGCCCATGGTATTTACCGCTCTGTATGCTCCCTGAGAGGCGCCCTTTGCGACAGGGATTCCATCAGGCTGGGACCCGAGGAACCACGCCGGGCAGAGCCCTCCCACAAGCACTGACTGATGCTGGGTTACACGTGCGGCACGGGCAGGACACATCTGGTGTGTTAAACCACTGAGATTGTGTTGTGGCGGTTGTTAGTTACAGCAATATAAACTGGCTCACCTGACAGAGTGTGATCTAGAATTCCTTGCCTTTGGATGCACTAGCTTGAATTAGAGAAAGAGGGGTCTCAGCTGGCCCACAGCTAAGCACTGCAAATGTCACCCACCTGACCCATTCTGTGAGTGCCGGAGGAAGAGCAAAGCTGAGCGTTGCTACTCAAGGCTGGCTCTTGGGTAAAGGTTAGATGCTTTCAGAAACATGGTTTACTTTCAGCTCGTTAGAGTGCCATGACATAGGCTGAACACGAGCTGCAATTCCACTCCCTGGTTCTGGAAACGTGCCCACATACACACAGCATCTGAAGTGCCATTTCTCACCAAAGCCTGACAAACAGATTTATAAACCGATTTTGTAAAACTCTTCAACTGGCTGTAAGTCAGTAGTTTTCAAATTGAGCCCTAAGGAACCTGGGAGACAGTCACTGCGCGGGGGAGACTCCAGAGTGCTGTGGAGGGCACTGAAGGGACCCAGGGGATTTCACCCCAAAATATGGCACTTTGGTATGCTGATTGCTTCAAATTAAAGGTCCTTGAAGGTAAGCAGATGCAGGAAGAGGCTCTTGTCTGATGTTCTCTCTCTTTTCTTGAGACAGGTCTCACTCTGTTGCCCAGGCTAGAGTGCCATGGTGTCATCATAGCTCACTGCAACCTCCAACTCCCAGACTCAAGTGAACCTCCTGCCTCAGCCTCCCGGGTAGCTGGAACTACAGGCACTCGCCATCATGCCCAGCTAATTTTTCTATTTTTTGTAGAGACAGCGTGTCACTATGTTGTAGTGCATGTTAAGATAAATTTGTATGTCTTTTTCCCCAATTAATTTGCCTTTTCAGTTCCCTTTTATTTTTTTTTGAGAAAGAGTCTCACTCAGTCACCTGGAGTAGAGTGCAATGGCATCATCATAGCTCACTGCCTCAAACCTCCCGCCTCGGCCTCCCAGAATGCTAGGATTACAGGTGTGAGCCACCATGCCCGGCTGCATTTGACTTGATATAAATCTTTCCTGTAGCCAGACTTCAGGGTATGGGCTTTGCCACGACACTGATAAGTTAGAATAATAAAGCCATTGATAATCTCATTCAAGATCAGGATCTTGAGCTGGTCATCTCTGCTGAGGCCAAATGAACATTGAAAAGCTCTGGTTTGCTCGCTCTGATAGATGAAAAGGCCCACCGGGCCTTTCACTTCCTCTATTAACGAACCTTCAGAGGGCAGAGAGGAAGCTTCCCCCCTTATCCCCTATGGCACCTTCCACAGAGCCCCTCCCTTCTTAGCCACTTTACTCATATGATCTCATTCCAACAAAAGTCTTCATGGCTGAAATAGGCTCTGAGCGCTGCTGTTCAACGGCCGTGCTGGCACTATACCAGAGGTGTGAAACAGCGCTGAAACCAAACAGCTGTCAAGGGGACAAACTCAGCCCACAGTTAGGACAGGGAAGAGGAAGGTACGGATGAAATGGAAACATTATTAATAATAATAATGCTTGGTCTACACAAGGGACTGAATACATTCATAATAAACACCATTATTCTTGCTAGTAATACCTGTCACCATCTAGTGTATATTTTTTTCACCTATTTCTTTTGCTTACTGTCTGTCTCCACCATCTAGAATGGAAGCTCCATGAAGGGATTCTTGTCTGTTTCGATAATTTCTGGATCCCCCACATCTAGCATGAAACCTGGCATACCGCAAATGACCCTGTGAGGTGGACGCTATTTTAATCTTCATTTTACAGTTGAAATAACTGAGGCACAGGGAGGTTAAATAACTTGTCCCTGATTATACATTTAGTAAGTGCAGAGCCCAGAATAAGGTCCCAGGCATCCCAGCTCTGCAGAAGACACTCTTACGCAATTCATGATCCAGAATCCTCAGGTCTAAAGGAGTTAACAAAACAAGTTTAACTGAAATTCCTCCAACCTTTTCTTTCTTCCCTTCATTCAAGTAGGTGTATTTTCTATTACCGCCTTTACAGATGAGGAAACTGGGGCACAGAGAGGCTGAGAAACGGCTGACGAAAGGCAGAGCTGGTTTTGAACCGAGGGAACATAACTGCGCATCTGCGTCACCCACCGCGCTGTAACAGACAGCAACCTGGGGACCCACTTGCAAATGCAGACCTGGAGCCCCTCATTCCTGCTCTTGTGTATTAATGATTAAGGTAGTAGTCAGGCACCAGTGCTGCTCGTATTCCAAACATACAAATGCATTTAGTGACATCATTCTACCACTGGAAATAGCGACTGCTAAGGTATCGCGTGGGATAATACAACAAATCA
The DNA here is from genome assembly GCF_041146395.1 of Eulemur rufifrons. Taxonomy (NCBI): domain Eukaryota; kingdom Metazoa; phylum Chordata; class Mammalia; order Primates; family Lemuridae; genus Eulemur; species Eulemur rufifrons. The sequence continues at coordinate 207,558,360 of NC_090989.1, forward strand.
GCATACGAGGGCTTTAGAAATCTGTTATTATTAATCAAATGCCTAAGAACTTCTCAAGTAAAATTTTCATACTGAGGATAAACATTCAGGAATTGCTAATTTTTGTGGAGCAAAGTTCTATTAATATCTTGCAATGCTCTCTTTATGCATTCTCAGAAATGTTCTGGCCAACAGGAGCCCCAGTTTGACTTTTGCAGGAACACATGGGGATTCCACTAACTTCAACAGATTTGTCTCTTGGCTGCCCAATTCAACTGCAGCCAGATGGAAAATGAAAAACTGAGGACGGGGCTGGGCCTATTGTCAAAGACACAAAGAAGTTATTGAGCAGAAACAGTCCAAAGTCTTACCCAGCTGCTATGAAAGCCCCAAGAATGATGGCAAAGACACTGACAATGATGTTCACTGAATACTGCTTCCTGTGATAAATAAATAAATAAGAAAGGGGAGGGGGGGAGAGGAAAAAATTTTAAATATAGGTTATGTTTTTAAAACATATAAAAGACATTTAAAACATAAAATAGACATTAACAGTTTTATAGCTAAAACCTACTGGACAATGCTATATATAGAGAAAGCACTAAAACTGTGTCTAAGTGAGATTAAATTTATATTATTTCTTAAGCAGTTTTCTTAATCTAATAATAAACTGATTTCTGTGTTCTCACTAGAGAGATGCTGGGACAAACTACAGAAGAGCTCTTGCTTGAAGGTCTAGGTTATATGGACTTATAATGAGCATTCAAAGATTTAGGATAAAATTCAATACTAGGGCCTAAAACATTGGACCATCAACCAAAATTCCTTGCTAAATAATCTTCATAGCAACATCAAGAATCACTGTTCTGGATGTCACACTATTCTTATGGGAAATTTTTATACCAACACTATAAAGATTAATTTGTCCTGATGTTCTATCATAATCACTGCCTCAGAATTGATATCCCTGATATCCTGCACTCCTGTACGCACACATGGGAAGTTTTTCTTCTGTATTCCAAAATTACCGTATATTCCATCTGGCTCAGGAAACAGATTTACATCTGTTTTGGAGTGGCTTTTTTTTCTTTTTTATAATTTTCTACCACAAACATGCATTACTTGTCAAAGGTAAAATTACAATTTAAAAATCCCTCATTAAGTTCTTAGGGAATCACAGAAACAGGCAGTGGCTTTTAAGTGAAATTGTCCTTAAGTTATTGCAACTAGCAATTCAAATTAACTATTTGGAAAGACGACTAGATGGTGAGAATTTGCTGGAGAAAAATAACATAGGGGCTGGGGACACATGGACTGGAGGAAAAACAAAAATCACCCGAGTATGATGGTTTCCAGGAGCAAAGTAAGTGGAATGGTAAATTTCCTGAGGACGGTGAACATCGGCAAGCTGTCAGGAAAAAGTTCAAGTATAACATCAGATACCAAGTGTGGGTAGAGTTTTTTTTTTTTTTTTTAACACATTTTACATTTTTAATTAAGCATACTAATTTTAAAAATTAAATACATATAAGGAATTAACCTCAATTCTCACAGATGCCATTAGCAAAAAACATTAAATAATAAAAAGAAATGAAAATTAAATTATTTTACCACTTTCACTTATCAGCCGTTTAAAAGACCGTACTATCCAACTGCTACAAAGATTGTGCTAAAACTAGTTCACAATGTGAACCAATACATCTTTTGACAAATCAAGTTGGGGCTATGTATCGATAGTCATTAAGTGGTCTTAACCTTCAACCTAATTATTTCTTGTTGGGAAACTTTTCCTAAGGCAATAATCCAAAAGAAAGAAAAAAACAAGTGCATAAATATTTTCACTGCAGCATCTTTGGGAAAAACATCAGAAACAAACTAAACGTCAGACAACAAAGCCATGTCAAATAAATTGTGACACATTTACTTAAGAGAACATGATACACATAAATCTATAATACAAGGACTGTTGGAAAATAAATATTAAATAAAACAAAAAGGATACAAAACAATGTAGTCTAGGACTCTAACAAGATACATTCTGTGTATGGAAAAAGACTTTAAATGAGTATTTAAACTTGAATGTTAATCACTTCTCAGCCTTTTGGCTAAAATCAAGTGTAAAATCGCATATTAAAAGATGAAATTATGGGTGATTTTTTTCCTCCAAACTTTATGTAATGAGGCTATATCGCCTTAAAAAAGATATACTTAAGAACCTTTCACCCACTCTTAACACCCAGAGATTCCAGGATACAGCTCAATCCACAGCCAACAGACTGCCAAGGCTGCAGCAGCCCGCCTGCACCTGCCTCCTGATGTGACCCTGAGAAGACAGTGAGCTGGGGGAGGAGGTCAGAGCCAGAGGGACCGCCCAGGAGGGACAGTGGGGAAGCCCATCCTGCGAGACCTGAGGATGGGCTTCATATCATCAAGGACACTATGTACAGAGAGCAGGTGCAGAAAGAATTTTCAAGAACTTTATATCCACACTTAAAGATGTTTTATGAGTCTGGCTTAAATTATCTTTCTCAAAGCAAGCAACAACAACAAAAGTCTCACATTTTTAATTAAGTTCAAAAAGCTGATTTTTCGATGATATCTTTTAAAGACAAATAAAGTATACTTAATGGTATTAATTAAAAGCTGAATGTTTTCCCCCTAAGATCAGGAACAACATCAGGATATCTCTCATCACTACATCTATTCAACATTGTACCTGAGGCTCTAGACAGGGCAATTAGGCAAAAAAACAAAAAACAAAAAACAAAAAACAACAACAATGAACAAACATCCAATTTGGAAAGGAATAAATAAAGCTATCTCTACTTGCAGATAACATCCTATATATATATAAAGTCCTAAGGGAGCCACTAAAAAAGTATTAGAACTGATAAATGAGTCAAGCAAATGTACAGGAAACAAAATGAATACATAAAAATCAACTGTACTTCTATACACTACCAATGAGCAATCCAAAAATGAAATTGACAAAGCAATTCCACTTACGACAGCATCAAAAAGAATAAAGTTCTTAGGAATAAATTTAACAAAAGAAGTGTAAGACTTGTGTGCTGAAAATGACAAAACATTGTTAAAAGAAATTAAAGAGGACCTGAATAAATGGAAAAACACTCCGTGTTTGTTCATGGATCAGAAGACTTCATGTGAAAATGGAAAGATTCTCCAAATAGACACACAGGTTGCTATAGTTTGGATATTTGAGCCTCCAAACCTCATGTTGAAATTTGATCCCCGGTGTTAAGGGTGGGCCTAGTGAGAGGTGTTTGGGTCATGGGGGCAGATCCCTCATGAATAGATTAATGCCCTCCTTTGGTGGGGGTGTTGGGGGAGTGAGTTCTCACTCTGTTAGTTCCCAGAAGAGCTAGTTGTTAAAAAGAGCCTGGCACCCTGACACCTCCTCTCTCTCTCTCTCTCTCTCTTTCTTTCTCTCACCTCTTCTCGCCATGTGATGTGATTTCTGTATACACAGGCTCCCATTCCCTTTCTGCCATGAGCGGAAGCAGCCTAAAGCCCTCACCAGAAGCAGATCCTGGTGCTATGCTTCTTGGACAGCCTGCAGAACCGTGAGCCACATAACCCTCTTTTCCTTTTTTCTTTATAAATTACCCAGCATCAGATATTCCTTTATAACAACACAAAAGGACTAAGACACAGATTTAACACGATCCCCATCAAAATCTCAGCTGGTGTGTGTGTGTGTGTGTGTGTGTGTGTGTGTGTGTAGAAATTGACAAGCTGATTTTAAAATAAATAAGGAAATGCGAGGGAACCAGAAAGCCAAAACAATCTGGCAAAAGAACAAAGGTGGTATACTCACACTTGCCAATGTCAAAACTTACTCCAAAGCTATGGTAATCAAGATTATCTATTATTGGTTTAAGGACAGATCTATAATCAATGGACTAAAATACAGAGTCAAGAGATAAATCCTAACAATTATGGTGAAATGATTTTCAATAAGGGTGCCAAAGCAATACAATGGGGAAATAATACCCTTTTCAACAAATGGTGCTGGGACAACTGAACATCCATGTGCAAAAGAATGAATTTTCACTCCTGCCTCACACCATATATAAAAAATTAACCAGGAGTCAGGCACAGTGATGCATGCCTATAGTCCCAGCTACTCAAAAGGCTGAGGCAGGAGGACCACTTGAGGCCAGGAGTTCAATGCTGTCGTGTACAATGACTACACCTATGAATAGACACTGTACTCCAGCCTGGGTAAGACCTCATCTCTAAAAAAGAAATTTTTTTAAGATTAACACAAATATATCAATGATCTAAATGTAGGTTCTAAAACTATAAAACTCTTAGAAGAAAGCACAGGAGCAAATCTTTGTGACCTTAGGCTAGGCAAAGCCTTAGATAAAACACCCAGAAGCACAAGCAACGAAAGAAAAAACAGATACATTAGACTTCATCAAAATTAAAAACTTTTATAAATGGATAACAAAATGTGATATATATACATACAAGGAACATTATTCAGCCTTAAAAAGCAATGAACTTCTGATGCATGTTACAACATGGATAAACTCTGAACACATACGGTAAGGTGAATAAGCCAGACAAAAAGGACAAATATTGTATGATTCTACCTGTATGAGATATCTAGAGCAGGCAAATTCATAGAGACAGAAAGTGGAATAGCGATTCCACCAGAGGCTAAGGAGAATGAGGAGTTATTGTTTAATGGGTTAGAGTTTCCATCTGGGATGAAGAAAAAGTTCTGGAAATGCTTCGTGGTGACGGCTGCACAATGTTGTAAATATATGGAATGCTACTGAATTGTATACTTAAAAATGGTTAAAATGGTAAATTTTATGTTATGTATATTTTACCTTAATTCTTATTTAAATTTTTAAAGTTTAAAACTTTGGTGCCTCAAAGAACACAACATTAAGAGAGTGAAAAGACATCCCACAGAATAGGACAAAATTTTACAATCCAGATATACAGTGAGGGAACCGTATCCAGTATATAAAGAGGAATTGCTGAACTGTTTTCCAAATGCTGACCTGTTTTCCAACAAGGCTGCACGCTTTACATTCCTACCAGCAATGTATAAGGATTATAAATTCTTTACACCTTTGCCATATTTGTTGTTGTCTGTCTTTTTAAAAAAGTTTGTTTTCTTTTTCTTTTTTACCAGGCAGACACAGCCTTTGGTATAAAACTGGCCTGAGCTGGGATGATTTGAGCATCAAAAGAACTATTTCCTTAATGAATTGAAACTTATCAAGTAAATGAGACAGATAGAAGAATGAAATAGAACAGAGAGCACAGAAATAGGCCCACACAAATACAGGTGACTGATCTTTGACAAAAAAGCAAAGGCAATTCAGTGAAAAAAGGATAGTATTTTCAACAAATGGTGCTCAAAACTGGACATCCATGTGTAAAAAGACTGAATCTAGACACAGACCTTATACCTTTCACAAAAATTAACTCAAATTGGATCACAGACCTAAATGTACAATACAAACTATAAGGCCAGGTGTGGTGGCATGCGCCTGCAGTCCTAGCTACTCGTGAGGCTGAGGTGGGAAATGGAGGCTGCAGTGAACTGTGTATGATCAGGCCACTGCACTGCAGTCTGGGTGACAGAGCAAGACCGTTTCTCTAAAAAACACAATAATAATGATAATAAGGTTTGGTGATGAGTTTCAAATATGACACCAAAAGCACGATCCATGTAAGAACAACAGTGATTGTGGAAATTCACTAAAATGAACTTCTGCTCTGTGAAAGACTGGGTTAAGTCAATGAAAAGACAAGCCACAGAGTGAGAGAAAATATTTGCAAAACGCATATTTGATAAAGGAACTTGTATCAAGTAAATGAAAATCTATGAGTTCATAATGATAGGAAAAAACAAAAACAAATAAAAAACAACCCCCACTGACCACCATTGAAGGTGACAGGACACTCATTCATTTTCTGAACATTTATAAATAAAATTTTTATCCTGCCTTTCCTCTATGAAATGGTGAAAATTTGTCTTTATTGAAAAAGTTTAGAGAATAAATGTGGAAGGTCACCATTTTGCAACTTGCAATTAAATAGTGGCTTTCACAATGATTACTAATGGCCGCTAAAAGCATTAGGGGAAAAATTGATGGGGAACTTTGTAACGAAGGGACCAGATTGACCATTAAAATCATTAAAAGTAGAAGTGATCAATTTAATATCATTCAAAGACGGATAAGACATTATATGCTCTATAATCAAAGGACCCTGAAATAAATGCAGGTGCAAGTTTCAGAAGTAGATAGCACACACTTGAAAATGTCTGTCATTTATTTTTCCCAGCACCACACTTGACCTATACCAAATGTGACAGAATGTCCTTGCTTTTATAAAACTGGTATGAAACCAAAAGTTACACAAAAACATATTCATAAAAACGAATCTACCTCTAGATAAATCATACCTTCTCTACCATGATGACTACAGATCTCATATTCTATATTCAGACTTCAATATAAGGGAACACATAAGCTTTATAATATTCCTAAAAACACTGGCAAATTAAACTTAAGTTTCTTAACACATTAACTGCTATGTGAGTTGTACTGAACTCAGGCTAGTTTTGAGTATGTAACTCACACATCTGTTTACCTTGGGAGCCGTGAGAACTATTTTTCAAGTTGCATATAACTCATGCACAGAAAAAAACAATAAAAAAATTTTTTTTCATTAAATTAGAAAGGATCTCTTAGTTTTTAAAATTTTTGTTCTATTTTCATAATAAAACACTGTGGCCCCAAAGAAAATCTTTTTTTTCTAGTGTGGCAGTCAATGTGTTAAATTACTAACTATTATAGCCATCTATATGTACTTTGATTTGAAAAATCAAACTTGGTCTTTGTACGATTAGCAGCACATGGGTAAGGAACCTCCCATCAGCCAATATCCTGCACTCTACCTTAATTTACTTGTGCTTGATAATCCACTTATGTGGTTTCCAACGTAGAGGAGAGGCAGAGGAAACAGCTTCAATTAAAAAAAGAAAAAATATTTGGTTAGAACTCCAATAAGCTTTTTCCTTCACATATAAAAATGGTGACAGGTATTTCACAAAAGAGAATATCCAAATAGGCACTAAAAAATGAAAAAGTGCTCAACCTCATCAGTAATCAGGGAAATGCAAATTAAAACCCATAAGGTGTTACTACACATCCACCAGATTAGGAACATTTAAAATGACTGGCACATCTAGGATTGGCAAGAATGTGAAGCAACGGACTTTCACGCACTTTTGTCAGGATTGTGACTAGGTACAACTACTTTTTTTTTTTATTTCAGCATATTATGGGGGTACAAAAGTTTAGGTTACATATATTGTCCTTGCCCTCCCCCCCAAATCAGAGCTTCAAGCGTGTCCATCCCCTAGATGGTGCACATTGCACTCATTATGTATGTATACACCCATTCCATCCCCCCACATCTGCCCGACACCCTATTAATGTTATTCCTAAATGTGCTCTTAGGTGATGATCAGTGAAACCAATTTGATGGTGAGTACATGTGGTGCTTATTTTTCCATTCTTGGGATACTTCACTTAGTAGAATGGGTTCCAGCTCTATCCAGGAAAATACAAGAGGTGCTATATCACCATTATTTCTTATAACTGAGTAGTACTCCATGGTATACATATACCACATTTTATTAATCCACTCATGTATTGGTGGGTACTTGGGTTGTTTCCACATCTTTGCAATTGTGAATTGTGCTGCTATCAACATTTGAGTGCAGATGTCTTTGTTATAGAATGTCTTTTGTTCTTTTGGGTAGATGCCCAATAATGGGATTGCTGGATCAAATTGTAGGTCTACTTGTATCTGTTTAAGGTATCTCCATATTGCTTTCCACAGAGGTTGCACTAGTTTGCAGTCCCACCAGCAGTGTATGAGTGTTCCTGTCTCTCTGCATCCATGCCAACATGTATTGTTTTGGGAGTTTTTGATAAAGGCCATTCTCATTGGAGTTAAGTGATATCTCATTGTGGTTTTGATTTGCATTTCTCTGATGATTAGAGATGTTGAGCATTTTTTCATATGTTTGTTGGCCATTCTTTTGTCTTCTTTTGAGAAATTTCTATTGATGTCCTTTGCCTACTTTTTGATAGGGTTGTTTGATTTTTTCTTGCTGATTTTCCTGAGTTCTAAACAGATTCTAGTTATCAGTCCTTTATTGGGTGGGTAGCATGCGAAAATTTTTTCCCATTCTGTAGGTTATCTGTTTGCTCTCGTGACAGTTTCTTTGTCTGTGCAGAAGCTTTTTAATTTAATCAGGTCCCATTTATTTATTTTTGTTGTTGCTGTGATTGCCTTTGGGGTCTTCTTCATAAATTCTTTGCCTAGGCCAATGTCTGTTAGAGTTTTCCCCACATTTTCTTCTAGAATTCTAATAGTTTCACACCTAAGGTTTAAGTCTGTTATCCACCGTGATTTGATTTTTGTGAGAGGTGAAAGCTGTGGGTCCTGTTTCAGTCTTCTACATGTGGCTATCCAGTTTTCCCAGCACCATTTATTGAATAAGGATTCTTTTCCCCGGAGTATGTTTTTGTCTGCTTTGTCAAAGATTAGATGGCTATATGAGGATGGTTTTATATCTGGATTCTCAGTTCTGTTCCACTGGTCTGTGACCCTATTCTTGTTCTAATATCAAGCTGTTTTAATAACCGTAGCCTTGTAATATAGTTTGAAGTCTGGTAAATTCATACTTCTCATTTTGTTCTTATTGCCTAAAATTGCTTTTGCTAAATGCAGTCTTCTCTGGTTCCATCAAAGCATAAAATTATTTTTTTCTATATCTGTGAAAAATGATGTGGTACAACCACTTTAAAGAACAGTCTGGCATTACTTACCAAAGTTGAAGCTATGCATACCCTAGGAGCCAGCAGTTCCACTCCTCAATGGACCCCTTGACCCATGCATACGTGCGGTTATGGACTGCATCTTGTCCCTTCCCCAAATTCATATTCTGAAGCCCTAACCCCCAATGTGATTGCATTTGGAGAGAGGGCCTTAAAGGAGGTAACTGAGGTTAAATGAGGTCATAGGGGTGGGGCCCTCATCCAATAGGACTGGTGTCCTCATAAGAAGAGAAAGAGACACCAGGAGTGTACACACATAGAGGAACAGCCATATGAGGACACAGCAGGAAGGCAGCCTCACCAGAAATTGACCTTGCTGGCACCTTGATCTGAGACTTCCAGCCTCCAGAACTGTGAGAAAATTCATTTCTGCTCTTAAGCCACCCAGCCTGTGGTACATGGTTATGGCACCCTGGCTAATTAACACATGTACACCAGGACCAAGCTATAAGTTAACTACAGGACTAGTGCTTTTTATTTTTCTGGCCTCTAAACTGGAAACAACCCAAATTACCACAAACAGTAAAACAGGTAAGTAAACTGCAATATATACATACAAAAAAATAAAAGAACACAACTACACACAACAATGTGGATGAATCTTACCATAGTAATATTAAGTGAAAGAAGCATGATACAAAAGAATATATAGAGTTTGATTCCCTTTATGTAAAGTTCAAAATCAGGTAAAATTAAACTATAGAATTTAGGGATGCATCCAAATTTAGAAAAATCACAAAGAAAAAAAGAGAATTATTGTTTTAAAAGTTAGGAGAGTGGGTAAGGAAGACTTTGTCACCCCATTTCATGACCCAAGTAATGGTTTACAAAGGTAATTATTCATTCAACCACACATTCAGGTATGATGCCTTTTTCTCTATGTATAGATCAGATTTCACAATTTTTATTAAAATGGTTAAAAATTATACTGTATTATAAAATAAATGTAATAAAGCCCAGCAATATTCTGATTTTCTCCCATAATGATTAGGTCGATATCTTTCATATACGTCAATATTTTATTTTTCTTTCTTTGTGGATATCCCTTATGATTAATGCTATAAGCATGTGCTCATTTGGTCTGTCTGATAAATAGTCCAGTGCTAGATACCAGCATTTTCCAGGCATTCAAGAAACAGAAGTGAACAAGCCATGTGGGGTTCTCACCCTCAGGGACTGACAGTCTGATTTAAACCCAAATGCCATCATAATCCATTTAACACCACCTGTTGTATGGGATTGGTCTAAGAATTAAGTGTCCGCCCTAACATGTGGCACCCAGCAACTCTTCAATAAAAGTTGATTCCATTCTAGACTTCCAGGAAAGCATGGCAGAGTTTATGTATCTAGTTCTATGATGGAAAACACTGTCTTTCCATGTACATAAAATTGCATTCTTCATTCCACTTACAGCTTTTATGAATCCAAACTAAAAATGAAAACTGAAAACAAGGACCAGCAAACTAGGATCCAAGGGCCAAATCCAGCCTAGCTCTTGTTTATGTAAACAAAGTTTCACTGGAACACAACTATGCCAATTCACTTATGTATCATGTAGGGCAGTTTTCATGGTACGGTGGCAAAGCTAAATAGCTGCCACAGAGATGGTCTGGCCCTTTACCAAAAACGTTTGCCAGTCCCTAATTCACAGTTTTGTCATTTCACTTCTGAATAGTATTTATTTAATGTCAATTGTTAAGCATGTACTTTTACTACTATTGCATTACATAAATGGACAACTGAATGCTATACAATCTTTATTAAGAAGTTTCTACCCAGGGCAAGAAGGAAGTAAAGTGTGTATAGAAATGGACCTCTAAAATCAATTTGTCATTCTGTCACAGCTATATATACTTTTCATCACATACCTTTACAGGGATTTTCTTGTCAAAATCAGGGAAGTGAATTATTTTACTTAGCTTGGACACATACAGTATCATTATGGTGGCTGCCATCTAGAGAAAAGGGGAGAGAGAAACTTCAGGAAAATGTCTGGAAAGATTGCTTTAGGTTCAATGACATCATCAGAAGAAAATAGATTCATCAAAAATAAATTTAAAAAAATCCATTTTCTAGGTTCCAGAAAAAAATAACTATATCTTAGAATATTAAAATTGTTTTTCTTGCCATTGTATGTATTCCATCAGAACTACAGGTAAAAAGTATAACATCAAATAGAGTCACACACATGCACATTGTCTCAAGGGGCTCTAGGAACAGTGACAGAGGGAGAAAGGGAATGGTGTCCCTGACAGTGACTAGAGTGAAGACAGTTAGTGAGGCCACTCATTGATCCTAGACCTTACTTTCCACGTCCTAAGCATATGGTTACCTCCCCCCCAAAGGTGGGAGAACAATTTTAAAAGAAGAAACTCCACACAAAAACACACTTTTTTTGTTTGTTTTTAGAGACGGGCTCTTGCTCTGTCACCTAGGCTGGAGTGCAGTGGCACGATTACAGCTTACCCTCACCGTAACCTCAAACTCCGGGCATCAAGCCATCCTCCCAACTCAGCTTCCTGAGTAGCTATGACCACACCTGGCTAATTTTTTAATTTTTTTGTAGAGATAGGGTCTCACTGTGTTGTCCAGGCTAGCCTTGAACTCCTGGCCTCAAGTGACCCTCCCATCTCTCCCTCCCAAAGCACTGGGATTACAGCACCACACTTGGCCAAAATAAAAAAAAAAAAAAATACCATCTTCCTAGGCAAGTTTTAGAACTTATTCAATTTTCTCCATATTAGGATGCAAAAACTTAAGAGTTCCTTCAACATGATTATAATCCTTAAACCTTGCTCCAAAATGAGTTTACAAACTTAATCCTTATGGTAGATTTATGTAACTCAAGTCCATCTTGAATTACAATTGGACTTCGTATTTATGCCTCTTTATAATTCTTAAAGAAATACACTAACACATTTAAAATAAATGTAATTCAGACTTTTAAAATCAAATCTGACTGGCCTCTTCCCTCAATGAATTGCAAATCAGAAAGGCTTTACCTTAATTGAGTATAAGCCTATGAGTTAAAGAACAGTGGATTTATTTGACTTGGGAATTACAAAGAGTCCATTATCATATATTCACTGATCTTTTTCAAAAGTGCTTTTTTTCTACATATTTTTACACTGAAACATAATATTTTTTTATTATAAGGAAACATATTGGTTTCTTGTTGTCATTTTTTCTTCCTAAAATGATGTTCCAAAGAGTTACTTATTAGCAAATCATTTAGCCAGAATAATGTTAATTCATGTAAATGACAGGCTTTTCCAGATTCACAATTAAAAATTTAGTTAACAGATATAATTTTCTGTTAATTTTAAGCTTTCCCCCCTATAAATTAAAGCAAATAAAACAGATAATTTTAAGCTTTCCTCCCTATATATTAAAGAAAAATCAAAACAAAAAAAATCCCTTGATGCCTGTTACTGCTTGTCCATCTGGAAATCAGCAGCATACCACCAAAAAAATAAATGCACCACAAATTAATATTAAAGGAGAATTTCAGAAACAGCCAAATGAACTGAGTTTGAAACTTACCCAAGTTCATCCTTGTACTTGAGAGCAAAAAATCACAACGTGCAGGCAGCAAACTGCAAACATGCTTTGTTTGGCCCATACTGAGTTTTGTAAAAATCTGAATCAGCTGCCAGCATTCATGAATTTGGAGATTTGATGTAAAAATTCAAATTCCTTCTTTCCCTTGAAAAAACCTCCCAAACTCTGATAATAAGGGCATGGAGGGTCCCATCTCATCTCCCCAAACCTTTTCCTACAGGCACAATGGCTTAAGCTAAGCATCCGGTGCACACTTTCAATGGGACAAGTATTCTCTCTCTTCCACCCTGGACCTCGATCCACTCATTTGTTACCCATCAGGACTTGGAGGCTTTGAGTCTTGTGGCCCCTGGCTTTAGAGTAATTAATTCAATTAATAAACTTAAAGTTAAGTAGTTGCTTTTCCCACAAATACAACTGTTCCTAAATTATAGAATGAAATAAAATGTGCCAATATTTTACGTTGTGTCACCAACAGTACTACGATCTGCTGGTCCTCTGCCAGCTGAATAAATTTGTAAACCACAGTCTTAAACAAAACCACTTAAAATGTCTAATGTCCACTGATGACTAATTAAAGAGGCTAATTTAATTTTTTCACTTACCTGTCCAATTCCAAGGACAATTGGTGAGGGGAAACTATAAAGAACATAGAATAATACATCACTTTAGAAATATATAAAAATTTGAAGATAGTATATAATATACAACAGGAGTTATTAAAGTCTGTGACAAAAATGAAAACTTATCAAATTTGTTCACTTTTCATTTGTTCATTTCTTTTTCATTTTTTCAACAGATTGTTGCTAAACTTGGTAATTTTCTATTGTCCCTTGAGACAGACTGTCATTATATTAATAGACAACATGATTGTATATGCAGAAAAAACAAAATAATCTGGCGATAAATTATTAGAATTAATAAATAACTTTAGAAAGGTCACCAAATACAAGATGAATATATATTTTTAAATTGGTTACATATCTATATACCAGCAAGAAACAAAGAAAATGAAAATTTTAAAGATATTTACAATAGCACCAAAAAAATACATCAAATAACACTAACTGGATATTTTATGATACTAACAAATCATTATTACTTTTTTAGCTATGAAATAGTTTTGGGGTGTTTTTTTTAAATAAAGGAGTCATTATCCTTTAGGAATCCACATTGAAACGCACATGATGACGTATTTTTAATTTGCTTCAAAATAATCTGGAGATGGTGGCAGTGAGTGGGAGAAGAATATAAATGCAAAAAGGTTGTTCAAAATTGGTGATCGCTACATGGTGATTCACTATACTATTATTTTTTAATAATATACCCAGGAACAAATCTAATCAAAGATTTACAAAAAAGACCTCTATATAGAATATTATAAATAGATATTAAAAACATTAAAGCAGACCTAAATAAAGGTCATGGGTTGGAAATACAATAGTGTAGTGAGATCCATTATCCTCAAAGTGATCTATAAAATAAATGCCATCTCAGCAGAAATACCAGCAGGTAATCTGTGGAAACTGACAAGCTGGTCCTAAAACTGAACAGAAAGGTAAAAAGCAAAAATCACCCAAGACAATCTTGAAAAAGCACAAAGTTGGACAAATGACTCTAATGGCTGTCAGGATTCATTTTAAAGTTACAATAAATGAGACTGTGTGATATTTGTAGTGCTAGTCCAGTAGGACTAAAGTGTGCAATGAACTGCAATGGACAGTCTTCTTACAGGAACAGAACAGAGATCAGGACAGACACACGCATATATGGACACTTGATTTATGACAAAGATGACACTGCAGAACAGTGGAGAAAATGGTCTTTCAAAAAATGGCACTGAGTAATTTGGATAAGGAATTCTGACCCCGACCTCACATCGTACTAAACAAGGCAGCACATCACTTCCACCTGCTCATCCACTGTTCAACTCTTTGCTGGCTCCCATTCTCTCATGCTACTAAAAAAGCTAAATATTATCAAAAACTCAGTCCTCAATCTGTATGTCAGAAACACCCCTGTCTCGGACAGGGTATAGAGAAGAGAATAAAGAGCAAAACTACCTCAACAGAGAAAACAGAATGAATGGCTGGACGGTACTATCATGAGAATAAAACTAACTCTAGTGGATTCTGGGTTGTGCCACCTATACACCCACTTCCAGACGGAAGGACTCATCCCCCCGCTGGGTCCTCCACTGAAGAAAGCTGCCTGACAGTAGCACATCCACTTCCCCACAGAAGTCTGCATTCCAACTGCTGGTCCATGAAGGGCTATAAAGGCTAGGGGCCCCACTCCAATGCAGGACAAAACTCTGCAGAGCCATGCCAGTTCGAGTCCCTGGGACCAGGCCTCTATTGTGACTGTATTACAGCCCGACTTCTCCCTCTGCCTAATCCTGATTCCCCCAAGCGTACTGGGGAAGAGAACTCCCCAATGCACTTCCCACACATCTCAGGGAGTAACACCTGCACCACTAAGCAAAGTAACAAGACGACAATATAAACAAACAGTAAAACAATAACAACAACAAAAAAGGCTTACAGAAGATGAGACAAAGACCTTGGCCTAGAAGAAAATGTAATGCATGGAAGAGGAGGAACTCTATAAGGCTACACAACACGTTAGGAAGAATAAGACATCAATAAGACAAGAATTCAAAATCGAGTTGATAAAACAGTCAATGGAGATGAGCATACGAATTTAAGAAAACACCAACTGAGGACCAAAACAACTTGACTGTCACATGAATAAACTACCTTTAGAAACATCAAGGAATCAAGAGCCACTGTTGAAAACTGAATTACCAACACCTGAGGTAATCAGAGTGCAGGCAGAGAAAAAAGACAAAGTCTAAAAGATAAATAGATATAGAAGACAGACAACACCATACAGGACCAATCACTGTGCCTGGAATACAGAAAATCATTAATACATCCCATAACTTTAAATCGAACTTTATTCCATAAATAAAGTTGTATAACTGTATTGAGTTACTAAACAGCTCAATTAAGAAAGAAGATGGGCCAGTGCAGTGGGTCACACCCGTAATCCCAGCATTTTAGAAGGCCAAGGCCAGAGCATTGCTTGAGGCCACGAGTTCGGAGTTCGAAACCAGCCTGGGCAACTTAGCAAACCACTGCCCTACAATTTAAAATTTTTACTTTAATTAAAAAAGAAAGAAGATGATTCAAAGATAAAGGAGAAATTAGTTTCCCTGACATGAGGGAAAAACATAAACTGAATCTTCAGATCTAAAAGCACAAGATGCTACAGAAAAATCTATTAAAGAATTCTCAACACAATTAATATATTAATAGCAGCAAGGAATTTTCCATAAAAAAAAAAACTGACAATGGAATGCCACCAACGGGAAGTCAAATCAATATAATGAACTTGGCAATTGAGACACTGTGGTAAAAGAACTATTGATGACTACCGTATCCATTTAAATATAGAACAGATTCAGACAAGGATGGGATTTATAATTACTGTGTGCTACGTTATAAAACAAGATGTGGAGGGCAGAAGAGCGAGAAGGAGTTGCACTCGGTTTCATCTTTCATAGCAGAGAGGTCACACCTGTTATCAAAAATTGAGACACCGGGCCGGGCGCGGTGGCTCAGGAGTTCGAGACCAGCAAGAGCAAGAGCGAGACCCCATCTCTACTAAAAATAGAAAGAAATTATAGACAGCTAAAAATATATATAGAAAAAATTAGCCGGGCATGGTGGCACATGCCTGTAGTCCCAGCTACTCGGGAGGCTGAGACAGGAGGATCCCTTGAGCTCAGGAGTTTGAGGTTGCTGTGAGCTAGGCTGACGCCACGGCACTCACTCTAGCCTGGGCAACAGAGTGAGACTCTGTCTCAAAAAAAAAAAAAAAAAAAAAAATTGAAACACAGGTTTAAAATAAACACAATGACTTAAACTTCTTAACATTTTTCACCACCTTTTAGTCTTACAGGGATCTTTTAAGAAATAGTAACCATTGGTTACTTGTGGTGGCTCACGCCTGTAATCCTAACACTCTGGGAGGCGGAGGCGGGAGGATCACTCAAGGTCAGGAGTTCGAGACCAGCCTGAGCAAGAGCAAGACCCCGTCTCTACTAAAAATAGAAAGAAATTATACGGACAACTAAAAATATATATAGAAAAAATTAGCCGGGCATGGTGGCACATGCCTGTAGTCCCAGGTACTCAGGAGGCTGAGGCAGGAGGATTGCGTGAGCCCAGGAGTTTGAGGTTGCTGTGAGCTAGGCTGATACCATGGCACTATACAGTCCGGGCAACAGAACCAGACTCTGTCTCAAAAAAAAAAAGAAAAGAAAAATAATAACCATTGTAGTGAAGAAATATATATTTGAAAGTCAACAATTCTTTGAGTTGAACTTCAATTTCTCTTTTCTCCATTCACCTCAGTTAAAACTGAATTTCATACATAGATGCTATTGCAATCCCCAACTTAAGCCATCCAACACAGCCAGCGTGACTAGCGGTGCAATGACCCCCATAGGATGCAAAGCGAAGTTCACAGGGTCAGCTCTTAAGTAGCCTTGCCAGAAAGGTTTAAACTGAATGAAATCAAGCCTTCCAGTGTAACTTTCAGGTAGAAGACAGAGGAAAATAAGTTAATTGAGACTTCAGAAAATAAATCAGACAATCCACAATGTGGGACATTTACAAAACAAATTACCCAGGTTTTTCAAAAACTCAGTATCATGGCGGGGTGGGTGGGATAGTGGACTTTTCTAGATAAAAATAAACTAAAAAGACATACAATATGCACTGCATAAGCCTTGACTGGGTGTTGATTAAAACACCCATAAAAACATCTTTGGGACAATTGAGATTTATGGGGGAAAAAAGAGAAGAAAAGAATTTTCTACCTGAGGAATGTGAGCCCCTTCAAATTATCAGGCCCAGAGAGGCGGTGGAATGACACAGCAGTCAGGTCACTCTTCCCTGAGCTAAATAATGACCCCTTGAAGCCACCTGCTATTTGGGCTCTAGACTAACTAATGCCAAAGTAGCCATAAAATGCCACACACCCTATAGTTCAGCAGTGTATAGTCAATCACTAGCCAATGTTATCTCTGTAAACCAATGAGAATTCCTGACAACAACTTTTGTAATCACTCCCCCCACTGATTTATCCTTTTTTTCTTTAAAAACTTGAGCCTCTCTTGTGTTCTCCACAGCACTCCCCAAGGTAACTTGGAAGTGTGTCCCAGGCTGTAGTCCTTAACCTTTGTGTTTGAACAGACTCTCTTCAGATTCCAACCTTTTCATTATTTTAGGTAGACACTCTGAAAGCAGAGAAATGGAATATATGTGGGATCAAGAGAAGCAGAGAAATGGAATATATGTGAGGTTTTGTTTGCTTGGGAACGCTTTTGTGCTGACAGGAAGAGAGGCCACTGAGGCCAGAAGAGAGGCAGGGAAGGAGGCAGAGGAGTGGGCTTCCAGAGCCACACAGAAAGCTTGCCCTGCCACTGGGAGGAAACGCTCCCTCCATTGGAGCCGGAAGGAGTGGAGGGGCCCTCATTTGATGGTTTCTATTTTCTCAATAAAGGATCAGAGAAGGAGGGGGGAGGAAGGGGACAAGGAAGGCCTTCCAATGAAGGAGAAAGTGTGAAAGATTCATTTATGAGACAAAGAAAGCAACCAGCAGGGAGTAACGAGGGCCCCAAGAGGTTCCTGATCATCAACTGGAAGTCCCACCAGCCAGCCCAGATGTGGTTTTTCTACCCAGGACACTCAGAGCTGCTCAAGTGCTGAAGGAAGCGAGCAGATGACAAGTGCAAGCCCAGGCGAGAGAAGGAAAGGAGGCTCCCGTGTCCCCCAAGAGGCGCTCTCAGCAGGCAGAGCAGAGAATCGATGCCGGGAGGGACAGATACAGCAAGAAATAAGTGAGGAGGAGGCCCTGCGAGGTCCGGGAGTGGATATGCTACCGTGGAAGTCTTAGAGATGTGAACTAAAATAAAATCTTAAGTCCCCCAGCTAACTGAAAAATGGACTCCCTCTTGGCCAAGGGGAGCCCAGAAAAACCTTAAAGCTGAGTTGCTGGCCATGAGGAGAAGGGAGGTCAAACACCCCTCATTGTGCCCCCTCCCTTTTGTTAGAGTTACTCCTTGGAAAAATAAGATACTAATTCATTAACGGGCCACAGGTCATGCAAGGCAGAACTTAAACCACACCTGCAGGTCATCACTGTACTTAATAGATCACCTGAGTCTAAGCATATGTGTCATGGCTTGTCTCTGATTAATAGACATCCTTAACTTAAAACATTCCAAGCCCTAGACAAAGCTTCATTTCTTTAACCAATTACAAATCAAAGAATCTTTAAACCCACATATAACCCGTAAGTCTCCCCGCTCTTTGAGATATCTTGCCTTTCTGGGCCAAATCAATGTATGTCTTCTATATATTAACTTATGATCTTACGTGTAATTCCTGTTTCCATGAATGTATAGAACCAAACTATAACCTGGCTACTGTGGGCACGTTTTCTCAGAACCTCTTGAAAACATGTGCTCTGGGCTGCGGTCACACACACTCAGAATAAACCTCTTTAAATTATTTTACAGAGTTTGGGGTTTTTTTCCGTTAACAGAGAGGTGTGTTTACTCGTGAGGATGGGGTCCCAGGAGCAGCTGTGGGGAGTGGAGTGCAGGAGTTGGCTGGAGATGAGACCAGACTGTGATGGCTCAGCGTGCGGATCCTAAAGTCACTAGAAGGCTGACCCGAGTCCAGGTGGAGGGGAAGACAGACTTCACTAAATCAGTCACCAGGAGCCATTACAGAGGAGACACAAAGGATGGTAAAGCCAGTCTCAACAGAGCATGAGCAGTAGGGAGCTAAGAGACCCAACCCCACCTCTTGGCCAAGGCGAGGAGGAGGTGGGGGAAGAAGACCCAGCCCCATCTCAGGGGAATGAGGGAGCAGAGCCAGGAGGAGCCAGGGTTTCATTAAAGTAAGAGAAAATTAGGAGTTGGTTTTGTTTTTGAATATAGACTTTCAGTTCCCACCAATGAAGTCTCCAATTCAGTAGCTTTTATAAAAACTCTCCATGTGATTACTACCAGGCTACCGGCACATTTGGAAACCAGTGGGTTAAAAGATCTCAAAGTCCAGTGATACATAGTGAAGCAAATGCACACAGCAAATACTGAGCAAATATTTGTTGAAGTGAGTACAGCTAAGGTCGATGTTGTCATTAAACATCATTAGTAAATTCTTTCATGTCATAGAGTATATTAAAATGGAAAAAAAAAAAAACCACCCAACTCTTGACCACTTGCACAGCCCTCATGAATCTGATCCTGAAAGACCAAGAGTGCGACCAACTGCCCACAAACTTCTAGATGACCTTGCCTTCCCCTCTAACACCAAACAGGTCTCACAGTTCACATTCTTCAAAGGCCTCTCTGTTAGAGGTGAATCTGGCATTACAATGAACTAAAACTAACAAATAACTAAGACCACCCATCAGTTCGTACTCCAGCCAGAAAACAATCTGCCCAAAATGGAAGAGAGAAAAACATCCTCCAGCTACATTCCCATGACCCTGTGACTTAGGTAATTACCAAAGGTCCTTTCTTTATCCTACAACACAACATTCTGTCCTCAGACAGCTAATGCTTAGATCAGATTTCTATGGTTTATTGTTGTAACCACATCACCCCAACCCTCCTCCCCTCAAAAATTTGTGCCTAAAGCATTTTGAGGGAGAGAATGAACAATATTATTTGAACAGGGTTCTCCAATTGTGTAATATATTATTAATACGTTGCAGAAATGTGAAATGTTTACTTACAAGGTTTATAACGAAGTTTTGCCTTAGGAAGGCAAAAACTCCATTTTCTCCTTCAATTATGGAACCCAAAATTTTAAAGATGAAAAGGTTAGAGTATATGACGTTTCATATATTAATTCTTTCTGGTTGGACACTGCCCTTCACCCTCAAAGCATTGGCCAGTGTTTATTGGCATTTGCTTCCAACAAGAGGACACGTGTTTTCAGAGGCACTGACTGCTGTGGCCAGTTGGCACCTCCCTCACTCTAAACCACAAAGTGGAGACTTATCTTCAGCCTGCATTTGACATAGGTACTGGCCACTCCCAGACAAGTTCATGAATAGCTGTCTCTTGTTTTTTATTGTAGGTGTTTGTTTTCTTTTCTTTTTTCATCAGCTTGCATTGTGTGTGTTAAATGATCCAGGTTCAGGAACAGTATGTACTTGTTCCTTTCTTTGAGGCAAGCTTTGTGTTTCCTGCAACATGTTGCAACACACTGGTAGAGCCCTTATAAAGAATACCAACAACAATAGGATCACCAAAAACTATCCCAAATCCATCCCTTTCTTTCACATCTGCTGCCACGCCCCACCCAGTCCAAGCCTAAACCTAGATCACTGTAACGGCTTCCGAATATCATCAGTTCACTCACCCACCAAAGAAATCTTTTTAGTCACTCAAATTCTGTCAGGTCACTCCCACATTAAAACCTTCCAAGGGACTTCTAATTGCATTTAGACTAAAACTAAAACTGTTTATCCACAGTATCCCTGCTTCCACCTTGCTCCCCCAATATGTGCTCTCAACACAGCAGCCAGAGTGATTTAGATCCTGTCACTACTCTCCTGCTCAACACCTCCCATGGCCCCCACCTCACTCAGAGCTGACACCAGAGCCCTGCCAGTGGCCTCCAAGGCCCTACACAGTCTAGTGACTCTCAGATCCCATTCAGTACCGTTCCTACCCAAACTCTTCACCCTTCCATGCCTGGAATGTCCACCTGAAGCAGGGAACTGGCAGGTACTGCTTTGGGTATGGCATTGCGGCAGCATTGCATTACTGACTCAGGAAGTCTCAAAACAAAGTTTCTAATTGCCCTGATCAAAACAAGACAAAGGCAGGCCAAGTTCCAACCACTTAGAATCAAGAGGAAAACTGCCCCTTTCATGAATATTCCTCCTCTGGTTTAGCCCTTTGCTTAAATAGACAACAGGAACCAGGGGGCTGGTCCTCCTGTGCAGGGGCCGGTTCTCTTCCACAGGGAGAACTTGCCTCTGCTGTCTGTGGAGTAGACTTTCTAACTTTCTATAGTTTCTGAATAAATCTCGTTTTCCCTCTATCTTGCTGGCTCGCTCCTGAATTCTTTCTTGCACGAAGCCAAGGACCCACTTGGACTTCAAGTGGCTCTCAGTCACCTAAAACCACAAACTCTCTCCCACTCCCCAATACCCTTTCCTGCCTTATTTTTTTCTGCAGAACACTGACCACATCTGACATAAATGTTACTAGTTTATGTACTGGTCCACTAAGATGTAAGCTCCGTAAGGTTGGGGATTTTGATCTGCTCTGTTCACTTCTGTTTCCCAAGTGCTTAGAACAGTGCCTGGCACAGCACAGGTGCTTAGGAAACATTATTGAATGAAAGAAGGATCTGATTCCTGCCTTCCCTGCCTTCTTCCCTGTGGCACTTGCTCACTCAGCTCCAGCCACAGTGACCTCTCTGTTCCTTCAGCAGACCAAGCTCGTGTCCATGCCACATGTCACACTCGCTGCTCCCTTCTGTCCGGAATGCTCTGGTGACACTACTCCACCCCAGGCACTCTCAGGTCATATCTCAAACTGCCTTGTTTATTCACAAACCTGTTTGTTTATTTTCTGTCTCCACCTCTGACAGTGAAACAGCAGAGCAGGGGTTTTGTGCTTTTCACAGCTGCTTCCCTGGTGGCTCAGTGGGCTCCGCACATAGTAGGCTCTCAGTAAATGTCTGTTGGGGGTGCAACCGACTGAGTTCAAGTGAGTCTCAGTTTTCTCAAACATAAAATAACAAAGCTGAAGATACTCTCTTAGGTCTCTTAGGGTTCTAAAATTTTGATGTTACATTTTTGTAGCACAGTAAGTATAGTTTTCAAAGAAACCTCATTTATGACAGCTCCTGCAAAGCCCTGGAAGGTAATTAACTGGGTTATAATTATCCGTTTGCATTTGAAAACAAGGCTGACTATAGGACTGGCCACAAGAAACAGAGCTATGAACTGGTGGAGCTGGGTCTAAATCCACAATTCTTTCACTGCTGCTACAACACTAGCATAATGAAACAGGATTTTCTAGTTCTCACAAATAAATTCAAGGAAGCACAAATTTGCTGGTTTACTTCACACTAATCCCAAAAAGTACATCATGTGAACTTCTCATTGTTTTCCCTGAACGTGCTGGTAATTTGAGAATGAATGGTTAGTCAATACAAACAGACTTATCAGCTCAGGACTAATCTGATTGTTGAACATCTAGATTTGTATAAAGAATTGTTCACTTTGTGATGCACATTTGGATCACTTTTTTCAGCTCATTGGTGTATGTGAAAGCATCTGGCTGTAGCTCTAGGAGCACAGCGGCCACAGGGTGTCCCGCAGCAGGAAGTAGGAGTGCAGCGCGCGGGGTGCAGCAAGAGCAGATCGACTCTGTCAGGTTGTGGTTTCACGTGCAGAAAGTTGCGAAGGTCCGGGAGGGTCCCTGTGTAACCTGGGTCAGTGCGCAGAGTTGAGAGTCCTGTTTCACTGTCCCCAGCCGCCCGGCTGGCCCCGGCGTGGCCGCAGCGCACCGAGGGCAAAGGCAGCCCCGCGCTCCCCGCGTCCCGGGCGCCTCCCCCGGCCCGGGCAGCCCCCGCGGCCCCGCCTCACCCGTAGGTGGTCAGCAGCGCCTTGTTGACCAGCACGATGAGGAAGGAGCAGGTCCCGTAGAAGAGCGCCGACAGCAGCTTGGCCACCCGGGAGGGCAGCCGCGCCGCGCTGGGCTCCTCGCCCGCGTCCTGGCCGCCGGCCGTCATGTCCCGCGGCCGCACTGACACCCGCCGCCCGCCCGCCCCGGCCGCGCACTGGCCCGGCCCTCGGGCCCCGGCCCAGCCTCGTCCCCGCCCCCACGGCCGGGAAGAGGGCGCGGCAGGAACAGGAAGGGCCGGGGCGCGAGCCCCAGATCCCGGCCCGCCCCCTGCGAGCGCCCCAAAGCCGGCGTGGGACGGTCCTGCGCGCCTGGACTTCACCCTGGATGTACCCCCGTCCCTCTGAGTCTAAGGAGGGACCAGAAATGCGTTTGGGAGACTTGAAAAGCCCCACCTTCTTCCAGACTGCTCTTTTGGGGAGAAACACTTCAGTACGTCTTAGGGTTTGTTTTGCTTTTTTTCCCCCTCCTGCAAGTTTTTTGTTTAACGTATAACTTACATACAGTAAAATACACACACTCCAGTCCATAGTTTGAGATGTTCGACAGATGCATTCAGCCGAGTAACCACTCACAACATAGAACATTTCCATCCCTCCCAGAAAGTTCCCATCGCGCCGCATTGAAGTTAATCTTCTCCATCTCGTTGATGTCTATTACTGTAGGTTAGATTTGTATTTTCTAGAATTTCTAATGTACCCTTAAGAATTTTTTTTTTTTTCTTTAGAGTCTCACTCCGTTGCCCCGGCTGGGGTGCAGTGGTGTCATCATAGCTCACTGCAACCTCCAGCTCCTGGGCTCAAGTGATCCTCCCGCCTTAGCCTCCAGAGTAGCTGGGACTACAGGCTAGCTGGGATTACAGGCGCGCGCTTTCTATTTTTGGTAGAAACCGAGTCTCACTCTTGCTCAGGCTGGTCTTGAACTCCTGACCTCGTGCGATCCTCCCACTTCGGCCTCCCAGAGTGCTAGGATTACAGGCGTGAGCCACCGCGCCTGTTTTAAGGCATTTTTTGCTCCGTTTATTATTTTTGCCGCTCATCCATGTTGTTTGTTTCTTTCAATTGGGAAACAGAAATGAACCAGAGATCAAAATCCCCAACCTCATGGAGCTTACATCCCAGTGGACCAATACATAAACTAGTAACATTTATGTCATATGTGGCCAGTGTTCTGGAGAAAAAAATAAGGCAGGAAAGGGTATTGGGGAGTGTGGGAGTGGGAGAGAGTTTGCAGTTTTAGATGGAGTTGTCAGTGAAGCTTCACTGAAGAGGTGATGGGGGGGGATGTGGAGGAGATGGGGGATGTGACACAGGAAAGTGACTCCCAATGCTGGGAGCCACCTAAAGTCCAAGTGGGTCCTTGGCTTTGTGCAAGAAAGAATTCAGGAGCGAGCCAACAAAATAAACGGAAAGTGAGATTTATTCCGAAACTATAGAAAGTTAGAAAGATTCAACCCATCTTGAATATAAGTGAAATGAAATCCTAGTTCCTTATTACCCTAATTTAAGGCCTGGGATAGGGCTGGCAATGGTCTAATACTTATTTTATCTACAACAGTATATTTTTAGCACTGTAATAAGGAACTAGATGAGAAAGTAAAATATCTATAATCTAAGGCCATATTTTAAAGCAAGAAAAAACAATCCACACTATGATTGCAACTATGCAGAAGAGATGCCTGAGATGAGACTGCACTGAAATAATATTGATGGATGAATGTAGGGCTATAAGTGATGTCTCTTTTAGAAGTTATTATAGCACAGCTAGTATATTATATTTCTGATGGGAAACCAAATTATAAAGGCTTCAAGAATGACCATGTACTTTAAATTAAAATAAATTTTTATTCAAAGCATCTTTAAAAATTACAGCATGTTTATTCTTATGCTGTTAACTTTGCCAAACTACAACTTAGCCATATGAAGCATAAAACACTTCAAAAATCTGAATGTAAACCACATTTTTTAAAACAAAAAGCAGTCCTAACATACCTCCAATTTTAGATACCAATGTATTTTGTCGAAGTATATAGCTTATATCAAACAAGAACATTTTAAATGTTTTTATAGTAAATAGTTATAATAATTTCTTAAACTATTCCAATTAAACAAATAAAAAATGTTTGTGAATATAACTATTAGAGTTAACAAAAGCTGACTGGAGAAACAAACAAAAACAAACCCTTACTCTTTAGGGCCTTAAATTTTATCATCTGTAAACTGGCAAATATTTGTATTTTTAAAATTCTTACTATCCTTCCTTCTTTAGTTAAGTTTATCAAATTTTAAATTTCCCAAGACTGATGAGTGTTGCCTTTTAGATCATTTAAATCTTATTTGAGAGAAAAAATTCTAGAAGAAATGTTGAAACCTAAACCAAGAAAATTCAGATGCTATAGTCTGTCTTAACAGGCTTATAAGTGCTCCAAGTTAAAATTCTATATACCAGATTACAAACAAAATTCTTAGGCCATTACAAATATAAATTCTCTTATTAAAAAAACCCCTAAAGGTTTGTGATTTATTATACAGAGGAATTACATTTTTAAAGTATGTCCTCATCATACACATTATTTGTAACTATCATATCTTCTTTCATATTTTTGCTCCTCTTCAAGACATTTACATATCTCCCGTTCCCCATGGCTACATATTTTATACTACCTATGTACTGCACACATTAGGATTTTTGGATAAAGAAGCCTACATTCTAGATAATGTTTAAACTATATCTGTACGATTCCACTTCAACTCAAAAATATGAAGAGTCCATATTTCCCTCTAGTAGTCCAAGTTTTACTCCAATTAAGCAATCAGTAAATTACCATGCTATGCATGTCATTTAGTTCTGCTTAAAACAGAAGCCAAAATGATGGAAGTTTTTGCCTACATAAAGGAGGTGGTCTGCTCAGCTCTTGATTTTTCTGTTCCTGCTTCAGTACGTAAAGTGGTGTTTAATAACTTCATCTATTTGGGAAAATGGCTTAAAACCACCACACAAGTTAACACACTTGCAGTTAAAACTATTTCAGAAGCCTACTTATTTGAGTAGCTAATATTTTCTGCAGTGTTTAACTGATAGCTAAATTTAGTGAACACAAAATAGCTTGGCATGTTATTCGAAGTAAAGCAAGAAGGTGGCTTTATGCACTGAAAATATAAATATGGAGGCTTCCATTTGCTAATAATTCTAAATAAGCAGTACAATTTAGTGTTTGCTAACAAAAGATCTAAAACATTTCACTACAAAACAACCCTGTAGATGTCCCTTTTATTAATAAAAATCCAAGTGCCAAATCTCATTACAGGGCCCATAATATATTAAAAAAAAATCACCAATTACCATGTTACCTAGACTTTGCAAGATTAATCACTCAATTTCGCAAATGAGAAACATGAAATGTGCAAAAGTTCCCAAGTTTACATGCTAGGGATGACAAGTGCTTTTCAAACTTAAACATTATAGTAAGTTTTAAGCCCCAGAAAGATAGAATAAGACTGATTTTACTCCAATTTTGAAAATTCTGTACTATTGTGCATCTTACCAAGATCCTGAAATATCTTTTTTCTTCCAAATCCATAACTTAGAACATCTTCCAAAATAGTCAGCTTCCCATTTCTCTAGTCTTAGTGGGCACACTATTTTGCAATTTAAAAATATCTACCTTACACATGTATCTTATACTTTCTTGCTTGCTTCAGTGTTTACAGTATTGTCAAACATACTAATATACATTGTTAAAAATGATCTTATAAATAATCTATTTCAACCTTCTTTGGCTATTTGTACCATTCTGTTTTTCATACAAATGTCTTATTCAGAAAGTGCTTCCTGTGAGAACTACTTCCAATGAATGCATTAAACTTGCAAAATCTAGCTTCCCACAATATGTAGTTTTCTACCCTGTACTCTGCAGTCCATATTTACAAATAGTTAAAACTTTACATCAAACATTAAATCCATTCCTATATAAAAAAAGTGCATTTCTTTCTCACCCCATATTCTGGGGCAATAACATTCTTCATTAGTTTCTACAGAATAGCAGCCTATGATAAGCAAATAAGGTGCTTAGCTTATGCCCAAGGATCTACTTTTTAAGTATGCTGGGCAGTACTTTTGTACAGTGGAAGAGTCAGTGTCCAGGCTACTGTCGGAGCGGCGCCCCCGTCAGGTTGGCGAGCTCTATGAGAGCGAGGGCTCCGTGCAGGCGTTCCCGCTGCTCCTGCAGCCGGCGCTGGGCCCCGCTCTTCTCGTCATCCTCTTCGTCAGACTGAAGGTATTCCAGGGGGTCTTGCTGCTCCTGGTCGGCCTTCTGTACAAGCTTGCCTTTCAAGGTGGGGGTACGCTGCTCTCTCATTTCCCAATACCTAAGAAATGCGTACACATTAGTTATATAGTAGACATGAAATTCCCAAACGTTTACTTTCCTTTTAAAAAGTTCTGTACCACAATATTACTTTTATGTGTTTCAGTTTATAAAGTTATAAAGTGATGTCTATATATATATATATATATATATTTTTTTTTTTTTTCCCTTGCTTACATAGGAAAAAACCCAAGTTCAAAGAAGTTAAGAGACTTGCTCAGGTTTCTATAATCAAAACCTGGCAGTTCCAGATCTCATACTCTACTCAACTTTTGAATAATGTGTTTCTGCCATTAAACTATCACTGCCTTAAAGATCATATAGACTACAGTAAAATATGGAAATAGAAGGAAAAAGTCATTAGAAACCTCTTTATCCTATCCACAGAGAGATGGTAACTTTTTATTTTCTTGAGACAGAGTCTCACTCTGATGCTCAGCCTAGAGTGCCATGGTGTCAGCCTAGCTCACAGCAACCTCAAACTCCTGGGCTCAAATGATCCTTCTGCCTCAGCCTCCTGAGTAGCTGGGACTACAGGCCCATACCACCACGCCCAGCTAATTTTTCTATTTTTAGTAGAGACAGGGTCTCACTCTTGCTCAGGCTGGTCTCAAACCCCTGACCTCAAGCAATCCTCCTGCCTCAGCCTCCCAGAGTGCTAGGATTACAGGTGTGAGCCACCGCACCTGGCCAGAGATGGTAACTTCTGATAGAGTTAACTATGTAAAACATTAAACTCACAAAATATGTCAAAGTCACTAACATCTGTAACACAGTTTACTCAAAAACTTAAGAATACCACTCTTACTCTAGTATGCAGCCAACTGATAATTCACAAGAAAAAAATGCAAATGTTTAATTCTTTTTAAAATACACAGTCCAAGCACTCGGGCTAATTATCGTATTGAAGTTTTCTATTACACACAGATGCTAATACCACTCATAACAATTCTGTAGGAAATAAGGGGCCACTTCGAATTATTTTATAAAATGTGTATAAATGCAACCTACTTAAGATGAGAGGACTGCGAAAGTCCCTAACACAAACCCAAGCCCTCGACAGGTATCCTCACAGTGGACTAAACAGAGTGCCTTACTTTGCCAACCACTCGGCGGCAGCCTTGTTGTCCGCAGCCTGATGCTTGCTGAGTGTGTCCGTAGGCTCCTCCCTCTTCAGCCTGGCATAAGGGTGCTTGGGACAGTGGCGGTTTGCATGGGTAAATCTGCTCAGGCAGCCTTCAAAACATGAAGGGAAACACTTGTCAGAATCTGGACACCCAGCAAAGAGCATATGGAAAACGTTCAGTTTCACTGGCACCCAAGAAAAGTAAACTAAGATGGTGAGATTTAGCCTTCTGTAACTTGGAGGAGAAACAACCAAATGAGCCTAAGCACAGTTTTATCAATACTAGTGAGGGGAACAAGAAGACGGTTCTGTCATAACTTGGTCACGGCCATGTGAGTGTGTCCAGCCCCACGGGGAAGTGATTTATTAGCATAAGTCATAAAATTGTTCAAAACCTCTGACCTGGGAATTCCATTCTGGAATCTATCGTAAGGAAACATCAGAAAAGATGAATAGAGCTATACATGCAAAATGTTCCCCTCAGCTTTGTTGGTAACAAGAAAATTTTAAAAACAAATTAAATATTCAATATCCAACATTGAAGTAACCATTGTGTATATGCTTAAGCAAATGCACTAAATGAAGAAGAAGTCTATAAATACTTGCAACATTTGCAATAATCAAGAAAACTACCAAGCAATGGCACAGAATTATGTTGAATTTCTTTGTTTTCTTTTTTGTTTAGAGACAGGGTCTTGCTGTGTTGCCCAGGCTGGAGTGCACTGGCCCCATCACAGCGCACTGTAACCTCGAATTCCTGGGCTCAAGAAATCTTCCACCTCAGCCTCTTGAGTAGCTAAGGACTACATCCCACCACACCCAGCTTGTGAATTTCAAATATACTATTAAGTATGTGAAAATGTGCATAACAAAAACATCTTTAGCAATTGTGATAAGAGAGGAAGAAAATCATTTAAGACAATATGCTTATTTCAATTTAATAGTTTAAAACCTATATAAAAGCTTACTATAAAAGCTGTATTTACTTTTATAAAGATTTTTCTACTGCCTACAACTGGATATAATGTTTTTAATTACCCTCAAAAGTTTTCATCTAAAAAGCATACTGTATTTAAAAATAAATTATTTCTAAGAAATTCAGCATGGATCACAATTAACAAGGAAGAAAGCTTATGATGTTTTATAAAATTTATAACAAAAGTCTGTCCCCCCAAAAAATTCAAGTGAAAGATATTTTAACTATTAACTCACAATTAGTTATCCCATAAATTTAACTTCTAACACCGTACCATTTTCTGAACAAACAAATGGTTTCTCTCCGGTGTGAAGACGCTGATGTGTTTTGAGCTGCCCACTTTGAACAAAGGCTTTTCCACAGTCTGGATAGTCACACAGATAGGGTCTCTCACCTAAGTAGATAGATGTTATATATTATGTCTGAGACAACAAGGCAAGAAGAGGAAGGGGGTAGGGAGAGAAACAATCCCTATATAGGTCACGACTCCAGACAACAATAAGACACGTCACGGGCCCTTCAGAGCAGCAAGTGGAAATGCTAACGGCAGCACTCAGATGAAGTCCAGCAGCTACCCACTGGGGAGCACAATATTTTCTTAGGCCTTGAGCCTTTAGGTACTCAGGCTCCAGTCCTTGAAGTTCTCGTCTTCAGCTTATCCCATACTTTTTATCCCCCATACTCCAAATCACTAGCTCTTGCTGCTTCTTCACAGTGTCTCCCACTCCTGCTTTCCCACCGCAGCTTCTCCTGGTCAGACTGGCAGCCCCTCCCACTAGAATGAAGCCTCCAGCAGCCTCCTAGCTGGCCTCTCGTCTCCCCTCCTACACAGCACTTCCTGAGAACCTGATGGAGAACTCTGCTTTTATCTAGCCTACCCCCGAAAAACAAAACAAACAAACAAAAAACTAGCCCCTAAATCACCCCAAACACTATTACACTCCTTAGACAATAAAAGTTATCTGCTGACTTTTAAATGGTCCGTTAATATCTGCACTATATGAAAATCTCACCAACCTTTTATCAGCTACTGGGTTGGAGGGTCGGGTTTATCCTTACTTCCCCAAGAGTCATTCCAGCCAAGAGGCAGTTTCTCATCTTGTTCTAATCCTTGACAATCCTATCTTCTCTGCCCATTCATATCTTCCCAATCCTGTAGGCTCTCAGTGAAACTCTTCCTATCTCCGAATAATTGAACTTTGTATACCTTCATTAACTTAGCCTCCGTGTTGTCTATGCATCATGATAGTCTCCTTCTATAAAGACTCATAATGTCTTATATTTCATTTAAATTCCTTTTGACAATACAGTGCTAGGCTCAAAGTGCTCAAAAAGGTTGTTCAATCATAATTAAACTTATTATTTCTTTTTCTTTTTTTTTTTTGAGACAGAGTCTCGCTCTGTTGCCCGGGCTAGAGTGAGTGAGCGCCCTGGCATCAGCCTAGCTCACAGCAACCTCAAACTCCTGGGCTCAAGCAATCCTACTGCCTCAGCCTCCCAAGTCGCTGGGACTACAGGCATGTGCCACCATGCCCGGCTAATTTTTTCTATATGTATATTTTTAGTTGGCCAGATAATTTCTTTCTATTTTTAGTAGAGACAGGGTCTCGCTCTTGCTCAGGCTGGTCTTGAACTCCTGACCTCGAGCGATCCACCCGCCTCGGCCTCCCAGAGTGCTAGGATTACAGGCGTGAGCCACCATGCCCGGCCTAAACTTATTATTTCTTGAAAAATATTCTTTAATCAACAATTATACACTGGTTTTTCCAATATGACTCAAAGAACAATAATGGTTTTGATAGTTGAACACAAGAATATGCGGGATTATTTAAAATTAGTAAGAGAAAAGCTTTTTAAAAGGTATATACTATTAGAGTTTAACCACCCCTTAGGGATCTTGGGTTCAGCTCCCTGTATACAGCGTCATGGGCTGAGGTGTGGGGTATCCGGTGACACACAGTGGGTCAGTCGAGATCAGGACAGGGATTCAGGGCTCTCTTCATCATGCCACATGGTCTTGATTCTTGCCTACACTGGCAACAAGCACTCTATGGCCTGTGAACCAGTTATTGGGGGGAGGGGGTATTTCAGAATATTTAGATTGAAAAAAATATAAAAATTCTCAAAATTAGAATATTTCATTAAATAATCATTTTACTAATGGTATCTAAAGTCAAAACCTCTAGCTACCTTAGTTTATAATAATTGAAAATTAAAACATTACCCCTTTTCAGAGATTTAACTAAAAAACTATATTCTATCATAGCATTAAAATGTATCTTTTCAAAAACCAAAAGTAAGAAAAAAATGGAAAACAGGTGATCACCTCAACACGGGGAAAAAACAGGGGATTGAGGGCTAAAAGCCCAAGTTCTAAACCAGTACTGCCCATAAAAATATAATGTGAACCACTTATAGAAGCCACATTAGAAAAAGCAAAAAGAAATATCTGAAATTAATTTTAATATTTTATTAAATTCAATTTATCTAAAATATTATCATTTCAATATATAATCAATAATAAAAATTGAGACAGTATGAAACTAAGTATATTTTACACTTCCTGCCCATCTCAGTTTGGATTACCCGCATTTCAAGTGCTCAAAAGTCACACGTGCTGGTGGAATTGCAGTGGGCAGCACAGCTCTAGACTTCGGAGTCTGAGAGATTGTGAGCCAGTGGTAATTGGTTTTTTGGCACCTCAGTTTCCTCATCTGTAAATCATTAGATGCCAACTTTATAGAGAAAACAAGGGCCCCCTGTAAGTTATTTTTTTCGCTCTCTCTATGGCATATAAAATGCAAATATAATTTCTACATATACACAAAAATGTATAATAATCTTGGGATAGCTATCTATAATACATTTAATTCTGAAAGATCATGGTTCACTGTGGGTTTAATGGTTGGGTCAAACATGCTGATGACACCTGAGGACTCTAGAAACTCTACTAAAAACTTGACAGTTGCTGTTTTAGTATTTGGCCTACAAATGAATTTTAACAATTATACAGATAACTTTAAGAGCATATCAAGTAAAATTCAGGTAGATAGAGGATAGAACAAAATTTGGCAATAACATGACTATGACATATAGATTAATTACCATGATAACCTTAGAAGTCACAAAGAACCAATGTTCATAAGACCCCCACTCCCCACCAAATAGAAAATGACTATACAGTGCCTATTTTTGAAAACTTCACAACAAATAGTGGTAACATAGGAAATATAAAGTAACTGAAAAAATTAATTTATAGGCCCCCAAACATCAAAGCAGCTGTCAGTTAAGTATCACTTCTGGCAATCTCTAAAATTTGCTCAACTTACCTGTATGAGTCCTCTTGTGAGCCTGGAGTGATTTCTCCCGTGGAAACACTCTATTACAGATGTTACAACGGATTCTGCTGGACGAATGCTCCCCTTCATTTATTAAATCTCGGACAGTATCTGCTCTGGGCCTACCACGTCGGATTCCATCCTGTTAACAATTTTTATAAACATTAATATAATTTACTGGACTCTACTCATTAAAGTAACATATCATAAAAGATAATTTGTGAAAATCTTTCTTTAGTGACATCAGCACAAATGGCAACACAGGTAGCTCCAACAGCCCACCCTGCCACAGATGACTGAAAAATTTCACAAAAACTGTCAGAATCAGCTTTGTCATAATGCCAGAAAATATAGATTTACAGCAACTCAGCAAACACTGAATCAAGAAAAAGAGAACTTAAAACAGTAGGAAAGCTTTACAGCATTCTTACTTGCCCTTTCTTTTTCCCTTTCCCAGAGATGTCTTGAAGACAGCAGCCTGCATTCTCAGTATGCGAACCTAGTCCCTAGTCCCTGCTTCCAGAGAGAGAAGAGTAGACCTTAATCTGAAATTATTACATTTGTCTGTTTAGAACCTGGGGGTTACCGAAGGGCTGAAGCAAAGCAAGCCATTTGTCTTTGTTTTGCATAACTTGGAACTCTCTCAGGGCAGCAGAGGGCACTGCTGAAACACCTTGTAAGGCAAATAACAACCTGCTACTACCTGGGGCAAAAGAGTTCAGTTAAGGCAAATAGACACTCCAAAAGCCTGAGATGAAAGCTGGGAGGAAGTTTCCTTGGGAAGTTAGGGCACCAAAAAGTACCCTAACTTACTAAACATAGGAATTTAGAAAGGGCAGGAAGCATGTTCAGAAAAGATCTGAAAAGACCTTCTGGATGATCTTTAAGCTCAGCACAAGTAGGAAATGAAGGCTAAGGCAGAGTTGCAAAACAGCATGGCTAAGCATTGAAAGTGTGCCCCAACACAGAGCCATTCTGCAATTCTGGGAGAGGGTTTTTCCCCCTTTCTTTCCTTTTTTTTTTTTTTTTTTTTTTTTTTTTGTGTGTGTGGGGTCGGGGGGGGAAGGCAGGGGAGCTCCAGGCATTCAAAAACAACCTCTCTCAAAACACTAGCTGAACACAAGCTAAAGAAACAGACTTTAGAGAACAAACACAACAAAGAATACAGTTTAGAAAAGTCACTAAACAACTACAACCCAGCAAACAATAAAAAACAAACTCTGAGGAGCAAGAAGAATCTAATTTCCAGAGTTATCATGTTATTATAGTTAAAGCATTCAGTTTTCAACAAAATATTACAAAGCATGCAAAGAAATAAAAAAAAAAGTATAGTACATATATAGGAGAAATTAAGAGAAAGAGACCAAAAAGAATAGACAGTGGACTTAGCAGACAAAGACTTTTACTATCTTAAATATGCTCAATGAGCTAATTGAAACCATGCACAAAGAATACAAATAAACCAAAAGAACAATGTCTCAACAAACAGAATACCAATAAAGAGACAAAAATTATAAAAAGGCACAAAATAGATATTCTGGGGCTGATAAGTACAATAACTGAAATGAAAAAAAATTCTCTAAAAGGTTTCAAAGGCAGCTATGAACTAGAAGAATGGGCAAACTTGATGAGAGGTCAGTTGAAATCACCCAGTCTGAAGAACAGAAACGAAAAAAAATGAAGAGAAATGAACAGAGCCTAAGACACCTGTGAAACAACATAAAGCATACCACCAAACTCATAACTGGAGTCCCAGAGGCAAGAGAGAAAAGGGAGAAAGAATATTTGAAGAAATAATGGCTGAAAATTTCCCAAATTTGATAAGACACAAATCTTTAAGAATAAATACAAAGAGAGATCCACACCAACACACATTGTAATCAAACTGTCAAAAGACAAAAGAATTTTAAAAGCTACAAGAAAGAAGTGCCTCATGATGTATAAGGGGTCCTCAATAAGATTAACACCTGATTTCTCAGGAGGAATTATGGAAAGCAGTGGGATGACATGTTTAAGGTGCTGAAAAAAGAAATATAGGCCGGGTGTGGTAGTGCACACCTGTAGCCCCAACTACTTGGGAGGCTGAGCTGGGGTGATCACTTAAGCCCAGGAGTTCAAGACAGCAGTGAGCTATATAGTGCCACTGCACTCCAGCCTAGGCAACAGAGTGAGACCTGGTTTCTAAAAATAATAATAACAAAAAAGAAAAAATATTTATAATTATTATATATCCAGCAAAACTATCTTTCAAAAATGAAGAAATTAAGACATCCCCAGATAAACAAAAGTCCATTGCTGGTAGATCTGCCCTGCAAAAAATGGTAAAATGAGTTCTTATAAAAATGAAAGGATACTAGACAATAATTCAAAGCCATATGAAGAAATAAAGAACACTGGTAAAGGTAATTACATAGGTAAATAAAACACTAGATATTTTGGGTTTTAAATCCTCTTCTTTCCTACATAAAAGACAAATGTCAAATGCATAAAACAATAGTTATAAATCCATGTTGATGGGACATGATATATAAAGATGTAATTTATGACAACAACATAAAGGGGACAGAGGTGTATAGGAGTAGAGTTTTTGTATATGATTAAAACTAAGGTAGTATAGTTCAAAGTAGATTATTATGAATTTAAAAGGTTTATTGAAATTTTCAGGGTAACTACTAAGAAATTTTTTTAAAAACGAAACAAGAAAGGAATGAAAATGACACACACTAAAAAAATCTCTTAAACATATAAAAAGGCAATGGAAAAATTGAGAAACAAAACAAATATAAGGCACAGAAAATAATAAAATGGCAGAAGTCCTTCCTTAACAGTAATTTAAATGTAAATAACTTAAACTCTCCAATTAAATGGCAGAAATTAATGGAATGGACTTTAAAACAAACAAAAAAACCCTGGTCCAACTACATGCTATCTATGAGACACTCCCTTTAAGTTCAAAAATAGGTTAAAAGTGAAAGGATAGAAAAAGATAAAACAATTATAAAAGCATACACACATAACAGAGCCCCAAAATACATGAGCAAAAATTGGCAGAATCAAAGGGAGAAATAGTTCAAAAATAGCTGGAGACTTCATACCCCACATTCAATAATGGATAGGACACCTAGTCAGAAGATTCACAAAGATATTCTCCAGCACAGACCATACATTAGGCCACAAAACAAGTCTCATTATCTTCTTTCACCACATGGAATGAAACTCTAAGTCAACAATAGAAGGAAAACAAGAACAAATATGTAGAAATTAAACACACTCTTAAATAGCCAATGAGTCAAAGAAGAAATCACAAGAGAAAGAGAAAATACTTTGACATAAATGAAAACAAAAATGTGACATACCAAAACTTATGGGATATAGTTCTGAGATTGGAAGACCTAACATTGATAAGATAGCCATACTACCCAAAGGGATCTTACAGATTCAATGCAATCTCTATTAAATATCAGTGGCCTGTTTTGCAGAAATGATGGAATTGCAAGAGGCTCCAAATAGCCAAAAAAATCTTGAAAAAGAACAAAGCAGGAGGACTCATCCTTCCCAATTTAAAAACTTAGCACTGGCCAGGCACGGTGGCTCATGCCTGTACTCCTAGCACTCTGGGAGGCCGAAGTGGGAGGATTGCTTGAGATCAGGAGTTTGAGACCAGCCTAAGTGTATAAGTGAGACCCTGTCTCTACTAAAAATAGAAAAAATTAGGCGGGCATAGTGGTGTGCACCCGTAGTCTCAGCTACTTGGGAGGCTGAGGTAGGAGGATCACTTGAGCCCAGGAGTTTGGAGTTTGAGGTTACAGTGAGCTATTAGGGTGCCACTGCAATCTAGCCCTAGCAACAGAGTGATACACTGTCTAAAAAAAAAAAAAAAAAAAAAAAAAGATTGTGGGAAGGCTATGTATCCAAAAGAAATGAAAACATGATCTCAAAGAGATAGTTGCACACCCATGTTCATTGCGGCATTATTCACAATAGCCAAGAAGTAGTTGCAACCCAAATGTCCATTGACTGATAAACAAAGAAAATGTGGTAAATACATACAATGGAGTATTACACAGCCTTAAAAAATGGAAATTCTGTTATATGCCATAACATGGATGAACCTTAAGGACATTATGCTAAGTGAAATAAGCCAGTCACAGAAAGATAAATACTGCATAATTCCACATATATGAAGTATCTGAAGTAGTCAAACTCTTAGAAATGGAAAGTAGAATGGTGGCTGCCAGAGACTAGAGAGAAGGGGAAAAGGTGAGTTAAATGGGTATAGAGGTTTCAGTTTTGCAAGATGAATAAGTTCTAAAGACCCGTTCCAGAATAGTATACAGAGTTAACACTACTGTACACTTAGAAATGGTTAGGATGGTAAACATTATGTTTACCACAATTTAAAAAAAAGTATGAGGAGGCACTGTAGCAGATTATATTATTGTAGAACCATTCGTTGCCCCCTCACTGTGGGTCCAGAATCCAACCTGGCCATTTGTCTTACTTTGGCCAATAAAATGTGAGTGGAAATAGCATGTGTGACTTCTGAGCAAAAGCTTTAAAAACCTCACATGGTTCTACCATCTCTTTTCTCTCTGCCTTGAGACTCATCTGTCCCAGAAAGGAGATATTCCTTCTGGACCCTAGAATGAATAGGATGTGGAGCACACCTGCAGTCAACCCTCACAGGACATATAACATGAGCCATGCTGAGGTTGAGGTTGAGATTTCGAAGCTGCATTCTGCAGCATGCTTTAGACTAAGCTGATTCAGGCATGTTATTAATAAATATTTGTTGATGAAACAAAGAGTTCATCAATTCTTTGATACCAAGACTGCAGCAGAGGTACATAATTGATGTCTTCTCTCAACCTTACTTAATTCTTCAAGAAGTTTCTATTTATAATGATGCTAGGAATTGGAAAGGTCCTAACTGGACCTTGACTTACTTATTGTTTAAGTACAAATTAGCAAATTTGTTAAGTACAAAATTATCATCTTGTGGCAATTATTGGTGATCACCAAATTCTTTCCCCTTCTTTACTCCTTGGCTGTGATCGTCACTAGCCACATTTAGCTCAAGTCTCGCTTGCTGAAATTAATTGTTAACCCAAAGTCAACAGAGAGATCTAAACAGGAGTAAAAGTAGAATCTATTGCCATGATTTATTGAGCCACAATAATTACATGGTTTGTTACTAGTTGTCATATCCTGAATAATTATTTAAGTCTTCTTTAAAATGCAAAATCAAAATAAAAGAATACTGCATCTGTGGTCAATAAAAATAGCAGGCGATTCTGTTACGAAAGAAATAGGACATGAAATCAGGTTAATTAACAACTTTAGTAATACAAGTCCTCTGCCATGAAAGAATTCTTTCCCTAATATTTTTAAATATGTAAAAATGCATTTTTTACTCTATTACAATTTGAAATAACTCATTAGTTAACTAGTATCAAAATTTTAATATTAACCACTACTATTAATAAGCATGTCTAATAGTGGGGGAGACATAAAAAGTTAACCATATAGCTTGCCTCTCAGCAACTCTAAGAAAGACTTTGTTTCCACCACAAGCAATACATTTTTATGCTCCAAATGAGAGATGGAGGGCTGAAAGACACAATATAATACAACATGGGGGTCATATGTAAGAAGAGTTCACTAAGTGCTTCTTTTAGCTGAGAAAATAGGACAAGGCAAATAATCATCTAATGCCCTAAATAAGTGAATACAGAGCATCTTTTAACAATACATATTAAAATAAGCAATGTTACTTAAAGAGGACCATCATTTTCATTTTGGCCTTAACAATAATAAGAAAACTATGTTTCTAGATACCCTTTAACAATTACAGAATGTTAACTTATTAGCAACCAAGTGCACCTTAGGAGACAATCTTGTCAAGACTGCCAATTCAGAAGAAAAAGCAATGCTGGCATGAAGTTTAAAGAGGCAATATTGTTAAACTGCCAAAAACTTTTGCATACTTTAGTAAACGTTATTTTTAAAACAGAATCTCCATACCCCCAAAAGGTAGATTAGTGATTTTGAAAGTGGGCAGTCAAGTGATGACTAAAAAAATCCCCTAAAAGTCCTTGACACATTTTTATACAAGTAAAATTCAAATAAAGGTCATAAACACAACCTAGAAGGAAAATAAAAATAGGTCTCAGAGGAAGGTGTATGTACCTTGATGAGAAAATATAAACGATTCTATGTCCCTTTTTGCTTTGAGATTTAGACCCAAACTTTCGACTTGAATATCTGCTTCCTAAGTCTACCTCCCACCTTGACCTAGCTTCTTAACTTCCCAAGTCTTTATTACAATTTAGCTATTGAATTGTCTGCACTTTTTTTTTTTTTTTTTTTTTGTGAGACAGAGTCTCTCTCTGTTGCCCTGGTAGAGTGCAGTGGCGTCATTGTAGCTCACTGCAATCTCAAACTCCTGGGCTGAAGCGATCCTGCCCCCTCGCCTCCCAGAGTGCTTGGATGAGCCTGAATTGTGTGCACTCTCATAAAGCATCTCAATTAAGATATAGATAGGCTATAAATAGTATATATTTCATACGCCTACTTAATCAGCTTAATATTTTAAAAATAAAATAAGCTCTTAAAGTCAATTTACACGTGATACACAAACATGGTGTAGGGCAGCGGTCCCCAGCCTTTTTTCCACGGACAGGGGCGGGGGCCGGGACGAGGGAGATGGGGGAGCCACTGCGGCTGAAAATACACATAAAGCTTCGCTTGCCCACCCCCCCCCCCACCGCCCCAAATTTCATGGAAGACAATTTCTCCACGGACGGGGGTGACGGGGAGGGGGTTAGGTGGAGCTCTGCGTCCAGGTCCCTAAATGGCCGGAGACCGGCACCGGGAGTCGGGGACCACAGGTGTAGGGTTTAAGAACAAGGGCTCTGGAATGTTCCAATCAGTTCTGCCACTTAACATACGATCTTAACTAAACTTTATCTTGGGGACTCTAATTTCTCCTTTCTCATCAGGTAAACAGGATTAAATAAATAATTTAAAAATGCTCAACAGAATCTGGTAATTTGCTGCTAACATTATGAAGTGCTTACTCTGTGCGAGGCAGTAAATGGTGGGCACTATGCTAACATGATGTCAGGTTTAACATGGTGGTGATAAAAAATTACTATGCACAAGGCTATGTGTAAGACTATGGGCATCCTAGATGTTTGAAGTGCTCAGGTGATAGAAAGGGGGAGCAGGATAGGCAGCTGGCAGGTCCTGAAGGGTGAACAGTGTCTGAGAAGCCAGACCCCATGGGTCCCATAGCGGAGGAGTGAGCTCATGAATGCAGTCTAACTAGAGGGCACGAGGTGGGGAGGCTTGGAATATCCAATGGCAAAGGGAAGTTAGACCTGCTCTCTTCCCTCCCAGAATGCTACAACACAGAAGAAAATAATGTTAATGCATAATTATACACCAATAATGTTAAGCAATCTTGGGATGAGGGGCCAAAATAAGTTGGCAGACGATTGATATTCTCCCCTCAGGCAGGGGAAGCAATGTTGGGCAGGAAGAAACAAAAGAGCAAAAGAAAACTGACACAGGGTGTGCAGGACTCAGATGTTAAACCTCCCCTGGGAGCAGGGGCAACAAATAGATAGTAAGTGAACACAAATGATGTTCTCAAACCCACAGCTGTTGGTGCCTCTAAGTAGCATATGGGAGGCAGGGAGCATGTCATTGGCACTGGCTGTATTACAAACTTGTCTCCCATCTTCCCCCAAAATGAGCAGACTTATTCAGAATAATTTACTCTAGACTACATGGAGATTAAGAACCACAAGTTCTTCAGAGAAACAAAACAAAGAAAAAGGGGCTGTTATCTCTAGGCCAGTGTATTGACCACAAATCAAACTAGGTATTCCTCAAATAAAGGTGTGATCTCTCCTCAAATAAGGGAGATCTTTCTCCCTTAAGGTGGGGAAGCTAAGTGAATGAATATTTGGAGTTGTATTTGGATTGCTTCATCAATAAAAGGACAAGTTAAAATCAGTTTATCAAATAGTTTAGGAAACAGTTACAGTAAGAAAGACTGCATGAGAAAGAAGGGAAAAAAGGAGAAATGTAAAACAGCATTTTCACTTTTACATGTTCTTCACAACTTTTGATATATTTTATTTCTCAAAAGAGATGGAAAACGTGGAAATAAATCTCAAACTCATGAATTGTGTTAGCAACTTTTATAAAAGGTTCGTATGAAGATAATTCTGTTTTATGCCAAAAAGAACATACCTATAGATTTCATTTGTCAATGACAACATTAATCTTCTTGGGCTATCCAAAATTAGATTAAGTTATAATTAAGAATAAAATCACAAATGCAAAATCTTACACAAGTATTTGTGCATGTATGCTTTATGCCTTTATATTCTCAACTGTATGATGTATTTTTTTTTAAAAAGACTAAAACTTATAAATACGTTAACAGAAAAATGTCTAGAATACCCATCCATCTTACTAGCAGCTACCCAGAGTCAGCCAACAGCGATTGTCCCCTTCACTAATACTCAGCAATACTATGAACACTTCTGTTCATTGTCTAAAACTTTTACTGAGGTGCAGTTTCAAGAGTTGAAGTGTGTCAAAAGAATATAGTTTTATAACTTGAGTTCTTTAATAACAATGCCATAAGTAACAAAGTTTATCAATTTCTTCAAAGCCTAATGTGGAATTTCAACATCCTTGCTACTTACTGCATGTAAAATTATGACCAAACTTGTTTCAATTTGTACATACACTATTTGCCAATACAGATGCACTCAGCCACTGGGCGATTTACTTGTTTTATTTTTAGCAAATTGCTTATCTTATGCAGCCACTTAACAAATGGAACCTGGATATTAACCGTGTATTAGCACCATCCGTTACACAAATATTTATTGAGCATCTTTATTGAGCACTTAC
The DNA here is from genome assembly GCF_041146395.1 of Eulemur rufifrons. NCBI lineage: Eukaryota > Metazoa > Chordata > Mammalia > Primates > Lemuridae > Eulemur > Eulemur rufifrons. The sequence continues at coordinate 207,600,281 of NC_090989.1, forward strand.
AGAGTATAAGATACTAAAACTCGACCACAATTCTAGCTCTCCCACTACCTAGCTGTGCGATCTCGAGGAAGTCACTTCGTCAATCGCTCTAAGCCTCAGTTGTCTGATCTGTACAATGTAGATTTGAACAGGTGGTCACATTCTTCCCAGGTCTAAGCAGTCTGAGACTGCGAGCAATTTTAGCGTCCCATTCCACTGTGTGCTCTCAGCACCTTGCAAGTAATATGCTGGAAAAATGAAAGGCAGCGAGGGCCCAACTTCAGCTGGGGAAAACGCCCTTAAGTCTTCTCTCTTCTCGGCTGTCTCTGCAGGGCATCTTTGGCAGGGCCCGAACGATCTGCAGTGATGGAGCAGGAATTGCGCTCCCTTCCCGCACTTGGTGGAACCACTCAAATCCCCCAGTCCCCTCCCTCCCTCTCGGCCAGAGGACTCTGCAGTCTGCAGAGCCGATTGCAATAGCGGTTGACCGGGCCTCCCCTGCGGCCCTAGGCCGCGCTCCCGCCGACTGCACCTGCAGGAGGGATGCCTTGGGTCTCCCGCCCCCACCGGCCGGCCACGTGATCACCGCCCAGCCACCGCCTCCCCCCCCCAGCGGGAGCCGGTTTTTGGCGCGCGGCAGTGACGTCAGCATCCTGTCAGCCGCCGCCACCACCCCCGCCGCAGCTGGAGAGACCTCGCGTTTTAAATTCGGCCCCGCCCCGCCCGCCGCGTCCCCAGACGCTGCCGGCTGCTGAGCCGCGCCGTTAACGGGCCCTCGGCTGCCCCGCGCCCCGCCTGCCCGCGCCGCTCACCTTGAGGTGGCCGCTATCTGGGCTGCTCGCTTCCTCCTCGTCCTCACCTCCCGAGGCGGCGGCGGCAGAGGCGGCGGGCGGGGGCGCGCCCCGGACCCGGAGCCCCGAGTGCTCGGCGACGGCTGCGGGCAGGGCAGCCGAGGCGGCGCCCCCTGCGGCCCCGGGGCTGAGCGTCACGTTGTGCGCGTTCTCGCCCCAGCGCCACGGGTACACCATGAAGTCGCTGAAGCCGGGGCTGGTGGGGATGAGTGGCGGCGGCGGCTCCGGCTCCCCTCCGCCGCCGCACGTGGGCTTGATCGGGGTCGTCCTGATGACCGACACCAGCACCCGCTTCGGGGAGTCGTGGCAGAAGATGACGGGTGGTGGCTGCGAGGGGTTGTCCCCCATAGGCACCTCCACGCCCCGGATCATCGCCCGGCCCCGATCCGCACCTCCGGCGGTCCTCGGCCGCACTCCCTGAGCACCGGTCTGGTCCCTCGCTCGCTCTCCCGCGCTGCTCAGAGTCACCAGCTCAGTCCCGCTGGCTCATGGCAGGCGGACGTTTCCCGGAATCCTGCGCAGCGGCCACCAAATGAGTTGAGCCGCACGGCCGGCACCTGGCAGACAGGGCCGGACCCCAGCCCTGGTCAAGCCGCCCTCCGCTCTTTGTATTCCCCAACGCGGGAAGCAGCGGGCAGCCTGGCCCTTGCGGTGACAGGAAACCAGGACGCGCGGCACCGAGACCCCGAAAATAACAACCTGCTGCCGCGGTCCCCGCTCCGGCTTTTCCCGCGTTACATTTCGCGCCTGGGCGGAACCAATCACCGCAAGGCCCCTGCCCGCTGGCCGCAGCGGCGAGTGACAGGTTGCACGAGCCAATGGCCAGACCTGGACTTCTTTCTAGCCCAGCGGGGCGGGGCCGGGTCTGCGCGCGGGTCCTTTCTGCCACGCCATTGGCCACCGCTCTTATATTTTTTTCAGCCTCGAGGGCCAACTGGGTTCGAAACTCCAGCCGAGCGCGCGACGTCTCCACTAGCCCAGACACACCCGCCCGGGCCCCGCCCCCACCGTCCGCGGGGTTTGCGGGAGCGGGGGCTGCAGGGGGCGTGCAGGGAGGGCTGGCGGAGAGCTGGGGACCGGAAAGTCTTCGGGGAGGAGGAGGGGCCGAGGGGTGGTCGTTGGCCGGCGGTGGCGCGCGTCCCTCTCGGCCCCGCCCGCCCGAGGCTGTTGGGCTGCGGTTCCCGCGCGCAGAGTTTAAAGGGCAGGGTCCCGGCCGCCCGCCCCGCCCTCCGCTCCCGCCACCCAGTTTTTTACTGCACGGCTTCTAGTAGGCACAGGCACCGGAGATGCCCAGTTTCTTAACCGAGTTCCGTCTGCTCAGCTGTTGGGCTCGCTGTGAATTAACCCTTTCAGCGCTGCCCTGACTCCTCCCGTGCTGACTGCGGGACTCAGTCCCAGCCATCGCGCACCTGGGCCTCGGTTTCCCCATCTGTGCAAAGTGGGGTTATTGAGGAAGTGGTCTTCGAAATCCCAGTGGCCGCTTGCGGCGCGGAGGGCACACCCTGGATCAATGCCCCAAAGTTACCTCGAAGACCCCCCCCCCAACCCCACCTCGGCGATTCCGGTCCGCCGAGCGGCTCCTGTCCCACCCAGGCCCCACTTGTGCCGGGGCCGCGCCTTGGTCCCCGCGTCAGGACGCGCGCGGAGCAACGGGCGCCCTCTACCAGCCCGCCCTCGCCCCGGGGACTCTACACCACCCTGGAGGGATTTTGGACGATCCGCGAGCGGAGTCTGACGGTCACTGACCGAGGACCAAGGGGCTCGGAAGCAGCACGCTACGGAGGAAGGGGCAAAATGGAATGTAGTGCGTAGCCTCCTACTCACTAGCATGTGGAAGAAGAGATGGTGTTTTGTTCTTGCCGTATTCACAGGTCCCAGCCTGGCTCACGGTAGGGGCTCAATAAATACTTGCTGAATGAACAATTTCCAAGATATATTTTTTTAAGTTAAAAAAAAAAAAAAAGGCAAAACAGGCAATCGTGTGATTTCATTTATATAAAATTTTAAAAGTGGAGAAAATATAAATGTACATTTTTACTTTTACATATACAAAATATCTCTGGCAAGATACACAAGAAACTGATACAGTTGACTTCATGGAGGGAAATTATGTGGCTGGGGAACAGAAGTGAAAAGATTTTAGAAGATACAACACATAACTGTATCTTTGGACTTTGAACCAAGTAAAAGTATCTTTTCAAGAAAGAAAACAGTATGTAGCCTCCATTTCCTGGAGGCCTACTATGATAATAGCATATTGTTACTCATATGCAGTAATACATATGGATGCTTTACTTACATTCTACTCTGAACAGTTGTGAGGTAGATATTATTACCCCATTTTACAAATGAGAAAACTTGAGGTTTGCCCGAGATCACATAACTCCATAAATAAACAAATCCTTTGTGGTCTGAAAACTGCCTGTCGCTTGTATCTCTTAAAGTCTGTGGAGCAAAAGGAAGAAAAGGCTGAAAATGGGACTCACACATTTCTGAGTCGCATTCTCATATTCCAAAACTTTTAGGGTTTAAGGAGAAAACCAATTTGATATTTTACTAAATAGTTGATCTGAAAAGCTGAAAGTTCAGCTCCACTCTCACCTAATTTAGTAAACGTTCATTTTGTTTTACAATTTAATACCATATTCTTCTGAATCAGTTGTAAGGGAAAGATAATCCATATTTTATAGCTGAAAGGTAGTGAAAAGAAAAAAGGTGATCTATCCATCATGGACACTCAAATTAGGGATTGAGCGAGATCCAACAGATTAAGCACCAACCAATAGTTACTGTTTAACATTCATAAAATGCCCCAGAGTGCAAGATGAATCATCTAAAGCACAGGATGCCGACTTTCTGCTTCTAAAAATTGCCCTTCATCAACAGTAACCTGGCAACTCCTTTAGATCTCTGCCACAAAAGAATGAAAGACATGCCTGGAATGTGTGACCTGGGCAGAGGGTGATTCCAGGAGCAGAGCTGAGGTCGTATAAAATCAGTGCTTGTTTGGCTCCATTTTCATGCAATGAGGAAGCTGTCTGAAGTGCATGGATCATATTCCTGATGTCTTTGTTCTGCCCCAGATAATAATTAACATCCCATTGTATATATTAACTCTGAAGAAGACTAAAACCCATCTCAGGATACTTACCATATCATTACAGTAGCCATTTTGACTGTTAAAAATATAGGCCCTTCTCATACAGACAAAAGTATATCTTAAAGTTTCAAGATAAATTAAAATCTGAGTGAATGAAAGCTGCAGTTATTAAAATCTAAGTAAAACAAAGATTTTATTTGCCCTCTAAACAGTATCAATAAGCATCTGAAGGTGCTTAATTGCTACAAAACTTTTGGGATGCCAAATAGGAGATCTAACTTGGGTTGCAAGTAAGAATAAATCTGTCAGACCAGCTTTAACAACAAAGACAGAATTATAAGGAAACAAGGGTGTCTCATGGACTGCCAAGTCAGAATTAGAACCTGGAACTGGTCATCAGAACCCTCTGGGGAAATATGAATGGTTTCTGGTGTTAGTTCCCCTCTTTATGTAAATGCACTTCATTCTTTTCTCTCTATAGACACACTTTTTTGCTTCTGCATGTGCATGACTAAGCTATACATGACCATAGGCTCAGCTCCTGAGATACTTATGATGTGTTCAAGTTACCAGGAGAAACAGACTGGCATTTGCAAAGCTCAGTTTCAAATTACTAAGAGACAGAATTTGATTGGCCTGGCATGGGTCAGGTGCTCCAGTCAACAGACACATCCAGTAGTAAAAAGGTAGTAGTAGATTGAGGTCTTTATGATTTGAAGGACAGTTCTCAGAGAAGGGAGAGCAGGCTTGTGGACAGCACTGAAAATACAAAAGGCACATCTTTCTTAGTAAGCTGTGTATTTTCCACTTAATAAATCATGAATGTGCATTACATGTCATAAGTATTTTTTCTCAGTGATTTCAGTGACATCATTGTATGCAGTTGCATGGGAGCACCATAACTTCTTCACCTAGCTCCTATTATTGAAATTATAGTTTTTTAGTTTGCTTTAATGACCATCCATATAGTTAATCTTTGCATGAATCGATGATCATTTTCTCAGATTCTATTTTTCTGAGTAGAATTGATAGGTCAAAAAGTGTGTAAAACTTTTAAGTCTTTTGATATGTATCAGAGTATTATTTGACCTTATTTAATTTAATGGTCCCTGAACTCAATGCATTTATGTCTTATGTCTCTTTTTCATCCTCTCCAGCAGCTTTCAAATTGTAGAACACAGGGTAGGGGCTAAATTAACATTTCTTAATTGACTGACTAACTTCATAAGTAAATATGTGTAATGTAGTTGGGAAAACACCAGACTGAAGCGTATGAAACTTGTGGAACACACAAACAGGATAAAAAATGGTGATTATTTAGACTGATTATAACATGGAATTTGACTCTTAGAAAAAGGACAGATCCTACAATATTTGTAGTTTTTGCGTTTACTCAATTCATTTGTTTAATCAGGGAATAAAGTACCTGATGTGCTGTATTAAACCATTATCAACCTGAAATATAGTAGGAAGCTTCATATTCCTCCTTTCTACACCCAAAGTGACCCTATGCCCCTTGTTGACTACCCAAATATCTATTCTCCCCTTTTTTTTTCATAATAGAATCACTGTATTGTCGGTGCACCTTTATGCCTAGATAAAATTCTGCATCTACCATCCTCACTTGAAGCTAGATGTGGTCATGATCAGTGAAATATCAGCTGGTATTTTTAAGTGGAATTTCAGGAAACCTCTTTAAAAGGCCCTTTAGTCTTTTCACCCTTCTCCCTTCCAGCCTGAAATGCGAATGTGATGGCCAGAGACCTAGCAGCCATTTTGAAAGACAGAAGGCATCTGAGTTCTTGAGGGCTTGATGGAACAGCAGTACTTGCCTAGACTACCCAGTTCTGGATATCTTTTATGTGAAAGAGAAATAAACTTATTTAAGCCACTCTTATTTCTGGAATATATTACTAATGGCCAAAAGCCATTTCCAACTGGTAGAGTACTTCAAGTGAGATTTAAATTGCATGGCTCTAATGATTGGATGATGTGGTGCGGCACACAACTCAGACATCCACTAAAGATCTGTGCTTGCCTTCCGTGTGTGGAGTTTTGCTGTAAGGGGCTGCCCAGGTAGAGACCACTGTTTTGATCTTTCTCACATCTAGATGTGGCCACATGACTGGTTCTCAGTGATGAAATGTGAGCAGAAATAATGAGTTTTATTTCCAGACCAACAACATTAACAGGAGGATAGCCTCTTTTCCTGTCTGGTAGCAGGATGTAGACAATCAAATCAAGGACATTGAGGGCTTGGGAGATAGCAGAGTCACAACCTGGAAGGAGGTAGTGTCTCTCTATCACCACAAGGAGGGAAGCTTCCAGCTATTAAGAACATCATGAGATTTTATATGTGACGAATAATCTTGGTTCATTTGTTACAACAGCTAAAATTACCCCAACTAATATAGAAGTTGTTGCCAAAAGGGGGGTGTTAATGTAACAAGATCTAAAATATGTAAAGCTATGTTAATGATCAGGTGGGATCAGTAAAGAATGTGATATCAAGGCTGTCATGAAGATCCATCTCATGCAACCACAAGATATTTGGTAAAACTCTGATAAGTTGGAAGGAAGAGCAGAGAGCTACCAAATCTATAGCTTTGGGGGAAGTGGTTGGTAAGACTTGTGTGATAGTGTATGTTGACTTTTACTTCCTGCTTTTAGCAAATTATTACAACAATGATGGACTTGAGGAAAGAACTGGCCCTTTTACAAGCAGAAATAAAAGGCAATAGAGAAAACTCAAACATTTTGGGCCTCTGAGAGTTATAAAACCCTCCTGTTTGTAGGCCTCAAATAGTAAAAGACAGACTGAAAAAGGATCAAGAATGTAGCATTCTCACCTATTGTTTCAAATATTCTTAGTGTATTATATTCCCCATTAAGAGAGCAATAAGGGGGCAAAGAAGCAAAGAAATAGATTCGGCTTCAGAATTCTCTCTAGGGTGTGTTATAGACACATTGAACTGCCTGGATGCAAATAGATCAGAAGTCTACTAAGTGTTAAAAAGAATTCATAACTACCAGGGTCACAGGGAACATGGGCAAAGCGAGTTCTCCCAGACAGCATAATCAGAATTCACTCAATAAATCCCCACCCCCATTTCCAAGCTTGTCCTGCTATGGAATTTTTAGTCATTGCTACGGAACAGTGACTAATATGTCTCCATTTTTTTCTTGTCAAAATAGGTATTTTCTCCTGTCCTTGCTCCACCGTTATATATTGGAGCAGATAACTTTTTAGTTTATAGGTGATAAATCATAAGGAGCCACTTTTGGGCTTATAAGGAGGACTGTATACCACCTGGATATGGTCAATTGCATAGGTCTTTGGAGGAATTGAGTGTGTTTTCTGTGCGGGAAGAAGGTGCTCTTGGAGATTCAGCGGTTAGAGGAACAGACTTGGGAGAGGTGACTAGCTGTCCACTAAAGGTTCATTTTCTGCAAAGTTTCCTTTTCTGTTCAAGTGATACATCTCCTAGTCCTCTGTGTATCTAGATGGGGCCATGTAACAAATTATTGTCAATGAAATGTGATCAGAAGTGATGTGTTTCACTTTCAGGCCAAAGAGATTAAAAAGCAGTTGACCTATCTCCTCCCTCAGTTCCTGTCTCTCACTCAGATTCAAGAGCTGAAACTTAGGCATGAGGGGCTTGGTTCTCAAAGTGTATCAGGGATCAGCATCAGGAATGTCACCTGGTTGATAGAAATACACATTCTTGGACTCTGCCCCCGACCTGCAGAATCAGAAACTGCAGATGGGCCCCAGCAATCTGTGTTTGAGCAAGCCCCTGCAGCTGCTTCTGCTGCTTGGTCCAGTTTGAAGACCATTGCCTTAAGAGATAATGGAGCTCAGTCTCCATGGAGCCTGGGTCCTTCCCTCCCAAGCAGGAAAACCATCAAACCATCAATCAGGAACACTTCTTTTAGACGTTGAGTGAAAAAATAAACTTCTTTAATGTTTGAGCCATCATACATTTGAGACTTTAACTGCACAATAGCTAGGGTTACTTTAACTAATTCACCTGGAAAGAATGAAAGGGTCTAAGAACTAAAACCATCCACACCCCCACTTATCCTGGACATGGAGAACTGAATCTATTTTACTCACCCCACTCCTACTTGCCTTACTCTCTACATAAACATGATTTTTCTATTCCACTGTTTTCATTACTTTTCTGGGAATTTTTTTCCCAAGTAAACCCTTGACAGTCCATTACAGGAACTTCTCAAAAGAACCATTAACTCTTCAAAGGAAGACATCAACAGATAGTTTGTGCCCTAAGATTCTTTCAACCTCAATCCTCAAAACCCTCCCCTTGTTATTTCCCATCTGTTCTAAACTGTTGTAAACCGGTCCTTATCCAATTGTAATAAAGTTCCTGCTTTGAAAGACCTACCTTAAGTTAAACTTCTAATTCTCAATGAATTCTGACCTTGCCTTCCCCACTTCTGAGACATTACCAAAGCTCTGAGGAGGTATGGTTCTCCCTTACCAATGTAAGCAATAAACTTGCTGTGTCTTATTAACAGTTTCTATTAGTGATATTTGAGAGCCATCATTCAACAGAGCTAATGAAATACTACTCTCTGTGAGTTGATTAGTAAATAGGGAAAATAGAAATTATGTATATTGAGGTCACATAATAATATGTATGCTTCTAACTAGAAGAATGAAATCACCACCTCCCATCCTCCCTAGACAAGAATATGATCTTGGCCAAGAATTTAATCAAGAACTTGCTAGCACTGATTTTACAGCCTCAGCTTGATCTAATATAGCTAAAGGAGCAGCCAGTAAAAGACAGTTTATGGGCTAACGATAGGATTGCTTTGATTTCCTAGAAGACCTGAGAGGTCATAATTTGAAAGCGTAGAGTGAAGAAGGTAGGGGGAGTGAAGTAAAAACCAAAACTGCTCATGTTATAACATCCAGTAAATAATGTTCAGGACAGATTCTATTGATCTAGAAGTGACTTGTGAATTATGAGTCAGCAGGAAAATTCTTCTCTTCCTCCTGAGGGATGTATTGCACTGCTTCCAAGAATTAACATTTGTTCTCGGGAGATGGTATGATGGACATGATTGTGTATTTTTGTATTTTATTCAGTAGCAAACCTGGACAATCCAGAGAATAAAAGATATGTTCAACTCTCACTGTTGGAGTGCTATCAAGAGACCAGATTTGGAGTACCCTCAGTGACTCTAAACTGCTCTTGAAACTTGGAGCACCAAAGTCTGCCCTCACTCCCACCCTGTAGTGTTCTATGGGACTTGGAGAGCCACCACCCTGACCCCAATCCCTGGGGTGTTATTCTAATCTAGACCAACTAACTCAGACTTGAAGACTTAAACTGCTAAGGGAGAAGTGTGGATCCTGGGATTTCTTTAAAAGTGGAGGGGCAGGGGACAACTCTATGACAGGGTTTAGAAGGAGGCACTTTCGTAGGAAAGCAAGTCCTTGATGACAGGGAAGCAACGGATTAGGGCGGGAATGAGGAGTCGCTGCAGAAGGCTGAACTTCTTGAGTCCTTTTACCTACCACTTTAGGAAAAGCAAAATTCAGTGTATACTTCTAAGTTTTTCCTCTCCTGTGCAATAATTCCAACCATTGAGTAAAGTCTAGTGCATGCATAGAGGCACATGTGTCAGTCCTATGGACAAGAAGGGACAAGGTAGAAAGGGAAGTCTGGCTGGCCCCTCATTCGCACCTCCCTAGGGCCTGTGTAGAGAGAGCAGCATCCGGTTCAGGAGCCCAGGAGTTCCAGATGGCGACTGGCACGAAAAAGGGCAGAGCTGACAGGGCTAGAGAGAAACTCCTGATGACGGCCAACTCAGGAGGACTTAAAAATAAGATGCCCACCTGTAAACATAGACTTATGTACTTTTATTATTTGTATGTATAGCTGAAAAAACAGGCTGGTGAATGAATTCCATTTTTTTGCTAAAAATCAAATAAAAAGTTATTCTCTCTCACATGAAATTGGACACAAGGGCTCCAAAAAGGCTATAAAAATGTGCAAAATTGCCTTTTGCAAATCTACAGAGACAGGGAACAAATTAGCGGTCGCCTTGGGTTAGGGGTGGAAAGGGTGATTGGGCAGAGGTGTCTTTTGGGCAGAGGTGTCTTCTGGGCATGAAGGAAAAACTCAAAAACTGGATTGTAGTGATGGATATACAACCTGGTAAGTTTATTAAACTGAACTGTGCACTTAAAACAGAAGAATTTTGTGGCGTATAAGTCATACCTTAATAAAGCAGTTGTTAACAAAACTCTAAATTGCACTTTATAGTAAAAAGACTTATTTTAAATGTACATTATTGAAGAAACTCTCATATGGACATGTACCCAAAGTACTGCCTGAGTTTCGCTCAGAGAAGACACTGAGAAAAAATTAATTGCAGAGCATTTCCTACTGCCAAATGGATGACATAACTGAGAATATCATACATCAACTTTGAAAAAAATAAGTAAATAGAGAAATAAAATCACACCCACTTTTGCAATTGGTTGTGAAATATCTACTTATATAGAAAATGGTCCCTTTTTTCTTTCTTTTTTTTTTTTCTGAGACAGAGTCTCACTCTATTGCCTGGGCTAGAGTGCTGTGGTGTCAGCCTAGCTCACAGCAACCTCAAATTCCTGGGCTCAAGCGATCCTTCTGCCTCAGCCTTCCAAGTAGCTGGGACTACAGGCATGCGCCACTATGCCTGGCTAATTTTTTCTGTATATATTTTTAGCTGTCCATATAATTTCTTTCTATTTTTACTGGAGACAGGGTCTTGCTCTTGCTCGGGCTGGTCTTGAACTCCTGGCTTTGAGCGATCCTCCCGCCTCCGTCTCCGCCTCCCAGAGTGCTAGGATTACAGGTGTGAGCCACTGCTCCCAGCCAGAAAATGGTCCTTGACTATATATGTACAACAATTTGTTGAAGCTCCACTGGAATAAGCTGTGATTACCCTTACGATTTTCTGATGCCTTGGAAAAGAGCTAAAGCTGGTGGTATCTTTGAGGCTGTGCCAAAATTTTTCAAAGCAAGTGACCTGAATCGGCACTTGTTCATATTGCCGACGCCTGCTCCCCTGCCTATAGTTGACTGAACATGAGCAGCATCTGGAATTGGGTCTGAGAAAGCTGGTTTCCCGCTGGGTAGCTGGAATGTTAGCAGCATGCGAGGAGCCTCAGGGCAGCCATGGTCTGCCTTATGGATGGAAAAGTGGAGAAAGACAACCTAGGGACAGAAGGTGGAACAGGGCCGGGCAAAGGGGAGACCAGGGCAGGGAGTACTTCCCGACCTCCCAGTGACCCTTCAGCTCCGGGGCGTCAGGCCTTTTCTGAGACCTGCTGCATTTCTGCCCGTGGTTTCCATGAGACACCAGGTTTTCTGTTTTCTGTTACTTGCCACCCAAAAATCTTCACTAAAACAGAAATATAATTACATACGTAGAAACACAACTGGGAGAACAGGCAGCCAGTGGCAACACTGGTTCTATCTGGGGAGTGGGATTGCTGGTGATATTTATTTTCTTCTTGTGCTCACAAAAATTTTCTATAATTAAAAACTATTTTTTAACAAGATTACATTTTTTATTGTGGTAAAATACACATACTGTTTTTCATTTTAACCATTTGAAAGTGTACAATTTGGTGGCATTTAGTACATTCACAACATTGTGCAACCATCACCACTGTCTAGTTCCAGAACATTTTTATACTCCAAAAGAAAACCCTGTACCCATTAAGCAGCCACTCCCCTTCCCCCCTCTCTCCATAGGCCCTGGCAACCACTAATCTGCTTTCTGTCTCTATGGAGTTGCCCATTCTATAAAATTACACTTAATTTTTTTTTTTTTAAGAGACAGGGAGACAGAGACTCACTCTGTCACCCAGGCTAGAGTGCAGTGGCATCATCGTAGCTCACTGCAGCCTCCAACTTCTGGGCTCAAGCCATCTTCCTGCCTCAGCCTCCTGAGTAGCTGGAATTACAGGCATGCACCATCATGCCCAGCTAATTTTTTATATTTTGTAGAGATAGAGTCTGACTATGTTTCCCAGGCTGATCTGAAACTCCTAGCCTCCAGCCATCCTCGCACTTCCACCTCCCAAAGTGCTGCAATTACAGGCTGAGCCACCACACCTGACCACATTTAATTTTTTAAGTCCAGCATGCATAAAACAATCATTGACCCTCTGTCAGTTTGTGGCTCCCTTGTTAACCTGTATCCAAATGCCTCTGACATTCAGAACAACCTCTATGGAAATGTTTCATCCCTCACAACAGTCCCTTAGGCATTAAAAATCAAAATCCTCTAATCAGAAGGCCTAAAGTGGATGAATGTTACAGATAAGTTAGTTCAACCATTCATATTATCAAATGTGCATATGCCAAAGAAAGAAAAGTGATTTCCAAAAAATAACATCCCTTTGCCCATGTTGCCAATCCCTGCGTGGCTGTCACTCGGTGGGAGTTTGATGTGTACTAGGCCTTACACTCTTGTCTCTATTCTGTATCTGGACTGAAAAACTTTATGTCAAAATTTTTACTATTAGCTACAGGTTCTAAGAATTATTTTCTTCGTGTTTAATATAGTAATTGAAAGGAATATATAAGGCAATATGTGAGCTTCAAGGGAAAAAAATAGAAACATTTCACAAACTTTAGAGACAAAAAAAAATCAGTTAGTGGAAGAAATCTTCAAAATAAAAATTAAACCAAAGAATTTCATAAAGAGACATGTCCATGATTAAGACTTACTATATGATACTAATTCTTCCACTTGGAAAGAGAATTTATGGATATGAGTGGACACAACCACCAATTTAACTTTGCAATATGGTCTTCATGCTAGAAACTCCAAAAACAAAGAAACAGGGAATTCTCTGATTGGCCACATAAAGATGTAGTAGACAATTACTGAGTTTTAAAAAGTTTCAATGGCTAAATGCTTTGATTTACAATGAGAAATCAAAAATGCTGATTTATTTAAAGCAATTCAGATATACTCAGAAAACATTTTAAGATGAACCCAATGCCTACCTCATGATTGTATGAGGACTAAATGAAATAAAGTATGTGGAATTTGCTGTTCGATGAATAGCTTCTGAAAGTGAAATTGACTGTGTTTGCGAATCATTTCCCCACACTCTGGGAAGCACTGAATCAATCCCTTCAGTGAGTAAATGTGAGTTAATTCCATAAAGCACACCAGAAAATTATGAAGTAATATACAATGTGTTATATAGTTGAATTTCCTTATGATGTTTCTACATTCTATTATTAGCAGTAATTTTGGTGTGTAAAAAAATTGCTGATTGTCTATCTAAAATGTATATCCTTTTCTTTGATTTTTTAAAAAATGTTTATTGTGGTAAAATATACATAACATGAAATCTACCACTTTAATCATTTTTTAATGTACAATTCAGCCGTAGTAAGTATTTTCACATTGTTGTGTAACTATCAACATTAACTATGTCCAGAACCTTTTCATATTCCCAAAGAGAAACTTTATTCCTCCCACCCCCAGCCCCTGGTAACTTCTGTTATGCTTTCTCTCTCTGAATTTGCCTATTTTAGATGGCTCATGTAAGTGAGATCAACAATTCATCTGCTTTTAACCTGAGAAAAGAAAAAACACACAATATCTTCACTTTTGACTCTCTTTCTCCCATACCCGATGAATTTCCAAATCCTGTGGATTCTGTCTCCAACCTGTCTTTTGAATGTACTCCCTCTATATTATCTCTGCTGCCACTGCCGTTGTTCAGACCCCAGTTGTTTCTTTTCACATCATTATAAAAACCCTTCTCCCTGGTCTCTCTTTCTCAGATCTCTCTCTACTTCAGTCCTTCTCAGTTCCTGGAAATGAGCTTCCAGATGATCTTTCCTTATCCCAGCTGGGTATGGCGCTAAGAGCTAAGGATACGTGTATCTTTATGTTCCTAATATTTGGCATTGTACCCAACATGTTGTAGGTTTTCAACCAATGTTCATTAAATTGAATGAAACAAGGTTGGGTAAACTAATGGACTTTGGGGAGATGGCAGTCTAGTGGGGAAGACCAGCACATAAATAACTTAAATCTGTTGTTATTATCTGAAATTAAAGTGTGGTGCACATTTCATTAGGACAGATAAGGGATCTATTGATCACAATTCCACTTACAGAGGTGGAGGTTCAGAAGGCCTCAGAGAAGAGGGGATATTTTAGCTGGTACTAGAATAATGTATAATGTAAATAACTTGTATATTTAAGGTTTTTCCCAGCCCCATTCCTACTAGATTGCAAACTCTTTGAGGATTGCGAATATCTTTGTGGTGATTACAATTAACATAATTGTAATTGATAAAGCTTTGGGGGTATTTGTTTACTTTCTGTCTTATTCCTAGATGATAATCTACACAGAGTGAGGTCCATGTCTTGTGCACTGTTGTAATCCCAGTACCTGGCACATAGTATTTTATTTATTGAATAAATAAATGAATTTTGCTAGCCTTGCAGAAACTGGCAAGCACCTTTTGTGGCCCTAATTTCAGTTGGACACGTTCCTGCTGCTTGAGAGGGAGATTAAATGTCCTTGAATCCTCCAGTTTCACAGGTTGTAGGTGTTCAAGGTCTTTCCTGAATTCCTGAGATTGAGGCTGGGGAGAGACTTCACCTTTGCTTGGCTGAAGCCTCTTGCATCCTGGCTTCGCTGTGTTCCACACCACACTGATGGACACGGCTCACATCTGTGACCCTTTTTCACAACTCAAAAGTCACACAGTAGAATAGTGGATATGGGGGGGACGGTGAATGGGGAGTTATTGCTTAATGGGTGCAAGTTCAGTTTGGGATGGTGGAAGAGTTCTGGAGGTGGATAGTGGTGATAACTGCCATTGAACCATACATCTAAAAATGGGTAAAATGAGGCCAGGCGTGGTAGCTCATGCCTGTAATCCTAACACTCTGGGAGGCCAAGGTGGGAGGATCCCTTGAGCTCAGGAGTTCGAGACCAGCCTGAGCAAGAGCGAGACCCCCATCTCTACTAAAAATAGAAAAATTAGCTGGGCACAGTGGCAAGCACCTGCACTCCCAGCTACTCAGGAGGCTGAGGAAGGAGGATCACTTGAGCCCAGGAGTTTGAGGTTGCAGTGAGCTATGATGACGTCACTGCACTCTACCCGTAGCAACTGAGAGAGATTTTGTCTCCAAGAAAAGAAAAAACAATAGTAAAATGGTAAATCTTATATTAGGTATATTTTACCACAGTAAAAAAAATCACTCACACAAAACATCTATGAATTTAGAAGACTAACGAAGATTTATTCATGGGGTATTGAGGCACTCTCATTGCATAGTCTCTTGCTAGTCCCCCTCCCCTGGCCATCTCATCAGTCTCTGTGGCCTGTTATCTGCCAGCCAGATTGCACTGGGAGTTCCCAGTCCCTCCTCTCCTTCTCTCCTGCAGGTCAACTGCCCCTTCTTCTGAAGCCCCAGTGTCTCGCCTTACATCCTTAGCAAAGAATATGTCCCATAACACTCTCCCTAGAAGGGATTCTGGAGCCAGCTGATAATGTAATAACATTTTCTTCACTTGGTTATATTGTTTGCAGTACTTTGAATTTAGAAGCCCTTTAGCTAGAGAGAAAGGGTCCCAAAGATTTGTTAACAACAATTCTTTCTTCTCTCCCACCAATCCCTGAGCTTCCAATCTCTGGAAGCTGTCTTTGGCCACATGACTGGCCTGGAAAAACTGGGTGGAAGATGATCTAACATACCCCAGTAGCAAAACAAAAAGGGCAGGGGGGAAGACGTGGTGTAGAAAAGACAATGCAAAATTTTTATTGACATACCTAAGTAGTTTTTTCTAAAAACTAACTCCAATGAAGCATCATCAATTCTGCAATTATCACCTTCTCAACACTGAGCTTTTTGCTTCCTGTAAGCAAGGATATTAACAGTAATAGATCCCAGAAACAATATCAGAAAAATGTATTATGAGATGTTGCCTGAAACTTCATGTAACATTGATTTTGTAGTTAAAAATTTAAACTAACTTAGCATTATCATGATAGCCTTGCTGAAAATTACTTTGGCAATGTCTTAGTTTGGGCTGCTATAACAAAGTACCATAGACTGGGTGGCTTATAAACAAAAGAAACTTCTTAAAATTCTGGAGGCTGGAGGACTGAGATCAGCGTGCCAGCATGGTCAGGTTCTGGTGAGGAGACCCTTCCAGGTTGCCGATGGTCATCTTCTCACTGTATCCTCACATGTCAAAAAGAGAGTGGGAGAGTTCTCTCGGGTCCCTCATGTTAGGGCAACAATCACATTCATGAGGGCTCCACCCTCATGACCTAATTACCTCCTAAAGGTCCGCTTCCAAATACCATCACATTAGGGGTTAGGATTTCAACATATAAATTTTGGGGGGGACACATTTAATCCATTGCAGACAAGGAATTGCTCTATTAGAATTGTAGAAAACTCAAGTGATATTCTTTAAAAGAAGTACGCAATTTTGGCCAACCTTTTAATAAAGTAAAAATGCTTTTAATTATCACCATACATAATGGATTAATCTGTATACCCAAACTGATTCCTTGAGTAGAAATAAATCACATAGATACACATATGAATCTAAATGTATATGTAGTATATGCCATTATTGTCCCTCCCATTTTCCCTCACACTCTCTGTTTCAGTGCATGCTACTCATCAGACTTCATCTGCTAGAACCTGCAGCTCTTTGCATGAGAACTCATCTCATCTTTTATACCCCCTTTGCCTCTGTGCACAGTAGGTCAGAAGTGCTGGGAAATTAACACCCCACCCCCAGCACCTCTCCAACAATGAAAACAGCAGTCGGTTTATAAATACTCAGCTCCTTTACCTCTCAGGGGGTAACTCAAGTGCGTGGGCTACACTGGCTCCCAGAATTTCCCCAATGAGATTCAGCTCTAGTTGCCCCCAGTGGTAGTTTGACGGCTTGATCACACACACTTTCCTGGCTACCTCCCATTCCTTGCCTCACTTCCCCACTGTCTGACCACTGGTTTCTTCTAAATAAACTCATATTCTTGTCTCAGGGTCTGCTTCTGGAGAAACAAAACTAAGGCAATAAGTTGTGACATCATTTATTTAGAGAGATATATATGCATAGAAAATAATGTGCAAGATTGTATATTTGGGGGATAGCATTAGGAAATTATTTTAATTTTTTTCTTTTTGTTATATATAGATATACTATTTTCTAATTTTTCTACAATGATCCTATTATTTTATTATTTAAATATCTATATTGATATAAAATGCACATAATATAAAATTTATCATTTTGATCATTTGAAAATGTACAGTTGAGTGATTTTTAGTATATTCATAATGTTGTGCAACTACCACCACTATCTATTTCCACATTTTCATCCCCCAAATGAAATCCCATGCTTCCCAGCCTCTCGCCGCATCCCTTGGACACCACTAATCTACTTTCTGTCTCTAATGGATTTGCCTATTCTGGACATTTCATGTAAATGGAATCTTACTACTCGTGGCCTATTGTGTCTGGATTTTTTTCATTTAGCATAGTATTTACAAGTTTCACCCCCATTCATCAGTTAATGGGCATTTGGGTTGTTTTATTAGGAAGCAATTATTAACAATGCTGTGAACATGCCTGTGTAAGTTTTTGTATGGATTTATGTTTTCAGTTCTCGTGTTTATATATCTAGAAGTGGAATTGCTGGGTCATATGGTAAGTGTATGTTTAAGTTTTTGAGGAACTGCCAAACTGTTTCCCACAATGGCCACACCATTTCACATTCACACCAAGAATGTATGAGGGATTCAATTTCTCCATATCCTTGCACATTTTGTTTTTCTTTAAAAATTACAGCCATCCTAGGGGGTGTGTCCCCCTAGGGATATCTCATTGTGGTTTTCATTTGCATTTCCTTATGACAAATGATATTGAGCATCTTTTCATGTGTATATTGTCTACTGGCAAATTTTCTTTGGAGAAATGTCTATTGAAGGCCTTTGCTTGATTTTAATTGGGTAGTTTGTCTTTATATTGTTGAGTTGTGAGAATCCTTTATATATTCTGAATACTAGTCCCTTTTCAGATTTATGATTTGTAAATAGTTTCTCCCATTCTGTGGGTTATCTTTCACTTTGTGTTTTTTTTTAGACAGTGTCTCACTCTGTTGCCCAGGCTAGAGTGCCGTGGCATCAGCCTAGCTCACAGCAACCTCAAACTCCTGGGCTCAAGCGATCCTTCTGCCTCAGCCTCCCAAGTAGCTGGAACTACAAGCATGTGCCACCATGCCTGGATAATTTTTTCTGTATATATTTTTAGCTGTCCAGATAATTTCTTTCTATTTTTAGTAGAGACAGGGGTCTCGCTCTTGCTCAGGCTGGTCTCGAACTCCTGAGCTCAAACAATCCGCCCGCCTCGGCCTCCCAGAGTGCTAGGATTACAGGCGTGAGCCACCGCGCCTGGCCTCTTTCACTTTGTTGACAGTGTCCTTTGATGCATAAAAGTTTTAATTTTGATGAAGTCCAATTTACCTATGTTTTTGATGTTACATTTAAGAAACCATTGCCTAACCATTGCTTTGTATATCTTTTTTACCAAATTTTTAGAGACAGGGTCTTGCTATGTGCCCAGGCTGATCTCTAACTCTTGAGCTCAAGCAATCCTCTTGCCTCAGCCCCTGAGTAGCTGGGACTGTAGGCACACACCACTGTGCCTGGCTTACATCAGTTTTAAAAGTATTTTACACTCCTAACTCTCAGATTTTGGTTTCTAATATCAATCTTTGATAATAGGAACCATAGCTCCTTGGAGAACTGGCTGATGCTAAGACTATTGCAGGGAATGCATATGATGAACCTAGAGCATCTGATTGCAGAAAATAAGGAGGTGCTCAAAAACAAAACAAAGCAAAGCAAAACTCAAAAACCCACAACACCCTACATTGATATGGGTGTATCAAAAGGACACAAAAGCCAATGGAACAAGCTCTCAATGGCCAAAGCTGTAACGATTTGAACAAAATAAATATAGTATAGGATTATGACTTGTAGTATAAAATAAATATCCATGAGTCCATACTATAAAAATAAATGATTAAATAAATTAATAACTGGGAGAGAAGAGACAAATCTCCCATTTAGAGAATTCCACTTGCATAATGTAGATTCTGTACACCAGTAGATGAGGAGCATAACTCCCTACTCCATAAGTGTTGGCTGCACAGAGTGACTTCCTTCCAAAGAGTACGTTATGGAAGAGGGAACAAAGAGTAACTTGACCTTGGATAAAACTCTGACAAACACCACTTCAGCCAGATGAGCAAGGTCAATGTCAACAGTCATAAATCATGTTGATAGTATGTACCCTGATACGATGTGATGAAAATGGCACTTTACCTCTGTGATCTTCCTCCCACCAATCCATATCCCTTCTAACCATGGGGAAAGGTCAGACAAATTCCAATCGAAGAGTATCCTATGTCCTTCCAGAACGCCTCAAAAATGTCACCATCATTAAAAACAAGGGAAGTCTGAGGAACTGCCACAGCCAAGAAGATCCAAGGAGACATAAAAATTAAATGTAATGTGGTGTCCTGCATGAAATCCTGGAAGAGAAATGGAGAGTTGGTAAAAAAAAAAAATAAGGGTATCTGAATAAACTGTGGACTTTAGTTACTAATGTTACAATATTGTTTCATTAACTGTAATAAATGTACCATATAATGTAAAGTGTTAACAGAGGAGACTGTGCAGGGTATATTTGGAAACTCTATATTATCTGCTCAATTTCTCTGTAAATATAAAACTGTTCTAAAAAGGAAAGTCTATTAACAAAACATACCATTTACAATATCATCAAACTGAATACTGAATACTGAATACTTAGGATTAAATTTGACAAAAGTTGTGCAAAACCTGGACACTGATAACTATTAATACAAGATATTACTTATTAACATTTTCAAAAACTGAAAATTTATAAAGAATTTTTAAAGAGAATAAATGGAGAAATACACTGAGAAAAAAACCAAAATCATTTTAGGCAGTTTGCCAGTAAGTAAATCATGTCTAAAGACATAAGAATTGTTTTTGAAGCATCCGAATGAAATGTGGGAGGTAGAGAATAATTTGTGTTCATTAATAGTTCATTCAGTAAAGATGATTTTTTTTAAAGCTTCTCTAAAAATTTATTAGAAATAGAAATGTAACAGATTGTGATTATATTATTTTCCCAAGATATTACAGTTAATGCTTATTTAGGACTTTAAAAAATAATGGAAAAATTCTAGAAAGACACAGACTACTAACACTGACTATATTAGAAATAAAAAAAATCTGAATAGACCTATAATATAGGGAGATTAATTTAGTAATCAACAGAATTTCTACAAAGAAAACCCAGGATGAGATGACTTCTTGGTGAATTGTGCCAAATGTTTAAAGAACACCAATACCTCACAAACTCTTCCAAAAAGTAGAAAAGCAGGAAACACCAACTCATCTATGATGCCAGTATTATCCTGATACCAAAACCAGACAAAGAGATCAAAAAATAGAAAATTCTAAACCAATATCCCCTGTGAATATAGATGAAGAAATCTTTAGTATAATACTAGCAGATTGAATATGGCAACATATAAAAAGAATTATACATCTATACTAAGGGGAATTTAATCCAGGAGTACAAGATTGGTCCAGAATACAAAAATCAATCAATGTAACACACCATGTTGACAGAATAAAGGAAAGAAAATTAAATCACGTGATCAGATTTCTGATAATCAATACAGAAAAGGCATTTGACAAATCCAACTCCCATTCACATTAAAAACCTCAACAAACTAGGAATAAGGTTTCTTTGAAAAGAAGGATTTCTTTCTCACTCAGATAAAGGGCATCTATGAAAACCCCACAGCTAACACCATACTTAATGGCAAAAGACAGAAAGGTTTCTCCCTAAGACCAAGAACAAGATCAGCCGGAGCAAGAGGGAGACCCCATCTCTACAAAAAATAAATAAAATTAGTCAAACGTGGTGGTGTGTGCCTTCAGTCCCAGCTACTTGGGAGGCTGAGGCAGGAGGATCACTTGAGCCCAGGAGTTTGAGGTTGCAGTGAGCTATGATGACGCCACTGCACTCTAGCCCAGGGCAACAAAGTGAGACACTGTCTGATGGAAAAAAAAAAAAAAAAAGAAAGAAAAGAAAGAAAGAAAACATAATCTTACCCTCACGGGAGCATAGCAAAATCCTTCTTGGCTAACAGTGTAACTTGAATAACCATATACAAATCATTGTTAGCAGCCTAATAACATTAGGGATAATCTGCCAAACCTCCTTCAACTTGAGATTGTCACATTCATAGTAATACAGGGACAAGAGGGCTCCGGAATGAGAGAGTTTAGGAGTAGCAGTCCTGCTTGGAAGGCAGTGCCAAGGGACTTTCCTTGAAACTGTCTTTCTATAGCAAGCACAATGTTTTTAATTAGAGTTTATGTTACATATCAATACAAAATAGCAAACACTTTTGCATAATTTGTGCAAGATGAGAAAGTTTCAATTATTCCTATAAATGAATAATTGAAATTATTGAAATTGAAAATTATTGAAATTGAAATTA
This sequence comes from Eulemur rufifrons, assembly GCF_041146395.1. Lineage (NCBI taxonomy): Eukaryota > Metazoa > Chordata > Mammalia > Primates > Lemuridae > Eulemur > Eulemur rufifrons. The sequence continues at coordinate 207,621,855 of NC_090989.1, forward strand.
TCTCCAGAATTGCTTTTGGTGACATAGGTGGTGATCTGGGGGGCAGACCCATCTCCCAAACATTCCTCAATACCCCACTGTCATCAAGCATCCGGAGATTTGGCAGCTTGACCCTTCCCTTCCGCTGAGTTTGGAAAGTGACTGAGTGACTGTGCAGTACCAATATTGATTCTCTCATGTTCCACAAAGACATCAGTTTCATTGTTTTAGACCCACAATGATAATTATCAGCTGGATTTGGAATCAAGTTTAAAATGATATATGGGACTACACTCTAATTACACTAATTTGACTTGTTAGAATGAAATCCAAAATAGATTTAAATGAAGCGGTTTAATTAGGGCAGCTGATTCATAATACTTTCAAGAAGCACTTAAATCTTGTAAGAGGTCATTAAACTGACTCTTGGGACGGCTTCTCTTTTTATCACACTTAGAATCTGTGGGTATCTTCAGTGGCCTAGTTGTAAGCTTGTGCCAAATGTAGTCCTGGAAACTTTCTGCTGTGGCATTTCATCATGATTATTGCCATTTAATTAAGGTAAGTAAGGACAAATACTGTTTTTAGTTTAAATTCTATTCCTCCTCACTTCTGTGTGTCAGAGATTGACGTTAGAGAAGTTGGCTGTTAATATAATTATTGTTCATATGTTGATATCTTTTTTTTTTTTACTTTTTATGCTGAATTGATTTGGACTTACAGAAAAGCTACAAAAATAGTACAGTTTCCACATGTCCCTCATTCAGCTTCCCCTAATGTTACCATCTTATGTTACCACAGCTAACTATCGAAACCAGGAAATTAATGTGTGTACAATACTATTTGCTAAACCACAGTTCTTATTCTGATTTCACCAAGTTTTCCACTAAGGTAATTTTTCTGTTCCAAGATCCTATTTGGAATCTCCAATAGCATTTAGTCGTTATTTGTCCTTCATTCCCTGCAGTAAGTAATATTTCCTCAGTGTTTCCTTGTTTTTCACAATTCTGACACTTTTGAGAATTGACCAGCTAATTTGTTCAGTGTTCCTCAACTTGGATTTGTGACTGACTTCTTTCACTTAGCATGTTTCCAAGGTTTATTGGTGTTGTGGTGTAAATCATTGTTTCATTCCTTTTTATGGAGGAATAATATCTCATTGTATGGCTGCACCATATTTTGTTTGTCCATTCATCAGTCAGTGGACATTTGTTCCCACTTTTTGACTATTAAGAAGAGTGGTGCTATGAACATTTGTGCATTAGTTTTTGTGTGGATATATGTTTTTATTTCTTTTGTTATTATACCTAGGAATGGAATTGCTGGGTCATATGGCAACCATATGTTTAACATTTTTGGGATCCACCAAAAAACTTTTCCAAAGCAGCTGCACCATTTACATTCCCACCAGCAATGGATGAGGCTTCCCATTTCTTCACATCTTGCCAACACTTGCTAGCTGTCTGTTTGATTATGGCTATTCTAGTGGGTAAGATGTCACTTAACTTTTAAGAGTTCTTTCTTTGTATTTGAGAATATTGGCCTTTTGTCTGTGGTATATGCTATGGATATTTTCTTCCAGTCAGTTGTCTTTTGACTTGATTCATTCATTTAAATAAATTTGTATGATAAATTTATTAAAAATTTCATCTTCACCCTTGTGATTTGAGATGCCATCTTTGTCACATACTAAGTTTCCATATGTATTTTGGTCTAATTCTAATTTTATATTCTAATCCACTCGTCATTTTGCCTATTTATTCACCTGTACCACCCTGTTTTAATTATAGTGACATATATATTTTAATTATAGTAGCTCATATATATTAATATCTAGTAGAGTAAGTTCCTTCACATAATTTTTCTTTTTCAGTGTTTTCTTGGTTATTCCTGCATGTTTGTTTTTCTATATGATCTTTAGTGTCAACATATCTAACTCTTTAAAATGGCTTGTTGGGATTTTTACTGGGATTGCATTACATTTACAAATTAACTTAGGGAGAACTTACAGCTTTATAAGGTTCAGTCACCTTATCCAAGAACAGGAGTTGTCTTTCCATTTGTTCAAGTCTGTTTTCATATCTTTCAGGAGTATTTTAACATTTTCCTCATGTAGCACTTGCACTTTTTTTGTTAATCTTAATCCTAAATAATCTTGTTTGTTACTATAGTAAATGAAACTGTCTCTAACATTATGTCTTCTGTTTATTGGTTGTGTATATAAAGGCTATTGATTTTTGTATGTTAATTTCATATCCTGCCACTTTACTGAATTCTTTTATTGTTAAAATTAACTTTAGCATTTATTCATTTTCTGGGGGTTTCCGGGTATACCATCATGTCATTTGCAGATATAAATAGTTTCACTTCTTCTTTACCAATTCTTATGTCTATAGATGTTTAACATCCCTTCTCTGAAATCCTTGGGACTAGAAGTGTTCGGAACTTTGGATTTGTTTTTTTTGAATTTGGAATATTTGCATATATATAAAATAAGATATCTTGGGAATGGAACCCAAGTCTAAACACTAAGTTCATTTATGTTTTTTATACACCTTATACACATAGCCTGAAGGTAATTTTATGAAATATTCTTAATAATTTTGTGAATGAAACAAATTACGTGTACATTGAGCCATCAGAAAGCAAAAGTGTCTCTATCTCAGCCACCCATGTGGGCAATCTGTGGTTGTTTGGCATCACCATCACTCCTGACTCTGAATTTATACACTACTGATAAGCAATCATTTTTTTACACCTATTCACACATAAGTACTTACCAGTAAAAATACGATATACGGTGAGAAAAAAATGTATTCAGGGTGTCTGAGCAGCACAGTAGCATCACCAGAATACCCACATCAGCTGCTAAATAACAGCAAAAACAAATGAAGAAGCTTTCAGTCTCCACCTACAATGCTGTGTTTAGATGAAAAGGTGACTGTACACTGTGTTTTATTTTCTAGGTGAGAAGAAACATCAGAAGCAGCTGAGGGACCAGGAAGGGGGTCCTGTAGGGATGAGGAGGCATTCTGCTGGATGGCTTTTTAAAATGTTTCTCCAGAGTCATCTGCCCCATTAACAACAGTTTTTGTCATAGAAGTCTGTTTTTGATTTTATAAATTGACATGATTTCTCATTCTGTTATGAATACACACTGCTCTAGCTCCTCAGTGAGCCCACTGCACATTTTCACCATGTCCTCTACAGGCACTTTTTCTGCAGTGTAAAAGTGTCATCATCTTCATCATCATGATTATCACAATAACCTTGATTCAGAACCATTTCAGGTATTTCACCATTGGTCAGCAAATAAACAAGCCTCATCAATGTTAAAAACTTCTTCAATATCCATTTCTTCCAGCTGATTGACAAATTCTGAAGGTATTTTTTTTGCATATGTAAGGAGGTCAGACATCATTTTTTTCTCACTTGACATATGGAATCCTTCAAAGTCGTCACCTTGTTCATCATCATCATTGAACATAGTTGCAGCGTTTGTGCCAGGCATGAACAACTGTGTCTTTAGTAGCTGTGTTTCAAGCATTGACAATGGCATATACAGCATTCTTGATGCTAAACGCCCTTGCAAAACTTTCCATACCCATGCCCACTGCCGCTAGCATACTGTTCAAGAAAGTGAGGTTTCTTTGGTTCTTTGTTCTTTTTCGAGACAGGGTTTCGCTCTGTTGCCCAGGCTGGAGTGCAGTGGCACAATTATAGCTCACTGTAACCTTGAACTTCTGGCCTCAAGCAATCCTCCTACCTCAGCCTCCTGAGTAGCTAGGACTACAGGCATGAAACATAAGACCCAGCTTATTTTTAACAGTTTTGTAGAGAGGGGTCTCACAATGTTGCCCAGGTAGGTTCTCAAACTCCTGCTCAAGTGATCCTCCCACTGCAGCCTCCCAAAGTGCTGGGATTACAGGCATAAAGCCACTGTGTCTGGTCAAAGAACTGTTTTTATATTTACTCTTGCAGAAGCATGGTGGCTCATACCTATAAATCCTAGCATTCTGGGAGGCTGAGGTGGGAGGATCTCTTGAGCGCAGGAGTTTGAAACCAGCCTGAACAAGAGTGAGATCTCGTCACTACTAAAAACAGAAAAATTAGCCAGGTGTCCTGGCACGTACCTATCTATAGTCCCAACTGCTCAGGAAGCTGAGGGAGGAGGATCAGCCGAGGAGTTTGAGGTTGCTGTGAGCTATGATGCCACCACTGCACTCTACCTAGGGTGACAAGTGAGACTCTGTCTCAAAAAAAAAAAAAAAGGAAACATATTTACTCTTCATTGATCTAAGGCTATCCTGGTCACACAGTTAAATTAATGAAGTCACATTTGGATGAAAGTATGTAAGTAATAAAGTCACATTTAGGGGAAAGAACATGGCATAAACATTATTCTTGATGAAAGTTTCAGCTGGTGGATGAATAGAACAGTTATCAAGGAATAACAAAATCTTGAGGTGTTTATTCAGTTCAGCCTTCCTGCAGTGAGCATGAGCAGCTAGTACAGAATATTTGTGAAACCAATTAGAAAAGATGTCCCTGGTGATCCATGCCTTTTTGTAAGCATAGTAACAGACTAGTAAGAAATTACTCCTTGAAAACAGCAAACTTTTGCCTAACACAGAAAGTTTACACTTACGTGTGCCTGTTGCATTTGCACATCCCAACACAGTTATTCTGTCCTTGGCATCCTTAATTCTTACAGAGGCTGTCTCTCCAGGTGCAATCTATGTCTTTCTGGGGCAATAACGCCAAAACAGTGATGTTTCCTCGGCATAGATTTGTTCTGATGTCAGATTTTCTTCAGCAATGACCTTGGCACTCTGGTCAATGAATTTCTATGCTGCTTCACGATCAGCATATGCTATCACCATAAATCTTTAAAAATTTAATTCTGTGTCTTCTCTCAATTTCTGCAACCAGCCTGTTGAACATTCATAGTTGCCTTCAATTTTCAGTTCATTGTGATAGGTCTTTGCTTGTTTCATGGCGCATACCATTAAGTGGCGTGTGTTCACTGCAATACTGACAAAGCCACTCTTTCAGTACATGATCAAGATCTTCACTTTTAGCTTTATGAAGTGTTTTCCTATTTTTAATTAACTTCTGTTCACACTTTCTTCATAAAACTTCAACAGTTTATCATTCTGTTTCTTCAGGTTACACATGGTGATCATTTCAACACCGTACTCTTCTATAAGACGTTTCACTCTCACACTGCTGTCCAATTTCTCCAACAGCTTGACTTTCTCTGCTATAGATAAACATGAATGCTTCCTCTTTCTCTTGTCACTGTTACCCATAGGGGTGTCTTTTTGACATTTTCAACAGTATCTTTACAACACAAGAGAAGAGAATAAGCAAAAAAAAAAAAAAAAAACCCCAAAACAACAACAACAACAACAACAACAACAAAAATCCCACAATGAGTGATGCAAGTAGGTCTTGGCCCCCTGTGGGACATTATGGGGAATTTACCATTGGTGCTTCTGGCCTGCACAAGTGCCATTTTATTACTCTTGTGGGCGTGCTTGTGTGTGGGAACCTGGGCATGCACAGAAAAGATACATCACAGCCCAAGGCGGCTGGCAGGGTCTTCTTTCCCTTGGGGATGCTGAATAAACTGTATGTTGTGTGCCTGCATTTTGACTGCAAACTATCACATGGGGTCAGGTATGGAATTTTCCATGTGTGGTATCATGTCAGTGCTCATAAAGTTTCAGATTTTGGAGCATTTCAGATTTTGGAGTTTCAGATTAGGCATGCTCAACCTATAATTGATTTCTCTCATCTAATCATATTGGTTAATATCTCCAGTACAATGTTGAATAATAGTGAATGATGAGCAGCCTTGTCTTATTGCCAATTTTAGAAGAATTGCGTATAATGATTTCCCATTAAATAAGAAACTACTTTTAGGAATAAGATATATACATATTATGAGACCGACGCACTGCCTACTGCACTAAGGAGGCAACCAGATGTACACATATTCAATTATGTTAAGAAAATATTCTTTAATTTCTGAGGGTTTTAATTAATTAATTTATTTTTATTTCAGCATATTATGGGGGTACAAAAGTTTAGATTACGTATATTGCCCTTGCTCCCCACCCTGAATCAAAGCTTCAACCATGTCCATCCCCTAGACTGTGCGCATCACGCTCATTATGTATGTATACACCCATCCCCTCCCCCCCCCACATCTACCCGACACCCAATTAATGTTATTCCTAAATGTGCTCTTAGGTGATGATCAGTGAAACCAATTTGATGGTGAGTACATGTGGTGCTTATTTTTCCATTGTTGGGATACTTCACTTAGTAGAACAGGTTCCAGATCTATCCAGGAAAATACAAGAGGTGCTATATCACCATTGTTTCTTATAGCTGAGTAGTACTCCATGGTATACATATACCACATTTTATTAATCCACTTATGGATTGATGGGCACTTGGGTTGTTTCCACATCTTTGCAATTGTGAATTGTGCTGCTATAAATATTCGAATATCTGAGAGTTTTTATTACAAATGTGTGTTGTTTTTTTCAAAGTCTTTCTCAGCTTCTATGGATAATATCTTTTTTATTAAATTTATTAATATGGCATATGATATTGATTTCTGAATATTAAATCAGTCATGTATTTCTGGGATAAATCCCACTTGGTCATGATGGGATTTTCTTAATGGGGTATTGAGTTATTTTTGCATCAATCTTTATGAGTGATACTGACCAATAGTTTTCTTTCTTTATACTATATCTATTTTAGATATCAGTGTCATACTTGCTTCATAAAAAGAATTATGAAGTTCCTCTTCCTTTTTAGTGCTCTGGATTGGTAGAATTCCCTTGTGAAATTATCTGGACCATGGTGCTTTTCCTTGGAGTAGTTACTTAATAACTTCCTCTCTTTCTTCTATGGAAATTGATGTCTTTAAGTTTTCTAACACTAATGGGTTCAATTTTGCTAATCTGAATTTCCCTAGGAAATTATCAATTTGCTCTAGGTTTTCAAATTTATTTGCAAAGAAGTCTGCAAAGTAGTCTTTTATGGTTTTTTAAAAATGTCTTGTCTCAACAGTTATTTCCCCCTTGTCAATATTCATTTAAAGTGTGTTTTAATAGAAACCTAATATGATGGGTAAATAAATGAAAGACTTTCTTCTTTTTCTTGGTATAGAGATTCTATATTATTTGAATCTTTTGCAGTGTAAACATGCATTTATTATATAACTTTTTAAGAAAAACAATATGGACAAAAGAATAAGGCCCTAAAGAGGACACACACACAATACACACACAGACACACAGACACACACACATGCACAAAGGGGTGGTCTCTAATTGATAGATGTCTACTAAATGGGGCCTATGGCTCAGTCAGTCCCCTTAGAATTAGCATGTCAAGATACAATTTGAGTCAGTCAATTCTTTTAAAAATTAAATTTGTATCTGAAGCACATTTTGGGAATTATGTATCATTAGTTAGATGAAAACATTTTTAGTGTGCACGCTATCCTTTGTCCCCCCAACTGCATGGAAAACGTCTCTGGGAGCTTAGACAAAGACCTCTCCCAGAACCCTGGCAACGTCCCCTGTTATATTAGGAGCTCAAAAGTTGGTGACTGATTATTATTTTGATGTAATCATAACTGCTTATGTTTTCATGATGCTTTTCAGGCATACAGAGCACTTCTACGTGTTTGTTATTTGACTCTCACAACATCTCTGTCAGGTAGAGTTGGCAAGGTCTATGCATTTATAGCTAAAGAAAAAAATCTCAAAGAGATTAAATGGCTTTGCTTAGACTATGCCTCACATGGGGTGGAGCTAGGACTGGCGCCAAGTCCGCTGCACTTCACTTTATGCCATTGTGCTCACCAGAGCCTGAACTTCTCCTGAGACATGTTTTAATGGTATGTCCCATCACGGTGTTTGATAAATGATAGCATCAATAGCAGAGATGTTATGTAGGCAAAAACAATTTAGAGATTGCATTTTTAAATGCTCACTCAGCCTTAAGAGGGTAATTATATAATGAATTTGGGAAACCCAGCCACTTTCAAAGACTTACTATGATGGCAGAAATGATCTTTGTTGCTGAGCAAAACAATTAAGTACACTGCATTGTTCAGCATTGCTATTTAGCTGAAAGCAAGAGTTTTTAGATATTCCATCCCCCATTCATTCAACAAATATTTGTTAAGTGCCAATTCCATGCCAGCCACTGTTCTCTGCACTGGGAATATAGCAGTGAGCAAAACAGTCCCTGCCCTCAGGAGCTCACACTCTGGTGGAGGGGCCAGCGCACTAGTGAGTGAATATACACAGTAACAGTGTTATGGAGAAAGGAGAAGTGGAAAATGGGGCAGAGAGGCTGCTTTGAATAGGCTGGTCAGGGAAGGTCTATCTAATCAGGAGACATCTGAGCAAGGACTTAAAAGAACCTAGGGAGTGAGCCATATTGGGGAAACATGGCTCCCAGCTGAGCAAACAGCAGGTAGAAAGGCCCTGGGGCAGGAGAGAGAAAATTCTCTCTGTCATTCTTAAAAGTGTAGAAGGGAGAACAAATTCTCTCATTCCCAAATGATCCACAGGAGGGCCAATAGATCTCAACTTTTTTCCCCAAGATTGGAGTTAGTGAGAAGAGTGTCTTGTATTTACATGATTACTTTTATTTAAAATAACATTTCTAATATATAGTAAAACATACTATGCCTCTGTTGCCTAAACAATGTCAAATATTTTTTTAAAAAAAATACAGGCAATCCCCTGGTTACAGACAACCCGACTTATGGCATTCCACACTTATAAATGGGCTCCCAAGGCTGCCCATGAGGATGATTTATAACTAAATAATTACTAATTCAGAACTAGTTCCTTCCACACATAAACAAACCTGCATGGCCTAAGCAGTTCATTGGCACAGCATCTTTGTGCTAGCAGCTAGTCCCACAGACAGAGAAACAGCTGAAGGGAACACAAGAACACAAAGAACAGATGATTCTTGGCTGACCATTAGTCTTCAGCCCCTCTGGAGGGAGAACTGGTATGGCGTGTCCCAAAGCCCCCAACATGAATCACATTATTGGATTGCCTCATGGTCCAAAGCCCATCAGACACCCACCTCCTAGGCAGGTAAAGACACTCTTATAAGGCAGGAGAGTCCAGGGACCCTGAGATTCCCTCCCAGTAGCTGAAGGCAAAGACCAGACATCTCTTCAAGGCGCAGTTAGTTCTCTGCCACTCACTGCCCCACCTGCACTATGGGACGCATGGCAGGAGGCCGGGCCTTGGGGTTGGCCTGAGCTTGCTTGCCCTGTGTAGTGGCCATGAGGCCGTCTATAAATATCCTGGTTTTGCTGTCCTTCTGGGCACATGCTGGGATTCTGCTTCCTTAGACCCTTGGAAGACAGGTGCAGCCTGATGACTTGCTGAGTTGAGGAGAGGTAAGAGGAAGTGATGAGAAGGCAGAAGCTTCAGAAGTCGATGCGGGATTCCCTGCGTACCCTTTCCTACCTCAGGGCCTGTGGAAACACGTTGAGATGAAGGCTCCATCAGCCTGGGTCCCTGAGCGCCTATGAACAAGTGCCCCACCCCAGTCCTTGCTGGACTTGCCGGGTAAGTGAGAAATAATCCTTTGTTGTGTTAAGCTGCTGAGATTTGGGGATCTTTATGTTACCACAGCATATCTTGGTCTATCCCGATATTACACCAATGGTGATCTTGGGCAACTTATTTAGCTTCCCTCTTCCTCAGTTTTCTTACCTGTAAAATGGAGACAATAGTACCTATCTCTTGAGACTAGAGCAAGAGTATAAGTGTTACACATTGTATTAGTTTGCTAGAGATGTCATAACAAAGTACTACAGACTTGGTGGCTTGAACAATTTATTTTCTTACAATTCTGGAGGCTGGGAGTCCAAGATCAAGGTGTTGGCAGGATTGGTTTCTTCTGAGGCCTCTCTCCTTGGCTTGCAGGTGGCTATGTTCTCCCTCCGTCTTCACATAATCTTCCCTTTGTGTATGTTTGTGTCCTAATCTCCACTTTTTATAAGGACAACAGTCATATTGGATTGGGGTTCCCTCTAATGACCTTATTTTAACTTAATTACCTCTTTAAAGGCCCTGTCTCTATATATAGTTGCATTTTGACTGGGGGTTAGGATGTCAACATATGAATTTTATGGGGACACAATTCAGCCCATAATACACATGGAAAACTTTTATAGTAGAATGGTACATGGCACATAGTACATGTTCAATAAGGTTAGCTATTATTATTACTATCACAATTTTTTTTATATACTGTCAAGAAAATAGAGCCAAGACATAGTTTTACCTGAAGAAAGTAGATAAACAATATGTTTGATATTATCCCTGGCAAATTAATAAATAATAAACAAATAATCATGTATGCTTAGGGATAAAGAATTCTAAAAATAATATGCCAATCTGAAAGGGTTATATACTGTACTAGACCAATTATATGACATTCTGGAAAAAGTAAAACTGGAGACAGTAAAATGATCAGTAGTTGCCGGGTGTTGGGGGGAAGGGAGGGACGAACAGGCAGAGCACAGAGGATTTTTAGGCAGTGAAACTACTCTGTATGATACTGTAATGGTGGACACATGTTGTTACACCTTTGCTCAAACCTACAGAATGTACAACACCAAGCTGTTGCCCTAATAGAAACTATGGACTTTGGGTAATAATGATATATCAGTGTGTGTTTGTTGATTGTACCAAATGTGTCGTTCTGGTGGTGGATGTTGACAGTGGGGAGGCTGAGTGTGTGGCGGCAGGGAGCACACGGAACCCTCTGCACTTTCTGCTCCATTTTGCTGTGTACCTGAAATTGCTCTAAAAAATAGTCTATTAACATTTTTAAAAATACAAAACAAATAACATGCCAAACGGTTAATAATGATTTGGGGGGGAGGAGCACATTATGAGGATTTTTGTGTCACGTATTTTGATGATGTTTGAGGGTCTTTGTGCGTGCATGTGTGTGTGTGTGTGTGTGTGTGTGTGTCTAAATTTGTAATCAGGAAAAATATACAAGAAAACAAAAGTAAAGGATGGCCAGGTCCTCTGGGAACCAATAATCAAAGACAAAGGTGGGTGGTCTACACCCTGTACTTCTGCCTGATACTGGGCCTAACACACACCTGATGCCCAGTAAAGGTTGGTGAAATCTTCACTGCCTGTGAATGGCCTCAGCCAGAGTAATGTCTCTAAGAGATGCTCCACGAGGGAAGGGCCCATCCCCTTAGCAGCAACCACTGCCCCCTCACTAGTAACACCTAGTTAGATCGAGAACACCACAAAGAGAACGATGCCTTTGAGGACAAAGACTTACGAGAGAGCCTCTGTATGTGTGAAGAGGTGTTCAGATGCCCATGGGAAGGGTCACTGGAGGAAGGCCAGCCACCAGGGCCAGAACAAATAGGGAAGGACTTCTTTAGGGGCCGTCAGAGACCACAGGGCATGGTGAGGTCTTCTGAGCCAACACAGAAGATAGCAAGCCTACTGGGTCTTTCCCCGTTAGACTAATTATATTTTTTTCTAAAACATGGCTGTGCTTTGGGCTTAGGCTTGGGGAATCTGGTGTCACATTCCAGCTTTACTACTGGTGATCTCTGTGACCTCAGACAAATTGTTTAGGCTTTTAACCATGGTTTCCTTGTGTCCAAAATGGTGGCAATAACATCTATCTTTCAGGATCCTTGTGAGGAGAGCCTGGCACGCTGTGGGTGCTTAGCTGGTAAGTGGATTGAGGTATGTCTTCAAGAAGTGAGCCCCAGTAGGCTGAATTTGAGGGATTTCTGGGTAGGAGCTGGGGTGGGGGTGAAGAGGGCAAAGAAGGGTAAGACAAGGCTTTTATGCAGAAAACAGGGCCTTCTAGAGGTTTTGCTTCTGTTTACAAACATCTATAAATGTTTCTAATATGACAATACAAATTTAAAAATATTTCCAAGGGTGAAAAATAGGCTCCTCAGGCACCAAATAAAGAAGGAATTGAAAGAGCTATGATGGTGCTGGGGGCGGCAGGGTGGGGGTGTGTCACCCTGGGAGAGGCCCAGATGGCTATGAGCTCAGGCTTTGATGACCACCCAGAGATGGGAGATGAAGTCTGGGGCCTATGAAGACTTCTTAAATAGATATTCTTCCTGGTAGCTACAGTGATTCTTAAGAAAGCAACTGTGGCCAACTCCAGACAAGGCCCTGGGCCATCTCTAAATAACCAGGCAGCAGTTGATTTCTACATTTTCCCCAGCCAACTTTAGCCCAGGACTTACTTTGATTAACACAAGAATGGGATGCAAATCTCCTCATGTCCCTCTCTTCAATACTGAAAATCATTCAAGGGTAAGAATATATATGCCTAGGGTCACTCATAGCAACATTGTTGAGAATGGTGAAAAATGAGAAACACCAAAATGTACACTTATAGGAAACTGGTTAAATGCATTATAATGTACAAGTTATTAAAGCATTGCCTCGCAGCTCCAAATTCACCCTTCATTGCCTGCTCTGTGAAAATGGATCTGGCCCTTTTAAGTAGTTTTCCTTTGCCAGCAGCAGGGATGTTAAGCACTGTCAGTAGAGGGAGCTTTTCTCTTTCTATTCTGGGGTGACTTGCTCACCAGGCTCCTGAAGAACACACTTTTTTCTCCACTGCCTGGCCCCAAGTGGTTTTTCTTTCTGCTGCCTGCTAGGCTTCTGCTTTTTCCAGCGGCAAGACAGCCAGGAAACCCAGAATGCACGGACCTGTGCTCCAGCCAAGGAATCTCTGTCCCTCTCTGGTGGTCAGGCTACCTTTTCCAATCATGTGCCTAGGTCCTAGGCTGATCACCTCAAACATACCAGCTGCTAGGAAAAGGTAAGCTGTTCAGCCGCAAATGATGATCAGGCTTCATCAGTTGTTATCGACAGATCCAACGGCTGACTTTGTATTTTTACTTTAGCTCAGTGCTTCTCAAATTTTACTGTGTATAGGCATCTCCTAGGAATACTGTGAAGTGTAGATTCTGATCCGGTGGCTTTTGGGTGGGCCTAAAACTCTGCATTTCTAGAATGCTCTCAGATGATGTGGAAGTTGCTGGTCCACAGACCATCCTTAGAGAAGTGAGGTGTTAACTTATTAACTTTGAGACTATGTACTTGCTTCATTCGTTTGTTGTGGGAAGCTTAATTTGAATGCACTTATCAACCTTGGAATAGCTAAACTGGAACGATATCTTCATTGATCTTATAATTGATTCAACTGGCATAAAAGACAGATCAGATCCTCTTAGAGTTAGGAAAAATAGTTCTGTTCTTGCATATATTATACAAGTAAAAACAATTATAAAATAGTGTGATTTTTTTTTTACTTTTCTCAATTGACTTAATTTTTGTTTTCCCTGCAACCATATGAGGAACACAAGACAGATTATAATCATCCTAATTTTAGAGAGGAGAAACAGTAAGCAAAGAGCAGTAATCCAGTGGTAAACAGAGTAGATGGAATGCAGCTCTTTGGCAATTAACAAGAACTTACATCCTTTACAGCCTGGGTTGGCCCCTCCACCTTGGTCCTCACCCAGGTGATGCTCTCTGCATGTAATTGAAAGCAATGAAGCTACATGTTTTCAAACTCTCAATTGACTGTTCTGTGAATTTCAAGTCAATATGGAAGACTTTAGTGTATTTTATTATTCCTAATGGAACTCCTCTATTAAGTAACTCAAGGTAATTTACATTTTGTATACAGTAAGCTTCACTGAATTTCCATTGTTGGTAATAAATTACCACTGGAATGTATATAATAACCACAGAAGGGCTGATGGTATTATTTAGCATCCACACTTCACTGCTTTTTTGATGTGCTTTATTTCCGTATGCCATATGGATATGTGCGTGTGTGTGTGTGTGTGTGTGTGTGTGTTTCTGTTTGGTATTATAATTACTACAGATTGTTTTCATATCTCAGATTATTAGAAAGATCAGTCTATTAAACTGACCACATTAAACACAATGTTGTTAATAACTCATGCTAATGTGGTAGAATTGTATTTTAGGAATGCATTTAAGGATGCAGTCTCCCAGCAGGAAAATGGTCAGTAAAAAATATGAGGTTGCTTAATAAGTTACCATCAGTAAATTCTACAGTAATCAACAGCCCCATAAAAAACTAATACCAGCTGATACCAGCTAGACACTACTCATCTCTGTTTCAGTGGTTCTAAAGGTGTTCTTAATCCTGAAACAACCACAATTGGTTCATTTACAACTGCTTCGGGCATTTGTGATTTGGAAATTAGGATGCAGTGCTCACGGGGTATGCTTTAAGGACTTGCAGTAGTTGGCTATCTTAGAAGAAAAATAGGAAGAAGATAGGGGAGTGGGCTGACTCCAGATGTCCAGTAGGAAGATGACAGGCTGTTCTCTCAATGGTTCCTTGATGTTGTGGTTTGGTGATGAGCAGCTTAAAAGATGCCAGAGACAACTTTGTTCAGAGCAGTGCTTCTCAGTGTGCTGTCTGGTGCATGTGGTGATTCTGGTGTATAAAGAATCTTTGGAAATTTCTTAACCTCATGATGACAAAGACCCTTTACGACTCTACCTACGCTTAAGCCTGATTCAAAATGATGATGATTATACTGATAACATTGATAGTAACAATGACTTTTATTTAGGATTTACTCTGTGCCAGGCACTGTGCTGAACACTTCATATGTATTAGCTCATCAGTCTTCACCATAACTCTCTGAGGTAGGGACCATTATTCTTTCCATTTTATAGATAAGAAAACTGAGGCACAGAAATAAGGAGCGTGTCCAAAGTCACAAAGTTACTGAATGGCAGAATCAGGACTCAAACCTTGGTCTGACTCCAAAGTGCATGCTTTTGTTTCTGTTTTTTTAAATTGTGGTAAAACACACATAAAATTTACTGTTTTTACCATTTTAAATTGTACAATTGAGTGGCATTTAGTGAATTCACAATTTTGTGCCACCATCACTACTATCTAGTTCCAGAACATTTTTAGTGCCCCCAAAGAAAACCCCCATGCCCATTAAGTTCTCCCTACCCCCACCCTGGCAACCACTAACCTGCTTTCTGTCTCTTTGGATCTTGGACATTTCATATACATGGAATCATACAATATGTGGCCTTTTGTGTCTGGCTTCTTTCACTTAGAACCATGTTTTCAAGGTTTGTTATAACACGTACTTGATTCCTTTTTATGGCCAAATAATAATCCATTGTATCACATTTTATTTATCCATTCGTCAGGTGATGTATATTTGAGTCATTTCTGCCTTTCGGCTATTGTGAATAGTGCTGCTATGAACACTTATGTACAAGTTTTTGTTTGAACATCTGCCTTTAATTCTTCTGGGTAGAAAATACAGGCATTAATCTTTGCTAACTCAAATATCTTAAATTCTTCAGTCATTCAACAAATATTCACGGAAAACCTACTGCACAGCTGCCTAGCATGCCAAGCACTGGGAATACAAATTGCAATAAATAAGACAGGCATCATCCCTGTCCTCCTCAGGAATGACAGAAAATTGAATAAGTGACTAAAACACAGACCTTGCGGCATTTAAGATTAAGAATGCCTTTTCTATTTGCTACTAAAGGAAAGTAACAGCTGGTGATGAAGCACCTGAGCAAGATGCTCTAACAGAATGCTTTTGGATGCAAGAAACACACACAGAGTAGCTTAAACAATAATGGCATTTATCATCTCACGTAATAAGAAGTCTGAGATAGGGAGGTTCCCAAGTGGGTTAATTTGGCAGCTCAACAACATCAAAGTTCTAGGTCTTCTCCATCTGTCTGCTCTGTCATTCTCATGGCCACAATAAGGAGCAGCAACTCCAGGCACCATGTCCTCCTCACACAACAAGGACCAAAGAACAGAAGTGAGGAGATCCTTCTCAATCCCTTTTTAGGTGCAAGAAAAATTTTCCCAGAATACTTTTGCCCAGATCAGTTCTGCCTGATTTGCTCCACAGCCTATTCCTACACTAATCACTGGCAAGGGAATGGAATTAGGTACAATGAATGATTTAAGATTAATCAAGTTTGTGGCTTCCCCTGGGGCATACAGCCACCTCACGCCTGAACAAAATACAGGTTCTGGAAAAATGTACGAGAGGGAATAGGCTGCCTATAGGATAGGCTGCCAAGACTGTCTGCACTGGCGCCCAAGCAAGATTTCCTGGAGGAAATCCAGTCCAGCGTTCTCCTCTGACCTGCAGGCCTCAACTGAATATCTCAAAAGAAAAAAAAAAAAAAAAACCAAAACAAAAACCTAACTCAAACCTCAACATGTTCAAGATTGAACTCATGATTCTCTTAAACGTGGTCTCTTCCAGTGCCCTATTTCTTTGTGACTAAGCACTGCCATTCAGATGCCTGAGCCAGAAAACCAGGGGTCATTATACCTTCTTCTTCCTCATCACCCCCACCTAGTGCATCACCAACTCCTGGAATCTGTTCACTCTCTTCACCTCCACTGCCACCATCCTAATCCAAGTCACTATCATCAACTCTTCCTTGGAGTTTTGCAACAGTCTTCTGCTTAGTCTCTCTGCATCTATTTTGATCTTTCTCCAGACTATTCCTTCATAATGCAGGTAGAGTGTCCTTTTCAAACACAAGTCTGCTCATGCTTAAAACTGGTTTCCCACTGCTCCTAGGATAAAGACCAAATAGGGCCCTCCCCAACTCTTTGCATTCCAATTACACTGCTTTTCCTCCAGCTCCAATGGGTTGTGTTTCATCCCACCTCAAGACTTCTGCGCCTTCCTTCCTCCTGCCCCTTTTCACCCTTCTTTCTCAGCTTAACTGTCACTTCCTAATTAGGGCAGGTCCGTCTGCTGTAGGCTTCTAGAGAACTCTGTGCTTTTTCTTCAGGACACTTTTTCTCAGTCTGCAGAATAAGGTCCATAAAAACACGGAGGTAGTACCTCCTACAACATAACGCCTGGCACAGTTAAGTGCTCATCATATGGCTGTTGAATGGCTAATTGTATTAACTATATATAAGTTGCAAAGAAGAGTGGTCGATAACGAATATGGACCCAGCCGAAGAACCCACAGAATGGCCGTGACCCACCCGTAAGTCCGAGCTGCCTGGACCACTAGTTTCTCCAGCCAGTAGCTCCGCCCCGTGGGCCCTGCCCCCGCCGGCTGAGTCGGAGGGGGAGCGGCACAGAGGTCGCGTGACGTAGCAGCAGCAGCCCGGTGATTGGCCCTGCAGGCGTGCCGCTAGGACAAGGGGCGTACCCACGCGCGCTGATTGGCTGTCTGGCGTGGCTGGGAGGGCGGCGGCAGCGGCGGCTGCGGCGGCGGCGCGGGGGCGGGTGCCGGGAGGGACCGGACCGGGTCTGGCAGGGAGGGCGGCGGCGGAGGCGGGCAGGATGGGTCCTCGCCGCCGGCTTTGCTGAGACTCGCTCGCGTGGGCTGCCCGCGGCGGGCCCGCAGTGGCCGCGGCGGCATGAAGGGCGCTTTGGGGAGTCCCGTGGCCGCGGCCGCCGCCGGCTCCGCGATGCAGGAGAGTTTCGGCTGCGTTGTGGCCAACCGCTTCCACCAGCTGCTGGACGACGAGTCGGACCCGTTCGACATCCTGCGCGAGGCCGAGCGCCGGCGCCAGCAGCAGCTGCAGCGCAAGAGGCGCGACGAGGCGGCGGCGGCCGGGGCCAACAGCCGCGGCGGCAGGAGCCCAGCCGGGGCCTCGGGCTACAGACCCGGCACCGGCGGCTGCCGGAGGGAGTCCCAGAAGGAGCGCAAGAGCCTCCCGGCTCCCGGCGCCCAGCAGCCGGACAGCCCCGGGGGCGGCCCGCAGCCGCCCGGTACGCACGTCCCGCCCGGCACCCGGGCGCCCGGGGTGGGAGAGGGACGAGAATGAGGTCACGGAGGTCACCCCTCCCCAGCCGCCCCGACTCCCACTGTGAGGCCCGGGTCACTGGAACCGATTCCAGAAAGGGGAGGGGGCTCTGGGAAGAGTTGGAGAGTTGAGGGTGCTTGTGGCCGCGAAGGTAGAAAAGAGGGGCGGGGGCTCACACCCCTTCTGGCCTTTCCCATTCATTCCTGGGGGTCCGGGGGAGAGTGCAGGCTTGGAGCTAGAGGGGGGTCTCAGAACCCTGGAACTGAGCCTTTACGACAAGTTGGCCAAAGTTGAGGGATATTGCTGGGGTGGCATGCGGGGACAGAAACCGAGGTCGCTACCGCGGGGCTCCCAGATCTGGAGCTGGCAGGACCTTCTCCATCCTCCGGCCCAACCTCTGCAAGATTCAGGTCGGGAGGCGGACGGAGAAGCGTGATGGGAAAGAGGGAGGGCGCCGCCGGCCTCCGCGGGTGGTGGCGAGAGCCCGGGCGGCGCAGAGAATCGCGCCGGGGTCCGGGCTCGGGGCCTCTGTGACGGAGGGAAGGCCTGGGCGAGCGCGGGGCGGCCCGTGACGTCAGGGCCCGTGCGGGGCGCCTTCGTCCCTTCTTCGTACCGGAGCTTCCAGTAGTCAGCCGGCGTCGTATTTCAGTACACCGGCCTGTGATGATGGCTTGTGTAACTTGTAATTAACTCAAGGCTGCTTTTAGGGAAAACGTTTTTAACCTTTCCAACGAGAATATTCAAAGTTCCCCACGCCCTGTTTGGCAAGAACGGCCTATGCACCGCTCGGTGCATGCTCTCTGCATACAGGGAACGTGCTTCAGAGTTCATTTCTCTCACCTGAAGTGCGTCAGTGGCATAGTCAGCAACACCCCACCTGTGTTTCTTCTGTTTTCCTGAAATAAGGCAGGAGCCTTAAGGTTTGCGGAGTGTTAGATGATTATTACCATGTATAGTTTGACCACTCCAGCCAACGTTTGGCAGTGTATTCAACTCGGCTTTATTGGCTTGTTCCTTGCTTGATAGAAATTGTGCATCTCAGCCCCGAGAAAACACCGCCTGGTTTAAGTATTGGGGCTTTGACGTGTGCAACTAGGTAAGGTTTACCTTTATTTGTGAAAAGTTAAATCCAGAGTCGTTACTTGAGAATCAAAAAATCAAGTCATCACACAAAGATGTTAAAAATGATAAAAAATGCTATTGGCTATCTCAAGACCCCTGGTAAGCAGTACATTTATGAGCCTATCTAAACAGACTTGAGATACTTAAATTTTATATTATTTTCTTTGTTTTTCTCTTAAATTTGTTTAGATAAATATGCTAATAAAAGAATTGGGGAAGACTAAGCTTTTCTTCCTTTATTTTTTAACAAATGAAACTATGTACTCTATCCTTTAGAAGAGTGTGAAACTGCAGTTAGTGCTGTTAATATATTGATTTTTAGCCTTTTAAAAAATTAAAAATGTCATGTATTTTTGCTATAAATTTTAAGCAATTCTGAATTGTGTGAGGTAAAATGATCCTTTATTTTTCCTGCTGTTAACACGTTGTGTTTATACACATAAATGTCCAGAGCTATTTTTTTTCTAAACTTGTATAAACTGGGCTTCAACCTGATTTTCGCACTTGACATTGTAGTCTGGTATGCATGTAACTTTTTTTTTTTTTGGTCAGTTCCCAGTCCAGGTGATCTGGCTTTTGAAATTTGTATTAAAGATACTTAGTTGATTTTCTAGTTAGAATGGAAATTTTGTCATTGTAGTTCTTCTTCAAGTATGTGTTATTTCAGGAGCAGACAGCTCATTATTTTCCATTTATGTAGTTACATACTAAATTTATCTGTAATGGGTATTAGCTGCTTTCTCAAGGTTTTGTAGTCCTAATTGATATGAAGGACTGTACTTTTCTAACACTCAAAAATTTAAATTTAGTTAGAATTCTATATGCAAATGCTTAGTGTAGACAAAGACATGTTTGACATATAATAGAAGCATTAATGCCAGAAGAAAGTGGAAATCATAAGATTTGCCCATGGTAACATAGGTTTTTAATGTCTATCTAATGATATAAGTAAACCCTTGGGTGGTGACCCTTGCACAATAAATTCATTCTTGAAGTCATTAGAGGCTGTTTCAGCTTTGCTTTTCTGGCCGTTCAGAGCTTTGGTCTTTTAGCCAAACCTCAACTTTATTTTGTAGCAAATCTTACTATAAATTTTATTGTATTCTGTTTCTTCATATGGGCTTAGTTTAGATCAGTGACCACGCTGCATGTGCCAGCCTTTTATTGGAAAGGGCTAGTGAAATGCAGTGTTTGCATTCTCCAGTTGGAGCTGCTGAACCAGCACAGAAAAACAAGCTAGGTTCAGTTGCAGTCTTGATCTCTTAGTACTAAATCATGGGGAAAAAACTGGACACTAATTATCTTTGGGGGCGGGGGGGGGGTTTGAGGGAAGAATGAAATGTTTGCAGGGTATTTATAACTAATAAATAGGGAACCTTACTTAACAGTTTTCAATTTATACACAGAAACTGTGGAAGAGGCCTTAATATAAAGTACAATATATGTCATATTTTAAGTTTTGAATGGTGAATTCCAAATTTAATTGGTACAATTAAAAAATAACTTGGAGGAAGCAGAAAGGTGGGATAAGCACCTAAGTAATTCTGTAGTTCAGTGAAGATAATAAAAGATTTATTTATTTATTTTAAAAGATTTTTTTTAAAACTACAGGTTGCAAACAGGAAATCGAAGCTGTATTAACATTCTTTTTACACTGAGGTAAAAGTATGGAAAAGTGTTGTTACTGTTGATAAATTTCCTGATGACTGTTATGTCATGATCTATTATAATTTTCAACTTTTTAGATAATTAACTTTCATAATAATTTTTTCTACCTTATATTTTGAATACCTCTTAATTTTTATCTCTTAGTGTTATATGTGTCCACACATCTGACACTGCATATTCCTGGGCACCTGGGCACAAGTGTCAGTCACTGTCTTGATGCTCTATTTATGATAACATCTTTCCCATATCCTAAACATATCACAAACTCAGATTGTGACCTCAGTATAGGATACAAATTGGATTTAAATATCTCTAGGTTATGGGACATTAAAATTATGATCAAATTAACTTAGATCTGTTGTGCAACTTTTTGAACTTGAAAAAAATACTTTATGTCAGCAAGGAATAAATAGTGATGTCATAAACATGATTTTTGCTTTAAAGTACCAGTTAACATTTACCTGTACCCAGATTATAAAGTTCAGGTAGGGAATATTAAGTGGGAAAATAGAAAAATGCATATGTACATATATCCCTTAAGAGTTATGTGTATCTGTCTAAGTGGGAGAGGGATCTAGCAGTTAAAAAATATACCCACTAATTTGAATGAATTTAAAATTTTATAGCTATACAACTAATGTGGAGGATAATTTATGCTAAGAAAAATTGAAGCTACCATAGTAAAAATGGCACCTAATGTTTGAGAGAAGATCTTTTTAAGATTATACCAAAAATATAGACATTTTTGGAAGATTATTTAAGAAGTGACAAATTCTCCACAACATATTTACCAAATATTAGATGGTTTCAAACAGCCTTTGCTTAAAATTTTTCAAACATCAAATAAAACTAGAGGGGAGTAAATGAAGTGAGAGGAAAAAGAGGAAAAAAACTGCAGTGGTCCCAGCACCTTGTCCTGCCCCAGCTGTGTGCTGGACTCTCAGTGGACAAAAGAGATTCCCTCTTTAAGTACTGACTGGCCCTTGGGTGAGTTGGCAAATAGCAGTTTGGGCTCATATGTGAGAAGTATGATTGCAAATGTATAAATCCCATCAAAGAGCAGGAAAATCTGTTTTCAAAATAAAACAACATACACTACAAACTGTTTTAAAAAAACACCTTGGTAGCTGAAGATAAAGCCATAAGTGCCCTCGTTTTATGTGTGGTTGAGTTTCTGAAAGTATAATCTGAAATGCAGGGTATGTATTTAATTTTCTATATATACCATGTTTTGGTACAGCTACTTTTATGAAATATAGTTTAGTAAAATATATCCATGGCTGTCACAGTTATTGGGAGATGCCTGTAATTATAGGTGAGCTTGTATATTAATAGTTTGTCTTACCGTACTTTCTAGGACATCGGGGAAACATAATAATAAAGTTTTATTAAAAAACTCTGGGTAGTAGTAGTATCAGCAACTTTTTTCTTCTCTGCAATTTTCCAAACTTCCCAAATTTTCCTATGACGCTTATTTCTAGGAGAGTGAAATTTCAAAGTACCTGTAAAGTGTAACACCATGCTGTTCCAGACATTGTGTTCCAGCTCTCTGCTTTGATTTTCCACTGGCAGGCCAGAAGCGAACTCCCAGAAGAGGGGAGCAGCAAGGATGGAATGATAACCGGGGCACAGAGGTGACACTTGACAGAGCCGAGCGGAGACCCTACAGGGAATATCGACCCTATGAGACTGAGAGGCAGGCGGACTTTACAGCTGAGAAGTTCACAGATGAAAAGTATGTGCTGCAGTCAGTCCACAGCTGCCAGGGTGGGGAGAACCAGAAGGGTTTTCAGAAAACTAATAACCTTTTTGACCTTTTCATGGTGCCATTGCTAGGAATGTTTTGCCAATGTAAGTAGCAGATCGTATTGCCTTAGGTGACACATGAAGGATCTTCCATTTATCTCATAGGTGACCTTATGTCTTGGTTCAGGAAATGATTGTACAATTAAAAATGTTTATTGGTAACTATGCAAAGCACTCTTGTAAAAAAAAAAAAAAACTATACAAGAGTGTGTTGAACTGGTTAAATTTTCTTTTGAGGTTCTAGACTGGGGATATAATTTGAGGTTAAGGACATAATCATAGTTTTGATTTAGCATAACCAATTTGAACTAACTGGATTGAAACAAATTCCTAGCTCCATGATCAGTTCAACAGGCTAACATGATAAAATTTGAAGAGAAACCTGATATGATGTGTAATACCAATTTCTGGCTTGGCATACCTTCCCTAGAAAGTACTCTGATATGGAAGATGGTCTTGGGCAGGTGCAGTCTTATGTCACTCTTGAGTAATATAGCAACAGAAAGGTAGTATATGTGTCTTATGCTTGGCACTAGCAAGATGGGTGCTTGTTGCCTAAAGCTTTTGTTTGATCTATATACCTGTATAGCACAGACCTGAGGTTAAACAGAAACAACTAATGAATCACATTTCAAGGAAGATAAAGGCTAAGAGAAAACTAAAGTAATGTACAGTTTAAATGTCAAGGGAGCCATTATTCTCAAAGTCTTTCACTAATTCCATTTAGGATCCTGGCTATAAGTTTTAACCAAAGAACATGATTTTGTAGAGTCTATTAAAAGCAAACCAAAAGAAAAAAAAAATTCCAGAGCTCAGTCTGAGAGGGCTAAGCAGATCTACAGATCTGTTCACCTAGAAGTTTCACATTGAAAACATTGAGATGGTATATCTGCAACCATGTTGGTGCAAGAAGGGTATGGAATAGAAAGGCTTCATTCTTTTGGGGGGGCTGGGAAGGGAGTTGATTACTTCTAATTTCCTGTGTAATGGCCACAGTCTACTTCTTATTCAAAGCCTCTTGGATTAGAGCTGCTTATTTTTGGAAGCATCTGGGTATTTTTTTCTCACTTCAGGGATTTATTCTGTGGAAATAAGGAAATTGTAATTCATATGCACAAACCCAGCCAGGTGTGGTGGCTCACTCCTGTAATCCTAGCACTCTGGGAGGCTGAGGCAGGAGGATTGATTGAGGTCAAGAGTTCAAGACCAGCCTGAGCAAGAGTGAGACCTGTTTCTACTGAAAATAGAAAAAAATTAGCCAGGCATGGTGGCGAGCTACTCAGGACGTTGAGGCAGGAGGATTGTGTGAGCCCAGGAGTTTGAGGTTGCAGTGAGCTATGATGATGCCACGGCACTCTAGCCTGGGCAACAGAGTGACACTCTGTCTCAAAAAAAAAAAAAAAGCACAAATCTGTGTTGCCACCTTTTTTTAGTAGCAAGACTATGTAGTCTTTAAAAAGGATAAACTAGATCTTCATATGTGACATGAAAAGAAGTCTGTTAAGTGAAATAATATACACATGTAAGGGTAGGAGTAGGGTGGGATATGGGATTGTTGGAGGGATTTTTTTTCTTTAAAAATAATTTCAGGCCGGGCGCGGTGGCTCACGCCTGTAATCCTAGCACTCTGGGAGGCCGAGGTGGGCGGATCGTTTGAGCTCAGGAGTTCGAGACCAGCCTGAGCAAGAGCGAGACCCCATCTCTACTAAAAATAGAAAGAAATTATATGGACAGCTAAAAAATATATATATAGAGAAAAAATTAGCCGGGCATGGTGGTGCATGCCTGTAGTCCCAGCTACTCGGGAGGCTGAGACAGTAGGATCGCTTGAGCTCAGGAGTTTGAGGTTGCTGTGAGCTAGGCTGACGCCACGGCACTCACTCTAGCCTGGGCAACAGAGTGAGACTCTGTCTCAAAAAAAAAAAAAAAAAAAAAAAAAAAAAATAATTTCAGAATTACAGAAAAGCTGCAAGAATTATACAAAGAATTCCCATATGCCCTTCATCCAGATTCCCCAAATATTAAATTTTTTACCATATTTGCTTTTTTTTTTTTTTTTTTTTTTTTTGTTGAGACAGAGTCTCACTCTGTTGCCCGGGCCAGAGTGAGTGTCATGGCGTCAGCCTAGCTCACAGCAACCTCAAACTCCTGGGCTCAAGTGATCCAACTGCCTCAGCCTCCCGAGTAGCTGGGACTACAGGCACGCGCCACCATGCCCAGCTAATTTTTTCTATATATATATTTTAGTTGGCCAGATAATTTCTTTCTATTTTTAGTAGAGACGTTGCTCGCTCTTGCTCAGACTGGTCTCGAACTCCTGACCTCGAGTGATCCACCTGCCTCGGCCTCCCAGAGTGCTAGGGTTACAGGCGTGAGCCACCGCGCCCGGCCCATATTTGCTTTATCATTCCCCCCACAATGTTGTTTCCTTGTTGTTTGAGAGTAAGTTGTATTTATCCCCAAATACTTTAAATGCATTTTCTAAAAACATGACACAATTATCAAACTCATTAGCATTGATATAGTACTGTTATATAATTCTCCAAATTATATAATCTGCAGATTTTACTCAGATTTCACCAGTCGTTCTAATGATATCCTTTTAGCAAAAACAGAAATGTTTTCTTGTTCAAGATTCAATCCAGGAATATACATTGTATTTAGTCTTTAATTTGGAATAGCTCCTTAGTCCTACTTTATCTTTATGAATTTGTCTTTTTTTTTTTTTTTTTAAAGACAGGGTCTCGATTTTTTGCCCAGGCTGGAGTGCAGTGGTGCGATCATAGCTCACAACCTCCTGGGCTCAAGGATTCTCCCACCTCAATCTCCCAAGCAGCTGAGACTTTAGGCGTGCACCACCATGCCCGGCTAATTTTTTTATTTTTATTTTTTGTAGAGACTGAGTCTCACTGTGTTGCTCAGGCTGGTCTCAAACTCATGGCCTCAAGTGATCCACCTGCCTCAGCCTCCCAAAGTGCTGGGATTATAGGTGTGAGCCACCTTGCCTGGCCAAATTTGACATTTTTTTTCAACCAATATGGGCAAGTTATTTTGTAGCACATCCCAGACTGAGTTTTTCTGATGTTGCCTCATAGAATAGGTCATGCACTTTTGGCAGGAACATCACAGAATTAATGTTGTGTTCTTAGTACTTCACATTAGAAATATGTAGGGAATTTTTACTTTCAAGGAAATTTGAATTTTTTTATGTCATGTGATATCAGAAAAGATATTTTCTTTAGTTAAGAAATGCTTTTGATAACTTCTGATAATAAAGGCTTATAAAATCTTTAATAAAAATAATTTATAGTCACTTTAGAGAATTTAGAAAATGCATAAAATTATAAAAAACTTAAAACCACCTATCTTACCATCTGAGATTTCTTTTAACACTTTGGTCTATTTTCATCCTTTCTTTTCTATTCATGGTAGATGTTAAGATGATAATGCATATACACTGAATACTTCATATTCTTTCTTTTCCACTTGACATGCACAAGTCTTTTCCATGTCATTAATAATGTTTAGTAAGCATTTTTAATGACTCTTGTTTGGATGTATCATAATCATTCCCTTAGTGTTGGACCTTTGCTCAGCTTCTACTTTTTTGTGTATAAATAATACCTAATGAGCAGCTTTCTATATGTGTGGGGAGTTTCTGAGATGGAGACCTGGAAGTCGAGTCTCAGGTTATAAAGCAGTGGTTCTCAGGTGGATGTTGTGTATACAGATCAGGACCCATCTTGTTTCAATGCTAAGTTGGGTGGTTG
This sequence comes from Eulemur rufifrons, assembly GCF_041146395.1. Classification (NCBI taxonomy): domain Eukaryota; kingdom Metazoa; phylum Chordata; class Mammalia; order Primates; family Lemuridae; genus Eulemur; species Eulemur rufifrons. The sequence continues at coordinate 207,648,107 of NC_090989.1, forward strand.
CATGTAGTATGAAGACAGACAATACTGGGGGATTGGGGAGCTGTTGATACATAGTGACAAATCATTATTCTAGTAACCTATCAATTTGCTTTGTCACTGATAATCTATGAGAGCATTTCTCATACCATTTTCTCCAAACTTGAATACAATAAAGTTTGATCTTTGCTCCTTTGATAGTGAAAAAGGATGTTATCGTAAATTTCTTTGAATACTGTACATGTTTATTGGACAGAATTATAAAATCTTGATAATCTCGAAAGATTATCTAAATTCAACTCTCTCGATTTATAAATGAGGTAACAGACCCAGAGTTTCAGTGATGTGTGTATACTCTGGTCACAGCCAACTAACATGGAATTTTATTCCTCTAAGGCAGAGCACATGTTTTGCCATAGAAACAATGTCATAAATGGTGCTAGGATTAACTCTTGGTATGTGTTTGCTCCAGACAAAGACATGTCTGGTACATATTCTGGGAGTGCAACTACTTTTTTTAATACAGTAGGAATTTTTCCTTAGGCTCCAAATGAACTTAATTGAACTCTTAGAACATAGACTGTTAGGAAATTAGTCTGCCTCTGTCTGGATACATTTTGGCTCTGCCATTCTGTAGTTTACTGCTGGCCGTTTAAAATTACTTCCTGTTCTGAAAGAATTACTCAGATGTTTACCCCTTCATCCCCCATAAAGAAGCTTTTTAAAAAAATTATGGTAAAATATATATACCATAAAATTTACCATTTTAATCATTTTTAAGTGTGGCATTCTGCATATTCACACTGTTGTGTAACCATCACCAGTGTCCATCTGCAGAACTTTTTGTCTTCCCAAACTGAAACTCTATACCCATTAAACAGCACCATCTCCGCGAGCTTCAGTCTCTTTACCTATAAAGCAGCTGCTCATGCGTACTTATCAGGATTGTTGGGAGAGAGTGAATTACAGGTGTGTAAAGCAGAGTGCTTGGCTCAGATGTTATTTTGTTTCCGTTTACTTGTGAGTTTGTCACAAATAAGACTTCCTAAGTGGAGTATGGGATTCCTCTGCCCTCACCAACCTTTAAAAAAAAAAGATATATATTATAATAGTAAAGGGATTACAAAGAGGCAGTTGCGAATGCATTATTTTGAGGGTTGGGGAAAATGTGTGGAGTAAAGAAGAAATGGTTTAAGGCAGCTGTCCCCCAACCTTTTTGGCACCAGGGACTGGTTTCATGGAAGACAATTTTTCCATGGACTGGGGGTGGGGGTGGAGTGTGTGGGGGGGTAGGTGGAGCTCAGGTGGTGATGTGAGGCCGGTTCCTAACAGGTCACAGACTGGTACCGGTACCAGGCAGGGTTGGGGACCGCAGGTTTAAAGGGATTAAAATGTACCAGACTGCCCAGGGCTATCTTTAGGGTTGGTTTCAGTATACTATTGTATTTTAAAAGAGTTTGGTATTTTGTTGGTATCTGATCCAGACTTCTGTAAATTTAGACCTGGTTTTGACTGTGACATTTTCCATATGTTTTTGCTCATCATTTCCTCTTAATTTTTAGGTAGACTTTTTTCTTTTATTGCCCTGTTCAACTCCTGGCTAAGAGTTTATTGTTACTTTTGTTATTGTTTTAGAACCCTGCTTTAGATATTTGCCATAGTTTAGAATCAGGTTTCTATTTAAAAATTTGGTTTTGGTCAGGGAACGTGGGAGACAGAAAAGCCAACTTGGAGAATTTATGTAGGATGTTGTTTCTTTAAGAGACTGGCATAAAGTTAATGGTGGGCCAGGTGTGCTGCTTTATAATCCTAGCACTCTGGGAGGCCAAGGTGGGAAGATCGCTTGAGCTCAGGAGTTGGAGACCAACCTGAGCAAGAACGAGAGACCCTATCTCTACTAAAAATAGAAAATTTAGCCACCAGGTGTGATGTCGAGTGCCTGTAGTCCCAGCTACTTGGGAGGCTGAGGCAGGAAGATGACTTGAACCCAGGAGTTCGAGGTTGCAGTGAGCTATGATGACACCACTGCACTCTAGCCGGGGCAACAGAGTCAGACTCTGTCTCAAAAAAAAAAAAAAAAAAGTTAATAATCAGTACTTCTGTATTTCTTCACCTTTTCGAGTAAGGAAAATTGTGAGTTTTGTATCTTTTTACCCACTGTTATATGGCAGTTTTTTAATGTAACATTTTTAGCCGTAAAAGTAGATTGGAACAAACCCGGTGCTGTAGTAGGCACCTGTAGTCCCAACTACTTGGGAGGCAGAAGGCTGAGGGAGGATTACTTGAGCCTGAGAGCGTGAGGTCACCCTGGGTAACATGGTAAGACCCTTTCCCTTAAAAAAAAAAAAAAAAAAAAAGTAGACTGGAAGATAGATACTTCTAGTGTGAGTATTTGAGCTACTAATGCCACTAGATTTTTTGATGCCAGGACCTCTATTAAGTAATTTGTTGTTGCTTTACATGTTTTTAAAAGCCTTGACAAATTAAAAAATATTTATCTTATTGGGGCCAGTTATTAGACTAGGGTTATAATGGTGAAGAAGGTATGGTCATTTCCCACAGGAGCTTAGAGTCTAGTGGAGGGGGAGACAAGTCCTCAGAAAGAGTGATAGTGGCCAGAGACATGGCAGAGGGATGGGTGTGAGGAGAAGTGAGTGGGTGATCCCACCCTGGAGCTGGGGCTTGATGTGGCAGAGGGGAAGAAGAGGGAGAAGTGACTGGTCCTCTCTTGGGTTGTGAGTTAGGGACCACAGGAGGAGCAAGGGCCCAGCACTGGGCATGTGTATGCCGGGCCCCCGGGTGTACTGGTGGAGGTGTTCTGGAAGCAACTGGCTTTGTGTCCTAGAATCAGAGAGAGACCCAAATGAGAGAACCAGGGTCGAGCAGCGTTAGAAACAAGGAAGCAGCGAATAGGGAAAGGGAGGTGGGAATGCTGACGCAGGTAAGGACGGACGGCTATCCAGCAGGGTGAGGACTGCTTCTTGGTCTTTTGGCTCAGATCACGTGCAGAAGGGCGAGGGAGGCAGCTGTGTGTAAGTGCCAAGACGCATGGTTAGGTGCGAAAGGCAGGCTGCAGAGCTCTCCGCTTTGTATGGGTCTGGAAGTGGCTGCCTCTGAGAAGTGGAATTGAGTGGCTGAGGAGCACTGTGAATTTTGTACCGTGTTTGGGTATTACCTATTCCAAAGATAATTTTTTAAGGACAGGTAGGGAGAGAGAAGCCAGAAAGGTCAGAGGAAATAAGAAAGAAGCCTTCAGCTGTCCTTGGGCATTTATGTGGAGTAATAGGGTAGAAGTCAGGTTGCAGCAGGGCAAGATTTTCAGTCCCAAACATCACTAGCTGGTGGTGTGTTTAGGAGGGAGAGATTTGGGAGGGGGCATAATTTGAAGTTTAAGTTAAAACATTAAAAATTTAACTTAAAGATTTAGCATTAGAATGGGAATGAACCTTAGAGTTTCTTTATCTGACATCCTCATTTTTTAAATAAAGAAACTAGATCCAGAGAGAGAAAGGAAGCTCCACGCAGATTCGTACAAGGCCTGTCTGGGACCTGCTCTCCTGGGCTGGCTCCATCACTTAGCAGCTGTGTGACCTTGGCAAATTACCTTCCTCCTCTGTGCTTCAGTTTCCTCACCTGTGGGCAATAGTTGTATATTATAGATTTGTTTGTGACAATTAAATTACTGTATGTAAAGTGCTCAGAACAATGCCAGCTATTATATATGCTCAGTAAAGGTTAACTATTAGTTTATTGTTCAAGCTACCATTCTGTACTGTGTACTATAGCCGTAATTTCCTTTTAGAATTTTTTTCTCAAAAAGGTCTTCAACCTTTGATCTAATTCGTCACTTTTTATTATACCCATCTCTTCCTAGGCCAGTTGATAGGTTTGATCGAGACAGGCCACTGAGAGGACGTGGAGGCCCGAGAGGGGGGATGCGAAGCAGAGGCAGAGGTGGTCCCGGGAACAGAGCTTTTGACACTTTTGACCACAGAGGGAAACGAGACTTTGAAAGATATGGTGGGAGTGATAAAATGTAAGTTTCTTTGTAAATGCTATTTTCACTTTAAGATTTTTATAATACATGGTATGAATCTGTTTATTTTGTGTCAATGTTTAGTTAACTATATATTAGTATGCTATTACCCTTGTTTGAAGCTGATCCTGGGACAGCTTTTATGATCAACTTTTTCTGTTTTGGAGATTGGCTGGAGAGCAGATTCCAGTTAAAGGGAATCTTCTCTCTTTCTCTAGAGCAATCAGAACCGAAGACAACATGGGTGGATGTGGAGTTCGCACCTGGGGATCAGGTAAAGATACCAGGTATGGTGCAAGTGTGTGCCCTCTGAGAACCTTCACTTAGGTGGAAATCTCCGCATCTTTGTTTGCTTTTCTTGAAACTGATGTTTTGTGTGTTGTGCTTTATATTTATGTGTACTCTATTCGTGTGCCCCTAAGTAGAGATGGATTTTAGGCTTTTGTTTAATGAGATAAGTTTTGTTTTTTTTTTTGGGGGGGGGGCGGTTAAACAACAGAAATTTATTTATCACCATTCTGGAGGCTGGGAAGTCCAAGAATGAGATAAGTTTTTAAAACAGTTTTGCTATATTGCAATTAGATTTAGAACTCTTTTTAAAATTCTATTATTTTATCTTATTTTAGCCAGACTAGTTTGTGACAGTGTATTTGCTGATGGCCCAAGTATATGGCACAGTACACTTGCACATGCCTTGGAATGCTTTTTAAATTCCTGGGTATTCTATATTTTTCTGTGACCTTCCAGAGTTCTTGTAGATCCTCGATGTTGCATCTTGATTTTGTGGTCATTTGCAGATCGAAGCTTACTGACAAGTTTTACCAGAGGCACAAACTGGACATTTCTCTGAGGTCTCACGGTGCTTCAGATTGGTGCCATTTATTTTGCTAGTTAGGGTAGGTCCTTGGTCTGCTCTGTTTCTGTCACTTCACAGCGCAGGGACGATGCCTTTCTGGTGTCTGCACAGAAGGAGGCAGACGTGCTGCAGCGCAGCGCAGCGTGAGCAAGGTTGCAGAGCAGCCTTTCCACTCGTCTGCAGGCTCGAGGGGACCAGACTGCCACTTTTCTTCTTTTGAAGAGTACGAGCTTTGTACATGAACTTATTTTTCTTAAGTTGTGGTCCTTAAAGACAAAAGTAAAAAAGAATATCAAATGTAATAACATTAGACTTACTACCATAGTTGGTCTGTGTTGTCATTGGGGAGAAATTTAAATGTTTCTTAATGAGGGGTTCCATAGGGTCTCGATGACAAATCTTTCAATTTTGTTTTATTTTACTTTTATAATGTATTTTAACAAAGATAGTACAGCCACTTTCTAAATTATCTGATTTACCACCTTATCTAATACTACCACTTGTTTTCAGTTTCCATTTGAACTTAAAATCATTTTGGTTCCAAGCGGTTACTTATCCTGCAGGGCCAGCGTTGGCCTTGTTTTGTAACATGAAGAGGTGACCGACCGCCTGTGCTCCTGGTAGGCTGGCATGTCCTGGTGTTAAAATGACGCGATCCCCATGGCACTCATTTTGGATTGGTTTGGGAGTTATAAAGTCAGCGCTCTTAGGTTGTAATAATTTGTAACTGAAAGATTTTCTTAGAATAAGATGAATTTTTTAATAAATCGAAGATTTTGACTTGACATTGTAAAAACGGTGTAGTGCGGTGGAGTTACGTGCTCTACTGTTGATTAGTGAGACAAAAAGTAGAGGTGAATCTAACACGGTAAGTGATGTGTTCGTGGCTGGCAAAGGCCAAGTGCTTCACAGTGCATAGTGGGTGTGAGAGCTTTCCTGTAGTTTAGTATTCTCGTTTGAAGACGTCAGCAGCAATAATTGGATTTAAGGACAAGATGCTTTCAAACTGGTATGACCGAGCCATCCCAGGATTGGTTTTCTTCAATAGTTTAATAATGTCTATGCTAACAATAGGGTTTTTTCCATCTGCAGTAATTAGAAAGTATGTCAGATATTATTTTCTTGTTAACAATTGGAATAGACTCTTACAAATGCGGTTTTCAATAATGCTGCCTTGCAACTTTTATTGTAAAGAGCAAGGCAATTTTATGCCATTATCAGGCAGCATTTGGTGAAAATCTGTTAGCAGTCAAAGATTCGGTTAAGTGTGAAGTCTGATTAAATCTGAACTTCAATGACAAAGCCTTGAAGTGTTTAACATCATTTTGTGAACCATGCTTACACAAATAGGCATTATCTGTACTAATGTAATTGATGTCAGAATATAAACACAGGCGCTGGGGCTGTATCTTTCTTCTAATCCAACATTGGCAATTTACTTTCAAGAAAATAGTATAATCTGCTAAAATAATTGTTGCTGATTTTGAAATGTAATTGCTTTGTAGTTTTGGTCATATTATATAAGAGCTGTAAGCATGGCATTAGTTTTATGTTTATTCAATATTTATTCTTATGTTATTCATAAGATAATTTAGGTCAGCATGGGGGCAGATCTGTGATTTTTCTTTTCTGCAAAATCAATCGCTCAAGTTTAAGGAATGCTGATTTTTACAGTCTCTTTGTTTTTCTGTATTCTGCTCCCCCCCATATCTTTGTAACCCTTTTGTGATTTTTAATTGTCAAAAGGTGTACACTGTCAGTAAACCTGTTTTTTATCCCCTTGGTTTTATTCCACGATGAAGGGAATAAAGAAAAAGTTGAAGTAATTTAGCACTGCTCCTGGGGCTAGACTTGGGGCTTCTGGATGTTTCAGATCCCTGCTGGGATGAGTCTGATGTGACCATTTATGAAGGGGCTTCCGGTGGGCAGACCAGCAGCCATGCTCTTTCCATGCACAGAGCACATTTGATTTAGGACCCTGTTTTTAAAAAATAAAAGTTAATTCAAATTTTGTGTTCAGAAACAGTTCTTTTTAAAAATTGATTACAATAGCTTGGAGTTGAGAATAAAAACATTATTGAAGTTGAAAAAAATCTATTGTGTTATTGCAGTTCAATTTATGTTTACTTTAAAAAATAACTTATTTTTAAAGCTCTTATTGAAGCTTTTTTCTGAACAGGGTTGAAAAATTGCTAGATTCTGTATATAGATTATAAAATAATTCTAATGGGCATATTTACAATGACTAATTTTAGTAGTTTACTGAAAATGAGATTTCTTTCGCTAGGACTTTTTTTTTTTAAGTAACGTTCAGATAGGATTAATGTTAACATAAAAAGGAAGAATTAAAATCACGTGTATTAAAATTCAAATTAATTTTCATTGTGCTGTCATTTCTAATCTGTAGATTGTGTATTTAGATGTGATGGTATATAAATCAATGTTTTAAAGCCTCATTTTTTTTGTAATAGTTATCACCAGGTTGTTTATAATCATACATAATCATCTTTTCTGGAATCTGTTTCTACTTTCTTACCATTTTTTTAAAAGTTAGGTGGCATATTTGTATTTTTAATAAATCTTTTAACACTTATAATTTAAGAATTTTCGTGGCTCTTTTTAATACTTGTACTTCTCTAGGATAATAAGTTTTGAATACTTTTTCTGATCATTTAAAATCTGTTCTTAATTTTAGATCATTTATGGAAACTTCTATGTCTCAAAGAACTTTCCACATTTTGGGGAATAATTTATATGGATGAGCAATTCAGACCATTTTCTCATTTTCATTTTAATGTAGGTCCCTGTATATGTGTGTAATTCCTGAAGAGCATGTCCTTAGGAAGGACGTTAAAATTTGCTTTCTCCATCTTAATATGTTTAAGATGTTTTATTTTACTTTGACAATATATTTTAGCAAAGGCATTGATGTGAACATATTTGTATGACTAGAGAGGTCCTTGCTGTTTTTCAGTGACATGGAGCAGACTGCACCCATGGAGGAGTCCACAGCGATGGAGGAGCAGGGCACCCTGGAAGAGGAATCTCCAGCCAAGTAGGGTGTTTCATTCATTTTCCCCTTTGGTTTGTTAGTCTTTTTCTTAGTGATTTCCAAGAGCTCTTCACAGAGTAGAAATCTCAACCCCTTGTCATATCACAGAGGGCTGATCTTCTTAATGTATTTGACTAATGATCAGACTAATAATTCAAGTAATCTAATGAATGATTATTAACTATAATTAATGGATTAAATTCAAGTACACTGTCCTCTGTCCATACCCTCTTTTCCACCAGCAACTTGCTAAACTCCTTTGCCGTGACGAGCCTCACTCTCATCAGACCTCCAGACTCTTGCCCCTTTATTCTCTCTCGGTCCAGCCTCCTTCTTTTCTTCAAGAAGCGTAGGTCCCTGGTCCATCTCTAGCACCCTCGCCAGGTTCTGAAATACCCTTGCCCCTTCAACTCCCTTGCCCTTTGGATTCTTGTACCTTGCTGGCAAACCCCTTCCTGGATGACTCCCATCTGCCTTCTCTCTGCGTGTACCCATCCCTGAGTGGGGCCAGTGAATTCTTTCTTTTTTTTCTTTTTAGTTCCTTTTTGTTGCACTGGTGTATCCAGTAAATACTTGATCTCCAATGTTCTGAAATGGGCCCTTAGCATCCCCGAGCAAGTCCTGTTTCTTGGATTCACTCTTTTTCCCACCTCCTACAATGACTGTTTGAATCCTTCTTGGCTCCTCAAAACCCTGACACTGCCACCTCTTTATTCCTCCTCCATCATCCCCACACCCACACCTCTTCTTTCATTTTCCAGACACAACTTTGCCTCCTAAGTCACAGAGAAGTTAGGACCATCAGGTGGGAACTTCATTTGCCCACTCCCAAAGGTACAAACCTGCCTACACCTGCACGCCTCTTGGTCTCCTTCCCTTATGGTAAAATAGAAGCACCATCTCTCCTCCCTCTCAATGCTTGGATCCTTTCTCCTCCTGACTTGACAGAAACCTCACACTATCAGTTAGCTTCTCTCATTTTTGGTATATTTAGTATATTCATCTCCTCCCTCCCAACTCTGGTCTTCCGATCAACATTTTAAACATGCTCAATCTCTTTTATTTTAAATACCTTCTCCTCCCAACCTCCCATCCTCTTTTAACTACCTTTTCCAGAGTTGTGTGTATTTCTTCATTTCGTCCCCTCTCACTTACTCCTCGCTCCACCCAGGTCTAGTTTCTGTCCTCATTGCCCCTCTGAAACAGTCATCACGTCTCCAGCTCTAATAGATGTTTCGGTCTGCGTCTTTCTTGACCTCTCAGAAGCATTTGACTTTATTGATTTCTTCTTAAACGCACTTTCCCATTAGTTTCTGTGATAACTACTCTCTTCTGGTTTTTTTCAGCCTCTTAGTGTTTTCTTTGCAAGCACATCCTTGTCTTTCTGGTCTCCTAAAATGTCAAGTTCTTCAGGGCTCTCCCTCTTCTCTTTCTCTAGAGCCTCTTTATAGGATCTGATGCACCCCTGTGACTTAAATTGTCATTTACACACCGACTCCAGAGTATACGTCTCTGGCTCCAATCGCGTGGGCTCCATCTGCCTACTGGACACCTCCCCTTGGACATCGCAAATGCTCCCCATGCTCGGCATGTCCAGGACTGAGCTGACTCCTTTCCCCACAAACCTCTGGTCCTCACTAGGTGTCTCATCCTGCGGTGAGATGCTGTTCATCCCATCGTACAAACCAGAAACTCAGGAATAGGCCTTGGAACTTCCTTCTTCATGGCCCCTTCCTCCCCGAAATGCAGTCCTTCACTCTGCCCTGGTGATTTGTACTCCTTAAATATCTACCTTCTCCACTCACCAGCATAGTCTAAGCTGTTGTCGTCTGGACTGTTGCTGTAGCTCCTAACAGAGCTCCGTGCATTCTCACCTACACCAAAGTGGCTTTCACACTGGAATTCTGATTTTCGTGTCCCCACCCCTTGCTTAAGACCCCCTAATGGCTTTCTGTCCTTTTTCTGTCCCTTGTCCTGACCTTCACAGTCCTACATGGTCTGGCCCCTGCAGAACCTTCCAATGTGGACACTCCCATGCCTTGTTTTATGTTCTCAAACATACCTTTCTCCTGCCCCTGCCCTCACACCTCCTGTACAGCTTTCACAAGTGTGCCTTCCCTGTTTCTCTGTACTTCTTCCCCAACCCCCCTTAACTCCTCACCTATCTAACCCTGACTCATCCAAAAGGCAGGGTGTCTAGTGGTTAAGAACACAGAAGATGAGCCAGTGTGCTGAGTTCAAATCCCAGCTCTGCCACTCACTAGTTGGGCAAGTTATTTCTCTTCTTTAGTAGCTCAGTTTTCTTTGTTTATAAAGCAGGAATAATAAGGTCCCTATATCTTAGAATATGTTGTAAGGATTGGGTGTGTGTGTATGTGACTTAGAGTGGTTCCTGGCATGTATTTAATAGTGCTATGTCGGTATCTGCTATTGTTACTTATTGTAAGAGTGAAAGGCCCATGGTGACTGATAATTGTGAAAGCTATTAATTTATTTTTCAAAACAACTGGCTGGATGTGGTAGCTCACACCTATAATCCTAGCGCTTTGGGAGGCCAAGGCGGGGAGGATTGATTGCTTGAGCCCAGGAGTTCAAGACCGCCTGGGCAACATAGCGAGACCCCTGTCTTTACAAAAAAATAAGAAAAATTAGCCAGGCATGGTGGTGTACACCTGTGGCCCTAGCTACTCAGGAGGCTGAGGCAGGAGGATCACTTGAGCCTAGGAGTTTGAGGGTGCAGTGAGCTGTAATCGCACCTCTGTACTCCAGCCTAGGTGACAGAATAAGACCTTGTCTCATAAAAAAAAAGAGAAAGAAACCTAAGAAATGTATTTAATTAAAAGAAATAGGATTAACAGTTAATACGAATATTTAGACAATGAGTTAACTAAAGAAATAGATGAATTTTGAGAAAGTGAGTTAACTAGGTACCTTCAGGAAAACATTATATTTCCCTTTTGAGCCAATAAACATTTATACAAATTTGGGTTAATATAAGGCAGAATACTAGAGAGTAAATTATAGCATTGTTCTATAGAATTGCCTGAGATAATCCAGGATTCATAGTATTAGGCAAAATAATTCTTCAAATTAGTCACACTGAAGGACAAAATATTGCTTGATGACTTGGTGGCACTCTCACTGTCTGCAATATCCTGGCAGAGTTAGCCAACAAATCTCTCTCTCCCTTCCACTGACTGTAGAGAAAGTGCACATCTGTTTAGCCAGACAGGTGCTGCACGGTGGAGTGGCTGTGTTGGCCAACCATGCTGAGAAATTGTTTCTGCACTGCCCTGTCAAACTTGAAAACCATTACTAAAATTTCTAATAACACAATTATAATTTTTTGATAATTTCAAAATTAGGCTGTTATCCAAAGAATGCATTCAATGATAGTGAGGCTCTCTGGTCTTGATTTTGTCTGAACATTGATTTAATACTCAAGCTTTTGGCATTTAGCCAAAACGTACTTTCAGTGTACCTCTCAATTTTAGAACCTCTTGGTAGATGAACTTAATGTACTCTCACTTATGTGCAAATGTACAACCCAAAGCACATACATTTTCTTCAAATTTGACCCATTTTGCATGTCTTTTTTCTTCCTTCCTCCTTTCATTATTAGAAGTATTAAATGTTCCTTGTCACATGGTGTTCTAATGTCCAAGGATACCTATGACAACTCCTTGTGAGCATTTTAACGATAAATCTAGGCCGGTGCAGTGGCTTGCATATGTAATCCTAGCACTCTGGGAGGCCAAGGTGGGAGGATCACTTGAGGTCAGAAATTCAAGACCAGCCTGAGCAAGAGTGAGACCCTGTCGCTACTGAAAATAGAAAAAATTAGCCAGACGTGGTGGCATGCGCCTATAGTCCCAGCTACTTGGGAGGCTGAGGCAGGAAGATTGCTTGAACCTAGGAGTTTGAGGTTGCTCTGAGCTAGGTTGATGCCAGTGTAGTCTAGCCAGGGCAACAGAGTGAGACTCTGTCTCAAAAAAAAAAATGAATCTATCATGTATAGAACATTTACTGTGTGACAAGAACTGCTTTAAATACTTCATGTCTTTAATGCATTCAACTCTTCACTACTGAATATGTAAGGAGAGGATACTGTTGTCCTTCTCACACTGAGATGTAGAGGTTCAGTAACTTCCCTAAGATCACCTAGCTATTAAGTGCAGAGCCAGATTTGAACCAGGCACTATGCACAGACATTCTTGTTCCTACCTGTAGTGACTGGTAGGAAGAGCGAAAGTGCCATTTAGATTACCTTGCTTGTAAGAACCAAAAAGGGGAGATGTTGGTTTTGTAAGTCCGATGAAGAGCTGCCAAGATTCCTGAGAATTTCCCTATTTGGGAGTATGATGTGACAACTCCCTCCGTTTCTGAAAAATAAAAAATACTTTATTATAAGAAAATGTTGAAGAAGCAGTGATAACAAAATATCTGCAATGGTTTATTTATGTATGTATGCATGAATGAATGAATTGACAGGTCTCGCTGTGTCGCCCGGGCTAGAGTGCAGCGGTGTCATCATAGCTCACTGCAACCTCACACTCCCGAGCTCAAGTGATCCTCCTGCCTCAGCCTCCTGAGTAGCTGGGAGCACGTGTCATCATGCCCGGCTGATTTGTAATGAATTATTTTTTATTGTAATTTGTTTCCAAGTACATTTGCTTAAACAATGAAGCTTTTCTTAAATGTTAGGTTAAGTTTACTTGCCCCAGTCAAGTATCTGGTTAGTAAAGCTTTTCTAGAACCCACTTTCTTTGATATACTCTTTCATATATTCAGGAGAAAAGGCATTTCCTGATGGAACTGTGGACATTGGAATCCATGTTTTGTTTGTTTCCTCTGTGCATATCATGACATATGCCACCTAAGCATATTTCTCTGCTCTGTTAGTTAGTCTTTAAACCTCAAGGAGCACAGAGGAGCTGTGATGACTGGATTTGAAACCTGGCCCTTCCATTTAGTTTGTTATGTGACCTCTCTGCACCTTGATTTTTTTACCTGAAAAATGGGAGATATTAATTATATCTAACTCATGGAATCAATTATAAGATAATTAATACAAAGCATTTTGAATAGCATCTAGGACACAGTGAGCACACGGTAAATGTTAGCGGTTATCCCGTTTATTTCTACATAAAGGGAACTGTGGTTAAAGCAGTTTGATTTATAATTTCACCTATTTAGAAACAAATATATAACTATCAAATTTACATACAGTATTATGTGTATTACCATAGATTTGACAACCTTATATGCATAAGCAGTTTTGATAGAAAATTCTTTGCCAAGGTTTTTGATAATAAACCAAGGACTGTGAAGGTCTTTAAATTTCCCAAAAGAGAGGGTGTTAAATTTAAAGTGATAACAGTTACGATGCTGTTATAGCTGTAAAAAATATACTTACATGAGCCCTTCCTGGAATCAAAGGATATATCTCTTCCTGCCAAATATTCAGTCTTTCCAAAACTGCCAGTAAAACTTCATTCAGTGCCAATTCAAATGGGAAATGGAATATGTGTCATAGGATTGTCATAACATGTGTTTTTGGTAGTAACTTTTGGTCAGTAGGGAATAAGGTTAAGGAGCCTTCTTGGTGATTTTATACTGCTCTCAGCATGGCTTGTTGAAACCGCAGTTAGTAAAGACGAAGGCATAAGGGGCATCTGTACCTATAGTCTTGCATGAGCTGCATTCCAGTAAACAGTATCAGGCTGATACTTTTCAAGGAGAATTGTCACTTGTAACTAATCTGAATTCTACTTTTGATGTCTATATATCATTTCAAGATTGCATTTCTTATATACCCTATACTTTTTCTGGTCTAGTTCTTTGTTTAGATATAACATTTTTAAATATGCAAGTAAACAAAAAACCTGTCAATGACAAGCACCTCTTTTGTGGTCTTAATATAAAACCTGTTCTTTCTGGAATTTATTAACTTTTATTAGATTGTCTTAGTTACAAAAGAATTGTCAAATCCATAACATGCAGTTCTGTTGATTTTTTTTTTTTTTTTTTTGAGACAGAGTCTTGCTCTGTTGCCCGGGCTAGAGTGAGTGCCGTGGCGTCAGCCTAGCTCACAGCAACCTCAAACCCCTGGGCTTAAGCAATCCTACTGCATCAGCCTCCCGAGTAGCTGGGACTACAGGCATGTGCCACCATGCCCGGCTACTTTTTTTTCTATATAGATTTTAGTTGGCCAGATAATTTCTTTCTATTTTTAGTAGAGACGGGGGTCTCGCTCTTGCTCAGGCTGGTCTCGAACTCCTGACCTCGAGCGATCCACCCGCCTCGGCCTCCCAGAGTGCTAGGATTACAGGCGTGAGCCACCACGCCCAGCTGTTGATTTCTTAATTGTCTCACAAGTAGGCTAAGGAATCTTTATGATTCCTTAATATTTCTTTAGTTTTAGCTGTGTGTTAAAAAATTATATTGTGGAAAAATATATAAAATAAGAATGGTGTAAGGAACCTCCAGCTTAAACTGTTATCAAATCATGGCCATTTTTGTTTCATGTGTCTCTACCAACTTCCTCCTCCCCCACGCTATCATACATCATTCTTAAATGTTTCACAATGTTATATCTAAAAGACCATTTTTTAAAGTAATATAACTGGAATACCATTACTCCAAAAACTTTAACAATTCCTTAATATCATTAATGCCTAGGCAGTTTGTCAGTTTCCGTAATTGTCTCAAAAATTTTTTTTAAAAACAACTTACTTGTTTAGAACAATATTGAAATGTACATCTCAATCGATTAGGTGTCTTCTTTTAAAACAGCTTCAGATATAATTCACATCGATAGATGGCACATATTTAGTGTGTACAATTTTACAAGATTTGACATACATATACACTTGCGAAACCATTACCACAATCAAAATCATGAGCATATCCGTCACCATACAGAGTTTCCTTGTGTGTCTTTGTAGTCCCTCTCTCTTATCCCATTTCCCTCAGGCAACCAGTGACCTACTTTCTGTCCCTACAGATTAGTTTGCAGTTGCTATGATTTTATATAGATGAAATCATACCGCTTGTGCTGTTTTTGATCTCTGTTCTTTTGCTGAGCATCTTACTGTGAGGTTCATCTGTGTTGTTGCATGTGTCCGTGGTTCATTCCTTTTCCTTGTTGAGCAGTGTTCCTGTACAGGTGGACCATAGTTTCTCCATTTATACCTGTTGGTGGTCACTGGGTTGTTTCCAGTTTTTGCTATAAAGCTGCTAACAAACATTTTTGTGTACACGTGTTTATATGGATACATGCTTTCATTCCTCCTGAGTAAACATCTAGGAGTGGTATGCTATGTGTATGTTTAATTTTGTAAGAAACTGTCAAATTGTATTCTAAAGTGGTTGTACCATTATTATTTTTTCACCAGCAGTAAATGAGAGTTTAGTTCTTTTGCATCCCTGCTAATACTTTGTACGGTCATTTTTTATAATTTTTAGTCATAATAATAAGTGCATATCTCATTGTGGTTTTAATATTCATTTCCTTAATGACTTACAATGTTGAGCATCTTTTTATGTGGTATTTGCCATCTGTATATCTTCTTTAGTAAAGCTACTTTAATAAAGAACCACTACTGCTAGATTTGTGATTGTTTCTAGGGCATTTTAGTGGACAGAGCTGGGGAATAGACACACACATAACATAAATATTATAAAATATGACTTTATTCAATATTTCTAAGACAAATTTAGGATATGGAATTTTTAACTAGATGTTCTTAACAATTGTTTCTCCTTTTCTTATTGAAAATTGGTTCTCAGTGACATTACATTATTAATCATTTGCTACACATATAATGATCACAAATAACATTACCAGTGCTACCTTCAATGATATGATTACTGAAAAGTTATGTAGCGGGAGATGAGAAATCAAATTTGTACTTTACAGTCAGTTGAAGTAGTTTCCCTTGATGGTTATATCTCCAGTTTCATAAACATTTAAGAAAAATGTTTTACTTTCAAATTTTAGAGACTGAATTTTTAAAAAAATCTATTTTATAATTATGTAAAATATTTACATGTTTCTAAAGTTCAGTCTGAAAAACATAGTATTTTCAAGTAGCTCCTATCCTTGTTCTTCCTTGATTATATTCCAATTTTTAATAAACGTATGATGTGAATATATATTTGTATGCCTCCCCATTTCTTGGGTGAATGGTAACATCCTATACACCTCACTTTGCTCTTTCCTCACTCTGTCGGGAAGGTACTCCATAGTGGTATATAAAGATACTGTTCATTCCTTTTTAGCTGCTTAGTATCCATGTGTGGTTATACCATAATTTTTCTACCAAATTCCCTTTAGATGGATTTGGATTTCCAGTATTTTGTTATTACAAAGTCTTTTCTTAGTATCTTTTCATGTTTTTACCAACATATGTTTGAGATCTATGCTTAAATCTTGGTATTTTTCCAGAATTTTATTATGAAAAATTTCAAACAGCAAAGTTTAAAGAATTTAAACATCTATACCCACCATCTAAACTCTGCCATTTATATTTTACCATATGTGTTTTATGACACATCTATCCATTATTATCATGTTTTTGAATATATTTCATAATAAGTTATAAATATCTATACACTTCACTTCCCCCAAATAGTTCGACATTCATATCATTAAATAGAACTCAATGTTTATTTACAGTTTTTTCTTCTGATATAAAATGTATATACTGTGGAATGTACAAATCTTCAGTGTCTATTCACTGTTTTGACAAATGCATATACTTGTGGAATCCAAACTCCTGTCAATATGTAGAATATTACCAGTCACCCCAGAAAGTTCCTTCATGTTCCTTCAGAGGCAACCACTGGTTTGACATTTTTTTCCTACCATCAGCTTGGTATCGTAGAGTGACTGCAAATGTGTCTATTTTGGATGTGCTGTGATTAGGTGTGTGATTTTAATTATATTTTTCATGACATTAACCTGTATGTTTCTAGAACCTTAAATTACATTATCCCTTCAGTGAAGGTGTAGATTTGATCCTGTCCGCACTCCCCTCCTACTGTTTTATTTCTTTTAAATAATTTTATTGAGCTATAATTCTCATAATGTATAGCTCAGACATTTAAAGTGTATTAAGTCAATGGTTTGGGGTATATTATCACTTTTTTGAAATTGTAAAAATGTAACTAACATAAAAATTGTCATTATCACCATTTAAAAATATATAATTTAGTGACATCAATTACATTCACATTGTGGATAAGCATCACCATTGTCCATCTCCAAAACTTTTTATCATCCCAAACAGAACTCTGTATCCATTAAACACTAACTCCTCATTTTCCCCTTCTCTCAGTCCCTGGTAACCTCTATTCTACTTTGTTTTCATGAATTCGCCTATTCTGGGTACCTCATATAAGTAGAATCATTCAGTTTATCCTTTTGTGCCTGGCTTATTTCACTTAGCATAATGTTTTCAGGTTCATCCATGTTGTAGCAAGTGTCAGTACTGCCTTTTTTGCATATTATTTTTTGTGGTGATAAAATACATATTAATATATTTACAGTTGTAATCCTTTTAAAGTGTACAATTCGATGGCATTTAGTACGTTCACAGTGTTATGCAGCCATCACCATTATCTAGTTCCAGAACATTTTCCTCATCCCAAAAGGAAACTTCATACCCATTAACAGTCACTCCCATTCTCCCTCCCACAGCCTCTGGCTCCCACTGATCTGCTTTCTGTCTCTATGAATTTGCCTCTTCTGAATATTTCATATAAATGGAATCATTCATAAGTCTTTTTTGCCCGGCTTATTTGACTTGGCATTATGTTTTCAAGGTTTGCTCATGTTGTAATGTATATTAGTACTTTGTTTCTTTTTATTGCCAAGTATTCCAAAAAATTTACCATATATTGTTTATCTATTCATTAGTTGATGGACATTTAGGTCGTTTCTACTTTTTGGCTATTATGAATAATGCTGCAATGAACATTCATGTAGAAGTTTTCATGTGGACATATGTTTTCATTTCTCCTAGATACTTCCCCAGGAGTGAAACTGCTGGGTCATCAGCTAACTCTGTATTTATATTTTTGAGGAGCTGCCAGGGTTTCTCAAAGTGGTCACACGGTTTTATTAACACGTTCCCACCAGCAATGTATGTGTGTTCCGATTTGTCCACATCCCCCCCAGCACTTGTTAAATGTCTTTTTGATGCTAGCCATCCTAGTGGATATGGAGTTGTCCAACTCATTGTGGTTTTGACTTATGTTTCTTTGATGGCTAATGATGTTGCACATCTTATTGGCTATTTGTATATCTTCTTTGGAAAAGAAGATCCTTGCCAATTTTTTAGTTGGGTCATTTGTTCTTACTAACACATAAGAGTCCTTTATTCTAGATACAAGTCCCTTATCAGATATATAATTTCTAAATATTTTCTCAATTTGTGTGGGTTATCTTTTTACTTTTTGATGGTATTCTTTACAGCACAGAGGTTCTGGATGATGGATGTCCAATTTATCAACTTTTTCTTTGGTGGTTTGTGCCTTTGGTGTCATACGGAAGAAACCATTGCATAATCCAAGGTCATGAAGGTTTATGCCTGTTTTCTGCTAATAATTTTATAGTTTCAGCTCTTATATTTATGGTGTGAGGTAGGGGTTCACCTTCATTCTTTTGCATGTAGATATCCAGTTGTCCCAGCACCATTTCTTGAGAAGACTTTTCATCCTCCATTGAATTACCTTTGGCACCCTGGTTGAAAAAAAAGTGATATGGGAGGACTTATTTTTGGACTCTGAATTCTATTGATCTATGTGTCTATCTTCTGTTTTTTAAACTCACTAATTTAAAGAGGATATTTACAAAAGTATGAATTTGTGACACACTATTTTAAAACTTCTGTTCATGGTTTCCTATATTTTATTTCAATAGCATCTCTCATTTTCTTCCACAAGTATCTCGTTTTTTCTGCAATGCCATTTGGAAGGGAGTACCAGTGGTGAAGAGTAATGTTAATGTTGTGGGGATAGTGATGTTCCCATTTTTCAAACACTTCTGTGAACACAGACAGGAAGTATTTTCAGTTGGCAATGATAGCATAAAATGATGGAAATAAAATACGGAAGGTTATGATTCAAAGATTTTCTTACCTTATTTACATTTGTGACATAGTACCTTAAAAGTATGTTAAACTAATGGTTATAACTTTGATAAAGTAGACATTTCAGTCCCATCAAAAATTATTCTTAATGATTATACATCTTTATAGAGTTCCTGAGTTGGAGGTAGAAGAAGAAACTCAAGTTCAAGAGATGACCTTAGATGAGTGGAAAAATCTTCAAGAACAGACCAGACCAAAGCCTGAGTTTAACATCCGGAAACCAGAATCTACTGTTCCTTCCAAAGCAGTGGTGATTCACAAGTCAAAATACAGAGATGATGTAAGCATTACATTTTGTATTCAGAGGTAATCTTTACTTTTACCTTATTGGAAATGAAATGGACTTTTCCATTTCCGTTTTGAAAATGGAACATTAATAGCTGGCATTCTTATTTCTAATCATAGATGATGTATGCCTAATTTTACTGAATCTTTACTGTTCACTAAGAAGAGGAATTGAAACTTATATTGACACTTAAGTACAAAGCAGTTAGAGTGACAGTGCATTTTCTGCTGACCCTGGAACTGTGCTGAGACTGTACAAATACTGCATGTTAATTGTATTTCATTTTTGTCTCTTATGTGAGAGGTACAGAATGATGCCATTTCAGGGGGTAACTACTCTATATTTTCCTAATTAGATTACCTTCAGCTCTAATTCTTACTAAGAGCATTTTGTTGGGAGTAGTTGATCATTTTAACACATTAACTGCCATATGAGTTATATTTAACTCATGCTAGTTTTGAGCCCTGGGCCTTGTGAAGCATATGTAACTGCAGTTGGTTTGTGAAATCTTGTTGATGTTCTTATGGTTACAGTTAATATTGACAATTGAATTGCATATAACTCATCCACAGAAAACAATTAAAAAACCAAATTTTTCATTAAATTAGAAAGGATCATTTTGTTTTCAAAGTTTTTATTCTATTTTTGTAATAAAACACTATGGCCCCAAGGAAAAAAATATTTTTCTAGTGTGGCAGTCAATATGTTAAACTATGGTTGGGGTCCTGTGCTCTGTGATGCCTTTCCCCCTTCTTGCCGCAGCTTTGTGCCCTCTGCCTAGCTGCAGAAACGCCAGGAGAGAGCCCCCGTGTTGCCTGGCAGCAGGGTCAGGTACCGCCGCAACAGCTGCCAGGCCCTGGGGATTGCTCCGGGGCCCTCTGTGTTGTGAGGGCCTCATTTTTCATGGTTTACATTCAGCTCTTTATCAGATGCCTCCACTTTGAAGAAAGATGTTTCAGTGAAAATATCTGCCAGCATATATTGCTAATTGTCATTTAATCATATTCTGTTTACATTATTGAACTTAAGGGTACGCTACCGCATATCCTAATCATGAAATTTAGAATTCGCATCATTCAGCCACAGCTTGATGCCATCCGTGTGTGGCCGTGGTGATGGGCACGCCCTGTTGGATGTTATCCGCTGATTTCCAGTCGAAGCTCAGGAATTTCATAATATGTAGATTTGTCTGTGTTCCCATTTACACTTTGGTTACTAGTATTCTCTGAGTGAGTACTTTGATGAGAGGGTCATTTATGATCCCGCCCACCCTCTTGTTTCGGTCAGTCCAACCTCCTGGAGGCCTTACTGCTAAGTTTTGAGCTGCTCCGCTAGAAGTGGCTTTTTGCAGACATAGGAGGCCAGAGCCTTATTCTGTTGGAAATATCTGTGAGGTTTTTTTTACAAGTCCATTAACTAGCTGGGTTCTTTGTTCTTTTTTGTTCTGGGCTTTGTAAATAAAGCTTTCTCGAAAACAAATGTGCTGTCAGAATGTGAAATATGCAGCTGACATGTTAGGTAAAAATAGAAGCTGCTCTTCCTTAATCCACATCAGATTCATCCTCCCCGGCTCCAGAGGTCTCCTGGAATATTTGAAGCAACTGGGTTAGCTGAGTCATCGAGCTTGGTCTCAGTAAAGCACATATCTTTGGTCCTTGTTAATCTTAGAGCACTGAAGATTTTAGCCAGGAATTGTTCTTAAAGCAACATAAACCAAATCTTGGAGTCATTAGTTAACATTGTTCTGGACACCCTAAGAGACAGAAGCACTAGAATAACACCTCTTGTTTGCCTGGAACTTTGTCTGAAAAGTTGAGACCTAACAACAGACCTGTGAAATGAGCTGGGCAGTTAGAGCACTTTGGCCAGGGCCAGACAGGACTGGGAGTGGAACTCAGGCCTTAGACCTGTGGTCCCCAACCCCTGTGCCATACCGGTTCACGGCCTGTTAGGGACCGGGCGTAGAGCTCCTCCAGGTACCCTCCCACCCCCGACCCCATCCCCGTCAGTGGCATAATTGTCTTCCATGAAACTTACGAAGGTGGGGTGCACAGCAGGAGGTGAGTGGTGGGTGAGTGAGCGAAGCTTCATCTGTATTTACAGCCGCTCCCCTCCCAACCTGAGCTGTGTACCCCTGCTCCGTGGAAAAATTGTCTTCCATGAAACTGGTCCCTGGTGCCAAAAAGGTTGGAGACCGCTGGGTTAGACTGTGAATTTGCTCCTCATTCCACTGCACTGTGTCCCATCTTGCGATGGGGGGCACAGCATGGCTCAGCAGGCCGGCTTTACCAACTGCTTCCCTGCTGTTGCACGCTGAGAGCCAGTTTTCTCAGCAAGGCAGTAGTTTATTATTTTGCCTCTTAGTATTTCTTGCATGTTTATCTTTTTACCAGAGTGCCGTGCTCCTCGGTTACTTTCCTTCACCTTTTAGCTTCAAGAATCCATGTATCTGAAGCCTCAGCTTTATTTTAATCTGCAACTTTAAAGGGGACACAAATGTTAAACATGAAACCTGTAAGAGCATAGGGCCCAAAGGGGTCGATGTGTTCGTGGAAATTTGATCCCATTTCCCGGACAAGTTGTAGGAATGTTTACACACTACTTTGGGGGAAAAAACCTACTACTTTTGAGATTCTCATCTAAGATCATTGGCATGTTTTCTATAGGTTTATATTTTACTTAAAGTGAAGGTTTTTATTGTTTTATCCTTATCATAAGTTGAAGCCAAATCAAATTTGAATTAGATTTATTTAATGTAGTTTTCTTTTAACGAGATAGAACTTATTTGACCTCTTAAAACAGTTTCTCAAAGAATTTTACCTAAAGGAATTCTTAAAGAGCAGCTTGACTTCTTTATGTAGCATTGACAGTGACATCCAAATAGTCATACTCTGTTGTTTTACAAAATTTCTGCATATTTTGAATGAGAATTATTTATTGTAAGTCATGCAGTTTTTATTTTATTATTTTATTTTTTTTTTAAAGCCAGTCAGATTTAGCAGTGGGGAGTAATCATGTGGTTTTTAACACCTGGTATTTGTACAGTTAGCACTTACATTGAAAGGAATTTCTCTGTCAAGTTCTATTCTAGAAAGGGGATATTTCCTTGTTTATCACAGTAGCATTTGTAAACAAATGAGATAGAAAATAAGTAGAAATTGGCCCGGTGCAGTGCCTCAGACCTGTAATCCCAGCACTTTGGGAGGCCAAGACAGGAGGGTCACTTGAGGCCAGGAGTTCGAGACCAGCCTGAGCAACATAGCAAGACCCTGTCTCTACAAAAAGTTTAAAAATTAGCTAGGCACGGTGGTATGAGCCTGTAGTCCCAGCTACTCCGGGAGCTGAGGCAGGAGGCTCACCTGAGCCCAGTTCAAGGTTACAGTAAGCTATGATCCTGCCATTCATTGCACTCCAGCCTGGGTGACAGAGCAATACTCTTGTCTCTTAAGAAAAAAGAAAAGAAGCATAAATTAAAACTTTTTAATCTCAGAACTAGATATAAAGCATTTATGTTGATTGCTGTTAGTCTTATCAAATCTTACATCTTAATCTGCTCAACTGATGGAACTTTGGTCTCATTGAAATCATAATAAGTTCAAAAATGTTTGGATTAAGACTGTAATTATGAGAATGTGTGACCGTGGAATGTACAGAACTCACGTGTGTTAGAACCGGGACAGCAGTGCTATCTTCCTTTGTCCAGGGCGTGGCTGTTTTCAGCCCCTGATGGTGGTTAGCCCCTGGCGGCTTGTCGGAAAGGCTTATCCCTAGGACAGTAAGCCGAGCGAGTGTTGGTGGGGACGGCTGTGTATGAGTGTGTGTCTGATGCTGTCACTGTGTTTCAGATGGTAAAGGATGACTATGAAGATGATTCCCATGTCTTCCGGAAAGCCACCAATGACATCACATCCCAGCTGGAGATTAATTTTGGTAACCTCCCTCGTCCCGGGCGCGGAGCCAGAGGTGGCACCCGGGGAGGCCGGGGAAGGATCAGGAGGGCAGAGAACTATGGACCCAGAGCAGAAGTGGTGGTAGGTGTTTGTATTATAAATCCTGGGTGGTTTACTGAAGGAAGTGAGGATGAGGATGCCCTGGGCCCAGAATGGTCTAATTTTGAAGGGTCATTTGGAAGGTTTCTGCAGTTGGGCATTTGGAGTGGCGTGGAGCATCACAGGCATTGGTCAGATACAGACCATTCCATAGCTCTGGCTTCCCAGGGTCTGCAGGGAGGTCCCTCGTATGCCGTGATGCCCTCCCAGGACCGGAGAAAGCTCTCTCCCGATCTACATCAGACGGGGTCCCTGGGCTCAGGATGGGGTCAGACCGCCTGACAGTTGCTTCCTGTGTCTGAGTGTCACCTTGTGCCCGGGCTGTGCTTTCAGGGTAGATAGAATCCTTCCTAAGGCTTCAAGACCCTTTGTAATCGGCCCCCTTACCCGCTCCCTGGCTTGCCCACCCCCACCGTCCTTGCCCCCTCCTCAGCCAAGGCTGCTGCGCTCCCAGCTGCTCACACTGCACACTTCTCACCCCACGAGCCTCTGCACCTGCGGGTCCTTCCACCACCCCTGTGCCTCTCACCTAGAGTAGATCCTTCCTGCCTCACTTCCTCAGAGAACCTTTCTCTGATCACATCTTCTTCTGGACTAGTCAGGGTTTGTGAGCAGAGAATTTTCTTTTCTTTGAAGCATTGTCTCCATTTGCAATTGTATTCTCATTGGTGTGACTGATACGGATTGATCTGCTCACCTTCCAGTGCACAGAACGCGTGTCTGCCTTTGCTCATCATTCGTTTCCCTGTGCCAGGCACAGTGCTTAGCACATAGTAGGTGTATGATAAACATACGAGCGCCTCTGTAGTGGAATTGGGACACAAGGCCCTGTGGCCAGCGTGGGCCACCATGTGGTCCTTTTGACAATGGAGCCAGCACAGACCCCCTTCTCTGTGGCTGGTCTCGGCAGCGTTCCTTTTGCTGCCTGATCTCCTCGCTCTAAGGAGCAGCTCCTGGAAGAAGTGCTTATAGTTTGTTTTTACTTAACCAAGAGCAAAACCAATTTTTTCCCTGGGTACGTTTGAGGCTAGGTTGGAAAAAGGATCTGTTCTGGGAATAGAAAATATACGCCCACTCCTTTCCAGTAGCAGAGCTCTGGCCACCTGCAGTGTCAGTGTGGACCGTGTGGAGACCACCCGGGGATCTGGCAGCACCTGGCTCTTCACCCGCGTCCTCGCCCCCTGCCGCCCACCTGTGCTCCTCCAGCGCAGAGCTGCCTTGGGGCTGCCCCGCCACGGTCCGGTCACGGTTTCCCGGTCTGTGTTCTCTTTGCTCATGTGCTGAGGCTTCTCAGGCAGAACCTTGCCTGACCTTGATGTCTACTTGCCACCAAACTGCACTGGGCGTCCTGACTGTGGGCCCCTAGTTCCCAGGACATCTGTTACTGCAGTTCCCGACTTAACCTTCTCGGTGTTTCTCCCCCTAGCTCTGTGAGCTCCCGGAAGGCAGGACTGTCTGTCTGCATCCTAGCATGTCCAGTGCGCGGCATGTAGTAAACATCCTCACTGGATGAAGGAAGTGCCAGATGGAAAAGGGTCCCTGATGAGGATTTCTGGGAAGGAGGGAGGGAGGCGGCTCCAGCCCTGGTGCAGAGGTGGCGGGAGGTGTGTGTGAGAGGGGAGCGGCGCCGTGCCCTGGGTTTGTGGTGACCCTGCCACTCTTCCCACTGTGGGCCCCCCCCCCACAGTGTGGGTGCCAAGCTCCCCATTATTTCACAGGGGGGGATCCAGTGCTGGCCACACTGGCGATGGGTGAAATGGCCGTGGGTTTCAAAATGTTCCTTTTCTTTTTCAGATACAAGACGTTGCTCCCAACCCAGATGACCCTGAAGACTTCCCTGCTCTGGCCTGAGCGAGCCGAGCCCTGTTCCCCGGTGACCGCGCAGGGTTAGCGTGCCTAGGAAGAGACTTTTCTGGCTGTGGGAAGAGAGTCGGACTCTAAGAACAATAGATGTTGCTTTTCCCCGTGTGTGAATTTGTCGCACTTTTTTGGTCTGAGGGGAGCGGGCTAGAGGGGCTTCTCCAGAGGCTCGCAGGCACTTCCTGCCGGGGGTCAGGCCAGCCCTTCCCCAGGAAGGTGCAGAATGGGGGCGATTTTCTTATTTGAGGAACTCAGATGAAGTTCAAGAATAATGTTTAAAATGTGTACATAGAGATTGTATTGAATCCTCCACACGAGCATGGGGAGTGAAGTAACGTGTGAAATAGCCTCTATCGAATGCTGTAGTACGTTGTACAGACGTCAGCGGTTGTGTCCTTTAGTATTAGAGGAAACACGTAGAACTCGAGCTGTTCATTTAGAGCAGCCACAGCCTAGTGCTCAGAGATCAAGAAGTTAAAATATAATTGTATTTACCGCTTACTTGTAAATGTTATAGACCCTCCTAGAATATTTTTGAGTTCTGGTTTTCATTTAACCAATAATTTTAAGCAGCTATTGTGCAGCCACAGGTCGCCACTCTGTGACAAAGAATAGAGAAAGTGGTGTTTTTAATGGTGATTTAAACTACCTCGTGGTTTCTGTGTGTATGTACACACACACATTTTGTGTTTGGGTGGTTTTTAGGATGAGTATTAAGTATATGATTTTTAAAATCATGTTTAACTCTCTGAATGAAAAGGGGTCCTGGCAAGACAACACCCTATCCTTTTCTCCCTCAAAACTCCTGTCAGAATTCAGTCGCTATGTGCTAAGCCCCTCCGCCCGCGTCCCGGGTCAGAGTTGTAAATAGCTAATATTTATTGAACACCTGCATTTTCTCACTTGGTCCTAGCCCCAGATCTAGAACCTCCCTGTTGCCTTGGTGAAAGCTTGGGGTTAGGGGTTACCTCAGAGGTTCAGTAATTCGCCAGAGTCCCACCCGAAGGAGACCCAAGCATGTGCCAAGCACGTCCACCCACGGGGCCCGCCAGGCGCCTGAGAGGAATTGGCCAGGGAGGGTGTGGGGGCACAGGCAGCTGTAACCGCTGCTGGAAGCTGGGGTGATGCTGTCCCCACTTTTCCTGAAGAACCCGTGGGTAACGTTTGCCTGTTGTCACACAGTTCATATACTTGTCATGGAATTTGGACCTTGGTCTCAGGATCTGTGCTTTTTCCCACTTTGCTACACTGTCTCAGATGGCTCTGAGCTGGAACCCAAGTGTAAATAAAGGTTGGCATTCCCTCCTACCTTTGTGTACTTTTGGTCACACCCGGGCCACAGCAGAGATGTGATTTTGTTGAATAATCAAAGCTGGACGTGTTCTGGTCAGTTGTGGATGTTTGCTTTGGGTGACAGCCTACTTTTAGTCTCTTGTTATTAAATTAACATCTGAGCACTATATTAACTGATTGTTTTATTCCCTTTCTCCCCACGCCCCCAGTCTAAGAAATCTTGGGAGCGTGAACGTCAGCTTTAGTCCTAGTAATCAGCTGATGCAACATGAGGCTGTGTCATTACTCAGCAGGTTTGAAGCTGTCGTGTTAAGTCGTTTTGCCTTACGTTAGCTT
The DNA here is from genome assembly GCF_041146395.1 of Eulemur rufifrons. Taxonomy (NCBI): domain Eukaryota; kingdom Metazoa; phylum Chordata; class Mammalia; order Primates; family Lemuridae; genus Eulemur; species Eulemur rufifrons. The sequence goes on from NC_090989.1 coordinate 207,675,007, forward strand.
TGAAGGTTATTAGCCAGAGATGCCTCTTCAGAAAATGCATTTAGTGTTGTGAATAACCTTGAAAAGCCCACAGCAGTTGATCTAATGTTATAATTGCAAAACACCGCATCCTTTTCAAACACTCTGACAATTCCTAGACCATGGAGCTGTCTTGAGTCACATGATCAGAATGTTTTGGGGGACGTGGTGCAGTTTCTGAGCCTGTGCTGGGCTTCGTTTGCCTACCAGGGCCACTTCTCGAGGTCTGGTGGAGCAAGTGGATGTGGGGGTTTTGTCTGTGCCTGTTCTAGGTTCTAGGTTGCCCGCAGCCCGAGTGCCCCGAGAAGACAGAGCAGGAGGAGGGGGCGGGGAAGTGTTAACGCTCGGTAGGGAGAATCGGCTGGGGAGGCAGTAGGGTGTGTACTTGCACCTAACACAAGGCAGGACCTTCCAGAACAGAGTCCCTGCCAGACTCCTCTGAGGTGCTTGGGTGTACTCAGGTCAGGAGGCAGGGCACGCTGGGCGCCACGTCACTCTACAGAAACACTCCACGGTCAGGCCCTAAGGCGCGCTCAGAAAGTAGAGGTCAAGCAGGTTTGATCTGCAAGGGCAGGTCAGCCACCCCCAGGCCTGACTGGGTCATTTCTGAGCCTGGAGTTCCCTGCTGGGTTCCCTGCTGGGTCTTGTGGGTATCTGAGTTGTGCCGCCAGGGCAGCCGCTGAAGACGGTGACATCCGGAACAGCCTGGCAGCTGGGGGAAGCCCCCTGCAGCGAGCGAGCTGGGGGCACAGCTGCGTAGGGCGCTGCGGCCCCTGCAGAGGGGAGGCGTGGTGCCCCGCTTCGGAAGGAAACTGCGGTTGCACGTCTGACTCACGAGGTCCAGAGAGAGGTGGCCTCACTGGGGAAGCTGCTGCCGCTGGCTGGGAGCCCCTCTGCGGTCGCGGAGGCGGAGGCTTCGAACATCCGCCGGCTACTTGGCAAAGGACACCTTGAGCCCAACGATAAGGCTTTGGAGTTTTCATCCCGTGTAAGGCGGCCCCTCCAAACCAGGGCCCCCTTCCTTGGTGTTGGCCACACTTCAGATCCTTTTGTTTCTGTTCATCGAGCAACGCCACGCCGTTCTGGTGCATAGGGATTTCAGAGGTGCGGACACCGTCGTCCCTTTGAAGCTGTACCCTGTGGCACTGTCAAGTCCTGCAGAGCGGCCTGCTCTGAGCCATCCTGCCGGCAGCGGGGGCCAGTCCGCCTTCTCACGCCGGCGTGAACAGCCTTCCCTGAGCCCTCCCCGTGCTCACTGGTGGCGACAACCTGGGACGCGCCTCGCCTGGCTCTGTCCCACGGGGGCCGGGTGTGTGGTGAAGGGAATGAGGAAGGAAGAAAGCAGGAATATTCACAGACCTTTTTATTGTTAAACAAGGTACAGAGAAAAGTGCAAAACTTACTTGTAACTGTGTTTTCCTCTGAAGCCTCCTCGCTCTAGAAGGAGCCACTGTCCTAACTTACAGAAACCTCTGCCCACAGGTGCACCCCTCGTCACTGTAATTTTGGCCTTGGTTTGTACGTCCTTTAAGTCTGAGGGGTGCTCCTTCCACCGGACCGCTCCCTCCTGCGCCTGTGGCAGAGCCTGGTGCCTGGGGGAGCTGGCGGTCCCCGAGTGCCTGTGCTGTCCTGTGTGCCTTGGGCAGGCGGCACAGGGCAGGCCGCGGGCAAGGACGCTGTCCTCCTAGCTTCTAGCTAGTATTTGGGCAGGGATGGATGGGGGGTAGAGGCAGAAACCAGACCTGATCCCCAAACCGATGTTCTTGCTACACACTCCTGAAATTCCCAGTTAACACATTAACTGTCCTGTGCGTTGTATTTAACTCACGCTAGTTTTGAGCCCGGAGCCTTGTGACGCGCATGCAACTCACGCCTCTCTGTACCTTGGGAGCTGCGTGGTGCGCAGGCAGTTCACGCTGCCACGCTGTAGCATGCGTGGGCAAAACCCTGCAGTTGGTTCGTGAAAATCTTGTTGATGTTCTTATTGTTGCAATTAATAGTGACAATTTAATTGCATATAACTATGCACAGAAAATAAAAAATAAATTTTTCATTAAGTTAGAAAGGATCATTTTGTTTTCAAAGTTTATTCTATTTTCATAAAACACCGAGGCCCCAAGGAAAAAAAAAATTTTAGTGTGGAAGTCGGTGTTTTAAAGGATGAGTCCCTTGGGCAAAGCAGGAGAGAGGACAGGAGACAGCGCTCAGTCGCCCCGAGCGATGGGAGAGGCACCGTGGCAGAGTGGAGCGTGGTGCTGGACGCAGCAGCAGCAGCAGCACGCAGGGCCACCCGCAGGGGCACCCACAGGGCCACCTGCAGGGCTCTCCACCAGGGGCGGGACTAGTGTTACTGGAAGCTTTACTGGGCTCTTGCACGGGCAGAGGTAGCAAGACCTAAGAGGCCAAGAGATTAGGTTCCAGGTCACCAGCAAGGCACTGGTGGGGACAGGATCGGAGCTTGGCTCTCCCTAGGCCTCAGGGAGGTGCCTCAGGCCTAGCAGCTCCTGCCCCCTCTGCCCGGTCTCTGCCCATTGCTCCAGGAAAGCCTTTGCCTGGGCCGCAAGGCTTCCAGGGCTCCAATGATAGGAATTTCTCTGACCAAACCACAAAGGCTCTCGCACCCCTCACAGCTACGCCATGAGCAAAGCAGGCCTCTGTGGGGAGAGCAGGTCCAATCAGTGGAGCGTGGAACCAACTGCCTTCTAAGCATTGTTTCTTTACAAAAATGTGCCCAATTCCAGAGGTCTGACTCATATAACCTTGGCAGCACAAAGCCATTTGTAAGTTGGGGATGCCTGTCATGTGAGAATGGAGTGGCGTCAACTGACACACGAGCCCCAGAGGGGCTTCTGAGAGTCCTCAAATGTTCTCAGACACTGAGGCACAGTAAAATATCACTCCTCAAAAATTGCCACCCACCAGAGCACTTGTGGATCTGGAGGCACCAGGGCTGCTCTAGCTGGGCACCCATGTTGTGCACTGCCTAATCCTGGGGACTGGACTCACATTGACTTCAGTGTGGTGATGTTCCCTGGAGTTGTGTGATGTACAACCTGCACAACTGTACTGGCATCCCACTCAGATACTGGCCACTGGCCTTGCATTAGAGCAACAGTGAAGAAAGCTTTTAAGGCATCTGAGTCAAGTCCCAAGCAAACTGATCAGAACTTGCATGTTTGGGTGGGAGAGTGGGAGTGAGCAGAGATGCTGCAGAAGTTTTCAGTAAGAGGGAACGTTGGATAGAAATGGGAACGCAAGGTGGCCTGTGAGGGAAGTGGTCATGGGAGGCGGGACGTTGTGACCAAGGTAGAAAGACAGTGCTTGGGAACTTCTACTGAGGATCCTAGAAGGCCGGGGTTGGGGGAGTAGGGGGTGGGGAGGCCTGAAACAGGCACCTTGACTGCACAGCTGCAGGGTGCCCTGCACACGCATGCGCACCAGCTGCACCCCGGGGCGTGTGGCGCACGGCCAGCACGGCCGTAAGTGGGCCTGTCCGTGCACCCTTCCAAACTGGCGTGAGCTTTCCTGGGAGACGGAGGGGCTTCAGCTTCCATCAGATAGTCACAGGGCTCCTAACATACTGGGCTTGGGATTGACCAGAGAGGGTGTCAGCTCGGTCCCTTCACCACCTGGGGCCCAGTCACACCCCAGGCCACCTACAGGATGGCCATGGGCTGAAATCTCGATACCGATACCGAGCGGAGGACGAGGCAAGAACACTCTTTTGCTGCAAGGCTGCGGCACGGGCCTGAGCAAACAGGCTTAAATTGCACCTGGAGAGAATTCCGGATGGTGAGTGCTGTGCATCCCGGACAGGCCTGCCCTGGAGATCTAGTCCCTGCGGATCCTGAGCCAGGTGAAAAGCCACTCTAGAAAGCTCACAGCCCGGGACAGCCAGTCGTCATCACTGGAAAAGGGAGGAGATGGGCAGAGTTGTATTTGCCGCCGCCGAGCCTGTCTCGGGAGTTCTGTGCTCGCAGCGAGGACTCGTTCCCTCTGCTGACTGTGCTCTAACCCGCTGGTTAACCACGAGGAGGTCTAGGGCTGGCCAGGGCAGAGCCACTCTGAACAACAGGGGCGGTCCAGGGGGGCCACAAGCCATCTCCCCCCGTCCTGGCCTGCCCAACAGTGAGGAATGAACTCAACTGCTGCTTAGGGACATGCCCACCACAGCCCTGCCTGGGGAGCTCCCGAGTGTCCTCTGGCTGTGTCACAACAGACCCCTTGCTCCGGGCACGCTGGGCTAAGCTGGGGCCAGGCAGGAAGGCACCTTGCTCACCCGCACAAGGCCCACCCTGCAGTCTCGGGGGCCCTACTCCCAGGGGTGAGCCCCACTCTTGCAGCCCCCCCTAAATGAAAACTTTCCTCTAGTCCCTTCCTCTGCACCCTGGAGCTGGGCCAGGGCAGGACGGGCAGGACAATGACATTTGCTTCAGCAGGGTCCCAAGAGTGAGCGCCTGTGGCTGTCACGCCACTGCCGGGAAAAGCTGTGCTGACACGGGTCAGCAGCTCCCAGCCGGGGGCAGCACTGGCCCTGGACTCGGCTGGGCACGTGCGGGGCGTGTGGCCTGTCCACCGGCACCAAGCAGGCACTCGGCATTCTCCGGAGAGCCCCACGCAGGGGGGATGGTCCTGCCTGAAAAGCCGCCTTGTTTTACACAGAGAAACACACACAGGGTGAGGAGAAACCATTGTCCTTCTCCAAGTAAAACAACGCACATGCCACACGACCTCCTCCACTCTTTCTTTTCTACCCAGAGTCTCCCTGTTTGAAAATAATTTGGCTGAGGGGCCGGGGCCCTCCTTACCTGGGGATGTCCGTGTGGACAGAGCACGCGTCGTCCAGAAGCATGTCAGAGCCATGCAGACTTGCTGGCAAAGAGATGAGACACAGTTAGAGACCAGGCAAGGTGGCCAGGTGTGCTACAGGGCGGCACGGAAGGATCTCGGTCCCCACGTGGGCAGTGTCCCCCGTGGGGGAGCTGGGGGGGCCTGGGGGAGGGGCCCGGAAAGGTCTGCTCAAAAGGGTTTATTGTTTTCTTCCCCTGCAAGTGACAGGAATGCCGAGGCTATGTAACATACGGCACTGCGCCAACCACTGAGAAGACAAAATGCCCCAAATCTGAACACTGGGCCAGCTAAGGACAGGACTGTATACAGCAGGCGAGTGTGGTGACTCATGGCCCACGGCACTGGGGTCAGTGTCCTGCTATTGATTAACCAGCTCACCAGTGTCACAATAGTGGGGGAGGAAGGGGGTATGGGGGATTGTACAGTGTCACAGTCCTCTTGGAGAGCATTAAGGGTACAATTTTGTTTTATTAAACAATACATATGGCTCTTAGTATGTGCCAGGCACTTGTTCTAAGTGATTAACAAATACTCACTTACTTAATCCTCATACCTAGCTCTGTACGATAGATACTGCACCCCCATTTTAGAGAAGGAACAGGTTGAGGGAGACTAAGTAACTTGGCCCGAATCACACAGCTAGTAAGTGGCAGAGCAAAGGCGTGTATGTGGGTCCAGAATCCACGCTCTGAACAATTACATCAAGCCGCCTTTTGATGCAGTGTACAGCAAAAGCTTTCAAAATTCGCCTATCTCTTGACCCAGGAATCCCTTCTGTAAGAATTTATCCTAGGGAAATAACCAGCACTGCCCACGGAGAATCTATAAGCAAGAACATTCCTGCGGTGCCCTAACAGCAAAAACAGCTGGAAACCACCCACACGGCCAACAATGGGGAGAAAACGGTTACGTAAGTCATGGCATACTATCAAGGAGGTCAAAATTACGTTTTTCGAGAATTCCTCCCAAGATACTGCTTTCCAGGGCACCCACAAGTGTACTTGGACACATGGAAGGAGGGAGAGAAAGCAGAGTCGGCGCCGCACCCCACAGGGGCACGGGGACCAGAGCTAAGGCAGGGACACATGCTTCTTTTGATCCGAACACTATGCACTTAGCGGTGCAACTCCTTGCCCTGAACAAACCACTCTCAGGAGACTTACCTCCAGTGCCCCGCTTCAAGGCAACATAGTTTATTTGACCTCTTAAAATGCTTACACCATTACATGTGCATAAAACTATGCTGCAGGTACCAAAAATATCAGATAGTGAGGGACTATCATCAGTCCTTACCCAATGATCTAGAGAAAATTACCTAAAATGTATGACAAAACAATTTATTAAAAGCTGTGTCCGATACTGTTTTAAGCACTTTGCATGTATTATCTCATTTAACTCTATACCGCTAAGGTAGGAATTCTTACCACCATTTTACTGAAGAAACGGAAGCAGAGGGCTTCAGAAAGTCGTCCTCGGAGTGGATTGGCACTGGGTAGTGTGGCTCCGGACAACAGAGAAGGAGACACACATCTACAGCACCCGGGGCCTCCAGGCCCACCGCTCCCACTGCACATCCCCGAAGACACCGGCCCTCCAGTGGGGCACAGGCGTGCCTGTGGTGTCGTCTGAAGCCCTGCAAGCTTCGGGGCCTTCTGCCAAGCCGGCCCCTCCCAGCACACAGGGACTTCACGGAACCGCTTGGTTCACGGCAACCGCCTGAGCTCCTGCAGGTCGAGAGGACAACACAGCACCCAGCCCTGTCCTCGGGGGAGACCACGGAGGGGCAGGCAGAGGCCGCTGCTTCCCAGAGGGCACAGCCTGCAAATGTCACACTTGGGGGGCGACGTGTGGGAGGAGTTTGGAGAGAGACGAGGAGACAGGTCCCGCTGGTTTTGACTCTGAAAGCTCCTATCCCAGTGCGCAGCAAGGCCCAGCTCCCTCGGGGAACTGGATGAACCCCTCAGCAGAACAAGGCCCTACGTACCAGCCACGAGCTGTGTGTGAGGTGTGGACATGGAGCCTTTAGGACCCTGCCCAGCAAGAGAGACTGTCAGCAGGGAGGGCAAGTAAAGCGCACCCTGGGGCTGGCGTCTGGGCAGACGTGAGGACGTGGACAGCCTCACTACTGGTCCTGCCCGGCCACGGCAGGGGAAGAGAAGGGGCCGCAGTCTACCACCTGCAGGCCCCCAAGTGCCTGATAAACTTGAGTCTTATCCGAGTGGCCTCCAGAGAGCCAAAAACCCCTGCATGCCGTGAGCTGGTGGTGAGCGCCGTGGGATGACCTCACAGCGGGAGCCCCATAGTCACTGAAGAAGGTGTGACGGGCTGACTTGGATCCCCCCAAATTAAAGTGCTGGAGCCCTAGCCCCAGCCCCTCAGCACATGCCTATTTGGAGACAGGGCCTTTCAAGAGGTGGTTAAGGTAAAAAGAGGCCGTTAGGGTGGGCCCCGGGGCAATCTGACCAGCGTCCTTGTAAGAGGAGGAATCGGGAGGTGCAGAGAGACGCTGGGGATGTGCAGGCGCAGAGGCCATGCGAGGGACGGCGAGAAGGCGGCCGTCCGTAAGGCACGGGGAGAGGCTGCAGGAGAAACCAAACCTGCCGACACCCTGTTCTTGCATTTGCAGCCTCCGGAACTGTGAGAAAATAAATTTCTGTTGTTTAAGCCACTGGGTCTGTGCAGCCCCAGCAGACTAATAAAGATTCTGGGTCACGTCTGCTGTATATTTTAACTACTGCCCACCACAACTCAGGATGCTCGGTGAGTGAGTACAATAAACCAAAAGGCTGTTTGGTTAATCGTTTTAATTACATGATTATAATTATACAATTTCCACTATTTAATATTTTGTATAAAAACCAGTTACAATACACAAGATTCTCAAATGTGACAAATACGTATCAAACTACATATATATGCAAAGTTTACAGGCCATTATGAAGCTTTATCTTAAAAATACCTTCAGGAAAATAAACATTCATTCAACCAGTTCTCTAGGCTTTAAAAAATATGATTAGAAATATACATTGTAATAAAAAAATCAAGACAATGATTGATCAAATACTGATTAATCAGTTACATTTTAAAACTTTTAATAATCTGTACATGAGTGCAGGTTGGATAAAAGTCTGCAAATTATTAGTATAAAACTTCAGTACTATCATCAGATGAACAATGTGCTGACAGTTAATTCTACCGGGTAATGAGGAGGTAATTTCCTACACAGTATAGGCCAGTTGTCCAGTCTTTTAAGCACATCTGTCGCATTTCCGCTTAGTGACACGGAGCACACTCAGATGTGGAGATTTGGAAGAGCAGCAGCTGGCCTCCCCAGGACCGTGTAATAGTGGGAGATAACTATTAGAAAAATAATAAAGCATGTGTTTAAGGTTGTTTTGGATGAGCACTGCTTTCCCAAATGCAATGATTCCATCTGCAAACGTAGGCGCGCAGGAGGAGGAGTTAAGCTCCATTAAGAAAGGACACGCGAGTGCACTGCTTGTGGGTCATGGACGGTGGTTCAGGCGAGGGGAAGCCCTCGGGCCACACACACGCAGAAGCCATCCTGCTCCAACAGCGAACACGCTGGCCTCCTGAGAGCACTTAGGAACTCCTCTAAAACCTGTCTGGGCCCACGAAAAGAGGTAGCGATCACCCGTGTGAGAGGGCTACGAGGGCAGGGGAGGGAGAGGGCGGGTGACAGGCTGAGGGCGTGAGGCTGAGAGCGGAGAAGTTCTGCAGAGGAGCCGCTGCACCTGTAAGGAGGTGCCCCTCACAGCTCCCCCTGCACTGACCGGCAAGTGCCTTCTTCAGCACTGCCAACTACAAGTCTGTCTGTACTTCCAAGAACCTAGTTTTGCAGACACTCTTCCTTTGGACTGTCCCTGCCTCTTATGATTTGAGTACCCAGAAAGCTTCAAGGGTACCTAAAAATATTCATTTCTCATTTTAATTCTATTGGAAACTGTCTTGGCGTATTTTCAGAGTTATTTAAGGCTCTTAAAGGAATTTCTTCCATCTGACATGTACTGTTTCATATTCCATAGCAACAAGGTCTTCTATAACAAGGACTCTAAGCTAGAACCCCAGAAGATTCTGGGTGTTTTGTGGTTTCAGTTGGTGGCGGTGGCTGGAGGGGTGGGGAGAGTGCACTCGCATTCATAGCAGAAAGAACTTTCCATCAGTCAGACCCAGAGACTTCCTGGATTCCCCACGCATTTAGCACTGTTGCTATGCGCTCCGTGGGAAGCACTATCCCAAGTCCTCTGCGATTCCAAGGAATGCTTCTTTACCAAACACAAGTTTCCTATGAGTAATTTCAGTGAGCCAGTTAAATACAGGGATGTTTAGAAAGAGCCACAGTGATAGCAATTCTAGCTGGAAATTTGAGCAGCCAACATGAAAAGGCAATCTATAAAATGAAAAAGCAGTGGTTCTCGCTGACACCCATACTTTTTACTCTAGGCCAAAATACCAAGTGGCTTATTCACTGTAAGGGAGCGGTGGCCCACCAAGAGCCACGGCAGGCAGCACATTTACTTGTTCTGACATAATAAAAAGCCAAACCAACAATGGTTCAGAACAAAGTTTGACTTTCGCGACTATCTGGATTATTTATGGAGGAGGTGGCCTTAAAAAGTGTAAGGGGAAGAAGAGATGCCCTGAGAATTCAATGCTTTATGTACGGGCACAGTTTGAATATTTAGTATTGTCTCAGCACAAGACAGCAAACGGAATGTTCCTCCTCTACCCAAATCTTACTGAAGAGCGGTCTTCCCATAGGCGAGCGGGTTTCTGTGCCTGTTCATTTCCAGGGATAGAAAACCACTCTTTTTCCGTGATCTGTTCCCCCATGTTTCAAGGCCGGCATGTTCGCACTCCCGGAGTGCCCGGTGGGGAAAGGAGCTGCGTGGCTGAGACAACGGCATCTTCGTCTCCCCTCGATGTCAGTTTTATGTTTCATTCCATGAGAGTAAACACCAAAATGGAGTCATTGCTTTCAGTTACTTTGTGCATTAACGACTTTAACGTGCTTATTCCAGCCACATTTTATCCCTGATAGTTCTGTGGAAAAGGCAGCTCCTTCAAACGGAGCTGCTGACCTGATACATTCCTCTTGGCTTTAGAGGGCATTTGCCCCCAGTGCCAAATATTGCATCCCTCCATTCTGCAAACTAGCACAGGCAAAACTGGTTAACAACAACCAAACCATCCACTTCTTATTATGGGAGGAACCAAGGTGAGTGCAAAATATTCTTTCATTTGGGGTCCCGTTTTTGTTGTTTTTAGCAGCAAATAAATTCTGTCTTTGTGATTGCTTTCTATCAGACTCCGCTGTGTTTCAGAGGGGCACGGGGAGAAGGCACTCTGCAAAGAGTTACTGGTTGTATTCCCTAACCAAAGGCAACAGTGAGTTTTCTTACCACAAACAACTGAAATCCAGAAGCAAATAATTGTCACTGAAATCAAAGGATGTGTGAATGGCCTTAGGCTAATCACATAAGGAAAAAATCCAACTTACAGAGAAAGACTCTAAAGGAGCAATAACATTTTTTTTAAGCCACCATTATTTGGGATTGCTGTTTCCAAGGGGAAAAACCAACAGTGTATTTTTTCCGTGCACGGAAGGAAATATGATTTTAATTTGTGTGACCGGGCAACCAAACAACAGGCAGCCTTGCAATTCTTCAGTCTCTAAATGACATAAAAAGGAATGACTTGCCACAGTCTTCCAACGCTGAGGCCAGTTTCTCTTCCTGAGTCTTCTAAAGCTACCAAGAACATTCTCTTGCACGTTTTAGGTTACCGAAGTACCACTTTAGCATTACAACATGCAACACTGTTTAAATGTGGATTTCACAGATTCTTGTCAGTAAAGCACTCTTTGGTGGAAGACAAGCAGCTTGGGTACTTAACAGAGTTAACATGATTAACAGTATTACAAATAGTAAAGTGAAGATGATTAAGCCAAATAGTATCAAATTACAGAAAGTACCATTTCAGTAATGCCTTTCTTATCTATATATAAATTTTGACACAGGGTCACAGGGCGAACAGAAAATAAATACATAAAAAACCTCCATGAGATCCTCAATTGTTCTGGAGGCCAGCAGCTAAAATGATTGCCATCACAGGGACACTCGTGCCTCGCGGGCTAGCCAGCTCCCCCGGTCACGGAGGGCTTGGGTATTTACACCTGAGACTAAATTTACAACAGCATTTTTGTTGTTAAGCTTGAGACGGTTCTACACAAGGAGAGTTGGGTCCTTCTTCCAGTCATTCACCTGTACCCAGACTCAATTAGTTATTTCAACTCCAGTGGACATTGTCTTCATCGAGTCAACTTCTTAGGTGGAAAGCAACTAAGGCTTTTGCAATTTGGTTTTGTTCTCAAATTGTGCTAAGTCCTGTCGCAGTTTTCTGTTCCTAGAGTCCTCCTTCAGCTCTGGTCACAGGTTTTTATTTAACGCAAGACTGTTTTAGTCCTTGAAATGGAGGGACTACAGGGGCGAGAAAAAAAGGATTTTACCATAACGGTTTGAAAGCGTCCCACAGGCAGTCATCAAAGACAAGGAAGGCAACAGAATAAAAATACTGACATGCTAAAGAGTATACATGTGGTATAATATTTTTAATGACAAAGACTTTGGAGAAGACAGCACAGTATCAACCAGAAAGTAAAGACATACAGGAGAGAAAGGCAGAGCAGAAAAAGTTTCAGTTCTGCAAAAAATAAAAACAAAAATAAAATAAATACAAATTAAGGAAGACGGGTGGGCAGAAGCAGCAGAGCAAGGGAAGTACCATAACGCCACAAAGGGCATTTGCTGCAAAGCACTCCTTTTCCTTCCTTCCCGCTGAGGAACCAGGCTGTGGGAGAAGCGGACAGAACGAAAAGACAAAGAAGTGTTACTGGATTACTTCCAAAGCCACGATTTGGTCACAGAAAAAGTTCTGGCACCTTAAGCGGTTTCCAGTCCGGCCGAGCGCAGAAGGCGCCCTCGCCTGCCCCAGCGTGGCACCCCGAGGACCCTGCTCTGTTCGTAATGACTGACCACGGTTCTCACCCTGCCTCTCTCCTTCCCTTCCCCGATTTATTACGTGACACTTTCAGTCCAATAGCAATTCTCAGAGAAAAACGAACGCAAAAGAAAAGAGTCAGAAAAACCAATCTAGAAGTGACCCTCGCTCAGAGTGCGTGGCTGCTGCTCTACCAGAGAACGTGCGTTTGAATTGATGGTTTAGTTTTTGGAGACTCCAATACAGTACTGAGTAAAAAGGTCTAGGTCAGCTGGTGAAGTCAAGTGGGAAAATATCTGGAATTTCAAAGGGACATTAATATTTCTAAAGATCAGAGGGAACTAGCATTTAAATAAGGAATAGTCAGAGAGACAACCTTCTGGGACTCCTGGCTGATGTACTTTTGGAGGTAAGGGCAGCAAGAGAACCCTAAAGCCCAGAGGCCATGGAACAGGCACCGAGATCCGAGACTCTGAGGGTCAAGAGGCAGGGACAGGTATGAGGTGGTGACTTAAAAGTCAAAGAAGCCCTGAATGCAGCTACTCCCAGCCGAAGGGCTCATGAAGATAGACACTCACGGTTTTAGAGGCTAAGGAAAGAACCTGAGCATTTATCTCCCACAACAACATGAACAATTAGGGACGAATCACCCCAAAGCCATGGACATTCGGTTGGTTTAGCAACTGTAGCAGAAAGCGATGGTTCCCAATGATGCAACTCAGAATAAAAAAGTCCCTTGCACATGAAAGTCTTCATAGAAAATGGATGAAGTTGTAATTAAAAAAGAAAAAGACTGCCCAAAAGAAACAGCATAAGCTCACAGAAACATGCGCTTGGTGTTTGAAAAGCCACGAAACGACATGAAGTGAAGTAAATGTCAGCAAATGAGGGGGCCGTGAGTTCTCAGTTGGAGGCGTGATGAAGTTTTCGAGACTCATCCTGAGAGAGCTCTTGCGAGAGTTAATGTGAGAACACTGAAAAACAGGCCAGCGTGATGGAGCCAGTTAGTCACTGGATTTATTAATTCTCGAAGGAGAAATGGTAGAATGGATGCGTAGCTCCAACAGGAAGCGGGGGTGGGGGCGGATGGGTGGAGAAGCCCATTCATCTCCCTTGTCAGCCCTGAGGAAGGGACTGAGAAATGCCACACACAGCCCAGCGGGACCCAGGCCCACCGTGCCGGGTGGAGGGCCGCAGTATAGACATGCCGCACGGTCGCTGTGCTGGAGCCGCTGCCACAGACTGAGGTCTCCATGTGGCTTAGTTCAAATGGACACACGAGGGAATGATCATCTGCCATGAGAAACACAGCGGCATTTGCCCCAACAACAAATACTCAGGACGTCACTCATAGTTTCTGAGCCTCCTAAGTAATTGTTCTTTTGACAATTTGTGTCAAAAAGTCCTCTAGGCGGGCGTGGCAGCCCACCTGTAGTCCCAGTGACTCGGGAGGCCGAGGCCGGAGGATCACTTGAGGCCTGGAGCTCGAGGCTGCAGTGAGCTATGATGACACCACTGCACTCCAGCCTGTGGCAGGACCCCTTCTCTTAACAAAACAAAAAGAATTCTCCAAAGCTGAAGAGCCTCTGAGTAAACTGTCAAAACTCAAAAGAGCCAATTCAGGGCAAAGTGAGTTTAGGTGGGGTCTTCATCCTGGAAGCCTCTAAGAACAGAATAGAATGTGTAAATGAAAGGTCAAGGTCCTACGCACCACAGATGATGATGATTACTGAGAACAAAATCAACCTGCAAGAGAGAAGGCTCAGGAAGGAACTGGAATAACAAAGTGGACCAGCAGCCTGGCACCATGAAAGCATGGATGAAGGTACACTGAAAGGCAGTCCTGGTTGTCTTGTACCGCTGTTTAAAGAAAAGATTTCAATTCAATACTATAAAATCACTCAACAATCTCAGCTCACACTATTGTGCCCAGAATGAGATTATGCACCAATATATTAATTCCCTCATTACCCTCCAACCACAACCAAACAGCATTCAGCAGGACAAAGCTCCAGGCTACAGCTTGGCTGCCTCCGATTCCTGGAAACTGTACATAATTTATTTGCCTTTCTTTTGTAAACTGTGAGTGGGTAACAGTTAAGGTGATGCGAACATAGGCCAAAGCCCCAAAAGAGGCAAAACAAAAACACCCGTGTAGAGGAAGGCGGTTCGATGCACTGAGAAATCCAATTAACTCTCACTGCTTGACTCCTTTGGCTCTCCAAATCATCTCTGAAAAGTCCATCTCGGAATTTAAAGGAAGTCTTTTTGGTTTTCAGCACTATCTAAATTTTCTGGAAACTTTGGATCATTTCAACATTCAGTCCACACTATTCAGCCTGAAATCTACTTTAGAATTTTCAGAGCGTCCTTGCAGGGACCTCAGGCAGATGATCCCTAGGTGCTCGCTGCAATCAAGAACCACCTCTCCTGAGCAGCACACGTTTAGGTCACTGGAGTGACATGAAAAAGCAACAAGACCTAGATGGAAAAACTGACCCACGGCCAACCCTCCTCCGAGGAAGATGCTGTGACGTGGCAAGCTCCCTCGGGGTTCCTGGGCTCTATGCCTCTGTAACCTAAAAAGCACAATCCAAAAAAGCAAAAAGCAGAATTAAATGTGCAAGACACACTAGACTGTAAGGGAAGCCTGAGCACTCACACCTAAAAAGAACACGTCCACATTAACTATCAGCAGCAGCAGGCTTTTTATTTCCATTTTGAATAGTCTGACTCAAAGTGTTAAAGTTCAAATACTCCCATTTCCCCTCATGATTGTAGAAAAGTTAGAAAATAAGAAAAGGATAAAAAAAAAAAAAGAAAGAAAGAAATCCCCAACTGTCCCACCAACCAGAAGAACTGTTAGCATTATGGCATATTTCTCCTTTATCTTATTTCTATATATATGTAGAATAGATTTTTGTACCTATAAACATTTATACATCTGCACATTTCTATACATATATATTATCCATTCACAAAAACAGACTCATGCTGCAGAATTTTTACATGTGGCTGTTTCCACTCATGGCTTCATGAGCATTTATCCAGGTATTAAATTTTCTTTAAAAACATGACTCCCAGTTCATTTGGCACAATTTAACAATCTTTAGCCCATTGTCTTATTTCTCGCTGTTACAAATAACACTCTGATATGTTTTCTAAATCTTTGACCTTTTGTATTTCTTCTCAAGTGGAATCAGAGAGTAAAAAGAGTATGAATATTTGATATATTTCTAATGAAAAAATTTAAAATCCTAACATCATTGAGTCAGTGCCCAACAATTCTCAAATATTCACACCGGGCACCATCACACTGTCATGATTATGTGTATGCTGTCAAGTTGCACAGAAGATCCACAAACAGGAACTACGACAGAGCTGAACGATTCCTTAGACGACAAAGCACACAGAGCTCTCGGTGTGTCAAGGGCCCCTCAGGACAGACTCTGACTGCTTATACACCGGGGACAAACGAGGCACATGGGCCCAATGCCTCAAAGATAGGGGGTAGGGAAGTTAAAAAGAAGCGAGGGAAGTTGTAGAGGACACTGTAACATCTGGATCTGATTATCTTCAGGCCACTATGGTCTATTATAAGAGATCTATGTTACCACAAGCGCAAAACCAGGACTGCCTGGGTTGCCAACAGCAGGCAGAGAAGCAGAGAACGTGCAAAGGGTGCCCACCTCGCACTCCCGAGATAGCAGTGAGTGGGATATCTACTCTTTCTTCACTAGGGATTTGTCTTTGGAATACTTTAAGAATGAAATGTCCACCTTCACTTCATAAGAAGTGTCCAAAGACGACAGTGAGTCATTGGTTTGGTGACAGAACATGTCCGTTTTCTTGTCAAAGCCTGTACATAATGAAGGCAGTGAAGAAAGCGGGGATAAACACGGAAGAACCAGCACCCTCTGGTGTGGACTGTAGCCGAGAAGACAGAGAGTCTTTAGGAAGAGGAGGGTCCCCAAACCCACTAGAGTTAGCATGTTTCTACCCTCATGTTAATTTGCAGCTTATTTTCCAACATCATGCTGGATCTGATATACTCATAGAAAGATTTCCTCCAAGTTCTGACAGCTTTGGATATTCCTAATTTAAAAGGTTTCCCATATCATGACCCAGAGACCACACTTCCAGGGTTGATGAACAAGTACAACACTTTTGATGACTTTCCCATCACAGGAACTCTACTGTCACCTAACTTCATGTCACTCTCCAGAAGTAGGAGCCACAAGATTAAACTGGAAAACCAATGCTTACAACTTTTCAGAAAAGTAGGATTCTTTTCTCACCTTTTAAAACTGCCTTTCCTTGAAGCAGATCTGGTGGTTCTTTTAGAAATGCCTGCACTGCCAGAAATGTTAGGTTCAGATGTTTTACAGCTCTGAACACTGGACTGAAGAATTACTCTGAAAATAGTTGGAAAAAAATAAGATTATATTCACTGAAACAATTTTAAAATATGTGACAGAGGAAGGCATTTTTGCATGTTAGAGCAGCAAATTATTTTATTGAGAATTGATAGGATTTTCTATGAACACATCAGCCAAAAAAAACCTGAAACACATTTTTACATCAAAATCTTTTGAAATGAAGGACCTCATTTCCCTTTGAAGGTTACACGAAGATAATCAGAGTGCTTTGCTTTTGGAAAACAAATGACTTGGCATTTTAAGCAATTCCCACACCAAAGAAATCCATCAGCTAAACAAATTTTTGTGCCTAAAGGTAAAAATAGATTCTCAGATTTCTAGTCTGAAAACAAGACATCATTAAGAAACCCAAAATTCTAAAGAATATAAATATAAATTTAGGAAACAGCTATGAAATATTCACTCTTCAGAGCTGAAAATATGGGTAATAAACACTCAATCAATACTAATTTTGTGTAACATTTCAAAATTTGAAAATATGTTCAAGCAAAATATGAGTTTTGTCTGGATTATAACTACTTCCTAAATCTCCAAGAACCATTAAAATGAAAGTGAAACCACTTAAATTTTGTGAAACTTTCCTTCATTAAACTCTAAAAATCTCAGGGAACTGCTGCTTATGAGTAGGCATTGCCCAGGAGGCAAATACATGAATCAGAAAAGAACACGCTCAGATAAAGACCGCCCACAGTAGCCTGTTCATAAGTAGACAGTCATTCTCTGTTTTCCTCCTTAAACCGGCACAGGGAAACCAGCAGAAAACATCAAAAGATTTCACATGTAATTCTTTTCTTCAAGAGACAAGCACTGAAAAACCAAACCACATATATACACATTTATATATATCAACTTGTATTTATCTGAAAGAGAAAACACTGACTTAAAAAGCTTTCTTCTCTTGTTATCAATCATAAAGATGAAGTAGCCAATAAAAACGTCTAAGAACCTAGCTCACAAGAGTAAAAAGAAACCGTTACAACTAATGAGCATCCTGCCTCACTTGCCCGTGTTGCAGCATGTTGGTTAATAATCAAAGCCAGTGCCTTAAAATGTAGTAAAGGTCAGTAAATTCCTATAATCTTAGTATGACCCAAAGCAAAGCATATTCAACATTTAGTGAAATGCTAAACTTCTCATCACAAGAAAAGCCACTGGGTTTTCTTGTACCAGAGCACAGTGTGGAGCTCGCCTGGGACAGTGTTCGAGCTGTTTGGGGAGAAGAAGGTGGGGCAGCCATCATGGCTGTTTCACTTTGTCCGTGGAGGATTTCTGAAAGCCCTACAAGACCAGCCTTCAATCGCACGGAGGAACACGAATCCTAGATAAATTAGCCAATGCTTCATTCAGCATTTCTCCTAGAGTTTGGTCATCTGAAATGTTGACTGTTCTAACAAAATAGAAAAAGTATATGCAGATTTAGTTCTAGCATCAAAGGCGCCCAGTACTCTGGCTATGAACTCCATTCTGAAAACAAGAAATAATTTAAAAATTCTTTCTGATTATATAAAGTGAGGGGGAAATATTTATTCATCCTTGTTAAGGATCTGGATCCAGAAGTTTGTATTAATAAAACCAAAATGAGACAAACTGCTGGTGCTTCACTCACTGGTACTTCTGAAGCCCAGGCCTGGTGCTGGTGCCACCGTGTTCTCATGAATCTCCCTCATCTGCTCCTTTACACGTGGACAAAATGAGACCCCTTTTGGCTTTTTTGGAAATATAACACCTACTTCTCAAATTATTTGAGGCCACGGAAGGCCAAAAGTATGGACAACCACCACACTGCAAAATCATTCATATGAGAAAAAAAATAAGAGCCAATACATTGCCTGCTTAGGAAATTTCAGTCCTGATTTCACAAACGAACTATTATTGAAATGTTTAAATACTATTCATAACAAAAAATTACTGCTAAATCAAGTGGTAATTCTGAGGCTGATGGGAAACGTATTTTAAAACGTATTTATTTCTCTATAAAATTAGTATAAATTAATGTGAACTAATATAATATTTAATAGCTAATCATTTTTGTGGAACTTTAAGAAAATGATAGAAATTTAGAATGCATTAATCATGCCAGGGAAGAGTCCAGTTATTTGCACCGACAACAAAGCAGTTATCGTATCTGTAGCATATATCAGTAAAGTGGGGGGAAAAAACCCAACAACTACACTGAGATATTATCAGCGATGTCCTACAAGAAGCAACTTGATAAGGTGGGCCACGCTAGCAAAAGGGAGTGAAGTGCTCCTCCTGCCATAGGGAACCTGGGTGCTCACTGCCTTCCACCTTCCAAACCAAGCCAATCACATGGCTATTTCAGAGCGATATTCAGCAGATATTCTCCCTTTCCATCTCTCCTGAAAAAATCCTCTTACTTACCTTGTGCCTATACTGCAGTTCGCTTTCTTCTATGCAGTATTCTTTGGAGTCTCAGTACTCTCCGATTTTTGGATATAGTCATTTCTGCAACTCAAGGCACATGACAAAGCAAAAAACCTGAAAAGCCAGGTTTCTCACCTATCAAGCCACAAAATGCTTGAATAAGAACATCCAATTCCAAGAGAGGAATCCATCAGGGCAACTGTGCACTATGTATACTAGTTGTCCACCACTGATACACACAGAGCTGCAAAATGATGGTCCTGGGCCCTCGGTTTGTGTCTTTCCCACTGTCTCAGAGTCTGACACAGCAACCTGAAGTGGCCTGCTTCTCTACGGATGGCAGGGAACAGGTGCTTTTCACTAGTAACAACCTATCAGGAGATGCTACATCATCCACATCATCTGCCAAGAGAGGCGAATGACAACGACAATATCCAAGAGTAGTCACCTTACAAATAACGTCCTTTAGAAAGAAAGTAATGGGGAGAGGGGAATACCAAGATTATACCTATTAACATCATTGTAACTGTTAAAAGCTTTCTGCTTCTGTAAATTCCAAATTAATCAGGCAGGCTAAATTGAATACTCTGCTTGGTTCTAGAAATGCAATGGCAAACATCAGTCACAACAACAACAAAAGGTTACAGCTTACATAGAATATTAGAAAGAAAAGAGCCTGATAGAGACCATTTTCAAACTTACCCTGGGAATGGTAATACAACCACAAAGTGCCTGTGCATTATTAGTGACAACTCCACCCAATAAGAACTCCACCCACTCGGAACATCTTTGCCACTTGGAATAGTTTGAGAAGAAAAAAATCTATGTAGTGCAAGATGCTCTTGAGGCAGAATACATGGAAACTGAATCTTACTAAGAAAAACCATCGAGCAGGTTATTCTATAGCAGAAATATAGCACATCTGAATGTGCGATAATAAGCTTGTTTTAATAAGATACTCAAGAAAATGCCAAACAGGAATATGGTAAGCAGGTTTTCCTTAATTTTGAAAAGAGTGAAAGCTGCTTGATTTTTAAATCTTTCTTAGCCATATGAAAATACTCAATGAAAAGACAAAGTACCAGAGTTGGTTGCAATGAAATTTCACTTTGGAAGAAATCTTGGAAGGAACAGTTATAACATTCTTTCATAACTTCTAAGTCCAAATGGAGATAAGAGAAAATTCTTAAAATATGAGTTAAAGAAAAAGCTTCAGAGAAGGAAGAATGCAGCCCAGGTAAGAGGGTGGTGGTAAAGCTAGCACACAGGAGGGACATGCCCACCCTCTGTGCTCGGGTCTTCACTACGCTGCTCCACCAGCAGCAGTGCGGGGGGAAGGGGGGTCTTGCCACGTTCTTCTGCAGAAAAGAAGCCTCTTCACTGTTAAGGTCTTCATTTCAAGGATGAAAGATCTCAAGAGAATACAAATTTGCCTATATTAACCTAATAAAGACATTCTGGTTATTTTGGGGAAAAAGAGAAAAGTGGGAGCAGTGACTGTCACATGGAAACACACACCAAAACAGGCAGCCTCTGTTCTGCCTTCATTTAACATCACATTTTGAAAACTGTACATACTGTATTCCCTAAAGGGGAGGAAATGAAATGAGATAGAGTAGAAAATTCTGCATACTAAAAAGAGAAGTCTTAAGAGAAAGCTATTGTACAGTGGCAGAATTGGAGGGGAAACCCAGGAAGTGATCTTCATTAGACCTCAAGGCTACAACATCAAATCTTTACTAAAAGTAGACCAGTGGGAAAAATTATTCTTTGCTAGATTAGAAAGGACATTCTCAAGATATAGAAAACCAGAGGGAAGCTGTAGAGCCAATTAAGTGAAAGAAAACCACCCCAGCTATCCCAAGCTAACTAAATACTATTGATAGGAAAGAGAAACTATTTCAGTGTCTTTATTTATAAAATGCTATTTCAAAATACCTGTTAAGAGCAAGCGCAACTTAAAAACAAGTTATGTTATTTTTAATATCCCTTCTGCGAAAGTAACAGTCAAGCCCCGCCTCCCCACCGCCATCCATCATTCATTGAAAAGATTCAGAAAAAGAACCTTTGAAAGCACGCAAACCAACAAAGCTAGGAGCTGACAAGGAGAAAAACATGCATGGTGAGAATCACACTAGGCTCCAGAAGTAAGCGACAGCGGAGAAATGGAATGGGACACTTACACAGCAGCTATCTGTCAAAGGGTCCTGATGGCTACTGTGTTCTGAAACCATCGAAACAGAATAGCAGGATGGGAAGAATGTAGTCACAAACAATCCACCAGATGACAACACTACACAGTGCAGAGGTCAGCACAGCTAGGGGACATCTGGAAAGGGGTGAAGGGGAAAGAACAGATGTTCAAATTGGGAAGCCAAAATAAATAACATAATACAAAATAAACAAATAAAGCTACATGTGAACCTTAGACACCTGAAGGCCTAGTAGAGCAACTGGGATGCACAGGGGTGGGAAACAAGGGTAGAGTTTTGCCATTTTGTGTTGGGGGCAAAAAATGCTGTCTTTAGTTTAAACAGGTTTGGTAATTTGGGATAAAAGGTTAGCCTCAATCTCCAGCTGGGTAACTGCCCCATGTTAATTTAAATTTATGATACTGAAATGGGTCATAGAGTATGATTGAAGTTCTTCAAAAAGTACAAGATATGCACACACAAAAAACTAAACCAAACCACAGGGGAAAAGGAAGCAAACCCAAACAACCAAAAGAAAAAAAAAAAAAAAAAGCCCTAGACTAATTAACAAGATAACAGGAGGCACAACTATAAAAATTATAAACAAACAGCACAGCAGAAGTGATCGCATTTCAGTGGAGTTGAAACTAAACCCCTAGAGCATTGCACACGTGACACACCCAATCCCAGGCAACACAAAAGGGGCAAAGCTTCACTTATGTATTCATACTATGCATTTTTCCTCAGTTGTTTTCCTCATTCACTTTCCTGAAGCAATACAAGTTGGCTTTCAGCTTGGTGTTTCTTAATCCACTGGCCTGGGTTCTAGCACAGAAGGAAGGAAATCTCCTCACATTGGGAAGGGTGGTAGCTCCTTACAACTACTGCACTTCCAAATGGTCACCTGGGTATATCTGTGGCCAAATACAAAAGGCGCCACTGAGTATTTCCTGTGGACTGATTAAGGTGGCAAGCACTGACTTAGCTTACTACATCATTTTTATTGTTGACCTCATCACCAACATAATTAAGAGCTATGTGCCAGGCACTTGATACAGTGGGAAAAGGGTAGACTCAAGATAAAATCTAACCTCATCCTACAAGTTATACCTACACCAGCTTCCCACAAAAATACCAAATCTACTAATACTAAGATTACAGGGGCTTAATATTTAAATGAAATTGAATAAATGGCCTAGGAACACTACAGAACCTTCCTACAAATCCCAACCTTCATTCCAGTTACTGATTCAACTGTTATCTTAAAGGCAGAATGGCCTGAATGTCCAGGTATCTGCATTACAGATTTTTATTTGCGCCTCTAGTAAAGCTCATGGCCTAAGAATTATTTTCTATTGCAGAAACATACTCCCATTTCTACTGCACTGTTATGGGAGACTTCGGGGATTTTGCCAGGGTAATTATGTCTCCATTTTTACCTTATTCCCGTCAGGATGCAACTCCACTCTTCATATTTCATTTAACATGAACAAACCTAGCAGAAATGATCAGTACACAGAAGGATAGGCAGCATGGCTCAAGTTATATCCATTTTAGCACAGACAATATACTTGCCATCAAGTTCTGAAGATCAGATCAATGTCATGGTGCTATGTGATTTACTGTCTTCTCAGTAATCAGGATCAGACAGGCTCTCTGAGAAAGTGGCTGTTTTACAATTTCTTAAAACTTTAACTCTCCCCAAATATTAACCATTTATAAAAGAGAAACCAATAATTGGAATAACATTTTATATACTATACCTTTCTCCTAAGAATCACCTGTATTTGTATATTTCTCACAAACTTCCCCTTCTTGAAACTACTGTATTTTCTTTCTTTCTTTTTTTTTTTTGAGATAGAGTCTCACTCTGTCACTAGGTCTTGACTCTTCGGAAATGAGCGTCACGTAATTTGAACTCTTCAGAAAACATATTCTCATATTCTCAGAGAGTGACTTGAGGAAATTTCCTATAAGCCTTAGTTAATAAGAACCTTTGACTAAGCAGAACTAGTATCCCCTGACTTCCAACATGACTTTTGAACAAAAGGCAACAAAATATTGAGGAAAAAACTGATGACGCAGATTCTGAAAAACAACATAAAAAACCTGAGCAACCCACAGAAGCATCAGTTTCCTAGGGTTTCCAATGTAAAGTGTGGTCCCTGGACCAGCAGGATCTGCAACACAGGGAAGCTTGCTAGAAACGCAGCTCTCAGACCCCACCCCAGACCCACTCATAATAATCTGTAGTTTAACGAGCGCCCCAGGTGACTCAAATGCACAGTGATGTCTGAGAAGCATTGCTTGAGGGCACTACCTGCTGCTTTCATCATGTCCAGAAATAGTTTCAGATGATTCTATCATATTTCTAAACAAAAAGAACCATTAAGGCTTTAGATAAAAAATTTTAATGGAAAATAAATCTGCTTTGGAGCTAAATAAATGATACAAAAGGCACATTTTTTTTTTTTTTTTTTGAGACAGGGTCTCACTGTCACCCAGGCTAGAGTACAGTAGTGTCATCAAAGCTCACTGTAACCTCAAACTTCTGGGCTCAAGCGATCCTCCTATCTCAGCCTCCAGAGGAGCTGGGGCTACAGGTGCATGCCAACACGCCCAGCTAAAAAAGGCACCATTCTTAAAGCAGTCCAGTTGACTGAAGTACCACTAAGCTGCAAAAGAAGGCTTAATAAATGCCTATAATCAAAATTGATGCCCTACATTCACATGGCACTTAATATTGGAAAACTCGATTCTTTGCTTTGGGTCTCTTAAGAACTTCACAGGTGAGCAATCCATGATGACACATGCTTATGTGTAATTCTACCTCAGAATTTTTAGATTATGAAGAGATACCAGTGAAGAACCACTTTTAATTAAAAACAAAGCCTGATCTCTGCCAATATAAATGATTGATTATATCATCAATTCCTGACCATATTACAAGATACTTACTGAATAAAATGACCTACCTCCATCACTCCCCTGCAAAAAAAGAGGGCTGGGAATTTGGTGCGCCATAATAAAAAGGGAAGTAACCAGAAGGAAGAAATCCCACGGCAAAAGTGGGAGCATCTACTAGAGAACAGCCTAGAAAAAAGCATAACGGCCATATAGGCCATGATCCTATGTATTTTCCTAACAATCCTAGATGTTCCATGAGGTTGAACCCAAACTACAAGAAAATACATGTAGACATATATACACTCAATAACTAAAATACTTCCTGTTCTCATGCCAAACCTTCCTCTGTGATTTGAAAATAATCTCCAAATTAAAAAAAATACAAAAATATAGTTTAGACCAGTTCATTGTTGCCCCAAAACAATATAGCACCATTAAGCCATCATGTCGTACTAAATTCTACCATATTAAAACAAATGATCTGAAATTTGGCAAATTTAAAGAAATTCACCATTTTAATAACTATGAACAAGTTTGTTGTTCTGGGCTGGACATCTGCTGTCTCTCTGGAGGATGTCCCATGCCGATTATCTGAGGAGAAAAAGCATTCCTAATGTCGCCCCCCCCGCCGCCCCGCGCCCCCCCCACCTACAAAGGCTCATGAGGTTATATACGATAGAGGACACGATAAACAAAGGACAACTGAGAGCTTCCAAGGCCAGCACCCCTGTGTTTCCAATAACGTCACCATTTCAAAGTAACATAAAGGGCATCCAACTAGGGAAAAAAATATACAGGAAAAAATGCTCACAAAGGACCCCACACATATCTTAAACTTCATCAACCACTACAAAGGAAACCAGACTCACGTGAGGGGAATAGCGTTTGTTTTTGATTGTCTTCTGCTTTTCAGGGCCCGAAGTCTATCACCTTGTGTCACTCCATTGATTTCATCGTCATCACTGTACTGTGTAAGTAAAAAAACACTGAGCTAATGATTGAAGTTGCACTTATTAATGCAGCAAAGCATACCTATCCATATAAACACACACGTAAACACGGACATACAGACACTTCAAGTTTCTGCAGAACTCTAAAGCATGTTTCTCCTTTCGAAATCAAGCTACAGGTCACATTTCGAGACATCCAAGTTGACTTACACAGAACCCAACAGCGCTCTCGTTATAAAACATACAGATAGTGAAGAGGCATATGGGCTTGCAATTGTAAAAACATTCTATTTAAAATTTCACAATCCACTTACCACCACTTAATTTAGTACTGCTCCCCCCTAAATTCTTAGTTCTTTAAAAGTTGTCCATGTTATCAGCTGTTGTGAAATGGGACGAGGGGTGAGGGCCCGGGAACACCTAGGTCTACCTAAGAGCTGACTTCACAGACCTCTTTTTCCTACCCATGCCAGTTTTACAGACACACAACCTTGTTTTAACTATTTTGACTAAAAAGTTCCTAGACAGGGTTATAAATATAAAAAACTGTGTGACGATAATCCCTCAAAACGTGCTTTATTATTTTCACCTACAGTTTTCTCCACGCCCTAAAAGGTTCTCAGCAGCATTTAAAGCAACAACAACAGCATGACCAGAATGGTTTGATTACCGGTTCGGGTTCTGGCTTGTCTTGGTTCCTGATCCCATTTATTGAAATGTCATCAACACCAGAGAGGAGTCTGGAAAAGGCCGCTCCGTGTTGTCCATTCTCCTGCCCACTTAACTTTTGACGAAAATAGTCACCTTCCAGCCAGAGGCTTGCCTGTTTCCTAGAGCATTTAAATGACATCAAAATACAGCTTTCTAGAAAGATATACAAACAACTATTTCCTCCCAGACTGTCTGTTGCTACTGGAGACTAAGGAAAATTCCACTTCCCATCGGTTTCCAGACCCCCGTGTTTACTGCAGACTTACAAAAGCCTTCTGTCTACTTACATCACCAAAAATTGTTGCTGAGGCCCAATCACTGAGCCAGGTCTACAGATCCTGATCCACGCAATGGTCTCAGCTGCTGTCATCTTGTAATGCTTCATGATGTAGCAGGCTATCAGAGTGCCTGTGCGACCAAGGCCGGCTAGGAAAAGAAATCAATGAAACCTGGTCTCATGTACTCTAGAATTTTGTTGGACAGGTATAATTTTTTTTAAAAGGCTTCCTATTATTCTGTGTCCCTCAACAGTGGTTCTCAAGGCTGGTTACATACTGGAATCACCTGTAGAGTTTTAAATATACTCGTGCCCAGTCTCATGCCCAGAATGCAGATTTAATGGGTAGGCAGCACAGCCTGGACATGGAGACTTCTAAAATCCCCCAGGGCATTCTACGTGTAGCCGGGACTGAGAATCATCTTCTGAGCATGATGTGCAGTAAGTGCAATGTTTTCTGCCCTGGGTGTTTTGGGAAAATGGTACCACCATCTTTCCAAAATCAAAAGCTCAAAATCTTACACTTACTACCACATCCAATTAAATTTTCTACTCATCTGTTATGTCCATTTTCACTCAGGTTTTTTAATAAACTCTTAGTCCTGTCCTCCTTTCCTCTAGACTATTACCTAGACTATTATCATTACCTCTTGTGAGGGTTAATTTTATGTGTCAACCTGGAGGGAGTTTTGGGATGAGATTAGCATTGAAATGGGTGAGCTTTCAGTAAGCACACTGCCCTCCTTAATTCGGGTCATCCAATCAGGCCTGAACAGAACAGAAAGACCAACCTTCCCAAGCAACAGGGAATTCAGCAGACAACCTCCAGACTTCACCTGCACCATGGCTCTCCTGGGTCTCTAGGTGCCAGCCCACAGTGCCTATTTTGAATTCACCAGACTCCATATTTGCGTGAGCCCATTTCTTTAAATAAATCTCCCACACATAGGCATCCTGTTGGTTTCGTTTCTCTGGAGAAGCCTCACTAACAAAGATTTGGATCATGAAGTGGGGTGCTGCTATAACAAACATGTAAAAATGGAGAAGTAGCTTTGGAATTGTAGAGGTTGGAAGAGTTTTGAGACACGTGTTGGAAAAAGCCTCGATTGTCTTGAGAGGACTGTTGACATGAAAGATGATTCTGGTGCAGTCTCAGATGGAAATGAGGAGTGTGTTACTCAAAACTGGAGGAAAGGCAATCCTCATTATAAAGTAGCAAAGAAATTGACTGCATTATGTCCTAGTGTTTTATGGAAGGCAGCATTTGTGAGTGACAACCTTGAAGGTTTAGCAGAGATCTGTAAGGAAAATGTTGAAGGTACAGCCTTCTCCTTACTGATTAAAGTAAAATGTAAGGGGAGAAAGAGGAATCGAAGAAAGAATTGTTAAGCAAAAGGGAACCAGGGACTAAAGATTCAGAAAATTCTCAGCCTATACATGCTGCAAAAAATTAAGAAAGCATATTCTGGACAGAGCATCAAGTGTGAGGCTGGACAATCACGCCATAAAGAGATTACTCGTGGATTTAATCACCATCTCAGCAGAAGCCAGGAATAGAGATGGGATTATACTAGTAGAGACACTGCCAGTTTGGATGAAACAGGACAGACATGGAATGAAATAAAGGAAGGCTTTTAGATTTCTGACAGTAGAGCTACCTGGGTGCATACATGCCTTGTCCTTCATGAAAAGGAAGCATGGTCCCAAAGGCAATTCAGAGATCCACAAGGCTCTCCATGGCCACCAAGTCACAGAGCACATGGGCCCAGGGGCAAGGCTGTCTACTTCTGGGTTTCATAAGGTGGGGCCAGCTCCACTGGCTACAGTGAGCCAGGCTGCCCCTGACCGTGGCATAGAGGGCAAAGCCACTACCCTAGAGGGCAGAGCATCGAGCCAAAGAGGCTTATTCTCTAGACTTAAGATCTAATGGCATTTGCTTTACTAGGTTTTAGACTTGATTGGGAGTCTTTCTTCTTTCTGATTTCTCCTTTTTGGAATGAGAGTTGTCTATACTATGCCTGTCCTGCAATTACATCTTGAAAGCACATAACTTGTCTGGTTTTGCAGGTTCACAGCTGGGGAGGAATTCTGCCTCAGGATGGATCATACCTCAAGTCTCACCTATGCCTGATTTAGATGATGTTTAGATGAGACTTTGAACTTCAAGTTGATGCTGGAATGGGTTGAGACTTTTGGAGGAGCTGAGAGGGGGTGAAAGTATTTTCAATGTTAAAGGAACATAAATTTGGAGGGGGGTCCAGAGAGCTGAATATTATATACCAAATTGTGCCCAACTGACCCTCCCAGATCCATGTTAATGTTCTAACTACCAATGTGTCCATTATTTGGAAATAAGGGCCTAAGGAAGTAACTGAGGTTAAATGAGGTCATCAGGATGGGGCCCTAATCCAACAGGATTCCTTATTAAAAAAGGAAGAGATACCAGGAGTGAGGGCACACAGAGGAAAAACCACGTGAAGACACGAAGGCAAGGCAGCCGTCTACAAGCCAAGAAGCAAGGCCCCACCAGAAACCAACCCCGCCGGTATCCTGATCTTGATACCTGCAGTCTCCAGAACTGTGAGAAAATAAATTTCTGTTGTTTAAGCCATCCAGTCTGTGGTATGCCCTAACAGATTAATACACTTCCTAACGAATCTCAATTTTCACTGCACAATCCAATTTTCACACTTCCACATATTTCTTCCCAAAACAAAGATCTAATCATACCAAATCCTTTTCAGACTTTTAATTGGGTGAGTCCTCCAATCTTGTTCTTATTTTTCAAAATTGTTTTCGTTACTCAGCATCACTTTAGATTCCATATGAATTTTAGGATGATATTTCTATTTCTGCCAAAAATGTGAGGATTCTGATAGGGATTATATTGAGTCTACACATCCCTTTGAGTACTACTAACATGTTAACAATATTAAGGCACCCAAATCAGGAACATGAGATGTCTTTCCATTTATTTATGCCTTCTTTAATTTTTCTCAAAAATGTTTTACACAAGTCTTTCATCTCCTTAATTTCTAAATATTTTTTTTGATGCTATTGTACATGGAATTGTTTTCTTAATTTCTCTTTCAGATTGTTTATTGTTAGGGCATAGAAACACAATTGATTTTCACCTGTTAACCTTGTATCCTGCCACTTTGCTGAATTCATTTACTAGTTCCAACAGGTTTTTTTACGTGGAATCTTTAGTGATTTTTACACATAATTATCATCTGTAAACAGAGATAATTTTACTTCCTCCATTCCAATTTGGATGTCTTTTCTTTCTTTCTTTCTTTTCTTTTTTTTGCTGAATTTCTCTGGCTAGAACTTCTAATACTATCTTGAATAAAAGTTGCAAAGCTGGGCATCCTTGTCTTGTCACCAATTTTAGAATAAAGGTTTTAAGTCTTTCACTATTCAGTATGATGTTAGCTGTGGGCTTTTCATACATGGTTTTTATCATGTTGAGGGTAGTTTCCTTCTATTCTTAGTTTGAGTGTTTTTATCAAAAAATGGTATTGAATTTTGTCAAGTGCTTTTCTGAATGGAGATGATCATGTGGTTTTTGTCCTTAACATGCTGTATTATACTGATTTCTTTCACATGTTGAACCATTCTTGCAGTCCAGGGATAAATCCCACTTGGTCATGGGGTATAATCCTTTTACTAAGCCACTGAATTTGGTTTGCAAGTATTTTGTTCAGGATTTTTGCATCAACGTTCTTAATGGATATGGGATACTGGCTTGTAGTTTTCTTCTCTTATAGTGTCTTTATTTGTCCTTGGTATCAGGGTAATTCTGGCTTTACACAATGAGTGAGGAAGTGTTCTTCTCTCTTCAACTTTGTGAAAGAGTTTGAGAAGGACTGGTGTTAATGCTTCATTAAATGTTTGGTACAATCATCAGTGATGCCATCATGTCTAGGGTTTTGCTCTGTCAGGAGGTTTTGGATTACTGATTCAACCTTCTAATTATTAGTCAGGGGTCCATTCAGATTTTCTGTTTCTTCGTAATCTAGTCCTAGGTTTTGTTTATCTAGGAATTTGTCCATTTCATCTAGATTATCCAACAATTCTTCCTTTCTTCTGCCTGCTCAAATCTGCATTTGAATTCCTCTAGTGAATTTTTCATTCCAGTTATTGTATACTTCATTTCTATTTCTTTTTTGTTCACTTTTATGCTTCCTATCTTTTTTATTGACATTTCCATTTTGTTCATATATCATTTCCTTGACTTTTTCCATGTTTTCTTTTAACTCCTTGAGCATGTTTAAGATAATTGTCTTAAATTCTTTGTCTAGTAAGTCTACCATCTGGTCTTTCTCAGGGACAGTTTTGGCTGATTTATTTTTTTCCTTTCAATAGGCTATACGTTCCTGTTTCTGTACGCTTTGTGATTTTTTCATTGAAAACTGAACATCTGAACATTCTAATTGTACTTATATTTTATTTATAACTACAAATACTGTTGTAACTCCAGAGGTCAGGGTCTCCCCCTTCCCCAGGGTTTTTTTTTTTTCTATGTTGGCTTTTCTTAATGAAAATATATTCCTTGTCTTCTTAATTAACTATCTAACAAGAGGAGAAGAGTTAAATAAATCCTAGTACATTCATGCCATGTTTTAATTTCTGGAAATGTGGTATAACAACTTATATTATTGCATAGTCATTCATCTATGTACAAAGCGTTTAACAGGCACTGTTATAAATGCTGAAAATACAGCAATTTGTAGTCTCCATAGAAAGACAAATCTCCTATGTTCTTACTTATATGCAGAAGCTAAATATTAAAACCAATTGATCTCATGGAGACAGACTAGAATGATGGTTACCAGGGCTGGGAAGGTAGAAAGAAGAGGGGGATAAAGAAAGGATGGCTAATGGGTGCAAAAATATAATTAGAATAGAATGAACAATATTTCGTAGCACAACAAAGTGACTATAATCAACAATAAGTTAGGGTATATTTTAAAATAACTAAAAGTAGAATTGGAATGTTTCTAACACAGAGAAATCTTAAATACCTAAGGTGACAGATACCCCAATTATCTTGGTTTGATTAATTCACATTGTATGCCTATATCAAAACATCACACGTACCCTATAATGATATACAACTATTATGTTCCCATAACTAAAAATTTAAAAAAAATTTTTTAATTAAAAAGGGAGAATATAGTCTCCATAAAGACAAGCTCTTGGGGTCTGCCCTACTCACTGATGTATCCCAGAACTTACCATACAGTAGGCACTTGATAGATATTTGATGAATAAAGGAATGCATTTCAATGTGGTAAGTCTTTGTAGGGTTACTTATGAAAATAATTTATTATACTTCTCATATGAAATTAGGGCTTTATTTTTATTTTTTTAATTTTTATTTATTTTTTAGAGACAGAGTCTGGCTCTGTTGCCCAGGCTAGAGTGCAGTGGCACAACCACAGCTTATTGTAACCCCAAACTCTTGGGTTCAAGTGATCCTCCTGCCTCAGTCTCCCAAGTAGCTGGGACTACAAGTGTGCACCACCACACTCAGCTATGAATTAGGGTTTTAAAAGCATTTTTTCAAAAATAAAGGTATTTTAATGTATCCTAACATGTAATCTAAATGAGTATGGTGTAGTTTTTATAGATATATTCACACATGTATACCATTCTTTAACCCTAGGAACATACCTTTACAATGTACTGCAATGGCACCCTCAGCATTTTCACAAATATCCAGAAATTCTTTGACAATGGCATCAGTAGGGGTACTGCCATCCGCAAAGAAAAGATCATGGTGATCGAAACCAGCATCCACAAAGCGTTTAGCATCATACATCCTTTTATTCAGACGAATAACGGTAGTAACATTGTGATTCTTAAAATATGGAATATAAGTCTCAGGAGAATGTTGGTGGTAACCTACATAAAGAAATGCACCAGATATTGTAAATGCAGAAAGAAAATAATAGTTTCACCTGTAACTGGGTGACGACAGAATCTAGACTGGGGATTGAATACCAATTTGATTATAACTGTAAAAAAACAAAAAGTTAAAATGCAGGCAGAATGATGTACGATATGACCAAGTATGCTTAAATAATTCAGACTTAGCCAAGCTTGGTTTCACTCTTCAGCCTCTTTCAAAAGAAAATACTGGATGGTTACTTTCAATAACACAACTAAATTGGCTCCATAGTTTTGCATACCACTTTCAAGTCTGGATCTTGTATGAGGTCCACAGAAGGCAATAAATCGGTCTGGTATTATCCAATTTAAATCTCCATTTTCTGCTTTCTGCAAAGGGAAGACCAGCACAATTCATTTTTAGACTTAATCTCCCCCCTACCTCTCTGCTCAATATTGAATCTCTGATAGACTTCAAATCTACTTGCTTTAGCAGAAAATCTGTTTATACATGACCATGAGACTGGAATCTAAAATTTGCCCTGCAATGAGGGAAGAATTAGTTCCTAATATTAGGTCCTAATCACCTTCTTTTAACATTGTTTCTTTTCTAGGGTAGTCAGCTCTTGGAGAACAGAACCAACTGCTGCCGTCCAAATACACTAAATACTTGGTTATTTTATCTGAATAAGTTCTCAAACTTTTCCAGTATGAGGTATCTGGAAACTTACCAGTTTTCCTGAATGTCTACCTGGTTTCCAATAGGAGCAATCTTAACTCCTTGAACAAAGGAGAAAAAACTATCTATTTAGGCTTCTGGCTTCTCAAATACATACTTATCTATTTATAGAGGCACAGCTTTCCATCATTTTTCTAACTATTTAATAAGGGGACCAATCAAAAAAATCTCACTAAACCCACCAATAAGACCATAAATACAAACTGATAAGTACAACAAGTTACTTCCTGTTATTAAGTCCTTTAGATTGAGTTACCAATACAATTATAACATAAATATAGTTCAAATTTAACAACAATAGAAACATATCTTTTAATGAAATGGATAATAGAGACTTTTAATCAGAAATTGGAGACTTTTGATAGTGGAGAAGGAAAGAATTAGTGATAAAGAAAAACCTAGATAAATTAGCTTTACAACTGAGGTGTTTATATGTGTACCAAAAAAGGACTAAGAAATAAACTGAGTTTCTTGAACATCTACAGGGCCCAGGCAGGTCACCCAAAATCAGTTTACTTGATTTAATTATCAACATGGGGAACTAATGTGCCTATGTTGCATGATAAAAGATCTAAGCGGGAATGAAGACAAATGTTGCCAGATGTTCAGTTTTTGAAGTGAAATAACAAATCTGTAGTTTTTAATACGAAACCTGTGATTAGATACTGGCAACAGCTGGCATCATAGATTAAGATACATCCTGAATTCAGAGAAGTTAAAACAGGGGAAAAATGGGCACCATGGAATCAACAAAATACACTAACCTCAAATTTCTAATTGCACTGTATAGGCTAAACAAAACTGGTCTGTGGGCTACCTCAGCACTTCCCTGTGTATCGATGCAGTTTCACTGGACAGAAAAACATTTGTAGGTGTGCTCCTGCTACTCGCCCAACCCAGACCCTCCAATTTCTACGGCAGTAAGAGGGGAGCGATTTATCACCCACTGAGCTACACTGAAGGAACAAACACCAACTGGCGTTTTTAGTCGTTTTGCATACCTAAATAGAGAAAGTATTTTATTTTAAATGTTTAATTTTATAAAGAAAAGCACCAAGAGGTATTAATAATTTAGTTATACTAAATTATTATAAGATGATAAATATATATCTTACTTTAGCAATGGACTGCTATTTCAGAGAAGTAAAGATAGGCTGCAAAGAATCCTGCAATATGCTTTTACATCTTTGGTACATCATAGTAACAACTAATTGTCCGTATTAACTCAATTCATCAATAAAATAGTTCAGTTATACTTAAAAGTTTGAAATAATAGTTACTTTAGAAATTGATAGTAGAAAAAAAGAGTTATCTGAGGATTCAAGATACTACTGCATGAAGTGCTGAGGAATCACTCTCCAGCATGAGAGAGAAAGTCTGCTCAACATAACTATAAGGATAAATAACAAGAGTCTACAAAACTTTTCTTGGCTGGACAAGGCCTTTAGCATCTTACTTAGTATCTACATAAAGGATGAAGCCACAGAATCAAATTATTTATTCTTTTAAAAAAATACACTATGTTGAAAAATGTAGAACTCAACTATTTGCCTATTTGTAGAACTCACCAGGTTTTGCCTGCCTGGACTTTCCACTCACCCCATCCCACCTTTAAAAAATTTTTTGTCTAGATGGTTTGATAGGGCTGACACAGGAACCTTAGGCTCCGGGGAAGGTCAGAGAACTAAGGCTGGGCTAGGCATGGTGGCTCAGGCCTGTAATCCTAGCACTCTGGGAGGCGGGCAGATTGTTTGAGCTCAGGAGCTTGAGATCAGCCTGAGCAAGCGCGAGACCCCGTCTCCACTAAAAATAGAAAGAAATTAGCTGGAAAACTAAAAATATAAATAGAAAAAATCAGCTGGGCATGATGGCGCATGCCTGTAGTCCCAGCTACTCAGTAGGCTGAGGCAGTAGGATTGCTTGAGCCCAGGAGTTCGAGGTTGCTGTGAGCTAGGCTGATGCCACAGCACTCTAGCCAGGGTGACACAGTGAGAGACTCTGTCTCAAAAAAAAAAAGAGAGAGAACTATGGCGGGCCAGAGTATTCCATACCCCTCCCCTGCCAAAGAACACAGGCTGTTCAGGAATAGGCACACGGTCTAAGCCAGGCTGTGAGAGGCATTCACAGGTCTTCTGCTAGAGCTAAGATTATTCTTTTTTGATTACTTTGCCAAACTGGCAGATCAAAGCTGTTGGTGGCCATTTCTTAACACTACTAGAGAGGGCTGGCCTGAGAACAAAACCAGCTTCATTCCAATTTCTGATACATGGTTGAGGGTCATGCTTGAAGCCACACCGGCTCCTGGACTTTCAATTTATGTAATCCAAAAAGTTTTCCCCTTTTAAGTTGTTCATGTTTACTGTCTATAACTTGCAACAAGAAGTATCCTGAATTAATACGAATAAAAGGTCGTGATACAAACAAAGATATTTTCCAGAGGTAATCAGATGTATAAACACTATTCACTTCATCATACCCTATCCTAAGGGCTTTACAAACAGTATCTCACTTAATCGCTGTATGATAGTTATCAATACTAAAAAATATTTAAACTGAACATTATGAAGAAGGCATAGGTGCACACTCCTTCACTCTGGAACCAAGCATCAAATATAGAAATCAACACTAAGAATTGGGACTCAAGAAACAGGAGTAAGAAGGTGAAGATGACTTTTTTTTTACTCCATAAACATCTAAAGTGCTTTCCTTTTATTAAAAGAAAAAAAAATTATTACTTCCGTAAATAAAATAGATGAATAAAAAAGTTAAAAACAGGATGGGGAAATGCTGGTCGAAGAATACAAACTTTCAGTTATAAGATAAAAAAGTTCTAGAGATCTAATGTATGTATTGCATACTTGAAATCTGCTGAGAGAGTAGATCTTAAATTCTCAGCACACACACCAAAGAAGGCAACTTTGTGAGGTGATGAATATGTTAATTAGCTTGATTGTGGTAATCATTTCACAACGTATACATATATGAAAACATTATTTTGTACATCTTAAATATATGTTTTATTTGTCAGTTATTCTCCTCAATAAAGCTGGAGGGGCAAAAGTTTAGAATATTATCCTTGAAGACTTACTTCATAGTGTTCATATTCATCAAGGTTAAATGAGTTGAAATTAAGGAAGCCATACTGCATTGCCTAAAATCCAAAAGAAAGCTTTTAAGAACAAAGATCCAAATAAGAACAATTTCCTATCCAATTTCCTAGTAATAAATATCAGGAGGCAGTCCAAAAAAGTATTATTATATTTGGATTATTTTCCATTGAGTAGTTTTCAAAGGAAGTGGGCTGTGCCTTGTAAATGCTTCTAGTATATGGAAATCAGTTTATAACAATATTTAATGAGATTTCATTTTCTGTTTTCATTCACCGAGCATCCTATCTATACATAGTTAAATAACCCCACTAACTTACTAGATTAACTCCACCCATGGCTGAAGATTCAGTTTAGGGTTCAAATATAATGCACAATCCAATGGTCTCTAAGTAAATAATAAAGTGGAAAAAAAAACATGGGCTAGTTTATCCCAAACAAAGCTCACACACTTCTTCAATATCTTCACTTTCAAAATCTTCAGTCTTGAATTAAAAGATCAATGTTCCCTATACTAAAGACAGCTCAGACATCAACATGAAATTCAAAATTCTGAGCAAAAAAATTCTTCTTCCTTTAATAAAATACTGAAAATTTTTCTGTCCTATCCTGTAGCCTCCTTCTGTTGCAGCAGGCAGAGTACCCTAAGCAAAATAAGCAGAACATCTATTTCCTGAAACAAGGACAGACAGAGAGCTGGCAGCCTGTGAGAAACATCCTCCCGGCTCACTGATCATTGAGCCAGACAGGAGGGAAGCAAGAATTCTTGATCTACAAGGTAGTCTTGGTTCAAAAGGGGGGCTCTTGTAAACCCAGTCTTCAAAATTTACTACTGACATACAAATGCAAAATAAAGAAGGCTAGAATGCCAACCAAAAGGTCTTCATTTTATAAGATAGTTATTTAAGTACTAATCCCCAAACCAAATCCATGACAAATTTCATTTCCTTGAACTCAAAATACTCAATATATTTCATGACATTTGGACTAGAGATGTTCCTAACAGAATGATACAATAATAAGTAGTTTACAGGCAATTCCTATTTTCCTTTGAATTTTGTAAAGTGATCTTATTGGAAGCATATAGCACTAAAATTACATTGATAAATGTTTCACATTTGCAATAATATTCAAAATCAGTCACAAATAAAAAATATTTAAATTGAAAATCAGAAGATGTTGACCCAAATAAAACTAAATTTAGTGTGAAAAATATAATCTTTCATCTATCATACCAGCTAATTATTAATGTAATTAGACTTTGGGTATAACGCTCAATTTAAAAAAACCAGGCCAATAAATAACAACAGAGACTGCTATAAGATATTACAATAGACCATTTCCAAGCCCCTCAAAGCTTTTCTTTTTCTCTTTTCAAAGGCGAGTGTGCCTGCCTACATTAGCGGTTCCCTGGGGCCCATCTGGCAGGGGCTGTGAGTGCAACTGGAAGGTGCCATTTACACCTGTTGTCATTCAGTCCCCTGATCAAGCTGCCTCAGAGCCAGTGACAACTACCTCAATCAGCTCCATACCCAAAGAGTCCCTGGACTCAGAGCCCAGGAAACTGTGATCCCATACCTCATTGCCTCACACAGGGAAAAACATATACCAATTAGTCTCTGAATTTGTATACTAATTAGTCCTCTCATTTTAATGCAGAAAATTCCTGATAGAATTCCTAGAAAGTCACCATGATTCCTTATATAAGAAAGTAAACCTGGGCTCCTTTTGGCTCTAAAAACACAAATTACATAAAACCTGGGATGATGCTGAAACTTACTTGATTCGTGGGCTACTGACTTATAATTCTAGTTTTTTGTGCTGCCTGGACATTCAAGAAAATCCCAGGGCTTGCTACACTGCTTAACCCCAGGGGGCCCTGTCCATTCAGAATGTGATATGAAGGGTGTTCCCTGGAGTCAAGACAGCAGCCCTGGTTATAACACACAGGAGTTACTTGCAAATAGTTTTGAAAAAGCAGTAGTGATCCACTTAAATTTTATATAAAACCTTGTAACAAACCAAATGGCTATTCAAATTCTCTTGAACTAGAAATTTAATACCCGAAAAAACAGAAACCAAGTGTTTGACACGTACTGTGTTAGAGAGATGTCTATTGTAAACAATATTGGTGGGACTAAGACTTACAAAATACATAAATCAAACAGAACGTGGAAACCAGCCATCTGTTTACTTTTTGCATTTCTTTTGAATCACAACATTCTCAAAACCAATTCTGGATCTAGAATCTAATTTCATAGCAGTCTCTTACTGTCCTCTGTTTTTTTAAGTGGCTTTCCCCCAGCTCAAGCATAGAAGTGCTCAGATTTTCAGAATAAACTGTTCCTGGTTTTGTTTGCTCTAATGTTAGTTGGGAAATGGAATATTTCTGTCATCATACACATCTTGGGAGAAATTCTTACAAAAAGATATTTGGGAAGAAGGCCTAGTCCTCCCTTGGACTATAGTTCTCCAACACAACACCAGGAGCATCCTACAAAGTCACTTACCTTCTTTACTGCATGAAAACAGTCAAGAAGTGTAATGTAGAAACTGCAACTTCCATATGCAGCATCTCTGAAATTCCAAAAGTATGGAAATATTCAGCTTAGTTAATTTAATTTTCTGTAGTAAACTTACCTTAAGACAGAGCTGACTAGAATTTAAAATCAAACATACACTCAGAACCATTCTCAAAAAAAAAAAAAAAAAAAGAAATCTTCCCTGTTGGTTTTTAAATAACAGATAAGTCAATTAAAAATTTCACTGCAGTTTCTACCCATTCCAATAGGTACTGTTTTATGGGCCTGGATCAATAATGAGCACTCTGGATCATTTTTGGTTTTGTCAGCTGAGCTCCCTTCTTGAATTCAATTAATCAATAATATCTATCTCTCCTTCTAAAAGGGCAAGGCATTTACATTTTTCTTTAAACTAGAAAATACCATACCAACCATTACCACAAAAGATTGCTTTTTGATTCTGTATGTATGTATATAAGTATGTATGTATATAAGTACGTATGTATATATGTATGTATATAAGTACCTAGCTATGCCTGTATGTATGTATATAAGTACCTAGCTATGCCTGTATGTGTGTGTATTTCCTTCCAAGTAGGAAAAGAAATGTTGAGAAATCAAGGTAATATTTGAAATACTAGGCATAAGGTCATAAGCATTTTGCTCCTATCATTATGCTAGGACTTTTAAGAATTTAACTGGATAACTTTTTTCTGATTCTTAAGAGACAATAATAGTACCAATGAAATTACAGGAACTAAGGAGTCAACTACCTTCCACAGATTCATTCTACTCTTGAGAAAGTACTTAAAGTAGTTTACTGACAACTCCACCCAAACACTGCATCAACACGTATCAGTAATCTTACCACAAATCTCTTAATACCAGATAACCTATTTGTCCAGAAAAATAAGACACCTCCCATCCCCTTTCCCTTTTTGGCTACCTTAAGCCATTATAAGATGAGATTTTTTGGAATTCGGCAAGATAAAAATTAATTTAATTATGATTAAGCTAGCTAGGCATGCCAAACAACTGTGCCTATCTGCATGTTACTCATTTGTTCCTAAGTGGAACAAGGTTGCTACTGGAGCCATTGTTAAGTGCCTGCCTTGGTTAGCTTTTCATACTAATATCTCTTACTGTGTGGTAAGAATATTCAACAAATGTTAGAATGAAAAATTAAATTGTACATTCTAAACTTTT
The DNA here is from genome assembly GCF_041146395.1 of Eulemur rufifrons. Classification (NCBI taxonomy): domain Eukaryota; kingdom Metazoa; phylum Chordata; class Mammalia; order Primates; family Lemuridae; genus Eulemur; species Eulemur rufifrons. Next base: position 207,714,226 of record NC_090989.1, read on the forward strand.
AATTTTTGCCCAAACCAACATTAACAATACGAAAAACAAAGGGCATCCTTTTCAGCCAAAATAGTCTTTGATGCTACTGACTGAGCTGGTTAGAATTAGTGGGCTATGTTAGCCTTCATGAAGACTAGACATGAGGTTTATAACACATCATTTTTGTTCTGTAAGTTTCTGAATTGAAAAGCTTCTCTTTTAAATGCTAGAAAAGGCCTCTATCCAACGTAGAAGACAAAGGTGCACCAATAACTTATTTGCAATATTCAGGGAGGAAAAAACAAAATGACCTTCAGCAGTGGTACCCAGGCCTGCAGCATCAGGATCACCTGAACTGGTTAGAAACGCAAATTCTCAGACACCACCCCACATTTACTGAACCAAAATCTCTAGGGGTAGGGCCAGGTAATTTGGGTTTCAATAGGTCCTCTAGGTGACTGTGATGCATGTTCAAGTTTATGAACCACTGACCTATAGAATCAACACAAATACTTGTTTTGTAGAAACAGTGTTTTCATGGAATAAGGAACAATTTTAGATAGAGAAGCTAAGGCAGAGAAATGAAGCAGTTTAGTCTAAACCAAATCAAAATTACCAAGGGAAATATGGCAAACTCTCAAATTGGACCCTAATGATTTTAATCATGTCACCTCAGTTAACTACCATTATCATCTTCTTAACCTACTCATAATTCTTTTCCAGTCAAGTTAAAGGCATGTTCAACAGTCTTTGTAACAATTTGAAGTATTTATTCAACGTATTTTTTTGAGAACCTACCACGAACCAAGCCCCACTCCAGTCAGTGACGATCTGACAAGCTTTGATCTGGGATCCACCCAAGTCCTGCCTCATACATCACACTACTTGGATATACAATAGGAATCTTTGTATTCACTCATGTTTATTTCATTTTAAACACACCCACATCTCCTTCCTCCCACGTGAGCAAGCAGGCTTCTTCAAATAGGCAGAACAGCAACTCTGAGACTTATGGCTGAGGACAGGGGTTGGGAGAACACCACCTTGTTGTTAGGAGAGTTTAACAAACTTGGAAAACCAGATGGGGTCAATAAAGACGTATTGCTTAGAAACTGCAAAACAATGTCAAATACTAATTTTTAAAAATGGCAGCTTTCATAACAGCTTGTATTCCTAATATCCCAAAACTGCAAATGACCCAAAAATCCATCAAAAGGACAATGGACAAATAAATTGTGGTATATTCATAGACTGAAATGCTACAAAAGCAATAAAAAGGATGAACTACTAATACTTGCCACAACATGAATAAATCTCATAGACATATGTATTTAAAATCCAGATGCCAGCTCCCCAAAATGTACACCACATGATTCCAGTTATAGGAAGCTCAAAGGCAAGCAAAACTAAATGATGTTGGTAGAAGTCAGAGTAGAAGTTAGTTGGGGGGTGATGACTACCTGGAAACGGGCAGGAGAGAATCGTCCGGGGTGATGGCAATGCTCTATATCTTGAACCGTGTGGTGGTTACACAGACATATGGAAAACTTTACTGTGCTGTATACTTAAGATTAGTGTTTTCTGAAATTGTATTTAAGTTATACATCAACTTAAACATGGAGGGATGAATAGTCAACAAATGTTAGCTAAGGGATATATGCAGGATGTCACTTCATCCTCACAATTCCTTTAGGGAGATTTTATTATTGTTCCCATTTATACACCAGGAGACCAAGGCTCAAATTTGTAAAGGACCACAGAGATATTAGCGGCAGAGCTGAGAACCAGACTCCCATCTATCTGACATCAAGTTAACAGTCTAGCTTATTAACAACTTTGCCATACTATCTTTCACGAAAATAAAAAGCAGAGGCAAAAAAAAATCAACTAAGAAACAAAGAATATTATAGATAATACCAGAGAATAGGAATATATGCTCTTCATAACAATGATCCTAAGGTATCAAGAAAATGTTAAACTACATTTTATCCTATTTTTCATGCAGACACACAGAGAAACATTTAAGGTAATTCAGTAAGAAATCATATATATGTACTCTTTTAAATTGTATCTAAGCTGAATTAAATCTAATTAAATATTGCTATGGAACATAAAAAAGTTATTTATTGTAAATGAATGCCATTCCTTCACAACCTCGTTTGCAATACCTTTTTTTTTTTTTGAGACAGAGTCTCACTCTGTTGCCCGGGCTAGAGTGAGTGCCGTGGCTTCAGCCTAGCTCACAGCAACCTCAAACTCCTGGGCTCAAGCGATCCTCCTGCCTCAGCCTCCCGAGTAGCTGGGACTACAGGCATGCACCACCATGCCCGGCTAATTTTTTGTATGTATATATTTTAGTTGTCCATATAATTTCTTTCTATTTTTAGTAGAGACGGGGTCTCACTCTTGCTCAGGCTGGTCTCGAACTCCTGACCTCGAGCGATCCACCCGCCTCGGCCTCCCAGAGTGCTAGGATTACAGGCGTGAGCCACCGCGCCCAGCCTGCAATACTTTTTTAGTTACATTTATTCTAACATTCCTGTCAAGGATAAAAACAATGTAATGCCATTTCTATCAAAATAGTCTCAGGTTTTATTAATCCTTATTGGCCTACTTTCTAATGAATAAGTTCTATAGAACTTACTAAAATGTGATGAGGCACCAAACTTAAAATTTTAAGTCCATGATAGGCTGATATTTTTGTAAAATACAATAAACATGAAATATAATAATACAATAGTCTTGTACTATTACATATCCACATTAATGCAATAATCTTATCTTTGTAAATAAAATGCAAAATAGAAAATAATACAAGCCCAAATTCATTATTTGATTCCAAAAACATAAAATTACTCTCTTAAATAACTATAAACGTATCTAAAATCTTATCCTCAATTTCTGTATTTATCTCATCACAGGCTAGTAACAAAATGTTCACACTCTGGCACCAGTTCACAGGCCACACTTTGAGAAACACTGCGTTAGGTTAATCAAATGCCTGGCATCTATCACCTAAGAGATTCAAATTTCACAAATCTGAATGGTTTCTAGGTAAGTCCAATTTTTCAGAGAATTACTTACTGATGCTCTTGGGACCAGAAGTAACTAATTAACTAACTTCATTTCTCAAGGCCAAACTTCAATAATTCTAAACACAGGAATAGCAGTAAGCAATGTTTATTCTGTTTTTGGCACCTGTATTTAAATTAACGCAAAATTTCTTTTTTCACATCAACAGTTCCATGGATCCTTGGATTATGTGAAAGGTGTGAACTTATTCCTAATTCAGGACTTTGTGTTGAACACTGTAAGAATGGCATTTTAAAGGATTACCATTATAAAGAAGAGTTCTATACAACAAAATTATCACTCTGTATCAAGAGATGGCCAATGTGCCTGGAACCCAGGGACCACAAATATTTACAAGCATTTCTTCTAAAGGAAGTATGTTGCTGCTGTTATATTATAGGTTGAGAAGGGAATGGCACACCCTCCAGTTCAGAAGATGCCCTCTTCCCTTCCTGCCCACCTCAAATATCAGAATACTTAAGGTGATCCACGAGCTAGTAAGAAGGGGGCAATACTGAGTTCAAACCAATTCCCATTTGCTAAATCACTAATATTCAGTCTTTAATGCAATGTATTAGTGAATTCTTCAGATTGTTCTGACAAATTTCTATTTAATGGAGTAAGTCTACAGAAAGTCCTCTGGAGTTATTTGCAAAGGAGATTCTGCCGATAATTAGGAAGACCCATCCCAAAGCTCATCCACAATAAAGTCAGATTCACAACCTCCATATCATTAAATTAGGCATTCGAGGTATATGTAACAATCCTAAAACAATGAACTAATTTGTGAATGGAAGAACAATGTGGTATTTGAAATTACCACTAAACTACAGAACGAGTACCATTATTTCATACATTTATTACCCCTTATGGCACCACACAAGTATTTAGATTATACAGCACAGTCAAATATTTTGATAAATAAGTAGAGAAACTTTTAGAACTTAATCTGATTTATAGAAGAAAAAAGTTATTTTCAAAATACCTTCAACACAATCACATGGCAAGTTAGAGGGGAGGATGTCATTCCTGCAGAGACATCGCTACCCACCACTTCTATGACACAGCCGCTTGGCTGGTTTTTCTGGAAGTGGTACTACATTAGCAACCTCACCCTCTATCTCTGCTGGCTGTATCCCTAGAAAAAAGAGGCTCATTTTTTTGTCCCAGAAACTAACTACTGATTATTGGGAAAATGTATTTCTTAACTCCTCAGGAACCAAACTCCTCGGTGGTAGTTTTTAGTAATTCTCACCTGATTATAAAGCCTAGTTTTCATCAGTGGCTATTCTCAACCAGGGGAGAGTTTGCTCCCCAATGCCACTTGGGGGCAGGGCGGGGGTGCATTTGGCAATGTCTGGAGGCATTTTGGGTTTTGACAATGAGGATGGAGGTGGGCAGAAGCCAGGGATGCTACTAAACATCCTACAATGCACAAGACAGCCTCCCATGACAAAATGTCAGTAGTGTCACTATTGAGAAACTTAGATCGGTGGTGTTATTTGTACCCACCCTAAAATGACTATTTACCAGATCTTCTTTTTTCAGAAACAACTACCAATATATTTCTGGCAAGGAACTAATCAAATGAATCTACCACATCACTCTTATATTTACCTGAAAGGAATATAGGATGTATCTCCAAAGATTAATATTCCATATGCTTCTTCTGGAGTTCTCCCCAAACATATAATCTACATTTGAAAAGAGAAGAAAAAGGCAATTTATTTCTAAATGAAGATACAGTGCTCTCACTGCAAAGTAAATTTTGTCAATTTCCAGCCATCAGCTGGGTTCTCCAGCCTTCCCAAGGACCCTATGAGTCACTCCGTACCCTGTCAGTAGATGCCTTTTTTGTTTAAATCTGCCATTGCTGGTTTCTGTTGCTTGTAATATGAGCCCTGACTAACAACTGTTCACAGGAATCTTCTCTGGTAGGAAGCACAGCACTTTTAAAAAAAGATTTTCCAATTCAAGATGTTAGACTAAGCACATACTTGCAATTTCACCTCCTTCCTGAAAGTCCACCGAAATGACAGTTAAGAAGCCTGGGGGAGACGGGGTGGGGGTTGCATTGGGGCAATGTGGAAAGAAACACAAAGGTAGAACAAAGGTTTTGACCAGCTCCATCCATTTAGGAACTTAGAATAGTGCACAAGTTTACTGTAAAACTGCATTTGTTCCCTACTCTCATCTGCTTCTTTTGTCCTTAGAACTTTGTTATGCTTCAATTTTCATCTGGGAAAATACTTCAGGTATATTCCTTAGTATGCCAAGTCCACAGTTGGTATTCCTTGCATTTCCAAAAATTTCTTTTTCCTGCCTTGACATTCATTGTTTCTTTGCATAGGATTTTTGGTCTGTAGTCATTTTCTCTCAATAGTTTATAGACATTGTTCCAATGTTTTCTCATTTCTAGTGTTGCAGAAGTGTCTTACTAGTCTAAGTCTCTGCTCCTCCTCCTTCTCCTTACAGGTAACTTGTTTATTTAGAAACCTAGAGTTTGAGAATTTCACTGGCATCTCTCTACATAAATCATCCCCCATCCTCCATTTAGTTGGCCTGAGACTTCTGAATCTTCCTGCAGGGCACGTTCAACTCACATACAGTGGGCAGGGGAGAGAGGGCATACAGCATTAGATTTGTTGCATATATTATTATCAAAATCAGATTAAATTCTAAAGCTTACTTTGGAAAAATGTATTTTAAATTTTCCTAATAAAAAAGAAATCACTAAAAAGGTTAATTACAAACTTTTTATCTCTATTACTTAACATCATATTAATATATGTGACCAGTTTCCTCCACCAAATTATAAACATTCTGAAGTGAGAACCCCTGTCTTACTACTTCATTATATATGGACTCTGATTCATTCACTACTTCACTGAAGCCAAATCTACCTAAAATAGTTAGGAAAATTTAAATTATTTGATAAAAAGCTGACATAAATATAAAATATCATTGGATCAAGAAAAATTACTAAAAAATCAGAGATCTTTGAAACTTAGAAAAAGACATACCCTAAAACTAGTCATAAGAGTTGACTGAGTTTCCAGAGGGCATTTCATTGATTTTGTGTTTTAAGACTCATAAATGGAAATTTTTCCCAAAATATGATTTCATCCTATTTACTCTAAAAAGAATACAAAACTATAATTAACTCTACAGATTTTTCAAACATTTATTTATCTATAGCAGCATATGAACCCACAAAAGGTCTAACAAAAGAACAATTCCAAGAAAAAAGAAATATTTTATTAAATATTATCTAATAGTCAACAAATTTTCAAATACAATATTACTGACTTATATATAAGATTGTAAGTTATCATGAACTAACCACAAGAATATCATCGATAATCTCAACAGCTTATGTTTGCGAAACTCATTTGTCCCTACCTTACTTGCTCTACACTTATATCTCCTCAGCATCAACCTATCAATTGACTTTTTATTTTATTAATATTTATTTGGAAAAACAGCATAAAAACTACTTCATGAAAATTTTAGAAGTTTTAAAATCCAGCCTGTATTTTCAAATTCCCTCATTCCCTCCTTGTCTTCAACATGTCTCCTCCCTCTTCTAAGACTGGATAACATCAGTATAGTCTTTTCTTTTTGCCACTCTATTTTAGGACTTCCTAGTAGATCCCCTCCCAAAAAACACCCCTAAAACTAACTAAATAAATAAAACCCACCTTGAAGCCAATGAGGGTGAGAATAGGGGTTGATTCATTCTTGTATTGAAATGAAATCCAAAGACCTGTTTCAGAATTTCCCTAGATTTCTAAGACTTTCTCTAAAATTATACAAATTTTTCCTTAAGTACCAATTAAGATAATTTTTCCTGCTTAAGACTGGAGTTCTTTGGTTTCTTTAACTACTAAAATTGCAATAGTGTTATTTCCTTCTAACTTCCAAAACAAAAATAGTCTCTAATACATTAAATAACTGTGGGTTAGCCTTGGAATACAAGTTCAATTCAAATAACACAAGAACAATGTAACATTTTTTCTTATGGGGGGGACCTAAATTCCTGGTAATCAACTTCAAAACGTTGTAATTTAAAAATCCAGCTGGGGAATGCCTGTATATAAATAGATACTATAAGGCATACTGAGAAACTAAAGAAAATTTACAGATTCAGAATAAATCCATTTACGTAACTATCAAAGAAATATTTGCTACCAATCTATAATTTTTGCTTTTACATCTACTTATCTTCCTAAGTCAAAAGGCCTTCCCAAATGAAATATTAATAATTATAAATGTGTTACTTAAGAAGAACCCTATAAATGGCTCCTAAATTAACACAAATTCTCAGCTTAGGTAACTCTAAATCTACACAATTTTATGATTTATCACTGTGCTCCTGGCAATTTGGACGATAGGCACTTCTCAAATTCTTTTGGTATATTTTCATGAGAAGCTATGCAAATGAAATGCCCATTCTAATTCCATAGTGCTATTTGAAAGCAGGAAATAACAAATGATGACCAAGAGAGATAATAAATAGCTGTGATAGCCAGCTTCTAAGACAGCCCCAAAGATTCTCATGTCTTGGAATTTCTACCCTCATGTGGTCCCCCCTCCCAAAATGGACAGAGTGCCCCTATGGAAACAATAGGACATCGCAGTAATGACAGAGTGTAAATTCTGAGGCTAGATCACAAAAGATGTGGCTCCTGCCTTGCTTTCTCAGAACCCTCACTCTGGGCAAAGCAAGCTGTCATTCTGGGAGGCTACTCAAGCAGCCCACTGGTGAGGAGCTGAGGCCTCCGGCCAACAATCAGCACAAACTTGCCAGGTTTGTGAACAAGCCACCTTAGCAGTGGACCCTCCAGATGACTGCAGCCCACATAAGATCCATCCAGAACCAGGCCAGACCCACCCATGTCGAGCAACTCCCGGATACCTAACCCACAGAAACGGTTTGAGTTTACTGTTATTTTAAGCCACTTCATTTTGGGGTAATTTGCTGGGCAGCAATAGATAACACAGTAGCACACTCAACAATGAGGAAATGACAACTGCAGACATGGCTTAGGAAGCGTAAGTCAGATCCACTTGTCTCTCTTTAGGATAAAGAATCTCTCTGAAGGAGCAAATAGCAATCTCACCAGAAGAATATGATATTGTGGTAGAAACTAATTGAGACGTCTGTAGCGGTTGTCAAAGTCACGGTACAAGGTTATTTTTGCTGAATAAAACCTGGGAGGTACTCAATGAGCTGTGGATGGATGAATAAGTAACTGAAGCAAAAAGATCACGACTCGATCATTTATCATTTCAATTCTGATAACCCCGGCCTCAAATAATAAAAGCCCAATTAGACATGTGTTCCTTATTTCTATTCTCATATACAACATTTTGAAGCTTTACTTACATACTTAGAGAGCTTCTGGTACAGTTTAAAAACCAAAACACTACACAATTCATCACACTTCCGAGTTAAGAACAACAAACGGCATTTAAATTCCAACAACAAATGTGGCAGCCTGAAATACCAGCAAACTATTTTCAAATATTCTTTGTGGAGAAATGTCACAATGTTTTAGCATTTAAAAATTCTTGTGCCTATTTTCACGTGTCCTCCAGAAGATACAGTCTTTCCTATGCCAAGAGCTTGATTGATTTAAAAAAAAAAAACAAAAAACCTCTCTCCAGATTAACACAGAAAGCTCATGAATCAATGCCAGTTGGAAATAAGCTTATGTAGTCAACTGCTAAATAAAAAAGGTGAGCAGGAGCAAGAATATACATAACAATTTTATGGACTAAAATAAGTAAATAAGATAAAATCACTTTCACAGCTCCTACATAAATACTGGGGAAAAAAAATTCTAAGTCATTTAAAAAAATTAATCAGATAGCCTCACATTTCCATAGTGTTACCTTTTCAAATTACTTTTATTTACATAGAGAGTAGGTATATAGTAGGTTAGTACAATGATCCTTAATTTAGGCAGAAAGAAACAGGAAGTCCAGAGTAGCAAATACACATTGACTGAGGCCAGACAGCTAATAAAAATGAGTGAACTGGCCCTGGGAATAAGTGCACGTGGCAAATACTATGTGAGTGGTAGGGACATGTTTTTTTTAATCTTGATTTTTTTTAAATGAAATCTAATTTTTAAACATTGAGAAAAAAAACTCCACAACTAAAAATACTCTGTGAGTTACATAAAACTGGCAGGCTACTACTTTCTAAACTGTGGCATTAACTGCTCATCTAAGATCACACTGCTTGTTATTGATGGAAGAGGGCAGACTGCTCAGGCCTTATTTATAGACCAGAAGCCATACTATCTAAAACAAGGGCTCAAACAAGGATGGAATCCAAAATTCCAGAAAGCTTAACAGATCTGAGGTCAAGGATCATAAATGGTCCGAGGGCCATTTCTCTTCCCTGGTTTCCAAAGTTAGTACCACCCAGGAAGGACCACAGGCAGCTGAAATGCCAGTCAGGCTCACTAGGGTGAGAAGGGAAGTAAAACTGTGACGCAGAGTGATGAGTGTGGCTGCTGCATCACACGGCCATCCCTTCTCTCGCTCCGCTGGCCTCATGCTAGCTGGCATCTGGCTGCTATTTACAGCTGCCTGGTTGCTGTTTGCCCTGCCATTCACAAGACACCCAGAAGGGTGTTTACGACCTCGTTCTATCCTCTGGCCTCTGTTGCCCCATCTACTGAACTGGATGCCCCCCCACTGCTTCCAGATCCTCGTCTTATCAGTCCTCTGCTCCCTTAAAGTCCTGCCTCATCCCTCCCTCCTGCAGCCACCTTGACCCAGCACCAGCTACTAGGCCCAAAATAATTAAATCATTGAAAAAAGTGGGACCATAGGTTTCAAAGATCATCATTAAGTAACAAATTAAGTCCCTGAGCTCTTTTCAGAACTGAGGCAATCTCAACTCCATGGAATTTAGGATTCTACTTATAGGTTGCTGAGTTAGGAATCCCTAGAATTTAATTAGTATCCTAATTTTTAACATAAATGCTTACAAAGTAAGCTGTTCTAAAGCCTACAAAAATCACCTAAAAAGAAAATAGAGTGATAAATTTTAAACTGGGAACCTACACATTGCCACAATTTGTTCTACCAAAGTAAGCTATTAAACATTAGAGGAATGCAAATTTGTAAGCTTTGTGCCAACAGTTTGCTTCTGTCATTTATTTTACACTCAGGATGATTTGTGTTTATTTTACACAGAGAAAAATGTTAGAAATGATGGTTAATTTTCCTAGCTAGTCCTTGGAAGTACACTTAACCTATGGAAGAGCTGAATACTATATATCTGAAGAAAATATATATGCTGTGGCAGGAAGATGTAACTAGAGTTGATCACCAGTAAGACAGAAAGGTAACTTTGTTACTTCTTAATTTAAAAAGCAGATTTAAGGTTTAATAAAGGTAGGTAGAACCAGGAAAAAAGAAAAAGCATGACGCTTAGTGAATGACTCATTTGTGCCAGACACTACCTAAAATGAAATTAAAAGCCAGCTCACTCTGAACCCAAGCCCCCAATACAGAACAGCCTCTTCCAAATAATTTTTTTTGCAACTAGTAGAAATCATTGTTTACACCTAGTACTGTACTAACACACCACCTTCATTATAAAGTACACATATAAAAATTTTTAAAAGATAAAGGGATAATTATTTCTCAAATGTATTATATATTGTAATTGTGCTTTAAAAAATCTATTTATTGGCTGGGCCAAAGGTAGTGGTTATCTCAGTTGGATTGTTCACAGTCAGTGCCAGATCAAACTCCTTGTTCTACTCTCTCCCCCTTCTCACTACTGCATTTGACTAGTCTAAAAAACTAAAAACTTTAAGATTTTTAAAAAACTGTTTATTACAATGTTAATGTGATTGATACATTTCATTTTCTAAAACATGGTTAAGTACAGCTATCTCAATTCTTGATTTTAATAGTTGCCATAACCGAAAAAAGATACTTTACCATGATTTGTAAACACAAATGCAGTATATCACTGGCTGAGTTTACCAAATGATTACATTCATATTCTGATCCCATCCAGCAATAATGTACATTTAGTTAGTAAATTTCCAACTTCCCAAATGCTAATGAGATGTTAAAAACTAACAGGAAAGTACTGCACACTTAAAAACATATTTAGCAAATGAGTTCAAAACCCACTGAACCTTTATTTAGATAATTTTACAACAGGTTATAAAATTCTGTCTCGTGTCTATTAAAACAAGTTCTTACTTTGAAAACTGGTAATTAAAGGGAAATGACCATTCATTCTGCCTTTTCATGATGAAGGGTTTCATTATGACCAAATAGCCCCAACTGGATGAAGGAAAGCTCAACTTCCATAAAAAGGAAGCCCAGCTAACACAGGAAAGATGAATGAAATAGTTAGGAAAACACTACCCCAAAACTCTAATAAAACCTATTCAGGCAAGCATTACCAATTGTTTAAAACACTAGATGAATGTTTGGACTGAAGATATGAACAGTGCCAAAATGACACCACGCAGAATACCATAAGCCACAAGGAGAAACCATACATTGAACGGATTCAATGGCTAACACCTAATCCAGTGGTCATTTTTAGTGTCATTAATGGTAATTTAGTTATTATATGCTTTCTGATGTGATGCAACACATAGTATTGACGGATAAGCCTTCAGATAAAACTTTCAGTTCACAAGAAATACAAAGAATGGAGAAACAAGTTAAAAGATACCACAAAAAAGAAGAAACCAGAAAAATTTAAAAGGTTGAACATTCTGCAAAACAACAGGGCTGGTCTCTTGAATAAAGTGTTATCAAAAAGGGACCATGTTAGAGAGAGAGAGATTAAAGGCACAACAACCTCATGCAATGTATGGTCCTAGAATAAATATTGGTTTGGACATTCTGGACCAATTGAGGAAATATGAATATAATCTGAGTACAAAGATGAGAAAACATGTGCCAGGCACAGTGGCACATGCCTGTAATCCTGGAACTCTAGGAGGCCAAGGTGGGAGGATCACTTGAGGTCAGGAGTTCAAGACCAGCCCAAGCAAGAGTGAGAGCCCATCACTCTACCACTGTACCAAAAATAGAAGAATTAGCCAGGCATAGGGGTGCTTGCCTGTAATCCCAGCAACTCAGGAGACTGAGGCAGGAGGATTCCTTAAGCCCACAGTTTGAGGTTGCAGTGAGCTATGATGATGCCACTGCACTCTAGCCCAGGTAATGGAGCAAGACCCTGCCTCAAAAAAATAAATTACAAAAAATAAAAAGATGAGAAAACATGTACTAAAATGGAAGAAGAGGTCGGGCGCAGTGCCTCACACCTGTAATCCTAGCACTCTGGGAGGCCGAGGCAGGAGGATCGCTCGACGTCAGGAATTCGAGACCAGCCTGAGCAAGAGCGAGACCCCGTCTCTACTAAAAAAAAAAAATAGAAAGAAATTATATGGATAGCTAAAAATATATATAGAAAAAATTAGCTGGGCATGGTGGTGCATGCCTGTAGTCCCAGCTACTTGGGAGGCTAAGGCAGAAGGATCACTTGAGCCCAGGAGTTTGAGGTTGCTGTGAGCTAGGCTGACGCCACGGCACTCACTCTAGCCTGGACAACAGAGTGAGACTCTGTCTCAAAAAAAAAAAAAAAAAAATGGAAGAAGACATCATCACTGACAGAAAAAAGCGGGTGATAATACTATATTGGATATACAATCAACCTAAGTGTTCATTAACAGAAGAATGGATAAAGAAAATACGGTATATATACACAATGGAATATTATTCAGCCGCAAGTAAGAATGAAATCTTGTCATTTGCAGCAACATGAATGGAGGTCATTATGTTAGGTGAAATAAGCCAGGCACAGAAAGACAAATATCACATGTTCTCACTCACATGTGGGAGCTAAAAAAGTTGAGCTCATGGAGGTAGAGAGTAGAATGAGGGTTACCAAAGGCTGGGAAGGAAGATGGGGATGAAGAGAGCTTGGTTCATGGGTATAAACACACAGATAGATAGACTAAGTTCTAGTGTTCAACAACACAGTTAAATAACAACTTAGTTTATATTTCAAAATAGCTAGAAAAAAAGATTTGGAATGTTCCCAACGCACAAAAATGATCAATGTTAAAAGTGATGGATATTCCAATTACCTTGATTTGGTCATTACATATTATATGCATGTATCAAAATACTATCTCTATCCCATAAATATGTACAATTATGATGTATCAATAAAAAATGTAAAAAACTGAATTGGTAAACATAAAACATATAACATGTACACAACACATGTCTGTACATATACACATACATGTGCACATGCCCTGCTTCTATAAATATAAAAGCTTTTTTTAATGGAGATTTTTCTAAATTTTTCGAGAGTCCAAATACAGATTTTGTACATGGCATCATTTTTATAACAAAATGACAAAACAAAATTTCAAACTTTTATTTTCAAAAGGCTGCATGAATGTTTAGAAAAGCACCTACTTTTCCACTTAAAATTTCACCTTTACTTTGAAACAACAGGCTAAGTACCACCACCCAAAATCTGGCTCAGTAATAGCCACTGACTTATCACAGAACAGGGCAGCAAGCATATCATTTTGCAAACTGATGTGGTACATTTATCATTTTGTTAAAAAAAAACAACTCTAGTTATCTTTTATATTCTTCAACTCTTTTACAATGGTGCAAAAAGGTTTTAGCTTCACTGTAGTTTATTACCAAAGATTCTACCTTTCAGACAGTTGATTAGGGAAAGCCATTTATCAGACCATATGAAGTGCAATACTTTGAAATATACTGAAGACAAATGAATAGTCAATTCACTCTTCTCACTTCTTGTAACACACAACACCCCATCATCTGAGGACTAATCAACAATTTCAATCCTTCCGTATTTTAAGTATTTGTGAAGTCTCACCTCTTCTGCTTTTAAAATGAAAAATAAACAGAAGTACTAACACTTTATTCCCAAGCCCCAAAGGATTATCTCACACCCTCTCCCCACCCCATATTAGGTCCTTTTGAATACAGAAGAATGAATGGAACATGATTCCTTTTAGAAGCCTAGAGTCTAAAAGGAGAGACAAAGATAAATACAGTCAGTCCATTTGGACTATTTCCTTTCTAGCGATTCTTCCTCCAGATTTTTTGCTTTTGTTTTAACATTACCATGCCAAGTCAATCACTAAAAAGCCTTATTGTCTCCAGAATTCCTCAACAATTCCAGAAAAGTTTATCAAGGCTTTACATCAACTTATAGGGAATTACCACCCATCTCTACAAATCTTTAAACACAGGATTTAATAGTCTTCAACCAGATCAAACCTTCCCTTACTTTGATGTTTATCTTTTGAGGCATCCATATTGCACTTTGCCACTCCTTTCCTACTTTTAATAAATTTCCTTTTCTTAGAAGTTTTTCTCCTGCTTCCTGCCTATCATCACTACAGCTTCCAAGCTCCTGCTTTAGCCGCCAGCGATGGCTGCAAAGGCTTTTGTCACAGCCAAGAGCTGCAATCCTTCTGCCAACCTCCAACCTGGCTTTTAATGAGCAAGCAAATGTCCAGGTTTGCTTACCTGGCACTTTCCTAACCAATCCAATCAGTACTATCCCAAGAGTGCAAAATCCTGCAAGGATTTCTACATCTTACATTAACTACAGGAAAATTAACTTCTGTATGCCAAAATACAACCATGAATAAAGTCACCAAACTGGAAACAAATATGCCAACAAATTTTTAATAAATATGCCAAAGTAGTTGTCACTAGTAGTTAAAAGACAGCAACAAAATTTTAAAAGAACGATTTCTTATTTATAAAATTATCAGGTGTTCTGTTTTTGTTTTTAAGATGCCTCTGAGTTCCCACCACACCCACAGCCACCTTCTGAGGGGTATTTTACAATGAAGTCACCGCACCTGGCTCCTCCCAGACCCAGCTGTCTCAGAGACATCTCATCGGACCAGAGACACATGACTGACCCAGAAGCAGCCCAGGCCAAGCCGCCTGCTTTGGGAGCTGTGCTCAGGAGCACTGTCTCTCAGCCGGAACTGCTCCGGCATCCAGATTTTCTCCCAGGCATATGAAGGCAAGACCCACAGGAAGGGTTAGAACTTTTACTGTCACACCAAGGGCCATTTTTCCAGGGGTCCCTTTAATACTGTATGAACCCCAAGAATTCTGGTTATGTCCCTTTTGCTATAAAGCTGTCATGATTTACCTTACTCCATGGGGTTTCCCTCCCTAGTGACTGGCCAAGTAACGAGACCAAACACCCACATACTCTTTTTCTTTCTTGGGGCCCTGCATAGACTTTTCTTTTTCTTTTCTTTCTTTCTTTTTTAAGGACTTTACCGCAAGCACAGGAAACACCAAAAAACCCAATACCACATCTGGATAAGCTTAAGAAACCAAATTTTAACAGACATAATCTATAACCTGTGTTTCATACTTTCAAGGATGATAATAAAACTTAAAGTTTTCTCAGAAACACTTCTTTCAACTATTTTTGTGAGCACAAACAGGAAAACAAAACAAATAAAAAAGACCTAATTGCTGCTGTTAATGATATACCTTAAACATGAAAAAGAAAATTATTAAATTTTGAGGTGCAATTTCAACTAGTACCACCAACTTTTGGTCTAATCTTTGCAAATTTCAGATTATCAAACTATATTCCAGAAAATAATTTTAAAAGGGGGGAGGCATGACCGGGTCAAGTGGCAAGCTGGAAGTGAGGAAGAAAGAACTTATCTAAAGAGCTCTCCAAAAAAACCCTTTTTAAATTTTATCTGGGACAATAACTATTACAGCTATGGTGGTATGGGAGTGGAAGAAACATCCCCTAGCTATACCTTCTCCACTGAACAGAGTAGCTAGCCTCCTTACCACCAAAGAGATTGGGGGGTCCTACTCTGGAGGAGCTCTCAGCTGACTCAAAAAACTGCAGCTTTGGGTTCTCCCACAGATGAATTCACTAGGTCATAGATAAAGTTTGACTCTATTTTTTTCAATTTTTTGCAGAGACAGCGTCTCACTATGTTGCCCAGGCTGGTCTAGAACTCCTGGCCTCAAGCAATTCTCCCACCTTGGCCTCCCAAAGTGCTGGAATTACAGGCATGAGCCACTATGCTCAGCCTGGTTGACTCTTTAAAAAAACAAAGACAATGACAAATAAATGAAACTTGTAACTTTTATGTAAACACTGTTATTCCAAAGCATACTTCCAATGATCCAAATAGAGCACATAGCACAATATGGCGTATGTAATCAACATATGTTCATCCACTTTCCTACCGACAGGCCGTGTCTTCCTGCTAGACGTTTTGATGACAATGGGGATGACCTTAGTTAGGAAAAATCTGCCTATATTCAAATTTTATAAGGCATTCATATGATGTACTTTTATTTCTTTTTAATCAACACTGGTCCTGTCCCCAGTAAAATTATTTTACAACTCACTAAATGAATCATGAATTAATAAAAACGGCATCAGGGAATTATTTTCTAACCTTAAGAGCCATAACACAAACTTTTTGCACAGTAGTTGGGCAAATTAGTTTTTAAACAGATTTTTTTTTTAGGGCAGTTTTAGGTTCACAGCAAAAAAGTGGAAGGTACAGAGATTTCCCACATACCCCCTCCCCAAATAAGCACAGCCTCCCTGAATTAGCCAATTTTTAAAAATCAAAACATGTTCTTTCTGAAAAGAAGTCAAGACATTATCTTAGGAAAAGTAATTTAAAAATTCCAATCACAAATGTAAAGAACTATGTGTGCATTTTCACTAAAACATTAGGAAAGTAAATACTTACCATATAACATCCAATAAGGAAAGCAGCATTTGCTTGTTTTCTCTGATCCGAGCCAGTAAAATGAATAATTTTCTTCCTTAACATTGTAATGGACTGCATAAAAATAGATAGCTGTTAGTATTTTCTTTTTAATTTCAAGTTTTCTAAAATTTTGTTTTGATGAAGACAATCCTAAACTCACACATATAAACATTCACATTAGTAAGATCTTTAAAAAGATTAACACTGATACTCAAAAATACCATGTACCTTCCCAAAAAAGGCATTTTCTGGGATGAGAATAAACATACAATTAAAGGTAGAGTGGAGGAGACATGAATATAGATGCATAGCAGCAACCGTTTTGTCACCAGGACGGTTTCATGGAAGACAATTTTTCTAGGGAGGTAGGTGGGAACAGCTGTAAATACAGATGAAGCTCTGCTTGCTCACCAGCCAGCTGCTCATCTCCTGCTGTGAGGCCTGGTTCCTAACAGGCCACGGACCAGTACCAGTCCACTGGGGGGGGGGGGGGGCGGGGGACCACAGGCATTAAGCATGGACTACCCAACTACCTCTGAAAGAACACACAAGAAGCTGGAAAGGGTGCTGGGAGATACCTTTTCTTTCCTTTTCCTACTGTTTGATTTTTGAAAAAATCTGTTACAAAAACCTTTAAATTAAAACAAAAAGGTATAAAGTACAGGGCAAAATTAATCCATGCTGTTAAATCAGGATAGTGAATAACTGTAACTGAGAGAAGGCACAGGTGGGCTCCCCTGGGGTGCTGCTAATGTTCTGTTCTTGATCTGATGATCAAGATAATTACCCATTTCTATTCAGTCTGTGAAAACTCATTGAGTTCTACATTCATGATATGCACACGTTTCAGTACATATGCATGTACTTCAATAAAAAGTTAAAAATAAAAATGATATGGAATTTAAAATAAAAAGAGCACATGATTAGCTAGCACTTCCCCAGCTGTATTTCACTAACCTGAATAGAAATAAAGGTCAGGATAAGGAACAGGATAAGCACATATTTCTTGGTTAGTCTAAGTCAATGCTTTGGTATTTTAATGTTCTAGTGTTTCAATGATAAAGGTGTACATATTTCCCCTTAGTTGTTTACATGGAGTATGAGATCCAAATTTATTTAAAAAACAAAACAAAACCCAGGCTGGCCAGAGTACAATGGTGCTTACAACTAATGGATCACAACCAGTTACAAATTTCTTTGTTCCTTCTCAACTCCCACTGCTTCACTTGACTAAAGAAATAAACAAAAAAACAATCCCCAAACCCAACCAGCACAAGCACAAGACACTTCTCCTTCAAACTCTCCATACACTTTTATCACTGTTAATTGAATAGAAAATAATGTTTCAATCAGGTTAGTTATTAATAACATGTTATAAGTTGTTCTAGTAAATGACTGGGGGTGGGGGGACCAATACATTTTTAGTCCACCAAAATGCCTTTTATCCAAGGATAAAAGTCCACAGACAGCTGAGCACAGGAAAAAAAAAAAATCTTTCAAAATTAAAGCAAAGGAACAAAAAGGGGGAAGGGGGAATTATTTTTAACTTCCCAGCCCTGTATGAAACAAAAGACTTGCTACTGGCAACTGGAAAAAGGGAGGGAGGAAACCCAAACACACAAGGCCATAAATGTTTATATTACTGTTTAAGAGAGGTCAGAAAGAAGAGTCTCCATCTCTTTATAAATTTGTAGTGAATACTATTTAACGCTCAAGGGAAAAAATCTGCCTTAGCTATAAATTTTTAATCAAAATATGATAAATTTTTAATTAATAATAAATTATATTTCTTCTGTGTAGTAGTCCGGTGGGTAATCAATTAAATAAAGTTGTTTTTCAAAAAGCACCTGTTCCAAAAGGCAGTATTTTCTACTTGAGAATTTATAGTGACTACTTTGGAACTGCTAGCAAGCAGTACATAAACATTTCCTATTGTACGTGACCAGTAATTCAAAGTGTTTTAAATAAACGAATGGGGTCTAAGTTCAAACCAATAGAAATACACTTCTGTTAACTCTCAGTGACATAGCCTTAAGGATATGCTATTTACCTTCACTTCTCAAGCCCCTTATGTGTAACAAAGTGTCAAAGTTAAGAGTCACTAGTGAAATATCATAGAGGTTTCAAGATCTGAGAAAAAGTGAGATGGGTGGATTTTTCTTGTTAGTTTGCTACCTCTCCCTATCAAAATGAAGGCAAGAAGAACAATGACCAAAGCAAGGGAAGAGCTTCCCTTGTTAGGTTTCAATTCCATTAGGTCAGACAATAAGAGGTTCATGTAATTAATCAATTCCTACTGTGACTTTTCAAGTATTTGAGCATCACCAACTCAAACCAGAACCAAATTATCCAAACTTAAACTGTTCAAACTCTAGAAAACAGATACATACACTATGACTTTATAAAACAAAAAGCCATGCGTGTGTCCCAAAAACCACTGCAATGAAAAACATGGCATTTCCTTTTTAAACATAGAGATATGATTTCCTTACTTTTCTCCCCAAGATTGAGCTAACAATGATTACTTAAGTCAAATCTTAAGTAAAAAGGACTTTACCTTTAATTTCTTATTTATCTTGCAACAATATCTGTAAACCATTGCCAGATTGAGTGGTCCAAAATCTGCGTAGAAGCTTTGAAAATGAAAAATAAAAACGTATATGTATACTCTAGATGATATGAATATAAATGCCTCTTTTGGTCTACATGATCAAATTATGACAGGAAAGTATATACGAAATTGTTATAGATCATACAATTTAAAGGTACTGCTTTACTAGTGGAAGACATATTCTGGTAAACAATGCCTATTAAAAAATGCAACAAGTGCTGCCATGCCTAAATCTAATCTCAGTTAACATGAAAATGCCTTCTATATTTAAAAAGTTGTTTTTCCACACATATTTTCCACTGGCAAAAACACAGTATCTTAGTACACGTTTGTATCTCATTACAGTATAAACTATTAAAAGACCAAATCTAAATGTTTAAATTTAGTACAGTTCTTTCATTTTAATTTCCCCCCAATCTATTTTATTACCAAAGGTTAAGAAAAGGATCCTGCAATTAGCAATCAATAGATTTATCATTTCCCAAGGCTACCTTCGTTATAAATACGACTTTAGATTCTTCAAAATAAAAGTTACTAACAATCTTTTAAAAAACAATACTTACTTCTCATATTCAAGTTCATTATCTATGCTGAAATAATGTATATTTGATGCACTCTTTGGTCTGTTGTAGAGAATGGCAAAACAAAGGCGATCTGAAATGGAAAAATTGCAATGTTCCTTCCTTCAGGTTAAAACACGTTTCATATACTATGATGAAACTCTTTTCAGATGAAGCCAAATTTTTATTTTTTCCATGCGTGTTTCAGGTGGTAAGGGCAGCAATGGATAATTACAAAATATTCTGGCTATTTGGTGGGCAATAATAAATAAACAAAATTTTTAAAGGAGAAATTGCCTTTAACTGTAAATTTCATTAGTGGTACCTGACTATTCATGTAGTGACACAGTATGATTTCTGAAGGAACCTTTCATTAAACTTTAGTCCCCCCGGACTAAGAAATTTCAGCAAATGGAAGCATGCATTTGATGGCTAGCCATTATCATTATATTAAGTTTCTAGATGATTTTTGCTATGTTTTCAAGACATCCCAAAAAGTTATCTCGGTAAGATACTATTTTTTAAGTAAAGAGAAAGAATGCTTTCAAGACTGCTTTAAAATTACTGTTTACAGCTATAGAACACAACAAAACAAACCATATGTTAATCCAACTGTTCATAGGGATCGCTATTTTTTAAAATTTGGAATCACTACTTTGGTATTTTTACAATTAGACAAATTGCCATTAAAACAGAAGCAATAAGAGGTTTCTGCATGAGGAGTCTGAAATGAGCTTGGGTTGCATAAACATAGTTAGGCTGCTGTGAGGTTTAGCAACAATGGTAACAAGTAGTAATGCTCTAGAGGCTCCACACTCTCCCCCCAAAAAAGTTGCCTAAAAACCTTTGGTGAAACAAAGTCATCTACAATATCTAATAGTAATACTGGTAGTGCTAGGAAAATACACTCAAGACGTGGCAAAATCAAGTGTAGCCTTTAAAATATATATTCTTTCAGCACAGCCAGTGATAAGAAACAAAGGACGCCAGCTGGCATCCTTTCCCCAAATGGTAATTTAAACTTTTTTTGTCTTCAATTCAACTCATGCAACTGCTGCACTTATTTCCTTGTAAACTCCTCGACTAAAATTTCTCCCAACCACAAATACTCAAACGGGTGGCAAGGCTTCTTTCCAACCACAAACGACCTTTGATCCTCCTGTACAGCGTCCAAGGATTTTGCTCCCGCGGATGGAGAGGCGCAGCTCGCCTACCAGGCACGGGTGTAAGTACACCAGGGTCACAACCACACACATGCGCGGAGTCAACTCAAAGCCGGCCTGGGGATTGGGAGTCTTGGAGGCCACCCACGCCCGTGAGGCAGCATCAGCCCTGGCCCCAGAGTTAAAAGGCACCTCTTGGCCAGCATGATCGGGTGCGAGTGCCAGAGGGGGCACCAGGGACAGGGAAGCCCCGCGCCCTCCCACACTCACCTTTGATCACCTCCACCACCAGAGGGGACCCTGCGCCCTCCCGGCTCATGACTCCAAAGCATCTGGAAGGCGGGGCGGAGGGAAGGACCCGGTGGGTGGGGGACAACCAGCCTCAGAGAGAGGAGGCGCCTCGACCACACCCCCGAAGTTTAAAAAACAAAAAGTTTAAAGGGCCGAGCCCAGGCACCGGCCACAGCGACACCCCTTGGCCACCCACCTCGGCCATAGACGCAGCCAAGGAATTGCCAACGCAGGCGGGCCAATCCCGGAAGTTCAAAGCTCCTCAAAAAGGCCCCCAGGAGAGCGACAAGAGAGCGGAGTAGGGAAAGCGCCCCTCGCCCGGTCCGCGCTGGGGACGCCGGGCAGCCGTCTGCGCGCCAGGGCTCTGCCAGCGCCCCGCCAGCGCCCCAGAGCTGCGCTCGGAGGCTCGGAGTCGGGACGTGCGTCAGAGAAGCCACTGGGCCTTGCAAAAAGAAGCGTCTCGGAAAGCTCCTTAGCGATTAAAAGTCCTCTGCGCAGAAGGGCTCCGCCGGGGCGGCTGACCATACCCGAGGGTGACGTGCAGCGCCGGCCGGGCAGGGGGGCAGCGGGGCAGCGGGGCACCTCCCGGGGCCCCGCGCTCTGGCCGCCCCGCCGCCGCCGCCAGGGGGCGCCGCAGCCAGTGGAGTCAGCCTTCTGGGAGCCCGGCCCCAGCGGGACCCGCCCGCCGCGCGCCCTCGCTCTCCCGCAGACCCGCACACCCGCAGACCCGGGTGCCCGGCCCGCTCGCAGTGCTGGTGGCTGACTGCAAAGGGACGTCTTCAAACTTGCACCAAGAATTAAAGGTGAGCCTAACACTTGGGCCATGTGTTCCCTTAAAAATATTGGGGTGGTTTTAAAATAAAAATGTTGACATCCACCTAAGCAACCATTTAAAAATATTTTCTAAACCTATGTTCATATTTTAATCTCAAGTGAAAAAAATTGAGATGCAGTATAAATGACCCCAATTGTTATAGATGATATGGTGCTGCGATTGTGGGTGGTTTTCATTCCCTCCCGTATTTTTCCAAGTTATCTAAAGAAAAGCATTACTTTCTATAATAGACATTTTTGCCTCAAAAGCAAACCTGCATGCCTCCTAACCTTATTCTAAAATTCCATATGGTCAAAAACTTTTTTTTAATGTTAAGGAAAAAAAAAAACCATGAATTTTCAGCTGAGGAAGACTCCTCTAAATGATACAAAATCTTAGCCATAAGAAAATCGACTGGTAAATTGATACACATTTTTAAAACGTTTTTCATGGCAATAGACACATAAACTAAGTCGAGAGATAAACTGGAAAAGATATTTTAAACCCATCTCAAGAAGATTCCCAACTTCAATTTATGTTATCGCAAAAATAACAAATCCAAGTGCAATTCAAATTATGATGTACTATTTTTCCCGCAGACTGGCAAAAATCACGGGAGGTGCACAGGTGCCCTGTGGGGAGGGTGAGGGCACCCACTAGGCTGCCTGCAGGGGGGAATATAACCTGGAATGGCCCCCATGAAGGGCAACAAAAGGGCAGTGCGGCAGAAATGTTCAAGACTGAAAGAGAGCCAAGATAAACTGTTAAGTACCACCACTTCTACGTGTGTATGTAAAGCATATATCCCAAATATTCATGTGGTTATATATGAAATCTTGCATAGCAAGTCTCTGGAAGGAGACAGAAGAAACATACAGTGGTTGCCTTTATAGGAGGAAACCGGGGGTGTCTGGAAATAGGGGGAAGAGTCAGAGAGATTTATGCCTTTTCATAGCTTTTGAATTTTATACAAATTACAAAGCTTTTGAAAAGTAAAGTCAGAGGCTAACGATGTTTTTCCAAAGCTGACTCTTCATCAACACAGGAGGCATACAATGAACACAGGGTGAGGCAACCTGGAAAATATCTAAACAAAGGAACTGGTTAGTAACATCTTTTGGTTTCTACCCATCTCTTGAAATTCCAATTTCTTTAAAAAACCCCAATTAAAACTAGAAAAGTAGCTGGATGGAAACAGAAAGAGATTTTCTCTCCACACTGCAAGTACAATTCCCTAGGGGATATTTTATAGATTGGGGGGGACCACTAATTTTTGATATCCAGTTATCTCCACATTATGTCAATATTCTTTTGTTAGAGAAGTATTGCAATAAACTACTACAGAGACTAGGGTGCTGAGCTGAGACCATTTATTAGAAACCTGAAGCTAGAAACAGGGCTGTTTACAAAATTTTGCTTAAAGGTCCATGGTTAACCATGTATCCCTCCCCTTTGATATTTTTGTTGTCAAAAACAGAAAACTTAAGTAATAAATCTTCTTGCTTACATACATATCCCTGTCACATAACATCAACACTCCTGCTTCTCTGACTGATACGAAGGAAATGAAATCTCATAATTTAAAAATGTTAAAAAAAAAAATTTAAAATCCATCCTTGGGCCTAATTTGTCTGCAAGTCTGGATCTGGCTTCCAGGTTGGCTTCCTCTTCCTTTAACAAATATCCGTTAGATAAATGAAAAACATTTTTCTTCATAACAACTATAGGTATTTGAAGATAATTAATCATAAAACAGAGAGGGGTATGTTCTAAACCAATTGAGAAACATATGTAGGAGTCAGGTGGGAATCATAATACATTATGTTCTTGTATATAGGATAGGTTTAAAGAACTCTATTTAGACCTAGAGACACGGTGGATTTTCTACACTTCATATTTCCCCCTAGAGCTGGACGGATTGCCTTCACAAGTCCCAGCAGAGCAAATGCAGAAGTACAAGGCTTTGCTACAGGGTGGGTGAACTCACCACCAGATAGGCAGAAAGGAGATTTCATACCCTAAGAAACCAGAAAGAACAGGCCAAAGAACAGGCTCCACTTGGACACTGACTGTTTCTCAGAGATAGACCAATACACTTCAGGCTGTCATCTGAATTTTGAGGAAGTTAGTGACCAAGGAAAGCAGAGGAAGAAATGTTCACAAGTACTGATTTAAAAAGCAGCATCAGCATGACCCCCTAAAATTATTGAGAGTTTAGTGCCAGGTATTGTATTCAGCTCATTACAGCCTATGAGGTAGATACTACTATCGATATTTTCCAGTAAAGGAAACCTAGGCCTAAAGAGTGACTAACCTGTACAAGGTTACATACAAAGCTTGCTGCGAAGTGGCAAAATTAAAATATGAACACAGGCTATTGATTGAAGTCTGAGGTTTTTAAGTCCCAGTCTCAAAGACCTGCCTGAATATAAATCAAGAGTAATTAAAACAATGTGATTTTTAGCACAGCAATATGCAATTTTGACAATCTTGATCCAGACATATATGAATATTTATGAGAAAACTGATATTTCCTTCAATTCAGTGACAAAGGCCTTATTCAACAAGGGGCAGATGTTTACATGTATGAAAAGAAAATGAGGCTCTAATATCACATACTAAATAAAACAAATAGCAGACGAAATAATTTTGAAAAAGCTGTCAGATAACTATAAAAATTATAGTGAATAATTTTATAACTTAACCTGGGGGATTTTTAAGCATGACACAAACCAAGTCATAAAGGGAAACTAAGAGCCACTTGGGGGAAAATATATAATAAATGCTTAATTATCACAACAGATAAAAAGTACCTCCAAAGCAATATAACGACTGAATAGAAAAAATCAAAAAGGGCTACAACAGTCAACTCAGAAAAGAAACACAAATAGCCAACAGCATATGAAAAGAAAATTAATCTTGTCATTCAATATAAAAACAAAGTCTATCAACATGAATAGATTACAGGCAAAACTCATGATAATCTCATTAAATACAGAAAAGGGAGTCATTAAAATCAACACACATTTCCAATTACATCTGTGCACAATGGAGCTAAAAAAGAAGTTTCTTAACCTGATGAAGATTATCTTCCAAATACTTATAGCAAATATCATACTTCATGCCTTAACTTTAGAAGCATCCCCTGAAATAAAAAGCAAGACAAAAACCCCCACTATCGTTACCGCTGTTGAACAATGTAATAACCGGAAGTGCTAGCTGATGATGGCAAGAAAAAGAAAAGAATTAGAAAGAAACAAAATTGTCCTTATTTACAGACAATGATTTTCCCTAGAAAATACAAGAGAATCTGTAGACAAACTATTAGAATAAACTAATAAAGTTTTGCAAAGTTTCTGGATATAAATGATTAACACACAAAACCCAAGAGTTGGCCCAACTCAGTGGCTCATGCCGATAATCCTAACACTTGGGGGGCCAAGGTGGGCGGATTGCTTGAGGCCAGGAGTTCAAGACCAGTCTGGGCAATAGGAAGACCTCATCTCTACAAAAAGTAAAATAAACAAACAAAAAACAACCCAAGAACTTTTCTATATACCTGTAATATGGTACACCTGTACCAATTATGAAATGTAATAGAAAGAAAATGTTCATATCCTTTATGGATAAATGGAAAAATAAAGAAGGTTTATCAATGGGAAAACTCAGTATCATGAAGATGGTAATTTCTCTCATACTAAATGCAATTCTGATCAAAATGTCAACACGTCTTTTCATGAAACCTGGCAAGCTAATACTAAAATTAATCTAGAAGACAATAGGCCAAGAAGAACTGAGAACATTTTTAAGAAGAACAGGAAGGGAGCCCTCGCCCTACCAAATATCAAAGTTTACAATAATTTAGGCAGTACTGGCACAGTGTAGTATTGGCACAGATATAATAAACAATGGGTAAAGACAACAGCCCAGAAGGAAAGCCAAATATATATGGAAACATCACATATAATAGATGTGGCATTACAAATCAATGGGAAAAGTAAGAATGCTTAGTACATTGTTGGGGACAATTGGTTGTCCATATTATTGAGGATGGGGAGGGAGGAAGTTCAATCCCTATCTCATACCATATGCCATTACTCCCTAAAGAAGAAAAAATCTTAGTGGATAAGAAACCTAGATATGAGAATAAAAGCTTTAAAAGTTTTAGAAGAAAATAGGAAAAATAATGCATATCAATGGAATAGGAATGGATTTTTCTTACACAAAACAAAAAGACCCAAACTATAAAGCAAAAGATTGAAAAATCTGATTACATAAAGATTTAATGTTTCTCGGCTAGGTGAGGTGGCTCACGCCTGTAATCCTAGCACTCTGGGAGGCCGAGGCGGGTGGATCGTTTGAGCTTAGGAGTTTGAGACCAGCCTGAGCAAGAGTGAGACCCCATCTCTACTAAAAATAGAAAGAAATTAGCTGAACAACTAAAAATATATAGAAAAAATTAGCCAGGCATGGTGGCGCATGCCTGTAATCCCAGCTACTCGGGAGGCTGAGGCAGAAGGATTACTTGAGCCCAGGAGTTTGAGGTTGCTGTGAGCTAGGCTGACGCCACGGCACTCTAGCCCGGGCAACAGAGTGAGACTCTGTCTCAAAAAAAAAAAAAAAAAAAAAAGATTTAATGTTTCTGTTGACATGAGCCCAGAAACAAAATTTTAAAAGATAACTCATAAACTAGGACAATACAGGTATAATGTATAAAACCAATAAAGAATCAGTGTTTAGAATTTACAAAGACTTATACATCAAAGGAAAAAAGCTAACTAACACCCTAATAAATAAATGGGCAGAGAGAGTGGGTAAGAAATCCACAAAAAGAAGAAACTTAATTATCCTTCCTTGCTCCTCTTTTTCAGGCCAACCTACCTACAATGAGTATGGTTCTGGTTTGCTTTATGCCCTGTGATGAATTGAGTTTATTAGTCAGAATAAGCTGTGACAACAAATAACCCTGAAATCTTAGTGATTTAATTTACAACAGAGGCTTATTTCTTGCTGGTGCTACATGTCTATCACAGATAAGAGAGTGGAGGAGGCTTTATTCTACACAATCACCTAAGGATCCAGGACGATGGTGGCTCTACCGTTTACAGACGCACTGTCTGGAATTTGTCCTCGTGCTTATCCAATGTGCCAGTGACTGCTTGTGTAAGTAATTCTAGTTGCCTTCAGATCTAAATGCACACACAGACAGATCAAGCCCAGCAATTTTAATCTTTAACTCCTGTGTTCCTCAATCAGTTGGTCTGGAACTAAGGTTGGGAAAAAGTAATTTTATTTACAGAAGCCCCAGACATCCCCCCCAATATTATGTTAGTCTCCATACTCATCTGTATTTCTGAAATATTTTACAAATGAATTTTTAGGGAGCTACTAGAAGAACTATAAGTTTTCAGATCTTCCAAATCACTGCAGCAAGAGAGAAAATGAAACTAAGCCACCCAATGGCAAAAAGAAATGTCATAGCAAACAGAAAATGGAATAAGATGATGGGAATAAGTCCAAATCAGTATATATCAGTCCACATCAGTAATAAAAAATGCAAAAATTTAAATTCACCTATTAAAAGACAAGATTTTCAAATTGAGTTTAATATGTTTAATAAAGACAACAAAAACAAAGACAAATAGAAAATTTTTAAAAGAAAGGCTAGACATTCTATATAGTTGCTAAGAAAAAGACAGCAGGTATAACAACATTAACATGAGATGAAGTAGAATTCACAGCAAAAGGAATTAAAAGACAAAAATGTTTTATGATCAAAGATATAATCTACCAAAAGATTGTATTAATAGCAGTCACACATCTCATGCAACATTTAAATCTATAAAGCAAAAACCAGTGAAAATAGGAGAAATTAATAAATCCATAATCATAGAAGACTAACACACCTCAAAAAAATAAAATAAGGAATTAGAAGCATGATCTAGTAGATATAAAGAACTATTTAACAAAGAACACGTAAACTTTTCAAAGGATAGAATATTAACTAAAGTCATGTTTTAGGTTATAAGGAAATCACAACAAATTCCAAAAAAGCAGAAATCATACACAGACCATGCTCAGTGACCACCATACAATAACTTTAGAAATTTATTGATGAAAAAAGATAACAACAAAACCCATCAATCTGGAAATGTTTAAAACCCATTGTAAATAACTTGCAACAAAGAGACATTAAAAGAGAATTCACCACAAATTAATGTCAATAGACATCGTTATTTAAATTTGTGGAATATGGTTAAACAAAAATCTGAAGAAAATAATTTGCCTAAAAATGTCTTTCTCTGTCATACCACTCATAAAAAAATTACTTCTACCTGGATTAAAAAGTTGAACATAATAGTTCTGGCTGTCCACATTCCAGGATATGGTAGGATTACACACATCCTGATTCCTCTGTGGTTAAATGAGCAGGGGTGAGAAATGTCACTTCCAAGCTAGACCATTTTTTTTTTTTTTTTGAGACAAGGTCTCACTCTGTTGCCTAGTCTTAGAGTGCAGTGGTGTCATCGTAGCTCACTGTAACATCAAATTCCCAGGCTCAAGTGATCCTCCCACCTCAACCTCCCAAATTAGGATGTACTACTGTTTATCCTTAGCTGGGCAACCAGGAAAGGGTACAAAGTGTCATCTCTTAGATGTGGTGAGGTTCTGTTTCTCAATCCATGTACTAGTTACTTACTCAGGATGTACACAAGCTGTTTATCAAGTTGTACACTTTGTGTTTGTTTGTACGTCTTACATCTATAGATATATGTATTACAAAATAAATGTGATTTCAGTTATGTTATACTTAATAGAAAGTTATATGTGTAGTAGCTGTGTTCCACCAGCCTGGGCTGCAAGAGTAACAGCTCTTACCTAACTGGTGATGAATATGTGTCATAAGCAAAAAATAAACCCTTGCTTGTTACATTCCACTAAGATTTTGGGGTTATCATCACAACACAGCTTAGCCTATCCTAACTGATACATAGTTTAAGATTTAGACACAAAATGCAAAAGCTATGAAGAGGAAAGATTGAAAAATTTGTGGAATACACTGTAAAAATATTTTTTTACAAAGGGGGTGGGGAGAGTGAGGTCCAGGAGCCAACCTGAGAAAACTCCCAGTGATCAAAGCTGGAACAATTTGACCAAGAAAATAAGTACATAATATTGGATTATAACCCAAAGAATAAAATAATATGCATGAATCTATATTGATATAAATAAGTGATTGAATAAATGGAAAGAGACAAATTTTCCTTATAGAACAATTCCAAATAATATATGTGGCTACTTCTAAGAAATGCAGCTTAACCCTTTCCCTCTTTGTGTGTGGGCTGGACTTAAGTGACTTGCTTCCAAAGAATAGAGTATGGAAAGGGAAAAATAATAACTTTACAGAGGCGAAACTAGCAAACACTATTTTAAACAAGTGATTATGATTAACCAGTGATGTCATGTGGGTTTCATGTATCCCTGATGTGATGAGAAGGGCACTTCACCTCTGTGGTATTCACTCCAAAAATCCAGTCTAGTCATGAGGAAAATAATCAGACAAACCCAATTTTAGGGACATTCTACAAAATACCTGACCAACTCCGCAAAACTGTCAAGGTCATAAAAAACAAGGAAAGACTGAGAAATTATCACAGACCTGAGATGACCAAGTTGATGACAACTAAATGCAGTGTGGTATTCTAGATTGAATCTTGGAATAGAAAAAGGACATTAATGGAAAAACTAATCTAAATAAAGTCTGGAGTATACTAAATGGTAACATACCGATGTTGGTTTCTTAATGTGCCAACAGTCAATATAAGATGATGACATGAACTGAATTGTGTCCCTCAAAGTTCTTATGTAGTCAGAAACAGGGCCTTTAAGGAAGAAATTAAGGTTAAATGAGGTCATGTGGGTGAGGCCCTAATCCGATGGCACCATTATCCTTATAGAAGAGAGACACCAGAGCACTCTCTCCTTGAGTGCACAGAGAGGCTATGTGAGGAGACACAGTGAGAAGGCGGCAGCCTGCATGCCAAGGAGGGAGGCCTCATGAAAAACCAACCCTGCTGGCTCCTTGATCTTAGACTTCCCAGCCTCCAGAACTGTGATAAAATAAATTTGTGTTGTTTAAGCCACCGGACTGTGGCATTCTGTTATGGTAGCCTGAGGTGAGTAAGACAGATAATAACACTAGAGGAAACTGAAACTGGGTGGGAGTATGCAGGAACTCTGTACTGTCTTTGCAACTTTTCTGTAAGCCTAAAGTTATTAAAAAAAAAAAAAAAAGTAACTGGGAGAAAATATTTGTAGTTTATACAACCAAGAAAATATATGTAGACACACAAAAATATTCCTCTAAAAAAAAATCTTAAAATTGCAAACAGTCTAATAGAAAATAGTCATATACAAAGAAGGCAAGTCAAAAAAATACAGGTGACACAAAACCACGTGAGATGTTTAACCTAATTAGTAATTAGAAAAATGAAAATTACAAAACAATGAAATTTCATGCCATCGAATTGGAAAAAGTTTAAAATACTGATGTCAGTTAGGGAAAGGTTGTAGGGAAATTGCTACTTTCATACAAAGAAGGTAAGACTGTAAATTGATGGTATTTTGGGGAGGAATCTAGCAGCATCTGTTACCCGCGAGACTTGCGACCCAGCTAGCCCCTCTCTTGATACCTGTCTGAGAGAAACCAGCACAGGAACACTAAGAAGCAGTTGTAAGGGTGCTTACTGTGGCAGTGTCTGCAGTAAAACTAAATGGAAATAACAATTGCCATCAATAGGGGAGTAATTAAATCAACTATGGCAGTATTACTGTGGCTTAAAATTAATAAGGTAGATCAATATGTAATATTTCCACAGTTGTACAAAGGTAAATTATTTTTTAAAAAACTAGTTGCATGATGTATGTAAAAAGGACAAAACAAAATTAAGCCACATTTCTACAGGTAAATTTATATGTATAAAAATAAACAGAAAAGCAACTAGAAAACCCCCAACTGAAGAGTTACAGTGGAGATGGAACTGGGATGGGGGGCAGGAAAGGAAACTTTTGCTTTATGGTTATTTTTTGGGTTTTAAAGAATGTCTCAGTGTTAGTTCATAATTGAAAATATATTCCTCTGGGGAGTGAGGGGAGGATGGGGGAAAGCCTTTTACTTTTCACGGTTATGTTCCCCTCAACCTCGGTATCCTCTGCTTCCCTGTTCAATGTGGTCAAGATCTATCCTCCCAGCGCAGACATCCGGTTAAATACAGCATGTGGAGCTAGCACGCTGAAACGGCAAGATGCATTAATGAATGCTCCAGCCAGTTGCCTTTCATCATCCTTCCTTGTTTTAATTTCCCCTTCTTCATCCCTGGACTGGAGATACAAAGTTGTTTCATTCACGGTGCGCTTCAGAGGGAGGAACTGAGGAACGCTCTATCCACTCTGCTCTTTCTCCTTTAAAACAAGTGGCCCTGAAACTGAAATCACTGGAAAAAAAAAATCTCTCCAGCCCACTGTCTCACATACTCTGTGGCAATGTGACAAGAGCAAAATTAGAATTCAAGACATTAGTTTCCTTTCTCAGTGAATGTTACCTAATTCTCAGTTAAAAACAGGTGGCGGTGGCTCATGCCTGTAATCCCAGTGTTTCAGAAGGCCAAGGTGGGAGGATCAAATGAGGCTAGGAATTTGAGACCAGCCTGGGCAAAATAGTGAAACCTCATTTCTACAAAAAAATTTTTAAATTTAGCCTGGTGTGTTGGTGCATGCCTGTAGTTCCACCCGCTTGGGAGGCTGAGGCAGGAGGATCACTTGACCCAGGAGTTCAAGGTTCCAGCCTGGGCAACAAAGCAAGACCCTGTCTCTTAAAAACTAAAAATAAATAAATAAAATTCTCAGTTAATTACTCTTATCTGAGACTTTTAAAGTATTTACTAAATAAATTGATCAGGAAGTAGAGTGGACTATTCTCTTCTTACTCATTTTATATAATGGGCCTGGGTTACTATAAATTTATTTTAAACTACAGAGGTAAAAACGTATATGATCGGTTTAAGCTATACTGTGGAGCCCGTTGGGTACATCTGGGGGCAGTTGCTCTAATCAGAAACTCATACTCCAGAGATAAACAGCCATTAGTAAAGCAGGAAGTCACATCCCAGGGGTGATACAGTAGCTTTTCTCTTATGCATACCTCTGGAGAATTTATAATTAAAATACTGAGTGCCAAAAAATATTTTTATTGGAAAAATTAGTGGCTTGTTAATCAGAATAATAGCTATGAGAAATGGGCTCTCATTGGTGAAATTAGTGACTGTCCCCATTATGGAGATTGTCTAAAATATTTTGCAGACATACCCCACACTTGCAGCATGAACAAAAAAGAACGTAATGAAACTCTTATTTAGGGATAGTCTTTGAGACATAAGTCTGGATGCCTAAACTGCCCCCCCCCCCCCCGCCACCATCCCAGCTACTGGTTGTGAGGATTTCTAATTGGTGCCAAATATAAGGGTAACGGAATCCTGCACCTGAAAGATTGTCATGTCTGCTTCAAGTAAACCTTCCTTTTAAAAGGAGGGCACAGAGTACCTAAAAATGCAGGAGCTAAGCATATAGGACAGGGTATATCATCTGTTTTGTGCCTATTGGCTAATAAATATTTATTTCTTAAGTGACTGCTGTATGCAAGAATTTTTCATCTGAGACTAGCTTTCATTATAAGCTGGTAGAGCAAGGTTGTGGGGAAGTAGGTAACCCCCATCCACCTCAAGTTTTTTTGGCAGTTACTGCTGTCTATCAAAAAGTTCTAAGAACTGTGCATGACCATACTGGCTCAGGTCAGTTTCCAGCAGTATGATACAAAGCGTTAGATTAGATAGGGCATCACTAACATGCCCTAAAACATTTGGATCACAATCACAGAAGTCAGACTCTTGACCAGGAAAGAGAAGTCACACAGAAATAAAGCAGTCACTTTCAGCAGATAGATACTCTTCTAGGATCATAAGCCATGAACTTTGATAGGTTAAGTTCTAATTTTCTATTAATAAATAAGTATTTCAAAGGAGGAAAAAGATAAGCAAATGTCTGTCTCATTTCAAATTTCTTGGCAGTGAATAAAACAAGGACTTACTCTAATGAGTATTTTGAATCTATAACTGCCTCATCAGAAGCAAATTCTTATTCATAATACTTTATCTCCATTGATATCTCAAGTCCTTCCTAACAATATTTAGGACATGTCACGATTCTAGGCCATTAACCATATTAATAAGTAATTCTTTCTTTAGAAAAACTTTGCAGGGAGATTTAAAAAGCATCATCATATCAATTTGACTGTGGTTTTTTTCTTTAAAATGAATGGTATAGAGTTGATTGAGTGTACATATTCAGTTTTTAAAAATGGGAATCAGGGCAAAAGATTTGAAGACATTTCACAAAAGCAGATATAAGAATGGCCTATAAGCTTTTGAAATAAGCATTCAACATCAGGGAAATGCAAATTAAACCCACAATGAAATACCACTTCACACCCACAAGAATGGCTAAAATTAGAATGACAACACCAATTGCTGGAGAAGAAGTAGAGCAATTAGAACTCACACATTGCTAATGTAAAATGGTACTAAAACACTGGACAAGTTTAGCAGTTTCGTATAAAGTTACATACGCTTTCTCTATGACCTAGCCATTCTACTCCTAAATACATACCCAAGTGAAATTAAAATATGTATCTACAAAAAGACTTGCACACAAATATTTGTAGTAGCTTTATAATAGCCCCAAACTGGAAACAACCCAAATGTTCATCAATAAGAATGGATAAACAGATTATAGCATATTCATCCAAAGGAACATGACTCAGCAATAACAAATGCACAAAGTGTTGACACAGGACAACATGGATGCATCTCTAAAATGCTACTGAGCAGAAGAGTTTGTGCTTTATGATTCTGTATGCATTAAGTTCAAGAACAGGTAAAACTAATCTATAGTGCTAGAAATCAGATAGTGGATGCTTGGAGTAGGAGGTTTGACTGGAAAAGGACTCAGAGGGAACTTTGGCGCAGCAGTTTACAGGTGTATACACTTGCTAAAATTCAAACTACAGCTAAATCTTAGACTTTAATTTTTAAAAGAACATGGGGTAGAGTGGGGGGAGTAGCCAAATAATCTTGACTGATACAGATCCATGAGAAGACTACAGAACTTATATTCTGTATAGAATATAATTGAGAATTATCTTGACCTAAAATTAAGTATCTATTATAGACCAAGAATAGTAAATTACATTGCAATTTTTTAAAAAAAGACCTATCAGAAAAGATAATGTGGCCAGTGGAAAAATTCTTTCAAAGAGTCTTAAAATAGTTAATATTTGTATCCTTCTTCAGTCTGTAATAGACTGTTTACTTAAAAAATTAAAAAAGGCAGCTCCTTGGCCCTAAGATCTTCACAAAGGAAAATGCACAGAAATAGGGCCTAAATTATCTTTTAATACAAAGATTATCTGCCATTCCATATATTCTATCAATCCCATTATTTTACAAAGTAAACTGGATTAAGAATAAAGAGAAAAGAATGACAATACATGTCATATGGCTCCAGCTAAGATTTGTTTCAAGTAACATAAATATAGCAGAATAATCTGAAGCTCTCCTCATATCTTTCTCTCCCTTTTTCTTAAAAAAGAGTGATTACTGATGATCCAGCTCTCTCAGACCACCTAGAACATCCCTGTCCAAAAGAACTTTCTGCAGTGATGGGAATGTCTCTATCTGCTCTGACCAGGACAGTAGCCACTGCCACATGTGGTTAGTGGTTACTATTTAATATAATGGACAGCACAGACAGAGTATTAAAATAAACCCACCAGTTTCTAATCTATAGTCTCTGACAAGTGGGATACTGAGAGACAAGAGGCCTCCTCCCATCAGCAAAGCAAAAGAGCAAGGAGCGATGGCTTCCTTCTATTCTGAGGGCCCTTGCTCAAGAGTCTTGATCCCTAGCACCGGCCCTCACAGCACCTCTGGTTGGAAACACACCCCGCCCTGCACAAGGCCTCACTCACAACAGGCACTCAGGAGACCGACACTTGTTCCATAAACAAATGAGTAACTCAATGGAGGAAGGGCAGGCACAGCTAAACAAAAAGGAAATTCTCCTTTATTGAGTACATCCTAGTCTAGGCACTTTACATGTTATCTCATTTATTTTTCACCACAGTTTTATGATACAGGTATTATAATCCTCATTTTACAAATGGGAGAGGCAGCCCCAAGGAAGAATAACTTGCACAGGGTCACTCAGCTTGTGACAACAGGGTGAAACAAAGCTTTGAACGTATATTAATATCACCAGTGTACTCTGAGTCAATCAATATTTAGGGGCATACATACCAGTAATTGTCCCATAGCATTAAAAAAAGGAGCCCCTCCCCCCATTTCTCATTGTAACAGCATAAATTCAAGGAAAGCCTCTAGAAAAATAAAGGGCTCAGGTAAGTGACTTACAAACCCGCATATTTTATATGATACGTCTTTCAAGATTTAATTTCTTTTTATTTTTTTCCAAAAAGGAAGGCCAGAAAAACCACTGAAACCCACATCACAGAAAGGCTCAATTCCCTTCAAAGCTCTGCTTCTTGTGGGGGCCAAGACACCACAGAAGAAACCCGCTGGGAGGCCCAGGAGGGGAGCAGGAGGCAGCACAACTGTGTGGAAACCTAAGAGAGAGTGTGGGATGTGCGCCGGAAGCCCTCTATTAACCCAGCCACACGCGGTGTTCAGCAAAGGAGCATGCTACCTTTACTTACAGGTCATTGCTTAAAACACCAGATTTTCACAGCGGTAGCATTTAGCTCTCTGCAGCAGCCCACTGCGGTGCACAAGCCTGTCAGCAACTCAACAGGAAGCAGTAAGCCAAAGGATTTCAAGAGAAATTTGTTTGTACTTTGATTTTGAGGGCAAAAAGCTCTTACTAAATTTCCCAGATTGCCATAGAAATTTTGAATTAGTCTTATTTGGAATGGGAAATGTACTTAAAGTTTTTAAAATATTACTTTTTCTATATGAAAACGGCAGTTTTAGAAGAAGTCATTAAAAATCTGGTAATTTTAATGTCAATACTGAATTTTATCTATTTTATAACAAAGTGATGTTCAGCTTATAGAGCAGCTTTATATTGTATATTATACGGATAGTTATAATAAAAAAAAACACTGCCTGAAAGCAGGAGATAAATCTTTCTGTAGAAAGAAATCATAAAATACTAAAAATTCTGATTAAAATTTACACCTAGAAAGTATATTTCATTGCATTTTCTTTGTTTAAATTGAATGGATATGTACAAGCATTCTGTTTATGCTCAATCATACATCCTAAATTTTCCTAATCAATTTTAATTTCAAATATTCTGTTCCATTCCTAAAGGTAACTCTTGTATTTGTCAAACATACTTATTTGCTCAAGATACAAGTAAAACATCCTCTGAAATCTGGGCTCTGGATCTCCAAGAGCCTAATAATCTAGGAGAGAAAACCTACACAAGGAAAATATTAAGAGTAGCCTGCAAACTGAGTTTTTTAAAACCGTAAGTTTTTAAATTTTTGTCAAAAACACAAAATTTACCATCTTAACCATTTTTAAATGTACATAGAGTAATATTAACTATATTGTTGTGCAACAGATTTCTAAGTTTTTCATCTTGCTAAACTGAAACTTCATAACAGGAACTCCCCTTTTCCCTATTCCCCCAGCACCTGACAACTACCATTCTACTTTTTGTCTGACTACTCTAGATACCTCATATACAAGGAATCATGCAGTATTTGTCTTTTTGTGACTGGCTTATTTCACTTAACATAATGTCCTCAAGGATCATCCATGTTGTAGCATATGACAGGATTGCCTTCTTTTATAAGGCTGAATAATATTCCATTGTATGTATATACCACATTTTCTCTATCCATCTGTTGATAGACATTTAAGTTGCTTCTACCTCTTGGCTGTCAGGAAAAACTGCAATGGACATAAGTATGAAAATATCTCTGAGATCCTGTTTTCAATTTTTTTGGAT
Source organism: Eulemur rufifrons (assembly GCF_041146395.1). Classification (NCBI taxonomy): domain Eukaryota; kingdom Metazoa; phylum Chordata; class Mammalia; order Primates; family Lemuridae; genus Eulemur; species Eulemur rufifrons. The sequence continues at coordinate 207,751,635 of NC_090989.1, forward strand.
ATATAACCAGAAGTAGGATTGCTGGATCATATGGTAGTTCTATTTCTAATTTTTTAAGGAACCTCCATACTGCTTTCCAGAGCAACTACACCATTTTATATTCCCACCAACAGTGTGCAAGGCTTCCAATTTCTCCATATCTTCAACATTCATTTCCTTTTTTTTTAATGGTGGCCATCCTAACAAGTGTGGTTTTGATTTGTATTTCCCTCATGATTAGTGATGTTAAGCATCTTTTTTTTTTTTTTTCCTTTTTTCTATTAAAGAGACAGGGATCTTGCTATGTAGCCCAGGCTGGCCTCAAACTCCTGAGCTTAAGCGACCCTCCCACCTCAGACTCCCAAGTAGCTGCGACTACATCTTGCTGGCTGTTGAGCATATTTTTGTATGGTTATTGGTCATTTGTATGTCTTCTTTAGAAAGCTGCATATTTAAAGTCCCTTTTAAATCAGATTGTTTGGTTTTTGTTGTTGATTTGCAAGAGTTCTTTATATATTCATATATTCTTCATCTTAACCCCTTATATTATTCCCTTACCAGATACATGGTTTACTCCCACTCTGGGTTGTCTTTTTTTTTTTTGAATGCCGATTCTCCTTTAATTTTATTAAAATTCGCCCATTTTAATGTACACTTCAATGATTTTTAGTAAATTTAAAAGCTGTGCAATCATCACTACAATACAGTCTTAGAAACTTTCCACCGCCCCCAAAATGACCCCTGGTGCTTGTGTACAATCTCACTTATCTCCAGCCTGCATCCCTATGCAGTAATTGTGCCTAGCATTGTCTGTCTCTATGAATTACCTGTTATGGACATTTCATATAGATTGAATCATATAATATATGGTCTTTTCAGCTGGTTTCATCTACTTATGGAGAGGTAACTTTATGTTGTTGTGTATATTAACAGTTCATTCCTTTTTATTCCTGAATAGTATTCTATCATATGGGTATTTCATTTATGCATTTATCTGGGTTGTCTTTTCCCTCTATTTTTATTTATTTATTTTTTTTTTTGCTGAGCAGAAGTTTTAAAGTTTGATTGATATAGTTCCATTTGTCTATATTTTCTTTTGTTGCCTATGCTTTTGGTGTCATATCCAAGAAATTATTCCCAAATCCAATGTCATGAAGCTTTTTCCTATGCTTTCTTATAAGATTTTTATAGTTTCAGAAGGTCTTACATTTAGGGTCTTTAACACATTTTGTGTTAATTTTTGTATATAGGGTAAGGTAAGGGTCCAACTTCATTCTTTTGCACATGGATATCCAGTTTTCCCAACAGCATTTTGTTAAAGAGACTATTTTTTCCCAATTGTGTAGACTTGGCATCTTTGTCAAATATCATTTAACTATATATTTGAGAGTTTATTTCTGGGCTTTCTATTCTGTTCCATTGGTCTATATGTCTGTCCTTATGCTAGTACTATATACTGTTTTGATTAGTGTAGCTTTGTAATATGTTTTGAAATCAGGAAGTGAGGCCTCCAGCTTTTTTTTTTTCCTTTTCAAGATTGTTTTGGCTATTCAGTGTCCTTTGAGATTGCATATGAATTTTAGGATGTTTCTTTTCTATTTCTGCAAAAAACGTCCATTAAGATTTTGATAAGGATCGCATTCAACCTATAGATCACTTTGGGTAGTATGGACATTTTAACAATATTAAGTCTTCCAATTCACAAGCACAGGATGTCTTTCCACTTATTTGTACCTTCTTTAATTTCTTTCAGCAATGTAAAATCTTAAGTTTTTAAAAAGTTATTTTGCTTCTCAAGCAAATTCCTATTCACTTATTGAATAAAGAAATCTATTTACTAAAATATGATCACCATTAGCTGTTCTAACTTACTCTATAGACTTCAAAAACAGGTAGTTAAACAAGAATTTAATAAAGTCATATTTACAAGGCCTGTAAGATAAAATGCAACATCAGAATGATCAATCGTTAAATTTTAATAAATAAAAAAACCAAGTCATGAGGCAGTCATCTACGATATACATGTAGTATTAAGGACGTTATGATAACAATACTTCAATCTTTATTCTAACTTGTAAACACTGAACAGCTACTTCTGCCTTCCAACCCCCATGGTAGGCACTAGGGAGTCCAAGTTAATTAAATAAAATTAAAATGTTTTCTTTAAGAGTTCAGTTAACTGTTCAGAGAATGGTTAATATGTGAAATAAAACAGAAGGGAAACCAATCCCATTTATAATATTAATAGTTAACAACAAAGACTAAATACCTAGTAAAATGTTTAACAAGTAATGTGTAAGAACACTATGAAATTTTAACGCATTACTGAGGAACCCAAAAGAAGACCTAAGCAAACAAAAAGACATACCATGTTTGTGACTAGAAGAGTCATCATTATAAAGAATTTTTTTCTCCCTAAGTTAGTTAATATAAATAATTAAAAGGATTTTTTGGTTTATTTATGGAATAGGCAAGTTCATACTAAAGTTCATATGGAAAAATAAAAACAAACAAAGAATAGCTGGGGGGAAAGCTGGAAAAGAGGAAAAAAAGAGCTTTAGAAAGGACTAGCACCCCCAGATATAAAAATATATTCAAAGGCCTCTATTATGAAAACATAGTGTTGCTGGTACCTGACAGACACATATAATACAAATCCTCAGACCCAGACATGTTCAGGAACATAATTCATGATAAAGATGGTAAATCAAACCAGATGTCAAGTAAATAAATGGTATTAGGTAGCCACCACCTGAAAAAATGAATAAAAGTGGCTCTGTGACGTCATAGCAGAGTGAATTTAAATGAACAAAATATTTAAATGTAAGAAAATGAAAACACAATTTATAAGAAAACACAGGATTTCTACTGCTAGCCAAGCTGGAGTTACAGGAACCAGATTTATTATTCCCCCTGAAAAAAACAACCATTTTCAAAAACAGACTAAATTAAATGTTTTTCAAGACTCTGGATATCAAGCAATGAAGGATACAAGCAATCCCTGAGACACAGGAAACTAAAAGATGAGCCCTGCATTTGCCTCAGTTTACTGCTGGTGCACAAAGACGATAAACTCAGGCAGAATCTGGCAAATTCCCTGACTTGAGGAGATGGACCTGAATATGGGGAAACCAAGGCAGCGAGAGCTCATGGGACAGAGTACTAACGTGAAGAAAGCTGCACAGAGAACCCTAGAGATCTGCAAAGGCTCCCGAGTATTTAGCAGACTACACCACATGCCTGTGAGGAAACTACTGAAGACCCAAGAAAGAAGCCTCTCAAAGGATTAGAGCAAACAGTGTCTGATACTCACACAGGCTGGGAAGAGTGTTTGTCCTCAGCAGCCATTATGTGAAAACTCCTAAATCATGGGACACTGGTCCTCAACCTTTTTGGCACCAGGGACCAGTTTCGTGGAAGACAATTTTTCCACAGATCAGGGAGGGGCATGGCGGGGGGAGCGAGGGAGGATGGTTTCGAGATGATTCAAGCACATTACATTACTGTGCACTTTATTTCTATTATTACAATATATAATGAAGTAATTATACAAACCTCTGTGCTAATGATAATCTGTATTTGCAGCCACTCCCCAGAGCTGGTATCACCGCCTCAGCTGCACCTCAAATCATCAGGCATTAGAGTCTCATAAAAAGCGTGCAACCTAGATATCTTGCGTGGGCAGTTTACAGTAGGGTTCATGCTCCTATGAGAATCTAATGCACCCCTCCCCTCCACTGATCTGACAGGAGGCGAAGCTCAGGTGGTGATGCCAGCTATGGGGAGCAGAGACAGAAGAAGCTTCCTTGCTGAACTCTGTTCACCTCCTGCTGTGCGGCCTGGCTCCTAACAGGCCACAGATCGGTATGGGTCCAGAGGTTGGGGACTGCAGGGATAGAGTACTCAGGAAGATCTTACCTCAAAAGTGAGTAATGATTAGCCCTGAACTAAGCACTGATCCAGGTCCCCCTAACAAATGACAAAAGACTTGAAAGTATCAAACTGTTACCAAGTACCTTAGCTATATCCCTGAACAAAGCTCAAGAAGATTTACAAAAATACAAAAATATTTAGCATCCACTAAGATAAAATTTGGCATCTAATCAAAGATTGCCAGGCATAAAAAGAAGCAGATAAGCATGACCCATAAAGAAGAAAATAGTCAATCAAAACAGACTCAGAGCTGATACACAAGTTAGAATTAGCAGAGCAGAGCATTAAAAGTTATAACTATATTCCATATATTCAGTAAGTAGTAAAATTCTATGTGCACATGAAAACTTCTCTATGAATGTTCACAGCAGCATTATTCATAATAGTCTAAAAGTAGAAACAACTCAAATGTCCATCAACTGATGAATAAACAAAATGTGACAGTCATACAATGTAATATTATTCAGCCATAAAAGGAATAAAGTACTGATACATGCCACAAAATGGATGAACCTCACAAACATTATACTGTGTCAAAAATACTAGTCAGAAAAGACCATAAATGGTAATGATCTCATTCATATGAAATATCCAAAATAGGAAATTTATAGTGACAGAAAGTAGATTAGTAGTTTCCCAGGCCTTGAGATGGATGTAAAGGGAAGAGGGAGTAGCTGCTACTGGGTACAAGTATTTTGGGAGGGGTAATGAAAATGCACTAAAATCAGATTTTGCCGACAGGTGCACAACTCTATAAATATACTATTTATCAAAAACGGCTTTTAAAATATTTAAAATTAAATATTTAACATTTAAATACTATATAAAACATACCATTCATAAAACAACCCATTGAAATATACACTTTAAAATGGTGAACGGTATGGCATGTGAATTATATCTCAATAAGAACTCTTAACAAAAAAAAAAGGTAGAGACGTTGAAGATATAAAACTAGCCCAAACTGAATGTTTCTGAGGATGAAAACTATAATGTATGAGATGAAAAATATACTGGATGCAATTAATGGCAGATAAGATATAGGAGAAAAGAAGATTAGTGAACTTGAAGGCATAACAATAGGGGGAAAATACAAAAAAATGAAAAGAACATGAGTGAGCTGTAGGATGGCTTAAATGGCCTAATAAACAGATAATTGTATATTAAGGAGGGGAAGGCAGAAAAAAATGTTTAGAAGTAATGGCTGAAAACTTTCTAAATTGATGAACTCTATAAACACTCAGATCCAAGAAATTCAATGAATCTCAAGCACAAGAAACATGAAGAAAACTACACCAATGCACACCATAATCAAACTGCTCAAAACCAGTGATAAAGAGAAAATCTTAAAAGCAGCCAGAGACCAGCCTGAGCAACAGTGAGACACCATCTCTACTAAAAATAGAAAGAAATTAGCTGGACAACTAAAAATATATAGAAAAATTTAGCCGGGCATGGTGGTGCATGCCTGTAGTCCCAGTAAGCTACTGGGGAGGCTGAGGCAGAAGGATCGCTTAAGCCCAGGAGTTTGAGGTTGCTGTGAGCTAGGCTGACGCCACGGGACTCTAGCCCAGGCAACAGAGTGAGACTCTGTCTCAAAAAAAAAAGCACCCAGAGAAAAAGTACATATTACAGATAGAGGAAACAAAGATACAGCTCTCAGATTTCTTGTTGGGACCAATGCAACTGATAAGACAGTAGAGCAACATCTTTAAAGTACTGAAAGAAAAAAGAAGAATGTCAACCTGGAGTTCAATACTAAGCAAAAATCTTTCAAAAACAAAGGCACAATGAAGGCATTTTTAGACATTCAAAAGATGAAAGAGTTCATCACTAGCAGATGTGCACTATAAAAAATGTTAAAAGACATCATTCAGGTAGAAGGAAAATACCAGTTGGAAACCTAGATTTACACACAGGAATGAATGGCACCAGAGATGCTAATAACTACATGGATAAATATGTAAACCTTATTGTTCTTATTTAAATCTCTTTAAAAGGTGATTATTTTAACAAAAGTAATTAACAAACATAGTAGTGGGGCTTATAATATATGTAAAAATAAAATTCATGAGAACAGTAGCATAAAGGCCAGGATGGGAGAAATGGAAGAAAACACAGGAGAATTCCTTAATAACTTTATCGAGGCTAACTTGTGACTTAAAATCCGGAAGCCATAAGAGAAAAGATTAGCAGGGTTAGCTATAAACTTTGCGTGGCAAACACACATCACTACAAGTATAAGTAAATCAACAGGTAAATGACAAATGGAAAACATATTTGTAATTCATCACAGATAATAATTTCCCTAATTTTGAAAGAGCCTAATGCATAAAAATTGTAAACAGTAGCCCAGTAGAAAAAATGAGCAAAGGGGCCAGGAGTGGTGGCTCAGGCCTGTAATCCTAGGACTTTGGGAGGTTAACGCAGAAGGATCACTTGAGCCCAGGAGTTCGAGACTAGCCCAAGCAAGAGTGAAACCCCATCTCTACAAAAAATAGAAAAATTAACTGGGCATGGTGGTGCGTGCCTGTAGTCCCAGCTACTTGGAAGGCTGAGGCAAGAGGATGGCTGGAGCCTAGGAGTTTGAGATGGCAGTGAGCCATGATGGTACCATTATACTCTAGCCCCAGTGACAGAGCAAGACCCTGATTCAAAAAAAAAAAAAAGAAAGAAAGACAGAAAGAAAAATGAGCAAAGGATATTTATAGCCAGTTTTCAGAACCTCAACTTATACTCAAAAGAGAAATACAAATGAAAACTATGTTGAAACTGTAATTTGCCACCTATCAGATTGGCCACCTATTAAAGTTTGGTGACCCACTCCATTTGTGAAGTTATTAAAAAAAATAAGTATTCTCACAGATTGCTAGTGGAATTGTAAATTGGTATAACTTCCATCAAAATGACAAATATATATACCTCTAACTCAGCCATTCATTTTTGAAACGTCACTCCCTGTACAGATCCATACATATATGAAATGACATGTACCAAGTTATTAAATACAGCATTTTTATAGCTAAAGACTGGAAATAATCCAAATGAATATCAATAAGGGCTTGATTAAAGACCTTATGTACATTACAAAGTAAAATTCTATGAAGCTATAAAAAAGAGTGAGGAAACTACATGAATTACAGTTGAAACCTCTCCAAGGTATATCATGTTCCATCAATTCTAAAATGTATGTTTTTTCAGATTTGAACATCTCTAAAATTATGCTGTATCTTACAATCAGTAACTTACAATTGGCAGTATTTTTCCTTTCTTAGAAGTACTTAAAATAATCATTATATTGTATTGTATTTTAGAATCAATGAAATATGGTGTATCGAAAAGCAAGGTGCAGAACCATGTTCAGAATATGATATCTTTCAGTTCAAAACAATCTATTTAACGGAATGTAGTATCCTGTAGTTTGTCCTGGAGCAGAAAAAATATATTTATGAAAAACCTGGGAAATTCAACTAAAGTCTGGAGTTTAGTTAATAGTTCACATCAATGTGTTTCTCAGTTGTGACAAATGTGCTATGGTAAGATAAGATGTTAACATTAGGGGAAACTGGGTGAGCTGTGTTATCTCTAACTCTTCTGTAAATCTAAAATTATTCCAAAATTGACAAGTTGTTAATAATTTTTAAAAGAATCTCCATTTTTTGAAAATGTGTGTTTTAAAAAAAAACTCTGGAGGGAAACATGAGAAACTGAAATCTGTGAGGGATAGAAGGGTGGGGAGAACTGGACAAATGGGGGCAGGGAGGGGCTGGCAGAGACTGTTCGCTTTATACTTGTTCTCAGAAACGTGAATTTATTTACCTACCCAAAATAGCAAGTGTAAAAAATTATAAAAAGTACCTTATGAGGAAGATGAATGGGATAAGAAGAGGGCATTCAACATAGAGCTTGTATTTACAACCTAGAAACTGTAACAGGAATCCATGGCTTGGTGGGCAAGTCCACAACCCAATTCTCTACCCAATTTTATGCAAATGAATTCATCTACATTTTTCTCAACAGATTATCCACAAGGGGATAGATTATTATTATACAACTGTATAATGGAATGATATGCATCCACTAAAGAAAGAGTTCGAGATCAGCCTGAGCAAGAGTGATTAAAAAAAAAAAAAAAAAAAGGAAAGATATCCATGTTTAAGCCGGAAATGGTGGTGCACACTTACAGTCCCAGCTACTCGGGAGACTGAGGAGGGAGGATCACCTGAGGCCAGGCCAGGAATTCAAGAGCAGCCTAGGCAACATAGTGAGACCCCTGTCTCTTAAAAAACAACAACCCATGTGTAGCTATGTTTGTTTATGACAATAAAAGATTCTACTGCAATATATGAAATGAGAAAAAGTAATGATATAATAATATTTGTAATATTTATCCTTCTGATACGAAAACACACTTCTCTATAAACGTATCTGTGTATCTAAAGATGGACTGAATAATCTAAAAGGCTAAATGTGGTAGTCATTTATGCCGTTTACCAAATATTTCTGGCTCCCTGCCTAAGAGGCACATTCCAGCCCCTTTGTTGTTGGGTGGGACCATTTGATGAATTCTGAGTGGAAAAAAGCATTTAATTGTTGATTCAAGAGCCTCCACCACTCTTTTTCCTCTGGCACAGGGACCAGCAATACTGAGAAGACTGCTGTTCCTCAACCTAGGTCCCCAAGCAGTCTCAACAAACAGAACCCCTGCTGACCCAGCAGATCTGAAACAGAAACAAGAATTAACTCTTTATTTTAAACTGCTGAGATTTGGGGGGCTTGTTGGTTATTACAACATAACCAAGTCTAACCTAACTAATAAACACCCTTGCTATTATTAGGATCACTAATCATTTTTTTTCTTCTCTGCTTTCTTCTTAAAAAACAAAAAACAAAAACCAAAAAACAATGAGCACCTATATCACAGAAACTTTATTTGGGGTTGGGAAAGAGACATAGGTCTTAGCATGGAACAGACACTGACTACACAGAGGCTAGTATCATCGCATCTCAACCTAGAGCAGCTTGAAACCATCAGCTTCCAACCAGCTGCTGCATGGAAACGCAGCTTAACCATCCACTGACATCCTCAGTCTCCCTTTGCTCCAGTTCCGTGCTCACTGAGCGACCTAAGAGAAGCGAGAAAGCAAAAGCGCAGGACAGTGGAAATGATGTGCTATAATTTGTACAAGGGCATACAAACACACATAAATACATACACACATATTTATAAATACATAGAAATCTTGTAAGATATGAGAGGTTAATAATGTTGACTGATTTTGGAGAGGGAAAATAAGAAAACCTGTCTGTGCTTGTATCTTGAATTTTGAACCAAGTGCATATATTATCTATTCAAATAATAAATAAAATTAAAAACTAAAGAGATGCAACTCTAGATGAAGGGGTATTAGTGCTATCTAGTGAGCCATGTTTGAAAAACACAGGATGCCTAATAAAGAGCCACACATGGACCAATGATGAATGTGTCATGAACCCAGAATCATGACTACACCTCAAGTGTGTGGAACAAGCTTAAAGGGGAGGAAGATCGCCATCACTAACTCAAATAAGTTCTAAGAGCTGCCAACTGATATTCAAGAAACTGAAGAAAAATTATTTCTAAAATTATTATGGTTCCAAAGTCAAGGGTTTTATTATTGAATCTTGATCCCATGTGGAAATGTGAGCATTGTTAAATTCCACCTCTTATAAGGTTAGCAGTATGACTTACGTTCCCCTCTACTAAGAACAACAGACTGAATTATTATTTCCAAAGAAAAAATGAAAAGGTTTTAATACAAGTGAGGAAAGCATCCAAAAAGGTACCTATGGAAAATAGCACTGAATTACGCCACATATGATAACTTGTGATTTCCCCATTGCCCATCTGTGTAACACTTCCTACAAGCATATGATACACAGATTATAAACTCCTAAGCAATTAAACCAGTAGAGTTATTTACTTTGAAACATTCCCAAGAATACCTATTTACTTGTTATCTGGCCTTGTTAGAAAGAAAAGACTTAAAGTGGTTGACTTTACATGCACAGACTCATCGTTTAGCCACAGACTCCATTTAGCTAAGGAAAGTTGTTCCTGGAAATGGAACTTGAACTGAATCTGCAAAGTCTCCATGGAGATCCATTCCTGGCATTCTACATTGGCAATGGCTCAGCTCTTCCAGTCACTTCACATTCACTGAAGTCAGGACCTGTCACTGGCCATAATTCTTCTAATCACACAATTATTAGTCAAATCTCTAAGCTACAGTGATGTTTATAAAGCCTTTCATGAAAATCAAACAAGTGCCAACAGTCCTTAATTGCACACTGATCTTCGCCTGGCTTCCTTAAACATTTCCTTGAAAGGGACTCATTAAGCTCACCTAAGAACCATCCAGCTTAGTACCTACTCTTCCATTGGTTCTAACAAATCTGCAGTCACATGCACACCTTTTCTCAACACTAGCTGTCAAAAGTGCCCCACCAGGACACAACATAGTGACTATAACACACTCAACTTGGGGTAGTGGTTGAGCGCTAACTAGCTAAGAACTTACAATAACAGCACTAAGGAAAAAATTAACAATAACATACTAGAATGCAGCAGGTACTTTAAGAACCACTCATGTCCCCTCCCCGTTTTCAGCATGGTTTCCAGTTGCACCTCTGGCCTATAGATCCATTTCTGTCCACCCTCACAGCACTTGAAAATCATCACTCGCCCCACCCCAGCAGCCGTCAAGCAGTGACCGGGGTATAAATAACAGATCCCCCTCAAGCCTGTTAGGTTAACTCTGAAGTATGCGTCTTCTGCTGGATCCCAGGTTTCCCTTCTGGGATCCAGTTCCAGCTACCACAGTGGTAACTTCCTTGGTAATGAACCATTTGTTGCCTGCCTTTCCTCACCAGCTCACTTCCCCACTCCCCTTCCAGTGCTTCCTGGCTGGGATCATTCCCAAAGGAAGTACTTGCACTGGAATCCCTGACTCAGCATCTGTTCCGGGGGAACACAAAACAAGATACTGACTGCAGTTTTGTATATGCCTACTTAGTTTCAGTAAAATATTTCAAAAACAATATAATTACAACAAAACATTATTGCATAGGGTTATGTTAAATGGGGTGTGTAACAGGTACACAAAAAATTGGCATTAATGCTTTTATAGCATAAAATAATGAAATTTAATATTTCTATTCGTAATCTCTATACTAGAATAATATTTGTTCTCTGAAATCATTTTAAAGTAAGAGTTCTTAACACAAAGCTTTGGGAAAAAGGTCCAATTTTATTGGTTAGCTTTCAGAATATATCCCATCTTTATTTTGGAAATTCCCCAAACTGTAACATTATGAAAAAAATTCCTGTAGTACTGTGGTTGGAAATGGTTACATTCTGAATCCACAGATTTAAGCTATAAAAATTTATTTGATGAAAACAACCTAAACAGATAGGTCCAAATGGATAAAGGGTACGTTGAGGTATGTCTGCCCTCCCCAGTAAGAGACATTTCATTATTTTTTCATTCTGGTGCAAAGGTGTTATTTAACTCAGGTTAAATGTCACATCTCAATGCCTGTTAGTGGCAGAATAAAAGAGCAATGTGGGACAGGTCTGGGGAGGTAGGAAGAGGATATTACCCTCATGCTGGGGTAGAGTCCATCCCCACCCAGCAATCACTCAGGAGGAGAAAGCAGACTCAGGTATTACTGTGATCAAGAACAGTTCCTGATAGTTCTGGAGGGGATAATAAGAAAAATCTTTAAAACCCAGCTCAAACCTCCTTTCCAAGGATCCCATTCATTCAGAGGCATCCATCTTATTTAACTAGCCCTGCCATTTACAGAAGCTCCTCCATGCAATACAGTTGGCAGCACCAGGTTATACCTTGTCTTACCCAGTTTTGTGTGCTAGTGTCACTTCTCAGAGATCAGTGGTCAGGTCTGAAATCTCTATTGCAGCTCTTGCAGCAGCAACTGCAAGGATGAGACTATAAAATGCACTCACATGTATCTTGATTGAATTTGTGTGTTAAGCCATTTAGTCACAGTGGTTTAAAATTAGACTATATTATTAGTAATAGTGGAGTTAAAATCTGAGCCTCAGTTACGTTTGCTAGCTAAATTCAAAGCTTTTGTGACAGTTCATTGTCAAAAACGAAAGAAATGCATGTTAACATGCTTCAGTTTCACGTATTAGGTGCTTCCAACAAGCTATCTAATGACAGTATTACAATAATAAATTCCAAGAGCAAATTGAGAACAGTTCCCAAAAATTTAAGACCGTAATTTGAATTCTGTTATACATTTATGTCAAAGCATTTCTTCCTCAGCACCCATAAAAGGATCTGAAAATCAGAATGCTTTTCAGCTCAAGTCACACAACTAAATCTAGTTCCTGAAATATTTAGGAATCTTTACCTTTAGTGCCTTCAATTTAAGAAGCAACATTCAGCCTAAGAGGTGGTCTGTAATTACTTCTTGCCAAGAATAAACAAAGAATCTCACTTTAAATGATATCCTCTGGGATAGTTCAAGACTCAAATTAGAGATACAGAATTAAATGAAATGTAAACCTTTTACTTTGGATCTATTTTAGTAGAGATAGGGTTTTCAGTAAGTTATTAACTGTAAGTATTCATATATTTATATATATAATATATATGATTAGTCATATACCAAAATGAAGCTTTTCCTTCATGTCTTTTAAAGGTTAAAACATGCACACACAGACATGCACACACACATACACACAAGAAAAGAGACACCATCAGACAGATCATTTTCACCAGATATTGGAAAAATGATTCACTTTGTATAAGAATTATCAAGTGACATTTCCAACACAAAATTCTCTCAAACTGACACTGTTTAAATGAAGGGAGCAAAACTACATAATGACTGATTCCTTCATTACCTGTCTTCATTGAGATGATGACTTAAGAGTGTATTCCTGCTTAATCTTCAGAGAAAAGGGGGATAAGTTCCGTTCCTTCCCCCCTTCCTTCATAACACTTGGCTCAATTCCTTGTTCAAAGCAGTTGCACAATAAATACTTGTTGAATGGACACATGAATTAATTCCATAGCACAATTCATACAAATACAAATGAGTATAAATGAGCAAAATGCAGAGAATGATTTGGCTGAGATGGTCCTAAAACAGAGAGAGGGCTTTGCAGAATTCAGAATCTGTAATGATGTTATAGCATTATGGATTGGGTATGAAAAGATCAATGTCATAAATTGCACAGCAGTGCCAAGAAAGTAATTTTACTTTCAAATGAGAACTTGAAGGAACAACAAATATCATCAACATCAGGAACGAGATGTTTTTCTTTTGTAAAAAGTACACTGCCAACCAAATTTTAATGCTATAAAAGTGAACTACCTGAGAAATGAAGTCAAGATTATGCAACTAGAATTAATTTATCCAGATTTTCAGACTCAAAGGCAATGGGACCAAATTTTTAACTGACTGATGAATAAAGCATTCTCTAAGAGGATTGCTCCTCTAGAATGTAAATGATACTAAGAATTAAAAGAGCTGTATAAAAGACCAAGAATAAAGTTAGAATTTTTTAATTGGATAAAGATATATATGGGGCCACTCAGATTTCTTCTTTTACTTACTGCCGTTATTTGAGGAACTTGAAAATCTAAGTAAATCAGAATACTTTTTAAATTTAAAAAAAAAAGAATATAAAAGGACTTCCCTGTTCCCCAAGTTCCAGTTACCATTTCATGAGATTTCCCACTTGTCAGACTCAGTAAGTAAGATATAAATCTGTCCATTAGGCAAAGAAATGCCTAGAAAGAACTAAATAACTTAGGAAAAAAATCAAGAATAGCTGTTACAGTTGTAACAACTCATTCTAAGTATCCTTTTGGGAGGAGCCTACAAAAGTGAGATCCATATGAAACAGAAACAGTTTAGTATTACCAAAAATATCCACCACCCAGAACTTGGCATTCATAATTAATATTAAATACAATGAAATATCATAGAAACTACTTTCAGCATTATCTATACACAGAAACCAACAAAACTTTTCATATAAAGACAAATTTCAACTTAAGTCATAAACATACCAAAGATACTCTACAGTTACTGAAAACTGAATCTGCTACCTAAGACTAAATTTAAGACAAGCAAACAGGAAAGGACGGAACCAAGAATCACAACTAACAGATTAAATTCTACAGTTTAAAATCATGAGAAAGAACTACAAAGTAGTCAATGATCTGAATACCTTTGTTGGAGCAGTATCCATGAAAAGCTATAGAAAAAAAAGAGAGAGAAGGGCGTAAAACTTTCATATTAACTAGAGACTGCAGATGAGATGTACATATTTCAGTTAAATATCCTGGAGTTTAGGAAGGTTAAAATCAACTTTATTTTGGAAAATGCTTTCTCAAGTAATCCCTGCCTAATATGGAAGTCAGTGCTTCTTACAAAACTAAAAATTAAATGACTCACTTTGGAAGCTAAAAACCAAAGAATAGTGGAGAGAAATAATATTTGAAGATTAGTTAGGTCCTGTGAACCAGTTTCTCTGTCTCTACTACAATCTCTTCACATTTGTCTTCAACAACCCAGCACCTACTTACCTCATTCATAAACGTGCCTGTTCTAAGTGAGGAACAGCCCTGGGATGTGCAGATAAAGTCTGTCCACGTTTTCAACTTACAGATCCTTATAAAAATAATTTTAACGTTAAGGATTTATTTAGGTTAAAAATATTCGGTAGCTAAGATGGGAAGGAAAACAAAATACTGGCCACTAAAATTAATTTTCCCAGGGTAATAAAAAATAGATTTAAAGATATAATTTCTTATTTATATCTGACTCCCAACTCTTCCAAATAACTTGAATCTCTTTGCTACGCATTAACCATGGAAAGGCCCTTTGAAACACACTTTGTTTTACAAATAAAAAAACCAAAAAGACCGTGTCTGCCAATAATATGCATCATCAGTTTCAAACCTTTTGGATAATAGTCCATGAAATACTATTTTAAAACGGACATACTAAGTCATACTCATTTTTTAAATTAACCACTCTGAAAAATTTATATTCTAGCAGTAAGTTATTTCATATATTTGTTTCATTTCCTACCTGAGGCTCTCCCATGAGGCCTTTGCATCTTTAGGAGCCCCCTTCCATAAGCTTAGCTGCAATTTACAACATACAAACTCTTCAATATAACATAACATAAAAATACATAACAATAGCCTCAAGAATGAAGTAACAGCTTTGGTTTATTCCTCCTTTTACAGGGAACCTTTATAAAGAGAAACCGTAACATTTCTCTCAAGGCAGAAAGGATGATCACCACGGCGCTAAACCTCCTCCGCTGCTCTGACAAACGCTGAGCCAGCCTCATGGGGAGCATTTCTGCCCCGAGATCACTCTCACAAGCAGAGAGAGGAACACACTGCATTTCCACTGTGCTGATTCACTGAACCTTTTGTGCAAGTACACGGATGTGGGGAATGTTTGCTTCTTAGCTTGAAACCCTTCCAGCCGTGATGACTGTGTCTCAGACTGCCCTTTGTCCCCGAGGCTACTGTCACGCGTGTGATATCAGAGAACATTGATGCAGCCCTGGCCATCAACTGGGCACCATGCCAGGCACTACACATGCATCCCCTTCACTTCATGCTCACAACAAATCTGTGGCAGATGAGAGAATCAAGGCTCCAAAAGGTTATTAATAATCCGTCTGTGCTCAATCCCAGTGTGGGCCAGAGACTGGCTTTCCCCGGTGGCCTTGTGCCTAACCACTCGTTTAGTTGGCCTCATAGAATTGGCTCTTCAAAATCTCTTCAAACAGTGTTTTTCTTCCCCACGGATTTCAACTGAAATATGGTCCCTCTACACACTAGGTCTCCCTCAGACTCTTCTAGTATTATTATATTTTCTCAATTAACATGGAAAACATAAACTCCATGATAGCAGGGGCTATCTCCAGCAGTGCTCTATTTTTAGCACTTGAAGTGGGGGAAAAAGCCTGGCAGAGCAGGTATTCATTATGCATTTGTTGAATGAAGGAAATATCTGGAAAAGTGGTGCTGCAATGATGGTCTATCTGGAAAACAGAAGGAGCTCTAGAGGACCTGAACTGTGTATTTGCTTTGCTCATTTTCCCAAATACACTTGCTAATTATTCCTTTAATAGCCTAAGTAGCACAGCACTAACTAGTAGATGTCCAATGAATCATTTAAATACAACTCTGTGAAGCGGCTTTATCTGCTGGCAAGAGTAAAAGTCAAGTAGTCACAGCTTTGCCAAAAAGAAACTGCCTCAATGTCGCCAGATCACTTATCTCTGGTTCTTGGCTTCTTTTGCAGGAAGGTGGAGGGTTTTGTTATTTCTACATTATCTCTTGAAATTCTTTCCAAAAAACAACAAAACACCTGTCCTACCAATTCAGTGATTCCCCAAGACTATCTCAGAACTTTCCAAGAAGCATCATTCATATGCATCATTGTCCTCCTTCCATCCTAAAAATCCACAGTGTGGTTTCAGTCCAGCTCTCCCTAAACCCAACAGGAATTAGGAAAATTCATTCCCATTCAAAGGCACACAGCAATTACAATTTGCAGTGACGGGCAACTCCCTGGCATCAGTACCATTTCTGTAGCCCAATTATTCTACGATCCCTTCATCTCTATGCCCAACCACTCTGTATGTCCATTTCAGGAGTGACATTTGAAACTGTTAAATTTTTGCCCACGTATGATGCTGAAATGCCAAGGAATTAGATTTAAAGCAGATAACTAACATGAACCATCAGAAGTGAAGATGTTGAAGAATTAAGCAAGCAACAAAATCAGGGAAGCAAATTTACATATGCACGAACTTAAGTGTAAGCATAGAAACAAGTCCTAGGCAGGAAGAAAAATGAACACTGCATACTTTGATGAGCTTCAATTCCTGAAACTCAATAATCTACTACATCATGAAACTTGAAGGAAAATGAATTTTTCTCCTTGACTCAGTGCTCTACGTAACAGCATTCCTTTTCTATCAAGAAAAATATACTTCTATCGCTGCAATGAATATGCATGACTATTTTACATAGTAAGCATGCAATAAATACTTCTTGAATTAATGAATAAATTTTCCCTGCCTAATGATGTCTGCTGTGAATTTTAAAGATCCTAAAAAGAAAGGGAGGTGGGAGGGCAGTGCTGTCTGTTTAATTTTATTTGATGAGTATCCAGTACACAACCATTGGTTAGAGCTTTAAAATGACAACTCTGACCTCAACTAGAGTTTCTCCAATAAAATTATTTACTATAATAATGTAGATACTCTTTAAAAACTAAATCATGGCAAACACTGGAAAGCTTTAAAAAAATAAAGAATTTAATACAACCTACTAAGAATCTTTTAGCCAAGAGCTATTACCAATTTTCTTTACTAATCAGAAATTTTAAAAATAAAGAAGTGAAATAAATCGAAGCTCTGCACCTATTACATCTTGTAAATAATCTGTGAAAACAGAGATTATGTAGTAGTTTTCAAAATTTTTTTTCCTAAGGAAAGGAGAATGGGCACTGTCATTTATGGAGGGCCCTATTTAAGGGATGGGATAATAGAGATTAAAAAGATTCAGACCTCTGGCATCAAGGAAGTGCATAGAAAAATCAAATGCCTGACAGTGTCCAACATTTTGTCTTTGGTACTTCTACCATCCTGACAGTTATCTACTTCCAAATTCAACTGAAAACCCTCCTCACCTCCCCACTTCCCCCAGCTTCCTAGACTGGTAACAACTCATTCTGATATCTTTACTCAGTATGTTTTTAGCATTCACATTTACAGTTTACACTGTCTTTATGAACTTTTGTCCTCATGGTGCACTAGAACTGCACCAGGAATACAGCTCATGCAAAAAATCCATGTCATCGCACATGGCAAGAACTGAATGGCCAGATGGGAGGTGCATGGGGTCGGGTGGGAATTAAACCCTTTAGTTTGCTCCTAGTAAGAGTAAATGCCCAGTATAGCGGTGTGGCTGGCTAGACACTATACAACAGTGATCACATAACAAAGGACAACAGGAACAAAAATAGGCATTAAGTATCCTATATTAAATACACACATGAAATATCCCGAGATCTACAGGAATTCAATTTACAGATTAAATAGGCTGCAATAAAAATGTTAAGGGACTAAAGTAAAAAAAAAATATTGTATTTAAGAGCAGGGTGGCAGAAGTGACAACATGCATTAATATTTACAAACCTACTCCACCACTGTGAAAGAATCTTCACAATCCAATAATAAGTGTTGGCAAGGATGTGGAATAATTGGTACACTGCGGGTTAGAGTGCTTATGGTATAGTCACTTTGGAAAAGAATTTGGCAAGTCTTCAGAGCATTAAACTAGAGGAGTTACCATGTGACACAGCCATTCTACTCCTAGGTATATACCCAAAGGAACTGAAAATGTATGTCCCTGCAAAAACATGTATATGAATCAGCATCATTCATAATACCCCAAAAGTCCACTGACGAATGGATAAGTCATACTTTGGCCTGGCATTTTCACTTCTAGAAATTTATTTTATTGGTATAGTCACATGTGTAGGCAGATGGGTACACTGATGCTACTACAGCCGTTTGCAACAGGGACTGGAAAACTCCCAAATAACCATTTATTTATTGCCACTAAATAAATCATGATTCAGCCATACAATGTAATACAATGCTACCATTAAAAGGAGAACTGTTCTTGCTGGTATGGCACAATTTCCAGAAATTTGAATATGCATAGAAAATTAAAGGGGGAAAAATTACCTGGGGAGGGAGACTATATCTGTAAAACTCATTTGATAATGTTTGCCATTTAAAAAGCATACATGCACTGCTTTCTAAATTAAGAAAACAGGCTGGGCGCAATGGCTCACACTTGTAATCCTAGCGCTCTGAGAGGCCAAGGCAGGTGGATTCCTTGAGCTCAGGAGTTTGTGAGCCTGAGCAAAAGCAATACCCCGTCTCTACTAAAAATAGAAAAATTAGCTGGGCGTTGTGGCACGTGCCTATATTCCCAGCTACTCTGAGGCAGGAGGATCATTTGAGCCTAAGTGTTGGAGATTGTAGTGAGCTATGATGTCCCCACTGCACTCTACCTGGGGCAAGAGAGAGACTCTGTCTCAAAACAAAAAATAAAATTTAAAAAACTAAAACTAAAAATACATTAATTAAGAAAACAAAAGTGGAGGGAAAAACGAGTTGGAAAGGAAGGGACTAGCTGCCATTTGCTGAGGACAAGGCCTCAAGCATTCCCCACAAATTGGATAAAAAGTAATCCAAACCCTGCATCCAAAGTTAATTTGTCTTGTATATCACACTGCAACAGACTGACTTATATCATTTTTGCATAAAGTCAAGACTATCACTGAGGGAAACCTGGAGAAACCCTAGAGAAAGCTAACTATGACCTTTTCTCCCTGGAGCTATCTTACATTAAGGCTAGAGCATTAGACCCTTCCATTATCGGGGATTATAATCTGACAACACTTTTATTTTATTCAAGCACCAACTCTGTCAGAATTCTACTTGGTGAAATTTTCATAAATTAATTAATCGGTCACTGCCTCACAAAGGCTAGCCACATCATGTTTTACCTCCATCAAGGAGGAAGATTTACTCCAATGACTTTAATCTCAAAAACCTTTTTGATTGGAAACAACCAAGACTTCATCAACAGGGAGCTGTCTAAATGAGTTATGAAACATTTAAGTCTATACATACATTTAAATCCATTCTTTTTATGATTTTATTCTTTAAAACCATATATACTTTGGCCTAAGCAAGTAAATCAAGTAAGCCAGTTTTGTATGCACCAATACAGAAGAATCATTCTGCTAAGAAATACTGTGAAAATAGAACAATGTGCTCAACAAGTTGTATGCTACCGTGCACGGGTATGGTAGAGAATATATACAAACTATGCATGCATACTCTACTTTTGGAAGGATTTACAAGCAACAGTAGTTGGGAACAGTACTGGGAACAGTAGTAGCCTCTAGAGAAGGACACCAGCAGCTGTGAAACCAACTTGTCTCTATATACTCCTTTAGCATTGGAGTCCTATACCATGTAAGAGCACTACTTGCCCTAAAATTAAATGCCATGGAACAAAGATCCTTTCATGAGGTATAAATAACAAAATGCAAAAGGAATGTGTAAGCCCCACCACTCCTACCATGGAGGGACCTGGATTCTCCGACTCAGCAAGCAGGCTTCACCGCCTGCAGCACCAACACCTACCCTGGACTGGGGAGGTGCCAGCCAGGGACAGGTGCTTAAGGTAACTCCTTTCTCTTTCAGCCCTCAGTTCCTAAGGGCCAGCCTCCCAACACTGAGAAACCTACTCTACTCTCAGCTTCTTTTAAAATGGACCTTAGTTTCCAGACTGTCCATCAACCTAGAATATAGTTTCTCCTAAATTTCTGTTTGTGTAAATACTTCTAAATTAATGTTCCTGCCAGTCCAGCTTACCTGGTTTATCAAAGTCTAAGGGCGGGAAACAATTTTCTAAAACGCCATACACAGAGGTTGACACATTCCCCGTCCCAGAAAACAGACTGCGAATTCCCTAAAATCGTAGACAGACACGCTGTTTACAAAGCGTTTCAACAGACATCATCACATTTAGTGCCTTCACACGCTTCAGTGTCAATCCCAGCAAACCTAACAGCTGCCAAATTGGATTTATTAGTCTCCAAGAATGGTAGAATCAGCACTGATAAAATAGCTATCGAAGGGCTACTTTTCTACCTGCTCTGATGACTGGGAGTTCTCAAGAGTGACAACTCTGGGCATTCAGCATGCCCACTGGCTCAAATGCCATCAACGTGACACCTTCCTTCCTGAAGCATCGGAGGACAATGAACCCCAGGAGGCTTGAGGTGTGCTGGGGTATGCGCGCGCTGGGGAAGGCAGGGCGCAGTGAGAACCAGGAAAAGTGGCTCTGGCTTCGGTGCCTGGCCGGGAGCACTGCACCACGCGGGTCTTCATCACTACACAGCAGAGGGGAATTGGCCAACGCCAAAAAGGGGCAGCTCCCCGGCCAGGCGCGCTCGGGAATCCTCTGGGGCTGATTGAGAGGTTCGGACTCACGTGAGGGCCAACCGAGCTAGCAACCCCGGGAGGAGGTGTCTACAAGAACTCAGAAGAAACCCGAGGGGAGGAACTGTACATTCCAGGCGCCCAGCGGACGCCCGCAATTTAGAAAGGTGACCCTCGGTCCATTTTCCTGGAGCAGAGTGCACAGCGGATAAAGTTACAGCTGGCAGCAAATGCAGCTAAGAACTCGGGGTAGGGAGGCGCTCCCAGGGAGGCTGGATCCTAAAGGGGGTGTGGCGGCTGGGGCTTTTATGGGGGTGGGGGTGGAGGCGTGTCAGCCGGGCCCCCCGAGGCGCCTGGGCAGCCTGGGCGGGTGGGCTAGGACCCCGGCGCGGGGGTGCGGCTGTCCGGGGTGCCTCGGCACGCGCTCGCTTGCCTGCTCACCGGTGATGTCCAGGTACAGATCGTCCTGCTGGTCCAGGCAGTGCAGTTCCTGCGGCGTGGAGCTGCGGCTCTTCTTCACGCCCGCCGAGGTCGACGAGCAGCGCCGCGAGCAGGGGGGCGCGGCGGCCCAGCACGGCCGCCTCTCGCTCTTCCGCTTCATGGAGGCGGCGGCGGCCCGTCAGGGGGCCACGACCATGGCCCCGCGCGCCCGCTCGCCCGCCGAGGCCCCCGCCAGCCCCGCGGGCGGGCGCTCGGCGCAGCGGACGCAGAGCTGCGCTGCGGGGATGGCGGGCGCCGGCCGAGCCCAGCGGGAGGCGGCCGCGCAGGAGGCGGAGGAGGGGCCCGGCCCACGGAGCCTGCCGCGCTCCCTCCTGCCGCCGCCACGGGACCCGCGCCGCAGCTCTAGCTACAGCGCCTCCTGCCGCTGCCCGCGCCCCCAGCCCGCCCCCAGGTGCCCGCAGCCCAGTGGCGCGGCCGAGGCGACGGTGCCCCCGCCGGCGGCTGGGGCTGCCCGGGGTAACCGCGCGCACCCACTGCGGCCGCGGACGCTGCTGTGGAGGCGTCCGAGCACGGCGGGCCGCGGCTCCCGGGGACCCCGGGAGGGCTGTTCTGTGGCGCTTCATTCACAAAAAAGGGCCCACAACCCTCCTCGGGGCCCGCAGACTGAGGCCTTTCATTGGTCAGTGAGGCGTGACGTCACGGAGACAGGGCCTTTCTACAGGCAGGTACTCGGTGACGCCATAAAGAAAAGTCTAAGCGGTTCCTCCAATCAGAGATAAGGTGTGCTCTCGACCCTCTGCCAACCCCCTAACTTTTGTTTCTTCTCTGTCCTCCGAGTGCCAGCAGTCCAGTTCCCAAATTCTTTTAGTGAGTCACCTAACCTTTGCACAGCCCCACCCTATCAACTTAACTACAGGTCTTTGGCATGCATATTTTTTAAAGTATTTCTTGGTTTTCCTTGTAATTCGCGCCAAGTGAAAGAGACTCTTGCCATGGCTGCTGGCTAGGAAAAGAGTACGTACGGACTGATTATGTTATCTGCAGCTCTATAGATTTAAGGTAGAGTTGATTTCAGAACTTCAGAGGAACTATTTAAATCAGCTACACTCTATCGACCTATGCCCAGTATTCAAAAAGACCAAACAAGGACTTCGT
Source organism: Eulemur rufifrons (assembly GCF_041146395.1). Lineage (NCBI taxonomy): Eukaryota > Metazoa > Chordata > Mammalia > Primates > Lemuridae > Eulemur > Eulemur rufifrons. The sequence continues at coordinate 207,774,232 of NC_090989.1, forward strand.
AAGGAGTCGATAAAACTATCGTGGAAACACTATACCGTAATGATTTGCACCTCATCCTCTTTCAGCTGGGAATCCAGTACTCACGTTAATTCAGTCATTTTATACACCCATCCCTGTGGATAGCAGAGGCATCGACAGGTCCTATTATATTATGAAGTATTGAAGCAACCGGCAAATTTAGTCCTTGAACTTTCAACTTGTAAACTGTAGGGTCACATCTCCTTCCTTTTATACTGGCTTAAAATAATTTGCTGGTCTTTCTGGAACTTAACCAAAACTGTCATTTTGGAGGGTCTTTAAACAAATGCCCACAGTAGCATCTAAAACAGTGAGAAGATTGGAGGGCAGTCTGTCGATTGCATGGCCCCAAATTCTACATCTGCAAGTTACTGCTATTTTTCACCAGCATTTTAACGTTTTATCTGGAGTTCTGCAATTACTGCCAGCCTGGGGAAGAGAAAGATGAATTTGAATCAGTCTCCCCAGGAAGCCTCTCAGAAATGTAAATTTTCATGCAGCATGGGTGGAGCGTTATTTGACTTCTATTGTTGTGGAATTTAACCTTAAGCATCGCTAAATGGGAAAGAAGGGGCTGTGTGTTTGTCTCTCTGTGTGGAGCTGGAGATCAGCATTTCTGTAAGCACTTAAGGTTAATACTCATGTTCATTCTTCCCATTTCCCATAAGGAAATCAGTCAAGGCCTTAAGGTAAAAATGATCTATGTGTTTGTAGGGTCACAAGCAAGAGACTTGACAGGCTTTGAAGTGCTGTGCAAATGAATCTAGGTAAGCAGAAGCTGTGTGGTCATACTCCTCTGTTTTGACCAGAGGAGAAGGCCTTTCAGACTGGTCTAGGGGCTGAACATTGGAAAGTTTCTCAGACTATCAGGGATTTTACAGGAATAGGTCATTCTGAATAGATATTACAAGGGAGTTGTCCCCCGGCTCCCTATAATTACAGAACTACAAGTACCCCATGACGTTATGTTTTTTTTGAGTGTCTAATTTTTTTAAATGTCTAACAAAAACTAAAGTGCCAAGAAGTTCACTTGTATCAGTTCGTTTTCTCTCACTTTCAAATAGTGTTTGGGTTAGAAATTCTAACAAAATGCACAGATTTAAATCAAAGAAAAATGTCATAAATACAGATAATTATACCATTTAAGTATTTTTATATTTTGCAAATATGTAACTTTATGGTTTGTATAATATCATTAAGTATAGGAATATATTTTGTAATTATGTGGAAGTACCTTCCATTGAAAGGGAAGCCTGTGTGCTAAGTATACACATTAAGGTTTTAAACCCTATTATATTTTGTTTTTAGGTCATGTTTAGATAGTGGCAGAAAAGTGCTATTTCTTAGCTGATATTTGTTTGGTGTATGGCAAGTCTCCTGAAAAATTTGACTCCTCCTTTTCAGTAAGTTGCTTTCTAGGCTTGGGAATTTGGCCAGAGGAAATATACTTTAGTTTGCTTGCATGGTTAGTTTGTTTGGTGTTCATTGTTTGACCTTGATCATGGAATTTTAGAGCTTGAAAACACCTTAGACAATATTTGGTCCAAGGCTATCCTTTCAGAGTGAGGACATGGGGACTCAAATAAGTGGCAGTGGCCAAGGTAGGGTGAGAACCTAAACACTCTCTCAAGACTCTGGGTTGTCTTTTCCAGAACTGAGTTTAAAGAACAGATTCATCTGGTTGTGATTCTCAACATTATGGGCAGCATAGTGAACAGCAAAAAGGAGGGGTTCTCTGAACAATGGTTCCCAACCTTTTTGGCACCAAGGACTGGTTTCATAGAGGACAATTTTTCCATGGACGAGATGGGGGATGGTTTTGGGATGATTCAAGCTCATTACATTTATTGTGTAGTCAAACCTCTCTGCTGATGATAGCTGTATTTGTAGGAGCTCCCCAGCGCTAGCATCACCACCTCTGCTCCACCTCAGATCATCAGGCATTAGATTCTCATAAGGAGCAGGCAACCTAGATCCCTCTCGTGTGCAGTTATGGTAGAGTTCAAGCTCCTATAAGAATCTAATGCCACTGCTGATCTGACAGGAGGTGGAACTCAGGCAGCAATGTAAGCAATGGGGAGCCGCTGTAAATACAGATGAAGCTTCACTTCCTCACCTGCCGTTTGTCTCCTGCTATTCAGCCAGGTCCTATCAGGCCCTGAACCAGTACTGGTCTCTGGCCTGGGGATTGGGGACCTCAGCTCTAAAATATTCCTATCTCTCCTAGGTAAATTCACCCTGAAAGGAAAAGAATTATGGAATTTTCCTACATGTGTATTTCAAATAAGTCATACTCTGAAAATTTGAAATCTTACACTAAAATCAGTAACAACTGGTTGAAAGGTATGGGATGTTCGTTTCAAATAATAGTAGATTTCAGAATCAGTGAATTACAGCTTTAATTATGTGAAGATGAATAATTTGTGTAAGGTCAAATGTTCATAAAATCTAGAGGGTTTATGTGGCAAGCATGTGGGAAAATGGGCACACACTGAAATCTTCACTAGCGTATTTAAGAAGGGTTGGTTTTGTTTCATTGGTATTCTGGTAATTCTAGCTTTCATCTGAAGTTGCCCATGTTCCTCTGAGTCTGAAAATCTTTTAGAACTGTAAAAAGGGAAGGAATGAATATTTGTTGAGCCCTACCACCACATGCTGGACATTGTGCTAGGGGTTTCACACAAATGCCCTGTTAAATGATACTGTCCTCATTTTATAGGTGAGGACTCTCTCATTTGAGAGGCCACATCAGTTATTCCAGGTCACTGAATGAATTTGGTTTGGAAATTTGGGGTACAGAAACACATGTGGCTCCAGAGTATGGAGGGGCTGGCACCATTCTTCACAGGTGAGGGCAATCTGAAGGGATCTTACTTTGCAGGCTTATAGTTGGGCTTCTGAAATTGGATAACCTCTATAGTTGTATAAATGTCAGAGATTTGTATTAACTTCTTTGGACCTCAGATCAGACCCTAATATTATCGATTTTTAAAACAACATTTCTGCTGTTAGTTTGTTTTTGTTTATGTATGCACTCCTGCTAAAAAGGAATACAGTCATGCATCATTTAATAACAGGGGCACTTCTAAGAAATTCGTTCTTAGGCGATTTTGTCATTGTGCACACATCATAGAGTGGCTTACACAAACCTAGATGGTGTAGCCTACTACACAGCTAGGTTCTATGGTATAGCCTATTGCTCCAGGATACAAACCTGTACAGCATGTTACTGCACTGAATACTGTAGGCAGTTGTAACACAATGCTAAGTATTTGTGTATCTAAACATATCTAAATACAGTAAAGGTACAGTAAAAACACAATATTATAATCTTATGGGACTACCTTTGTATATGTGGTCTATCATTGACTGAAACTTTATGGGAAATATGACTGCAAATAAAATAAATAATAAAATAATGGAATGCCAGGGAGCAGGAGTAGAAAATGGTAAGAATCCTGCTTATTTTAAGTCTTGCGATCAGCGTATGACTGATCATAAGACTTAAAGATGCCTTTACCCAAAAGCCAAAGAGGCCTGTGCCTCAAGGGACTGAGTGATACCTAAATCTTTCTCTCACGTTACCTTTTGAAAAATGCTGACATGCACTCTAGGTACTGCCAGGTAGTCAGTAATCCACAGACTAGAATTTAATAATATGGGAAAAATGGAAAACGATCCATGAAGATCCGCACATTCATGCTCTCCTGGGCTGAACACGTCTACCAACGCTGAATGCCATCTCCTCACTGGCCAGCCTCCTCACTGTCAGCTTCTCAAATCTAGGACTTATCTTCTGATAGCATCTTTTTACTTCAAAGATTTTTTAGTAAGGAATTTTTTTTCCTTTTCAGTCTCATCCCAAATGACAATATAATACATGAACACATATTTTTTTTTAAATTTAAGCAACAAAGATATTTAAAGTTTTCCTTTACCTTCACACTGAAATCCACCTACCCTTATAAATAACCACTGTTGGGTTTTATTATTAGTATTATTTTTAGAGACAGGGTCTTGCTCTGTTGCCCAGGCTGGAGTGCAGTGGCCTGATCATAGCATACTGCAGCCTTGAACACCTGGGCTCAAGGTATCCTCCTGCCTTAGCCTTGAAGTAGCCTGTGCCACCATGCCTGGCTAATTTTTTATTTTATTTTTCTTTAGAGATAGGGTCTTGCTATGTTGCCCAGGCTGGTCTGGAAGCACTATAGATTGTGATCATTTTTTTTATCCAATGTATAAAATTAAAAAAAAACAACTAGAGTCCTTTTTACAAATGCAAGCAATAATATATGTTGGAGCATGTTGGCAATGCAGATGAAGCTAAAAATCAAAATTCTGGCTGTAAAACTTGCATTAACACTCTAGTTGTTTCTCGATGAATAAAAGCAAAGCTTCCTCAGTCAGTATTCTCACAATATTGGGGTGGAGAGGGAGAGGGGGATCAGATGCTCATTAAAAAGTGAGAGGCATTCTTTATACAAAATACTACACATATAAGAAGCACTCAGTGTGATGTGTTAAACTTATTTACATACCTAGGGGAAAACGGAAGAGTAACTTTCTTTCAATAAAAATGCTAGCCACTTGACTCATTTGGGGAGTTCTTTGGATGTTGTCCTCTTTTCTTTTGTTTTTCTTTTCTTTTCTGTTCTTTTTTTTTTTTTTTTTTTTTGAGATAGAGCCTTGCTTTGTTGCCTGGGCTAGAGTGCAGTGTCGTCATCATAGCATCATAGCTCACAGCAGCCTCAAACTCTTGGGCTCGAGTGATCCTCCTGCCTGCCTCAGCCTCCAGAGTAGCTGGGACTACAGGCAGGTGCTACCACACTCTGCTAATTTTTTCTATTTTTAATGTACATGGGGTCTTACTCTTGCTCAGGCTGACCTCAAACTCCTGAGCTCAAGCAATCCTCCTGCCTTGGCCTCCCAGAGTGCTAGGATTACAGGTGTGAGCCACTGCACCCAACCGGTCTTTCTTAAAGTATAATTCTAAAAAGACATAGATCATAGGAGACATAAGGATGAGATTCTATTCATTCTCCAAGACACCTTTACTGAAAAGGTATTCAGTTTTTAATGTTGCATTGATATTAATACCAACAATATATAAGAGTACCTGTTTCCCCACACCCTTGAAATCACTGGATATAATCATTATTTTTCATGTTCAAGAATAAAAAATATCTCACTTATTTTCATTGCATTTGTCTGATCACTAGTAAAGCTGAGATCTCATTAGATGTTCGTAGTATTTTCTCTAAAAATTTATTTATATCCTTTGCCTATTTTCCTACTTGATTGTTTTCATTTTCTTTTAGATTTGTGGCAGCTTTTTATATATTATGGATATCAGCCCTCCAACCTTTGCTGATGATGTCTATTTGTTCTTTGTCATACTAGTCTATTCATGTTGCTTTACAGAAATTTTAAGTATTTTAATGTCAAATAAATTTTACCAATCTTTCTTTAAGGCTTCCAGGCAGTGTACATACCTTATTTTTCCCATCCTAATATTTTTAAAGTATTCTTTACTCTCTCTTATTTCTTTTAGTGTTGTTATTATATGTATCTCTTTAATCTATCTGGAATTTATTTTTGGGCTATAGGACAAGGTAGGAATCTATTTTTATTCCAACACTTTTTATTACATCTTTTCCCCATTAATTTAGTTTTTAGATTTTTTAAATTTAAAAAATTCTTTTGGGGGGAGTATAGACGGGGTCTCGCTATGTTGCTCAGGCTGGTCTTGAACTCCTGGCCTCAAGCAATCCTACCTTTTCAGCTTCCCAAAGTGCCGGGATTATAGGCATGAGCCATCACCCACGGCCTTCCACATTAATTTGTAATGGTACCCTTTTATATATACATTTCTCATCTATACTGTGGCCTGATTCTAGCCTCTTTTTTTTATTTAACTTTTTGTCTATGCCTGTGTCTGTGCACACTATTTAAATTACAGTAGCTTTATAATATGGTTTGGTGTCCAGTGAGATAAGTTCCTGATGTGATGCAACATGATAGACCCAGGATTACCTATAAACTATTCTAGCCAAAAATGTTTACCCTAGATCTAATCAAGCCTTAAGATCTAATTCAGTTTATAAGAAACACAGATGGGTAGAGGAATAAGTTAAATGACTCACAGGGAAACAATCTGACAAATCTTGAATGTGGGACTTTCTACAAACTCTCTTCAGCAAATAAACGTTATAGGAAAAAATGGGTCAAGGAGCAGGGGGTAGGGAGGTGACCTGTGGTAGATTAAAAGAGCCTTAAGATGCATAACAACTAAATGCAGTGCACAGTCCCTAAGTTGGTCCAGGTCTGAAGAAACCAGCTATAAAAGACATGTTTTGGATGACTGGAGACATGTGAATATGGACTAGGCATTTGGGGATATTAGGGAACTATTGTTAAGTGTTTTGGGTATGGTCATAGCAATGTAGTTATGTAGTTGAATGGCCTTATTCTAGTGCTATGGACTGAATTGTGTCCTCCCAAAATTCGTATGTTGAAACTGTAACCCCAATGTGATGGTATTTGGAGATGGGGTCTTTGGAAGGTAATTAGATGGTTAGATTTGGTCATGAAGGTGGGGCCCTCATCGTGGGATTAGTCCCCTTATAAGAAGAACAGAGAGACATCACATTCTCTCTCTCTGCCGTGTGAGGACACAGCAAGAAGGTGACGATCTGTAAGCCAGGATGAGGACCCTCCCCAGAAACTGAATCAATCTTGACTTTGATCTTAGACTTCCCAGCCTGGAAAACTGGTTGGAGAACAGAAATAAGTGAAATAAATGAACTGAGAAATAAATGTCTATTATTTAACCCACTCATTGTATAGTATTTTGTTATAGCAACCGGAGCAGATTAATACATCTAGGGAGATGCATAAGTTAAAGTACTAGTGTGGAACGCTTTAAAATGGTTCAGTAAATACATACCCTGTATCTTATCCTATCTATTTATCTATCCCCCTACCTATCTAGGAGTAACTACAGCAAAGCATCAATAACTGTTGAATCCAAGTAATGATTACAATAGTTCTTTCATTGTTTTTCTACCTTTTTCTGTTTGGAAATCTTCATAATCAAAGTCAACTTTATTCTATATTCTTACATATTTTAAAATTCCTACTGTGAGTTTGCTTGGTACCATTCAATTTCTAGATAAACTTGAGTAAAATTGATAATATTTATAAGATTGAATTTCTTTAACACGAATTTCTTTAAATACTTAATTTTTTTAAGGAAAAGTTGTCTCTTTCCATTAACTTATGTCCTCTTTTATGTCTTTCAGTAAGTAAACCATCACAAGTTTATTAAGAGGCATTGCAAAATTTTGGCTGCAACTGTGAATGGGCCTTCCCCCACCCCCCAATACAGTTCTACTTGGTCATTGCTGGTGGACAGGGAAGTTATTGATTTTGTGTACTGTTCTTGTATCCTACCATTGTTACTAGAAGGTACATCTATATCCATGTTAAGGAATGCAAACTTTTTTTCCATTAAACTTCTCAGCTTCTTTGGTTCACAGGGGAGACAGTATTTTAAATTATAGTGCACAGTAATTTCAGTTCCTTATTCTGGCTTCTCAAAATACCTAGAGGCCTACTTGTGCAAAAGAAATCAGACCTCTTGCAGTCTGACCAAAAAGCAGAATCAACTACATGTGGGGTACTTTTATTTACACCAAGGTCCAACAGAACTTTGAAATTGGAATCTCTTCTCTATTTTTGTCTGAATTCTTGGGCTGTGCAGTCTCTCACTACCTCATTTTTGTATGTGTAAAGGAGGCCTTATGAGGATTTAGTAACCTTCTGTTCAGAGTAAGCTCTGGGGGTGCTTTGAGGTTGTGATTTCAGGCTGGCTCGAAGGTAGTGAGTTATCTCAATTGATCGTCCACAGTCAGTTACAGATGGTTACAAATCCAGGTTCTTGTTCTACTCCTTTCTCACTACTGCACTTGACTAGTCTAAAAAAAAAAAAAAAAAAACCTTGATTTTTAGCTAGGGAAATTTCTTGCTATGTCTACTTCCAATGAACTTCAAAAAGAATCAAGGTATAATTAGCATATAATAAAAGCAAAGATCTTCGATGTTATTCCAATAGGTTTTAAAATCATATACACCTGTGTAACCACTGTCCAAAACAAGCTATAGGATCAATGGGCCTTTTAAAATACCATGCACGAGAACGCAAGCATGGTCCCCTGTATCAGCCCTCTATCCTGACCCCCTCCTGCTGCATTCTCCTCCTCCCCTTGCTCCTGTGTGCTCCTCTCTATTTCTGACACCTCTTTGGCACCAGATCTCAGCTTCTGAAACTTAATCTCTGACTCTCTCACCCTGACCGAGTTGGACAGGATGTGCAGGCTGGAGTCACCATCTTCTTCTTAAGATAGGACTTGGCTGTTCTCTCTTGAGCTCTGCAAAATTTGCTGCAGATCCAAGTTGTCCCTGCCTTTGGTGCCAGCTGCCAGGAACACCCCACCAGGCTGCCTCCTCTGGGGAAAGGACAAAGCGTGCTTCAGGGTCATAATCACTGAGGTCATCAGGTAATCCACAGTAGCTAACAGCCGCCTTTACCCTAACAGCTTCTTTTATTCTCACTACACAGTTTTCTTTCCAGTTGTCTAAGGACAAGAAAGACACCCTTGTCTCCCCTTATCCACACAGTTAGAAGTAAATTAAAGGCATCAATTTTAAGCCACCTCTGTTGTTGTGAAAGTGTAAAAGCACTTTACACTTTATCTCCTGTTGTGGCTGGGAAGAAAATTCCTTGCTAAGACTTTCCTGGCTTTGGAAGAGAACTAGCTACCAATTCCAATAGATTGGGTGATATTCTTTTTACAAATTCCTCCACATATGAGGAAATCCTAGCCCACTCTTGGATCCCCACCCACTCACTGTTCTCTAAAGGAAAAGGGAGAGCAGGAATGACCAAAATGCACAGAACTATATAGTTTTAAATTCTCATACGATGGGAAGTGTTTGTCTATTCATGATTTTTTTCCCTCTTCAATGATACCAGAGCATACATTTGGGCTAATTAGATTGGATTCTGTTAATTTTCTCTCTTACACTTTTAAATGCCGATTCAAGTGAACAGTGAATTATTTTATCCAAAGTTAGGGGGTATGTAAAAGAAAAAGACAGAAGGCTGAACTAAGAATGAGTTGTGAACTGCCCCAGTGTGTGATCACTGTGACTGAAAGGTATTTTCTGAGCTGTGAAGAAAACAAAACAAAATAAAAAACAGAAGGCTGAGAGGCCCATAACATGGGCAATCAGCTTCTAGAAATAGTTACTAGAAACAGTAAAAGTGAATTCTTTTTTGGAAGACAGGGTCATGCTCTGTTAACCCAGGCTGGAGTGCAGTGGTGGGATCATAGCTCACTGCAGCCTCAAATCCTGGCCTACGAGTGATCCTCCCAGCTCAGCCTCCCAAGTAGCTGAGACCACAGACACATGTCACCACACCCAGATAATTTTCCATAGAGACAGGGTCTCACTAGGTTGCTCAGGCTGGTGTCAAACTCCTGACCTCAAGCGATCCTCCCGCCTAGGCCTCCGAACTGCTAGGATTACAGGCATGAGCCACCATGCCTGGCTAAAAGTGAATCATCATTTAACAATATTTATGGAAAGAAAAGCAATTATGTTTTCATATTTAATGTATTAATTATTTTATTGTATTTCTTTTTTTTGGAGACAGAATCTCACTCTGTTGCCCTGAGTAGAGTGCCGTAGTGTCAGCCTAGCTCACAGCAACCTCAAACTCCTGGGCTCAAGTGATCCTGTGCTTCAGCCTCCCTAGTAGCTGGGACTTACAGGCTCGAGCCACGATGCCCGGCTAATTTTTCTAATTTTAGTAGAGATGGCGGTCTCACTCTTGCTCAGGCTGGTCTCGCTTTCCTGACCTCAAGTGATCCTCCCGCCTCGGCCTCCCAGAGTGCTAGGATTACAGGCGTGAGCCACCTCGCCCAGCCAACTTAATTATTTTAGTTTGTGCACTATTAAATATTTTTAAAAAGTATGTTTCTGGTTTAAATCTAGCTGCCAAAGTAACATTAAAATATTTGTATATTTTGTACAAATTTTATATTTTATATATTTGTACATTGTATATATACTTAGAAAATCAATGTGAAGAACTGGGAATCAGACTTGCCCTTTGGCCAGCACACCCAGCTTGTAGACCTTGTTCCACCCTGTTCCCCAGTAAACTTTCCAAACGGCCAATCTAACTATATTATGTTGTCAATTAAAATACCCTGCCCCATTTAGGGAATGTCTACTTGACTTTCTCTTTTGGACCATCCTACACACTTTTATGAGATTATTTATTTATTTATTTAAGTTTGGAAAATTTGAAACCTATGTAGAAGTTATTTTAAGAAAAAAAATTTTAGGCTAGGCGTGGTGGCTCATGTCTATACTCCCAGCACTTTAGAACCTGTTTCTAAAAAAAACTTTTTTAAGGAAAAAACTTTTAATTTCTGAACCCTCTCAGAGTATGTTGCAGACATCATGACCTGTATTTCCTAAAAACAGGTGATTCTTACATAACTGTAATATAATTGTCAAATCCAGAAAACATTACTACAATACAATGTAGTCCATCTTCCTATCTTACCAATTATCCTATAAATGTCCTTTATAGCATTATTTTCCTTATCCAGGAGGCAATCCTAAATTTCCTAAGGATTAGCCACAAGATGTACATTTTTGCAGGAGTTCTCTGTAGTGATAAGGCACCCTTGTTATATCGGCTTAGGAGGCCCATGACAACGGTTTGTCTTGAGTAATTCATGAACGTTCATGAATCACTGGGTTCCTGAAGGTGGTGTCTGTCAGGTTTATCCACTGTAGAGGTATCATTTTTCCCTTGGTAATTAATACTTTGTGGGGAGATACTTTAAGACCACAAATATCTACACACTGATTGATTTAGTACACACTGATAATTCTGAATCAGTTGTTACTACAATGGTTGTAGATTGCTGATTTTCTAATTATTGTATACATTTATTAATTATTCTATAGAAGGAAGAGTTTTCTTTTCTCTCCCTTTTATGCATGTATATACATATGTATCTATGTAGGTGAATGAACGGATTATTGATTATTTAACTCTTGGTTTATACCAGGGGTGAGGAACTTGTGGCCTTAAAGCCACATGTAGCCTTCTAGGGTCCTTAAGTGCAGCCTTTTGACTCAATCCAAATTTTACAGAACAAATCCTTTTATTTTTATTAATGCATTTTTGTTTGTCTTTTATATTTTTATTTCATTTTTAAATGAATGCTTTTAAAATACCAAAGAATAAAATAAGTTTCAACAAAATAATCCTTCCAGATTGGCACAATTAGAACATTAGTAAGCCAAAAGGGCTAAATTGACAGCTGCTACGCTCATGATTTAGTTCCAACTTCCCCTGCCTGACTGGCACCACTACCACACAAGGCTGGTTAGCAAGAGTTTATGGGGGTCGAGTACACCAGTCTGTTACCAGCTTTTGACAATGGTATACTGTGTTTCCTGTTTGAAGTGAAATTTGTGAATGGCTGCACAGCAAGACAGTATTTTTAATGGTCTGCTTAACAGCCCACCATGTCAGAGAAGACCAAAAGGATGCTGAAAGAAGAAAACAGATTTTTTAAATGAGGATTGGGAATTGCAATATTATCTTGTTTCTGCTAAAGATAAGATGATTTGCTTGCTTTGTGATACCACAATATCAACATTAAAGAAATTCAATGCTCATCAGCATTGTAACACTCATAAGGACCACAAATATTTTAAATTAGAGGGAGAAGCGTGAAAGGTTGTATTGTAGAAATTAAAAGATGAAAAGCAAAAACAAAGACAATTCTTTCAAGCAGCAATAAGACCTGGAAATAATGCCAATGAAGCAACTTATAAAGTAGCTTACATACTTGGAAAAAAAGGGAAGCCATTCAGTGATGTAGAAATTGTGAAAGAATGCATTGTCTAAGTTGTAGGATGCTTAGACGTCGATAACCTTTCAAAGTACAAACAACTGCCTCTTTCAAGGAGAACTGTAACTGATCAGCAGCATGAATTAGCTTTCTTTTTTTTTTTTTTTTTGAGACAGAGTCTCACTCTGTTGCCCAGGCTAGAGTGAGTGCCGTGGCGTCAGCCTAGCTCACAGCAACCTCAAACTCCTGAGCTCAAGCGATCCTCCTGTCTCAGCCTCCCGAGTAGCTGGGACTACAGGCATGCGCCACCATGCCCGGCTAATTTTTTCTATATATATTTTTAGGTGTCCATATAATTTCTTTCTATTTTTAGTAGAGATGGGGTCTCGCTCTTGCTCAGGCTGGTCTCGAACTCCTGAGCTCAAACGATCCGCCCACCTCGGCCTCCCAGAGTGCTAGGATTACAGGCGTGAGCCACCGCGCCCGGCCATGAATTAGCTTTCAACTGAACAGAACAACTTCATGCAATACTTCAAAAGGAAAATATATATTATTCAATCACTTTGGATTAACTGACACTACTGACTCAGCACAGGTTTTATACTTCATTTGGGTCATAACAGAAGATTTTCTTTGCTAGGAAGAGTTACTTGGTTTTGGCACTCTTGCAAACAGAACACGGAGACTAGATATCTTCAATAATTTTCAAGATAAATGTTGTGAAGTTGGACTGAATTTGGTAAATTTAGTGAGTGTATGTACAGACAGTGCACCTTCAATGATAGGAAAACATGAAGGATTTATTGCACAGATAAAAAAAGTATTAACAGATCCAGATGCTCTCATTTCTTTTCATTGTATCTTACATGAGCAAAATCTCTGTGCTAAAGCTACTATTTTAAGGAACACTTTGCAACAAGTTATAAGCTGTGTTAACTATATTCCTGCAAATGCAACGCGGCATCCTCAGTTTTGTAACATGCTCAAGTTGTACAATGAGGTATTCAGTGTGGGTTTCCTGTATCATTCTAAAGTGTGTTGGCTATCACAAGGACAGGTGTTGGCCAAAATTTTATCTCTGTGAGAACAGATAATTAAATTTTATGAAGAACAGAATCAGCAACGTGAATTATTGAAAGAAGATTGCTATAGGAATGCAGCATTTCCATGTGATATCATGTCAAATCAAAACGACTTGAATATTTCTTTGCAAGGTAAAACTAAGTCTATATTATGATATGTGGCAAAAAATCCAAGCATTTTGAAAAAAGCTATCTTTTTTTCAAAACACTTCTTCAAAAGGAAATTTCAGATGAACATTTTCTCCAGTTAGCAAAAGTCATTGATGAGCAGGATGATATGTGCCAATCATCTGAAGAATATGCAGTTGCTATTGACGTATTAATTGGAGACTGACTTTGAGAATCATGATATCAAACTCAAATTAGCATTTCAGCCTCACCTAGTTGGTATCACCAAGGCACCTGAAGAACTACAAATGGAATTGATTGAGCTCTCAGTAGATGACATTTTAAAGTAATTGTTTGATGTGAAGAAAGGTCCAGTTGAAATATGGAAAAATGCGGTAGAATACCCACACCTACAGCAATATGCCCAAAAAATGCTTTCTTGCTTTCCAACCACTTATTCCTGCAAATCGACATTCTCCTACCTCACCCACATCAAGACACCTTTAAGGTCACAAATGACTGAGACCTACACAGAGGATCAACAAAACTGCGGAACTCCATGCTGGAACCAAATATTCAAATGCTTTCCAACAAAAAGCAGACACAACAAAGTCACTAAGAGCTTATTAGTTAACTTTAAAATCAATAAATAGTTTTCATTTTTTGAAATTATTAAGTACATAGTAGTTAGATTTTTACAGAATGTACATTTTTACGTATGTCTAATTGAAGTTTCTTGAATGTGGCCTTATTTCATTACTAAATTAATATAGCCTTCCAACATGAAAAGCTTCCCAACCCCTGGTTTATACAATGGGTTATAATCCTAAATTGTCACTATTTATTTTGATGCTCAAATTGTCCCAAGTTTGACTAGTGGGTGCCACTCCTACTGGCTTCTGTGTCCTTTTGAGATGTCACCATCATTTTTTTTTTTTTTAGTGCTCTTTTATTTTCTGGCTCAAGATGTTCCAGGTTTAACTGGTCCTTCCTCCGCTCCAGCCCTAGAACCAGCCATTTCTCCAGGCAGGCCTCATTCCTTTCAGTGGGTAATGGTATTTAGGAACCGTACAAGCGTCTGTGACCTGCTGGCCCAATTGATGGCATCTCCTCCTGCGATTCCTTCACTTGCTTCATTTGAGTCCTCAGAGGTGCAACACTCCTCTTCTGTGTGGCAGATTCTTGCTCTTTGTCACGACCTTTCAAGCATTCACCCACTTGTGGTCTTCCTTGACCACCTGAGAACCCAGCACTGGACAGCACTTCCTTTCTAACGCCTCTCAGATGGCAGAAAAATGGCATCTTGTTGATTTAATTTACATTTCCCCAATTATCAGTATGAGTTAACGTTTTCTTTTGTTTATGAGAAAGAGAGAATAATACTGTTCTAGATAACAGGAGAACTAGGATTATAAAACAATGAGGTTGATATTCTTTGTGGCACTGCATTTTAGTTGAATCTTTTATGAACAATTAGTACCAAATAATGTAGAGAAGGTTATGGTATAATGACAATTTAGGATTTTTTTTACTTATAAAAGTAACTGTATTTACTAAATAGATAATACAACCACATAGTTAAAAAGTCAGAAAGTCCAAAGCAACATATACTAAACCTTCTCATCCCATTGATGTCCCTAAATCACCCAGCTGCCCTCCTTATAGGCAAATGATGTTTACAATTTTTTTATATATCAAGATATAGTTTATACATATACAAGCATATATCTATATCTATATCTATATCTATGTAATATTCCCTGTATGTGGTCCATTTTTCTATCTTAAAAAACAAAATGACCTAAGAAAACATTCAAACAGAATTACTTTTACAATTTTTAATGAATTTATGTATGTGTGATTACATTCCAGCCTGTAGACTGTAAATCAATATTAGAATATTTAGTTTATCAACTTTAGAGAAGTGAATACAGTTTCTGTCCTGCAAAAGTGGCAGAAAGATGCTTAAGTTGTTTATCTGTGATCACAGGTCTCTTTACCAGAATATCTCTGGTGCTATATTTTATTTTCCTAATTACACAACAAATACTGGTCATTTTTTCCAATACATTTTGAATGCATTTGCTTTTGCTTCATTTTCCTTTTGTGTGGCAAACAGAATTAATTCACAGGAAGTCCTCGTACTTGCCAATATAGACATGAGCAACAAACTATTAAAATCTGAGCTTTTGGTCTCGAAAAATGGGGCCGAAATCCCACTGGTTTAAGCAGAAAGAAGGACGAAGGTTGTGCTTATGAGACATGGATGCATGTTGCTGGAAATATGAAGCTATTCTTTATTTACATCAAGTCAGTAAATACGTCCACATTTGGCATTTTAAGTCCTTACGAGTTAAAGTCTGAAAATGTCAGTGATTACGGGTTGCTCTTAGAGTGAAGTTAAATAACAGTGTGCTGTAATAATTTCTAAAGAAACCTTAAAAATATTCTGACTACTTACCTATTTTTTAAAATGGCATTGTAAGAAGATTGGCATAATATTTAAAATCATTTTCTAGAAACAAGTTTTACTTCCATAAGAGCTTTGATCAAATACGTCATCGTGATGAATAAGGCTAATTACACTTGTGGTCTTCGTGAGCTGCTTTTGAACATTCACATGCAAGCCTTTGAGCACGTCAATCCATGCTCCCTCCAAGACCTTCTTCAAACTACTGTTTGAGATTTACTGTACCGTGCAAAGGGCTGTTTACATTACTGCCCTCTTTTATTAGTTACCCCTCTCTCTCTTCCCGCCTTCCCCAAATATATTCTCATTGATTAAAGGCAGAAATTCCACCTTATCTATCCTTTAAAATTTCCCGTGGTACCTCACACATAACGGGCACTCAAAACCATCTTTTCCTTGATTGTCAGACCACATCCCAGGTAAGGCCGTCCTGCGGCACAGATCCTACACAAAAAAGACGCCACCTATTATTCTAGGTGGGAAGTGAAAGGCGAGCTTAGTAAAGCTGCATGTTCTAAATATATAGAAATTACTTTTCCATTTATCATGTAAAAATGTAAAATTGCTGACTGCCTTCCCTTTCAGCATTTTGGCTGCAAAGGCAATTACTGTATAATACAGTCAGGCACAAACCAATTAATACAGCTCTAAAACAGGCTATGGTATGTATGTATGTGTCTACACACACACACATATATACATGTGTATATATGTATACATACATACCACATATATTTAATTTTCGAAAGTACTGTATAATATACAAAAAGTATATGATGACATAATCAGTTACCCATGTACCTACTACCCCATGTAAGAAATGAAAGGGCCCATATTTATACCACCCTAATCACCTTCACTTTCATCCCCAAAGAGATCTTTGTTATCCTCAATTTACTATTTATCATTGCCTTTCATTTCTTTAAAACTATAACATAGATGTTGGTATCCCTAAGCACCTTTTTATAGCTTTATACAAATAATGTAGACTTTATATAAATACTATAGTAAAACATGTATTTTTCTGCCAATGTTCTTTTTGCTAGGATCATGTTTGTAAGATTCAGCCTCTTTGATATGCATAGCTTTTATTCATTTCTCACTGGTGTATATAATATTTCATTGCATAAACATACCATGATTTGTTTTTCACTTTCCTGGTGATGGACACTTAGGATGTCTCTAATTTATAGCCCAAATTATTTTGCTATAGACATTCTTGTGCATTGCATCTGTTTTATATATAAAACTGACTCTAGATCTGTACATGCTCAATTTTACTAGTTATTGCTAAACTATCCTCAAAATTGTTTCGCCAGTTGATACTCTCATTGACGGTGTATGAGAGTCCCTATGACTCTACATGGGGGTTCTACTTTTTATTTTTTGCCAAATGCATGACTATAAAATAGTATCTCACTATGGTTTTAATTTGCAAGTCCTTAATTACTAGTGAGGTTGAATGTATTTTCATGTGTTTATCAGCCATTTATTAGTTTAGTTTTTTTTTTTTTTTTAACTATGAATTTCTGGTTGTGTAGTAAAGAATTTGACTTTTCCCAAAAAGAGGCCTGGCCTTTGTCCTCAGCTTCTTAGTAGTCTCTGAGCCTTTGGAATATCACTCCTGATAGGAGTGTGTTTGTTTGCCTGGGGGCCTTGGATCATAAGAAATAGACTAACAATGTGACTAACAATGTACTTAATGGTGGGGACATTGAGTCATGTGCTATCAGTTTGCCCTCCAGAGGGCCTGGAAAATGAGGTCAGCCAGCTGGACAGCATACTATGAAGCCCCAATAAAGACTCTAGACACCAAAGCTCAGGTGAGCTACCTGGTTGTAGTGTCCCAGGAGTAATGTCACACATTGATCCTGGGAAAGTAACACTGCCTGACCCCAGAGGGAGAGGACAACTGGGAGCTCTGCATTTGGTACTTTCCTGGACTCTGGACTATGTGCTTTTTCCCTTGGCTCATTTTAATCTTTTAAAGATTTTAAAAGCCTGTTGATTTTAATCCTTTCCCTATAATAAACTGTAACTGTGGATATGAGAGCTTTCAGTGAGCAAATTCACTGCACCCAGCCTCAATCTTTTCCTTTACGATTTTTGCTTTCTTTAAAATCTCATTTAAGGCCGGTCGTGGTGGCTCACGCCTGTAATCCTAGCACTCAGGGAGGCAGGTGGGAGGATTGCTTAATTAAGCTCAGGAGTTTGAGACCAGCCTGAGCAAGAGTGCAACCCCATCTCTACTAAAAAAAAAAAAAAAAATAGAAAGAAATTAGCCAAACAACTAAAAATAGAAAAAATTAGCCAAGCATGGTGGCACATACCTGTAGTCTCAGCTACTCGGGAGGCTGAGGCAGAAGGATCGCTTGAGCCCAGGGGTTTGAGGTTGCAGTGAGCTAGGCTGACACCACGGCACTCTAGCCCAGGTAACAGAGCAAGACTCTGTCTCAAAAAAAAAAAAATCATATTTAAGAATTCTCTTCCCACTCCAATTCCCCAAAGACATTCCCTTATAAAAAATAAAAGTATAAATGTTTTATTTTTCACAGTTTGGTCCTTAATTTTTCTGCCGTTTATTTATGTGTTCGGTGTGAGATAGGATTGTTATCAAAAATAATTAGATTCGGCTACAAGCAAGTGATTTGAAAAGTAGTGGATTAAGCCAGATGAGGCAATCCTGTAGTCCCAGCCACTTGGGAGGCTGGGACAGGAGGATTGCTTGAGCCCAGGAGTTTGAGACCAGCTTGGGCAATAGAGAAAGATCCTGTTCTCAAAAAAAAAAAAAAAAAAAAAAAGGTTATAAGGCTACATAAATATTCTATTTCTAAAGACTTTTGAAAAGTTGAAAGGTTACTTTTTAAAATAAAATATATCTTCTCTAAATTCTCAGATTTATTGGCATAAGACTATACAGATGCTTTTATCTTTTTAATCTCTCCTATGTCTGTAGTCATGTCCCTTGTTATTTATTTGTGCCTTCTCTTTTTTCCTTCATCAGTTTTGCCATAGATTTGTCTACTTTATTACCAAATTTTGGAATGTTTAATCTATTATTTGTCTTCTATTTAATTAATTGCCACTCTTATTTTTATCTCCTTTCATTTTTTTATATGTGTTTATTTTGCTTTTTTTTTTGAGACAGAGTCTTGCTGTATCGTCCCTGGCTAGAGTGCAGTGGTCAGCCCTAGCTCACTGCAACCTCAAACTCCTGGGCTCAAGTGATCCTCTTGCTTCAGCCTCCTGAGTAGTTGGGACTATACGCATGTGTCACCATGCCTGGCTAATTTTTTCTAGTTTTAGTAGAGAGGGGGTCTTGCTCTTGACCTGAAGTGATTCTCCTGCCTAGGCCTCCTAGAGTGCTAGGATTATAGGCGTGAGCCACTGCACCAGGCCTATTTTGCTTTTTTAAAGAACTTCAAGTTGAACACTTAGTCCATTAACTTTGGGCCCTTTTTGTTTTTCTTTTTTTTTTTTTTTTTTGTTGAGACAGAGTCTCACTTTGTTGCCCAGGCTAGAGGGAGTGCCGTGGCGTCAGCTTAGCTCACAGCAACCTCAGACTCCTCGGCTTAAGCGATCCTACTGCCTCAGCCTCCCGAGTAGCTGGGACTACAGGCATGCGCCACTATGCCCGGCTATTTTTTTTTTTTTCTATATATAGATTTTTAGTTGTCCATATAATGTCTTTCTATTTTTAGTAGAGATGGGGTCTCGCTCAGGCTGGTCTCGAACTCCTGACCTTGAGCGATCCACCCGCCTCGGCCTCCCAGAGTGCTAGGATTACAGGCGTGAGCCACCGCGCCCGGCCCCTTTTTGTTTTTCTAATATGAGCATTTAAAGGTATCATAATTTACATTATGATATTGTTTGAGAAGCATTCCACAAGTATCGTCATTATCATTCAGTTCTCATATTAACATCCATCACAATTTCTGTTCTGTTCCATGAAATTTTAGTGTTGTTTTTAAATTTACAAATGGCTATGGAGTGTTTCTGTTTTGTGAATGTGACGTTGTTTTGTTCTGTTTTGTTATTGATTTCTAATATAGTTGCATAGTAGTAAAAAAAGCACCATTTGTATGAATCTGAGTCTTTGAAATTTGTTGAGGTTTACTTTAAGGGATAATATACGGTTACCTTCTGTTAATGTTTCATGTGTGCTGGAGAAGAAAGTGTTTTTAAATTATTCTTTTATATTTTTTCATTAAATCAAGCTTATTATGTGTGTGATTCAAATATTCTTTACCCTTAATGACTGTTTTATTTGCTTCATCCATCAATGAAGATGAGCAATAAGATGACCATATAATTTATGGTCCAAACCAGAACACTGAAGAATGAAAATAGGCACAAAAACAACTAAGATTATATAATTTCTTAAAATTTATTGACTAACAAATTGTTTCAATATTAAGAGATCTTAAAACTTGTTATATTTAAAAACCAGTTTAAAAAATAAAATTTTCTCATAACTTTAAAACTATATTGATTATCTGAACACTAAATATAGCATAAACAGCATAATTATGCTCAGCATATATTTGTATATATTTTAGTCCATTTCTGTCTAAAAAAACTATTTTTCAATACAGTTTTATTATTTTTTTTTTTAAGAGACAGGGTCTTACTGTTGCCCAGGCTAGAGTGTAGTGGCTATTCACAGGTGCTATCATAGTGCAGTGCAGCCTGGAACTCCTGAGCTCAAGCCATCCTCCTGCCACAGCTTCCCAAATAGGTGGGACTGTAGGTGCATGCCACTGCACCCAGTCACGTGAATTTTTAAACTGAATTTAGAATAGCATTCACCACCATGTCAGATATTTCACCTCTGAGAGAATCAACTTCCAAAGTTTTGCTTTGACTTTGCAAACTGTATTTTTAAAAAGGGAACAATTAGCTCCCTTTTTGGGAATGAACTTAATCTGATTCTCTATTTAAAGCATGCGATAATACTGATAAAAAACTGGCATCCAGTAACTGTTTTCAAAGTTTTTTGCTCAAGAAAACTTGGAATTGAGAAAGAAGGAAACTAATTTAAAAGAACTCTTTCATCTAAATGAAAAATCATTCTTTACAGAATGATGCGTCCACACGTGTTCTAGAACTGCACATCTTAAATTATCTTCTGGAACACTCTTCTTAAAATAACTATTAACTTTGAAGTAGATGATATTACTTCTTTAGAAAGTTTGTCTTCCAGGACTCACATGGCCAGTGTTACCTCTTTGGCCCCTGCGGTACAAACATTTTATGACTATTTCATCATCAATTTTCTTGACAAACAAAAAATATTCGATTTTTTAAATTAAACATGTACTTTCATTTTACTGAGATTCTTATCTCCACAGGAAGTTTTACAACAAATTCCTCACTAGGTTCCTCAAACTGTGGATGGATTTGACCACAATATTCTTATGAGGTTGTAGCCCTTAAGTCCCAGGCATAAGGCATAGGTCTTAGGTCCTACTTTATGCAAGGGTCTTAGTTTTAAGTCTCTACTGTACCAGGCCTTTGAGTTGGCTAAGACACAGCCCTCCCTAATTCCTCTTGTGAATTCCTGCTCCTCAGGGCAGTCCATGGCTTCAACATATGGTCATCAGCCTGGTTTCTGCTTCTATTTTTGGCCCTGGTGGAGTTTCCTCACTTTCTTTTAAGCTCAGCTAGAAAAAAGATGTTTCTTCTCTGTAAAATGGGAGTGATGATGATGATAATATAAATTCCATAGAGTTAATGTATGTAAAGCACTTGGAATAGTGCCTGATAAATTACCACCATAAAAGTATTAGATCATATTTGTTCTTTTATCCAGTATTTTCATGTATTTATTGGAGAGAGGTTTTTCAGAATTTCAAGTCCAATATATGACCAGAGGTGGAAATATGTTTATAAAGTTAACAGCATATGTTATATGTAATTTTATATTAAATAAATTTGTTTGGGTGGGCAATTTACCACTGCACTGTATTTTTGTAACTGTGCCTCCTTAAAGCCATGTAAAGAACATTTATCTAGCTTAGAAAAATGTGGTATATGTTCATAAACACAGTCGACCCTTGAACAATATGGGGGATAGAGGGGCTGACTCCCCGTGCAGTTGAAAATCCACATATAACTTTTTGGTTTTTTTGAGACAGAGTCTCGCTCTGTCTTCCTGGCTAGAGTGAAGTGATGGCAATATATTAGGTTCTTAAGTATGACATGTCCGATTTCCTTAAGTACTAAGTTTGACGGTTGATATCTCTGACATTTCACTTTGACAGTTCTTATTTTATTTTTATTGTGATGGTACATCCTCTGTCTTGCAAATGTACATTTTGGCTTTTGATTATCTTTCAAATTTTTTTTACAGCAATTTTTGTGAAACTATGGATAAGTCAAATATTCGTGTTATTTTCGAGTATGAGTTCCATTATGGAATCAATGCAGTGCAGATAGCTCAAAATATCAACTAAGTGTTTGAGAAGGATGTGGCTAATGAACGGACAGTATGTCGATGGTTTGAGAAGTTCTGTTCTGGTGATTTTAATCTTGAAAATGAGCCACGTGGGTGTGACCGGAGACCAAAGTGGATAAAGATGAGCTGAAGGCTATAGTGGAAGCAAATCCATCTCAATCTATGTGTGAATTAGCAGCAAGGTTTGACATTACTATTCCAACAATATTGGACCATTTGAAATAAATCAGCAAGGTCAAGATGCTGGATAGATGGGTTCTGTGTGAATTCAATGAGCATCAGAAGAGAAATCATCTCGAAGCTTGCCTTTCTTTGCTGTCACGACATAAAGCCGAGCCATTTCTATACCATATTGTTATGTGTGATGAAAACTGGTATTTTTGACAATTGCAAGCATTTGGTACAATTGTTGGATAAAGATGAAGTGCCAAAACACAGACCAAAACTGAATAGTCATCAAAAAATGCTAATGGTGTCTGTTTGATGATCCAGCGCTGATATTTTCCACTACAGCTTCATGAAACCTGGTCAATTAATTACAGTGGATGCCTACTGCAACCACTTGGACAAATGATGAGGATGCTTCAGATTAAGCAGCCGAGATTGGTCAGTAGAGACAAGCCAATACTGTTACAAAACAACACTCGACCACTCGCACAAACAATGCTGCTAAAACTACCACAGCTGGACTTAGAAACTCTGTCATCCACCATATTCACCAGACCTTGTACCAACTGACTGCCACTTCTTCCAGGCTTTGGACCACTTCATGCAAAGAAAACTATTCAATTCTCAACAAGCTGTGAAAAACGCCTTTTGTGAGTTCATCGCCACTCCCTCTCCAGGCTTCTTCACTCCTGGCATAGACAGCTACCTTTAAAATGGCAAAACTGTGTCAATAGTTTAGGTGCATACTTGATTAATTGTACTGCTTCTTGTTTGGGATATAATAAACTACACGTTTGATTGATTTGAAATTGGACATTTCCTGTTTAATGACCCAATAGTTCACTGCAACCTCAAACTCCTGGGCTCAAGTGATCCTCCTGCCTCAGCCTCCAGGGTAGCTGGGACTACAGGTGTGTGCCACCACACTAGCTAAGTTTTCTATTTTTTGTAGAGGGAGGGTCTCAGTCTTGCTCAGGCTGGTCTTGAACTCCTGACCTCAAGCAATCCTGCCACCTTGGCCTTCCAGAATACTAGGATTACAGGCATGAGCCACCACACGTGGCCCACATAAAACTTTTGATTCTCCCCAAATTTTACTAATATCCTACTATTGACTAAAAGCCTTACCAATAACATAAGCAGTCGATTAACACATATTTTGTATGTTATATGTATTATATTCTGTATTTTATTGTAAAAGTAAGCTAAAGAAAATGTTATTAAGAAAATCATGAGGAGGCTGGGAAGACATGAAAATACATTCAAATATTTTGATACATTAAATATATTTTATGTGACTTCATGTGCTTTATATAAAAGTATTCAAAGCAGTATTATACTTGTTAATAAATACCAATATTTTTATTTTGACTTTTCGTCAGAATTTCTGGGATACTTCCCAACTGAAAATATTAAGATTCTAGAAAAATAAAAGATGACAATAAGCCTCTAAATAAGAGCAATTTGGGGGTGAGAAACAGCAGTTGTCTAGGAATATACAACCAAACCATAGCATACATTTAAAGTTACAAAGTTTTTAAAATTTAAACAATTCTTAAAATCTCTTTTCAAAAAGCATACTGACCATGTTTAAATACATATCTTAAATATCTAAAACAAATATTTTTCTCCTTGGCCACCCCCCCAATCCTAGTGAAATAGATAATAGTAGGTGTGTAGTGACAAAGTGACAAGGTGTTTTGGACATTGGCTAAATGTGAGAGGGCTAAATGTGAGAAGTTTGGTTTGTCATACTTCCTGAATAAAGTAATTAGATCAGAAACACGAACTGCAGCCTATATAATTTGCCCTTTTGTAGAGGTTGTTATGACATACAATTGTCATATCATGTTTAAAGACCTTTTCCTCGCTCCAAATTCTCAATCATGCTCATTGCAGAGCAGGTGGGAAATATAGAAAAGTATGGAAAAGAAAATAAAAACACCTGTAATCTTACCACATAGAGATACCTACTAATAATATTCTTGTGTGTTTATTTTCTTTCTTCTAAGTACATAAAAATATATACACATATAAAAATATAGTTATATTGTTTATAGAATTTGGTATCTTGCTTTATTCACTGAATAAAATGGTCTTGAGTTGCTCTCTCTTCCCTTTACATATTCTTCACAAGAATTTATATTAATTGCCAAATAAAAAAATCTTTCATTGAATGGTAATATACTATAATGTAAAATAATTTAAAGAATGGTATTTATAATTTTATAGCTATTACTTATATTTTGTATATTTAGTTTGTATTTTTAGTTTTATTTTGCACATTTTATATATTTATATTTATTTTGTTATTTTGTACACAATTTTAAAAGCTTTAAAATTACAAATATATACCACATTTTTGAAAACTGATGCCTCTCAGCACACAGTTCAGCTGGTACCTGGTCTCGTTATGTTTTCATAACCCCTCAATGGCTAGGAAGGGCCTCCAAGTTAGACATTGTATACAATGATACTATAACCCAGCAGTTAGGGTTACATTCCTGAGGCTGCATTTGAAAGCAACAGATTCCCTATTAAGTCACACATGGATAACTGAAGGTCTGCTTGTAAAGTTCACATACTGAACTCCTACAAGCTGTAAAACAGAGTTTATGGGTCTGTGATCCAACCTATTCCTATTGTATATAAAATGGACATTGTTACCTACAAGAGTAAGAATGAAAGGCTGAAGCGTATTAAGTATTAGTCATTAGATTTATTGCTTACTAGAATCAAGGAAGCTTTCCAACTTTCAATTAGTCCAAAGGGAAAAATTAATTACCTCAAGTACATTATATTCCCTCTATAATGCCATAATAATTTTTAATCAACTAAACCATGACAGGACTTATGGTTAAATAAGAGTGATACTTAATGTTTTATGAGATCCAAGGGGCAAGATTCTTAAATTGTAACCTTCTGTTAGGTTTTATTAAATATAATTAAATAAAACATCCTGTCAGAAAGGCAGAATACGGAACTAAGATAGATATGAAGTTGGAAAATCACATCTGTTTCATAAATATAATAATGGAATAAATCACTTGGTTCAAAAAAATTCATTCCCAAATATTGATTTAACAGGCTATCTGTATCATAATCATAGCCCCAAAGAGGCTCAAAACTAAAGTATTAAGACAATCAGTTACAATACACTTGGATGTCCACAATCTTTTATCTGCTCAAATAAAATATGTCATAATTTATCTGGTTTCTGTTTACTTTGATTCTTGGACTTGAGTGCAGAATTTTAGCTTAAAACATTAGACAAAGTAAGTATTACAAGAAGCATGTTTTCTGCATTGTAGTCATCTGCCATCTACAGTAATCACCAGGTTTAATATCATAAATTAGCTCAGTATCAATAAGGCAAAATGAAATACTGGGTTAACCATGATGTGTGTAAATAAGTACACCGAGCTCTTTTCCTTAGCAGAGCTATATTTTTTTCCAGTGGGTACTATCAAACTGTTCTCCCTAATAAGTACAGCTGGCCCTCGGTACCTGCAGGTCCACATCAGCAGATTCAACCAACCAGATCAAAAACATTCAGGAAAAAAAAGGATGGTTATGTCTGTACTGAACTCGTACAGACATTTTTAATCATTATTCCCTAGATAGTAGTAGTATAGTACAACAAATACATAGCATTTACATTGTGTTAGATATTGTAAGTAACCTATAGATGATTTAAAGTATATGGGCAGATGTGCATAGGTTATATGCAAATATATCATTTAACATAAAGGATTTGAGGATCACAGATTTTAGTATCTGCAGCAGGGGCAGGCGTGTCCTGGAAGCAATTCCCCATGGATACTGAGGGACAACTGTATGTTCCCAACCTGGCACACAAATGATGCTCTCCATGTGTTCTTTATTCTTATACAACTGGAGGTGTGGCCAAAGGATTCAGAGACATGGAGATGAGGAACTCAAAAAACAACCCTTCTAGGTCTGAGGATGGAAACAGTCATTCAAAAACATGGCCCAATGTCATTCTTGGCTGATTTCTAGGACTCACTCTCCTAAAACAGGGCTTCTTTTTTAGCTGATCTAACTGGTGTAAATTCATGACAGAGAGGGAAAACAAGATCTTAGCTACAGTGTTCCAACTGCAAAAAGCCAAAAAGTCATGACATTTGGTCAAAATCCTCCTTCTAAAGATTTCCTTTTAAAAATCTGGAATTTATGAAAGTAAATATTAATTTTATAGCTCTTCTAAGAGCTATGTTTACTCGAATGTGGACAATTTTGAAGAAGAAGAAGAGCCAAGAAAAATGAGCTTACAGCATAGTGATTTAGGCTTTTTGGCACTGTCTCACGTGGGTATCTGTCTCTTCCTGCAATACTTGAGCATGGCAGAGATCTAATGCTCACCGTGTAGCACAGTGGAGCCAGAGGAATCTCAGGCAGTCCAGACTGATCAATAATGCTGCCAACAGTATGTGACTTACAGCTGGCCCTCGATCTCATTCTCACTGAATGAGCTGTCCCTGGCACTGGCTTACTTTCTGACACTGAACAAGTCTCCTAGTTTTGTTAGGTATAAAAACTAGATAATCTTATTGACAAAAGAAAAGCACGTGATGATTTTCCCCTATTCAGAAATGTTCATCTCCACTGAACTTTTTAAGGAGTGTTATAACGATATACAAATCAACAATCTACGGTTGACTTTCCCTATCCCAAATACCTGAAAAATCACTCAGGCTCAGAATGACAGGTACATTCATCAGATAGACATCAACATACACAAAGGCCTTTGAAAACAAAAGGTGCCCCCCACAAAGCACAGTATCCTGACTGCTGTGTTGAGTTATCCATTTGTACATGGTCTCTATTTTATGAAGACAGTGGTGGACTCTGGACTCGTAAAAGGTACAAAAATTGTACAGCTGAACCTGGGCTTTGATGTTTACCTGGGCCTAAAATGAGGGTTCCGCCTTGCTGAGCTGGGTCTCCTTGAAAATCAAAGAGAGGGCCAGTCGCTGCCCGCCACAGGCTCCAAAGGCTTCCTGAGAGTAGATTTGACTTTATGTAGGGGCTCTGTCCTGAAATATTGAAAATTGTCTTTATTTTTTTGAGACAGGGTCTCACTCTGTTGCCCAGGCTAGAGTGCAGTGGCATCATCATAGCTTACTGTAGCCTCGAATTCCTGGGCTCAAGGGATCTTCCTACCTCAGCCTCTTGAGTGGCTGGGACTACAGGTGTGTGCCACCATGTCGGGCTAATTTTTCTGTTTTTTTGCAAAGACATGTTCTTGCCGTTGCCCAAGCTGGTCTCGAACTCCTGCGCTCAAGCAATCCTCCCAACTCAGCCTTCCTGAGTGCTAGGATTACTAGTGTGAGCCACTGCGCCTGGCCAAAAATTGTCTTTAGATGTTATCATTTTATATTTCTTGAGATACTAAGAAGATAATGTATTTCTAGAAAACATTATCTTTCTTGTGTCTCACCTTACTTTCTACTTGTCCTTTTTTTTTTTTTTTTCTTTGAAGAATGATTTCTCAACCTTTCACTATTGACATTTTGGCCTAGATCATTTTTTTATCCTGTGCAGTGGGGGTGTTCAGCAGCATCCTTGCCTTCTACACCAACTAAATACCAGCAGTACCATTTACCAAATGTCTCCAGACAATGCCCAATGTCCTCTGGGAGAAGAGGGTAAATATCCCAGTTGAGAACTACTGCTTTAAAGGAAGTGATGATAGACTCATTAATTTCTGCCACAGAAAAATGTCAGATATAGACTTCTCAAATTAGTAGTGCTTTCCATTTTAATTCCCCACTTAGGCTCTTTAGTCTCTTACCTACTAATAGGTAGCTATACTCCTTTTCAAGACACATGGTGGCACAGACTATTACATATTGGTCAAAACCTGTTTCCTCTTTCTGGGCCCAAATCTAAACTGTATTATCCAGTCTTCCCTGCAGTTGGGTAAGGCACGAGACTGTGTGCTGAATGATGAGTGAAACTATGTATGCTGCTTCCAGGCAAGCTCCTAAAACCCTCCCACAGTGATTCTCCATGTTCCTTCCACATTCTTGGAAGGCTTGGGTTGAAAATGGCAAGGGCCTGGGTCCCAGAATTGCTGCCGGGAGAAAAGGCACCCAAACAGATATACCCTTCTTGAAATTTAAAGTAAAAAGAGATCCACTTCTACCACATCATGCTTCTGAGACCTTGGGGTTTAGCTGTAACAACAGGTATCACAGCGACCTTTCCATATTTCCTTGGCTGTCAGTTTTCTGTTTCTGTTCTCACAGTGACTGATCCTTCACTTCCACTCCCTTTAAGCAAAGAAGCTCAGTCTCTTTACTCTTCTTGTAACTTATTTTTCTCCTATCCCCACCTTTTATGTCTTGCTTTTAGCTTTTTATTTCAATGACTGTGCAGCCTGTGACTTGCCGGATTTCCTAATATTTCCAAATACCTATTATTTCCCTTCATCTCTCCAGCTCTTCTATTTCTCTCAGGTTTACATTATAATGAATATGCATCTTACCAAGAAACAAATACAGGCTCACTAGCTTAGAGACATGAGTAAAGTATTCAATTTTACTGTGTTATAGGATTCTACATCTAAAATACATGTTCAGAAATCCAAACTATCTCCATATGTCCAAAGAAAGGGTCAGTTAATATTTCAGAAATTTTAGAAATTCAACTGAAGAAGATTCCACAGCCTAGAACTGAATAATTTTTGTTGTCAAGAACAATCTAATTTTGAATTTAGTTCTTATGTGTAAAACTCATGTTGTTTTTCAGTCTTCTACAAGCCCATTACTCCCCTGCACCTAACAGCTTTATTTTCTTATTCTTTGTCTATATAAAATGGGTACCACCGATTTTAAATTACAATTGTACAATATATTTTTAGTGCCTTAGTTTTGTATTCTGAGACTGATTCTGAAATTTATGCTATTTTATGCTTGATGCCTTTTCAGGGAGGAACCTTAAAAAAACTATTCTATGAGAATATAATATTTTGTTTGGCAATACAGTGCTTTTACACAGGTCAAAGCAGTTAAAAAGATTTGAATATATCCTCTCATAATTATAAGTATATATTCGGTTTAGAAGTCATCTGTTTTCTTTGCAATTCTGAATTTTTTTTTTTTCGTGGCAATGAATGGTGAGGTGTTACTAAACTGAAACTCACAGTTTATATCTAAGGTGCTAAATGAAAATAGACCTTATATATGCTGAAACTCTGTTATAGCACATGAAAATAGTGTACCAAAAAGTAAGGTTCACCATCTGTACTGCTGCAATCTCCCATACTGAAGAGAGAGAGAGAAAAAAGAGCAAACTATGTTAATGCCAGCTCATCATTAGTTCTAATTAGGTTTAGATTGTTTTCTTTAAAAACATCAGTAAAAGGATCATGGAAGTCTCCCTCATGAACAGCTCCCTGATCCATGCCCTCCTCTCCATCTCCACCTGAGGCTGTGTCATTTCTTTCTGTCCTATTACTGTCCTACTACCCTGCCGTGAGCATCCCTGGCTCTGGTCTAACCAATCCCTCCTCTACACAGGTTAGACGACTGTCTCACTTCTCTGCTTCAAACACTTGTATGACTTGTATGACTCCCTTCTGAATCAATCCCAACTCCTTGGCATGTCACCCCAGGCTTGACATGAACTGGCCACAACCTATCCCTGGCTCATACCAATTCCCCAACTGGCTCCTAGACTCTAGCCAGGGACCTGCACTTTTCTAGAGGAGTCACATTTTTTCATGCCTCTGTACTTTTGCACATGCTACTTTCTGTCCCAAGCATCCTTCCCCACCCTCACTTCACCCAGCTAACTGCTGTAAGAGTGAGCTAAGACTTCATCTCCTCTGAGAAGCCTTTCCAGATCCTTCTCTCCACTTGCATTTTTAACATAGGTGTTCCCAGTACATGTTCTCCTCCACCATAAGCTGTTCAACTGTATTGTAATTGGCTGTTCCTGTCTGTCTCTCAGAGTAGATTATGGGCTCTGCATGGCAGGGACTGTGTATTGTATCACTGTCCTCCCAGGAGCACCCAACACAGTGAGTGTCACAGGCAAGAACTTGATAATATTTGTTGAGAATGACTGATTTGAGTTTGAGTGGAATTCTCTTATCTGGCATTTCAGAAACACACACACATACACAGTGCAACTAACGTTTTGTAAGCTCTATTAATTACAAGGAATTATGGTAAGGGCAGGGAACATAGACAGTATAAAGATGAAATATCAAACTCTTCAACTAACTATAGTACCTGGCCACGTTAAGTGCAGTAATAGAGTATATAATGAAGTACAAGGTGCTATTAAAGTAAATGACGAAAGCATTTACTTCTGCTTGAAGAGAGATTAGGAGCCCCTTTGAGTTGGGTGATTTCAAATAAGTTGGATTTCCTCAATTGATGGAGATGGAGGATTTAAAGCCATGGGGTTGAGGTATAAAAATACATAAACTTAATATTGTTTTCCTTTTAATTACAAAAGTGAAATGTACTCATGAAAAATACAAAAGCCAATTTTCTCACTCCCATCCTTAGGGTAAACACTATAGTATCTTTTAAAACCTTTTTCATTACACACACACACACACTGTAGGTCTTTACGAAAATTGTGTTTGTTTTCATAAAAATTGTATACTGAAAACATTGTTCTGCAATGTGTTTTTTCCTTCAATAGTACTTTGCCAACAGCCTTTCACGTCATTACACTTAGAAAATGAATCTTCTGGAGTCTAGTCTACCTGGAACACTTATTAGAATCATAAAAAGCAGACTGATTTATGAATTTACCATGTTTCCCTATGAATATATATGCAAATGTGAAAATAGACCAGCATTTTCTACTTGAGACATATTATATCTTACCTGAGGAGGCAATTTCTTCACCTTTTTTCATTCCCAATCTTTTATAAATTTATCTCTCAAGATCAACATAGATGTCATGAAAATACCCAGTTTGCAAAAAGGCTGAAAAGAGAGAATAGTTGTAATTTTTATAAGAACAAATGAGAGAAAAGCAATGATCATGTAACTTTCACCAATTTAGCCTACATTTAGTGGTTCAAATAATGCAATTTTTACATATAAAACATTCCACTAATTTCCCAACTTACTAGGTATTTACCTCAATATAATGACAGGATGACTGTCTAATCACTATAAGGGTGACATTTGCTCCCTTAGGAGAAAAAAAAGGATATGAACAAATTATTAGAAATTATGTATGTTTATACAACTGCTCCTGTTCCAACTTTTCTGTTTTATTCTAATGCCACCTACAGGCTTCTAGAAGAATGGAATAAACAGCAAAATTGTCAAAGCAAAAAAATGTATATTAAAATGTTTGATTAATTCAGATGATTTTTTTACTAAGTAAGAATTTCAAGACTAAAACACAAGACCTAAAACTATGAAACTACTAAAAGAAAACATAGAGGAAAATCTACCTGACATTTGTGTGGGCAATGATTTCTTGGTATGGCCTTAAAAGCATAAGCAACAAAAGCAAAAATAGACAAATGGGACTACATCAAACCCAAAAGCTCCTGCACAGCCAAGGAAACAGTCAACAGAGTGAAGAGACAACCCACAGATTCGGAGAAAATATTTGCAAACTGTGTATCTGATAAGGGACAAATATCCAAAATACATAAGGAATTCAACTCAATAGCAAGAAAATAACCTGATTAAAAAATGAACAAAGGACATGAATAGACATTTTTCAAAAGACATAAAAATGGCCAACAGATAGATGAGAAAATGCTCAACATCCCTAACCATCAGCAAAATGCAAATTAAAACCACAATGAGATATCACCTCACACCTGTTAAAATGGCAATTATCAAAAGATGACAGATAACAAGTGTTGGTGAGGATGTGAAGAAACGGGAACCCTTGTACACTGTTGGTGGGAATGTAAATTAGTACAGCCATTATAGAGAATAGTATGGTAGTTCCTCAAAAAATTAAAAAATAGAACTACCATATGATCCAGCAATCCTACTACTGGAATTTATCCAAAGGAAATTAAATCAGTATATTGAAGAGATATGTGCACTCCCATGTTTATTGTAGCATTATCCACAATAGCCAAGGTACAGAAGCAAACTAAGTGTCCACTAATGGATGAATGGACAAAGAAAATGTGGTATCACAATGAAATATTATTCAGCTGTAAAAAATCTGGGGTTATTTGTGACAACCTGGATGAACCTGGATGAACCTGGAGGACATTATGCTAGATGAAATTAGCCAGGCACAGAAAGACAAATACTGCATGATCTCACAGGTAGAATATAAAAAAGTGTAACTGACTGAAATAGAAAAATGATGGTTACCAGAGTCTGGGGGAGGAAAGAAGGGGAATGAGGAGATGTTGTTTAAATTGTACAAAGTTTCCATTAGAAAAGAGGAATGACTTCTAGAGATCTATTATTGCACAGCATAGTAACTACAATTAATAATGTATATTTCAAAATTGCTAAAAGATGAAATTTTACATCTTCTCACCACAAAAAAGTATGTGAGGTGATGGATATATTAGCTTGACTTAATCATTCTACAATGTAAATGTATATAAAACATTACATTGTACTCTATAAATATATAATTTATTATCTGGCCATTTTAAAAAAGAGAATAAAAGAACATGCAGAAGAACAGTCAAAAAATTTTTTTTCAAAATGACATAGTCAATAATTCTCAGCTGAGCTCGGTGGCTCATGCCTGTGATCCCAGCACTTTGCGAGGCTGAGGGGGAAGGATTGCTTGAGCCCGGGAGTTGGAGGCTATGGTGAGCTATGACCACGCCAATGTAGTGGAGCCTGGGTGAGAGATCCAGACCTTGTTTCTAAAAATTAAACAAAACCAAACCAAATACCTCTGTATATTTCCCCCAAAGGTATACATTAAAAAAACTATAAACGATAAAAGTAGGGTTACTTATTCAGTCACCAATTTTTTTTCTTCACATCTCAATTTATAAGGACTGCTGAAAACAGATCTTAATTTTACAAAAGCTGCTCAATGCCTTCACTGAAAAAGCTCACCTGGGGACAACCCTATCTATGCCTGAAGAAAAAAACATATGTGGATGTCCTAGGGACATGAAACTTGAAGCGTATTAACAAAGGCAAAATTGTACCTTTAAGATATATCAGTATTTTCCTACAATGAATAAATATTTGGAATGTAACAAAAAATAAAGGGAAGAAAATATCAATAATTTCCAGCATTTGCTTTTGGGCATTATCATCCAACATTTGAGAATTGGCAAGTTACCCGGCAACATCAAAATTATTATTATGGTTGTCAGTACATTTGCAAACAAGCAGCGACGAATAAATGAGGGCAGAAACAGATCTCTAACGTGTGTCTACCTTTTTGGAGATGGTGGAGAGACGTGCCGGGGGGTAATTTAGGTGTGCGAGTGCCAGTGCTGGAAGCCCTGTACGGGGCACCTCACTCCCTGCACTTCTTACAAATGACAAGCCACTCTCACACGGTCACCCCGAAGAGGGGCACTCTGCTGCTGGCTCTCAGGAAACTTACTTGCATGAAACTCTTGGGGATTTTGGCCAGATCTCCCACGTATTCCTTGCAGATGTAACACAGGAAATGCTGAAATCCAACGAGGCAAAAACCGGCAAGTTAGCAACGTAGCACCTTCAGGGTCCAGAAGCAACCACGTACTCCCATATGCGTGGGGCGAATAAACTCAACACCCAAGGAGGTGGGAAAAGGTAGCGGGCGGCACCCCGTCCTTGCCACGCCGCCTCGCCAGCTGGGAAAACCGCCTTGGCTAGGAGGGTTGTTTTCCCATTCCGGTTAAAGGAAGCCAAAGGAGCGGCTCACATTCCAGAAGCCTTTCGTGGAGAAGGAAGGGCCAGGCCGGGCCAACACCCATTCTCGGGCCAGACCCTCCAGGGGACCCGAAGTGCTCCTGGAGCCCAGGCTGTGGCAGCAAGCTCTAGCCCAGCAAGCTCCAGGCGGCCCGGCCACCCGCGCGAACACCATGGTGGCCCAGCGCTCCCGCAACAGCGCGCCGAACGGCACCTGCTTCCCGGAGGCGTCCTGCACCGGCAGCTCGGCCACGGCGGCTGCCAAAGGCTGCCCCTGCTCAGCGTTGAGACTGGGGCCGCAAGGCCGCAGACCTGCTCGGCGACCATCGCAGAGTCCATTCCTGCCGGGCCCAGGTGTTGGGGGGGGCCCCCACTCACCCCCGACCCCCGCACGGAGGGGCGGGGCTATGGGCGGGGCCGCGCAGATGGGGGGAGGGGGTATCCGGGGCCTGGCGCGCGTCTGTCTCCCGTGGTCTGCGCCGGCCTCAGCGGGGCTGGAGCGAGGACTCCGCGGGTTCCGGGACTCGGCTCTCAGGGCTGCGGGGAGAGAGGGGTCTGTCCAGGACGAGAAAGGGGTTATTGAAGAAAGCAGCCCCCGCCCTCCACAGCCGCCTGGACCAGCGTTAGCTCTTACCTGTTCAAGAGAAGCAGTTACCAAGCAAATGAAAAGGACTTTTCTACCCAGAACAGCCACATCTATGATCCAGTAAATTTGTTTTTCCTTCTACCTTCTATTCTGTTCTCATCCTTAATTCTAGTACTCAATTTTTTTGGAGGTATCATTAGCATACACTGTAACATACAGATCTTACTGTAGAGTTCAATTAAAATTTTCCAACACTTTATCATTAAAAGTTTTAAACGTGTAAAAAGTTGCAAGGATTTTACAGTGAACATTGTTTTAACTACCACCTAGATTTCACCATTAATATTTTTCTGTACTTCATCACGTTATCTGTCCTGCTGTCCACAGATGAAGTTTAGCTGATTGCTCACCTCTGTCATTCACACCCCAGTCAGAATATGGAGCGTTTTCATCACTTGAGAAAATTCCCACAGTTCTGCTTTTAAACAGTGGGAACAATCAATCTATTTTAGAAACGTACTTCAGGTGCTTCACGAGTCCATGTTTACTTTCAAAACGTTTCCAGCTAAGACTGTCAGGCTCTTCAAGTGAGACCCTCCAGCAGGCGGAGGTGTGTACGTGTAAAAGCGGGGCTGGGAACCATGTCTATGGAATTAGGTGGCTTAGCATCTGTTCTGTGGAAATCCCATGCTTCCTATTCCAACTCTTTTTTTCCTAGGGCAGCCCGTAGAAATAGGAAAATTTGGGAATTTTCTCAGCTTTTGAGAGACTCAACTGGCCCTGGATTTGGAAGTTGGTCTTTCACCTGGGTATCTCATGGGTGGTGACCCTGTGTCCAAGATTTTCCAGGGCAGGATCAGATAACATTGATAAGTTCTTTGTCTTCATGAGTTCATGTGCCCTTGAATCTCCATTTGGGGTTTAGAAAATACGATCCTTTGTCTATGGCGTTTGTCTAGATGAGGCAGAGTGCTAGTCAGGTATATGTGACCCATGTGACTCTACCACAAGGTGCAGGAGAGGCTGATCCTGCATGATCTGGCTTCCAATTGTGTGAAGGTTACTGCGCATGCATTAAATGCTCGAAGTTTGAGAAGCCCTGCAATGGGTTTAGAAACTTTTAAGGATAGTTTCTAATCAAAATAGTTTCTGAATCAAGATACCCTCTAGGTGCCCTGGGCTGACACAGTGAACTCACAGGGGGTATTTTAAATATTTGAAGAAAACAGAGGGTTATCTGACAGATATATCTTGCATGTGAGCTAGAGGAAGTTCACAGTTTCAACATTAGACTCCACTACATTTCTCTGGATGACATATCTTTGCAAAGCTGGATTTTCAACAGATGTGAAAAGCTGGAACCACATAAAAAATCAATATGGAAGAAGAAATGAGGGTGGGGTGTCCAGTCTGATTCCAAGGTTTGAGTTGTACAGTGTCCAATCAGCACATGCATTCATCAGTAAGTAATTAGGGTTATTTAGGATTGAAATACAAATAATTTTTCTTTTAATTTATAAATACAGTCACATGTTGTCTAATCATGGGGAAACTTCCTGAGAAATGGGTCATTAGGTTATTTCATTGTTGCACTAACATCAAAGAGGATTCAAACAAGTCTAAATAGTATAGCCTAGCCTATGTGGTGTGGCCTATTGCTCTTCGGCTACAAACCTGTACAGCATGTGACTGTCCTGAATACTGTAGGCGACTGTAACACAGTGGTAAGTATTTGTGTATCTAAACATAGAAAAGGTACAGTAAAAATATGGTATCTATGATCATATGTGGACAACTGTTGCCCAAATGTCATTATACAGTGCATGACTGTACTATATTTTCAAATAGCTACTAAGTTGTTAGAATATAAATACTTATTGTTTGGACCTAACTTCTTAATAAAGGAAACTGATAGGTACTTCTTTTGGCCTAGGGGTACTGTGAATGAACTACTGAGACACTAAGGGCATTAGGAAGCAAGAAAGTTTGGGAACCTCTGAATTAGACGGTAAGCTCCTGCCTTCTGAATCAGTGTAATGTCTTCACAGACTGGCACAGGCCGGTCACACGACAGGCAGCCTGCGTGAGTAGTGTTGGTTGGTGAATGCGTGGAACGGGAGAGGAATGGTGGTGCTAAGACAGCCCTTACCAGCCAGTGTGAATGGAGTATGAACAGACAGGGAGTCACAGTGTCTCCACAGGACTGTCATTTCCCTCTGGCTGAAAAAAGCAGGGCAGAGCCCACAGGACACATTCAATGTGCTGGCCGGCCAGCGACGCGGGCTCACGGCGCACTGGTTACTACCTCATCAGGAGTCCAGTGAGACAGAACACCCGCACGCACAGAAAGTTACATGGAGGGGATTTATTACATATGGACAGACAGCAAGGCGCAACAGAAGCCTAGGGTGCATCATGAGTGGGTCCCTCTAGGCTCGGGAAAGCAGCCGAGGGTGGATGGAGTCTCATCTGTGTGTGCCCCACTTGCACTGCAGCTGAGGGAGCCTGGACAGCAGCCTGTCCTGAGCTTTATAGGGCTTATATCCGGGGGTATGTGGCACACTGAGCCAAAGCACTGAAGGACATCCTCTTTCTAGGGAACTGGATCAGAGCCTGGGCTATTCTGGCCGGTCCCTCCCCATCTCAGGATGTTGCATTCCCAGCACATTCTATGGTTCGTTCTTTCTTTCTTTCTTATCTTTTCTTTTCTTTTCTTTCTTTTTTTTGGAGACAGGGTCTTGCTGTATCACTCAGCCTGAGGTGCAATCATAGCTCACTGCAACCTCAAGCTCCTGGGCTCAAGCAATCCTCCTGTCTCAGCCTCCCGGGTAGCTGGGACAACAGGTGCATGCCACCACAGCTGGCTAAATTTTCTATTTTTAGTAGAGATGGGGTCTCACTCTTGCTCGGCTAGTCTCGAGCTCCTGAACTCAAGCAATCCTCCCACCTTGGCCTCCCAAAGTGCTAGGATTACAGGGGTGAGCCACTGCGCTGGGCCTGTTAATTCTTGACAACTACAAGTGAGAAAGGGGAGAGAACTGGGTTGGTCCAAGGCCTCTCACAGAACTGTCTGGCACAACCTACCACCCACCCTATTTCAGTCAAATTGCTCTAGACAGGAGCCTTACCCAACTGTGGATGCCCAGATTTCCCTGGCTTTGTTGACAGCCCCTGACTCTGACCCCACTTTCACACTGGCCTCCCAACAGCTGGTCACAGCTCCCCAAAGCTTCCTGGTTGAACCTGGGAGCAACCAGGCCGGCTCCCATCTCTTATATGCTCCTCTCTGAGATCTGGAGAGAAGGACCTAGGTATACAGCTGGTCCTTCTTTTTTTTTTTTTTTCTTTTTTTTTATTATTTTTTTATCATTAATAACAATTTAATTTTACAGAATCAAAGAGTCTAACAGTATATCTTGTTAGATACAGTATGTCCTCATAATGTATACATTATTTCTTGTACAATGATATGAAATAATATGGGAAATATTCATGATAAATTATTAAGTGAACAATGCAAGTTAAAAACAACAGTTTCATATTTTTTCCCCACCCCCCCTTTCCCGAGTCAGCACCTTCAAGTGTTACCACTCCCCAAACGGTGCACAATGCACTCATTGTGTAGGCATACCCCCATCCCCTCCCCCACCCCCCACCTCAGTCTGATATCCAATTGGTGTCGTTCCCAGATTTGTATTTAGGTGATGATCAGGGAAACCAATTTTCTGGTGAGTACATGTGATGCTTGTTTTTCCATTCTTGGGATACTTCACTTAATATAATGGGTTCCAACTCTCTCCAGGAGAACCATAGAGATGTCGTATCTTCATCATTCCTTATAGCTGAGTAATATTCCATGGTATACATATACCACAGTTTACTAATCCAATCATGTATTGATGGGCATTTGGGTTGTTTCCACATCTTTGCTATTGTGAATTGTGCTGCTATAAACATTCGGGTACATGTGTCTTTGTTACAGAATGACCTTTTTTCCTTTGGGTATATGCCCAGTAATGGGATTGCTGGGTCAAATGGCAGGTCTACTTGAATCTGTTTAAGATACCTCCATAATGCTTTCCACAGGGGTTGCACTAGTTTGCAGTCCCACCAGCAGTGTATGAGTGTTCCTGTCTCTCCACACCCACGCCAACATGTGTTGTTTTGGGTTTTTTTGATAAAGGCCATTCTCACTGGGGTTAAGTGATATCTCATTGTGGTTTTGATTTGCATTTCCCTGATGATTAGAGATGTTGAACACTTTTTCATATGTTTGTTAGCCATTTTTATATCTTCTTTTGAAAAATTTCTATTCATGTCCTTTGCCCACTTTTTGATAGGGTTGCTTGATTTTTTCTTGCTGATTTTCCTGAGTTCTAAATAGATTCTTGTTATCAGTCCTTTATCTGATGTGTAGTATGCAAAATTTTTTTCCCATTCTGTAGGTGGTCTGTTTATTCTCTGGACTGTTTCTTTGGCTGTGCAGAAGCTTTTTAATTTAATCATGTCCCATTCATTTATTTTTGTTGCTGCTGTGATTGCCTTGGGGGTCTTCTTCACAAATTCTTTGCCTAGGCCAATGTCTGTAAGAGTCTTTCCTACATTTTCTTCTAGAATTCTGATTGTATCACGCCTAAGGTTTAAGTCTGTTATCCACAGCCGGTCCTTCTTAAACATGACCCGAGTACACCCAGAAGCAGCAGGGGCTATTGAGCCTCAGAGCTCTTATCCCTGCGTAGACTGAGGGCAGGTATGTTATTAGTTCATGAAGTATTCCAGCCCAGTTTGACCTCCCAACTTCTGGTTATGGTGCACTGCACGCTTTTTTGTAAAGTGCTTGTTACAATTGTGATTAAATATTTATTTCCTGTAGGTTACCTTAAGTAGACTATAAGCTTCCTGAAAACAAGGTCCATGTCTACATTGTTCTTTTTTTTTTTTTTTTGAGACAGAGTCTCACTCTGTTGCCCAGGCTAGAGTGAGTGCCG
Organism: Eulemur rufifrons; assembly: GCF_041146395.1. Lineage (NCBI taxonomy): Eukaryota > Metazoa > Chordata > Mammalia > Primates > Lemuridae > Eulemur > Eulemur rufifrons. Next base: position 207,813,900 of record NC_090989.1, read on the forward strand.
TGGCGTCAGTCTAGCTCACAGCAACCTCAAACTCCTGGGCTTAAGTGATCCTACTGCCTCAGCCTCCCGAGTAGCTGGGACTACAGGCATGTGCCACCATGCCCGGCTAATTTTCTTTTTGTATATATATATTTTAGTTGTCCATATAATTTCTTTCTATTTTTAGTAGAGACGGGGTCTCACTCTTGCTCAGGCTGGTCTCGAACTCCTGACCTCGAGCGATCCACCCGCCTCGGCCTCCCAGAGTGCTAGGATTACAGGCGTGAGCCACTGCGCCCGGCCTACATTGTTCTTTACATCTCCTGAGTCTACCACAGAGCCTGGTACATAGAAAGTGAATGGATGAATTTCTTTTTGCTTTAAGTTTTCCTCTTGTACTGCTTCCTCTACTTGTCCTCCTCCTCTACCTGCCTTTCATTTTCTCTTTCCTTCTCCACCACTATGTCTCTGGCATGCCTGCATCGCTCACAGACCTTACTGACTTCTGTGGCCGTCCCTCGATCTGAAAACAGTGCATTGCTGATTTGTTCATCTCTGCTGCTGTCACTAATGAGCCTTGGTTTTCCTGAAATGAGTGATGCAGCTCCCAAGAGGTTAATTTGCCACGAAGTTACTTAGGGTGAGGGGATGTGAGTGTAAAATATCCCTTATCAGTATTTTGGATAGACCCTTGCCCAGAGAAAAGCAGAGGTCAAGGGTTTCATTGTCTCATTTTGGTCTGGATGTTTCATCTGGTTACTCTCCAATATATTTGTATTTCAGAGTATTAACCACTGTGTACTGTCGTCAGTGTTCTTAGGCATATGAACTGTGCTTCGTGTCAGTGCTTTAATCCCCATACTCAGGATGCAACATGCAGTACCATTCGTATAGTTCACAGATATTTACTTAGCAACTTCCATGTACCAGACATTGTGTTAGAAACTAGAAAGATTAAGATAGCTAAGATAAGTCTAAGACAAGGAGCGTATAGTCTAGTTGGGGATATAAGCTCAGAATAAATAGTTGTGACGAAGAGCAATAAATAATACAGAAGTATAAATAGGTAGACTGAGAACTTGTGCCAACTATGATGCTTTTGGATTCTAATAACAAGGAAAACTTCACTAAAATCATCTTGTATCATAAAAATATTTATTAACTAATGTAACAGAAATTCCAGAGACAGGCCAGGTTCTCAGTGTAGAATAATCAGGGCTACTTTCCTCAGCTATTGTCTTGGCTCTGCCCTCCTTTGTGCTGGCGCTGCACTCAGGCTGCCTCCCGCGTGATCACAGGATGGTTCCCAGAAGCACAGAGCAGCGGTTCCCAGTTAAGGTCAAATGAAGAGACCTGCAACATCTCCAGACCCCAGGGCCCCCACTACACCTCTCCTCATTGACCAAAATTGGCTTAGACCTGCCCTTCCCTGAACCAATCTCTGACAAAGGGATGAAATATCCATGATACATTTAAACTGATTCTTTGGACACAATGGACATGGGAAATAAACCAAAGTGACCATAACAAGGGTACAAAGAGTGACCAATTTTCCAAAGATGACATTACTAATGACAAAAATAAATTTAAAAAAAATCATCCAATCAGAGATGAACTCAACCGGTTGAAAATCTTCAAGCAGGATGATTAATTTTCATGTAGTTGTGCTAATTATCAATATATGCATCTCAGTTGCAAATCCACCCTTCATTTCCTGCTCTGTGGTAATGGAGCATTTCTCCTTTGCAGTGAACACAATGTTACGTATCGTGTTAACTGTATTAACCATGTGTTTCTGAAGTTTTCACATCTGGGGACTTGCTGACTCTGGAGGGACTGGTCCTCGCAGGGCTAGTCAATTCCTAGAGCTGGTAAAAGGCATGACTCACCAGAGAGCATGTCTTTCCTGGGCAACTAACCAATCCAGAGCCCATACACCACAACCACCTCCTTTTTGGGCTTTTATACTAAGGGCAATTCCCTTGCCCTAATCAACCCAGGGCCAAATAACCAGGCAGCCTCTATACCCTGAAGCCCACTGAAATTATTCAAACTATTAATATCTAACTCTAAACCTGTTTAGCCTGACTCTCCCATTCCTTCCCACAAAATCCACAATAAACACTCTTGCCAATGTTCTCCTTTTCCTCCCTCTGCCTCCTGACCAACCCTGGTGCTCCACCGTGTGCCCAGCATGCCACAGGCTGCCTTCTTTTCTTGGGAACTGTGACTAACAAACTATCTTTGCAATGGCTATCGTTTCTTAATCTGTTGGCCTTACCACACTTGAATAAGAATAAAACCCACTTTGGGAGGCTGAAGTGGGAGGATCACTTGAGGCCAGGAGTTCTAGACCAGCCTGGGCAACATAGTGAGACCCTGTCTCTACTCAAAAAATTTAAAAATTAGCTGAGTGTGGTGGTGTGTGTCTGTATTCCTAACTACTTGGTAGGCTGAGGTGGGAGGATTGCTTGAGCCCAGCAGTTAGAGGCTGCAGTGAGCTGTGACAGCACCACTGCACTCCAGCCTGGGTGACAGAGCGACTCATCTCTACAAAAAATTTAAAAATTAGCTGGGCATGGGGGAGCGCACCTGCAGTGCTAGCTACCCTGGAGGCTGAGGCAGGAGGATCACTGGAGCCCAGGAACTCGAGGCTGCAGGGGTGCATGTGTGGGGATATCCAGAGCTGCTCTGTCCCTGCTGTGTGCCCAGCTGTGTGTGGTGTCTGAACTTGCTGCCCCAGTGACCACCTTGCTGTAGCCCTCCCAGTCTGGCCACCATGCACCCTCCGCCTCATGCCATGCTGCTGGGATAGGGGCTCCTGATGCCCTGACTGCCTCTGTTTGCCCACTTGCCAGCCTCAGCCCCCCTGCACCCCAGGGATGATTTCCACGGCCCTCCCAGTGTGAACACTGGACAATCCAGGTCTGGCACCACCCAGTGGGCTCCTGCCGAGCCCATTCCCTCCACAAGCCTGCCAGGCAGCCCCTGCCCTCCTGCATGCAGCCTAGCAAGATATTTCCTACTTGCCTTCACTGTGGACTCACTCGGGCAACCCAGAAAATTTCTTCATCATATGGTGAAGGGATGAATCTACATGTTCTCAAAAGAAACCTGAATCTCAGCCCTGGGGAGACACAGCCAAATGTGTTCCCTCCCTGGGTGCTTTCCCTCAGGCCTAGGGTACTCTTTAGAGTTATCTTTTCACCTTGATAGTCACTGCCCACTTATAGTCAATAGTTGTTTGTATTAATTTTCCCATTCAAATTACTGTTTGTCTTCTGTCTCTTAATTCAAGCCCAACTAATACGGCAGGTTTGTATTTGAGATTAAAGATCTCAGGATGTGTCTGAGACTAATATCTTTGCCGAACTGTAATAAATGCTCTGCAAACAAAATCTCTCTTTTACATAACATGGATTAGGGTGTTTAGTAAATAAGAACAATCATCTTTTGCCAAATGGAACGAGTTTATTGCAAATTGTTCTCTTAAAATACATTTGTGGTATTTGCTGTATATTGTTTAGTAATATGCAGCTAAAATTTTTGTTGATTTGCAATGAATTGATTTTAAATGTTCTATAGCCACACAAAAATACCAGTAAAAAAGAACATTTTTACTTTCTTTAAAATTTTCCAATCCAACATTCAGTGTTTCTTTATGCATTCAGTAAACGGATGAATAAGTAATGTCTTATCTGCTATGTAAGGATGAATCTGATATGGAAGATGGGATTTAGGAAACATTCTCATTTCATATTGAATTATAACCTACTTCTTGAGATTTTTGGGAAAACTATAGATAAAAAGAAATAGTAATGATGAGTTTATTGTTCACTCATTCATCTGTTCATTCGGTCAGCACTGCTTTAAGCACCTACTATGTATTGATGCCAGGGCCAATCCATGCATAGACCGATCTCTGTGACCGGGAAGTTGGAGTTTATGAGAAGACTGTAATCCCACAGTAAACACTTGGTTAGATGATGTGGATCTGAGTGAGAATGAGAGGTGCACAACTGGGCAAATAAAATACTTTTCAGTAAGAAGCCAACTTGGGGGTAGGTTATATAATTGTTAACAATGAATGATCACAATGATGCTGGAACACTCTCTTTTTAAAAAAATGTTTGATCTTAGGATGGTAAGACTACTTAACCTAAGATCTACCTTCTTCATAAGTTTTTAAGTGTACAATACATTCTTGTTGGCTATAGGTACAATATTACCCAGCAGATGTCTAGAGCTTGTCCATCTTGCTAAATTGACACTTTATGCCTGTTCGTTTTAGTAACTTCCCATTTCCCCTTCCTCCCTAGCCACTGGCAACCACAACCCCACTCTTAGAGTCTACGAATTTGACTTATTTATATACCTCATATAAATGGACTTACGCAGTGTTTATCTTTCTGTGCCTGCGTTATTTCACGTAATGTCCTCAAGGTTCATGCATGTAGTCACGTATTCAGAATTTCCTTCTATTTAAAGGCTAGTGTTTCATTGTATGTATATACATTTTCTTTATCCATTCATCTGTGTACATTTATGTTGTTTCCACATCTAGGCTATTGTAAATAACGGTGCAGTGAACACGGGGGTGCTAATCTCTTTTTGGAATCCTGACTTCAAGTCACTTGGATAGATGCACAGAAATGAGACTGCTTGGGTCATATGTGGTCTACTTTTAATTTCTTGAGCATCCTCTGCAGTGTTCCACAGCAGCTGCATCATTTTACATTCCAACCAACAGTATGCAAAGGTTCCAATTTCTGCACATCCTCCCCAACATGTTTTTCATCTCCAAATAATAGCCATCCTGAACACAGGTAAAAGTGACACCTCATTGTGGTTTGCATTTCCCTGGTGACGACTGATGCTAGCATTTATTCACATACCTGATGGCCGTTTGTATGACTTCATTGGAGAAATGTCTACTCAAGTCTTTAGCCCATTTTAAAATCACGTTGTTAGTTTTTTGTTATGGAGTTGTGGGAGTTACTTACATATTTTGGAGATTGACCCTTTATTGTATGTGTGGTTTACAAATATTTTCTCCGATTCCATGGGCTGCCTTTCACTCTCTTGATTGTTTCCTTGTTGTGCTGTGCAGATGCTTCTTAGTTTGATGTAATTACAATTGTTTGTTTTTGTTGTTCCTGTTGCCTGTGCTTTTGGTGTCATATCCCTGAAATCCTGCTAAGACCAATGTCATGAAGCTTCCCCCTTATGTTTTCTTCTATGAGTTTTATAGTTTCATATCTTATGTTTAAATCTTTAATCCATCTTGAGTTCATTTTTGTGTATGGTGTATTATAAGGGTCCAATTTCATTCTTCTTCATGTGGATATCCAGTTTTCCCAGCAAAATTTCTTGAAGAAACTATCTTTTCCCCATTATGTATTCTTGGCACCCTTGTTGAAGATCAGGTATGTGCCAAAATTTATTTCTGGGCTCTCTATTCTGTTCTGTTGGCCTATGTAGCCTTATGCCAGTAGCCTACTGTTTGGATTATTGTAGCTTTGTAATATATTTTGAAATCGGGACATATGATAACCTCTAGTTTGGTTATTATTGGTTTTTTGTGTTTTCATATAAATTGCAGAATTGTTTCAATTTCTGTAAAAAATGCCATTGGGATTTTGACAGAGATTATATTGAATCTGTAGATTGTGTTGAGTAGTATGTATAGACTAATATTAAGTCTTCCAATTCATGAACAAGGGATATCTTTTCATTGGTTTGTGTCCTTTTTTTTTTTTTTTTTTTTTTTGAGACAGGTGTCATTCTGTTGCCCTGGCTAAAGTACAGTGGCATCATCATTGCTCACTACAACCTCAAACTCCTGGCCTCAAGCAATCCTCCTTCTTTGGCCTCCCAAAGCGCTAGGATTGCAGGGTTGAGCCACCATGCCTGGCCTTTGTTTGTGTCATCTTTCTTTCATCAGTGTTTTCTAGTTTTCAGTGTACTAGTCTTTCACTTCTTTAGTTAAGCTTACTCTTAAGTGTTTTATTCTTTGTGGTACTATATTAAATGGGATTGTTTTCCTAATTTTCTTTTCAGATAGTTCATTGTTAATGTATAGAAGTACAACTGATTTTTGTATGTATGTTGATTTTTTATCCTACAGCTTTACTGAATTTATTAGTTCTAACAGTTTTTTTTTAAATGAAATCTTAGGGTTTTCTACACACAAGATCATATTGTTTATAGACAGAGACAATGTTACTTCTTCCTTTCCAATTTGAATGTTATTTTTTTTCTTGTCTAATTGCTCTGGCTAGGACTACGTTGAATAGTCCTGGCAAGAGCGTATATTCTTCTTTGATTTCTGATCTTAGGAGAAAAGCTTTTAATTTTTCATCCTTGACTATGCTGTTAACTGTGACCTTTTTATATATGGTATTTATTATGCTGCCAGAGTTTCCTTCTATTCCTATTTTGTTGAGTGTTTTTTATCATGAAAGATTGTTGAATTTTTATCAAAAGCTTTTTCTACAGCTATTTGAGATAACCATGTGATTTTTATATTTTACTCTGTTAATGTGCTGTATCACATTAAGTGATTTTTCATGTTTTCATCCATAATTCAATATGATTTGTTTTTTGAGGCACTGTACCTGGGCTAGAGCGCAGTGGCATCAGCCTAGCTCACAGCAACTTCAAACTCCTAGGCTCAAGCGATCCCCTTGCTTCAGTCTTCCGAGTAGCTGGGAATACAGGCATGCACCACCATACCGGGCTAAGTTTTACTATTTTTAGTACAGATGGGGTCTCAGTCTTGCTCAGGCTGGTCTTGAACTCCTGAGCTCAACCAATCCTCCCGCTTTGGCCTCCCATAGTGCTAGAATTACAGGCGTGAGCCACCACGCCTGGCCCTTCAATATGATTTTTATCCTTGCATCCTAGGGATAAATCCCACTTGGTAATGGTGTATGATCTTTTTAATGTGCTAATTTGATTTGCTAGTATTTTGTTGAGGTTTTCTGCATCAACATTCATTAGGAATACTGGCCTGTAGTTTTCTTGTGTCTGGCTTTGGTATTAGGATAATTCTGGCCTCATAGGATGAGTTTGAAAGTGTTACTCCCTCTTCAGTTTTATGGAAGATCTTTAAGAAGATTGATATTAATTCTCCTTTAAGTGTTTGGTAGAATTACACAGGGAAACCATCTGGTCCTGGGCCTTCTGTTGTTAGGGGATATTTGATTACTGATTCAATCTCCATACTAGTTATAGGTCTCCACAGTAGTTATAGATCCAATTTTCTATTTCTCCATGATTGAGTCTTGGTTTTATCTTTCTAGGAAATTATCCATTTCTTCTAAGCTACCCACTTTGTTGGTATATAATTTTTCATAGTCGCTTATGATCCTTTTTATTTCTATGATATCATTTGTAATGTGTTCTCTTTCATTTCTGATCTTATTTTAATCTTCTCTATATTTTCTTAATTATATTAGCTAAGGGCTTGTTAATTTTTTTTTTTTTTTTGGAGACAGAGTCTCACTCTGTTGCCCAGGCTAGAGTGCTGTGGCGTCAGCCTAGCTCACAGCATCCTCAAACTCCTGGGCTCAAGCGATCCTCCTGCCTCAGCCTCCTGAGTGGCTGGGACTACAGGCATGCACCACCATGCCTGACTAATTTTTTCTATATATATTTTTAGCTGTCCATATAATTTCTTTCTATTTTTAGTAGAGACAGGTTCTCGCTCTTGCTCAGGCTGGAGGGCTTGTTAATTTTATCTTCTCAAAAAACAACTCTAATTTTCATTGATGTTTCTATTGTTTTTTTATTTTCTGATTCATCTATTTATGTTCTAATATTAGTTATTTCCAACCTTCTGATAACTCTGGACTTAGTTTGTTCTTCTTTTTCTCATTCATTGAGGTGTAAAGTTAGGTGGTTTATTTGAAGTATTTCTTCTTTTGTAATGTAGGCATTTATTGTATAATAATAAACTTCCCTCTTAATACTGCTTTGGCTTTAAATTTTGGTATGTTGTGGTTTCATTTTTTGTTTGTTGTTGAGGTATTTTCCAATTTTCTTTTTGATTTATTCTGTGGCTCCATGGTTGTTCAAGAACGTATTGTGTAATTTCCACAAATTTGTGATTGTTCTAGTTTTCCCTCCGTTATTGATATCTGGTTTCACTCCACTGTGTCAGTAAAGATACTTTGCATGATTTCAATTTTTAAATTTGTTAAACTTGTTTTGTGACCTAACGTGATTAATCCTGAAGAAAGTTGTGTGTGTGCTTGAGAAGAATGTGTATTCTGCTGCTGCTGGGTGGAATGCTCTGTGTATGTCTGTTACATCTATTTGGTCTATAGTGTTTTTCAAGTCCTCTGTTTCCTTATTGATCAGTCTGGATGTTCCATCCATTATTGAAAAGGAAATATTAAAGTCTCCTACCATAATTGTACTGTTGTCTATTGAAAGAAAATGGTTTAGGCCGGGTGCGGTGACTCACACCTGTAATCCTAGCATTCTAGGAGGCCAAGGCGGGAGGATTGCTTGAACTCAGGAGTTCGAGACCAGCCTGAGCCAGAGCAGACACTGTCTCTACTAAAAATAGAAAAATTACCCATGCGTCACGTCACAGTGCGTGCCTATAGTCCCAGCTACTCAGGAGGCTGAGGCAAGAGGATCACTTGAGCCCAGGAATTTAAGGTTGCTGTAAGCTACAATGATGCCACTGCACTCTACCTAGGGCAACAGAGTAAGACTCTGTCTCAAAAAAAAAAAAAAAAAAGAAAGAAAGAGAATGTTTAATATCGCCATTTTGTTTTTTTCTGTTTTGTGTTTTCTTTTAGTCTTTAGTTCTTTTCTCTGTCCTCCTTTGTGTTTTGTTGATTTTTTTGCATTCATATGCTTTGATTCCTTTCTCTTTTTCTTTTGTGTAACTTCTGCAGGCTTTTTTTTTTTTTTTTTTTTTTTGGTAGTTACTTTGGAGCTTATATGACATAGCTTATAGTTGTAACAGTCTATTTTAAGGTGATAAGTTCAACCACATACAAAAATTGTACATTTAACTCTTCCCCCAACCCACTTTGTTATTGTTGTCATGATTTACATCTATTCATATTGAGTATCTTTTAATATGTTTTTAAATTAGGGTTATTTTTAATACTTTAGTATTTTAACTTTTATACTACAATTAAAAGTGATTTGCCACCCATCCTTACAGAAATATAGTATTATGTATTTGTCTATATATATTTATCTTTACCAATGAGTTTCATACTTTCTTATGCTATAGTATTGCTGTTTAGCAGTTTTTTATTTCAACTTGAAGAACTCCCTTTAGCATTTCTGGCAAAGCATGCCTAGTGGTGATGCACTCCTCTTTAGCTTTTGTTTGGGGAAGTCTTTATGTATCCTTAATTTTTTTTTTTTTTTTTTTTTTTTTTTTGAGACAGAGTCTTGCTCTGTTGCCTGGGCTAGAGTGCCGTGGCATCAGTCTAGCTCACAGCAACCTCAAACTCCTGGGCTCGAGCAAGCCTCCTGCCTCAGCCTCCCAAGTAGCTGGGACTACAGGCATGCGCCACCATGCCGAGCTAATTTTTTCTATATATATTTTTAGCTGTCCAGATCATTTCTTTCTATTTTTAGTAGAGACGGGGTCTCGCTTTTGCTCAGGCTGGTCTCGAACTCCTGACCTCAAGCGATCCTCCCGTCTCGGCCTCCCAGAGTGCTAGGATTACAGGCGTGAGCCACCACGCCTGGCCTGTATCCTTAATTTTTGAAGGACAGTTTTTCTCAGTATAGTACTCCTGTTCAGTAGTTATTTTCTTTCAGCACTTGAGTGCATCATCTCCTTGCCTTCTGGTCTGTAAAGTTTCTGGTGAAAAATCCATTCATAGTTTTATGGATCTTCCCTTGTGTGTAGCAAGTCACTTTTCTCTTGCTGCTTTCAAAATTCTTGCTGTCTTTGATTCTGACAATTTGATTATAATGTGTCTCACTTGAATTTCTTTGAGTTCACCTTTTGTGTTGTCCTTTGGGCTTCTTCAATCTGGATGTCTGTTTCCTTCCTCAGATTTGAGAATTTTTCAGCATTGTTTCTTTGAATAAGCTTTCTGGTCCCTTCTCTTTTTCTGCAATTCTTATAATACATAAATTAGTTCACTTGATGGTATCCCATAAGTTCCTTAAGCTTTGTTTACTCTTTTCATTCCTTTTTCTTTTGGTTCCTCTGAATTATTTCCATTCACTTGTCTTCAAGTTTGCTGATCCCTTCTGCTTGATCTAGTCTGCAGCTGAACCAATATAGTGAATTTTTCGGTTTAGTTACTATGTTCTTAGCCCAGTGATTTTTGTTTGGTACTTTTCAGTATTTTCTATTTCTTTGTTGAAGTTCTCATTTTGTTCATCCATTGCTCTTGACTTCAGTGAGCATCCTTATGATAGTTATTTTGAATTCTCTGTCAGAGAAATAATTCCATCCGAGTCACATAAATAAACTTTATATTTTAGAGCAGTATTAGGTTCACAGCAAAATCGAGTGAAAGGTATGGAGAGTTCCCATATATCCTATGCTTCCCACATGTACAACCTCCCCTATGATCAGCATCCCACACCAGAGGGGTACATTTGTTATAATTGATGGACATACACTGATACATCATTATCACTCAAAGCCCACAGATTACATTAGAGTTCCCTCTTGGTGTTGTATATTCTATGGGTTTTGACAAGTGTATAACTACATGTATCCACCATTATTGTATCATACAGAATAGTCTTATTGCCCTAATATCCTCAGTGCTCCACTTATTCATCCCTTCCTCCTTCTCCCCAACCCCTGTTCTTTGTTTGTTTGTTTGTTTTAAGAGATGGGGTCCTGCTATGTTGTCCAGGCTGGAATGCAGTGTCTATTCGTAGGCATAATCATGGCACATTATAGCCTCAAACTTCTAGCCTCAAGCAATTCTTCTGAATAGCTGGTATTACAGGCATGTACTGCTGTGGCCAGATAACCACTGTTCTCTTTACTGTCTCCATAGTTTTGTTCTTTCCAGAATGTTATTTTGTTGGAATCATACAATATATGTAGCCTTTGCTGAGTGGCTTCTTCTCTTAGTAATATGCAATTCAAGTTCCTCCATTTCTTTTTTTTTAACCACCAAAATGGTTTAATTATTCTCACTGACAAAAAGTACAACAATGCAATTGTACCATTATTTTGTTTGGTTTCTTAAATGTTACTTAAGTATGCGTTAAAAATATGTTTACATTTAAGGAATATGATACCCTGAAGAAGTCCTCTGTAGACATAATCCCTTCTCAATATATTTTTCCTGCTTTGTTTCATACATATATAACTTAATCTACAAAGTCATAAATAAAAGTCAACATTTATGGCCTGGAATTATGTGGAGCTTAACACAAATATTGTCTTCGTGATTTTATAAATAACATGTTTATTATCAATCAAATGGCTTATTACAAGTTCTTATTGTCTCCTAACCTGTTCTGCCAATAATAGACCATGCAGTGCACTTGGTAATAATGCCATGCACTGAAAAAGTCAAAATGGTCAAAAGCCTAGATTTTTTAAAAGAATAGCAGAGAACATTGCTATTTAAATATTACTAAGTCTTAGTAAAACCATTTCCTCGTGTCTGAAAAACAAGTGCTACTAAAGAGTGTTTGTACCATCATTTAAATGGTGTCTAACAAAATCTAAAATTTAAGAATCAATAAAATCAGATTAAATTCTTATCAGTCTTGTCAAAATAATTCTACTGAGATTCTGTTATAGGAACAGAATCGGTATTATCCCAAATTTTCTAAAATTTATTTTTGAATCATCACTTTGATGAGTTAAAGCTTTAAGGGTAAAAATAATGACACACAAAATGATTTGAAAAAGCCATACTTATAATTCCTGATATAGAACATTAGATTATTTAGTTGCTAATGACTGGAAATCCTTATTTCTTCAAAAAATATTAAGTATCTGTTGAAACACACCGCCTATCTAGTGATAAATAACCACCCAAGATTCATTAGATGAGCACTCAAATTAGTTTTATATAATAAAAGTAGACAGGAATTGTGCATGTTGGCCATGCTTCATTTTACACATTATTTTTTAGGCCTTCATGTATAGGGTATAAAACTTTGAAAAAACTTCTCTATTAGCATTTTCATTAGATTTAAATGATTCAAACTACCAGTAATGCTAGGCTAAGCACTGTCCTTTCCTTTAAAATCTAAGTTTCTAAAAATTTTATTTTTCAATCAATACAAAAGTGATCTGGTTCACACTATGAACTGCCCAACAAATTGTGTAAAAAACTAAATATTCTTTGTTAAATAGCTTACAAGAAATGTTTTCCATGCTCTCATTTTTAAAAAACAAGATTCTTATATACATAATGAATGTAAATCCAAACTCACAAACACAATTGCAAAAAAGCAGAAACAACCCAAGTGCCCATCAATACATGAGTGGATTAATAAAATGTGGTACATGTATACCATGGAGTACTACTCAGCCATAAAAAATGGTGAACTAATACCTCTTATATTAACCTGGATGGAGCTGGAGACCATTATTCTAAATGAAGTATTACAAGAATGGAAAAACAAACACCACATGTACTCACCATGAAATTGGAACTAATCGAACACTTATGTGCACATATGGAAATAACATTCTCGGAAATCAAGCAGGTGGAAGGGGAAGAAGGGGATGGGTAAATTCACATCTAAGGGGTACAATGCACACTATCTGGGGGATAGGCACACTTATAACTCTGACTGAAATGGTACAAAAGCAATTTATGTAACCAAAATGTTTGTACCTCTGTAATAATATTCTGAAAATAATAAAATAAATAATTTTTTAAAAATTATAATAAACCCAAATGGTAGCTGAAATCCTGTCAACCTCCAGCCCAATATGACATAAATCCACAGTTTTTATGCATAAATAATTCAAAATTAATGTTTATAATGGAAATGTCAACAAGTCACAGCTACTCCACATAACTACTGAGGGGTTCCATTCCACTGTACTTCAGTCAAGCACAGCAGATGTGCACATCTGATAGACAGCTTAAAAAATTAAAGCTATCAGAGCTATAAATAAGGGATGCATAAATATGAACATAGCAATGCCAAAGCATTAGAGCCCTTAAAGGAAAGTGAGTACGATGTGATGTAAGCTACTCTCTGTAGTAAGCCACTTTCCACTGAGTTATAAAGCTATGGTTTTATAATTCTTTGAAAAAAAATTTTCTACACTGCTGTATGCAGTAATTTCATTGTACATCCTTGACTCCAACGCAATCTTCAAACCCTCTTGCAGAGCTTGGCATATCTCATCAGAATTTCTCCAGAAAGTCAGCTCTACTACTTGCCATGCTGAGGCCGAAGAAGGCAGAAGAAGCCTCCATGTCTTTCCATGGCTCGAGAGCTAACTTCTTTTTAGCTCTGAATAATATTCCATCGTCTAAGTGTACCACAGTTTATCCATTCACCTACTGAAGGGCATTTCTGTTGTTTCTAAGTTTTGGCTATTACAAATAAAGCTGCAATAAATATCCATGTGCAGGTTTTTATGTGGATGTAAGTTTCTAACTCATTTGAATAAATACCGAGGAGTACAATTGCTGAATCATACGGTAAGTGTATGTTTAGTTTTGTAAGGACTTGCTAAACTGTCTTCCAAAGTGGCTACACCATTTTGCATTCCCACCTGCGATGAGTTTCTCTTGCTCTACATCCTCACAAGTATTTGGTATTGTCAGTACTGTACTTTGGATTTTGGCCTTTCTAGTAGGTGTATAGTGAGTTGTTATTTCAATTTGCAGTTCCCTCGTGACAAATGATGTTGAGTATCTTTTCATATGGTAACTTCCCCTCTGCATAGCTTCTTTGGTAAGGTGTCTATTCAGCTCTTTTGCCCATTTTTTAATTGGGTTTTTCATTTTCTTACTGTTGAGTTTTAATAGCTCTTTGCATATTTTGGATACAATCAGATATACCTTGTACAAATATTTTTTCCCAGTCTGTGACGTCACTTTTCATTCTCAACATTGTCTTTTGCAGAACAGAAGGACAGGGGCCAATTTTCAGGGACTCCCAATGGCAAGATTTGGGACAGTTTGAGAATCAAAGAGAATAACAACTGCATCAAATAGTTAAAAATACATGAAGGCCTAAAAAATAATGTGTAAAATGAAGCATAGCCAACATGCACAGAACAGAACAGAAGTTTTTAACTTTAATGAAGTACAATTTATCGATTATTTTCTTCATGGATCACACTTTTGGTATCATTAAACTTATTTTTTACTATCTAAACAGCATGTGATTCCTAGTTTTTTCACTAAAAAGGACTAGAAGCAAGATAACTCAATAGCAATGAATAACCCTCATGCCTAGATTATGGTTTCTAAATATGATTTTTCTTATAAACAGAAACTGAGGCTCTTTGGATACATAATTGATTTCAAGGTCTGGTCAGGAAATGTACAAAATGAGCCTGGAACATCATATCATGCCAGAAAGCAGGAAGCTGTCAGACAGTTTGAGAATCAAAGAGAATAACAACTGCATCAAATAGTTAAAAATACATGAGTTTTATAATGGTACTAAAAACGAAGCCCCAAATAAGCAGAACCTCATTGGTCACCTTTAGAAGCTGGCAGGTCATCAACTCATTATTCTGAATACTGATGAGTAAAGAGAAGGAATTAAACACTTTTCTCTCCTTTCCTGTATTTCAGAAACTTTAGAGTCATATTAATAAATACAATGTGTATACTTTTTTATAGACCCATATTTGAATAAACTAACTGTAAAAGAACATTTTTGAGACAACTGGAAACCAAAAATTGGGTTTCAGATGGATACTGAGGAATTATTATAATTTTTGTTAGGTGTAATAACAACAAGGTGTTTTTGTGTTAAAGGTCTTATCTGTGAGAGATATATGTTTAAATATTTATGGCTGTCTTAGTTTTCCGCTGCTATAATAGAATACTACCAACTGGTTAATTTATAAAGAAATTTAATTTGCTCACGGTTCTGATGGCTGGGAAGTCCAAGAATATGACACTGACATTTGGTCAGCCTCTGCTGATGGCCTTCTTGCTGTGTCATCCTAAGGCAGAGAGGCAAGGGAGTGCGTGAAACACAGAGAATCCACTACCAAAAGCCCATTTTTTAAATTTTTTAATTAAAATGCTTTAATTAAAAAGTCTGTTTTAAATAGACATTAAACCCACTCATGAGGGCAAAACCTTCATGCTCTAATCACCTCTTAAAGGCCCCACCTCTCAATACTAGGACAATGGCAATTAAATTTCAACATGCATTTTGGAGGAGACATTCAAACTATAGCAGTTGGTAAAATAATATGATGCTGGAATTTGCTTCAAATTATTCCAGTGAGGGTGGGGGGAAAGATAAAGGAAGAATAAATGAAATAAGATCAGCAAAATGATAATTTTTGAAGGTACATTATAGTTAAATGGAGGTTCATTATACTACTCTTTTGTGTATTTGGGCTTTCCTATATTAAACATTTAAAATATTGCTGCATAGTTTGTTGAATTAATAAACATATAATTTGATGTAGATAATTCCTACTATTTTATTATTAGAAATAACATTTAAGTTGCATCCTTAGGCACACACCAGTTTTGCACTGGTAGAGTATATGCACAGGATAAATTTCTGGAAGTGGGATTTCTGAGTGACAGGTTATGCTCATTGTAAATGAATTTTACTGCCAGGTTTATCATGGCAGAGGAGGTCTTGAGAGTTTCCATTTCCCCATCCCTTTGCCAGCACTGGGTATTATTAAGACAACTTCAAACGGTGCCCAGGAGTCAATTTGAGGTTATTTCAAAACTTCTAATTCTGTATGGTGCTTATA
This sequence comes from Eulemur rufifrons, assembly GCF_041146395.1. Taxonomy (NCBI): domain Eukaryota; kingdom Metazoa; phylum Chordata; class Mammalia; order Primates; family Lemuridae; genus Eulemur; species Eulemur rufifrons. Next base: position 207,829,774 of record NC_090989.1, read on the forward strand.
TGGGATTTAAAATTGATGTCTCCATGCCCTCTTTCATTTGGGAGTCATCAATTTCAGAGATTAAATAAAGAGAATGGTGTGTTTAGATTGAAGACCCTTTGCCAGGGGGATTTCAGTGCCAAAGCTTCTGGCCTGTAAACTGGGAGCTTTTTGATTTTTGGGGAATAAATATATGACCAGAAGAGATTAACAGGCTGATGGATGGCACTGAAAACAGGCAGTTTGCTGGATGTGACCGAATTTATTATAAGCAGTGTTTTGGTAACCAGAAATTGATTGAAATTGATTTTAATTGATGCAAATTAAAAACCAGCTGCTGTTATTCTGACAGTTCTAACTAATTACTGATATCAATGGATGAAAAATTCCCTTTGACATTATTGCACTCAGGGATATATTTCATGTGAAATAAGAATCACAGTTTAAAGTTTACATTGTAAATGAAATTTAGAATTTCATTTTCAAATATAAAGGGCCATATTTAGTCATTGTTACCTCAGCAGAACAATGAACTCAAGTATCATTAAAAAGTTTTGTAGGAGGAATAGTAGCAATGCAGAAATGAGAAAGTATTGTCTAGGGAACATCAACACATAACTGAATAAGAGACTCTGAGACACAGAATGCCTGTGGCAGTTATCAATTTATTGCTTCTCAGCTCCAAATCAACTCTTCCATATATGCTCTGCGATAATGGACAGATTTCCTTTAAGCATCTCACCTTTACAGTGAGCAATATATTAAGCATTTTCAGTAGATGGTACTGGCTGGACATTGCAGGAGGAAGGGGCTCAAATAGCTGCTGCTTTTTGGGATCAATGGTGTAAGTGTGGGAACACAGGGTGCAGCTTGCCTCCGGCATGATCCCAGGATGCACATTTCCTCAGCAACATTGCAGTCATGGGCTGGGCCAGCAATAACCTCCCAGCACCTTGCTTGATATGAAAAATTGGACCTGAAAGCCCTCCTGCCTCCACCAGCAGCCCGATTCCTCACCTGTACCCTGGAGGGCTGCGCATGGCTCACCTACGCCCATCAGCACTCCCTCTGCAAAACTGTGCCAGTCAGTGCCGGTCACCTGTGCCCCCCTGGTACTCTGGCATGTTGCTTCCTGACCTTCCATTGACTGCAGACCAGATCCAGCCTGGGTAAGCCACTTCTTAGCTATCCAGTAGGCTGACCTATACCTGACTCCAGTGAGGTCTGAAACCCAGATTTGTAGGGACCCCTTCCAAGTTTGCCTTCTTGGGGTACTTGTCCTTAGCCATAGTTTCCTTATAATTTCTGGTCACACTAGAGTTTGTTTGTTTCTTAAGAGACAGGGTCTCACTCTATCGCTCAGGCTGGAGTGCAGTGGTGAGATCACAGCTCACTGCAGCCTCAGGCTCCTGGACTCAAGTGATCCTCCTGTCCCAGCCTCCCAAGTACCTGGGACTGCAGGCACAAGCCACCAGGACCAGCTAATTTTTTATTTTTGTAGAGACAAGGTCTTGTTCTGTTGTCCAGGCTGACCTTGAACTCCTGGACTTAAGTGATCCTCCTGCCTTGACCTCCGAAAGTCCTGGGATTACAGGCGTGAGGCACTGCACCTAGCCAGAGGTTTTTTGTTTGTTTGTTTGTTTTTGTTTTTTAAGAGATAGGGTCTTGCTATGTAGTCTGGGCTGAAGTGCCGTGGCTATTCACAGGTGCTGTCATTGCACACTATGGCCTTCAACTCCTGGGCCCAAGTGATCCTCCTGTCTCAGCCTCCCAAGTAGCTGGGACTACAAGCATTCGCCACCATGCTTGGCTGATGAGCGTTTAACAATGTGCTGAAGAATGATCTTTCATCTAGAAGAAACAGCAAATATTATTTATACAAATAAAGGATTTCATTAGAGAAATCATAAGAAGTGTACACTAGATGGCACTGTTTGTTTGCATATGTTATAAACAGGGCCTTTGAGAATCTGCACTTATTTTCAGTAGGAGGAGAAAATCCAAAAGCAGATTCGTGAGGAGACCTAATTCTCTAGTTCTGTTAATCATTCCCATTTTGGAAAACATACGATATTATCAAACGTCTTCACTCGGACCTGGTAGCAAAAGGGTCAAGAGTGCCTCACAGACGTCATTGTTCCTGCACAACTTGATGCCAACACTGTGCCTGAGTCACTCCAGGCCAGATTTTAGTAATAAGCCTTCCCTAGTGATACACTTGCTCACCTCTTGGAAACCGTATTTGCTCAGAACGGTGTGGCTCGTCATGGTGAACCACGTGTGGTCCTTTTCGCCCACTGTGGAAAAGCTGCTGGAGAGGCTGTTCAGGGCTGACCCCCACCCCACCCGGGAAAGATGTGATCCTTGGACAAGAAATACTCCTGAGAAGGGAGGTGGGAAGGTAGGAATTGCAAGTGCTGGGCCTCAGAAACAGCCTGTGAGAGCTGGCACCTGCCCAGTTATATATGCTCTGACAAGAATCTTCCAGACTATCCCAGGAACTATTCTGGGACTTTAGAGACCACAGTAGAGCAGTGAGGCCTTGCTGGGCATGGCAGAGGCTTGCGGGAGCATGGCTGCTCCCTAAAGATTGTTCATACTACTGAGAGTGAGCTGGGGTCTTCTAGTCTTGGGAGACCTTCTTCCTAGCAGTAGGCCACGAAGGCATGCCATCAACGTCTCTTTGCCTCCTTTTCTTGGGGCTGGACGTGAGCGTCAGAGGTGTTTGGCAGGAAGTTCCCGGGTGGCGGGGCTAAAATATGGTCCTTTCCATGCGCACACCCCAGCACTAGGACCAGAGGCCTCCTTGTGGTAAAGTGTGAGCTGAAGGCAACAGAACTGATATGTAAATCAGATTAACTGGGTTGTCACAGTCTTGACATTTATTTTCGTTTTCTCACAGATTTTAGTAAAGCGCATGTTGTAGGTCCCAGCTCAGTTTCAGCTATGTCACTGGGTTCAGTGGGAAACCAGAGATCTTCCCGTGCATGAGTGGAGAAACAGCACCTTTTGTGGTCAGCATGACGGTGGTGCAGTATTTTTTTTTTTTTTCCTAGTTAAAGAAAGTATTCCCTTATTGGGCTATACAAGATTAGAAGTTTGTACAAGTAAGTAAACAGAGATCTAGATGGAGATAAATCCCAAAGTGACACCTGGGTTATTTGAATGAACTTCTGATGCCTCCTCCCATCCCCACGTACACTGAAGCACCATCACCTGAGAGTGACTGTTCCTTACTCCCCGGAACAAGCCCAGCTAATTCCTCCTGAAGGCTGGAGCTTCCCTGGCCCACGCCAGTGTGTGCCGTGTGGCACGCAGGGCCATCCAGCTGTGTCCATCTGTGCTGAGGGGCAGTGTCTGAGGGAGCAGGTTTGGGGATCTTCAAGAGGTCTAACTGGAGCCCCCTAGAGAGTCCTAGGCCTCATTTCAGTTTGGTGAAACTTTGGTCAGTTCTGTACCTCCACAAAGATGGTATATTAATATTGGATTCCTGCTTCGACAAATTATCACAAACTTAGTGGCTTAAAATAAAACAAATTTATTCTTAGAGTTCTGGAGGTCAGAAGTCTGAAATCAGTTTCATCTGGGCTAAAGTCAGGTGTTGGCAGGGCTGGTTCCCTGCAGGCTCTGAGGGGATAATCGGTTTCCTTGCCTTCTTCAGCTTCTAGGGGCCACCTTCGGTCCTTGGCTTGAGACCCCATCCTCACATCACTGCAACCTCTCGCTTCCATCGCTGTCACATCTCCTGCTAGTCACTGTGATCTCCTGCCTTCCCCTGTAAGGACCTCTGTGATCACATCCGGCCCACCTGGATGACCGGGGATACTCTCCCCATCTCAAATCCATCCCAACTACAAGGTCCCTTTTATAAGGTAACAGTCACATGTTTGGAGGATTAGGATGTACACAGAGGTGACCACATGCTTCTCTCTGCAGGGAGCTTGTGAGACGGGCCAGTCTGGCCATCCCCAGCCCACACTTAGCTTTTGCCTTTCCCAGTCTTCTTTGCGATCAACTCATATCTTGGTGTCAATTAAGGAAAATTCCAATGATGTGGGGCAAAAAGGAGAATTTGCTCCAGAATTATGTGCCCCAGAATGCTGCCCCAGCCAGAAGGATCTGGCCCACCTCAGACTCACCTCTCTGCCCCCTTCTCCTGTCCTGTCCAGCTGCCTTCTCATCTTGGCCATGTAAGAAATCACACAGTTCCTTGGTACTTCTCACACAAAAATATTGAAATGAAACTTAAGTGAACAAATATAATTTAAGCAAAATAAAAGAATGAAATTTACCAGAAGTTAGAATAATAATTAAATTTGAATAATTGAGAGAGTATTTACGTAACTATGAAAGGACCCTTGCATACCTTTTAATGATTGAGTGCTTAGTGACACAGAAGTGTTGAATAAATGAACACACTCGTAGGAGCCCCTCGCCCCTTGGCAGGAAATTGGTTTTTGCCCAGAGTCAGCGAAACTGGACGTGCTTCTTGTGGCCAGAGATCAACAGGTCCTGCACACGATCTGTTGATGATCGATAGGTCCGCACACGGCCTGATGATCATATAACCTGTTCCCTATGACTGATAGCCAAAGGCCTGTGGTCTTGCAAACAAACCAAGGCGTCTCATTGTCTGCATACAGTGATGAGGTCAGGAGGTTGAGATACAAACATTCACCTCCCTTAGGCAATCACTCTTAACGAATGGAACAGGTTACATCAAGGCATCAAAGAAAGTCACGCACCAGAAAGTAGCTGCGGACTGAGAGTAGACTGGCACATTACAGTGCTGCAGCCTTGAACCATCTTCGCGTATTTTTTGTGTGTCTGTTTGTTTCTTTATGTTTATGTGTTCATCCCCCGTTCTGTAATCGGGCCGTGACAACACTAATAAAGACAATCCTGAGAGCTTGTGCAAATGTATGTGGACAGGGACGAATATCAGCAAAGCTGAGTGAATGAATGAATCAGTGCAGCCTGAATGAATGACCATATGAATCCCAGGATACACTGCTCTTTAGGCACTTTCTCTCCCCTTTTCTCCATTTTAGAATCCCACGATCAAGGCTTTGGCAGGATGTCTCCCCCCCCCCCCCCTTTTTTTGCCTTTCCTGCTCTTTAATCAAATTATACTTATATCCAATTCAGTGACATTTATTTTTTCATTCACTAACAACTGACTGATTCCACATCTCTGGTGCATAACATAGAGGGCTTCACCCTAGAGGCTGGAAGACCCCCTTCTCCTTTTCCATTACAAGAAAGTACCAAATATATTCCCCGTGTTCCACCCTAAACTCCTGTGGGTATAAATGGAAGTGGTGAGTGGGCAGTGAGACTCCTCTGGAGAAGTGGCCGCTGCCACAGAATAGAGCAGCCTCTTACCCACTGAGGTGGACTGAATGTTTATGTTCCCCCCAAATTCTTATGTTGAAACCTAATTACCAAGGTGATGGTATTAGTGGGACCTTTGGGAAGTGATTGGGTCATGAGGGCTGAGCCTTCATCAAAGGTATTAGTATATTATAAAAGAGGCCCTGGAGAGCTACCTCACCCCTTCCGTCACATGAGGACACAGCTAGAAGGTGCCACCTATGAACCAGAAGGCAAGCCCTCACCAAACACCGAATCTGCTAATCCTTGATACTGTACATCGCAGCCTCCAGAACTGAGACATAAATTTCTGTTGTTTATATAGAAATAAATAAATAAATGGACACCCCCCCCCCCCCCCGCCACACACACACCCAGTATATGGAATTTTCTTATAGCAGCCCAAATGGTCTAAGACACCCACCAAAATTGTGATGTTCTTTTCTCTGCCTCACCAACCTCCTCCTTCCTAAAAAAAGGATCTGGGAGCCCAGGAAGAGTCTAGCACTTTTCACTCTGATGCATTGCCTAGGAGCTGCAATCTTAAGGTCTTACCTCCCCCTCCTCCTCCTGCAGCATATTCGTACCCACTCCTGCCCAACATAACCAGTTCCCTCCAGCAGCAACCCTTCTTGCTTCTGTGTCACCAGCTCCAAGCGAGGGCTTTTTAGGGCTGAGTTACTTAGTCGTGAGGAGATCCTGACTCTGAGACACCATTTCTCCCCAGTTCAATAAAATTTCAAATGCAGAAGCAAATATGCATATTTTTCATTTGTAGAAAATATTTAAAGAATAAAAACATAGAGGGCCAGTGAAAACAGTGTCATGATAATACATGTGAGGGGTGAGGAGGGTACACAGAAGCTCACTGAAATTTTCGCTACACAACAGTGGCAGGGGTTTCACCACTAGGTGGGATTCTCAGGGAAACATTTCATTCCTGAGCCTCTAAGAGTCCTGGCGTGGGTTCAGTGAAGGCAGGAGATGGCAGTGGAGATGGGCCCCTGGGCTCCTGGGAGACACCACTGTCTGTGGCCCGATGTGAGGGTGATCTAAAAAGACCAAAAGGCCACTCCTGATGCCGTCTTTCCAGATGTCAGACTCATCCCTTCCTTGGGAATAGAGATTCCTCTCCTTTCTTTGACCCCTGTCACGCACTACCCCAAGCTCCCCCGCACTGGCTTCCCGTTTACTCAAGGCTAAGTGACAGGATGTGTTAGGCTACTCTTAATATCCAGATGTCATAATTCTGTCTATTTCTACAAAACCCATTGCTGGGACTTTGATAGACTTGCATTAAACTTGTATATCAATTTGGGGACCATTCACATCTTTATTCTGCTGAGTCTTATAATCCATAAATATGGTTAAGCCTCTTCCTTTATTTAGCTAATCTTTGATATCTTTTCTCAGCACTTTGTAGTTTTCAGCATACAAGTCCTATACATCTTTTGCTAAATTTACTCCAAAGTACTTCATTTTTTTTTGAAATTATAAATTGTATTTTATTTTTAATTTCTGTTATGTGTTGTTAGTATATAGAAAAGTTCCAGTAGTCTTCCTGTAGATTCCTTGGGATTTTCTATGTTGTTTCTTTGTCAATCAGAGAAAATACAAACCTTCATGACATTCTAAAAAAGGTTAATGCACTTCATGAGCAGGGAACTTCTGGTAGATTTGACTGGTGGGATTTTAAACTCTATGTGTTTAAAATGGCCATGGTTCTCTTGGTTAACACCTCTTTTAGGACCCCTAATGGCTCTGCTTTTCCTACTCATTTTCGGACCATGCATTGTCCACTGTCTGTTAACATTCATACAAAACGGAGAATTCAAGCTCTAGCTATTTCTCTCTAGTGAAACTTCCATCCTGCCTCTACTCTCACTTTTAAGACCATGAGTTTTCAACCCCTCACACTTAATGGACTCTCAGGTAGGGACAGCACCACAACCCTAAGTCAGCAGGAAGCAGTTACAGAAGAACAGATCTTTGTCCAAGTACCCCAGTTTCTGAGTTCATTAATAAGAATATTCTAACCAAAGACAGGGGAGGGGGGATGAAATGATGGCCTTGCTAATAACCTCAGGGATCTTAACTCACTGTCTTTTAGATTAATCACATGAGTCTTAACCACCCTCGGAGATTGTTTTTAACAGCATTCAAAAGGAGCCGAGCAGACAGAAAGGAAGTGTAAATCCTCCTCTTTTACACTAGTCAGACCAGTTCAGCCAGGCTACTGATAAGCCAGTCTCCAGGAGAAGAAAAAAAGAGAAGAAAAAACACCCTAACATCTCACAGCTTTCTCCTGATAATCAGTCTACAGCAATAAGTTTTTCTTTACCCCTTTACAACGCCCCCCAGTAAAAAGTCCAAGCTGCTTGGCTCGGCGCCAGCACTCTGCAGGAAATTAGCTACGCTCCCAGCAAAGATTGGGTCCCGTTGGTGGGGGTTGGCAGGAGTTGTCATAAGGGATAAGGAAAGTAATAGAAAATAGAAAATAATAGAATATAGAAATAAAAGAATGCACAGAGATGAAAGTACAGTTTTATAAAGTAGAGATTTTATAAAAGTTGGGGGAATCGGGAGACACCCCCCCCAGCATTTCCGTGAGCTGTGAGGCCCCAATGAAGTTTCATATCAGTATTTATTGGTCCAGTGACTGGTTGCCAGGGGTAACAGATTTACATAATAACCGGTAGTTCATTTTAGGTTAAAAGTCTCCCAAAAAGTTTCTAGAGATCCCTTAATTAACTCTATCTATGTGAGCAAATGGTTACAAAATCTTTCTAAGACAACTTCTAAGTCCTAAGATAAAACTGTCACTTAGCATAAAGGCTAAACAGAAATATGGTGGCTCTATATTTCTTTATCTAGATTTTGTTGATTGAGACAGGTAGTCAGGAGTGAAGTAGGAACTGTCGCTTAGGCTAATTGCTTTTTTTTTTTTTTAATTTCAGCTTATGATGGGGGTACAAAAGTTCAGGTTACATATGTTGCCCATGTACCGCCCATCCCTCCCAAGGCAGAGCTCCAAGCGTACCCATTCCCCAGACAGTGCGCATCGCACTCATCATGTAGTTATACCCCCATCCTCTCTCCCCCAATCCCCATCTCCCCGGGTCAGCACCTTCAAGCGTGACCATTCCCCAGACAGTGCGCAACGCACTGATCATGTAGGCATACACCCATCCCCTCCCCCCACCCCCCACCAGTCTGATATCCAATTGGTATCATTCCCTTTTAGCCGCAGGTGTCTGTCTCTGGCAGGCGGGCACTGTTTGATCAGTTCTTACCTTGTGGCCTCCTGCCAAGCTTTGTGTACAGAGACAGGTGAAAGCTGACAGGTCTGAGACACAGCCTGGCCGTGGAAAGCTGCTACTGATCAGTGAGATGCCTTCCTGAGGTGAGTCAGCTTTTGATACGTGATTCCTTCAGGGCAAAGCCCTGCAAAACTCCTGAAATCTTACATGTCTCTATGGGGCAACATTTCTATAGCGCAACACTATCCTTTGTAGAATAATGAAAACAATGTTTTCCAGCAAAAACTGGAATAGGTAATATAAATCTAAGGATGCTAAAACACACATACACGTGTGTATATGAACACACATATATGTGTAACTGAAGTTCAATGTTAGGCACGGAGCATGCAGTCATATTTTTCTACCTTCTCTTTTACACATCTTTGAAACAGGTAATGTTTAGGGACAGTTTTTATTATTTTGAATAATTCAAAAGTAATTTTGAAACAGGGAAAATGCATGTGGTTATTTATCACTACTCTATTTTGCATATGATTATTAATAACCAACTGGTTGTCTAGACTTTTCGGCATATTAGATGTTCAAGTGGGTGAGGGGTAGTTGCTTATTTTTTTTGAAGAGCAGATTTACCATAATAGAGGTAGCTCTTGCAAGTTGCATATGTAAATTATTTTAAACACATATCTTTTTTGGTAATAAATTTTAAATAAATTTGTGTCATGTTAGAAAGAATATTTTGAAGTAAAGTTGCTTTTTAATTTGTATTCTGTGAACACCTAAATATTACTTTCAAGAATTTCAAAAGTTACAAGGATATTCATATTTGACTTATAAGTGACTTAGATTTAATAATATAGAAGTTTCTTTGCACCATTAAATTAAACATTTTAATACTATTTTACTTTTATAGATTTTCCTCAAAACATTATATTGGCTATTTGAAAGAGTTAAGGTTTACACTAGTGCAACAAAAATACACAAGTATTTTTTGGGGCACAGGGCAAATCTCTGAGATCTCCATCTTGTGCTCCAAAGAATGGATATGAGGTCTCTGTGTCATGCCTCCTGGTGTGGGTCTTTCTCAGAGCTCTCTGTAGAAGGTCTCTCACTGTGGGTCTTTGATAGAGGTATCTGTGGGATCTCTCAGTGTGGGTCTCTATCACATGTTGCTGTGGAGGTCTTTGGGGTGTGTCTCTGTCAGAGAGCTCTGTGGAAGATCTCAGGGTAGATCTCTGTCAGAGGTTTCTCTGGGGATTTCTCAGTGTGGCTCTCTGATAGAGGTTTCTGTGGGAGACTGTGTCAGAGGTCTCTGTGTAGGTCTCTGTTAGAGCACACTATGGATCTCTCTGTCAGAGGTCTCTGAAGGTGTCTGTTGGAGTCTCTGTCAGAGGTCTCTGTGGGAGTCTTGGTGAGTGTTTTCTAGAGGACTCTGTGGGGAACTCTGTCATAGATCCCTGTGGGGCCTCTGCCAGAATTCTCTGTGGGGATCTCTGTCAGTGGTCTGTGTGGGTGTCTCTGTCAGAGGTCTGTGTCAGAGGTCTCTGGAAGTCTCTATGAGTATCTCTGTCAGAGCTCTCTCTAGGTCTCTTTAAGGGTCTCTATTATGTCACTGTGGGTGTCACTATCAGAGTTCTTTATGGGGGTCTCTGTCAAAGGTCCTGTGGGAGTCTCTGTCAGGTATTTCTGTGGGGGCCTCTCAATGTTGGTCATTTTCAGAGATCTCTGAGGTCTCTGTGTGGGTGTCTGTCAGAGGTCTCTGTAGAAGTCTCTCAGTTGGGGTCTCAGAGGACTCTGTACCTGTCTCTGTCAGAGTTCTCTTTCTCGGCTCTGTCAGTGGGCTCTGCAGGTGTCTTTTTCCAGATATCTCTAGGGGGGTGTCTCTCATTGTGAGCCTCTGTCAGAGGTCTCTGTAGGGGTTTCTGTCAGACTTCTCTGGGGGAATTTTGGTGGGGGAGGTCTCTGCCAGATGTCTCTGTCATTGTCTTTGTAGGGATCTCTCAGTAGGGTCTCTGTCAGAGGTCTTTGTGTGTGTGCATCTGTCAGAGGTCTCTGTGGGGGCTTCTCTGTGGGGGTCTCTCTCTGACATCACTGATCAGCCCCAGTCTTCCCGGGGTCCTGGGCCCCCCTCGCTGCTGGGCCCCCTGGAGCCTGCCCCAACCCTGGCCGAGAAAGGCCCAGCTCCATGAGCAGCCTGGGTGCTGGCCCTGCTCCACCAGATTTCACTCCCCACTGCCAGCAGCCCTGGGGCCACGTGTCTGTAATGGTCACCAGGCTGTGATTCCATAGGTACCAAGAACTGGCTTTTCTGCTGGCCATCCAGTTGTCCTCTCTGGAATTCCAGAGGTGATGGTATAGGCTGGTCACATACGCAGTGGGAAAAGCCACCTTCCTGCAACAGCTTTGTGCCCCCTGGTCCGGCCCCTCACCATGAGGCCGCTGCCCAACCACCTTGGCCTACAGGTGCACCGGGTGGTCACCGCTTAGGGTGTGTTTGCACTCTGCTGCCCTCCTGGCTCCCACCTCTCCGATTCTTCTTTTCCCACACCCCACCCTTGTCCTTTGTGCCACCACCAGATGGCTCCTGTGCATGCAGTCACGCTGGAGGGGAAGGTGGGTAGCCTTGGAGTGTGGATGCAACCCTGGCACCTCCTTCTGTACCCAGTCACACTGGTCCTGTTTTGGCCACAGCTCTCAAAGGGAGGAAGGGATCAGGCCAGGAGGGAAATGCTCCTGTCACCAAGGTGGAGCCCAGAGGGACTGGCAGAGCCCATTTCTTCAGACAGGGAGGGACTGTGAAGGGTCCTCTGATTCCACCTAAGAGCCATGGGGGCCAGATCTCTCTGCTGAACCCAAGGCCAGCACCCCCAGACCCAAAGCTTCCCAGCCCACTTCAGAGCTTGTCAGTCCCCGCATTCCTGGAGCCTGAGGGGAATTTCTTCCGTAAGTTGCACAAAGCTCACCGCAGAGGGAAAGTGGAGAAAGATGGGGTGAGCCAGGTCCCGGGGTGGGGTCTCCATAGGGTTTGCCAGTCCTGCTAGTTTTGAAGGCTCTTTTTAATGACTGGGTTATGAAAACAAGGTGCAGTGAGGGACCCCAAGGTGATGGTGGGTTTGCAAGCCTCTTTCAGCCTGCTCCATGCCCCCCTCTTCTAGAAGCTACACTAAGGGAGAGTGAACTCTCACCCCTTTCCTGTGTCCCAGCACCCCATGGACAGAAGCCACCACCTCTGATGACAAAAACACATCAATTGGGAAGTGATAGAAACCATTAGCATATAGAGGATGAGCTACCATGAGAAAAAACAGGTTTTCTCTGCAAGTATCCAGTTTATTATGGGAGACATAGGTCTTCTGGATCCTGGGGAACAGAAACTGTAGATCATTGGGAGTTTTTGCTGGTCCCCAGTGATCCTGAACTCACGTGCACGTTAACAGTTATGGAGTTTGGTGAGGGGGCAGAGAGAAAACCAGTCAGGGTGAGAGCTGACTTTCCTGTTACCACCTCTCTTGGACCTTCCCAAGGATGTTTCTCCCTGGAAATTGGCAGCCTTGACTATGGAGTTGTCCCCAAATTCACCGATGTCCATGGAGGGAAGGGTGGAGAGTGCAAGTAGTGGGGGTTGAGCCTCGAGATTTATGGGCTCCAGGGACCGGAGGTTTGAACCCCACCTGTACCTCACCCGAAACCGTATAATATGTACTTCTAGCATCTGTTGAGTGCAAGGATCGAGGAAGGAAAGCCCCTGGGAGGTGTTTACACGGCATTTCTGACCCCGCTGGGGTGCCAGGTTTCTGGGTGTTGTGAGGGTGTCAGACTTGGGAACAGCATGGCGGGCAATAAGCCAGGACCGCCGTACGCGCACAGGGACCATGCCCTCGCGGATCTCCGTCAACTTCCACTCCAAGTGAGATTTCAGAGTTTTTTCAAGCTGCTGCTTCTCTGGGCCCCTGGGTAAGTAACTTCCTGCTTTATACCCCTGGGGCCCAATCAAGTCACCATCTGTCTTCTCTTCCTCCTCCAGAACCTTCACTGAGGTATTTCTTGAACCTGTGCATGGCTCTTCTGGGACCCTCTCCAGCTCTTGCCCTAGATCCCTGCTTGGGCCCTTGTCTTCTCTGACACCTGTGGAGCCCGTCCAAGAGAATCTTCCAGAGTGTCTGGACCCCATCTTCTGTTCATCCTCACTGCTTTCACCTGCAGACTCAGGAGGTTGGGAGGGAAGGGAGGCCCTGTGCTTGTCTTCTGCCCCACATGGACCCCTCCCTGGGAATTCACCATGAGGACTGGACAGCTGCTCTGGTTTGTCTTGCATGTTCAAGAAGGGGCGTGGGGTTGTGGTGTCCTGCTCCTCACCCAGTGACTTTAACATATTCCCCAGAGAACCCCAGGGGTAATCTGGGCTCATTTGTTTCAGAAGTGACCCTTCCTTTTCCTTCTCCTTCCTCAGCTTCAATGCTGCTCGCTTCGTGATGAATATTTTCAGGAGCTTCTGGACATCAGGGTTGAGGGAAGTGGGGTCACCAGCCTCCATCTGCCTATATGTGGGGTCTCCCCAGAACCAAGCCTCTGGTGGGTGGTGGAGAAGAGGCTCTTGCTGGGATTTGCTGTGTGGCAAGGTGGGGGAGAACAGGGCCTTGGCAGCTGCCCACCACCGGGAGAGGAACAAAATGGTGCATTCAAAGCCTGAGATGGCCCACACGGGAGGCACCAAACGAGAGTAACCTGGAGGTGAGCTCTCTGGGATGGTGCCTGGGGGAATTCTCTTCAAGTCAGATTGGTCTCCTTGAGGTTGTACTGACAGGGTGGAGGCCACAGGCAGATGGTGCTCGGTCAGGGGAGCCGGGGAAGCCAATGGGGACAAGGTGGCAGGAGAAGCATCTTCCACATGCTTCCCACGTGGCCGGTGGGCTCTGGCAGGCACTGGTTTGCACACCTCCCCAGGGGGGTCTGGACATGAGAGCTGAGGAAAGCTCCGCTTGTCAGGGAGCTTCACCTGGAAGCTACAGGAGACAGGAGGCACAAGCTATAGCAGGGGTGGGTGGCCCATGGGCCAGGCAGGGGTGGGCACCTGTGGACCATGGCCCCTCCTCTGGCCCCTCCTCTGCCCCCATGATGACTTCACAAAGCTCTGCCTCTCCCCAGCCCCAGGGTTGTAGTCACATCCCATCCCCATCCCATGCTCTCCCACTCCCAGGTTGGCTTCAGGCCCTGGGGTGGCATCCCAGACCCTAGTAGGAAGGAGGACAGGGAGAGAACGGGAGAGTCCCTCACCTCTGCAGAAGCAAAGTCAGGTCCCAAGCCACCTTCAGGTCCCTCAGGCAATCTCTGAAAGCTGGAAATTAGGAGCCAGGTTACAGGGCAAGGGAGGGGCCTGGGGACCTTGTAAGTGGCTGAGTCCCTCTGGGGCAGACCATAGGGGTTTAGGCCCTGGAGCACACACAGCAGTGTCCAAGACCCTGTGACCCCAGCAGTGACAGCAAGAAGTGCGGTGGGCAGGGCTTTATCATGTACGCACTGCCCCCACATCCATCTCTCAGGGTCTCACACCCTCCCTGTGGGGGAGAAGACAGGGGTCACCTTGAAGAGGAGCCAGCCTTAGCCAGGTCGAGCAGCCATCCACAGTGGGGCCTGGAGGCCCCACCTCCACATCCAGGTTGTTATGGGTCCCCTGCCCCCTCCACACCCTCCTGGGCAGCACCCCTTCCTGGCCCACCTGGTCCCCTTCCCAGAGTGGGATCTGAGAAGAACCTTGGGTTCTGATTTCCTTCCCAGGAGCGCCCCCACTGGTCCAGGCCACTGCAGCTGACCTCTTCAGAGACTCGTCCGTCAGGGACAGTGAAGCTAAGCCCCCAACATGGGTGGCAGAGCCTTACCTTTCAGAGCACTGCTGTTGTCACTGCTCTTGGGCCTCCCAGTCATCTCCACTGGATGCTGAGAGACAAGAAAGATTGAGGGACTGGGACCAGTCGTCAGTCACCCCCCGACAGGCTGCAGACATTCAGTGCTCATGGAGGACGTGACCTTCTGCATCTGGCTAATGGACCCCTGCCTTCTTTTCTTTCCTTTTACTCATTTTTTAAGTGGAAAAATGCAAAGAGGGATTTTCTATGGGAGAACTATGGGTTTCCTTTGTCACTGTTCTTCTTGTGAACTAAAACTAAATCTTAAGCCCCCCAGCCAACTGAATGGACCCCCTCTTGGCCAAAGGGACCCCAGAAAAACCTTAAAACTGAGTTGGTGGCCACAAGGAGAAGGGAGGTCAGACAGGCTTCATTATGCCCCCTCCCTGTTGGAGTTAGTCATTGTAACAATAAGCTACTAAATCATTACCAGGCCTAAGGCCATGCAAGACAAAGGTCACACCACACCTGCTGGCCCTCAATTTACTCAACAGATCACTTGAGTCAGGTATATATCCCTGGATTGTCTCTGATTAACAGACTTCCTTATCTTAACGTGAAATATTCCAAGGCTTTAGACAAAGCTTCTTATCTCTAACCAATTACAAATCAAAGAATCTTTGAACCCACTTATAACCTGTGAGACCCCACTTTGAGATGTCCTGACTTTTAGGGCCAAACCAATGTATGCCTTCCATGTATTTATTTATGATTTTACATGTCATTCCTGTCTCCATGAATGTATAAAACCAAACTCTAATCTGGCTACCTTGGGCACACGTTCTTAGAACCTCTTGAGGCCATGTGCTCCGGACCGTGGTCACACACATTCAGCTCAGAATAAACCTCTTCAAATTATTTTACAGAGTTTGTGTTCTTTCGCATTAACGCTCTGCTCGAGAAATTCACCGACTCAGACCTACAGGCACCTCTGAGCTGTCAGGATTCTGCTTCCTGAGGAGGCCAGAGGCCGCTCCAGCGCCTGATGGGAGGCTCTCAGGGGCTCAGCACAGCCCCCAGATCACCCCACACAGAGGAAAGGCTGGGCGGAGGCACCAGCCATGGGAAGGCGACTGACGGCTGATGAGACCAGGGCCCAGGGTCGTCCTCCCACACAGATCTCAGCTCTCTCATAATCCCGTCCTCGCCCCTGAGTCCCAGCATTTGATTTTGTCCTGATGGGTTCTGTACCCGCACAGGGGGTCTGAGAGCTTCAGCTAGAAATCTTCTGCCACTCTAACCCTGCCCTGCCCTGCCTGGGCCCAGAAAGATGAGGAGATCCCACCTCAGGAGTCTCTAGTGTATGTGGAAAAGTGGAAATAATAATAAAGAGAAAAGAGAGAATCATTCTCTGTTGGGCCGAGGGTTCCTTACCTTCCTGATGCTTCTTTTCTGCCCAGGCGGTGGTGAGGATGGATCACTCTGGCGGCAGAGTATGAACAGGAGAAAGAGCCCCATTCCACAAATAAAGACCAGGAAGACATTTGATACCCAGGAAGTGCATCTGGTGCCCACCCAAGGGGAAGTAACGCTTTTCAGAGGCGGATTATTCTCCATCTTCTGAATCGCACTGTCGCCCTAAAGCAACTGAGCCCTGGGTGTTGCCTTTGGGCCTTTTGACTAGGGCCCCGGTCTGCATCACAGAGCTGTGGCCCCTCATCACAAAGGGCTCCTGAGGGTGGGGTTGATGATGTGGGGAGGAGGCTGAATCACAGCCCCTCCCCCACCACCCTGCTCTGCAGATCCCTCCACCCCCTGGGCCTTCTGGATCCTCCTTCAGAATCCACCTGCTCAATCTGTCTGAGATAGACCCTAGTCAATGTTCTATTCTTTCCCCCCAAAACCCGGACATTACCTGATTCCTTTTATCTCCTGGAGATATTGGCTTGAGCCCTCCAATTTCATAGGCTTTGAAAGTTTGAAATTCTCCCAGGAATTGTGCTCATTTTCTAGCGATTTTTACTCTGAAAATCTCCTCTCTCCTCATAATTTTCCCACGTGATAGGTTTTCTATTTTCATTGATTCAGAAGTAGAAATGAACTTTAGTTTATACTTAATTTTGTGAAATTTGAATATATTAGTTGTTATTGTTTATATTCACCTTTGCTATCTTTACTCATGGTCTGACACAAAAATTAAAATTAAGTGATTTATTACTTAAAATTCATAAAACTATGTTAATAAACATATAAATAAACTCCCAAATGATTTTTTTTAGTTAGTAACAATTCTCAGTTATAAAAGCTGCGCAAAGACTTATGGAACTTGCTGTAACACACACTCACACACATATTTGACCAACTAATTCATTATTTTCAAATTGCAAGAATTAACCATTTCCTCCTTTTCTTTAAATCTACACTTTGGAATGAAAATGGAGCCCAAATAGCCAAAGCAATCTTGAGCAAAATGAACAAATCTGCAGGTATTGCATTACCAGACTTCAAATTATACGATGAGGCTACAGTAACCAAAGCAGCATGATATTGGTACAAAAATACAGACATAGACCAATGGAAGAGACCAGAGAACCCAGATGTAAAACCATCTACCTACAATGAACTGATGTTTGACAAAGCAGACAACACATACAGTGGGGAATGAAGCCATATTCAATAAATGATGCTGGGAAAATTTCATAGTCACATGCAGGAGAATGAAAAAGGACCTCTATCTCTTGCCACTCCAAAAAATTAATTGAAGATGGATAAAAGACTTAAATGTAAAACATGAAACCATAAAAATTTTTCAAATGCTATCTTGATCCCATTTTTGCTTACTCTGCCCAAAATACAGTCCCCACTCTCCAGAGTTTTGGAACATATGTGCTACACACATAAACCAGGAATGAGTTAGGGTGAGTTGAAGTACTGATCTTTAAAGTGGAGAGTAGTGTGGGGAACTGAAGCCTGGGTTTCAATCTGGTTTTAAGAAGCACTTTCTGCTATCTCAAATGTCTTCTACAAGAATTCTTTTCTTCAGAGTGTGCCCTGACTTTCTCCTCCTGTCCCCAGGAGACCCTTGGAGCTTCAAGTGCATCCTGTATTTTGAGTTTTATAAGAAATTTCTTCCTAACACCATTAGATATCCCTTTGGCAGCAGGAACTCATGATTAGAGATTGCACTTGTTCATTTCTACATAGTAAATTTTTCTTAATACTTGAAATATAGCCTTGAAAATGATATATATTCTCTGTTGGTCATAAGTTTTACAAGCTTTGATGGGAGTGAGACCATTAGAGTTTATTAGGCTAGATTGTCTTATCATGATCGTACATGTTCAAGGGCACAGCTTCTGAAGCTACTGTTGCTTTATCTGTGTACAGTCTCTTTATCCTTCATGATATTGTCACTGGGGAGGACAACAGTCCCCAGTGTGGTCAACTAGATTAACTGGGGAGCATGGAAGTCACAATCAGGACCACTGGGATCATTGGGAAACATAGTGAGTCCTAAGTTCTACTTCATTTGCAGGGGACTGGAGACTGAGACGTGGCTCTCATCTTTACCTACAAAGTCAGGCTTGGGCATGCAAGGAGTTACCTTCCAACAGGACTCCTACTGGGCCACTGGTATGTCAGCAGGTAGATCTGTCAGTGAGGAACAGGAACAGGAGAACAGAGAGAACTGGCAACATTCACCCCACATTTAGATAAAACATGTGTTTTACCTATCCTCTTTCTGGATAAACAGGAGCACTCTGTGCTTCTGGTGGGTTCTCTGTGACTGCAGTCTTTTGTGTGCATGTCTTCATCCATATGCCTGTCCTCCACAGACTTGACTTTGCTGATACAATCTTAACTTCTGTTCATCCAACTGCTCATCCTGTCTGCCTACTGCAGAGTTGGCGAGTGTCCCCAGTGCCAGCCCCTCCACTATTGCTGCTGCAGATGGCATGAGCCTCAAGGCACTTTCCTGACTTCCCACACTTCTCAACACTGCTGTTGTCAGAACAGGTCCCTGGGGGTTTTTGTGGGATGTGACACTTCAGAAGAGCTGTGGATCTCTTTTGTCAGTTCATGTCTTACTACAAGTAAGTGCTATTCCTCATACTGCCTGTGAGACATTTTTTCCTATATTTCATAAGCCCCTGGTCCTTGGGCATCTCTGGAGTCTTGGGAGTCCTCCTGGGCTCTGCTGCAGACTGGAGTCACAATTTTGGTCTCCAACACTATGATCCCCCAAACCCTGATCCATAGAGCAGTACTGGTCAGTGGCCTTTTAGGAACCAGACCACACAGCAAGAGGTGAGTGGCAGGTGAGGGAATGAAGCTTCGTCTGTATTTACAGCTGCATCACTGCCTGAGCTCTGCCTTCCCATCATCTTTGGAAATAGTTTCTTCCAAGAAACCAGTCTCTGTGCCAAAATGGTTGGGGACTGCTGTTCCAACACATTTCCACTGCTGGGAAGCAGAGGAAAGAAGATAAAAACATCCGGAGGAAGAAAGATGGTGGAGTGGTGGTGACGGCCTGGATCTGCGCTCCCGGGAAGGAAGGCATCAATCCGGACCTGCCACAACGCTAGAGGACCGCTCCCACAGAGGAACAGCGGTGTGAATCCACGGAGAATCAGCGTGGGACAAACAGAGCGAGTGAGGTCTGAGGTGAATGAAAATTAGGAACGCGGGACAGACACTAGCCAGCGGAGCGCGGGTCGGATACACTCGCCCCCAGCCGGGGTGGGTGCAGCCTCTCGGGAAAGCGGCTTGCCCTCCGCTCCCAATTGAATAGAGCCCTGACCCAGGCCAGCGCAGAATCACAGAGATACGTGGCGCATTGCAGACAGGAAGCTTTTTTGCGAAATTACCTTAGAACCTGGGGGATCTCAGCTGAGACAGCGCTTGGCGAGGAGGGACGGATCTACACCAGGGCAGAAAAACACAAAAGATTCCCGGACAGCAAATAGCGTGGTACCCCGTGCTGCCTTTTTCTGCAGTTCTCCAGCCGGTCACCCCCGGTGCGCGTCCTTGCTCGCCAGCCCCCGGGCAGTGGCGGTCTCTGCCTGCCGGGGAGCCGGTCCCCTCCAGCCCTGGAGCTCTGCAGGCACCATCTTGAAAGCGAGGGCAAAACCGCTCGGGAGCCATAAAGTGCCGAGCGGCTCTCTCTGCCCGGCGCCCTCCGCTGGTCTCTGAACCAACGCCAGGAGTGCGGGATATGCCGGGGCGCTCGGGGTGAAGGGGCAGAGCTGCGCTAAGGCATTAAAAAAAAAAAAAAAAAAAAAAACGAACAAGAAGAATAGGCACGCGAACTGTATATTTTATTCTTGGTGAATTTTTTCTGGGTTTTGTTTGTTTGTGTTTGTTTTTGTTTTGTTTTGTTTTTCTTTTCTTTTCTTTTTCTTTTCTTTTCCGGCGGCTCACGAGCCGGACATCCTCGGTGGGCACCTTTGCCCTCCGGGCCTCTGGCTGCCACGCCTTTTTGAGCGCGGAGGTTGGATCCCCACCACCCTCTGAGCTGTGCGGGCGCGCAGACGCCATCTTGAAACCCACTGCGAAACCGCCCGGGACCCAGCTGGGCGGGCGTGAAGGGGCGGAGCTGCGCTAAGGCGTAAAAACAAAAACATTTAATGGCCGCTCCGGACCCAGCCAAGCGGAAGTGAAGGGGCGGAGCTGTGCTAAGGCGTAAAAGAAACAAACAAACAAAAAACATTGAGTCGCTGAACTATATACTGCAGATTTGTGTATCTTTCTGCTTTGCGGTGTGGTGAGGTGCTATGTAGTTTGTTTTTGTTCATTTTTGTTGGTGTTTTTGGTGTTTTTGGTTTGGCTTTTTGCGTTTCTTTTCTTTTTTTTTTTTTCTTCTTTTTTTTCTTTTCTCTTTCGTTTTCTCCTCTTTCTTTTCTTTCTTTCCTTTTCTTTTTTCTTTTTTTTTCTTTCTTCTCTCTTTTCGCCTTCTAACTGGGGAGCCATGGTGAGCTTCACAATGGGCCAGGTCCCTGGCTCTGGTACATACCGGATCCTGAGCAGTCATCCCCAGTGCCTGAGATCTGCAGGCGCGCAATCGCCATTTTAGGGCCCACAGCCAAGTCACTGCGGAGCAATAGGGTACCAAGAGGCTCCCTGAACGGCCCTCTCCCCTGGTCCACGGACCTTATATAGGGTCCCCGCCCATGTGTAAACACTGAATACTTCTCCAGAAGCGAGAGTGTGGAACCTGATCCCTGGGGACATTGGGCCAAGGCAGACTTTTGCCCGTGGGAGCTACAGCAACTGGGGCGCTGAGCAAGCGAGGTCACCGTCCTCTCCCCATAGCTAGTATCTTGCCTGCAGATAGAGACAGAAACCTCCCCTATAGAGGAAGAACCAAAGGGAAACAAACAAACAAACAAAGAGAATTTTGGTCTACTATTAGTGTGGACCCCGCCTGCCTTCTGAAAGACCACAACACAGTGTCCTAACTCGCCAAAGCGGTCTTGGATCACTCCAATCCTCTAGGATTGGACCCATCAGAAGCAGTCCCCCAACGGAAACAGAAAAATCTCTAAACAATACACAACAGTCTCCCCCTCTTGCCAAAAGAAGCAACATACCTAGACTGCTTCACAGCCTAAGAATAGAGCACAAAGAGTGCTGTTAACCAGACTAAATCTATAAGTAAAGATCCAATGATAAATCTAGATGGGAAGGGCCCAGCGAAAAAACATGGAGAGCACAAAGAATCAAATGGAAAGCTCATCCCCAAAGAGAAATACCAGCTCCCAACCATTTGAAACAAACCAGACTCAAAACACCAACATGTCACAGGAAGAATTCCAATTTTGGATCATAAACAAGCTGAATAATATACAAGAATCAATGGATAAACAACACAAGGAAAACACACAAAAAAATACAGGATTTGGAGGAAAAATTCATTAAAGAAATTGAAATATTGAAGAAAAACCAAACTGAACTCCCAGAAGTGAAGAATTCACTCAGAGAGCTACAAAACACTGTGGAAAGTCTCAAGAGCAGGGTAGATCAAACAGAGGAAAGAATCTCAGAAATTGAAGATAACTCCTTCCAACTAAATAAGTCAGTCACAGAGATAGATCGAAAAAGTAAGAGAAATGATCTGAATCTTCAAGAAATGTGGGATTATGTGAAGAAACCTAACTTGAGAGTTATTGGCATTCCTGAGGGTGAAGAAGATAATAAGCAAGGGTTGGACAAGCTATTTGAAGACATAATCGAGGAAAATTTTCCAGGCCTTGCCAATACTCTAGACATACAGATTCAAGAAGCTCAAAGGACCCCTGGGAGATTCATAGCAAATAGGAAAACACCACGCCACGTAGTCATCAGGCTGACCAAAATATCCACTAAAGAGTCCCTTCTCCGAGCTGTAAGGAGAAAGAAACAAGTAACTTACAAAGGAAAACCCATCAGAATTACGCCAGATTTCTCAGGTGAAACCTTACAAGCAAGAAGAGGTTGGGGCCCCATTTTCACACTTCTGAAACAGAATAATGCCCAGCCTAGAATCTTGTACCCAGCTAAGCTAAGTTTTCTATACGAAGGAGAAATCAAGACATTCTCAGATAAACAAAGGTTGAGGGAATTCACCAAGACAAGACCAGCCCTCCAAGAAGTACTCAAAAGAGAATTACACACGGATCAGCACAAGAAAGATCCATGAACGTAAAACTACTCAAGAGCCAAAGATCAAATTCCAGATACCACAATGGCCCAGGAGAGAAAACATCACAATGAAGTTCTACCCAACAAGCTGAACAAAAAACTGTCTCACTTATCAGTTTTCTCAATAAATGTGAATGGCTTCAATTCCCCGCTCAAGAGACATAGACTGGCCCAATGGATAAAAAACACAATCCAAGTATCTGCTGTCTTCAAGAAACTCACCTAACCTGCAAAGATGCATTTAGACTGAAAATAAAAGGATGGAAATCGATATTTCAAGCAAATGGTAACCAAAAGAAAGCTGGTGTGGCAATCTTAATTTCCAATAACTTAGCTTTCAAACCAACAAAAATAATAAAAGACAAAGATGGCTACTACATACTGATTAAAGGCACATTTCAACAAGAAGCCATGACTATACTCAATATATATGCACCCAACCTAGGTGCACCTAGATTCATAAAGCAAACCCTACTAGATCTGAACCAAATGATAGATAACAATACTGTAATAGCTGGAGACTTTAACACCCCACTGACAGTACAGGACAGATCCTCTAAACAGAAAATAAACAAAGACATAATGGACCTAAATAGAATGCTAGAACAAATGGGCATGGCTGACATCTATAGGACATTCTACCCAAAGTCCACAGAATATACATTCTTCTCATCAGCTCACGGAACATTCTCTAAGATTGACCATGTCCTAGGACATAAATCATGTCTTAAAAAAATTCAAAAAAATAGAAATTATACCATGCATCTTCTCAGATCACAGCGGAATAAAAGTAACAATGATCACAAACAGAAACCCTCACTCTTACTCAAAGTCATGGAAGCTAAATAACTTTCTCCTGAATAATTATTCTATAAAAGAAGAAATCAAGATGGAAATCAAAAATTTCTTTGAATTAAATGACAATGGAGATACAACTTATCAAAATCTATGGGATGCAGCTAAAGCAGTCCTGAGAGGAAAATTCATATCCATAAATGCCCATATCAAAAAGACAGAAAACATGCAAATAGACCACCTAACGAATAGACTCAAAGAGCTGGAGAAAGAAGAACAGAACGATCCCAAACCCAGCAGAAGGCGAGAAATTACTAAGATCAAATCAGAATTAAATGAAAAGGACAACAAAGAAACTATAAGGGAAATTAATAAAACAAAAAGTTGGTTCTTTGAAAAGATAAACAAAATAGACACACCCCTGGCTAGACTAACCAAGAGCACAAAACTAAAATCTCTAATAACCTCCATTAGGAACATGAAAGGAGAAATCACAACCAACGCTACAGAGATACAAGATATCATCTATGAATTCTACAAAAATCTTTATGCACACAAACTGGAGAACGTGGAGGAAATGGACAAATTTTTAGAAACACATAGTCTTCCCAGGCTCAACCAGGAAGAAATAGAGTACCTGAACAGACCAATATCAAGAACTGAAATAGAAACAGCAATAAAAAACCTTCCCAAAAAGAAAAGCCCTGGTCCAGATGGGTTCACACCTGAATTTTATCATACATACAAAGAAGAACTGGTGTCCATCCTACATAAACTATTCTCCAATATTGAGAAGGATGGAATTCTCCCCAACACGTTCTACCAAGCCAATATAACATTGATACCAAAACCTGGAAAGGACGCAACAAAAATAGAGAATTACAGACCAATTTTCCTCATGAATATAGATGCAAAAATTTTCAATAAAATACTAGCAAATCGAATCCAAGTACTTATCAAAAAAGGAATCCACCACGACCAAGTGGGCTTCATCCCAGAGATGCAGGGGTGGTTCAACATACGTAAATCTATAAATGTAATTCACCACATAAATAGAAGCAAAAACAAAAACCATATGATACTCTCATTAGATGCAGAAAAAGCATTTGACAAAATTCAACACCCTTTTATGATAAAAACGCTTAACAAAATAGGCATTGATGGAACCTACCTAAAAATGATACGAGCCATATATGACAAACCCACAGCCAACATCATACTGAATGGGGAAAAACTGAAAGCACTCCCACTTAGAACTGGAACCAGACAGGGCTGCCCATTGTCTCCATTACTTTTCAACATAGTATTGGAAGTCCTTGCGAGAGCTATCAGGCAAGAGAGCAGAATCAAGGGAGTCCAAATAGGGAAGGAAGAGATCAAACTCTCACTTTTTGCTGATGATATGATGTTATATCTGGAAAACCCCCAGGATTCAACCATGAGACTCCTGGAATTGATTAAGAAATATAGCAAAGTCTCAGGCTACAAAATTAATATACACAAATCAGAGGCATTGATATATGCCAATAACAGTCAATCAGAAAACCAAATTAAAAACTCAATACCCTTCAAAATAGCAACAAAGAAAATAAAATATCTAGGTATATATCTAACTAAAGAGGTAAAGGACCTCTATAAGGAAAACTATGAAACACTGAGAAAAGAAATAGCAGAACTTGCAAATAGATGGAAAAATATACCATGCTCGTGGATCGGAAGAATCAACATTGTTAAAATGTCTATACTACCCAAAGTGATCTACAGATTCAATGCAATCCCTATTAAATTACCAACATCATTCTTTACCGACGTAGAGAAAATAGTTATACACTTTGTATGGAATCAAAGAAGACCCCGTATAGCAAAAGCAATTTTAAGCAACAAAAACAAAATGGGAGGTATTAATTTGCCAGACCTCAAACTATACTACAAGGCCGTGGTTCTTAAAACAGCCTGGTATTGGCACAAGTGCAGGGACACAGACCAGTGGAACACAACAGAAAATCCAAATATAGAACTATCCTCATATAGTCACCTAATTTTTGACAAAGCGGGAAAGAATATACTCTGGGGACAAGAATCCCTATTCAAAAAATGGTGCTGGGAGAATTGGTGAGCCACTTGTAGAAGACTGAAACAGGACCCACAGCTTTCACCTCTCACAAAAATCAAATCACGGTGGATAACAGACCTAAACCTTAGGCGTGATACAATCAGAATTCTAGAAGAAAATGTAGGAAAGACTCTTACAGACATTGGCCTAGGCAAAGAATTTATGAAGAAGACCCCCAAGGCAATCACAGCAGCAACAAAAATAAATGAATGAGACATGATTAAATTAAAAAGCTTCTGCACAGCCAAAGAAACAGTCCAGAGAATAAACAGACCACCTACAGAATGGGAAAAAATTTTTGCATACTACACATCAGATAAAGGACTGATAACAAGAATCTATTTAGGCCGGGCGCGGTGGCTCACGCCTGTAATCCTAGCACTCTGGGAGGCCGAGGCGGGTGGATTGCTCAAGGTCAGGAGTTCGAGACCAGCCTGAGCGAGACCCCGTCTCTACTAAAAATAGAAAGACATTATATGGACAACTAAAAATCTATATAGAAAAAATTAGCCGGGCATAGTGGCGCATGCCTGTAGTCCCAGCTACTTGGGAGGCTGAGGCAGTAGGATCGCTTAAGCCCAGGAGTCTGAGGTTGCTGTGAGCTAAGCTGACGCCACGGCACTCACTCTAGCCTGGGCAACAAAGTGAGACTCTGTCTCAACAAAAAAAAAAAAAAAAAAAAAAAAAAAAAAAAGAATCTATTTAGAACTCAGGAAAATCAGCAAGAAAAAATCAAGCAACCCTATCAAAAAGTGGGCAAATGACATGAATAGAAACTTCTCGAAAGAAGATATAAGAATGGCTAACAAACATATGAAAAAATGCTCAACATCCCTAATCATCAGAGAAATGCAAATCAAAACCACAATGAGATATCACTTAACTCCAATGAGAACGGCCTTTATCAAAAAAACCCAAAACAACGCATGTTGGCGTGGGTGTGGAGAGACAGGAACACTAATACACTGCTGGTGGGACTGCAAACTAGTGCAACCCCTGTGGAAAGCATTATGGAGGTATCTTAAACAGATTCAAGTAGACCTGCCATTTGACCCAGCAATCCCATTACTGGGCATATACCCAAAGGAAAAAAGGTCATTCTGTAACAAAGACACATGTACCCGAATGTTTATAGCAGCACAATTCACAATAGCAAAGATGTGGAAACAACCCAAGTGCCCATCAATACATGATTGGATTAGTAAGCTGTGGTATATGTATACCATGGAATATTACTCAGCTATAAGGAATGATGAAGATATGACATCTCTATGGTTCTCCTGGAGAGAGTTGGAACCCATTATATTAAGTGAAGTATCCCAAGAATGGAAAAACAAGCATCACATATACTCACCAGAAAATTGGTTTCCCTGATCATCACCTAAATACAAATCTGGGAACGACACCAATTGGACATCAGACTGAGGTGGGGGGTGGGGGAGGGGATGGGGGGTATGCCTACACAATGAGTGCATTGCGCACCGTTTGGGGAGTGGTAACACTTGAAGGTGCTGACTCGGGAAGGGGGGGTGGGGAAGGGAGGGATATATACCTACACGATGGGTGCAAGGAGCATGACCTGGGGAACAGACACACCTGGAGCTCTGACTTGGGGGGAAAGGCGGTACAGGAGCAATGTATGTAACCTGCAATTCTGTATCCCCCATAACAAGATGAAATAAAGAAAAAAAAAAAAAAGGGGGAAAAAAAAAAACATCCTCAGAAAAGGAGAATGAATTTCGTTTTGGTAGTACCACTTTTTCCCCTTATATTTTTGATCATTTTTAAGTACTTAAAACAAATATACCCACAGAGATATTTCACATGGTGAAGTTTGCTTTCCTGTAAATAACCCTCATATTGCATGCACAGTTTCAACCACACAGCCTTATCATGTTAGATGTGTATCTGTCTCATTAGAGACCTTGAGAAACACTTCATAGGATATTTTGACTGTCAGCCTTTGGGCTGCCCAATCATGCTTTCCTTATTTCTGTGTAAGAAAAGTGAGTGCGGGGACGTAGGCCAGTAGGAGAGAGCTCGGGGCATGAATTTGTTGGGAAGAACCCCCACCATGCTTGCATCTTCGTTTGGACTTAATCTAGGAATCCACTGATAGCAAAGAGCAACATTTACCGGGTACAAATTATTCATTTTATGAGTTCTTTGGTAGAATAAATGCCTAAATAACAAAATTTGTATTTATTATACAATCATACATACACAGATTGTAGAAAGATAATCTTTTACTTGATAAAAATGTAATCGTAGTTTTACCAACAGAGGTCTTGTCTAAGTTGCTCTTGTTACCCTAAACTGGGAAATTTATTTCCAATTTCTACATATTTTCTATCACAGAAAAATTTACTGCGTAGTTAACTCTCTAAATGATCACCAAAATGATGTTTAATGTCTTTATTGACAGATAAAAGAGTAACATATTTAGTCAAACAACGATTTTTTTTTTTGAAGATAGGACTCAAATTCCAGTCTGCTGCTTTCTTGCTAAATATAATCAAATGATGCAGGGATAAATTAAGAAACACACAGAGGCATATCAAGAGAGGTGGTGGGTATACAGGGAAGTTATTTTGTTTCCTTTATATTTACTTCTATGGCACTTATGAAGAATCGAGTATGGTTTTAAGTACCTTTAAGATACTAATCCTTTAATATTCAAGTTCAAAAGCAATAGTTGAAGTATGGCATAAATAATTTATATTTGTGGGATCTGAAGCAAACAGGAGTGTGACCAGCATGTCTAGAAAATAAAATTATTCTTAGCAATGAGTAAAACCATAGCCCTGCATTTTGGTGAGGCACTTTTACTGGCAAGTTCCTAGTATCTCACTTTTCACCAAAACAGTTTGTACACTCACCACTTGTGAAGATTCTATGCATTCCAACCCTGCTTTGGTGTTTTAATCAAGTTTTTCCGTCTGAATCTTCCCAGTTGTTCTGCCTCATCTTAACCATGTGTCTTAGTCCATTTCAGGCTTCTATTACAAAATACCATAAACAGGGTGACTTATAAACAACAGAAATTTATTTTTTATATGGAGGCTGAGAAGTCCAAGACCAAGGCAGTAGCAGATTCAGTGTCTGGTGAGGGCCTACTTTCTGGTTCACAGATGGTGCATTCTGGCTGTGTCCTCACCTGGTGAAAGGGCCAACTGACCTCCCTTGGGCTTTTTTTTATAAGGGCATAAATTCCGTTAATGAGGATGCCACCCTCATGACCCAATCACACCCAAGGGCCCCACCTTCTAATACCATCACCTTGGGGTTAGGATTTCAATTTATACATTTTGTGAAGGACACAAACATTCAGACAATAGCACCAGGATTCAAAGTCTGATTCCATAAAAACCTTCTTTAAGAGAATTGCAGAGAACCCTACAAAATAAGTTTCCCCACATGCATCATCCCTTTGCACCTTGTTACTTCTATTAAATCACTTATTAGCGTTTGCTTGGTGGCAGAATTGCCTGCGGTTATGTCTGACTTTGTAATAGATGACAAATATCAGGTGAGACACTCCATCTGAGACAGTGGAAATGATATTGCTTTAAATTTAACTTTTTCAAAAGGGACATTTCAGAATTCCTGTCATTTATTGCACAAAAGAATGTCGATGGAGACAATCATAACTGATTCAGTTTTTTATTTTCTCCTTGTAATTCTCAACCTTTCTAGTATTGAGCCATTGAGCATGCTTCCCAAAAACATGGGCTGTGTTAATCTGTTTGTGGGGCCAGGAAAGAATTAATCTCGTGCTTTAAATATAATTAATGGCTCAGCATTTTAGAAACCATTCCCAGCATTAAGATATTTATTTCCCACTTTAGGAAGTACAGTTACTAATATAAATTTACATTGTAAGTTTTAGCAAGTTAAATAAATATAGAAAAATAATTAGGTTGGGAAAAATGCTTAGATCTGGCCATAGGCTACTACTTATGGTTTCTATAATGTAGGGCCTCTATTTAAACTCTACAATATCCAAAATAGTATTAATATATGATATAAAATTCACTCATTTGTAATCAAACAAATATTAAAAAATACTTGAAAGAGTAAATATTAATTTAAAATGTCAAAGAATATGTCCACTCCTAATATGAATGAGAGGAGTACATCAAAAATGTTTGATGAAAATCTTATAATAATAGTAAATTTTCCCTCATATTTTTTCATAAAATCATAGTTCTTCTGTATCCCCAACTTTTACTCACAGGCCAGGGGCGTGGTGGAGTTGGTCTGTGTTCCAAGATATTAGACTTGCAATTTAAATCACAGCAAAGGGGTTTGCAAACCAGACTTTTATAAAGGTGCATGAAGTACAGGGAAATTGTTGCCTCTGCACATCAGATTGTGAATTCTGTTTACTTGTCCTTCTTTAATATTTTTTAGACCTATTAGTGCCAATACATGTTCTGTTTTTCAGCCACCACTTTTTCTGATTTTTTTAAAACAAAAAACCCTGCAGATACACTATGGAAGTGTTCAGTGCTGTGGGCAGGACAAATGTAATAGCATCCATATAAAAGAGCACTATCTTGATGGTCATTTGGCTTTATTAAATCAAAGCTTGTCTAAAACGCAGGATGGTAGCACATGGAGGAGAAGCCCCCAAACCACAAGGTCTGTGCAGATGCTGAGATACAGTCGTCGTATGAAGCAGAAACTTTAGGCTGCTCTGATCCTCCCACAGCCCTTGTCCAGCTTTGGAGTTTCCAGGTCCTTCTGTGGACCCTAAATTACTAGATGAGAAAATCCAGAATCAGCCAGACATGTTCTCAGTGTTGGCAACAACCTGCAGGCAGGCAGTGTTGTCAGTGATTTTTATCTATAAACTCTGCCAAATTATAAAATTACCCTCTGAATAAAGCAATACCCTCTGGTCTCTACTGGATTCAGTAGCCTCTTTTGGATGAGCGAGCATCTTCCAGGAAGGCTCAGACTTCTTTGTGTTTTTCCCGCTTCTTTCCAAGATGG
Organism: Eulemur rufifrons; assembly: GCF_041146395.1. Classification (NCBI taxonomy): domain Eukaryota; kingdom Metazoa; phylum Chordata; class Mammalia; order Primates; family Lemuridae; genus Eulemur; species Eulemur rufifrons. The sequence continues at coordinate 207,859,815 of NC_090989.1, forward strand.
TATTTGGACCCACGGGATAGGCTCCTGCCCTCATGGTACTGGAAGCTGAGAGGAGACCTCTTGCTATATGTTGGCTCCTTGTGTTGGTCCTCAGTTTGCTGCTGTCTGCTGAGGGGTAGTTTGGCCTTAACTCTGAATTTACTCTGCACCTGCTCCTGAAGCCTGTGGTTGACATGCCTCGTTAGTGTTTCCTTGGTAAGGTCACGTGCCCAGGAAACAGGCCATCGTATCCTGCTGAATATGTCAGACACCACTTTTTCCTGATGTTACAGCCTTTCTGATTTCCTGCTGTGAATCTCCTCTGGTTTCCAGCCTGAGGAGTCATGCCCTCACCCTTGGTTACAGGTTTAATTTGCCCTTGTCTAGTTGACCTTTTTAGATCCAGTCAGACTATCAGATCTCTTCTATGTCCCCTTTTGATGACCTGTGGGGAATTCTGGGTCACCGCACAGAGGGAAATGGTGAGTATTGGATGTGTTTGTCCTGGCCATTTAGGCTCAGAATTGGCCTATACTTCCACCCACAGCTTATCTGCTGGAGCTATTAATAGACACATAGCCCCACCCAACCACAAGGGGATGCAGAAGTATAGTCCTCCAGGTGCCTGGGAGGGGAAAACTGGGAACAATTGGGCAAAGAGTAGCAATGACTACATAGCCCCTGCAGGTGATATCCCCAAATTACAAATGGAAGCTAAGCAAAAGCGTTTCCTCCAGCTTTTCACTTGTTATTCTCACTTTTCTGATGCCTCCGGGGCTCCTTCCCTGGGCAGGTATGTGGATCACTGTCCCACAGCCTTGTCCACCTCCACTTCCTCTTCCCCACAATCCCCAGGTTCCACTTCCTCATCATCCCATGTCCATTTTTCTATTTTCTGAGTTGGCCTTCACCCTTCCTGGCTTCTATGGGGCCAGGATCCCTGGCTAACAGGATCTCCTGGAGGAAAGGAATGAAAAATAGCGGTTTATCTCTTCAGAATTACTTGTGTTTATAATCTGCACAGTTGTACATCTTATTCAGTCATAAATGAGAAATTTACTACATGAGGGTCTAAAGCCTTGCTGAACAGCTCCTATTTTTTTCTCACATGAGAAATAAGCAAAATCATCTTACAGGTTTTCAGTGCAGAACTTCAAACAACTCAGAACTGAAAAGCACCAGATCAACACAGATCTGAGAGGTGTAGGTCATGGCTCTCTTTTGCATGTTCTTTTAAAACTTGCTCTGGGATGTATATAAGAAAAGCAAAGCAACACACACAATAGCAATGGGCTTTTGTTTATTTTATGCATGAGGAGCTGCAGCAATGAATGCTGAAAGCTAAGGGACATTGAAAGGTATCCCTAGAGATTCTATAAACGAAACTTCATGGAGCCACTGGTGACCTGTCACAATGTACTTTCTTTTCCTCAATGTTACTGGCAGTTAACGAGAATCTCAAATTGACCAGTAAAGATTTGTTTTTTTAATTTATTTTTGAATTGTATATTTACAAACCATTATAGGGTATGTCTGCATTTCATAAGAAATTATTTTACAATTAGGCAGCTGGGTGTGATTTTTTTCTTATATATATACTTTCTGGGAAACTGCATATTGTCACCAGCTTAGGCTGCTGGTTGCAGGAAGCACAGCCGAAAGGGTGTCAGCATGCCTAGACAGGTCCAGAGGAAGGATTCTGCATTTTCTACATCCTCATAGCCAGAAAATCTATATGTATGTAACCAAAATTGTTTCCTAAGAGCCAGAGCCAAAGCAAATGCTTAAATTCCCCTCAGGACAGTAGACAGGTTTGTGGACAAGAGCCTGAGCGTGCCAAGCCCAGAGGGTCTGAGCAGGGTGGTCAGGGAGCATCCACAGAGCTGCCCGCCCACTGGCCCTTCTTCCCTGGGGACACTGGCAGCCTTTTAGGGGGAAAGCAGCAGGGACAGGTGCCTGCTTCTCTCACTGTCCCCCCTCTCACCCTGGGCACCAGGTGGAACCTGTAATGAGTCTCCTGTGAATTAACACGCAGTTAGATGAGGAAAGAAACAAACATAGCTAGATGAGATCACACTTGAAACACTGTAACGGGGATCTTGGAGGGAAACTCTCCTTGGCAACAAGTTCAATGTACTTATTTTGTTGCTTGACATCTAGATGCCCTGAAGATGGGTAGGTCTGTTAATTTCAAATCAGCCCAGGAGGCTTTTGCTCCCTTCTGCCCTGGTGCTTGTTAAAACCTGAAGAAGGCAGGCCCCTGTTTTCACTTTTCACCTCTGAGTAATTTCTCCCTCTGCACAAATCTGACATACTCAGGGGTACTTTGTGCCCTGTAGCCACCAGGAGCAGTGGTTATTGTCATCATTATGCATGGCCAGAGTCATCAAGGCCCCAGCTGTGAGTCTCCCATTTAGCCTTTCATCTCTCCAAGGAAGTGTCACTGCCCATGTGAAGCCAAAGGTGGGGGAAGCAGTCACAGAAGTAACTAGAGAAGCCTTCCAACACGTCTGCCAGTGTGTACACATCAGCCAGGCCAGTGACTGACCAGCAAACACTACTGAGTAATTGGTAAGCCAGATATAGTCTGAGAAGGGTAGAGAATGAAGAGGAAGCCCACTGTTCGTGTGATATACTCAGAAGAACCAAAAAAATTGTGTTTCCTCTGCTGCAGAGCAGAGACTGTGAGGCAGCCCCACCTGCAGACTGATCACAGGGTTGCATGGCCACACCTGGGGCATCAGGGGTCCTTTGCACATCACATGTGCCTGTGGCAAGTGTTGTTTTTCTTCATTTCTTATTTTCCACTCCAAAACACACAACAAAAGTACAGTCACTAGAGAATGGCAGGTGGCAGAGCCTCAGCAGTGGAATGGCTGTGGGTCACAACACGAGGTGGCCACTGTCCCTAGGACGGAGGGCAGTGAGACCTGCCTCATGAACATGTCTGTCTCCATCGCGTGGTGTGTGGGAGGAGGTTCCTGGGCGCTCAGGACATCTTCTGATCGCATCCTCATTGTAGCCTCATTGCAGCCCTGAAGCATAGTTGGCATCCTTTTCTCATGAGGGGAGGATGTTTTTGTGTTGGGTGGCCCTCCAGGCCTTAGAGCCTTATTCTGTGCAAGTTGGACCTTCTGGGCTTGGTTTGTTTGTACAAATCATGATGTTTTATTCAGCTAAGGCTTCCGTGAAGTGGCTGAGGCTGGAGGGAGGAGGGTGGCGGTGGAGAAAGACAGTCTGGTGTGGACAGTGGGAGAGCTGGGGGACACGCATCTGTCTTATGGGGGAGGCGGTAGTGACCCAGGAACAGCAATTATGTGCTGCTGGGTTCTGTCTCAGCACTTGCTCGTTCATGGGTGGTGTTCCCTGAAGAGCTGCAGTGTGGGTAATGCAGGCTGATTAGTTTAAGAACTACATTTGTCCCTCGGTATTCATGCGGGATTGATTCCAGGACCCCCACGTGGACAGCAAATTCCATGAATGCTCAAGTCCCTGATATAAAATGGTGCTTGCATATAACTTACACACATACAAACCCTCTCTAGATTATCTTTAATTCCTAATACTACGTAAGTGCTATGTAAATAGTTGTTATACTGTATTGTGTTTTTAATTTGTATGTTTTTATTGTATTGTTTTTATTTATTTAATTTTTTCAGAATATTTTTGATCAGTGGTTGGTTGAATCTACGGATGCAGGACCCACAGGTGAATAGAGAGAGCGGGCTGTGCTGACCTGCTCTGCTAGCTTGCAGCAGGGCTGCACTCAAGCTCACCCCTTCTGCCCCTGCACTGGCATGTTTTGTTCTGTTTTCTGTTACACAAGTGTGGTCTCCCACACTGTCCCCTGCTTCCTTCCCAGCAGTCCTGGGGTTGGCCTTTGTATATTTCCCATTCTCTCCATTCAACATTTGTTTAAATTTTACAAAAGGTGTCACCCACCCCAGCACGTGTGGATGGTGTGCGTGAGCAAATGCGCAGCAGCTCAGCATCATCACCTGCAGGGCCCTGGGAGTTCCTGCAACTGTGTTGTCCTGCTGACATGAATTGCCTCTTGCAATGGGGGCATCTGAAGTTTTATTGCAGTATCAGAGGACCTACTTAACAAAGTAGCTTAATTTGTATACTTGTAGCATTTCCTCACCGTAGGGAAGGGATGTGAAATGCTCAACATCGATTAATTACAGGTGTTGAAAGCTGCTTGGCAGGAATGTGGCTGTGCTATGGGAGTGGCTGGCACCAGGGCAACATGCTGCAAATGCACTGGTCCTTTTTATCTAGTTGTTTCTCTACGTGGGTTCCCATGTTCATTATATTTCCTGGATTCCAGAGGAATGAAAATGACAGAGAAAGATGGTGAAATGCAAATAAATAAATAAATAAATAATGGTACCATCGATACATTCTTTAGAACTTTAACCTTAATTAGTATGAGGAAGAATACAGGACAGTTTCTCAGAAGTTTAGGCTGATTCATCAGAAATTTCAAATGTTGGACCTCCAACTTAAAAGGATCAGCTATTCCTGAGAAACCTTACTTAGGATAATGGTCTCCATTTCCATGTAAGTTACTGCAAAAGACATTATTTCATTTCTTTTTATGGTTGAGTAGTACTCCATGGTGTGTGTGTGTGTGTGTGTGTGTGTGTGTATACACACCCCCCCACACACACACATTTTCTTTATCCACTTGTGAATTGATGGTCACTTAGTTGGTTCCACATCTTTGTTATTGTGAATTCTGCTGTGATCATTGTTCAAGTGCAAGAGTATTTTTTATAAAATGACTTCTTTTCCTTTGGGTAGATACACAGCAATGGGATTGCTGGATCAAAGGGTACGTCTACATTTATTCTTTGAAGAATCTTCATGTTTTCCATGGAAGTTGTACTAATTTGCAGTCACACCAATAGTATATAAGCATTCCTTTTTTTCTGCATCAATGCCAGCAACTATTGTTTTTTGACCTTTTCATAGTGGCCATTCTGACAGGGGTAAGGCATAAGTGGAGGCTAAACGATGGGTACACATGGGCACAGAAAGATGTAAAGGACACTGGCAACCAAGAAGGGGGTGAGGGATAGAAACTTACCCACTGAGTGCAATGAACACCATTCTGGTGACAGACACACCAAAATCCCTGACTTAAACATGATATACGTTGTTAGAATGGGAACTCATAACTTGGGATGAGAAAGGATTCTTGTTATAAAGATTAGAAGAGTTTTAAGGAAAGAAAGTTAATTTTACTTCACAAAGAGGGGGAAGGCCATGGTGTGAATGAAAGAAAGAAAGGAGAAGTGCTGGCAGGGAGTATAAGGGGTTCATGGTTTTTATAGGGGTAAAGAGAAAGAAAAAAAATGATTGCCAATAGCAAAAAGCAGCTATGAAATGGTAGCATTGTTTCTCCTTTTTTTTTTTTTTCTTCCTCTTCTCTGTGAGGCCGGCTTATCAGTCTCCTTGGGATGTGTTCTGTCAAGAGCAGGAGGGGGATGGAGCTCACACCCCTATTGTCTGCTCAGAGCTCTTAATGCTGTTGAAACAAAAAAGAACAAGTTAAGCCACACAGGTGGTTAATCTTAAAGACAATAAGTTTAGCCACAGGTGGTTAATCAAACAAGGGGCTGCCATGGTGTGATCTTTCCCTTCAAAGGGGCAATTATATGCTGTGAGTTTTCTCCTTTTTTTCTCTGTTTATTTTTTCTGTTAGATATTTTATTAGCAAGGCCATCCTTTCATAAGGTGTCCATGTAACAAAAAGATTTGTGCCCCCTTAATATTTCAAAATTTAAAAAGCCAAAAAAGAATTAAAATTTTTTGCATCTATGAGAATAAAATAAATGAATAAATAAAATGATCAGCTACATGGCAATCACCTAATTTCTGACTTTTTGAAAAAATAATTATAAAATCACAAGCATTGCACCAGGAATGTTACCGAGAACTAATTGTTAAGCCTTAGCGAGAGCCAGACAGACCTCCCATTTGTCAGTCAGTAGGTACACGGCAGATAGCGGGCCGGGCAGGCAGTGTGGGATGGGCACCAGCACTCTCACAGTAGACAAGGAGAGACTGAGAAGCGGCCACAGATTGGAGGGCAGCGAGGGACATGATGACCAAATGCAATGTGGGGTCCTGGACTAGCAAAAGGGAGTCAGTGGAAAACTGGAACAATCAAAATAAAGTCTGTGGTCTTCTCCATAACATTGCCCAGTAGATCTCTCCAACTTTCTCCAGGGGGACTGTGGTTAGTTACAATGTATCGTACGTACACTTAAAATTGCTACGAGAGTAGATTTTACCAGTTCTCTCCACACAATGTAAGTGTGTGAGATCCTGCATGTTTTAAATAGCTAGATTTGGCCATCCCACAATGTGCACAGATCCCAGCACATCAGGTTGTACACTGCAAAGTTCAACAGTAAGGTCAGCCATATGGGGAGCATTTCATTTGTCACATGCCATTATCCACAGACATTTTTTCATTTAACTCTCACACCAACCAGATTAATTTGGTGTGGCAGTAGTACCCTTTCTGCCTCACAGGGAGAAGAAACTGAATCTTAGAGCAATTAAGATGCTTGCATGAGTGTCACATATTGGATGTAGAATTTAAAAACAGACCTACTTTTTTTTTCAAATTTGGATCTTGCTTCTACTATACTATTGATGCAGTCATTTCCTTATTCCCTCATTTACCATATAAGAATTTGTTGGACATTTGCTACTTGCAGAGAACTGTGTTAGGTATAGGGTGTACAGGACAATTATAAAATTGTTCATTTTCTTGCTTGAGGTTCCACGAGACGTTATAAAAATCTACAAAACCAGTGAAGAACATGGTGGTGCCATAGGGGCTGGGGAGGGTGCCCATGGGCACAGCACACATGCAGGGCGGAAGCGGGATTTGGGGGTTCTGCTGGTGCAGGGTGTGGGGGCTTGGCACCGTGGGGTGCAGTGAGCTGTGAACAACAGTATCGTCTCCTCTTTGGTAACCCACACGCAGCAAGCAGTTTCTGAAGATGAGGCTCACCCAAGTGAGTCCATCCTAGATTAAAGGATTAAGTTCCTCCTTGGCTTCACCTCCCCATCCTAATGACATCTCACACACATCCCACTTCCACTGTTTCCTCACCCTGCCTCTTCTTTCTAGTGTTTGTATTTCCACAAAACATTTAGCACAGATGCTGTTGTATTATTTCCAACCACCTTTTTTCCTTCTTTCCATTGTTATTTCCTTGCATTTTTGTGTGTCTTGAGTCTATAAATGTGCTCACTGTTGCAATGGCTAGGACAACTGCTCTTTAGCATTTCTCCTTGATCCTATAAAGTTAGCTTCTCCTTCTCCACTTACTTTATAAACAACTTCAAGTTTACTGACTGCAAAGCAGAATGTGCTCTTTGGTGAGGATTTGCCATTAGCTTGATGTTCTTTTGTGAGGAGATGTTATTCCAGCTCCTTGGGTTAGAGGTTGGTACGAAGAAGATCAAAGCTGCAAGTCTGATCCCTGAAGGACCAGCTGGCCGTGCTGGTGTCCCAGGCCCTGTGTGCATCCCTAAATTCAGCAAACAGGAGCTGTTGGCACAAAGAGCTCCTGGCACCAAAACGCAGACAGATAGCAATCGCCACCACTTGTGGCGACAGCCACAGCACACCCTTTCATAGTAGTGGCCCTGTAGTGTGTTTATTTTTGTTATTAATAAAAATAATTGTTCAAGCACAGCCCTTTGCACTTTTATTTTTGAAATTAACTTAGTTTGATATGGTTTATAGCCAGAAGGGATAGTTATTATCTTGTCTTTTTCATTTGCATATGCTCAGCCTGTTTGTATTGAGAATAACATCCAAATTGCTTATCTTGGCATAAAATGTCGCTTACATGAAATTTCTCTCTTCAGTTTCTTTACTCCCTATGTACAATGATACTCATGATTCTTTTAAACTTGATGCATTCTCATGGTTTTCTGGACTGGCATATACTTTTCTCTACCTCAGAAACCCTTGTACCATTTAAAGACCAAGGTCAGGGTGGGGACTGTTCTTAGAGTCCCTGCTGACCCAGACCCCAAGGCCAACATCCTTCACCAGTGTGCTCTCTGCCTCCCTCACCCCTCTCTGTCAACTCCCTCTATCCCCCGTTGGCAGTCCCTACAGACTTGTTCTAGGCCTTGCATTTCACTCTGAAAAGTTCTCTCTCTGGCTTCTCATCCACTTTCATAAGCTTTCAATGACACTCACATACTATCCAATGAATCCCAAACAGTGTCAGTGACACAGGTGTCTGAAGCCCTCATGCCCAGACACTGTGCCAGGTCCATCCTTCATTATTTTCACTGTGTTGTCATTCATCATTTTGTTCTCTTTGGGCCATTCTCTTCTGCCACCTTCTTTGACACCCATGCTTATGCTCAGTGTCATTCTCAAGTGCTCCTACAGCAACTGGTCCTGTTCCCATGGATTGTATTGTGCTAGCCCCATGGCCGTGCTGTAATTTTATGTTTATTAGTCTTATGTTTATTGTTTGAATAAGGCAAGGAAGGAAGGAAGACAGGGAAAAGTAAATGGATTTTCAGGAATGTGGAGTCAGTAGGCACAGAGATGGTGAGCCCGGGGTTTGCCCATCAGCCAGGCAACCTTGGGGCACATCTAGGCCTGGTTCAAGTCAGGCATTGAGAGGAAAGTGGGTAAGGAGAGTGGGGAGAATGGAACAGAACATGTGACTGGTGGTTGTGTTTTTCAAAATTTTTTAATATTGGTAACAGTGAGAAAATGTAACTTTTATTTAATAGCATCAACATGTCAATATTTATAAACTTGTTAGCATTTTATAAAAATAAAGAATGTGTATTTTGAAATGTTTAAGGAAAACATTGAGAAAAAAGAGGCTACATATAGAACCTCCTTCTATTTAGTTCTGGTCCTACTCTGAGTAGATTTGAGAGTAGAAAATCCATTAATAGGAATATGGCAACATGGGATGAAAGTGGAGTCACCGTCACCTTTCTTGGTGAAGAAAAACCTGGATGCTAATAACGATGTGTCGTCATGTGAGAGAACACTGATCTGTGTCATCCACTCCTATTATGGCAAAGACAGAAAATAGCCAAAGCAGATCAGAGAAGTATTAGCTGAATTCAATACAGCACCTACTTAGGGAACTTCTATTCTGTGCCAGGCCCCATGCCGGGTATGACACGCAAGGCACAGTCCCTGCCCTCCAGGAGCTGAGGAGCCAGTGCAGGGGAGGGGAAATGTGGGTGCTTTGTAGCTGGGCTACATTTGGGAATAGGCTTCTGGTTCTCAATTTATATCAGATTGTGAATAGAAGACATATTTTAATTTGTCTGAGAATAAAAAGGATAAATTTCTCTAAACTTTAATCATATAGTGTTAAGGTTTTTATTTAATATTAAGTAGAAAAATAATAATAGTAATCCTAAAATCATATGAAACAGGGCATCCTCTCATACTTTTGGATATAAGAGGCTATATTTTAATGTTATTTTAATTTCTCTAATCTCTATTAAGTTATGCCTGATACCCTGAGAACAAAGAAAAAAGAAGCAAAGAGGACTAAGAAATTCAAAACAAGTATACAGAAAGGGAGGTGTTAACTAAAGAAGATAAGCCTATGCAGTGCACACCTCAGAAAGCCAAGCCAGTGAGGGCAGCTGTCGACCTGGGGAGGGAGAAGATTCTCAGGCTACCAGTGGAAAAATGGAAGAGACAGGATGACAAAGACTTAAGAGAAAAATGTTGTTTTATTTGTGGAAGAGAAGGGCATATTAAAAAGGAATGCCCACAGTTTAAAGGCTCTCCAGGTAGGGACACCTATCACACTTTGATGTTTGCACTAATATCTCAAGGGAAATCTCCTTTTTAGAATTATTGACTATTTTTATTATATTCATTTCTTCAAAAATTTAGTTACTCAAAAAAGATTTTGTTTTTAAGAAAGTGAAATGCCCCCCCCCCCTTAATTCTGATCCTCTGTACATGTTAAACACTTATTCCTGGGTTTATTTAGAGTGTTATGAAAGTCATTTGATGGGCTATTCTAAGATTATCAGGGAAAAGAAAGTGTAATCATCCCTAGTACCTGAACAACGGAGCCTCAGTAACCAGAAAACGAGCTACAACTTAAGCTTTGCTACTCAGTATGTGCACTTTTGAAATCAAATCACTGGCCAGCCAACGGGGGAGGCAGTAGCCCAGGTTAACTGAGGACACTAGACCGTGTTTGCAGGCTCACAGTGAGCCACTGGTAGTTTTGTCTGTATGCACGCAGGCGCGTGCACTGGAAAGGGAATAGAAGGAGTATGCTGCACGGTTAACACTGCTTATATCTGCAGAGGGGAATTATGGAGGATTTTTTTCTTTAGATCTTATTTTCATTTTCTACAAGTAAGCGTGATTATTCTTATGATGAGGAAAATATATATTATCAGTAGTTCAAAATCATGCACAAATCTTGCCCCCTTGAATTGTTGGATGTGAATTGGCCATTTTTACTAAATGGGTGAAGTGACTGTTGTGGGCACCTTTTTAAGAGTCTATTATGTATAAGGGTACCTTGTGTGTGTACAGTAAGCTATAATTTACGAAGCAATTTATACATTCTTACTTTGTTTCTCAGAATAAATTTGTGCAAGTGGATGGAATTTGATAAGCATAGAAAAGAAATCCTGGGGAGTCATTTTTTTCTTTTTCTAATTGAAGTAGTTAACTCTGTAGCTATCCTTAGGGTGTATGTGTTTGGGAATAGCATTAAGAAAAACAGTCGGCGCTGCTTTGCAATTTCCTTAAAACACTTCAGTGTTTACAGTTCTTGGAACAATATCTTTCTTCCATTTTATTTTATCATATTCAGCAAAACAATGTATTATCTTTTTCCACACAGAAGATTTTTAGATCAACCATTCTTGTTTTTTTTTTTTTTTTAGGAACTTATACAAAAAGAAATATATATTTTAAATTTTTATCTATTATTTTTAAAATAGGACTTCAATGTTTATGGGCGAAACAGCTTTGGCTAGCTCACATGGGACATACACCAGACAGAATAAAAGGATTTTCTTTTATGGTAATAAGAGGAAAATGTGTTTAAGTGAAATTGAAGTAGTAACAATTTCTAACATTCATGGAGCCTTTACTATGTGTCAGGCACTATTTTAAGTACCTTACGTGGATAATCTCATTTAATTTTCACGACAGCTCTGTTCAATGTGATGGTATTAATATCCCCAGTTTACAGATAAGGAAAGTGTAAATAGCGCAGCTACGATTTAAATCGTTTTACCCAAATTATTTTTGTAGGCTGCCCTTCATAAGAACTCGAGGTGCCTCCTCCCCAGCGCGGCGCCCGCAACGCAGTGAAAGAGCCACCGCGCTTCCTGTCGCGAGACCGGCGCCCGCGAGACCGGCGCCCGCGAGACCGGCGGCCCGAGGCGCCGCGCGGGCCATTGCTGACCGGATCGCGGCTGCCCGCCAGCGTGTCCGCGGCGCCGCCGTCGGCATGGGCCGCTCCGGAGCATCCACATTTCCGAGAGCCGGGAGGTGTACCAAGGCGGCAGGGAGGCCGAGGTCGCGGCGCCGCCGTTGTCTGGCGGGCCAGGCCTCACACCGGGCCAGAAGACGGCCGCCCTGCCCGGCCCGCGGAGCCAGCCTCGCGGAGTCGGAGCCTCGCGACGGCAGCAGCGGGAAGGTAGCAGCAGCTGAGGTGCTACTGAGATTTGGCCCAATGAGATTTCACCAAGATCAACTTCAGGTACTTTGAGTGTTTACCAAAGAAGATAACCAGTGCAATGGATTCTGCAAAAGCAGGGTTTAAGCGTACAGTCACCAAGGAGCCTCAGGCTGTCCTTGCCTGTTTCCTGGACCAACATCATGAGACCATCATCATAGACCACAGAAATCCTCGACAGCTGGATGCAGAGGCACTGTGCAGGTCTATCAGATCATTGGAACTCCCAGAAAACACAGTTACTGTTGGTGTAGTACGCAGGGTGGATAGAGAAGAGTTATCTATAACGCCCTTCCTTGCTGCTGGATTCACAAGGAGGTATATTGAAAACCCCAACATCATGGCTTGCGACAATGAACTGCTCCAGCTGGAGTTTGGAGAGGTGCGATCACAACTGAAACTCAGGGTTTGTAACTCAATATTCACTGCATTAGAGAAAAGTCAAGAAGCAATTGACATCACAAGTGAAGACCACATTATACAGTATGCAAATCCTGCATTTGAAACAATGGGCTATCAGGCAGGCGAATTAATAGGGAAGGAGTTAGAAGTGCCTATAAATGCAAAGAAGGCTGACTTGCTGGATACTATAAATTCATGCATCAAAATAGGCAAGGAGTTTACTACGGCAAAAAGAAAACTGGAGATAATGTACAATAAAATGTGAAGATAATACCTGTCCTTGGACAGGGAGGAAAAATTAGACACTATGTGTCCATTATCCGAGTGTGCAACGCAACAATAAGGCTGAGAAAATACCTGAATGTGTTCAGTCTGACGCTAGTACTGATAATCAGACAGGCAAACATAAAGGCAGAAGGAAAGGCTCACTGGACGTCAGAGCTGTCGCCTCCTGATCAAGTGAAGTGTCTAGCCAGAGACGACACTCCTCCATGGGCTGGATACATTCCATGATGATTGAGGTACCCATCACCAAGGTAATCAATATTATCAGTGCTGCCCAGGAAAGCAATCCCATGCCTGTGACAGAGGCCCTAGACCGTGTGCTAGAAATTCTAAGAACCACTGAATTATACTCACCACAGTTCTGTGCTAAGGATGACAATCCTCACGCCATGACCTCATTGGTGCCTTAGTGTCTGATGGTTTTTGAAGACTATCGGGGAGTGAATATGTTCTTTCAACAAAAAGCATTCAGCAGGTTTCAAGCAATATAATCAACTACCATATCCCTTCAGGATGTCCCACCATGGATAGCTTGGGCCATGGAAAATGAGGACTACTGGGACTTTGATATTTTTGAACTGGAGGCTGCCACCCATTATAGGCCTTTGATTTATCTTGGTCTCAAAATGTTTGCTCTCTTTGGAATCTGTGAATTCTTAAACTGCTCTGAGTTAACACTGTGATTATGGTTACAAATTATTGAAGCCAATTATCATTCTTCTAACCCCTACCGCAATTCTGCACATCCTGCTGATGTGCTTCACGCCACTGCCTATTTTCTCTCCAAGGAGAGAATAAAGGAAACTTTAGATCGAATGGACAAGGTTCCTGCACTCATTGCAGCCACCATTCACGATGTAGATCACCCTGGGAGAACCAGCTCCTTCCTGTGCAACCCTGGAAGTGAGCTGGCCATTTTTTACAATGACATTGCTGTGCTGGAAAGCCACCATGTGGCCTTCCGGCTGACCACTGGAAGTGATAAATGCAATATCTTTGAAAACATGGAGAGGAATGACTATCAGACACTGCGCCAGAGGATTATCGATATGGTCCTAGCCACAAAAATGACAAAACACTTGGAGCATGTTCACAAATTTGTCAACAGCATCAACAAACCCTTGGCAGCACTAGAAGAAAGTGAGGAAACTGAAAAAAAATCAGGAAGCCACAAACTCTATGCTTAGGACTCCAGAGAACTGGACTCTAATCAAAGAAATGCTGATTAAGTGCGCTGATGTGTCCAAACTCTGCCAACCCCTAGAGTACTGCATCGAGTGGGCTGCCCACGTTTCAGAAGAGTATTTTTCTTGGACTGATGAGAAGCAACAAGACTTACCTGTGATGATTCTGGCTTTTGACAGATATACCTGCAGCATCCCCAAATCTCAGATCTCTTTCATTGACTACTTCATCACAGACATGTCTGATGCTTGGGACGCCTTCGTAGATCTGCCTGATCTAATGCAGCATCTTGACAACAACTTCAAATACTGGAAAGGACTGGATGAAATGAAGTTGCGGAGCCTCCGACCACCTCCCGAATAGTGTGGGACCCTGCCCAGTGCCCAGACGCTTTGTCCTTCTGGTTATTTGGAATTCCAGAGGGCAGCCAGAGTTCCTTGGTCCTTTCAGTATTAGGCAGAACTGTCCTCCAGTCTGCACAGCCTGTGAAAAGCACATGAGAGGCATCAGTGAACTTCTGCAGCCACCATCCAATGCTATTGCCACAAAGTGAGACTTGGCCACTGTAGCTTGGGCCTGAGCTCTTCAGAAAGGCGCATAAGAACCATGGTTTTCATCAGCTTTCTTTAACACATGAGGTCTGGAGAGCCCCTGCAAAAGGTATTGATGGTTTTACTGCCAGCAACAGAGAATATCTTCTTACAAACAATTTCTCTAAATTGTGTTCAGACTTAAGAACAGCTGATGGCAATTGGATCTTCAGCAACTTTTCCACATCATAGAAGGTTCAATCACTCACTTTAGAACCCTACTGAAAGTGACTTCTCTTTTAAAATTGAGTAGCAAATGAAAAATAAAAAGAAACTTTGAAGTTGATTATTAATATCAATTGTTAAAATGTTTTATTTATTTTATTAGAAGTTCAATATTTTCTATGAATGTAAAACTACTTCAAAGCCAAAGCCAACTTCAGATGCCACTATCAAATTTACACGATTCATATTCGTTAAGTATGTGTTACTTGGATACAGACTTATTTTCATAATGCAAATTAAAATATAAAGTGACTTTTTTACTGCACTATAGAAATATTTGTATACGTTAAACTCTCCTGATTGGGGCTGATTGGAAGAAGCTGTTCTGTTTGTGGGTCAGGCACTATTTTAAGTACTTTACATGGATAATCTCATTTAATTTTCACAATAGCTCTGTTAAATATGATGGTATTAATATCCCCAGTTTACAGATAAGGAAAGTGTAAATAGTGTAGCTACGATTTAAATCATTTTACCAAAATTATTTTTGTAGGCTGCCCTTCATAAGAACTCAAGGTCTGTGTTTACTAATAGCATGAAACAGATTATCATTGTGTTCCTCTTAGGTACAACAAAGTGGTAAAGTTGCCCCCCTTTGATGGATTTTTTTTTTCCTAGCTAGTTGCAAGTTTTAAGTTGTTTACTAGTCAAGCTCTCCAAACAGAGCAGTGATTCTGGCAGTCTGAGAGTGCAACAGCAAATCATAGATGGGGGGTGCATATCCTGGTGGCAGGGGGATTATCAGGCCTAAGGATGAGCACACATCTAGGACTGTGGTTTCTTCAGAATGCAGTAGTCACACATGGAAGTAAGTAGTCATCATGTTACAAAAGTGAAATCAGAAGGGAGTAGTGGGGATAGAGTATGGCGAATCTCCTTCAGTAGCAATTGAACATAATCAGCGTCTTCCTGTCTAAAAATTATGCTCCTACCTCTCATTTCTTCAAATATATTAATTTTTTGTTTGTACAATGTCCTGAGTGGTGCTTCTATCATACCAACAAAAAGTCTTTGTGTGAAAGTTTGAAAACAGAGCTACTGCTTTCAGTTGAAAGTAGGAAGAAAAAGTGCTGATTTCTTTTTTAGGTATGAATAAATCAGACTTTGTATTTGGACCCCCTTCTTCACCTAGCCCTTTGAGACCAACTGGTACATTTGTTCAGGTAAACCCAGCTCAAAACTGAGAAGGAAGCCGCTCTGTCATCTCTTTATTCAAGAGACACTTACCGAGTGCTCACCCCTCTGTGCCAGGTCCCCAGCGAGGTGCCAGCAGCCCCGGGCCCTCCTTCCTCCTGACTAACCCTCAGCACTCCTCTGAGCCGCGCACCTGCCCTGTGTGGTGAGGCTTGCTGGGCACTGGGTGGCAGGGCCTTGTTTAAATATTCCAGCTTATGTGACTCGCTTTTCAGTTGACTTGCAAAATTCTGCTACCCACACGACTAACTTCAGCTCTCCTTGGATACGGTTTCAGTGTTAAGGCTGTTTCAGACGCTATTCCTTCCGATTTTGTAAGCCAGTGTGTTTCATGTTTTAGGCAGTGCTTTTACATGAAGACAAAAAGAAACTATATTAACTTTGTTATTGTAGTGAACAGAAAGTCTCCAACCGTGCTGTAATTTATTTCTTCTAATTTATAGGACAAAATAACCTGTGGTTTTTCATTTATTCCATTTTGATCTTGGCTTGAAATCTCAAAAATTGGAAATGCTATAAGAGATTGGTGGTTATCTTTTCATCCTCATGAGGATGTATACTTAAATAACTTTGATCAGAATTGATCAGAATTTTAAAGCCCACTGATTTAAAAAAACAAAAGCAGAAAAACAGTGATCTGTATGATAAATTTAGAATAATAGAAATACTTTTTAAGATAGTATGGGGAGATTTCATTGTCAGATATGACATTATTTACTAATCATTCCTTATTAATAGACTGGCTGTTTTCAAATATTTGGTATATCAGTGTCTTCAAAACTTTTTTACTTACCTACTCTCTCCCAAAATATTGGAAGCTCATATATCATCTTGTACATTTTTTAAGTCAATATCTAAATTTTTCATTATAATTGCCAAGCATGTAATTTTGAGGGAGATTGTAATAAATATTGACATTTTAAAATACAATTTTTAGATCATCTTTAAATATGTTGAATGAAATACAAGTATCATTGCTTTTTCATACCCACCATTATTCACTGACAGCTCTTCTTTAACAGACAGAAATTTTATATTATTTGTTTCCTCCTTGAATTCCTTTGTTGTACTTCCCCTACAGGATTTTATCATAAAATGTTTTATTTTTATTATACATATTTTCAAGTTTATCATACTTATCAGCAACAAAAATATTTATATAAATTGGAGTTTTAAGCTTTTTGTTAAATCTCAAAAATTTCTCCTATGATGTTTTCACATTTATTTGCATATATAATTGATCAAAACAAATGTTATAAATTTTGATTAAAATTACTTTTTACGTTAAGTTACTGAAATTACTTTCATTTGTTGAGAGAGATGGGATTTTCCCCGCATTCATGTATCTTTGGATCAGTATTTCTCACTATGTGAGTAAAACAGTGTTCCTTATTAGTTTGGAAACAGAAGATGTATTGCAACAGTGCCACTCATTTATTTTGATTCCTTAATTATATGACCAAAAATCACATAGTGATGTAGCATCAAAAAGTATTTGTAATGGTTATCGGCTATCAATGTAATTTTACAAAAGCTAAACATTTGCATTTTTATTAGAGGCATTCACATTTACCACAGCTATCAGCATTTTGTTTGCCTCCTGCCTTCCCAGGTTTTTTCTCCTCGTGACACTGCACCACAGTAAGATTTGGTGGTTAGGAGATGACTTTCTTTTGTAAAGTAGGAGAATAATAATTGGTAAAAGGGAGTTGGAAAGGAAAAGTGGAGTGACTGCTGAGAACCGGCCCAAAGCTTTGACCTCAGTGGCGTTCACAGACTTACCAGTTTTAAGACAGTACGTGTATAAGTTGAAGATCTGGGAATTGACTCTCTTAAAACTATCCTTGCCTACATGCCCTGTCAAGGAGGCGCAGGGAAGACCACTGTTCGAAGACCACTGTTTATATAAAGCACTATAATGAATGTTTGCGTATTTGCCTAGTTATTTCGTCAGGATAAATCCCCACTTACACGAATGATAGGTTAAAAGTATGTCCGTTTTGGTGGTGATGCCAAATTGTAATTGTTACCAATCCTAGAAAGTCAGTGTTGACCTGTTTCCCATACCCTGACTTCATTAGGGTAGTCTTTTTTTATTTTGCCAATCTTCTTGAATTTCTACAATTACCATTGAACTCTAACATTTTTTTGCCTGTTTTCATTTGTATTTCTTTATGTCTTTGTATTTTTGTACTAGAATATTCATATCTGTTTTTAGGAGTGCTTTCTACATAGGAATTGATTCATGCTTTGTCAAATATGTTGCATCATCCATTACCACCTCCAAAGCCAGTTTGTTATTTTTTTAACCTCACTTAAATGTGTTTGTCATACAGATGTATGTTTGTTTTAATAGCTTGATCTAGCCAACTTTGGGGTGGTTTCAAGTCGTGCTTACAAAATTTTATAAATTTTATTTTCTTCCCTTGCATTACATAAAAGTTTATTCTTATTTTATTTTTAGTACTTTGTTTTTTTATGTGCAAATATTTTATATGATGTTCAGGAATAATAAAAAAAGGTTTTTTAAAATGTATTTCAGTATATTACGAGGGTACAAACATTTTGGTTCCATTTTATGTCTTCATTTATTCTGAATATTGCTCTTTTATTATATATACATTCCAAATATCTTCCTCCAGTATAACTTGTGTTTCAACTTTTTGTGTCTGTTGTGACTCCAGAGTTTTTAATTTTCAGATAATCAGATTATTGGTTTTCCACAATTAGTTTCGTGGTCATGCAGCTCATGATTTAGGATCATCTTTAAGAAATTCTTCTCTAACCTGAGGTCATAAAAATACCCATCTCTGTTTTCTTCTAACAGTTTTTAAACTTTGTTTTTTCAACTTAGACCTTTAATCCATCTGGAGTTTCTATGTGTATAAAGTATAAGGTAGTGATCTAAACTTTTTTCTCTCTAATGAAAAGCCTAATCTCAATACTTAGTGCAGTTCAGAATATCAAAGATAGACCTATAAACCTCTAGACAGTGACACTCTGTGGTAGGAATAATAGAGTGATTTGTTGCTTCCTGACTGATATTACTAAATTCCCTGGCTAATATTTTTCACTGTGAGTTGATTGTCTAGATGCCTTGCTTTGAAAGTATGCTTTTGGGGAGGATGTTTTTATTTGCATACTTAATGTATTTGCTTTGGACAATTTAGAAAATATAGTTAAGCAAAATGAAGAAAATAAAAGCCATCTATACTCCCACCATTCTATCATTAGCTACTATTTACTTTTTGGAGGCAACGTTTTCGTATCTTTTTTGCATTAATGTAATAATATTTAACATTTATGGAGGATTTTCTATGTGCCAGATACTGTTCCATTTGCTTTATGTGTACTCATTTAAGTTGGAGTTTTCCTAGCATGAAGAAAAGGGGAGATGATAGAGGTAGGAAAGTGTTTCTGAGAAAAAAAAAATTAAGAACATAAGATACTCTCTTAAAGTGAAAAAACAAAAAAGCAAAAAACAAAACAAAAAACCAAGTAGGGAGATACACTGTATTTACTTTCGTTTCAGACAAAATTCACTAGAGGGACATGTTTCTTGACTGAGGTAATTTTCTTTCTTAATTATAGGGATAGATTTAAAAAAAAAAAAAATAGGAGCACCCACTCAGAAAAACAAAACCTACAAGGGAACAAAAATTAGCCTGGTTAGACTTCTCCCAGAAGATAACAGAACAGCATCAACAGGCTTTTCAAAGGAAGCATGACAAGAACTGTAAGGCCAGCCGACTTTAATGATGTATCCCTCCCCTGCAACCTGTGCCTTTTACTTGTGCGTTCCCAGAGCCTGGCATGAAGCAGGTGTCAACAGACACCGATGATCGTGAGGGCACAAGTCAAAGGGAACACTGTGTACACTCTAGTAGAACAGCGGATCTACACCGTCCTTACTCCTTATCTATTTTCCTTATGAAATTTAAGGCTCTTTCACTAGACAATAATGTGGATAAGATTACAGGTTGAAATTTTGATTTTATTTCAAAATGATGAATAAACCGAGGCATAGTTCTGACCATGTACTACTTCAGGGCTTGTGAAGTTAGAGAAACAGTTCCATGGGGACTCCAGTCAGACCCAGAATGTCACCAACCACACTTGTGACTGGCAGAGATAGCCTCTTTGATCTTCAGGGATTTTTAAAATTTCTCCATCCTAATTTCTGAATACCATAAAATGTAAAAAGCACTTTCATTCTGTCATTTTTTTCTTTGAAAGGTTTTTAGTGGCAAACAGGACTACTTCATTTTTATGAGCATAGTAGTTATATGTCAACTTATTTAAAATCAGAGAGGGAAAAACCCAGAGACCTCTGAGTGGCACTGCTCACCCACCGAAGGCCCACATAAACAGGTGCTCATGTTCATGTTATCATTTCTACAAAGAGCAATAAAATAATGTTTGTAAATCGGAAGTACAGTAGTAGCAGTTCACACATATTTGATATGTTTTCACACAAGGATTCAGTAAACAACAATAAATATAATTTCCGCTCTTCAAAACAAAAAAGGGATTTATAGGGAAAAGGGTTAATTTACTTGGGTTTATCAGCACACCATTGTTAATGTGCTTTGAAAGAATTAAAAACCATGAAGCTGTATTCACTGAATACCGGTTCATAGTTACATCTTTACTTTTAACCTGGCTTAAATACATACATCATGGCTTTCTATTAAAATCTAAATCTATGGTAATTTGTGATAGATAAGACTATATTAAAATTTTTTTTCCTCATTAACAATTTCATTAAATTAAAAACAAAAATGGAATATTTAATGAGTTGACATTTTATAACCAGCCTCTTATCATCTGCACTGGGAATCTTTGATTCCAGAAATTTATAAAGGTTCTATATCTTCACATTTCAAATAAGCATAATACCATAAAAAATGACACTTGATGACATTTCAAGTGTTTATCATTTCATTTTAAACTTGTATTTTCTTTCCAGATAAAAATGAAATTAAACTATTTGTTTTTAAGACATCAAAAAAAAATTTAAGTACAATATATGTCAGGGTTGAAATACAATTTAGACCCAGAGATTTGAGAAAGTTGTGCAAGGCACTCTCCAGCTTGTGGTCAACTTAATTCAGTAAACATTTATCAAGCCCTTGTCATGTGCCGGGCACTGTAACACAAGCTGAAGAAATAAAAGCAAGTACCGATTCTTTACAAAAACTTGCTGATCCTATAAGAGAGGCGGGATGAGTCATTAAAGTGCCACCAGTTGTGATTTTAGAACCACGTTCACATTTGGAATCTGTTCCTTTTGCTGAATGTGGGTGTTCAGTGGCCATGTGTGAATAATAATTGGGATTATTAACATTTGTCTTTCAAATAGGTTTAAGTCCTTTTCTTTTAGGATACCCAAGCAGGACAGTCAGTGAGGAAACAGGAACAATTCTCCCTCCACAGTTTCAATTCCCCTGAGGTTCTGTAGAGTCACATAATTTTGCACAATTTTAAAACCATAAAGTAGATAGATTTTTTTTTTTTTAAGTAGATAGATTTGATTCAGTTGCCAGGCCAAGTACAGGAGCTGAATTTCAAAAATAGGCTCCTGGACATATAACTGGAAAAAAAATAACAACTGAAAGATTAAATTTCTATGTCCTTAGTGTCAGTAAAGTTGTTTACGTTAAGTCCGGAGCCTCATGTGTAGCAAAATGCTGTTTATTTTGAGCATCTGCGTGCAGATGTGTGGAGGCCGAAAAAGGCATCCATGAGAGAAAAGGGGGAGAGCCTTGAGTTTTATAGACGGTTCTCCAGGGGGAGGAAGTAAGTGGGCCAGAACAGCCACTGTAATAAAAATTTTCTTAAACAACCAATTTCTGGGACCCCTGCGGCAGTCTCATCCTGTAGAGGTAAGGGAGGGGGTGGTAGCTTGGTCCTTATCAGGGGGATAGGAGTGCTGGCTGCAGCTGTCTGTTAGACTTACAACGTCAGGGGGACTCTCCAGACTCCTGTGGCTATTGTTTTACAAGCCTAATTTTTGCATTAACGACATTCTGTCCTATACATACTTTTCAGGCTCCCATCTGGAACAAACCTAACAGTTTACATCATAGCTTTTATGTTTAAGTGAGTTCACACAGAGTTATTGATAAAGAAGAAGGCTTTGTCAAAAACTGATTTTGTGTACTTACCACAGAATTTAAGAACACATATTAGACAAGAGGCTCCTTTTATTAACAGTATGTGCCCAGCTACATCTTCTCTAGCATATGGAATTTCAGTATTTGGAAGATAGTTTTATAATTTAAATTTTTTGCAAAAATATATAAGGCATTTTACAAATGCTACAATCCAAAGAAGGAAACACTACCAGTATGAATCCACTCCACCATAGGGAACACAAGCTGTAATTTAATTATAAGAATAATGACTTGAAATTTTATACAAAATGCAATCTAATAGTTCCAATGGGCAAGCATTAATTTGCTATATTGCAAACCTACAATTAAAGGCAAACCATTCTTATAGTGTTAACCATTTGATTTATAATTAAAAGTGAATTCTTAAGCACTGAGGAATAATTTCATAGGCAATATCTAGATCCAGATCTATCCATGAAGTATCTGAATTAATGCAATGATCATAAATCAAACCTATGAAATAATTTATGAATACATCTGTTACAGTAGGAAAGGAAGACTAAAAGTAAAAACAAATGTGCTTTAGTTTGGACTCTGCTAATGGCTGGACATAAATCCCCTGCATGTATGAAATAAATTAGCCAAGAGCCAAGAGCAATGTGCTCTTTCCTTTTTTCTTCTGTGAGGTCTCCGTGTGGGTCTCAGGCAGAGGTCTCTGCTCTGTCCCCAGCTTCCCAGGGCCTTGCCCCTCTCACAGAGGGCGCCCCTGAGGTTGCTCAATCCCTGGTGCAGACAGGACTGGCTCCAGGAGCAGCCCAAGTGTGACGAGCAGGCAGCGGGCACAGGGCTGTGCTCACCTTTGCCCCCCACCCATTAGGCAGGGTCCATCCTGGCTTCTGTGTGTCCACATCTCTCTGTCACCCGGTCCACTGCTGGCCTTGAGGGAAAAAGCAGCACTGAGACTCACTGAGGGACCCAGGCCAGCCTCTACCTGCTCCTGTACCCACCCCCACTGGCCCTGTCTTGGCTGCAGCCCTCAAAGGGAGAAAAGCAGAGACCAGGAGGGGAGCACTCCTGTCACCAAGGCTGAGCCCAGAGGTGCAGGCAGGGCTAACCTCCGCTTCAGCCTTTAGCAGGCAGGGAGGGGGCTCCAGGCAGGGTCATCTGTTCCCCCCCTTGAGAGACAGGGGGGTCGATCTCTCTGCCCCTAAACCCAGGGCCAGCAGCCCCGCTGCCAAACTTCCTGGCCCACTTCGGGGATGTGAGGCTGCTTGGCTCCCGCATTCCTAGAACCCAAGGGGAATTTCTGCCCTAAGAGGCCTCTGGAAACCCATCCCTCACAGCTGCACAAAGTTCAAGGCAGAGACAGAACAAGGAAAGACCAGGTGTGCGGAGAGCATGGAATGCATGTATGTGTGGAAATGTGCTGTTCTGGCTGTTACAAAATGCTTGAGGGAGGGACGTCACAGCAAACCTCTAAGTACCTGAGAACACTTGAGTCTGTTTGGGAAATGCAGCCGTCCACGTGGCCATGGGCACAATGATAATGATTGGTGGCACCTGTTACAGATCCATCTCCATCTGGATGTGTAGTATTATATGCCACTGGTGTGTGCAAGACAGGAAATGTAGCTGTGTTTATCTGGAAACATTTCTTCCTGTGTGAGTTTTTAATGAAGTAAAAGTGTATGAAACTGACAGTAATATTGTAGTCTATAAAGAGGAATCACTCTTAGGGGTTAATAATGTATGTAGAATGACTACTTATTTTTTTGGTCAGCTTATTTGGGAAAAGATCTTTATCCTTTAGAGCTGTGGGCCCCAACCCCTGGGCTGCAGACCTGTTCCGTTGGTGACCTGTTAGGAACCGCGCCTCACAGCAGAAGGTGAAGTGGTAGGTGAGGGAGAACGAAGCTTCATCTGTATTTATAGCTGCTGCCCATCCCTCCCATCACCGCCTGAGCTCCGCCTCCTGTTAGATCAGCAGAGGTATTAGATTCTCATAGCAGCACGAACCCTACTGTAAACTGCACATGTGAGGGATCTAGGTTGCTCCTTAAGAGAATCTAATGCCTGATGCTCTGAGGTGGAGCTGAGCGGTGATGCTAGTGCTGGGGAGTGGCTGCAAATACAGACTATCATTAGAAGAGAGGTGGGACTGCACAGTAAATGTAATGTGCTTGAATCGTCCTGAAGCCATCCTCCCCTTCCCCTTGGTCCGTGGAAAAATTGTCTTCCATGAAACCGATTCCTGGTGCCAGAAGGGTTGGGGACCGCTGCTCTAGAGTATTAAGAAGTCATCATATAATTGCCAACCTCCACATTGTGTTCTGGAGTGCATGATTTCTCAAAATCATGTGATACCTGTTTTAAATAAAAATCTATTTAAAAATCACATTTATAATAGATTCTGAATGCCATTTAGAGAGCTATGTATCTGCAGATTAAAAAAATCACTTCATTTTCAGCAAAATATTTTGGTCTGAAAAATTTTGAAAACAAAGGAGATGGGTTTTTGTTATTTTCTCCATTATCTCATTTTTTGGTATTCATTCTTGGTTTATGTAAAGTGGTAAAATGTTTATCAGATTTGCAGTAGGCGAATCATTAAAAATAAAATACAGGTATCATAAGGTCTGGAAATACTGACAGTATTTTTGAAATTGATTGAACCTTTTTGATTATTTCATCTGGGGTAAAGGTGTAAGTTTATGCCTTGAAAATTGGACACACAAATCATTTGAGCAACATGTGACAGATGCATGTGCAGTGACTGGAGGGAATATTGCTTTCGTGCACATCGTTCATTGCACTTTTGCACAGCTTATTGAACTGTGAGTTGCCACTGAGGGACAACACATTCAACATGTCTTAGCAGTAAACTATTTATTATGGACGTTTATATGTTTTCAGACTTCATGGGACCCTGAACAACTTTAATTCAAAAGACTTAGTTTAACCCTTTTAAATAAATGAATTTGAAAAAAAACACTACTCTTTGTAAAGTATTTCCCACATGAAATCTTCCCTAATTGGTCCCATTTTGTTCTGATGATTAAACTTGTATAAGCTGCACTATAAAAAAAATCCAGTAGAGTACTAGAGAATATCTACGACCACGTTCCAGCGTTTTGTGATTCAGTGACATTTCAAGGGAGTAAAGTAAAAAAACAGTAGGTATAAATATATAATTATGGAGAATAGAAGGGAACTTCTGGTTGGAACAACTAGGCGTCCAGAGCCCTCATGTCAGCTTTGCTCCTTTTAGAGAAAGGACAGTGATGCTTTCATCCTGATGGATAATCTGAGAGACTTAACCAGTGACACATGCTATTAAAATGGAATTTAACAAGGCAAGGACAATGGGTTGCTTATGAGCAGCAAGAAATATGGAGTTTCACTGAGGTGCACCCTTTGGAAAGTGTGGGGTAGATAACAAGTGAGGCCTTTCATTATTATAATACAAATGTATTTATGAATACATTTGTGTGAAGAAATGAAGAAAATGTACACTTGAAATGTACATATGAAATGAAGAAAATGTACACTTTCTTCAATTCAGATGTTAAGGTGTCCCTTCCCTGTAGTTTTATCGGGCTATGTGTCTATCTCAAGCATAGGTTCAGTAATATATTTTGTAAGATTCCAAACTATTTGAAGCAGTGCATCCCTTTTTAGCCCTATGATGAAGATAAAAGTGGGCCCGCCTTCCTGAGTCTTGGAAAATATACGTTTCTTAGAATTATTTTAAAAATGAATCCTTCTAAATAGTTGATCCATTTAGCTATGTTGGCTGAACATAGGACTCTGTCATATCCTGGAAACATCAATATCATCATTTGAGGGCATCACCACATTTTAAGAAACAAAATAATATTACTATTTAAGAAATAAGTACAATTTTACCAGAGGAAAAATAGGAATATTGCCAGAAATCTCTTTTTTTTAAATCTTTACATGATTGTTAGCTTGTTTCATTTAAAAATATTAATAAAACCCCACAAGCCTGACACAAGTTGTCATGCACAAAATAATGTGCTAATGGCACAGCACCCCCCCCCACCCCGCCCCCGAGGCCAGTGTGAGTCTACATGCTTCTTTGCTGGTTTATTTCATTTTCTAGGGTCCATTTGCTGCAAATCTTTGTCATGCTTCCAAAATAAAGAAGCCAGCCATCTCAAGTTCAGGTCTTGTCCCCAGTGAAATAAATAAAGTGACACAGATACTATTGCACTAGTGATAACTAAAACCAGACAAATAAGATATTTTTCTCTCATTGGAGGTTGGCAGCATTTCATTTATGTTTAAAATTTGTGATTCTCTAAATTGTGGGTCAGAGCTAAAGCTAATGAAAACTCGTGGGGGAAAGAATTTTGCAGGTCTGCACATGGAATCTGTAATTCTTCTGTTCAGAGGCAATAGCATTACAAAAGAACCCCAATTCTTGAGCAATTCCCCAAGCAGAAAACCCCATTTTGGGGGCAATGTTGACAATGTCTGAATGTCTCAGTTTTCAGGTTGGGGTACAGCTGATGTTGTCCCTCCCGTGTTGGCACTTTGCTAAGTGTATTCAGATCCACTACTAAGGAAGAATGCATGTGAGGGCTCTGCGGGATGCGTCTGTGGAGATTTCTGTGGGCAGTGGGCAGTCACTGTGGGTTGTCTCTTGGTAAGCGCTCTGTGAGAGATGGCTCGGTGTCATGTGTCAGCAGGAGGTTTCTGCAAGCTCTGGGTGACATGAGAGTGTGACTTCTCTGTGTGAAGTGTCTGTGAGGTCTGCATAGAAGGTCTCCATGGAGCAAGGGGAGGTCTCTGTGTGGCAGTGAGACATCTCTGTGTTGTCTCTCTGGGTGGTCCCTGTGGAGGGAGGTCTCTGAGGTCCGGGAGGCGCTGTGGGAGGCCCAGAGAGCAGCGGGATCTGTGCCTGCCCCTACCCCCACCCTTTCCAGCCCCTGTGTGTCCACATTCCTCTGCCTCCTTGTCCCCTGAAGTCCTCAGGGCAGGTGAGGCCCCGAGACTCACTGTGGACCATGGCCAGCCCTAGCCCTCCAAGTTCCCTGCCTGGGGAGCTACCCCGGTGC
This sequence comes from Eulemur rufifrons, assembly GCF_041146395.1. Lineage (NCBI taxonomy): Eukaryota > Metazoa > Chordata > Mammalia > Primates > Lemuridae > Eulemur > Eulemur rufifrons. The sequence goes on from NC_090989.1 coordinate 207,886,616, forward strand.
CAAATGTCTGTAATGGTCATCAGACTGGGATCCTGCCTGACATCCGTTGGTCCTTTCTGAAATTCCAGAGGGATGGCAGGCACGCTGGTCACATATGCCATGAGAAAAGCTACCTTCTTGCGTGAGGGCCTTTTGTCCCCTGGTCCTGCCCTCCACACTGGGGTTGCAGCCCGACCCCCTTGGCCAGTGAGGGCTCTGGGCATGGGGTGGCCACCACATAGGGGCCCCATGAGCTCTGCTGCCTTCCTGGCTCCCACCTCTCAGATTCTTCTTCTCCCACGCCCCAGCCTTGTCCTCCATGTGCCACGCTCACATGGCTCCTGTGCACACAGTCATGCCAGAGGGGAAGGCAGAGGCCAGGAGGGGGGCACTCCTGTTGCCAAGGCTGAGCCCAGAGGGGCCAGCAGGGCCCATCTCTACTCCAGCCTTCAGCAGGCAGGGAGGGGAGACTGTAGGTAGTGTTGTCTGGTCACCACCATGAGAGTCAGGGGGGCCAGATCTCTCTACATCTGCACCCAGGGCCAGCACACCCACCCCCAAAACTTCCCAGCCCATTTTGGGGGTGGAGGCTGCTTGGCTCCCACATTCCTGGAGCCCAAGGGGAATTTCTACCCTAAGAGGCCTCTGTAAACCCATCCCCCACCACTGCACAAAGTTCATAGCAGGGGGAAAAAAGGAAAGGTGGAGTGAGCCAGATCCCAGGGTGGGGTCCCCACAGTGAGCCAGATCCCAGGGTTTGCCCACCCTGACAGTCTTGAAGGCTCTGTAATGACTGAGCTGTGAAAACAAGGTGCAGTGAGGGACCCCGAGGTGAGGGTGGGTGTGCAAGGCCCTGTCAGCCTCTATGCCCATCCCTTCTAGAAGCTACACACAGGCAGAGCGGACAATGACTCCTTCCTTGTGCCCCAGCACCCCAGAGACAGAAGCCACCACGTCTGATGAGAAAACACACAATTTATTTGGAAGGATTACACATCTCAGTAGAAGGAAGCCATTAGCATATTGGGCATGTGCTGACATAGGACAGAACTCGTTTTCTCTGCCTGAACTGGACTTCTTCTGAGAAAAAAGTTTGCTTACCAGGAAAGGTGGCAGAAGTATGATCTGGTTGACCAGGCAAGACACCTCTAAGTAGACAACAGTGCCTGGGGCAGTGGACAGGGTGGCTGGAGGCTCTTGCCACCCTTGGCTGATGCTGGCAGGGCCTGGCTGGGGGGCCCTGGTTGTTGTTTTTGTCATGTACACACCTGTTCTTAACAGAAGAGCTACGGCCCATGGGGGTGGCTTGGTGACTGCAGGCAGGATCACTCATCACCCTCCTTTGCTCTGGGTGGGAGGGACCTCTGTGGTAGCTGCAATGCCCACCCCCTATGGCCTGGAGTTCTTCTTTGTACCAATTTCCTTTTGAGGCAAGAAGTTCCTGGTTAGGTCCAATTTCCTCCTCCAGGATCTGTCCGACATTGGTCACAAGCTCCTGCACTTCATCCGTTTTGGTGTCCGTGAATGATCTGCCTATGACTGGCCCCAAGCACTGGGCAGTGGCTGACGCAGGCTTGCAGCTTTGCCAGAGCTCTTCCTGCCCTGTGTTTTTCTTGGGGAAAATCCACTGCAGAAACTGCCTCGTCTTGTTCCTAAAGTGGCTCCCTGTAGGAGCCTGTCCTTCATTTGGCAGGAGCTGGAAGGACTTTGTTCTTAGTGACTCTGCTAATACCCTATCCTGGGAAGACTGGGTTATACCACTGGTTTGGGAGGTCCTTGGTCTTGCAGACCTTTGTTTGTGCCCCCCTGGTTTGGGCCTCTGCCAGTGCTCTCGCTCATCGGTAGGGCCAGACTGCTTGCTCTGACTCTCACATGGCACTCTGGGGCCAGCATTGGACTTGCTATGGGAGCTGGACAGAGTGGCCTGAAAAGCCCACATGTCTGCAGCCAGGAGAATGTCAGGGTCACAGTCTTCAAGGATGACACCAGTGGTGTGGTCTTGGAGGAGGACATCTGGGGCAGGGCCTTGAGGTTGGTTCTCTGGCTCCACCTCCACTGCAAACTCACACTCACTAACAATTGGTGCATTAGGGCATAGCTCTTCTGGGTCTTGGGTAGCATAAATTATAGAGGGTTGGGAGCTTTTGCTGTTCCTCGGAGACCCTGAGCTCAGGGTGACATTAAGGGTGTGGGAGTCTGCCCTCACACTGGCTCCCAAAGTGGCTTCCCAAGCAGGCTCCTTGGTCTCCTCGGCCCCTGAAGACCGTGACCCTACGGTGAGCTGCAGCATGGATTCACTATGGGGGAGGACTCCTGAGGCCACGCTCTTCTCCCCTGGTTCATTCCTGGCCATTGCTGGACTTGGACTCATCTGTAGACTGTCTCTCCTGGCCCCCAGGACCATCTCACTGTGCCAGGTTCTGCATGTGAGGGGCTGAGAAAGCCATCTGCCCTCCTGTCCAGTGGAAGGAGCCTCTGAGTGCCCATGGTTGTCACCAGACTGGGTCCCTCTCAGGTCCATCTGGACATTCTCACCCACAGGTAAGGGGGCAGGGAGAGGACCAGTCAGGATGAGGACTGACTCTTCTGTTATCTCCTCTCCTGGACCTTCCCAAGGATCTTCTCCCAGGAAATTGACAAACTCAGCTGTGGAGTTGTCCCCAGATTCACAGGTGGCCCAGGAGGGAAAGGTGGAGAGTGGAAGGGGTGGGGGTTGAGCCTTTTTCAACATAAAGAGATTTTTCATCTTGAGGATCTTGAGGAGTAGGCCCCACCTGTGCCTCGCCCACAACCTTCTAACATGTGCTTCCAGCACATGCTTATTGCCTGGATCAAGGAGAAGTTCCCGTGAGGTGTCTTCGTAGGATTCCCACCCCTCTGAAGATGTGAGAGTTCTAGTTTCTATGTGCATGTTTGAGTTTTCAGAAGGGGTCAAGGCTTGGTCAGTAGCAAGCCTGGAATGACGAACGATTACAGGGATCCTGCCTTCCTTAATCTGCCCCAACTTCCTGCTCAAGTGGACTTTCAGGATGTCTTCTCCATGCTCCGTGTCTGGGCTCCCTGGTAAGTCATTTCTTGTGTCACTTGAGGGCTTCATCCAGTCGCTTTCTGACTCCTCGTCAGAGCTGGCCCCTGGGAGCACCACTAAGGAGCTGTCTGAATTCAAAGATAGATCTGAATCGCAAGATAGATCTGAATCACTCCCCGGACAGTACCCCAGATCCAGGCTTGGGCATTTCCGTATCTGAAATATTGCTGGGCCCTCGGACTCCATGTCCTGTATATCCTGGCTGCTTCCACCTGCAAAAGCTGAGGGCCCAGAGGACCCTTGCTCCTCCTTTGCCCGACCTGCCCCTGGAAATTTGCCCCGAGGCTGCACCCTGCCCAGAGACGGCTGGTTCCCGGAGGGCAGTGTGTCCCGGTGTTGTGTGAAGCTTGTTCGTCGATGTTGCTCCCAGAGCTCAAGGTTGATAATATCTCCTGGGCCGCTGGAGACTGACTCGTGGGTCTGGGAGGCCCAGCTGTCGGGAGTGAGCTGGCTAAAGACTTCCTGAGATTTTTTCACTATAGTGGGTAAGGCCCTCCTGCTTTCTTCTTGCTTCTTCAGAAGGTGACATTCTAGTTGTTGAACAGCAGTTGGGATAGGAAATTGGGCCTCCGTATAGACTGCTGGGCAAGACACTCCACAGAAAGTTATCTGAGGCGAATAGTGTGGTGGGGTTGAGCGAGAGGGTGGGAGCCAGGTGTGGGGGTGGATCCCAGCCAGAGGTGGGGGCTGGGACTGGAGTGCGGCCATGTGGTGGGGCCAGGGCTGGGGCAGAAAGAGTTGTGGAGGTAGCTTAGTCTGAATTTGTACCGTAAAGGAGTTAGAGAGTCCATTGAATAAAATAGAGGGAAACTCTAATGGGGGACCAGAGACCCTGACAGCAGCCACCAGGGACTCGCTGTGCAGAGAGGGGAGGCCCCAAAAGAGCTGGCTGCATTTCTGCTGTAAATGGCCCCCCAGGGCCTTGGGATGGGAGAGCTGCTGAGGACCTGGCAGCTGCTCTGGTTTGTCCGTTATGTTCCAGAAGCCGTGTGGGGTTGTGGTGTCCTGGTCTCCGCTCTGTGACTTTACCATATTCCCCAGACAACCCCGGGAGTAGTCTGGGCTCACTTGTTTCAGAGATGACACCTCCTTTTCTTTCTCCTGCCTCTTATCCATTAGTGTCTCCAGCAGGTTCTGGTCATCAGGGTTGACGAAAGAGGGGCCATGAGCCTCCATCTGCCTGTGTGTGTGTGTGGCGGCTCCCCCGAAGGAAGCCTCCGGTGGGTGGTTGGAAAGATGACCCTGCTGGGATTTGCTCTCGGGTGAGGTGGAGAGGCTCCAGCCTCTGCCAGTTGTGGCAGCCACCTGCCACCTGGAGAGGGCTGAGACAGCGCCGCTTGTGCGACCAAGGTCCGAGATCATTGAGACGGGAGGAGGCAACCAACGGTTGTTATTTCGTGGAGAACAGCTCTGTGGGACAGTGCCCAGTGGGGGTGCCATTGAATCACATGGAGGCTCAGCCAGGCTGGAGTCAGGAGGAGGCAGAGGGCAGGCCACAGGAGTAGGGGACTGAGGTGTGGCAGGTGAAAACGCCTGTGGCTGGGGTGACGGGCGTTCTAGGGGCAGCAAAGGCTCTGGCGGCTGGACGGCACTCAGGGATGAGACTGATCCAGCACAAACTGGGGTGGCTGTCGGACCTGGTGGCAGGGTGGAGGCCAGAGGTGGAGGGCTCTTGGCCAGGGGAGCTGGGGATGCCAATGGGGACAAGGTGGCAGGAGAAGCATCTTCCACATGCTCCCGACGTGGCCGGTGGGCTCTGGCAGGGGCTGGTTTGCACACCTCCCTCGGGGGGTCTGGACATGAGAGCTGATGAGAGCCCCCCTTGTCAGGGAGCTTCACCTGGAAGCTACAGGAGACAGGAGGCACAAGCTATAGCAGGGGTGGGTGGGGCCCAGGGGCCAGGCAAGGTTGGGCACCTACACCCCACAGCCCCTCCTTTGTCCCCACAATGACATCACAAAGCTCTGCCTCTCCCCAGCCCCAGGGCTCTAGTCACATCCCACCAGGTTCCCTGATCTTCCCCTCCCAAGTCAGTCCCAGGCCCTCGGGTGGCATCCCAAGCCCTGATAGGAAGGAGGACCAGGAGAGAAGGGGAGAATTCCTCACCACTGCAGAAGCAAAGTCAGATCCTGAGCCAACTCCAGTTCCCTCTGGCGGTCTCTATGAGCTGGAAATCAAGAGTTGAGTTAGGTGGGCAGGGAGGGGCCTGGGGATCTTACAGGAGGCTGAGTGCCCCTCTAGGGCAGACTGTTGGGGGTTAGACCCTGCAGCCCTTGCCTCAGTGTCCAAGGCCATGTGACACTGGGAATGGCAGCAAGAAGCGTGGTGGTCAGTGCTTTATCATGTATATAGTGCTCCCACATCCATCCCCCAGGGTCCTCACATGCCCCTGTGGGCGAGAAGACAGGGGTCACCTCAAAGAGGAACCAGCCTTAGCCAGGCTGAGCAGCTGTCCACAGTTGGGCCTGGAGACCCCACCTCCGCATCCAGGCCCCTACTGGGCAGCACCCATTCCCCGCCCACCTGGCTTCATGCCCAGCCTGGGATCTGGGAAGAATCCTGGGTTCCGATTTCCTTCCCTGGACGCCCCCCCACAGGCCTCTGCAGGTGACTTCCTCAGAGCATCTTTCAGAGACAGTGAGGCTAAGTCCCCGCCCTGGGGGTTCCAGGTGGAGCAGCAGAACCTTACCTTTTAGAGGGTAGCTCTTCTTCTTGCTCCTGGGCCGCTTCCTCCTCTCCACCTGAGGCTGAGAGACAGGAAAGATTGAGGGGCTGAGACCAGTCCTCACCCGCCTCTCCCCAGCTGCAGATGTTCCGTGCTCACGGAGGATGTGACCTTCTGCACCGAATTAATGGAGCTTTGCGTTTGTTTTTGCTTTGCTTTTACTCACTTTTAAAGTGAATGAAAAACATTTTGTTCTCCTGCTTTGAAGAACACAGGAGGGATTTTCTGCATGAAATTACCACGGGTGTCTTCTGTCACTGTTCCTCTGCTCGAGAGACTCACCCTCTGAGCTGTCAGGCAGGATTCTGCTTCGCGAGGAGGCCAGAGGCCGCTCCAGCCCCTGATGGGAGGCTCTCAGGGGCTCAGCACAGCCCCCAGATCACCCCACACAGAGGAAAAGCCGGGTCCAGGCACCAGCCACAGGAAGGTGACTAGGGCCCAGGGCTGTCCGCCCACGGAGATCTCCGCTCTCTCCTAACCCCGCCCTGGCCCCTGAGGCCCCGCGTTAGTGCCGCCCCCTGTGCACCCACACTGGTGGTCTGAGAGCTTCCCATAGAAACCCTGTGCCGCTCTCCCCCAGCCTGCCCCGCCTGTGCCTAGAAGGGTGAGCCAATGTCCCACCCCGGGAGTCTCTCTATTTAATTTGGAAATGTGGAAATAACAATAGAAAGAAAAGAGAATCATTCTCTGCTGGGTCTGGGCTGAGGGTTCCTTACCTTCCTGATGCTGCTTTTCTGCCCAGTCGGCGGTGAGGATGGATCTCTCCCAAGGCAGGGGAGTAACAGGAGGAAGAGCCCCAGTCCACACAGGATGCCCAGGATGATATCCATCATCCAGGAAGTGGAGCTGGGGTTTAGCCATGTGGCAGTATCCCTATTCAGAGGAAATGGATAATTCTCCATCTTCTGAATTGCACTGTCGCCCTAAAGCAACTGAGCCCTGGGCGTTGCCTTTGGGCCTTTTGACTAGGGCCCAGGCCTGCATCACAGAGCTGTGGCCCCTCATCACAAAGGCCTCCTGAGGGTGGGGTTGATGATGTGGGGAGGAGGCTGAACCACAGCCCCTCCCCCACCACCCTGCTCTGCTCATCCCTTCACCCCCTGGGCCTTCCAGATCCCTCCTTTGGACTCCACCCTCTCATCCTGTCAGATATAGATCTTCAATTTTCTATTCCTTCCCCCTGGGACCAGATATTACCTGGTTCCTTTTATCCATCGGAGATCTTGGCTTGAGGTCCACCTATTTTGTAGCCCTTGAAAATCTGAAGTTGACCCTGGAATTTTGGCTATGGCCCAGGGGTTCTTATTCTCAGAATTTCCTTTGTCCTCAACTCCAGCTTTCCCACACAATGTTTTTGTCTTAACATCCATGCAGGGACAGAACTTAAGTTTCTTTTACATTTATTTATTTATTTATTTTTGAGACAGAGTCTCGCTTTGTTGCCCGGGCTAGAGTGAGTGCCGTGGCGTCAGCCTAGCTCACGGCAACCTCAGATTCCTGGGCTCAAGCAATCCTCTTGGCTCAGCCTCCCGAGTAGCTGGGACTACAGGCATGTGCCACCATGCCCGGCTAATTTTTTTCTATATATATATTTTAGTTGGCCAGATAATTTCTTTCTATTTTTAGTAGAGACGGGGTCTCACTCTTGCTCAGGCTGGTCTCGAGCTCCTGAGCTCAAACAATCCGCCCGCCTCGGCCTCCCAGAGTGCTAGGATTACAGGCGTGATCCACCACCGCGCCCGGCCTCTTTTACACTTATTTAGTTTTGTAAATTTTTAATAATAAGTTTTTTATTTCTGTCCCACTTTCAATCAGAGGGACCTACACACATAAAATTAAAATAATTATTCAAAATTCACAATTCTAATTATGAAAGAATTATAGATAGTTAAACCAAATGATATTTCTGTAAGTGTGTAGCATTTATAATTTTGGACTTAGTAAAGCTTAAACTACACAGAGACTTTGGGACTGGTATTCAGGTATACCTCGGAGATATTTTGGGGTTGGTTCCAGACCGCTTGCAACAAAGCAAATATGGCAACCAAAGCAAATCACACAAAGCTTTTGTTTTTCCCATATAAAAGTTACGTTTATACGATACTGTAGTCTATTAAGTGTGCAATAGCATTAATATTATGTCTAAAACAACAATGGACATACCTTAATTTCAAAATACTTTATTGCTAAAAAATGCTAACAATCATCTGAGCCTTCGGCAAGTTGGAATCTTTTTGCTGGTGAAGGGTCTTGCCTCCATGGGATGGTGCTGACTGCTCAGGGTGGTGGTTACTGAAGGTTGGGAATGGCTGTGGCCATTTCTTAAAATAAGACAACAATAAAGTTTGCTTCATTCATTGACCCTTCCTCTCAAGATTTCTCTGTGGCATGCAATGTTTGATAGCATTATACCCACAGTAGAACTTCTTTCAAAATTGCAGTCAGTCCTCTCAAACTCTGTCACTGCTTTATCAGGTAGTTTATACAATATTCTAAATAATATGTTGTCGTTTCAACAATGTTCACAGCATTTTCACTAAGAATAGATTCCATCTCAACAAACCACCTTTGGCCAGGTGAGGTGGCTCATGCCTGTAATCCTAGTGCTCTGGGAAGCTGAGGCGAGAGGATCGCTTGCGCTCAGGAGTTTGAGACCAGCCTGAGGAAGAGCAAGACCCCATCTCTACTAAAAATAGAAAAATTAGCCTTGTGTCATGGTGCACGCCTATAGTCCCACCTATTCAGGAGGCTGAGGGAGGACGATCACTTGAGCCCAGGAGTTTGAGGTTGCAGTGAGCTATGATGATGCCACTGCACACTCTAGGTGGGGCAACAGAGTAAGACTCTTTCTCAAAAAAAAAAAAAAAAAGAAAGAAAGAAAGAAAGAAACCAATTTCTTTGCTCATCCCTAAGAAGCAACTGCTCATCTGTTTAAGTTTTATTGTGAGATTGCAGCAATCTTAAATTTTAGTGTGGTTAAATTATAAATCTTTTCCTTAATGGGTAGTTCTTTTATGACTGGTTTAATGGTTTAAGCATCCTGACATACCACAAAATCAAGAAAATGTTTGTTCTATACGCTCACTCTTCTAAATGCTTTACAGTTTACTTTGCACATGTCATGGAATTAATTGATACTTGCATATGGTTTGAGAAAGGATTTCAGTTTTCTTCCCATATGGATACTAAATTGTCCCAGTACTATTTATTAATTTAAAAGATTGTCTTTTTCTTTCATTGGTCTTCAGCACCACTTTTCTGTTGTATCATGTCTATATACGCATAGGTCTATTTCTGTGTTCTCTCTTCTTTTACCTCAATCTCTCTTTTTTTAAAATCTTACCACCAATACTGCAGTCTTAATTTGCTTTAAAATAAGTGTTAATATCACATCTTAATTTCATTTTTTGACTTTTAGCCCTTCAAATTTGTAAATTGTAAAATCAGCTTGTCAACTTCCAGGAAAAAAAACAATGTGTTGAAACTCTGATGGAATATCATTAAAAATATATGTCTTTTGCTCAGGCATTTTGAATGCAAAAAAAAGAAAAAATATATATACATATATATCTACCTGAGATACTGACATATCTTTACTACTGAATCTTCCAATCCAGGAACATGACATCCATTATTTGCTTAGCACTTCTTTAATAGATCTAAAGGATTTATAAGTTCACCTAAAAAGATTGTACACACATTTTGTTACATCTATTCCTAGGTACTTGTAACTTTTCATTCTATTGTGATTAATATCTCTTTTATTTAATTTTATAAATTGCTGGTATGTGGAAATGCAGATTTTAATTTGTTCATTTTGTATCCAGCAAGTATGCTAAAATGTCTTATCAATGCTAATAGTTTAAAGATTATTTTGGATTTCCTACATATATCATCTTATTTCCTAAAAGGATAGACTGTTGTTTCATCTTTTTAATCACTAAAATTTTATTTATTTTTATTTCCATATTGCTTAGGCTACTGTAAAAATTCTAAATAGCAGATGTAATAGTGGGTTATTTTGATCCTAATTACAAAGGGAAAGATTTCAATGTAGTACCAGTGAGGATTGTGTTTGCCATAGCTTTTTTACAGAAGGAGTTCTCAAACTAATAGTTGTTCTTTATTCCTACTTTGCTAAGATTTTTGTCAACATAAATGGATATTGAGTCTAGTAAATTATTTTTCTGCATCTTTTGAGATGATCATATGATTTTTATCCTTTAAGCTGTTAATGTGAATTTCATTGATTGATTCTTCTAATCTTTTACCAACCTTGCATTTCTAGGATAAACTTATCTTGACTACGATATAGTATCTTTTTAAAATATAATATTGGATTTGTTTTACTGACATTTTCTTTTGAATTTTTGCACCTATGTTCATCATTGACATTGGCCTATAATTTTCCTTTCTCTTAATGTCAAGCTTTAGTATAAATTTATGTTAGCCTCATAAAATATGTGGGACATATGAAATATGTCCCACTTATTTCTATTCCCTGGAAGTTGTATAAGATTTGGAATTACTTTTTCATTAATTATTTAGCAGAACATACCAGTGAAGCCACATGGTCCTAGAGTTTTCTTTTGGCAAAACTTTCTTTTGAAGTCAGGTTTATTGGGGTATACCTTATGATAAAATCTACCCTTTATAAGTGTATAGTTCAATGGATTTTGACAAATGCATACAGTCATTTACCACCATCGTGAAATATACATTTCCATCAACCTCAGAAGTTCTCTCATGGCCCTTTGTGTTCAATACCCTCTCCTTAGCCCCAGACCCAGGAAACCACTGATTTGCTTTCTGTTTTTATAGTTTTTCCTTTTCAAGGACATCCTATGAGTGGAATCTCAGAGTATGTGGCCTTTAGGATGGGCTTCTTTTACTTAGCGTGAAACTTCTGAGATGTGCCCATGCTTTGCATGTGTTAGGATCTTGTTCCTTGTTACTGCTGAGTAGGATTCCGCTGTGTCGATAAGCCACACTTTGTTTATCCACTCACCAGCTGATGGACATTTGGGTTCCCCGCTTCTGGCTGTTATCGGTAAATTTCATATAAATATTCATACACAAGGCTTTATGTGGATATTGTGGCCACCCTGCAGAGGCAAATTTGCCAAGTTTGGTTTGGATGCTGAGGGTGAGGATGCCACCCGTCCACCAAAAGGGGATGAGAAGATTCGTTCCTCACATAATGCAACTTTCTATGGGGAGCAGGGTGGCTGCCGAGCAGGCCCAAACATGTCCTAAAAGGAGACTGGCTTGGAGTTTTCATGGTGGTGAGCAGTGGGGGCCAGGGTGAGGGCTCCCAGGCCAGGGCAGGGGCTTTGAACCTTCCACTGCCACCAGAGGAAGGGAGTACTGGGCTTGCCCAGGAGCGTGGCAGAAGGGGAAGGGACCGGTGAGGCTCAAAAGCTGTCAGCAGCAAACATCCAAAAAAGCTAGGTTCTTTCTTACAGTGCACGTATATGTTTATTGCTCTTGTGTGAATACGTAGGAATGGGATTGCTGGTTTGTATGGTAAGAGCATGTCTAACTTGTAAGGTACCGCCAAACTGTTTTCCGAAGTGGCTGTACTATTCTGCATTGCCACCAGCCAGAGTCCCAGTTGCCCCACATTCTTGCCAGCATTTGTTATTTTTTGTTTTTTCCTTTAAAACTTTACCTGTACTAGTATTGGTGGTTTTAATTTACATTTCTCCAATGACTAATGATCCTGAGCATTTTTCATGTCTTTATTTGCCATCCACACACCTTCTCTGCTAATTTGGGGGGAAACTCTCAACTCTGTATTTAGTTTTATTTTTAATCATTTTAGGACTATTCAGTTTTCCTATTCCTTCTGGTAGATAATCCTTTTCTAGAATTTTTTTCCATGTCATCCAAATTGAAAATGTATTGGCATAAAATTATTCATAATATTCTCTGATTTTTTTCTTAATTACTGTGGATTTTTAATAATGTCCTCTTTGATGTTCCTAATGTTGGCTTTTTGTGCTGTCTCTTTTTTTATGTTCATTCGTCTTCCTAAGGAGTTGTTAGTTTTATTAGTCTTTTCAAAAAACCACCTTTTAACCTTATTATTTGTTTCATTTTTATTAACTTATCCTTTTTATTATTTCATTTCAATTTTTAAATTTATTTTCTTGTTCTTTTTTCTAAATTTTGAGATGGATGGAGGCTTATTAATTTTCACCCTTTGTTTTTCTTTTCTGATATAACTACCTAAAGGTTATGAAATTTCACCTAATAATGTCTGAGCTGCATTCCACAGGTTTTGATTCATAATATTTTTTCATTTGGTTAAAAAATAACAGAGTTCTCTTTCAATATATTCTTTGATGTGGGATTATTTTGTAGTATATGTCTTAATTTCAACACATGGGAATTTGATATTTTCGTCATTTATTTCTAAAATATTTTATTGTGATCAGAGAGCATATTCTGTATAATATTAATTTGTTAACATTATTGAGACTTGATTTCCTAGTGTGTTTCATTTTTTGTAAATGTTCTCTGTGTTCTTGCAAAGAACATGCATTCTGTAGTTGTAGGTAGAATGTCTATGTTGGGATAAAAATTTTGTGCACTTGCTTAGGTTCTCTATGACTCCTGCTCCTTTCTCTTTTGGTCAGTGACTCATCTGAGACTAATTTCCCCTCTGGTACTTGGATGAAATACAATAGCACATCACTTTATAAAAAAAGAAAATGACAGTCAACCCCCAAATTAAAGTATATTCTGAAAGCTAGAGAACCATAGGGCAGCCAGAGGGCAGACTGCTGAAAGTCCGGCTGCGAATCTGATTATAAGGGTGGCAGAGCTGCAAAGGAGACCAACTGTACAGACTCAGCAGTCTCTATGTGAAAGGGAGGCCCAGACAGGGAAAGAGTGAGACCCTGAGATTGGAGATTGGGACCTCTGAGAGGACAATCTGAGAATTTTGACTTCCCCCACTCCAGGTTTCCCTGAGGCCTCCTGATGGCAGGATCAGCTCCTCCCTGTTGCCAGGGGAAATTAGCCTCACATGAGGTGGGTGATGTTTGTTCTTCACAGGACCTACCGTTTGTCCCTCACTGCCACCAGGCTAATAGCCAAAGTCAAGTACCAGTGGAGCCTGGATGGGGAAATACAAACCTGCCCTGGGAAGAAATGCTTATGTAACAAAAGAATTATAGGACCTAACTAATAATAGGACTGGGGGTACATGTGTAAATGTGGATTTTGGGGGTGTCAAATAGAAAATAAGGTAGAATTTAAGACTGGAGAGGAGATAATTTATTGACTTGGAGCATCCACCTTTGATTCAGGATTGTTACTTGGGATAGAACACCTGAGGCCATTCCAGCAAACTCTAAGGACCAGCAGGGTGGACGGGCAGTCAAGAGGCTTTAGGGATCTGACTTGGTTAAGATGTTCCCTAGGGGTGAAATAAATGGAGAGCCAATTAAGATATTAATTTATTTTTATAAATAGAAGAAAACCCAGAGAATTGGTTAACTAAATGACTTCCACCTCTGTGGAAATTTAAGGCCCTATACCCAGTTCGCAGATCTAAATTTACAGACCCAGAGAACACCGATCTGATGGAAAGGAAGGCCAGTTCCCCTTGAGTAAGATCCTACAACTCCATCACAAATATATGCTGTAAATATCCCCCCCATCCTTTCTCCAGGGAACCTCTGGCCATTTGCCGGCCAACCATGCAATGGGAAGGTCTAGTGCATATCAGGACATTTCTTCTCAGGTAAAGGACGAGGTGCTGCACCTCAAACATCTCGGCAGTTGAAAGAGTATTTTGTGGGCCTCTTTAGAATTTGGAGGGAACAGATACCAAACATGGGAATACTGCCACTTGGCCCTGGGGGATTTGGGGCACAGTCTCTAGGCATAAGGCCTGCACAGGTCGGTGGGCATCTCCATTTACAAGGAGCGTTCAAGCTCAGAAGGTGGCACAGGCAGGGTCAGGGATGGGTGTGGGCCCCTCCCGGGTGCTGGGCCAAGGAGGCTGCTGTGCCAGGCTCAGGGCAGCACCCACGCAGGCCAGCTGGGGTGCCCTGACGGCTGCACTCACAGGATCCTGCGACGGCCCATAGGTTGCTGGGTAAGGAGGATGGCTGGGCTGAGGCCCCACTGTGGGCAGCCCATGGAGTTGTCTCAGCTGCTTTCCATGGAGAGAATGTTCTGGAAAGTAGGGGCAGAGTGGGGAGCAGCCACCTTGGAAATTGCCTCCCTCTGTGCTACACTCTTATGGGGTTTGAATGAATGGGAACTTTTATCCCTGCTAAATTTCTGATTAATAATTGGCATCTTCAGCATCAAAACTCATTTTATGACAACAGTAATGTCCGTCAGGCAGTTCACTAGCTTGTGAAATATTCCCCTGAGATGCGCACCTGCAAATTGCCAAGCTCTCGGGCTTCTGGGGCAGCCCCAGGAGGAAGGTGCCCTTTGCTCTGAATAGCGGTGGTCAGAGGCATGTGAGACCAGGAGCCTGGACCTTTGTGACAGCAGTGAGCTTGAGTCCCAGTTGGTCACAAATCCTTAATTTTAAAGAAGCTCCGATGCCCCAGGAGATACCCACACTGGTCAGTATGGGAACATGGCCTAGAATATCATTGCTGGCAATACTGTGTTGTGTGCAGAATGGGTCAAAGTACATAGAATAAGGCCTACTGCCTAGGAAAGAGAGAAAAGAGGGTTTTGTTTGTTTTGTGCTGATGCTGTTAGTTTAATTTTATCTAAGAAACTGACAGAGGAACCGAGGCCCCTTTGCGATTATCGGCCAAGTAAGCAGTGAGGTCTTCAGGGCTCCTCACCTTCTACATTGCTTGAGTAAAGTCCACGTACAAGGACTATATATAAGTTTTAGGAGTTCCTCATTTATTTTGGAAATTAACCCCTTGTCAGAGATGGAATTTGCATATATTTTCTCCCATTCTCTAGGTTGCCTTTTTACTTTGTTGATCATTTTCTTCGCTGTGCAAAAGCTTTATAGGTTAACGCAATTCCACTTCTCTATTTCTCCCATTGTGTGTGGGTTATTTTTAACATTAAAGAATGTATAGAAATTCATTGAAAGGTTCTCAGGGATGAAAAGGAGGGGATAAACATTGCATCCCAACAAAAACTTCATTTTTGGATATTCTCCTATCACCCCAAGATTCTACTTATATATAGTGGCCCCAAATCTTTTTTAATAAAAAAATTGAAAACTTCTATCTTTCCCATAACCACCTCTCTCCTCTCCCCCTCGGCCTCAGTTCTTGCCCTCTGCGTCCCTTTATCCCCTTATGTAGGAGTAATCCTGTCCTGTAATTGAGTTTTCCTGTCATTCTCAATGTTTGGGTGGATGAGGGAGAGAAAGACACAAGGAAGGGAGGACAAAGATGCATTGAGGAAGATTTATATGATAATATTTGAACAATGTTTTAGGAAAAAAGTTGCTTTTTTTTTTTTTTTGAGACAAGGTCTCACTCTGTTGCTCAGGCTGGATGATAAGTCACCGCAACCTCCAACTCCTGGCCCCAACTCCTCCCGCCTCAGCCTCCCAAAGTGCTGGGATTACAGGCGCAAGCCACCGCGCCCCGCCAAAAGTTACTTTCCACAATAACTTAAGGAGGCCCAAGCGAGACTCCTCTTCAAATTCACAAGCATGAACTTGAGCGCTCTGGTCCACTGCTCCTGGGTGTTCAAACGAGTCCTGACTGAACAGGTTCCTGCCGCCCCCGAGTCCTCCAACAGGCCTCTCTGCACGTGGATCCACGCGCCCTCCCCAGCTTCTTCCGTGAAGTGCTGCATGTAGTCCAGCAGGGCCACCATCAAATCTGTCATCCAATAAAGCATTCTGCCCCGCGTGACAATACAACGGCAGCTCAGCGTAGTCAACGGCTAAAGATTTGAGATAGGAGCGCTTTGCGAAGCGGCCTAGGCCGGACCTCCCAAACTCCAGCCCAGGCGTGTTGGCCAGGGCCCGGAGCAGCAAAGCCTTCTGTCCCCAGGCAGCGCTGATTTCACTCCAGCCCACGGGGACGGCGGGGAGGCAGCCCAGCCTGAAGTTGCTGATGACGCCCAGGCCGCCCTCGCCCGGATCTCGAACATGGCGCTGAAGACGTGGATTTCCTTCAGCCCGTGCAGCTGGGCCCGGGCGCGCGGCAGCCATTTCTCTAAGCTTCCCAGCTCATCAAGCAGCTCCAGCTGGTGCCACTTGAGCGCACTGTAGTCCCTGTGGTGCTGCCACTCCTGCTCTCCAGCTCCGCGGTCTCGGCCTGGGCTGCCTGGAGACTCGCCGCCGCCTTCGCCCGGTCCCTGTCCGCGTCCTCCAGCTCCCGGGCCGGCCTGGCCTCCTCCTGCTCCAGGCCCCGCAGGGCGGTCCGCAGAGCGTCCCTCTCCTCCTCGCCCGCCAGCTCCCCGCTCTCCAGACAGTCAAGGTCAGTGAGAAAGAGCTCCGTATCCAGCTGCTCTAAAAGCCTGTGCATACACTCCTCGCACAGGGGGCGGTCCGTAACTTTTTGGCCCGAGAGGCTGTCAAAAATGTCCCCAGCGGCCTTCTGGATGGTACCGAGAGTTCGCATGGGGTCAATTTTCCCAAGCAGGGTGAAATGGTTGGCGTTGTCCTGGGACATCCCACCATCTGCAGTAAGGGGTGTGCAGGAGGCGCTGTCCTGTAGCCTTTCCCTCTCTGTCCACTCCCAGGAGATAGCACTGTTCTCCGGGCTGTCTTCTGGCTCCCCCTGCGCTGGAGCCTCCTGGGTCTCTGCCATCGGGCTCAGTTTCAGGGGCGGGCTACAATGCTGGCGAAGGAAGCGAATGGAAGACACGGTGGAGATCTCAACTCCTGCCTTGAATCTAAGTTTCCTCCATCTCCCCCATTGTGTGTTCTTGTCATCCTTGTTCAACACCAGTTGTCTATAGATAAGTAGATTTATTTTGGGGCCTTCTATTGTGTTCCATTGGTCTATATGCCTGTTTTTATGCCAGGACCATGCTGTTTTAATTACTGTAGCTGTGTAATATATTTTGAAATCAGGCAGCATGATGCCTACAGCTTTGTTCTCTTTTTATTCAAGATTGCTTTGGCTATTCAGAGTCTTTTGTGGTTCCATACAAATTTTAAGATAGTTTTTTCTATTTCTGTAAAAAAAAAAAAAGTCTGGGATTTTAATAGGAAATGCATTGAATCTGTAGGTGGCTTTGGGTTGTTTAGACATTTTAACAATATTAATTCTTGCAATCTGTGAATACAGAATGCCTTTCCATTTGTTTGTGTTGGCTTTAATTTCTTGCATTAGTGTTTTATAGTTTTCAGTACATAGGCCTGTCATCTCCTTGGTTAGGTTTCTTCCTAAATATTGTTTTGTCTGTGTGCTATTGTAAGCCAGATTGCTTTACTAATTTTGGGGGAGGATAGTTCATTTTTGGTGTGTAGAAATGCAACTGATTTTTTTTTTTTTTTTTTTGAGACAGAGTCTCACTCTGTTGCCCAGGCTAGAGTGACGTGGCGTCAGCCTGGCTCACAGCAACCTCAAACGCCTGGGCTCAAGCAATCCTACTGCCTTAGCCTCCTGAGTAGCTGGGACTATAGGCATGCGCCACCATGCCCGGCTAATTTTTTCTATGTATATTTTTAGTTGTCCAGTTAATTTCTTTCTATTTTTTTTTTTTCTTTTTCTTTTTCAGTAGAGACGGAGTCTCGCTCTTGCTCAGGCTGGTCTCAAACTCCTGAGCTCAAACCATCCTCCTGCCTCGGCCTCCCAGAGTGCTAGGATTATAGGCGTGAGCCACCACACTCGGCCTGCAACTGATTTTTGTATATTGGTTTCGTATACTTCAAAGTTGCTGCATTTGTTTATTGGTTCTAACAGTTTTTTTGTGAAGGCCTTAGGGTTTTCTATGTATAAGATCATGTCATCTGCAAATAGAGACAGTTTTACTTCTTCCTTTCCAATTCTGATGTATTTTATTTCTTCTTCTTGCCCAATTGCTCTGGCTAGGTTCTAACACTATGTTGACAGAAATGGTGAGAGAGGACATCCTTGATTTGTTTCAGATCCTAGAGGAAATGTTTTCAGTTTTTCATGATTGAATGTGGTTAGCTGTGGGCATTTTATATATGACCTTTATTGTGCTGAGTTCCTCTATTCCTAGGTTGTTGAGTGTTTTAATGAAAAAATGGTGTTGAATTTTGTCAAATGCTTTTTCTGTATCTATTAAGATGATCATGTAGTTTTTGTGGATTCCATTAATGTGGTGTATCACATTGCTTGATTGGGTATGTTTAACTATCCTGGCATCTCAGAGATAAATCCCACTTTTTTGTGGTGTATGGTCCTTTTAATGTGCTGTTGAATTCAGTTTGCTAATATTTTATTGAGGTGTTTGAATCTATATTCATTTGAGGTACTGGCCTATAGCTTTGTTCTTGTGGTGTCTTTTTCTGGCTTTGGTGTCACGGATATGATGGCTTTATAAAAGAAGTTTGGAAATGTTCCTTTTTTATTTTTTGCAAGAATTTAAGAAGGGTTGGTATTAATTCTTATTTATATGTTGAGTAAAATTCACCTGTGTAGACATTTAGTTCTAAGCTTTTCTTTGGAGGTTTTAGATTATTTATCCAATCTCTTTGTTATTAATCTATTCAAGCTTTCAATTTTGTCTTATTCAGCCTAGGTAGGTTGTGTGTTTCTATTCAGTTATCCATTTCATCTAAGTTGTTGAATTTGTTAATATATTATTGTTCACAGTAGTCTCATATGATCTTCTTTTATTTCAATGCCATTTGTTTTAATGCCTCCTCATTCGTTTCTGATATTGAGTCTTTTCTATTTTTCTTAGTCTAGCTAAGTGCTTGCCAATTCTCTATCTTTTCAAAAAACCAATAGTTAGTTTTGCCAATTTTTTTCTATTGTTTTCCTAATCTCTATTTTTTTCTCCTCTGATTTATATTATTATCTTCCTCCTAATAACTTCAAGTTTAATTTTCTTTTTCTTTTTCTGTTCCTTGAATTGTACATTTCAGTTGTTTACTTAGGATCTTTCTTTTTTGATGGAGGCATTTTTCATTATAAACTTCCCTCTTAGTACTGCTTTTGCTGAATCCCACAAGTTTTGTTATGTATTATTTTCCTTTTGTTTGTCTGAAGACATTTTGTAAATTTTCTTTTAATTTTTTCTTTGACCCAATGGCTGCTCAAGAGTGTGTTGTTTAATTTCCATGCATTTGTGATTTTTCCTGATTTCCTTTTGTTATTGTTTTCTACTTTTCTTCCACTTTTGTCTTTCCTTGTGACTTAATGAATGTTTAAGCAATATATGCTTTGATTCTTATCTCTCTATGTTTGTGTGTCTACTATAGTCTTTTTTCTTTGTGATTACTGTGAGTCTTCCATCAAAATCTTATAGTTATAATAGTCTATTTGAGGCTGATAAATACTTAGTGTCATACAAAAGCTACACAGTTTTACTCCCTCTCCCATACTTTATATTATTGATATCAGAGTTTCTTTCTTTTTATATTGTGTATTCATGAACAAGTTTGGGGGGGTTATAGTTATTCTTAATACTTCTTTCTTTTAACTATTATAGTGTTAAAAGCGATTTATGCACAACCATTGAAGTATTATGATATTCTGTGTTTGTCCACATATTTATCTTTGTCAGTGAAATTTGTACCTTAATAATTAGCTTTTGTGTTGTTATTTAATACCTTTTTTAAAATTTCAACTAGAAGACCTCCCTTCAGCACTTTTTGGAAAGCAGGTCTAGTGGTAACCAATTCCCTAAGTGTTTGTTTATCTGGCACAGATTTTATCACTCCTTTATTTTTGAAGGATTATTTCGACAGGTATAGTATCCTTGGTTGCCAGAATAAATTCAATAATTGAATTTATTATCCCATTCTCTCCTGGCTTGCAAGGTTTGTGCTGAGAGACCCATAGCTAGATTTATGAAAGTTCTCTTGTATATGGCAAGTTGCTTTTCTCCTGCTGCTTTCCAAATTTCTCTTTGTCTTGGACTTTTGACAAATTAGTTATAATGGGTCTTGGTGTAGGCCTATTCAGGTTTCACGTATGTAGACATTTTTTGGTTTCATGAATCTGGATATCCATTTCCCTCCCCAGATTTCGGAAGTTTTCAGTCATTATTTCCTTAAACAGAGTTTTCTGCCTCTTTATTCTTCCCTTTGTCTTCTGGAAATGTCATAATATGTATTGGTGTCATGTGGTTTCACTTGATGGTGTCCCATGTTCACCTAGGCATTCTTCACTTTTACTCTTCGATTCTCTATGCTTCTTTGATTGGATAATTTCAAATAACTTGTCTTTAAATTCACTAAGTGTTCCTTTTGTTTGATTCAGTCTGCTGTTGAAGATCTATATTGAAATTTTTAATTCAGTCATTTGTATTGTTTAGCTCTAGGATGTTTGTTTTTGGTAGTATCTTTAATTTTGAGCATCCAATTTTGTTTATGTATTGTTTTTCTGATTTTGTTTGGTTTCGTGCCTGTGATCTCTTGAAGTTTACTGAGCTTATTTAAAATAAATATTTTGAATTCTTGCTGCTGTTCGGGCTCCTCAGCAGGGTAGGATTTGTGGCTGGGCTCTGCAGGTTTTTCCAAGGGATGCTGGCTGGACCCTCTGGCTAGATGGGGCCACTTATTGGACTCTGCAGTTGGATAGGGCCATTTGGAGGCACTCCATGGTCAAGAAAGGTTGGTTTATTGTTTCCTCCATCTAGCAAGGCCCTTAGAGAGGGTCTTTGTTTGGTGAGACCACTGATGAAGGTGTGGGGCTACTGTTAAGATCTACACACCAGTCACTGTGAGCCCTTTTTCTGCATTTCTGTCTGTCCCTAGGTGGTATGGCCATGCCAATTCCCCAACTGTTCCACATGAGATAAGACAGAAGTAGGCTCTGAGGTAGTGCCCCAAAATCATGGGAAAGTTGAACATCAGCCTCTGTCTCACTTTCCCCTACTTGATAAATCAAGGGCCAAAGGGGGCCCGGCGCAGTGGCTCATGCCTGTAATCCTAGCACTCTGGGAGGCCGAGGCGGGAGGATCGCTCGAGGTCAGGAGTTCAAGACCAGCCTGAGCAAGAGCAAGACCCCGTCTCTACTAAAAAAAAAAGAAAGAAATGATCTGGACAGCTAAAAATATATATAGAAAAAAATTAGCCGGGCATGGTGGTGCATGCCTGTAGTCCCAGTTACTCGGGAGGCTGAGGCAGGAGGATTGCTTGAGCCCAGGAGTTTGAAGTTGCTGTGAGCTAGGCTGATGCCACTGTACTCTAGCCCGGGCAACAAAGAGAGACTCAGTCTCAAAAAAAAAAAAAAAAAAAAAAAGGCCAATGGGGTTATGTCTGGGGGGACAGGCATTACAGGCAGAGTAAAACTGTAGTTACGCTTTTTGATGCAGCTTTTGTGCTCCATTTGTGTTCTGCTACCACTCGCCTCAGCTCCCCAGTTCTCACAAAGGCGTTCCCATCTACGGGTACTTACTCAGTTGGTGTTTCTGTGAGGAAACTAGGGCTGGGACCTCCTCCGCCACCATATTACTGATGGCACTCTCTCCTTCCCTTTGGAAGGAAATATTTTCTAGATATGGAATTCTAGGCTTTGAAGGAAAATTTCAGAACTTTATGTAGTTCAGCCTACTCTATTCTTGCTTCCATAGTCCTTGATGAGAACTCTTACTACCTTGCTTCTCTCTGTGTAAGATTTCATTTTCCTTCAAGACTTTATGTTTGTCTTTAGTTTCCTGCAGTATGACTAAGATACCCTAAGTGTGTTGTTTTTATTCATTCTACTTTGTGTTCACACTGTGGGGACTGTATCCCTCAGTGAGGGGAGGGAGTATAGGAAAAATGAACAGTTAACAAAGAGTATATGAAGAGATAATGCGGAAGTCCTGGAGGACAGGTCGCAGGACTGACAAACAGTACAACCCCTAACTTGATCCAATATGCACTTTTCACCACACGTTTCGTATCGTGCTATACAACTCTCGGTGTATGAGTGTGTATTACATGTATATAATGTCAATAATGCAAAATGGCTTTAAAGCGAGCTGCATTGATGAAATCCACTGAGATCCCTATGTTTCATTTGTTTTCAGTAACTTGGTAATATTTTACTCTCTCTCTGTTAAAAGGAGTCTCCAATCTAGTGTCAGCAGAAAGGCTGACAAAGCAGATGCTCAGGCAATGTTCTCCTACTGGAACAGATTAATGAATCAACTAGCCACTGGGATTCTGACAGCCCTGACATGAGGGAGACAAGTCTTTCAAATACAATGCTCAAAAAGAGCTGCTTGGCCCTGCATTTTTGTTTGAGAATTCCGCCCTCTGCCTTGGAGAATTGTTCTATATAGTCAGAGAAGGACTGAAAACAAAGGCCTTCGGGTTTCTTACTTTGCCACTCAGTGTCCGTTCTTTTCCTGTGGCAACAATTCTTAAATTTTGCCTTAGGGGAAGCAGCTCTAGGTCCCTGGGCTACAGATGAAGATGACTCCACCCCAGACTTTTCCGAAGTACCCTGTGTCTGTCTGCGTGTGCTGGGATCAACCCAGCATGTCTTTACTTGAATCTGTTAGGACTGTCTGTTGCAGGTGGCAGAAAACCCAGTCCAAACAGGTTTAAATGAAAAAGGGCATCTGTTAAGTCACACAACTAAAAAAATCCCAGCCTAGGGTCACAGTCCATCTCCTAGGTCTGCCTCCTCTGTGTTAGTTCCACGACTGAGCTCAGCATGGACAGACTTAACTTCTTCCTGCACACGGCTCTGCTCAAGCCCAAGCCTGGGTTTGTCTCCTTGATCTGTGTGTGCTGGCTCTGGGCATCTCTGAACCTGTCAGTGTCCAGGGTAAGCTTGTTTTTATTGAAAAGGACAATCACATACACAAAAATCCTGGTATATTTCTATAAAATGATACAAGTAACATTACATTTTTCCTGTTGCTTTGACTGTCAGAAAGTTTGATCTAAATTTAATTATTATATTATTAATAGTACATTTTCTGTGTCCCTTAATATTATTCTTTCTGTTTATAGTTTAATCCCTGTTGTGGTGAATTATTGTATTGTACATTACCTGAAAAAATAATACCTGTAAACTTCATGATTAAAAGAAACAAAATTACAGTAATAGAAATTTTATATAAAAACAGTTTTAGATATTCTTGGTGTTTTACACATTTACTATATGCCTGAAAGAAATTCTTTATTTTTTTTTAGGCCTGCAAAGAATACATCAAAGAAAAAGAACAAGATATTGTCAAAATAAATTATCAAAAGTATTACTGTTCAAAAAGTTATAAAAGGTAAAGTAGAAAAATAGAGAATGTGTTGTCGTAAAGACATTTACTTTGAAAAAAGGATTAAGAAGCAGTAGCTGTTGACAAAGGTATCCGTTCTTTGAGGAAGAACCTGTGTTTGTGCTCATATAAAAAGATGGCACTTTATTCAGTATATGCCATAAATATTTGGGAACATGTTGAAACAGTATTATTTATTTGATAGGTCAAAGGAGAAGAAATGTATTATATGGATGACCTTCGTGACTTCATTGAGTCAGTTAAACCAGCCTCAGAGGATGCTGGGATTCCTTCCACCAATTATGATAAATGTCTATTGTGAATTGAGCAACTGGGGAAGGATTGTGAAGGTAAGATCACTGCATAAATATAAGGCCTGTTTATGTATCCTACAGTAACGTCTGCACACATTGCTTAGCATGGCACCATAGAGCACTGATGTGTTATACTGATGTTCATCTCAGAAAGATACTTTATGTTAAAATAGAATGAGGACTAGTGTATATGGTACCCTCTTAGCCAAAGAGCTAGGATAATTGCACTCTGCTACTCTAGTGTGAAGGGCACTCCCAGTGTTTTTGTGACCCTGCTTCTCTCCTACGCCTTTACCCAAGGTCAGGGTTACCGTTATCCCCCGCTTGGAATACCACAAGGACCCTAGAACTGTTTTTGTTGTTACCCTCTCTGCCAAAATCATGGTCTCCTAAGCAACCATGATTATATATTTTAATAATTTGAGATGTCATCATGATACTCCCTTGCTTAAAACCCAGCTATCACTTCTCATTGCTATAAGGTTAAAGGTCTCAGTCCTGTAGTGTTATCTGGCATCATTCCATATCCTTCTTTGTCTCTGTGTCCCAGCCACAGGCTTCAATGTCTGCTCCTGCAATAAGTAGCTCTAGTGAGGTATAACTGATCTACGACAAACTGCACATATATAAAATGTACAATTTGATAAGTTTGCCATAGGTCTCTCTACACATACGAAACCATCACCACCATCAAGATAATTAACATATCCATCCCCCACAACAGTCTTCTCATACCCCTTTAAGAAACTGGTATATTGTTTTTCCAAAGTCTTTGTACCATTTTCCATTCCCATCAGAGGTACATGACAGTTCCATTTGTTCTGTATCATCCATCACTAACTCTTAGTATTGGCATTTAAAAAAGTTTCTTATATGTAGCCATTCTGATGGATATGTGTATTGTGCATACCATTGTGGTTTTTAATGTGCATCACTCTGATGAATAGTAACGTTGAGCATCTTCCCACAGGCTTATTTGCCATCTGTATATCTTCTTTGGTGAACTGTCTTTTCAGATCTTTTGCCATTTAAAAAATTAGGTTGTTTGTTTTCTTATTGGTTGAGTTGTAGAAGTTCTTTATATAGTCTATATGGTATTCCTTTATTAGCTATGTATTTCACAAAGACTTTTTCCCAGTTGTGGCTTGACTTTTCATTCTCTTAATATTTTCTTTTAGACAGCAGAAGTTTTTAATTTTGATGAAGTCCAATTTTTCTGTTTATTCCAGTTTGGATTTTTCTTTTTGTGTCATATCTATTAATAAGAAATCTTTGCCTAGCACAAGGTCACAAAGATTTTTTCTCCTATGCTTCTTCTAGAAGTCATACAGTTTTAGATCTTACATTTATATCTATGATCCATTTTGAGTTGATTTTTATATATTGTGGGAAGGATATTTTCAAGTTCATTTTCTAGATATGGATATCCGGTTGTTCCATTACCATATGTTGAAATGTCTACCTTTTCTCCACTGCATTGCCATCTTGCCTTTGTCAAAAATAAGTTGTGTATATTTGTGTGGGTATATTTTTAGACTCTCAATTTTGTTCCATTGATTTACAGATGGTCCTCCAATTATAATGTGGTTATGTTCTGATAAATCCATTGTAAGTCCAAAATCCATGTAATACCCCCAGTAAACCTACCATAAAGTGAAAAAAACATAAGTTGAACCATCCTACATTGGGGACCGCTTGCATTTGACTTTCTTTATATGGGTTGAGCATCCCTAATCCAAAATTCAAACTTTGAAATACTCCCAAATTTCAAGCTTTTTGATGGCCAACATGACACCACAAGTGCAAAATTCCACACCTGACCTCATATACACAAACATCATTTCATGCACAGAATTATCAAAAGTATTGTATAAAATTACCTTCAGGCTATATCTATAAAGTGCACATGAAATATAAATGCATTTTGTGTTTAGACTGGGTTCCATGCCTAAAATATTGAGTTATGTATATACAAATAATCCCAAATCTGAGAAAATTCCAAAATTCAAAACACTTCTGACCCCAAGCATTTTAGATACAAGATACTCAACCTGTACCAGTATTGCACTGTTTTATTATAATTTTATGATAATTGTTGCCATCACCCCTCCAATTTTGTTCTTTTTTCAGGGTTATATGGCCTGTTCTAGATGCTTTGCATATCCACATTAATTTTAGAATCACCTTGTCAATGCAAAAGTCTTCTAGCCTGCTGGGAAACTAGATTGGGGTTGTGTTGAATCTATAGGTTAATTTGTGGAGAATTGGCATCTTAACAATAATGAATGTTTCCACTCCTTAAAAACATGTATCTCTTCATTTATGTAGGTCCTATTTAATATTCTCATAATATTTTTCAGTTTTTAGTGTCTAGGTATTTCCATATTTTATCAGATTTATCTGTATTCAGTTTTTTGCTGAAGTAGATGATATTTAAAAAATTTCAATTTCATTGTTTATTGCTACTACATAGAAATACAATTGATTTCTCTAGTTAATTTTGTATCCTCCAACCTTTCTGAACTCTTCTTTAGTTCCATTAGGTTTTTTTGTAGATTGAGTCAGATTTTCTATATAGACCAATGATTGACAACTCTTTTCTTTCTCAAACTACTCTCTTACTAAAGATAGTAAATATTTTAAAGCTGTGGCAAAATGGTCTCTGTTGCAGCCAATCAGCTGTGCCATTGAAGTATGAGAAAAGCCACAGACAATACATAAGTTAATGAACATGGCTGGGTTCCGATAAAACTTTACTGAGAAAAACCAAGAAGGTGGCCCACAGGCTGGTGATTACCCATCTCTAATATGTTCTCATGGCTGGGGATAAAGGCAGTTTTGCTGCTTCTTCCAAACTTGGATGCCTTTTATTTCTCTCTTGCCCGACCACACTGGGAAGAGTCTTGTTTCTCTGTTTTATTGTTTCATCTTTGATGCTGAGGAAAAGTAGTGAAGGCACACACTCCTTGGTTGTGCCTGATTTTATGGGGAAAGCATTCACTTTTCCACCATGGCACACAGTAGCCATAAGTTTATCACAGATGCTCTTTACCATGTTACAGAAGTTCCTTTGTGGTCTTCATTTGCTGAGAGTTTTATTTTTTTAATCAGAAATGAATGTTGATTTTTATCAAATACCTCTATATACTGAGATGATCATATAGTTCTTCCCTTTTATTTTGTTAATTTTGTGAATGACAGTCAATTTTGAATGTTAAACCAGCCCTGCATTCCTAGGATAAACCACATTTGTTTCTCATGTATTATCCTTTTAATATATCACTGGATCCAATTTGCCAAAAGTTTTTTTTAGAATTTTTAAAGACTTTTGTTTAAGAGCAGTTTTAGGTTCACAGCAAAATTGAGAGGAAGATACAGAGATTTTCCATATGCCGCTGCCCCAACACATGCATAGCCTCCCCCATTATCAGTATCCCTCACCATAGTGGTACAGTTGTCACAATTACATGAACCCGCATTGACACATCATGATCACCTGAAGTCCATAGTATACATTAGGGTCCCATCCTGATGTTTTGTATTCTATGGGTACAATGGTATGATGATGTATATCCATCCTCATAGTGTCATACAGCGTATTTTCACTGCACTAGAGATCCTCTGTGCTCTACCTGTTTATGCTTTTCTGCCTTCCCAACCAGTAATCTTTTTACTATGTCCATAGTGTTGCCTTTTCCAGAATGTCATGTACTTGAAATAGGAATATGAAATATGAAGTGTGTAGCCTTTTCAGATTGGCTTCATTCAGTTGCTAATACACATTTAAAGTTCCTTCATATCCGTTCATGGCTTGATAGTTCATGTCCTTTTAGTGGTGAGTAATATTCCATTGTACGGCTGTACCACAGTTTATTTGTTCATTCACCTGTTGGAGGATACCTTGGTTACTTGAAAACATGGTTGAATTTTTATATCCATGCTCATGAGGAAGTTTTCCTTCTTGGCATATCATTCTCTGATTTGGGTTCAGAATAATGCTGGCATTTAAGAATGAGTTCACATGTACATAGACTTCATGTTTAATGGGGGGGAAGAGTTTTTAAAAATTATCTTATATCTTTCTAAAATATTTGGTAAAATTCACCACTGTAGCTATCTGGGCCTGGAGTTTTCTCTCTAGGAAGGTTTTCAACTACAACTTTGTGTTCTTTTGTAGCTAGAGGGTAATTTAGGTAATCTATTCTTGATTGAGCTTTCCTCATTTTGATTTTTTGAGGAATTTATCGATTTTATCTAATTTGGTGTATTCACATAAGATTCATATAATATCTATAGAATCTGTAATAATGTCACATTACTCATTTCTGAAATTAATCATTTGTATCTTCTTTTTTCCTGATCAGCCTGGCTAAAGGTTTATCATTTTTTTTTTTTTTGATTCCCTCAAAGTATTTGCTTTTATTGATTTTCCCTATGGTTTTTCTGTTTTATTGGTTTCATCTTTCATGCTGTGTTCCATTCAGCCCACTGTAACAAAATAGCATGAACTGGGTAGCTTATAAACAAGAGATGGATTTCTCACAGTTCTGGAGGCTGCAAAGTCCAAGATCAAGGCCCTGGCAGAATTGGTTTCTGGTCAGGGACAACTTCCTGGTTCACAGAGACCATCTTTTTCTCTGTGTCTTCACATGGTAGAAGGGGTGAACAAGCTCTCTGGGGTCTCTCATATAAGGTCACTAAGCCCACTCATGGAGGCTGGCTCCCATGACTTAATTACCTTTCAAAACCCCCACCTCCTAGTATCATGACTTCTGCATCAGGTTTCAGCATATGACTTTGGTGGGGGGACACAGACATTCAGATTATAGCAAATTTTTATTATTTCCTTTCCTCTGCTTGCCTTGGGGAATTAGCTTTTCTTTATTCTCATTCCTAAAGTAGACATTGAGATCATTAATTTGAGACTCTTCTTATATAGATATTCAGTGCTAAATTTTTTTATTGAAGTACTGTTTATTTAAGTATCTGCATTTCCCCAATTCTGATATGTTGTATTTTCATTTTCATTCAGTTCAAAATATTTTCTCATCTCTGTTTTCATTACCTCTTTGATCAAGTGTTAGGTAGATGTGTGTTAGTAAACTCAGTTTCCAAATAATTGAGTATTTTCCAGAGACATTTTTGTCCTTAATTGTAGTTTGATTGCTTTGTGGTCAGGGAACATATTTGTTCAACTTAAAACCATCAAATGAAGTGTCATCACAAGTGTGTACTTCCGAAATTACAGGACAAATTGAAGAACATGATAAATACTTGTAGTACAGTGGTGTTTAGACGATTCTGAAGGGCTACATTGGAGACAGGCTGTGGCATTCTCCCATCACCTTTCACATTTATCCTGTCAGGGTCATGATTTGTGCTTCTGGTAAATGATCACTTTTCTCATCAATCAGCACGTTCATATTGGTATAGGAACACTTTTCTATTTTAGTTATAGCCATTTGAAACATAATCTCACTTTGTAAAGCTTAAGTATATGTGTTATGAAACCCATATTCCTATCTGTCTTCAGTATATTTGTCATGTTCCTGTCCTAACCAGAAAAAACACCACAAAACTTAAAGTAATCATTTTCTAGGGCAAACGTGAGGATTCAGCTCGATATTAACTCTGCATGGATGTTTGGTTGGCTTTGCCATATTTATATTTAGTGAATTATTTGTCCCTTTTGCTTTTTAGGGTCTCCTGAAGAAGATCTTCATCTGAAGGTAATAACTTGTATATTTTTGTCTTGAATTATTGACTACACATTTTATGAAATGCACATTATTTATTAATGATTTTGTTTCAAAACCCACTCAGCCTACAACTAAAGTGAAAGATTGTGTTCCGGATTATGCAGAAGGAATGAAGGACATACAAAAATCCCCTTCAGGTAAATTATGCGGTACAAATTTACCTCTGGAATGAAGTACATTAAAATACTTGAAATGCTCACAGTCTTCTTATTCCTAATTCTTTGTTTCCCAAATTTGATGGAAGGATTTGACAAAAATATTGCAGATGTTGTTTTTGGTATCCATGTTTGATGAAAAGATACTTAAAAGCATAAGAATAGGATATTTTAAAAATGGAAGCTTTAACTGGGATGCTTCTCCCATTATGTTTGACACCCTAAAGTGCCAGTTTAGAATCCCTATATTTGTTAGGGATTCACAGAGGTGAATTATGAGACTCTAAGATTTTTCCAGTGTTTCACATTGGAATTCTGATCTTCGCCTAGAGGAAAGCTTTGCTTGCTAACATGTCAACTGTGTTTTAACTTTAATTATTCATCTCAGTGTTGTCACCCTGATGATCTTAAGCCAGTCAAATGTTCTGATTGGCAGGCTGTGTGTGTGTGTGTGTGTATATGCTATCTTTGATTCTTTAAGATGAGGAAAGTAATGAATCATCCCTTAATGACTATTTGGTAGTCTCAATCTTTTAAAAGAGTCATTCTGAAACTTTTTGGGCTTAGGGTCATTTTATGCTATTAAAAATTACTACAGGCTAGGCGTGGTGGCTTACACCTGTAATCCTAGCGCTCTGGGAGCTGAGGCGGGAGGATGGTTTGAGCTTAGGAGTTTGAGACCAGCGTGAGCAAAATTGAGACCCTGTCTCTACTAAAAAAATAGAAAGAAATTAGCTGGACAACTAAAAATAGAAAAAATTAGCCGGGCGTGGTGGCACATGCCTGTAGTCCCAGCTACTTGGGAGGCTGAGGCAGGAGGATTGCTTGAGCCCAGGAGTTTGAGGTTGTTGTGAGCTAGGCTGATGCCACGGCACTCTAGCCCAGGCAACAGAGTGAGACTCTGTCTCAAAAAAAAAAAAAAAAAATTACTACATAGAGGTCACACCAACACCCTGAGTTAATTGTTTATCATTTCCATGTATGTTTAAAACATTTTACTGGCCGGGTGCAGTGGCTCATCCCTGTAATCTTAGCACTCTGGGAGGCTGAGGCGGGCAGATCGTTTGTGCTCAGGAGTCCAAGACCAGCCTGAGCTAGAGTGAGACCCTGTCTCTACCAAAAAAATAGAAAGAAATTATCTGGACTACTAAAAATATATAGAAAAAATTAGCCGGGCATGGTGGCACATGCCTGTACTCCCAGCTACTTGGGAGGCTGAGGCAGAAGGATTGCTTGAGCCCAGGAGTTTGAGGTTGCTGTGAGCTAGGCTGACGCCACGGCACTCTAGCCCAGGCAACAGAGTGAGACTCTATCTCACAAATAATAAAATAAAATAAAATACATAAAATAAATAAAATATACATTTTGCTGCATATGTACATAATCCCAAATAGTATGTAGAAATTTTTTCAGGTCATCAAATTTTATTTGAATTTTTGTATACTGTGTTTGTTATCTAACTGTTCTAAGTTGTTCATTTTAACTCAATGTATGAATTTGTCAACAGAACAAGAATCAGAAGTGACATCAGAAGGAAAGAAAAAAATATTGAAGGAAGTAAAAATAAGCAGCCAAAGGTATGTAAAAATTTAAATTTAGAATTCCTGGTTTAAAGTTGTTTTTTTCGTTTATTAACATAACATAGTGTTGTTGAAATTAACTTTTAATCTAGCCTTTTAGACTCATTAGAAGATAATTTAATATTTCATTTTAAATATATTTTAGCTAGTTATAAAACTTAACATCTATAGTAATGTGTAGCTAGTCCTTACCTGTGGAATTGTGGCAAAAAATTTATGCAATTTTCAGAATTATTATTACCTCCTTATGTGATTAAAGAAGGTAACATCAAATATTGACTCACGTTAATAAATGATACAGATCATGAACCAATTAACAGTGATGGCCACTGGCTTGGCTTCATGTTAAAGAAGTCATCATTCCCAGTGGTTCAAAGTTTGCAGTTTTACATTGCCAGTCAATAATGCCTGGGTGAAAGGTTCGTTCTACGTTGTGGTCTCTGGTTGACCTCAGTGTCTGCATTCAGGGAGAGAATGGGGTCATAAAATCAACCCAACTGCCGATTAACAGAATCACGCCTTTCAGCATGGGACCTTTACTGTTAGGATACAAAGAATAACTTTATACATGATTTAAATGGAGGAACTCAGTCAATATGATCAAATTTTTTTAGGCACTGTCATTAGTGGACCTTAGAATGTATTTTCCTCCTTAACCCAATAATTGTTCAGTAGAAGGTTGTTTAATGTCCATGGCTTTGTGTGGAGATGAATGTTTCTATTGGAGTTGACTTCTAATTTTATTCCACTCTTGTCTGAGAATATGCACAGTATAGTTTCTATTTTTTTAAATTTGTTGAGACAGGTTTTGTGGCCCAGGGTCCCATGAGCTGATGAGCAAAACATATAGTCAGTGTTTTTTGGGTAGAATTTTCTGTAAATGGCTGTCAAACCCATTTGTTGTAGAGTTCTGTTTAAATCCAGTGTTTCTTTGTTTACTTTCTGTGTGAAGGATCTGTCCTTTTCTGTCAAAGGGGTGTTGAAATCCCTGGTTATTATGGTGCTGCTGTTTATCATTTTGTGTAGATCAAGTAGGATGTTTAATGAATCTGGGTGCATCTGAGTTAGGTGTATAAATATTTAGAATTGTTGTGTTTTCTTGTTGAATTGTACCCTTCACCATTATAGAGTGACCATCTTTGTCTTTCATTACTTTTGTTGATTTAAAGACTAAGTTATCTGAAATCAGAACTGCTACGCCAGCTTTCTTTTGGTTTCTATTTGCGTGGAATATTGTTTTCCATCCCTTCACCTTGAGTCTGAATGCATCCTTGTGGGTTAGATGTGTTTCCCGAAGACAGCAGGTACTTGGCTTGTGTATATTTATCCATTCGGTCAGCCTCTGTCTCTTTAGTGGGCAGTTTAAGCCATTCACATTTTTGAAAGAATTGATAATCAGGGCACATTTCTGTTCATCCTCTTGAGTTGAACTTTGTTGCTTTATTTTCTCTTTTGAGCCATTGTGGTATCTGGCCTTTGACCTTTAGATTTGGATGATTTTACATTGGTGAGTGTCTATTGTGCTGATCTGTGTGTAACGCTGTTTGGAGTAATTCCTGGAGGGCAGGTCTTTTCCTGATGAGTTTCCTCAGTGTTTGCTTATCTGAGAATGTCTTTAATTCTACTTCATAGAAGAAACTTAGTTTTACAGGATACAAAATTCTAGGCTGGGCGTTATTCTGTATGAAAAGAGTGAGAATGGGGCCCCAGGCCCTTCTCACTTGTAAGGTCTCACTTGGGAAGTCTGCAGTTAGTCTGATGGGTTTTCCTTTCTAGGTTACCTGCTGCTTTTGCCTTACAGCTTGTAGGATGGCCTCTTTTTGTGTTTATTTTGGCCAGCCTGATGACTATGTGTTGTGGAGTCTTAGGCCTCTTCACATAATCCCACATTTTTTGTATGCTTTGCTCTTTTCTCTTATTTCTTTGCTCTATCTGCTACAGACTTATTTAATGGAAAGATGTTATCTTCAATCCCTGAGATTCTTTCTTCTGCTTGATGCAGCCTATTCTTGAGGTTTTCCACTGTGTTTTGTAATTCCTTGCATAAAGTCTTCATTTCTAGAAGTTCTGTTTGATTTTTCTTTAATATTTCAATTTCTTTAGTGAATTTTTCATGCATTTCATGGATTTTTGTGGTTTGTTTCTGTTGGGTATCCATTTTCTCTCACATTTCACTGAGTTTTCCTATAGTCCACGTTGGAAGTTCTTCATCTGCCGTTTCAGTGTTCTGATCCCGGTTGGTGTTCATTGCTGGATGCCTGGTGTTCCATTTCGGGGTGTCCTTTCAGTTTGTTTCTTCACACTTCCTGAATTCGTTCACTGGTTCCTTCCCATCTGGAGCAGCTGTTGCTTCCTCCCTTTGGATTTTCGTTTAGGTAACGACAGGCACAGTCTCTGTGCCCTCTTGTGGGGGAGACTTGAGCACACCCTGTAGGAGGAGTCAGTAAATGCAGTAAGGGGTGTGCAGATTGACCTCCCTGTCAGCAGGCGGGGCTTGCCGGGAGGAGCAGGCTGCACTGTTGGTTCTGGGTCCCGTAACCAGCTCTGGTTCCTCTGGAGAAGCACTCTAGTGCCTCAGGGGGTGGGTGGGGCCCCGGGACTTCCAGGTGAGTCCTCATTCTCCACCTCAGCAGGAGAGTTTGGGGCAGTGAGGCTGGGACAGGCTGGGTTGGCTGAGCCTGCCCTCTAGCTCCATTAATGCTTTTAGCAGGGGTTAAAGATCTGTTCCCTGACCCTGGGCAAAGCTGCCAGGGAGGGGCTAAAGTGGCCCCACTCAACCCGAAAGTCTGCATCCGTGGAAGTGGGGCTGTCTGAGACTCGCAGCCTGGCAGTCTGGAGCAGGCCTCGCTCCTTTCCATCCATCTGTACGGTTTTTCACTGACCTCTGCTGGCAGACAGGACCTCAGGCCAGCTGCGCTCCCTCATGACTGTGATGTGGGCCGGGAGGTTCCCTGCCCGGGATCACGGCCTGAGCTGGGAGCTCGGCCCTCCTGTGGGAGGAGAGGTGCCCCCAGAGCACGCTGCAGCAAGGACCCACTGTGGTCTGTCCCTGAAGGTACACGCACCTCGGTAGACTAAGTTACAAATCTCCCTTCTGTGCTCCCGGGCAATGCGATGGAGACCTGCGTGTACGGGATCTGGCCTGCAGGCCTGTCCCCTGGTTCCTGGAGATCAATCTCTGACCTGCGAGGGAGTAGAATGCTGGTCCTAAGTCACCCGCTGGGTATGCAAGCTGGATCAGTGTCCCTCCGCCCCAGGGTTTGCCCCGCTCTGCTGGCGTCACTGGGCAAGTAGCATCAGGAATGGCCGGCAGATGGGGAGCTCACAGTCCCGGCACCCCTCAGGCCACTGTGGGGCCCCTAAAGGAAAGGTCTGAGCCCCGTTCCCTGTGGATGCCGCCGGGTGGTGGCTAAATTGTCTCTCTCCACAGCCTACGGTAGGGGAAGGGAAGGGGAGAATGAAAGACAAGGTGGAGGAAGGACGGCACACGTTAGTCTCTGACCCGCTCTCCAGGAGACAGTCCTCCCAGAATGAGCGGGCTCTGGAGTCTGTGTGTCTCCTGGGGACCCACTGGACCCCTGTGGCTCCTGCAGTCTGGGCTGCAGTTGGGGAATGTCTGTGTGGGGATGAGCAAGACAGATCCTGAGGAGTTGAGGGTCCTCCAGGGAGGACAGAGGCACCCAGTGTGTAGGGAAGCAGCATGGTGCCTGCCGACCGGCTCAGGTTTGTGGGGCGGGAGGTGCCCTGAGGGAGCTGGGAGCCTGGTGCCGTGTCCGCAGAGGCTCTCCGCTCGTTGGCGGCAGCAGCCTCTGGGTTGGTGTGGGCAGGTCTCTCCAGCAGCTTGGGAGGCCACCAGCAGTCCGAGATGCAAGGGAGGGGACTTTGAAGTGCTCCACCTACCCTTCTGGCTGGGCAGTCTCTCAGGGCTTAACGTATGCCGATGCCTTTCTCCTTCCAGTTCTGCTCCACAGCCTCTTCCCATGGAGTCTCATGTGGGTTTAGGCACCCTTCCTTCCAACCCTCACT
The DNA here is from genome assembly GCF_041146395.1 of Eulemur rufifrons. NCBI lineage: Eukaryota > Metazoa > Chordata > Mammalia > Primates > Lemuridae > Eulemur > Eulemur rufifrons. The sequence continues at coordinate 207,921,558 of NC_090989.1, forward strand.
GGATCTATGTTTGCCTGTGTGTTTGCTCTTTTCTCTTTCATGTAAAATTTCTCCTTTTTGCAGAGACGCTGTGGCTGGAGGTGTTTCTCATCTGCCATCTTGCCTGTGAATAGGGATCTTGATGGAGAGGCTACAACTAGATATTCAGGACTCCATGATATGCAAAAGTATGAAGAAATGTCAATTAAAGATGGCAAAGTAGAGTGGAAAAATAATCCAGAATTCACCACAAAGGAGTTAAAGCAGAGTTTTGGTGAAATATGTGAAAAACACAAAATTCCTTCTCGTCCTGATGAACAGCCTCTGCAAGATAACTGAGGGAGGAACAAACCAAAAGGAAATGCCCTCTAGCTTAACAGATCATACGCTTGATTGTGAGGAAAAATATGCCTCTAAAGTGCCTGTCTCTGCAGAAGTTCACAAATTAGACTGTGAAAATAATAACAAACCTAACACTGAACGTGTTCTTAACAGAGATGAGGAGAATTTTTATACTGTTACAGAAAATAACAATGCAAGTAACTGAGTTGTTGTTGCAGTTGAAATGAACAAAGACCGAGAGTTGGATATGCAATCAACAAAACATATGGACCAAAATACCACTAATTGGAAATTATACCTTCAGATTGTCCCCATCAAAGGACAGGGTGCCGATAACGAGCACATAAAGTACCACCCCCAAACTCCACATGTCTGTGGTGGGGCCGTGATACTTCTTTCCCTCCAAGATCTCCGGGGCTACGTAGAAAGTGGTCCCGCAAAAGGCCTGCAGTTGAGTGCCCAAAGTAAACTGGGCACTTAGGCCGAAATCAGTTATTTTGATGTTATACTTCCCGTCGAGTAAAAGATTCTCCGGCTAGAGGGAAAACACCAAAACAGAAATAAAATTTAACCAAAATATAATTAGAACTCTGCAAGATTAGGCATTTCATAAAGAAGCTTTTTGTAATAATATAAAGGTAATATCTCCTAATTAATGAAATGAGAAAACATATTTTCTAGAAGAAAAATACAGGAGACAAATTAGAATCCCAATTTTATCACATTAATAATCAATAACAGACATGAAGTGCTAGAATAATCATTAATTCTTATACTAATTTAAACATCAAGTGCCCTAAGAAAAAGAAAAGTTTTACCTTATGCTGAATGAAACACGCCAGTCCCAAAGGGACAAATATTGTGGTCCCTACGTGAGGTCCCCACAGCAGTCAAACTCACACAGGCAGATAGAAGGGTGGTTGCCAGGAGCTGGGGGAGGGGTGAGTGGTTAACTTTGGCAAGATGAAAAAGTTCTGGAGAGGGATGGTGGGGAGGGCTGCAAAGCAATGTGAACACACTTAAAGCCACTGAACTGTACACTCGAATGCTTACAATGGTAAATTTTATGCAATGTGTATTGTTGCACAATAAAAAAAATCCAGGGTCTTGGATATTATCGATTAACAAAGCTAACAGGGAAACACTTAGTGGAAACCCATAGAATTGCTAAGAGTCAGCTTTTTTGACTCTCATCCTAGTATATTATGACTCTGGATGTTAAATGAAACCTTAACAATTACAAGGGCAGTGTGCTTGTGTATTCTTTTAAAAGGGAAGAAAGAAAAAACCCCAATATATAATATATAAATGTTCTTACCATGACGGGCATACTCCATAATCAGGTATATGCTGGTCCCGCTGTTGATGACCTCATACAGTTGCACTGGGGGAGGGGAGAGGATACAGGAGAGAAAGAAACAAACGTCTGTATGCACAAGCCATGCACATATAAACTGTAACTATCAAAAGCAACTGTTTCCCTGTTAAAGATTTTAACAGCTGGCCCTCTCAAAAATGCTTTTAGGAAATTTTAGCACATATTACAGCAACAGAAATCTTTTATAAAAGCAGGGAATTCCATAAAAATGAAGATCATTTCTGGGTACTCAGTGAGACTTCAGGATGCGTTCGGCAGTCGAGCAAGGGCTATCTGTGCTTGCTTCTTCCTCTGTCGTCGCTGTCAGTGCCCTTTATTTGCTTCTTGGCTACCTGCCCTCCCACCAGCTCACCCTCTGCGCCTGAGGAAAAGTGGTCTCATTTCTCACAACCTGCAGCAATCGCTCAGATCTACTCGACTCCTACAACTGGACATCCATTCACTTGTCATTATGGCTTTAAGGATATAATTCCACCTCAGACCCTTGTTGCTTGGAAAACTTACCACAACTCCCAAGGACCAAGGTTCCTGTGTTACTATGCTGAAGCCAGAGAGGAAAGAAGTGGAAGGGATTATACTGCAATTAACTGGAAAAAAAACAAAAACAAGAAACAACTTTTCTTAAGGAATGATTTTTAGTAGGTCAGTGTGATTTTGCTACAGCAGTCCCTTTGTTACAGATAGAACTATTTCTCTTGCTGCTAATTCATTAAACTGTAACACATCAATTAGAAAGATACACATTTTTTAAATGAAACTAAAGGAAGTCTCTGAAGCTATCAAGTGACCACTGTGCATATCTACGAGATTGTGTTAATACTTACTTTAAAATGAAATTTACAGAAAAAGGCAGGGGGCACACTAGTCTTTTATATTGCAGGTGATTTTCTGAGGCTTTACTAGAGTATTAGGCCAAGCAAGTGCCTCACATAGTGATCAGTAAATGTTTGACGAACTCATGAATAAAACCATCAGGCCGTAGTTAAAAGACAAAATAAATATGTATATGTTAGCTGGTCCTAGGCAGTAGTGATAAAGTTTTCTGGTGAAAAGTTGGAATTTGAAATCCAGAGTTGGCTGGCTGGGGTCCAAAGGGCTGAAAGAAAAAGCAGAGAAAGGAGTTTGCTTCCTGCTATTCTATTCCTTGTGATCATCCTGTTCTTCAAACATCCTATATTTCACTGATTCTAAGATCTCTATTTTAGTTACTATCCCTGATATTAGCATGATGGCTTGGTAGCATTTTCTTTTCTTAGTAGTATATAAAAAATAATGCCTTTTAAATGATGGTGGCTTAGATTTGACGAAACAGAGCCTAAGCCTTTTGTTAAAGTATACAATCAAAACCAGCAGTTGTGTGTAAAAGCTTTTTCCTTCCTGTGTTTGCATGTTATCCTTATATTCCACATGCCTGAAGCACTCTTGATAGGCTAACTTTAACACTGAACATTACCCCTCCCATTTCCTACAACGGATGTTGATAGTAAACTTATATGGACTATCTTAAGAGTGATTTCACTCTTGAAATACTCTTTGTAGATTGTAGGAGCAATCACTGACATGTAAAATACATTTTGAGATATATATTATATATAAAAGCAGTTAAATAATTTAAAAAGAGCCTTATGATATATGTGAGATCAAAAGTTTTCATTGGGTATATATAGTGTAGGGTCAGTATTGAGTAATTTGCATATGTTCATTTTGTTCTTATAATTACTATGAGGGGAGGTACTTCCTCATCTTTAAACCGACCTCATAGCACCTAACACAGAGTTATACACACAGAGGGAACATGAAACAAATCTTTGCTTTATAAAAGAATTTCTGTCAAAATCCCTTTTGATAGCAAGCATCCCGTCTTTTAAATATGATTCAGTGTACAAGTATTTTCTCTGGAACTTAGTCACAGCACAAAGTATTATACCTTAGAAAATGTTAAGTCTTTCTTTTCTTTTTTGAGAGAAAGAAAGAGAGAGGAATTTATTTTAAGGAGTTAGCTCATGAAATTGTGGGGTCTAGCAAGTCCAAAATCTTCAAGGCAGGCTAGAGACCCAGGAAAAAATTGATGTTGCAGCCTTGAGTGAGAAGACAGTCTGGGGACAGAATTCCTGAAAATATTAATTCTGACTTCCTATAATTCCCTTCTCTCTACTAATGAAATATAAGTATATTTTCTAATACATTAAAGAATCAGAAAAATATAGTTATTATGATTATGGATGTTTCTACTGCATTAAAGCTTTAAATTCAAATGTTTAACACCTAAGCTTTTAACCTGTCTTCAGTAATTTCAAAAAGCTAATATAATGATCAAAAATTTGGATATGTATTTTATTTCCCTACCTGGGGTTGGGGAAGGGAAGGAGTTCTTCCTACCATTTTTGGAATACATATTTAGCTTTATGACATGCTTTCAAGAATGCATTTATTTATTTTTTATTTTAATTTTTTTTTATTTCAGCATATTACGGGAATACAAATGTTTAGGTTACGTATATTGTCCTTGCCTCACCTGAGTCAGAGCTTCAAGCGTGTCCATCCCCCAGACCGTGTGCATGGCACCCATTACGTGTGTATATACCCATCCCCTCCTCTCCCCTCCCATCTGCCCGACACCCAGTGAATGTTAGTACTATGTATGCACTTAAGTGTTGATCAGTTAATACCAATTTGATGGTGAATACATGTGATGCTTGTTTATCCATTCTTGGGATACTTGGTAGAATGGGTTCCAGCTCTATCCAGTATAATACAAGAGGTGCTATATCACCATTGTTTTTTGTGGCTGAGTAGAACCCCATGGTATACATATGCCACATTTTATTAATCCACTCATGTATTGATGGGCACTTGGGTTGTTTCCACATCTTTGCAATTGTGAATTGTGCTGCTATAAACATTCCAGTGCAGATGTCTTTATTGTAGAATGTCTTTTTTTTGTTTGGATAGATGCCCAGTAATGGGATTTCTGGATCAAATGGTAGTTCTACTTGTAGCTCTTTGAGGTATCTCCATATTGCTTTTTAAAGAGGTTGCACTAGTTTGCAGTCCAACCAGCAGCATACGAGTGTTCCTATCTCTCTGCATCCACGCCAACATTTATTGTTTTGGGACTTTTTGATAAAGGCCATTCTCACTGGAAATAAGTGATATTTCATTGTGGTTTTGATTTGTATTTCCCTGATGATTAGAAATGTTGAGCATTTTTTTGTATGTTTGTTGGCCATTACTCTATCTTCTTTCGAAAATTATAGTTTTTAAATTGTTCTAAAGAAGTATGTGTATTTCTAGGGGGATTTCAAACAAACAAGTAATTCAAACAAAATGAGGAGGAGAGAGAAATGGCTATCAGTGATGTATGGCTTAACCGGCAACACTTGCTGCCTTCTGCAATAGCTCTTCTGATCAGATTCTTGAGGATGCCATTAGATATATTTGTATTTAAGGGGCAACTATGTGAGATTATGAATATGTTAATTTGCTTGGCGATAACCATCTCACATGAATGAACATATCAAAATATCACGCTGTATTCCTTGAACATCCTAATACTTAACCACATATGGATATTATTATTTAGAGGAACCCAAGATAAATACTTTTTATGAATGAAATAAATCTGTAACATTAAAATAGATTAAGAAATTAAAACAAGAAAAAGCTAGAAATACTTGTGTTTGTAAATGAGTTTAGCGATTTAAAAAACCATCCCTCAAAGACATTTTGAAGCATTTGCTTTTACCACTCTTGTATATTTCACACATTATCTGGGAAAATTTGGCATTTGGCACTGAGGAATAATTCAGAGCAACATCTTCTAGGGGACAATGAGGTAGCTGAGGTGGTGGTCAAAAAGAACTAATGGAGCCTCAAAGGCAGTTAGCTCCTAACACGGTTACCAAGGCATCAGAGAGGGACCTGTCTGTTCTGTCTTCCACACACGCTCTTAGTCTGACCACTTGGTGAGTTATATACTCCCTTCATCCTTATGTTAATCATTTCCTATTTCACAAGTATGCCTTTACACAGCGTGGAAATCTGTAGATGATAGTTTGGCTCAAGGCGCCCTCTTGTGATAATACCAAAGATCACAGCCAAGGAAAGAATTTAGTCAGTGCCAGAATGTGCCAGAGCAGTAGTAGTACCTGACCCTTTTGGTTTACATTGTAACCTTCCAAAAAATAGTAATAGTTGAACTTACTTATATTTTTACTTTGTAGAATGCTGACAAGCAATTTTATAACAATATCACTGTCTAAATTAGAACGCTTCAAAAATACTTAGCTGAAAGACTAATAGATCAGGTGCTACATAAGAATACTAACTAAGGGGAACAACCCCACACAAAACCAAAAAAAGGCAGACAGACATAAACTGCCCTGGACTAACATTTTAAAGGCAGGTTCATTTACTTACATCATTTTTCAAAATTATATAGTCTAGTTAGCTTTCACTTCCTGCCGAGGACTGAAATAAAACTCCTACCCCACTTCAGCAGACTAGCAGACACTCCTTTGAGCAGATGATCTCAATGTTTTAAACTCCTGGCCAGGACAGGACAGAGCCTGGCCACATTCCATTTGCTTCTACCCACCTCCCCCTTGCTAATCTTTACCAGACTTTATCAAAGGCTGACTTGAGAAGAACAAAATCCCAGAAGACTTCTTTGCTTACTCCATCCTCCCCTCCAGCCTCCTCCTGTTTTTATGGTTTGGACATGACGGCTATTCCAGACCACAGAGAGTTTCTTTTCAATAAATGACTGCCAGCCACGGACTGGTTCTGGACAGTCTCCTGAGGATGCACAGTTCATGGACTTGGGCCCTGCATTTCACCTTTTCCCATATAGGACCTATTTATAATGCATTCACATGTTAAGTCTACATCCCAGAGTGATCATTGGATGTATGTTACATGCATGTAAACCTAATACACATGCGTGTGGGTCTCCTTCGTAACTATTCACAGCTCCTCCTGTACCATGTTGAATAAGTATACTTGGCCAACCCTCTCAGGGTGAATTCTTGTCTTACCCCTCCCTCCCTCCAAGTGCCTGTCTTGCTTCCCAGCCTGCCCGGATAGCCAGCCTGCAGGCTGTAACCCTTGATAAGAAGTAAAGTCTCCTTTCTAAATTTACTGACTTTATGAATCTTTTCCAGTCAGTACCACTAATTTCATGAACCTGTCTCACTGACAATTATACTTTCAAGGCAAATTAAGGAGCTCAGTTTATTTTCTAGGATTCTATGTTTTGACTGACTTATTTAGCTTATTGGACACAGACTTTCTACATTCTACTTCTTGTAGGTAGAGATGCTTATATCTCTCCAATTTGCTTCTCTTAAAGTGTCTTTGAGTTTTTTCTTTGGGGAGGTCAGATCCCGGGTCTTGAGTTGTGCATTTGAGCTTATTTCTTACTGAAGCAATATGATTTTCTCTTAACTCCTCTAAGTCTTGTTGTGGTGCTGCTTGGGTCTAAAACAAATCAAATGGATAAATTTTAAAAATAACTATATCCTGAATAATTACTGGATATTTGTTTCCTTTAGTTTTGAGTCAGTGATTCAGAGATCAATTTTAAATATGGGAAAAATAGGAGGTGAAGATTAAAATATGTATCATCAGTATCACCTAAATTGATGATTAAGTCAGAATTAAATCTGAATTTTAAAAAATTTGACTCATTTTTACTGTAGTACTCATGTAATCTGGTAGTTTGGAGAATAATAGAATCAATTGAAAATTTGAAAAATTAAACTATATAACTTAAGAACAATTCATGGACATGTCATAGCTTCGAAGTCATAATTTTTCTATTCCTAATAGTCTTGTTTTATACCAATGAATCTTAATAATCAGATGATTCCCTAAGGAGTATCATTATTCTGAAAGATCAATGTAGTTATAATAATGATGGAAACTGAAATATTTAAAGGTTGAAAAAGATGATATCTGCCTTGTAGAAATCAAAACAAATTGCTAGAAGGGAAATAGAGGGAACACATATGTACGTATGTAAAACGTATTTTGCAGTGTGATGAATGTGAGCATATTACAGATAAATTAACTTGATAAAAAAACTAACCTTTAGATTGCCTTCTTTTAAATTTTCTACTATATCTAATCTCTCTCGTTCTTCCTTCTCCTGATAACTGTTCTACTTGACCCTTTTCTAACATATTCCTTACCATATGACTTCTAAGCTTGACTGTATCTTCTTTCATCTTCTTTTGATTCTTTCTAGTTCTTTGCATTTCTTTTGTATTGTTTTCATACATAATAACTCTTCTTGAAGAACTTTATTTTTGGTATGGAGATGTAGATAATTTGAAGATACCATTTTCAGTTGTGTTATCATCAAGCTGGGTGAATAAAATTATATCATTTGTTAGTGAAGGGAGCAGGTGAGAATAGTCTAACACACAACAAATAACAAATTTTGAAATAAATTTTGTTGTGATAAATTGTTAGCTATACTGTAATGGTTTCTTCAAATGTGGATCCTTAAATTATGCAGAAAATCAAGACCACTGCCTGGCTTTGGTATCAAGGTGATATTGGCTTCATAGAATCAAGAAAAATTCCCTTCTCCTTGATTTTATGGAAGAGTCTCAGTAGGATTGGTACCCGTTCTTTTTACAGCTGGTAGAATGGTGGAATTTGGCTGTGGATCCATCTGGTACTGTTTTTTTGTTGTTGTTTGTTTGTTTACTAGATTTTTTTATTACCGATTTAATCTCATTACTCATTATGGGTCTGTTCAGGATTTCTATTTCTTCCTGCTTCAATCTTTGGAGGTTGCATGTTTCTAAGAATCTATCCATTTCCTCCAGGTTTTCTAGTTTGTTTGTTTGTTTGTTTGTTTTGCGCTACCCTCCCCCCCTCAAGGTTTTCTAGTTTGTGAGCACAGAGTTGCTCATAGTATTCTCTGATGATCTTTCCTATTTCTGTGGTATCTGTTGTAATGTTTCCTTTTTTTCATTTCTGATTGTGTTCATCTGAATGTTCTCTCTTTTTTTCTTGGTTAGTTTAGCTAGCAGTCTTTTGCAGCAACATGGATGGAACTTGAGGCCATTATCTTAAGTGAAATAACTCAGAAAGAGAAAGTCAAACACTGCATCTACTCACTTCTAAGTGGGAGCTAAATAATGAGTACACAGGGGCACAGAGAGTAGAACAAAATACATCGGAGACTTGAAAGAGTGAGATGGTGGGATGGGGATAAGCAACAAAAAAATTACTTAATTGCTACAATTTACACTATTCCAAATAGTGTAGTAATTTGGGCATTACTAAATGCCCAAATTTTATCACTAAAATTTACCACATTTGTCCCAACTCATGATTTAACAAAAAGTATTAATAGATGCCTTTGAAGAATAGAGTGGTCATAGCAACACACAGTTTGAGGCAGAAATGTTTTCAGATTTAAGGCAAATTGACCTGAAGAAAAATAAAAGTATACTAACTAAAATCTATGAAAAAGCTACTGAAGGAAAGCTGTTACAGGATACAGCAATGCACTTCAATTCATGTGGGAGCTTTGGAGTGAATTGTCAAAAGTAACTCACGTAATTGAATCTTAATTTCAAAATACTAATTTTAGGTACTAGGATTTCCATTTATGACTTCACCACGGTCTTAAAATATGGTAACATAGAAACATTAACATTATAATTTCAGCAGTATAAGACTACATTATTAATATTAGTCTATATCTATTAACAATTTGTAACTTAACCTCCTAAAGTTTCGTAAGTGACACCATGTCTTTACTAACCCTAAAGCATTTCTCAACTCTAACTTTGATTTGCTGGAAACAAGATATGTTTCTAGCCTGATATACCAAATACATTGATAATCTAGATATTTTTACATCCAGATAGATTCAAGATTTAGCCATAACCAAATATTACTTTACACTTTCTTTCAGGAAGTTTGAAAAATATGTTTTTCTTGTTACTTCTCTTTTTTCTTTCCCATTTTCACACTGATGCAGTCTTTCTTTTAAGTGACTGCATTCCTTCATTAATTCATTATTTCTTTCTTCCAGTTCATGTCTTTCCCTTTGGAAAGCAAGTTCTGCATCATTTTTTGATAACTGACTTTGCTCAAGATTGTGCATAGCAGCAGCTAGTTTGAATGGTATGATTCAACTTCAGTTTGTAGGCTTTTCGTATTCTGTTTTTTACTCTCCAGTTTAGCATTTAGCATTGTGTTCTCAGATTTCAGAACACTAAGCTGTCCATCATGCTGGGATATTATTTCTGTTAATGTTTCCTCATACTGGTTTACACTCTTTTGAAGGTCATCACTCTTTTGTTTTTCAGTTGCAATGTCCTCAGAATATTTACTTTCTGTTTTCTGGTTGTTATTTCTTATGGTGTCTATTTCTAGTCTTAGCCTTGCAATTTCTTCCTCCAGCATGCAAATTTTATGCAACAGAGCTTTGTCTTTTTCCTATGAGGAATTTAAGTAAAACAAAGGAAACTTTTAGCTAGCACTCAATAAAATGACATGTCATGATTTCCTCTGAAATTAAAGAATAATTTGTACATGTGTACAATAAAAGGTTGCCATAAGTGGACATTCAACTGGAAAAAACCTCAAACCTTATGTAACATAAATTCCCAAAAGTTCAAAATTTATTTGAAGATAACGAATCCATGAAAGTAAAAAAGAAACCACTAGAGAAATCTTCAAGAATCTCAGAATCTGAAAACCCTTTCCCAAATTACAACAAACCCTAAGTCATAAAATAAAAGATTCATAAGTTTGACTACATTAAAACTTTGGGTTTACACTCTGATGTCTAATCTACACACACTCCATAGTAAGAGCCATAGCTCCACTATGGACAGATAAAATTTCCCAAAGGTCTTTAAGTTCCTTTTCCCTGAGAATATTCTATAGACATTCTACTTGTAACATTTTCATAGGCACTTAAAAGAATTCTGTTGGTTGATAAATTATAAATCTAGGCATTCTAGTAAGCATTTCTACATACATCAATGAATTCATTTCACTACAACTCTGAAAGGAGAGGTTAAAATATAAACAAGCTGCAGGACTTCCCCAGGTCTTCTGACCCTACTTCTAGTGCTCCTCCACCGAATCACAGTTACTTCTGTGGCGTCTAAGTACAAAAGAGGAGTCTTGTTTCAAAATGGTAAATAAGATAAAATTTATAGAGCTCTTCTTGGAAAATCATAAGATTATTTTCTTTCCTCTTCATAAGAAACAGTAGTATTAATACATGTGAAATAGGGAAAAATACATGGAACTATTTCACTAGGAACAAAATACTTATCAATAAATTCTCATTAGGTGCGAATACTATGGCATATTATTGTTTTCAAAAGTTCTCTGTACTGAAATAAGATGCTCCTTGGATGTCAAGATTTATAATAAATAATTAGAGCTATAAATGCCATAGTTCGGTTTTAAGATGAGATGATATTTTTGGTTAGCTTTAGACCTAAATAGTATATATTAAATCAAAGGACTATTTTAAGTAATATACATGAAATAAAGTTAGAAATATGAATATTTCTACCAGATTAATTTACCTCATTCACATTATTTTCTGCAGTCCTCAATTTCATATGGAGTGCTCTCACTTTCAGTTTAAGTTTTTATTTCACTTCAACTTCTTTCGTACTTTGCTCTTTTGTTCTTCCTTAACTCTTCCATCATTTCTTCATAAAGCGTATGAAGAATGCTTCTCATCTCTTTTTTCTTGTTTTAAGGTAAATCTGCAGTTAAATATGATTATCTTGAAATTTGTTTGTTAGAAAATTAAAAGGTCATTTTGTGACCTGGCTCTTCATGTATTAGTTTATCTTAACAAAATTTCTATGTTCTTGAATATTTTTCCTTGCTAGTTCTCAGGTTTGTAATTCCTCACTTCCATCTCTCTTTCAGAGGACATACATATTTGCAAGGTAGCAATGAAAGAACATTCTGCTAATTGGTAAGTTTCTATTACTAGTAACTCTGATAAATATTAAGGAAAAGGCTATTGGAAATTAGTCAGTAAAGTTACCATTGAAAATTACCTTTTTTCCCCCCACACAGTCAAAATTACTCCTCAATTAAGACAGATCATTTAGAGTTAATAAAAATAAGTTACTTTTGATACACAGGTTCATAATTTCACTAGAAAGAAATTTTCATCTTCAGGAAATATTGCAGGTATCCTTAAAAATGGTTTATAGTATAAGACAGTACTTTCAGGTGTTTTCTATATAACATATATCTGGAGATTACCATAATCCAAGACTAAGCTAAGGAATCTCATATTTGTTACCCCACACTTTTAACATGGTAACACTTTCAACTTATCTTGTTGATTATTATGCATTTGATAAACAATTTTAAGATCCCTTTTGGAACAAGACAGAATCTAATATTTAATTAAAGAATGAAGAAAAATATGTTTTCAACATAGAACTTTGAATTAATTGTATCTGTATATGAGGAAGAGATGTTGAATAAACTCATCACAAATCACTTTCCATTTTTCTTTTTATTCTCATGGATATTAAGAATAAAACTATACACATTTTCTATGAAATGATTCTGGGTTGTGAAAAATAACCCATTTCATACTCTATTGGTTGAATTGTAAATTAATCTGAACTTTCTTGAGAACGATTTAGAAATATGGATCAAAGACCTTTTTTTAAAAAGTTCTTACACTTTAGCCCAATTATTCTATATTGAAGGATTTATTCAAAGTAAATAATTAGAAGTGTAAGAAAATGATTTATATGGTGTTCCCTTCTGCATTAATTATAATACAAAACATTCAAAAACCCACAATAATGTTTATTAAATAAATAATGAAATTTTCATATGGTGAGCTTCCATATACTCATATAGCCAAGAAAATTATGATTTAAAAGAATATGCATTTAATTATTATAAATGTTCACAGTTAAGAATTTGTTATATACAAGATTTTCACACTCCACAAGACTAAGAAGTTTTCTTCCCTGTTAAATCCCAGAAAGTAAATCAGGAATTACAAAATTCCTCTACGCACCTTTATTATAAAGCAAATAGTTCAAGTATTTCTTGAAAAGTAGGATGTCATACCTCAAACTGAAGAGTTCTTCCCATTTAACTCTTTGATGCTCTAACTGGGAATTTATTGCTTTGGTTTCAGATAGCTCCCATTGTAGTACACAAATATAATTTTTCATTTTATTAATATTAACCATAAGTAGTAAACAGCAATTATGTTTTTGTTTTAGTAATCTTTTACATGAACGAACTGCATCTTGAATTTTCACCTGGGGAACATAATCTGTATCAGGGAGAAAACAAGATAGAGCTCGGAGTGCTTTTCTGATAGAAAGGACTGCATATTTTAACATTCACTCATTCATACACTGAATATATATTGAGTGCCTACAAGGTGAAAGACATTACGCTCAGCTCTGCAGATAAAAGAGACAAGACCTCTGCTCTTGTTTAGCTTAAAATATAGTAAAGAATAAAGACTTAAAAAGTGGCAGATGTAAATTCAGATAGATGCTGTGAGAAAACAGAATACCATGATCACACAAGATAATCTGATCTCTACTGGGCCCGGGGAAGATTTCTCTGTGGAAGAGAAGGCTACACTGAGAAATGAAGGATGACAAGGAAGCAGCTAAGCACAGGGGGAAGGAAAGCATTCTAGCCGATCTACAGCATGTGCTGAAGCTCCACTGCAGTCTGCTTCTAGCCAAGACAGACTAACAGGTACTGAGTTACCTACTTACTGGAACCAACCAAAACCAAAAAGATAAAGTACGTTAAACAATGATCTTCAAGACAGAGGACTTCAGGCAATGGACACTATGACCACTGAAAGACAGGAAACAAATGAAGGAAGCCTTATGAATGCCCTAGCTCCCTGCCTTGACAGACTCTCCAGCCCATGACCCAGAGAAGAAAAACTGAGGCCGAGTCTACCAGACTCCCTGGGTAGGGGTGATGAAGCTGAGAGTCTAGTAAAACCAAGGCAGACAGAGATCACAGGACAGAACATGGGAGAGGCGAGAGCAGCACAGGGAAAGAACCACGGACACCCGCAGAGATCCCCTCTTGGGCATGTAGAAGCGTGATGAACGATGCATAGGTGCTACGAAACTACTCAAGACCAAGGGAAAAAAGTCCTAAAAAATTAGAGAAAACTGTGCCTGGTGCTCACACAGTGCCAGGAAGAGTGTCTATTCCCATGAGCCATGTTGGAAAAACTCACACTTCACAGGACAATGAATAATCAGAAAGGTCTTGACTCAGTGGAAGGAAATTAGCCCAAAACATAAAAGCAAGATAGGAAAGGATCAAGCTGTGTATAAGTAACTCAACAGCATCTTACAGTGAAGCTCAAGCATGTAAGTAGAGGTATGGAAGATATTGTTTAAAAACCAAATTGCACTTGTAGATATGCATATTACAATGTCAGTATGAAAACTACACGGGATGGAAGGAAGCACCTATTAGACATCACAAAAGAAAAGATTCACAAATTTGAGACCTCAGTGAACTATTAGAAAATTTGGGCCGGGCGCGGTGGCTCACGCCTGTAATCCTAGCACTCTGGGAGGCCGAGGTGGGCGGATCGTTTGAGCTCAGGAGTTCGAGACCAGCCTGAGCAAGAGCGAGACCCCATCTCTACTAAAAATAGAAAGAAATTATATGGACAGCTAAAAATATATATAGAAAAAATTTGCCGGGCATGGTGGTGCATGCCTGTAGTCCCAGCTACTCGGGAGGCTGAGACAGGAGGATCCCTTGAGCTCAGGAGTTTGAGGTTGCTGTGAGCTAGGCTGACGCCACGGCACTCACTCTAGCCTAAGCAACAGAGTGAGACTCTGTCTCAAAAAAAAAAAAAAAAAGAAAGAAAATTTGAAGCAGCTAATACTTAAGTCCCAAAAGAGGGAGGAGGAGAGACAGGAAAAAAAATTAAAGAATGGGCTCCATCCACGATGATACAAGAAGTGCTTGCTAGTCCATCAGATGTCAGGCAGCTGGGAGGGGGGAGGGGGGATGGGTATACTCACACCTAATGGGTGCAGTGCGCACTGTCTAGGGGATGGCTCTGACTCGGCCAGGGCAAAGACAATATATAACCTAAACATTTGTACCCCCATAATATTCTGAAATTAAAAAAAAAAATTAAAGAAGAAATGATCAAAAAAATTCTAAACTTAATGAAAACTGTAATCCCACAGATCTACCAAAAATCCAGCTGGTAGAAAAGAAGTGAAAGTATACTATTGTAATTTCTGATACTATTTATGATGTTTTATATTATTACATAAAGGTAGACCATGGTAAGTTAAAAACATAAACTAAAAAACGAAAAGCAAACCATATGATAGCAAAACAAAGAGTTATAGCTAATAAGTGGGACAAAGAGAGAGAGAGACAAAATCATAAAATGTACTTGACTAATCTAAAAGAAAGTAGAAAAAGAAGAAAAGGGGAACAAAGAACAGCTGGGACTAAGAAAAATAATAATAAACATGAAAGAACATGATGATAGATAAACCAAACTATATCAATAATCACATTACAAATGAAATTGATCTAAAACATCAGTTAAAAGGCAGACTGTCACCTGGATAAGAAAGCAAGACCCAACCACATGCTGCCTATAAGAAATGCACTTTAAAGGTAAAGACACAATTGATTAAAGATGGAAAAAGATATGCCATGCTAATGCTTGAACAAAGAAGGCTGAGCAGGACTGGCTATATTAATGTTATACCGAAGTAGATTTCATAGCCAAAAATATTACCAGCAATAAACAAGGTCATTTCATAATGAGAAAAGGTTACATTAATCAAGAAGGCATAACAGTCCTAAATGTTTATGTACCCAGCAACGCAACAGCTTCAAAATAAATGCAGCAAAAACTGATAGAACTGTAAAAAGAAATAGGTATAGTCTGAAATTTCTATACCCCTTACTCAATAAGTGATAGAACAAAGAGGCAGGAAATCGGCAAGATTGGAGTAGACTTGAACAACACCATTTTTCTCAAGCACTCATGGAACACTTACCAAATTAGACAATATTCTGGCCTTACGATAAACCTCAATTAAAGAAGTAAGTCAAAGGTTTTAAGTTGCTCGAAGTATGTTCCCTGACCACAAAGCAATCGAATTAAAATCAAAGACAAAAATATCTCTGGAAAATACTCAATTATTTGGAAACTAAGTTTAATAACACACATCTACATAACCCTGGACCAAACAGGTAATGAAAAGAGAGATGAGAAAATATTTTGAATTGAATGATAATACAACATATCAGAATTTGGAGAATGCAGCTACTTAAATAAAGAGTACTTCAATAAAAAAAATTTTAGCACTGAATGTCTATATTAGAAGAGTCTCAAATCAATGAAATCAATGTCTACTTTAGGAACTAGAAAAAAAGAACAGCAAATTAAAGCCAAAGCAAGCAGAGGAAAGGAAATAATAAACATCTACTATAATCTGAATGTCTGTGTCCCCCACCCCCGGACAAGTTCATAGGCTGAAACCTAACGCAGAAATGATAATACTAGGAGTTGGGCTTTTTTTTTTTTTTTTGAGACAGAGTCTCACTCTGTTGCCCAGGCTAGAGTGAGTGCCGTGGCATCAGCCTAGCTCACAGCAACCTCAAACTCCTGGGCTCAAGCGATCCTCCTGTCTCAGCCTCCCGAGTAGCTGGGACTACAGGCATGCACCACCATGCCCGGCAAATTTTTTCTGTATATATTTTTAGCTGTCCATATAATTTCTTTCTATTTTTAGTAGAGATGGAGTCTCGCTCTTGCTCAGGCTGGTCTCGAACTCCTGAGCTCAAACGATCCGCCCACCTCGGCCTCCCAGAGAGCTAGGATTACAGGCGTGAGCCACCGCGCCCGGCCGGAGTTGGGCTTTTTAAAGGTAATTAAGTCATGGGAGCCAGCCTTCAGGAATGAGATTAGTGACCTTATATGAGAGACCCCAGAGAGCTCGTTCACCCCTTCTGCCATGTGAAGACACAGAGATAAAGATGGCCTCTGTGAACCAGGAAGTCGTCCCTGACCAGAAACCAATTCTTCCAGGGCCTTCATCTTGGACTTTGCAGCCTCCAGAACTGTGAGAAATCCATCTCTTGTTTATAAGCTACCCAGTCTATGCTATTTTGTTACAGTGGGCTGAATGGAACACAGCATGAAAGATGAAACCAATAAAACAGAAAAACAATAGGGAAATCAATAAAAGGAAACACTTTGATGGAATCAATAAAAATGATAAACCTTTAGCCAAGCTGATCAGGAAAAAGAGAAGATACAAGTGACTAATTTCAGAAATGAGTAATGTGATATTATTACAGATTCTATAAATATTAAAAGAATAACAAGGTAATATGAACCTTATGTGAATGCACCTGACAACTTAGGTAAAATGGACAAATTCCTTGAAAAATGAAAATGACCAAAGCTCAATCAAGAAGGAATAGATTACCTGAATTACCCTCTATCTATAAAAGAACACAAAGTTGTAGTTGAAAACCTTCCTAGAGAGAAAACTCCAGGCCCAGATAGCTACAGTGGTGAATTCTACCAAACACTTTAGAAAGAAATAAGATAATTCTACAAAAACTCTTCCCCTCAAATAAACATGAAGTATATATACATGTCAACTCATTCTTTAATGCTAGCATTATCCTGAACCAAAATCAGACAATGATATTCCAAAAAGGAAAACTTCCTCATGAGCATGAATATAAAAATTTAACCAAGTTTTCAAGTAACCAAGGTATCTTGGAGTAGGTGAATGAACAAATAAACTGTGGTATAGCCGTACAATGGAATATTACTCACCACTAAAAAGACATGCACTATCAAGCCATGAATGGATATGAAGAAACTTTAAATGTATATTAGTAACTGAATGAAGCCAATCTGCAAAGGCTACATACTTCATATTCCTATTTCAAGTACATGACATTCTGGAAAAGGCAACACTGTGGACATAGTAAAAAGATTAGTGGTTGGGAAGGGCAGAAAAGCATAAACAGGTAGAGTACAGAGAATTTCTAGGGCAGTGAAAATACTCTGTATGACACTATAAGGATGGATATACACCATCATCCTATTGTCCAAACCCATAGAATGTACATCAAGAGGGAGCCCTAACGTATACTATGGCCTTCGGGTGATCATGATGTGTCAATGTGGATTCAAGTAATTGTGACAACTGTACCACTATGGTGAGGGATACTGATAAAGAGGGAGGCTATGCATGTGTAGGGGCAGGAGACAGATGGAAAATCTCTGTATCGTCCTCTCAATTTTGCTGTGAACCTAAAACTCCCTTTAAAAAAGTCTTTAAAAATTCTAAACAAAATTTTAGCAAATTGGATCCAATGATATATTAAAAGGATAATACATCATAAACAAGTGAGTTTTATCCTAGGAATGCAAGTTTGGTTTTACATTCAAAAATCACTGTTATTCACAGTATTAACAACCTAAAAGGGAAGAACCGTATGATCATCTCAGTATATACAGGTATTTGGTAAAAATCAACATTCATTTCTGATTAAAAAAATAAAACTCTCAGCAAATGAAGAATAGAAGGGAACTTCTTCAACATGATAAAGATCATCTTTGATAAACTTATGGCTACTGTGTGCCATGGTGGAAAAGTGAATGCTTTCCCCATAAAATCAGGCACAACCAAGGAGTGTCTGCCTTCACTACTTTTCCTCAGCATCAAAGATGAAACAATAAAACAGAGAAACAAGACTCTACCCAGTGCAGTCAGGCAAGAGAAAGAAATAAAAGGCATCTAGGTTGGAAGAAGCAGCAAAACTGTCTTTATTCCCAACCATGATAACATAATAGGGATGGGTAATGTCCACCCTGTGGGCCACCTCTGGTTTTTGTAAGTAAAGTTTTATTGGAACACAGCCAGGTTCATTAACTTATGTATTTTCTATGGCTTTTCTCATACTTCAACGGCACAGGTTATTAGCTGCAACAGAGACCATTTTGCCACAGGTCTAAAGTATTTACTATGTTCAGTAAGAGAGTAGTTTGAGAAAGAAAAGTTTTGTCAATCATTGGTCTATACAGAAAATCTGACTCAATCTATCAAAAAATATTATGGAACTAAAAATGAGTTTAGAGAGGTTGGAGGATACAAAATCAACATAAAGAAATCAATTGTATTTCTACATAGTAGCAATAAACAAGTTGAAATTTTAAAAATATCTACTTCAGCAAAAAATTAAATACAGATAAACCTGATCAAATATGGAAATACCTAGACACTAAAAACTAAAAAATATTATGAGACTATTAAATATGACCTACGTAAGTAGAGAGATACATTTTTTTTTCAGGAGTGGAAAGATTCATTATTGTTAAGATGTCAATTCTCCACAAATTAATCTATAGATTCAATACAATCCCAATCTAATTTGCCAGCAGGCCACCGGACTTTTGCATTGACAGGCTGATTCTAAAATTCATGTGGAAATGTAAAGCATCTAGAATAGCCCAAATAACCCTGGAAAAAGAACAAAATTGGAGGGTTGATGGCAACAATCATCATAAAACTATAATAAAAAAGTGCAATAGTGGGTACACGGCAGACAGCGGGCCGGGCAGGCAGTGTGGGATGGGCACCAGCACTCTCACAGTAGACAAGGAGAGACTGAGAAGCGGCCACAGATTGGAGGGCAGTGAGGGACATGATGACCAAATGCAATGTGGGGTCCTGGACTAGCAAAAGGGAGTCAGTGGAAAACTGGAGCAATCAAAATAAAGTCTGTGATCTTCTCCATAACATTGCCCGGTAGATCTCTCCAACTTTCTCCAGGGGGACTGTGGTTAGTTACAATGGTTCATACACTTAAAATTGCTACGAGAGTAGATTTTACCAGTTCTCTCCACACAATGTAAGTGTGTGAGATCCTGCATGTTTTAAATAGCTAGATTTGGCCATCGCACAATGTACACAGATCCCAGCACATCAGGTTGTACACTGCAAAGTTCAACAGTAAGGTCAGCCATATGGGGAGCATTTCATTTGTCACATGCCATTATCCACAGACATTTTTTCATTTAACTCTCCCACCAACCAGATTAATTTGGTGTGGTAGTAGTACCCTTTCTGCCTCACAGGGAGAAGAAACTGAATCTTAGAGCAATTAAGATGCTTGCATGAGTGTCACATATTGGATGTAGAATTTAAAAACAGACCTACTTTTTTTTTCAAATTTGGATCTTGCTTCTACTATACTATTGATGCAGTCATTTCCTTATTCCCTCATTTACCATATAAGAATTTGTTGGACATTTGCTACTTGCAGAGAACTGGGTTAGGTATAGGGTGTACAGGACAATTATAAAATTGTTCATTTTCTTGGTTGAGGTTCACGAGATGTTATAGACATGTACAAAACCAGTGAAGAACCTGGTGGTGCCATAGGGGCTGGGGAGGGTGCCCATGGGCACGGCACACATGCAGGGCGGAAGCAGGATTTGGGGGTTCTGCTGGTGCAGGGTGTGGGGGCTTGGCACCGTGGGGTGCAGTGAGCTGTGAACAACAGTATCATCTCCTCTTTGGTAACCCACATGCAGCAAGCAGTTTCTGAAGATGAGGCTCACCCAAGTGAGTCCATCCTAGATTAAAGGATTAAGTTCCTCCTTGGCTTCACCTCCCCATCCTAATGACATCTCACACACCTTCCACTTTCACTGTTTCCTCACCCTGCCTCTTATTTTTGTGTTTTTATTTCCACGAAACGTTTAGCACAGATGCTGTTGTATTATTTCCAACCACCTTTTTTCCTTCTTTCCATTGTCATTTCCTTGCATCCTTGTGTCTCTTGGGTCTATAAATGTGCTCACTGTTGCAATGGCTAGGACACCTGCTCTTTAGCATTTCTCCTTGATCCCATAAAGTTAGCTTCTCCTTCTCCACTTACTTTATAAACAACTTCAAGTTTACTGACTGCAAAGCAGAACATGCTCTTTGGTGAGGATGTGCCATTAGCTTGATGTTCTTTTGTGAGGAGATGTTATTCCAGCTCCTTGGGTTAGAGGTTGGTACGAAGAAGATCAAAGCTGCAAGTCTGATCCCTGAAGGACCAGCTGGCCGTGCCGGTGTCCCAGGCCCTGTGTGCATCCCTAAATTCAGCAAACAGGAGCTGTTGGCACAAAGAGCTCCTGGCACCAAAACGCAGACAGATAGCAATCGCCACCACTTGTAAAACAGCCACAGCACATCCTTTCATAGTAGTGGCCCTGTAGTGTGTTTATTTTTGTTATTAATAAAAATAATTGTTCAAGCACAGCCCTTTGCATTTTTATTTTTGAAATTAACTTAGTTTGATATGTTTTATAGCCAGAAGGGATAGTTATTATCTTGTCTTTTTCATTTGCATTTGGTCAGTCTCTCTGTATTGAGAATGATGTCCAAATTGCTTATCTTGGCATAAAATGTCTCTTACATGAAATTTCTCTTTTCAGTTTCATTTCTTTACCCCTATTTACAATGATACTTATTATTCCTTTAAACTTGATGCATTCTCATGGTTTTCTGGATTGGCATACACATTTTTCTACCTCAGAAATCCTTGTACCATTTCAAGACCAAGGTCGGGGTGGGGGCTCTTCTTAATGTCCCTGGTGACCCTGACCTCACGGCCAACGTCCTTCCCAAGGCCTTCCTTGTCACCAGCATGCTGTCTGCCTCCCTCACCCCTCTCTGTCAACTCCCTCTATCCCCCGTTGGCAGTCCCTACAGACTTGTTCTGGGTCTTGCATTTCACTCTGAAAAGTTCTCTCTCTGGCTTCTCAGCCACTTTCATAAGCTTTCAATGACACTCACATACTATCCAATGAATTCCAAACAGTGTCAGTGACACAGGTGTCTGAAGCCCTCACGCCCAGACACTGTCCCAGGTCCATCCTTCATTATTTTCACTGTGTTGTCATTCATCATTTTGTTCTCTTTGGGCCATTCTCTTCTGCCATCTTCTTTGACACCCATGTTTATGCTCAGTGTCATTCTCAAGTGCTCCTACAGCAACTGGTCCTGTTCCCATGGACTGTATTGTGCTAGCCCCATGGCCGTGCTGTAATTTTATGTTTATTAGTCTTATGTTTATTGTTTGGATAGGGCAAGGAAGGAAGGAAGGAAGACAGGGAAAAGTAAATGGATTATCAGGAATGTGGAGTCAGTAGGCACAGAGATGGTGAGCCCGGGGTTTGCCCATCAGCCAGGCAACCTTGGGGCACATCTAGGCCTGGTTCAAGTCAGGCATTGAGAGGAAAGTGGGTAAGGAGAGTGGGGAGAATGGAACAGAACATGTGACTGGTGGTTGTGTTTTTCAAAATTTTTTAATATTGGTAACAGTGAGAAAATGTAACTTTTATTTAATAGCATCAACATGTCAATATTCATAAACCTGTTATCATTTTATAAAAATAAAGAATATGTATTTTGAAATATTTAAGGAAAATATTGAAAAAAAGAGGCTACATATAGAACCTCCTTCTATTTAGTTCTGGTCCTACTCTGAGTAGATTTGAGTGTAGAAAATCCATTAATAGGAATATGGCAACATGGGATGAAAGTGGAGTCACCGTCACCTTTCTTGGTGAAGAAAAACCTGGATGCTAATAACGATGTGTCGTCATGTGAGAGAACACTGATCTGTGTCATCCACTCCTATTATGGCAAAGACAGAAAATAGCCAAAGCAGATCAGAGAAGTATTAGCTGAATTCAATACAGCACCTACTTAGGGAACTTCTACCCTGTACCGGGCCCCATGCCGGGTACGACACGCAAGGCACAGTCCCTGCCCTCCAGGAGCTGAGGAGCCAGTGCAGGGGAGGGGAAATGTGGGTGCTTTGTAGCTGGGCTACATTTGGGAATAGGCTTCTGGTTCTCAATTTATATCAGATTGTGAATAGAAGACATATTTTAATTTGTCTAAGAATAAAAAGCATAAATTTCTCTAAACTGTAATCATATAGCCTTAAGGTTTTTATTTGCTATTAAGTAGAAAAATAATAATAGTAATCCTAAAATCATATGAAACAGGGCATCCTCTCATACTTTTGAATATAACAGACTGTATTTTAATTTCTCTAATTTCTATTAAAGTTATTAAACAATTACCAATTTATTTTTATCTGCCACCCAAGTTAAATGTATTAGCCAACTATTGCATCTAAAAACGTGTTAACTAAAGATTTGCTGAAAGTAAATGTTGAAATGCACATCAATACGTGTTTAATTCAGTGCCACAGAATAAGAAAAGTTGGATTGTGTAATGACAACTAAATTAATTTAAAGGTATATAACTTGAATGCATTCAAAAATGAAAATTTAAAATATCACACATTTTTTTCCAGAATTTGAAGCCTACAATGACCTGTGATGTCAGAAAGACCTTGGAGTTGGACACTAGGATCAATTGTTATTATTATTATTTTTTTTGAGACAGGGTCTTTCTCTGTCTCCTGGGCTACACTGCAGTGGCATCATCATAGCTCACTGCAACCTCAAACTCTTGAGCTTGAGCAATCCTCCTGCCTCAGCCTTCCAAGAAGCTGGGACTACAGGGGCGTGCCACCGCAGCTGGCTAATTTTTCTATTTTTGTAGAGACAGGGTCTTGCTCTTGCTCAGGCTGGTCTCGAACTCCTGAGCTCAAGTGATTCTCCTGCCTCAGCCCCCCCAAAGTGCTAGAAGTACAGGCATAAGCCACTGCACCTGGCCAAATTTTTGTATATGATGTGGGATGAGTGTCTAATTTCATTTTCTGCATGTGGATATTGAGTTTTCACAACACCATTTATTGAAGAGGCTGTCCATGCCCCATTGTGTGTTCTTGGCATCTTTGTCAAAAATCAATCAACGGTAAATACATGGGTTTATTTCTAGTCTCTCTATGTGTCTGTTTTTATGCCAGTACCATGCTGTTTTGATTACTGTGCCTTTGTAGTACATTTTGGAGTCAAGTAGTGTGATGCCTCCAGCTTTGTTCCATTTTTGCTCAAGATTTCTTTGACTCTTTGGGTTCTTTGTGGTTTTGTATGATTTATATGATTGTTTTTTCTTTCTGTGAAAAATGTCATTAAAATTAAATCTGTAGATCATTTGTGTTAGTATGGACATTTTAACAATATTAATTTTTCCAATCCATGAACACACAATATCTTCCACTTATTTATGTCTTCTTTGGTTTCTTTCATCAATATTTTCTGGTTTTCAATATACAGATATTTCACCTCCTTAAATTTATTCCAAAGTATTTTATTTTTTTCTGGTTATTGTCCAATGAGATTGTTTCCTTAATTTCTTTTGGGGATAACTTATTGTTAGTGTATAGAAATGCACTGACTTTTGTATGTTGATTTTTGTATCCTGCAAGCATACAGAATTCATTTATGAGTTCTAACAGGTTTTGGTGGAGTCTTTAGGGTTTTCTAAATATAAGATCATGTCATCTACAAACAGGGACAATTCAATTTCTTCCTTTCCCAATTGGATCCCTTTTATTTGTTTCTCTTCCCCAATTGCTCTGGCTAGGACTTCTAGTACTTCATTGCATAGAAGTGGCAAGAGGGGGCATCCTTGTCTTTTACCTGATCTTAGGGAAAAACTTTTCAACTTTTCATCATTGAGTATAAAATTGGCTGTGGGTTTATTATACACAGCCTTTATTGTGTTTAGGTGCATTCTTTGTAAACTTAATTTGTTGAGAGTGAAACAATGAAAGGCTGTTAAATTTTGTCAAATGCTTATTTTTTTTTTTTTTTGCATCTATTGAAATGATGATACCAGTTTTGTCCTTCACGAGGTTAATGTGATGTATCATATTTATTGATTTGTGTATGTTGCATCCCTAGGATGAATCCCACTTGATCATGATGACAGATCCCTTTAATGTGCTGTTGAATTTGTGAAAGATTTTTGCATTTATGCTCATCAGGGATATTGACCTATAATTTTTTTTTTTGTAATGTCCTTGTCTGGCTTTGGTATCAGTGTAACGCTGGCCTTGTAAAGTGAGTTTGGAAGTATTTTCTTTTCTTCATATTTCTGGAAAACTTTAAGAAGGATTGGTATTAATATTTTAAATGTTTGGTAGAATTCAGTGGTGAAGCCATCAAATCCTGGGCTTCTCTTTGATGGAAAATTTTTTTACTGATCTAATATCTTTATTCATTTGGTCTGATATGATTTTCTATTTCTTCATGATTCAGTCCTGGTAGGTTGTATGTATCTATGAATTTATCCATTTCTCTTAGGTTATCCACTTTGTGTATAATTGTTCGTAATAGTCTCCTATAATACTTTTATTTCTTTGGTATTAGCTTTAATGTCTCCTCTTTCATTTCTTATTTTATTTATTTGAATCTTAGCTCTTTTTTCCTTTGTCTAGATAAAGGTTTGTCAATTTTGTTTATGTTTCCATAAAACCGACTCTTAGTTTTGTTGATCTTTTCTATTGTTGTCTAGACTCTGTTTCTGTCCTGAACATTATTATTTCTTCCCTTGTACAACTGAAGCCTTAGTTTTGTTTTTTTTCCCCTAGTTTTTTGAGGTATAACATTAGGTTTATTTGAGCTCATTCTTCTATTTTTATTTGGGTAATTATTGCCATAAACATTCCTCTTAGAACTGCTTTTGCTCCATCCTGTAAGTTGATAAGTATGTTGTGTTGTCCATTTTCATTTGTTTGAAAGTATTTTTTAATTTCCATATTAATTTCTTCTTTTATCCATTGGTGGTTCAGAAATGTGTTGTTTAATTTCCATGTATTTGTGAATTTTGCAAAATTCTTCCTACTATTGACTTCAATTTTTATACCATTTTCATTGGAAAAGATACATTTTTATTATGTCAGTTTTCTTAAATTTGCTAATACTTGTTTTGTGGCCTAAATATGATCTATTCTGGAGAATGCTCTGCTTGCACTTGAGAAGAATGTCTGTTCTGCTGCTGTTTGATGGAATGTTCTGTATGTGCCTGTTAGGTACTTTGGCCTAAATAGTTTAAATCTGATGTTTCCTTATGGATTCTCTGTTTGGATGATCTTTCCATTGATATAAATGGGATGTGCAGTCCCCTACTATGATTGCATTGTGGTTTCACTGTTCCTTTAGATCTATTAATCTTTGCTCTCTCTATACACATACACACACACACACACACACACACATGTATGTGCTCCGTATATCTGTGCTGCAACGTTGAGTGTGTATATAATTGTTACATCTCCTTGATAAATCTATCCCTTTATCATTATATAATGACCTTTTTTGTCTGCTTTTACATTTTTTTTTTACTTAAAGCCTATTTTATCTGATTTAAGTATGTAGCTACCCCTGTTCTATTTTGGTTTCCAGTTGCATGGAATATCTTTTTCCATCCCTTCACTTTCAGTCTGTGTGTGTTCGTAAATGCGAAGTAAATTTCTGGTAGGCAACATATAATTTGATCCTTTTTTTTCAAACCATTCAGCCAGATTATGACTTTTTTTGGGGGGGGGGTGGGTATCCATCAACTCAGGTGTTCATTATTTCTTTGTGTTAGGAACAGGATATCCATATGCAGAAGAATGAAATGTTTCTTTTAATAAAGAAAACTTTAAGTCCAAATGATTTCACTAGAAAATTCTACCAAATGTTTAAAAAATTAACACCAGTTCTACATAATCCCTTTCAAAAAACAGAGGAGGAGGCAAAACCCCAATTAATTATATGACAGTAGCACTACCCAGCACCAACACCAGTCTCACACACACACACACACACACACACACACACGCACAAAAAGAATAGAAAACTACAGTCCAGGATCTCTCATGAAAATAGAAACAAAAATCTCCAACAAAATACTGCAAATCAAATTCATTATACATATGGTATGAGTAAGTGAGATTAATTCTAGGAATGCAATGCTGATTTTACTATTCATTCAACATAATCTTTTATATTAGCAAAATAAAGCCAACTTCATTGGAAATTCATTTTTGGTTGGGCAAACTATGCTGATTTATTGAAATTGAAACAGTGAAAGATCTGAAATGATTTGAGAAAGTAATTAATTTGATTTATGAACTGGACAGATTTGACAATTATAATTTTTATGTTTTTGTTAAGAACTCTAACTAGCGTGTAGGAAATATGACATAATATAGTCATTGACGAAAGCATAAAACACATTAAAAACTTGTTTCCTTTTTTTTTTTAATTTCAGAATATTATGGGGGTACAAACATTTTGATTACAAGTAATGCCTCTCCCAAGCCATGGCTAGAGGCATGCCTTTCCCCCATACAGTGTGCTCTGTCTTCATTAGTTGTGAGTTTACCCACCTCCACCCCCCACCTGACCGGCACCCAATAAATATTACTGCCATGTGAGCACCTTAGTGTTGCTCAGTTAGTATCAATTTGATGGCGAGTGCATATGGTGCTTATTTTTCCATTCTTGTGATACCTCACTTCGAAGGATGGTCTCAATCTCTATCCAGGATAATATAAGAGGAGCTAGATCACCATTGTTTTTAGTAGTTGAGTAGTATTCCATGGTATACATATACCACATTTTATTAATCCACTCATGTATTGATGGGCACTTGGGTTGTTTCCACATCTTTGCAAAAGCAAATAAAAATATACATTGGGGAAAAGAATCTCTATTCAATAAATGGTGGTGGGAAAACTAGATAACCACAGGCAGAAGATTGAAACTGGATCCCCACCTCTCACTTCTCACAAAAATCATCTCAAAATGGGTAACAGACTTAAATGTAAGGCAGGAAACCTTCAGAATTCTGGAAGAAAATTTTGGGAAAACTCTTATAGACATCAGCCTAGGCAAAGAATTCATGAGGAAGACCCCCAAAGCAATCACAGCAGCAACAAAAATAAATAAATGGGACCTGATCAAATTAAGAAGCTTCTGCATTGTGGGTTGCTGGGCGACCCAGATAGAGAGAGGAGAGGAAGAGTAGTGGGGCCCTGAATAAGCTTCCAAAATGATGCCCACACCAGTTATTCTGTTAAAAGAGGGGACCGATAGCTCCCGAGGCGTTCCCCAGCTCGTGAGTAACATCAGTGCCTGCCAGGTGACTGCTGAGGCTGTAAGAACTACACTGGGTCCCCGTGGCATGGATAAGCTTATTGTGGATGACCAAGACAAAGCAACAATTTCTAATGATGGGGCCCCAATTCTGAAACTCCTTGATGTTGTCCATCCTGCAGCAAAGACTTTAGTGGACACTGCCAAATCCCAAGATGCTGAGGTCGGTGACGGCACCACCTCAGTGACCTTGCTGGCTGCGGGAGTTTCTGAAGCAGGTGAAACCATACGTGGAGGAAGGTTTGCATCCCCAGATCATCATTTGAGCTCTCCGCACAGCCACCCAGTTGGCAGTTAACAAGATCAAAGAGATCGCTGTGACTGTGAAGAAGGCAGATAAAGTGGAGCAGAGGAAGCTGCTGGAAAAGTGTGCCATGACCGCTCTGAGTTCCAAGCTTATCTCCCAGCAGAAAGCCTTCTTTGCTAAGATGGTGGTTGACGCGGTGATGATGCTCGATGATTTGCTGCAGCTTAAAATGACTGGAATCAAGAAGGTACCGGGTGGCGCCCTCGAGGATTCTCAGCTGGTAGCTGGTGTTGCATTCAAGAAGACTTTCTCTTATGCTGGGTTTGAAATGCAACCCAAAAAGTACGATAATCCCATGACTGCCCTTTTAAATGTTGAGCTCGAGTTGAAAGCTGAGAAAGACAATACCGAGATCAGAGTCCACACAGTTGAGGATTATCAGGCAATTGTTGATGCTGAATGGAACATTCTCTATGACAAATTAGAGAGGATTCATCATTCTGGAGCCAAAGTCGTCTTGTCCAAACTTCCCATTGGAGATGTGGCCACCCAGTACTTTGCTGACAGGGACGTGTTCTGTGCTGGCTGACTACCTGCGGAAGATCTCAAGAGCACAATGATGGCCTGTGGAGGCTCAATCCAGACCAGTGTGAATGCTCTGTCAGCAGATGTGCTGGGTCGCTGCCAGGTGTTTGAAGAGACCCAGACTGGCGGCTAAAGGTACAATTTTTTCACTGGCTGCCCCAAGGCCAAGACACGTACCTTCATCCTCCGCGGCGGTGCTGAGCAGTTTATGGAGGAAGCAGAGCAGTCCCTGGCATGATGCCATCATGATCGTCAGGAGGGCCATCAAGAACGATTCGGTGGTGGCTGGTGGCGGAGCCATTGGGATGGAGCTCTCCAAGGACCTGCGGGATTACTCAAGGGCTATTCCTGGAAAGGAGCAGCTGTTGACTGGGGCGTATGCCAAGGCCCTGGAGATTATCCCATGCCAGCTGTGTGATAATGCTGGCTTTGATGCCACAAACATCCTCAACAAGCTGCGGGCTCGGCATGCCCGGGGGGCACATGGCATGGGGTGGACATCAACAACGAGGTCATTGCTGA
Organism: Eulemur rufifrons; assembly: GCF_041146395.1. Taxonomy (NCBI): domain Eukaryota; kingdom Metazoa; phylum Chordata; class Mammalia; order Primates; family Lemuridae; genus Eulemur; species Eulemur rufifrons. The sequence continues at coordinate 207,950,769 of NC_090989.1, forward strand.
CAACTTTGAGGCCTTCGTGTGGGAGCCAGCTATGGTGCGGATCAACGCCCTGACGGCAGCCTCAGAGGCGGCGTGCCTTACTGTGTCCACAGATGAACCCATCAAGAACCCCCACTAAACTGCGGATGCTCCCCCAGCAGCGGGCCGGCCCGAGGTCATGGCCGTCCCCTTTGAGAGGCATCCCACCCATCAGGTGACTGGCTGGCTGCAGGGTGCACTTAGTCTCCGCGGCTTGGTTAATTGGTGTTACAAGGAAAGGGTAGTAATCGGCCCATTCTATTCTCACTGGAGGTTATTTAAATAAAACTTAACACTTAGAAAAAAATAAAAACAAAAAGCTTCTGCACAGCCAAGGAAACTAACATTAGAGCGAATAGACAACCTACAGAATGGGAGAAAATATTTGTTTTCTACACAACCAATAAAGAGCTGATAACAAGAATCTATACAGAACTTAATAAACAAGAAAAAAAAATCAACCCCATCCATAAATGGGCAAAGGATATGAACAGTAACTTTTTGAAAGAAGACATAATAATGGCCAGCAAACATATAAAAATGTGCCCAACATCTCTAATCATAAGGGAAATGCAAATCAAAACCACAATGAGGTATCACCTAACTCCAGTGAGTACTGCTTTTATAAAAAAAGTCCCAAAACAACAAATGCCAGCTTGGATGTGGAGAGAAAGGAACACTCTTACACTACTGGTGGGACTGAGAATCAGTACAACCCCTGTGGAAAATAATTTGGAGATACCTCAAAGAGCTAAAAATAAAAATGCCATTTGATCCAGCAATCCCACTACTAGGCATCTACCCAAAGGAAAAAAAGACATTCTAAAATAAAGACACGTGCATGCAAATGTTTATGGCAGCACAAGTCACAGTCTATGTCTTTTGATTAGAGAATTTAATCCACTTGTGTTCAAGGTAATTATTGATAGGGAAGGTCTTACTACTGCCATTTTTTTAGTTGTTTTCTGGTTGTTTTGTAGATCCTTTGTTCCTTTCTTTCTCTCTTGGTGTCTTCCTTTTTAATTAAGTGATTTTTTTCTAGTGATATGTTTTGATTCATTACTTCTTAATCTTTTGTGCATCTACTATTGGTTTTTGCTTTGTGATTCCTGTAAGGATTACATAAAACATCTTCTATTTATAAGATGCTATTTAAAACTGATAGCAACTTAAGTTTGATTGCATAAAGAAAATTCTACATTTTCACTCTACCCCCTACGCATTTTAAGTTTTTGCTGTTACAACTCATATCATTTATATTGCATATTCCTAAATTATCATGGCTATTAATATCTTTAATGTTTATCTTTTAACCTTCACACTAAAGACATAAGTTATTTACACACCACCTTTGCAATATTAGAGTATTCTGAATTTGACTGTGTACTTACTTTCACTAGTGAGTTTTATACTTTCATATTTTTCATGTTACTAAGTAGCATCGTTTTCTTTCAGCTTGAAGAACTCCCTTTGCATATCTTGTAAGACAGGTGTGGTGGTGCTGAGGTCCCTCAGCTTTTGTTTGTTTGGGAAAGTCTTTATTTCTCCTTCATTTCTGAAGGGCAGCTATGCCAGGTAAAATATCTTTGTTTGGCAGGTTTTTCTTTCAGCATATTGAATATATGCCACTCTCTTGGCCTATGAGATTCCTGCTGAGAAATCTGCCGCTAGCCTTATTGGAACTTATGTGATATATTTATTTTCTTTTGCAGGTTTCAGGATCCTCTCTTTGTCTTTGATTTTTGACAGTTTGATTATAATATATTTTTGGTTAATCTTGTTTGGATTGAGTCTTATTAAAGACCTTTGACCTTCCCGTATCTGGATATTTACATCTTTCCCCAGCATTGGAAAGTTTTCTGCTTTCGAGTTTTCTGGCTCTTTGTCTCTTCTCCTTCTTTAGCTTCTGTAATTTGAATATTTGTACTTTTGATGCTGTCCCATAAGTCCTATAAGCTTTCTTTGTTCCTTTTCATTTCTCTTCTTTTTTCTCCTCTGTTTTCAAATAACCTGTCTTTTAGGGCACAGATTTTTTCCTTTGGTGGTCCCTAATGTGCACTTACACTTCAGTGGACATTTTGATGCCTGTCAGGAAGATACACACTGTACCTGCCTTCAAAGAGCTCGCAGTGTCACAGGAAATGTAGACATACAATAGTGTTCATGTCCCATCTAATTTATGATTATTTTTATTATTTACCCCATGTGCTTTGTAAAAAGTGGTTCAGAATTACCTTCTCATTAATGTGTTCTTGTTCTTCCTCAACAAAATACTACCAAATCTAACCCAGAAACTTATAAATGTTATTATACTTCATGACCAAGTAGCATTTGCTCTAGAAATTTAAAGTTGGTTCAACAGATAGAAATCAATCAATGTGACATACCATATTATTAATAATAGAATAAAGGACAAAAATCACTCTGCCAGTCTATTGTCTCTTCAGAGGACAATTCAAGCCATTCACATTTATTGAGAGGATTGATATTTGGGGTAGATTTCCATTCATATTGTTGGGTGAATTCCTATTGTTTTGTTTTACTCCTCAAGCCATCATGGAATCCAGGTTCTAGACTTTAACTCTTGAGTGATTTTACTTTGGTATGTTTGTTGGCTATTAGTCTATCTTATCATGAAAAGTTTATGTTCATGTCTTCTCCCACTTTTTAATGGAGTTGTTTGATTTTTTTCTTGCTGACTTGCTTGAGTTCTTTATAGATTCAGGTTATTAACCCTTTGTCAGATGTAGAGCATGCCTTATTTCCTTTCTCTTGCCCAACCTTCCTACCAAGCAGCAAGTTCCAGAGACAATGACTGTCATTACATGTGTCAGTAATTGTTTTAAATTCTGATTGATTTAGTGGAAATTGAAGCAATCCATGCAGATGAAGACCTCCACTAATCAGCATGAGTGTTCTGAGCCTTGAGATCTGCCAGGCATGAAGCCTAAGATCGTTTTACGTCTTTCCTGGCCATGCATCATCTCCAAGTGTCTGTGTGTGCATTTTTTCCAATTCCCCCATACACATGGATGCTTTTAAAGGCCCCAATTTCCCTGAGAGTATTGCCCCTTGCTTCTCCCACCCATGGGTACTTAGCTGTTCAGTGTCATTCTTCCGTCAATGATCTCTTCTCTGGGAGTGTCTGGTAGTCTGTCCTCCCCTGTGGCTTTCATGAGCCATGACTCCTTTCCGTGGCTTTTCCTAGCCTGAAATCTGAGCTGCACTACCTTTGGCTGTCTGAGCTCTGCCTTAGGTGACACAGAGACTAATCCCTCGGGCAGCCCCCGGACAGGACAGAATGCTGCAAATCAGGTCTGCTCTGCTCTCTCCAGGTTGAGAAAGAGAAGTGGGGATCCGGCCACCACCTCCCCCAAACTGCAGCACACCCCATCACGGAGGTGGTGGGGCACGGGTGAGTAAGATGCCCTGAGTGTGGCTTTTCCTCAATTGCGCGTTTGCTTGTCTGCTATAGATCTTTTTTTTTTTTTTAATTTCAAAATATTAAGGGCGTAGAAATGTTTTTGTTACATGGATTCATTGTCTAATGCCAAAGTCAGGGCTTTTAGTGTGCCCGTCACCAGGATAGTGTTCATTGTATCCAGTAGGTGAGTTTTTACCCCTGACCTCCCTCCCAACCTCCCCTCTTCTTGGTTTCCAATGTCCTTTATGTATCTTTGTGCCTGTGTGTTCCTGTTGTTTAGCTTCCATTTATTAGTGAGAATGTGTGGTGTTTGTTTTTCCATTCCTGAGGTAATTCACTTAGGATAATGGTCTCCAGTTCCACCCACATTGCTGTGAAAGACATTATTTCATTGCTTTTTCTGGCTGAGTAGTACTCCATGGTATATATATGCCAGACTTTGGTTCCCAGAGTTTCTATCAAGTTATTCTGGCCAGTCTCTGGTTGTTTATTTAATCTTTCTTTGGGGAAAGGAGGGTCTAGAACTTCCTATTCTGCCATCACGCTGACATCACTCTCCTTTCCTGCTCCATTTCAGTCATCTCTTTTTTGGTTCAGTGTTTCTCTGATTGCTACAAACCTTTGATCTGCAAATTAAACTCCTTCTGACACTCACTGAGGCGTTAACACCCCTGGACGGTTGCACCAGGAATCACTCATCAGGTGGAATCTTGAATGTGTTTTCTCACATGTCATAAAAATTATTACAAGTAAAAATCATACAGGCTTATTGTACATGTAAGACATTAATTTGTTATATGTCATTCTTTCTGCAGTTGGTTCTTTTCCCTGTCATTTTATAAGTTATATAGCTTTATTGACATAAGAATCTACAAGAAAAAAGTAAAGTGAAACACATGAAAGTTTGCCTGTTAGTTATCATGTTAAACAAATTCAATCCAGGTAGATGTGTGTGAAGCTAGACCTGAAAACTATACATGCCAAGGCTCATTTAGGATCATATGCATAAATATACACATAAATATAGATATCTTTTAAAAGTTCAACCCAATGTTATGGGCATTTTCACACTGTACATACATGTAATTCATACTCTAACAGTTGCCTGGGAAAACATTTTATCTATCTAGTCACCCATTAATGGCCTCATGTTGTTTTCAAACTTCACACTATTATAAATATCATTTGATAGGAACATCCTTGTTTATAAATCTTTAAATGGTATCTGATAATATTTTAGGACAATTTATGAGGAGGTGGAATTGTCAACTAAAAGATAAGATATATTGTTTAGTGACATTTTACGATTACTAGGCAATATGACTTATAAAAGCTTATGTATTTTTTTAAAGAGAACGAAACTTTATACAAATTATATTTTTTCTGAACCACCTCATCATTATAATATATGACATAAAATTAGAACATGAATTTTATTTATTTTAAACATTTCTTGAAAATCCCAGTGGTCAGCTGGTAGAGTAAGGTGCACGTATTGGAAAGCTGTTCCACTGTTGGTCTCGATGGGATGTGCCGACCTGGGTACAAGTTGAAATGCCAGAGAAGGAAGCGAGGCTGAACCTCAGGTGCTCAGCTTGGCACAGGCTAGGAGGGAGACAGTGCTACTGAAGGAGATCAAAAATTGTACCCCAGAGTATACTGCTTGGCATATTTTGAGATGGCTGTTCAGAGGGCCTGCAGACAGAAGTCTCCCTGCAAAGTTGGCTTTTGTGGGGGAGATTTGCATTGTTGAGAACCTGCATTCATGCAGCCCGGCTTTCTGGGAGGTCCTCCCTTGTCCAGATCCAGGAAAGGTTAACTCAGAGTCTAAAAGAAAAGGACTGAAAAGAAACATTTCCCATCTATTCTCTCTGAGGGCTGCTCCATGTGAGGTTTCATCTACACAAGACCACCTCTGCTAGCCAGGCCCCCTCTGCCCTCCCTCCCATAACCTGACTTACTGCCATAGCCTGGTTTGGCCATGCTCAGAACCCCCACTCTTTCTGCAGTCTCATGAGGGCATAAAAGTGTCAACCATCTCACCACTTCTTTGAGTTCTCCTATGTTGTGTGACTCTGGAGCACGTTGATAAATGTGCATGCCTTTTCTTCTGTTCATCAGCCTTTCGTCAGTTGATTTTCAGCAAACCTTCAGAGGGTGAAGGGAATGTTTTTCCTTTGGCGCTGACACTTCCTAAATTTTGAGTTAGGAAACACACTAGGAGGATGCCCAGCTCACATCTGAATACACTGCATGGAAAGGAACCGTGCAGCAGTCAAGAAGCGCCCAACTGGCCGTGGAGTCCCCATGCGGTGCACACATTTGCAGGAATGTCCAAGCTAGCGATGGGGACAAGGGAGTTAGCGTCATTTTAGTAAGTACATCCAGGGACAGACAAGATGACTCAGGAGCAAGTGCATTGAGAAGAGGACAAGCTCCAAAGCCCCGTGTTAAGGTGCATCCATTTACTGGCCGGGCGCGGTGGCTCACGCCTGTAATCCTAGCACTCTGGGAGGCCGAGGTGGGCGGATCGTTTGAGCTCAGGAGTTCGAGACCAGCCTGAGCAAGAGCGAGACCCCATCTCTACTAAAAATAGAAAGAAATTATATAGACAGCTAAAAATATATATAGAAAAAATTAGCCGGGCATGGTGGCGCATGCCTGTAGTCCCAGCTACTCGGGAGGCTGAGACAGGAGGATCGCTTGAGCTCAGGAGTTTGAGGTTGCTGTGAGCTAGGCTGACGCCACGGCACTCACTCTAGCCTGGGCAACAGAGTGAGACTCTGTCTCAAAAAACAAACAAACAAAAAAAAGGTGCATCCATTTACAGACAGACCATGAAGGAGACAAAGAAAAGGCAGCAGAAAGGTAGGGTGAACCAGAAGAATGTCATAAAATAACTGGTCAAAATGTTTTAATCGCATACTGCAGAAAATGTGCAGTTCTAGGACTGAAATCAGAGAAATGTCTGTGAAGGATGAGAATGAAAATTAGATTGGGGAGGATTGAAGACAGGAAAATAAGCAGAGACGAGTGGAGACCATTCTTTTATGAAGTGAGAGAGACCCTCTGTAATAGTTCATAAGGAAATAGGTCAGGAGAGCATTTGTTTGTTTTTATTAATAGAAGAGTGACATTTAACTAAGTGTTAGAGCTGATGGGAAGGAGCCAGTAGGAAGGGCAAGGTTGAAGACTCCAAAAGAAAGGGGCTAATTCCCAGGCAGTAGGAGTAGGCAGATTTGACTTTTCTGAAGGGAGGCCTCGACTGGATGGGAAAGGAAGGGCCATCAAGAATGCCTGGGGTGAGGGACAATCTGGGAGCCGTGCATCTCAATCTGGAGACAACTGCCAGTGAGGCCTTTGCAAAACTGAATACGCCTTTGTAGAATGTCCGCTTGTAGAACGTGTCTCCCTATCTCACAGCAACTGCAACCAATTTCAATTCCAGAGTTTACTACAATGAGGAGTCAGGACGGAGCTTCGGCCAATGACTCCTTAGAGCAAGGAGAACACATTTTATAATGGGCACAACTTCAGAAAGCAAATAGCAGTCTTTATTATGTTGAAAAACATTTTCAAGTTAATATTTCCAACTAAGTTGCACTTAAGCCTAAGGAAGGCTACTGTGGTGTTTTGACATAGATCTATTATGCTGGATAATGTGGCCTCTGTCCCTTTGCACAGATCTATCTTTTCTCCTCTAGCCTTTGTGCTTTCTCAGCTGCACCAAACTTGACTTTGCAAGGGTTGGCCACTATTGCTTTATTGACTGGGAATTTGAGAGGCAAGATATCTTTGATGAGCCTCCATGTCAAATATCGTTAACAGCCCCTTGTGCTGTTAAGTTACAGGGCCTTGACTCATGGGTATCTAACACCAAACTCAAGTTAACCCAAGTCCTGTTTTCAGACCCAGTAAAAGACAGTAACCAGAATAAACTGCTTTTATGAAACAAAGGACCAGGCCTGTATTCAGACTTTAAGACTCATTTACTAAGTTTGCTTGTGTCTAAATTAATATAACTTTGTTACTAGATAATTTAACTATTTAGCTACCTATGAGCTTCCTCTTCCTGTCTTTATTGGAAGGAGTTGGAACATTTGTCTAGGACTAAACCCATTTCTCATGAGCCCCCACATGTTGGTGCAGAGGAGCTGGCCTACTCCTGCGAGCCTATAGAGGACCTCAGGTACCTGTCACAAGGCTGCCTCCAAAGATGGCAAGAAAGCTAAGTAACACCCTCATTCAAATGACTAATATGAATGTGCTCACTCTTCTTAATCATTGTTAGTATTTTCCTAATAACCCACTGGTTATCATTACTTTGCTTGCTTCCCAGTGGCTGCAGTCAAGTCACTTGCATAGTGATTACTTGCATCTTGCCTTAGCTGTTCACCACGTTTACATTATACTCCTTCCTTCCCCTGGAAAAGACCTTTTCTCTTCATCCTGGATACAGGAAAATAAGCATGTTGCATTTTGGATGAACAGGGAGTGGTAAGTGCTGTTGCAAACACATCTTCTTACACCTACATTAATGATTCAGGGCGGATAGAGCAAAGGGCAAACACTTCCTTCAACAGTCTGGGAGGCTACCTAACATCAATAACCCCACTGCCCAGAGCATCTGGGATTCTATTAAGGGATTTGTCCAGTATCATTTGGTTCCTTCCCTTCTTAGGGCCTTTGTTGGCTATCCTTCTTCTTTCAGTCTTTGAACCATGTTTGTTTAACCCTCTGATGCAATGTGTATCTTACAGGTTACAGTAATTGCAATTCCAGTTGATGCTAAGGCCAGGCTTCCAACCCATCTCACCAGCTGATTCAGAAGGCAGAAGCATCCTGCGCCTGGTCCCCCTAGACTGTTCCCAGAGATTTTTACTCCTCCAGTGCTAGGCAGGGCTTATGCGTATAATAGCAGGAGAAAGCTATAAAAGATGGACCTTGTTCCTTCTACAACCCCTTAAGATTAAGGGAGAGTGTTATCTCTGAGGAGTAAATGAGACAGGGAACTGGCAGGAACTGCTTTAGGTATTGCTTTGGGCATTGCTGTGGGCATTGCTACATCATTACTTGAGTCAGGAAGTCTCAAAACAAATTTTCAAATTGCCCTGATCAAAACAGGGTGGAGGCAGGGCAAGTTCCAACCAGTTAGAGCCAAGATGGTGGAGGAATAGAGGGTGTCACCCTGATTCCAGGAAAACACCGCCCCTGCCATGAATATTCCTCCCCTTGTTAATTAAGCCATAGCTTAAATAGAAAGGCAGCAGGGATCAGGGGGCCAGTTCTCCTGTAGGGAGAACTTGCTTCAGCTCTGTCTGTAGAGTAGATTTTCTGTAGCTTCTGAATAAATCTCACTTTTACTTTATAGTGTCAACTCGTTTCTGGATTCTTTCTTGTGCTAGGCCAAGGACCCACTTGGACCTCAACTGGCTCCCAGCATTGGGAGTCAATTTCCTGTGTCATCAGGGCAGATGGTAGGAGTCTGCACTGTCAGGTTAGTACTGGATGCTGGAGCCCTGCTGGGTTTGCCTCCCAGCTCTGCCATCTGCAGACCCCTCCCCATTCTGGAAGGGAACGCTATGCTGGGGAATGGGGAGGTGGTCCCTGAGCTGACACAGGTGAGGGCTCTGTGGATGGTAGAGCTCTAGTTAATTGTAAGGGGAAATGAAAGTTCTTGAGAGAAGGAAGGAAAGATCATGGCTAAAAGCACAATTTGGGATCTTTGGGCAGCAGCCATTCCCCTCAGTCCCGCTGTGTGGAAACCTGTGTGATACTGAATAAACCACACATTCTGTGACTTGTTCTGCACAACTCGCCAGGGCCACCCACCACTTCCCTGAGCTTCCTGTCAATTCCTCAAATACTCACCAAGCTCCTCCATTGATAGGAGCTTGCAGAGACGGCAGTGACAGAGCAAGGAAGCATTTACGCAATGCCGCTTCCCCTCCCAGTGGGAAGGCGTCCCCCTCCTGGCCTGCCCCTGGCCGCCCCTTGGCAGGGGTGGTAGAGGCCAAGCTCAAGCTAACAGTGATGATGTCTCCGCCCCAGAATCCCCTGTCTTGGGGTGGGATGTGTGTGGGGAAGGGGGAGGTGATACTTCTGCTTACATCCCCCTGTCCCACTGACATCCTCCCTCCTTCCCTTCCCTTGAAGAAAAGTATTTGTTTTGGCCCCAACCTGTGCACAGGCTCCAGGCAGCCCAGAGGCAAGACTGCAGGCCTGTCTTCCTGCCTTGTCCCCCTGCCCTGGAGGAAGCAGCTGAGGGTCTGTCCAGCCCCTGAGCCCACCCTGGAGCAAAAGATTCTTCCACAATCATGTGCTCCCTCCCTGCCTGAGCTGAGCTCAGCTCTGGGGAGTCACCAGACACAGGTGGGATATTGTCTCTGGGGTGGGCTTCCCCTTGGCCTGGCATTCCCACCTGCTGGCTTTAGACTCCCTCCCACTTCTGGGATTGATTTTATTAAGTAGGCATAATTGATTAATTGCCCAGGTGGTTGAACTCAATCTCCTGCTCCCTCCCCTCCCTAGAGGTTGGGTTAATGTCACATCACTCAAAGTCCCAGCCCTCTAATCATGTGTTTGCTCTTTCTGGCACAGCCAGCCCCTACTATGAGTGGGGTGAAGCCCCGCTCAGCCGTCTCATGAATGTAAACACTCAGGTGTGATCCGAGGGCCCACCATGAATCACCAAGACATTCCCATCACTTGGGAAATTCCAAGGTTACCCCACAGGAGCTGGGGCAAAAGCCAGACCTCTATTTAGTTGAGGCTAAATTCCTATTACACAACAAGATGTATGTAATACATGATACATATATTATTCCAGTTTTTTTAACAAAAGTAAATTTTTGTCATGTTAATTTTTAAGATGATCATATTTGCCAAATAAATGGCAGTAGCCTAGGAGAAGTGGGTTTATAGGCTTAGACCACTTCCCCTTCCTCTGCATACTTCCTTGACATTATTTACTCTCAAACGGGTGGTTTCATGTCAGGCCACATATTCCTGCTTATTACTGGGTAACATGCACTTAAACAAAACCACATTATAACTTGTGTTGAACATTGCACTTCATCTTAAATTAGCATGTACTTCATTATGTTTTCAAAATGCCCATTCCACCTGATGTGATTCTCCGAATGAGCTTCTTAAAGCAAATTCTGCATGCTCCATCATAAAAATAAAACTAGAGAACATTGCCCAGTATGTAAAAATTTGATTTCAGTGTCATCAAGTGTCAGTGTCTCAGCAAGTACTTGGATCAGCTTCTCAAAGTCCCAAGTTCACTCTCTCAAGCAGTGTCACACAGGCGTCCCTGACAAAGTGGACTCTGGATCCTGGGGTCTTAGGAGGGAAGGTGTTAGGGAGGCAGCCCCTCCTGTAGAAATCTGTCCCAGTGAGACTGTTTCCTTCTAATGTGCTGCATTTTATGTTAATGAACTATGGATTTTATGCATTATTTTCTTCAATTATGCTGCCTACATGATTACAGACAGGAGGAGACATTTAGCATAAGTTAATATGAAACATAATAAATATTTTGGCTCCAAAATAATAATAAGTAGAAATTTATTGTGGTTTATACTACTATTTACTCAAATAATACATCATTACTGATGTGGTATCTAATATGTATAAGACCATTATAAAACACTTCTCAAGTTTAAATTCACGATAATATTTAAGTGAAATGAGCAACAAATTTAGTACCATTTTACTCAGGTTCTATTCCATCCATCCATCCATCCATCCACCGCATCCACCCATCAGTCATTTATTAATTCATATTTTCAACTGTCTGAGCATAAAATGTGTATGGCAATAATAATGCAAAGTGATTATATAAGCACATTGAAGCACACAATGAAGGATATTTGCTATACAAACAAGGAGAACATGATACGCTAAGTTCTATAACCTTTCACACATTATTTTTAATTTCACACACAATGTCATAGTAGATACATTAGGAAATGCACATAAGCAAAAAATAAAATAAAGCAAAAGTCTTCCACAGTCCTGATACATGGATTGGAAATAAAAACTGTTAATATTTTAGAATATATTTCCATTGGTCTTTTTTTCTATGTGTACTTTTTTTTTTGAGGAAAGAGACTTTATTCCAGTGAACATTTCAAAAACCAGGGAGATGCAGCCTTTGATATAAAAGGAGTATGCGTTTCTGTGAAGAAAGAGATGGTTCCAGTTTTATATCAAAAGTTCCAGCCTAGTTTCCCAAACAGGTTTGTTTATGCAAATGAAAAATTAAAATTCACTTAGTTCTGATTGCTTGGTGCAGCTGAAAGTCAATACAGCTGAGCCTTCACTGATTGATATAGCTGAGCCCTGATTGGTTGATTTCTGTTTTTTTAAGAGACAGAATCTCTTTCTCTCTCTGTCACGCAGGCTGGAGTACAGTGGCGCAATCACAGCTCACTGTAACCTCAAACTCCTGGACTCAAGTGATCCTCCCACCTCATCCTCCTAGGAGCTAGGACTACAGGCATGTGCCACCACACCTGGCTAGTTTTTAAATTTTATTTTATCTAGAAATGGGGTCTCACTATGTTGCTCAGGCTAGTCTTGAGCTCCTGGACTCCAGTGATCCTCCTGCCTCAACTTCCTGGATCGCAGGCATGAGCTCAGTGCTGGGATCACAGGCATGAGCTACCATGGCCAGCCTGGAAATTGTTTCTATTTGAGTTTCCATTTTGCCTGATGTATTGGTGTAAGTTAAAATATTGGTATTAGCTATTTCCCAGACACCCCCTTGTTTTACCATGAGAATAATCTAATGGAATTTGCTTATGCAGAACTACCTGGGCCAGACAGTTTAAAGATTCTGTTTAGCTGCAATGCTCTTTGTGTACAGAACAATAACAGTGGTAAAAATTCTTAAAACTCTCAACGTAATAATCAAGATATGAGGAAATGTTAGTTGAAGACTTGTAGCCAGGACAGAATTCAGCATTCACTCCAAACTGTAGGCAAAGAATAAAAACTCAAAGATGATGGACAAGGTTAGAATCTAATAACAGGTGTATTTTAGTCTTCTGAAACATAATTGTTTCCTCTCCAGTTTCCCATTTCTACCAAAGATAAATCATAGTAGGACCAATTTATTTGCAAAATAAATATTTATTTCATTTGCTTGGCCTGATTATTTGCACCAAGTGTAGAAAGAATGGTGATTGGCCATATAGGCTCTTTTAAACTTGGCTTTTCTGGAACTTTTTCTTATAAAGAATCTGAGATGAGACTTCCAAAAGCCTCTTGAGGTTATCCGAGACAAAGATCTGCCAGACCCTCTGTAACACCTGGTGAATTCTTCTCTTCTTGAGGTCTCAACATAATGTGAGGTTGCTGGGCCTGTCAGGTAGTGACAATTATTAGTTACAACAGGTCGAGAACCTTGTGAAGGAACCATTAGACAAGGCAGCCAGCCAGTCTTTCCAAGAAGCTTTTTATTGGCTCTATAAAGACAACCTCAATTCCTCAAAACAGTCTGGGCATATTTAAAAATATGTCATTCCAGTCAAAGTCTTGGTAAAATAACCAGTGTCCCGAATTGTGTTCTGTAATAAAAGAAAACAGATTCTTAATGTACTTATGCAAATAACTACATTGCCATAAATTAAGAATAACTCATAGTTTCCAAATTCTGGAGAAATCTGGTAAAGAGAAAGATAAATACTTCAAATTTTTATTCAAAACAGTATCCTTTACCCAATGTATTGTAAGCTATAAAGAGCTCAAAAGAAAAAGAAATTCCTGACTCTGGAAAAGAAAACATAAAAACTATTGGCAATGTTTCACATTTAAAAAGTCATGAGAGATTATTTCAGTTCTCTATTAGTTCAGTTCCATGTAATTCCTTCTTGTTCTGTTTGAGGATGGGTCAGCAATTTTCATGAGCACATCAGCCATTTCTTTTTCTTTTCTTTTTCTTTCTTTCTTTTCTTTCTTTCTTTCTTTTTTTTTTTTTTTGAGACAGAATCTCACTCTGTCACCCTGGCTAGAGTCCAGAGGTGGCATCACTGCTCACTGCTATCTCCAACCCCTGGGCTCAAGCCATTCTCCTGCCTCAGCCTCCTCAGTAGCTAGGACTACAGGTGCATGCCACCACACCCTGCTATTTTTTTTTTTTCTATTTTTAGTAGAGATGGGGTCCTGCTCTTGCTCAGGCTGGTCTCCAATGCCTGACCTCAAGCAATCCTCGCACATCAGCCTCCCAGAGTGCTAGGGTTATAGGCATAAGCCACTGTGCCTGACCCACATGAGCCTTTTAGTAAAAGTCCTGAAAGTTTGTTCCTACTCCAACATTATCAGAAACCTGTGTTCAAGAGTATTTTCCAGAGTCTTTTCCATGAATTTCCTTAAAAAAGCAAATTTTGGACTGTAGTCGATGATAAAATGCTTTTTTAAGAACAATCAAGGTAAAATAATAATTGTGTCTGTATGACAAAAATCTTAGAGTGACCATGGTTAAACATAGAGTAGACAAGGAAACTTGATTATTTCTTTGGCATACAACAATTCACCATAATAATCATAATTATTACTGATAACATAACTAAGACATATCAGAATGTTAAAAATTTTATATAATTTTAGCCCATAAATTAACACATTTATACAACCCCCTAAAAGTTAACAACTATTTCATATTTGACAATGCTTCCCATGTGATTTTAACATACCAAATAAGCCTAGTATGTCTCTCTTGGACTTTCAGGGGCCCTGATATTCAAAAAGTTAGTTTAAGGTCAAAAGGCCTGAACTTAGAATTTGAAAAATTTGATTTTGGAAAGGTTGTATAATATCAAAGGTTTAAAATATTTGATGAAAATGGAATCACACTTCAGTAAGACATTCATTTAGCCAAAGTGGTAATTCAAAGATTTTAGAAAGCAAAAACCTTTACTCTTTGATAGAGGGTTAGACTCAGTTTCCCAAACAATCAAAAGACCTAACAAACACAACATGAGGCAAACAAAATCTGTCTCTCCTTTTCTCCCCTTTTAAAATATTTTTTCTGGCCGGGCATGGTGGCTCAGGCCTGTAATCCTACCACTCTGGGAGGCTGAGGTGGGAGGATCGCTCGAGGTCAGGAGTTCAAGACCAGCCTGAGTAAGAGTGAGCTCGAGGTCAGGAGTTCAAGACCAGCCTGAGCAAGAGTGAGACCCTTTCTCTACTAAAAATAGAAAGAAATTATCTGGACAACTAAAAATATATATAGAAAAAATTAGCCAGGCATGGTGGCACATGCCTATAGTGCCAGCTACTTGGGAGACTGAGGCAGAAAGATTGCTTGAGCCCGGGAGTTTGAGGTTGCTGTGAGCTAGGCTGATGCCACGGCACTCTAGCCTGGGCAACAGAGTAAGACTCTGTCTCAAAAAAAAAAAAAAAACAACAATTTTTTTTTTGCAGTTTACTGAAATAGTAAATAAAAGTCTTTTACTATCACTTGTTAATATGACACAAAAATTTAAGAGAAAACCAAATTTTACTTATATATTAATGTATTATTAATATTAAAGTTACTTTTAATAAATCCTTAAACAGATCCATTTAATCTCAATCAGCCTTGATGGCACAAAATAAGATTTCCATAAAACTTTTCATAACCTCTCAGAATTTTTCTCATTCTCCTTCTTTTCTCAACTTTCTGGATACATTTGGTTTTGTCCATTATTCTTTTTCTTTTAGTTTAAAAGAACCTTGAAAACATCTAAACTAAAACCACATCTGCATGACTTTATAAGCTCAAAAACATGTATTAGGGACAGCATAAACCTGTTAGCTCAGTAGATCTAGGAAAAATGTCTAAATTAAATTTTGAAGGTGTTTCTATTTAATTTACCAACAATTCTGAAACTATCTTAGTTACAGAAGGTTACTAAATTCACATCAAGTGTAACAAAATTTGGGCTTATTTACCTCATTTATGAGTATAGTACACAGACAGACATATGCTTGTACACATAAAGATACAGACACACAAAGCCTTTATAGTTTTGATTTTTAAATTTTAGACATGAGGCTGGTAAAACTCACTAGTTTAAAATGGTAGTAGAATTAAATTTTCCCTGTGTGAATGGAAAAGAGTCAAGTTTCTCTGTCTCATGTGGTCAATGCCAGAGCAGAAAGAAGCAGAGAGCAAGACAGAGAGAGAATCTAAGCTTTTTCAAGAAGGAGTTTGGGTGTGTTACACAAAGGTTAAAAATGGCTGCCACACTAACACAAAATCAGAGGATTTCATAAGGACATATAGAGATGAGCCTAGTGAAAATTCAAAAATCTTTAAAAAATAACCAGCTCAATGTCTGACTGTCATATTTTGGAGCCCAATCCGCCTAGATAGGTGGCTTTTTAATTCAGTCTGTTTTCCAACTGGATGACTGAGCTCAGGGTGCAGCCAACAATAAATGCTGGGTCCACAAAAAGAGACGAATGCCACGACACCAGGGCACGTAATGCTCTCACAGTGCATGCTGTTATATATTGCCCTCTCTTATCTAAACACCCAAAGAGTAGCCACTAACTATAGTTAACTTTTTAAAAAATGTATATTTCAATAGATTGAGGGGTACAAGTGGTTGTTGTTTATATGGAAGAATTGTAGAGTGGTGATGTCTGGGTTTTTAGTGTACCCATCACATAAATAGTGTACATTGCATCTGATAGGTAGTTTATCTTCCCTCTCCTCCTGGTCCTTCCTTCTGAGTCTCCAATGTGCATTCTACCAGTCTGCATGCCCCTGTGTACCCATAGCTTAGCTCCCCGTTACAAGTGAGAACACATGGTATTTGGTTTTCTATTCCTGCATTATTTCACTTAGGATAATGGCCTTCAGTTCCATCCAAGTTGCTGGGAAAGATATAATTTCATCCTTTTTAGGGCTGAGTAGTATTCCATGGTATACAAATACCACATTTTCTTTATCTAGTCCTCGCTTGATGGGCACTTAGGTTGATTCCATATTTTTGCAATTGTGAATTGTGCTGTGAAGAGGATATGATTGTGGGTGTCTTTCTGATATAATGCCTTCTTTTTGTTTGAGTAGATACCAAGTTTTGGGGTTGCTGAATCCAGTGGTAGATGTACTTCTAGTTCTTTGAGAAATCTCCACACTGTTCTCCATAAAGGTTGCAGTGATTTACATTCTTACCAACAGTGTACAAGTGTTCCCTTTTCACCACATCTGTGCCAACATCTGTTGTTTTCTGACTTTTTAAAAATGGCCATTCTGATGTGGGTAAGGTGGTATCTCATTGTGGTTTTAATTTGCACATCCCTGGTTATTACTGATGTGGAGCACTATTTCATATGTTTGTTGGCTATTTGTATACCTTCTTTTGAAAAATGTCTGTTCCTGTCATTTGCTCGCTCTTTAACGGGATTTTTTGTTAATGCGGCTATTTCAAATGGGAGTGTTTTTGCAGCACTGGAGTTGCCGAGGCCCTGGGAGGCTCATCTCGTCCTCCAGCGCCGCGCCCTTCTGGCTGTAGGTGCCAGGCTGTGCGTTGCGACCTCCAGGACCAGCAGGTGGCACTTGCACGTAAGATCCAGCTGCAGCAGAAGCTGGTGGGCAGGTGTTTGAACTTTGGTTGATGTGACAGGTTCTCTTTTGTCTCAGGCAATGGACTAGTCTGTTGTAGAAAAGTGATCCACTTCCCCGTCGTGTTGCTGCCCTGAAGTTCCTGATTCTCAGTTCAGTGAAACGCTGTCATCTATGACCAGGCCACACCGTCACTGAGGTCACGTACAAAATGCCTTTCTGATGGCTCTCTATTAAATGGTTTCGGAGCAGAAGTTCCTTCCTCAGTTCACAACAGACGGCTCTGCAGCTCCCCATCCTCCCTGCAGGGAACACTGCTGCTCTGTGCAGAGAGGAGGAGGTGCACTGCTTGGAGCTCATGCAGGGGAGGACCCTCGGTGGTGCTGCTGGCGATTTTGGTCGACTCAAACTCCCTGGGGAGTGTTCGGTTGCCAGTGGTGGTGCAAGAGGCCAGGTAATCCTCGCTCCTCAGGGCCCTGCATGGTGTGCTTGGGTCCTGGGGATGGGGGAGGGGGAGGACTGAGACCAGGCTGGCGACCTGTCCCTGGCCTCCCTGGGTCCAGGCGCTGGCTGTGATGGGGAGGGCGGGGGGGTCTCCCGGTGCAGAAGGGCTCAGGCCGGGGAAGAGTGGATGCACTGTGAGCCTGCCACCAGCAGGGCAGGCCCCACTAGGCAAGATTAGCAGAGGCAGGCAGCCATGTGGCACACAAGCCATGTGCACCTCCTTCCCTCAGCAGTGACAGTAGTCTCCGTCCTTCAGGGGCACAAAAGCACACAGATTCCCAGCACTCACCCTGGCCCTGTACCAGCAGACGTGGTGGAGGCAGCTCAGACTGCTGCGTGCTGGGCTCCCAGACTGCCTGTAGCTGCCACTGAAATGCTTTAAGTGGGGGAGGGGCAGTCATGTCACAAACTGGCCTCCAGGAGCAGCAGGTAGCCCTGGGCAAGGACTGCTCACCCCACCCTCCCTCCACGGAGGTGGCAATAGGTTTTGTCCTTTGGGGTGCATGAAAGCACCTGGATTCCCAGTTCCTTTCCTGGTCTGCTGTAGCAGAGGAGGTGGAGGAAGCTTAAACTGCTGTGTGCTGGGCTCCAGGAAAGGCTCCAGACTACCACTGAAATGCTTGGGGGATGGGCAGTTGTGCCTCAGACCCCCCTCCTAGGAGGAAGCCCCTCTCAGTGGAGGCAGCTGCGGGGGCTGCAGACTGCCTACAAGCCTTGGTGGCAGCTGCAGATTCTGTCTCTGTGGTGCGTGAGAGTGCCTGACTCTCCCCATGCTCCCTCAGTGGCCTGCAGCTCCGGCTGCAGTGGTGTAGGTGGTGGCCCCAGAGCAGGACAGAGACCTCTGTGGGCTGTGTTCTCTGAGTGACCTGGGGTTAAAAGCCTATGGGACTCTGCTTCTCGGGGGTGGAAAGCCTTTAGGGCTTAACCCAAGCAAGTTTCAGCGGTGTTTCTGCACACCCTCTGGGGAGCCACTTGCCACAGTGTCCAGGGCCTGTGAAGTCTCAGGGGTTCCCCTGTAGCTAGGAGTTGCAAAGTCCCCAGCACAAGGATGGAAACCCAGGAATCTCTCACTCAGCCTTTCCCCACATCAGGGAGCTTTTCCTATGTTCCAGCTGATCCTGGCCAAGCAGGACATTGGTCTTTGCTCTTCTCCACTTTTTCAGGTTCTGTCACTTCTCTGTCAGAATTTGTATGCTCTCTTCGACTGTCTTATTGAAAGCATGAAACTCTACTCCCTAATTTGCTTTCCTCTCCATGGGAGAGGCACATACTAGTTGTATCTAGTCAGCAATCTTGCGCTGGAAACTCCATAATTATTTAATGTTAACAACTGCTCTCGCCCAGTGACTTACCAGCCACACACAAAATTTTGTCTTTTTCACAGCACAGCTTGAACAGCAGCCTTTGATTTTGATTAAGCTGATTTCTGACCACAGAGGTCTTTCAAAAAAATCATTTCAAATCTCGTATTATTCATATTTTAGCTGAGAAGCTGAAACAAACATCTTATATTTCTTCTTCTTTCTTTTTATTTTTTTTGAGACAGGGTCTCACACTGTTGCCTGGGCTAGAGTATAGTGTCATCAAGGCTCACTGCAACCTCAAACTCCTGGGCTCAAGTGATCCTCCTGCCTCAGCCTCCTGAGTAGCTGGGACTACAGGCATGTGCCACCATGCCCAGCTAATTTTTACATTTTTTTTTGTTGAGATGGGTGCTAAGGCTATTCTTAAAGTCCTGTCCTCTAGTCACTCTCTTGCCTTGGCCTCCCAACATGCTGGGATTACAGGAATGAGCCACCATGCCCAGCCAAGAGCTGATATTTCTGACTTTTGAATTTTTTTTTCTTTTTACCACAAGTCTCTCTTAAGAGACTCACCAAAGGCAATATTTACTGAAGGTACCCTGCCAAGTGAAACCAATAAGTGTCACCCACAGTTATGATTTAAGCAAGGATTCACATGGTATCTCCAAAGAGGTTCAAAGCTGTCAAAATAGGATCCATAACCAATGACAGCTCAAAGAAAGGAAAGCATCAGGAGTTACAAATGAAGTCAACTCACATTCTGTCCTGTCATATTGTCTGGGGTCTCGGCTTCTGAGTTGACCCTCTCTGCGCAGAGATCCCACAAATGGAAGAAGACAGGAAACAAAACCTGTTAATGGAAGGGAAAAGGATCAATAACAAATGGGAACCCCAAAAAGTCAAAAATCACACTAATATTGAACCAAGAATACATGGTTCCTGACTGAGAATCAAACACAGACCACAGTGGTAAAGAAACACAATGTTAACTACGGGATGAAGCAGCCACCATTGTTGCTCCTTCAGGGGATCTAAAGCAGGTATCTGGAGCATACAAAGGATTTTAACTGCATTTTAGGCCAGACACTTTCCATTTAATATTGTCAAGAGCATTTTTAATGGTAGCCATGATGTTATTATATGTGTTTTTTTTTAAAAAAATTGATCTTTCCCTAAATATAAATAAGGTACAAATAAAAGATCTCTAAAATTTTTTTTTTTTTTTTAATTTAGGAGTCGAATTTAAAGTTTCTGTCTTCAGGCCATGGATAAACTGAATTTCCAATGGAGTTCTTATTTTAATAGCAACTTACTCCAGCAGCCTCTTCAGAGAAGAAGCAAGCCCACAATCCCCCTCACGCTCCCAGGAATAGGCTAAGACAGACAAATGCTCCTGAGAGCTTCACCGATTTGGAACAACAACAACAAAAAGGATCAGATTCCCAAATATTGTTACACTGGCCTCCTGATGTGACCCAAAAAACATGCCCCCTAGATGGTGGGGACCAAGAGAGAGTGCTCCAACTTGGTCACAAGTCAAGTTCTGAAGGACATAAATCAAGATGAGAGGGAACCTCAATCGGTACCTCTCTTCATAACAGAATACAGAATCACAAGGGCAGAGGGAAGACTGTTTCTGGGAGGAAAGGGATTAAATAATATGACTGTTAATATCACAAAGTACCAAGAAGTAAACCAAAGTCAACACCCCAAGGCTGATCACAAAAATGCCTTCTTCCCATTAATCAAAATCTTGCAGAGGAGACAAACGGTATTGTTTTTTTCCATTTACTCAACCAGGTTTCACACACACACAGAGGCTGTGGGCCTGACTGGTGAACAAAGTTCTTACCCTATTGCCATCTTGTCAGGTTCTTGCATACCTCAAGTGCGGCTTCCAGAAGAGCAAAGCTTTGGTCACCTTGCTCATTGCCACAAACTTTAGGGCCAAGGCCCTTCGCCCCCTGAAGTTTCACTGAAAAATAAATTCACAAAAGGCAGATTAATTGGAGAAATGGCATATAAATTTATCTAACGTGAATACATGGGGAGTATCACAGAGTGATTACCCCCTCAACAGGGTTCAGGAGCTTATACCATTTTCTGCCCATTTTTCTCCATACTTCAATGGGTACTGAGGCCAGGCTGAATTACAAAAGAAAATCATTTTCTTTCTTTTTAGGGGTTTGTAGGTGAAAGCTGCCAACTTCTGTAAGACACAACTCAATAGGCAGCTTGGGGGAATTGAATCAGCATTTCTCCTATCAGCTAAGACAAAATTACACTACACAGAAACAAAAATGAAGACACCATTTATTCTGCTCAGTGCCCAAGTTTAACCGGGACTGACTCAAGTTTACTTCCACTAGCACCTGGCACCTTTGATCCACTCAAGGTGGGATGACTTCCAGCCGGTATTCCAGCAAATGGTCACTCAGTATGATAGAAAGAGAATGGAGAGTCACCTGAATTTAGGCTGCTGAGCTGCCCCTGGCTACTGCTTGAATGTTAACTGAATGTGACTCACAAAACAGGCAGAAAAGGTTCCCTGAGTAAGGCCCACTGATCTTCCATTAGCAACGTCATCCGGGTTCCCACGCAATTGAGACGAGACAAAGAAAAACATGAGGGCTCACAATCAAAACTTCAAAACCAAATCCCAGAACCGAGACCCAGAGGGGCCCAAGAATACTTTTCCTGGACAGTGTCCTTTATTCTCCTTCCAATTAGGAAAACTTCTCTCAAACAGGGCACTTCCTAAAGGGGAGGGAGGATCAACAAGACATCCAAAGAGGCCACAAGACCTCCAGGAGGCCAACAAATCAGCAGAAGGGAAAGGGGGTGCCAGTTGCACTTGAGGGTACTCACCAAAGACATATTCTAAGTCCAGAAACTGTTTCTCTGCTGCAAATAACCTTATGTGCCAAAGGTCAGCAATGCCCCACCAGCTAGGAAGGCTCCAGAGATGGACGCTCATTCATCAGAATGAGGCAGCCACCGAGGCTCCTCTCCTGGCTGGCGGAGATGGTGAGGGGACATTGAGACATGCACAAATGCCCACAAGGAACTTCCTGACTAGCTTACCATGAGTCTTAACCATATCAGGTTCAATGCCTGATGCACGGGAAGCCGGGACACTCAGACAGGGTTGCAGCAGAGAAAGAGGTGTGATCATGGGACAGCAGAACGATGAGATGGGAGGAATCCACAAATCCACTTCACCGAGGAGTTTGGGACTAGGAATTTTAAAGGGTTAGGATGAGTAGAGGGCCAAGGTGAGAGGTTCATTAATTGGTTGAAGAGTGCAGGGTGAAGTCATGGGATCAAGAGCTGAAGACACTGCATTCTCAGGCTGATTTGGCTCCTCTGTGGGCATCTTCAAACTAGTTGGCATAAGCCATTCCACTGGAAAGAAGCATCTGAAAAACATCTTAAGCAATTCTTAAACAAAAGCCTTATGCTTCTAATGTCAGAGATTATGCCTATAACAAGAATAAGTATGGAAATCAATTAGTACACAAAAGCCTTATGATTTCAATGTCAGAAATCCTTTCTATAGGAACAATGTGGATGCAAATTAATTCTTAAACAAATGGAATATTTTGTGACAGCACTTAGTGCTAAGAAAGGTCTCCAAGGCAAAAGAATGAAATAAATCCAGGACATCTTTTGTTAGGACCAGTGTTTTCCTCAATATTGTTTAAAATGCTGAATAAGATTTTTTTTAACCCCCATAGATGTAACAAGAGCTATTAAAATATCGGGGGGGGGGGGGTTGCCAATCAAAATTCCCCAGGGAAAGCAAAAACTGATAGAAATAAATGAAATGCAAACACATCAAAGCCACTTTGTTTTTGAAGGCATTTGTTGAGCCTAACAAACAGGAGCTTTGCTTTTGTAGTTTTGTGTAATGAGAAGAACCTAAGTCAAGAACCAGTATTCAATCAAGGTATAAAGTCTTATGGAAAACTTCCCTCCCCTACCCTGCACATTAAAATAAAAGATCACAGGGCTACATCCTCAGATGTTAATCAAAACAAAACCCTTTTTCCAACTCCCACCCCTAGGGTATTACAGAGAAGGTTACCTTGGTACTGAGCTGAAGAAAAGAAAAAGAGGGGAAATTAGTCTTTGATCTGTAGCCTGGGGAGGAGAGGAGCTATGTGAGAAAGGGTGTTGGGATATCAAAGGACCTCAAGCTTTGGATTTGGCTCATATGTACCAGAGGGAATGGCCTAAAAAAGAGTAAAGATGTCTAAAACCTCCCCCACTCTTTTGGAAATTAAAACCTGCACCCTGTCTCAGGCCAGTGGTCAGGAGGGGCAGGAGAGAGTCCTTTGTTCTTTGTACCACAGGAGATGTGTCAAGCAAGGCAATTGTGAGAGCAGAGGTCACGAGATTGTCTTAACCCAAGATGGGATGACTCAAAACCATTAACCATAGTTCAACAGCAATAGCCTGAAGCTGAAACAGCGCCCCCCACAAAAGCTCCATATTTCTGCTCAGAGGGAGGATGTTGGTAGTTTAAGATGGGAGTCTGACAACCTACTCATTTGCTGGCAAATTAATAAACATCGCTGTCTTCCTCAAACCACCTGTCCTCGTTCTTCTGATGCTGCCTTGGAACAAATGCCAAACTTTTGATAACAGAATTTGGTATCCCTGGGTGGGCCCATCAACACCCCAGCAGAATGGCACCCCCTGACTGTGGCCATTGCTGGAAGAGGAGGGGAGCAGCCCCAGGTCAAATCATGGGTCTCCACTAGGAGAGGCACCATCTTCTCAGGTGAGAGAGAGAGGAACTGCTCTAGCAGCTGCCGGAGCACGTTTAACCCCAAGGGAGCTTCTTTTGCTCCCTCCCCGGAATCAGATGCAGCTCCTAGCTACCTAAACTTTGTTAGCAAAATGGAAATGGATCTAGAAACATCTGGACAGCCTTGGTCCTTTTTCTGAGTAAGTTCCCCAGCATGCACACTGAGCACCTTGACTCTACCCATTTGGGGAGGGTTTTGAACCTTCCAACCCTGTGGCAGGGCATCATTTGGAGCCTTGGCATTTTAGATTGTCTGTGTTGGGAAGTCCCTATATTGTTTGTGTTTCATTGTGTGTGAGTTTTGTCCTAACATGGGAGGCTCCATTTCTGTTCCATCTAAGAGTCCCTTGGGAAGAATTTTGGGTGAATGGTCAACTTATATACTTAACCTATATCTGAAGAAAGAATGATATATTATTGTAGTACCACCTGACCAACATACGAATTGGGGTGTGAGAAGAAGTGGCCATTGAATGGAATCTAAAATTATTATATTATCTTACAACTGTAATTATATTATCAAAAGTCAGGTAAATGGGAAGAAATCCCATATGTACAGTCTTTTATGCAATTGCCTAATGAAGAAGGTGAAAGGCCTGGGACAAAGTTAAAGGTATAAAGGAAACCTCCACCTATAGATGGGGAGGGGAGCCAATCCCCAGTAGACAAAATGGAGGAGGAATTAGCCAGGTTAAACCTCATGAACCTGCTGAATCCAAACTTCACCAAAACTCATTCCCCACCATCAGCCCCCACCATACCCTCCACCACTAGTGGAAAGGTCCATGGTCAGGGAGGGTGGAGCTGGGAATGATTCCTCAGTCCTGTGACCCCTGGGTTATGGGAATGGGAATAGTGTCTCCCTCCAAGACCCAGCAGGGAACTCAATTCAGCCAGTGGGCACCCATAGCTGGAGCAGGGCAATTTCCATTGTGGCAGTACCCTATAGCAGGCTTGAATGCACAATGACAGATGGCAGGGTATTATTAGACTTACAGCACATTTTCCACCTCGGATTTATTAAATTGAAAAAACTGAAACCCAGCTTATAGAGAGGAACCCCAGAGGATGACCGAGTTGTTTACAACCATCTTTGTGCTGCAATGTCCCATTCTGGTGGACATACAGACCTTACTGAATATATTACTTACTGCAGATGAGCACAGACTAGTGATGCAGAAGGCCAAGGAGGAGGCACAACATCTCCATGATGAGGATCCTAATCAGACCCCAGATCCCCATTCTGCCATCCCAATGGCAGAACCAAACTGGTATCCTAATACTGACACAGGCAGTGTGAGAATAAATCATTATATTCTGGCAGGTCTCCAGAGAGTAGTGTCTACACAGAGGAGTTCAAACAAGTTCTAAAAGCTACAGCAAAAACCTAAGGAGTATCCCTCTGAATTTCTAGAATGCATCTATAAGACATATTGGAAATACACAGATGTGGATCCAGACGCCCCTGAAAACATGAGTATGGTTAAGAGGACTTTTATAGGGTAGAGTGCTCCAGATATAAGGAGAAAGCTACAGCATGTAGTAGGAGCAATTAGCATTAATCCCACCCAGCTGGTTGATGTCACCTTCAACATATATACTGTCAGCGAAGAATGGAAACTGAAACCTGTGTGTGTTCTGTTAGCTGCACCAACCAAGGGTCCTTTGAGACAGTCAAAAACAAAGGGTGGGAAAGGCCACCCTAAGATGAGGCACAATCAGTGTGCTTTTGTAAAGAGGAAGGACATTGGAAAAAGAGCACTGCCCAAAGGTGCAAAGGGGTCCAGGTAACAAGAAAACTCCAGGAAAGCAAATGATCTTTTGAGTGCAGGACTCAGATGATGAATGAGGGGACCCAGGGCTCTGTGCCTCAGTAAAGGCTCCAATCCAACTATCCCCACGGCAGCCCTGGCTAAAATTGACAGTGGGGTCTCAATTAGTGGATTTTTTAAATTGACACTGGAGCTAACTTTTCTGTCCTAAACTCTAAACTAACTTCCCCTAGAAGACATGGTGGCAGTCGTTGGGGTGACCGGTCAGACCCAGCAACGACCCATTCTTCAACCTCTTGAGTGCCATCTGGGAGAACAGAAACTGAGACACAGTTTCTTATACCTGCCAGACTGTCCATTACCTCTCCTAGGCCAAGATTTGTTATGCAAGTTCAATGCCCAAATACTCTTTTCTCAAGAGAAACAATAGCTCCACAGACAGGTTCCACCTGAAACTGCTCTCTGGTTTCAAAGTCTACTCATGTCCAAAGAGAAGTAGAAGCAAATTCTGTTCCCGCCAAAGTCTACCAAAAAGTGAATAAGGTCATATGGGCTGATGGGATCCCAGGACAGGCAATAACACCCACGACAATTACCATTTTGTTAAAGAAGTAGCCTCACACCCTCATAGAAAACAATACTTCCTTACAAAGGAAGCTGTGCAAGGAATCCCACCTATATTGGACAGATTTCTGGAGCATGGACTACTTCATTCCTATGGATCCCCCTATGATATGCCAATATTACCTATCAAGAAGCTCCACACAAAGGAGTATAGATTCATGCAGGATCTACATGCTGTGAATGATACTGTATGAGCCATACACCCTATGGGACCAAACCCATATACTCTATTGACAATACCAGGTGACTATGAATGGTATTCAGTACTGGATTTAGAAGACACTTTCTTTTGCATTCCTTGGAAAAGAAGACTCAACTCCTTTTTGCATTTAAATGACAGGATCCTGAGACTTGTCAGACATCACAGTACTGCTGGACTGTGTTACCTCAGGAGTTTAAATACTCTCCTACCCTGTTTAGTGAGACCTTCACAAGAGACTTATAGAACCTGCAATTGGATAAAAGGTTTCTATTACAATATGAGTATGATTTACTTATAGCTAGCCCTGATTATAATCATTTTCTTGCAAATATAGTGGCTATGCTAAAGCATCTAGCCTCAAGTGTCACCTAAAAGAGCACAGATTTGCAAACAGCAAGTTACTTATTTGTATTCCAAATTAGCAAGGGAACCCACAGCTTAATGTCTGACCAAAAGAAAGTTATCTTGAATCTTAATGTACTCAGAAATAAAAGGCAACTGTGGCTTCCTAGGATTGGCAGGGTTCTGTCACATGTGGCTCCCAAACATTGGGCTAATAGCAAAGCCCTTATAAGAGGCCCTTAAAGGGACAGATGAGAAACCCCTGATCTGGACACCACTGACTGTCAAAATGCCTTTGAGAGACTAAAGCAGAGTCTTCTGATTGCCACCACTTTGCAGTTGCCTGACTTGCAAAAAGAATTTGAATTGTACATTCGTGAAAAACAAAGAATGGGCCTTGGAGTCCTAGTGCAAGTGCTGGGAAACATCCCATAGCCAATGGTGTATTTGTCAAAGAATCTGGACAATACTGTGAGAAGATGGCCTCCTTGGCTCCAGGCAGTGGCGACTACTTGTGACCTGTTGCAAGAGGCCAAAAAATTCACTTTAGGATAAACCTGTTGTAGTATATGCACCCCACCAGGTTCTGACCATATTAGAACAGAAAGGGGGTTATTGGCTGATTGCAGGAAGGCTGGGAAAATATCAGACCATTCTATTAGATAATCCCAACGTTAAATTAAGACTATGTCTACTCTTAACCCCACCCATTACCAGCTGCAGAGAATGAGCCTCTGCAGCATGACTGTTTCGAGGTTCTGGAGGCCACCTACTCTAGCAGGATGGATCTATCAGATAGGCCAATACCAGAGCCAGATTGATACCTTTTCACCAACTGGAGCAGTTTTATGGACAAGAGACGGCTAAGGGCTGAATATGTAGTGGTCACAGAACAACAGGTACTGGAAGCAATGGCACTGCCACCTGAAACTTCAGCCCTGAAAGCTGAGCTGATTGCTTTAACCAGAGCTCTTCAGTTATCCAGAGAGGAAAAGCTTAACATTTATATGGACTCTAAATATGCTTCTGTGATTGTGCATGCTCATGGTACCATTTGGAAGGAAAGTGGACTCTTGATGGTAGGAAATAAGTTACTGAAATAATGTCCTGATACAGGCCATGGCTGAGCCTAACCAGGTGGCCATAATGCACTGTCCTAGTCATCAGAAAGGGGACACTTAGGTTGCACAAGGAAATCAGGCTGCTCACAGGGCCACTAAGAAGGCCATTCCTCAGAACCTTGATACCTCAGTTGGATTTACTTAGATCAATATAAATCCCTCTACATAGATGAGGATGAAAAAGAGCTAAAGATTGGGGCTTTAGCACTTGGGACAACTAAATGCAATCCATAAATCTGAATGGGATCCTTTAGCTACAAAGGACATTACAGACAAGTAATAAAACTTAAAAAGAATCTAAGGATTAAATGATAGAATATATCAATGTTAACTTTTTGATCACAAAAGTTGTATTATAGTTATGTAGAATGTCCTGAGCTATAGAAATATCCACTAAAGGAATCGGAGGTGATGGCATAATATCAGCAATTCACTCTTATATGATTCACGGAAAAAAGTTCTTTGTCATAAAACTTGAAACTTTTCTCTAATTTTAAGACTATTTTCAAAAGTTAATCAAAAATAAATAAAGAAATGAATGAATGAAAAGAAAAGGTGAAAAGCCTTAGGCAAACTTTATTTCTCCATGAGGAAACATTTATATAAATCATTGCTTAAAATTAAAATTGTATCAGTTTGATGGCATTATAGCAATTGTAATACTTCCAAACATTGACAATGACACAGAACCAGTAGACAAAAGGATATCTGTCTAAACGTACACTTATCACTATGTGCAGTGATAAAAATTATGAAATACAAACGAGCCATCAATTAACTTCACTAACATAGTCAGGAAAACTTGGTTGTTTGGCTATTTAAACAGGTGACATTTGGGAAGTCAGAGGATGTCAAACTCTATAATACTGGTTTTCATTTGCAAGATGCACTTACAAGTCTTTCAGATCATATACATTTTTTAAAAATATCAGTACACATTCTCAAAATGCTTTGCAACCTAGAACTTCACTTAGGTTTCACTCATCAGTGGATCCTAGAGGAGAAGCTATTCTAGAGGAGAGGATCCAGATTTCCAATTTG
Source organism: Eulemur rufifrons (assembly GCF_041146395.1). Classification (NCBI taxonomy): domain Eukaryota; kingdom Metazoa; phylum Chordata; class Mammalia; order Primates; family Lemuridae; genus Eulemur; species Eulemur rufifrons. Next base: position 207,979,498 of record NC_090989.1, read on the forward strand.
GCAGCACTTGGAAAGAAAAAGAAAGAATTATATTCTTTACCTAATCAATTTCATAAGTGTAACTCAGAAAAAAATAGTTGAGAACTTTAGCAGTGTTAGTAAGATGAAAAATATTTATGTATGACTATAATACAAAATTACTATTAAATATAATATTCACATAGTTGCACATTAACTTAATTATCATTGTGGTTAAGTATCAGAGCTTCTGGTTTTTTCGTTCTTCACTTATTTATTCCACAACCATATGCTAAGTTACTATGACAAGCACTGGAATTACAAGATGAAGATGACACAGTCCAGCCTCAACAATTGTACATTATTAATGTAAGCTGAAAAGTTAGATGCACAGGCAATTTCCATACAGAGTCATAGACAGCATGACAGGTATATAACAGGGCACTATTGCAACACAGAGAAGGGACATCTATCCCAGTTTTGTGTCAATATTATAGACTTTTTGGTGGAGGCAATAAGTGGGTAATAACTGAAGGATGAGGGAACAGTGTGCCCTGCAGAGGGAAGAAGCCAATGCAAAGAGCTGGGGTGAGGAGGAACACTGTGGAATTCTACGGGGCCTGGTTTGGTGAGATGCAAGAGCAAAGGGCCAGGGTACCGTGAGCGGCAAGAACTAAGGCTCAAATTTGACAAGAGCCAAATTGATCTGAGTGATTTTATTCCATGCTAGTGAATTTGGAACTTTTCCTGAGGGCAAAAGTAAACCAATGACAAAGTGAATGACTAAAGATTTAAAATAGCACCACCTGTCACTGGCCTTGTATAAAATATCACCTGTCGAGAGACTGCTTAGGAACCGTAACTGCTTGGCTAAGTATTACTAGGTGAGACTGGGGTGTTTGGGCCTTAAATTACTAGCATAAACCTGAGAAGGTGCTGATGCCTTTGTGTTCTGAGAATAGCTTTCCTGTGCTGTCTGACAGTTCCATAGGGACACAGGAGTGAAGAAAGTGTAGAGCCAGAAAAAAAGAAAAAAAAAAAAAGACATACACAGACATCTTGAGATTTTTTACAGCTATGGAACATGATGAACTCATGAGACATAAGAATACTCTTCATGATGAATGTGTATGTTTTCACATCTTTCATTAGATGTGTGGAAGAAAAAATATTTAATATAGTACCTATTAACCAAACAATGAAAAAAGGTGACATTTGCTACTTACAGTTAATTCAATTGATAAATTTTGGCAACATACCTCCTACTTCAGCTGTGTTTTCCATCGACTCCTGCAGCATCTAAAATGTCAAATAATATTGTTTATAATGTTTAAGTTAAACAAGAGACTTAATCATGGGAATGATGTGTCACTTACAAAATGTAGCCTTTAATACTTTTAGAGACTAAAGTTGAGGATTACTTAAATAGAAAAACAATCACATACATAAAATAAAATTCATACATATTTTAAGTTTAGATAACAGAGACTATATATGTGTAATGCTGTTTAATCTGATGAAAAATACAATTAGTATTGGTCTATTGAATATACATCATTTCAGAAGGGTGATGTTTTCCCTTATTAATACAAAAATTAAATAATTCCAGTTGTATTCTGCAATGAATACATTGCTTTGTAATTCTTAACAAAACTCTACCCTTTATAAAAGTTTACCCAGTTTTTTCAATTTCATGGACTTTTACTTAAAATAAAATTTCCTTTCTCTACTTTTTGAACATTAAAATTTTAAAGTATGTTTTATGCTATCAACTTTTCAGCACAGAATCTTATTTTTCTTTACACCCTTAACTCCTGTTGCAGAGATTATTAAATACATATATGAAGTGGTACTGTCATAATATCTGAAAATATGTTGGCAAAAGATTAAGTAAAAATATTACGCTATCTGTATTATGATTAGCATTTCCTTATTTATATGGACACAAAGATTTCAGACCATTATCATAACAAGAAAGAATAACTACAGGTTACAGCCAGTTTTCAAACTTAGTTTCTGTGGCTCACGATGTTGGAACAGAAACAGGGAAAACAATACGTAGATCTTCAATTGTAACTTGGATTTCTTTTCAGAAATTAGTACCAATTTTTGAAGTAATTAATTATAGTTCTAGTTATCTACTCAAGAAATGTGTGGGAATATTTCAAACTATGTTACAAGTGTCCCCATCTAAAGGTTTCTTATTTAAATTTTTTGTATAAAAGGTATTCTCTCCCACAATGCCCAGAACAGGATCTGAAATAGGATACTGAACCTAATATAAATACTTTTTTGTGATAATATAATATCCAATTCCTTTACACATTTTTGACTAAAAGGTTTCCCAATATTTTCAGAGACTATTTTCCATACCATTTCTGTGACAGTAACATTACAGGCCAGCCTTATAAAATAAGTAATGTTTCAATAGCATTACCACTAGCCAGGTCTTGGAAAAGCAGTAACTCAACACTAAAGGGAAAAGCCTTCACTGAATGAATTTTGTATTTCCACTAATAAACACTGTGTAAGGGTCCAGTGTAACACGACTTGAATTAAGGAACTACTGATGTAATGTTATTATCTTTTCCCCCAAAAGCGCTTCTCCTAAATATTTACTTCCTATGGGTAAGAGATTCTGTTACTTCTTTATACCCCAGTCACAAGTGCTTTCTAAATACATAAATTTTACTTAGATAAATATGAAATACTGTTCTTGACAGTTTGCTTACTTTTGTACTGAAGAAACCTTAATTGTCTACATAGAGAATACTTTTTTGTATCACAAATGTAAGTAGAGGTCACTTCCGCTCCTAACTCCGAAAGAGCAAATGGGAGAAGCTGGTGCCTCTATTCCAGCCCTGGACTGGCCTCCCCCCCGCACCAGTTGTCTGCCAGCCTTTCACGGCCCTTGAATGCTTTACCGCACAAATGACTGCTGAGGGTAACTGCTTTTGGGAAGGACACACCAGGTCAGACGTGAAAGCTCAGAGGGAAAAGGGACAGACCCAGAACACAGGGACGGAGCTGCTCTGGGGTGGGGGGTGCCCAAAAGCCGAGGAAAGGGTCTGTAGTGTTGATGGGTCTAGTTTTGTCCTGGTCGGTGGGAGGCTGGCATGGTTTTGTTGGTACTGACAAGTGAAAACTGGCACGTATTAAATGATATTTTAGAAGTTCCCTTCATTTTATTCTTCCTTTCCCATAAATCATACATTTGCCTCACAGTTCCTTTAATAGAAACTCACAACTGTCCTCAGTTGAATGACTTCAGATAATGAATGGGAAAAGGGGAAAAAAGTCTTGGTGACATAATCACTGTCCTAGTCAGTTAGAGGAGGGTGCCATGAATGGCTCTGGAAGAGCGTAGAGCAATAGCTTAGGAGAAACTGAACGCTGCCAGAGGAAACAGTCAATCTTCCCAAACTGCTAAGCTTCATGTTATGCATAACACTAAATCAAAAGCTATATTAGCTCCTGTGGAATAAAATACATAAACTACTTTCAGTCAAAATGCTTTTCCTTTCTCCATGTTCTGTCTGTGTATTTGCAGGTGGAGATTGTGTTTCAGATGGCGGGGCGGGGGGGGGGGGGGTAGGTTGAAGTCTAATTTTAATAAAGGCAGCACATCTGCAGCTTCATTTTACTTTCCCTCTTTTAAATACAAGAAGTAGAGGAAATTGTTACACAGGAGAACACCGTGCCAGTGCATTTTAGCTAATTAGAAGGATCCTCTCATAACTGGTAGTTTTCACACTATGTCCCTAAGGGACAAGGAAGTCATAGCTTCAGAGCTACGCCTAATTTTACAGAAGAGGCAACACAGCCTCAGAGAGATGGTAGCTTGCCTGAGGTCACAAAGCCAGTTCCCTACAGACCAGGGACGGGCTTTAGGTCCTCTTACTGAGCCTGGAGTTCTATGCCAGCTACTTCCTTCATCTTCAGAAAAAAACTATTGATTTTTAGATATGCATTTTTATGTAAAACTGTCATGTAGCTCAATAATGTTAAGGTATAAGATATTAAAAATTAGCTTTCTAACTAAATTGCAAGTTCTAAAGTTATAAATAGAAATTAAGGAACAGCAACTGACGTCATAACTTCAGTTAGAAGCAGTCAATATACCAGAACAATTTTTTTAAACCACAGATCAGGAAACTTTAAGGAGAAAATCTTTTATTCAACCACGCATGCTGAAATAAAATTCTTCCTTGGCCGGGCGCGGTGGCTCACGCCTGTAATCCTAGCACTCTGGGAGGCCGAGGCGGGTGGATCGCTTGAGGTCAGCAGTTCGAGATGAGCCTGAGCAAGAGTGAGACCCTGTCTCTACTAAAAATAGAAAGAAATTATCTGGCCAACTAAAAATATATATAGAAAAAATTAGCCGGGCATGGTGGCACATGCCTGTAGTCCCAGCTACTTGGGAGGCTGAGGCAGGAGGATTGCTTGAGCCCAGGAGTTTGCTGTGAGCTAGGCTGACGCCATGGCACTTACTCTAGCCCGGGCAACAGAGCGAGACTCTGTCTCAAAAAAAAAAAAAAAAAAAAAGAAAAAATTCTTCCTTAAAAGGATGATTCATTTTCGCCAAATAAAACCCAAATCAATCAACAAATGAATTATCCATGTTGTGGGTTATTTGTGGCAACATGGAAAACACAAAACAGATTTCTCTTTGCCATCTGGCATACTTCTGTCCAACTTCTCATCATTAGTTGGTACATAACAGAGACGTGGGCTTAATTTCAACTATAATTTAAATCCAGGCAGAAAATGAGAGGAAAACCTTCATTTCCCAGGCCTCAAGTTTCCAAGTGAGGACTTGCACTGTCTCTACCTTCCTCTTGAGAGGAGGGAAGGGCTGCACATCTGAGCCCCATGCTCCCATTAGTTATCATGAATCAGTGATAAACCTACGATATCACTGATTCACTCCTGTGTCTCACTCCTGTGTTCTGAGCTCAGAGGGAAAGAGCAGGGTCATTTGCTGCCTATACCACCACAGCCCCAATGAGAAAGATGACCAGACAGCACTAACAGACATATTTTCTTCTTCCTTGACTGTATAATCTTACTGTACCTTCTTCAATACAACCCCCACTATAAAGAGGGGAAGAGTTGGAAGGAAGATTTTAGAAAAAGAAATATGGTGAAATCAATAACAATAGCAAATCGCAACAAATACAAATATAAAGTTCATTCATGCAACAGTAACTTACTGCCAGGCTACTGTTAAATTATACTTGACATTATAGGTTGGAAAATAATACTACACTCCCTCTTTTGAGTTCAATTTGATAAATACACCCACCCATTTCCATAGTTAATTCTCTTTTAGTAACTACTGATATATTTAAATTAACATATGATATCATTCTCTAGTTTATAAGGAGCACTCAAATGTTATAAAAATAAGTAGGTGCTCAAATGTAATAGGATCAAATACGTTTGCCCATTTAAACCACTGCAATTCAAAATCAAATTGCAAGCAGGTTAATGTATGAAGGAAATTACACTTGTCAGTTTATAAATATTAAATGCATGTATTTAGTCACAGAGAAGAGAACTGGGGAACGGTTTGTTGAACAAGGAGCTGAAGGATTAAGTACAGGGACAACATGTAAAGACCTTGTGAAAAAATGAAAAAAGGAAAAGCATTGGAAGAAGTTGAGAGATTACTTGAAATTTTCAAGGGATAAAATGACTACTGGCATTTGGCTAAGCAGATAAAATGAAGTGGAGACAGAAGGAATTATACAGAGCCTAGAACTGATACAATAAGTAAGTCTTTGCTATAATATACTCTGTTTTATGAGTAATTAGCATAACTATTAGGATAGTTTGATTAGAGTTAAAATTCAGAGGAGACAAGCACTGCCTTAGTGATGCTAACAGGCCTATTTTTAGTTGGGAACACATGTAACTCAGTATTCTGTTGAGAGACAATATTCCATCATGTGCAAAGTTAGTCTTAGGAATCTTGTTGTAGCTTTGAGGCATCTGTATAACCACATTCAGAAAAAGAGTTTCTAAACTGAATGAATATTTGAGAAGTAGAAAAATTACTGAAAGAAATCATTAAAAGTGTTTGGGAAGTGTCAGTAATGCACCAAAATGGCAAAACCAATGAATCAACGTAAAACTTAGTCTTCTCACTTAGAGCACTGGAAAACACATACCGAGCGACTATTCTGGGCTATGCGTTGTGTTAGTCACACACATCCTTAACCACTCTTGAACATAAAAATTTCAAACCAGATAAGTTTCATCTTTTATAATACTGGAATAAATTTTTAAGATTTAATTATCAGAAAAGACTTCTATGTGCAAAAACATCTAACCAGTGGTATATCTATTCAGGCTAATTTTAGTTTTGGTGTTTTATAATAATATAATTGAGTAGCGAACCAAAAAACCCAGAAAATTACTTCTGATATATAAGACAAAGTATCCCAGAATTAAATTAGAATGAGAAAACTGAAAATAAACATCAGCAAAGCATAGGAATCTGTTGTCACTACAATGGTAGTAAGTGGCAAGGCAAGACTTCATGTAATGGTGGGAGAAGCAATAAATACTAAATGTTATAAACACAGAGAAAACTTGCTTCAGCAACCAGTACAACTGAAATACTTACTAGAGAAATAATTTATGATTATCATTTTCCTCAAAGTTAGAAAAATACATGCTAAGATACAACCTCACAGTAGGAATAGTGCAAAATATTAAAACCTCACCAATAAAGAAGATGGATACACAAGTCCAGTATTAATGCCATTTTTAACATTTTGCTTTATAGAATCATACCTAAAAATCTCTAAGCATCTTGTTGTTTTGTAATGTCCCATCCAACACTCACCCTTCTCTATCATTTTAGATAGTATGTTACCACTTCGCACAGGATTATGTGATGCTTCCCTAGTGGAAATAATTAAATTCCTAACAACTCTAGAAGTCACCTTCTTTCTGTAACTCTAAGAATTTTGTAAAGGGCAATTGTACAAGGACTCTTTCAGGCATTCTGCAGTGATCATGGAGACATGTCTTTGTATCTTAATAGAATAGTGCTTTTTCATCTCTTTTGTTAAGTCTAACATGATTTGGCAAACCAATGCCCCAAAAGAAAACCATGTATATCTTTATTATACACTTTAAATAAATGATTTGTCAACTTTACTGGAAATACTAAAAATAAACACCCCTTTACTCCCCCCCCCAAAAAATTAAGGGAAAGTATTTCCTCAAAAACCTTCCCTGCATTGCATCTGCATATACACACTCTTCCATCATCATCTTGTAAAATGATATATTACCTTGTTTTTCTGATAAGAACTAACAAGAACATTTTATATCATATCATCCTGAACAATTTAAAGAAGTATTTAACATACATTTTCTTTTAGAACCTAGCAGTTCAATTTTATGACTCTGAAGCACGGTGACCCTGATCATCTCATTTTCTCAGAATAGTAAAACCAAAGGAAGCTAAAAAATGATGAAAAATATCACCTAGCTAGGATCTTATTATTTAAGTGTTAAAACAATCATTTATTTTGTTCCCTTTTAAGCTATTTGGCTGCAATGCTAAAAAACCTTAAGTTTTCTCTTATATGATTCATTAGGACATGAAGCCCAATAAACAAACAAGGTTGAGGCCTCATTTAACATGGGCCTATGCCACTTTTCTCTGCATTAAGGAGATCTTGAAAACAACATCAAAACTATAAGTCAATCTGTACTGATTGAAAGGGATAGTTCAATAACAGTGATACAAAAAGAACAGTGCTTCCTATTTATTTTTTTTCAAACAAATGTTCTGTGGTGTTTGTGTATTTTTTTTTAAACAGACAGGGTCTTGCTATGCTGCCCAGGCTGAAGTGCAGTGGCTGGCTATTCACATGTGCAATCATGGCACACTGCAGCCTTGAACTCTTGGGCTCCAGTGATCCTCCTGCCTCAGCCTCCCAAGTAACTGAGACTATAGGCACACACCACTAAGCTCGACTTTTTAAATTTTCCTCCTTGTCAAAAAATGGCCAAACATTAGAAAAATATCCTAAACTGGGTCAAGCATAGTTGAACTAATTTTTTCTTTATAAGCTCTAAAATTGATACAGCTTATCATGGTTGAATTCATTTTGAGATGCCCAGAAATGGATTCTCACTATGAGTGAAATCACATGGTTGGATTGGAAGGCTCCTATTATATCTCCAGGGGAGATGGGGCCCACGTGTGGCTTTATATGGAATTTTGCCTAGGAAGAATATACTTCATTCTGTTTGATCACAGTTGCACTTAAAGTTTCTTAACATCATTGCCACCTTAGTTATCAATCATTCCAGTGATGGCAAAATAGAGAGACATAAGTGAACTTCATTTAAAAAATTTAAATATGTATCTTGATTTAACAGTTTAAAAACTGTCGTACAATTGCCCAGCAGTAGACACATTTCACAAAAATTGAGACGAAAATGCCAAGAGTACAATAGCAATTAAGGATGTACTCTTATGTAAGAAAATGACATATGTTTTAACTTAAATGCAGAAATTTAATCTGTTTTAGTGTTACACCTTTTGTTTCATTCATAGGAAGTGTTTATCTTGAATTTCTTTTAATAATAACCATCTATATGTGGTGAAGTATCAGGATGCCTGTGACTCACTTATGATTAGGGGTAACGACTTGACATGGTGCAAGAACACTTTAAAAGTATTAGGAACCAAAGCCCACTGACAGTCAATTGGAAAGTAAGCCAAAGCATCTCAAAGGATACCTGTAGTTATCAGGCAATAATGCTCAGTTTCTAGGATTAACTTCAATGCAGCTTTTAAAGAAATTTAAAATGTGTCAGTTTAGATACATTTAATGTCTAAAGTTAACAAATGGGTATCTCTCCAAAATGAGAGCTCCAGAGATGTAAAAAAATTTAAATTTCTGTTGCCTTTCTCTATGAACACAGATAATTATGACCTCTTCTTAACATGCATAAGTCAGTTAAACTACTCAGTATTTCAAAGCATTAAAAACAAGAATTATACCAGAAATATGAAACCCAAGGAAAAAAGATAATGCAATTAACCTTGGTCACATAGTTGACAAGTCTCTCCAATTGAGGCAGGGATCACTGTGGTTACCCTGGAATAAATTTTCTTTTGAGAAGGATACTTGCCTTAAGATTTGCAAGAAAAGAGGACTGCAGGAGTGGCCTCGAAGTATGAGCGGCGGATAGAGACCCGGTCTTCTCTTCCTTTAAAAGAAGGTTGCCCTTGACCTCCCTTAGTGTTTCCTTAGCTCTGTGAAGATTGCAAACACAAATGATTAATATTTCATTTTTCCCTAAGTAATTCCTAAATGACTCATACTTTAAAAAAAATTACCGTAAGAGTAAATAAAATTTCCCATTAAACAGCATTTTAACACTGAAAATGGGTCGGAGCATGCCTACTCTATGCAATTATAGTTTTTAAATTGTTCTAAAGAAGTATATGTATTTCTAGGGGGATTTCAAACAAGTAATTCAAACAAAATCCGGGGGGGAGGGAAAAGGCCATTAAAGATGTATGGCTTAACGGGCAACATGTGCTGCTTTCTGCAGTGGCTCTCCTTATCAGATTCTTGAGGATGCTATGACAAATATTTGTATTTAAAAGGCAACTACATGAGATTATGAATATGTTAATTTGTTTGATAATAATAACCATTTCATATGTAGAAACATATCAAAACATCATGTTGTATTCCTCAAACACCCTAATACTTAACTACATCTGGATATTTATTATTTAAAGGAAACCAAGATACTTTTTATGAATGAAATAAATCTGTAACACTAAAATAGATTAAGAAATTAAAACAAACAAAAAAAGTTAGAAATGCTTGTATTTAGTAAATGAGTTTAGCGATTTAAAAACCATCCCTCAAAGACATTTTCAAGCATTTGCTTTCACCACCCTTGTACATTTCATACACTTTCGGGGGGCAATTTAGCATTTGGCACTGAGGAATGATTCAGAGCAACATCTTCTAGGGGACAATGAGGTAGCTGAGGTGGTGGTCAAAAAGAACTAATGGAGCCTCAAAGGCAATTAGCTCCTAACACGGTTACCAAGGCATCAGAGAGGGACCTGTCCGTTCTGTCTTCCACACACCCTCTTAGTCTGACCACTTGGTGAGTTATATACTCCCTTCATCCTTATGTTAATCATTTCCTATTTCACAAGTATGCCTTTACACAGAGTGGAAACCTGTAGGGGATAGTTTGGCTCAAGGCGCCCTCTAGTGATAATACCAAAGATCACAGCCAAGGAAAGAATTCAGTCAGTGCCAGAATGTGCCAGAGCACTAGTAGTATGTGACCCTTTGGTTTACGTTGTAACCTTCCAAAAAATATTAATAGTTGAACTTACTGATATTTTTACTTTGTAGAATGCTGACAAGCAATTTTATAACAATATCACTGTCTAAATTAGAAAGCTTCAAAAATACTTAGCTGAAAGACTAATAGATCAGGTGCTACATAAGAATACTAACTAAGGGGAACAACCCCACACGAAACCAAAAAAAGGCAGACAGACATAAACTGCCCTGGACTAACATTTTAAAGGCAGGTTCATTTACTTACATCATTTTTCAAAATTATATAGTCTAGTTAGCTTTCACTTCCTGCCGAGGACTGAAATAAAACTCCTACCCCACTTCAGCAGACTAGCAGACACTCCTTTGAGCAGATGATCTCAATGTTTTAAACTCCTGGCCAGGACAGGACAGAGCCTGGCCACATTCCATTTGCTTCTACCCACCTCCCCCTTGCTAATCTTTACCAGACTTTATCAAAGGCTGACTTGAGAAGAACAAAATCCCAGAGGACTTCTTTGCTTACTCCATCCTCCCCTCCACCCTCCTCCTGTTTTTATGGTTTGGACATGACAGCTATTCCAGACCACAGAGAGTTTCTTTTCAATAAATGACTGCCAGCCACGGACTGGTTCTGGACAGTCTCCTGAGAATGCACAGTTCATGGACTTGGGCCCTGCATTTCACCTTTTCCCATACAGGACCTATTTATAATGCATTCACATGTTAAGTCTACATCCCAGAGTGATCATTGGATGTATGTTACATGCATGTAAACCTAATACACATGCGTGTGGGTCTCCTTCGTAACTATTCACAGCTCCTCCTGCACCATGTTGAATATGTATACTTGGCCAACCCTCTCAGGGTGAATTCTTGTCTTAGTCCTCCCTCCCTCCAAGTGCCTGTCTTGCTTCCCAGCCTGCCCGGATAGCCAGCCTGCAGGTTGTAACCCTTGATAAGAAGTAAAGTCTCCTTTCTAAATTTACTGACTTTATGAATCTTTTCCAGTCAGTACCACTAATCTCATGAACCTGTCTCACTGACAATTATACTTTCAAGGCAAATTAAGGAGCTCAATTTATTTTCTAGGATTCTATGTTTTGACTTACTTATTTAGCTTATTGGACACAGATTTTCTGTGTTCTACTTCTTGTAGGTAGACATGCTTATATCTCTCCAATTTGCTTCTTGTAAAGTGTCCTTGACTTTTCTCTTCGGGGAGGTCAGATCCCAGGTCTTGAGTTGGGCATTTGAGCCGCTTTCTTACTGGAGCAATGTGATTTGCTCTTAACTCCTCTAAGTCTTGTTGTGGTGCTGCTTGGGTCTAAAACAAATCAAAAGGATAAATTTTAAAAATAACTGTAACATGAATAATTACTGGATATTTGTTTCCTTTAGTTTTGAGTGAATGAATCAGAGATCAACTTTAAATATGTGAAAATAAAAAGTGAAGGTTAAAATATGTATCATCAATATCACCTAAATGGATGATTAAATGAGAATTGAATCTGAATTATAAAATGATTTGAATTGTTATGTTAGTATTCATGTAATCTGATAGTTCAAGGAACAATAGAATCAATTTAAAATTTGAAAAATTAGACTGTGTAACTTAAGAACAATTCAAGAATATGACGTAACTTCTAAGACACAATTTTTTTCTTTTCCTAATAGTCTTGTTTTATGCCAATTGTTCTTAATAATCAAATAATTCTCTAAGGAGAATCATGATTCTAAAAGATCAATGTAGTTATAATAATGATGGAAGCAGAAATATGAATCTTAATTTCAAAATACTCATTTTAAGTACTAGGATTTCCATTTACGGCTTCACCACAGTCTTAAAATATAACATAGAAACATTAACATTATAATTTTAGCAGTATAAGACTACATTATTAATATTAGTCTGTATCTATTAACAATTTGTAACTTAACATCTTAAAGTTTCATAAGTGACACCATGTCTTTACTCACCGTAAAGCATTTCTCAGCTCTAACTTTGATTTGCTGGAAAAACGTTATGTTTCTAGCCCGGTATAGCAAATACATTGATAATCTAGATATTTTCACATTCAAATAGATTCAACATTTAGTCATAACCAAATATAATTTACATTTATTTGAGGAAGTTTGAAAAATATGTATCTCGATGTCACAGTTTAAAAACTGTCGTACAATTGCCCAGCAGTAGACATATTTCATAAAAATTGAGACGAGAATGCCAAGAGTACAATAGCAATTAAGGATGTACTCTTATGTAAGAAAATGACATATGTTTTAACTTAAATGCAGAAATTTAATCTGTTTTAGTGTTACACCTTTTGTTTCATTCATAGGAAGTGTTTATCTTGGATTTCTTTTAATAATAACCATCCATATGTGGTGAAGTATCAGGATGCCTGTGACTCACTTATGATTAGGGGTAACAACTTGACATGGTGCAAGAACACTTTAAAAGTATTAGGAACCAAAGCCCACTGACAGTCAATTGGAAAGTAAGCCAAAGCATCTCAAAGGATACCTGTAGTTATCAGGCAATAATGCTCAGTTTCTAGGATTAACTTCAATGCAGCTTTTAAAGAAATTTAAAATGTGTCAGTTTAGATACATTTAATGGCTAAAGTTAACAAACGGGTATCTCTTCAAAATGAGGGCTCCAGAGATGTAAAAAAATTTAAATTTCTGTTCCCCTTCTCTATGAACACAGATAATTATGACCTCTTCTTAACATGCATAAGTCAGTTAAACTACTCAGTATTTCAAAGCATTAAAAACAAGAATTATACCAGAAATATGAAACCCAAGGAAAAAAGATAATGCAATTAACCTTGGTCACATAGTTGACAAGTCTCTCCAATTGAGGCAGGGATCACTGTGGTTACCCTGGAATAAATTTTCTTTTGAGAAGGATACTTGCCTTAAGATTTGCAAGAAAAGAGGACTGCAGGAGTGGCCTCGAAGTATGAGCGGCGGATAGAGACCCGGTCTTCTCTTCCTTTAAAAGAAGGTTGCCCTTGACCTCCCTTAGTGTTTCCTTAGCTCTGTGAAGATTGCAAACACAAATGATTAATATTTCATTTTTCCCTAAGTAATTCCTAAATGACTCATACTTTAAAAAAAATTACCGTAAGAGTAAATAAAATTTCCCATTAAACAGCATTTTAACACTGAAAATGGGTCGGAGCATGCCTACTCTATGCAATTATAGTTTTTAAATTGTTCTAAAGAAGTATATGTATTTCTAGGGGGATTTCAAACAAGTAATTCAAACAAAATCCGGGGGGGAGGGAAAAGGCCATTAAAGATGTATGGCTTAATGGGCAACATGTGCTGCCTTCTGCAGTGGCTCTCCTTATCAGATTCTTGAGAATGCTATGACAAATATTTGTATTTAAAAGGCAACTACAGGCCGGGCGCGGTGGCTCACGCCTGTAATCCTAGCACTCTGGGAGGCCGAGGCGGGTGGATCGCTCAAGGTCAGGAGTTCGAGACCAGCCTGAGCAAGAGCGAGACCCCGTCTCTACTAAAAAAAAAAAAAAATAGAAAGAAATTATATGGACAACTAAAATATATATAGAAAAAATTAGCCGGGCATGGTGGCGCATGCCTGTAGTCCCAGCTACCTGGGAGGCTGAGGTGGTAGGATCCCTTAAGCCCAGGAGTTTGAGGTTGCTGTGAGCTAGGCTGACGCCACGGCACTCACTCTAGCCCGGGCAACAAAGCGAGACTCTGTCTCAAAAAAAAAAAAGGCAACTACATGAGATTATGAATATGTTAATTTGTTTGATAATAATAACCATTTCATATGTAGAAACATATCAAAACATCATGTTGTATTCCTCAAACACTCTAATACTTAACTACATCTGGATATTTATTATTTAAAGGAAACCAAGATACTTTTTATGAATGAAATAAATCTGTAACACTAAAATAGATTAAGAAATTAAAACAAACAAAAAAAGTTAGAAATGCTTGTATTTAGTAAATGAGTTTAGCGATTTAAAAACCATCCCTCAAAGACATTTTCAAGCATTTGCTTTCACCACCCTTGTACATTTCATACACTTTCGGGGGGCAATTTAGCATTTGGCACTGAGGAATGATTCAGAGCAACATCTTCTAGGGGACAATGAGGTAGCTGAGGTGGTGGTCAAAAAGAACTAATGGAGCCTCAAAGGCAATTAGCTCCTAACACGGTTACCAAGGCATCAGAGAGGGACCTGTCCGTTCTGTCTTCCACACACCCTCTTAGTCTGACCACTTGGTGAGTTATATACTCCCTTCATCCTTATGTTAATCATTTCCTATTTCACAAGTATGCCTTTACACAGAGTGGAAACCTGTAGGGGATAGTTTGGCTCAAGGCGCCCTCTAGTGATAATACCAAAGATCACAGCCAAGGAAAGAATTCAGTCAGTGCCAGAATGTGCCAGAGCACTAGTAGTATGTGACCCTTTGGTTTACGTTGTAACCTTCCAAAAAATATTAATAGTTGAACTTACTGATATTTTTACTTTGTAGAATGCTGACAAGCAATTTTATAACAATATCACTGTCTAAATTAGAAAGCTTCAAAAATACTTAGCTGAAAGACTAATAGATCAGGTGCTACATAAGAATACTAACTAGGGGGAACAACCCCACACAAAACCAAAAAAAGGCAGACAGACATAAACTGCCCTGGACTAACATTTTAAAGGCAGGTTCATTTACTTACATCATTTTTCAAAATTATATAGTCTAGTTAGCTTTCACTTCCTGCCGAGGACTGAAATAAAACTCCTACCCCACTTCAGCAGACTAGCAGATACTCCTTTGAGCAGATGATCTCAATGTTTTAAACTCCTGGCCAGGACAGGACAGAGCCTGGCCACATTCCATTTGCTTCTACCCACCTCCCCCTTGCTAATCTTTACCAGACTTTATCAAAGGCTGACTTGAGAAGAACAAAATCCCAGAGGACTTCTTTGCTTACTCCATCCTCCCCTCCACCCTCCTCCTGTTTTTATGGTTTGGACATGACGGCTATTCCAGACCACAGAGAGTTTCTTTTCAATAAATGACTGCCAGCCACGGACTGGTTTTGGACAGTCTCCTGAGGATGCACAGTTCATGGACTTGGGCCCTGCATTTCACCTTTTCCCATATAGGACCTATTTATAATGCATTCACATGTTAAGTCTACATCCCAGAGTGATCATTGGATGTATGTTACATGCATGTAAACCTAATACACATGCGTGTGGGTCTCCTTCATAAATATTCATAGCTCCTCCTGTACCATGTTGAATAAGTATACTTGGCCAACCCTCTCAGGGTGAATTCTTGTCTTAGTCCTCCCTCCCTCCAAGTGCCTGTCTTGCTTCCCAGCCTGCCCGGATAGCCAGCCTGCAGGTTGTAACCCTTGATAAGAAGTAAAGTCTCCTTTCTAAATTTACTGACTTTATGAATCTTTTCCAGTCAGTACCACTAATTTCATGAACCTGTCTCACTGACAATTATACTTTCAAGGCAAATTAAGGAGCTCAATTTATTTTCTAGGATTCTATGTTTTGACTTACTTATTTAGCTTATTGGACACAGATTTTCTGTGTTCTACTTCTTGTAGGTAGAGATGCTTATATCTCTCCAATTTGCTTCTTGTAAAGTGTCCTTGACTTTTCTCTTCGGGGAGGCCAGATCCCAGGTCCTTAGTTGTGCATCTGAGCTGCTTTACTGCTGGAGCAATGTGAGTTTCTCTTAATTCCTCTAAGTCTTGTTGTGGTGCTGCTTGGATCTAAAACAAATCGAAAAGATAAATTTTAAAAATAACTGTAACATGAATAATGACTGCATATTTGTTTCCTTTAGTTTTGAGTGAATGAATCAGAGATCAATTTTAAATATGTGAAAATAAAAGGTGAAGGTTAAAATATGTATCATCAATATCACCTAAATGGATGATTAAATGAGAATTGAATCTGAATTATAAAATGATTTGAATTGTTATGTTAGTATTCATGTAATCTGATAGTTCAAGGAACAATAGAATCAATTTAAAATTTGAAAAATTAGACTGTGTAACTTAAGAACAATTCAAGAATATGACGTAACTTCTAAGACACAATTTTTTTCTTTTCCTAATAGTCTTGTTTTATGCCAATTGTTCTTAATAATCAAATAATTCTGTAAAGAGAATCATGATTCTAAAAGATCAATGTAGTTATAATGATGGAAGCAGAAATATGAATCTTAATTTCAAAATACTCATTTTAAGTACTAGGATTTCCATTTACGGCTTCACCACAGTCTTAAAATATGGTAACATAGAAACATTAACATTATAATTTCAGCAGTATAAGACTACATTATTAATGTTAGTCTGTATCTATTAACAATTTGTCGCTTAACCTCTTAAAGTTTCATAAGTGACACCATGTCTTTACTCACCGTAAAGCATTTCTCAGCTCTAACTTTGATTTGCTGGAAAAAAGTTATCTTTCTAGCCAGGTATACCAAATACATTGATAATCTAGACATTTTCACATTCAAGTAGATTCAACATTTAGCCATAACCAAATATTACTTTACATTTTCTTTCAGGAAGTTTGAAAATTATGTATCTTTCTTGATACTTACTACTCTTTCTTCTTTCCCGTTTTCACACTGATGCAGTCTTTCTTTTAAGTGACTGCATTCCTTCATTAACTCATTGTTTCTTTCTTCAAGCTCATGTTTTGCTCTTTGGAAAGCAAGTTCTGCTTCATTTTTTGAGAACTGACTTTGATTAAGATCATGCCTAGCAGCAGCTAGTCTTGAATGGCATGACTGAACTTCAGCTTGTAGGCTTTTCGTATTCTGTTTGGCACTCTCCAGCTCAGCCTTTAGCATTGTATTCTCAGACTTCAGAACACTAAGCTGTCCATCATGCTCGGATATCATTTCTCTTAATGTTTCCTCATATTGGTTTACATGCTTTTGAAGGTCATCACTCTTTTGTTTTTCAGTTGCAATGTCCTCAGAATATTTGCTTTCCATTTTCTGGTTGTCATTTCTCATGCTGTCTATTTCCAGTCTTCGCCTTATAATTTCTTCTTCCAGCATGCAAATTTTATGCAACAGAGCTTTTTCTTTTTCCTGACTATGAGAAATCTAAGTAAAACAAAGGAAACTTTTAGCTAACACTCAGTAAAATGACATATCATGATTTCCTCTGAAATTAAAGAATAATCTGTACATTTGGACAATAAAAGGTCACCATAGGTGGAAATCCAAGTGGAGAAAAAGTTGGATCAAAACTTCAAACCTTATACGGCATAAATATATCCAAAAGTTCAAAATTTATTTGAAGATAAAAAATGTATGAAAGTAAAAAGAAAACACTAGAGAAATCTTCAAGAATCTCAGAATCTGAAAAACCTTTTCTCTGAATTACAACAAATTCTAAGGTATAAAACAAAAGATTCACAAGTTTGACTACATTAAAACTTTGGGTTTCCACTCTGATGTCTAATCTACACACACACCATAGTAGGAGCCTTAGCTCTGCATGTATTTGGATAGATAAAATTTCCCAAAGGTCTTTAAGTTCCTTTTCCCTGAAAATATGATGTAGATATTCTACTTTTTTAACATCTTGATAGGCATTATAAGAATTATGTTGATTGATAAATTATAAATCTAGCATTATAAATAAGCATTTCTACATACATCAATGAATTCATTTCATTACAACTCTGAAAGGAGAGGTTAAAATATAAGCAAGCTGCAGGACTTCCCCCAGGTCTTCTGACCCTATTATTTCTAGTGCTCCTCCACTGAATCACAGTTACTTCTGTGATGTAAATGTCTAAATACAAAAGACGAATCTTGTTTCAAAACACCAATGGTAAATAAGATAAAATTTATAGGGTTTTTCTCAGAAAATCATGATATTATTGGCCATTACAATAACTTTTATTTCCTCTTCATAATGCTTAAAACAGTAGGACATGTGAAATAGGGAAAAATACATTGAACTATTTTACTAGGAAGAAAATACTTATCAATAAATTATCACTAAGTGAGAATAGTATGGCATATTAATGTTTTCAAAAGTTCTTTGTACTGAAATAAGATATTACTTGGATGCCAAGATTTATAATAAATACTTATAGCCAATAATATCATAGTTCATTTTTAAGATGAGATAATATTTTTGGTTAGCTTTAGGCCTCAATAGTATATATTAAATCAAAGGAATATTTTAAGTGATATAGATGAAATAAAGGTAGACATATGAAAATTTTTACCAGATTAATTTACCTCATCCACATTATTTTCTGCAGTCTTCAATTTCATATGTAGGGCTCTCACTTTCAGTGTAAGTTTTTGGTTCTTTTCAACTTCTTTTGCACATTGCTCTTCTGTTCTACTTAACTTTTCCATCATTTCTTCATAAAGTGTATGAAGAACGCTTCTCGCCTCTTTTTCTTGTTTTAAGGTAAATCTGCAGTTAAATATGATTGTCTTGAAATTTGTTTTGTTAGAAAATTAAAAGGTCATTTTGTGACCTGGCTCTTCATGTATTACCTTGTTATCTTAACAAAATTTCTAAGTTCTTGAATATTTTTCCTTGCTAGTTTTCAGGTTTGTAATTCCTTACTTCAGTCTCTTCCAGAGGACATACATATTTGCAAGGTAGCAATGAAAGAACATTCTGCTAATTGGTAAGTTTCTGTTACTAATAACTCTGATAAATATTAAGTAAAAGGCTATTGGAAATTATTCAGAAAAGTTGCAAGTTAATAATTACCTTTTTTCCCCCCACACAGTCAAAATTACTCCTCAATTAAGACAAGACCATTTAGAGTTAACTAAATAAAAATAAGTTACTGTTGATACACAGGTTTATAATGTCACTAGAAAGAAATTTTCACTGTCATGACATATTGCAGGTATCCTTAAAAATCGTTCATAGTATAAGACAGTACTTTCAGATGTTTTCTATATAAGATATATTTGCAGATTACCATAATCCAAGGCTAAGCTAAGGAATCTCATATCTGTTATCCCACACTTTTTATGTGTCTTCATTTGGTAACACTTTCAACTTATCTTGTTGATTATCATGCATTTCATAAACAATTTTAAGATCCCTTTTGCAACAAGACAGAATCTAATATTTAATTAAAGAATGAAGAAAAATGTGTTTTCAACATAGAACTTTGAATTAATTTTATCTGTGTATGAGGAAGAGATGTTGAATAAATTCACCAAAAATCACTTTCCATTTTACTTTTTATTCTATGAATACTAAGAATAAACTGTATACATTTTTTAAAAAAGGATTCTGGTTTGAGAAAAATAACCATTTCATACTCTGTTGGTTGAATTGTAACTTAATATGAACATCCTTGAGAAAAATTTAGAAATAGGGATCAAAGACCTTTTTTAAAACAGTTCTTATACTTTAGTCCAATTATTCTATATTGAAGGATTTATTCAAAGTAAATAATTAGAAATGTAAGATAATGATTTTTATGATGTTACTTTCAGCATTAATTATAAAAGAAAAACATTTAAAAACCCACAATAATATTAAATAAATAATGAAATCTGCAGATGGTGGACTTGACTTCCATATATCCATATAGCCCTGAAAATGATTTAAAAGAATATGCATTTCATTATTAGAAGTGTTCACAGTTAAGAATTTGTTATATTATTTGCAAGATTTTCACACCCCAAATACTAAGAAGTTTTTTCCCCTGTTAAATCCAAGAAGGTAAGTCAGCAATTACAAAAATTCTTCTATGTGCCTTTAGTATGACGTTCAAATATTTCTGGAAATAGTTCAAATATTTCTTGAAAAGTAGGATGTCATACCTCAAACTGCAGAGTTCTTGTTCCCATTTCTCTCTTTGATGTTCTAACTGGGAATTTATTGCTCTGGTTTCAGATAGCTCACGTTGTAGTACCCAAATATCATTTTTCATTTCCTCAGTTTTAACCATACATAGTAAACAACAATTATGTTTTTGTTTTAGTAATCTTTTACATGAATAAACTACATCTTGAATTTTCAACCGGGTAACATAATCTGTATCAGAGAGAAAACAAGATAGAGATCTGAGTGCTTTTCTGATAGAAAGGACTGCATATTTTAACATTCACTCATTCATACACTGAATATATATTGAGTGCCTACAGTGTGAAAGACATTACGCTCAGCTCTGCAGATAAAAAGAGACAAGACCTCTGCTCTTGTTTAGCTTAAAGTATAGTAAAGAATAAAGACTTAAAAAGTGGCAGATATAAAAATTCAGATAGATGTTGTGAGAAAACAGAATGCCATGATCACACAAGACAATCTGATCTATACTGGGCCCAGGGAAGATTTCCCAGAGGAAGAGAAGGCTACATTGAGAAATGAAGGATGACAAGGAAGCAGCTAAGCACAGGGGGAAGGAAAGCATTCTAGCCGGTCTACAGCGTGTGCTGAAGCTCCACTGCAGTCTGCTTCTAGCAAGACAGACTAACAGGTACTGAGTTACCTTCTTACTGGAACCAACCAAAACCAAACCAAACAACCAAAACCAAAAAGATAAAGTACGTTGAACAATGATCTTCAAGACAGAGGACTTCAGGCAATGGACACTATGACCACTGAAAGACAGGAAACAAATGAAGGAAGCCTTATGAATGCCCTAGCTCCCTGCCTTGACAGACTCTCCAGCCCATGACCCAAAGAAGAAAAACTGAGGCCGAGTCTACCAGACTCCCTGGGTAGGGGTGATGAAGCTGAGAGTCTAGTAAAACCAAGGCAGACAGAGATCACAGGACAGAACATGGGAGAGGCGAGAGCAGCACAGGGAAAGAACCACAGACACCCGCAGAGATCCCCTCTTGGGCATGTAGAAGTGTGATGAACGATGCATGGGTGCTAGGAAGCTACTCAAGACCAAGGGAAAAAAATCCTAAAAAATTAGAGAAAACTGTGCCTGGTGTTCACACAGTGCCAGGAAGAGTGTCCATTCCCATGAGCCATGTTGGAAAAACTCACATTTCACAGGACAATGAACAATCAGAAAGGTCTTGACTCAGGAGAGGGGAATTAGCCCAAAACATAAAAGCAAGACAGGAAGGGATCAAGCTGTTTATAAGTAACTCAATTGCGTCCCAAAGTGAAGCTCAAGCAGGTAGGTAGAGGTATGGAAGATATTGTTTAAAAACCAAATTGTACTTGTAGAGATGCCAATTACAATGTCAGTATGAAAACTACACGGGATGGAAGGAAGCACCTATTAGACATCACAAAAGAAAAGATTCACAAATTTGAGACCTCAGTGAACTATGAGAAAACTTGAAGCAGCTAAGAGGGAGGATGAGAGACAGGAAAAAAATTAAAGAAGGGGCTCCAGCTTCATCCAGGATAATATAAGAAGTGCTAGTTCATTGGGTGTCGGGCAGGTGGTGGGGGAGAGGAGGGGATGGGTATATTCACACCTAAGGAGTGCAGTATGCATCATCTGGGGGATGGGCATGCTTGTAGCTCTGACTCAGGTGGGGCCAAGGCAATATATGTAACCTAAACATTTGTACCCCTGTAGCATTCTGAAATTTTAAAAATTTAAGAAAAAATGGTCAAAACCATCGTAAACTTTATGAAAACTGTAATCCCACAGGTCTAGCAAAAATCTGGCTGGTAGAAAAGAAGTGAAAATATACTATTGTAATTTTCTTATACTATTTATGATTTGTTATACTATTACATAAAGGTAGACCATGATAAGTTAAAAACGTGTACTAAAAATTTGTAAGATAGCAAACAAACAGTTATAGCTAATAAGTAGAAACAAAGAGGTAAAACAAAATCCTAAAAATTACTTGACTAATCTAAAAGAAAGCAGCAAAAGAAGAAAAGGGGAACAAAGAACAGTTAGGACTAAGAAAAATAATAAAAATCAAAGAGCATGGTGACAGACAAACCAAACTATATCAGCAATCACATTAGAAATGAAACTGGACTAAAAACATCAATTAAAAGGCAGATTATCACACTGGATAAGAAAGCAAGACCCAACCACAGGTTGCCTATAAGAAATGCACTTTAAAGGTAAAGACACAATTGGTTAAAAGGGTGGAAGGAGATATGCCATGCTAATGCTCAAAGAAGGCTGAGCAGAGCTGGCTATATTAATATTATATCAAAGTAGATTTCATATCCAGAAATATTAGCAGCAATAAAGAAGGTAATTTCATAATGAGAAAAGGTTAGATTAATCAAGAAGACATAACAGTTCTAAATGTTTATGCACCTAATAACATAACAGCTTCAAAATACATGAGGCAAAAACTGATAAAACTATCAACAGACAAATTCACAAGTATAGTTTGATATTTCAATACCCCTTACTCAATAAGTGATAGAACAAGGAGGAAGAAAATCAGCAAGAGTAGAGTACACTTGAACAACAGCGTTCTTCTCAAGCATGCATGGAACACATACCAACTTAGACAATATTTTGGCCTTACAATAAATCTCAGTGAAATGAGTAAGTCAAAGGTTTTCAGTTGCACAAAGTATGTTCCCTGACTACAAAGCAATCAAATTAAAATCAAGGACAAAAAATATCTCTGGAAAATATTCAATTATTTGGAAACTAAGTTTAATAACACACATCTACATAACCCTGGCTTGAAATGGTAATGAAAAGAGAGATGAGACAACATTTTGAAGTGATGAAAATGAAAATACAACATATCAGACTTTGGGGAATGCAGCTACTTAAATAAATAGTACTTCAATAAAAAAATTTTAGCACTGAATGTGTATATTAGAAGAGTCTCAAATCAGTGACCTCGATGTTGACTTTAGGAACTAGAATGAAGAAGAGCAAATTAAACCCAAAGCAAGCAGAGGAAAGGTAACCATAAACATTTGCTATAATCCAAAGGTCTATGTCTCCGGCCCCAAAGTCATATACTGAAACCTAATGCAGAAGTGATGATACTAGGAGGTGGGGCTTTTGAAAGGTAATTAAGTCATGGGAGCCAGCCTTCATGAATGAGATTAGTGATCTTATATGAGAGATCCCAGAGAGCTCGTTCACCCCTTCTGCCATGTGAAGACACAGAGAAAAAGATGGCCTCTGTGAATCAGGAAGTCGTCCCTGACCAGACACCAATTCTGCCAGGGCCTTGATCTTGGACTTTGCAGCCTCCAGAACTGTGAGAAATCCATCTCGTTTATAAGCTACCCAGTCCATGCTATTTTGTTACAGCAGGCTGAATAGAACACAGCATGAAAGCTGAAACCAATAAAACAGAAAAACCATAGGGAAAATCAATAAAAGGAAACACTTTGATGGAATCAATAAAAGTGATAAACCTTTAGCCAGGCTGATCAGAAAAAAGAGGAGACACAAATGACTAATTTCAGAAATGAGTAATGTGACATTACAGATTCTATAGATATTAAAAAACACAAAGTAATATGAAGCTTATGTGAATACACCTGACAACATAGATGAAATGGACAAATTCCTCAAAAAACGAAAATGACCACAGCTCGATCAAGAAGGAATAGATTACCTGAATTGCCCTCTATCTACAAAAGAACACAAAGTTGTAGTTGAAAATCTTCCTACAGAAAAAACTTCAGGCCCAGACAGCTATGGTGGTGAATTCTACCAAACACTTCAGAAGGAAATAAGATAATTCTACAAAAATTCTTCCCCCCCCATTAAACAGTAAGTCTATATACATGTGAACTCATTCTTTAATGCCAGAATTATCCTGAACCAAAATCAGAGAATGATATTATAAAAAAGGAAAACTTCCTCATGAGCATGGATATAAAAATTCAACCACGTTTTCAAGTAACCAAGGTATCCTCCAACAGGTGAATGAATAAATAAACTGTGGTACAGCCGTACGATGGAATATTACTCACCATTAAAAGGACATGAACTATCAAGCCATTAACGGATATGAAGGAACTTTAAATGTGTATTAGCAACTGAATGAAGCCAATCTGAGAAGGCTACATACTTCATATTTCATATTCCTACTTCAAGTACATGACATTCTGGAAAAGGCAACACTATGGACATAGTAAAAAAGATTATTGGTTGCGAAGGGCAGAAAAGCATAAACAGGTAGAGCACAGAGGATCTCTAGTGCAGTGAAATTCCTCTGTATGACATTATGAGGATGGATATACGTCATCATACCATTGTCCAAACCCACAGAATGCACAATGCACAACATCAAGAAGGAACCCTAATGTATACTATGGATTTCAGGTGATCATGATGTGTTAATGTGGGTTCATATAATTGTGACAGCTGTATCAATATGGTGAGGGATACTGATAATGGGGGAGGCTATGCATGTGTTGGGGCAGAGGCATATAGAAAATCTCTGTATCTTCCTCTCAATTTTGCTGTGAACCTAAAACTGCTCTTAAACAAAAGTCTTTAAAAATTCTAAAAAAACTTTTGGCAAATTGGATCCAGTGATATATTAAAAGGATAAAACATCACAAATGAATGGGTTTTATCCTAGGAATGCAGGGTTGGTTTAACCTTCAAAAATCACTGTTATTCACAATATTAAAAAACTAAAAGGGAAGAGCTGTTATGCTCATCTCAATATATAGAGGTATTTGATAAAAATCAACATTCATTTCTGATTAAAAAAATAAAACTCTCAGCAAACAAAGACTACAAAGAAACTTCTGGAACATGGTAAAGAGCTACTGTGATAAACTTATGGCTACTGTGTGCCATGGTGGAAAAGTGGATGCTTTCCCCATAAAATCAGGAACAACCAAGGAGTGTCTGCCTTCACTCCTTTTCCTCTGCATCAAAGATGAAACAATAAAACAGAGAAAAAAGACTCTACCCAGTGCAGTCAGGCAAGAAAATCAATAAAAGGCATCAAACATTGGAAGAAGAAGCAAAACTGCCTTTATTCCCAGTCATGATAACATAATAGGGATGGGTAATCTCCACCCTGTGGGCCACTTTCTTGGTTTTGTCGGTAAAGTTTTATCGGAACTCAACCATGTTCATTAACTGATGTATTGTCTGTGGCTTTTCTCATACTTCAATGGCACAGCTGATTAACTGCAACAGAGACCATTTTTCCACAGCTCTAAAATATTTACTATCTTTAGTAAGAGAGTAGTTTCAGAAAGAACAGTGTTGTCAATCATTGGTCTATATAGAAAATCTGACTCAATCTACAAAAAAACCTAATGGAACTAAAGAAGAGTTCAGAAAGGTTGGAGGATACAAAATTAACTAGAGAAATCAATTGTATTTCTATGTAGTAGCAATAAACAATGAAATTGAAATTTTTTAAGTATCATCTACTTCAGCAAAAAACTGAATACAGATAAATCTGATAAAATATGGAAATACCTAGACACTAAAAACTGAAAAATATTATGAGAATATTAAATAGGACCTACATAAATGAAGAGATACATGTTTTTCAGGAGTGGAAAGATTCATTATTGTTAAGATGTCAATTCTCCACAAATTAACCTATAGATTCAACACAACCCCAATCTAGTTTCCCAGCAGGCTAGCAGACTTTTGCATTGACAAGGTGATTCTAAAATTAATGTGGAAATGCAAAGCATCTAGAACAGGCCATATAACCTTGAAAAAAGAACAAAATTGGAGGGGTGTTGGCAACAATTATCATAAAATTATAATAAAACAGTGCAATACTGGTACAGGTTGAGTATCTTATATCTAAAATGCTTGGGATCAGAAGTGTTTTGAATTTTGGAATTTTTTCAGATTTGGGATTATTTGCACATACATAAAAAGATATCTTGGGCATGCAACCCAAGTCTAAACACAAAATACATTTATGTTTCATATGTACCTTATACACATAGCCTGAAGGCAATTTTATACAATACTTTTGATAATTCTGTGCATGAAATGATATTGGTGTATATGAGGTCAGGTATGGAATTTTCCACTTGTGGTGTCATGTTGGCCATCAAAAATTGTCAAATCCAGGAGTACTTCAGAGTTTGGAGTTTGGATTAGGGATGCTCAATCCATATAAAGAAAGTCAAATGCAGGCAGTCCCCAATTTACGGTGGTTCGACTTACCATCTTTCGACTTTATGGTAGGTTTTGGGGGGTACTACATGGATTTTGGACTTACAATGGATTTATCAGAATGTAGCACCATTATAAATCAAGGACCATCTAAAAATCAATGGAACACAACTGAGAGTCTGAAAATAGACCCATACATATATAACAGACTTGTTTTTGACAAAAGCAGGATGGCAATGCAGCGAAGAAAAGGTAGACATTTCAACATATGGCAATGGAACAACTGGATATCCATATCTAGAAAATGAACTTGAACCCATCCTTCCCACCATATACAAAAATGAACTCAAAATGGATCATAGTTATAAATATAAGACCTAAAACTATATGACTTCTAGAAAAAAGCATAGGAGAAAAATCTTTGTGACCTTGTGCTAGGCAAATATTCTTTTTTAACTTTATTTTTTTTTTAATTTCAGCATATTACAGGGGTACAAATGATTACGTTACATCTATTGCCTCTGCCCAACCCAAGTCAGAGCTTCAAGCGTGTCCATCCCCCAGACGGTGCACACTGCACCCAAGATTTCTTATTAATAGATATAACATGAAAAGCCAAATCCAAACTGGAATAAACAGAAAAATTTGACTTCATCAAAATTAAAAACTTCTGCTGTCCAAAAGATAACAATAAGAGAATGAAAAGTAAAGCCAGAACTGGGAAAAATTCCTTGTGTAAAACATAACTAATAAAGGAATAGCATATAGACTATATAAAGAACTTCTACAACTCAACCAATAAGAAAACAAACAACCTAATTTTTTAAATGGCAAAAGATCTGAAAAGACAGTTCACCAAAGAAGATATACAGATGGCAAATAAGCCTGTGGGAAGATGCTCAACATTACTATTCATCAGGGTGATGCACATTAAAAACCACAATTGTAAGAAACTTTTTAAAATGCCAATACTAAGAGTTAGTGATGGATAATACAGAGCAAATGGAACTGTCATGTACCTCTGATAGAAATGGAAAATGGTACAAAGACTTTGGAAAAACAATATACCAGTTTCTTAAAGGGGTATGAGAAGACTGTTGTGGAGGATGGATATGTTAATTATCTTGATGGTGGTGATGGTTTCGTATGTGTAGAGAGACCTATGGCAAACTTATCAAATTGTACATTTTATATATGTGCAGTTTGTCATAGATCAGTTATACCTCACTAGAGCTACTTACTGCAGGAGCAGGCACTGAAGCCTGTGGCTGGGACACAGAGACAAAGAAGGATATGGAATGATGCCAGATAACACTACAGGACTGAGATCTTTAACCTTATAGCAATGAGAAGTGATAGTTGGGTTTTAAGCAAGGGAGTATCATGATGACATCTCAAATTATTAAAATATATAATCATGGTTGCTTAGGAGACCATGATATCAGCAGGGAAGGTAGCAACAAAAACAGTTCTAGGGTCCTTGCGGTATTCCAAGTGGGGGATAACCGTAACCTGACCTTGGGTAAAGGCGTAGGAGAGAAGCAGGGTCACAAAAACACTGGGAGTGCCCTTCACACTAGAGTGGCAGAGTGCAATTATCCTAGCTCTTTGGCTGAGAGGGTACCACATACACTAGTCCTCATTCTATTTTAACATAAAGCATCTTTCTGAGATGAACATCAGTATAACACATCAGTGCTCTATGGTGCCATGCTAAGCAATGTGTGCAGACGTTACTGTAGGATACATAAACAGGCCTTATATTTATGCAGTGATCTTACCTTCACAATCCTTCCCCAGTTGCTCAATTTGCAATAGACATTTATCATAACTGGCAAAAGGAAACTCAGCATCCTCTGAGGCTGAAACTGGCTCAGAGAAATCATCAAGGTCATGCATATCATACATTTCTTCTTCTTTGACCTATCAAATAAATAACACTGTTTCAACATGTTCCAAAATATTTATAGCATATACTGAATAAAGTGCCATCTTTTTATATGAGCACAAACACATATACTTCCTCAAAGAACAGATACCTTTGTCAAACAGCTACTACTTCTTAATCCCTTTTTCAAAGTAAATGTCTTTACAAAAATACATTCTCTATTTTTCTACTTTACCTTTTATAACTTTTTAAACAATGATACTTTTAATAATTTATTTTTACACTACCTTGTTCTTTTGCTTTGATATTTTCTTTGCAGGCCTAAAATAAAAATGAAGAATTTCTTTTAGGCATATGGTAAATATGTAAAACACCAAGAATATCTAAAACTATTGTTTTTATATAAAATCTCTATTATTGTAATTTGTTTCTTTTAATAATAATGTTTACAGGTATTTTTTCCAAGTAACGTAAAATACAATAATTCCCTACAAGATGGATTAAACTATAAACAGAAAGAACAACATTAATGGACAAAGAAAAGTTACTATTAATAATATCATAACAATTAAATTTAGATCAAACTTTCTGATAGTCAAAGCAACAGGTAAAACATAATGTTTCTTGTATCATTTGATAGGAATATACCAGGATTTTTGTGTGTGTGATTGTTCTTTTCAATAAAAACAAGCTTTTACTGGCACCAAAACCTACCTGCAAAGTATTACTTACATCCTTATATGGAGGAAACCCTATTTAATGATGATATAGTTAGCTTTCTGAGGACTTACTTTGCAAATAATATGCATTATTCTAGTGCATTATTCTAAGTGTGTTATTCTAAGTGTGTACATTATTCTAAGTGTGTACATTATTCTAAGTGTGCTAAACTCATTTTAATCCTCCGCCAATTCAGTGAGGTAGGTAACATGTTAAGTATTTTATGAAGGAAGAATGTAGGCACAGTAAGTCCAAGTAACTTGCCCAAGCCCATACAGCTAGTTGGTAGCAGACCCAAGAATTCTGGCTCCAAAGCATGTGTTTCAACATATGCTGTGAATACAGTATTTATTTTTAGGAGTTCTTAAGTGATATGATAGCAGATGAATCAATATTATTATTCCATTTCTGGATATAATGATAAATAATAATTTCTAAACACTATAAATATTTTTTAAAATAAATACACTTTATACCTAGGAAATTTGGGAAACCTACTTTCAACACAGTTAAGTACAATTACTACATTAAATATAGTTTTCTAAAGAAATTCATCTATTCAACTGTTTATTCCTGCATTCAACAAATACTCATTGAGCAATCATGTCAATGACAGTGTTAGTACAGGGAAACATGTTTTTTTTTTTTTTTTTTTTTTTTACTTTCAAACATTATAATCCAAACATGATAATCCATGACAAATTGTCAATAGTTTGCTTTTCCATTATGCATCAAAAAAATCCTCCCCTTCAGCCCAGAATCTGAATGACTATTAAGCTGAAACACCTGACATTTTAAAGGACCTTACCAGATCATATCTATTCATCATGTTACTGGCAAAGATATGGTATTAATAATCTATGCACAACCATCAAGGAATGTTTAAACTCTATTCACTATGGCCCAAGTATCTGTATGTTTATCAGTACATAATGTTTTAAAAATTTATGTACGATAGCTTGACTTTTATAGCTTTATGACTTTATTAGCACGTCCAATTACATTAGAATATTCCATTTGTGAGCCAATTCCGAATGAACTTCCTACCCTAAGACTATACAAGAATAGAGGTTCTAGGCTGGGCGCGGTGGCTCACGCCTGTAATCCTAGCACTCTGGGAGGCCGAGGTGGGCGGATCGTTTGAGCTCAGGAGTTCAAGACCAGCCTGAGCAACAGCGAGACCCCACCTCTACTAAAAATAGAAAGAAATTATATGGACAGCTAAAAATATATATAGAAAAAATTAGCCGGGCATGGTGGCGCATGCCTGTAGTCCCAGCTACTCGGGAGGCTGAGACAGGAGGATCGCTTGAGCTCAGGAGTTTGAGGTTGCTGTGAGCTAGGCTGACGCCACGGCACTCACTCTAGCCTGGGCAACAGAGTGAGACTCTGTCTCAAAAAAAAAAAAAAAAAAAAGAATAGAGGTTCTAAAGACAATTAGTTTAAATCTTCAGAAGATAATGCATTAAGTTTTCTAATGCTTAGACATGTAAACCACGTTAAATTTCATAAATACTTCTTTCTCTACTGGATCATTCTCAGCATGACACAAACATACTCTAAAGCTTTGCTTTTAAATTATAAAAAAAAAACCTCCTTGAACCCCACATTCTTCTTCAGTTATCACCCGTTTCTCTATTGCCCTTCCCAGCAGAAGTTCTCTCAAGAGTTCTCCACGCTCATCCACTAGAGTCAGGGTTCCATGGTGACCATTTACTGAAACTGCTCCTTATGCAAGTCACTTGACCCCATCTTCATCAATCATTCAGCAGCATTGATGTAGCTGAGTATTCTCTAGCTTCGGCAGACTACACTATTCTATTCCAGAAAAAGTAATCACTGCTAACATTCCTTCACAGGGAATGTTCATTCTGATCTATTTCACGTAAACTGCTGTCATCGTTCACTTGTGGCAGACCATCACTTTCACTTAGTCATTTGGCCTTCTCAAACACTGGTGTCATCACAGATTCTGTTGAGGTCCACTTTCCATTTTCATTTTTCTTGACTTCCTTCTTGTACAAGGCAGGACCACTACTTTTTAAAAGTCCATAAAAGAAGTCAATGTTTTCTAATAATTCTGCTGACGAAGAATAAAAAGATAAGTTTTATAAAATTCCAGCTCTCTCCATCTCAATTCATTTATGAATTCAAAAAACAATTATGAAGTACCAGCAACATACAAGGAAATATATATTCCCTCATTCAAAACAGGTAAACATACTCTTACAATTATAACACAATGTGATATGTAAGAGTTGATCTATGAAAAGTTCTATCCAAGAAGGCTTCACAGAAGAGGCAAAATAGAAGAGGGGCTCACTAGACCAAGAAGTGGGAGAAACCATTCTACTTAGAGAACAGCACGTGAGCACCAAGATTAGGCCCACAGCGTTGAGATGTCTCCTAGGGACTTGAAAGGAAAAGTGTAAAATACATGGAAGTGAATGCTAACAGAGGAATGCTACCCTAAACTTGAATGCTACACTAAAAGGCTGGAGCTCACAGCCCATAAGCAATGACCCTTAGGCATGGGAGTAATAACTAGACATGTATTATTTTTTTGGTTTCATTTTTAAATATGACCATGTTTCATTTAAATGAAGTTTTAAAAATAGCATGAGGCACATACAACATGAAAGAAGAAATTGGGAAATTATGTCGGTGGGAAAACCTTACTTTTAGAATGCCTATATGTCATTATATATAGTTCAAAAATACTGATATTCTGATGAATTCTGATTTTTTTTAAAATAAAATAAATGGGTAGCTTTTAACACTACTCTCTACTGCCAGTATAATAGGCTGGATTTACCAGCAGTAAATCGCAATTACTTTCTTATGGAGGAAACCCACACATAAGAATATCACTATCATATATCCACATAAATTCACAAAGAGACTGAAATTTCCCACTGGAGATTACTACATTAGGATTTGAGCAGGAGTACCTAAAAATACCAAAAACAAAAACAAAACTAACAATTATTTGTAATGTATAGATAGATAAATATTAATAGATAACTCTCTTGGTTAAGACTAAGCACCTAAAACAAAAAGGGGAGATCTTCCTGAGAGTAACTGTAAAACAATTCCTCTTGATCCAAACTTCAAAAATAAGTCTACAATTCCAGAAGAAGAAAAAAGTTTTCCTTTTGGACACAGTTGATGGAAGGCAACTTTCTTTTTTTTTTTTTTTTTTTTTGAGATTCTCTCTATCTTTAAAAAGAAACTGTACAATTATTTGTTAGCTACAGAAATAATTCCAGTGCTTTAGGAAACAAAGGCTACCTTCTGTGGCAAACTGGTACACACTGTGATTTTTTGACCAGTTGAATATTTTAGGGACTAAATATCAATTTAATCTAATAATTTAAATCTAATAATTGCATTTCACATGAGAGAAAAACTCATCAACTTGTCAAAATATTGTATTCTCACATAGTTATTGTAAGACCAAATATTAATTAAGGTCAAAGAGAAGTGAATGGATTTCTCTAAGCATTTATTTTACTTTATAAAGTTTGATTTTCAATGAAAAGTAAATGTCTTCTTATCTATTTTCCTTTAGAAATACTTAACTATGTTCTACACTTCTCAGCAATGTCCTTTTAACATGAAATTTAAATATGAAGCTCTTCCCTAATTCATTCATTTTCAATATGCCAGTTCAGAGAAAAATGTCTACATTTCCAGGACCTTTTGCCAGAGTTATATTTTTTAAAGTTAAAAAGTACAAAGACTTGTTTTTTCATAGAAAATTCACTGCTTCTGAGTTGGTACATCACAATACGGCACATTTTCTATAAGAAGGTCTTTCCTAGGAACCAATTGCAGTGTATTGTGGTTGGTGTGAATACCTTGTATAACAGATGTTCTGAGCAACAATTCAACATCGGAACCTACTTTCATTAGCTCTTCTATTTTCTTAGGAGAAGTCTCGTTTTTATTACTTTTGAATTCTTCATTTATCTTTATTCTGGCTGCTTCTAATGCTCTGGCATCATTTTTAAAAACTTGTTGTCTGGTCCTGTGCAATGTTTTAAAGAGCTGTAAAACCTTGGCCTCCCGACCCATGGCTCTCCTCACCGCGGCGGCCTCCTCTCCGGCGGTCGGAAGGCAACTTTCAAACGGAGAACATCTGGTTAAAGTTGCCTCAGACTTGACAAAGGACTGGCCTGTAGCTATGGTAACAACTTAGCCACTTAGAACCAGTTTCAAATGGAGTCAATCAATCAATACCACTGTCTTCACTCATCAACCAATCATTGCTTCTGAAAAACAACCAATCACAGAACAACTCACTCCAATGAACAGGTCTGGAGTGCCAACCAATCCATGAGAGTCTCACTCAAATAACCACACTGCTACAGATGATGTCAACCCACCTATGCTTCTGAAAGTTGGCCCAACCTGAAACTCCTCTCTTCCAAGAACATTCCAGAAGAGCAGCAGCTGCTCTGTCAGAAGACACCGTACCTGACCAACATAACTCTCTTACCAGAGAAAGCAATAAATTCCAACCTTGTCTTTTTATTTCAGATAGTGAAGGCTCATCATCCTTCGGAAAGAATTTTTTATATCCATTCGATTTACCTCCGTTATATTTCATTTTTCCTAGTAAAATACAAAGTTTGCAATTCCTTTGATCCATCTTACCATAATTATAACTATCATAGTTACCAGTAAAAGAATAGTGATAACCATGTTATTGGGTTTTTCTCCCTCAATGAAAAAATATACATACAGAGAATGCAGCTTATTAGGAAGTGCCAAAAGAATCCAAAAAGTGCATATAATTGCCAGGTAAAATGGCCACAATGAACCATACCAAACCTTTAAAAAGTGAAATTAGTCTAATATTTAAAACAATACACCCAGGGCAACTCCATTTGCTCGCTGAATGAATATTTATTGAGTAGCTGCTTACTATATGTTAGGCCCTTTCCCAGGCACTGGGGCATGGCAGTGAACACATGAAAATCCTACTCATGAGAGTGAAGTAAACACACAATAACAATAAACAGAATAGACTGGCAAAAATATAGTATGTTAGAGCACAAAAACTAAAGCAGGAAAATGAAATTTTTATGTGTTGAAGGGGAGGCAGGGTACAAATATTAGGATGGCCAGAAAACACTGCTGAGAAAGTGGCCATTGAGAAAAAAACTGAAGGCACAGAAGGCGCAAGCCAGGAGGCTATGGGAGGGAAAAATATTCCAGACAGAGGAAACTGCCAAGTACAGAGCTGTGCCTGGAGTGTTTAAGGAATAGTGAGTTCAATGTGTCAGGAGCAGACTGGAAGGGATAGAAAAATAGAGGCCTAAGTCAGAGAGAGAACTGTATTAGGAAAACGTGCAGCACATACTCTGAGTGAAATGAGTGGCAATCAGAAGGGTATAAGCAGAGGAAGGACATAATCTGACTTATGTTTTAATAGGTTTACTGGGTTAAGAATTGATGGAAAGAGGATTTAAAACAGAAAAGGAAGCAAGAAGAACAAGTAGCAGTCTATTACACGCATCAAGACAGCAGGTGGTGGGGCTTGGACAGGGAAGCTGTGACCGGCTTCTAGACATATTTTCAAGGTAATCCTAACAAGATTTGCTGAGAGATTAGATGCAAAGTGTAAGAGAGAGAGACAGGTCAAGGGTGACACCAAGGTTTTTGGCAGAACTACTGGAAGAGTTGCCATTAATGCAAGTAGGAAAGACTACAGGAGGGGTAGGCATGAGAAAGACCAGGAGTAGATCCATTTGGACATGATACAGTTGTGATACCTAATAACTAACCAGAGAGCGATGTCACATAGGCAGTTTGGAATACAGGTCTGGAATTAAGGATGGAGATCTGGGCTGGATGTAAGTTTGGAAACTGTTAACATACCCAAGGCAGTAAAAGTCCTGAGAAAGAAGACCAAGGACTGAGCCCTGGAACACTTCAATGTGTAGAAGGTAGGGCACGAAGAGAAGCACACACATCAGGCTAAGACAGGTGGGCTACAAAGGCAGGAGGAAACCCAGGTGAGTGGTTGACATCCTGAAAGCCAAGAGAAGAAAGGGGTATGGAGGAGAGAGTCTCCCATTAGGTCAAATACTGCTCATAGGTTCAATCAAGTGAGGTCCAGGAAGTTATATCTAGATTTATTAATGTGAAAATCAGTGGTAACCTTGAGCAAAACAATTTTGGAGGAGTGGTGGGAGTGAAATGACTGGAGTGAGTTGAAGAGTGAATGAAAAGGAAATTTGAGTCCAGAAGTACAGGCAGTTCTTTCAAGGGCATCATTCCCACGTGCCATGGTTGTAGAAGACCTACTTTCTTTTACTTCTCTCAGCTTAGCTGTGATTCTCAATCCTTATATTTTTTTTAGTAAATTTTAACATTTTAAGGGTATTTATAATTATGTACATATGGGATTTTTTTAAATGCCAGACCAAGGTATCAAATAATAAATTCATAAAGTTATACAACCACAAGACCCCTTGCACATTTCTTGGTTATATAAGCTGATTGTCATTTTGCTCTTACTTATAAATAAAGACCACAGAAAGAATAAAGGCAGTGTCAAGGGTAGTATTTCTTGCTTGACAATAATCACTTAACTCTAGGATACTTTATACTCATCAAATATACAAAGTAATTACTCATATTAAAATATTGATTCTATAACAGGAATAAAAGGGCAAAATGCAGAAAATAATCTTACTTTGTAAACTGAATCTTTAAAAATTATATAATATGAAGTCATTGTGGAAAAATAGGATGTGGTGCATACTGAAATACACTATCTTTTAAAAGGAAGGACAATGGCATGCATGCAGGGTACCCTGAAGAGGAAGATTCACTGCGTTAGCAGCACATTGGTTCTTAGCACAGGGCTCAGCAAATTAGTGCTTGTGGGTCAAATCCAGCCCACTGCCTGTCTTCCTAAGGAAAGTTTTATTGGACCACAGCCATGCCTATTGATGTATTGTCTATGACAGATTGTGCACTACTACAACAGAGACCCTATGGTTCATAAAGCCTAAAAAATTGACTATTTGGCTCTTGACAGAAAATGTTGGTCAGCTCCCAGTTTGATAGGTCAAAGATCCTTTCATGTATTTTAATGTTTCCCTCCAACTACTGACACATGTGTAATCCCTTGTCAATATGCAGATTGATCTGAGAGTCTAATATTTGAGCACTCATGATTGAGAACAAAAAGCAAAAACTTAATAACTAGCAATTTTGCTAGCAAGAAGGTATACTGCTAAGGTAGCATGTAGCTTTCATTTGCAGTTCAGCTGAAATTACAAGAATTCTAACACAATATGCTTAAGATGTGTCATCAACCTAAATGCGTTAAATACGCTTGAACTGTGAAATAATCAGTACACTATAGATCTAACCCTAACCTCATTTTTTAAGTGGTTGCATACTACATTATTTTATGGGTATCACAATTTAACCATTTCCTTCTTAATGGGCATTTAAACTATCTCCAACTTTTTGATGTGACAATGGTATAATGAATATCCTTAACATATGTATGTGTATGTGTGACATATTCATATAAAGATCCTTAACATATGTTATATATTTTATATCTATAAGTCATATATAGGCCTATTGTATATTATATACAATATACAATAAATGTCCTTAACGTGTGTCTCTCTGTGTGTGTGTATACATGAGTCATGTTTTCCTGTAGGATCTAGTCTAAGAAGTGAAGCTGTTAGGTTAAAGGACTCATATATTTGAAATTTTGAGACATGCTACTAAATTACACTTCAAAAAGGATTTACCGATTTCATTTAGCAATAGTGCAGGAGAGTGCCTTTTCCTCACAATTGCCAACACTGGTTATTTTTTTAATAAAATATCAGTATGGGGCTGGGCGCGGTGGCTCACGCCTGTAATCCTAGCACTCTGGGAGGCCGAGGTGGGCGGATCCTTTGAGCTCAGGAGTTCGAGACCAGCCTGAGCAAGGCGAGACCCCATCTCTACTAAAAATAGAAAGAAATTATATGGACAGCTAAAAATATATATAGAAAAAATTAGCCGGGCATGGTGGTGCATGCCTGTAGTCCCAGCTACTCGGGAGGCTGAGACAGGAGGATCCCTTGAGCTCAGGAGTTTGAGGTTGCTGTGAGCTAGGCTGACGCCACGGCACTCACTCTAGCCCGGGCAACAGAGTGAGACTCTGTCTCAAAAAAAAAAAAAATAAAATAAAATAAAATATCAGTATGATTGGAAAATATCTCATTTGTTAATTTGCATTTTTCTGTTTACCAGGCAAGGCTGAATATCCCTAGGAAGAGTATAAAATGTGACTATTAGCCCAAGCTAGAGTTAGTTTTACGGTATGGTAACAATGATCGAGGGCTGAATAGTGTTGCAGGCTCACCTATTACACTCTTCCTTGCCAGGAAGGTGCTGCTTTTCAGTATTTCCACTCTTTCTTGCTTGAGTTGCTTCATCCTCATTGTTAGTAGCAGCAGCAGCACCATCGTGTAGGTTTTCTGACACCACCCTTTCCTTACTTTTGTGCCTTTTCTTTTCTTTCTCAACCTTTAATGAAAGTTTGATACTAAGAATAATTGTTATTAACTTATTCAATAAACAGAACTTTTTGTTTTCATTAATTGTATTGCTTGACTCAGTCTGTCCTGATTTTAGTTACGAAAATATTTTGTGCTTACTTTATATATAATTATATGATTAGAAGATATAATTATTATAATTTTATCACTGAAATTTTTCTAAGGCCTGCTTCATCTGTGTTTGAGTGAATGAAATATAATTCCCCGAAACTTGAAAAGGGCCCTTCTTCATGTTGTTTTTATTCCCATCCACCTTCACTATCTAATATGAATTTTCACCGTTTGACAGGCAGAAACAGAGAAATGAAAAGCCAAAGACACAAAATGTGCCCGCCTCTGTCTTTACCACCTGGACTTTACATTCAACAGCCAGATTTAGAGGATGTGACATTGTGGGGCTTCAGAAACAGAAAGGAAGCTTTCCACTTCCTGCACTAAGCTATTCTTTTCCCCACTGCCTTTTATCATTCTTTTTGGTTTTTATTTGGATCCTGGGACATGAAAAAAGTGAAGGTGCTCGCTGAAATATAGGAAGCAAAGTTTCCCATAGCACAAGGAATAGAATGAAAGTGTAGATTTGCTAGTGAGGCAGTGCATGAAAAACTTTGATCATATTGACTGAGTTCTTCCATTGAAATCATGTATAAAGTTATTCTTTGTATCCTAACAGTAAAGGTCCCATGCTGAAAGGCATGATTCTGTTAATCGGCAGTTGGGTTGATTTTATGACCCCATTCTCTCCCTGGACACAGACACTGAGGTCAACCAGAGACTACGACATAGAACGAACCTTTCACCCAGGCATTATTGACTGGGGATGTAAAACTGCAAACTTTGAACCACTGGGAATGGTGACTTCTTTAACATGAAGTCAAGTCAGTGGCCATCACTGTTAATTGGCTCATGATTTATATCACTTAATAACATGAGTCAATATTTGATCTCACCTCCTTTATCACATAAGGAGGTTATAATAATTCTGAAATTTCCAGAAATTTTTTGCCACAATTCCAAGGGTAAGGGTTAGCTACACATTACTATAGATTTTAAGTTTTATAACTAGCTAAAATGTGTTTAAAATGAAATATTGAATTATGTTCTAATGATTCTAAAAGGCTAGACTGAAAGGTAATGTCATTGGGACTGTGCTATGTTATTAAAGCAAAGAAAACAACTTTAAAACAGTAATTTAAATTTAAATTTTTACATACCTGTGGCTGGTTATTTTTATTCCCTTTAAGCCTTTTTTTCTTTCCCTCTGATGTCACTTCTAAATCTTGTTCTGCTGACAAATTCATATATTGAGTTAAAATGAACATAGAATAGTTAGATGAAAGCTATAGTCTTTATCAAAATAGGCAGAAAAATAAAATGTATTTTTATTGTATAATTTAAGGGTTTCAATGGAGCTTAATCTTTGGTGGGATATATACTTCTTTAAGAAATACTTCTAATTATCCAAAACTTCAACAAACCACTTGGGGAGACACTATATGTCACCCAGGTTCCAGGTATACAGATACCTCAAAGATTCACAAACAAATTCATCCACCTAATATAAATGAACAAAACTGTCAGAAATGAAACAAAATTTAAATCAACAGTAGAAACACATAAAGTAACACCGGATACTGTTCTCTAATTCATAGTAGTACCTTATTCATGATTTCCAAAATTACTGTTATCATTTACACGTTTATCAGCACACACCCTGTTCCTTATATTGGAAATGTTTTCCTCTACTATTCTGACAAA
This sequence comes from Eulemur rufifrons, assembly GCF_041146395.1. Taxonomy (NCBI): domain Eukaryota; kingdom Metazoa; phylum Chordata; class Mammalia; order Primates; family Lemuridae; genus Eulemur; species Eulemur rufifrons. The sequence continues at coordinate 208,018,814 of NC_090989.1, forward strand.
TTTCTTTTCACCTTTTAAGACCCAGACTATGTGAAGTCTTCCTTGATTCTTGCTATCTTCCCCCAGATAAACAGGCATCTCCTTCCTTGGGGCTGCCTTAGTACTTCATCCATTTTTCTACTGTATCTTTTCCACCTGAACTGTAAATTATTTCTTGACCTGTGTATCCCATTTGCTCCTAGACTGTAGGGGAGAATCTTTTGAATCATCTTTGTATAAACAGTCTTTATCTATTTGGCTCAGTAATCGTTTGCTGAGTTCCTGCTAAGTGCTAGACTTAAAGTGCTAGTCTTTAAAGACTGTAAATAAAAGGTGTCAGGGATGGATTTTCTAGACTTCATGCCTGAGCTGAGCCTTAACCGGTGAGGTGAACCAGGTGAAAGGAGCAGAGGGCAAGAAAGGATGAGAGCCAGGCAGCAGCAAGAGAGAGAAGACAGAAAGAGCGTAGGTATTTGGCTATAATAGAGGCACTGGTGAGGAGGGCCTTGCCAGCAGTTCAAGAATACCAGAGAAAAGGGCAGATGGGGGCAGTGGGGACAGCTAAAAATGGACAGTTCAGGAGAAGTCAGATGATGAAAGCCTTCTATGTAATTTTAAGATACTTGGACATTCATATTTTAAGGAGTGGTTCATGGTCTATTTGCACTGGAGATAGATCTCAGCTCATTACTTTACAAAAGGTGCCAAATGAGAAGTGCAATGATCTACATGAACCGTTGAAGTTGCTCATGTTTCCTTTCTTTGTTGAGGAGACAAATTTAGATGCTTTGTTTTAAAAGTCCTGCTTTTTGGGTCTATCAAGCTTATGAAGAAATAATAGCAAACGAGTCACTTGTATAGGTAAGTAACTTTGTACTTATAGCTGGCAGTCAGTACTCTAGGAGAAAACTGATCATCTTCTGTGCAAGGAAATGTCAATTCTACAGCTAAGAAAAAAAGAAAAGAAAACCGTAGGGGTGGAGAAAAAACACTGTATATTTTATTGCTATAGGCCAGATCATATGACCGATTAAGGGCACTGCATTTAATTGGTACATAAAGTGGAACACGTATTAGATGCTGTTAATCTAATATGGACTGGGTGTCCTACTAGAGTTAAGATTGATTTTCATATGTTATTTTTAAATGGTATAGCCAGCACACCTTCATACCAATATTCCCAGTGAACTATTATTCACTAAACCTCTGGACACAGCTGAGAGGATAATATATAACAAATTCTCAATGATTCGCATTAAAATGAGAAAATTCAATTCTACAAAACATAAATCATAGAAACTATGAGAAATCATTTAATATTTGATTTTAGAAGGTCCCTTTTTCCATTACTTGCACATAGTCATACCTGATACTTGTGAATTCAGAGCTGCAAAAATAAAGCAAAGAAACCACATTGTGTTTGAGTAGGCAATCTTTAGATCTCTACCTAGTTTTTCCATCCAGTCCCTAAAATCTAAACATAATCCTGGTACCTACTCTCACATTTATGGTAAATACTAGCCTAAACAATATGACTATTTCTCCTCATTCTCTTGGTTATTTATATTTTGCTTTGGTTAAAGGAAGAATACAAATGCCCTGCTAAAAGGTATATTCAGTTTGGTTCTGGCTGCATAAAGGGAGTAAATACAAAGTACATTTTGCCACAAAATGATTTTTTAAAATTCAGAACTGCAGTATTATGAAGCCAAGCACAAGCACTCCAGGATTGAATTCCCTATGCCTATTACATTCTTTGTTCTCTCTGTAGTCTGGTAGCTGTGACTCACACAGGTCATGGAGATTAGCATTCCCTGATAGAGATATAGCTCCAATAGTAATCTTTTCTTTCTGCATTAAGTTCATCTGTCCCAGTTCTGTGGATGCTGACTAATTTTTGGTCACTGATGCTGCTATGGAAGGAGATTCATAATCAACTTTCAAATTCCTGAAATTTTGGAATCTCATTACTGATAGTCCAGCTATTATATTTATAGTAGAATCCCAATCTAAGGAATGTCAAAATAAATTTTCATTCATTAGAAACTAAATGGTAATGAAAACTTGGCTAACCTGTATAAATTCTTGCTTCACAGATGCAGTCCCCCGTCCTCCTCTACCCCACAAACACACTATGCCCTAGACTTGTCATTCACTCAGCCAAAAAAAAGAAATAACCAAGATCAGAGCAGAACTAAAAGAAATCAATAACAAAAGAATTATACAGAAAATTAATGAAACAACATGGGATTCTTTGAAAAGATAAACAAAATCAACAGGCCTCTTGCTAGCCTAACCAGAAGCACAAAAGAAAGGACTCCAAAAAGCTCAACCAGAAACAAAAAAGGAGAAATCACAACTGATGCCACAAAAATAGAAAATACTCTCTGAATACTGTACAAATCTCTATGCTCATGAACTTGAAAACATGGAGGAAATGGATAATTTCTTGTAAACACACAACATCCCTAGGCTCAATCAAGAAGAAATGGAAGGAAAATCTGAACAGACCAGCATCAAGTATCAAAATTGAAGGAGAAATAAAAAACTTTCCAATAAATAAAAGCCCCAGATCAGATGGTTTCACACCCAGACTTTACCAGATCTACAAAGAAGAACTAGTACCTATACTGCAGAAATTATTCCATAACACCAAGAAGGAAAGAACCCTGCCCAACTCATTCTATGAAGCCAATATCACCTTAATACCAAAGACAGGAAAGGATGCAACAAAAAAAGAAAACTACAGACAAATATCCCTTAGATATTGGTACAAATACAAAAATTCTCAATAAAATTCTCGCAAACTGAATTCAGCTGTACATCAAAAAATTAGTACACCATGACCAAGAGATGCAAGGATGGTTTAACATATGCAAATGTATAAATGTAATTCACCACATAAATAGAAGCAAGAACAAATACCATATGATCATCTTGATAGATGCAGAAAAAGCATTTGCCAAAATTCAATACCCTTTTAGATAAGAATGCTTAACAAAAATAGGCATAGCTGGAACTTCTCTAAAATTATAAAAGCCATACATGACAAACTCACAAACACCATCATACTGAACAGGGAAAAACTGAAAGAATTCCCACTTAGAACTCAAACCGGACAAGGATGACCACTCTCACCACTTCTACTCAACGTAATGCTGGAAGTCTTAGGCAGAGCAGTCAGATAGGGGAAGAAAATCAAGGAAATCAACAGTATCCAAATGGGGAAAGAAGAGGTCAAACTATCGCTCTTTGCTGACTGTATGATCTTATATCTGGAAAACCCCAAAGATTCTGCCAACAGACTCCTGGAATTGATAAATAAATTCAGCAAAGTCTCAGGATACAAAAATCAATGCATACAAATCAGTAGCATTCATATATGCCAACAACAGTCAAAGACTCAACACCTTTCATATTATTAGATATTATTAAAAAAAAGTTTATCGTCTCTTGCTTTCCTTATATTTTTACTTTTTAGTATTACTTACTTTGATTCCATCAGCAATCTCTATTACATATTTTGTTTTCCATGAAAGCTTTATTTATTAATAATTACAATTATTCAGGAATATGAACATTTTGTAATTAACAAAAATTTTGTCTAACATTTTAAGTTTACATATTCATGACAGTATTCTGTGTCTGTATGTTCTAGAGACACAGGCTTTAGAAAACACTTTTCATGTATATGTTTTAAGTAAAAAACTACTCTAATTACTATGAAATGGTCTTCTATCATTGCACCAATATCTTCAGAGTTCACCTTTCAAATCTTGGATAATCATCAGAAATTTATATGAAAAATGATAGCTACAGGTGACCTAACTGTTCCCATGTGAAAACAAGACAAATCTAGATCCACACTAGTTCCAAAGAATACAGAGTGCCATGAGACAGGAAATGAATATATAACAAAAAGATTTTCCTTTCTTCTTTATGAACAAAATTTTCAGATTAAAAATTTTTAAGACAAGTCAAAAGAAAAAGAGAAAATTGTAGAAGTGAAACTTTAAAGGCCATTTTATCACCTAGGGTCCATTTATCATTTGACATCCATGAACCACACACTTGGTATAAGACCATGGTTCCAAATTGTGAATTGAGATTCCCTGGAGTTCAAAATTCATTCAGGGGGTCCAAGAGGTCAAATAATACAGAATGTTGTTTGCCATTGTTACTCTCATTCTTTTAGAAGCATACAGTGGAGTTTTTCAGGGACATGATGTATCATAAGGTCAGAGCTGTAATGGATAATGAGTCCTACTTCTAATGGCTATTGGACTACATGGCTGTGCATCTTGTATTCTATCAATGAATTTTTCAGTTTTAATTTCTAATATACCAATATCAACAGATAAAACCCACTTAAACAAAAGCTCTTTGGAATCCAAAATCATTTTCATTTTTCTTTATTTACTTTTGTGTTAGCATGAAGAGAGTTTAATTAAATGTGGTACAGTCATATAATGGAATACTATAAGGAAATTAAACCAAAGCTAATTGTGTCAATATGGGTAGGTCTCAAAAATATAATGTTGAGCAAACAAAAGAAAGTTGCAGAATAATAAACACAGTGTACAAACAACTGATATAAAATTCGAGGACCTGAAAAAAATTCTACATATTATATGTGATTATATACATATGTAGTAAAATGTTTTAAAACACACATGGGAATGATAAACAATTAACTCAGGGTGTTGGTGTGACCTCTATGCAATAATTTTTAATAGCATAAAATGGCCCTAAGCCCAAAAAGTTTCAGAATGACTCTTAAAAGATTGAGACTACCAAACAGTCATTAAGGGATGATTCATTACTTTCCTCATCTTTAAGAATCAAAGATAGCATACACACACACACACACACACACACACACAGCCTGCCAATCAGAACATTTGATGGGCTTAAGATCATCAGGGTGACAACACTGCGATGAATAATTAAAGTTAAAACACAGTTGACATGTTAGCAAGCAAAGCTTTCCTCTAGGCGAAGATCAGAATTCCAATGTGAAACACTGGGAAAATCTTAAGAGTCTCATAATTCACCTCTGTGAATCCCTAACAAATAAAGGGATCCCAAACAGGGACTTTAGGGTGTCAAAACATAAAAGTAGAAGCATCGAGTTAAAGCTTGCTTTGAGGTATCTTTTCGTCAAACACAGATACCAAAAACAACATCTGCATTATTTTTGTCAAATCCTTCCATTAAATTTGGGAAGGAAAGAATTAGGAATAAGAAGACTGTGAGCATTTCAAGTATTTTAATGTACTTCTTTCCAGAGGTAAATTTGTACCACATAATTTACCTGAAGGGGATTTTTGTACATCCTTCATTCCTTCTGCATAATCCGGAACAGAATCTTTCACTTTAGTTGTAGGCTGAGTGGGTTTTAAAGCAAAATCATTAATAAATAAGGTGTATTTCATAAAATGTGTAGTCAATAATTCAAGACAAAAATATACAAGTTATTACCTTTAGATGAAGATCTTCTTCAGGAGACCCTAAAAAGCAAAAGGGACATATAATCCACTAAATATAAATATGGGAAAGCCAACCAGACATCCATGCAGAGTTAATATCAAGCTGAATCCTCACGCTTGCCTTAGAAAATGATTACTTTAGGTTTTGTGGTGTCTTTTTTTCTGGTTAGAACAGGAACATGACAAATATACTGAAGACAGATAGGAATATGGGTTTCATAACACATATACTTAAGCTTTACAAAGTGAGATTATGTTTCAAATGGCTATAACTAAAATAGAAAAGTGTTCCTATACCAATGTGAACATGCTGATTGATGAGAAAAGTGATCATTCATCAGAAGCGCAAATCATGACCCTGACAGGATAAATGTGAAAGCTGATGGGAGAATGCCACAGCCTGTCTCCAATGTACCCCTTCAGAATCGTTTATATTAAATACCACTGTACTACAAGTATTTACCATGTTCTTCAACTTGTCCTGTAATTTAGGAAGTACACACCTGCAATGACAGTTCATTTGAAGGTATAATTCATTCTCATCAGAGATAGTGTTCTGAATTGATCAGCTTGGTTATACACTTGTAGCATGTCATGATAGTTAATAAAAACATTCACTTTTTTCCCATACCTGTGTGGGCTGCTGGTATGCCTACATTTCTTATATTTTCTAGTGTAGCCATCTTTTTTTTCCAGATGAAAAAATAATTTCTTAATATAGCAAGACCCCTTGCAAGTAATTAAGAAAAGGAATAACCATGCAAATTCATCATATATGAGAATGTTTTAATCTCTCTCACTAATTAAAGAAATAAAATATAAAACAAGAACATATCATTTTTCACTTAACAGAAAGGATATACCTAAATAGATGGGTATACTTGTAACACACTTCCTAGGTTGGCAGTTAGACAGTGTTTATTAAACTCCATTGCCAGAGTAATTTCAGGTCTACACATTTATCTTATATGACTATGCTTCTTCTGTCCTATGACCACAAATTCTATAGTTGCTTACTGATGGTTCTATAGTTAAATGGATTCAATGTTTACTATCAGGTTCGTTCATTTATTTTTAGTGTAGCCATGTTAAATTTTCTTGATCCACTTGTGCAAGAAGGTATATGAAGCTCATCTAAGTAATAGTGTATAATAAACTTTCAATATTCAAATATTTATCAAAAAGGAAAAATTTAACTTCCACAGAATTATTAGATATTAATAACTTTTGTATCTAAATCAGTACAATATTTATTGAAAATAACAATTTTAGCATTCAAGGAATAATCTCTGCAATTTTTTTTGTTTCTAAAATCAGTTTGGTTTGGTCTATCATGTTAGTCTCCAAAGGATGTTATGAAAGAGGTATTTTATTAAAAAAAATAGCTCTCTTTAAAAAAAGCCAATACTTCTATATTCAAATTACTCTCATTTGAATAACTAATATCGATGCAACATGTATCTTTGATGCCTAAGGTTGGAGAGGAGACATGAGGCGCTATGGTTTACTCCAATCCCAGCACTCCTTCCTGCTTCCAGTCATCCTGGGAGCAGCAATGACCTACTCTTCCATGTGAGTGCAAATGCACTGATGCTATCTGAAGTGAGATCTCTCAATTTTCTCACCACTAACTCCAACATCACCCAGCTAACTTCTTCCTTTCCTCCTGTGTTCCTCCATCAGAGTCCCTCTTCCTTTGCAACAGTAATCTCTGCATCTGTGGTCTTGATTCTCCCCCTTCTATTAATACATTCTTTGATGGGGTATTCCCATCACTCCTTTCTGCTTTATTTTGCAGCAGTATCTTACATCTATAATTTCTATTTCTTCCTCTCTTTGCTCTCTCTAGAAATTATGATTCTGTTATGTCTTGAACTGTTATCCAATGGCTCTTCCAGATTTCTCCACAGGTAAGTCTATGCCCTTGCTACTCAGAGCATAATCCAAAGATCAGCAGCAGCAGCAGCAGCAGCAACAACAACTGAGAACTTATTAGAAATGCAGAATCCCAGAACTGCTGGATGAGACTGTGCATTTTTAACAAGGTCCCCAGCTGATTTAGTAACATTTGAGAAACTCCGTTCTATACTGACTGTGCTTCCGCATTCCTTTACCTGAATTTACCCTCTTGGAATCCAGCCTCAAGTTCCTCCCCATCACATTCCTCAAACTGAAACTGCATTCCAAGTCATAAAGTTTCCAGTGGACTTTTTATCAGTCTATAGATTCCCTGATCCCTTCATCAGGGAACCTATTCTATTCTCCTTTCCAGTTCCCATACTTTGGCCTATATGAGATGACCCTGTGAAGTCAACACATTCTGTATGGCATTATATCATACACACATATGGCTGACCATACATGCTTATATTCCTCTATGGTAGAGAATACAGCTCTGCAGAATCCATGCCTTCCCAAAAGAGAGGGAGACAGGAAGAGAGGAGAAATTCTGCTCTACTTTTTTTGACACATTTTAGGACTGGTGTAGAACAGGAAGGAGAGCAGGAGTGACTCCATGACAGACTGGACCTCCTGGAATAGGCCTAAGTTTTGGTTTCCCGGACGCGGGTCCTCCCCTTCCCCGGAATGCCGCTGATAACAACTAAAAGGTCCCGGAACTTGAAACCAACCAATCAGGAGCCAACACGATCAGCCACTTCAGAAAGAGCAAATGAACTAAGGGAGGGAGAGGGGTGGTGTACCCAGTGCATGTAACCTACTGAAAAGTATAAAAGCTTAGTTTTTACCCCAGGGCGGGGTCCTGGTTCGTGGAGAGGCCACTACGTTGGCGCTCTGGGACTTGGATCCTAGCTCGAGCTAGCCAATAAACTCCTTTGCCTTTTGCCTCAGTGACTCTGCCTCTCTGTTCCTGGGGCCGAGGGGAACCGGTTCTAACACTGGAAGCTCACTTTATAGTCTTCCTATACCCTGCTCCTCCTTGTTCTACAGAATTACTGTATTCGACCACCCTCCATTATACATACCTGCTTCTTTTTCCTTCACATACTCTCCGTACTCTCTGCTTTCTTCATTCCTCATTCCCTTTTACTCCTTTCTTCTTCCTTATTTCCTGACTATCCTCATGTCTTAGAGGATCCAGAAATGGAACTAAAAATCCAGTTCCTTTAGTGGCACTCTCAATTCAATGTTGCTGACACTTGACAAGATACACAACTTATCACCATTTCACTTCTCTTTTTGCTTACTATGCATTATTTAATAGGTAATTTTCTTTGGATATTAGAATGTATCAGTGGGGTCATATTTTTAAATAAACATTCTATGAAATGACTTTTTAAATAAAATACGGTTCTTACCTTTTACCTCTCCATTTACTGTGTTTTTTCTGTCTTTGTCTGAAGCTCCATGTAAACAACCAACACCTATCTGTGGGAAATGCTGGAACACACTCTGTTCAAATTAGTATCAATAAGGAGATTCAATTAAAAATAATAATGATAATTAGGGGCATCAAAAAATCTGGATTTCCTATTCTAAAAGCAATTAGACTTAAAAATACGAGAAGTACTAATAACCAAAACATACCAATAAAGAACCTCATACATGCTTTATATGGCTGTGGACTCTGTAAACTGAGCATGGAATGCCAAAGGAAATACACTCAAACAGAATATTAACTATGTGCATATTTCAACAAAGACCTAACTTCAAAATGCCTAAAGCTACTTTGCATTCCTCACCAGAAATAAAATGGCTGTTTTTCAAACATACAATACCCTTGCTATAATACTTACAGAATTAGACATTTAAAATATTTCTAATTACAGAAGTGTTTTAGTGTTAAAATAAGATATGTGACATGATAAGACACTTTGGAGTATGCCATATTGAGTATTAACAGAACATTGTCAAAACTGCTTCATTTAGGTAAACACAGGCTGGAAAAAAATCTAAATACTTTTTGACAAAATTTTTACTGATAGGAAAATGGTTGAATAAAATGAAAAAGTAGTAAGAAAAACTTCGCTTTATGTAATGTTTTAAATAAAAGCAAGCAAATATTAGGTAGAGTATGTAACTCTTACCCAATTAAGAAGTATCTTCTAAAGAGTATAGTAAGCCTTAATACAAAGGGAAGAATAAGAACATTTATCTATGAAACATGGAAAATGGGCCAGGCACTTATTTGCACCTTTTCTACACAGTAGAATAATAAAAATGATGATCCTGATGGTTACCCCACTTCCTGCTTCCTGGTCATTCCAAGATGTTAAAAGCAAAGTGCTGAACAGATGTGACCCATTGTTCTCTCTGTCCAGAATGTCCTCCTCCTAGACTTTCACATGGCTGGCTCCTTCTCATCCTTCAGTTGGCAGCTTAAAGGTCACCCTCACAAAGATGTTCTCTGACTGCAGAATTCCACTCCCACTCCCATCTCCACCCTAACTACAAACTTTCTCAATATTCTCTAATGGAACATTTTCTGTCTTTTTTTATACGACACACTTAGAGTTTGTTCTTTACTTGTTTTCCTGTTCCTACTACTATAGACAGCATAAGTCTTTGTCTGGCATATTATATAACTGTCTAGCACATAGGATTCAGTAACAGACATTTATTAAAGGTCAAAATATTTAAAAACTCATCAGGAAGGTCTCAAGTGCCAAATTGCTATTTTCCTATAGCACATCTCCAGTAATAGCCTGCTGAAACTTAACATATCCCAAATTAAATATCCACTTACCCATTCTAACGTTCCCATTCTTTTCTGGACACTTCTGTGTTCAGGTTTACAAAAGGACCCTCCATATTTATTAAGTCCCTGAATATCATTATGATCGTTTTGTCTTGCATTTGCATGTACACTTTCCAGCTTACAAAATGTTTCCACATTTCTTACCACATGTAAGTGTTCATCACACATACCTAAGAGGTAGATATTAGTACCATTTTTGTGAATGAGGCCACTCACATTTGAATAGGCTTAATCGTTTTTTCCAAGATTTCATAGGTCTAGTAAGTGATAGAACCAGGATACCAGCATGGCTTTTGACTTCCACTCGGTGCTGGTACCACTATGCGCAGCTGATTCTGTTGAACAGGTCAGGCCCTTCCCATCTCTTTGCACACTTGTTCCCTTAGAATCTGTCCTCATTATGTTACACTTCTGTGACAACAGGCATGGCTGCCACAGAGGTACTCAACCTGCTCTATTTTTGAAAATGACTTCTACTTACTAAAACACCACGAAACCAAATTGTTGTTAGGTAGTCCCTCACATTTCCTATTCCCCATGCTCTTCCTTCTCCTAGAAGGTACCTAGTACATTAGATCTATACTGGACAATCCAAATATATTAATTCTTTCAAGTCCCAAGCATGATCTTTTCAAGTTGCATGTTGTAAAAACTGTTTCTCTCTGAATCTCACTAGGACATTTTACACATCCATATCCACCACAGAATCATACATTTGGCCATAGGTTGACCAAGAATAATTCTTTAGTTTCTAGATAAACAACTTCAGAACCCAAACTGATTCCTTGTCACTTCCCTTATTCTTTTGTACCGTACTACATACACTGCCTTCTAAAATGAATCCTGCAAATTGGCAGGATTGACTATGCAGTAGTAATATCCTTAGCACATATTTACCTTATTAGTGATGGGCTGAAAATGGAAGAAAATAATTCCTTATGTGCATATGCAGAGGAGAGAAAGTAAAGTCAAAGCATTTCCCTTTATGATTTAACATAACTCAATGCTTATATTTAACAATAATAACAATGATAGACAGTACCTTACGATCCTGCAGTGATTTTATATTTTCCTCTTGTCCTGAGCTATCTATAAAAGGTTATTCACAGACACATTCATGAGAACATGTGAATTTTAAATATATATACAAGTCTATCTCCATTCATGAATATTTCAGTGAAATCAAATTCATAGCAAAAACGAATTTTTAGAGGGTTGAAGCAGTTTCAGGAAGAAGTCAGTGGGATAGAGAAAGATAGGAAAAGAGAAATATTGAAAAGAAATGGATGTTATATTTGGGCCTACACACAAGTTGATTTTTTATAATAATACTTTAGCATAGAAATATTTTCAGACACATTAACTTACCACCTCTATTATTTTTTTGCACAAAAATAAAATCGTCATTATTTGTTTGCTCTCGAGGAGCACTTTCAATAATACCAATACCATTTTCTTTTATTCCAGATGCTGGCTTTTTGCCGCCTTCCTATTAAAAAAACACAAAACAAAACCCAGCTTCAGAAAACATCATATTTATGTGCTCACTCACCCACTCAGTCAGTCAGTTAAGAAAACAAACATTTACTGTGTCTACCAAAGCATAGGCACTATGCTGAGAGAAGCCGAAAATTGAAACAGGAGACAGATTCTGCCCTATATTCAACTGGGAGCAGAGATATATGAAACAAATAAGAACAGAAAAGTGTAAGTCACTAGTTCTGCAACTGAAGGAAAAAAAGGACAGTGAGGGCACAAAGGAGAGCACAGTTGGTTCTAGCTGAGAAGCTCAGGAAATGCAGCGAAGATAGGGCCATATTTTGAAAGACAGACAAAGTGGACAGCAAGGATCCAAAGGGTTTCTAGACAGGGCAGCATGAGCAAAAGATTGAGGCATGAAGCAAAATGACAAATGCCTTAAGGGTACCAAAGTCATGTAGTAAAACTGGAACACGGTTCGAGGGAATGGACAGAGAGAGAAAATGAAGAATCAGGTCAAACCACAAAACACGTGTCCTCCTACAACTTTCCCCTCCAGGTAGTGGGATCCAATCAAATAAGCAGATGAGTTTGATCATGGGGCACATGAAATTTGACACACCCAGGGAACTTAGAAACAGATTTGGATAAATATATTTCGAGCACGAGTAGATGACCCAACTCAGAAAAAGCATATGGAGTTAAGAAGATAAAAATTTGTAAAAGACAGTAAACTGGTAGAATTATGTAAGGCAAACCTATACAAAATGCTGAAATTTTGAAAATGAAGAGGAGAAAAGAAAAAAACACATGGGATTCAATTTTTCAATTATGTGTTTCAAAATTTGTGTCAAGGATGTAAGATATACTTTTATTAATATATGCAAGTATTTATTTCCAGAATATTATGGTAATATGCATTTTTGAATGTGATGAAAAGATTTGATTCTAAAGCACCAATTCAAGATGCTGTAACAAGACTCCTTTTTAAAAGTTCATCTTATGGCTGGGCACAGTGGCTCAGGCCACATAATCCCAGCACTTAGGACACCCAGGAAGGAAGATCACTTGAGGCCAGGAGTTCAAGACTAGCCTCAGGAACATAGCAAGACCTGTCTCTACAAAAAATTCTAAAAAGTACCCGAGTGTTCTGGTGCACTCCTGTAGCCCTAGCTACTCTGAAGGATGGCTTGAGCCCAGGACTTCAAGTTTTGGTCCTGACACTGTACTCCAGCCTAGGTGACAAAGCAAGACCATGTCTCTTAAAAAATCAAAATCAAAATAAAAATGAGGAACAATTCACCTTAAAAGTTTTCAATGGTGGAAGAGAAATGCTTACGTGGTTACAGAATTAGGAGGCATCTTTAAGTACTACTATGATGTAGAAAGAAATATAAAACCTTATTTTAAAATTCATATGGTTTTCTTATTTCTTTGTAAACAACATACTAATAGCTCTAATTTCCTATTTACTCCATAGAGGGAGAGAGTGAAAAATTTGAGAAAGGATCTCATATACAAAAATGAAGCTATGCTTACCCAAGTTGAAGATTTAAAAATCTTCAAATACACCTCTTAATATATTTGGCAAGCAGGACTGAATATTCACATTAGGAGAAAAGAAAGGGACTAAAAAATCAAGTCAACAGGATTCCTGAGTTTTAGAGATGAAAGAATTTACGTGCAATGTATAACAACTATGAATACTAAAGTTAATAAGATTTCTGAGGATAATATAAAATGTCCCCATTGCTGGAAATGTTTATAAAAGTAAAAAATCATCTCCCAGAGACAGTTTTGTATACTCAGTCAGCAATCCTGTGATTTGATGATAATAGGTTTATTTGAGAAAAAATCATGAATTTTGATGGCACTCATTGAATGTGTGCATATGTGTGTCCATTACATACAGATATTATCAGCACAAGATAAATCAGAATATCTCCAGAAATAAATAATTGCTGCATTTACTTCTTTAAGAGAGTTACAGCTTATAATTTATTTTTTTCATTTAATGGATACAGGTTCAGAATCTCCTTTATAAAAACAGAAATTTTCATTTTAATGAAAAGATTAAATAAAATGCTTACTCAGTTTCTCTCATTATTCTCAAGAAGATCTAAAATAGCTACCAAGATTGTATCAAACAGTAGGATAAATTAGTTAAGGAAGTTAAAGATATATCAACTGCTAAGTTAGAGGCCTTAAACAAGAAACAAAAGAGTCAAAAAGGAATAATTCATGGCAAACCTGATAAGGCCTAAAACAGATTTCATTTTGCATTCTTTTTTTTTTTTTATTTGAGACAGAGTCTCTCTCTGTTGCCCAGGCTAGAGTGCTGTGGCATCAGCCTAGCTCCCAGCAACCTCAAACTCCTGGGCTCAAGCAATCCTACTGCCTCAGCCTCCAGAGTAGCTGGGACTACAGGCATGTGCCACCATGCCCAGCTAATTTTTTCTATATAATTTTAGTTGTCCGACTAATTTCTTTCTATTTTCAGTAGAGACGGGGGTCTTGCTCTTGCTCAGGCTGGTCTCGAACTCCTGACCTTGAGCAATCCTCCAACCTCAGCCTCCCAGAGTGCTAGGATTATAGGTGTGAGCCAGTGCGCCTGGCCTCATTTTGCATTCTTGAGGAACACAGGTTTTACTAGTAATAGGTTAAATATATGACAACATTTTACTAAATTTAAAAGAAGACAGGATTAAATTTTCTTCCCTTGTTTTTATTTTTCTTTAATTAGTACATAATAGATGTGCATATTTTGGGGGAACATATAGTAATTTGATACATTCAGATAATTAAACCAGAGTATTTGGAATATCCATCACCTTAAATATTTACATTTCTTTATGCTAGGAACATTTGAATTATTCTCTTCTAGCTATTTGAAGTGTATAACAGATTAATGTTAAATTTTCTTTCAGTTCTTCATTAAAATCAAGTGAATCAGAAGAAGTTGAGCATTTTTTTTTCATTACTTGGCTTTCTTTTCTTAATATGCATTTTAAATAATATCTATTACTTGACCTCCCTATTTCTCTTATGTTTTTATAATGATCTCTCTCTTCTTCACTCTCTTATTCAATCTCTGTATTTATCTTGCCCGTCCTCAATCCATTCTTCCCCTTCATCCCCTCCTCCATCTCCATATTTGTTGAGCTGTTCCTTTGGGCTGCTTTCTAATTCTTTCCTTCCATAATGGCCAACCTAAGAATTGTTTATGCCCACCAACTTTTATAAATCTCAATCCTGTAAATATCTCTTATTGCAATTACACTTGTTTTCCATCATGATCTCAAGGACTTCTTTTTCTCTCTAGGATCCTTGTCATCATTATGAGGACTGGGGGATGGTACATGAAAAAGCCTGGGGGAAAATGTTTTTGAAAAAAACAACTTACCTTTGCAAGACCAGGGCCTGCTAAAGACTTGAGGGGAGGTTTCAGGAGAGGATCAGGTGGGAAAGGCAGGATGAGAAAAGCCCTGGACTTTGCCTGATGTTGCAGGAAGGCTTCCAACCACATCTTCATTTGGACTATCAGAATTCCTGTCCTCAGACAAGGTTCTAATGAATAACACATGAATAGGCAATCTTCAAATGGCTTACAGTTTTTCCCAGATTGCAGAGAAGGAGCACATGGCTCTTTTAAGTTTAGTTTTGGAACACCCTAGAAAAAAAAATTACAGTTTTAAGAATAACAAGTATCAAATTGGATAAAATAATTACGATATTCACCATTACTATGTGATCTAACACAAAGAGTACAGGTTTTAGAGCTACTCAGATGTACATTCAAACCTCAGTTCTGCCATTTACTAACCTACAAGTTCTCATGGGGTGAGGATTACAAGAGATGATACAAATATCCTCAAAATGTTACTCCCTTCACCCCAGTTGATTTTTATACAAATACTATGATATCCATCACATTTTTTCTCAATCAAATTATAACCTAGAAGAAAAATGTATTCCTAAGTAGTTTAGAGAATTATTGAAAAAACTAATATGAAGAAATTTAAAATAATTATGTGTTTTGTTTTGAATGTGTTTGCATGATTTATATTTGCATGAATAACCTCTTGTGGGGGAACATGTGAGAGTTTAGTTTTTAGTAGTACCTTATTTAAATGTCTTGGCATTGCAAATAGAATAAATTTCTTCTTTTCTGTTTGTCAAAAACCTAATATCAATGATTGTATAAATTCAGCTTCTTCCAAGAGAAAAACAAGAATAAACCTCCTGGGGCAATGACCGATGCATGGAAGCTACGCAGAGCTAATACAGAGAAAGCCGGAACTAACTCTGCTGACAATGAAGACGGAGGTGGACTGAAAGAAGAGACACTGAAGAAATGCGTTCTGCAAGGCAAAATATACGCTGGGGTAAATCATTTCCAAAGGTGGGGAAGGAGGGAGAAACAAAGAAGCAAGAAAAGAGAGACATGACCAGTCAATCAAGTATGATCTTAAGCCAAGAAGAAAAGGAAAAATGTTCAGTACAGTAAGGTACATGGAGAAATACATATACAGAACAGAGACTTTTGTTCATAATGCACCACAAATGACACTGATTAGGAGAGCCAACCTTAGCCAGATGGGCTTGGGGGCGTGGCCGCCGTGGAGCCGCCCTCGCGCCACCCAGGGTGGCCGCCTGACCAGGGACACTAGGGAGCCGCGCTCCTTTGTGTGCACCGAGAGGGCGCCCTTGAGGATACTGACCCTAAGGACTCACATCTCATTCCAAGAAACATCATGGCTGAGCAAGACTATATACAGGATGACAATCCCGAACTAGTTAGGCCTCAGGAACTGATCAATCCTGTCAAAAACTCCCGGAACCATCAGGATCTTCACAGAGAACTTCTTATGAATCAAAAAAGGGGTCTTGCAGCTCAGAATAGACCAGAACTGCAAAAGGTGATGGAAAAGAGAAAACGAGACCAGGTAATAAAGCAGAAGGAGGAAGAAGCACAAAAGAAGAAATCTGACTTGGAAATAGAACTATTGAAACGGCAGCAGAAGTTGGAGCAGCTTGAACTTGAGAAGCAGAAATTGCGAGAAGAGCAAGAGAACGCCCCAGAGTTTGTGAAGGTGAAAGGCAATCTCAGGAGAACAGGCCAAGAAGTCACCCAAGCCCAGGAGTCCTAGGCAGAGGCTGTACTGAGACCTCATGTGTCCTGTCCCCGCTCTTCACCGCGCACAGCTGTGTCTGTAGGTGCCTCTCAGCACTTCATCTCAGGACAGAAGCCCCTGGAGAGAGTTCCAATCAGCAGAGAAGTTTGACTTTCAAAAGGATTTGGTTTGATTTTCCTACAATCTGGGTGGATAAATTGCCTTTGACAGTTGCAGCTTCTATTCGCCAAATGAGGGGCATTGCCCAGCACATACGTTGGAATAATAGAACTGTGTTCAGAGACTGTAAAAAACAAGACAAATAAACAAAAAGATAAAACAAGCAAAAAGAGAAAAGGAAGAAGACACTGGAGTAAATTCTTGAGAGTTGCACTGCTTGGTTTTCTTCCATTCCAAGTTTAGTGGGGGCACAGAGACTTTTTTCTCTTAAAAGCTAAAAAAGAAATGTTTCTTTTTTTTTTTTGTTATCTGTTAGATAATTTAGATGACATAGAAATACATTTAACCTCTTACATCCAGTATTTGTAAATTTTATTTTGAGGACCCCAAATTTATGCTTTCATCCATGTTAGGATTAGCACCAGAAAATGTTAATGTTGAGCACAGCCGTGACCTTTGTTGGCACTAAGATTTAGAAATGGGGTAAGAAGGTTTAAAAACATATAAACATCCATCTTGATCTTATTTTAATTCCTTCTGGTTCTCTGTAATAGTAGTATGCTCCATATCAACATTCCAGTTCCAAGAGGGCACATCACGTAAATTCATTCATTGCTTTGATAACTAGTAGGGCTTTTGTTCAGTTTTGTTTTGAAACTTCTTGCTGAGCTAGTTTTTTTTTTAGGTAAAATCATCCCCTGATCCTTTGGAAAGTGGAACTAGTCCATATAACCCAGCTTCGGTGTCAAAATAGAGGGTCCAAAATCTTTGCATTTTTTTCTTTGAGAGGAGTGTGGAGAACATTCCCGTGAAGAGCTGGGCAGTGAGGTCTTCTTTAGGTATTTTGACGTGAAACAAGCGTAGATGAGTCTCAAGGAGTCTTTGTCCGAAGACTTACAGCATTTGAATATCTAATGATAATGAATATCATTAGAATCCATGCTTTGGAAACTTCACCATTATCTCAGTGATGATGTTGTTGCATCTGTGTTGCATCTCTCAGGAAAAGCTGAGAGGGAAAGAGGGCCCCACTCAGTTTCCTCATTCTAGCTAGCATGCTGTTCAAAGAGAAGCCCAGGTACAAATTGTAAGGCTGGTGGCAGGCACCCCTCCCTTCCCTAATGAAAAAGAAGCCCCTCCTATTCCTGAATACTCACCCTAAAGCTAAAACAAAGACATTCCTCATTCCTGGCCAAAGAAGCTCCCATCCCCCATCCCTAAAAACCTATATAAACCCACTCAGACTTCTGGGCGGCATGGCTTCTCTAGTTCCACTCATGGGACTGTGAGGCTCACCCGGGTCCCTCTCTCGGGGACTCGTTACCCCCACCCAGGAACACTCCAATAAAGCCTCTTTACTTATCCCTTTCAACTCTGCTCGTCTTTCTTTCTCTGGCGCCTGCTACTTCAAAGAAACCTTACACAAATAATGGCAACATTCTCCTGCCAAATTAATTTTATACTGCTGGTACGGGCACAGGTACCATCTACTTGGGGTGATATGGAAGGATTTTTGTGGCTTTAGTATGTTCTCCATAGAGATAATTCAGCCAGTAATTTCTACACTGGAGACTCTTACACTTTCTTTAAAGACTCATAGAAAATTGGATCCAGAGCTTTTGAATCCTTAATTAGCATAGTAGAAATCAGCTTTCCACAGAAATGCTTTGGTTTTAGTAGTTGACAATTAGGCCCATATTCAATCCTAATGTGAACAAAAGCAAATGCGATGATGATACTCTGCTAGTTAGAGAAACATGGTAGTTGATTACACCTGAAATGGATTATTTATCTCATCAGCAAGTATTATTTGAATAAAATAAAGGATGCTTAAGATAAAATGTTGCTCTATAATAGTTTGCTTTTGAAGAATGGAATGATAACTTTTCTCTATCATTCTTCCTCTTGAGATGAGAAAGTGTGATAACTGATCATCTAGAAAGTACATTTCAGATTGCACATTGACTCGAGTTCTTTCTTGTGTATACGGACTAAGGACGCTGTTTGTAAAATGAAGATTTGGGACTGGCTCATAACTGGATGTTAGATCTTTAGATCTGTATCCTCGAAGCAACTCTGCCACTTGGTACAATTCTCAAGGGCCCTGATAGGTTTCTTTCAGGAATTCTAGGAATTCTGTTCCTAGAACTTAACTAGGATTCATTCTTCACTGGGAAAAAGTTAATTAAAAAGGCATTTCTTTCCTAATCTCACTGAAATTCCACAGAATTTTTTGTAGTTAGTAATACAAGATCTGGCCAAAAGAAGACTTGTAAATAGCGTGAAGTGGTGTCTTATGCTACAGTGTACACGTAGGGAAGCTCTCGGAAGTTGTCAGGTCAGCTGGGCTCACAAGCCGCAATCTCCCCTCCTACCTTAAATACCGTACAGTCCAAACCCTTAGGACTCTCCAACGGCTGAGCAGTTTTGTGCTTTGAGCCGCTTTTTGACAAAAATGGCTCCATTTTTCTACTCTGTGGTTTTCTTAAAATAGTTCTGTGTTTCATAGTCTCATGGTAGTAAAGTAGTGTTGCTTTCTAAGCTATAACAGTTGACTTTATTCTTCTACTATGAAAAATTTTGACTTGCTTGAGTGTATATAATATATATAAAGGGGGCCTTAATGGATTTCTTTTCATAATTTAATATTTTTTGTATTTGCTCCTGTATAAATTGTTTTTAATGGAAAGTATTACAGAATTGAGGGTGGAATTCTTACAACCAAAGTTATTCTTAGTAAAAATCACCACATGCTTGGACCATGAAAAAAAATGACACTGATTAGTATTACTCCGCAATTAGTTTTTTGTAAATACTTCTATAATAGATAGTTTAATTTTCATACTTTAAAATAAGATGTTCAATTAGTTAAACATGGTCATCTACCACTACCTGAAAGCTGTAACATTATTACCACAGAGAGAGAAAAATGGAAAAAATTGTTCCATAAACTTTCCACTTGGAGAAAGAATTGGTAATCAGGATCCAAAAGAACAAAGTATGGCTTGAAAAGATATATTTAATAGAGCATTGGCTTGGGACTAAAAAAATATTTAAGAAATTTTAATCTAAAACCCTCATCTGAGCTTCCAGGGGGAGGATACTAGAAAATGTGCTGTAACCCTCTTTCCTATTGACATATTTCTAATTTATTTCTTGCTTATTTAGGACATATTTTCTCAGTATAGCTCACCTGAACTTCTACATCCTAAGCATTAATAGGGAATCTAAATTTAAGCCACATTTTGGAACTGCAATAGATTTAATTATTAGATGTATTATACAGAGTATATTACTTGGAACATCCCATTACACAGAAATTCATTTGTCTGTTCATTTATTCACATTAAAAAATCTATTAAAATGCTTCTCTCATGCAAGACTTTATTCTAGGTACTCCAGGATACACACAAATATGCTTCTTAACCTCTAGTAGCTCATAGTAATGCAGGAGCATCAAAATGATCATTGAAATAACTACACAAATTTCTGAAATTTGAAATTTTAGAATGTGATGCAAGGACTCTGAGTGGGTATTTTTAAAAACTATGATGCAAAACTTCTGAAATTAAAGTCTTCCCATATGCTTATTAAGAGTCTCCACTTCTAGAGCTGGTTATTATTTGAGACAACACATGTATTCTTTAATTAGATGAAGAGTTTTGAATATACTCCTAATGGAATGACTTAAAAAACACTGGAATCCCTTTGTTTAAATTTCTAAATGACCACAAGTTTTTGTTGTTGCTGCTCTTATTAGAGGTGGAGTCTCACTTCGTTGCCCAGCCTGGTCTTGACCTCCTGGGTTCAACTGATCCTCTGGCCTTAGCCTCCCATGTAGCTGGGACTACAGGTATGTGTCACCATGCTCAACTACATTTCCACAATTTCTAGTATTATTTTAGTCTAATTACAGAACCCAGAATAGAAATGAAGAAAAAGCTCTCCTAAAAACCATATCATTCCAAAATAATAAATGTTCAAGAGGAAAAAAGAAATTCTATGCTATGTGCTGTATGTTTTTAGACCTAAAAGGTATCAGAGAGATTCCATGATTACTGTAATAAGCAATGGCATCCATCAGATTCATTTAGATACATGTGTTATAAAAGTCATGTCATTAGGATTTAAAAGGAATAGAAATGCTTTTATTTCTAGAAATAGAAATACTTTTTTAAAAAAAACCTTGACTAAATTTCATATTTCCTCTATTGTGGGAAAGCTTTTGCTAGTATAATTTTCCTGTCACTAAGTGTTTTCCAGCCCATTTTTTTCAGCCCCTATTGCCTCAAAGTATTTATTAATCAATCCTTGACCACTGATAAATTTCACAGTAAATACTACACAAGATTCAGAACAAGAAAATTAATTTCACAGGAGACCACTTTACCTCAGGATTGGGACCAATGACATCTTCATCATTTGACGTGTGCCGTGATTTAATACAAGGAACATCAGTTTCCAGTTTCCTGAAAATAATTTAGAGCAAATATATACAACTAAAATGAATGAGTTCATTTCTTTAAAAAACAAAAGTGCTGGTTCATATCCAGGTGCTCCCTCCAAACAACAAAAACAAAATCAGGGAAAGGTCAGCTATCTGCATATTAAATGTTTCTTGATAGAATAATAAAAGTATGGCCTCTGTTTTGAAAAAATATTTTAGTTACTTATTTCTGCCTCCACCTCTCTCAACCTAGGAAAAATTCAAGGAAGATTCGCTCTAGGTTCCACAACAAATAGTGGCAGCCAACATATTGGCAGAGCCAGAGAATAATTTGTCTACACAAATTGTCTATCCTGAAGGCTGAACTGAAAACACAATTCATACCTGACATAACTTTTGTTACTTGAACTGGAAATAACCTGATAACCTCATAAAAGGTAGAAAGATACACTTTCCCTCCTCCATTGTCCATCTCCAGTTGAGAGACAACTCTCTGTCACTCAAATATGGCAGTCTGGTTTCTTCAGCGTGGAAACCATTTAAGAAAGCTCTATTGCTTCCCTTTACCCTAAAACAGTACAGGAAGTCCCCTGAAATGTTTGAAAGCTAATGACATAAAAGTCAAAGCACAAATGCATGTGTTGTTACTGGGAATACTCTTCCCAGAAAGATTAAACATTAAAAATTATAAAATCCAATTATTTTCCCTACATAGGTCCTACTATTCAGGTCCACATAAACTAGGAAGCCCTTACAAGTCTTCATAGGCACTGACACAACCAAGGAGAGAGACTGATGGAAACAGAGTCCTGGTAGTTGCATCTCCATTTCCCGAAGTACTATCTAAATATCTTCCTTTCCATGAGTTCCCACTTTCAGATCCCCCTTCTGCAGACCTTGATGACAGTCTCCAACCTTTCAATCATCAGCCTATGAAAGCACAGATTCCTGAAAGCATGGGCTCAAAGGACCAAGAGTAAGAGATCTCTATTTTCCCCTTCCTAGAAAACAAGCTAAATGGTGTTTCAGTCCTCTGTCCCCAGTGCAGGCATGTTACCAACTACCTAGCTGAAGCGCCAGGACTGATTTGCCAGCCAATCCTACCTGAGCCCTACCCTCCATGTACAGGCGAAGGGCACCAGGGAATTGGGAAAAGAGGCAGTGGTGAGAGGACACCTGCCCTGGGCCACAGATCTGTGTAGTTCAGCCACCTCCAGCCCCTAGTACTTGAGGGGCTCTCAGCTATCCCCCGGTACACTGGGGCAGAAGGAGATGATACTACATTCCTATCTTCTGTAGAGAGACTCTTCCCAGTGGCTAAAATTCTTTGAACATCTTTCAATAGAGGCCTTCAAGTTTGTCAGTTCCTCCAATTAAACAAACAAGAAAAGCAACAGCCTGTTCAGGACTCCCTTGAGCCCCCTATTTTAATATCACTTTCTAGATAACTCTCAACATTCTGTGTCCTTCATTCCTATCATTTATCTTTATCAAACTTGTCATAAACCCCAATATTCTGATCTCTTTTCTAAAACCCTTATTCCTATCAGACCCAGTGTTGTTTTTCTTCAAATGGCCTTTGCCTGCTTATTAAATTCTTATCTGCTGCCATTAGGTTCACCAGCAAATTCCATTCTTATCCTTTCCATTAGGTTCACTAGACCCACTATCCATTTTTATTATTAAAACACTCACCTACAGGATGATAAAGAAGGAAGAGAACTGGGCTTTGAATTAAGGAACCTGAGTTCAAATTTCATTTCTGTCACTCACTGTATCCAAATAAGTCACTTTTAATCTCTTGCAGTTTCAGTTTCTCCATCTGAACAACCACTTGACCAGGATGTTAAACACAAGTTGAAGTACTGGAGGGTATTTTCATTAGTCTCTATGATGCCTTAAAATCCTGAAATTGTATGTGCTTTTGACTCTATCCATAGAAAAATGGGAAATACTTACCTGGCAGAAATGGAAAAAATAATAGAACAAAAGGAACACAGACAAAACAAGCACAGAAGAAAGTAAAAAAAAAAAAAATCAAGACAAAATTTTAGATAAGTCATAGAAGAAGAAAAAAGGTTGTAGGAAAAACAACAACAACTTCACAGAACTAGGCAGGAGTACTAGCCTAAAGGGAAACTCAACCTAGGAAGTTAGTAAGTAGAGAAATCAATTAGAAATAGCCTCTAAATTGATGCCAAATATAAGTAATATAAAATGATCTGTACCTAAATATCCTTCACTTAGAATAAAATAATTCCTCTCTAGTCTATGCCTGGTCTTGTTTAGATAAAACCTATGGTTCTATGGCCAAACCTAAGTGAGATCGGGCCTAAAACATTTGATGGTACAACACAAGGTACTGGTTACCACGGACACTGTCAAATATATTAGCGAAACATTCTCGGACTAGTCAGGTTCTAAGGAAAACTCTCAATGAGAGCTAACATATAACTGAATTTTGACTTTCTGAATTGACCTGATTTGGAACTGTACCTTCATCCCAGTGCTGCACAGGGCTCTATCAATCTATGCTGAGGGGCAAGAGAAGGGATTCGGGAGTCAGGCCGGCTGATGGTCAAATCATGGGTCAGCTACTTGTTAACTAAGGGATCATGTGCCAATTAATCAACCACTCTGAACCACAGTTGCCTAAATAGTAAAGAGTAGGTTATAATAGCACAGACACTTTACAAAGCTGTTGTGATGACTGCTATATGAAACGATGCACATAATATGGTGTCTAGCCCAGAGTAGAACACTCAACAAATACTAGTTTCTTTTTCTGTATTCCATTAGTTAACATATAATTTTTAAAGATCTATAAAATCTTACCTGGAAGAGTCTTCAGAATTCTTGTCATCATCCTCTATTAAAGAAAAAATAAAACACATTTTAAATTAACAATAGAAAAATGTAAACTATTAAAACCAGAAGAAGACACAGTGGCATGTGCCTGTAATCCCAGCTGCTTGGGAGGCTGAGGCAGGAGGAGTGCTTCAGAAGCTCAGGAGTTCAAGACCAGCCTGGGCAACATAGGAAGACTCCACTTTCATAAAAAAAAAAAAATGCATGCACAGTTTCATGTATGCTTTAGACCTCATTTAAAAAAAAACAATACTCTGATACTTTGTTACAGACTATTTCTTTAGTACTATACCTGGAGAAGATACTATTAATAGAATTAATATTAATTATACTATTGTTAGGCAATTAATCCATTAAGAACTCTTCTCCTTTGTATTTATCAAATGCAAGGAAGAATAGGATATACCAACATTTAACACCCACAAATGAACTACTGTATACAATAATCATCCTAACTGAAACCTATAGACTGACAGAAATGGCATCATTAGTAGAATAAGTACCATAAGTGGACAGTGTCAAAGAGCATGATTTCTGGACTAATGGACTGGAACAGTCAGAACAGAGTATACAGTAGTCCCTCCATCTGCTATATGTGTGGAAAAAAAACACACTCAACATGTTTTTCCTCTGCTCTCACACCACAACAACAATTGTCAACACAGAAGACTTCCATGACCAAATAAATGTGTTTTCAGCCACCAATAAGCAAGCAGTCAATTCTGCAGTGGACACCATGTGGACTCCCTCTAATTCAGTGATGACACCTTCTATGTGGAGATAGCATCAGACCCCACAGGTTGAGGACTCAGTCCCCAAGGCTCCCCACCCACAAATGGCAAGTCTGGGTCTCCAGAACTTCTAACTGACTGCCTTCCAGCTGGGTTTCCCATAGCCCCCTCTTTGGGTTCAATTAATTTGCTAGAGTAGCTCACAGAACTCAGGGAAACACTTACTTACATTTACCAGCTTATTAGAAAGGATATTACAAAGGATGCTGATGAAGAGATGCACAGAAGGAGGCAGGGGAAGGGTGTGGATTACCCATGCCCTCCCAGGGTCCACCATCCTCCAGGAACCTCCATGTGTTCAGCCATCTGCAAGCTCTCCAAACCCAGTCCTCTTGGGGTTTTATGAAAGCTTCCTTACTTACATAGGCATAACTGATTAAATCACTAACTGCTGGTGATTGATTTCACCTTTAGCCCCTTGTCCTCTCCAGGAGGTTGGGGGGTGGGGCTGGAAGCCCCAACCCTCTAATCCTGCCTTGGTCTTTCTGGTGACCAGCCCCCAATCTGAAGCTAGATAGGGGCTGCCAGCACTAGTCAATCATCAGCATACAAAAAGACATCACTTTGGAGAGGCTAAGGATTTTAGAAATTGTAATGCCAGGAAACAGGGTTGAAGACCAAACATATGATTCACGATATCACATCCATGGTTTTGATTTCTGTGGTTTCAGTTACTCATGGTCAACCATGGTCCAAAATATTAATTGGAAAATTCCAGAAATAAACAATTCATGAGTTTTAAATTGTGTGCCAGTCTGAAGTGCACGATGAAATCTTGAGCCATCCTGCTCCATTGTACCGAGGATGTGAATCATCCCTTTGTGCTGTGTATCCACACTGGCTATGCTATCCACCCACAGTCACTGACTCGGTCTGCTCCTGACATCCAGCCGTCAAAATCACCATGATTCCATGATCCAGGATAACCTAAAGCAGATGCTCTTTCTTCTGACATCCAGTCAGAAGGTCAATAACAGCCTAACACTGTATCACAATGCCCACGACATTCGCCTTGCTTCTTCTCATCATGCAGGCACTGGATCACCTCACATCATCACAAGAAGGCTGAGCACAGTACAGGAAGATATTTTCAGAAACCACTTTCACATAACTTTTATTACAGTATATTGTTGTAGTTGTTCTATTTTATTATTAGTTATTGTTGTTAACCTCATACTTGGCCTAATTGATAAATTAAACTTTTTCATTGATATGTACATATAGGAAGAAACATTGTATAGATAGGGTTCAGTACTATAGGCAGTTCCAGGCATTCACTGGGGTCTTGGAATGTATCCCTCACAGATAGGGAGGGACCACTGCATTTAGTTTTCTGTGACACAACACAGCTTCTCCAGCGCTTCAGCTGAAACTGATCAGTTTAGGATAAAGCATGCTATCATGAGGAAGCTAGGCATATGGGCACTCACTGTGTTTGCATGGCAAGACATAGGAAACAGGACAGAGACAAGGATCCTTGCAAAGATTTTTCTGGCTGCCAGCAGAGAAGACCTCAAGAGAGATCAATGTATTTACTCCTGCTAACCCTCTTCTGGGGAAGATATTGGTAAGTGTCCTCAGTTCTAGCAATTTTCTCTGCCCTATGTATGGTGCAAATGAGGTTCAACTTCACCTGTCACTTTCCCTCTCCTGGAACGACTGGAATTAGCACTCTTTTAAGAGCTTATCCCTACCTCACATTCGGAGAACCTTAAGAAGAAACACTGGGGAGGTGTGGCAAGTTGCCAGGAAGTACTATCTGATATGAAAAAATATATCAATAAATCTACCAACTCATTTCAAACTCCAAGAATGTGCCAACAGTTTTTCCTCTGTCTGGGGAGGGAAAAGTCTCTTCCTCTCATGTAGACTAAAACAGTGTGACTCTCTTGGCATTCCTTATGACAGAAAATCCAGTTGTACATGAGCCATGTTATAATAATATAGACTTTTTTCCAACTCATCCTTCAAAGGAACAGGATCAGTAAGGACCAAATTTGTTCACCTATAGTAATCACTGTCTGGTCTTATTTCCAACTGCAAAATGAGTATAAAGACTTTTCCAATTTTATAAAGGACAACCTCCTGAGACTCTCCCCTTCCATTGCTAGACTCTATGAGGACCCACCTCACACAGCAGGTTGGTCCAGTTAGTGCTGTGTGGTGTTGCATGGTATCATTTTTCTCAGTCCTCCCCATTATATGGCAAATGTCTGTAGAAATCATTATGTTTTTGCAACACGTAAAATATATGTCATCAAATTCTACACTGATGGACAAAATAAAAAAGCAAAACAAAGGCAAGGAGAAAGAGTATCTTAAGTGGCTGCACTGTATTACTTTGGATCTTTCATTTTTTGATATTCAAAAAATATCTACTGTATTCACTGTATTATTCCATCCATATGTGACTATTCTGGAAAAAGCAAACATATGGATATGGTAAGATCAGTACTTGCCAAGTGTGAGTGCGGAGGGAGGAAGGCATGAAAAGGCAGAGTACAGAGGATTTTTAGGGCAGTGAAACTATTCTGTGTATGATACTACAATAGTAGATGCATGTCATTATATATTTGTCCAACCCCACAGAATGTACAATATCAAGAGTGAACCCTAATGTAAACTATGCACTTTGGGTGGTAATGACATGTCAATGTAGGTACATCAATTGTAAAAAATGTACCCTGCTGGTGGGAGATATCATATCATGATGAGGAAAGTTATGGATGTGTGGGACACATTGGGTATGTGGGATATCTCGGTACCTTCCTGTCAATTTTATCATGACCTAAAACCGCACTAGAAAATAAAGTTATTAATTTAAAAAAAGACATTTATGGACCCTGTTATTACCTGTGTATATTATAACCATACACAGCCACCTTGAAAATTGGATATAATTAAAGATCAAAGTAACATAGTATGGGCATTACCTCTCAATTGAAGTAAATAAAAATACATAAAGCAAGTAATTTTCATTGCATATTTAGACAAGAAAGTAATAGGCAAAATGAATATTATATCTTATTTCACAATTATAAAGAGGAAATGAGTATTTAACATAATATGAATCTAAACTAGACCATCCCTATAATTAATATAAAGCAATTTTTATTACAATTCAAATCACAAATCATTGTGCTTATTTGTCCAACAATTTTGCTGAAAGGTTTATCAAATAAAGACAGATTATAATTGCCATAGTATCTTATATACTGTTAAATATTCACCAAAAGCCAAAACAGCAACCAACATTGCAACTTAATATGGATCATGCAACTGAAACCACTCCCATGTTATATCATTATATTATTAGTTATTAAAATAAAACTTTAAGGTAACACCAAAATTATAGTCAGGGCTATAGTTGCTGTGCAGAAAAGTTTTCATCTAGCAGACAGGAAAATACCATGCTTGCGAGGCTGGCCCTCGGCTGGCATTTGGAAACTTGGATTTAGAGAGTTCCCAACATTCCCTAACTGATAAGAGTGACTCACTGTGCCTGAACTGTTGGTACAAACAATGTGGTTTACCCGGAACAGGTGCTTTCCATCTGGGAATCTGCAATTTTGGTACACGCAGGAGAGAGGATGTCTAGGCAACTAGCCTCCATAAAAAAATTGGGTACTGAGTCTCTAATAAGACTATGATACTGGTAGACAACACTGCACATGTGTTGTCAAAATTTGATGCTGGGGAAAGCACATCCAGGTAACTCTGCAGGAGAGTACTCTTGGACGCCTGTACCTGGTTTCATTCACATCTCACTATATGTACCTTTTTCCTTTGCCAATTTTGCTGTGTATCCTATCACTGTAATAAATCAAACCCCTGAGTATGACTATCTGTTGAGTCCTGTGAGTCTGCCTAGTGAATCACCAAATCTTGGGGTGGTCTTGGGAACCCTTGATGCAAATGCATTATATGAAATTTTTATAATTTAAGAGGATGTGTTATATATGACTAAAATCAGAAAGTGATTTAACAGTATTAATACCTGTCCCTAGTCTGTTTTTCTTGATATTTCCCTTAGAGATAAATTCCTGTATTTCTATATCCATTTGAACAAAAGAATACAAGGGATAGTTGAAACAATGATGTCAGAAAATAATATGCAATAAGCAAAAATCCTATGTTAACCCAAATAAAAAATACAGAATCCTGATGACTGACAATATATTCTACTGTATGAAAGTTTCTAGCAAGAAAATGAAAAAAAAAATTACAGTCAATTCTTGGCAACTCAGCAGGGTTTATTTACTTTCTCTAATAATTGTGCATCAGGCCAAGCCTGTAGTCCTAGCTACCCTGAGAGGCTGAGGCAGGAGGATCACTGGAGCCTAGGAGATCAAGGCTGCAGGGCACTACGATCATGCTTGTGAATAGTCACTGCAATCCATCCTGTGAGGCAGAGACCCCCATCTCTTAAAAAATAAATTGTGCATCATTCAGGTAACTGGGATAATTCTAGAGAAACAGATAGATAGCCATTGGATATAGTATAATACTATACTACTGATCACAGAGTTCCTTTAGTTTCTAATCTTTTTCTTAATTTCTTATAAAACTAAAAATACAGTTCACCTATTAAAGGCAGTTCTTCAGTAAACAAGTCAAAAAAGTCACATCCAAAATGTAGGAAGAGTTATCTACTGTTCCCCCAACTAGAGGACTTGTTCATTAAAAATTAATAGGGCCTTTAACTTATTTGGGGGGAAAAAAGGAGTCATCTTATGTAGAGATGGTTAACAGTGTAGTAATCCAATTGACCGCATATTCCAGCTAAATCACAGATTACCAATTTCTGAGGAAATACAATGCCATAGGAAAACTATGTCAGATAAAACAATTTGTATTTGACAATCCTGAAGACGCTTAAAAGCTTGGTAGATCATCAGCAGCAGCACTGTCATTGGGATACAGATATAAAGAAATTTAGCATTAGAAACTAATAGAATACCAGATATAGTCCAGGTTAGGTTGCCAATTCTCTTAAAAGGAAATCACACACATTCTTCAAACATACATATACTACAAATGGGTTCTAACAATATTTTCTTTAGGGCTGAAATTCAAAAGGAAGAAGTAAAATCAGATATGTCAAAAAGGCAATGGAAAGAGAATTGCACTAACAAAGAGTCAGGTACTGACTTTCTAACCAATGTCACCTGAGTTTCCCAAATACTGAGAACCAGTGTAGTTAGTATATCACCTTATATTTTTCTCTGTGGTATTATATTAGTTTTCTGCAATAAGATATTTAATAATGTCACTTTCTTGAAACTCTTTGCCTGAAATGACTTGTGATCCAAACTCAAAGCTCTGTCAGAACCTAGCTCTGGGACGATTCCATGCCAGAGTGGGGGCACGTGTGTGTGCCAGCAGCTTCCAGTGCTGCCAGATTTTTGTTTTGGAATGCACGCAAAGAGCTTACCAAGGACTTCAGTACAAATCAAGTATTTCCACAAGCACCAGTTAAGAAAGACAACACTTTTCCTCACATGTGACCCTTAGGTTGTGACAATTCTGGAAAAACATTGGCATGTTACTCACCAGGCTAGACCATTTTCTCTGACCCTGTGTAGGTGGCTACTACAATTAGAAAAAGTTAGGTAGGATCTTAGCAGATGTATTCTTCCATATGTGGATTTCAGTAGTATAAATCACATAAATAGTAGACCGCATAACTTTAAAATTGTCGTTTTGAATAGGCTACCACCAAACAGCTTTAAAACGTTCAATCCAACTTACTTTTTAGTAATCTTATTTGTCAAAATTGATACTCTCTCCTGGAAATTCTCACATTTTTTTTGGATTTTTGCAACACCACTAAAATGTGGTCTTACTAATAACCTATGTAACAGAGGAAAACAAACTATCAAACAGAGAGTAAGAGAAATAAATTCACAACACAACTATCCTTTGTTTAATTAAAACACGTGTGGCCTAACTTGTTATCTCTGAGTTCTTCCTCAGCCTTGAAAAAGTTGCTGAGCGGACAGTAGGAGCATAAACTTCTGCTTCCTCAAGAGACAGTACCAGGTGCCTTCCACTATCAAGAAGAAAGAAGCAGCTAATTTCTACTGTCAATCTGCTACATGAGAAACAGAAAAAGCCAACACTGCAGTTTCACAGCTGCTTTTATTATCAATTCATCGAAGCAGAAGGGAAAAAAAGCCATTTCCAGCCTTTAAAAACACCAAGCAACTTTCCTCACCACCTGACATTTCTTTCCTCCCTCTTTTTGTCGTGGCCACTCTCTTTCTTTTTGTCTCTCTCTATCTCTCTCACTCTTTTTCTTTCTTTCTTTCTCAGAAAAATAAACTTTTACTTTTGTACATCCTGGTCACTGTCTGAGAATTCTTTTTTGCCCACATATGGATTTCACACCTTAACAATCACTTCCTCTGGGGCCACTCCCAGTTTTCTCTAGCCACTGCTGTCTTCTTGACCACCTCC
This sequence comes from Eulemur rufifrons, assembly GCF_041146395.1. Lineage (NCBI taxonomy): Eukaryota > Metazoa > Chordata > Mammalia > Primates > Lemuridae > Eulemur > Eulemur rufifrons. The sequence goes on from NC_090989.1 coordinate 208,050,337, forward strand.
TTTCCTCTGCAAAATGCAGATATTCCCAGGTTTTTGTCACCAGCCTTTTTCATTTTCTGTATGTTCCTCATCGTGGACAAGCCCATTTAGATTTATAACATCACCTAATTGTTTAATAATATTATTCCAAGTCTGCATCTTCAAGCTCACATTTCAATCTATGCCTAGAAATGCCTAGTAGCCAATTGCCTACTGAAAATGTCTACATGCATATTCCACTGAACTCAGGCCGGGTGCAGTGGCTCACGCCTATAATCCTAGCACTCTGGGAGGCTGAGGCGGGTGGATAGCTCGAGGTCAGGAGTTCAAGACCAGCCTGAGCAAGAGCAAGACCCCGTCTCTACTAAAAATAGAAAAAAATTATCTGGACAACTAAAAGTATATATAGAAAAAATTAGCCGGGCATGGTGGGCATGCCTGTAGTCCCAGCTACTCGGGAGGCTGAGGCAGTAGGATCGCTTAAGCCCAGGAGTTTGAGGTTGCTGTGAGCTAGACTGACGCCACGGCACTCACTCTAGCCGGGGCAACAAAGTGAGACTCTGTCTCCAAAAAAAAAAAAAAAACCTGCTGCTCTTCTCTCTTCACCTGACAATTTTCTTCTCCTTCCTCATGTCCAGTTTAAATGTTAGTGCATGCCCTGGAAACCTATGAATCATCTAAGATTTCTCTCTGCCCCCTAACTTTCTGCATTCCATAATCACTAAATCATATTAACTATACCTCTTTTCTGCCTCTCCTTTATATTTCCACTGTCACTGGAAATATTAATATAAAATAAATATGTTTTGTTGCTATTCTTATCTATATCTCCTAGTTTATATTTATTTATTTATTTTGGAGACAGAGTCTCGCTCTGCTGCCCGGGCTAGAGTGCCATGGCGTCAGCCTAGCTCACAGCAACCTCAGACTCCTGGGCGCAAGCAATCCTCCTGCTTCAGCCTCCAGAGTAGCAAGGACTACAGGCATGCGCCACCATGCCCAGCTAATTTTTTCTATATATTTTTAGTTGTCCAGATAATTTCTTTCTTTTTTTAGTAGAGACGGGGTCTCCCTCTTGCTCAGGCTGGTCTCGAACTCATGACTTTGAGCTATCCTCCCGCCTCGGCCTCCCAGAGTGCTAGGATTACAGGCGCGAGCCACCGCACCCGGCCTATATTTATTTCATGTTTAAATTTCCTAAATATAGACTCTTAACAGATGGTTTTCATGGGGAGGGAGGAAGCCCCCACCAACTATTATTGTTATTTCTTAAGTAAAAAAAAAAAATTTAGGCAAAACCAATAAAAAATGTATAATGTCAAGAAAAAGACCAACATTTTAAAATGAATAAACAGAGTTTCCTAACTTTATTTCACATGAATGGGTGAAAACCTCCTAATAGATGGGTGCTAGTCTCCGGATTGGTGCCAAGGAAATTATGGCTTTGACTACTGCAAAACTTTCCTTATCTCCCAGTCTCTTTACGTGGTTACTTTCCATCTATCCCCTATAGGAGGTCTCAGCAAACTACAGACCACAGGCCAAATCCAGCCTGCCATATGGTTTGGTGAACAAAGTTTTGTTGGAGCACAGTCATGCCCATTCACTTCCATCTTATCTACAGAAGCTTTCACAGTACAATGGCAGGGTTGAGTACATATGACAGAGACCACATGGCCTGAAATGTTTACTATCTGGTCTTTTACAGAAAAAGCTTGCCACTTGCCAATCCCGGCTTCAGACCATAACCAGAATTCCCTAGTACTCAAATCTAATCTTGTGACTCCCTGCTCAAAATTCTCCAATGAATCCCTGCAGTAAACATTGCTGGTCTCCTACCCAATAGCCATTCCTTTTTTTTCTTGCTGGAGAAACACAATTCTATTTGGATACTTATCGTCTCAGTAGCCCTCCCTGTCTCCAAAAAGGGAAATGATTATTCTAAGCTAAGCTAGTGATTATTCTAAGCCATCTGCTTTCCCATGCCTGGTTTAGGAATGAGCATGTGGCATAACCCAACCAATAAAATGTTACAGGAAGTCCAATGCAGTTTTCTCCCTATTTACAAGAAACCCATGGAGAAAAGCAGCCCATCCAGCCTTTAGATAGTGTCTTCTGAGAACATGTTTGGAGCTGTTGTGAGGTAGCCAATCATGACAGGAGACATGAACAAAACAGTGCCAATGGCAGAGCTGAAAGAGGGACAACAAGCAGAATCCGATGCAATCACTGAACCACCCAAAAAACTCTGGTTACTATTGTTTCAGCCACTGTTCCTTACATCATCTATTCTTTGCTGCCAAAAGCCCTCTACCTGGGAAAACTCTCAGGGCCTACATGATAAGAGCTACTCATTAACAAGTGCTCCATAAGCTTGCCTTACCTAGGTATTCACCTCATTCCCAACCATTTCCATATCACACTTTTTACACTAGCAAAACTGAACTGCTCACAAACCCTACAAAGTACATTCACATCTCTTAGCTTTTGCACTTGCTGTTTTGTTCTGCCAAACATGCAACCTTGCCAGATGTTCCTTCTGTCTCTTTACCTGGCAAATTTCCACTCGCTCTGCATGCTCACCTTAAATCCCACCCACTTTGTTAAAGCTTTAATTCCTCACCATGAACTTAAAGTGTCTGGCACATACTGAACATGCTAAATACATAATAAATGATAACTATAAGCTCCCAGAGGGCATCTGACACACAGTAAGCAATGAATAAAGAAGTAAATAATGGAAATGACAATTAGAATAACAAGCTCCTGACTGTATTTTTTATAAATGTGTGTATTCTGTAACATCAGAAAAATGTTTAGTACCTAAGAGACACTTGATAGTTATATGTTAAGTGGACAAATGAATAAACAAATAAAAATGTCCTCTTCGAAAATTCTGTTGAAAAAACACAGGAATTATATAGGGACAGCTCTTTTCTATTAGGAACACCTTAAAGACCAAAACTAGGTTTCAACTTATGGGGAGTAAAGTTGATAATAGCGAGACCTGGTTAGCATGAGAATATGTAACATAACCTGTGCTTCTCAACAAGGAACTGCATTTCTGACTTCTGTACTGAGTAGGCATCTTTAAATACTAATTTCCTCTTGGTATTGGACACACTGGCTAAGTTTTGCAGTTCTTATGGTCATTTGTTTACTGTACCAGAAAGGTATTTCCGAATTCCCAGTTTTAAAGATAGTTACATTTTTCATGACACAAATCACTATGTAATGCAGTTGACCATTGAACAACATGGCTTTGAACTGCAGGGACCCACTTATCCACAGATTTTCTCCTGCCTCTGCCACCCAGAGAAGGCAAGAACAATCTTTCCTCTTCCTCCTCCTCCTAACCTACTCAATGTGAACATGAGTAGAATGAAGATCTTTATGACGATCCACTTCCACTTAATAAATAGTAAATATAGTTTTTCTTCCTTATGATTTTCTTGATAACTAGTTTCTTTTCTTTAGCTTACTTTATTGTAAAATTACAGTATATGATGCATACAACATACACACCATGTGTTATTCGACTGCTTATGTTATTGGTAAGGCTTCTTCTGGTCAATAGTAGGCTATTAGTAGTTAAGTTTGGGGGAGTGAAAAGTTATATGCAGATTTTTGACTGCACTGGAGATTTGTGTCCATAATCCCTAGGTTGTTCAAGGATCAACTCTAATTAAATTCACTTACTAAATGCAAACCATTTATTATAAAAACTAAATAGAAGATCTGTTGTTATAACAAATCCAATTTGTTACAATGTCACTATAGAGGAAACACATACCATAGTATCTTAATTTTTTTTATTTATATAAAAATATCATAGAAGATTTTAGGGAGCATAATTAAATGAATTAACTTTTTTCAGACAACTGTTTGAGATTATAAACTACTTACAAATAACTTCCTAAATAATTCTGAATTCTAAACTAAAGAAATTAAAGAAATTAATTTAAACAAGGAAGTTTTAATAGAAAACACTCATAAATTGAAGTTGATTTTTTTAAACTGCTCTTTTGTGGTCAATACTTCCTTAATCTTACTTTTTAAATGAGGGTAAAACCAAGACTAATTCAACATCAGAATTCTTACCTGAATTGCTATTTTGAGAAGGACTTCTAGGATTTTTGCAGTTCGTATCGTCTTTTGGTATCTTTCCTTCTTCATATTCTGAAATTTGTTTGTAAATGCTATGTATACAAGATATAATAAATAAAATTACTATTTGAATACTGATATGAAAAACATTTGCCAAATACATTAAATGCTTAAGAATATTTCAGAAAATACCAGAGCTAATCTCAGAACTTTATTTATCCCATACACTTCAAATCTGTAGGTTCTACAAACTTACTAAGCTTCTAATTAAAGAAGAAAAAAAGTAAGTTGAACTAGTGATGAATTGAGGGCAGTACAGCTCGACAAATTAACCAGTTTGCTTACATAATGCAAAGTGTGTAAGCAACAGCTGTTTGTTCTTAGACAAGTTGCTTTTCTTAGCCTCATTGTCTTCTGAAAAATAAGAATTTTACTGCCTTATTTCAAGAGGTTGTTTTGAACATTTAACAAGATTACATTTTTAAAGTGCTCAGAAATAGTAAAGCAATGGAATAATTTGTTTTTGGACCTAATTGCTGAAACTATTTTGGAATCCCAAATAAAATGCAATATGTATTTCTTCATAAGTTATAATAAGTCAAATGCTGCAGTTTTCAGAAAATGTTACTAAACCAATTTGGGGTATTAGTTGTTCTATTTTTTGTGGATTGTAATCCAGGGTATCTCTGCTATTTCATAATTTGTAACAAAATTTATTTAAGAAATATTATCTCATTAAATTAGATAACTTTTTTATTGTTGTTGTTAAGACAGGGGTCTTTTTCTGTCACGCAGTGTGGAGTTCAGTGGCATGATCATAGCACACTGTGGCCTCCAATTCCTGAGCGCAAGCAATCCTCCCTCCTAAGCCTCAGGAGTAGCTGAGATTACAAGCATGAGGCACTGCACCCAGCAAATTAGATAACATTAAGTGTCCCCTATTACTGAGCTAATCAATCACACCAAGGGCAGAAACAAATAGATGTCAAGACGTAGCTTAGACTACTACTACTCCTTCTCTACCTAACCAAACTCTGAACCACCAGATCTTTGTTAGAATGATGCTTAATCTCCATGTTCAGCTCCAACAGACATGGAAGACAAAACCCTACTTTTCTTTTTTTCAAGTTCCATGAAGGAGATGCAAATTGGCATTTTCTCATTCCCGAGATACATACTGACAACATATTTGCACACAGCATCTCACATGGTACTCAGCTTCGTTCTCACTTCATAGATCACCTTACATGGATATTTTTGTAGTGGAAATCATAATTTCAATATTGAGTGTCACCCATTTTGCTTTCACTTACACTGTTTGCTTGGAGCTAGTCAGCAAGTACTCAAATGATCTTCCACAAAATATGGGATGTGTCACAAATTCGGGTGCCATCCTTGGGCAGGAGCCATGCCAATCTTCTCTATAGGGTCCCAATTTTGGTATATGTGCTGCCCATACAAGCACAAAGCCCGACTTTTCTACATGGATACTGATGAATCATAGATGAGGCTCAGCTCTGTTCACCCCAACTAACCTACCTTAGATTCAGGGAGTTCTATTGAATGGCTTCCTTGGGAGGCAGAATTTGAAAATATTTTAAAAACTTGAGGTAGAAATACAAGTAGCTTGGGAGATTTTCACGATTTTGGAAACCAAATCACTTGAGCAGCTGACCACAAGTTGGTGCTCACTACTCTGGGGAAGGAACATATGGGACCTTTCACTACATAAGAAAAGGTGCTACCCAGGATAGAAAGGAGACTTGGGGTACATATCTGGGAGCAAAGAAGAAAAGAAACTGATCTCTCCCTGCAACATTACTTGAACCCCTCTGATAGTTGAGAACAATTCCACACACTATTTGCTAGGGAAAAGCCAAAAAAGGGCCTCAAAGGAGAACTTATCATCACAGTCTAGGGTGGCCTAAATGTGGGCTTCAAATAAGGTTTGAGTGTGGGGGGAAGGGTCAATTTGCTCACTATGTGTGTGGCTAAACCTAGGAGGCCTGGCTGCCAGAGCAGGGTGCTGGTGCTTTGGGAGCAATGACTGAGCATATAAGAATATGCAAGTGAACTAGAAAAACTTGTAACTTTGAAGTCTAAGTATGGATCACCATGAAGACTTAGGGATCTGAATCAGTCAGGGCATCTTGATAACAAAGGTCAATCATATCAGACTGCAGGACCAGTTCCAATGGCAACAATGAAGCAATGGAATCACCAGAAACAATGGAATGATTAGAATGTCTTTATTCCCCCTCTTTCTGACTTGTAAATAGGAGATAGTCCTCAGGGGAAGAATGAGGACTTTTGACTAAACTGCACATTCAAGACCCAACTAACTAATTAGAAAAATCAAAACGTGACACTATTTTTATCCCACGCAGAGGGGTTCTCCTTGGAATGAGATGGGCAATGTTGGGATCCCTAAGGATAATTGTCTTAAAAGTCCTGAGATAAAGAACCCTGTACCCCTCGCTACTTAGAAGTACTCTTGCCTTTTGCTTGATTTCTGGTGGATGAAGTGGATTGACTCACTGCCTTTCCACAACTACCTGAACCTAACTATGAAATTTCACCTGATGTATAAGACACAATAGTTATAATTATTTTAAACATCAACATGGTATTAACTTGCCTTTTAATGTAAACACTTACGATTTCAAACCACTACAAAGAGCATAATCTTTTGCAGTCTGCCCAACCATATCTTCACAAGAGACATCAATGCATTGCTGAAGAAGAAGATTGGCTATATCTGGTGATTTCTTATGTAAGGCAATCATGAGGGCTGTTCTAAAATAACAGACAGATGACTGTTAAGTTTCCACCCTGAGGAACGTTAATAAACTGATTTAAACAGCTCATTTCATATACTTTACCCATGTCCTATTTCACCTGTCAGTGTAGATTTAACCATTTACATGCACTAATAGACATAAACAGCTTGGGTGCTCTAGTGTTCATCTTTGTAAATTATTACCAAGGCCAAAAAGAACAGACAAAAAGGAAGCCTCTTGTCCCTCTGGGGTATTACATAGTCAAGGATGTTAAAGTCCTCTGATGGGCAAGAAACTACGGATGTCAATTATCTAAAGTATGCAAAGATTTCTCTATTACCTCCCTAGTCTGATATAATAGTTTGTACTTCAGTCAGCTTGGGGTCACATAAGAAAGAGCTATCTGAAGGCTTAAAACAGCAATATTAATAATAATGACAATAATATTAATAGTAGTCCTTGTAATTTCAGTACATGATGCTTACAATATATGCTAGGCACTGAATTCAATGCTCTCTCTATATAATCTTACTCACACACAACCACCCTTGAAGGATGTATTATTACCCTCCTTTTCATAGCAGAAAATGCATTTAGTGGTAAGTAGGGCTCCCAAGGTCACACAACTAGCAAGTGGGAAAACTAGGAATTAAATCTAGTCGTGTGTGACTCTAAAGCCTCTTTTCTCTTTATCACTCACCCACGGCTTGTCTTCATTAAAAGAAAAGTTTATCCAACTTAAGGTATCTTTCTTCCCTCTATCCATACTAATTTAAAAAAAATCAAAATACACTAGAAATGAAAAAGGAAAGAAACCAATGAACCCACAGTACCTGGTAATAGCAATTAAGGGTCACTCAGGGATCACCTAACATGAATATTCCTCAAAGCAAGAAACTTAAAGCAAAGAGTCATCCAAAAGACAAAATGATTTTCAACTGCTATTTATGTTTAACATAGCATTTTTAAAGGAAAAGTGTATAAGAAGCAGAGGTTAGAAAAATACTAGAAAAAGGTTAAGAAGTCAATATTGAGGCATAAAGTAAACTGAAAACTAAAGTCCACATGTTATAAAACTAATAAAATACAAAATCCCTTTAGGTAAGATAAGGCCACAGGACCAAAAACATTGGGTTACAAATAACAAGCATCAGTCAGTATAATAAGAGAAGATATATCCTATTATACGCTGCTCTTTATATTGCCCAGTCCAAATATTTGCTTTTCTACCTGATGATTTGTGTTGATACTTTGCACTATATCCCAATAATTGTAAGTTAATCTTATTTATTTAATATTTTGGACTTGTGTGATTACTGCTCCAGAACACCACTTGGGTTTAAGAAAAACATAACTACTGTACCTTTTCAAATTATCAACTGCATTTACGTTTGCATTTTTCTTTATTAAAAACTCTACCATTTGCTGTCTTGTGTTATACACAGCAAGTAAAAGTGGTGTGAGGCCACCCTGTAAAACAGCAAAAAAATTGATAATTCTCAACATTACATGTTTCTCAATTGAACTCAAAACCTTATATAATATCCTATGAACTTACACATATAACATAGAAAGTAAACAAAAAGTAGTCCCTTCCTGCTCATTCCTCCAGGCTCTCCCATATGCTGCTCCTTCCCTTGCAAACTCCCTTCCTCTGCCTCACCACATTAACTCCTACCATCTCCAAAACTCACTTCAAACATTTACCAGCTCCGGGAATCTTTGCTTCTCTCACACTATTTAGCATGGTATATTGCAATTAGTTTATTGTTCCCCACATAAACCTAGAACTTCTTGAGGGCAGGGACTCCATCTTTTCTCTATATCCCCAAACCCTAGGACACAGTAGTAAATCCTCTAAGTATTTTTATTAAAGGAATGATCTAAATTATTATTCCCAGAGCAGTGTTTCCTAAACTATATGCCAAAGAATATTTACTGCAAGGACAGTCTCCCAACAGAAATATTCCATGATCATCTATATTTGAGAAATATTACAAAACTGCATTCTATGTCCAATATTCAAGAAATCTCTTGGACTTGTCCTAATCCCTATTTGACAATACTTTTTTGTGGCAAACATTAACATTTGAGTGATGAGAGTTTCAGGGATACAGTTCCGAGTGCTTTCCAATAAAGGCAGAGGTTTCTCCCAATTGACACAAACTCGCTTCTCTTCTATCAATGGTGTCAGCATCCCAGATGCCGATGTCAGCCACTCCTGCTCCAAATGAGTCACTAAAGAAATGAGCTCTGAATTAAAAGAGATGGGCTACAAATGAATTTCAATTGCTTATTATGAAATGGTCCATAGGGTTGCTGCTCTTACAAGGAAACAGATTTTTATCTTAGCTGTTAGAAAGCTCATGAAATTATGAGTATGAAATTTTATTCTCAATGTTAATGATAATCCCAGGACCTTGGTGCATATCTACAGTTTTAACCGATTGTCGTTCTGGTTTCCATCTTAATTGCTACCTAAAATTATACTTTATTAATATTTTAGACACAATAGAAATCAGAAATATAAATACAATGGCTTATCAATACAATTTCTAACACTGATCTCTATGGAGTATTTTTAGCATGACGAAATCTACTTGCATTTTTAAGGGACAATGATAAGGAGACTTACACAACATTTTCTGCAATACGCATAACCTATTCAACTGTAACCATGATTAGCCTAAAAAGGCATATATATAGGCATTCTAGTGGGAGGATGATTGTTCATGGTATATATAAAGAAGAAGAGTTTTTCTGAAAAAAACAACTTCTAAATTCTAAAATTAAACCCCAGTACTAAGGGATTAATATAAAATATAGACTATATATTATAAACACATATGAACTATCTTGAAGACTTTGAAATCTTTACTGCAACATGCTATAAAATAAGAGCTGTAAACTCAAGTACTTACAGAGGCAAAGAAGGTGACCTGAGCATGTGAAGGACCTAGGCAGGCACAGTAGAAAAGTGGAGAACATACACCTCATAGAAAGGGGCAGCATCCTCACTGCACACCAAACAGTAAGACTGACTCAAGGGACACCACATTGGATTCTTTAATAGAAGCCTGAAATCCAGATTTCTGCATGTCTCCTAAATTGTACACATTAACGGCATTTATGGAAGCAAATTAAATATACCTATGGCTGTCCATATTTAGACTATTTAGGCCACCCTTGTGTTTTCATGTTTGCTACAAATGTGTTTCCACATGGTTGTGTATAAAGCAAGGGTTTGCATGTAAAATCTTTCCTTTCTTTAGTATCACATGTGTTACTGAAAAATCAGGCTCCAACATGTAACACAAGTTGCTCTTAGAACTCATAACACTCACTTCATGGATTTTTACATTTATTTATTTACAATCTATTCATATTTAATTTTCTTAAACTGTTAACCAAACAGATAATCAGTTCATAGGACTGCTGAAACTAAATTATTAAAAGAATTCCTATCTGCATTCTTAGTAACTTCATGGTTTTTAGTTAATCATGGGTGTCCTGATTATGCTAAAGCTCTATGAACTTAACAGACATACTCAGATAGTCCACCATACAGCTTCAAGTAAAAAACTGGTCAGGATTTGCTACTATTCTAATTGAAAAAAATCCTGCTTGTAAAAAACATTTATTGACCTAATCATCTGAATCACAACAGCCATGAAATCCTGAAAGCGTCTACCCTTACTTATTGAAAAATGACCCATAAGGAAATTTCTGAAGACCCTCTGAATGGCAGTGAATGATTGAAAGGAAAAGGGTGTTATTCTGTAAGCCGATTGATATTGCCAAGAATATTCCTTTTAACTTGCCAACCACAGAGGTAGAGAAAGATAAAAGTCAGGCTAATATTATTGGAAAGGAGAGGTTTGAAGAAAGTAGTACCTATCAAACTCCAACTGCTCTAGAACTTTCTGAAGTTTTTGAAACAGGTGAATTTATAGATGATATTTATACAGTGGTTCTTAACCAGGAGTGTATCAGAATCTCAAGGATTATTTTTTCTTTTTTGTTAGAGATTGGGTCTCATCATGCTGCCCAGGATAAACTCCTGGGCTGAAGCAATCCTCCTGCCTCAAGCCTCCTGAGTAGTGCCACCATGCCCAGCTCTGAGGAAATATTTTTAAATATACATTTCCTAAACCAAAATCTTTAGGGGAGAGCCTGGACTTGTAGAATTTTTTTTAATTTTCCCAGGTCGCTGTGATGCACAACTCTAGCTGAGACCTAGTGCAGTAGACAATCACTTCAGTGTCACCTCTCACCCACATGGTCAGTCCCCTTTATCACTTGGGGACGTGGCAAAAAGAGGAAAGAATGAGAGAGAGTCATTTACTGAAAACTCCATCTGGTTTTCCTGGGTAGCAGTCAAACAGAGACTGGTAAACTCAAAATGCAACCTGATTTTGCTATTTATAAGCTCTTCCCATCCAGACATTCTAGATTGGAGAGCAGAGTTTAGACACTTATCTAAGTGGCTGCTTCTGCCAGAATACAGTAATAAATCAGTGAATTATCTGTTCTTCCCTCTTGTGAAGTGTTTCCCACTTCATCATCACCTGTTCACAGTCAATCTGGCTTCCTCGGAGTCCTCCTAAAATTGATCTATAGGCAAGATTATGACTCATTAACTCTCTTTCCTAAACTGAGAATTATTTTGTTAAACCCCAAACTGAAGAGCATCTTGTGTAAATATTTAAACCGGAAAAAAAAAACAACCAACAAACCAACCAATACCAAAAAAAACCTCTCCCTGTTATTTTCCCTCAATTACCTAATTTCCAAATTGGCCTGCAGATTTCTGACGTTCTCCTTTGCCCTTTCCATTCATCTCCCTTAAGCCTTGCCACTGAGAAAGAAATCTCCCTTGTATAAATTAATTTCTAAGAAACTTGTCAACAGCACCAAGATTCCCATTTGTTGTAAAATGCTTTAGCTTTGTTAGACTTGTAAGATAAAGTCTATTTTGTGGGCAAATTTTGCTTTCCTGTGCTGTTTTACACTAATTAGAACAAAAAACTTGGGTGGGAAAAATACTTGTAAAAAAGTTTTACCTTTTACACAGTCAGTGCTTTCATAAATATTTGCCATAAGTGCACAAAAGAAAGCTGTACCCTCTACTACCTCTTTAAAAATATCAAGATGTTAAGAAAAATTTTAGACAATTAAGTTATTCCAAAATATTTTCATTCAGGAAATGCTTGAGCTTCCAAATATGGACAACTGACACTTACATATACGTCAATGTTAAAACACAGGCATTTCATATTTCAAAAATACAGTTGGTTGATCTATACCTGGCTTTTTGTCTCAATATTTGCATGGTAGTCAAGCAGTTTTTCTGCTAGTAACATGTTGTCATTATACACAGCATAGTGGAGAGCAGTGTAGCCATAGACATCCTGAAGATTTGGATCCGCACCATGCTGTAGTAGAATAGGTACACACGTACTTTCCTGGCAATGTACAGCCTGTCAGTATTAGACCAAGAAATAGAATGTAAATTCTAGGAATTCAAAATAGACATTCCACAGGTTTCACCAACTAGTTATATTTAAATGAGATACATTCATTTTGATTCTATGTATTTAAATTAAAGCCATCTCATGCTGAAATCGTTGGTTACTATATACCTTCATCAGAGCTGTCCTGTTTTTGCTGTCACACAGGTTCAGTTGGCACCGACTGATTACCAGGAGATTCACCACCTTTGAATGGCCATTGGCACAGGCCAGATGTAGAGCGGTCCTATAAAAGTGAGAGGATTTTTAGGAAATTATAGTGCACTATCTCAAAACATACAATGACTCATGCAATTGGAGACATTAAATAGCATGTCATTCCTCTGCCTTCAAAACAAACATTTACTTTTCTTGTGAAGGAAGTACAATATTTATTAGCTCTTACAGTTCACTACATTAATTCAAGGAGCAGCCTATTTGAATGGAAAGAGCTTGGCCTCTGGATGCAGTTCAGTTTGGGCTTAAATCTCTACTTTAAGCTTTGTCACTTACTAGGTATGGCTTAGCCTTTCTGTGCCTCAATTTCCTCATCAATAAAATGGGGATAAAACCAGTAGCTCACAGGACACCACTGTGATGCTTAAACAAAAATCTATGCAAAGTATTTAGAGTAGTTCCTAGCAGAAATAACAGCTCAATAATTGTTGGATATTATAAGAATTACTATTACTACTACTTAACAGAGAGAACATTTTAAGTACGTAAAATGACACAACTGTAGTCACTTGTGGTATTTTTAAAGATCAGAGATAATACTGTATTCCAATGATTCTCAGATGCTCATTTTCTCATATTTTAGCACCTAGGACATTGGAATGCTACTTATAATTCATGATTTCTTACAACTATAATTGGCATTTTAAAAATTCTCTTATTGATACAGAAAATAATGGGGCATCACACAATCCATGGTGCCTTACAGTAAATGAAATGTGGTACATATGACAGGTCTTTGGCAGTTCTAGTCACATAACTGGCATGTAAATAAATTTTAGTTCTTAAAAGTTCTATGGGGTCAGAGGGCAAATGAATAGGTATGGTTTATTTTATTCAATATTTAGATGTATGGAATGTATGTCCAATCAGATATTTCCAATGATTAATAGTATTTAAGACATGACACATCTTCAAAAGTTAAAGGTTATCTTTTGTAATTTTCTACCTTCAGAAATGCTTTTGTTTGAAAGGAGGGAGGAAAGCCATCCATTGAGATTAAGTCCTACTGCTCCAATTTTAAACCTCTCAACTCGCTCAGGTTGGGCAGGTAAACAAGAAGCGTTTTTAAGAATGGGAGGGTCCTGAGAGATAGTAGAATATATCTGCTATATAATAGGTATTCAGGTCATGTTTAATGAATAAATGGATTGAAAGAATAGATAAATACATTTGGGAGTTCAATATTTTTAAAGAAAACTGCTAGAAAGTCAAGCAATACTTTTGAAATAATAATACTTATATTTGCTTTTTTTATTTTCATAAGGATACAAACTAAAATGAGTAATCTATAATTGTTTACATATATTTCAAAATCTATATGTAATAAAAACATATGTCTATAATAAAATGTATACATAATAAAATCTACATACACAGGTAAAAAGATTCCCTTTACTCATGAAGGGGCTAAAAGTTCACAGAAGATACTAATTTAGAAAAAAACATTTTTTAATAGATAGTAAGAAATTATTTTTATCTGTGCAAGATCATATTCTTGCTCTCCCTAAGGACATATCATAAACTTTTACTAGATCTTTTCTACATGCTCATTGCAGAAAACAGATAAGGAGAAGGAAAAAAATTTAGTTATTATACAAAGGACTGGAAATAACAAAATTTTATCCATTTTATACATATTTTCAGCTAACACCAGACCATAGTCTGTTTGTGTATATGTATAATCAAGTTGATTTTTTTTCTCACTTGATACATCAAAGTACATTGTCACACACCAAAATCCTTCTGTATCTATTGCCATCTTCAATGGCCACATATTACTCCATCCTATGGATGCACTCAAATTTAGTTAACAAAATCCATTATATGGGTTCTTAATACATTACTATTTGAAGCAATGCTGAGAAAAACAAATTGCATGTATCTCTAATTAGTTCCTAAAGACATTTTAGTATAATGCAATTGATGGATAAATGGGCACGTACATCTTTCACAAAATGTGGTGCCGGCCACCAAATTGTGTATTTGAAAAATCATCAGGATCTAAACTTGAGGCAAAAGTCTTAGTACCACTGCTCTTCATGGATAGAAAACAGTAACTCATTCCGCTTAAGTCAAATTCCTTCTCTTACCAGGAACACTAATTTTTTTCCATGTGCATAGGTCACTTGTAGAATTGCAATAAAATACTATCCCCAGTTTTAGAGCTCTCATCTTATGGATTTGGAAGAATCCTCTGTAAAATTAAGATATATTTTTTTCATCTGATATGTGTGTGTGTGCGTGTGTGTAAAATTTCAATGTTCTAATAAGTATTTTTGCAATGATGTTCTCTTATTTTGTTGATTTCTTTCTACACCCTGGGGGTTTTAATTTTTATCTTGCTAAATCAAACTTCAAAATGCTTGCTTGTGAAGTCATTGTTAGGAAGGTCTTTGTCAATGTAAAAATGTACCTGTATAAATAGGCATTTGCGTTTTTTTATGGTACATTTCTCATTTTCTATATTTACAATTTTAATCTATATCCCCCATCAGGAACTTCTGTGACACAAAAATCTAGCAGGTTTTCCCCAGTTAACAGGCATTCCCTTAAAAATAACTCAAACTTTTTCTACTAATATGAAATGACATCCAGTTCCAAATTGTTGTATACATCTAAATGTTTCTGTATTTTCTATTTTATTCCATTCATTTGTCCCTTCATGATTAATTTGTAGAAACGAACAGCATATTTTGTATCTAGAAGGGCATGTCTTTGTTCACTCCGTTATGAAAATGCTCCTCCTTCCTGACCTCACACCAAGGAAGTGTGTAACTCAAAAATTTTTAAAACCTGATAAACACAGAAAACAGTTCACATTTTGAGAAAAATGAGTCTTTCTACTTAAGGATATGAAACCATCTTCCCACTTCAGTTTCCTTCTAGGATAGATCTCTCAAGTAAAGAGCTCATATAAATAGGTGTACATGAATATAAAATGGATATTGAATTTTATCTGAAGAAATTGATAAATTGTGGGAATTATTTCTCTCTCACCTTATGCATCTTCTTATAATGTATATAACATTGTTTTAAAATGTGTACATTAAAAATGAAACACTGCAGCATATACTTAATTTTGTTAGTTAAGTCACTTTACAATTGTCAATAAAGCACTGGAGAAGTGGGATGATGCGAGGATCGTAACCCCAGCTATAGTTTTGTTTTAGCGTCACTTGGCATAAAGATGGCCTGGCCTGGACACCCGCCCCCCAACAGGTTTCCAGGTCCCAGGTGATGTGGGGCCTGAGGAGGGAGGAAAGCCCAGCCGCCCTCGGGTGTTGAGCCTAAGAAATGTTGATTTATGGAAATGCCCCTTACGTTATTAGAGACAGAAATGATTTCAGGAGTTTTGCAAGGCTTTGCCCTGAAGGAATATGTGAACCCGTCAGTTCCCGCATCAAAAGATGCTTCGCCTGGGGAAGGTGTCTAAATGGTCAGCAGCAGCTGCTTTGCAAGGTGAAGCTGCAGTCTCAGGCCTGTGGTTCTCGCTTGCTTTGAACCACAAAGTAGGTTTGCGTGGAGCCACGGGATGGGAGCTGATCAAAAAAGACATGCCGCCCAAAACAGACACCTATGGTTAAAAGCCATTAGCCTAAGAGACAGCTCTTGCTTGACTTCTGAAGAATCTGTCGCAATACACAATAACTGGAGCCACTATGTCTCTGTTTTTACTAAAGTGATCGTTTTATCTTGAAACTTTGAAGTTTGTCCTAAAAAGACTTTGTAACCGTTTGTTCACATAGAGTTAATTACGGGATCTATAGAAGCCTTTTGGGAGACTGTGAACATAAAAAGAAACTACCAGTTATGTAAATCTGTTACCCCTGGCAACCCATCACTGTACCTATAAATACTGATGTAAAACTTCAGTCTTGACTCCACAATTGACGGGGATATCGAGTAGTCCTCTGAGCACGCCGCTTTACCTATTTTCATAAATCTATTCTTTTTTTTTTTTTTTGAGACAGAGTCTCACTTTGTTGCCCAGGCTAGAGTGAGTGCCATGGCGTCAGCCTAGCTCACAGCAACCTCAAACTCCTGGGCTCAAGCGATCCTACTACTGCCTCAGCCTCCCGAGTAGCTGGGACTACAGGCACGCGCCACCATGCCCGGCTAATTTTTTCTATATATATTTTAGTTGTCCATATAATTTCTTTCTATTTTTAGTAGAGACGGGGTCTCACTCTTGCTCAGGCTGGTCTCGAACTCCTGACCTTGAGCGATCCACCCGCCTCGGCCTCCCAGAGTGCTAGGATTACAGGCGTGAGCCACCGCGCCCGGCCCATAAATCTATTCTTTATAAACTGTATTTTTGCCTCTGTGTATTATTTTATTTCTATTCCCTACTATTTTTTCATCCTTCGCGACAACCCGTCTGAGGGACCCGATTCTCTGCTGGGAGAGTAGCTAACTCCCCGCACTCGGGGACAGGAGGGCAGGCCTGGGAAGAGGGCCGCCTTCCCCCCAGAACCTCCTCCCACCTCCTCCCCCCTCCTCCCCGCCCCCCCCCCCCCCCCCCGCCGGCTCACTGTTCCCAGTACCTCTTCTTCTTGTCTGTAACATCCACATTTTTCCCGCTCGAAAGGATCTCCTTCACTTTCGCTAGGTCACCGACGTTGGCAGCTTTGTGGATCTTTCTCAGGTCTCTATTATGGAGGTTGTACCAAGGACTTGAGAAGACCCTGGGATCGTAGGGCTCCATGGCCAGCCGGCCCTCCTTGCGGGCCAAGCCAAAGATCTTCCACAAGGTAGAGACCATCCTGCTGGCTTGGGAGACTCCTCACAGCTCCCCCTCGCTTTTCACCACCTCCTCACCTCTTCACTTCTCACCAACTCCAAGCTCAATAGTAGAAAGTCAACCTGGTCTGTCAACAACCTCCCACCCGGGAACTCACGGTTCCGACCTCGACCAAGTAAGGCCAAGAAAGCCGTTGAGCACGAGTGCGCATGCGCCCCTGCGCTTGCGCACACAGGCCCGAGGACAGACGCCCTTGGAAACTGTCATGCGAGCACGCGACTAGTGGATGGCGGCTGCAGCCCTGGCGCGAGAGACAGCTGGTGGGGCTCTCCCTGGGATGCCTCGGGATCGCTGTGAGTGACACCCGCAAGGCCTGAGGGCTCGGCTGACACTGCTGGCCGCTCCCGCTTCTCCTTGTCTCACTCCCGGAGCACAGCGGCTGCCAGCACTGAGCGCTCAGTGGCCACAGGGATCGGAGCTGTGCGGAGGGTCCTGTGCGTGTGCCGCCGCCGCTGACAACCATTGCAGTTGGCCGCTGCCAAGGCGTCTTGTCCCGGGTCAGCATTGCCGACAGCGTGGGCGGGGTCGGGGGTTGCCGGGCAGCCCCTGCCGGTGCACGGTGTGCAGGTGGCGGCTACAGCTCAGGCACCAGCGGAGAAATGGGTATAAATGGGCTGTCAGGGAGGTCTGTCTCAGGGAGTGCTGCAGTGGTGTGTGGTTGTGTATGTGTATGTGTGTTGAAGGGTGGTAAAAGGCTGTCTGATGTGTCCTGGGTGTGTTGCAGGGCCACCCTCATGTCTGGGAGGGCCTTGGGGAGTCCTGTTCTGTGTTTTCTAGATATGCTGGTGTTTTTTGCACCTGACCAGTCATAGGCCTTGCTGCTGTGTCTCCCCTGCCATGTGTGTCCTTTTTATTCTCTGTATCTGCTGATCTCACTATGTGGAGTGCTCTACCACCTGCTGTGCTTATTAGGAGAGCCTGGGCCTCATGATGGAGGGTGTGGCCTTGAGCTTTGCCCCTGGGTGTCAATGACACCTGACGCCTTTCTAGGGTGAGGCAGTGGTTTCTTAGTTGACCAGTCGGGTAGCAGTGGTGTCCAAAAGAGGCTTCTTGGGGGCTGGACAGTGGCAGTCAGGGCCTAAGTGGCATGCAGAGTGTCACCCAAGGCCAGCTGCTGGTTCCAGAGGCCGCAGGATGGCCCTTGTGCAGGGAGGCCACTGGCAATGGGACCCCTTGCGAGTCCTGGCTGATGCAGTCTGTCCTAGGCTTCCCTTGGACCTCGTGGCATCTGGCACCTTCTCCGGGTCACCTTTCTTTGCCTCTCTTGTCGGGCTTCAGACCCGGGTCCTCGCCCTGGCATGCATCACTCCTGGGGCCATCAACATGTGGTGCTATGCCCTGCGGTGGCCTCTACCTTTGGTGCAGGCTTGTGCCCGAGTGCGGGTCGTTGTCTCCTGGCCAGCCATCCTGAAAGTTGGTCCCATTCTTGCACTTACCCACCACGGAGGGAAGGCTATCGCCCTCCTCCACTTCTTGTCGGTGGTGCACTGTGCAGCCTTTGGCGGCTGGCCCAGCGGCCTGGCAGTGCGGCTTGGTGGGGGGAGGGTGCAGGAGGGCCATCCAGCGGATCTGTCTCTACACAACTGCTCTCAGCCTGCCCTCTGGTCAGTGGGTGTTGGAAGGGGTCTTTAAGGGGTCTGTAGCTAACATTTGTATGGTACCTTAAAGATCAAAAAGCACATGTTTTGCAAACTATTACTTAAGCCTCAGAAAATCCCTCGGTGGTAAGTGGATGAGTAATGATGGTTTTACTGAGGGTGAAGTCCTGAGACATTAATGGACGTGCCAGTGTCGCACCGGGCTCTGCCCTTGCTCAGAGCTGGCTTTTCTGACATCCCTCCTAGCACACATTCTAGAAGATTCTCTGTGATTTGCCTGTTTCTTGTCAGTGAAGCAGACCGAGAGAACATTGCTGTTGCATTTAGCGGTACTAACTGGGATGGTGGCTCTGTCTTGGGTCCATTGTCCTGGCCTGAGCTGGAGACTTGGCTCCAGCCCTCTGCTCCCCATCCGTGATTCCCCAGAACTTGGCCTTCTGTGTGGGAGCAGGACTTTAACCCGGTGTTTTCTGAACACTGGAAGTGTCAGAGAAGGATTCGACAGTGCTGGCCCAGGTTCAGCTGCCCGGTCTGCCCTGTTAGATGTTCCTGAGGAACCAGAGACACCAGCCAGCCACCTTGCCCACTGCAGATGGCTGCACAAGGAGCATCCTCCAGAAGATGGTCAGTGGCCACTAGAGCAAGCCAGACATACTGGACACCCAACCTCCAGGGCCTGATGCCCTTTGCCACAGGCTCCCTTGGGAGCCTTGGTTTTGGACCCCACCTCCTCCTGAGGTGCTGTCTCTGGCCCCCATGGGAGCCAAGGCCTATGCTCAGCTCAGCACGGGGGTGGCCCACAGCATGGTTTTAGCACCCACTGACTAGAAACCCTTCTTGTCCTCTCTGCCAAATCTACAGCTGATTCAGTAGGTGTGGGTGGGCCTGAGGTGGGTTCGAGACTGCAGGGGTGACCACCAGCAGGAGGGCAGTGAGCCATGCTGCTGCTGGTGGCCCCGAGCACTTTAGGGACAGTGCCCTAGGAATGGTGGCCAGACCCCTGCACACCTCTCACACACGTCCCCTATGTCCTCAAACCATGTAGCAGCCAGTCACTGCACAGGCATCAGAACCCCCGCAAGAGTCGACCAGCATGGGGCCCACTCCCCTCCTGAGGGGCTCTGTACCTGTCATGGTTGGGGAGGAGACTCCTCCCACAGAGGAATAGCTGGGGGAGCAGGGCCCAGAGGGCCAGCCAGGCCAGAGGCCCCACAGAAGTGGCCAGAGGGGCAGGACAAGCACTCAGAGGCCACAGAAAGAGACATATTGCGGTGGCAGAAAGAAACTGGGAGATGGACCAAGGGAGGGGTGTGAGTGAGGAGAAGGTGGGGCCCTGGGGCCAGGTGGCTCTATGAGGGTGGAGCAGCCACCCCTGGCAGGGATGGCCTTTTGTGGGTTGCCTTTTCATCTCTCCCCTCCCATACTCTGTGACTGCTCATACTCAAGGTGGATCCAGGCAGCCACCACAGGAAAGTATGCAGCTCCCTCTCACCCCTCTCTTCTCCCCTTTCCCCCCTTTCCCCCTTCTCCTCTCCCCTCTCCCCCCTCCTTCCGAGACAGCCCCCTGGTTATAGTTCTTTTCCATCTTAATCCCCAATTGAAGCCCAGGCTGTCCAGGATCGCAGCCCTCTGCCATCTGCCAGTGACAATGAGAGCATCTATCTAATAGCCCACACTGACCCCATACTCTGGGGTGTCCTCTCTTGGGGGTTCCTGAAGATGGGGAGGTGGATGTGGTCTCAAATGAGACACAGGCAGACACATGTATTCTTTTTTAAATTTCAGAATATTATGGGGTACACATGTTTTGGTCACATAATTTGCTTTTGTACAGTTTGAGTCAGTTGTAAGTGTGCCCTTCTCCCCAAAGGATAAAAAGACATTTTATAAAAAAGACACTTGTACTTGAATGTTTGTGGCAGCACAATTCACTGTCACAAAGACGTGGAAACAACCCAAGTGCCCCACCGATACATGAGTGGATCAATAAAATGTGGTATATGTATGCCACGGAGTGCTACTCAGCCATAAAAAAATAAATGGTGATCTAATATCTTTTGTTACAGGGATTCTTTTTTATTTTTTAAATTTTATTTCATTTTATTAACATTTTTTCAGAGTACTACAAGGATACAAGTGCTTTGGTTACATAGATTGCCTTGGCACCACCCCACAAGCGTGCCTGTCCCCCACACAGCGCACACCTCGTCCATTAGGTGTGGATTTACCCATCCCCTCCTCCTCCCTCCCACCTGCCCAACACCCTGTGAATGTTACTTCCCAAATGTCACATGGATTCTTAATGGCTTTGCTTTCTGTGTCATGACATCCTCTCAAGCCCCTGGAGCCCACAGTGTTGCCCTCATCTGGCCACTCACCCCGACTTCTCGCCCAGGCCAGGTGGAAGCCCTGCTCTCTGAGGCCCACGCTGCCCCATGGCTGGGAGAGGATGCTGCTCAGGTGGTCAGTGGGAAGGAGGACCAGGCAGAAGCCAGCCCTGGGCTCAGCCCTGGCCTGGGCAGTGGCACTTACCAATTTGAGAAGATGCCCACAGAGCAGGGGATGGGCATGCTGGTGCCCACTGGACAGAAGTGGCCTGGAGGGCATGGCCCCTCTGCAGTCACACAGATGCCTCCATCCGGGTGGGTGACCCTGGCTTCTGCCCAGTAAGAAGTGGGTGACCACAGGGCAGTCCCTTCCTGTGCCCCCCCCAGGTGCTTGGTCACCCCCACCTCACACACCTCTAGAATGAGGGGGCAGAGCTTGCAAGCTGGAGTGGCAGCACCCCCCATTGCCAAGGCAGCTCTCAAGCTCAGGGTCCTGGCCTAGCCCTCACCGGCACAGGTTGGCTGTGGCTTCTGAGATGTGGCCCCTTCTGAGTTCATTATTGGTTATCTGGGCCAGATCCTGCTTAGGAACCCAACGATGGGGAGGGAATAGGGGGTGCCAGGACTTGTCTGTCCTGGGGAAAGGTGGGTGTGGTGCCTTGAGCCCTCAGTGTGGAGGGCACCAAACAGCGGGGGGCTCTAGACCCTGTTAAAGGACGGGAGCAGTACCAGGTGGCGCTGCGCCCAGCCTCTGGACGTTTGTTCTAGAAGCCTATTCCCATCTTGGTTAAGTTTGCTGTGTTCATTTGCACATTCATTATGTCAAACCCTTTTGGAATGAGATGGGGCTAATTAGACCGATATCAAATTGTATTGATAATGAACACTAAGGAGAAAGGGCCCTTGTATTTCTATGGGAAGCAAAAAGAGAGTAATGTGTGATCGTGTTTCTGTGGCTGTCCCAAAGCCAGTGAGTTTGTCTGTGTAGGGACATGTCTTAAATACAGGGCAGTGTAGGACACCTGTGGTAGGCCGCACATCACACACCCCATAATGGGCAGCCCCGGTGCAGCAGAATGCAGAGGAAGGCATGTTAAAACTCTGCTGCCCTTATGACATGCAGGGACATCATCTCCACAACTCCACCCACACTGAGGTGGCACAGGAGGGTGAGAAGTCCCCTCACCTCGTTAACTGTCTTTGGGAGAGGGAGGTTGGGGCTGGGGTTAGCGCAGGGGTTGGTTGTATCAGTCTCCTCACCCTGGGGTGTCCTCAGACCCTGTCCTGGAGCTGCTGCCTGTGAAGTTGGAGTGCTACTTGGCAGGGACCCCTGGGCAGGTGTTGGTCCCACAACACAGTCCTCAGAGCCTCACATGTGGGCTCCAAGGCAGCCCTCACCACAGAGGCCGGCACTAAGGCCATGCGGAGACCAGGCTAGGGCTGAAGGCCAGGCCTGACACTAACGGGCCTAGGGGACATAGACCCAGGCTGAGTCTGGTCGCTGGAAGGCCATGTGGGAAATCCTGCTCCCTAAGGCTCCTCCAGCCAAGCATCCAGAGATTGTGACCCTATTGAGATTCTCCTTGCTCAGCTCAGCACATAACTTCCCTGCGTGGAAAGGTCTCCTGGTGCTGACCTGATCTTTTGAGCAGCGGAAGCCCTGGCCAAGAGCCAGCAGAGACAATGTTTCTGCGTTTCAGAGATCCCCAAAAGATGAGTCGTGCATCTCCTGTGCAATGCCCTCCACCCCAGCAGCTTGCTTCCAATGTGCTCCCCCAGCCACCGAGACTCCCAGGGCCAGTGCCCAGGTGGCAGACCCCAGCCATGCTCTGCTTGGTGCTCAGGGGATGCGAGCATCCTTACCTGGTACACCCAGGCCCCTGGGGGCAGCCTGGCCTTTGGTGGCACAGAAAATACCAGCTGGGCAGGGCAGATGGGGGGACTGCTGGCTGTTCACCAAGTTAGCAATTAAGTAATTCATTAGGTGCCTAATGAACAAATTATTAACCCAGCAAGCCATGTCCAGCCACTGACTGGGGAGAGAAATGGCTGTTAATAAGGCCTTGGAGTGGCAGCTGTGCTTCGGTGGTGAAGGCACTGGGCAGGCCCACGGGAGATGTGGGCTCCGGCTCTCGGGCCAAATCCCTGTACCTCTCCCTGCCTCAGTTTGACTGCTCATGTAGTGGGGGTGACCAAACACTTCGAGTGGGAAAATGAGGTGTCAGAAACAGTTTATACAAAGGCAGGGCCTTGGATTATATAAACTCCAAGGGCTCTTTGTTCTAGCTTTCCATGACTGAATCTTCTCAAGCCACTATAAGGTATACCATCACCGTGTCCCCGTGATTGGGGGGTACTCACTCACTACTCCAGACATACCTGGAACCCTGCAGATGGTAGGCAGTGTAGGGAAGATGTGTACAACGTGTCCCTGCTCTCACGGAGCTTCCAATTTTGGTGGGGATATCAGATGTTTGTACACAGTAAACTACCTAAAATATAAAGCAATTTAGCCCCGGGCTGAGAGCTGTAGAATTGCACAGGAGAAAGAGAATGTGAGCTGGGATAGGGGTGAGGGCCTCAGAGGAGGGTGGGGACTTAAAGAATGGCTTGCGTTTTTTTATTATAAAAAATAACATGTGTTCATTCCTCTAGATCTCCAAATGGAGGAAATTGTAGGGAAAAAGATACAGATAATCTGTAATCCTGTCACCCTGAGATAGCCGCTGTTGACATTGTGTTTCTGGGGAGGAGGACCTGGACAGGCAGAGATGGTGAGAGATATTCCAGGTGGAAGCCACGCCTGAGTGAAGGCTCTGGGGTGGGGAAGGGTGAGACACGTGATGGGCGCTTTGGGGATGGATGTGTGGACAGGGCAGGCTGGAGCAGGGATCCCAGTGCAGAATGGAATTGGGGCTGATTAGGGCAGAAAGGGCTGGAGAGGACGCCAGGGGCCACACTGCAGGAGTGGGAGGGGTGGGGGAGTGTGTGAGACCAGAAGCCCCAGCCAGCAGCCTGGACACTCTGCTCTTCAATAACATTCCCGACATGGTGGAACTTACTGATGTAGCTGTCCCATTTACACCGCAAAAACCTCTGCAGGAAAACAGACAAATCCAAGGCTGTGACAGAGTTGCCAGAGTGTGGGAGCAAATGAGGAGGCAAGGAGGGCCTACTTGCAGCTGTTGGTGGGGCTGCCGCAGGTGTGTGAGCAAGACTCCTCTGGGATAGGGGATCTGTCCAGGTTTGCTCCCCATCCAGCAGGGTGACCTCTCTTCAGATCCTCACCACATCTCCAGTGGATTTCTAATCCATGGCTATTCTTTTGTCATGTAATAGCAGACATGTTTATAGTGACAACTCTTTTCTATAATGTAATTAAGGGATAACAGATATTCCTATTATCTGCATTTACAGATGAGGAAATTGAGGTTCAGAGAGATGAGTGATTTACCTAAGCTTATAGAGCTAGTGACAGAACCAGGCTGAGAATCCAGATCTTGGGACTACAGACTGTGTGTGTGTGTAATTAGTGGCCCCATTGGCGGAGGGTTAGCAGCATAGGTTGATGGTAAAATGAATGGTTTTTGAAGACAGGGTAGTTTTGCATTCAATTTTCTGCTCTGATATTTTACTAATTGAAGAATATGAAGAACCTTGGACTTTTTTTCTACATTATCTTCATATACCAAATGGGGCTAACACCCATTCTTCTAAGTATCACAAGAATGAAAAAACAAATACCACACATCCTCACCATCAAATTGGTACTAATAGATCAACATTTAGGTGCACATATGGAAGTAACATTCATCAGGGATTGGGCAGGTGTCGGGGGCGGGAGGAGGGGATGGGTAAATTCACACCTAATGGGTGCGGTGCATGCTGTCTGGAGAATGAGCATGCTTGCAGCTTTGACTCAGCTGGTGCAAAGGCAATTTATGTGACCAAAGCGTTTGTACCCCTGTAATATTCTGAAATTTAGAAAAATCATAGAGACAGAAAGTATAATGGTGGTTGCCAGGGTTGTGGGTTCAGAGGAATGGAAAGTTATTGTTTAATGGGTACAGAGTTTCAGTTTTGCAACATAAAAAGAGTTCTGGAGATGGATGACAGTGATGGTTGCACAATATGAATGTACTTAATACCCCTGAACTGTACACTTAAATATTTTTAAGATGCTAAATTTTATGCTACATGTATTTTACCACGGTAAAAAAAAATTGAAAAAAAAAAAGGGGGCTAACAGTACTATTTATCTCCCTGGGTTACTTTGAGGCTGATATGAGATAATACAGGGGATCTGGACTTAGCACATAGCAAGTGCTCAATTAATGATAGCTTTGATTATTATTAACTCTGTGCTCATCTGAGTCACAGAAATAACAAGTCTTGTGATTGTTCCTTAGTTCTCTGCCATGGCCAGTCACTTTGGAGTTAAGAGGAATACATGTCCAGTTGTGCCCCAGGATTGCTTGGTCCTGAGCGAGGCAGACTCAGAATTCCCTAAAGGACTCTCTGATTAGCCAAACATTCCCATTGGACAGAATGCAGAGAGTTCTTTGGTCCCCGTGATAGAAACTTTGATGCTCACCAGACATTCCATCTATTTCCTCATATCTTGTTTGTTTTGTTTTGTTTTGTCTTTTTTGAGATAGAGACCAGTTTACGGGATAGTAGTATGGGATGGACTGGGAAAGTTCCAGGGCCTGTAGTGATGAGCTTCTCAGGAACAGACAGACAGGAGTGGCCCAGACAGACCAGCAGACAGAGGAACAGGGAAACAAAACCAAATGGGGAAACAGTTGTGTCCAGGTATCAGATCCAGCTCTGCCCTGGGGACTGGGTGGAGCAGGGCTGACAGGGGCCTCCATCCTGGTAGGGGCCCCTCTCCTCACTCCCTGCTGCCCTCATCTGGCATGCTGGGACCTTTGGCAGGCAGAGTTTCCAGAGCTATGGAATGGTTGGTCTGAGTGGGCAGAGGATCAAGGCTCTTGGAGACTCCCTGGAGAGGTGGAGGCCTGAGTGGTAGGGGGTTAACAGCACTGAGGGGAATGTGGCCAGGCTCCAGGTGCCTGGGGTGGGGGCCACTGCTCAGCAGGGCGCCTGTGTCCAGGGTAGGCCCCCCCACCCTGCCCACCACACCAGCATGGTGCAATAAATAAAGTTTCAAGTTGTTAAGTCGGTATTGAACAGGAGAGCTGGAGGCTTGCAGACAGGTAGGGGCTTTGAAAGAGAAGCCCCAGCCACCCACCATGGCCTCTCAGTGGGCTCTAACTATTAAGTCAGTCTTGGGCACTGGAGTGGATGTCTGGCCCTGATGTCCACATGGGCACTCCGTGCAGGGGCTCAGCCCCTCAGACCAGGGCTAAAGCCTGCTCAGTGGGGCAAAAGCAGGGCAGCATGGTGCCCACAGTGTCCACGATGGCTGCCAGTTGCTCAGCCTGTGCCTGAGGCCCACAGAGCTGCATGCAGTCTGCCAGCCGCAGCAAGTACTCAAGGTTGTGGCCAGAGAAGCCTCGGCAGACCAGTATCTGCCTAGCGATGGCCTCCTCAGGCACAGGGCCCAGGTAGCCAGGGAGCTCTGGGCTGGCCACATAGGCCAACACCTTGCGTGGTTGGTCAGGAGCATCTTGAAGATAGAAAGTGACCTGCTTGGTATCATAGCTGCCAGGCACTGCCTCCCGCACATTCAGGAACTTCAGGGCCTCGCTCACCTGCTCTCCTGGCACCTGGTACGTCACGCCCCGAGTGCAGCCCTTGTGATCTTCAAGGAGAGTCACCACACTGCCAGGCATCTTGTCGCTGCCCGGATGGAAGGTGTCTCCCTGCCAGAAATGGCGGCTGTAGCCGCGCACAAAGCCCACACGGCTGTCACTGTAGGTGAAGTCAGGCCTCCACACCAGGGAGCCGTACCTGAAAGTCCACAGCGCTTGAGCATCGCCGTCGTCCCGGGGGTGCTGAGCGGAGGGCGCAGGGGACCGTGAGCGGGGCACGGTGTTCGGGGCTGCGGATTCCTGCTTCACGGTGCAGGGCTCAGGAGACCGCCACCTTCGCCAAGGTCAAGCAGGTACCTGAGCGCCGAGCTGAAGCAATACCAGACGGAGCAAAGGTGACGCCCTGGACGAGTGTCAGGCTGAGCTGAAGAAACTCCGCAAGAAGAGCCAGGGGAGCAAGACCCCGCAGAAGTTCTCGGACAAGGAGCTGCAGTACATCGATGCCATCAGCAACAAGCAGGGCGAGCTGGAGGGCTACGTGTCCGAGGCCTACAAGAGGGCCTTCACCGAGGAGCGCCGGCGGTCCTGCTTCCTCGTGGAGAAGCGGTTGGCCGTGGCCAAGAACGCTGTCGCCTACTGCCCAAAGGGCAAGGAGCTGCTGGCTCAGAAGCTGTCGCTGTGGCAACAGGCTGTGCTGACCCCAACAAGATCCCTGACCGCGCGGTCCAGCTGATGCAGCAAGTGGCTAGCAGCAACGGTGCCACCCTCCCCAGCACCCTGTCGGCCTCCAAGTCCAACCCGGTCATCTCAGATCCCGTTCCGGGGGCCAAGCCCCTCCCGGTGCCCCCCGAGCTGGCACCGTTTGTTGGGTCCCAGAGGAAGCTGAGCTACTCTTGCTCTAACACGCTGCCCGTGCGCAAGAGCGTGACCCCCCAAAATAGCTATGCCGCCACTGGGAACAAGACTCTGTCCCACTCCAGCTCCATGGCTGCCGGCCTGGAGCGCAACAGGCGCATGCGGGTGAAGGCCACCTTCTCCCACGCAGCTGGGGACAAGAGCACCCTGTTGAGCTTCAAGGAAGGGGACCTCATCACCCTGCTGGTGCCCGAGGCCCGTGGTGGCTGGCATTATGGCCAGAGCGAGACCAAGCTCCTGCAGCAGGGCAAGAGCAGCAGCTCCGGGAACCTCCTGGACAAGGACGACCTGGCCCTGCCACCCCCCCCCATCCCCGACTATGGCGCGTCCTCCCGGGCCTTCCCCACCCAGATGGCCGCCACATTCAAGCAGCGGCCCTACAGTGTGGCGGTGCCCGCCTTCTCCCAGGGTCTGGACGACTATGGCGCCAGGTCCGTGAGCAGGAATCGCTTCGCCCATGTACAGCCGAAACCCACGGTGACCAACGACAGGTCTGCTCCCCTCCTCAGCTGAGGGCCACGTCTGCTCTGCTGCCCATGTGGCCACCACCCCACCCCCACATGGAATCTATCTGTCACCATCTGCGTGTTCCTGCTTAGGGAACCGCCACGCTCCCGCCTGCCGGACTGTGCCCACTGCAGTCTGGCCTGGATCCTGGCTGTACCTGGCTGAGGCCCCACGGAGTGAGGGCTGGTCCCTGAGAGGCCCTGGGGCAGAGGGACCCGCCTCCTTGAGGGCAGGCACCTCTGGGCCATGGGCCACGGAGCCCTGTGGCACTCCTGGGTCTGGAGGACAAGGAGGACATCCAGTCAGCCGTAGCTGGAAGAGGAGCCCAGCTGCCCTCCACTCCCACACGTGCAGTCAATAAACAGGCTGCCCCCCACCCCAAAAAAGGCTTTATTCAGACTACTTTTAAATAAGTGGTTGTTTTTATTGTCAGTGTTTTATTTTCCCCAAGTGTATTTTTTCTCTATTCTTCTATTTCTTTGTTTCCCTTTATATGTATATATGTATAAAATTCTTATATATAGGTATACACCCATCCCCTCCCCCCACTCCCCACCTCTGTCCGATACCCAGTTGGTGTTATTCCCAAATGTGCACTTAGGTGATGATCAGGGAAACCAATTTTCTGGTGAGTACATGTGGTGCTTGTTTTTCCATTCTTGGGATACTTAATAGAATGGGTTCCAACTCTCTCCAGGAGAACAAAAGAGATTCTATATCACCGTTATTTCTTATAGCTGAGTAATACTCCATGGTGTACATATACCACATTTTACTAATCCACTCATGAATTGATTGGCATTTGGGTTGTTTCCACATCTTTGCAATTGTGAATTGTGCTGTTATAAACATTCGGGTGCAGGTGTCTTTTTTATAGAATGACTTTTGTTCTTTTGGGTAGATGCCCGATAATGAGATTGTTGGATCGAATAGTAGGTCTACCTGAATCTGTTTAAGGTATCTCCATGTTGCTTTCCCCAGGGGTTGCACTAGTTTGCAGTCCCACCAGCAGTGTATGACTGTTCCTGTCTCCCCGCATCCACGCCTACATGTATTGTTTTGGGACTTTTTGATAAAGGCCATTCTCACTAGAGTTAAGTGATATCTCATTGTGGTTTTGATTTGCATTTCCCTGATGATTAGAGATGTTGAACATTTTTTCATATGTTTATTAGCCATTCTTATATCTTCTTTTGAAAAATTTCTATTCATGTCCTTTGCCCACTTTTTGATAGGGTTGTTTGATTTTTTCTTACTGATTTTCCTGAGTTCTAAATAGATTCTTGTTATCAGTCCTTTATCTGATGTGCAGTATGCAAAAATTTTTTCCCATTCTGTAGGTTGTCTGTTTACTCTCATGACTGTTTCTTTGGCTGTGCAGAAGCTTTTTAATTTAATCAGGTCCCATTCATTTATTTTTGTTGTTGCTGTGATTGCCTTAAGGGTCTTGTTCATAAATTCTTTGCCTAGGCCAATGTCTGTAAGAGTCTTTCCTACATTTTCTTCTAGAAGTCTAATAGTTTCCCACCTAAGGTTTAAGTCTGTTATCCACCGTGATTTGGTTTTTGTGAGAGGTGAAAGCTGTGGGTCCTGTTTCAGTCTTCTACATGTGGCTATCCAGTTTTCCCAGCACCATTTATTGAATAAGTTATCTTTTCCCCAGAGTATGTTTTTGTCTGCTTTGTCAAAGATTAGATGGCTATATGAGGATGGTTTTATATTTGGATTTTCTGTTCTGTTCCACTGGTCTGTGTCCCTGCACTTGTGCCAATACCAAGCAGTTTTATTTATTTATTTTTATTTATTTATTTTTTTTACAATATCGTCATAATTTATTTAGATTTCTTTAGTTTTTATCTAACATCTCTTTTGTCTTCCAGGACCATATATGATGCTGCCTTACATTTCATTGCCATATCTCCTTAGACTCCTCTTGGTTGTGACAGTTTCTCAAACTTTTCTTGATTTTTTTTTTTATTTTTTTTATTTTTTTTTATTTTTTTATTTTATCTTGTTATGGGGGATACAGAATTGCAGGTTACATATGTTGCTCCTGTACCGCCTTTCCCCCCAAGTCAGAGCTCCAGGCGTGTCTGTTCCCCAGGTCGTGCGCATTGCACCCATCATGAGGTATATATCCCTCCCTTCCCCACCCCCCCTTCCTGAGTCAGCACCTTCAAGTGTTACCACTCCCCAAACGGTGTGCAATGCACTCATTGTGTAGGCATACCCCCATCCCCTCCCCCACCCCCCACCTCAGTCTGATATCCAATTGGTGTCGTTCCCAGATTTGTATTTAGGTGATGATCAGGGAGTTTTAATAATCACAGCCTTGTAGTATAGTTTGAAGTCTGGCAAATTAATACCTCCTATTTTTTTTTTTTTTATTGCTTAAAATTGCTTTTGCTAAACGGGGTCTTCTCTGGTTCCATACAAAGTGTAAAATTATTTTTTCTATATCTGTGAAAAATGATGTTGGTAATTTAATAGGGATTGCATTGAATCTGTAGATCACTTTGGGCAGTATAGACATTTTAATAATGTTGATTCCTCCGATCCACGAGCATGGTATGGTTTTCCACCTATTTACATGCTCTGCAATTTCCTTCCTCAGTGTTTCATAGTTCTCCCTATAGAGGTTCTTTACCTCCTATCCTCCAATATCGAGAAGGATGGAATTCTCCCCAACACATTTTACCAAGCCAATGTAACATTGATACCAAAACCAGGAAAGGATGCAACAAAAAAAGAAAACTACAAACCAATATCTCTTATGAATATAGATGCAAAAATTCTCAATAAAATTCTGGCAAATCGATTCCAAGTGCATATCAAAAAAATAATCCATCACGACCAGGTGGGCTTCATCCCAGAGATGCAGGGGGATGGTTTAACATACGCAAATCTATAAATGTAATTCACCACATAAATAGAAGCAAAAATAAAGACCATATGATCCTCTCAATAGATGCAGAAAAAGCATTTGACAAAATTCAACACCCTTTTATGATAAGAACACTTAACAAAATAGGCAGAGATGGGACCCACCTAAAAATGATACAAGCCATATATGACAAACCCACAGCCAACATCATACTGAATGGGGAAAAAATTGAAAGAATTCCCACTTAGAACTGGAACCAGACAGGGCTGCCCAGTGTCCCCATTACTTTTCAACATAGTATTGGAAGTCCTTGCAAGAGCTATCAGGCAAGAGAGCAGAATCAAGGGAGTCCAAATAGGGACAGAAGAGATCAAACTCTCACTCTTTGCTGATGATATGATGTTATATCTGGAAAACCCCAAGGATTCAACCAAGAGACTCATGGAATTGATCAATGAATTCAGTAAAGTCTCAGGATACAAAATCAATACACACAAATCAGAGACATTCATATATGCCAATAACAGTCAAATGGAGAACCAAATTAAGGACTCAATACTCTTCAAAATAGCAACAAAGAAAATGAAATACCTAGGAATATATTTAACTAAAGAGTTAAAGGACCTCATTGAGTTTTTATGTTTTATCTTACGCAGCTATGTGGGTACTGTGTTCACCATAAAATAGATGTTACTCTAAATATATATATTATATATATAAAATATATATAATATATATATAACCATAATATGCTTCAGAAAGGGGGTACTGTGTGGCTTTAACTGTGGCTCATATCTATCCTGGCTGGAATAAACCACCCTCACCAGGTGTAAGCACAGTCCACTTCTGAAACATCAGTAAATTTAGCCTTGATGCTGTTATTTGTGTCCAATCTTTTACTCTTATCCCAGTTTTGTCAGTTGACCCCAAATGTCCTTAGTGGCATTTCTCCTCCCTCCAGTACAGGGGCCAGTGTAGGCTCAGGGCTTGCATTTGGTTCTCATGTTCTTTTAGTTTCTATAATGGAACCTTTCCACTGGCTCTTAGTGCTTTTGTGTCACTGAATTTTTAAAGAATATAGTGTCCTGTCCCTTTATGAACAGGGTGTTTCTCATTTGGAATTTATCTGATGATTTTCTTATGGCTAGAGGTTCCAACTATGCTTTCTTGACTGGAACACCAGGTAGGTGCCTTTGTGTCCTACTCGGGGGTGGTGTCTGGAGGCACACCATGTCCCTCTGCCCCTCAGTGGTGATGTTAAATTTGATTGCCTGGTTGAGATGTTGTCTGCTTTATCCACTGTATCATAATTTTGTGACACTTTCTAAGACCGTGCAAAATGTCCGTCTGGATTTAGTCAGCTATTGAGGACTCCTGCCCAATCCAGTCTAGAATGTGATGGCTGCAACTCTAGCACACTCTCCGTATTTGCCAGTTGGCCTTGACATTCTGCTGCAAGATTCCCTTTGCCCCTGTTTATTTATTTGTTTATTCATTATCCATACAGACTCACGAATCCTTACTTTCTTCCTCCAATGGTTTTTGCTTCGTTACTGTTCTGAATCATCTTGGTGCTCAAACTGTACCAGATATGTGCAATGAGATCTCCTTCAAGCTGGCTCCTGTGTCGCTGTGACATGTCCCCGTCATTTTTGTTGAACATGTCCTTGCTTTCTGGTGTAACAATATGCTCCAGGCTCAACTTGTCCCCATCCTTCCCCAGCCAGGGGAGAAATCAGCCATCTCTCCCAGGGGCCCCGGTTGCTTTTAGTGGAGAACTGCACCTTTTCTTTTAAGATGTTCAAGCCACTTGAAACAAAGATGTGGAGTACACTAATTCAAATTACTTACCAGTGTAGTATCTAAGTACCTGAAGAACCAAGTTTCTAAATCATGTTGTTAAAGGATGAAATTTTTACAGCTTTAAGGAGTCTAAAGCTGTGAGCAGATATAAAATGGAAAAATCTGACAGCAGAGTTTGGCAAAAAGCAATGCAAAAAATGTCTTAACCCTTAAAGTGTCTTTTTTTTTTTTCTTTTAAAAAGATACCTTTTAGTCTAGATCATCTTTTGCTTTCTCTTTTCATGTGATACCTAAATCACAAGGGAGAAATATTGTAAGAACTCCCATCTGTAGGGCTGTAAGAAGAGAGGTGGTGATTTTGGGGAGTCAGAGAGAGGGGTTTGCAGTGAATGATTGTAGCAAAGTGAGATGTTACTAAAGACAGAGGTTGAAATTCAATCAAAGAGGGGACTTCACTGGAAGGATTCTCACCAGGGCATCTCATGGCATTAAAAGAAGATTTGAATAATAAAGACTGGGAAAGAGAAAGTGCCAGGGAAGTTGCAGTAGAGGACCCTTCTCCAGGGCACAGCCAACAACAGGACTTGACTCCACACCCTCACACCCGGTGTGAGACCAGGGTGCACTCCTGATCAATCAGTCCTGGCCAGGGGGCATGCATCACAGACATGGCTGTCACCTGAGTATGGGTGGCCAGGCTGGGATCCCTGTGAGCCGGGCAGTGCACTAGCAGGAATCCAAGGGCTGTAATGGTGGAAGGGACTCAAGAGCCTCTGCAGGAGCCCTGGCTTTCATTATGCATGATTGGCTCTCTGCTGAGGGGTAAATTAGCTGTGCCCAGGTTCTTGGTTGTAGATTATGTAACCAGAAGAATAATTCATTGGAGAGGAAGCAGGAAACACAGAATCAATGGGAATTGGACAGTAGGCTCTGTAAAAGGACAGGATCCAAGGGACTCTGGACACAGCAAACACTAGTATTGGACGGGGCTGCCAAGGCCACAGCCAGGGAACTTCACCACCCAGATGGTTGCTGCCACTGCCAGACACTTACCTCCACAGCAGTGCTGCAAGTCATCTGTGACCATCTCCTGCACCCTGTGTCACTTTTTAAATAAAATCTCAGGCCGTCTGATTATACCAGCTTGCTAGGGAGAGGCACCATGCCATGGTGGTTAGTAGCACGTTCTTTGGAGCCAGACTTGCTGGGTTTAAAATCAAGGCTCTTCCACTGATGAGCTGTATGCATCCTGAATGTATGTTAGTTTTCTCATCTGCTAAATGGGAATAAGGATCCTATGAGGTTATGAGAAGTACATGAGTCGTTATTTTTAGTGTTTAGAGGACTGCCTGGCACATAGTCAGGGCTACTTATTTTCAGTGTTTATTAAAATTCTTAGGCTTCCACCATAGGGAAGGGGGTGGGCTGCCTCCTGCCTTTCTTGGAATTCTTCCCCCAAAGGAGAAGGGTATTGAGATTCTGGGCAACCCCTAATAACAAAAGTCTACAACAAAAATGTAAGACTTTCCATAAAGAAAGAAATAAGCCTTTTCTAAATGGATTGGTAAATGCAAACTCGAAGTAAAATCTAAATGTAAGCTTTCAGATAATGGGATCACGAAAAGGAGGCAGATGTCTTTAAATATTAAGGTGTATTTAATATTGCTACAATTAATTTCTTGAATTTTTTTTATCATGCTTTTATTCTATTGGGATATGAACATTCCATACATGTATCCTATTACCCCAGGAAACTGCTGCACCCCATCTGCTGACATTGTCTTGTCTCAGGTGTTAAACATTTCCCAAATCTCACCACGTCTTCCCATATCTGAAGCTGCAATCCGCCTGCATTATTGCAATGTCCTCCTGATTTCCCACTGTCCACATTTGCCCTTTTTTGGTCCATTTTAAAACTTAGATCATATCATTACCTTGTGTACACTCCGTGCCTTACATTACACTTGGAATGCATTCCGAACACCTGCCCACCTCTCAGGACACGTGTGTATCATTCTTCCCCTGGCTCATTGGATGGAGGCTGCACTCACCTCCTTTCCATTCTTTGAACACATCAGCCCTTTTCTTACTTCTGGGTCTTTGGTCTTGCTCTTTCTTCTGCCTGGAACATTCTTTTCTGTTCCCCTCTCTTGCTCCAAGTATACGGCTGTTTCATCCCTATCTTCACATCTCAGCTCAAAAGTTCGTCTCTCTACGAGGCCTTTTCTGATTATGCTACCTGAAGTCATCCTTGCACATTGTACTCTTAGTTGCTCAATTCTATTACTTGGTTTTGTTTCTTCATAGCTTTTATCTTGGAAATAACCTTAAATTCTTATTTGCTTACGTGTTGGTTTGTCTGCCCCCACTAGACTGCAAGCTCCATGCGAGTGGGACTGTGCCTGTCTTGTTGTTCCTGTATCCTGGCACCTGAACCAACACTGTGCCTGGTACGATTTTTAATAATCGCTCAATGGTATGGCACGAGCACTGACAAGCCAGAATGGTACTTGGCCAGTCAGAAATGACATAGGCCAGTTGACTATAAAATATCAAATAGTTTTCAATGAATACATGTTGAGATTATGGGTAGAAAAAGCAAGCACTCATGATTATTCAGAGTCCTGTCATTGCTTAGTTATAAAACTAGACCAGATATTTAATATATTGGTCTTAGTTTCAATGCTTTTTTCCCTGAATAAACTTTTGCATATAAAATAAGAGAGTTGTAATAAAAGCTAAAGTTTTCTAGAGTATAAACATGAAACAGAAGCACTGCCTATCTGATATGCTTCCTCCTTGTACTCTCAGGATTAATTATAACAACAACAAAAATAATTTTAACAATAGAATGGCTAAATAAAGTTAAAACATACTTTTTAATTTAAGAAAATTATGAAAATTACTTATGGGATCGCTGATAGGATATGAAAATTCATCCCATATGTGGTTTGCATTTTGCAAAAGTTAATTTTTCTCTGCAGTTTATGGGTGAGATTAAGTCAATATCCACTCAGTTATTGGCAACCATAGGTTTCAGGGACTAGAACAGCTGGATCTCGCTGTTACTCTTCCCTTCCAGCAAGTGCACTTAGGCTTCAACAGTCCATTATAAAGAGGGTCAAGGTGAAGGGAACTGGGCGACATTCTCCAAATTGTGGAACAAAGAAGGAAATTAGCAAGCAAAGAACAGTGAGAAGGAATAAGACTTAGAAAGCTGAGAGTTAAAGCCAGGAGAAGTCTGATTCATTCATGACCCAGTTCCTCTTAATGAGAACTGGGTTTTTTCCTCAAGAAGTCACTATTCCAGTAGCATCTAAACATCAGCAGTAAATGTGTCTGAAGTCCATAGCTCTTCCCCTGCCTCCCTTTTCCCCAGCTCCAAAACATAGTTCCCATGTGCTGCCAGCCCCCTGCCTGGGCCGGTGCCTCCCACTGCAAGGTCATGATAGAACTACTATGTACCTTCAGAAGGGTTTGTGCAGAGGAGGGTCAACAGCATGAAGCACCTGCTGGCACCTCTTCTCAGAGAGCAGGGACCTGATGTGTGGCCATAACTTATCATTGTGAGATGCACAGTGTGTTTAGGCCCTGGAAACCTGAGTTTCTTTTTTTGGTGAGGGGAAGCTCTGAGTTATTGAGTATAACCATGAGCAAGACATTTCCTCTGAATCCCAGGGTCCTCACCTGTAGAATGAAAAGTTTGGACCAGGTAACCTTTGAGGTCTTTCCAATTCTGTCATCAGATGCTTTACACAAGTGGTTCTCAAAGTGTGTTCCTAGGATCAGCAGCATCAGCATCAGCACCTCCTGGGACTTTGTTAGAAATGCGAGCTTTCAGTCCCCATTGTAATTCTCTGAATCAGACATTCTGGAGTGGGGCCAGCAATCTGTATAATTATAAGCACTCCGGGTGATCCTGATACATGCTCAGGTGTGAGGACCTGTTTTATAGCTGTAGCCTGGAGCTCAGGAGCTGGCCAGCCTCTGATTGCCACTCTAGGCCCTAAGCCTAACATTTCAGCAGATTCCCAGGAGGCACCCAGGGCAGGCATGCCTAGGGTATACTCTGTTTCTTGACATGGAAGCAATCTCTCCTTCATCTGTGTGATGAAGGGTCTTTGGGGTCTGGGCTGGGTAATGTGGAGGGGTTTCAGCATCTGTCCCAAAGAGGAAGAGCAGCACGTATGTACATCTTACCTTGGCAAGAGTCATTACGAAAAGCAACAAATGTTCGCGTTTGCATGGGTCCTTGCACTTGAATGTACCATTCAAAAAGTTGTGCACCTATAAACTGCAATGGCTTTAGGGATCATAGCTGTTAAGTAGTTATCTTTCTACCATGGACTTACGCTGCTGAGGAAGTATATTCCAGTAAGAGCCATCATATGTCAATCTTCTCATTGAAAATTCAGCCTCCATGAAACACTGGTTGGTGCTATGGTTTACATGTTTGTCCCCTCCAAATCTCACACTGACATTTGATTCCCAGAATAGTTGAAGTGTTGCAACAGAAGGAAAGTTTTATTGACTTCTATTTAGCGTTGGTTAACATCTATCCACTCAAGGATAGGTTGGACAAATCCAATCTTCTCTCAAAATACTGCCAGCTATATTGAGGTTCATAAATCCTCCCTAGATCCAGTAAGCCAGACCAATCTCTACTTTAATAAATATTTAGTTAGCGCCAATTGTGTCAGGTCATGGTAGAAATGGAGACACATTCTTCCTTTAGGGAACATTGAATGCATTTCAGTTTATTTTTTTCACTTAAAACTTTTTTTAATCATAGAGATGGCGTTTTACTCTGTTGCTCAGGGTGGTCTCCAACTCCTGGGCTCAAGTGATCCTCCTGCCTCAGCCTCCTAAAGTGTTGGGATTACAGGCATGAGCCACTGCACCTGACCAGACCATTGAATCTGTAGGAAGGAAGGCATATAACCAATTATGTTATAATATGTTAATTGCCATGATGTATTTGTGTTCAATGTCCAACAGAAGCCTGGAAGGAACACCTAAGATTACTTGAGGGAAACACGAAGGCTTCACAAAAGTGGATCAAAGTTGATTCAGGTTATAGAAAAACAGATATCATTAAGAATCTCTTCCACAGCATTTTCTCACCAGATATTTGGCCAAAATTGAGCATTCTTCAAGATTACAGAGATCATATGTAGCTGATGTTGCTGTAAGTTGCATCACAAGTGGACAGAATGGCAAGAAGGGACTTGATCCCTACCAAAGGAAAGACTAAAGGACATTACTGGGATTCCAGTCTTGAGATATCTTGCCCAGACAGAGGAGAAACATGACTTCAACATTAAGAAATTATATTGGATATAAAAGTCAGGGCCTTAAAAAAAAAAAGCAAGCTCTATCTTGAGGATTAGACTATCTGAGCTGACCCAGGCATCTCTAGATTAAATGACTTCTTTTACTGTTGCTTGGTGAATATATTTGGGGGCAGGACTTTTTAACCTTAAAAAAAGAAAACCTTTCTGATACTCTTTTCATTTCCTTGTGTTCTGTTTAATCAGCCATCGCATTAGCCATCCCTGCTTCTGGCTTCCACGTCCGCTATGAGACATTTCAAAGTCCATTGGTCCTCATGTAGCTGATTTTACCATACACCCATTTATTCATTCAATAAGTAATTACTGCTACCTGTTATAATGTGCCAGAAACTGTTTTAGATTTGCCGACACAAATCAAAGTCCCCGTTGTCTGCTCTCAGGGAGCATTTTCTCTCAATTCGGGGAGGCGCACTATCCTGACTTTCACTTAGTCGGATGAGAGATCCAACTGACTTATTATAAAATCAATAATCCTGGCACACTTAACTTTCATACATTCCTATATGTGTTTAATTATACATAGAGGAACCAATAACGATAAAGCGTGCTGTCAAAATTACGATGATTTTAACATATCTCAACAAATCGGGATATTTTTTTCCTCAAGAATTTCATCTAACACCATGTGAATCTGAGAAAGTGTTTGTACCCAGTTCATATAAAAAAAACTCTATTTAACTGAGTTCATTTTTGTCTTACTAGAGCCCAATCTTTTTAAGGAATTAAATAATATGTGTTCAGTGTGGTTATATATATTTTATTACATGGATAATTTTGAAATTTCCCTTTTCATCACTATTTTAAGAAACTGAGTACCTAATCACTGTGAGCTTAACCATGATTTCCCACTCAATCTTTAAATTTCTATTTTCCCAAAGGACCTACTTTAAAAGTTTATTTTCAGCATTATAGAAGCTGTTAAATAAGTCCATGTAAGCAATTAAAGAGCATTGCATGGGACCAGTATTTGGTTGCTCTCATTTTAAGTTAATGAACTAACATAGATCTGTAATTAACACCCATTTGGTGGGCAAGCTTACCTTGGTTAAAAAAAACAAGCTACTTCTGTTAGCTCTGATCTCAAAACTAAGAAAAGCCAATCGTGATCTTGATCTTGATACCAGAATCATTAGGACAGCAGGAAGGCAGAGCAGCTGAGAGCACTGCAAGGAAAGCCAGAGGGGCACCACACCAGTCATCACTGATGGGAAGTGAGGGACATGTCAAGGATTAGGAAGGTCTTATGGGAACCGCAGGGAGGCAACAGGGAGGCATCTGCCTTGAGGAAGGAGACCCGCTCCTTTGTCCCTGGTTGCTGCAGATTACTGGTATCTGTGTGCCTGGAACACCTGCCCCTCCAAGTACAATACTTAGAATCATCTTTGTTTATTCACTCCTATAGTCATTACTCTTTTCACCTAAAAGGACAGAACACACTGAACATATTACTTACTCAGTTTGGTTATTCACAGCCATTAACCCCACCAATGGTGTAAATCTGCCCTGTCCTTTGGTCCAAGAGCACACAATGAAAGAGCCAGGAATATTCTTAGGTCTGTCTCATTGAGAAATAAAAATAGCTATAATAAGAGTAATATGTAAAACCTTAAATACATTAATTATACCCTGATATGTATATAGCTAGGATGAAGATGCTCCCCTTCAGGACCCAAACTCATCCCCCCAACCTTCTGATAGCAGCTTATGGTTCACAGCCGAGTCTCTCTTTAGTGCCCTGGGCAGGAGAGAGCTGTCTCCCCCAATTTACATCCCCTCCCCAGGAGCAGCCCACATCCAATGATAGGTTAATGCAAGGGCACAAAGACTCAGCTCCCTTGTCTTGATGTAGGACAAATTTTGAAAGGCTTCCCAGCTCCAGAAATGTTCATAGGTTCAGCTGAGGCCTCTGTCATAAGTCTCTGTGACTTGACTTCTCCCTCTGCCCAGCCCTGCTGACCTTGCTCCCAAGAGCACTTCCTATAAACTTCCTGCATGCAAATCTCCATCTCAAACTCTCTTTTCCATGGCAACTGACCTAACACAGCACCTGTCCCAAAGAAGCAAAAGATGTCATTGAAGAGAATTGTATTCAGCTGATTTTCATACCCCTTCTGTTAATTGTGTAGTCAACCCTGCTGATCAGAAAACCAAGTGTTAGAAGAATTAGTATCACACAATTGTGGTTTTCTAGTTCCTGCAATATAGATGGATTCTTTTTTAAGATCTTGACATCACTCTGTGGAAATTGCATCTGAAATATACAAGTAAATTTAGTGGAGAAATTACCTTTCTGAACTATTTTGTAACATCTACAACTATCTTGGGTTTTCTTTGTGAGTAACTTAGATTGTGTTTGATGTTTTATTTTCATCTGTACTAGTAAATACCAGAAATTCTGTGCTTTTAAACATGTAAAAGTTCAGTAGTTACATTCAAAAGCTGAATTATCAGGCTCTATGATAGATATTAGGGAAATGTAAAATATTGCCTCCTTTGTATTTGAAATTATAATTAAAAAATAAACTCCTCAGTTTTCCTCAAAGTCCTAAGTACCTTGTAGACACTTAATGATGGTATGATGAATGAATGAAAGAAACTTTTGCATGAGAAGCAGACTATTAGGCTAATGCAAACGGACTACGTTGTGTGTCTCCTGTTCTTTGCTCTTCATCTTACACCATCAAGACTGCTGAATCTAGTGTTTTATTTGTATTACTGGATTGTCATGTCTAATTCCTACTTTTAATTGATTCTTATTCAACATATGAGTGGTTGTAATAATCAACGAAGTGAAGGACGGTGGTAATTGGAACAGGAATACCCTATTTCCTCCAGCTTCCATCTCTCCTTCCACTCATCAGTTTTCCTAAAACAAACTTCAGGAGTGAAAAGGTTTCCTAATTAGACATACCCCATTCTTGATCTTCCTCCTCCTTCATTTCCTTGGCTATCTCTTTATAAATAGCTATCTAGATTCTTTTATAATCTGGTTGTCCCCATATCAACCAGGCTATCTCCATATAAACGGCTAACTAGATTCTTGAATTCATCTACCCATCCATTCATTCAAAAAATACTTATAGAGCACCTACTATGTGCAGGCTCTGAGAATAAGTGGTGAGTGACATAGCTCCCATGAAGCTTATAGTTCAGTGGGAAATATCATATGGTCAAAAAGCAATGATCGTACATCACACAGTGTGAAACGTAGAAGGACACACAGTAATGGGAATGAAAGAGAAGATCAGCCAGTTCAGACTTGTGGTGTCAGGGAGGGCTTCCTGGAGGAAGTGACATTAAACTGAGCCCAGAAGGTATAGTAGCTGTTAGCCTGGCAAAGAGTGTGAGGAAGAAAATTCTAGGCATGGGGTCTTATAATCTCCAGAGTCCCTAAGCAATCAGACTTGAATTTTTAAAAAATCACCCAGAAGAGAGGAATGCTAACAGGTTGTGTGGGCACAAAGTAGGAGACCAGAAGAGTATTATGGAAGCTGATTCAGAAATTATTTTTAAAAAGAGAGAGGGTGATGGTGACCTAATGAGGAGGCAGTAGGGATGAGAAAAAGTTTTAAGAATCAAAAAGAGATAAGAGGTAAAAAAAAAAAAAAAAAAAAAAAAAAAAAAAAAAGCATGTAAAGACCTTTTTTTTCTATTTTCCTAACCAAGTACAAGGTATGTTTTTCCATTTCATCAAGTCTATGTTTTTACTTTTCAGGAGTATTTTCCTCATGTAAGTCTTGAAAATATTTTGGTGTAGTTTATCCCTAAGTATCTTATCTTTTTTGTTGCTATTAAGAATGATATAAATGTCACTGATTTTTACATGTTAATATTATGTTTGTGTACCTTGACAAACTCTTATTTATTTTAGTTATTTTTATCACTGATTTTCTATGGTTTACTAGGTACGCTATTATGTGGCCTGCAAATGGAATCATTAAAATTATCAAAGAGAATTTCATGTTTTGATATAGAGAGTGAAATAGTAGAGTAATACTTAAAAATAGCATGCTCCCCACCTCTTTGAAAACCATAGACCATTTCTTGGTCAAAGTGTTTAGATGTGAAGTTACTATTAGCAAAGAGCAGCAAACCACAATTAGACCAGCTTTTCCCCAAGTGGTTTCCTGTAGAACATTAGTTCTGCAGAATGTTAATAAGAGATTAATTTAAAAATGAGTTCCCTGGCCGGGCACAGGGGGTCACGCCTGTAATCCTAGTACTCTGGGAGGCTGAGGCGGGAGGATTGCTTGATCTCAGGAGTTTGAGACCAGCCTGAGCAAGAGCGAGACCCTGTCTCTACTAAAATTAGAAAGAAATTAGCTGGACAACTAAAAATAGAAAAAATTAGCCAGGCATGGTGGCGCATGCCTGTAGTCCCAGCTACTCGGGAGGCTGAGGCAGGAGGATCACTTGAGCCCAGGAGTTTGAGGTTGCTGTGAGCGAGGCTGATGCCACGGCACTCTAGCCCAGGCAACAGAATGAGACTCTGTCTCAAAAAAAAAAAAAAATAAAAAATAAATAAAAATGAGTTCCCTATTTGATAAGTTTGGAAAACATTGGGTTAAATATATTGAACATATATGTGACTTTCTAAGGAGAAGCCAAACTTATTTGATCATAAAATCTTCTCTAAAGCATCTGGAGCAAGGGTCATGGACTCAAATGCTTCCAAGGATCATGCAAGTGACAATACTTGAAGAAAGTAGGTCAGGTATATGGTGAAAGTACATGTGTTCATGTTAAATATAAATAAATAGACTTCATTTTTAAAAAATAATTAAAGAGGTTTATTCTGAGCCAAATATGTGTGATCATGGCCTGGAGAGCCACACCCAAGGAGCCTTGAACAAGTGGTCTCACTGTGGTTGGGTTACATTGGTTTTATACCTTTTAGGGAGACAGAAATTACATGTAAAAACTGGACTTCATTTTTATAAAAAGTTATATATGCCCCGATTTTTCTTGAAACACACAGCCTTCTCAGTCTAGTTCTCATTATCCCAGTTTTGTTAAAGATATATCAAATAAGATTGAGTTTAGCTGCTTTTAACAGAAAGCCCAATACACAGTTTAAACAAAATAAAGATTAATTTTTCTCTCAAGTAAAAGCAGGTTATTGAAGACAGTCCAGAGCTGGTATGTTAGCTCTGCGGTTATCAGAGATTTAGGTTAGTTCTAGCTTTTTTCTGCAGCATGTTGAGCCTTTGACTTCCATTGTCATGTCAGTTTAGGATCCAAAGTAGCTGCCAAAGCTCTTGTCATCATGTCTGTTCTTTGAGCAGGAAGAAAAAGGAAGAATGGAAGGGCAAAAAAAGGGATTTCCTTGCAGTTGAGTCAGCCGTTGTTAAGGAATGTTCCTGGAATTCCTGCTCACAAGCTTCCACATATATCTCATCGGTCACTACCATCCTCAAGGGAGAGGTATAATTTTTAATTGGGTCCGTGCCATCCTTGATAATATAGATGTCAGTTACTAACAACAATAGGGAAGAATGCAAGAGTAGGCAACTAGCAGGCTCGGCCTCACACAAGTTAAAAGAAAAGTCTCTACTTCAAAACATATATATGGAGCAAGAATGATAAATGGCAACTGACCCTTGGGCTTTGTGTGGGGAGATAGCAGGAAGTGGAGGGAACTGTAATGAGCAGGAAAGCTCCTGTCTCATCTAATAGGCTCAGCCTTATCCTGCCCCAGCCATGTGGGAATGGATGTTCCAATTTTCCAAGACAAGCTGGCGATCCACATTTTTATGTGAACTCTTCTTATTTTAAAATTAACACCCACATTTTTCAAAATTCTGTGTCTAAATATTGCAATCTGTGCCTAACTTCCAGTTTGTAAACTTTGATCGAGGAGAGCCAGTTTTGCTTAGGGAAGCATTTTAGGAAATGTTACACCACACCATAGGAAATGGGCTCTATTGCTGTGCAATCCAGAGCAAGGAAGGGGGAGCTTGAAATGAGGGTGCAGGTGACCAGACTCTTTGGACCAGTGCAAATACTATTACCCTGTGGGCAGACAGACATCAGCCACCTAGTCCCTTCTCCCTTCTGCTAGTCAGAGGGGCTGGATTTGAAGCTGGGCTGGGCAATATTTTTAACAGCACAATTCTGGATAATTAACCCCTCCCTGCCCTATATAAATACCCTGCACAAACCTGATCAAAACTACCTTGACACGTTTG
The DNA here is from genome assembly GCF_041146395.1 of Eulemur rufifrons. Taxonomy (NCBI): domain Eukaryota; kingdom Metazoa; phylum Chordata; class Mammalia; order Primates; family Lemuridae; genus Eulemur; species Eulemur rufifrons. The sequence continues at coordinate 208,095,044 of NC_090989.1, forward strand.
TCCATTCTTTGTAGTTTTCCCTTGTGACCAGCAGATGGCAGCAAGTATTGACCGAACTAGGGAACCAATTTACACCTTCAGACTCGCTCTTTTTCATGAATTTTCTTTGACTTGTGCCAACAAAAACAATGAAAGTTATTTACATTTGCCTCTCTCATTACTTCTTACACTGAGACTCGAGAAGACTAATTCATTTTAGACCTGGTTTATCTTTTTTGAAAGGGTGTCAAAAAAGATGTCATGAAAGTCTGACTATATGAAATAGAGGCGCAAAAGTCTTAATTCATTCCTTAATAATATGACATAAAATTTAATATATTACCAAACAAGAACTATCTATTTAATCTTGACTTTGAGGGCTGCTTTTAATAAAAGACTACAAATATTTGTTATGTCTCTAAGTAAAGATACAATGACTTCAGGACATGAACAAAAGGGAAAACATTTGTGTTATTATTTTCTGAATATCTCCCATATTTGCCCAAATCCATCCCTTTTAAAATATAGTGTGTTCTTTAAAACACCTGGAGATACAAATAATGAAACATCTGTGGGAAAATGTTACTAGAAAAATCTCCTACATGTCATTAAATCAAACTCTTGTTATACTATTATCTTTTGGAGAGTAGCAACATAAATATGTTTGAGAGTTTTTGTTATGTCAACAGTGATTATAGAATAAATAAATAAATGTGTTTAAGGAGTAAAGGAAACTGGATAAATTTACTTACAATAAAGTAAATCAGGCATTAGAGGGCATTAGGTCTACAGAACAATTATTTCTGTACTTCATGCTTCAGAGATTTGTACAATGTAAACTAAAATCTTGATAACCTATGAAGCAATCAAAATGACAAAGGAATAACCAGGCTACGTGACATGTGAGAAAGAATTGCCAGTGCCTACAGATGTCAACAGAATTTATATATAAGTCGTTTGGGTTTACTAAGAAATGCAAAGAAACCTGAAAATGATTGAGTGGCAAGTACCTGGAAAGGTAAAGGAACAGACTGAGAAAGAAGCCGTGATACTTCTGAAAGGATCACAATCTTTGTAAGGAAAAAAGAAAAGACAAATTTATTATAGATTTCATCTTACAATTACAGAATCACAGAGGTTGAAAGAGTGTGGACATGATTTTAGTGTAGCCCTCAGCCCCCCAACATTCTATGAAAGTCCTTCCTTTGTATCTTTGGACATGTTTATCTGGCCTCTGCTTAATTGATTCCACTGATTCAGAGCTTTTGATATTTTGTTGTAAAGGTTTTATTTTTTTTTAATTTTTTTAAATTAAAAAATGTTTCAATACATTCATTATATTTGTACATATTTATGAAGTACATGCGAAATTTTGTTATATGCGTAGAGTGTGTAGTGATTAAGTCGAGTATTTAGGGTATCCATCACCCAAGTATTTCTCATTTCTGGGTGTTGGGTACATTTTAGGTCTTCTCTTCTGGCTACTTTGGAAAGGTTTTGTTTTTGAACATCTCTCCTCATTATAAATTTCTTCCTTACAGAGATCTGAAACTTGTCTCCCTGTAACATCTGCTCATTGGTCTTCTCTGGAGAAATAGTTCTAAGCATTTTTATCTTCGACCACAACAGCTTTGTGAGACTTGTGAATGTATGGACCCTGGTCCTAGAAAAATGCATTCCTTGAGCTCATTCGTGGAGTTCAGGTGAAGCATCCCTACTTTAGGGAGAGTAAACAACCCCCTTTCTACATGACAGGTCTTCAAACGTTTTAAAGCAGTATCATGTTCTTAAAAAAACCTCACCAGTTTCTTCAACTTATTCCTTCCTTCCTTCCTCCCTGCTTCCCTCCCTCTCTCTGTTCCTTCAACCACTTTTAAAAAACAAGCATATACCAAACACCCTTTCCATGTTAGATACTGTGTTAGACACTGGGGACACAAAGATGAATAAGACACTGTTCCTATCCTTGGGGAATTCACAGCTTATTTGGGGAGATTCTGTAAACAGGTGAGTTAGGTCAGGGAAGTGACATTTGAATTGAACATGGTTCTTAGGCTTAGATTCAGTCTGGGTTCAAATCCCAGCTTTGCTACTTATGAGTCACCTTTGGAAAGATACTTAACCTCTTGGGGCCTCATTTTGCTCGTGTGTAAAACAGGCATTCATATTCTATTGCTGTTATTACTGTCCTTTGCCAAATAAGGAATCTAGACTTTGTCATGTAGGCTTCCATAAGCCATCAGTCCTTTCACAAGGGGAGTGGCAGGCATGATTTGATTTCTTTTTACCTATTTTATTTTAAGGCAAATCACCCTACAGTGGAAGACGGTGAATAAACTGGACCAGGAGAGATGGACAGGAGGGAGACTAGAGAGGAGACTTGCAATTGTGCAGATGAGAATGGTGAGGACTTGGACTAAGGCAGGGGTAATAGGAGTGGAGAGTGTCAAGAAGTATTTCTGAGGCATAAGTTATAGGACTTAGTGGTCAGTTGACAGGGAGAAGACAAAGTTAAGTAGGTCTCATAAGTTTCTAATTTGGAAAACTGGTTGGATAGTGATTTCATTAACTTAGTTGTAATTACAGTAGGAAAAGCATCAAGAGAAGGTAAGTTAGTGTGTTAAGTGTAAGGAGACTTTCAGGTCCCTCAAGCCTTGGAAATGTGAGTCTGGAATTTAGGACAAAAGAGTCTCCACTGGAGAAAATAGCTTTGAAATTACTTCTTGTCTTTGGCGGTCAACACCATAAGAATGGATGAGATCAGCCAGGAGGGCAAGTAGAGTGTGAAGAAAATGAAAGAAAACCAAGGAAAAGCCAAGGCAAACATGAGCATTTGCTGGGAGGTGGAGGAGGAAGAGGAGGAGGAGGGCCAGCCAATGAAGGCAACAGACAGTAGAAAGTTAGAAAAGTCGGAGAACTCAGGGGATTAAAATAAAAAGCTATCACCCTCTTAAAACAAAAATCTGAATGCCCAGCAAGTACCAGGCACTCTGCTAAGTGTTAATTTTCATTTCTCCCCATATAGATAGCCCATTGCACTGTGCCCTCCCTCCCCATTGTTCTGCAGCCACCCCTGCAATAAGCCAAGGCCCCGCCTATGCTTGGACATGTTTCTGTGCTTTTATTATGCTCCGTTGGTCTGATGTCTATCTCTGTACCAATCCCACATTGTTTTAATTCTCAGTTATAAAACCTTACAAACACCCTCCCTCCCTCCGCTCTAAGATAGATATAAATTATTGCCATAATTCAGATGAACAAAGTTGTAGGCACATTTTTAGTAGTATAGGCACTTGCTGAATTACACACACTGATGATACAGAAAATCTTTCTCTGATGTCATCTTTAAAATGAAATTAAAGAGTTAACACACCATATGGTGCACTCTTTCTCTTTCTTCTTTGGAACCACATAAATCACATTTCCTTAGACAGTGATTCCCCAACCCGGCTGGGTATCAAAGTCACCCGGGGAGCCTTTAAAAAATGTAAATTTTTACATCCCAGATATACTGAACTGGATAGGATGGGATATTTGGGGCCCAGGAATAGGTATGTGCAATAAAATGCACCTTAGGTGATTGTGTTGTGTTCAGTTCATAGACTGGCATTTGGGAATCCCTGCATTTAGAAGTTTTCAGAACATTGATTAAAAATGTATCTGTCATTTTAGAGTGCTATTTTGCAATCCACTTTCAGAAATTAAGCATTTTATAAATCCTACTGGTTTTTCTTATTATTGTAAAACAGTAAATACTATTATAAAAAATTATAAGCATTATAGGAATAAACAGAATATAATACAACCTCATGATTTTTCCTTCAATAGATTAAGGTTGTTAACAATTTGGTCAATATTCTGTACTTTTTCCTATGCATTTACTAGGTTATTTCTTCTTCTAAAATTGGATTATTCTATACTTTGAGAATCTGGACTTTGGGAGTCTAGATAAGACTTGGCCTTGGGGGCCCGGTAAGTCCCAGGCACTCTGCTAAAAGCCTGGACTTGGAAGCCAGGCATATCTGGGTTCAGGTTCCAGCTCTGGCCCTCACTAGAATCCTTGGGAATTTATTTAACCTCCCTAAGTCTCAGATTTCCTTATCTGTAGATAAAAATACTACCTACCTGATAAAATTCTTGTGAGAATTAAATAAGATAATACATATAAAGGGCTTAGCATGACATGAAAAATAAGTTTTCAATAAATGTTAACTTAAAAAATTATTAATAAACTTTATATTTTAGAGCAGTTTTAGGTTCATAGTAAAATTGAGTGGAAAGTACAGAGAGTTCCAGGCCTGGTTTGTTGCCTCACACCTGTAATCCTAGCACTCTGGGTGGCTGAGGCAGGAGGATCGCTTGAATTCTTGAATTCAGGAGTTCAAAACCAGCCTGAGCAAGAGTGAGACCCCCATCTCCACTAAAAATAGAAAAATTAGCCCGGTGTGGTGGTGCACACCTGTAGTCTTAGCTACTCTGGAGGCTGAGACAGGAGGATCACTTGAGCCCAGGAGTTTGAGGCTGCAGTGAGCTACAATGACACCACGGCACTCCACCCAGAGTGACAGAGTGAGACTCTGTCTCAAAAAAAAGTGCAGAGTTCCCATATACTCCCTGCCCTTTCTGCAACTTCTCCCACTATCAACATCCCCCACCAGAGTGGTACATTTGTAATAGTCAACATTAGGGTTCCCTGTTGGTGTTGTACATTCTATGGGTTTTGACAGATGTATAATGACAGATATCCACCATCGTAGTATCATCCTGGATAGTGTTACTGCCCCCAAATCCTCTGTGCATTGCCTACTCATCTCTTCTTCTCCCCTAACCCCTGTCAACCACTGATTTTTTTTTTTTTTTTACTATCTTCATAGTTTTGCCTTTTCCAGAATGCCACGTAGTTGGATTCATACAATATTAACTTTTTATTATGGTCATTATTATTACAACTACTACTACAACACTACAACAGGTATTTTCACTTCATATATATTGGACATTCTATTAATATAATACTTTGTCAATTTTTTCTAACCTACGTATAGTATTTCACTGTATGGATGTACAATAGTTTATTTAATCAATGTCCCATGCATATTTAGGTTGTTTTCAATTTTTCTTAATCATAAACTGCTCTGCAGGGCATATCCTTGTGCATATATCTTTTCATATTTGTAAAAGTGTCTCTTCTACAAGGGGAATTGTTGAGTCAATGAGTATGAATATTTTAATAAACTTTTACCCATTAGTTCCACACAGAGTCTATTTGTATTTCCACTAGATGCTACAGTGTTTTAATTTTACTTCCCATAAACTCTTGGTCTGTTTTCTAAGGATTCTTTCCTTTCTTGGTTTATTCCTTTCATTCCTCTTTCCTCTCCTCCATTCACCTTCTAGTTTTCTCTCTCTCCTTGATTTATCAGCTGAATGACACCTTATGAGTCAATGCCATTTTCCCTTAATAATAGGTAGTCTCTGGGTCCCTTTAATTAATCTTCTCTTTATTTTATTTACCTTACCTGAACGGAAGACCCCAAATGATTTCCTCCTTCATTTCCTAAGTCAGTATTTTCTCTCTTCTTGACTTTCTACTTTTTGTAAAAGAGAGAAGGATGACTGGTATTGGAGTGGCTTCCTCACTACCTGTTCGAAGTGGAAGAGAGCTGGCTTATTTTAGACTGTGTTTCCTTTCTCCCCAAATCAGGTTATCTTCTGCAGTGTGTAATTGTTTCTTTGGCTTTCCAAATACTGCCCTATTGCTGATAGAAAATGTCACAGCTTGTGCGAGTGCCAGTCGCAGCCAATTGTACACTAAATGATCTGCATTGGCATGAACGGGCTTGGCAGAATGCGTTATGCTTTGGTGAGATGAAATTTTGCTTCAATAAATTGTGCTTGCGTGGGATTTGACCTCAGGACGAAATTATACTGTTGTTGTCTGGGCTGAAACAGAGGCAGCAATCACAGTATTAAACAACTAGGATAGGATGAATATCTAAATGGTATTTTTAGACACGTGACTATTATAACATGTACATTAATAATAACACAATGGCCATAAATAGGGCTTCATTCTTTTTACTCCAAATTCATTATATTCTAGTTTTACTAAAGGTGATATCTTTTCCTTATCTTCCACAGAAATAATGCATAGAAATATCCCCTAAATAATCACATAACATATTCGTTTAAATTTCGTGTTAAACAAATGAAAACTATTCGGTATTTATTGTGAAAGTAATTTGTACCTTCAAGGTACATTTTCACATTTTCCAAGTTGAATTAAGTTAGTTCACACCTTAGGCTTACAATGCTATCAAGAGCCTAAATCATTAAAACAATAGCTAGCTGAATAAATAAATAAATAATATTTTTAGTGACCTTTATCATATAAATTCAAATATGTGAGATTTGCCAAAAATATTATTACCACTACATTTAATCTTAAAGTGATAAAGTTACAGTTAAAATCAAAACTATATATATTACTATAGTATGCAGCCATTGAATCTGATTAGAAATACCATGTAGAGATAAGGAAAAATATTTATATCCATGTAAAGTGAATAATACATATATTAAAATGTGATTGCCTATATAGACCTACATATAGAATTCAATGAAAATAGCTATCTTTTATTTTGTGGATTAAGTTTTCTTTATCCTGCTATTATATTGCCTTTTCAATAAAAAAATTCCTGTGTACTAAGTCCAAACAATGGCTAATGCCCAAAGTTTTATTCAATTATTCAACAGTTATATCTTTTAAGAGCATATCAGTAAGTCATTTGACTAATGTTTATATGATATTATGCAATTAATCTTCAGAATAGATTTATTCCCTGTAGTCCCTTAACAACCTTGAAAACTTGGTCGTGAGTAGGTGTGGATAGAAACAAGGATGATATTCGAATTATGAAAGAGTCAGTCAGAACAGACACTCCGGCAAGCACAAAACACACAGCCACACTAGGAGAGGCTGAGCATCTATTCTGGATAGAAATGGAAGGATGCTTCTAGAAACAGGCCAGATGGAGCCCTCATTTAGGACATTAGCATAGTTTGATGAGAAACACATTTGGTGTACAAAGACAAGGCATAGGTATGTCCTAGTTCCAAATTTGCCAATTTCCCTTTAAGTCTTATTTTCCATATCCATAAAATAAACTATTGAAAGAATGAGATAATAAATTTGGGAAAACAGTGTAAATTTTAGAACATACAAGAACCCATGAGATCTTAGCAGTTATTAATGAAATATTAACATATTTTATTTATTTACTTGTATATTATAGATACAATCGACCATCTTGTTCTCAATAATCTCCCTTAATGAGTCCCATCATTGGACTTTGATTAAATAATGCAGAGTTCAGATGATGTACGCTGATTCAATCCAAAATATGCCCCTGTGAATTATGAATAATGATTGAAAATGACAAATGTATAGGAAGTTATCTTCTTCGGATTATAAAAGCCCTATTTGTGTTCAGTGAAAAGAGAGGTATATGCTGCATGTCGACACAGGGCTCAGAGTTAAGACACATTTTCTATGATAAACTCTTCCAGGGTTGATTGTAGTTTGCTGAACCTTTACAATACAAACAGTGCCGGTAGTTTATTAATCCTGTGGAGTTTTGATATATTTTTTTCTCATTTCCAATTCATTTTCTTTCTTCAATGTTCTCTGCCCTACATAATGGAGTTTCAGTTGGTCTCCTAGACCATTTGACCTCACCCATGACATTTCATTGGCATGTCAACTGTAGATTCTGGTTTTCTATACACAAATAAAGTAGTTTTATACTTCTAAAACTTTTAAACGTTCAATTTGCTTTGCAAATGCTTCAGAAGTTATGTCGTTAACTAAGTGAATGGTCAGAAGTTCAGGCAAAGTCTTCATTAGGGCTTTTTGTACTATATCAAGCTTTATATGTTATAAAAATTCTGAAGCTTAATTTTGGAAAGCTTACTCAAACAAATGCTCACTATATACATTTAAAAAATGTCAACATTTAAAAGTGTCAACATTTAAATAATACAACTTCATAGTCATCTGTGGCTGGAGTGACAAAATTTTATATATATTTCTAGTAATAGTTAATGGGGATAGAAATAGTAGTTGTAATAAGGACAATTTTGAATACCCTATAGAAACTAAGGACCAAGGCAGTATTTATTTATCCCAAATGGTTACCTCAAATCTTGCCCTAAGCATTTTATTAAAAAAAAACCCAATATTCTCCAAATAAATCCACCATTTAAAAATTATTTATGCCAATTACAAGGCTTATTTATTACTTAGAGAAAATACATGTTTTATATTTTTAAGGGACTCTTCCCAGAAGAATTTATTTCATTTTTTTGGCATTGAAACAATATGACATTACGGATATACTCCTGCTACTGCTATACCACCTATTTTAAGACAGGTAGAGGTATAGCTTATGTTTTCATGTGTTCTTTTGTTGTTGTTGTTTCTAGAGGCAGGATTTTGCTATGCTGCCCAGTCTGGAGTTCAGTGATGTGATTATAGCTCATTGCAGCCTTGAACTCCTGGGCTCAGTTGATCCTCCTGCCTTAGCCTTTCTAGCAGCTGGAACTACAGGTGTGTACCACCATGCCTAGCTAATTTTTTTAAAAAAATTTTTGTAGATACAGGGTCTCACTGTGTTACCCAGGCTGGTCTCAAGCTCATTGTCTCAAATGATCCTCACACCTCGGCCTCCCAGAGTACTGGGATTACTGGCATGAACCACCATGCCTGGCCTCATACGTTCTTTAAAAGTACCAACTCATCTTATACACACACACAATAATCATATAATGTTAATATAATCATTTTAAATGATTCCTTTTTAAAGAAATGGCTGGAATGCCTGCATGAACAAAATGGGTGATTCTCTACTCTTTCCACCTTCTCTCTTCAGAGGCTTATCTCTGGCAGGGAATATATCAGCATTGCCTGTATAAATTTAAAGCACACGTAAACATACATATACAGTGAAAATCATATCAGTATCTTCCTCTTTGTTTTTAAGGATATTTTCATCTTCTGGGCTTGAAGTAATTGATATTTTCTTCAAACACCATCTATGCTGTCTGCTATTTTTCATGATTCCCATAACAGGAACCACTTTACTTCTCACTGCTTTCCCATATGTACTCTTAGTTGTAGCTAAAATAATTCCCTAAATGTTAAACAAACGTCTCCTCCCCCCAGAAAACAAAAACCTAATCGTTTTATCTTTTTCATATTTGCTCAGCATACTTACCAGCTGCAAGTCACATGTTGATAGGCAAACCAGCCTCTTGGGACATCAGCTTCTCTTCTGTAAAACAACTGGGTGTTGCTGAAAGCCTATCCTTACTATATCAGCTGTCACTGATATTTCTTATTATATTTTGAACCCTTATGGCAACCACCTGCATCACATTTGGCACTAAATTATAGAATAAATATTTTGAGTAAACTTAGTGGTCATGTAGTAAAATTATACCATGCAGGATTCCATTCTCTCATATTCCTCACCAAGCCTTAGTTGTAATAATTCTGCTAGTTAGAAAAATAGCCATTCTGTTTGTGGATTAACCCATATATCTCAGACATTATTTTCTTCTTTGGACATATTGACTCTGGGATATTACATCAGTACATCTTGAGAAAAGGTAAAACGAATTCCTAGGAGAGATGAAAATCTTGATGTTCAGGACACACCACCTTGTCAGCTTTAAAGGACATAGCATAGAGGATTCAGAGTAAGGGAAGGGGATCGTATTTAAATGGCTAGATGACAGAAATCCTTGGTCTGAGGTCTCCCTGTGGAGGAGAGTAGAAGTAAAAATGCCTGATATCTTATTTTTCAGAGAGTGAAACTTATACATGGACGGATCTCTTTTTTCCTATTAAACATTTGATGGTGATGATAACAATAGTAACAATGATGATGATGATGATAATGGTAATGATGCTGTTATATAAATGGGTTAAAGATGGCTCTGTATCTTGACCCCTATGTTGTTTACTTCTTCACAGCAGGGTTGGAATGTTAGCTCAAAGGCCATTGATGCCAAAGTCAAATTTTTATACATCCAATTGCTTGAAACATAGGTCAAATAAGCATATTTTTAGCCATTCAGGGTCTGCCTGCTTTGCATACCCCCGTGAAACTGCATTCAACATCTGCTAGCTGTACAGAAGATAAACCCCATAGGTATAAGTGACCCCAAACTGCTACTGCCCTTCAGAGGCTTCTGGCCCAGAGACTCCCCACCTTGCTTCTGAGCAGCACTGACTGGACACGTGAGCCCTTCCCCAGTTCCTCTCTCCCCTGAGAGTTCTCTTACCCTCTTCCCCTTCTGGGTGGTAGCCCTGTGCATCTCTGGAAGGTCATCTGGTATGGGGGACTCCCTGTCTCACACAGTAAAGCTTGTTGTGCAATACTACAGCCTCACAGTCCTGTGTTTTCTTTAGTCAGCCCTGAAATCCTCAAACTCACAACAGATGTATATGCTAAAAGTTCAAGCAGTACCAAATTTAGTTTCTTTCCACCTCAACCTCCCAGCCATACTCTCTGGAGATAAATACCATCAACTGTTTGAGTGTATATCCAAAAATATCTCATGTGCGTATAGGCATATACATTTTGTATTAGTTTGCTATGGCTGCAATAACAAAAGCAATAACAAAATACCATAAACTGGGTGGTTTTAAACAGAAATTTGTTTTCTTACAGTTCCAGAGGCTACAAGTCCAAGATCAAGATTTGGAAGGTTTGGTTTGTTATGGACTGAGTTGTGTCACTCAAAACCATATGTTGAAGCCCTAACCCCCAGTACTTCAGAATGGACTGTATCTGAAGATAGGGCCTTTGAAGAGGTGAGTAAGTTGCACGGAGGCATTTGGGGTAGACCTATCTAATCTAATTGGTGTCCTTAAAAGAAGAGATTGAGACATATAGAGAGACACCAGGGATGCACATGTACAGCGGAAAGGCCTTGTGAGGATACAGCAAGAAAGTGGCCATTAGCAAGCCATGGAGGAAGGAAATTGCAGAGCATGTAAATAGGTGGAAAACCATACCATGCTCGTGGATCGGAAGAATCAACATTATTAAATGTCTATACTGCCCAAAGTGATCTACAGATTCAATGCAATCCCTATTAAATTACCAACATCATTTTTCACAGATATAGAAAAAATAATTTTATGTTTTGTATGGAACCAGAGAAGACCCCGTTTAGCAAAAGCAATTTTAAGCAACAAAAACAAAATGGGAGGTATTAATTTGCCAGACTTCAAACTATACTACAAGGCTGTGAATATTAAAACTGCTTGGTATTGACACAAGTGCAGGGACACAGACCAGTGGAACAGAACAGAAAATCCAAATATAAAACCATCCTCATATAGCCATCTAATCTTTGACAAAGCAGACAAAAACATACTCTGGGGAAAAGATTTCTTATTCAATAAATGGTGCTGGGAAAACTGGATAGCCACATGTAGAAGACTGAAACAGGACCCACAGCTTTCACTTCTCACAAAAACCAAATCACGGTGGATAACAGACTTAAACCTTGGGTGTGAAACTATTAGACTTCTAGAAGAAAATGTAGGAAAGACTCTACAGACATTGGCCTAGGCAAAGAATTTATGAACAAGACCCCTAAGGCAATCACAGCAACAACAAAAATAAATGAATGGGACCTGATTAAATTAAAAAGCTTCTGCACAGCCAAAGAAACAGTCACGAGAATAAACAGACAACCTACAGAATGGGAAAAAATTTTCACATACTACACATCAGATAAAGGACTGATAACAAGAATCTATTTAGAACTCAGGAAAATCAGTAAGAAAAAATCAAAAAGTGGGCAAAGGACATGAATAGAAATTTTTCAAAAGAAGATATAAGAATGGCTAACAAACATATGAAAAAATGCTCAACATCTCTAATCATCAGGGAAATGCAAATCAAAACCACAATGAGATATCACTTAACTCCAGTGAGAATGGCCTTTATCAAAAAATCCCAAAACAACACATGTTGGCGTGGATGAGGAGAGACAGGAACACTCATACACTGTTGGTAGGACTGCAAACTAATGGAACCCCCGTGGAAAGCAATATGGAGATACCTTAAACAGATTCAAATAGACCTACCATTCGATCCAGCAATCCCATTATTGGGCATCTACCCAGAGGAACAAAAGTCATTCTATAAAAAAGACACCTGTACCCGAATGTTTATAGCAGCACAATTCACAATTGCAAAGATGTAGAAACAACCCAAATGCCCATCAATTCATGAGTGGATTAGTAAATTGTGGTATATGTATACCATGGAGTATTACTCAGCTATAAGAAATAATGGTGATATGGAGTCCTTTTTGTTCTCCTGGAGAGAGTTGGAACCCATTCTATTAAGTGAAGTATCCCAAGAATGGAAAAACAAGCACCACATGTACTCACCAGAAAATTGGTTTCCCTGATCGTTTTTTTTTTTGTTTGTTTGTTTGTTTTGGAAACAGTCCTCAGTCTGTTCCCCGGGCTGAAGGGCAGTGGTGTCATCAGGGCTCACTGCAATCTCAAACTTCTCGGCTTAAACAATCTTCCTGTCTCACCTGCCTGAGTAGCAGGGACTACAGGCCTCACCACCACACCTGGCTGATTTTTCCATTTTTTTGTAGAGATGGGATCTTGCTCTGTTGCCCAGGAGGGTATTGAACTCCTGGCCTCAAGTGATCCTTCCACTTCAGCCTCCCAAAGTGCTAGGATTACAGGTATGAGCCACCGCCTGGCCTCTGCCTTAGATTTGTGACAGAATTCACAAGTGAAATCATCTGGACCTAAGTTTTCTTCTTCAGAGGTTTTTTAAAATTACCAATTCAATTTCTTTAGCAATTATAGAGCTGTACAGATTTTGTATTTCCTTTGTATCAGTTTTGGTAAAAGTAGTTTTTTTCAAGAATTTGTACATTTTTTCTTAAGTTGTCAAATGTATTGGCATAAAGCCTATTACAATATTTCCTTACTATCTTTCAACCTATAGGATTTGTTGTGATGTCTTCTTTTTTATACCTGATAATTGTAATTTGTCTCTTCTCTATTTTTTTCTTTATCAGTTTGCCTTAATTTTATTAATCTTATCAAATAATTGACTTTTTGCTTTAATAATTTGATTTATTATTTCTATAATTTATCTTTTTTATTGCTGCACTTATTAGTTCTTTTCTTCTAGTCATTTTTTAAAGATATTTTATTGTTAGACTCATTTCCAGTTTTATTCTGCTGTGGTCAGAGAACATACTCTATGTGATTTCAATCTTTTGAAATTTGAGATATATTTTATGGCCCAGCATGTAGTCTATCTTGCTGAACATTCCATGTGTACTTGAATGTGGACTCTTCAGTTGTTGGGTTAGTGTCTCTAAACATCAGGTAGGTCAAGTTGGCTGATAGTACTGCTCAAACGTTTCATATCCATGATGATTTTATTTTGTCTTTTTGTTCTGTCAGTTGCTGAAAGAGTGATTAAAATCTCCAGCTATAATTTGCACTTGTCTACTTCTCCTTTCAGTCCTGCCACTTTTTGCTTTTGCTGTGTCTTGCAGATCCATGCCCTGTGTACGTACATTCCATCCTCAGCAAAGGAGCCAAGAAGAATTACCTCGTAAGCATTTCTCTCCTCTTTTCTCCTGTTAGTGCACTGCCTTCTCAATGTTTCCTTGTCCCACAAATTCCAGCCTTCTCAGCTGCTTCAGAAGCCTCTTAGTCTCTACTTGGGCTCTATCTTCTGCAGTCCAGGGAGCACCTGTGGGCAGAAAACAAAGGAAAAGTTGAGTTCACTTCACTTGTTCCCCTTCTTTAAAGGATTATGGCCCATGCTTTCTGTCATCCAATGCCTGAAAACATTTGCTTCATATATTTTGTTCAGAATTTGAATTATTGATGGTTAAAGAGAAAATACAAAACCAGTCACTCCTTCGTAGCTAAATGTGGAAGTTCAAAACACTCAGATTTTTTAAAAGAAAGAGTTCTTTTAGTCTTTCTTGCTTAATCCACAAGTATTTAATATAAATCTAGTGTAAAGAACATATAAAAATGTTGAGCTTGGTATAAAAGAAACTCTCTGGATCATTCATTTTAAACAAGGGGAGATCTCCCTCTAAAAGAAATAGTACTCGTCCTGATCCAGGAAATGGGTAAGATTTTGTATTAAGAGAATAGGTGAGGAGTGGTGATTCAGGCCTGTAATTCTAGCACTTTGGGAGACCAAGGTGGGAGAATCACTTGAGGTGAGGAGTTCAAGACCAGCCTGGGCAACATACGAAACCTATCTGTACAAGAAAAATAAAATAAAAAATTAGTCAGGCATGGTGGCATGCACCTGTAGTCCCAGCTACTTAGGAGACTGAGGCAGGAGGATTGCTTCAGCCCAGGAGGCTGATTTTGCAGTGTGAGCTGTGCTTGTACCATTGCACTCCAGCCTGGGTGACAGTGTGAGATCCTGTCTCTAAAAAACAAACAAATGAAAAAAGCCTGTCAAAATTTTTCTTGATCTTGGGGCATTTGATGTTTAAATTAGGATAAGAATTAATGATTATTATTCTAGCACTTCATATCTGTTATTGATTCTTAATGTTATAAAATTAGGAGTTCTAATCTATCTCCCCTTTTTTTCTCTCCAAAAAAATGTTTTCTCATTTCATTAATTAGGAGATATTAACTTTATATCATTACAAAAGCTTTTTTATGAAATGCCTAATTTCAGTTAAATTTTATTTTTGTCTTGATGTTTTCCCTCTAGCTGGAGGATCTGTTATTAGATGACAAGTATAACACCAAAATAACAGATTTCAGCCTCAGCAACGAATGTACTTTGGGCACTCAACTGGAAACCTTTGCGGCACTGCTCCACACACAGCCCCCGAGCTCTTCCAGTGCAAGAGATGTCATGGCCCTGAGGTTGATGTGTGGAGCCTCGGGGTGATCCTCTCTCTGCTGGTCATTGGCACCCTTCCCTTTGGTAAGGCAAACCTTAAGGTGTAGGAAACAGTTGCATCAGTGTACTATACAAAACTAAAAGGAGTTTCATAAAATTACATGGGTTTATATTTTTAACATTATATCAGTTTAGGGGTTTCAGTAGTTTTTTTGTTGTTTTTAACCTAAAACTTGACTCACTACTTTTCTTTCCTTGCTCCCTCCCCAAAAGAACTGTAAGCAAACATAATAAAAGAGAAATACACCATCCCATTCTATATGTCAGCAGAGTGTAAAAAACTTTGGAAATATTTTCTAGTGGGAAATCCACGTAAATGAACTGCTCTGCAGGTAATCACATTAGTGGAAAAAAGAAATAGCTTTGGAAAGTTTTTAGAATATTTTTAGAACTTAGTTTGGTTTGTGTGGCCTACTGAACTCTTGCTTAGGACTTCTTTTTAAGTTTTTTTTTTTTTTCTTATTTCAGCATATTACGGGGGTACAAATGTTCAGGCTACATACATTGCCCTTGGCACCCGAGTCAGAGCTTCAAGCGTGTCTGTCCCCCAGACAGTGCACACTGCACCCATTAGATGTGTACACACCCATCCCTACCTCCCCCCATCCACTCAAGACCTGATGAATCTTACCACTATATGTGTACCTAAGTGTTGATCAGTCAATACCAACTTGGTGGTGAGGACATGTGGTGCTTGTCCCTCCATTCTTGTGATACTTCACCCAGTAGAATGGGCTCCAGCTCTATCCAGGACAATACAAGAGGTGCTAGATCACCACTGCCCTCTGTGGCTGAGCAGAAAGCTCCATGGTATACATACACCACACTTCACTAATCCACTCATGTATTGATGGTCACTTAGGCCATTTCCACATCCCTGAAATTGTGTTACACATGGATCAGCACATTAAACACTCAGCAATGGAAAATCATCCAAAAGCTAAAGGTCAAAGACCAGATACCACAATGGCTCAAAAGAGAAAACAGAGCAACAAAGTTCAACTCAACAGGGTGAACAGAAATCTGCCCCACTTATCAATTCTCTCAAATGTGAATGGCTTGAACTTCCCACTAAAGAGACACAGGCTGTCCAAATGGATAAACATACACAAGCCAAGTATCTTCTTTCTTCAGGAAACATATCTAACCCACAAGGATGCATTCAGACTCAAGGTGAAGGGATGGAAAACAATATTTCAAGGAAACGGAAGCCAAAAGAAAGCTGGGGTGGTAGTTCTGATTTCAGATAACTTAGTCTTCAAATCAACAAAAGTAATGAAAGACAAAGATGGTCACTATATAATGGTGAGGGGTACAATTCAACAAGAAGACATAACAATTCTAAATATTTATGCACCTAACTCAGGGGCACCCAGATTCATAAAGCAAATCCTACTTGATCTAAACAAAATGATAAACAACAACATTGTAATAGCCAGGGACTTCAACATCCCTCTGACAACAGGACAGATACTCCAAAAAGAAACAGAGTATCTAAGGGAGAGCACACAGAAGAGAAAGGGGATGGGGAGGGGGAGGCAGTGAGGCAAATGGTTACATTCTTGTGAGGCTCTAATTAGTGCTCAGGAAATCTACATTGTACATAAGATAAGGTGAACATTCAAAAAGCCAGTGGAAGGAAAGAAAGTCAACTATGTAGTCTTCTCAGTGTAGGCAGAGGGGTGGCTGAGCTCATCTGTCCTGCGTTTGCCTCTGTGGAGACAAGCTTGCAATGAACATTGACCCGTGCAACTCAGGATCAAGAGCTGTAGGGTTATAATTGGCATGTGCATGTTTTATAGGGGTCATATACCATGAAAGGCTTTAGGGCTAACAAGGCAGTTCCCTGTAAGCAATCTGTGAGGAGAGAGCCTTCTTGGAGAGGCAAAGCACCTTTGCTATTGGAGAAACCTGACTTATAACATCATGACATGGGGTCCTGAAATCACAGCTATTCCTTTTGGGGTGAGGATGGCAGAGCTGAGTGGTTCAGTTCTCAGGCTTGGTCTCCCTTCTGGCACTATGAGGTTTTTGGGGGGAGGAGTCTCGAGATTTTTTTTTCCTTTACACAGAACATGGATTTATTTTAGTCCCAGATATACCCAGTTGAGGAAAGTGACACGTGTTCCTAGTTTCTCTTGTAGAAGATTTCTCTGGATCCTAGAAGCTACCAGAGAGTCCATTTCAGTTATTTGCCCACGACAGCTCACAGTTTCTCTCAGTCATCATCTTTAATTTTATCCCTCATATTACTCCTAATGTAATACTTGGTGGCAGGATGTTGTTGTTATTTTTTTTTTCTGCTAAAATTGTGTAAAATGCATTGGATTGAGGACCTTGAACAATAATGAATTTAGGCAAAGGCAATATACATTTCTGTTACATTCTTTTACAATATCTTTAAAGACATGCACTAAGTGATGCCAGCCACATGCAAAATAGCACTCACGGATGGACAGCTAACATTTTGTGTTCGCACACCCTGTGGACACACTCAATGAAAACCAGCCTGAACTGGGTGCAGAGGTCAGTGAGGCGGGAATGTTGCTGTCTGGTGCTGCAGGCTGGGGCCAGATGCCTGAGCACGATGCAGCACCTGAGCTGAGGCCAGGTCTGCAGGGACGCTGCAGAGGACGATTGCTGTCAAGACAGGCAAGGCTCCGCAGAGGACCCAGCTGCAGATTGGAGACCTTAGCACTCAGGAGTTTAAACAGTCGCCCTGAGAGGAGGGGGCACTGTGGGCAGAGTGAATCTCCGGGCAGGGCACTGAGGCATAAAGGATGTGATGTGCTCACTCACGGGACAGACAGGATACAGGATGGAACTTGGCTGTAGCTTAGGAAACCAGACAGTGAGAAGAGAGAGCCAAGTCTGGGCAGGTGGTTAGGGACACGTTGTAGGGGGCCTCAGATATCAGAATAAGGCACAGAGACTGTGTTCCACAGGCAAGGTGGGGCCACAGGAGGAACAAAGGTGACCTGTTCTGTGTGAGGATGACCCGGGGGGAGTGCGGAAAAGACGAGGGCCTTGCAGGGAGGTGGGGCACGATTTGTTTCAGAACACAGAATGGGAATCTGTTTCAGCATACTGTGTCTGAAATGGAGGTAACCATGACAAGCGAGATGAAAGAGACCATTTCATTCAGAATTCAATCAATTCTTTGAAAGTGCTGCAATGGCAAGTTTGTTCATCTCCTGGTAAACAATCAGATTTTATTTTTGTTTTTGTTTGTTTTTCCTTCTTTTCTCAGCAGCTACAATTAAGTCAACGTGGTGATTTCGCAGGAGCAGTGACCCAGCTGCGTGGGAAGGGTGCGTGTGAGCAAGGCCTCCGGCTCCTGCCTGGATTCTCTCATCATGGATTCCTGGGAGGGAAGGTGAGTGCCCTGCAGGGCCTTCGTGGGTCCTGAGCTCCAACCTTCCCCAGCCTGAGTGCAGAGTGTGAGCACGTCCTCTTTCCTCAGGGGAGCCCTGCCTCCCGACTCCAGGAGTCTTTCCTGGACTGGAGAGGCTGCCCCAGGCCAGCCTGGAGACCCTATGACTAGCTCCCGGTGTTTGCTGTGCCCTGTGCCCAGTGCTTGTTAGGACTGGGCTGTGGGGACACCACCCAGAAGATGTGGGTCATTTAGAGACTCCACAAGGAGGCATCACTCAGCTCTGGGTTAGGGGCACAACTGGATGACCCTCAGGGAAGTCTGATAGAAAATGGTGAGTGTAGGTCTCTGAAAACAGGTGTGGGGGAAGAAAGGCTGGGGGAGGGGTGCCTAGGGGATCTGCAGAGCCAGTGACAGAGGGACCCAGGACGAGACAGGGCCTGGGTGGGTCAACAGGGACTTTACATGAGTCTATTAAAGGAATTCACTTTCAGTGCTGGATCCTCATGGTAATTATTAGTTTTCCGTCAGTATCACGTCTGGGCACTTGTGTCTCTATGGCCTGAAGGCTACTTTAGAGCCCATGTGTTTTTATACTCCACACTTCTCATCGCCTCCTGAGCACATACTGGCCTCCGTCCAAAAGCATGGAGAGCAAGGAACAAGGCTAGGGGTGGAGGAAATGGGCAGCCCAGCACTGTCTTCCAAGGAGCTCTGCTTAATACATGGTCCAACAGAGCCTCTGACAACTGGAACCCCTAGGCAGTGCCCGGGCAGGTATCACAGAGGCATTTAGGAAGAGAGAGAAGAAATCAGTGTACTTCCCTAAATGCAGATGTTGCCTAGAGCATGCCACGCTGGTTCACAGCTCACCAAAGAATCTTTCCCAGTAAAGTTGTCCTTAAAAGATTTTTGAGTCAGGGAATAATCTCAGAGACTTGAGAACAATGGCAGTAACAACCTAACAACCACTGCACATCCTAAAATAGCTGGAGAGAAATTCAATATGTGTGTGTGCAAAGATTTATTATTAATATAACTCTAAGAAATGACTGAGCTGGCATAGACCTAATTCCTTTCAGTTTAGAGATGCATGGCGTCTATAACACATAGGCCATTCATGATGGCCTGGATGTCACTGTGAGCTTCTCTGAGCAATTGGTTAAGTGTATTTACTTACTTAAGGATAGAAACTGTAATTCATTGACCACTTTGTTTATCATTAGTATAGAACGTAAGAATGGGGAAAGTATTGCCACAGAAACTTTCTATTGAGTTTTTGGCAACTTCCCTCAAACTTTCTCATACTAAATGTGAGCCTTTTCCTGTATCTGAATTTTTCCTTGGTAGGAACTTTAGTAATCAAACTTTTGCTGGAGAGTAGCATTATAGCTCCCTCGGGATTGTTCCCATTTCTCAGGCAATTGTTTTGTCTAACTTTTTTTTTAAAAAATCATACTGAATTTGAAGTGCTGAAAGGAAGATAAGTTCTTCAGTCTGAATGATTAATAAGGATATTACAGAACAGAAAAGAGAAGACAGAAGTTGAAATCCAAATGAAATTTTCCCTGGCACAAAAATCAAATGAGGTTCTTCTGAACTTCTGTTTTATAGACATAGCCCTGAGGCTTTGTTCTGGTATCTTCCTTGCCCATTTTGCTCCTTTTATGGTCACAGCTACTTCTAGGTAAGTTCCCTGACCCCTAAATCTTTTTCAAAGATTTAGCTCTTCTGTGGTATCTAAAGGATTCTTCATAAACTTGGCTAAGTGAGCTACTATGCAAACCTTTTTTGGATTTCCTTCTTTCAAGATATTGTAGCAGGACTCTTACTCAGTGTGTATTCCTGTGCAATACTAGCATGAGGAAAAGATTAAGAAATTTAAAAAAACAAAGTAAATATATTTACTGATAATGAACTTTAAGATATATTAGGGAATTAGTAATGACCTACTAAGTTGAATCATGAAATTTCCATGGGGTGAATCAACTTGGTTGAATACGGATGACATCATCATAGAGTTCAACCTACAGACCACCTTGAGTCCCACCTCCCCTTCTCATTTTGTTTGTTTGTTTTTTACTAATTCAGGGATTTATTCATGTTGTTACTATATAAAAATTTGCATGGTAAAGGTTAACAGTAAATTCAGAAAATCCATTACTTCTGCAGAGGGAAGGTAATTCAAAAGGAAAAAGATGTACAGGTGGCTTTAGCAATGTTCTTTTGCTTCAGTTGGCAGTGGGTACTGAGGTGTAGGCGAAGGAAAAATGGCTTCCTTCCACCGTCCTAGGTTTTTTGGCTGGGCTACAAATTAAGTTGACAAAAGACAGGTTAACAGGAAAGAAACATATTTAACTACATAGGCAAGGGACTCTCACACGGGTCAGATGACTGACGCTTATATATTAATATTACAGCATCTTCAGCTATAGAAGGAATAGGGGGCAGGGGTTTGGGACTTTGGGTTGGGGGGGTTGTAGCAACATAAATTCTGGGAAAGTGAGGGGAGAAAATAAATGATGAATAAAGCTTGTCTTGTTATGCAGATAGTCTCTCAGGTAACAAAAGTTCTCTCAGTGCAGCCCTCCCTAATACAGACACTTTACTAAATAGATATCCCTTATAGATGTAAATTTCTTTTACAATTCAAAGCTACTCCTGTGCCTGCAGTCTCTCAGAATAACCACCTCAACATATGCCCCAGAATTATGTTTTATGGTGGCATATTCTGGCCTTTTACAGTCACATTTTAGGATGGTACATCCTGGGCCCTAACAGAGATAATGGTTTTTATCTATTTTCATTTTTCAAGAAAAGGTTTCAAAGACCTAGTTCCTGCTCTTCTTTATCACAACCACTACCCTAAAGACCTGAAGTCTCCTTTGTTTAATATGTTGTCCTTATGCACATTTGCAAACTAGGTCTGGACAGCTGGCACATCTGGAACCAGCTGCAGCCAAATTAAACCCTGCCTGTCCTCGCAGCGGTTCCAGACTGCCTCCCTGCAGACCCTTCCAGACAGCCCCTCACCAGGCCACGAACTAGGCCTGCAAAGGCCGCGTGGTCTCCCCCAGACCTCGGAACGCCCTCCTCAGCGGTCTCCGGAAACCTATCCCTCCTCTTGGGCTTCTGCCGCTCGCTTCAGCGGGAGCCGAGATTGTTCCCCTCAGCAGATTTCCTGTTCTCAGCTGGGAAGCATCCTTTCTTCTTTCTTCTTTCTCCGCTCACGCGCAGCCGCAGGAACTCGCCCGGCCCAGCGCCCCCACCCCTGCCCGCCTGTCTCCCGCAGCTCCTCCGCCCTTTCCCAGCCTGTGCCACTCCCGACCTAGCCACGGGCCCCTCCCTTGGAAATCCGCTTCCCTCCGGGGAAACACCAAGACCAACACTGCGCTCAGACCCGGGGATGTGAGCCCCTCCTCCTTCAGTAATCAAAGAACAGGAAGCTGGCAGATGTGGGATGTGGAGTAACTCACTTGTGGTCACACAGCTTGTCAGGGTCAACTTGGGGACACAGTCCACTTGTGCCTTAGCCAGTGGCTCTTCCAACCACACCACAGGATGGTTAGAAACTCACAAGGACAAGACTCAAGGACAATTAAGTAAACAGAAGAAGATGCTCATTCATTTTTAAATTCCTACTATACCAAATACTGAAATTCTGTTTAATGCCTCCTACTGATACATATTTACAGTGGGTTTATACCACTGGTAAATATTGCAATGTTAGGATGACATAACTTTCAGGGGGCCATGACATCTATTTTTCACAAAAATTGAATAACCCAGTTCCGTCCCATCCTCTCTGGTCTAGGAACCTTATCCTTTTGCTGCCTCTTCCCTCTGCCCACCCCACCGGGAACCCCATGAAAGTCTCTTCTTCGCCTGAAATTCAGTGATGTCCCACTCACTACCCTAATTCTCTCTTCCTCACTCTTTAAGGCCAGTCATTTCTCATATCAAGACAGTGACCCCCGCTCATCAGTCTGCTGAATTCACCAACCGGCCTCCACCCTGTCAAGAATGGTAGAAAGGGTCCGAGATTTTGCCCTACTTTCAAATTATTAATAACAGCCAGCCTGCTACTGTGTGATGGACGCTGCTAGAAGACATAAGAATCCTGGGTCAGAAACAAAGAGCTGTGTTACTTAAACCCAAAGCAGTAGCCAGAGCTTCGTGCTGGTTTGTGTCAATTCCCAATGGGCCCCATCATGGCCATGAGGTGATGCAAAGGGCGCAGGACCAATGTGGGGCATACTGCAGGCTGCTGCACAGCAAAATGTGCTGAGATAGGGGGGATTCACCGCTCTGCCAGCAGCAGGAGTCTGTTCTTTCTCTGCGGGAGGCGGTGCCCCATCTCCTAGGATTGCTGCTGCAAACATGCCTGGCCTGGGTAAGTGCAGCCAGGGCCTGTGTTCTTGGCAAACCACAAGAACCTGCAGGATTGCTCAGGGCCGATGGCAGACTGCCTCTTCCTACACATCTGGAGAGTGTTTCTGTCTGTATGGAAACCAAATAAAAACACTATTTAGTATTTTCTTTGTTTTCATTTTTCAAAAAAATCCTTTCAAAACTTATAATTTAATTGAAAAGTAATACACATAGGTGGTATAAAAACGGCATTCATTTTATAATTTTAAGCCCTAGCTCCTTACCCAGGGGGGGAAATGCTATTGATAATTGTTTGTATATCCTTTCAGAAATACATATATGTGTATTCATTTTGGGAATTTCAAAGGGGAGCGTAATATGCACACTCTTCCATATCTTGTTTTTTCTTTATTGTATCTTACAGTTCATTAGATAAATATGTACACATTTATCATATTCTTTTCATGGAGAAGAATTATATTTTTTCCATAAAACAGAGGTATTATGCTTTATTTCTGTGCTCATCTATGGACAGAGAAGTGGATCATGATTATAAACAATGATGCAATCAATATTCCTACAGGTGCTTTCTGTGCACCCCTCTGAGTGTTCCTTGGGATTCATTACTAGGAGTGGATTTGCTACTTGGCATACGGTAGACAGTATATGGAGGGGACTTAAAGTGACTCTCCTTTTGGATTGTCATCTTCAGAGTTATGAATAGTGAGTGATTTTAGACACTTCTACTTTATAGAAATCATGCTGCAAGGGCTTGTGCCACTTCTGCTCCTACCAGCATTGTCTGAAAGCACCTGCTTCACCGTGCCCTAAGGTGGAGGTTCCCAGGTTGAAACATTTAAATGTTACTGTCACAATTTCATCTCCAAGAGGAATCCCCTGTGCTGTGATGAAGGGGCCTGAGTGTGGGCCCTGCAGCTAGGGAGCCTGGGTTCAACATCAATACTAGCTGGGGACACCACACAACTGACTTCTTTGGTCACTGCACAACTGACTTTCCTCAGTTTCCTTATCTGGGCATAATAGGGCTATTGTGAGGATTTGGTGAATAACTCTGTATAAAGTTATTCACCTAAGGCATAGGATGTGGCACACACTAAGCAAATGTCAGATCTTATTACTTGTTTAATATTTTTCTTTAAACTTACTTTTCTATCAGTGCTTCTTCCTGGTTGATAAAATAAAATAAAAAATATATATTTTTCTAAACTTAGCCTTATGCTAAGCAATGTTTATGATATGATAGATATAATGTTCTATTTACATTTTATGCTGAGAGATATTAAATGCATGACTACAAAATTAAAAGAGAACTGAGTTTGACTATGCCACAATTTTGAAAATACTGTCCTAAGCAAGAATATTATTAGCAAATGTTTTGCTCTGTTCAAATGAAATAGGTTAGAGAGCATCACATGAATGTTATAATGTGCATTTCTTCAAATATAAGTGAAGTTGAACATTTTTCATACATTCCTAAATTATTTTATTTTTGTAAACTGCCTATTAATATGTTTGCCTGTTTTTATATGAACTCTTGATCTTTAACCATTGGTTTGTAAGATTAGCCATTGGTTATAAGATTGTTTTATAAGTTTAAGAGAATATCTCTTTGTCATATATACTAAAATGTCCCCTTATTCATGTCTAGTCTCCTGATAGCACCATTTTCATTCAGCTTATTTCAGTTGATCTAATTCATCCATATTTTCTTTGCAGCATCTGGGTTTGGATGCATACCTGCTGCAGCATTAAATACACAGACATTCTCCCCTGATTTTGTCCCATCCTTTCTTTGTGGCTGTTTTATTTAAATTTGTTATTCCATCATAGGTCTATCTAAATATAATGTGTGAAGGATTGCTCTAGCTTTTTTATGTATTTTGAGATGGCTACTGGTCCCAGGACCACTTATTGAATAATTCTTCCTTACTGATTTGAATTGGCACATTCACTCTATACTAAATCTGTACATGTATTTAGATTTATAATGGACTCTGTTATGTTTCTTCATTGATATATATTAATATGTTAGTATCTAACAGCCAGGGTCAAACTTTACAATGTATTTTCCAAAATTGTAGAGCTAATTCTTTTTTTTTTTTTTTTTTTTGAGACAGAGTCTTGCTTTGTTGCCTGGGCTAGAGTGAGTGCCGTGGCATCAGCCTAGCTCACAGCAACCTCAAACTCCTGGGCTTAAGCGATCCTACTGCCTCAGCCCCCTCGAGTAGCTGGGACTACAGGTATGTGCCACCATGCCCAGCTAATTTTTTCTATATATATTTTTAGTTGGGCAGATAATTTCGTTCTATTTTTAGTAGAGACGGGGCCTGCTCTTACTCAGGCTGGTCTCGAACTCCTGATCTTGAGCCATCCACCAGCCTCGGCCTCCCAGAGTGCTAGGATTATAGGTGTGAGCCACCACGCCTGGCCTAGAGCTAATTCTTATTACTAGTTCCTTTACTAATTGCCTTGTGTATTCTAGCATATAAATATTTCAAGATAAAAACTGAATAATTTCATTTTACATAGAGACACTTTAGGGAAAACTAACATCTTTATAATATTCAGTTTCTTTTAATTTCAAAATATTATGGGGGTACAAATGTTTTTGTTACATGGATACCTTGTACAATGCTTTAGTCAGGGCTATAAGTGTGTCCATCGCCAAATAGTGTTCATTGTACCTGTTATGTAGGTTTTTACCCCTCCCCTCCTCATCCTCCCCCTTCTTGATTTCCAACAATTTTTATTTCTGTGCCCGTGTGTGCCCATCAATTAGTTCCAAATTACTAGAGAGTAAATATGGTGTTTGTTTTTCTATTCTTGAGATACTTCATTTAGGATAGTGGTGTCCAGTTCCATCCAAATTGCTGCAAAAGACATTAATTCATTTCTTCTTATGGCTGAGTAGTACTCCATGGTGTGTGTGTGTGTGTGTGTGTGTGTGTGTGTATAACATTTTGTTAATCCACTCATGAATTGACGGGCACTTAGGTTGATTCCACATCTTTGCAATTGTGAATTGTGCTGTGACAAACATTTTCAGAAACTAAAATAAGAAGAGCAAAGTAAAGTGGAAACAAGCATGAGAAAGAAAATAATGTAAGAATAGAAATCAATGACATGAAAAACAGGAAAAAAGTAACGAAAATCAATAAAACAAGAAGCTGGTTCTACAAATAAATAAATGAATAAAATCAACAAACCTCTAGCAAGACTAAGAAAGATCAGAAGAGAGAAGACATTGATCACGAATATCAACAATGAAAAGCAAATGTCACAGCAGACCCTGCAGTTGTTAAATGATAACTAATGAATACTATTAAAAATGTGATGCTCATCAACTCAGTTATGATAAGAAATAGAACAATTTTTCATAACCCACTGATTATCAAAAGTGAGCCAAAATAGATAACCAGATAGTTATAACTATTAAAGAAACTGAATTTGTATTTAAACACCTCTCTCCCCTCAAAATCTCTAGCCATAGATAGTTTCACCAGAGAATTTTATCAAGAATTAACACCACTACACAAACTCTTCTGGAAAATAGAAGAGGGTCACTTCCCAGATAGTTTTATGAAGACAGTATAGCCCTAATACCAAAACCAGACAAAGGTAGTACCAAAAAAGAGAAAACTATAGACCAATATCTCCCATTAATTTAGACATAAAATCTGCACCAAAATATTAACAAATTGAATTCAGTAAGGTATATAAAAAGAATTACACATATGACAGAGGGAGATTTATTTTAGGTATTTTGCATGGCTGATGCAGTATTCAAGACTTGGTTAATGTTACATACTATATTAATGAGCCAAAGAAGAAAAAATCATTTTTGGTTATGTAAATTGATGCAGGAAAAAACATTTGACAAAATATAACACCATTTTATAATAAAAACTCTCAAACAACTAGGGAGAGAAGGAGACTTCCCAAACTTTATCAAGAGCATTTACCAAAAACCTATAGCCAACTCTTACCAGAAACCTACAGCTAACTCATATTTTGTGGTTAAAGACAATGTTTTCCCCCTTGGGTTGGAAACAAGGGAAAGATATCTGCTCTCACCATGCCTATTCAACAAAGAACTGAAAGTTCTAGGCAACACAAGCAGGCAAGAAAAAAAGTAAGGCATACGGATTAGAAAGGAAGAAATAAAACTGTCCCTATTTGCATATTACATGATTGTCTATGAAAAATCTCAGAGAATCTACAAAAATCTTGTAGAAATAATAAATTACTTCAGCAAGTTCTCAAGCCAAAAGCTCTATACTCCAAAACTCATCACATTACTATGTAATAACAATGAATATGTAGAAACTAAAATTAAAAACACAACACCTTTACAATTGTTTCAAAGAAAATGAAATACTTAAGCATATATCTGAAAAAACTTGTACATAATGCGTAGGGTGAAAATTACAAAATATTGATGAAGGAAAATGAAGGACAAACTAAGTAAATTCATACACATGCCTTGTTCATGGTTTGAAAGATTCACCCTAGCAAAGATGTCAGTTCTCTCCAAATTGATCTGTAGAGTTAATAAAATTCTTATCAAAACCTCAATAATATTTTTTGTGCACATAGATAAGCTTATTTTTAAATTTATATGAAAAAGTAGACTCTAGAATAGTTAATTATTGAAAAAGAAGAATAAAATACATGAATGATTTTACTAGATATTAGGTTGAGTATATAGTTACAATAATCAGACAGTGTGATATTGGTAGAGAGATGAATACATAGATCAGTGGAACAAAATAAAGAACCCAGAAATTGACTCACGCAAATATGCCCAACTCATTTTTGACAAGGGTACAAAAGCAATGAAAGAGGAAGGAGTTGTCTTTTCAACAAATGGTGCCAGAGAAAATGGACATCCATAGCCTAAGAAATCTCAACTTAAACCTTATACCTTATACACACAAATTAACCTGAAATGGATCACAAACTTAACTGTAAAACATAATACTACAAGTTTTTAGAAAAAAAAATCCTAGAAGAAAATCTTTGGGATCTTGGGCTAGACAAAAGTTCTTAGTTCTTATTCATAAGTGCCTTTTCATAAATTTTTATTTTCAATAATAGATCAATGGGTACCTTCACTTATTCTGAGAAAACAGAGAAGTATTCAATGTGCTCTTTCAGGTTTATAGGCAAATCACATGGATTGATCATTCATTGTAAACGTATAGTTAGTTGATCAGTAGCAGAGCCATCTGTAGTAGAATATTTTCCTAACAGAAAAATTCTGTATATGATAATAAAATATTTGGAGGATTAAAAGGGGAACCAGGGGGTCAGGGTGAGTGGGAGATGCTGCCGGTGGGGATGAGAAGGGAGGAAAGTTCCCAACCCAAGCACAGGCAAACCTGGCAGAAACTGCTGGAAGGAGACAGAAAAGTCACTCAGGCTTCAAGTCTACTGATTAATTGTAATGTGCCATGCTTTGTAGAATAAAGAAAACAGTGTTTTCCAGCAAAAACTAGAACAGGTAACACAAATCTAAGGATAGTTTCTTTATGGTCAGTTTTTACACAGAAAGATGGAGGAAAGAGTAATATTTTTAAGTTTTATAGCTGGCTTTGGGGAAAAGGAGTTCTGATTTTTATGACCCACCTTGGGGAAGAGGGGTTCTAGCATGTACAGCTATCCTTGAGGGAGAATGAGGGGCCAGAGACAGAAGGTCAGGGAGAAACATTTTCTTCTGAGGCCTTCATTTTGGGCTAGCTTTTTCTGAGCCCCAATATGGATTTGAATGCGTTTTCCAAAATTGGCTTAACTACCAAATTCTTTATTTGTTCTATTTTGATGTTATATAAACTCATAAATGTTACAATCACCAGGAAGATTTTGGTTCATTCACCCTCCCTCAAATACTGGTTCAGCTCACGTCCCTTGATTCCCTTTGCTCAGAGTTTCCACCTCTGCCAGTGCTGAATTCCCAGTACAAGCTGTGGACTACACATTGATTTGGCTTCCCAGCTCTAGCCT
Source organism: Eulemur rufifrons (assembly GCF_041146395.1). Classification (NCBI taxonomy): domain Eukaryota; kingdom Metazoa; phylum Chordata; class Mammalia; order Primates; family Lemuridae; genus Eulemur; species Eulemur rufifrons. Next base: position 208,123,799 of record NC_090989.1, read on the forward strand.
CTCAGAAAACCAGTGAAATATCAATGAGGAATGACATAAAAATGAGAAGACATTCACAGAAACACTTTTAAGTCAATTCATACTTTGAATACAGAGTGCTTCAATAATCAAGAATTTAACCACTGTTAAATTATCCATATGCTGATTAAGGGGGACAATGTTACCCTAGTAAAAGGAACATACACATGGTAGCCCATGAAACCAGTAGGGTGCTGTTAAACAGAGAGTCCCGCTTCAGAGATCGCCAGGTGTCGCTTTTTTCAATTTTGTAATTTACAGTACTTCCTAAGACCCCTCTGTGCATGGATACATCAATGCACTATCTCATTTGATAACCATATCTCTGAGAGGAGGTTGCAAGATTTTCACACTTGCACTGAGTCTTCCAGTGACATCCCACTTCACCTTGACAAGTATATCTGACCACCCCACTGTGTTAGAGATGACAGACTGTGTGAAATAATGGTATCCCTCCTGCAGAAGGTTGCTTGGGAATGTAGATAGTGTGCAGTGGATTGACGAGTGTAGACTCTTATTTAAATCCATTTTCTATGTCAAGTGATGTGTCCAAGGGATTGATTTTGGCATCAAAACCAAAATACTTCTCTTCCTGAACTTGTTCTTCAGACATTACCCTTCAGTAGCAAGTGCTGACAACTACAGATGCTGCCTTCACTAAAACTTGATTATTGATCAAATAATCTTATCTTGTACCCCCTGAAGTAATGTAGTGGGAGGAAGAGCTTCAGATCTACCCGTGCTTGGGAAGGGCTGCACTCACTGTAATTGCTTGGCCTGGCGACTAGGACTCTTTCTCAACATTTGCCAGTTTGTGAGCATGATCAATGGATTTGGATGCTAAGAATATTTATCTTATGTTTAATTCTGCTCAATATTTTTAACACCCCTGCATTACTAAACAACAGTCTATTTTTTTTTTTTCTTTTCTGTCCCCAGAACTGCTTACATGATTCAAAACAAATATTTTCCATTGGGCCTTTCATATATGAAACTGAAGTTTAAAAAATAGTAAATCAAACTACTGCCTACCACTACTATTATACTTCAGAATTTTGGCGCCTGTCTTTCAAAAGCAACAGGATACATGCAACCATTAGGTGGAAAGGTAAACCACTGCATTCTTAACCACACTGGTTCTTGGGTATGATGTGTGCTGCAGTTCCCCAGGCCCTGCCTGAGGTCCCTGCTGCTGGTTCCCACACCCCTCAGCCCTGCTGGCCCTGGCGGGCCCTGAAGTCCTGCATTCTACCTGGCCCTGAGCTCCCATCTTCCCCAACCCACCCAACCTTTCATGTGTCCCTCCTGCACCACAGCTCTGTGGTTTCTGCGGGCAATTGGGAAATGGTCCACTCCCTTCTGTGTTTCCCACCTTCTGCCTGTGAAAGGGACACTGATCAGAGGTCACTGTTTCAGAGTCTGGGGAAATGGCTCTTCTGGAGTTTGTGGCTCTCACTTTCTGGACAAACAAATGTGGTTTGCCTGATGGAGCCCAGAGCCCATGGTTGTGTTGCATTCTGGGTCCGTTCCCTTAAAAATACCAGTGTTTCTGCAAGATTTCTGTCATTCTCCCAGTCAGTAAAATGCTTTATGAGCATTTTTTCTGCGGCTCCAGTATGTTTATTAATATATTCATTTATTTGCCAATGATATGCATGCATTGTGGTTCTGTAATTGATATGTATGACAATACTTCTGTATATATATTATGAACTGTATTATATATATATGTAAACCTCAGAAGAATGAGATGAAAAAGAACCTAAATGGAGCTCTAATGTTTTCTCTCTGCACCTCAGCATGCTGTGTTGCCCTTCCTACTGGGGAAAGCCCATCCCGGGCCCCACCACCAAGGTACCTCATGCCTGTTAAGTGAAGGCAGGGTGGCACAACATGGGGACGACTGCTCCAGAAATGATTTTGTCTGCTTTTGCCTCCACTCCTTATCTGTGATAACCATCTTAAATTGCAGGTGTGTTCAGGATTCAGGGAAAGGTATCCTTTCCAAGATGGAGCCTGTCCCACAGGGAGAAGTAGAACGCACTAATGCACTGTTTTTCATGGAAGTTGTAAAGTCAAATTTCCTTTGCTTGTCTTTAGTTTCCTCTTAAACCACACCATGATTAAAAATAAGACTGCTATTAAGAGAGTTACCATACTATGAAATAAGTCATTATCTAAATGACAAAGTGGCTTTTTCTTTTTTTTGCTGAAATAATGATATGCATCCTGACCTGGTGGTGGTAGAAATAATTTTCTGTCAGGCTATCACCTGCCTCACAGATGAAGGGGCTTCTCCCCCATGGGCTGGATGATGTGGTGGGGGAAGCATCGGTCTAAGTCAGAAGATGTGGGAACCAAGCGCATATGTGGTTGGGGGATATCTCTGTGTCTCAGGGTCCTCATTTGTCAATCAGGTTACTGGGATAGAGGACAGGCCATAGTTACTGTTTTGACAGTGGCTCTTCATCTTCCTCCCCCCTTCTTCTTCATCTAAAGTCACCCCTAAATCCCTATACAATGAGGGATGGTATAGAGTGACCTGGGGGTAAAGGGTGGTGTTGCCACTGAGCAAATGGGACCACAACCCAGTGCTTCTTCTGCCAAGGTCTGCTTCCTGCTTGGCTTACACACACGTCTGTCAGATGTGCTGACCATGGCGAACCTGCACCAGTGTGTCCTTGATCTGCCTTCTGCGGACCCTCCCATCAGACAGCCTCCTGGGAGTCCTTCCATTTAACAGCCAATAAAATATGTAGTTACTTGACAGGGGAGAATAGCTCAGCTTCCTACCTGAAGCCTCCATCTTCTCTTTTACTTAGAAAAGTTCAAAAGAATGTAATCATTTTTCCAGAAGATATTTTTCCTGGTTATTCGGTTTGGCTTCGTGCTCCATTCCAAGGGGGATAAGAGTGACTATAGAACTTTACAAGCCACATTTCCCATAAATCACTTCTGTAAAAATATTTTGGCCCGCAGGTCTTACCAAAAAAAAAAAAAAAAAAAAAAAAAATAGGAAGAAAAAGCTTAGATGACAGACCTGTGTCGTCTACATTTCCTTTGTCATGGTACCAGGATGAGATGAGGTGGTCATGTTGTCCTATGAAAGACACTAGCATTTCCTAAATCCTCATCTATTTTCCCAGAAGTTCCATTATTTTATATCTTTTTCTAGAATATGGTTTCATCTTATTTAAAGACATGATTTAGGCATACGGGCTGATACTTCCAAAAACAAAATATCATTCCCATGATTGTGGGACACTGTGGATGTGGTTGTTCTTAGGGGAATGTTGAGTTATTCTGGTCACTTGATATTATTGACTGGACATTACAGGTCACTGGAATGGCCACTTTGCATAATTCTATGAACATTATAAGAAAATCTCACACAGGGAGCAAATTTCAAAAAGCTAATAGGTATAATTTTGTAAGATATATTACTATTTGACTGTGTTATTCTTAATTTAAAAAATAGATATACAACCTCAGAGCCCTCCCATTAGCTCAATCCTACCTTGTTAGAGAAGGCACCATGACCCTGTCATCCCAATGAGTAATCTAAGACACTTCATTAGAGATAGACACTTGACATCTGTTTTCATCTTAAGATAACAGGATTCTATGAACAGTGAGAAATATATAATCTCAACTTAGTGGACAATTTGACAAGTGTTAGGGATATACTGAGACCTTTATCATTATTATCATAAAAATGTTGGTTAAATATATATATTTTTTAATTTAACAAATGTTAAAATGTCAATTCCCAAGTAATTTGGGACAATGTATATCTGAAGGACAAATTTAATTATATATTTTCTAAGATTTCAAAATTATTTTAATCAATGTGTCCTTTTTGTCACCCTGCAATGAATATAAAACAGAGCCTGACTGCCTGAATCTTGGGAAATGTATATTTCTTGGAATTATTTTAAAAAGAAGACAGAATAATGGCCAAGAAACATATGAAAAAATGCTCAACATCTTTAATCATCAGGGAAATGCAAATCAAAACCACAATGAGATATCACTTATCTCCAGTGAGAATGGCCTTTATCAAAAAGTCCCAAAACAATAAATGTTGGCGTGGATGCAGAGAGATAGGAACACTCATACACTGCTGGTGGGACTGCAAACTAGTGCAACCTCTGTGGAAAACAATATGGAGATACCCTTAAAGAGATACAAGTATATCTACCATTTGATCCAGCAATCCCTTTACTGGGCATCTACCCAAAAGAACAAAAGACATTCTATAAAAAAGTCATCTGCACTCAAATATTTATAGCAGCACAATTCACAATTGCAAAGATGTGGAAACAACCCAAGTGCCCATCAATACATGAATGGATTAATAAAATGTGCTATGTGTATACCATGGAGTACTCTTTAGCTATAAGAAACAATGGTGATATAGCACCTCTTATATTTTCCTGGATAGAGCTAGAACCCATCCTACTAAGTGAAGTATCCTAAGAATGGAAAAATAAGCACCACATGTACTCACCATCAAACTGGTTTCACTGATCAACACCTAAGTGGACATGTAGGAATAACATTTATCGGGAGTCAGGCAGGTTTGAAGGGGGAGGAGGGGTGGGAATATACACACATATACCCGATGCACACGTTTGGGGGATGGACACACTTGAAGTTCTGACTGGGGGGGGGGGGGCAAAGGCAATATATGTAACCTAAACATTTGTATCCCCATAATATGCAGAAATAAAAAAAAAATGAATTCTTCTAAATAGTTCAGCAGGTTAAGATGATTTAGCTGAACATTAGGATTAGGATTTTATCATATTCTGCTACTACACATGGAAACGTGTAGTACCATCTGAGGGCACTGTCACATTTTAAGGAGCAAAAATAAACAATGTCAGTTAATTATTTAATATTTACTATCAATTTGTTAGAAGTTCTAATAGAAATAGCGCTAGAAATATGTCTCATTTATGAAAAATCTTCCTATGCTTGCTAATGTAGCTTGTTTCATTTTAAAAATAAGGCAAACTTCACAAACCTGACACAACCTGTCATGTGCAAAATATCATGCCAGCTGCACAGCCCCACAGGAGCGAGTGGGAGGCAAATGCATCTTTGCAGGTTTATCTCCTCTGGAGTCCATTTGCCGAGGGCTCCTTTCTTCACGTTTCCAGAGTAAAATCAGTCATTTTGAGTGCAGGGATTTGTGCCCAATAAAATAATGTGGCCCCTAATGTCATTTGACCGGATGATTACTTAAAGTAGACCAAGAAGATAATTTTCCCTCACTAGATAGTGACAGAGTTTTGCTTGCTTTCAAAGTTTGGGATTTTTCTAAACTGTGGGTCAGAGCTCAAGCTAATGAAATTTTGTGAAAGAAAAGATTTTCCAGATTTATATGTGCAATCTGTGATTTTTTTCAGAAGAAAGAAAAGTAATAAGATTAGAAAAGAAAAAAATACACAAGCATTCTCTCCAGGGAGCACGGCAAATCTCTGAGATTCTCTCCTGTGCTGCCAGTTTGCCAAGTGCTGTCAGAGCCATGAAGAAGGACCTGTCACCGGGTGGCTGATCAGGATCCTAAGGGTAGATATGAGGTCTCTGTCAGAGGTCTCAGTGTAAGGTCTCTCAGTGTTGGTCTCTGACAGAGGATGTGGGGTGTCTCAGTGTGAGTCTCTGTCAGAGGTCTCTGTGGGAGTCCCTACCAGAAGGGTCTGTGGAGGTCTCTCAGTGTAGAGGTGTCAGAAGTCTCTGTGTGGGTCTCTGTCAGAAGTCTATGTGGGGATCCCTGTCAGTGTTCTCTGTGGAAGCGTCTGTCAGAAGTCTCTGTGGAGGAATCTCAGTGTGGGTCTGTAAGGCAAATCCATTTGTATAGGCAATAGGTTTCTTAAGCCAAACTAAAATGATTGCTGGTGTGCCTTCTGCCGGCCTTCTCTTCCGGTAAGCCATAAGTTAGCATGGTTACATAACCATGATGTCACCTCCTACATGAACCCATGTAATCACGCCTTTGCTTGGCATGTTGCCATGATTGTTCTGAGCCATATATAAGCGCTCACCATGTTCCTGCAGTGGGTTACATCCCCCCCGGAAATAAAAGAACATGTTTCCTTTACCCGCTACTGCTTGCCTCTTCTTTCAATTCCCAGAAATTTGCTCCAGTAACTTCGCTGGCCGCAGAGGCCCCTCCCCACAGAGTCTCTGTCAGACATCTCTGTGTGGGTCTCTGTCAGAGTTCTCTATGTGGGTTTCTGTCAGAGGTCTCTGTGTGGGGTTCTGTCAGAAGTCTCTGGGGCTGTCTGTCACAGGCACCTATGAGGATCTCTGTCAGAGGTATCTCTGGGGGTCTCTAAGTTTGAGTCACTGTCAGAGGTCTCTATTTGGGTCTCTCTCAGAGATTTCTATGAAGGTCTCTTAGGTGGGTCTCTGTCAGAGGTCTCTGCAAGTCTTTGTGTGAATGGCTATCAGAGGTCTCTCTGGAGATCTCTGTGGGAGTCTCTGACAGAGGTCTCTGTAGGAGTCTCAGTGAGAGGTCTGTGTCAGAGGTCTCTGTGGTGGTCTTCAGGGTCCCTCTTTGTCATAGGTCCTTGTGGGAGATTTTCACTGTGATTGTCAAAATTCTCTGTGGGGATCTCTGTCAGAGGTCTGTTGTGGATTCTTGGTCAGAGGTCTCGGGAAGTCTCGGTAGATATCTCTGTCAGAGTTCTTAATTTGTGTATCTAATAGAGCTCTTGGTAGGTCTCGATGGAGGTCTCTGGTATAGTCTCTGTGTCATTATCAGAGTTCTCAGTAAGAATCTTTGTGGGAATTCTCTGTATTGGTTGCTGTCAGAGGTCTCTGTGGGGGTCTATCACTGGGTATCTCTGTCAGAGGTCTCTGTGAGAGGTCCCAATGGAGGTCTGTCAGAGCTGTGTATCTCTTTCCAAGGTCTCTGTGAGAGGTCTCTGTGGAGGTTTCCCACTTGGGGTCTCTGCCAGAGGTCTCTATTTGGGTCTCTCTCAGAGATTTCTATAAGGATCTCTTAGCGTAGGTCTCTGCCAGAGGTCTCTTTTGGAGTCTCTGTTAGAGGTCTCTGTCAGAGTTCTCTATGGGCATGTCAGTCACAATTCTCTCTGGGGGTCTCTCATTGTGGGTCTCTGTCATCTTTTGGGGGTCTCTGTGTGGGGGTCTCTGTCAGAGATCTCTTGAGGTCCCTGTGGGGGTCTATGTCAGGGGTCTCTGTGGGGGTCTCTCTGTAAGGTCACTGCTCAGCTCCAGCATTCCCAGGCCCTGGCACCCCTTGCTGTTATGACAAGGTGATGGTGCACAGGCTGGTCACATATGCAGTGAGAAAAGCCACCTTCCTACAAAGGCTTTGTGCCCCTTGGTCTAGCCCTCTGCCATGGGGCTGCTGCCTGACCCCCTTGGCCTATGGGTGCACTGGGCAGTCACTGTTTAGAGTGCCAGGTGAGCTCTGCCATCCTCCTTGTTGCCACCTCTTCAATTCTTTTCCCATACTCCACCCTCTTCCTCTGTCTGCCACCATCAGATGGTTCCCCATTCTGGTCACACCAGAGGGGAAAGCGGGTGGCCAGGAGGGCAGACGAGGCCCTCGCACCTCCTGCTGCGCCCACCCAGACCGGCCCTGTCTTGGCCGCTGCTTTCAAAGGGAGGAAGGTGGAGGATGGGAGGGGCACGCTCCTGTCACCAAGGCTGAACCCAGAGGGGACAGCAGGGACCATCTCTTGGACTTGGCTCTGGGCTGCCTCTCCAATCCTTCAGCAGGCTCTGGGCAGGGTCGTCTGTTCCTCACCAGGAAAGTCATGGGGGCCAGATCTCTCTGCCCCTGCACCCAGGGCCAGCACCTCCACCCTGAAACTTCCTGACCCACTTCAGGCAGTGTGAGGCTGCCTGGCTCCCACATTCCTGCAGCCTGAGGGGAATTTCCCCACTTAGAGGCCTCTGTAAACCCATCCCCCACCACTGCACAAAGTTCGTGTAGAGGGAAAGCCTGGGCAAAAACAGTGTGAGTCAGATCCCGGGGTGGGGTGTCCACAGGGTTTGCCAGTCCTGACGGTCCTGAAGTCTCTCTGTAATGACCGAGTTATGAAAAGAAGGTGCAGTGCGGGACCTGGGGTGACAGTGCATCTGCCAGCTGGTCAGCCTCCCCGTGCCTGTCCCGCCCAGAAGCCACACCCAGGCAGAGCGAATGCTGACCCCTTCCCTGCAACCCAGCATCCCACACGGAAGCCACTACCTCTGATGAGAAAAACACATTTATTTGGCCCATGTTCTTGATAAGAAGAAGCCATTAGCGTATACCAGATGTGCTAACATGAGGCAAAACAGGTTTTCTCTGCCTGAATAAAATTTATTCTGTGAGAAAATTTTCCCATAAGGAAAGGCATAAAAGGCAGGATCTTGCTGACCGGACAAGTGTGTTGTCTAACGGAGAAGGTGGCCCGAAGCTCTTGCCACCCTTGGCCTATGCTGGCAGGGACTGGCCGGGAGCACAGGCTCCCTGGGTGGGGAGGCCCAATTGCTGTCCCTCTCTGTGACCCACTTGTTCTTGACAAGATAGCTGTGGCCCATGGGGGTGGGGTGACTGGAGGCTATATCTCTCATCACTCTCCTTTGCCCTCTGTGGTAGGGACCTTTGGGGTAGTAGGAACGCCCATCCACTGGGGCCTGGGGTTCCTCTTTGCGGAAATTGAACGCCAGGGGACGATGTTCTTGCCTCAGCCCCAATTTGTCCACTAAAATCTGTCCGACACATGTGATGATTGCCCGGACCTCATCAGCCCTGATGTTCATAGATGACCTTGTGGCTTGCCCTGGGCTCTGGGCAGTGGCTGGCACAGGCTTGCCTTTCGGCAGGGGATCTTCCTGCTCTTTGCCCTTCTTACTGGGCTTGAGGCGCTGCAGAAAACGATTGATCTTTTCTCTGAAGTAGCTTTCTGGAGGTGCCTGTCCCTTCTCTTGTGGTAACTGAGAGTATTTGTTCCCAGGGGTTTCTCTTTCCCTGACCTGAACAGGGCGACTCATCCCACTGGATTGGAAGGGCCTTGGTCCTGCAGATCTTGGTTCATGCTCCCTTGGTTTGGGCCTCCTACTGCTCTCTCTCTTGTCAGTAGGGCCACACATATTGCTCTGAGTCTTCCAGGAGGCCCTCACTTTTGGGTTTCTGGGCTCCTGCTGTCCCTGGCTGCTCCCTCCCTGCCAAGTGGGGTCACATAGCCCCTGAGAAGTTGATGCGTCCTTACTTGGCTTACTCTGGGTACCAGACAGAGAGGCCTGGAATTTGGACTGAGGTTCCTGAGAAACCAACATGTCTGCTGTGGGGAGTATGTCGGTGTGACGGCCTTGAAAATGGAGGCCAGTGGCACAGTCTTGGAGGAGGACACCAGTGGCAGGGCCTTGAAACTGCTTCTCTGATTCTACCTCCACTTTGAATGAAAACTTACTCGTAACCTTTGTTTTCAGGCGTAGGTCTCCTGGATGCTGGGTACCAGAAATTCTAGAGAATGAGGAGCTTTTACTGGGCCCCAGAGACCCTGAACCCAGATTCACATTAATGGTTTGGGAGTCTGCCATCACACTGGCTCCCAGCATGACTTCCCAAGCAGGGGGCTTTTCCTCCTTGCCCTCTACTGGCTCCATGGTCTTCTCGGCCCTTGAACATTGGGACCCTACGCTGAGCCCCAGCATTGCTATGCTACTGCAAGGGACTCCTGAGGCCATGCTCTCCTTCTCCTCCTGTAGATCATGCCTGGCCATTGCTGGACTTGGACTTGGCTCTGGGCTGCCTCTCCCGGCCCCCAGGACAGTACTACTCTTCCACGTTCTGCTTCCAACGCTGCATGTGAGAGGCTGAGAAGGCCACCTTCCCTCCTGTCCATTGGCAGAGGCCTCTGAGTGCCCATGGTTGTCACCAGATTGGTCACCTCTCCGGTCCCTCTGGACTTTCTCACTCACAAGTGAGGGGGCAGAGAGAAAACCAGTCAGGGTGAGGACTGACTTTTTTGTTATCACCTTCTCTCCTGGACCTTTCCAAGGATGTTCTCCCAGAAAATTGGCAACCTCAGCTATGGAGCCATCCCCAAATTCACCAGTGGCCCAGGAGGGAAGGCTGGAGAATGGAAAGGGTGGGGTTTGACGCTCAAGATTTATGCGCTCCAGGGACTGGAGATTGGAACCCCACCTATGCCTCACACGAAACCTTATAATATGTGCTTCTAGCATCTCTTTAGTGCAGGGATCAAGGAAAAAAAGCTCCTGGGAGGTGTTCACATGGCATTTCTGACCCCTCAAGGATGCTAGATTTCTGGGCTTATGGTGGGTGTCAGACTTGAGAACAGTACGGCTGGCAGTGATCCTGGACTGATGCTCACGCACAGGGACCGTGCCTTCGTTGATCTCCCCCATCTTCTGGTCCAATTGGAAATTCAGGGTTTTGTCAACCTGCTGCTTCTCTGGGCCCCTGGGTAGATAATTTCCTGATTTATACCTCTGGAGCCTAATCCAGTCACTATCTGACTCCTCCTCCTCCTTGTCGTCCAGAACTTTCACCAAGGTATTTTTTGAACCTATGTATAGATCTTCTGGGAACCTCTTCAGATCTTGCCCTAGGTTCCTGGTTGGGTCCTTGTCTTCTTTGACACTTATGGAACTCTCCTGAGAGAATCTTTTAGAGTGCCTGGACCCCATCTTCTGTTCATCCTTGCTGCTTTTACCTGCAAATGCCCCATGCTTGTCTTCTGCCCCAGGCTGACCCCTCCCTGGGAATTCACCCTGAGGCTGCATCATGGGTGCTTGGGATCTGCAGGGAGGGCCCAACTGGTCTTTATCGGGGGTGAAACTCCTTTGAATATGTTGCTTGTGCTGCGTCTGGTGCTCAGGGATGATCAAATCTCTGAGAAGAATGGAGCCAGACTTGTGGCTCTGGGAGTCCTCGCTATCCTCGGGAAGGTCTGGAGTGGGTTGGCTACAGGGTGCCTGAGAGTTTTTGAGCAGAGAGGATAACATTTTCTTCCACCTCAGTCGCTTCTGCAAGGGCCATTCCAGATGCTCACCTGCAGTTGGGATGAGGAATTGTGCCTTCTCCTGGGATGTAGGGCAAGTTGTTCTACAGCTTCCTGTAGGGTCCCCTTTACTCTGGGGTGGAGAGCAATATGGTACTTCTGGGGGAGCAGGAGACAGAGGGACCTGGCTGTGGATCTTATCCAAAGGTGGGGGCTGGGGCTGGGGCTTGGGCAAGGTTTGAGTCAAAGACTGGGGCTGGGGCTTGGGCAAGGTTTGGGTCAAAGGCTGAGGCTGGGACTTGGGCAAGGTTTCGGTCAAAGGCTGGGGCTGGGGCTTCGGGAAGATTTCAATCAAAGCCTGGGGCTGGGCCTCGTGGTGGGGCCCAGGCTGGTCCTGGGGAGGTTGTGAAGGTTCTTCCCTCCAATTTTCTGAAGGAAAAAAGTCAGGGACTTCATTGAAGGAAACAAAGCGACGTGGTGGTTTTGTAGAAGGCTTCCTAGAGACCCAGGCAGCAGCTACCAGGGACTCGCTGTGCAGAGTTGGGAGGCCCCAGAAGAGCTGGCCGCATTTCTGCTGTAAGTGGTCCCCCATGGCCTTCGGATGGGAGAGCTGCTGAGGACCCGGCAGCTGCTCTGGTTTCTCTTTCATGTTCCAGAAGAAGTATGGAGTTGTGGTGTCCCACTCCCAGCTCGGTGACTTTACCATATTCCCCAGAGAACCCTGCGGGTAATCGGGGCTCACTTGTTTCAGAAATGACCTATCCTTTTCTTTTTCCTTCCACAGCTTCAGTCCTGCTCTCTTGGTAATGAGCATTTCCAGGAGCTTCCGGACATCACAGTTGAGGAAAGCAGAGCCACCACCCTCTCTCTGCCTGTGTGTGGGGTCTCCCCAGAGCCAAGCGTCAGGTGGATGGTGGAGAAGAGGCTCTTTCTGGGATTTGCTATGTGGCGAGGTGGGAAAGAAAAGGGCCTTGGCAGCTGCCCACCACCAGGAGAGGAAGAAAATGGTGCGTTCAAGGCCTAAGGTGGCCAAGACAGGAGGCACCGAACAAGAGTAACCTGGAGGTGAGCTCTCTGGGACAGTGCCTGGGGGGATTCTGATCAAGTCAGACTGGTCTTCTTGAGGTTGTACTGGCAGGGTGGAGGCCAGAAGTGAAGGGCGCTGGGCCAGGGGAGCCGGGGAAGCCAATGGGGATGAGGTGGCAGGAGAAGCATCTTCCGCACGCTCCCCAGGTGGCTGGTGGGCTCTGGCAGGTGCTGGTTTGCATACTTTCCCTGGGGGATCTGGACATGAGAGCTGACAAAAGCCCCTTTTGTCCCGGAACTTTTCCAGGTGGCTGCAGAAGACAGGAGGCACAAGCTGCAGCAGGGGTGGGTGGGGCCAGGGTGTGGCCCAGGGCCCTCCACTGCCCCCATGCTGACTTCACAAAGCTCTGCCTCTCCCTGGACCCAGGGCTGTAGCCACATCCTGTCCCCATCCCATGGTCTCCCCCTCCCAGGTCAGCCCCAGGCCCCCGAGTCCTGTTCCAGGCCCTGGTAGGAAGGAGAACAAGGAGAGAAGGGGAGAGTGCCTCACCTCTGCAGAAGCAAAACCAGGTCCCGAGCCCCCTCCAGTTCCTCCAGGCAATCTCTACAAGCTGAAAATCAGGAGCCAGGTTAGGATGGGGAAGGGATGGGCCTGAGGATCTTGCAGGAGGCCGAGTGTCCCTCTAGAGCAGACTGGGGGGATTAGACCCTAGGGCACAAGCATCAGGGCTCAAGGCCATGTGACCCTGAGAGGGACAGCAGGAAGCTTGGTGTGCAGCACTTTATCATGTACAGAGTGCTCCCACATCCATCCCACAGGGGCCTCACACCTTCCCTGTGGGGGAGCAGACAGGGATTGCTCAAAGAAGAACCAACCTTAGCCAGGCTAAGCAGCTGTCCACAGTTGGGCCTGGAGGCCACACCGCCACATCCAGGCCCCTACTGGGCAGCACCCATTCTCGGCCCACCTGGCTTCATGCCCAGCCTGGGATCTGAGAAGAATCCTGGGTTCTGATATCCTTCCCTGGATGCCACCTCCGCCCACCTCAGGCCTTCAATGGACCTCCTGGGAGACTCATTCCTCAGGACAGTGAAGCTAAATTCCCCCCTGGGGGCTCTGGGTAGACAGGCAGAACCTTACCTTTTAGAGGGCAGTTCTTCTTCCTGCGCCTGGGCCTCCCCCTCTTCCCCACTGGAGGCTGAGAGACAGGAAAGATTGAGAGGCTGGGACCAGTCCTCACTCACCTCTCCCCAGACAAGCTGCAGACATTTAGTCCTTATGGAAGACGTGACCTTCTACATCTAGTTAATGGATCTCTGCCTTCTTTTCTTTGCTTTCACTCATTTTTAAAGTGGATAAAAATATTGTCTGTTTTCCTTCTTTGAAAAAATGCAAAGAGGGATTTTCGACATGAGATCCACCACGAGTGTCTTCTGTCGCTGTTCCTCTGCTTGAGACACTCAAGACTCCAATGTACAGGTGCCTCTGAGCTGTCAGGCAGGATTCTGCTTCTCAAAGAGGCCAGAGGCCACTCCAGCCTCTGATGGGAGGCTCAGCACAGGCCTCAGATCACCAGACACAGATGGGCTGGGCTACAGGTACTGGCCATGGGAAGGCAACTGATGACTGATGAACCAGGACTGAGGGCCGTCCACCCACACAGATCACAACCCTTTCATAGCCTCCTCCTGGTTCCTGAGTCCTGGCATTTGACTTTGCCCTGATGCCTCCTCTGCACCCACACGGGTGTCTGAGAGCTTAGTCTAGAAATCTTATACTAACTAACTTATACTCTAACCCCTTCCTGCCCTGCCTGGGCCTAGGAGGACAAGGAAATTTCCCATCTCAGGAATCTCTAGTCAATTTGGAAAAGTGGAAATAAAAATAGAAAGAAAAGAGAGAATCATTCTCTGTTAGTTCTGGGCTGAGAGTTCCTTACCTTCCCGATGCTTCTTTTCTGCCCAGTCGGCGGTGAGGATGGATCACTCCCAAGGCAGGGGAGTAACAGAAGGAAGAGCCCCAGTCCACACAGGATGCCCAGGATGATATCCATCATCCAGGAAGTGGAGCTGGGGTTTAGCCATGTGGCACTATCGCTATTCAGAGGAAATGGATGATTCTCCATCTTCTGAATCGCACTGTCGCCCTAAAGCAACTGAGCCCTGGGCGTTGTCTTTGGGCCTTTTGACTAGGGCCCAGGCCTGCATCACAGAGCTGTGGCCCCTCATCACACAGGGCTCCTGAGGGTGGGGTTGATGATGTGGGGAGGAGGCTGAACCACAGTCCCTCCCCCACCACCCTGCTCTGCAGATCCCTCCCCTCCCTGGGCCTTCTAGATCCTCCTTCAGACTCCACCTGCTCAGCCTGTCAGAGATAGACCTCAGTCAATTTTCTATTCTTTCTCTCTGCAACCCAGATATTACCTGGTTCCTTTGATCTTCTGGAGATCTTGGCTTGAACCCACCAATTTCCTAGCCTTTGAAAGTCTGAAATTCTCCCAGGAATTTTGTTTATTTTCTAGGGATTTTTACTCTCAAAATCTCCTCTGTCTTCATAATTTTCCCACAAACTAAGCTTTCTTCTTTCATCAACTCAGAAGTAGAACTTAACTTTATACTTATTTCAATCTTGTAAATTTTGAATATTTTAGTTGTTATTGTTTATGTTAACCTTTGCTGTCTTCGCTCATGGGCTGACACAAAAAGTCAAACTAATGATTTGTTATTTAAACTTTACAAAACTAAATAAGCATAGTAAAAATATAAATCATTAAACTTCCAAATGATATTTATTTGGTTAGTAACACAATTCTGAGTTATAAAAGCTGCACAAGCACTTATGGAACTTGCTATAATACACACAGACACATACACATATTGTGGCAAACTAATTCATTATTTTCAAATCCATGAATTAATCATTTTCTCTAAATCTTTCATATATTATATTGGTCCTATTTTTTCTTACTCTGCCCAAAATACAATTTCTGCTCTCCAAAGTTTCAGAACATGTGTAATACACATGAAAGGAAGAAATGGGTTATGAGGACTGAACTCTGATCTTTTTCTTTGCTTCCCGCAAAAAAAAAAAAAAATCCTTTTGTAAGGGAGCCTGGTGAGTCATGCCTACAAATGATAAATCTCAGTAAACAGGTTGTTATGACGTTTATTTCCCAAAGTGAATCTGGTATAGCATCACATGAAAGATAGAAGACCCTTATCTTAATTCAAGCATTCCTTTCTGCAGATTCCTGGTCTTTTGGACAAAGCCTAACTCTTTCAGCCAATTGTCAACTAAAGCATCCCGAAACCCACCTATGACTTGTAAGTCCCTGCTTTGAGATGTCCCACCTTTTTGGGCCAAACCAATGTAGGCCTTCCATGTATTGATTTGTGACTTTCCCTGTAATTCCTGTCTCCCCGAAATGTATAAAACCAAACTGTAACCCAGCCACAGCAAGTCCACTTGCTCAAGGCTTCTTGGGTGTGGCTCCAGGTCATGGTTGTCAAATTTGGCTCAGAATAAACCTCCTTCAATTATCTTCCAGAATTTGTTTTTTTTTTTTTTCATTGACAGGATGCACTGAAGTACTAATCCTCACAGTGGAGAGTGGGCCTGGGGAACCAAAGCCTGGGTTTGAGCCTAGTCCAAAGCAGCCTCTTCTGATATCTCTAATGTCTTCAGTACATATATTTTTCTTCAGAGTATGCCCCAGTCACTTATTTTGGGTTGACAACCACATGGCAACTACATGAGTGGATACCTTGGAGTAGAGCCCCTTTTGACTTACAGTGATTTCTCCCATCAGGGCTAAGGTAGCAGCAGCTAGAGATTCACTCTAAGAGATCATTTGTTTTTGTTTCTGCCAAGGCCAAAATGCAGCTCTCTCCTGAGTTTCCTCAATCTTCTCAACTTTTTGGCTTGATATTAAGGTTTATTTTGCTGGAAAACCCCTCTAAGGAGTTTTGCTCGCTTCCAAACAGGAAGGCGAGTTTCCCTGCTTCCGTGGTGATAGAGAGTAGGTTCAGCTTGGGCCCCATCTCCAGGTAAGGAGCTGATCTGAGATTTCCTTTTAGACTTTTCTAGCTGAAGGTAAGGTTTATTGTTAGCTGGCTGTAACTTCTATTTATACTTAAAGATCTCAACAATGTATTAATTATGTAGTAATTTCTTCTGTTTTTGGTTTTACTCTGTCTTACATTGGATTTGGCCAACTCTTGGTCAAAACTGACAGAAGGTCTAAATTATGGAAAATGAGGCCTCTAGAATTGACTAAACCTCCCACAGTTGCAATACATCAGCCAGTTAGAAAAATTATAGTATTTTACCCTGAAATATATTTCTTTGACATACTCTGAGGTGGCTGGCACAGATATAATGCTACAAACCTCTCATCTGTGGGAGAAAATTTACATATATAGAGGATCTCCATTAATACAGCCAGGACTTTATTTACCCAATCTAGGAAAGAATAAGTGAGAATCTGGCACCTTTAAAGGACTTAAAAAAAATTTATTACCTATTCTCTGTGAGGGCTACTAACTGTGAGGCTTTACTTGCATAACAAGACCACCTTGGCTAGCCTCTCTTCTCTCTTGCAAACCTGTTTTGCTACTTCTAAACCCCCATTCTTAAAAAACAAAAACAAAAGAAAAAACAAACAAAAAAACCCTTCTGTACTTCATTGAGGAATTAAGTTTCATTCTAAAGGCTCCTGTGTATACAGTTAAAAAATTAATTTAAATGCCTTTTTCTCCAATGAATGAATCTACCTCATATCTGATTTTTCAGAGAAACTTATGGGGGAAAGGGCCTTGCTCCCTACAGTTTAAAGCCACTCTGTTTCTTCTGAAAAGCTACAGGAGTGAAAATCCAAAAACCTGGCCAGCTGGCAAAAGGGGCAAGAATTTCTTACCAGCCAGGCTCCTGGCCTTGTTCTCTGTTAAACAAAAGACAAAAATCAGTATTTGCAAGGGTTTGACTAATGTAAGAAAAAGGATTTGTGTGATTAGTCTTGGTACAACAACTCTGGTATAGTTTTTATAATTGTTTTTTTTAATATATATATATTTTCTTTTTAATTATTATGGGTACATAATAATTGTATATCTTTATAGGGTACGTGTGATGTTTTGATACAGGCATACAATGTGAATTAATCAAATCAGGGTAATTGGGGTATCCTTCACCTCAGGATTAAGATGTTTTATCATTTCTTTGTGTTAGGAACTTACCAATTCCACTCCTTTAGTTATTTTAAAGCATATCTAACTTATTGTTGTTAACAGTCATTTTGTTGTGCTATCAAATCTAATTGTCTAGCTACCTTTTTGCACACATTAACCATACCCACTTTTTATTCCCCACTCCCTGCTACCCTTCCCAGCCTCTGGAACCGTCTTTCTATTCTCTGTGTCCTTGAGATCAATTGTTTTTAATATTTAGCTCCCACATATGAATGAGAACATGGGAGATTTGTCTTTCTGTGCTTGCCTTATTTCACTTAACATAACATACTCCAGTTCCATTCATATTGTTACAAATCGCAGGATTTCATTCCTTCTTTTGGCTATGTAATATTCCGTTGTGTATATGTACCACAATTTCTTTATCCATTATCTGTTGATGGACACCTAAGTTGATCCCAAATCTTGGCTGAGGTGAATAGTGCCCCAATAAACATGAGAATACAAATAATCTTTTCAGCATACTGATTTCCTCTCCTTTGGATATTTACCCAGCAGTGAGATTGCTGGGTCATACGGTAGTTCTATTTTCAGTTTTATGAGGACCTTCCATACTGCTCTCCATAGTGGTTGCATTAATTTGCATTCCCGAAAAGAGCATACAAGGGTTTCCCTTTCTCCACTTCCTCATCGGCATTTGTTACTGCCTGTCTTTTTGATAAAAGCCATTTTAACTGGAGTGAGATGATATCTAATTGTAGTTTTGATTTGTGTTTCTCTGATGACTAATGATATTGAGCATTTTTTCATAACATATTGGCCATTTGTATGTCTCTTTTGAGAAATGTCTATTCAGATTCTTTGGCCATGTTTTAATCAGATTTTTTTATTTTTTCCTGTTGAGTTTTTGGAGCTCCTTATATATTCTAGTTATTAATCCCTTGTCAGAAGGGTAGTTTGCAAATATTTTCTGACATTCTGTGGGTTGTCTGTTCACTTTCTTGATTGTTTCCTTTGCTCTACAGAAGCTTTTTAGCTTGATGTGATCCCATTTGTCCAATTTTACTTTGGTTGCCTGTGCTTAGGGGATCTTACTCAAGAAATCCTTGCCAAGACCAATGCCTTGAAGCATATCCCCAATGTTTTCTTTTAGTAGTTTCATAGTTTCAGGTCTTATATTTAAGTCTTTAATCCATTTTTATTTGATTTTTGTATGTGGCAAGAGATTAGTGTCTAGTTTCATATTTCTGCATAAGGACATCCAGTTTTCCCAGCACGATTTATTGAAGAGACTGTCCTTTCCCCACTGTATATTCTTGGTAACTTTGTCAAAGATAAGTTCACTATAGATGTGTAGATTTATTTCTAGGTTCTCTACTGAGGCACATTGGTCTATGTGCCTGTTTTTATGCAAGTACTGTGCTGTTTTGGTCACTACAGCTTTGTAGCATAATTTGAAGTCAAGTAATGTGATTCTTCCAGTTTTGTTCTTTTTGCTCAGGATGGTTTTGGATATTCTGGGTCTTTTGTGGTTCCATATAAATTTTAGGATTATTTTTTATATTTCTGTGAAGAATGTCATCGGTATTTTGATAGGTATTGCATTGAATCTGTAGATTGCTTTGGGTAATATGGACATTTTAGTGATATTGATTTCTCCAATCCAGGAGCATGGAATATCTTTCCATTTTTTGTGTGTGTGTCCTGTTCAATTTTGTTTATCAATATTTTATAATTTTCACCATAGAGATATTTCACTTCATTGGTTAGGTTTATTCCTACGTATTTTATTTCATTTGTAGCTACTGTGAATGGGATTACTTTCTTCATTTCTTTTGCAGATTGCTAACTGTTGGCATATAGAAATACTACTGATTTTTGTATGTTGATTTTGTATCTTGCAACTTTACTGAATTTGTTTATCTGTTCTAATGGTTTTTTTTTTTTTTGTGGAGTCTTTAGGTTTTTCTAGATATTAATATAAGAGCATGTCATCTGCAAACAAGGATAATTTGATTTCTTCCTTTCCAATTTGGATGCCCTTTATTTCTTTCTCTTGTGTGATTGCTCTAGCTAGAACTTCCAGTACCATATTGAATAACAGTGGTGAAAGTGGGCACCCTTTTCTTGTTCCGGATCTTAGAGGAAAGGCTTTCAGGTTGTTTTTTTTTTTTTTTTTTTTTTTCTCCATTCAGTATGATACTAGCTGGGGGTCTGTCATATATGGCTTTTATTGTGTTGAAGTAAGTTCCTTCTATACCCAGTTTTTTCAGAGTTTTTCTCAGGAAAAGATGTTGAATTTTATTGAATACTTTTTCAGCATCAGTTGAAAGGATCATATGGTTTTTGTTCTTCTTTCTGTTGATATGATGTATCACATGGATTAATTTGTATGTTGGGGCATCCTTGTGTCCCTGGGATGAATTCCACTTGATCATGATGAATAATCTTTTTAATGTGTTGTTGCATTTGTTTTGCTAGTATTTTGTTGAGGATGTTTGAATCTATGTTCATCAGAGATATTGGCCTATAGTTTTCTTTTTGTGTGTGTCTTTGTCTGGTTTTGGTATTAGGGTGATATGGGCCTTGTAGGATGAGTTTGGGAATATCCCCTCCTCCTCAATTTTTTGGCATAGTTTAAGTAGGATTGGTATTAGTTCTTCTTTGAATGTTTGTTAGAATTCAGCAGTGAAACCATCAGGTCCTGGATTTTCCTTTGATGGGAAAAATTTTATCACTACTTCTATCTATTACCTGTTATTAGTTTATTCTAGTTTTGTATTTCTTCCTGGTTCAATATTGGTGGTTTTATGTGTCTAGGAATTTGTTCATGTCTTTTGGGTTTTCCAATTTATTGCATATAGTTGCTCATAGTAGTCTCTGATGATCCTTTGGATTTCTGCTGTATCAGTTGTAATGTTTCCTTTTTCATCTCTGATTTCATTTATTTGGGTCTTCTCTCTTTTTTCTTAGTCTGACTAAAGGTGAATCAATTTTGTTTATCTTTTCAAAAAACCAATCTTCGTTTCTTTGATCTTTTGTATTTTTTTGTTTCAGTTTCATATATTTCTGCTCTAATCTGTATAATTTCTTCTATTAATTTTGGGTTTGATTTGCGCTTATTTTTCTAGTTCTTTGAGATGCATTGTTAGATTGTTTATTTGAAGCTTTTCTACTTTTTTGATGCAGGCACTTATTGATATGAAATTCCTCTTATTACTACTTTCACTGTATCCCAGAGCTTTTGATATGTTGTGTTTTCATTTTCATTTGCTGCAAGAAATTTTTAAATTTTCTCCTTAATCTCTTCATTGGCCTACTGGTCATTCAGGAGCATATTGTTTAATTTCCATTTATTGTTTGTATATTTTCCAACGTTCCTTATGTTATTAATTTCTAGTTTTAATCCATTATGGACAGAGAAAATACTTGGTATGATTTCAGTTTTTTGAAGTTTTTGAGACTTGTTTTGTGGCCTAACATATGATCTATCCCTGAGAATGATCTATGAGCTGAGGAGAAGGGCATGTATTCTGTAGCTGTTGGGTGAAACATTCCACCAGGTCAATTTTCCTTACTCAGGAACTCTGTAAAAGCATATTCTCAAAAAAACAATTTTGAAAGAGAGAGATTTGCATCTCTTTTCTGCCCATTCAGCTTTCTTCAGAAGTTGTGCAAAACAGAACTCCTGTAGGGTGTCTGTTAGTGAGAGAACTCATAGCATTGATCTTTAACTGTTACTGGGGAAATGGTGGGACTAGGTATTTTCCTGTTATTTTTGCAAGGCTGTCTCTTTCACTTAAGTTTTCTAGTCTTTGACAAACACTTTGAGTCTTCAACTACCGTAAGTTTCTTATTAATTCCGGGAGTTGACAGACCATCCTATTTATTTGGGTAATATGTTCTACAGGAATGAATCTCTTTCTAATTAATGTTCTCTGAAGAGGAAGATGAAAGAGGTTTTTAAGAGATTAAATGTCACTGTTCTTCTGTCAGAATACATTTTTATGGTGTTTTATCATGCATGATGCATTTCCATACATCTTTCTCAGCATATATGAGGTGAATTAGGCCATGGAGTTTTTTCCCCAGGTAATTGCTTGAATCTATGCTATGGTATTATGTGTACTCTGAGCAGGTATCTCTGACCTGCTCCAACCTTTAAACTTTTTGAGTCCCGAATACATGAAAAATAATAATTTTTAATAATTAAGATCCTGGGAGGTATGCCCATTTAAAAAATATTCATTTTTCATTGCTGTTGTTATTTTAACCACACCAGACCCATCTGGCTCAATTTTCATGCAACAAACTTGTGAAATGTTTTTCAGTTGCCACAGATCCCCAGGTTGAAGGTCACATAAACTGAGCATGCCCAGATGAACCAAGCATGCAACCATGGGCAGAATGTACATGCTCAGACTGAGGAGCAGAGATTGAACTAAGAAGCAGATACTGCATGGCAAGATCCAGGATCCATTCAGATCAAGACCTGGCACCACCCCACGGCAGAATCCAGTCAGATCCTACCTGCTGGCATCCCCTCATTGCAAGATAACGTCAGTTCATCATGCCTCATTACCCTCTGCTTATGAAAACCAACCTAGCCCCCAGCCCGGAGAGATGGATTTGAGCATTCTCTTCTGTCTCCTTGCCAGTTGGTTTGCGTAAAGCTTTTCTTTTCTCAAAGGCCAGTGCCATGGTATTTACAGTGGGGCAGCAACTCCACTGATTGCTCAGTAACAATTCTGGTGGGACTGAGGTCTGCCCAAGGGACTACTGTCATGAAGGGACCATGGCCTGCCCAAGACCCTACTGTCCCTTGTGGGGCTTACAGGCCCTCTCACTAACCTTAAGTGGCCACTTAAACCAGTTTATCTAGAGGTTTGAATGAGAGGTCACTGCTTTTCCAACAAGGCACTTCGAAGCTCTTGTCATATTTCTTCTTTTGAGAAAAGAAACTGCTCCACGTGTAAGTAACCTCGTTAACATGCACTTACAAATTAAAACTGTCCTAGAGTCCCAATCTTTGGACTAAGATTATGGGTTGGAGTCCCAACCTCTCCCTAAAATAGTGACTCAGATCCTATCTTAAAGAGGAGGGATCAAGTTCGGGTTAGAGTCCCAAACCAGGTTTGGGTTATAGTCTCAAATCCAATTTGGGCTAGAGTCCCAAATCAGATGAATGCTAAAAGGTTGTAACTGCTGAGGTGCTCACTGCAGGCCCAAATCTTGGGTTATAGTCCCGAGGTGTTTTTTTTAACTATTTCTGGTCCAGGTCTGATTGTCTATGTGTTCATGTTTTGATATATGTTATGATATTTGGCTTAAGTGGAAGGTAAAAACTTTGATGTTTGCAGTAACAGCCTAATCAGAAAATTATTTAAATGAGGGTCCTCATACTACCTTGCTCTCTCTGACCCTGTTAGGACGCTCCCAGGTGACTAGGGGGAATCTAGCCTGTTGGTGATCCTCTGGGAAGCAATCCCCCTAAGCACCCCGTTGCAGAACCAAAACACCTCCCCAGTACAGGACTTTGTTCTATGAAACTCAGATAGTGTTGCACACAAAATGGGCAATGTCAATAGGACTCCAGCAGCAGAAGCCATACTAGTTCAATGAGGGCCAAATGAAAATCCCTCTGCCTTTCTCCAGAGGGTTTAGAAGCCTATAGGGATTATATTGACATGGACCCTGAACATCCAGGTCACAGGAGACTGGTTACTCTGACTTTCATCAGTCAGAGTGCCCCGATGTAAAAGAAAACCTACAAAAAATAGAAGGAGGCTTGGAGATGCCCATATCTCTATTAATTGAGATTGCCTTCCAGGTGTTTAACAGCTGTGATGAAGTCCAGGAAGGCCACAATAATGGGACTGGAGATAACAATCTATGCTGCTCACCACAGCTCTTGGCCATGATCAGCCTGGACACAGAAAACTGTGTGCTAGAGGAAACAAATGGCCATGGTTAAGATCCCTGGGGTCCTCACTGGCTGGCAAAAAGAGTCATCTGCCCTTGGGATCAATTTGCATATTGTAAGCAAGAGGTCCATTGGCAACAGGAATGTCCTGACCATCCCCACCCCATCAGTCAGTGTCCCAGATGCCGCAGATTGTTAAGAGTGAACATAAATGATGGGACCTGGGGCTCTCTACAATGTAGAAACCCTGCGTTACAATTATGGAGAGAGACTTACAGTCTTTCTAACCAACACTACAGCTAAGCTTCCTCCACCAGCCCTCCCTCTCCCCGCTTCCTGCTATTCTGCCTGTCTACTTTGCTACCATGTTTTTTCTCAAATTTGAAGAAAAGCTTCAGCTCTTGGGGACAGATAAATTTCAGTGAAAATTATTAGTTTGACAGAGATGCACTATGAATCTGTCATTTTAACTAGTGAGTATTACCTCACCCCTGGCTAAAGCTTTAAAAATTAAAGCTACAAGGTCATTATTTGTATCCTGCAGTACATACAAGTTTGGTTGTATTTGGTTGTATTTGTCTACAGTACCGAACTGGCTTATAAATAAATGAGTACTCATAAATTAAGCATTATTTGCCACAGTGTTTTTCAAGTGCACATAATTTAGTAATCTTTTGGTGAATAAGACTAGTCTAAACCTGTTGGTTTGATAGGAATGGCTGTGTCTTCTCTTTTAGGTTCTCACTTTTATGACAGTTTCCTGACATGCAGTTATATGAAATGATTAGCAGATAAATAATTTGGAATGGTGACTAGCATTGTCTAATGTCTTAGTCATCTTGGTAATCTTGGTAAAATGCTTAAAATAAATAAATGAGGTAAAATGTAAATGGGATAAATATCTGTAAATAATTTTTATGTGATTTGAAATCTTAAATAATGATACTCCTTAATGTGTGGGTCTTTTCCAAATCAGGTGAAAAATAAAACAAATTGTTTAACATAAATATGGTTGTCCTTAGCTTCTTAAATTTAATAGAGAGACTAAATGTATTTGGGTCTATAAATATGCATAAAATTATCTTTTAGGGAAACATGTTTTTTAAAATAATTATGAAATATTTCTTATCTATAAAATTCCTATATGTGAAAGACAATTCACAATTTTATGCTGTTTCTTTTTTTTTTTTTTTTTTTTTTTTTTTGAGACAGAGTCTCACTCTGTTGCCCGGGCTAGAGTGAGTGCCGTGGCGTCAGTCTAGCTCACAGCAACCTCAAACTCCTGGGCTTAAGCGATCCTACTGCCTCAGCCTCCCGAGTAGCTGGGACTACAGGCATGCGCCACCATGCCCGGCTAATTTTTTGTATATATATATTTTAGTTGTCCATATAATTTCTTTCTATTTTTAGTAGAGACGGGGTCTCACTCTTGCTCAGGCTGGTCTCGAACTCCTGACCTTGAGCGATCCACCCGCCTCGGCCTCCCAGAGTGCTAGGATTACAGGCGTGAGCCACCGCGCCCGGCCTTTATGCTGTTTCTTAATAAAATTTAAGGTTACTGAGTTAAAAATTCTAATTAATACATAATTATATATATAAAGTATGCCAAAAGATAAGGTATATTTAATAAGACAAAATTATAAGAGGCACAAAATGTGTTTTTTAGTGAGGAAAAAAATAATTATGTCTAATTTGGAGGTTATTTAAATGGAGGGTTAAAATATGGATTTGGGAAGGAAATAGAAGTAAGACAGAAGAAAACTGGTAAGTAAGAAAGAGAGAGATGTGAAGAAAATTATGGATGTGAAGAGGTATAATTTTGTATGAGAAAGAGTCTTGTGTGGTAAATATTTGTCCTACAGTAAAATGACTGGCTATTTAAGAAACAGGAATTATAGTGCAAAAATGAAGGTTTAAACAAGTTGTCTGTAGAGTGTGAATTTTATGAAAGGAATTTTATGTGTGATTAAGTTGGATGCAAATGGAAGGAAATCGTTTATGGGTATTTCTAAAGAATGAACTTGGACGTTAGAATGTGCTGACAGATCATAAAAATTTGTCCCCCATGTTAAAACAAGGGTTTTCTTAAAATATTAATTTGCTCTTAGTGAGATTACAAGAGGTTTTGATTTTTAATTCTGAAATCTCTTTAACAGCTATTCTCTGAATCATGAACAAGTTTCTATTTCCGCCATATTTCTTTCTGAGAACTGTCTAGTTTCCCTGGTTTCAGATTTATCTTGAAAGTCTAGAAAAGCAATGTTTAATGCCAATATAACTTGATTTTGTACTCTGGGCTTTTCTTGATGTGTTTGAATTGTTTTATGTTAACCGGGACGTCATATGCTATTACTAAGAATCATGCATTTATTGTTCAAGGTAACTGGCCTAGGAAACAAAGATTGCTTAGGAAAAATGAGCTTTAGAAGGGTTAAAGTTTTTATACCCATGTAACTTTCTATATTGCTTTTTTTTTTTTTTTTTTTTTTTTGAGACAGAGTCTCGCTTCATTGCCCAGGTTAGAGTGAGTGCTATGGCATCAGCCTAGCTCACAGCAACCTCATACTCCTAGGCTCAGGTGATCCACCTGCCTTAGCCTACCGAGTAGCTGAGACTACAGGCACGAGCCACCATGCCCAGCTTAATTTTTTTTTTGTTTCTATTTTTAGTTAACTGGCTAAATTTTTTCTATTTTTAGTAGAGACAGTCTCACTCTTGCTCAGGCTGGTCTCAAACTCCTGACCTCAAGTGATCCTCCTGCCTTGGCCTCCCAGAGTGCTAGGATTATAGGTGTGAGCCCACGTGCTCAGCGTCTATATTGCTTTTGAAGTCTTTTGATTGTTATGGTTACTCTGGTTGAATGAGTAAGTGTTATTTAGCAGTGACCCATGATTCTATTGAAGGAAATACTTGGGATATTTTAACATCTTTGGCAGGTTTTCCTGAAATCGAAGTCCAATCATAAGTCTTTTGGCCTAAGATTACTTTTCAGATTTCCCAGGTGGGCACCCTGGAGAGCCTCAAAAGATGTACCTCTCATTTTGTAAAGATATTAAATGATTAGGCTTATTTAGTAAATAATACAAGAAGCACTGTCAAATAAGGCATGGTGTTTAACTTCCTTTAAGTTACATTTGTGTAAGTTTATTTTTAAGACCTGGGATATTGTATGACATTCTGATATGCTGTGATGTGTATTACCTGTCATGATTATGATTATTATGTTAAATGGTCATATGCCACAGAAATACCTACATTTCCCTGTCAATTGTAAGCTCTCATCAGATCTCTGATGATGGCTATTCTGAGTTTTTGTTATCCACAGTTACTGTTTTAAATCCTTCTCTGGAAGTATTTGCAATTGGATGTATTCCTAAATTGCTAATCAGGATTGAGAAGAACAAAATTTATTACATAAAATCAAGTAATTGACAATGACAATGTTTTTATGACTTTAATGTTTTATTTTCCAAATTCAAGAAAATTTTCTTTTATAAGCTGTCACTAGTTTGCAATAATTTGGTAAAGTATGATTTTGTGAACAAAAGTGGAAGCAGTTGCTTTTTCTCCCTACTTGATTCTTCTATAATTCAGAAACTACCAGTATTCTAACTTTTATTCATATAAGTTCAGTAAAAATCTGCTCTTCTGTTCTTTATTTATATGTGGGATAGAATTGAAAACATTGGTTATGTTACCAAGGTTTGGACTGAAATGTCATATTTAAAAATGTGCACAAAATTCCTGGCTTCAAGAGTTCCCAGATTAACAGTGAGTGAGTAAAGACGGTCACTTCTTGGTAGGCCCAAGAACTTTAAAACTGTTAATAAAATGTAAAGTCTGTCTTGGTTTGGCTTCCTAGCCATAAGAGGTTCTAAATCTCAGATTTTCTATATGACCAATGTAGAGAGAAAAAGTTATACTTCTAAGGAAAGCAAAAGTACATCTGCTATTAGGTTGTGACCCTATGTATTCTATTCAAGTCCTTGTTATCTGCCTGTATAATGGACTAGTTCCTGGATTCTCTTAATTCCTTCCAATATTTGGTTATAACTAAATCCCAATGCAATTTCCCAGCCCTCTTCCCCCAATCCAGGCTAGGCATGCTCCAGGGACATTCAGGGTATTTCCCCTTCTTAAATCTAACCAATTAGAGAAATTATATATCAGAATTGGGGACAAACTAGGCTCATAGGATACTATGGTCAGCAGTTAGATCTTATTGCTCAGGGACATCCCTCTTGTCTCAAAGCAGCAGATGCTGTCTCTTCCTTTGTAAAAGCCATGGAGAAGATACTTATTGAGTCACCTCCCAATGTCTGTGCTTCTCACTGTGTATAGATAGGCTCTCCTAAATCCAGTCTCTCAGGAGCTTCATAGAGAACTGAGCAACTCATTTTACAGGGCAAATTATTAAAAACGTTGGCAAAATTTGGCCAACTTATCAACATCTCCATTGTGCTTACCTCCCCCAGTCCTCTGTGCCTGTGGAGCAGACCAATGGAATAACAAAAGCCCAATTGACAAAGACTGGTGTGGCAATCAGCCTGCCATTGCCCAAGGACCTTTCTTCAGTCCTCTCTAACCCTGGCATATTGTTAACACACCTGCCTGAAGTTCTGAATTTTCCCGGGTGGTCAGGGTAGCCAACCAACATACGATGGTCCTTAAATCCTTACCTATCCCCTTTCGACTAGGACCCCTCAAAGGCAGTCATTGTTTTGCTAGACCTGTGGGCTCCCACACATCCTAAAAAGGGACTTTCTAGAAACCTGTCAGGTATATATTTTCTTCTCCCAAAAAGGCTAAATAATGCTTGAGTTATCAACACCAGGAGATGTTTCCACAGAAACAGCTTTTACTCAAATTCCCATCTATTCAGTT
This sequence comes from Eulemur rufifrons, assembly GCF_041146395.1. Taxonomy (NCBI): domain Eukaryota; kingdom Metazoa; phylum Chordata; class Mammalia; order Primates; family Lemuridae; genus Eulemur; species Eulemur rufifrons. The sequence continues at coordinate 208,151,828 of NC_090989.1, forward strand.
AGCCTTGCCAGTGCTATCCACCCTACTCCCTAAGAGCTACATAGAGTCTTAGGGCACAATGCCATGTTGATAGTAATCCCTTAGATTATAGTTGAGGACATTCTCAAGGATGCCATTTGCCCAGAGGTATTGACTCCAGTGAAGGAGCTAGATTAGGATGGCTTCTGGGGTCTGGTTTGGACTAGATTCTGCTTGGAATGAATATACGGTCATAAACCTTTCCTGCACCATTAATAGAGTCGCCTGCCCTAAGTTGGTCCACCCAACCCATCAGTGCACAAGAGAGGTCCCTAGACTTTCCTGTTTGCCTGGTTCTAGAAAACCACATTGCTTTAAACTATCACCACACTGAACAGGATGGTGTTTGTGCTGCTGCCCACATTTGCTGTTGCATCTGGCTCCAATCAGCTCAAACTGGAAAACTCTAAGGTCTTAAAGCTAGCCAAATCTCTGAAAGGGACGTCTTCAGAAAGCCCCCTGGCTGGGCTTGCTGGGTTAAATGTTGACTCTCCATTGGTATAGGATCCCTGCTGTGTTTCACCCTACAAGTATTAATGATCCTTGTCATATTTGGGCTAAGCCTTTGGCTCCCCTTTAAGGTAGTCCTAGCTTGTTTTTAATCCCCTACAAAGATCATGTTGACCCAACCATTGAGACTTTCAACTCACTCTAGCTGGAAACTAGAACCAACTTAACCTGAGAGACTTTGATTCCAATTTAACAGGTACTTGAGTGTCTCATGTAAGTAAATGGCTCTGGTTGTTCAATTGGCCACTGCCAGGCCACTAGGATCCCCATGTGGGACTAGATGGACCCAGAGCAGGTTCCTGGCACTCTGATGGAATGCAATGCTGTCTGTCAACAGGTTTGAGCCAATCTTTCAAAATGATCCTAAGTGGCTAGCTGGGCCCAAATTTTAAATAGAGCCACGTGGCTATTTGCTGACTAGGGGGTCACACAGGTACTCTGGGTTCCCTCAAAGCCCACATGTTTTTACCGAGGGGACTTTCAGGGCTCTCTTCAACCAATCAATCAGAGAGTAGCTGTGTTGACCAACCAGGACTAAGTGAGTTTCAAGTTTTCATTTGAATAGACAGACTTGATTGGGAACCCGGGTGGGAACTTTTGCTGTAAAACCCAAGCTTTCCCTTCCTCTCCAGAACAAATAATATTTAGGTCGCTAACTCTTTATGTCTTTTTCCTAGAACTGAGTTGAAACCACAACTTCTGAAAAGTGCTCTTTATACCTGGAAACTCCTATAGCAAAACACTAAACAATTTCATGAGTCTAACCAAGGCCTATACCCCTAAGTTTATCCACCACAGGGATCGGGTAAAATTTCCCCCTCCTACTCCCCAGCCCAAGTTACCAAGGTAAGTCATCACCTCCACAAAGTGGGCTCCAGGATGCAGCATTCCCAGGGGCAGGCATCTGCTGCCACCCTGCTCCAAAGTGGGGAGACCCTTCTCCCCAGGAGGGGCGGAGGTGGGCTGGACTAGGTGGTCTGCAGTCCTGACGGCTATGGAAGCTCAGGATTCTGCAATCCTTCCTTGCCATGGGTGGTCCATCCTTTCACACTCTTGCTGCCTGGCCCTGGAGAGGACACCCCAACCAGCAAATTGTGGCACTATGGAAAGAGGTCTCAACAAGGGTTTGAGTGCTGGCTTTGACCTGGACTTGCTGACAGCCCAGAAAAGAGTTCAGTACTGTCTGAGGATGGCACCGTGCCCGTGGCCACCTGTAGCACAGTGCGCATGGCTGATGGTCAGTAAGGATTTCTCAGTTGAAAGAAAGAAAAGGAAAGGAAGGGAGGGAGGGACTTGTGTACTTCTGGAATCTCTGTGTTCTCTTTGTCTCTGCTCCATCCTAACTCCCCAAGTTCATCTTCCATCCAATTCAGCTCCTAGAATGAGCAGCAAAGTACACTTGGGTTCTAACCACCAGCTTTGCCACCAGCTGACTGTGTGACCTTAGGGGCCCCCTACCCTGCCAAACTCACAAGGGAGAAGGACAAAACAAATGAAACGCTGAACATGACAGTGCTTTGAAATGTATGAGACACGCTACAGATGCAAGAAACTGCTATGACATCTTTAGGCAGCGCACATCCCATGGTGAGTTCTGGGGACCACCCTTCACCATCTGTTCCTGAAATGAATTCCCCATGCCCAGAGCATTACTTGGGACAGCTCTTACGACTCTAGTGACTTGGAGCTCTGTGGTAAAGAGGAATATTCCCTTTTCATAGGTGGGAAAGCCGACACCTCCAAGTCCCACTGCGAATGCCCCTCTTAGCAACTTCTCACAGCCTGTTGAAAACGTCCCGGTTCTTGTCTGTACTCCTCACTCAACTCAAAGCTCTATTTGCACACGACCTACATCTTCTTCATCACCATATCCTTAGAGACTGGCACATAATAAGTGCTCGATACGTGTTTGTTGAATGAATAAATGAGCAAATGATGCCTCTTACCCAATATAAACTTAACCCAGGATCACTGGCCCTGTTCAAACCACTTATCCACTGCTCTGGACTCTCTGGGGTCTAAGTGTCCCATATACTAAACACTTCTCTTCCCTCTCATTCTGTTCTCCTTAGGAAAAACTGATAAAACTGACTGGAGTATTTTTTTACCATTTAAATTCTTTTAATCCAAACTAGATTGGCTTAAGCTCTTGACATAACAACTCAATACAGTCCTGGGAGTCAGACTTGTTATCAACACAGTGAACTACCTCATTCTTCTTAGCAGTGTGATCCCCACCCACCTCCCTGCACTCCAGCCCAGTGAACCCAACAAGTTTTTAGTCTGAAGAAATGAGGGAGTTGCAACCTCGGTTCTACCCCCAGGTCAACCCCCTGAAGTGGGTGACAGTGGCATAGCCCACAGAGAATGAGCAACAGGGCCAGGAGCACAGGGCTCTCCCAAAAAGGAGCCTCGGTCCTCTACAGACAAACCAACCATGCCACTGGAGGTGGGGTATCAAGAGTTGGTGGCTTCTAACCAAAAGAAAGAGTAGAGCTGGTTTGTGCCCTCCCACCGGTATTGGCTCCTCCATACGTGCAGCCCCCTGGTGTTCCCATTGCAGGGGACACCTCGAGTTTCCAACCCCACCTTCCACCAAACTGACCTGCTCTCCAATTGCCTCTCAGCAGCTGCCACTTTGGAAGACAGTCTGCTAAACATATCCTACGTGAGGTGGTAAAATCTGTTTATTTTAAGAGTTACTGGTGTGTGGCATTTTCCAGAACAAGCAAAACTGTTAATGGTCTTTTTTTGCAATCACTGAATTGTTGAATACCTTCTTGCAGCTCCTCTCTGACACACATATATTTTAATAAATGGTTTTTGTAAGATAAATTCAGATTCCATGATTTATTTTCTCTGTTTGTTTCTTTCTTTCTCTCTCTCTCTCTCTTTCTTTCTCTCTCTCCTTCCTTCCTTTTCTTTCTTCCTTCCTTTCTTTCTTTCTTTTTATCTCTCTCTCTCTTTCTTTCTTTCACCTCTTTTTTTAATTTCAGAATTTTACCAGACTACATACGTTTTGGTTACATAATTTGCTTTTGTACAGTTTGAGTCAAAGTTTGAAGTGTGCCTTTCACCCAGTTAGTGTACATTGTACGCGTTAGGTGTAAATTTATCCATCCCCTCCTCCTTCCTCCCACCTACTTTATTTCCCTTGAGTTTTACTTCCATATGTGCATGTAAGTGTTAATCAGTTAGTTACAATTTAGTGTTGATAACATGTGGTGTTTGTTTTTCCATTCTTGTGATAGATACTTCATTAAGAAGAATGGTATCCAGTTCTATCCAGGTTATTACAAAAGAAACTAGATCACCATTTTTTTTTTTATGGCTGAGCAGTGCTCCATGGTATACATATACCACATTTTATTAATACACTCATGTATTGATGGGCACTTGGGTTAGTTCCACATCTTTGTGATTGTGAATTGTGCTACTGTAAACATTTGAATGCAAGTTTCTTTTTTATAAAATGTCTTTTTTCCCTTTGGGTAAATACCTAGTAGTGGGATTGCTGGATAAAATGGTAGGTCTACTTTTAGTTCTTTGAAGTATCCCCATACTACTTTCCATAGAGATTGTACTAGTTTGCAGCCCCACCAACAGTGTATAAGTGTACCTTTCTCTCAGCATCCTCACCAGCATCTGCTGTTTTGGAACTTTTCGATAAAAGCCATTCTCACTGGAGTTAGGTGATATCTCATTGTGATTTTGATTTCCATTTCCTTGATGGTTAGAGATGTTGAACATTTTTTTCATGTGTTTGTTGGCCATTAGTCTATCTTCATTTGAAAAGTTTCTTTTCATGTCTTTTTTCCACTTTTTAATGGAGTTGTTTGATTTTTTTCTTGCTGATTTACTTGAGTTCTTTGTAGATTCTGGTTATCAGCCCTTTATCAGATGTATAACACGCGAATATTTTCTCCCATTCTGTAGGTTGTCTATTTGCTCTATCGATTGTGTCCTCGGCTGTGCAGAAGCTTTTTAATTTGATCAAGTCCCGTTTATTTGTTGCTGTGATTGCTTTTGGGGTCTTCTTAAATTCTTTTCTTTTCTTTCTTTTTTTTTTTTTTTGCGTCAGCTGTTGTTTATTGACATACAGGTAGGCTCTATAACAACATGCCCGGAGACAGCTGCAGTAGTAGGGAAAATGGAAGGTGAGGGTGGAGTGTTTGCAGCAACAGGTCAGTGGAGTGCAGGACAGAAGAGCACAGTGCGCAAGGGAGGCCGTGGGGTTGCGAAAGCAAGTTAGGGCCAGGGCCAGAGTCTGCTTAAACTGGAACCACTGCCCCACACTCTAAGGCCCCTACTCTTGCTAGCTGTCTCCTGACCCCAGGTCAGGGTTGGGACTTCTCTGCACATCCATTTTCTACAGAAACCAAAGCAGGTATACAAAAGAGAAGGAGTTGTTGCCCTCTTGCCACAGACTCTGGGGGCCTACAGTCTTGCATTCCCCCTTTGTCCCTTGCTTGTGGGACCAAATGATGGGCAAGCAGGCTCTGAGCTACCCCAGCTGAGCAGAGTCTACAAATAGCCATGTTTCACAGCGGCATTAATCTTCTCCCTGGTGTCCCAGCCCACTAGTGCCACACTACAGCCCAGAGTGAGCTCTACAAGCATTGCTGGCCTAATGGATGGGTCGGGGGAAGGGGATGGGACAGGGGCTGGAGGAGGGGCTCTGGGGTCCCTCACAGCACAGGTACTACATGCATGGTATTGGTAAAGCCAGAGCCAAGGTGCCACCCAGTCAGCACAATGACCACATCTCCCTTCTTGAAGAAGCCTCGGGCCTTGCCAACATTCATGGCCAAGTTCACCTGGAGGTCCACATCCTCAGCCCAGGCCTCCTGGACTGCATCCTTGCACAGCACAAGGAAGATGCCATGGTACAGGTGGGCCTAGCAAGCTGTCTGGGGATTCCGTGTCACAGCAATGATGGGGGCACGTGGGTGGTATCTAGCCACCTGGTGAGCAGACCTGCTGGACTTGGTGAGGACGATTATGGCCCCACTGCAGCACTTGAAGGAGGCCTCCATGGTGCCCACCATGGTGGCTTCTGTGGGGTCACTGGTAATGGGCCCCAGGTGACAGAGCTACTCAAATAATTGCAATGACGGCCTCTGCCTCACGCACAATCATGCACTGCATGTGAACAGCTTCCAGAGGGTAGTCCCCCTTGGCTGTTTCTCCAGACAGCATGATGCAGTCGGCTCCGTCCAGAACTGCATTGGCAACATCACTGCCCTCAGCCCGGGTGCGGCGGGGCTTCTTGATCATGCTCTCCAGATCTGCGTGGCACAGATGACAGGCTTCCCAGCTCGGTTGCACCACCCAATCATCATCTTCTGAGCAAGGAGGACCTTCCCTGCAGGAATCGCGATGCCCAGATCACCACAAGCCACCATGATCCCATCACTGGCCTTCAGGATCTCGTCAAACCTCCGAACTCTCTCGTGATTCCCCCAAAGGAGTATGGATGGGAAGAACAGAGCAGACACACAGACTCCTGGGGGCAGGGCCTGCTCTGGGACTGATCCCAGAGCTGGAAGAGAAGCTTCAACCTCTGGCCTTAGAAGGCTCCTAGTGTGAGTCTCCAATGCACCTACTAATCTTTTTTTTTCATATTCAAAATGATGCATTTATTCCAGGCAAAACTTAATTTTCTTTATCTTCTTCAGAAGCAGCTGTAGGAATGCCTAGAAGACTTTGAGTAATGTCCATCTAAAACACCTTTACTGAAACTTGATTCCTTGGGCTAGAGGAAGGTCCTTACTGTAGTTGATGGTACAAGTGGATCTTCTCACGTACTGTTTCCAGGCATCACTGCCATATGCTTCACTCCTCCAAATGTACCTCCAATCTCAGCACCACTCACTGGAATATTGACATTTACAATGCCACAGTCAGATCCTTTAAGTCCAAGTCAGCGTTGGATTTGACCCAAATCTTTGGTGAAAATGCTACTTGAAAGTCCCTGTTTTACTTCATTATTCCATGCAAAGACCTCTTCTTCATTCTTGAATTTAAAGACGTAGAGAATTGGAGCAAAAGTCTCTGTGTGTGCAATGGATGCATCATGGGTGAGACCCACTGTGCCACCTTCTTTCTTTGCTTCCTCCACTGCTCCAAGAAACATGCTCACTGCCAGTTTGGTGAGGTGTGGCCCAAAGAGAACATTAGAGTCCCATGGCTTCCCAATGCGAATTTGTGCATAGGCCTTTTTAAGTCTATTTACAACCTCATCATGGATGCTTTCATGTAAAAACAGTCGCCTCACAGCAGTACACCATGGCCGCTGTCCCCACGGTGGCAAGGAGAGCTGATGGAACTACTAAGCTGAGGTCCGCATCCTCAAAAGCAACAATGGCATTGTTTCCTCCAAGTTCTAACAAGCTTCTCCCAAACCTCTTCTGCACCATAAGGGCCACCTATTTTCCCACCTGGGTGCTCCCGGTAAAGGATAGCAGGTTCACTCGCTCATCTTTGGCCATTGCTGTGCCGATATCTGCTCCACCACAAGTCCAGGAACAAATTGCACCAGGCAGCTTGTTGTCCTCCAGAACCTTAGCTATTATCTTTGTGACAGCTACAGTAATTAGGGAAGTTGTTGGAGCTCCTTTCCAAAGGCAGACGTTCTGGCAGATCATGGCAATGGCATTGTTCCAGCCATACAGCGACCGCCACAGGGAAATCGAACAAAGTGATGATTCCAACCAGGCCTATGGGATTCCACTGTCCGATGAGGGCATGGCCAGATCTTTCAGAAGGCAAGATAGGTCCCCGAATCCGTGACAAACCAACAGTGTAATCACAAATATCCACGTACTCTTGAACTTCTCCCACACCTTCCACTAAGATTTTCCCCATCTCCAGAGATACCAAGTTTCCTAGGATTTCGATCTTCTCCCGCAAGGCATCACCAATCTGTCTTACTATTTCTCCTCACTTTGGAGCAGGAATATCTGCCCGGACTTTCCATGCTTCCATTGCTTTCTTTACAGTTTCTTCACAGTCTGCCATGCTGGCCTGTCAAACTCTTGCTATTGGTTCATTGTTAGCAGGACAATAGGTGATAATAGCCTCTCTCAGGCCTCCTCAGCTTCCATTATACACACCCTCATTTTCCTCGGGGAGCCCCAGCTCTTTCAGCCAGGCATACTGGGGCTGATTGATCAGCAGAGTGGACATAAAGGTGGCAGGCCTGTACTAAGGTGCCAAGAGCTTGCTGGTCCTTGCAGCGTGCACACACAGCGCGTGGGGCAGGGTCCACATACTGAGCCCCAGCCTCCATTTTTTTTTTCTTTTTGGAGTTTTGCTATTTTTTTTTTAAACAGAAACCTGTTTGTGCTATTAGGGAGCCAGATGTCCGAGCTCTGGTGGCTGCTCCTGGTCCTTGCCTGCAGGTCAAACAGCGAGCGCCTCTTGCGCCCTCCCTTCTGTCAGTTCGACTCTGTCTCTGTCACCATCTGGCCCTTGTGCACAATCCATTGTCACTTGCCGTAGGTCTTCCTATGAGCTGGGGCTGGTCTCTGCCCCAGGGCACTGTGGACATTTGGGGGCCGGAGCATTCTCAGCAATGGGGCGTCCTGGGCGCAGCTGGGTGCTGAGCAGTGTCCCTGCATCCACCCACCATGCCAGGAGCTGCCCCTGTTATGACAACCATAGATGTCCCCAGACACAGCCCAGTGTCCCCTGGGGGGCAGAATCCTGAATCGCCCCGACTGAGAATCACAGTCAGTGAGAGACACCCCAGAGAAGGAGGCCTCTGGGCTCCTGCAAGCCATGGGACACTTCCAAAGTGCCACAGAGCCACAGAGGTGGATGAGGCCTTCCGTGGAAGGTGCTGGCCCCGCTGGCAGTGCTTGTGACATCCAGTTTCCAAGCAGGGGCCGATCCGTGGCTACAGGCAGTGACAAATCCACAGCACGCCTCAATCAGAAGCTCCTGTTTCCAGGTGACATTGTGCTGTGGTCACAGCTGCTGGGCAGCCTGAGAGACCCAGCTCTGAGTCTCAGGAGTGGCCCTGCTTCTCCGCCTGTCGGGTGGGAGAGCTGACCACCCTACTTCTTCTCACCCCAACATGGAGCAGCTCTGATTTCCTCATTAAAAGTGGGGAAAGTGGACCAAAACCAGCCTGAGACACCCTGTGCCCTCGGTGGCTGGCCGAGTCTGCCCTGTCCCCTGCAGCTCCCAGGGGGCAAGAGCTCAGGGCTGCCCTGCTCCTCTGAGCACAGCAGCCGGGAGGGAGGACACAGGGGTGGGGGTCTGGCAGGCTGTGGCCCTGCTACACCAGCGTAACCTTCTCCCAGACCTCTCGGGGGTCCCAGAGTTCTCAGCAGGGCCTGGAAGTGGCTTTGCTGGGGCCCGCCGGACCCTAAGGAGAGAAAGGCAGCCCTGCAGACTGGGGAAGTAGCAGGCGGCAGGCACCCGGGGGTGGGGGGGGGTGGGGGGGGGTGGGGGGGGTGGGGCCGGGCCAGGGAGGCCAGACTGCTGGGCTGAGGCCCCCAGGGTGGCTCTGCCCGGGTCCCATGGTTTCTAATTGTGGCCCTGTAGGTGTGCAGGAGACTGGTGGGGTGGGCGCTTGGGGCCCTTCCACACTGTGGGACCTTGGCGGCTTGGTGGTGCCCTTGGGGCAACAACATGGTCTCAGAGGCTCCTCTGGGGAGAAGGGTAGGAGGCAGCTTGAGGCCCTCAGGCCAGGATCGGCAGGCTCACTGGGGTACCTTGGAAAGCGGAGGGCTGGTGGGAGGGCAAGACCCCATTTCCTGCTTTTGGCAGAGGTGGGGACCCTAGCAGACCATGCTCTGCCCCCACGTGGGGCTCCGTGGGATTTGCGTGAAGACTGCAGACCTCCCCTGGCAGGGGTCCAGGCTTCACGTAGACCCATCCACCCAGGGCAAAGGCCAGTGGTGGAACCTTCTGGTTCTCGGGCATGGTTTCTGGGTGAAATGGCAGGCGGAGGTGGAAAAACAGTTTCGGACACGGCAACGCTCCTACCCCCACGAGGCCACTGTCCTGGCACGGGAACTGGATCAGGCTACACGGCGGTCAGAGACGAATCCGGGAAAAGATTCAGACAGAAGCTCCATTCCTAAATGGGCCCGATGCTTCTGAAAGCAACAGCGGGGACCCCCCTGAGTGGAAGTTGGGGGGGGGGGTTCATACCACATCCCAGGCCCCCAGGAGTTGGGGGTGAACTCTGGTTTATTTCCTGAGACTTGCTAACAACTCCTAAGGGGGCCTGGGCTGTCTGGAAGGTCATTTCTTCCTCGGCCCGGCCTGGTGCCTGGAGGGGCTGAGCCTGCCACAGCAGACAAGTCATTCATTGGACCTGAACGCCCTGTTTGGTCGCAGTGTCGGGGAGGCCCTGCCGAGCCCAGGGCCACGGGCAGACGGTGGCCCATCCTTGTCGGGGGCCTAACTGGTCCCCGCAGCTTGGTCTTCCGAGCACAGGACGGGAATCCGGATCCTGGGCCCTGATGCCAGCTGAGCGGATGAGGGAGGCCGGGGGCACAGCCAGTCTCAAGGGCGCCCCGACAGAGCCGGCAGAGACGGAGGCCCAGGCTGCTGGCCCGGGTCCCTCGCGCTGCGCCACGGGCGCTTCGAGCCGGGCTGAGCCAAGTCCCTGGAGGAAGGTGTCTCACCGACGCCCATGTCCCACGACAGGCCACCGGGGTTACCGGGAGGATGAGCCAGGCGAGGGGAGGTTGCCAGGGAGCCGGAGCCCAGGGCTTCCCCTGCCCACGCTCTGCGGTTTGTCTCTGGGGTGGTGACTGGTTTCACTGTGTGGCGTTTCACTGCTGGTTTCACAGCAGTCGTTCTGTCAGCTGTGGGTCCAACCAGACCGGCGAAGCATCTTTCTCGTCATCCTCTTCATCATCTTCCTCATCCTGATCCCACCCCAGGTCCCTCTGCCCCCAACCACAGGAGGTGGCGAAGGTCCAGCTGCAGTTCCTCCAGACATTCCCGAAGATGCTCTTCCTCTTCATCATCATCTTCTTCATCTTCCTCATCCTCATCATCCAGTTCCTGAAGCCGTTTGCGCTTCCCATCCCCCTCTGCGGAGAAGTGACAGGAGGTGGCGGTACAGCTCTTACCATTCACCCAACCATTACCAAAGGCAGAGAGTGCTGCAGAAGGAGCGTGCAACAGAAGGGAGAAGGGTGGTCCTCACTGGGAAGATACCTGGCCGCATGACTCGATCAGAGCTGAAACAGAGGTTCTCAGTTTTTGGAGAAATTGAGGAATGCACCATCCACTTCCGTGTCCAGGGTGACAACTATGGCTTCGTCACTTACCGCTATGCTGAGGAGGCATTTGCAGCCATCGAGAGTGGCCACAAGCTGCGGCAGGCAGATGAGCAGCCCTCTGATCTCTGCTTTGGGGGCCATAGGCAGTTCTGCAAGAGGAGCTATTCTGATCTTGACTCCAGCCCGGAAGACTTTGACCCTGCAACTGACCTGTAAAGAGCAAATTGGATTCTCTTGATTTTGACACATTGTTGAAACAGGCCCGAAAGAACCTCCAGAGGTAACCTCGGGCCCTTCCCCTCCCCCTTTTTTTTGGAGGTGCCCAACCTCCTCCACCCCTCCCCCACTCTAGGGGAGAGAGCTGCTAGTGAGGACATGACTGTTTTATAAAGAAATGGAAAAAAGTGAAATAAAAAATATGTTAAAGACCTCTCGGCGTCCGCGCCCTGCGCACCACTCCGCGCCACGCCCCGGGATGTGAGGTCCAGTCCCGGGCTCCGCGACAGCCCCGCGGCACCTGTGGTTCGGGAATCGCCTCAAGTTTTGCGGGGCGTTTTCGCGAGGGGCCGGCGGCCGGGGGCGGCGGCGGCCGAGGACTCTGGGCGCCCCCTGCGTGGCGGCGGATGCCATTGTCTGCTCCGCTCCTTGCCTGTCACCTCGCCCGGGCTTGATGCAGTTTATGTTGTTTTTTAGTCGTCAGGGAAAGCTTCGACTGCAGAAATGGTATGTCCTGCTATCAGACAAAGAAAAGAAAAAGATTACAAGAGAACTTGTTCAAACCGTTTTAGCAAGGAAACCGAAAATGTGCAGCTTCCTGGAGTGGCGCGATCTGAAGATTGTTTACAAAAGATATGCTAGTCTGTATTTTTGCTGTGCTATTGAGGATCAGGACAATGAATTAATTACCCTGGAAATAATTCATCGTTATGTGGAATTACTTGCCAAGTATTTTGGCAGTGTGTGTGAACTTGATATCATCTTTAATTTTGAGAAGGCTTATTTTATTTTAGATGAGTTTCTTTTGGGAAGAGAAGTTCAGGAAACATCCAAGAAAAATGTCCTTAAAGCAATTGAGCAGGCCGACCTACTGCAGGAGAAAACAGAGAATATGTTTCACAGCAGGAGTTTCACTGGGTGTAAGAAAGCGTACCAGAATACGTGCTGGAGTACTGACATGCATCAAAACGTAGTAGGATATATAAATTCAGTTTGTAATTATTATTTTGGCAAGTTTGTTATTTATGTTTTAGCATTACCTGGAAAGTCTATAATTATATTAAGTTCCAAGGGATTATCCCAATTACTTCATTAAACTTATATTTTCTTAGGGAATTTTGCTCTGATAATGATCCATCATCAGGGCTTATAATTTATTTTTTGCATGCAATATTGAAATATGTTCAGACGTTCATTGACAAAAAAGTACTCATTAAGTACTGTGAATTGCTAATACCATTGATACAGAAGTAGACTTTTCCTATGAAAATGAGAGCTTCTGTAAGAAAATGAAGCATTTGGGAGTTTAATTTATTATGAATAGCATTATTTTAATTTGCTTCTTCATTCCACTATAATTTATTCTGAGTAGGGAAGAAAAAGGGCAACTGTCTCTTTAAAATGTTTGGGAATTATTGAAAGGGTACTCACCCTAACAATTATCTGAGGATTAAAATTTAACTGACTTTCCTCCTCAGATACTTTTGTATTTAATGGTTGTATAAGTTTAGGGATCTATTAGGTTTTTGTTTTTGTTTTTTTTTTTTGGAACAGTTTATATGATTTTATAGCTCAAAATTTAAAAGTTCCAACTTGAATAAATATGAAAAGGAGGATACTTTTAAAACACTCAAATAAGCAGTTTTAAACTTTTGGAGTCATAAACCTTCTGGTGGGGCATATAATCCCTTTGAGAGTCTCAAGGGTGATGAGCCCTCTCCCCAGGAAAATTTGTACGTAATTTTGCCTCAGATTTCAGGGAATTCTTGGAGCCCATAGAAGTCCATCTGTAGACACTCTAGGGTCACTTTACTAACCTCACCTCAGGTTACATTTTCTTCCTTGTGATGTGAGAAACATCTTGTTAGATATATTTGTAGTCATATACATTTGACAAATCTGGAGAGTTCTTTAAAATCTATCTGGAGGATTTTTTAAAAACTAATATCCTTAGTCTCAAAGTCACACTCTTTGGATTTTTGGTTTTTGTAGCTCTAAGTGACCAGTTAAAAACTTTCATTGCTACTTCAAGTACCAGATGGGTGACTACTTTTCCACTTTTTTTCTAGCATCTCTATTTCATGTAATAAAAATCCTGATGAATGTAAACACTGGTGGAAGGGAGTATTCTAACTGAATTTTCAGTTAACTCAGTACTGACCAGATAACTTACACTGAAAATCTTTTCAGAATATTTTTAGTAAATACAGTGTTTCAGGATTTTGTAGGATTTTTGGAGGACATGGATCATCATTTTGCTTACCATCGTATACAGTAAAGTTATAAAAGATGAATCTGAACTCCTTGGCAATGTCTAGAAGTTAAATACTCAGTTATAAACCAAAGAACAAAAGCAAACAAAAACTTAAGCTTTAGGTAACTTTAGGTACTGTGAACTAAATGTTCTAGAAATCTGATTGTATCTATGTCAGTTTGTACACTGTGTATAAAAATATATGTATTTCTTTTGTAGCCACGTCAGGAATATTTTAATGTCCCTGTGTACTAAATGACTACTCATCGAGTATGCAGAATTTCACAGAGGAAATAGAGTGAGAAAATGTCCTCAGCTTAGTGACTGATTATCTTGTATGATAATAACAGAATATTTCAGAACCAGTACCCTTATGATTGTATTTTTTTCCTATTCTCATTCCTAATTCTTTTCCATTTTATTTTCATTCTATATGTGATCTTGATACAGCTTATTCCTGTCTGAAACTGATTTTATCTCATTTTGACAAAATATGGCCTATGAGTGTTTTCAGTAATATTTCATTTTAAACACATGCATGTTATCATTAATGAACCATCTGTGACTAATCATATAGGAAGAAAACCTAACAATCATTAAAATGTTTACCAAAGAAAATATAGCTGAAGTGCTAGTTCAAAATAAGCAGTGCCATAATATATAGTGTAGTTTGGTCTTCAAATATTGAGAGGCAAGGGGGAATGATTTTGTGTGATTATCTTACAATCTATATGAGCTAATGTGTTCTAATGTATCATGTAAAAGTGTATGTCGAAATAATACAAGAAAGCAAAATTAATCTGTACTATTGTATAATACTTAAAATTAAAACTTTCAGTTTTTAGGAAACATTGAGCACCACATTTATTGAATCACATTTGTGCTATGTAATAATATCGAACAATCCCTTTAAGAATTTATAGAAAGCTATGTCTGAAAAGTCTCTTCTGCAATATCTATTGCTTAATAGTAGCTTTTTCAAAATATTAATGCTAAGTTTATTTTATAGTTAAAAAATCCTATTTTGAAAGGAATCTATTCTAAAGAAAGGGAAAAAGAAAACATCCTAATGTTAAGTTTTAATACCTAAAGACTTATATTTTACTAGTTATGGCTTTCTAATATATTAAGTCTGCATTTAAATACTTAATGCTTTATTAACTGTTGCTTTATATTTCTGAATATTAAAACTTTTAATATTGATCACTATTGTATATTTTAATAAAACATACAGCATGTTTTATTATAAAAGCAAAAGTACCAAATAATTCATTGTTTATATCTAGAGAGCTTAAAGCCTGAGTTTAGTAAGTTATTAAACAATAACTTCAGAACAGGATCAAATGGGTTTACCACTGAAAGAAGACCTATGAAAATGTGTTTTGACCAAACTTAGTGTTGGGCAGGTATACAGATGAGTTATTTCCATTCTAACCATTCTTGCTGTAATATACTACATTTGAAGCACCTGGATGTGCTATCAAATGAGAAATTTAGCATTATACATTTGAAGTTGAGAAACATTGGTCTTTCATTTCCATTTGTTTCCTCCATCCCTTCCTCTGCCCCACAATTTGTTATCCATCTGGTTTTAATGCTACACAAATATGCATTGTCTCATGCCTGTTTGCTTTGGATGCTGTGTGTTGAGCTGTAACCAAATGTTGCTTCTTTTGTTATCTGTATACAGCTGCTTGCTTTAAATTAGTAGATTCTGAAATAGCTTTCCTTGCATGTCTAAAATAAAAGTATCGCATGTAAAATATATATATATGTGTGTTAAATCAGAAAAAAAAATTTTTTTCACCAGTCATTTAAATCTTTATTTCAGAGTACTAAACATTTCAAAAATGTAATAAGTAACTACCCAAAATCACACTTCTCTGAAATGTAATTAAAAGCTGTACAACAAAACAAAATTAATATTATTCTAGAAAGAAAATATTTGGCATTCTGAAATAATGTTAAAAGAGAAGCTTTCCAATGTAAAAGATGTCTAGATTTTTACTTTCTATTACCAGACAGAAGGTTTGGATCTTTAGTGGTTCCAATCTGACTTCAGTCACAGGAGGAATGATTACATTGTGCTTAATGAACTTCAATCCTAACAAAGCCAATATACTTTTCCAGTACAGTGCTTACTTTTTTAAAGATATGTTATATAGCCAGTACTAAAAACTATTAATAGTGAGGCCAGATAGCTTAAATTAGTTAATTTGGTACACAAGTGGTTTTATATATACCTTGATTGCTTAATATTTCTAATTAACTTGTTACATTCCTCTCAAAATCAACCAATAAATATATGGTTTTAGTAGAAGGTAAACTGAATTTTGTTTCATTGATTTCATTAAAATATGTCAGACATGGTTAAGGCTTATCTTCTGTCCTTCCAGATAATTTATATTTTCATTATGAGTATAGAGCAGTCACACCATGAGTTATATCCTAATCATTTTACCTAAATGTAGAGAAGTTGAAAGTTAAATTTAAAAATCCGGATAGTTAAGAAGTTCTTACACATTAACTCTTTCAGAAACCTATGATGCCTTTTCTTCAATGAGTGGGACAAAAGTAGAATTCAGTTCATTTTCATGAAAATGAAATGTACTAATAAAAAGTACAATGCTTATGAATATTTCCATCAAACATTCTGAAACCAAATTTCCATTTGTAAAACTCACTAAAGAGAATAAATTTTCCTTTAGAGTCATGGCCACACACTGGAAAAAGAATTGAGAAGGGCTAATTTTAAATCAATAAAATATTTGAGGAAAGACACAACACAAAACAGGGAGATGAATAAAGCAAATATGTTGTAATAAAATACTCCCTTGTAAACACATCTGTCTTTTCCTCCCACATTTGGAAATGTTACCTAAGTTTTAAAAATTCTCATCAAAACATTTTGTAACATGAGTCATGTAAAATTAGGCCTATTTCAGCCAGATAAACTATAGCTGTTAAAGAATTGCATTATCCTGTTTGTCAGATGAGAGGTAGTAACATTTTATTCTCTCAATGCTGAGCTCAGAATTCCACACGTCTGGCACATGGGTTCCAAGGAGGAAAAAAGCACAGAAGCACCACTGGATATGCCTCATGTTTTGGTATTTCAAGTCACCGATAACTTAATTTACTGTTAGCAGCTGACAATCACCGCTGTGTGAACACTGAAAGCCGTGGGTGTTGGTGCTATTCATCATACAGTACCAGCGGGCCTCTGTCATCTTTCAAAAATGAAGCCGCTTTCCTTCCATTCTTCTGAACGTGATCTTCATTCATTTTCACCAAAGCTTCTATCTCAGCTAAAAAGTCAGCTTCATTATCTGCTGAGATGTTTAAACCAGAAACAGCATTGAAGAGGTCTCATTCATTAAGGGTTTCCTTAACTCCCCCTTTCTGGAAAAACTGTGAGACATTACTACAGTCACGGAACAAGAACTCCAGGCCATGAGGATGGGTTGGTTCTACAGACTGACTAATGTCAATCAACCAGAACTTTCCAGCATGCCACAGCATGTTATATTCTCTGAGGTTGACATGGACAAGTGTACATCCATTATATAACTGGAGGGCCTATAGATATCGGTCTACAATATCTATCAGGGTTTTTCCAACATTTTCTTCTAGAATGCTTACAGTTTCATGCCTTAGGTTTAAGTCTGTTATCAATTGTGCATTAATTTTTGTGAGAGGTGAGAGGTGTGGATCCTGTTTCAGCCTGCTACATGTGGCTATCCAATTTTCCCAGCACCATTTATTGAATAGGGATTCTTTTCCCCAGTGTATGTTTTTGCCTGCTTTGTCAAAGATCAGACGGTGATATGAGCATGGATTCATATATGGGTTCTTTGTTCTTATCCATAGATCTCTGTCTCTGTTTTTGTGCTAGTACCATGCTGTTTTGGTTACTATACCCTTGTAAGTATAGCTTAAAGTCTGGCAAACTGATGCCTCCCAATTTGTTCTTATCAAGTAAGGTTGCATTAGCTATTTGGGGTCTTTTCTGATTCCACACAAAACAGAGAACTATTTTTATAGGTCTGTGAAAAATAACATTGGTATTTTAACGAGGCTTGCATTGAATCTGTAAATCACTTGGGGCAGTATAGACATTTCAACAATGTTGATTCTGCCAATCCATAAGCATGATATATTTTTCCATCTGTTTACATCCTCTGCAATTTCTTTCCTTAGTGTTTCATAGGTCTCCCTGTGGAGGTCTTTTACCTCCTTAGTTAAATATATTCCTAGGTATTTTATTTTCTTTGTCACTATTGTGAAAGGTATTGCATCTTTGATTTGATTCTCAGCTTGACTGTTATTGGTGTATATGAAAGCTACTGATTTGTGTACGTTGATTTTGTAGCCTAAGACTTTGCTGAATTTATCTATCAATCCCAGGAGTATCTTGGTTGAATCTTTGAAGTTTTCTAGATATAATATCATACCATCAGCAAAGAGCGATAGTTTGACCTGTTCTTTCCCCATGTGGATACCACAAATGTTAACAGACAGACAAGGCCTTAATGCAAAGTAATGGCTCTCTAATTGTAGAAGTCGGGCACCATGAGAAAGGCATTCAAATGAGATCCGAGAAGGCGAATCTGCGGCATTCACACGCCACTCCCTCTCCTCGCCACAGCAGTTATTTTTAATTGATCCCAGCTAAGACATGTCGATGCACTGCTCCAGGCAGCCACAACCAGCCTCCTGGAGTAGGCACACAGATTCAGCTAACGCATCTGCAAGTGCTGCTGCCATGAATTCTGAATCCCCCCCAGTTCCGGGAGCTGGGGTTCTGTGAGGTGGCAGAGAGGCTCCCTTCGCCCTTCCATCCACACCATAGATGGACCCATGTTATGCACAGCTGTGCTGTGAGAGTCCAACAGGGGTGTCTACAAGGCTTTTCAGAAGAGTGAAACTATCCCACCAGCCCAGCTCGACATCTTTGACAAACAACATATGGGCCCAGGGGATTCACACAGCCAGAGGGAGGGAAGGAAGGAGCCTCGGCAGGATCCCCACACACCCACTCCCTTCACAGGCCCGTCCCTTCAGAGTTCACATTGGAGCCTCCTTTCTTGTTTCCTGTGTGTTCAATGGAACAATGTATTGGACACCTACCATGCTCCAGGCACTGTCGTGCAGCCGAGGGTGGGGCACACAGGTCTCCTCCTCCAGGGAACTTCCATCCTGGTCCTTTCTTCAACGTGTGCCCAACTCCAGCCAGGCCCTTCTCCAGTTTCTGACACCACCACATGGGACTCCTGACCTGCTGTTTGGAGACAGGAAATGTAAAAGTATTGAGAATGCCTTACATGTCTCACCTCCTCACCAAGTAAGCAGTGCCATTGAACACACGACCTCATTTGATCCTCAAAACTGCCTGTGCAGGAAACACTCAGTGATTGCCACATAGGGCTCTCTAGCCAGAAGACGGGGCTCACCCCAGACTCTGCCACTTCCTAGCTGTCTGACCTGGGACAAATCCCTAAACTTCACCGCAGCTCAGTAAAACAGAAATAATAACACCTGCCCTGCCTACTTCACATAATTGATGACGCATTCAGTCTACATTAAAACACCTACTATGCTCCAGGTGCTGGAATAGACACAAAATCTATAAGATATTGCCTGTGGCTTCAATAAGACAGAATCCAGGAGCTTCCAGCCTGGTATGGGGAGGCAGATTATGAACAAATACATGCAATACAGTTCAGAAATCATGGTGGTAGAATTTGGGTACAGTGAGGAGACAGACTGACTGAATAATCGATATATATAGAAATGGGGACTTTAGAGAAGTCCTTATGTAAGGAAAAAAACTTGCTAACCTCTTACCAGGGGGAATTTCCATGTACACAATTGTTCTAAGGACCAAAAAAGATGATGTGTGTGAGCCTACTCTACAATTTACTGTGAAGAACTGCACACTGCAATGTATTCATGTAAAATGCCAGGTTTTGGCTGACAAAAATGTGTTTATTTATTAAGCTAGGTTTGTTGCTGCTGCAACAAACAACTGCAAAGTCTCAGAGGACTAACATCACAAAGGTTTATTTCTTCTTCATGTAAAATGTCCAGTGTAGGTGGGCAGGGCCCCTGCTCCACACTCTGGCTCAGGGATCCAGGCTGACTGAAGCATTATCATCATGTGGCTACTGCATCTGGAGCACGAGGTCTCCTCAGTCATTGAGGAAAGAGGAGAGAGAGTTGGAGGGCATACAGCTGGCCCGAAGTCACACATGTCACTGTCACCCACAGCCCATGGGCCAGAATCAGTTATTAACACATGGTCCTGTCTCACAAGGTCCTATCTAGTTGTTTGTTTTTTTTTAAAGTTACATATAATATTTAATCGGTTACCGTGATATCATAGAAATACCAGGAATCATAAAAGTAAAAAAAGCTGCTAAGTTGTACAGGAGGTTGCCAGGATCGGAGCAGTTGCTCCTGGTCTGCAGACACTCGGGAGCTGGCAGTGGCCGAGGCCCGGGAGGGCGCCGGTGGGTCAGTGGCCCCAGTCCTGCTGCCTCTTGTCCTTGCCCTTCTTCTTCTTGTCCTCTAGCCGCGGCTTCAGGGCACAGACGCAGGTCGACACGCCGGCAATGGCCTTGGGCAGGTCGATGGCTTTGCTCCACTTGTTGGCCTCGCGGTCGTGCACTTGCTTGGAGAAGGCGGTGTTCTCCCAGCTGTACCCGCCCAGGATGTAGACGCGGCGCTCCCACCCGGCCACGCCCGACTCGCTGTTGGCGTGCAGCCGCGGCGCCACGCGGGTCCACTGGGTGCGCTGCGGGATATAGGCCTCCATGCCCAGCACGTCACAGCGCTCCACGGACTCGATGTTGTCGTCGCTGCCCCGGATGGAGTAGATGCTCAGGCTGCACATGCCGTGCCAGCCGCGGGGGGTGGTCAGGGGCCGCCGCTCCTCCCACACGTCCATCCGGTGTGCGAAGCGCAGCAGGTTCTTGCGGTAAGGGCCCATCTGGTAGTCGTGGCCCCCCGAGATGTGCACGAAGTCTTTGTAGATGGTGCCCGCGTGGCCGTACGTGAACCTGGGCAGGCCGGCCACATAGGACCAGGAGTCGGTCTTGGGACTGTCCCTCACTACCGACGAGAGAGCTCCGTTCTCATTCCGGCCCCCGACGACCACCAGCATGTCTTCAATGGAGGCGAGGTAGAAATCCACGTGACGCTGGTTCATGGAGGCCACCTTGATCCGCGGGGGTCATACCTATAAAGAAGTTTGGAGGCCGCATCCCCTCCGTTGTCCTGTGAGAAGCTTTCTTTTTTATTTTTATTTATTTTTTGTTTGTTTAGTGGATTGGATTTGATTGTGGAGATACCTGGAAAATCTTTCTTGTTATATTATTCTGTTTGGGGAGCTCTCACCGACCACTTTCTCTTTTGTTTGTGCTTTTGTTTTACAAGGTAGGTCAAAGCTCATTTCCATTCAAATTGTTGTTCACTCTTTTCTGTTTCCTTCCTAGAAGATACACCTCTAGGTAGGAAACTAGACAACATGGGAGTTCAAGTCCAACTGGAAGCCTCAGACACTAGAAAAAATGCACAGGGATCATTGCAGTAAAATGTGTACATTTTCATTTTTAAAGTTTCTGTGCTTTGTAGCCCAAAATACCCAACAAATAATTGCAATTTACAATTGAAAGAAAATGCAGAGGTAAGACTGCTATTACCACATTCTTTCATAACTTTTAATATTAAAATGTTTTAAAAATTGACTGTTTATTAAATTCGGACAATAGTTGAGGATCATCTAACACATATACATGTTGATGTTGATATAAGTCCAAATTCTGGTTTAGAAATTCAGCAGTGACTTAAGTTGATTTTAACTGAGCTTTATTCTGAAAAATAATTTTCTTGTTGCAATATAGATCTGCTATTAACAAATGAGCAAGATGATTGGTACTGTTTGTGCCTTTAAGATCATAGTTCAAAAGAATTAAGCAAACCTGATAACAAAGATAAGATAAACATAACTTTATTCTCTTTCAAGAACCCAGAGGAAAGAGCCTGGAACCCTATTCATTAACTTAATCAGAATCAGAAGCCCTTAAATTTCGTGGTCTCATTTAACATGTTATAGCAATAGACTGAATATTCCAAAAACAATAGCAAAATCCATGTTACTCTCAAATACATAGTTAAAAAATATAATAACTCTCTTAGCCAACATAGAGGAGGGCTGGGCTAGTGAGCTACTCAAACATTCACAATAAATAAAAATTACTTGATGTACATATAATGATCATGGTTTCATAACCTAAAATCACAACACAAAATGTGACAATAGAATTGTGTCACATTCAGGAATTAGGAAAGTATTTTTTGGTCTACATAAATGGTGGGACAGAATCTTCTAAATCATAATTGTTCCAGAAGACCCAAGACAGACATCAACACATGTATACTGCCCACTGGTCAGTAATCTCAGAACTGGAATACAGTAAAATAAAATCAATACAATTCAAAATTTCTTCATCTAATAAAATACTTCAAGATCTTGCACTGCCTTAAAGAAATGAGCATAAACAGTAGCAACTGGAAAGTAGCTGTAACAGACACCGGGCACTGGAGAATCCAGTCTGACAAATGCCAAATAACTGTTTGTGTTTAGCAAATAAAACGGTAAGATGATATCATGACGGGTTTTTTTTTTTTTTTGAAGTTTTTATTTTGCCATAAAATGAAGGTTTTTTAAATAAAAATGTTCTATTTCTTCTTAGGATAACTTTATACATATTGATTTATGTTTATCTATAAAATCAATTGAATGATTTTAGTCTAGTGTTTTAACATTATCTCAAAGGTTCAAATAATCTTAAGATTCTAATTTACAGATAAGACTATATGCCATCCTACCTCAGCCACAAAAAAAAAAAAAAAAGACTATATGCCTTAGCATTCATTTAAACTGATTACTAGACACTTACATGTTTCATTTGAAAATATAAATTTAAAGGTTTTTTTTTCAGGAACAACTTTTTTATTTTTTTCATTTTGTTTTTAAATCAGCAAAAGAAACTGGGTCCTAGAAGCTTCAGTGATCTAAGCAGCAGCAAGTTTGTGCATTCATTTTTTTTGGTTTTGTTTAAATACGTTTAAATTTTCACACTGCTGGCAAAGCTCATTTGCATGAAATTCTGCACCATACATACTAACTGTAGTAAAGTTACCCCCCCATCCCAGGAAGAGAAAAAAAAACTACCCTGGAAGATAATTTTCACTGAAATCTAACCAAACTTTGTTAAGTGGATTGTGACAAGATTATAAATGGTATGAAAAATAACATTTTAACATTTGACCATCAACTTTAAGAAAATAGTTTGCCTATACAAATGTTTGTAGTTTTTAAAAGGTAATATAGTCTACCCTCATATGGTCTTCAGAATTAAAGCATAATGAACAGGAAAGAGCAGGGAAAGAATGCAAGTGAATGCTAAGGCAGAATATCACCTCTTTCAATAACGCCAAATGCCTCCTTCATGGCACGAACTACTCCCTGACAGCCGGCTTGTTTCTTTTTAAACAGCATAATGTTACGAGCACTTACAGCACCAGTATGTTTATTGTTATCAATTACATAGTTTATTTTATCTCTGGTTTCCAGCTAAACATTCCCTTTGACATCTTCGGGCCTTTTTTTTTTTTTTTTTTTTTTTGCAGTCATCAGTAGTTTATTGTTTGTTTAGTCCAAACACATTCAAAATGGAAACTCAAAGAATACTTTCTACCTGAAACAATTAAACTAGATTCTACTAACATATAATGCTTAACACATTACAGCAATAAAGATGGTAATCCATTGTCTTCTATACCTACTAAGCCAAGATGGTAAAGCCAATTTGGTTGCAATAGTGTCATAAGAATATTACCATCAAAATAAAATAAAATCAGCAAATAACAGTAATGGTAGATGACTATTTTTACTCTGTTTCACCAAAAAGGGGACAAAAAGTTAAAAGTCCACAGTACTGCAGGTGAACAATCACCAGGTAAACTTCTCCATGTGATGTTTTAATCTTTATTCATGGTATGTAAAGACTGAAGCTGAATGGCTCTTTGCTTTACTTTTCTATTACACTTAACATTTATCATTACTTTTGGTGCCAGAATAGTTTTCATGGGTGGCAGGGCAATATCCAGGATTGGAAATTATATATATATATATGTATATATGTATAAGAATCTTATACATATATATATATATATATATATATATATAGGGAAACAAAGAAATAGAAGAACAGAGAAAAAAATACACTTGGGGAAAATAAAACTGACAATAAAAGCAACCACTTATTTAAAAGTAGTCTGAATAAAGCCTTTTTTGGGGTGAGGGGGCAGCCTGTTTATTGACTGCACGTGTGGGAGTGGAGGGCAGCTGGGCTCCTCTTCCAGCTACGGCTGACTGGATGTCCTCCCTGTCCTCCAGACCCAGGAGTGCCCCAGGGCTCTGTGGCCCATGACCCAGAGGCGCCTGCCCTCAAGGAGGCGGGTCCCTCTGCCCCAGGGCCTCTCAGGGACCAGCCCTCACTCCGTGGGGCCTCAGCCAGGTACAGCCAGGATCCAGGCCAGATTGCAGTGGGCGCAGTCTGGCAGGCGGGGGCGTGGCCGTTCCCTAAGCAGGAACACGTAGATGGTGACAGATAGATTCCATGTGGGGGTGGGGTGGTGGCCACAGGGGCAGCAGAGCAGACGTGGCCCTCAGCTGAGGAGGGGAGCAGACCTGTCGTTGGTCACCGTGGGTTTCGGCTGTACATGGGCGAAGCGATTCCTGCTCACGGACCCGGCGCCATAGTCGTCCAGACCCTGGGAGAAGGCGGGCACCGCCACGCTGTAGGACCGCTGCTTGAATGTGGCGGCCATCTGGGTGGGGAAGGCCCGGGAGGACGCGCCATAGTCGGGGATGGGGGGGTGGCAGGGCCAGGTCGTCCTTGTCCAGGAGGTTCCCGGAGCTACTGCTCTTGCCCTGCTGCAGGAGCTTGGTCTCGCTCTGGCCATAATGCCAGCCACCACGGGCCTCGGGCACCAGCAGGGTGATGAGGTCCCCTTCCTTGAAGCTCAGCAGGGTGCTGTTGTCCCCAGCTGCGTGGGAGAAGATGGCCTTCACCCGCATGCTCCTGTTGCGCTCCAGGCCGGCAGCCATGGAGCTGGAGCGGGGCAGAGTCTTGTTCCCAGTGGCGGCATAGCTATTTTGGGGGGTCACGCTCTTGCGCACGGGCAGCGTGTTAGAGCAAGAGTAGCTCAGCTTCCTCTGGGACCCAACAAACGGTGCCAGCTCGGGGGGCACCGGCAGGGGCTTGGCCCCCGGAACGGAGTCTGAGATGACCGGGTTGGACTTGGAGGCCGACAGAATGCCGGGGAGTGTGGCAGCGTTGCTGCTAGCCACTTGCTGCATCAGCTGGACCGCGCGGTCGGGGATCTTGTTGGGGTCAGCACAGCCTGTTGCCACAGCGACAGCTTCTGGGCCAGCAGCTCCTTGACCTTGGCGCGGTAGGCGGCAGCGTTCTTGGCCACGGCCAACCGCTTCTCCACGAGACGCCACGGCCAACCGCTTCTCCACGAGGAAGCAGAACCGCCGGCGCTCCTCGGTGAGGGCCCTCTTGTAGGCCTCGGACACGTAGCCCTCCAGCTCGCCCTGCTTGTTGCTGATGGCATCGATGTACTGCAGCTCCTTGTCCGAGAACTTCTGCGGGGTCTTGCTCCCCTGGCTCTTCTTGCGGAGTTTCTTCAGCTCAGCCTGACACTCGTCCAGGGCGTCACCTTTGCTCCGTCTGGTATTGCTTCAGCTCGGCACTCAGGTACCTGCTTGACCTTGGCGAAGGTGGCGGTCTCATGAGCCCTGCACCGTGAAGCAGGAATCCGCAGCCCCGAACACCGTGCCCCGCTCACGGTCCCCTGCGCCCTCCGCTCAGCACCCCCGGGACGACGGCGATGCTCAAGCACTGTGGACTTTCAGGTGCGGCTCCCTGGTGTGGAGGCCTGACTTCACTTACAGTGACAGCCGTGTGGGCTTTGTGCGCGGCTACAGCCGCCATTTCTGGCAGGGAGACACCTTCCATCGGGGCAGCGACAAGATGCCTGGCGGTGTGGTGACTCTCCTTGAAGATCACGAGGGCTGCACTCGGGGCGTGACGTACCAGGTGCCAGGCAAGCAGGTGAGCGAGGCCCTGAAGTTCCTGAATGTGCGGGAGGCAGTGCCTGGCAGCTATGATACCAAGGAGGTCACTTTCTATCTTCAAGATGCCCCTGACCAACCACGCAAGGCGTTGGCCTATGTGGCCAGCCCAGAGCTCCCTGGCTACCTGGGCCCTGTGCCTGAGGAGGCCATCGCTAGGCAGATACTGGTCTGCCGAGGCTTCTCTGGCCACAACCTTGAGTACTTGCTGCGGCTGGCAGACTGCATGCAGCTCTGTGGGCCTCAGGCACAGGCTGAGCAACTGGCAGCCATTGTGGACGCTGTGGGCACCATGCTGCCCTGCTTTTGCCCCACTGAGCAGGCTTTGGCCCTGGTCTGAGGGGCTGAGCCCCTGCACGGAGTGCCCATGTGGACATCCGGGCCAGACATCCACTCCAGTGCCCAAGATTGACTTAATACAGTTAGAGCCCACTGAGAGGCCATGGTGGGTGGCTGGGGCTTCTCTTTCAAAGCCCCTGCCTGTCTGCAAGCCTCCAGCTCCAGCTCACCGACTTAACAACTTGAAACTTTATTTATTGCACCATGTTGGTGTGGTGGACAGGGTGGGGGGGCCTGCCCTGGACACAGGCGCCCTGCTGAGCAGTGGCCCCACCCCAGGCACCTGGAATCTGGCCACATTCCCCCCAGTGCTGCTAACCCCACACCACCCAGGCCTCCACCTCTCCAGGGAGTCTCCAAGAGCCTTGATCCTCTGCCCACTCAGACCAACTGTTCCATAGCTCTGGAAACTCTGCCTGCCAAAGGTCCCAGCATGCCAGATGAGGGCAGCAGGGAGTGAGGAGAGGGGCCCCTACCAGGATGGAGGCCCCTGTCAGCCCTGCTCCACCCAGTCCCCAGGGCAGAGCTAGATCTGATACCTGGACACAATTGTTTCCCCATTTGGTTTTGTTTCCCTGTTCCTCTGTCTGCTGGTCTGTCTGGGCCACTCCTGTCTGTCTGTTCCTGAGAAGCTCATCACTACAGGCCCTGGAACTTTCCCAGTCCATCCCATACTATTATGCATAAACCCGTCTCTATCTGAAAAAAGACAAAACAAAACAAAACAAAACTAGATATGAGGAAATAGATGGAATGTCTGGTGAGCATCAAAGTTTCTATCCTGGCGACCAAAGAACTCTCTGCATTCTATCCAATGAGGGTGTTTGGCTAATCAGAGAGTCCTTTAGGGAATTCTGAGTCTGCCTCCCTCAGGACCAAGCAATCCTGGGGCACAACTGGACATGTATTCCTCTTAACTCCAAAGTGACTGGCCATGGCAGAGAACTAAGGAACAATCACAAGACTTGTTATTTCTGTGACTCAGATGAGCACAGAGTTAATAATAATCAAAGCTATCATTAATTGAGCACTTGCTATGTGCTAAGTCCAGATCCCCTGTATTATCTCATATCAGCCTCAAAGTAACCCAGGGAGATAAATAGTACTGTTAGCCCCATTTTTGTTTTCAATTTTTTTTACCGTAGTAAAATACATGTAGCAGAAAATTTAGCATCTTAAAAATATTTAAGTGTACAGTTCAGGGGTATTAAGTACATTCATATTGTGCAACCATCACTGTCATCCATCTCCAGAACTCTTTTTATGTTGCAAAACTGAAACTCTGTACCCATTAAACAATAACTTTCCATTCCTCTGAACCCACAACCCTGGCAACCACCATTATACTTTCTGTCTCTATAATTTTTCTAAATTTCAGAATATTACAGGGGTACAAACGCTTTGGTCACATAAATTGCCTTTGCACCAGCTGAGTCAAAGCTGCAAGCATGCTCATTCTCCAGACAGCACGTACTGCACCCATTAGGTGTGAATTTACCCATCCCCTCCTCCCGCCCCCGACACCTGCCCAATCCCTGATGAATGTTACTTCCATATGTGCACCTAAATGTTGATCTATTAGTACCAATTGGATGGTACTAATCAACATCCTTTCCAAGGATGTTCTCCCAGAAAATTGGCAACCGCAGCTATGGAGCCATCCCCAAATTCACCAGTGGCCCAGGAGGGAAGGCTGGAGAATGGAAAGGGTGGGGTTTGACCCGCAAGATTTATGGGCTCCAGGGACTGGAGATTGGAACCCCATCTATGCCTCACACGAAACCTTATAATATGTGGTTCATGCATCTCCTGAGTGCAGGGATCAAGGAAAAAAGCTCCTGGGAGGTGTTCACATGGCATTTCTGACCCCTCAAGGATGCTAGATTTCTGGGCTTATGGTGGGTGTCAGACTTGAGAACAGTACGGCTGGCAGTGATCCTGGACTGATGCTCACGCACAGGGACCGTGCCTTCGTTGATCTCCCCCACCTTCTGGTCCAATTGGAAATTCAGGGTTTTGTC
Source organism: Eulemur rufifrons (assembly GCF_041146395.1). Lineage (NCBI taxonomy): Eukaryota > Metazoa > Chordata > Mammalia > Primates > Lemuridae > Eulemur > Eulemur rufifrons. The sequence goes on from NC_090989.1 coordinate 208,179,647, forward strand.
AACCTGCTGCTTCTCTGGGCCCCTGGGTAGATAATTTCCTGATTTATACCTCTGGAGCCTAATCCAGTCAGTATCTGACTCCTCCTCCTCCTTGTCCTCCAGAACTTTCACCAAGGTATTTCTTGAACCTATGTATAGATAGATCTTCTGGGAACCTCTTCAGATCTTGCCCTAGGTTCCTGGTTGGGTCCTTGTCTTCTTTGACACTTATGGAACCCTCCTGAGAGAATCTTTCAGAGTGCCTGGAGCCCATCTTCTGCTCATCCTTGCTGCTTTTACCTGCAAATGCCCCAGGCTTGTCTTCTGCCCCAGGCTGACCCCTCCCTGGGAATTCACCCTGAGGCTGCATCATGGGTGCTTGGGATCTGCAGGGAGGGCCCAACTGGTCTTTATCGGGGGTGAAACTCCTTTGAATATGTTGCTTGTGCTGCTCCTGGTGCTCAGGGATGATCGAATCTCTGAGAAGAACGGAGGCAGACTTGTGGCTCTGAGAATCCTCGCTATCCTGGGGAAGGTCTGGAGTGGGTTGGCTACAGGAGGCCCGAGAGTTTTTGAGCAGAGAGGATAACATTTGCCCCTTTCACCTCAGTCACTTCTGCAAGGGCCATTCCAGATGCTCACCTGCAGTTGGGATGAGGAATTGTGCCTTCTCCTGGGATGTAGGGCAAGTTGTTCTACAGCTTCCTGTAGGGTCCCCTTTACTCTGGGGTGGAGAGCAATATGGTACTTCTGGGGGAGCAGGAGACAGAGGGACCTGGCTGTGGATCTTATCCAAAGGTGGGGGCTGGGGCTGGAGCTTGGGCAAGGTTTGAGTCAAAGACTGGGGCTGGGGCTTGGGCAAGGTTTGAATCAAAGCAAAACTAAGAAAATAATTTAACATAAACTGATAATTTACATAAAAGGTATTTCAGCTCTTCCTCTCTGATTACTCTTACTTTGAGAGATTTTTCCCTTCAGTAACATATAGTTCGTAGTAATTTCATCGTGTTGCCATTTTCTGAGAGAGTGCTCAATTTCTTCTTCTCTATACTCCATTCTCAACAAAATGTCTAAAAAAGAAGGGTAAAATACAGATTATGTGTTTTGTTTGGGTAAGAAATCATTCTGTTACAGGATAAAGTAATTTTCTTATTTGACCTCAAAGATCACACATTTTCTAACACAAATGAGCACTTCTTTCTGAGTTACTGGGAGCTATTGTACGAAAACACATTTAGTTAAGTTTCTAAACATGACAGAACAGATAAGTTAATTCATGATATAACTTGTGCTTAACATTCCATTATTCACATTTTAGGCATATACAATGAATAAAAACAGAAATATGTTACTTATACAAACACAGGCACATGTAAGGATGTCGGCACAGAGTAATTACCAATGTGTTTCTGATCACAGATGTCTACTTCTTCAGCACATGGTGTAAGTTTCTCCACATGCCCTTAATTCAGCCATTGGTCTTTCATAATTTTGTAAAAAGGTGAACTGTTCATTAGCAGCATAAAATAAAATATACTGATAATCACAATACTTAGGAAAATTTATTTGCAACATTTCATAGACTATAGGTCAAAATATGACTTAAATTGTTTTTAGTGTCTCAATTCCTGCTTAAAAAGTCCCAAGCAATTCTATTTCTTCCTGATTGCGCCTAGGGAGGCTGTGTTTCTAAGAATTTGTCCATTTCCTCCACATTTTCAAGTTTATGTGCATAGAGGTTTTTATAGTATTCATAGGTTATATTTTGTATTTCTGTGGCATCAGTTGTAATTTTTCCTTTTTCATTCCTGATGGAGCTTATTAGAGTTCTTTCTTTTCTTCTTCTTCTTAATCTAGCATGAGGCATGTCAATTTTATTTTTTCAAAGAATGAACTTTTTGGCCGGGCGCGGTGGCTCACGCCTGTAATCCTAGCACTCTGGGAGGCCGAGGTGGGCGGATCGTTTGAGCTCAGGAGTTCGAGACCAGCCTGAGCAAGAGCGAGACCCCATCTCTACCAAAAATAGAAGGAAATTATATGGACAGCTAAAAATATATATATAAAAAAAAAATTAGCCGGGCATGGTGGTGCATGCCTGTAGTCCCAACTACTCGGGAGGCTGAGACAGGAGGATCCCTTGAGCTCAGGAGTTTGAGGTTGCTGTGAGCTAGGCTGACGCCACGACACTCACTCTAGCCTGGGCAACAAAGTGACTCTGCATCAAAAAAAAAAAAAAAAAAAAAAGAATGAACTTTTTGTTTTGTTAATCTTCTGCATAGCTTTTTTATTATCAATTTCCTTTAGTTCTGCTCTGATCTTTGCTATTTATTTTCTTCTGCTGGGTTTGGGGTTGGTTTGCTCATCCTTTTCCAGTTCTTTGAGACAATTCATTAGATTGTTGATTTGTGATCTTTCTGTCTTTTGGATGTAGGCATTTATGGCTATAAATTTTCCTCTCAGGACTGCTTTAGCTGTGTCCCACTGATTTTGATAACTTGTGTCTCCTTTACCATTCAGTTCAAATCTTTTCATTTCAGGAATCTTTTGATACCATTCAGTTCAAGAATCTTTTGATTTCCATCTTGATTTCCTCCTTAACACAATAATTGTTCATCAGAAGGTTGTTTAGTCTCCATGACTTTGTGTAGAGATGAGAGTTTCCTTTGGAGTTGACTTCTAATTTTATTCCAATGTGGTCTGAGAAGATACATGGTATTATTCCTGGTTTTTTTTAAATTTTTTGAGACATGTCTTGTGGCCTAGGATATGGTCAATCTTAGAGAATATCCCCTGAGCTGACGAGAAAAATGTATATTCAGTGGTTTGGGGGTAGAATGTTCTGTAAAAATCGGTCAGGCCCATTTGTTCTAGAGTTCTGTTTAAGTCCATTGTTTCTTTGTTTATTTTCTGTTTGGAGTATCTGTCCTTTTCTGTCAGAGGGATGTTGAAGTCCCTGGCTATTACAGTGTTGCTGTTTATTATTTTGTTTAGATCAAGTAGGATTTGCTTTATGAATCTGGGTGCCCCTGAGTTAGGTGCATAAATATTTAGAATTGTTATGTCTTCTTGTTGAATTGTACCCTTCACCATTATAGAGTGACCATCTTTGTCTTTCATTACTTTTGTTGATTTGAAGACTAAGTTATCTGAAATCAGAACTACCACCCCAGCTTTCTTTTGGCTTCCGTTTGCTTGAAATATTGTTTTCCATCCCTTCAGCTTGAGTCTGAATGCATCCTTGTGTGTTAGATGTGTTTCCTGAAGACAGCATATACTTGGCTTGTTTATATTTATCCATTTGGCCAGCCTATGTCTCTTTAGTAGGAAATTCAAGCCATTCACATTTGAGAGAATTAAGTGGGGCAGATTTCTGTTCACCCTGTTGAGTTGAACTTTGTTGCTCTGTTTTCTCTTTTGAGCCATTGTGGTATCTGGCCTTTGACCTTTAGCTTTTGGATGATTTTACATTGGTGAGTGTTTATTGTGGGGATCCATGTGTAACACAATTTCAGGGATGTGGAAACGGCCCAAGTGACCATCAATACAAGAGTGGATTAGTGAAGTGTGATGTATGTATACGATGGAGCTTTCTGCTAAGCCACAGAGGGCAGTGGTGATCTGGCACCTCTTGTATTGTCCTGGATAGAGCTGGAGTTCCTTCTACTGGGTGAAGTATCACAAGAATGGAGGGACAAGCACCACATGTACTCACCACCAAGTTGGTATTGACTGATCAACACTTAGGTACACATTTAGTGGTAAGATTCATCAAGTGTCGAGTGGATGGGGGAGGCGGGATGGGTGTATACACATCTAATGGGTGCAGTGTGCACTGTCTGGGGGACAGACATGCCTAAAGCTCTGACTTGGGTGGCAAAGGCAATGTATGTAGCCTGAACATAGTGAACTTATCTTTGACAAAGTTACCAAGAATGTACAGTGGGGAAAGGACAGTCTCTTCAATAAATCGTGCTGGGAAAACTGGATGTCCTTATGCAGAAATATGAAATATGAGGCTGAAAAAAGAGGCTGACATTCCAGTTTCTCAGAAAGAAACATTCAATAGGGACTTACAAACAGAAGCCATGTCTCTGGAAGCTGAGAGACAGTGGATCCCTGAACCTGCCCTCCAGAAAATATCCTTTCTATAGCAAGCTTTTAGCGTAAAGACATGTGCAGCTGGTCATGCCTCAGACTTTCAAGTGAAACTTGTGACCACTGGGGAGATTAGATAAACATCTTGATGAAAAGTTACCTATGCTACAGGCATTGTTTCTTTATGTGGGGTTGTCTATGCCATGGGAACACCTTGGTTTGCAGGAGTCAAACTTTTGGTTATCATGGTGGTTTTGCTTCAAGATGGTGTCACTCTTGCCATGCAACAGGATGTTTTCCTACACTAAGTCCGAATTCAGGGTGAAATTAACTTTGGAAAGCAAAAGGCAAAATCAGGAATCAGAATATATAGACTTAATTATGGAGTAACTAGACAAATGCCTTCCAGTGGTTTTTATTGAGATGCTTTTGGATGAATTACTTCATCATCAACATTGATATGTCTAACAGCTCATAAACTATTTTATTTTGTTATTTGAAAAGTAAGAATGAAATAGTGACTACTTCATACAGTTTTATGAAAATTCAATGAGTTAATGTGTTTACAATTGCTTAATGTAGTGCCTGGCTCATAATAACAGTGCAATAAATGTTGGCTATTATCTTTATCTATTAATCTGTTCTAAAATTTCTCTGGGAATTGGTCTGAAACCACAAACTTATATGCAAAAACATCCTAAAAGGTGTCATAATCCTTGGCGACTCCTTGGATTTTTATGTGATGAATGCTTGGTTATTTATGGAAGTGATTTTATTTAAATCAACTTTTAATTTTAGAATAGTTTTACATTTATAGAAAAGTTGCAAATATATGGGGTTCCCATATGCCCCTCATCTACTTTTCTCTGTTGTTAATATCTTGTGTTGCCATGGTGCATTTAGCAAAACTCAGGAACCAGCCAGGCGTGGTGGTACACACCTGTAGTCCCAGCTACTCAGGAGGCTGAGGCAGGAGGATGGCTTGAGCCCAGGAATTTCAGATTGCTGTGAACTAGGCTGATGCCATAGCACTCTAGCTCCAGCAAGCAACAGAGCAAGACTCTGTCTCAAAAAAAAAAAAAAAAAAAAAAAAAAAAAAATCTTTCTCTGAAAGCATCACTGATTAATCGATTGTCCCTTGATGCCAGGATGGACCTGTCCCAGTTCCTGGTTGTGTCCCATGTTAGGGGAGTGATTGGCAACTAAGAGTCAGTGTCAAAGCCCTCATAGCCACATTTGAGTGACAGCAGAGGTTTGAAGGAAGTGGCTCTCAGGCTAAGTCTACCTGGAGCCCATTATTAAGTTCAATTTTGTGTGTTCCATGTCTTTTGCTATCATCTCAAAGTGCTGGGCCAGCATTGTCTGTTGGGAGTTATACTTCTGTAAAGGTTTTAACAAGTAACAGATTAAAAAGGGAAAAAGTAAAATTAATAGTAATGTGACAATCTCAATTTGCAAATGGTTCATTTGAGCCATGAACCTAGGCTTATAGGCAACCAACTGAACAAATCAAATGACCACAGGGAATTAGGTGAGACCTTTTGTAACCATTATAGCTCACTGCAACCTCCAATTCCTGGACTCAAATGATCCTCCCACCTCTGCCTCCTGAGTAGCTGGGACTACAGGTGCACACTACCATGCCTGGCTAATTTTTTTCTAGTTTTAGTAGAAATGGGGTCTCACTGTTGCTCAGGCTGGTTTCGAACTCCTAACCTCAAGTGATCCTCCTGTCTCAGCCTCCCAGAGTGCAAGTATTACAGGTGTGAGCCACTGCACCTGACCTTGTTCTTTGTTGAAGATGCTATATAAGCTGTAATTCAAAGCTACCTCTTTGGCAGGCTGTGACGAGCCTCATGTGATAGGAGTCAGACAATATCCTTTTCCAAGCCTCTGACCAAAAAGCCAAAACTTCTCCCAAATTCCCCCTCCTTGTTACAATCCCTATAACCAAAGGGGTCAGAATATTTTTTGATCTTTTTTCTCTAAGTCTATATTTTCTACCACTATACTTTCTTGCTTTCTTTCCTAATCCAAGATTTAAAACGCCTTACCATAAATTTGGCACTGTTCTTAGAAAAAGCTAATTACCTAAGTTTTACATTTTAATGGAGCTGGGAAGGTGGTAGTGTTACTGAAAGCTTGGCACTTGTCCCTGAGGCCACATCAGAAGAACAAGGACAAGTGGTCTGAGGAGAAGGAAAGAGAGGTTTATTACTTTGCTGGCAAATGAGGAGGATGGAGACTCCTGTCTAAAATACCATCATCCTAATCCTAAGCAGAAATACAGAGCTTTTAAAGGGAGAGTTTTCAGTTGTAGGCTATTGTTGTTCAAGTACAGTTGATGATTCTGATCATCCCATCTCGGCTGAAGACAATCCCATGACCTCCACCCAGGACCTCTGCCGGCCCAAATTTGGGCCTCTGCCCCTCAGTTCAGTTGAGCCATGTCCTGTAGCACAAAGAACAAAGGACATTCCCCTGCCTTTTCTGACCAGTGGCCTGAGGCAGGGAAGCATGTTTTAGTTCCCAAAAGGAGTGAGGGAGGTTTTGGAGGTTTTAAAGAGACAGAAAACATTTTTGACATTTTTTCTGTTACATATTCCCAACTGTCGATTTTATTCTTCCATGTCTATGGGAGGATGGGTGAAGCAGTCATCGTGCTGCTTCTTGCTGAATTGGGGCAATGTTTTGGATGGAAGGTTTATAATTATGTATGCCATTGCAAAGCTTTGGTAGTATATTTACAACAGGTTACCAGGCCAAAAAAACAAAAAAATCATTGAGGATTGACAAGGTGAAATGGACTGTTGCCTTGTACACAGGTCTGATATAGGCCTGGGTTAGAAAGAAACATGGGGTGCTTGGGTACAGAGCTATTAGTCACACCCTGTAGGTGATCTGAGAGACTGACTCCTACAAATTTAAAAATCATATAAAGCACAGAACAAAGTTTACGATGACAAACCCAGGAGCAAGACAGATCAGGACAGAAGAGCCAGTAGCCTGGGGAAATCCTCACTAAGGAGTTGTGTCTCCAACCTATAGACAGAACAAATAACCAAAGAAAGATTAGTGACAGAAAACATTTTCATTTTTCTCTTTTCCTTGAACAGATATTTTAAATTGTCTAAAGTCTGGCGCCTTCAGTGGGGACTTGGCTTCTCTTTTCTATGGGACACCTCTTTACTTTGGCATGATGGGCCCACCCAGGGATGACAAGTCTGTTACTGAAAGCTTGGCACTTGTCCCTGAGGCCGCATTAAGAAGAACAAGGACAAGGGGTCTGAGGAGAAGGAAAGAGAGGTTTATTAATTTGCTGGAAAATGAGAAGGATGGAGATTCCTGTCTAAAATGCCATTGTCCTAATCATAAGCAGAAATACAGAGCTGAAGACAATCTTGTGACCTCTGCCCAGGACCTCTGCCTGCCTGAACCTGGGCCTCTGCCTGGCAGTTCAGCTGAGCCATCTCCTATAGCACAAAGAGCAAAAGACACTCTCCTGCCCCTCCTGACCACTGGCCTGAGACGGGGATGCAGGTTTTACTTTCCAAAAGGAGTTGGGGAGGTTTTGGAGGTTTTAAAGAGACAGAAAACATTTTTGCTGTTTTTTTTTCGGTTTTTTGTTTGTTTGTTTTTCAGGCCATTCCCTCTGTTACAGTAGTGGGAGAACAAGAAACAGTAGAGATATCCTAAGGCAATACATTGGAGGCAATTTAGAGAATAAAAAGCAAGTTATCACACAAATATATGTCTATTAACAGTTATTCAACCTTTACAAGGAACACTGCTTAGAATTAAAGAGACTAGATTCAGGTTTCCATCTGAGTTGTTAGAATTCCTTATAATTAATGTCAGGTCTTGGAATGGTTATAACTGAATGGTTATTATTATTCTATCAATTGCCTTTAGGACTAAGAGCTGATCAGCTATCTCTCCAGTCCAAGCTACTTGGAAGCTGAGGCTGGAGTACCACTTGAGCTCAAGAGTTCAAGGTTACAATGAGCTGTTGTAATAGAGGTAAAGTCCTGAAAAAGAGCAAAATGTTTGACAAGGTGTCTCTTTAACACCCCCACCCACTCTTTTGGGAAGTAAAACTTGCACCCCTGACTGAGGCCAAGAATCAGAAGGGCAGAGGAATGCCCTTAGTTCTTGGTTTCTAGTATCTTAAACCCCAGGAGTTGGCTCAATGGAACAGAAGTGAGGAGATGATCTTCACCAGAGATGCTACAGTGGAACAGCAGTAGCCCAAAGTTGAAAACCCCCTTTGAAAAGCTCTGTATTTGTGCTAAAAGGGTGTGGGGGGGCGGGATGGGAAATGGTACTTTTAGATGAGAGTTTGCCATTCTCATTTGCTGGCAAATTAATAAACTTCTCTTTCCTTTTCCTCAAGCCACTTGTCCTCGTTCTTCTGATGTGGCCTCAGGGACAAGTGCTGAGCTTTTGGTAACACTGTGATCTCTCCTGGGTGACAGAGTAAGACCTTAGCTCAAAAAAAAAAAAAAAAAAAGAAAAAGAAAAAAGAAAAAGAAAAAAAGAAGAAGAAGAATGTTTAAATAAAAATTTTAATTGAGGTCAGAGCACAGATATATGTGAGAAAAATGACTTCCTATAAGATTACTCATTGCTGCATTATTTGCAATATCAAAAGACAACCAACAACCTAACTGTGTTTCAATAGAGAACTAGTTAAAGAAAGTTGAGAGATCCATACAGTGAAAGAATTTGGGATACTCTTTACATATTAATACAAAAGGATGTCTAAGATGTACCCTTAAATAGAAGACATGAGGTATAGACTATAGTACAGTGTATCTAGTATGCTACCAAAAGATATATGTGTATGTCTCTGTGTGTATATACATATATATGTATGATTTATTTGGAATACAAAACAAAAACCTGCTAATATGATTACGGTTACCTCCAGGAAGGGCCTCTACATGGCTGGGGAAAAAGGGAGTAAGAGAGAATTATCTTTCACTGTATAATATTTGTATCTTTTAGATTATGTGCCATGTGAGGCTACTGCTTATTCAAAATTATTTTTAAAAAATCTAGATCAATTCTACACTCAGGGGAAAAAAAACTGAAGCCAGAGGACAATAATAAAATAAATTATTTATCTCTAGGAAAGATGTAGACATCAGAAAGAACTAGATGGAAATACAACTTGGACAGCCAACTTTTAAATGGGTGGGATACAGACATGATTTCAATCCCAGTGAGGCTTCCAGGTACCTATAGTCTAATTATGAGAAAGAAGGCCTTGGGGCCGTGGCAGAATACTTTGGAAAACAAACTGAAACAATTTCACATGTGGAATTACACAGTGGGAGCTGGATGGATTTTTAAAGACACAATAGATCAGAAATGACAATACAGATCAGAGATCACAAACTGGTGGGCCATAGGCCAGATGCCTGTGTGCATTATGTTTGGCCCAAATACTGCTTATTATTATTATGATTATTAATGATTTTTAGAGATGGAGTATGCTATATTGCCCTGAAACTGAATATTGTTTTTAAATTTTATTTAAATTAGTTTCCAACATGTTACAATCAGGAGATCTCACACTTAAGAAAAACTAGGTTGGGTACCATCACTCACACCTGTAGTCTCAATGCTTTGGGAAGCCGAGGTGGAAAGATTACTTGAGGCTAGGAGTTCAAGACTAGCCTGGGAAGTATAGCAAGACTCCATCTCTACAAAGAAACATTAAAAATTAGCCTGGCATGGTGGCAGGTGCCTGTAGTTCCAGCTACTTGGGAGGCTGAGGTGGGAAAGTTGCTTTAGCCCAGGAGTTGGAGGCTACAGTGACTTATGATCATGCCGATGCACACCAGCCTGGTTGACAGAATGAAACCCTATCTCTAAAAAAACAAAAAATTAAACAAAACAAAATAGCTATCTGGCTTCTTTGGAACCTCCTATAGACGAGGCCTGCATTCTTGCATGGCACCACCACGGTGGCTCCTTTTACACAGAGGCAGGCTCTCCCCAGTTGGCCACAGCTCCCCCCAGCAAGCATTCCCCATTTCCATCCCCTGCTGAGCCCACATAAGCATCTTAGGTAAAGAAACTAAGACTCAGAGGCCAACTTCAAGAGCTCACATGTCCTGTTCCCACTCCCTAGTTCTTAATCTTTTCTTCAATAAGCAAAGCTGGGAAATCAAGGGACAGATAGTGCTCCATAGTCCTCTTGGTTTGAGCCACTACTCAGGATTCCTGACTCTAAATCCTACATCACTACCCCAACCCAGTGGTTGGTTCCAGTACCCACAACTGGGAAACCTTAGTTTTTTCCCTCCCTCAAGGATCATATAAAGCTCACCCAGAATTATAGGGACTGTACTCATCCCAGGACCTCGGAATCTTTTCACCTCTTTTCTGCCATGGTCTGGTCCAATTGCCAGGCCTACCAACATCCCCATCTTTGATAAAATCTGCCACAGAGCCAGAAGCTGCCATTGCCATGGCCTTATCCCAAGAAGGGGCAGCTTCTGATAAGACCCGAGTGCCTGCCACGTTGCTGTGACTGCCGCTGCTGCTCACTGCTGACCCTCCTTTCCTTGCTAATCCCTGCAATCCACGCCTCGCCAGCTGCTGCTCCCCAACCCTACATCTCAGTGACAATGAGCAACCTTCCCCTGTTATGGTCATCCTGTTCCTGCCCTTCCCCACTGCTGCTCAGGAACCTCTGTGGTCTCCACTCCTGAAGCCGATGTTGTAATATGAAATCCTAGATATATGTTAGACCCAATTTTTTGTTCTGCCTGAAGCATGACCTCATTCTCTGGAGTGAGAGCTCCCCATGTCAAGGAATTTAGATCATATCTTTCAGGACCTGTGAAGACTATTGGTTTTCAGGTTGTAAGAGAATCCAACTCAAACTAGCTTATGATTTAAAAATATTACTAGTGAAGGAGTTAAGAACATGCCACCCCAAAATATGTCACTGTGGCATATTGAGTATTTTGATTTAAAAGCCCTTGAAAAACATCAGGTACAAGAAGACCACTCTGATCTTCTTTCTCTTTCTTAAAAGCAGATGAAATTCCCGTGTGAAAGATGTCCTCCCTATACCAGAAGGAAAGTATCATTTTTACCATCAAGGTTAGAAAGTTGAGGCTGAGGGAAATATGTACAGAAACCCCTTATTATCTAACCCTTATCTTCCTAGTCACTTCTCTATCCAATTAACTACCATATCCCAAGCCCCTTGTCACATTTTCACAATTACTACTCTTCATCCAATTCAGCAAATAAGTATTAAATTCTAACTGCATCCTTGGGTCTTCCTTTCCTGATGAAGAATCCTATGCCACATAAAACTTTTGTATTAAATAAATTTGTATGCTTTTGTCCTGTTGCTCTGTCTTCTGTAAATTTAATTTTCAGGCCCAGTTGAAAACCCCTACGAGGGTAGAGGTAAAATGTTGCCTCCCTTACATAATGTCCAGTATAGGGGAGGAGATGGCCTCAGTCCCAATAGCTCCAAGTCACTTGGCTTTTTTTTTTTCTCCATTCTCTGCCTTTGCTTACTCAAACTCTTGCCTCTGCCCCTCCTAACTTTTCCACTGGCAGGCACAGTCTGTGCCTAGGACACATCCTTAGGTCCTCAGAACTGATAAAGAGCTTCTTAGCCAATAGATAAAATCCCACAGGAAGATTCTGATTAGTTCTAATTGAGTCACTTGCTCATCCTTGAATCAATCACTGTGGCCAGAATGGGAAGGATTCTATTATTGCCAACCCCCAGAGAACCAAAATGAGTAGGGAAGGTCAGATCTAAGAAACAATGCTAGGCAGACAAATATATATATATATATATATATCTCCTACAATAGCGCACTGATAAAAACCAGGGCTCCTGTAACAAGACAAATAACTTTATTTAAAAATGGGTAAAGAACGTGAATAGTCATTTCTATAAAGAAATATGAAGATGATCAATAAACATAAAAACATGCTCAATAACATCAGGGAAATGCAAATCAAACCCACAATGAGATACCATTTGACATCCACTAAGATTTGTTTTTAATCTTCTGAATAGCATAGCTTTATTGCACAGCATTCCTGCAATTAGAGCTGTTAAACTTTTTAATGTAAACATATAAAATATTTCTTTATTTTACAACCTTTTGTGCATGTCTTCATTTCTTTTTTAATATACAAGATCCTTACAACATTCAGATTGTTATAATAAAAAATTCACATAGTAACAGGTGTTGGCAAGGATGTGGAGAAATCAGCACTCCGAAGGATAGGAGTGTAAAATGGAGCAGCCACTTTGAAGAACAGTCTGGCAGTTCCTCAAATGGTTCAACACAGAGTTACCATAAATATAGTCACTAACCGTGGGTGATTGGTTGCAGTAGTGCAAATATAGCTCATCGCAGCCTTGAACTCCTGGGCTCAAGCCTTGGCCTCCAGAAGTGCTAGGATTACAGGTGGGCCACCAAGCCGCACCCAGATTTCTTTTTTGGAGTGGGAAAACAAGTTCTCAAATACACTGTGGTGATGGTTGCCCAACTCTGTGAATATACTACAAACCACTGAATGAACACTTCAAATGAGTGAATTATATGGCACGTGACTATGTCCTACTACGTAAGTAGACAGGCTTCTTCTGTTTGTCCTGCCACGTCCTTTGGGGTCTCTGAGAGATGGAGGGCGCTCCATGTGAAGCTAGGCCAGTTGAGATCAGATCCAATCCTGTTTCTATTTCCTAGCGGTTAACTCCTTCAACACCAACATGGGGATGATAATCCCTACTTGGAAATGTTGTTGTGATTTGTAAAAAGACACATTAGGGTTAATAATGTACAGTGTGTGATACAGAGTAGAGTTTCTGAAACACTACGCATACAGCATATAGCAATGCATATGTGTATACATGCATGCAAACTTCGGGCTTTTGGGGAGGTTCTGAAAGGACAGGATCTGGAGGGCTGGTCGTGACCCTGGTGTCGGCCCTGGGCCCCCTTGTCTCTCAGGGTCTAGGGCAGGGCCGTAGCAGAGCATCCTGCTAACCCTGGAGCCAAAGAAAAGTCCTGGAGCCTCGGGCCCAGAGCAACAAGGCGGTGTGGTAAGGGCGAGGCGAGGCCGCCCTACCGGCGGGGCGGGGGGTGTTGCTAGGTAACTGCAAGGGGCCGGGGACTCAGCGGCTCCGGGAACCCAGCCCGACCTGCCGCAGCGCGCTAGAGCCGCCCCAGCTCCCTACAGGGCCGGACAGGGAGGACAACACGGCCCCGGGCGCGGCTCTGCGGGGCTGTGATGTAGTGTGTGCAGCCCCGCCCGCGCCGCCCACCGCTCGCAGGCCGGGCCCCGCTGGCGACTGCAAGTCCCATCAGGCTCCGCGACGCCTTCATCGCCTGGCAGTTGCCGGGAAGGGAGGGAGTGGAACGAAACCGGCTGAAGGCGGCTGGGACCGTTCAACCTGCGGCGGGGTTGTCAACAGGCAGGACCGGATCGCCAGCACTGGTGGCTGCAACTTTGCAGAGCACCAGCTTCCCGAACTAAACACGCCCGCTTTCCATGCGGGCTCCTTTGGGGAGCTGTGGCCTGGCCGGCTGCGCGGGGCCGGGGACTTGTCGCTGAGGGAGCCCCCGGCCCCCGCGCTGCCCGGGCGTGGAGAGGTCGCGGACTGGGACCCGGAGGATGCCGCGGTGGCCAGGATCTGGGCTGCAGCCTGGAGGCGGTGGCCGATGAGGGCGGTGTGCGGGTGAGTGCGGGACCGAGGGGCTCTTGCAGTTTGTGGACAACCGGTGCGGCCTAGCTCCCGCTGTCCTCTGGGATTCCTCCCTGGGAAGACGTGTGGTTTAGACCTGGGGTAGGAGGATCGCCCTTTCAAAGCTTTCAGCGGGCTGGAGCCTTCCTGGAACACTGGGAGAAGTCCCAGGACCCCGATGCACAATTTCTGCGAGTCGGAGTAGAGGAAGAAGACAGCTTCATCAAAGGATAGTTTTTCTATTCTCCAATTTCAAAAGCCCTTGTTAACGATGGGCACACAAGTACACAGAGGAAAGTAAAAGTCATTGGAAATCGAGCAGTGGGCAGGGGGAAGGAGGGGTAGGGCAAAACTCACCTTACTGGTGCAATGAACACTATTCGGGTGACAGAAACTCAAGCCTATCAAGCCATGTCTAAAAAAAATCTGTACCCACAGGATATTTTGAATTTAAAAAATTAAAAAAAGTGCTTGTTAATAAAGAAAAGCAATCAGGGTAACAGCGACGTGTGCTTGCCACTGACAGGCACTTTGATAATGGAGGACCCTGAGTCATGGTTGAGGCTCCAGGAGATTTAATCATTGGAATGTTAAAACCCTGATTAACTATGGTTTCTTGTGGGGATCTCCTGGGTATGCTAGTACTGAGATTTCCCCCACAAGTGCCTTATTTGGATTGAAAATATACAAATAACTTTTTATGATCTCTTTCTCTAATGATACTGGTTGCCTTCATAGGCTATTTATGCTTTTCATAAAATAATCAGCATGGAAATCATTGCCTTGAGTTCTGGCCTCTTCTCTGAGTTGCTTTTTGGATTTTACTTGACTGCTTAATACAGCGATGTATTTAGAACACAACCCTGACTCGCTTTGGACAAGATGCATGGCCGACCTTAAAGTATTGCTTTCCCTTTTTGTTTTAGCCTTGATAAAATGAAATGCTTTGAGGAAGGCGAGGATCCAGAAGTCATCTGGAGGATCCTGACCTGGTGACTTTGGGGTATGGAGGACTTTGCATTTGTTATGTACTATTTAAACATTTTTTTCCTACTTTATGTTTTGAAAAGTTGAAAATATAGTATCATTATCCACATACCCACTCCTTAAATTCAACCACTGTTAATTTGGCCATATTTGCTTTAGCCATATGTGCATGGGTTGCCTGCTGTGTGTCTTTTCTTTTGCTTATACCATTCAACAAGTTGCAGACATCATGATAACTTACTCCCAGATATATCAGCAGGTAGCTCCTACATATCTACAAAATATCATTCTCCTACATAATTAGTGTGGTATTAGTAAACCTAAGAAAATTAACAATAAATAGTTAATCTCTAATATTCCAGTCCATATTCAAATTTGTGTTTATTTTTTAACATGTATTTACAAAGGTAGAGTTAATCTACTTAAATTTGGGGTGCAAGCTAAATACTCTGGTAGTGTTCTTGAACTATCTGTGGTAAAGGATCAGTTTTTAAAATTTTTACTCTTTGACAGAGTCATACTTTTGTAAAATACTATACAAGAATCATTAAAAAAGAAATTAAAACAGACAATGTGAGTTCAATTTTTTTATTAAATTCAACAGACATAAAATTACTATCAACTTATGAACATTTCTAAACACTTAATTTCCATTTTCTATACTGATTGGATAGCATAAAGCTCACAGATCAATTCCTGCTTGCCTACTACACTTTGAGAAGCACTGCTCCACGATAATACAATAGAACAATTGTGCACATTATAGTGAAATTCACTATATTTCACACCACCTCATCTGTGTTCTGCCATTCTTGATCCTACCCTTTTATCCCCTTCAAATATTTGGTTAGTTATTTCAACTCTACCTTGGTTTCCTTTTGAGGTAACTGCCAAATCTGTGCCCCCGGATCCTCATTGCTAACATTTACATTAGCAACACTTGCAGCACTATGAAAGGCTTCATGTGGGCTTTGCTAGGATGACATTAAACTGGATAATCTTGTAAACTACCGCCCCCGTCCTCCCAAGTGTCACAAAAATGAACAAGAGGAAATAAAATCCAAAGAGAACTTACTGCAGAAAATCAGCAAACAACTGTTTATACAAATCTCCCTGGGAGACTACCTCCCTCTCCCTAGAAAACAACCAGGAAACAGAAGGAAACCTGTAAGTCTACACTCCACACAGAATTGAGTGTACTCAAACAAGCATTTGAAGGTTTAAAAACACTTTGGATTAGAAATTTTAAAACTAAGAATGGAAATGATGAAAAAGAGAGAAATGAAAAAAATTAATGAAATGCAGGGAAGAAATGGAAGAAAAGACAAATTATAAGTCAACAAAGATGAGATAGTCAAGGGAGAATAGGTTCAAATAAAAACTTAATAAAGGGAAATGAAGAAAGGTATGAAAACAACCAAGAGAATTGAAAATGACATAAAAAGGTAAATGAGTCAGAGAAAGTATTGGGAATGGAAGACAGGCAAAGAAGACATAATGTTCATATTATCAGAGTTCCTGAAGAAGAAAAAGCAATGGAACAGAATTACTATTTAAAAATATAATCTAGCAAAAAATTCCAGAAATGGAAAAAAACCTAAATCTACTAACTGAAAGGACTTACTGGGTACCTGGAAAAATTAACCCATAATTATCAACTCTGAGATATGTCTTAGTAAAACTGTTAGATTTAAGAGATAAAATCATCAAGTCTTCCAGTCAAAAAGAACACATAACGTAAAAAGGCAAAGGCAAACTTACAAAAAGCATCAGACATTGCAAAACTGACATACAAAGCAAGGCAACAATGGAGGTGTATCTTTTTTAAAACTCAAGGAAAGTGTGAACTATGGATTTTATAGCCAATTGAGATATCCTTCAAATAGCAAAGCTGTAGAAAAAAAGTTTTCAACATACAAGAACTTGGGTAATTTCTGTATCCACCAGCCATTTCTGAGGAATATATTAGAGGGTGAGCTTCATCCAAACAATTGATGATGGGAAAGTTTCAGCAAAAGGATTAAGAAGGTGAGGACCAGTGTAGAAGACTAATGTCTAACTGTTGCATATTGTAAGAAAGTACAATATTGCAACTAAAAAGATGGGAGGAGAAAAGAGGATAATGTGTTGGTAATAGGTGGGTTTTAAAGAATACTGAGGGGGAAAAAATGCTGACAAACCAGATAGTAAAAGGTTAAATAAGACAGTGGAATAACTAAGGGTATTGTGAAAATTTAAGTGTGGAAGTAATCAGTAGAACAAAAATAGAAATACCAATCCCTGCTCTCTAACTTCTAAAAAATAAATGAGAAAGTAATATACATCTTATAATAAGGTAATATAACAATATGCATAAGTAGAAAATTTGAGACCAAGTACATTAGTTTCAGTTTGGCTTATAAAAACAAAAACTTTGAGGAGACAAGAGACATATCTAAAATAAAGTGATTCAGAGAAGCTAAACATAAACTATTGGACAAAAGCATATCACATAAATGGAAACAAAAATTGAGCAGGAGTAGCAATTGTGATATCAAAAAAATAGAACTCAATCCCCAAAGCATTAAATGTGACAAAGGACACTGTGAAATTTTTATCTTATGGAGGTATATGTACATAAAATTTGCTCCCTGGTTATGGAGACTATATGGCTTATTCACAAAAACTGATTAAGTATTAGGTCACAAAGGGCACAACAGTAACATTCATGAAATAGAAATATTACAACTAACACTCTTGTTAGTAATACAATGTCATAAACCTAGGATTTACTAACAAAAATAAAAGTCAGAAAGGTCCGTCACTTGGAAATTTTAAAACTTCTAAATAACTTCTAGGCAAAGGGAGAAATACATGCTGAAATTACAGAATTTTTAAGAAATAATGATATTGAAAACACTACATATCAGAATATAAGGGATGTCTTTGAATCATTGATTAGAGGAAGTCAGTGCACAAAAAACATCTATTAATAAAAGTGAAGGCCGGGCACGGTGGCTCACGCCTGTAATCCTAGCACTCTGGGAGGCCGAGGTGGGCGGATCGTTTGAGCTCAGGAGTTCGAGACCAGCCTGAGCAAGAGCGAGACCCCATCTCTACTAAAAATAGAAAGAAATTATATGGACAGCTAAAAAATATATATATATAGAAAAAATTAGCCGGGCATGGTGGTGCATGCCTGTAGTCCCAGCTACTCGGGAGGCTGAGACAGGAGGATCGCTTGAGCCCAGGAGTTTGAGGTTGCTGTGAGCTAGGCTGACGCCACGGCACTCACTCTAGCCTGGGCAACAGAGTGAGACTCTGTCTCAAAAAAAAAAAAAAAAAAAAAAAAGTGAAGATAAGTGAGTTAAATTTCCAGTTTAGAAAACAAAAAGAACAAAGTAAATGAAAAAAAAAATAGGAAGGAAATAAAATAAAAGCAGAAATTAATGAAGAGAAGAATAGGAAAACAATATCTAGTTGATAAAAATATTTGCTTTTTGAAACAACAAAAGAGATAAAATATTAACTAACTTGATAAAGAAGAAATGAGAGGCTGGGCATGGTGGCTGACACCTGTAATCCTTGCACTTTGGGAGGTTGAGGAGGGAGGATCACTTGAGGCCAGGAGTTTGAGACCAGTCTGAGCAAGAGCGAGACCTCGTCTCTACTAAAAATAGAAAAAAATTAGCTGGGCATGGTGGCGAGTGCCTGTAGTCCCAGCTACTTGGAAGGCTGAGGCAGGAGGATTGCTTGAGCCTAGGAGCTTGAGGTTGCAGTGAGCTATGATGACACCACTATACTCTAGCCCAGGTGACAGAGTGTGACCCTGTCTCAAAAAAAAAAAGGAAATACATATAGCTTAGTTGTAAAACTAGTATCTTATTTAATAGAGAACCAACATAGACATTTTCTACTAAGATCAGGAACAAGGCAAACATGCCTACTATCTCCACTACTTTGCAGCATTTTCCCACAGGTGATAGCCATACAGTTTGACAAGAGAAAATAAGAGAAAGCACAACCTATAAAATGAGGGAGAAATCATTATTAAAACAAATTTTAAAAATCATAAGAGAGTACTTTGTTGCACTTTTGTCAAGGGTTGGCCAACTACAGCCCATAGACTGGCTGGCTGTTTTTGTAAGTAAAGTTATACAGCCATGCCCATTTATTTACATATTGTCTGTGGCTGCTTTTGGACTACAATGGCAAGTTGAGTACCAAAGAGAGAGGTCATCTGGCCTATAACCTAAAATATTTACTATGTGGCCCATTAAGGAAAGGTTTGCTGATCCCTGCTCTACACAAATAAATTATGTATAATTAGAACATAATGTGATAGAGTTGAGTTATCCCCGCTGTACTGAAATAAATTTGAAAACCTAAGTGAAATGGATAATTTCCTAAGGAAAACCAGATTACTGAAATTAAGCACATTAGAGTTAGATAACTTAAATAGACAATTTCCATAGAAAAACAGAGGAAGTTATTTAAGGAACTATCCCAACAAATCTCCAAGTCCATATGGTTTCACAGAATTCTACCAAACATTCAAAGACTAGATAGTCCCAATGCTCCAGAACCTTGAAAGAAGAAAAACTTCTTAATTATTTTTATGAAGCAAATGTGACACTGATATTTAAACTGGGTAATGACAGTATAGAGACAGAAAACTTGACACCAGTATCACTCAAAAGAAAATATTATCAGAAAATCCAACACCATAGTAAGAAGGTACTACACCATTACCAAGTCGAATTTATTCTAGGAATGGAAGGTTGGTTCAATATGAGGACACCTAATAATATATGCCATATTAATACATCTAAGACATGACTTATTTGATTATTTCCAGAGATACAGGGAAAGTCTTACCAAAGTCAATACCAATTCATGATAAAAACACTCAGGAAATAGAAATTGGAGGGATACTATTTGAACATGATAAAATACAGATAGCTTAGTTGTAAAACTAGTACCGTATTTAACAGAGAACCAACACAGGCACTTTCGACTAAGATCTGGAGCAAGGCAAACATGCCTACTAGCTCCACTACTTTGCAACATTTTCCTACAGGTGATAGCCAGGCAGTTTGACAAGAGAAATTAATTAGAGGTGTAAGAGTAAGTCAAGATAAAAGAAAAAACTCCCTCTAATTGCAGATGATGGCATAGAGTACCTGGAAAATCCCAGAAAAATCAGTGCTAAAACTGACTCAAACAAAAAAAGAATTCAGTGAAATATTAATAAATGGTATAAGGGAAAGGTCGTGGGTTTTTTTTTTATATGCATATATTCTCATGTTGATTCAGCACCCTTTAGGACTATCCTGCATTGATCCTTGAAAATCAATTGACCATATATGTGAGGATCTAGTTCTGAACTTGATATTCTGTTCAATTGTTATCATTATATGAATAATCACTGTCTTGATTACTGCAGTGATATTGTAGACCTTACAATCAGGAAGTGTAAGTCCTCCGACTTTGACCATCCTTTTCAAGAAAATTTTGGCTATTCTAGGTCCTTTGTGTTTCTATATAAATTTGAGAATCAGCTGGTCATTGTTCACCTACATGCTGCTGGGATTTTGATAAGGATTGCTTTCAATCTAGAGATAACTGGAAGTGAGGGAGCATAATTAACATCTTAAGAACATTGAGTCTGTCAGTCTCTGAACATGTATACATCTCCTAAATAGGTCTTCTTTAATTTCTCTCCGCAGTGCTTTCTAGTTGTCAGTATACAGGTCTTACGCTTATTTCATTAAATTTATCGCTGCGATTTCATGTTTTTTGACAATATTTTAAATCACAGTGATTTTTTTAACTTACAATTGTTCTTTGCCATAATATAGAAATAGGAACTTTTTTATTATTTCTCTTTTGTCCTGAAACCTTGCTAATTCACTTACTATTTCCAATCGTTTTTTTTAATTTTTTTTTAGATTCCTTAGGAATCCCTATGCAGGCAATCATGTTGTTTGTGACATTTTTACTTCTTCTGTTCCACCTTTAAACTTTTATTCCTTTTTCTTCCTTTATTAAACCAGTTAGAACATCCAATGCAATGCTGCATAGAAGCAGCAGGAGTGAAGATACTTGTCTTGTTCACAGTCACAGGGGGAAGCATTCAGTCTTTCAATCATTAAGTATAAAGTCAGCTATAATTTTTTTGTAGATTTTCTTTATCAGATTGAGAGAATTCTCTTCTTTTATAGTTTGCTGAAGTTTTTCATAAGTGGATATTGAATTTTGTGAAATACTTTTTCTGTATCTATTGAGATATAACTTTTTCCCTTCATTCTGTTAATATGGTGAATTACATTGATTTTTAACCAATCAACTGGTTTTTTTGTTTTCGTTTTTTTTTTTTTTTTTTTTTTTGAAACAATCCTCAGTCTGTTCCCCGGGCTGAAGGGGCACTGGCGTCATCAGAGCTCACTGCAATCTCAAACTTCTGGGCTTAAACAATCCTCCTGCCTCACCTGCCTGAGTAGCAGGGACTACAGGCCCTCGCCACCACACCTGGCTAATTTTTCCGTTGTTTTGTAGAGATGGGATCTTGCTCTGTTGCCCAGGAGGGTATTGAACTCCTGGCCTCAAGTGATCCTTCCACCTCAGTCTCCCAAAGTGCTAGGATTAGAGGTGTGAGCCACCATCTGGCCTCTGCCTTAGATTTGTGACAGAATGCACAAGTGAAATCACCCGGACTTAAGTTTTCTTCTTGAGAGGTTTTTTAAAATTACCAATTCAATTTCTTTAGCAATTATAGAGTTGTACAGATTTTGTATTTCTCGTTGTATCAGTTTTGGTAAAAGTAGTTTTTTTCAAGAATTTGTGCATTTTTTCTTAAGTTGTCAAATTTATTGGCATAAAGCCTATTATAATATTTCCTTACTATCTTTCATCCCGTTGAATTTCTTGTGATGTCTCCTTTTTTATACCTGATAATTGTAATTTGTCTCTTCTCTATTTTTTCTTTATCAGTTTGTCTTAATTTTATTAATCTTTTCAAAGAATTGATGTTTTGCTTTAAATAACTTGATTTATTATTTTTATGATTTATCTTTTTTTTTACTATTATTAGTTCTTTTCTTCTAGTCACTTTCTAAGTTGCTTCCTCCCCCTCCCCCGACCTCTTAAAGTGTACACTAAGATCACTGATTTTAAACTTTACTTCCTTTCTAATATAATCATTTTAGGCTTTAAATTTCTCCCTAGGCATTGTGTTAGTTACATCTCAAAAATTTTGATATGTTGTATTTTCATTATCATTCAGTGTAAAATATTTTAAAATTTCTCTGGGGTTTTTTCTTTGACCCATGGGTTACTTAGAGGTCTGTTGTTTAATATTCAAAATATTTGGGCTTTATTTTTTAAAAATATTTTATTGTTAGACTCATTTCCAGTTTCATTCTGCTGTGGTCAAAGAACATACTCTATATGATTTCAATGTTTTGAAATTTGAGATATATTTTATGGCCCAGCATGTAGTCTATCTTGGTGAACATTCCATGTGTACTTGAATGTGGACTCTTCAGTTGTTGGGTTAGTGTCTCTAAACATCAGGTAGGTCAAGTTGGCTGATAGTACTGCTCAAACGTTTCATATCCATGATGATTTTATTTTGTCTTTTTGTTCTGTCAGTTGGTGAAAGAGTGATTAAAATCTCCAGCTATAATTTGCACTTGTCTACTTCTCCTTTCAGTCCTGTCACTTTTTGCTTTTGCTGTGTCTTGCAGATCCATGCCCTGTGTACGTACATTCCAAGAGGAATTACCTCCTAAGCATTTCTCTCCTTTTTTCTCCTGTTAGTGCACTGCCTTCTCAATGTTTCCTTGTCCCACAAATTCCAGCCTTCTCAGCTGCTTCGGAAGCCTCTTACTCTCTACTTGGGCTCTATCTTCTGCAGTCCAGAGAGCACCCGTGGGCAGAAAACAGAGGAAAAGTTGAGTTCACTTCACTTGTTCCCCTTCTTTAAAGGATTATGGCCCATGCTTTCTGTCATCCAATGCCTGAAAACGTTTGCTTCATATATTTTGTTCAGAATTTGAATTGTTGATGGTTAAAGAGAAAATACAAAACCAGTCACTCCTTCATAGCTAAATGTGGAAGTTCAAAACACTCAGATTTTTTAAAAGAAAGAGTTCTTTTAGTCTTTCTTGCTTAATCCATAAGTATTTAATATAAATCTAGTGTAAAGAACATATAAAAATGTTGAGCTTGGTATAAAAGAAACTCTCTGGATCATTCATTTTAAACACGGGGAGATCTCCCTCTAAAAGAAATAGTACTCATCTTGATCCAGGAAATGAGTAAGATTTTGTATTAAGAGAATAGGTGGGGAGTGGTGGTTCAGGCCTGTAATCCTAGCACTTTGGGAGACCAAGGCAGGAGGATCACTTGAGGTGAGGAGTTCAAGACCAGCCTGGGCAACATAAAAAACCTATCTGTACAAGAAAAATAAAATAAAAAATTACTCAGGCATGGTGGCATGCACCTGTAGTCCCAGCTACTTAGGAGACTGAGGCAGGAGGATTGCTTCAGCCCAGGAGGTTGATTTTGCAGTGTGAGCTGTGCTTGTACCATTGCACTCCAGCCTGGGTGACAGTGTGAGATCCTGTCTCTAAAAAACAAACAAATGAAAAAAGCCTGTCAAAATTTTTCTTGATCTTGGGGCATTTGATGTTTAAATTAGTATAAGAATTAATGATTATTATTCTGGCACTTCATATCTGTTATTGATTCTTAATGTTATAAAATTAGGAGTTCCAATCTATCTCCCCTTTTTTCTCTCTAAAAAAATGTTTTCTCATTTCATTAATTAGGAGATATTAACTTTATATCATTACAAAAGCTTTTTTATGAAATGCCTAATTTCAGTTAAATTTTATTTTTGTCTTGATGTTTTCCCTCTAGCTGGAGGATCTGTTATTAGATGACAAGTATAACACCAAAATAACAGATTTCAGCCTCAGCAACGAATGTACTTTGGGCACTCAACTGGAAACCTTTGCGGCACTGCTCCACACACAGCCCCCGAGCTCTTCCAGGTGCAAGAGATGTCATGGCCCTGAGGTTGATGTGTGGAGCCTCGGGGTGATCCTCTCTCTGCTGGTCATTGGCACCCTTCCCTTTGGTAAGGCAAACCTTAAGGTGTAGGAAACAGTTGCATCAATGTACTATACAAAACTAAAAGGAGTTTCATAAAATTACATGGGTTTATATTTTTAACATTATATCAGTTTAGGGGTTTCAGTAATTTTTTTGTTGTTTTTAACCTAAAACTTGACTCACTACTTTTCTTTCCTTGCTCCCTCCCCAAAGGAACTGTAAGCAAACATAATAAAAGAGAAATACACCATCCCATTCTATATGTCAGCAGAGTGTAAAAAACTTCAGAAACATTTTCTAGTGGTAAATCCACGTAAATGAACTGCTCTGCAGGTTATCACATTAGTGGAAAGAAGAAATAACTTTGGAAAGTTTTTAGAATATTTTTAGAACTTAGCTTGGTTTGTGTGGCCTACTGAACTTGCTTAGGACTTCTTTTTAAGTTTTTTTTTTTTTTTCTTATTTCAGCATATTACGGGAGTACAAATGTTCAGGCTACATACATTGCCCTTGCCACCCGAGTCATAGCTTCAAGCATGTCTGTCCCCCAGACAGTGTACATTGCACCCGTTAGATGTGTATACACCCAGCCCTACCTCCCCCCATCCACTCAACACCTGATGAATCTTACCACTATATGTGTACCTAAGTGTTGATCAGTCAATACCAACTTGGTGGTGAGGACATGTGGTGCTTGTCCCTCCATTCTTGTGATACTTCACCCAGTAGAATGGGCTCCAGCTCTATCCAGGACAATACAAGAGGCGCTAGATCACCACTGCCCTCTGTGGCTTAGCAGAAAGCTCCATCGTATACATACATCACACTTCACTAATCCACTCTTGTATTGATGATCACTTGGGCCGTTTCCACATCCCTGAAATTGTGTTACACATGGATCCCCACAATAAATACTCACCAATGTAAAATCATCCAAAAGCTAAAGGTCAAAGGCCAGATACCACAATGGCTCAAAAGAGGAAACAGCAACAAAGTTCAACTCAACAGGGTGAACAGAAATCTGCCCCACTTATCAATTCTCTCAAATGTGAATGGCTTAAACTTCCCACGAAAGAGACATAGGCTGGCCAAATGGATAAACATACACAAGCCAAGTATCTTCTGTCTTCAGGAAACACATCTAACCCACAAGGATGCATTCAGACTCAAGCTGAAGGGATGGAAAACAATATTTCACAATATTTCAACCAAATGGAAGCCAAAGCCAAAAGAAAGCTGCGGTGGCAGTTCTGATTTCAGATAACTTAGTCTTCAAATCAACAAAAGTAATGAAAGACAAAGATGGGTGTATACACATCTAATGGGTGCAGTGTGCACTGTCTGGGGGACAGACATGCCTAAAGCTCTGACTTGGGTGGCAAAGGCAATGTATGTAGCCTGAACATAGTGAACTTATCTTTGACAAAGTTACCAAGAATATACAGTGGGGAAAGGACAGTCTCTTCAATAAATCGTGCTGGGAAAACTGGATGTCCTTATGCAGAAATATGAAACTAAACACTAATCTCTTGCCACATACAAAAATCAAATAAAAATGGATTAAAGACTTAAATATAAGACCTGAAACTATGAAACTACTAAAAGAAAACATTGGGGAAATGCTTCAAGGCATTGGTCTTGGCAAGGATTTCTTGAGTAAGATCCCCTAAGCACAGGCAACCAAAGTAAAATTGGACAAATGGGATCACATCAAGCTAAAAAGCTTCTGTAGAGCAAAGGAAACAATCAAGAAAGTGAACAGACAACCCACAGAATGTCAGAAAATATTTGCAAACTACCCTTCTGACAAGGGATTAATAACTAGAATATATAAGGAGCTCCAAAAACTCAATAGGAAAAAATAAAAAAATCTGATTAAAATATAGCCAAAGAATCTGAATAGACATTTCTCAAAAGAGACATACAAATGGCCAATATGTTATGAAAACATGCTGAATATCATTAGTCATCAGAGAAACACAAATCAAAACTACAATTAGATATCATCTCACTCCAGTTAAAATGGCTTTTATCAAAAAGACAGGCAGTAACAAATGCCGATGAGGATGTGGAGAAAGGGAAACCCTTGTATGCTCTTTTCGGGAATGCAAATTAATGCAACCACTATGGAGAGCAGTATGGAAGGTCCTCATAAAACTGAAAATAGAACTACCGTATGACCCAGCAATCTCACTGCTGGGTAAATATCCAAAGGAGAGGAAATCAGTATGCTGAAAAGATTATCTGTATTCTCATGTTTATTGGGGCACTATTCACCACAGCCAAGATTTGGGATCAACCTAAGTGTCCATCAACAGATGAATGGATAAAGAAATTGTGGTACATATACACAACGGAATATTACATAGCCAAAAGAAGGAATGAAATCCTGCGATTTGTAACAATATGAATAGAACTGGAGTATGTTATGTTAAGTGAAATAAGGCAAGCACAGAAAGACAAATCTCCCATGTTCTCATTCATATGTGGGAGCTAAATATTAAAAACAATTGATCTCAAGGACACAGAGAATAGAAAGACGGTTCCAGAGGCTGGGAAGGGTAGCAGGGAGTGGGGAATAAAAAGTGGGTATGGTTAATGTGTGCAAAAAGGTAGCTAGACAATTAGATTTGATAGCACAACAAAATTACTGTTAACAACAAGTTAGATATGCTTTAAAATAACTAAAGGAGTGGAATTGGTAAGTTCCTAACACAAAGAAATGATAAAACATCTTAATCCTGAGGTGAAGGATACCCCAATTACCCTGATTTGATTAATTCACATTGTATGCCTGTATCAAAACATCACACGTACCCTATAAAGATATACAATTATTATGTACCCATAATTAAAAAGAAAATATATATATTAAAAAAAACAATTATAAAAACTACACCAGAGTTGTTGTACCAAGACTAATCACACAAATCCTTTTTCTTACATTAATCAAAGCCTTGCAAATACTGATTTTTGTCTTTTGTTTAACAGAGAACAAAGCCAGGAGCCTGGCTGGTAAGAAATTCTTGCCCTTTTTGCCAGCTGGCCAGGTTTTTGGATTTTCACTACTGTAGCTTTTCAGAAGAAACAGAGTGGCTTTAAACTGTAGGGAGCAAGGCCCTTTCCCCCATAAGTTTCTCTGAAAAATCAGATATGAGGTAGATTCATTCATTGGAGAAAAAGGCATTTAAATTAATTTTTAACATGTATACACAGGAGCCTTTAGAATGAAACTTAATTCCTCAATGAAGTACAGAGGGTTTTTTTGTTTGTTTTCTCTTTTGTTTTTGTTTTTTAAGAATGGGGGTTTAGAAGTAGCAAAACAGGTTTGCAAGAGAGAAGAGAGGCTAGCCAAGGTGGTCTTGTTATGCAAGTAAAGCCTCACAGTTAGTAGCCCTCACAGAGAATAGGTAATAAATTTTTTTTAAGTCCTTTAAAGGTGCCAGATTCTCACTTATTCTTTCCTAGATTGGGTAAATAAAGTCCTGGCTGTATTAATGGAGATCCTCTATAAATGTAAATTTTCTCCCACAGATGAGAGCTTTGTAGCATTATTTCTGTGCCAGCCACCTCAGAGTATGTCAAAGAAATATATTTCAGGGTAAAATACTATAATTTTTCTAACTGGCTGATGTATTGCAACTGTGGGAGGTTTAGTCAATTCTAGAGGCCTCATTTTCCATAATTTAGACCTTCTGTCAGTTTTGACCAAGAGTTGGCCAAATCCAATGTAAGACAGAGTAAAACCAAAAACAGAAGAAATTACTACATAATTAATACATTGTTGAGATCTTTAAGTATAAACAGAAGTTACAGCCGCTAACAATAAACCTTACCTTCAGCTAGAAAAGTCTAAAAGGAAATCTCAGATCAGCTCCTTACCTAGAGATGGGGCCCAAGCTGAACCTACTCTCTATCACCACGGAAGCAGGGAAACTCGCCTTCCTGTTTGGAAGCGAGCAAAACTCCTTAGAGGGGTTTTCCAGCAAAATAAACCTTAATATCAAGCCAAAAAGTTGAGAAGATTGAGGAAACTCAGGAGAGAGCTGTATTTTGGCCTTGCCAGAAACAAAAACAAATGATCTCTTGGAGTGAATCTCTAGCTGCTGCTACCTTAGCCCTGATGGGAGAAATCACTGTAAGTCAAAAGGGGCTCTACTCCAAGGTATCCACTCATGTAGTTGCCATGTGGTTGTCAACCCAAAATAAGTGACTGGGGCATACTCTGAAGAAAAATATATGTACTGAAGACATTAGAGATATCAGAAGAGGCTGCTTTGGACTAGGCTCAAACCCAGGCTTTGGTTCCCCAGGCCCACTCTCCACTGTGAGGATTAGTACTTCAGTGCATCCTGTCAATGGAAAAAAAGACAAACTCTGGAAGATAATTGAAGGAGGTTTATTCTGAGCCAAATTTGACAACCATGACCTGGAGCCACACCCAAGAAGCCTTGAGCAAGTGGACTTGCTGTGGCTGAGTTACGGTTTGGTTTTATACATTTCGGGGAGACAGGAATTACAGGGAAAGTCACAAATCAATACATGGAAGGCCTACATTGGTTTGGCCCAAAAAGGTGGGACATCTCAAAGCAGGGACTTACAAGTCATAGGTGGGTTTCGGGATGCTTTAGTTGACAATTGGCTGAAAGAGTTAGGCTTTGTCCAAAAGACCAGGAATCTGCAGAAAGGAATGCTTGAATTAAGATAAGGGTCTTCTATCTTTCATGTGATGCTATACCAGATTCACTTTGGGAAATAAACGTCATAACAACCTGTTTACTGAGATTTATCATTTGTAGGCATGACTCACCAGGCTCCCTTAGAAAGGATTTTTGTTTTTTGCGGGAAGCAAAGAAAAAGATCAGAGTTCAGTCCTCATAACCCATTTCTTCCTTTCATGTGTATTACACATGTTCTGAAACTTTGGAGAGCAGAAATTGTATTTTGGGCAGAGTAAGAAAAAATAGGACCAATATAATATATGAAAGATTTAGAGAAAATGATTAATCCATGGATTTGAAAATAATGAATTAGTTTGCCACAATATGTGTATGTGTCTGTGTGTATTATAGCAAGTTCCATAAGTGCTTGTGCAGCTTTTATAACTCAGAATTCTGTTACTAACCAAATAAATATCATTTGGAAGTTTAATGATTTATAGTTTTACTATACTTAATTAGTTTTGTAAAGTTTAAATAACAAATCATTAGTTTGACTTTTTGTGTCAGCCCATGAGCGAAGACAGCAAAGGTTAACATAAACAATAACAACTAAAATATTCAAAATTTACAAGATTGAAATAAGTATAAAGTTAAGTTCTACTTCTGAGTTGATGAAAGAAGAAAGCTTAGTTTGTGGGAAAATTATGAAGACAGAGGAGATTTTGAGAGTAAAAATCCCTAGAAAATAAACAAAATTCCTGGGAGAATTTCAGACTTTCAAAGGCTAGGAAATTGGTGGGTTCAAGCCAAGATCTCCAGAAGATCAAAGGAACCAGGTAATATCTGGGTTGCAGAGAGAAAGAATAGAAAATTGACTGAGGTCTATCTCTGACAGGCTGAGCAGGTGGAGTCTGAAGGAGGATCTAGAAGGCCCAGGGGGTGGAGGGATCTGCAGAGCAGGGTGGTGGGGGAGGGACTGTGGTTCAGCCTCCTCCCCACATCATCAACCCCACCCTCAGGAGCCCTGTGTGATGAGGGGCCACAGCTCTGTGATGCAGGCCTGGGCCCTAGTCAAAAGGCCCAAAGGCAACGCCCAGGGCTCAGTTGCTTTAGGGCGACAGTGCGATTCAGAAGATGGAGAATCATCCATTTCCTCTGAATAGCGATAGTGCCACATGGCTAAACCCCAGCTCCACTTCCTGGATGATGGATATCATCCTGGGCATCCTGTGTGGACTGGGGCTCTTCCTTCTGTTACTCCCCTGCCTTGGGAGTGATCCATCCTCACCGCCGACTGGGCAGAAAAGAAGCATCGGGAAGGTAAGGAACTCTCAGCCCAGAACTAACAGAGAATGATTCTCTCTTTTCTTTCTATTTTTATTTCCACTTTTCCAAATTGACTAGAGATTCCTGAGATGGGAAATTTCCTTGTCCTCCTAGGCCCAGGCAGGGCAGGAAGGGGTTAGAGTAGTATAAGATTTCTAGACTAAGCTCTCAGACACCCGTGTGGGTGCAGAGGAGGCATCAGGGCAAAGTCAAATGCCAGGACTCAGGAACCAGGAGGAGGCTATGAAAGGGTTGTGATCTGTGTGGGTGGACGGCCCTCAGTCCTGGTTCATCAGTCATCAGTTGCCTTCCCATGGCCAGTACCTGTAGCCCAGCCCATCTGTGTCTGGTGATCTGAGGCCTGTGCTGAGCCTCCCATCAGAGGCTGGAGTGGCCTCTGGCCTCTTTGAGAAGCAGAATCCTGCCTGACAGCTCAGAGGCACCTGTACATTGGAGTCTTGAGTGTCTCAAGCAGAGGAACAGCGACAGAAGACACTCGTGGTGGATCTCATGTCGAAAATCCCTCTTTGCATTTTTTCAAAGAAGGAAAACAGACAATATTTTTATCCACTTTAAAAATGAGTGAAAGCAAAGAAAAGAAGGCAGAGATCCATTAACTAGATGTAGAAGGTCACGTCTTCCATAAGGACTAAATGTCTGCAGCTTGTCTGGGGAGAGGTGAGTGAGGACTGGTCCCAGCCTCTCAATCTTTCCTGTCTCTCAGCCTCCAGTGGGGAAGAGGGGGAGGCCCAGGCGCAGGAAGAAGAACTGCCCTCTAAAAGGTAAGGTTCTGCCTGTCTACCCAGAGCCCCCAGGGGGGAATTTAGCTTCACTGTCCTGAGGAATGAGTCTCCCAGGAGGTCCATTGAAGGCCTGAGGTGGGCGGAGGTGGCATCCAGGGAAGGATATCAGAACCCAGGATTCTTCTCAGATCCCAGGCTGGGCATGAAGCCAGGTGGGCCGAGAATGGGTGCTGCCCAGTAGGGGCCTGGATGTGGCGGTGTGGCCTCCAGGCCCAACTGTGGACAGCTGCTTAGCCTGGCTAAGGTTGGTTCTTCTTTGAGCAATCCCTGTCTGCTCCCCCACAGGGAAGGTGTGAGGCCCCTGTGGGATGGATGTGGGAGCACTCTGTACATGATAAAGTGCTGCACACCAAGCTTCCTGCTGTCCCTCTCAGGGTCACATGGCCTTGAGCCCTGATGCTTGTGCCCTAGGGTCTAATCCCCCCAGTCTGCTCTAGAGGGACACTCGGCCTCCTGCAAGATCCTCAGGCCCATCCCTTCCCCATCCTAACCTGGCTCCTGATTTTCAGCTTGTAGAGATTGCCTGGAGGAACTGGAGGGGGCTCGGGACCTGGTTTTGCTTCTGCAGAGGTGAGGCACTCTCCCCTTCTCTCCTTGTTCTCCTTCCTACCAGGGCCTGGAACAGGACTCGGGGGCCTGGGGCTGACCTGGGAGGGGGAGACCATGGGATGGGGACAGGATGTGGCTACAGCCCTGGGTCCAGGGAGAGGCAGAGCTTTGTGAAGTCAGCATGGGGGCAGTGGAGGGCCCTGGGCCACACCCTGGCCCCACCCACCCCTGCTGCAGCTTGTGCCTCCTGTCTTCTGCAGCCACCTGGAAAAGTTCCGGGACAAAAGGGGCTTTTGTCAGCTCTCATGTCCAGATCCCCCAGGGAAAGTATGCAAACCAGCACCTGCCAGAGCCCACCAGCCACCTGGGGAGCGTGCGGAAGATGCTTCTCCTGCCACCTCATCCCCATTGGCTTCCCCGGCTCCCCTGGCCCAGCGCCCTTCACTTCTGGCCTCCACCCTGCCAGTACAACCTCAAGAAGACCAGTCTGACTTGATCAGAATCCCCCCAGGCACTGTCCCAGAGAGCTCACCTCCAGGTTACTCTTGTTCGGTGCCTCCTGTCTTGGCCACCTTAGGCCTTGAACGCACCATTTTCTTCCTCTCCTGGTGGTGGGCAGCTGCCAAGGCCCTTTTCTTTCCCACCTCGCCACATAGCAAATCCCAGAAAGAGCCTCTTCTCCACCATCCACCTGACGCTTGGCTCTGGGGAGACCCCACACACAGGCAGAGAGAGGGTGGTGGCTCTGCTTTCCTCAACTGTGATGTCCGGAAGCTCCTGGAAATGCTCATTACCAAGAGAGCAGGACTGAAGCTGTGGAAGGAAAAAGAAAAGGATAGGTCATTTCTGAAACAAGTGAGCCCCGATTACCCGCAGGGTTCTCTGGGGAATATGGTAAAGTCACCGAGCTGGGAGTGGGACACCACAACTCCATACTTCTTCTGGAACATGAAAGAGAAACCAGAGCAGCTGCCGGATCCTCAGCAGCTCTCCCATCCGAAGGCCATGGGTGACCACTTACAGCAGAAATGCGGCCAGCTCTTCTGGGGCCTCCCAACTCTGCACAGCGAGTCCCTGGTAGCTGCTGCCTGGGTCTCTAGGAAGCCTTCTACAAAAGCACCACGTCGCTTTGTTTCCTTCAATGAAGTCCCTGACTTTTTTCCTTTGGAAAATTGGAGGGAAGAACCTTCACAACCTCCCCAGGACCAGCCTGGGCCCCACCACGAGGCCCAGCCCCAGGCTTTGATTGAAATCTTCCCGAAGCCCCAGCCCCAGCCTTTGACCGAAACCTTGCCCAAGCCCCAGCCTCAGCCTTTGACTCAAACCTTGCCCAAGCCCCAGCCCCAGCTCCCACCTTTGGATAAGATCCACAGCCAGGTCCCTCTGTCTCCTGCTCCCCCAGAATTACCATATTGCTCTCCACCCCAGAGTAAAGGGGACCCTACAGGAAGCTGTAGAACAACTTGCCCTACATCCCAGGAGAAGGCACAATTCCTCATCCCAACTGCAGGTGAGCATCTGGAATGGCCCTTGCAGAAGCGACTGAGGTGGAAGAAAATGTTATCCACTCTGCTCAAAAACTCTCAGGCACCCTGTAGCCAACCCACTCCAGACCTTCCCCAGGATAGCGAGGACTCCCAGAGCCACAAGTCTGGCTCCATTCTTCTCAGAGATTTGATCATCCCTGAGCACCAGACGCAGCACAAGCAACATATTCAAAGGAGTTTCACCCCCGATAAAGACCAGTTGGGCCCTCCCTGCAGATCCCAAGCACCCATGATGCAGCCTCAGGGTGAATTCCCAGGGAGGGGTCAGCCTGGGGCAGAAGACAAGCCTGGGGCATTTGCAGGTAAAAGCAGCAAGGATGAACAGAAGATAGGGTCCAGGCACTCTAAAAGATTCTCTCAGGAGAGTTCCATAAGTGTCAAAGAAGACAAGGACCCAACCAGGAACCTAGGGCAAGATCTGAAGAGGTTCCCAGAAGATCTATACATAGGTTCAAAAAATACCTTGGTGAAAGTTCTGGACGACAAGGAGGAGGAGGAGTCAGATAGTGACTGGATTAGGCTCCAGAGGTATAAATCAGGAAATTATCTACCCAGGGGCCCAGAGAAGCAGCAGGTTGACAAAACCCTGAATTTCCAATTGGACCAGAAGATGGGGGAGATCAACGAAGGCACGGTCCCTGTGCGTGAGCATCAGTCCAGGATCACTGCCAGCCGTACTGTTCTCAAGTCTGACACCCACCATAAGCCCAGAAATCTAGCATCCTTGAGGGGTCAGAAATGCCATGTGAACACCTCCCAGGAGCTTTTTTTCCTTGATCCCTGCACTAAAGAGATGCTAGAAGCACATATTATAAGGTTTCGTGTGAGGCATAGGTGGGGTTCCAATCTCCAGTCCCTGGAGCCCATAAATCTTGAGCGTCAAACCCCACCCTTTCCATTCTCCAGCCTTCCCTCCTGGGCCACTGGTGAATTTGGGGATGGCTCCATAGCTGAGGTTGCCAATTTTCTGGGAGAACATCCTTGGAAAGGTCCAGGAGAGAAGGTGATAACAAAAAAGTCAGTCCTCACCCTGACTGGTTTTCTCTCTGCCCCCTCACTTGTGAGTGAGAAAGTCCAGAGGGACCGGAGAGGTGACCAATCTGGTGACAACCATGGGCACTCAGAGGCCTCTGCCAATGGACAGGAGGGAAGGTGGCCTTCTCAGCCTCTCACATGCAGCGTTGGAAGCAGAACGTGGAAGAGTAGTACTGTCCTGGGGGTCGGGAGAGGCAGCCCAGAGCCAAGTCCAAGTCCAGCAATGGCCAGGCATGATCTACAGGAGGAGAAGGAGAGCATGGCCTCAGGAGTCCCTTGCAGTAGCATAGCAATGCTGGGGCTCAGCGTAGGGTCCCAATGTTCAAGGGCCGAGAAGACCATGGAGCCAGTAGAGGGCAAGGAGGAAAAGCCCCCTGCTTGGGAAGTCATGCTGGGAGCCAGTGTGATGGCAGACTCCCAAACCATTAATGTGAATCTGGGTTCAGGGTCTCTGGGGCCCAGTAAAAGCTCCTCATTCTCTAGAATTTCTGGTACCCAGCATCCAGGAGACCTACGCCTGAAAACAAAGGTTACGAGTAAGTTTTCATTCAAAGTGGAGGTAGAATCAGAGAAGCAGTTTCAAGGCCCTGCCACTGGTGTCCTCCTCCAAGACTGTGCCACTGGCCTCCATTTTCAAGGCCGTCACACCGACATACTCCCCACAGCAGACATGTTGGTTTCTCAGGAACCTCAGTCCAATTCCCAGGCCTCTCTGTCTGGTACCCAGAGTGTGCCCAGTAAGGACGCATCAACTTCTCAGGGGCTATGTGACCCCACTTGGCATGGAGGGAGCAGCCAGGGACAGCAGGAGCCCAGAAGCCCAAAAGTGAGGGCCTCCTGGAAGACTCAGAGCAATATGTGTGGCCCTACTGACAAGAGAGAGAGCAGTAGGAGGCCCAAACCAAGGGAGCATGAACCAAGGTCTGCAGGACCAAGGCCCTTCCAATCCAGTGGGATGAGTCGCCCTGCTCAGGTCAGGGAAAGAGAAACCCCTGGGAACAAATACTCTCAGTTACCACAAGAGAAGGGACAGGCACCTCCAGAAAGCTACTTCGGAGAAAAGATCAATCGTTTTCTGCAGCGCCTCAAGTCCAGTAAGAAGGGCAAAGAGCAGGAAGATCCCCTGCCGAAAGGCAAGCCTGTGCCAGCCACTGCCCAGAGCCCAGGGCAAGCCACAAGGTCATCTATGAACATCAGGGCTGATGAGGTCCGGGCAATCATCACATGTGTCGGACAGATTTTAGTGGACAAATTGGGGCTGAGGCAAGAACATCGTCCCCTGGCGTTCAATTTCCGCAAAGAGGAACCCCAGGCCCCAGTGGATGGGCGTTCCTACTACCCCAAAGTTCCCTACCACAGAGGGCAAAGGAGAGTGATGAGAGATACAGCCTCCAGTCACCCCACCCCCATGGGCCACAGCTATCTTGTCAAGAACAAGTGGGTCACAGAGAGGGACAGCAATTGGGCCTCCCCACCCAGGGAGCCTGTGCTCCCGGCCAGTCCCTGCCAGCATAGGCCAAGGGTGGCAAGAGCTTCGGGCCACCTTCTCCGTTAGACAACACACTTGTCCGGTCAGCAAGATCCTGCCTTTTATGCCTTTCCTTATGGGAAAATTTTCTCACAGAATAAATTTTATTCAGGCAGAGAAAACCTGTTTTGCCTCATGTTAGCACATCTGGTATACGCTAATGGCTTCTTCTTATCAAGAACATGGGCCAAATAAATGTGTTTTTCTCATCAGAGGTAGTGGCTTCCGTGTGGGATGCTGGGTTGCAGGGAAGGGGTCAGCATTCGCTCTGCCTGGGTGTGGCTTCTGGGCGGGACAGGCATGGGGAGGCTGACCAGCTGGCAGATGCACTGTCACCCCAGGTCCCGCACTGCACCTTCTTTTCATAACTCGGTCATTACAGAGAGACTTCAGGACCGTCAGGACTGGCAAACCCTGTGGACACCCCACCCCGGGATCTGACTCACACTGTTTTTGCCCAGGCTTTCCCTCTACACGAACTTTGTGCAGTGGTGGGGGATGGGTTTACAGAGGCCTCTAAGTGGGGAAATTCCCCTCAGGCTGCAGGAATGTGGGAGCCAGGCAGCCTCACACTGCCTGAAGTGGGTCAGGAAGTTTCAGGGTGGAGGTGCTGGCCCTGGGTGCAGGGGCAGAGAGATCTGGCCCCCATGACTTTCCTGGTGAGGAACAGACGACCCTGCCCAGAGCCTGCTGAAGGATTGGAGAGGCAGCCCAGAGCCAAGTCCAAGAGATGGTCCCTGCTGGCCCCTCTGGGCTCAGCCTTGGTGACAGGAGCGTGCCCCTCCCATCCTCCACCTTCCTCCCTTTGAAAGCAGCGGCCAAGACAGGGCCGGTCTGGGTGGGCGCAGCAGGAGGTGCGAGGGCCTCGTCTGCCCTCCTGGCCACCCGCTTTCCCCTCTGGTGTGACCAGAATGGGGAACCATCTGATGGTGGCAGACAGAGGATGAGGGTGGAGTGTGGGAGAAGAATTGAAGAGGTGGCAACCAGGAGGATGGCAGAGCTCACCTGGCACTCTAAACAGTGACTGCCCAGTGCACCCATAGGCCAAGGGGGTCAGGCAGCAGCCCCATGGCAGAGGGCTAGACCAAGGGGCACAAAGCCTTTGTAGGAAGGTGGCTTTTCTCACTGCATATGTGACCAGCCTGTGCACTGTCACCTCTGGAATTCTAGAGAGGACTGGTAGAAAAGACAGGACTCAGGTGCTTGTGGTATCACAGTCTGGTGACCTTCACAGACATGTGGCCTCAATGCTGCTCCCAGAGCTGGGGTACTTGGAGGGCCAGTGTTGTGCCTGGGCTGCTCCTAGAGCCTGTCCCGTGTCCGCTGGGGACAGGGAAGCCAACAGGGGCATAGCAGCAAGGGGAGCCAGGGCCTGGGAATGCTGGAGCTGAGCAGTGACCTTACAGAGAGACCCCCACAGAGACCCCTGACATAGACCCCCACAGGGACCTCAAGAGACCTCTGACAGAGACCCCCACAGAAAGACTCCCACAAAGATGGCAGAGACATTGACAGAGACCCCCAGAGAGAACTGTGACAGATATGCCCATAGAGAACTCTGACAGAGACACCTATAGAGACCTCTAACAGAGACTCCAAAACAGACCTCTGACAGAGACCTATGCTAAGAGATCCTTATAGAAATCTCTGAGAGAGACCCAAATAGAGACCTCTGGCAGAGACCCCAAGTGGGAAACCTCCACAGAGACCTCTCACAGAGACCTTGGAAAGAGATCCCCAACACAGCTCTGACAGACCTCCATTGGGACCTCTCACAAAGACCTCACAGAGACCCACACAGAGACCTCTGACAGAGATACTCAGTGATAGACCTCATAATAAGAACTCTGATGACACAGAGACGATATCAGAGACCTCCATCGAGACCAACCAAGAGCTCTATTAGATACACAAATTAAGAACTCTGACAGAGATATCTACAGAGACTCCCCGAGACCTCTGACAAAGAATCCACAACAGACCTCTGACAGAGATCCCCACAGAGAATTTTGACAATCACAGTGAAAAACTCCCACAAGGACCTATGACAAAGAGGGACCCTGAAAGACCACCACAGAGACCTCTGACACAGACCTCTCACTGAGACCCCCACAGAGACCTCTGTCAGAGACTCCCACAGAGATCTCCAGAGAGACCTCTGATAGCCATTCACACAAAGACTTGCAGAGACCTCTGACAGAGACCCACCTAAGAGACCCTCATAGAAATCTCTGAGAGAGACCCAAATAGAGACCTTTGACAGTGACTCAAACTTAGAGACCCCCAGAGATACCTCTGACAGAGACCCTCATAGATGCCTGTGACAGACAGCCCCAGAGACTTCTGACAGAACCCCACACAGAGACCTCTGACAGAAACCCACATAGAGAACACTGACAGAGACCCACACAGAGATGTCTGACAGAGACTCTGTGGGGAGGGGGCTCTGCGGCCAGCGAAGGTACCGGAGCAGGTTTCTGGGAATTGAAAGAAGAGACAAGCAGTAGTGGGTAAAGGAAATATGTTCTTTTATTGCCGGGGGGATGTAACCCCCTGCAAGAACATGGTGAGCGCTTATATATGGCTCAGAACAATCATGGCAACATGCCAAGCAAAGGCGTGATTCACATAGGAGGTGACATCATGGTTACGTAACCATGCTGACTTAAAGGCCGGCAGAAGACACGCCAGCAATCATTTTAGTTTGGCTTAAGAACCTATTGCCTATACAAATGGATTTGCCTTACAGACCCACACTGAGATTCCTCCACAGAGACTTCTGACAGACGCTTCCACAGAGAACACTGACAGGGATCCCCACATAGACTTCTGACAGAGACCCACACAGAGACCTCTGACAGACCTACACTGAGAGACCTCCACAGACCCTTCTGGTAGGGACTCCCACAGAGACCTCTGACAGAGACTCACACTGAGACACCCCACATCCTCTGTCAGAGACCAACACTGAGAGACCTTACACTGAGACCTCTGACAGAGACCTCATATCTATCCTTAGGATCCTGATCAGCCACCCGGTGACAGGTCCTTCTTCATGGCTCTGACAGCACTTGGCAAACTGGCAGCACAGGAGAGAATCTCAGAGATTTGCCGTGCTCCCTGGAGAGAATGCTTGTGTATTTTTTTCTTTTCTAATCTTATTATTTTTCTTTCTTCTGAAAAAAATCACAGATTGCACATATAAATCTGGAAAATCTTTTCCTTCACAAAATTTCATTAGCTTGAGCTCTGACCCACAGTTTAGAAAAATCCCAAACTTTGAAAGCAAGCAAAACTGTCACTATCTAGTGAGCGAAAATTATCTTCTTGGTCTACTTTTAGTAATCATCCAGTCAAATGACATTAGGGGCCACATTATTTTATTGGGCACAAATCCCTGCACTCAAAATGACTGATTTTACTCTGGAAATGTGAAGAAAGGAGCCCTCGGCAAATGGACTCCAGAGGAGATAAACCTGCAAAGATGCATTTGCCTCCCACTAGCTCCTGTGGGGCTGTGCAGCTGGCATGATATTTTGCACATGACAGGTTGTGTCAGGTTTGTGAAGTTTGCCTTATTTTTTAAAATGAAACAAGCTACATTAGCAAGCATAGGAAGATTTTTCATAAATGAGACATATTTCTAGCTCTATTTCTATTAGAACTTCTAACAAATTGATAGTAAAAATTAAATAATTAACTGACATTGTTTATTTTTGCTCCTCAAAATGTGACAGTGCCCTCAGATGGTACTACACGTTTCCATGTGTAGTAGCAGAATATGATAAAATCCTAATCCCAATGTTCAGCTAAATCATCTTAACCTGCTGAACTATTTAGAAGAATTCATTTTTTTTTATTTCTGCATATTATGGGGATACAAATGTTTAGGTTACGTATATTGCCTTTGCCGCCCCCCGCCCCGCAGTCAGAACTTCAAGTGTGTCCATTCCCCAAACGTGTGCATCGGGTATATGTGTGTATATTCCCACCCCTCCTCCCCCTTCAAACCTGCCTGACTCCCGATAAATGTTATTCCTACATGTCCACTTAGGTGTTGATCAGTGAAACCAGTTTGATGGTGAGTACATGTGGTGCTTATTTTTCCATTCTTAGGATACTTCACTTAGTAGGATGGGTTCTAGCTCTATCCAGGAAAATATAAGAGGTGCTATATCACCATTGTTTCTTGTAGCTGAAGAGTACTCCATGGTATACATATACCACATTTTATTAATCCATTCTTGCAGTGATGGGCACTTGGGTTGTTTCCACATCTTTGCAATTGTGAATTGTGCTGCTATAAACATTTGAGTGCAGATGACTTTTTTATAGAATGTCTTTTGTTCTTTTGGGTAGATGCCCAGCAATAGGATTGCTGGATCAAACAGTAGATCTACTTGTATCTCTTTAAGGTATCTCCATATTGTTTTCCACAGGGGTTGCACTAGTTTGCAGTCCCACCAGCAGTGTATGAGTGTTCCTATCTCTCTGCATCCATGCCAACATTTATTGTTTTGGGACTTTTTGATAAAGGCCATTCTCACTGGAGATAAGTGATATCTCATTGTGGTTTTGATTTGCATTTCCCTGATGATTAAAGATGTTGAGCATTTTTTCATATGTTTCTTGGCCATTATTCTGTCTTCTTTTTAAAATAATTCCAAGAAATATACATTTCCCAAGATTCAGGCAGTCAGGCTCTGTTTTATATTCATTGCAGGGTGACAAAAAGGACACATTGATTAAAATAATTTTGAAATCTTAGAAAATATATAATTGAATTTGTCCTTCAGATATACATTGTCCCAAATTACTTGGGAATTGACATTTTAACATTTGTTAAATTAAAAAATATATATATTTAACCAACATTTTTATGATAATAATGATAAAGGTCTCAGTATATCCCTAACACTTGACAAATTGTGCACTTAGTTGAGACTATATATTTCTCACTGTTCATAGAATCCTGTTATCTTAAGATAAAAACAGATGTCAAGTGTCTATCTCTAATGAAGTGTCTTAGATTACTCATTGGGATGACAGGGTCATGGTGCCTTCTCTAACAAGGTAGGGTTGAGCTAATGGGAGGGCTCTGAGGTTGTATATCTATTTTTTAAATTAAGAATAACACAGTCAAATAGTAATGTATCTTACACAATTATAGCTATTAGCTTTTTGAAATTTGCTCCCTGTGTGAGATTTTCTTATAATGTTCATAGAATTATGCTAGGTGGCCATTCCAGTGACCTGTAATGTCCAGTCAATAATATCAAGTGACCAGAATAACTCAACATTCCCCTAAGAACAACCACATCCACAGTGTCCCACAATCATGGGAATGATATTTTCTTTTTGGAAGTATCAGCCCGTATGCCTAAATCATGTCTTTAAATAAGATGAAACTATATTCTAGAAAAAGATATAAATTAATGGAACTTCTGGGAAAATAGATGAGGATTTAGGAAATGCTAGTGTCTTTCATAGGAAAACATGACCACCTCATCTCATCCTGGTACCATGACAAAGGAAACATAGGCGACGCAGGTCTGTCATCTAAGCTTTTTCTTCCTATTTTTTTTTTTTTTTTGGTAAGACCTGTGGGCCAAAATATTTTT
Source organism: Eulemur rufifrons (assembly GCF_041146395.1). NCBI lineage: Eukaryota > Metazoa > Chordata > Mammalia > Primates > Lemuridae > Eulemur > Eulemur rufifrons. The sequence goes on from NC_090989.1 coordinate 208,220,616, forward strand.
ACAGAAGTGATTTATGGGAAATGTGGCTTGTAAAGTTCTATAGTCACTCTTATTCCCCTTGGAATGGAGCATGAAGCCAAACCAAATAACCAGGAAAAATATTTTCTGGAAAAATGATTACATTCTCTTGAACTTTTGTAAGTAAAAGAGAAGATGGAAGCTTCAGGTAGGAAGCTGAGCTATTCTCCCCTGTCAAGTAACTACATATTTTATTGGCTGTTAAATGGAAGGACTCCCAGGAGGCTGTCTGATGGGAGGGTCCGCAGAAGGCTGATCAAGGACACACTGGTGCAGGTTCACGATGGTCAGCACATCTGACAGACGTGTGTGTAAGCCAAGCAGGAAGCAGACCTTGGCAGAAGAAGCACTGGGTGGTGGTCCCATTTGCTCAGTGGCGACACCACGCTTCACCCCCAGCTCACTCCATACCATCCCTCATTGTATAGGGACTTAGGGGTGATTTTAGATGAAGAAGAAGGAGGGGAGGAAGATGAAGAGCCACTGTCAAAACAGTAACTATGGCCTGTCCTCTATCCCAGTAACCTGATTGACAAATGGGGACCCTGAGATATCCCCCAACCACACATGCGCTTGGTTCCCACATCTTCTGACTCAAACCGATGCTTCCCCCACCACATCATCCAGCCCATGGGGGAGAAGCCCCTTCATCTGTGAGGCAGGTGATAGCCTGACAGGAAATTATTTCTACCACCACCAGGTCAGGATGCATATCATTATTTCAGCAAAAAAAAAAAAGCCACTTTGTCATTTAGATAATGACTTATTTCATAGTGTGGTAACTCTCTTAATAGCAGTCTTATTTTTAATCATGGTATGGTTTAAGAGGAAACTAAAGATAAGCAAAGGAAATTTGACTTTACAACTTCCATGAAAACAGTGCATTAGTGCGTTCCACTTCTCCCTGTGGGACAGACTCCATCTTGGAAAGGATACCTTTCCCTGAATCCTGAACACACCTGCAATTTAAGATGGTTATCACAGATAAGGAGTGGAGGCAAAAGCAGACAAAATCATTTCTGGAGCAGTCGTCCCCATGTTGTCACACCCTGCCTTCACTTAACAGGCATGAGGTACCTTGGTGGTGGGGCCCAGGGTGGGCTTTCCCCAGTAGGAAGGGCAACACAGCATGCTGAGGTGCAGAGAGAAAACGTTAGAGCTCCATTTAGGTTCTTTTTCATCTCATTCTTCTTAGGTTTACATATATATATAATACAGTTCATAAAATATATACAGAAGTATTGTCATACATATCAATTACAGAACCACAATGCATGCATATCATTGGCAAATAAATGAATATATTAATAAACATACTGGAGCCGCAGAAAAAATGCTCATAAAGCATTTTACTGACTGGGAGAATGACAGAAATCTTGCAGAAACACTGGTATTTTTAAGGGAACGGACCCAGAATGCAACACAACCATGGGCTCTGGGCTCCATCAGGCAACCACATTTATTTGTCCAGAAAGTGAGAGCCACAAACTCCAGAAGAGCCATTTCCCCAGACTCTGAAACAGTGACCTCTGATCAGTGTCCCTTTCACAGGCAGAAGGTGGGAAACACAGAAGGAAGTGGACCATTTCCCAATTGCCTGCAGAAACCACAGAGCTGTGGTGCAGGAGGGACACATGAAAGGTTGGGTGGGTTGGGGAAGATGGGAGCTCAGGGCCAGTTAGAATGCAGGACTTCAGGGCCCGCCAGGGCCAGCAGGGCTGAGGGGTGTGGGAACCAGCAGCAGGGACCTCAGGCAGGGCCTGGGGAACTGCAGCACACACCTTACCCAAGAACCACTGTGGTTAAGAATGCAGTGGTTTACCTTTCCACCTAATGGTTGCATGTATCCTGTTGCTTTTGAAAGACAGGCGCCAAAATTCTGAAGTATAATAGTAGTGGTAGGCAGTAGTTTGATTTACTATTTTTTAAACTTCAGTTTCGTATATGAAAGGCCCAATGGAAGATATTTGTTTTGAATCATGTAAGCAGTTCTGGGGACAGAAAAGAAAAAAAAAATAGACTGTTGTTTAGTAATGCAGGGGTGTTAAAAATATTGAGCAGAATTAAATATAAGATAAATATTCTTAACATCCAAATCCATTGATCATGCTCACAAACTGGCAAATGTTGAGAAAGAGTCCTAGTCGCCAGGCCAAGCAATTACAGTGAGTGCAGCCCTCCCCAAGCACGGGTAGATCTGAAGCTCTTCCTCCCACTGCATTACTTCAGGGGGTACAAGATAAGATTATTTGATCAATAATCAAGTTTTAGTGAAGGCAGCATCTGTAGTTGTCAGCACTTGCTACTGAAGGGTAATGTCTGAAGAACAAGTTCAGGAAGAGAAGTATTTTGGTTTTGATGCCAAAATCAATCCCTTGGACACATCACTTGACATAGAAAATGGATTTAAATAAGAGTCTACACTCGTCAATCCACTGCACACTATCTACATTCCCAAGCAACCTTCTGCAGGAGGGATACCATTATTTCACACAGCCTGTCATCTCTAACACAGTGGGGTGGTCAGATATACTTGTCAAGGTGAAGTGGGATGTCACTGGAAGACTCAGTGCAAGTGTGAAAATCTTGCAACCTCCTCTCAGAGATATGGTTATCAAATGAGATAGTGCATTGATGTATCCATGCACAGAGGGGTCTTAGGAAGTACTGTAAATTACAAAATTGAAAAAAGCGACACCTGGCGATCTCTGAAGCGGGACTCTCTGTTTAACAGCACCCTACTGGTTTCATGGGCTACCATGTGTATGTTCCTTTTACTAGGGTAACATTGTCCCCCTTAATCAGCATATGGATAATTTAACAGTGGTTAAATTCTTGATTATTGAAGCACTCTGTATTCAAAGTATGAATTGACTTAAAAGTGTTTCTGCGAATGTCTTCTCATTTTTATGTCATTCCTCATTGATATTTCACTGGTTTTCTGAGAGGGTAGAGCCAAATCAATGTGTAGTCCACAGCTTGTACTGGGAATTCAGCACTGGCAGAGGTGGAAACTCTGAGCAATGGGAATCAAGGGACGTGAGCAGAGCCAGTATTTGAGGGAGGGTGAATGAACCAAAATCTTCTTGGTGATTGTAACATTTATGAGTTTATATAACATCAAAATAGAACAAATAAAGAATTTGGTAGTTAAGCCAATTTTGGAAAACGCATTCAAATCCATATTGGGGCTCAGAAAAAGCTAGCCCAAAATGAAGGCCTCAGAAGAAAATGTTTCTCCCTGACCTTCTGTCTCTGGCCCCTCATTCTCCCTCAAGGATAGCTGTACATGCTAGAACCCCTCTTCCCCAAGGTGGGTCATAAAAACCAGAACTCCTTTTCCCCAAAGCCAGCTATAAAACTTAAAAATATTACTCTTTCCTCCATCTTTCTGTGTAAAAACTGGTCATAAAGAAACTATCCTTAGATTTGTGTTACCTGTTCTAGTTTTTGCTGGAAAACACTGTTTTCTTTATTCTACAAAGCATGGCACATTACAATTAATCAGTAGACTTGAAGCCTGAGTGACTTTTCTGTCTCCTTCCAGCAGTTTCTGCCAGGTTTGCCTGTGCTTGGGTTGGGAACTTTCCTCCCTTCTCACCCCCACCGGCAGCATCTCCCACTCATCCTAAATCAGTGGGACACAGCTAAAGCAGTCCTGAGAGGAAAATTTATAGCCATAAATGCCTACATCCAAAAGACAGAAAGATCACAAATCAACATTCTAATGAATTGTCTCAAAGAACTGGAAAAGGATGAGCAAACCAACCCCAAATCCAGCAGAAGAAAATAAATAACAAAGATCGGAGCAGAACTAAAGGAAATTAATAATAAAAAAAACTATACAGAAGATTAATAAAACAAAAAGTTCATTCTTTGAAAAAATAAAATTGACATGCCTCTTGCTAGATTAATGAGAATAAGAAAAGAAAGAACTCTAATAAGCTCCATTAGGAATGAAAAAGGAAAAATTACAACTGATGCCACAGAAATACAAAATATAATCTATGAATACGATAAAAACCTCTATGCACATAAACTTGAAAATGTGGAGGAAATGGACAAATTCTTAGAAACACACAGCCTTCCTAGGCTCAATCAGGAAGAAATAGAATTGGTTGGGACTTTTTAAGCAGGAATTGAGACACTAAAAACAATTTAAGTTATCCTTTGACCTATAGTCTATGAAATGTTGCAAATAAATTTTCCTAAGTATTGTGATTATCAGTATATTTTATTTTATGCTGCTAATGAACAGTTCACCTTTTTACAAAATTATGAAACACCAATGGCTGAATTAAAGGCATGTAGAGAAACTTACACCATATGTTGAAGAAGTAGACATCTGTGATCAGAAACACATTGGTAATTACTCTGTGCCTACATCCTTACATGTGCCTGTGTTTGTATAAATAACATATTTCGATTTTTGATTCGTATGTATGCCTAAAATGTGAATAATGGAATGTTAAGCACAAGTTATATAATGAATTAACCTATCTGTTCTGTCATGTTTAGAAACTTAACTAAATGTGTTTTCGTACAATAGCACCCAGTAACTCAGAAACAAGTGCTCGTTTGTGTTAGAAAATGTATGATCTTTGAGGTCAAATAAAGAAAATTACTTTATCCTGTAACAGAATGATTTCTTACCCAAACAAAACACATAATCTGTATTTTACCCTTCTTTTTTAGACATTTTGTTGAGAATGGAGTATAGAGGGGAAGAAATTGAGCACTCTCTCAGAAAATGGCAACACGATGAAATTACTATGAACTATATGTTACTGAAGGGAAAATCTCTTGAAGTAAGAGTAATTAGAGAAGAAGAGCTGAAATACCCTTTGTGTAAATGATCTGTTTATGTTAAACTATTTTCTTGGTTTTTATTGTTTAGATATATATAACATATTTGATATATCATTTTTTAAATTTACCTGCAAATACCAAATCTAGCTCCCATAACCATTATAAGCTACTATTTTAACTTTGAGATAATAACCCTTAATAAGTAAAAAGAACATTTTAAGATATTTTAAGAAAGCCTGGAAAGAAGATCATAGATACATAACCTTTTGTGACTTTTTCCAGCAGTGAGAAAAATACTTTTACCTGAGTTTGTGGTTGTCACTTCTAAACACTGTGATTCCACATCTCTCCAAATGAACTGTTTCTGAGGGGTCTGTGTGTCATGAGTTTAGTTTCCTAATAAATCATTTGGGTTTGTGTTGTGGTTTGTTGTTTTTTTCATTTTCTCTTAGCTGTATGCCAATGATTCCAGTTCAAGCAGCAGTCTTTCTCTTGCTAAGGCTAGGGTGAGCAGTGACCTCAACAACTTTGAGTTCAGTAGTCTGTGAATTATTACTTTACTGATTATTGTAAACCGTTATCATAGTCACCCTACCTTAGCCATTTTTGATTTTCTTTTCTATCAGAAGAGAGGGTAGAGGTTGCTGTCCTCGTTCCCTTTTCTGATCTTTTGGCCATTACTATGGATGTTTTAGCATAGTTTAATTTAAAGATTGAGTACTGCTGTTTATGTAGATTAGTTCTTTTTTTCTTCATTGTACTATACTTACCAAATAGTTTAAGACAAAAATGCCTGTTTTTATAGAAGCACCTGGAGGAATGACAAGGTGAAATACATATGTTTGCAGTGAGAGAACTACAGATAATAGATACTCAGTGCTTCAGAATGGCAAAAAAAAAAAAAAAAGGTATAAAATTTTACCTGTTTGCAAGAAAATTTGTTTTTTCACAAAAGTAATGGGAGTATGTTATTTATTTCTCACTTTTTAAATCAAAATTCAGATAATAACTGTAAGTATTTTCTGAAGGTAAGTTAAATTAGAGTGCTAATTTTTAGCAAGATACTAGGATTCCAAATTCTTGTCTCAGGCCCCATCTTCCTGACTGGGAGGCTGTATAGGATGATTAAAAGGATTGAGTTAAACCAGGGAGGTTTCTTGGAGGAGGTAGGTAGGTACTAAGCCATGGTTTCATTGTAGAAGAGCCAATAGGGAAATAGAGATTTTTTTGTGCACATTAATAACTTGAGCAAAGGCTGGGGGGTGGTGGGGGAGCAGGATGAGGACCTGAGGCAGGAGCCACACCTCTGGGAGACATAGAGAATGAGGTAGAGAGAGAGAGTGTTCAGCAGTTTGCCAAAGGCTCCAGGTGGCCACGTGGTAGCATAGTCTCTACCTAAGAAAGAAATACACTTGAGCATCCAAGAGAAATGGAGAGTCTAAACTTCTGAATGTTTTAATCTGGTTGAGGGCCAAGCATACATAGAATGAGCAATTTAAAATACTAATAAAGTAATCTGTCAATAAAGACAGTATCATAGGCAGATGACTTTCTTGAGGTTATGAAATAGGAAATCCATAGAATCAGTAAAGTAGAATTAGGTAGGTTTGAAAAACATGAGGGTAGGATTAGTTGTGGGGGGAGGAGAGAAAAAAAGGACAGAAGTTGGGTTGGTAGAGAGTAGTTAAATATATTTTATTCTGTATAGAACCAATTTCCCAGGCTGACATGGATTTTCCTTCTTTGTTTTCAGAAGTGTCTCGTATCAACTAAACTCAAAGATAGAAATAAAGAGATAAAAGTCTAAGTGAGTCCTAGAGTAAAAATCTATAAAAATAAGCTTGCATCATCCTTCTAGTTTGAACATTGTTTGGTCATGTCTAGCACCAAAATTGTTTCTGTATTTTCTTCTGCCATTTACTTTCTGAAATTGCATTGTAAGGTTTCTGTTTCCTTAATCATAGCCTTCCATTTGTTCTCTTTAGTCAAACAAAATGTTTGCTCACTCACTCATATGACAGTCTAAGCACAGATTCTTCTTTCCTCCTTCCTCTCTAAAACCAAACTATTTATGTTTCTCTATTTCATAGACCACTTAAGTCTGAATTGTTATGGGGAGTAAGGCTTGTTATGTAAAACTACGTTTATTACTCAGTGAACTTTAGCATTATTTACATTCCCAGTGTTCTTTTTTCTGACTCCTATGTGTTTTAACATTATCTTTTTTCTTATGGTTAAAAACTGTTAAGAACTTAATTGAGTATTGCAACTGGGCTAGATAGTTTGCAGATAGTGATTGTGTAGGTATTTCTTATTGGTAGTTTATTCTCTGGTGGATTTTCTTTTATTATATCTCTAATCCCCATCAAATGTTTTCTAGTTCAAAAGTGACGTAGAAGATATTAGTAGAAGACTTAATAAGAAATTTCTAATGTCACACATTTCAGCCTACAGGACTAGAAAACTGTTGTTTCATGACCTTTCTTATTTTTACAGAAGCGTCTAAATTGTTGAACTGCTCTATCGAGCTGCTTCTGAACTTTAGGATATGTGACTCTGTGAGTTGCAGAATCAAACTTCTTACAGGTGTTAAGACCAGGGGCTGTTCTCTGGTCCCTATCCTGTGTCTGTGGGGACACACACCCCAGGCACTGCACATTATGCCTGTGCTCTTCTAATTCTCCTTTCCTAACATTACTCACTTCACTCTTTGAAACTAGTTTTTAAAGCTTCTTTAATTTCTTTGGAGTCATTTCCTGTCTGTGTTCCCCCTGCAGACACCTTCCTTATTGAAGCCGATGCCTCCAGGTCCTGACCTGGGCCTCCTTGGTTCCTTTACCGTGAATGATTGAAATACTGTGCTTTTGAAAGTGTGGTCTTCATCCTTAGCTGAACAGAGTCTCAGCACCAAAACTGATAAGACAGTGCCCACAGCTTCAATAATGTCTGGGTTTTCCTTTATTTGTATCTGAAAAATGAATTGAAAGACTGTGGAAAATAATTGGGTTTGAGGGCTGAACTAGTGGTCATATTTTTACTTTCAGATAAGGCACTCAGTGTGACAACTTTTTGTCCCTTAAAAATAATGCTTGTAGCTATGTGTGGTGGCTCACAGGTGTAAATCTGGCACTTGGGAAGCCAAGGCTGGAGAATTGCTTAAGGTCAGGAGTTGAAGACCAGCCTGAGAAAGAGCAAAACCCCATCTGTACTAAAACTAGAACAATTAGCTGGGCGTAGCAGTGCAGGCCTATAGTCCCAGCCACTACGGAGGCTGAGGCAAGATGATCACTTGAGCCCAGGAGTTTGAGGTTGCAGTGAGCCATGCAGCCATGCCACAGCATTCTAGCTGGAGCAACAGCGCAAGACCCTGTCTCTGAAAAAATGGTGCTTGAGTCTTCAATTAGATGCAGGTAGCCTTCTCTGAAAAGATTACTTCTTAGGCAGATTATTGCTTTCTCTTCTCTCCAAACTATATATCTTATTCCTTCACTAATTTAAAATACTAGTGAGTGACAGGATGCCTGGACCTATGTTAATTTCTGAAACAAGCACATTAATCATTAAGTTCCATTTTCAGCCTTCAATATGTTGGACTTTTTTCTTCTATATATGTGAATGTTTATACAGAATTCCAACATGAGCATGATCATGGCTGATAAAAACTGTGCAAGGGTTTGAACCAAAGGCTCCATGTGCTTTAAATGAGCCCTTAGTGAGGGAAAAATAAAGTTAATCATTATTATGGGGGGCAGGGAAGCATAGCTTTTGGCAAATTGTTGCTTTGGCACAAGCACCTGTGAGTAGATTTCTGCATAAGACTCATCTTGAAACCAGGTGTGCTGAAGCTCAGCCTGCTTTCTGCTGGAATCCTTGTGATGCTGCTGTTCTATTTCTGTGAGCCATTTCCAAACATGGCCTGATTCCAACCATCAGTCGATATGAACTAGGCTTAGGCTTTTGAAAGTTTGATTATATCTTTAATTGTATGATTATGTCCACCAGTGAGCACATACCTGACAGTCCTCAACAAACTTTAGCTTTCATTCTTAATTTTAAACTGCTCAGACAAGAATATGAAGAATTTTCTTAGTTTACACTAACTATACCTAATCTCCCAAGTTAATGTTGCCGAACAACCTACGTAGCAGGGACACTCTGCCCCACTTTTTCATGTGCTTTTAGATATCTGCATGAGGTTGTTTAGACTACCTTCATTTGAAGACCTCCCAAAGAAGTAATGGGTTGGTGTTAGGATAAAACACAAGAGAATCTTTTCAAAGTTTCACATATTGGATATCATTGGCAAAATTTTAAAATTGTCAAGTGGTTTAATTATTGTATCCACTTATCCGCTTGCCCTTCACTAAGCCACAGAGATCGAGCAGAGGAGGACTGATGACAGTTAACACATGTGTCTTTTGGACTATATTTTTAAGTCTGCTTTTGCCCCATCACTGAGTATGCTTTTAATCAGCAGCCACATCATTTTGTATCCAAATGGTCTGATATGGCCTAGATGTTCCAGGAAACAAATCCAGAGTGCCTGTCCTTTAGGAACTTTAAGTAAATTAGAGTTTTAAAAAAGATAATCAGTTACTGATACAAACCAATTAAGAAGATTAATATAAATTCAACTTTATGCAACTTGAATTTAAAGAAAAACATTGCTATTTCTTTAAGTTAAGATTTAAATGTAATCCAGCTGTTGTTTTGCTTATATAGTTTGTTGTGTGCTAGACTGTGAAATATAACCATCATTTTACACTTTTCTGGGGGGAAAATATTGTTTAAATTTTCATAACAACCAACCTGATGAACCTTTAGAATATTCAGCCATCATGATATTGGGACTGTCTGTTATAAATAGGATTTTTGTGAGTTTGTACAGACTTAAAATTCAGTGGATATTTGCTGCATTTACCGTTTCCTACATCAAGGTGGTAGGACTACTGTAGAAGTCAGAAATACAAATCTGTTTTGCTGCTTCCTTTGTAGAACTTGTGATGTCATATGAATAAAATTTCTGAAGAAATATTTGCCTTTAAAATTAATATAATGTCAAAAATTTAATAATTTATAATGAAGGTATCAGTTTACTTTTGCTATTTAGAAAGGTCTCTAACTTTGATGAGGATTAGTTAATCATGGCAGGACATCTGTCCGTCCCCGCTTTGCCATGCTTTTGTGCCTTCCAGGTCTTACCTGCACCATCTGGCCATTGGAAGTGTGCTGCATGGGGACAGACGGAGCAGACTCTTGCTCTGTTGGTGGCTAAAATTCTTTCTTTCTCCAGAGTCTTGGGGCCATTTGTATTCACAGGGAAGAAGCTAAAGCACTCCTGCCTCCGTTTCTTCCCCTGTTGTATTTGGTGCATCCATTGCCCCGAGCTCCTTATGAAAATGTCAGCAAGTGGGCAGAGAGATAAATTTTGTTGACCTCTGACCTGTCCTGAAAGATAATAGAGCACAAAAGACAGTTGTATTTAATCTGTAACTTCAAATTATATGTACACATGTATATTTAAGTCTGTATGCATGTACTGGGAACAACCCAGCATTTCTTTACTTGAATCACTTAAGGTCTCTCTGTTGCAGGTGGCAGAAAATCCCAGTCCAAACAGGCTAAAATAAAAAAGGGTATTTGTTATGTCATACAACTAAAAAAGTCCAGGCCTAGAGTCAGGGTCCCTCTCCTAATTCTGCCTCCTCTGTGATAGTTCCACAACTCAGCTCCACATATTTAGACCTGACCTCTTCCTGCACGTGGCTCTGCTAGAACCGAAGCCTGGAGTGATCTCCATGATCTGTGTGTGCTGACTCTAGGTATCTCTAAACCTGTTAGTGGCCTGGGTTTCTGGGAAAAGTCTGGGGTGGAAGGGGCTTCATCTGCAGCCCAGGGACCTAGAGTTGCTTTCCCTAGAGCAACATTTAAGTATTGTTGCCACAGGAAAAGAAAGGATACTGTATGGCAAACAAAGGAAACTGAAGGCATTTGTTCGCAGTCCTTCTCTGAGTATATAGATCCATTTTCCAAGGCAGAGGGCAGCATTGTCAAACAAAAATGCAGGGCCAAGCAACACTTCTTGATCAATTTATTTTATTTTACTCATTTATTTTTTACTTTTAAGTTTAAGTTTTATTTTGCAATATCAAATCTCGCCTTGAGAAGGAGAGAGAGAAGTCAAGGTGGATCCTAGAGAAAAAAAAAAAAAAAAAAAATATATATATATATATATATAATTTCAGCATATTATGGGGATACAAATGTTTAGGTTACGTATATTGCCTTTGCCCTGCCCGAGAAAAAGCAAGAGTGTCCATCCCCCACATGGTGCACACCTCACCCATTAGGTGTGAATATACCCATCCTCTCCACCTTTCTCCCCCCTCCCACCTCCCCAACACCTGATGAATGTTACTACTATCTGTGCACGTAAGTGTTGATCAGTTAATACCAATTTAATGGTTAGTACATGTGGTGCTTGGTTTTCCATTCCTGTGATACTTTACTTAGTAGAATGGACTCCAGCTGTATCCAGGATAATACAAGAAGTGCAAGATCATCATTGTTTTTTGTGGTTGAGTAGTATTCCATGGTACACATACGCCACATTTTATCCATCCATTCATGTATTGATGGGAACTTGGGTTGTTTCCACATCTTTGCAATTGTAAAGTGCTGCTATAAACATTCCAGTGGCAGATGTCTTTTTTATAGAATGTCTTTTGTTCTTTTGGGTACATGCCCAGTAATGGGATTGCTGGATTCAGCGGTAGTTCTACCTGTAGCTCTTTGAGGTATCTCCATATTACTTTTCATATAGGTTGTACTAGTTTTCAGTCCCACCAGCAGTGTTTGAGTGTTTCTATCTAAAATTCAGCACCTTTTATGATAAGAACACTTAACCAAATAGGCATAGATGGGACTTACCTAAAAATGATAAAAGCCTTATATGACAAACCCATTGCCAACATCATACTGAACGGGGAAAAATTGAAAGCATTCCCACTTAGAACTGGAACCAGACATGGTTGCCTTCTGTCACCACTTCTATTCAACATAGTGCTAGAAGTCCTAGCTAGAGCTATCAGACAATTGAAGGAAATCAAGGGCATCCAAATGGGGGCAGAATAGGTCAAACTATTGCTCTTTGCTGAGGAGATGATCTTATATCTAGAAAACCCCAAAGATTCTGCCATGAGCCTACTAGAATTTATATACAAATTCAGCAAAGTCTCAGGATACAAAATCAATGTACATAAATCAGTAGCATTCCTATATGCCAACAACAGTCAAACCAAGAACCAAATCAAAGACTCAATATCTTTCACAACAGCAACAAAGAAAATAAAATACCTAGGAATATATTTAACTAAGAAGGTGAAAGATCTCTACAGGGAGAACTGCAAAACACTGAGGAAGGAAATAGCAGAGGATATAAACAAATGGAAAAACATATCATGCTCATGGATTGGCAGAATCAACATTGTTAAAATGTCTACGCTACCCAAAGCGATTTACAGAATCAATGCAATCCCTATTAAAATACCAACATTATTTTTTGCATATCTAGAAAAAATAATTCTACGCTTTATATGGAACCAGAGAAGACCCCGTATAGCAAAAGCAATCTTAAGCAAAAAGAAAAAAGTGGGAGGCATAAATATACCAGACTGCAAGCTATACTACAAGCCTGCAGTAACTAAAACAGCATGGTACTGACACAAGAACAGAGACATACACCAATGGAACACAACTGAGAACCCAGATATAAAACCATCCTCGTATAGCCATCTAAACTTTGAAAAAGCAGACAAAAACATGCAACTGGGGAAAAGAATCCTTATTCAATAAATGGTTCTGGGAAAATCAGAGAGCCACATGTAGAAGACTGAAACGGGATCAGCACCTTTCACCTCTCACAAAAATCAACTCATGGATAACAGACTTAAACCTAAGGTATGAAACTATAAGAATTGTGGAAGAAAATGTTGGAAAAGCTCTTATAGACATTGGCCTAGGGAAAGAATTTGTGAAGAAGACCCCAAAGGCAATCACAGCAACAACAAAAATAAATAAATGGGATCTAATCAAATTAAAAAGCTTCTGCACAGACAAGAAACTATCATGAGAGCAAACAGACAACCTACAGAATGAAAGAAAATATTCACATGCTACTGATCCAATAAAGGGCTGATAACCAGAATCTACATAGAACTCTGGAAAATCAGGAAGAAAAAAAATCAAACAGCCCCATTAAAAAGTGGGCAAAGGACACAAACAGAAACTTTTTAAAGGAAGACAGACGAGTGGCCAACAAACTTATCCAGAAATGTTCAACATCTCTAATCATTAGGGAAATGCAAATCAAAACCACAGTGAGATATCACTTAACTCCAGTAAAAATGGCTTCTATCAAAAAGCACCAAAACAGTAAATGTTGGCGAGTAATTTATTTTAAAGAATGTCTCCCTCATGTTGGGGCTATCAAAATCCCAGTGGCAAGATGATTAATCTGTTCTATCAGGTGAACATTTACTGAGCACCTACTTTGTCAGGCTTTCTGCTAACACTGGGGGCACAGTAACAAGATTATAGTTGTGTTTTCCAGGAGCTCCAGCAAGGAAGTGTCACTGCAAAACAATGTGGCATGCGTGAACTAAAATCACATAAGAAGTGATTTAACTCAGTGGAAGTGTGCATGAGGGAAGACTTCATGGAGGAAATGATGTCTGGATGAATTTTGAAGAGTGAGCAGAAAGATGCCAGCTCTTTAGGCATAGAAAATAGCCTTGGCAAGCGTTTTCTGACCTGGCACTTTACCAAGGGATTGCATATCATCTGGAGGGCCAGAAAGTCAAGTTTCAGGAGCCATGATGGAAGGTAAAGCCTGGAGAGATGGCAGAGATTAGACTGCGGGGGCCCAAGGACGTGTGACTTGCATGCCAGGGTGAGAAGTCTGAACTTGATCCTGAAGACTCAGCATGCTCTAGAAAAGTTTTGAGCAGATGAGCAACAAAGTCCAGTTAATTTTTTAGGAAGTTCTGGGCAGTTGAGTGGATAGGCTGGAGGTGGGCGATAGAGGTAGGGAGCCCAGTGAAGATGAGGCCTGAGGCTCTGCTCTGAGACCTTGGCAGTAGAAATGGAGAGGACGGACCAGCTGAAAGGCTGGCGGGAAGCTGACACCAACAAGATGTCATGGTTGGTCTGGATATGGGAAGTGGGGGAAAGGAAGAACCTTCTGGCTTCTAAGTTTCAAGGTTTCTAAGAAATCCTTTGAAAGGATTTCTTCAGAAAAACACTAGAACAATAAGATCTGAATTCTAAATCCCTGCTTATCCTTAAAGGAAAGAAACTACACCTTTGGAATTCCAAGGTCACGATGACTGAGCTAGATGGAATTCAGGAATAGTGTGGTCCTGGGGAGACGCCTGCAGCTAGTTGTGTCCAGTAGCTGTCTGTGCCAGGTGGAACTGCAGACTTCCAGCCACTCTGTCACTACTTCTGTGTCTGTAAGCAGTTAATTTTTTCTAACAAGATTTTCCTTTTTGAAGAAAAAGGCTTTGTTGACCCCTTACGGATTTTGACTATTCTTTATGAAGGATAAAAGGAGTCTTTATAAAGAATTGTTTGTAAATTTCCTTTGGGTAAAAAGATTCTAAACTATCTTGTTAAAACAACATAGGATACCGTATTACATAATGACTATCTTCTGTAGCCATAACCTTATTATAAATAGTTCATTTAAACTATGTCAGTGTGTTTTAGGAAAAGCTTGAGAGCACATTACGGTCATGTTATATATTCACTTTACCACTTAGAGTTGAATTGAGACATCTCTTACAATAGGCTTTATTTTATGGATAGCTTGGAGGACAGCATCCCTCTCACATAAACAAAGGGTGTAAGAAGTTTGTTCTCTTCCCCAAGTTGCTTTCAGCATGTGGATTTTTATATTCATACCATTTGTGTGTTTCCAAAACTTTTTAGTTTCCTATTCATCAAGTATGCCTGCATGTTCTTTATTTCTTTCATATTGGCACGGTTCCCTGTGTTTAAGCAATTTAAGAGGGAAGCAAAGGGGAAAAACTTGAGTTAGCCATTCTCTGTCCTAGAATTTCCTGGCATTAACCTCATCCTTAAAAATATATATGCACTATTCCCCTAAACTCTAGGAGGCTTTGTCTCATTACATACTATTCTTTGGGTACCCTTTCCCACTTAACTTACCTTTTGCTCCTAAGTCCTGTAAAATACCTCTTGGATCTGGATTGATTATACCTGATTTTCTCTACTGTGTATGATAGATACATTGTGATTGTGAAATTTTATGTGCTGTGTTTGTAATGGTCTTTTATTTTCTGAACTCCACAGCACTATTCTTCAGCAGAGAACTCCAGCTACTTCAACAAAGATTGTTACCAGAGCAACCACCCCAGGTCAAATCTGCTTCTCTGGAGGCACTTCCATTCATAGCTCTGTCCTTGGGCAGCCACGGTAGCAGCAACCTTCCACATTTGATGGCCCCCTGCCTGTCCCATCCTAACCCGTGACTCTACCCCATTGCCCTGACTGTGGAAGTCTGGAAGTCAGAAGAAGATCTGTGTTTAGCTGCTTAAGTTGTATGACATGTGATTGAATAGGACAAAAATTTCTGAAAAAATATATGGCTTTAAAATGAGTATGTCAAAAATTTAAGAATTTATAATGAAAGTATCAATTTACATTTCTTATTTGGAAAAGTCAACTTTAAGGAGGATCGGTTTTTCACTGATCCTCTGTGCCACGCTCATGTGCCTCGCAGGTCTCACCTGCACCATCGGGTCCATCCACAACATACTGCACAGGGCCAGGCAGAGCAGCCTCTTGCTCTGTGGGCTAAAATCCTTCCCTTCTCCAGAGTCTTTGGGACCATTTCTATTCACAGGGAAGGAGCTAAGCCATTCCCGCCTCCCGTTCTTCCCCTGTTTTTCTTGGTGCATCCCATGACTGTAGCTCTTTATTTGGGCAAAACAATGTTAGCAGCTGGGCAGCGAAATAGATTTTGTTGACCCCTGACCTGCCCTGAAAGATAATAGAGCACAAAAGACAGTTGTACTCATCTGTACCTTAAATTATATAAATACATGTTTATATGCACGTCTGTATGCGTGTGCTGGGATCAACCCAGCATGTCTTTAACTACTTGAATCTGTTAGGACTGTCTGTTGCAGGTGGCAGAAAATCCAGAGCAAACAGGGTTAAATGAAAAAGGACATCTGTTAGGTCACACAACTAAAAAGGTCCAGGCCTAGGGTCAGGGTCCATCTCCTAGATCTGCCTCCTCTGTGTTAGTTCCAAGACTGAGCTCGGCATGGACAGACTTAACTTCTTCCTGCACATGGCTCTGCTCAAGCCCAAGCCTGGGCTTGTCTCCTTGATCTGTGTGTGCTGGCTCTGGGCATCTCTGAACCTGTCACTGGCCAAGGCAGCTGGGAAATTTTGGGGAGGAGTCATCTTCATCTGTATCCCAGGAACCTAGAGTTGCTTCCCCTAAAGCAAAATTTAAGAATTGTTGCCACAGGAGAAGAACGGACACTGAGTGGCAAAGTAAGAAACCCGAAGGCCTTTGTTTTCAGTCCTTCTCTGACTATATAGAATAATTCTCCAAGGCAGAGGGCGGAATTCTCAAACAAAAATGCAGGGCCAAGCAGCTCTTTTTGAGCATTGTATTTGAAAGACTTGTCTCCCTCATGTCAGGGCTGTCAGAATCCCAGTGGCTAGTTGATTTATTAATCTGTTCCAGTAGGAGAACATTGCCTGAGCATCTGCTTTGTCAGCCTTTCTGCTGACACTGGGGGCAGATTGAGAAGATTGTAGCTATGTTTTTTAGGAAGCTCCAGTACGAAAGTGTCACTACAATACAATGTGGCACGCATGAACTGAAAACACTGCAAGAAGTGATTTCACTCTCAGTGGGAAGGTTCACCAGGGAAGACTTCACGGAGGAGATGAGCTCTGATTGGATTTTGAAGACTGAATAGAAAGATGCCAGCCCATTTTCTAGTATTTTGTTATAGCGGCCTGAACAGACTAAGACAGTAACATATTTCTGAATTATTTCCTGTGTGAGCTGTTCCACCTCATGACTTATCCTTGAGTCAAATATTTCCTGCATGTGCTGTCCTGGCTGTTTCTTTCCTACAGCACTTGTAATATGTAATATGCTACTTCATTGTTTTCTTGGGGTGACAGAATCCAGGCTGTTGTTTTTTTCTCTGCTCTTGCCAGTTTTTTGTTTTGTCCTACCAGAATGTATGAAGAATTGTTTTTTTATAATTATACTTGAAAACTTAACTAGTCCCTGTGTCTTTGCAGATAATTTTGTGCAGATTTTGGGGGATCATGGTTTGTTCTTGAGATTTGCAGACTCTGTTCTTCCTCAGGTCTAGAGAAGTCTTTTTCTATTGTGTCTTTGAAAAGCCTCCTATTACCTTCATAGGGTCCCTATGCATGGACAACAATGGTTTTTGTGTTCCATGTGCCTGCTCTCCATTAGTGGTAGCTCCTCTTTAACTGCATTCATTTACTTGCCTTTTTCCTTCTGCATTCATGGGGAAGGCCTCTAGCCTTTCCTGTTCATTAATAACTTGTCTTTACAGTGAGCCTATTATATTTCGTGCTATTTCATTTACCAAGTGTGCACTGGGGATGTTTTGATTCAAAATTTTTATCTCAGCTGGTCCTTTCCTTCTGAAGTAGATCTTTATGGGCACCATTTCACATTATATTTCCTCTTTCTTTTTTCTCTTCCCTCTTTCTTCTTTTAATCATTTAACCATTCATTTATTTATGTTGTAATGTGGCTATAAATATCAAATTATTTTTTCTGTGTTGCTCATGCTAAAAATGGCCAGTTCTCTCTGGGTAAACCTTTCTGCCCCAATTCAGTGTAGAGGGTTTTTTTTGGCTGCCTTCCCCATGCTCTCTGAAACCTGGTCTCTTCCTCACTGAGCTCTAGGGTTTCTCTGAGCTTTCCCTGGATTTCCTCTGGGTTTTCTGCCTCAGGAGGTTCAGATGTGGATGGTGGGGCTGTGCTGGCTTTCCCCAACCTTCCTCCAGTGTCCTGCATCCAGCTTCCTGCAGCCTGGTGGGGGTAAAGACACCATCAGCACCTCTCTTCTGCTCCAGGGTACCTCCGGTTTCTAAGAGCTCTTTCTCCCCAGCTCCAGCTGTCTTTGGGGAGAGAGAGGCTGCTGGGTGTTTCCCTGCTCACCATTTGCTCCCCCTCTCCAGCATGGCCTTAGGTGCACTTGGAGTAGAAGACTGGAAAGATTTATGAAGCAGGTTGGGGCCCTACAGTAAACCTATAAGATCTGGGCAGGGTGGTCTTACTTGGTTCTTTTCTGATTCTATTCTATTTCCTGCTGACTTAGATAATTTTATTTGACTAATTGCTATTTAACTTTGGGAGATAATTACAGCTGCTTTTGTGACCTTTCTGCTTTGACTACTCTGCTGTGGTGGGAAATGGCAATGGTTGGGCCTGAGGGGATTCCTGGAAATTTCTACCTTTCCCTGTGGTGGAACTGAAGCCCTTTCTTTTGTTAGATTGCTGTTATTGGGATTGACATCTAGTTTTTCTTACTTGAAATTATTTGTTTTAGGTTTTGTGGGGTGTAGATTTAGATTTCTCACTTCATTCCAGCATCTTGAAGTAGAAGTCCCTAAATTTGATATTCAGAGTGTCACAAGATGACACACTCTCTCTCCCACAAATTTAGCTGTCTTGAGAATGCAGCTCTCTTCTGTCCCCACTGTTGGACTTTATATTGCAGGGATTTGGCAGAAGATGAAACCTCTGAGCACCACCCATCAGACACCTGTCAAAGCTCATGCCATTTGGAAAGACCGTTAAATAGATTTATTACTTACACATTGTTAGGTTCTCTTATTGCAATATGTGCTGCTGTTGGACCATTAAAAATCAAAATCCTTAAATGATATATTTTTAGAGGAAATGAATAAAATTGGAGCACTCTTTGGAAGGATGGACAAGATGGCGCAAGTTCTGGAAATAATGATGTAGAAGACCAAGGGACCGCCAACCCAAAAGTTTGGAAAGATCAGTAGACAAACTGACATTCGTAAGTGACCATGTATAAGGCAAAAGGTGTGGGCTGAGGGGCTGCAATCCATTGCGGTGCACATGTTGCCCCTAAAAGCATTCATATCCAAATCATCCATAATCACAGGTGTGGGGTAAAGTTACAGGAGCACTCTTTATGCCCTGGATTAGGCTTCCACAATCATCTGATTGATAATTTTGATAATGTATCTAGCAAAATTTCTTATATAACCAGCTAGATGATATCATATATTATACACATGCATTTTAAGCACAAACTTACTGAAAAAAAACATTTTTTACCCATAAATCATTCCCTTAGGCTTTGTATCATCAATAGCTAATTTTCCAGTGGCTTCTGGGAGAGGTACTGTTTCTCCTTTGTTTTGAAAATACTATCGGGGTAACTGAAAGTGTTGGAAATGATACATAGAGAAGCTTCTGATGCCAGCCTCTCCTTGGTGACTGAGCCTTTGTTTATTTGCCATTATATTACCTACCAATGAGGCTGGTAATATAGTCAGAGTGCTTCCTCGTCCCCAGAGATTCCCAGATAGGCATTGACCAAAGGCATGATTTATAGATGTGCAAATAAAGTTCTAAATATCAAAGGAAAAATGAGTCTAAAGGGAGAACAGGAGAGAGAATTTTCTTTAGGGATGGTCTTTAAACCTGGAAATCTCTTTGAATTGCCATCTTGGTTTTGTCTTCTGTAAGCAAAATATAACAAAAGAGCTGTTATCATTTGCTAGGTGTGTACAATAGGCCTCACTTCTCATTTAGCAAGAAGAGTTCACGGTTTTGAGAAGTCAGAGGGGCTCTTGGACTGTGGGCAAATAGGGATGGTGTGGACACCCATAGTGGGGGATATGGAAAGTAGGGCTATTATTAGCGTTCCCAGCATGGGCAAAAAGGAGACCAGCCTGCCACATAAGTTAGGTAGAAGTGTAAGAAAGAGGACAAGGACAGCAAGATGTCATATATACCACAAGCATTGTATTAAAGCTCATAGTTTTGGGGCTTCTGTCGAGTGAATTGAAGTCTGGTATTGATGATGGGCTCGCAGGTGTAAGCTGGTAGATTTCCAGGGAGTTTGCAGTGGGTGAAAGTAGGTTCCTCTGGAGGATCAGTAGGTTTGAGTTGAGAGAGATGAATTCAGGACGGAATTCCCAGAAGCTTAGCTGTAGTGGGAGTAGTGAGAATTATTTGAAAAGGACCTTTTTCCACGAAGGTTGGAGGAGCCCAGTTTGTCCTGGGAGATGATCTTTGGCTTAAATCTAGTCTCTAGGCTGTAAATGTTGAGGTCCCTTGAAATCAAGTGGTTGAGGAAGGTGGGTATCTGCATATTCCCGAAGTTGTCCAGTGAGTTCCACTGCTGGCAAGTAAGTGCTGAGTGGGGGTAGGCAGATTGAGGTGAAAGAGCAGGAAATCAGAATGTCTGTACATAAGTTCAAAGGGGCTAAGGAATAAGGGTGCCCT
Organism: Eulemur rufifrons; assembly: GCF_041146395.1. Classification (NCBI taxonomy): domain Eukaryota; kingdom Metazoa; phylum Chordata; class Mammalia; order Primates; family Lemuridae; genus Eulemur; species Eulemur rufifrons. Next base: position 208,241,029 of record NC_090989.1, read on the forward strand.
GCGGGAGACACACAGTCTGAGAAGAGTGCAGGGAAGGAGGTTTAGCCAGTTTGGCATGGTTCTAAGGAAAGTCTTGTAAGCTAATGTTTAAGAGTAGAGTGAGCCTTTTCTATCTTTCCTGAGGACTGGAGGTGATAGGCTGAGTGTAACTTATAGGAGATACCTAGGGCTTCTGAGACCTGTTGAGTAATTTGAGTGGTAAAAGCAAGGCCATTATCCATTTGGAGAGAAATTAGGAACCCAAAACAGGGAATTATGCCCTGAAGAACTCAGGTGACTTCAGAGGTTCTGTTTTAGTGGGAGAAACTTCTAACCAGTTGAAAATGTGTCTATTAAAGTTAAAAGGTATTTATCCCCCTTTTGTGGAGGCATATGTCTAAAGTCTAACTACCAATCTTGTCCAGGAGATGACCTCAGAGCTGGTGAGTAGGAAGAGAACGAAGAGGCTGAAGGTGGCCCTGAGGGCTGACTCATTGACAGATAGAACAGTCCTTGGTGGTTTGTTTTAATTTTTTTCTAAGTTCTGACAATAAAGGAGTGAGGACAGGAGGATTTTCAAGGGTCGACTTCCTATGTGAATTGAGTTGTAAATGTGGTGAAGGATGGAATTTTCTTCTTGGGTAGGTAAAAGAAATTTGCCTTTATAGAAAAGCCAGGGCCTGTTCCAAACAGCCCCTGCTTGCATTAAGTGGGTGGTTTCTTCAGCAGAGTAGCTTGGGGACAGTGTTTGGAAGGAAAGGGCTTGAGTAGCTGGAAAAGGAAGCATCGCTGCCCGTTTAGTGTCTCTATCTGCTCCGTTATTTCCAAGGGCCTCAAGGGACTGAGAGGATTGATGTGCCTTGCAGTGGATGACAGCTACGTGTTTGGGTAATTGAGCTGCCTGCATGAGTTGTATCATGAGGTTGGCATGTTTGACAGAAGTACCTTGGGCAGTGAGAAGACCCCATTCTTTCTGAATAGCTGCGTGAGTGTGTAGGACATGATAGGCATACTTAGAGTCAGTATAAGTTAAGTCTTCGATCTTTACCTAGTTGTAAGGCTCTACTAGGGGCAATTAGCTCTGCCTTTTGACAGGAGGTGCCAGATGGTAAAGGAGCACTTTCAATTGTGTGAGTAGTGGTGACAATAGCATACCTGTCTTTGCAGCGGTCATCTCGAATGTAGCTACTTTCACTGATATATCGGTTATGCTATTAAAATAGTTAAACTTTAATAGCCATTTTAAAATTATTTTATTTATCCAAGGTTACCAAGATCACGTGAACTAAAGACATTTGAATACTATCTTACATTCTTGATAAAATATTTTTAAGTGCTTGCTTCTCATTTAAGCCAATTAATTAGAGCTCTTTTTACATATTTTGGTAGTAAAACATCACATACACATAACATATATATAGACACACAAGCATACATACAGACAGAAGTAGATACTTTTAGGTGAAATAGGTGGAAAGTTTGTATTTTGAAAGCACGGAACATACCAAAGGAAGGAAAAAGGTTGCATGTAAAGTCCCATTTAAGCCTTTCCCACGAGCCTGAGAAACGAAGCCTGCAGTATTAAAGGGAGTTGGGTGTCTAACTTAACCATGAAATCTTTTCCTAGTAAGGAGTAGGGCAATTGGATAGTACTAGAAAAGAATGAGCAGAGACCTGATCTCCCAGTGAGCAGAGGGGCTGCAGGGCACACAGGGGATTTTATATTTTACCTTTCACTCTGAAAATGGAGGTAGGGGAGGGAAGTAGAGATCCTGAAAATTCAGGAAGAGCAGAATAAGTGGCTCCGGTGTTAATCGGAAAATCAACCAGCTTACTTGCAACAGCCACCTCAGTGTTGTGAAGTGAAGCTGGTTCTGAAGCCAGGGCCTGTCAGTTTGACTGAAGCAGTCCCAGAACGTCCATGGGTATGGAGGATGCCAGCTCAGGGGGGCCCGCCAGTTCTGGAAGGCAAATGCCTTCCAGGTCTCAGACTCCCCGGTCTCAAGGAGTAAGCACTCCCGCTTCCAGTGCCCTTCCCTTTTGCAGAGAGGGCACAGCCCACTTCCTGGGGCATTCCCTCCTCCAGTGACCCAGATGGTTATGGTGGAAACAGGGTTCAGGTCCCAGAGCAGGTTGTGTTCCTGGTGCCTTTTTGCCTGAGCCTTTTAGGTAATTCTGTCTCTGAAAGCTCTTTTTATAGTGGTAGCCACCATTTGGAAAACTTCTTTTTGCTCTGGGACTTGCTACTAGTCCTGTTCCCTCTTTTTCTGTCACCTTTCCTCATCCTGGATATTAAAGACTTTGAAGGCCAGATTTAAAGTTTTGTTTGTGGAGTTTGAGGCCCTTCTCAAGTTTTGGAGTTTACACCAAATATCAGGGGCCAACGGGGAGATGAAGTGCATTGCTAAGGCAGTTTGTCCCTCCCTGGTGTCAGGATCTAAGTAAGTAAAGAGGTGAATGGCTTCAGACAGTTGCAAAAGCAAAAGAGCTTGATTTTTCATCTTGGCTTTGAGTAATTTATAATGTCTTTTGATCCAGTAAAGGACCCAAGGAAGGAGCTGGTGCACAGGCAGGGAGGGAGTTTGGAACGGCTGGCAGGAGCGAGTGTGACCAGGTGAGAGTGGTGGAGACAGAGAAGGAGGAGGAGGGGGAACGGGGGGAGCTGAAAGAGAAACATCATCTGGAAGGTGAAGACAGTGGGAGAGATGCAGGAGTAAGACATAACATGTAGCAGCCAGAGTGATCAGAATGTCTAGCAAGTTTAAAGAAAGCCTGAACATAGAGAACTTCAGACAGTGTGAGTGGGGCATCCCCAACTAGATGACCTTCAGGGTGCTGATCAGACAGTAGGCATTCCTGAGTTCTGAGTCAGACCAAAACCTAGAGAGGAGCTTCCCCAAAGCCAGGAGTCCCTGGGTCTGGGTGAAGTCTGGGAGGAGTTGATTAGGAGGCATTCCTCCAAGGCACATCTCCAAGAGTGGCAGACCTGGCACCAGGGTTCTCCATAACCATGAATCTGCCAACTCTTTCTCGAGTATGTGACCATCCCTAGAGACTTACCAAATTCCAAATGGTGTTGGGGCACTGAGAAGCAGCAGAGGAGGGAGAGGGAGCAGTTTTGAGACAGAGGCGGAAAAGTGAGTTCTCCATATGGAGATAAAGAAGTGACTTCCCCATACAGGCCACCACGTTAGGGTGGGGCCTTGTAACAGGGACTGAGAAAGAATTCTCAACACAAAGATTAGAATAATTTTAAACAAAGAAAGTTTATTTTACTTCCCAAAGGTGTGTAAGGCATGGCATGAGAGAAAAAAAGGAGAAATGCTGGCCCAGAGGACAGTAGTTTGGGTTTTGGGTTATAAAGTGTAAAAAAAAAAAAAATTTGTTGTGGCAGATTGATAAGAAGAGGTCTTGAGAAGTGGCTGCATCTGTTTTTCCCTCTTTTTCTCTTCTCTGGCTTATCAGGGTCCTTGGAATATGGTCTGACAAGAGCTGGGGTGGGGAGCTTGCATCCTTGCTATCTGCTCAGGGCTCTTCAAGGCTACTAAAACAAACTCTTACAGAAGCCACAGGTGTTTAATCAAACAAGGGGGTTTTGTGCTGTGATCTTTCCCTTCAAAGGGACAATTATGTGCTGTGAGCATCCTCCTTTTTTTTTTTTGTTAGTTTGTTTTTTCTCTGTTAGATAGTTTATTAGCAAGGCCATCCTATCAAATGCCATTAGGAGAAAACTGGGGAAAATATATTTTAAAAAGCAACTGGCCATTTTACACATTCTTTAGTACCAGACACATTTTGCTCCTTGACACAAGGAATCTTACAGATGTGACCATAAAGGCTTGAATGATCTTCTTGTAGAAGACACAGGAAATGTCAGGTGTGCTTCAGAGTTGGGGACAGGCAGATTTGTTTTCATTAAAAAAAAAAAAAAAAAAAAAAAGATAAAAAGAGGACTTGGGGAACTGTGTCTTAAATTAAAATTCCTACAAAATTTCAGAAGAGTCTGTCAAATCCTCCTAATGAAGCTGTAGCCACTAGGACACTCAGGATGTGTGGGCTGGCCGGGTCATCTGGATTTCCCACCTACAGGAAACTGAATGCTATTTGCAGTAGGTTTGCTGGATGGATGCGTAGGAAATGAGTGGCCAGGAGGTGCCTGGGTTTCAGCAATGTTAACATAACAAAACAGAAAACTATGAACAGGATAAAATGTACCTAAGGTAAATGAAATTCTACTCTTAGTATCAAAACTAAATCCTACAACTATTTTTAAACATGATAATTTTTCTACTTCAGCCATTTTCTATAGTGTTTCACATATATTCTACATAAAGTACAAAAACCATTGCCAATGTCTGATCTAATCCAAGTTTAGAAAGATAAACATAGGTAAAATATTAAAATGAAAGGTAAACATTCTGCAGTGGCAGCTCTGGGGCCTCTGGCCGACACCGCCTTGCCCCAAGAGTCTGGGGTTCTTGGTGCACTTTCTGGCATTCAGCTGGCCTCTGCCTTCTGCAGAATCTGTTGTCCCGTCTGTAACCCTGAAATGGCCACAGTGGCCTGCCTGCCTCCCAGAGTAACCAGTGCCCTGTTTTTCAGTGCCCCATTTTGAAATTTTCCTGCCCATTTCTTGCTGTATTCTTAATGAGGAAACACTGACCTTTACCCTCCTTCTTTCCACCAGGCGCTCCCTCGCACAAATGTCGCCTAATTATGTGCTTGTTTAGAAGTTCCAGAGACTGAGTCTTGGAACAATCCATACCCCCACCAGGAGACTACCTCCAGGCTGCAATTAATCTATGGATAAACAGCCTTCGAGATAGCGCCAGCCCATTCCCCAGCTGGGGCAATAATTCAAGGCAGTCATCACACTGACCTGCACCTCCTTGCCACTCCTGCATGCCCTTTATACCAAATTCCCTTTTTAAACTCCCACCCTCAGCCTAAGACTTTGAAATCCTTTCTTTGAGGTCTGAGCCTTGGCCATTTCCCTGCAGCAGAGCAGCAGCGCCCTCACTCGGTTACACCAGGACTGCTGGGAAGGCACAGGGGAGGCACACCATGAAAACTGGCAGGCACACAGCAGTGGGGCAGGCACTCCATCAGGAGTGGTGGTGACTGTCCCCAGGCCTGATGTGAACGCCTTGCCCTCTCCACAGTACCAGGGGCCAGAACCCCTGCCTCTGCTTCCCCCTCCCATCAAGAGGAGTTTTGTGGGGAGATAGCTGGAATGAAGGCCCCAAAGGCCACCCAGAGAGGCCAGGGTATAGGCTGGGTACATGCAAGGAGACCCCTGGGTGGGTGTGAAGGCTGAACTGGGGAGACACAGGCTGACAGGGGGCCTTGAGGAGGAGCCACAGCATTCCCTGGCCTACCCACATCCCAACACCCACCAGCATGAGCCTCCGGAGAGAACCACAGGCTGAAAGTCTTGGGCACTACATGGAGGCAATGAGGGCTTAGGCCTCATTCAGAGAAGTGCAGTCTCCTTGCCAGGGGAGGGTGTGGCCTGCACGCCCAAGCCTGGCGGTGCTCCTGCCTTCTAGGAAGTCTGGTCAAAGGGATTGATCAAGGTGGGGCATTAGCCATTCGGGACAGTTCTCTTGATCAGGAAGAAGGGAGGTAAGAGGCAATCAACATCACTGCTGTTCAAGTATCCAAAGGGACATGTGTGGTGAGAGCGTGTGGCCCGGCCCATGGAAGAGAGTGGCCAGCACAGTGACAGTCAGGCCGGGCCACAGAAAGGCCAGCCCCACCTCATTTTTTCTGGACAAAAGCAACTATTCTTATTTTTACATAATTGAAATCTTTGACGTCATACGTGATTCCACATGTTTTTAGAAGATGTAAAGCTACAGTTACATGATAACAATAAGAGGATAGTATACGTTTACCTAAAAAAGTTTTGGGAGAAGTATTTTTGAGAACTTACAGAAAGCTTATGATTATTTATTCTCACCTGGATACACTATCAACTATATTAAAAAATAAATATAATACAAGATGTTATTGAGGATACTGGAGATTGATGCTGAAGAAAGAGCATTTTCCTTTGTGTGCATCTCTGGAGCCGGACTCCTTGGGCCCGATTACAGGCAACTGAGATGCATTCTCACAGCACAGCCATCGGTCTTCCATTCAACACTGTGATCTTCAAAAAAATCTATCGTGCCTTAGTCAGTTGCCCAAAATATGTATCAAGGTGTTGCTTCATAGGCTAAAGCTTTGCTTTTACTGGTGTAACGCTGGAATCCATGCCTTGCCCTGGCACCTCCAGGGACGCTGCAGAGGACGTTTGCTGTCAAGACAGGCAAGGCTCCGCAGAGGACCCAGCTGCAGATTGGAGACCTTAGCACTCAGGAGTTTAAACAGTCCTGAGAGGAGGGGGGCACTGTGGCCAGAGTGAATCTCCGGGCAGGGCACTGAGGCATAAAGGATGTGATGTGCTCACAGGACAGACAGGATACAGGATGGAACTTGGCTGTAGCTTAGGAAACCAGACAGTGAGAAGAGAGAGCCAAGTCTGGGCAGGTGGTTAGGGACACGTTGTAGGGGGCCTCAGATATCAGAATAAGGCACAGAGACTGTGTTCCACAGGCAAGGTGGGGCCACAGGAGGAACAAAGGTGACCTGTTCTGTGTGAGGATGACCCGGCAGGAGTGCGGAAAGGACGAGGGCCTTGCAGGGAGGTGGGGCACGATTTGTTTCAGAACACAGAATGGGAATCTGTTTCAGCATACTGTGTCTGAAATGGAGGTAACCATGACAAGCGAGATGAAAGAGACCATTTCATTCAGAATTCAATCAATTCTTGAAGGTGCTGCAATGGCAAGTTTGTTCATCTCCTGGTAAACAATCAGATTTTATTTTTGTTTTTGTTTGTTTTTCCTTCTTTTCTCAGCAGCTACAATTAAGTCAACGTGGTGATTTCGCAGGAGCAGTGACCCGGCTGTGTGGGAAGGGTGCGTGTGAGCAAGGCCTCCGGCTCCTGCCTGGATTCTCTCATCATGGATTCCCGGGAGGGAAGGTGAGTGCCCTGCAGGGCCTCCGTGGGTCCTGAGCCCCAACCTTCCCCAGCCTGAGTGCAGAGTGTGAGCACGTCCTCTTTCCTCAGGGGAGCCCTGCCTCCCGACTCCAGGGACTCTTTCCTGGGAGGAGGCGTGGGTGTGGGCTGGAGAGGCTGCCCCAGGCCAGCCTGGAGACCCTATGACTAGCTCCCGGTGTTTGCTGTGCCCTGTGCCCAGTGCTTGTTAGGACTGGGCTGCGAGGACACCACCCAGCAGACGTGGGTCATTTAGAGACTCCACAAGGAGGCATCACTCAGCTCTGGGTTAGGGGCACAACTGGATGACCCTCAGGGAAGTCTGATAGAAAATGGTGAGTGTAGGTCTCTGAAAACAGGTGTGGGGGAAGAAAGGCTGGGGGAGGGGTGCCTAGGGGATCTGCAGAGCCAGTGACAGAGGGACCCAGGACGAGACAGGGCCTGGGTGGGTCAACAGGGACTTTGCATGAGTCTATTAAAGGAATTCACCTTCAGTGCTGGATCCTCATGGTGATTATTAGTTTTCCGTCAGTATCACGTCTGGGCACTTGTGTCTCTATGGCCTGAAGGCTACTTTAGAGCCCATGTGTTTTTATACTCCACACTTCTCATCGCCTCCTGAGCACATACTGGCCTCCGTCCAAAAGCATGGACAGCAAGGAACAAGGCTGGGGGTGGAGGAAATGGGCAGCCCAGCACTGTCTTCCAAGGAGCTCTGCTTAATACATGGTCCAACAGAGCCTCTGACAACTGGAACCCCTAGGCAGTGCCTGGGCAGGTATCACAGAGGCATTTAGGAAGAGAGAGAAGAAATCAGTGTACTTCCCTAAATGCAGATGTTGCCTAGAGCATGCCACGCTGGTTCACAGCTCACCAAAGAATCTTTCCCAGTAAAGTTGTCCTTAAAAGATTTTTGAGTCAGGGAATAATCTCTGAGACTTGAGTCTAAGAACAATAGCAGTAACAACCTAACAACCACTACACATTCTAAAATAGCTGGAGAGAAATTCAATATGTGTGTGTGCAAAGATTTATTATTAATGTAACTCCAGGAAATGGCTGAGCTGGCATAGACCTAATTCCTTTCAGTTTAGAGATGCATGGCGTCTATAACACATAGGCCGTTCATGATGGCCTGGATGTCACTGTGAGCTTCTCTGAGCAATTGGTTAAGTGTATTTACTTACTTAAGGATAGAAATTGTAATTCATTGACCACTTTGTTTATCATTAGTATAGAACGTAAGAATGGGGAAAGTATTGCCACAGAAACTTTCTATTGAGTTTTTGGCAACTTCCCTCAAACTTTCTCAAACTAAATGTGAGCCTTTTCCTGTATCTGAATTTTTCCTTGGTAGGAACTTTAGTAATCAAACTTTTGCTGGAGAGTAGCATTATAGCTCCCTCGGAATTGTTCCCATTTCTCAGGCAATTGTTTTGTCTAACTTTTTTTAAAAAAATCATACTGAATTTGAAGTGCTGAAAGGAAGATAAGTTCTTTAGTCTGAATGATTAATAAGGATATTACAGAACAGAAAAGAGAAGACAGAAGTTGAAAAGCAAATGAAATTTTCCCTGGCACAAAAATCAAATTAGGTTTTTCTGAACTTCTGTTTTATAGGCACAGCCCTGAGGCTTTGTTCTGGTATCTTCCTTGCCCATTTTGCTCCTTTTATGGTCACAGCTACTTCTGGGTAAGTTTCCTGACCCCTAAATCTTTTTCAAAGATTTAGCTCTTCCATAGTATCTAAAGGATTCTTCATAAACTTGGCTAAGTGAGCTACTATGCAAGCCTTTTCTGGATTTCCTTCTTTCAAGATATTGTAGCAGGACTCTTACTCAGTGTGTATTCCCGTGCAATACCAGCATGAGGAAAAGATTAAGAAATTTAAAAAAACAAGGTAAATATATTTACTGATAATGAACTTTAAGATACATTAGGGAATTAGTAATGACCTACTAAGTTGAATCATGAAATTTCCATGGGGTGAATCAACTTGGTTGAATACGGATGACGTCATCATAGAGTTCAACCTACAGACCACCTTGAGTCCCAACTCCCCTTCTCATTTTGTTTGTTTTTTGTTTGTTTTTTACTAATTCAGGGATTTATTCATGTTATTACTATATAGAAATTTGCATGGTAAAGGTTAACAGTAAATTCAGAAAATCCATTACTTCTGCAGAGGGAAGGTAATTCAAAAGGGAAAAGGTGTACAGGTGGCTTTAGCAATATTCTTTTGCTTCAGTTGGCAGTGGGTACTGAGGTGTAGGGGAGGGAAAAAAGGCTTCCTTCCACTGTCCTAAGTTTTTTGGTTGGGCTACAAATTAAGCTGACAAAAGACAGGTTAACAGGAAAAAAACATATTTAACTACATAGGCAAGGGACTCTCACACGGGTCAGATGACTGACGCTTATATATTAATATTACAGCATCTTCAGCTATAGAAGGAATGGGGGCAGGGGTTTGGGACTTTGGGTTGGTGGGGTGGGGGTTGTAGCCACATAAGTTCTGGGAAAGTGAGGGGAGAAAATAAATGATGAATAAAGCTTGTCTTGTTATGCAGATAGTCTCTCAGGTAACAAAAGTTCTCTCAGTGCAGCCCTCCCTAATACAGATTTATTTTAGGTATTTTGCATGGCTGGTGCAGTATTCAAGACTTGGTTAATGTTACATACTATATTAATAAGCCAAAGAAGAAAAAATCATTTTTGGTTATGTAAATTGATGCAGGAAAAAACATTTGACAAAATATAACACCATTTTATAATAAAAACTCTCAGACAACTAGGGAGAGAAGGGGACTTCCCAAACTTTATCAAGAGCATTTACCAAAAACCTATAGCCAACTCTTACCAGAAACCTACAGCTAACTCATATTTTGTGGTTAAAGACAATGTTTTCCCCCTTGGGTTAGAAACGAGGCAGAGATATCTGCTCTCACCATGCCTATTCAACAAAGAACTGAAAGTTCTAGCCAACACAAGCAGGCAAGAAAAAAAGTAAGGCATACGGATTAGAAAGGAAGAAATAAAACTGGCCCTGTTTGCATATTACATGATTGTCTATGAAAAATCTCAGAGAATCTACAAAAATCTTGTAGAAATAATAAATTACTTCAGCAAGTTCTCAGGATAAAAGCTCTATACTCCCAAACTCATCACATTACTATGTAATAATGAATATGTAGAAACTAAAATTAAAAACACAACACCTTTACAATTGTTCCAAAGAAAATGAAATACTTAAGCATATATCTGAAAAAACTTGTACATAATCTGTAGGGTGAAAATTACAAAATATTGATGAAAGAAAATGAAGGACGAACTAAATAAATTCATACACATGCCTTGTTCATGGTTTGAAAGTTTCACCCTAGCAAAGATGTCAGTTCTCTCCAAATTGATCTGTAGAGTTAATAAAATTCTTATCAAAACCTCAATGAGATTTTTTTGTGCACATAGATAAGCTTATTTTCAAATTTATATGAAAAAGTAGACCCTAGAATAGTTAATTCTTGAAAAAGAAGAATAAAATACATGAATGATTTTACTAGATATTAGGTTGAGTATATAGTTACAATAATCAGACAGTGTGATATTGGTAGAGAGATGAATACATAGATCAGTGGAACAAAATAAAGAACCCAGAAATTGACTCACGCAAATATGCCCAACTCATTTTTGACAAGGGTACAAAAGCAATGAAAGAGGAAGGAGTTGTCTTTTCAACAAATAGTGCCAGAGAAAATGGACATCCATAGCCTAAGAAATCTCAACTTAAACCTTATACCTTATACACACAAATTAACCTGAAATGGATCACAAACTTAACTGTAAAACATAATACTACAAGTTTTTAGAAAAAAAATCCTAGAAGAAAATCTTTGGGATCTTGGGCTAGACAAAAGTTCTTAGTTCTTATTCATAAGTGCCTTTTCATAAATTTTTATTTTCAATAATAGATCAATGGGTACCTTCACTTATTCTGAGAAAACGGACAAGTATTCAATGTGCTCTTTCAGGTCTATAGGCAAATCACATGGATTGATCATTCATTGTAAACGTATAGTTAGTTGATCAGTAGCAGAGCCATCTGTAGTAGAATATTTTCCTAACAGAAAAATTCTGTATATGATAATAAAATATTTGGAGGATTAAAAGGGGAACCAGGGGGTCAGGGTGAGCGGGAGATGCTGCCGGTGGGGGTGAGAAGGGAGGAAAGTTCCCAACCCAAGCACAGGCAAACCTGGCAGAAACTGCTGGAAGGAGACAGAAAAGTCACTCAGGCTTCAAGTCTACTGATTAATTGTAATGTGCCATGCTTTGTAGAATAAAGAAAACAGTGTTTTCCAGCAAAAACTAGAACAGGTATCACAAATCTAAGGATAGTTTCTTTATGACCAGTTTTTACACAGAAAGATGGAGGAAAGAGTAATATTTTTAAGTTTTATAGCTGGCTTTGGGGAAAAGGAGTTCTGGTTTTTATGACCCACCTTGGGGAAGAGGGGTTCTAGCATGTACAGCTATCCTTGAGGGAGAATGAGGGGCCAGAGACAGAAGGTCAGGGAGAAACATTTTCTTCTGAGGCCTTCATTTTGGGCTAGCTTTTTCTGAGCCCCAACATGGATTTGAATGCGTTTTCCAAAATTGGCTTAACTACCAAATTCTTTATTTGTTCTATTTTGATGTTATATAAACTCATAAATGTTACAATCACCAAGAAGATTTTGGTTCATTCACCCTCCCTCAAATACTGGCTCAGCTCACGTCCCTTGATTCCCATTGCTCAGAGTTTCCACCTCTGCCAGTGCTGAATTCCCAGTACAAGCTGTGGACTACACATTGATTTGGCTTCCCAGCTCTACCCTCTCAGAAAACCAGTGAAATATCAATGAGGAATGACATAAAAATGAGAAGACATTCACAGAAACACTTTTAAGTCAATTCATACTTTGAATACAGAGTGCTTCAATAATCAAGAATTTAACCACTGTTAAATTATCCATATGCTGATTAAGGGGGACAATGTTACCCTAGTAAAAGGAACATACACATGGTAGCCCATGAAACCAGTAGGGTGCTGTTAAACAGAGAGTCCCGCTTCAGAGATCGCCAGGTGTCACTTTTTTCAATTTTGTAATTTACAGTACTTCCTAAGACCCCTCTGTGCATGGATACATCAATGCATTATCTCATTTGATAACCATATCTCTGAGAGGAGGTTGCAAGATTTTCACACTTGCACTGAGTCTTCCAGTGACATCCCACTTCACCTTGACAAGTATATCTGACCACCCCACTGTGTTAGAGATGACAGGCTGTGTGAAATAATGGTATCCCTCCTGCAGAAGGTTGCTTGGGAATGTAGATAGTGTGCAGTGGATTGACGAGTGTAGACTCTTATTTAAATCCATTTTCTATGTCAAGTGATGTGTCCAAGGGATTGATTTTGGCATCAAAACCAAAATACTTCTCTTCCTGAACTTGTTCTTCAGACATTACCCTTCAGTAGCAAGTGCTGACAACTACAGATGCTGCCTTCACTAAAACTTGATTATTGATCAAATAATCTTATCTTGTACCCCCTGAAGTAATGCAGTGGGAGGAAGAGCTTCAGATCTACCCGTGCTTGGGGAGGGCTGCACTCACTGTAATTGCTTGGCCTGGCGACTAGGACTCTTTCTCAACATTTGCCAGTTTGTGAGCATGATCAATGGATTTGGATGTTAAGAATATTTATCTTATATTTAATTCTGCTCAATATTTTTAACACCCCTGCATTACTAAACAACAGTCTATTTTTTTTTTCTTTTCTGTCCCCAGAACTGCTTACATGATTCAAAACAAATATCTTCCATTGGGCCTTTCATATACGAAACTGTAGTTTAAAAAATAGTAAATCAGGCCGGGCGCGGTGGCTCACGCCTGTAATCCTAGCACTCTGGGAGGCCGAGGCGGGTGGATCGCTCGAGGTCAGGAGTTCGAGACCAGCCTGAGCAAGAGTGAGACCCCACCTCTACTAAAAATAGAAAGAAATTATATGGACAACTAAAATATATATATACAAAAAAAAATTAGCCGGGCATGGTGGCGCATGCCTGTAGTCCCAGCTACTCGGGAGGCTGAGGCAGTAGGATCGCTTAAGCCCAGGAGTTTGAGGTTGCTGTGAGCTAGGCTGACGCCACGGCACTCACTCTAGCCCGGGCAACAGAGTGAGACTCTGTCTCAAAAAAAAAAAAAAAAAAAAAAAAAAAAATAGTAAATCAAACTACTGCCTACCACTACTATTATACTTCAGAATTTTGGCGCCTGTCTTTCAAAAACAACAGGATACATGCAACCATTAGGTGGAAAGGTAAACCACTGCATTCTTAACCACAGTGGTTCTTGGGTAAGGTGTGTGCTGCAGTTCCCCAGGCCCTGCCTGAGGTCCCTGCTGCTGGTTCCCACACCCCTCAGCCCTGCTGGCCCTGGCGGGCCCTGAAGTCCTGCATTCTAACTGGCCCTGAGCTCCCATCTTCCCCAACCCACCCAACCTTTCATGTGTCCCTCCTGCACCACAGCTCTGTGGTTTCTGCAGGCAATTGGGAAATGGTCCACTTCCTTCTGTGTTTCCCACCTTCTGCCTGTGAAAGGGACACTGATCAGAGGTCACTGTTTCAGAGTCTGGGGAAATGGCTCTTCTGGAGTTTGTGGCTCTCACTTTCTGGACAAATAAATGTGGTTGCCTGATGGAGCCCAGAGCCCATGGTTGTGTTGCATTCTGGGTCCGTTCCCTTAAAAATACCAGTGTTTCTGCAAGATTTCTGTCATTCTCCCAGTCAGTAAAATGCTTTATGAGCATTTTTTCTGCGGCTCCAGTATGTTTATTAATATATTCATTTATTTGCCAATGATATGCATGCATTGTGGTTCTGTAATTGATATGTATGACAATACTTCTGTATATATTTTATGAACTGTATTATATATATATGTAAACCTCAGAAGAATGAGATGAAAAAGAACCTAAATGGAGCTCTAACGTTTTCTCTCTACACTTCAGCATGCTGTGTTGCCCTTCCTACTGGGGAAAGCCCACCCCGGGCCCCACCACCAAGGTACCTCATGCCTGTTAATTGAAGGCAGGGTGGGACAACATGGGGACGACTGCTCCAGAAATGATTTTGTCTGCTTTTGCCTCCACTCCTTATCTGTGATAACCATCTTAAATTGCAGGTGTGTTCAGGATTCAGGGAAAGGTATCCTTTCCAAGATGGAGTCTGTCCCACAGGGAGAAGTGGAACGCACTAATGCACTGTTTTCATGGAAGTTGTAAAGTCAAATTTCCTTTGCTTATCTTTAGTTTCCTCTTAAACCATACCATGATTAAAAATAAGACTGCTATTAAGAGAGTTACCACACTATGAAATAAGTCATTATCTAAATGACAAAGTGGCTTTTTTTTTTTGCTGAAATAATGATATGCATCCTGACCTGGTGGTGGTAGAAATAATTTCCTGTCAGGCTATCACCTGCCTCACAGATGAAGGGGCTTCTCCCCCATGGGCTGGATGATGTGGTGGGGGAAGCATCGGTTTGAGTCAGAAGATGTGGGAACCAAGCGCATGTGTGGTTGGGGGATATCTCAGGGTCCCCATTTGTCAATCAGGTTACTGGGATAGAGGACAGGCCATAGTTACTGTTTTGACAGTGGCTCTTCATCTTCCTCCCCTCCTTCTTCTTCATCTAAAATCACCCCTAAGTCCCTATACAATGAGGGATGGTATGGAGTGAGCTGGGGGTGAAGCGTGGTGTCGCCACTGAGCAAATGGGACCACCACCCAGTGCTTCTTCTGCCAAGGTCTGCTTCCTGCTTGGCTTACACACACGTCTGTCAGATGTGCTGACCATCGTGAACCTGCACCAGTGTGTCCTTGATCAGCCTTCTGCGGACCCTCCCATCAGACAGCCTCCTGGGAGTCCTTCCATTTAACAGCCAATAAAATATGTAGTTACTTGACAGGGGAGAATAGCTCAGCTTCCTACCTGAAGCTTCCATCTTCTCTTTTACTTACAAAAGTTCAAGAGAATGTAATCATTTTTCCAGAAAATATTTTTCCTGGTTATTTGGTTTGGCTTCATGCTCCATTCCAAGGGGAATAAGAGTGACTATAGAACTTTACAAGCCACATTTCCCATAAATCACTTCTGTAAAAATATTTTGGCCCACAGGTCTTACCAAAAAAAAAAAAAAAAATAGGAAGAAAAAGCTTAGATGACAGACCTGCGTCGCCTATGTTTCCTTTGTCATGGTACCAGGATGAGATGAGGTGGTCATGTTTTCCTATGAAAGACACTAGCATTTCCTAAATCCTCATCTATTTTCCCAGAAGTTCCATTAATTTATATCTTTTTCTAGAATATAGTTTCATCTTATTTAAAGACATGATTTAGGCATACGGGCTGATACTTCCAAAAAGAAAATATCATTCCCATGATTGTGGGACACTGTGGATGTGGTTGTTCTTAGGGGAATGTTGAGTTATTCTGGTCACTTGATATTATTGACTGGACATTACAGGTCACTGGAATGGCCACCTTGCATAATTCTATGAACATAATAAGAAAATCTCACACAGGGAGCAAATTTCAAAAAGCTAATAGCTATAATTGTGTAAGATACATTACTATTTGACTGTGTTATTCTTAATTTAAAAAATAGATATACAACCTCAGAGCCCTCCCATTAGCTCAACCCTACCTTGTTAGAGAAGGCACCTTGACCCTGTCATCCCAATGAGTAATCTAAGACACTTCATTAGAGATAGACACTTGACATCTGTTTTTATCTTAAGATAACAGGATTCTATGAACAGTGAGAAATATATAGTCTCAACTAAGTGCACAATTTGTCAAGTGTTAGGGATATACTGAGACCTTTATCATTATTATCATAAAAATGTTGGTTAAATATATATATTTTTTAATTTAACAAATGTTAAAATGTCAATTCCCAAGTAATTTGGGACAATGTATATCTGAAGGACAAATTCAATTATATATTTTCTAAGATTTCAAAATTATTTTAATCAATGTGTCCTTTTTGTCACCCTGCAATGAATATAAAACAGAGCCTGACTGCCTGAATCTTGGGAAATGTATATTTCTTGGAATTATTTTAAAAAGAAGACAGAATAATGGCCAAGAAACATATGAAAAAATGCTCAACATCTTTAATCATCAGGGAAATGCAAATCAAAACCACAATGAGATATCACTTATCTCCAGTGAGAATGGCCTTTATCAAAAAGTCCCAAAACAATAAATGTTGGCATGGATGCAGAGAGATAGGAACACTCATACACTGCTGGTGGGACTGCAAACTAGTGCAACCCCTGTGGAAAACAATATGGAGATACCTTAAAGAGATACAAGTAGATCTACTGTTTGATCCAGCAATCCTATTGCTGGGCATCTACCCAAAAGAACAAAAGACATTCTATAAAAAAGTCATCTGCACTCAAATGTTTATAGCAGCACAATTCACAATTGCAAAGATGTGGAAACAACCCAAGTGCCCATCACTGCAAGAATGGATTAATAAAATGTGGTATATGTATACCATGGAGTACTCTTCAGCTACAAGAAACAATGGTGATATAGCACCTCTTATATTTTCCTGGATAGAGCTAGAACCCATCCTACTAAGTGAAGTATCCTAAGAATGGAAAAATAAGCACCACATGTACTCACCATCAAACTGGTTTCACTGATCAACACCTAAGTGGACATGTAGGAATAACATTTATCGGGAGTCAGGCAGGTTTGAAGGGGGAGGAGGGGTGGGAATATACACACATATACCCGATGCACACGTTTGGGGAATGGACACACTTGAAGTTCTGACTGCGGGGCGGGGGGCGGCAAAGGCAATATACGTAACCTAAACATTTGTATCCCCATAATATGCAGAAATAAAAAAAAATGAATTCTTCTAAATAGTTCAGCAGGTTAAGATGATTTAGCTGAACATTAGGATTAGGATTTTATCATACTCTGCTACTACACATGGAAACGTGTAGTACCATCTGAGGGCACTGTCACATTTTGAGGAGCAAAAATAAACAATGTCAGTTAATTATTTAATTTTTACTATCAATTTGTTAAAAGTTCTAATAGAAATAGCGCTAGAAATATGTCTCATTTATGAAAAATCTTCCTATGCTTGCTAATGTAGCTTGTTTCATTTTAAAAAATAAGGCAAACTTCACAAACCTGACACAACCTGTCATGTGCAAAATATCATGCCAGCTGCACAGCCCCACAGGAGCTAGTGGGAGGCAAATGCATCTTTGCAGGTTTATCTCCTCTGGAGTCCATTTGCCGAGGGCTCCTTTCTTCACATTTCCAGAGTAAAATCAGTCATTTTGAGTGCAGGGATTTGTGCCCAATAAAATAATGTGGCCCCTAATGTCATTTGACTGGATGATTACTAAAAGTAGACCAAGAAGATAATTTTCGCTCACTAGATAGTGACAGTTTTGCTTGCTTTCAAAGTTTGGGATTTTTCTAAACTGTGGGTCAGAGCTCAAGCTAATGAAATTTTGTGAAGGAAAAGATTTTCCAGATTTATATGTGCAATCTGTGATTTTTTTCAGAAGAAAGAAAAGTAATAAGATTAGAAAAGAAAAAAATACACAAGCATTCTCTCCAGGGAGCACGGCAAATCTCTGAGATTCTCTCCTGTGCTGCCAGTTTGCCAAGTGCTGTCAGAGCCATGAAGAAGGACCTGTCACCGGGTGGCTGATCAGGATCCTAAGGATAGATATGAGGTCTCTGTCAGAGGTCTCAGTGTAAGGTCTCTCAGTGTTGGTCTCTGACAGAGGATGTGGGGTGTCTCAGTGTGAGTCTCTGTCAGAGGTCTCTGTGGGAATCCCTACCAGAAGGGTCTGTGGAGGTCTCTCAGTGTAGGTCTGTCAGAGGTCTCTGTGTGGGTCTCTGTCAGAAGTCTATGTGGGGATCCCTGTCAGTGTTCTCTGTGGAAGCGTCTGTCAGAAGTCTCTGTGGAGGAATCTCAGTGTGGGTCTGTAAGGCAAATGCATTTGTATAGGCAATAGGTTCTTAAGCCAAACTAAAATGATTGCTGGCGTGTCTTCTGCCGGCCTTTAAGTCAGCATGGTTACGTAACCATGATGTCACCTCCTATGTGAATCACGCCTTTGCTTGGCATGTTGCCATGATTGTTCTGAGCCATATAAAAGCGCTCACCATGTTCTTGCGGTGGGTTACATCCCCCCGGCAATAAAAGAACATATTTCCTTTACCCACTACTGCTTGTCTCTTCTTTCAATTCCCAGAAACCTGCTCCGGTACCTTCGCTGGCCGCAGAGCCCCCTCCCCACAGAGTCTCTGTCAGACATCTCTGTGTGGGTCTCTGTCAGTGTTCTCTATGTGGGTTTCTGTCAGAGGTCTCTGTGTGGGGTTCTGTCAGAAGTCTCTGGGGCTGTCTGTCACAGGCACCTATGAGGGTCTCTGTCAGAGGTATCTCTGGGAGTCTCTAAGTTTGAGTCACTGTCAAAGGTCTCTATTTGGGTCTCTCTCAGAGATTTCTATGAGGGTCTCTTAGGTGGGTCTCTGTCAGAGGTCTCTGCAAGTCTTTGTGTGAATGGCTATCAGAGGTCTCTCTGGAGATCTCTGTGGGAGTCTCTGACAGAGGTCTCTGTGGGGGTCTCAGTGAGAGGTCTGTGTCAGAGGTCTCTGTGGTGGTCTTTCAGGGTCCCTCTTTGTCATAGGTCCTTGTGGGAGTTTTTCACTGTGATTGTCAAAATTCTCTGTGGGGATCTCTGTCAGAGGTCTGTTGTGGATTCTTTGTCAGAGGTCTCGGGGAGTCTCTGTAGATATCTCTGTCAGAGTTCTTAATTTGTGTATCTAATAGAGCTCTTGGTTGGTCTCGATGGAGGTCTCTGATATCGTCTCTGTGTCATCAGAGTTCTTATTATGAGGTCTATCACTGAGTATCTCTGTCAGAGGTCTCTGTGTGGGTCTCTGTGAGGTCTTTGTGAGAGGTCCCAATGGAGGTCTGTCAGAGCTGTGTTGGGGATCTCTTTCCAAGGTCTCTGTGAGAGGTCTCTGTGGAGGTTTCCCACTTGGGGTCTCTGCCAGAGGTCTCTATTTGGGTCTCTCTCAGAGATTTCTATAAGGATCTCTTAGCATAGGTCTCTGTCAGAGGTCTGTTTTGGAGTCTCTGTTAGAGGTCTCTATAGGTGTCTCTGTCAGAGTTCTCTATGGGCATATCTGTCACAGTTCTCTCTGGGGGTCTCTGTCAATGTCTCTGCCATCTTTGTGGGGGTCTTTCTGTGGGGGTCTCTGTCAGGGGTCTCTGTGGAGGTCTCTCTGTAAGGTCACTGCTCAGCTCCAGCATTCCCAGGCCCTGGCTCCCCTTGCTGCTATGCCCCTGTTGGCTTCCCTGTCCCCAGCGGACACGGGACAGGCTCTAGGAGCAGCCCAGGCACAACACTGGCCCTCCAAGTACCCCAGCTCTGGGAGCAGCATTGAGGCCACATGTCTGTGAAGGTCACCAGACTGTGATACCACAAGCACCTGAGTCCTGTCTTTTCTACCAGTCCTCTCTAGAATTCCAGAGGTGACAGTGCACAGGCTGGTCACATATGCAGTGAGAAAAGCCACCTTCCTACAAAGGCTTTGTGCCCCTTGGTCTAGCCCTCTGCCATGGGGCTGCTGCCTGACCCCCTTGGCCTATGGGTGCACTGGGCAGTCACTGTTTAGAGTGCCAGGTGAGCTCTGCCATCCTCCTGGTTGCCACCTCTTCAATTCTTCTCCCACACTCCACCCTCATCCTCTGTCTGCCACCATCAGATGGTTCCCCATTCTGGTCACACCAGAGGGGAAAGCGGGTGGCCAGGAGGGCAGACGAGGCCCTCGCACCTCCTGCTGCGCCCACCCAGACCGGCCCTGTCTTGGCCGCTGCTTTCAAAGGGAGGAAGGTGGAGGATGGGAGGGGCACGCTCCTGTCACCAAGGCTGAGCCCAGAGGGGCCAGCAGGGACCATCTCTTGGACTTGGCTCTGGGCTGCCTCTCCAATCCTTCAGCAGGCTCTGGGCAGGGTCGTCTGTTCCTCACCAGGAAAGTCATGGGGGCCAGATCTCTCTGCCCCTGCACCCAGGGCCAGCACCTCCACCCTGAAACTTCCTGACCCACTTCAGGCAGTGTGAGGCTGCCTGGCTCCCACATTCCTGCAGCCTGAGGGGAATTTCCCCACTTAGAGGCCTCTGTAAACCCATCCCCCACCACTGCACAAAGTTCGTGTAGAGGGAAAGCCTGGGCAAAAACAGTGTGAGTCAGATCCCGGGGTGGGGTGTCCACAGGGTTTGCCAGTCCTGACGGTCCTGAAGTCTCTCTGTAATGACCAAGTTATGAAAAGAAGGTGCAGTGCGGGACCTGGGGTGACAGAGCATCTGCCAGCTGGTCAGCCTCCCCATGCCTGTCCCGCCCAGAAGCCACACCCAGGCAGAGCGAATGCTGACCCCTTCCCTGCAACCCAGCATCCCACACGGAAGCCACTACCTCTGATGAGAAAAACACATTTATTTGGCCCATGTTCTTGATAAGAAGAAGCCATTAGCATATACCAGATGTGCTAACATGAGGCAAAACAGGTTTTCTCTGCCTGAATAAAATTTATTCTGTGAGAAAATTTTCCCATAAGGAAAGGCATAAAAGGCAGAATCTTGCTGACCGGACAAGTGTGTTGTCTAACGGAGAAGGTGGCCCGAAGCTCTTGCCACCCTTGGCCTATGCTGGCAGGGACTGGCCGGGAGCACAGGCTCCCTGGGTGGGGAGGCCCAATTGCTGTCCCTCTCTGTGACCCACTTGTTCTTGACAAGATAGCTGTGGCCCATGGGGGTGGGGTGACTGGAGGCTATATCTCTCATCACTCTCCTTTGCCCTCTGTGGTAGGGAACTTTGGGGTAGCATGAACGCCTATCTACTGGGGCCTGGGGTTCCTCTTTGCGGAAATTGAACTCCAGGGGACGA
Source organism: Eulemur rufifrons (assembly GCF_041146395.1). Taxonomy (NCBI): domain Eukaryota; kingdom Metazoa; phylum Chordata; class Mammalia; order Primates; family Lemuridae; genus Eulemur; species Eulemur rufifrons. The sequence continues at coordinate 208,262,093 of NC_090989.1, forward strand.
TGTTCTTGCCTCAGCCCCAATTTGTCCACTAAAATCTGTCCGACACATGTGATGATTGCCCGGACCTCATCAGCCCTGATGTTCATAGATGACCTTGTGGCTTGCCCTGGGCTCTGGGCAGTGGCTGGCACAGGCTTGCCTTTCGGCAGGGGATCTTCCTGCTCTTTGCCCTTCTTACTGGGCTTGAGGCGCTGCAGAAAACGATTGATCTTTTCTCCGAAGTAGCTTTCTGGAGGTGCCTGTCCCTTCTCTTGTGGTAACTGAGAGTATTTGTTCCCAGGGGTTTCTCTTTCCCTGACCTGAGCAGGGCGACTCATCCCACTGGATTGGAAGGGCCTTGGTCCTGCAGACCTTGGTTCATGCTCCCTTGGTTTGGGCCTCCTACTGCTCTCTCTCTTGTCAGTAGGGCCACACATATTGCTCTGAGTCTTCCAGGAGGCCCTCACTTTTGGGCTTCTGGGCTCCTGCTGTCCCTGGCTGCTCCCTCCATGCCAAGTGGGGTCACATAGCCCCTGAGAAGTTGATGCGTCCTTACTGGGCACACTCTGGGTACCAGACAGAGAGGCCTGGGAATTGGACTGAGGTTCCTGAGAAACCAACATGTCTGCTGTGGGGAGTATGTCGGTGTGACGGCCTTGAAAATGGAGGCCAGTGGCACAGTCTTGGAGGAGGACACCAGTGGCAGGGCCTTGAAACTGCTTCTCTGATTCTACCTCCACTTTGAATGAAAACTTACTCGTAACCTTTGTTTTCAGGCGTAGGTCTCCTGGATGCTGGGTACCAGAAATTCTAGAGAATGAGGAGCTTTTACTGGGCCCCAGAGACCCTGAACCCAGATTCACATTAATGGTTTGGGAGTCTGCCATCACACTGGCTCCCAGCATGACTTCCCAAGCAGGGGGCTTTTCCTCCTTGCCCTCTACTGGCTCCATGGTCTTCTCGGCCCTTGAACATTGGGACCCTACGCTGAGCCCCAGCATTGCTATGCTACTGCAAGGGACTCCTGAGGCCATGCTCTCCTTCTCCTCCTGTAGATCATGCCTGGCCATTGCTGGACTTGGACTTGGCTCTGGGCTGCCTCTCCCGGCCCCCAGGACAGTACTACTCTTCCACGTTCTGCTTCCAACGCTGCATGTGAGAGGCTGAGAAGGCCACCTTCCCTCCTGTCCATTGGCAGAGGCCTCTGAGTGCCCATGGTTGTCACCAGATTGGTCACCTCTCCGGTCCCTCTGGACTTTCTCACTCACAAGTGAGGGGGCAGAGAGAAAACCAGTCAGGGTGAGGACTGACTTTTTTGTTATCACCTTCTCTCCTGGACCTTTCCAAGGATGTTCTCCCAGAAAATTGGCAACCTCAGCTATGGAGCCATCCCCAAATTCACCAGTGGCCCAGGAGGGAAGGCTGGAGAATGGAAAGGGTGGGGTTTGACCCGCAAGATTTATGGGCTCCAGGGACTGGAGATTGGAACCCCACCTATGCCTCACACGAAACCTTATAATATGTGCTTCACGCATCTCTTGAGTGCAGGGATCAAGGAAAAAAGCTCCTGGGAGGTGTTCACATGGCATTTCTGACCCCTCAAGGATGCTAGATTTCTGGGCTTATGGTGGGTGTCAGACTTGAGAACAGTACAGCTGGCAGTGATCCTGGACTGATGCTCACACACAGGGACCGTGCCTTCCTTGATCTCCCCCACCTTCTGGTCCAATTGGAAATTCAGGGTTTTGTCAACCTGCTGCTTCTCTGGGCCCCTGGGTAGAGAATTTCCTGATTTATACCTCTGGAGCCTAATCCAGTCACTATCTGACTCCTCTTCCTCCTTGTCCTCCAGAACTTTCACCAAAGTATTTCTTGAACCTATGTATAGATAGATCTTCTGGGAACCTCTTCAGATCTTGCCCTAGGTTCCTGGTTGGGTCCTTGTCTTCTTTGACACTTATGGAACCCTCCTGAGAGAATCTTTCAGAGTGCCTGGAGCCCATCTTCTGTTCATCCTTGCTGCTTTTACCTGCAAATGCCCCATGCTTGTCTTCTGCCCCAGGCTGACCCCTCCCTGGGAATTCACCCTGAGGCTGCATCATGGGTGCTTGGGATCTGCAGGGAGGGCCCAACTGGTCTTTATCGGGGGTGAAACTCCTTTGAATATGTTGCTTGTGCTGCTCCTGGTGCTCAGGGATGATCGAATCTCTGAGAAGAACGGAGGCAGACTTGTGGCTCTGAGAATCCTCGCTATCCTGGGGAAGGTCTGGAGTGGGTTGGCTACAGGAGGCCCGAGAGTTTTTGAGCAGAGAGGATAACATTTGCCCCTTTCACCTCAGTCACTTCTGCAAGGGCCATTCCAGATGCTCACCTGCAGTTGGGATGAGGAATTGTGCCTTCTCCTGGGATGTAGGGCAAGTTGTTCTACAGCTTCCTGTAGGGTCCCCTTTACTCTGGGGTGGAGAGCAATATGGTACTTCTGGGGGAGCAGGAGACAGAGGGACCTGGCTGTGGATCTTATCCAAAGGTGGGGGCTGGGGCTGGGGCTTGGGCAAGGTTTGAGTCAAAGGCTGAGGCTGGGGCTTGGGCAAGGTTTCGGTCAAAGGCTGGGGCTGGGGCTTCGGGAAGATTTCAATCAAAGCCTGGGGCTGGGCCTCATGGTGGGGCCCAGGCTGGTCCTGGGGAAGTTGTGAAGGTTCTTCCCTCCAATTTTCTGAAGGAAAAAAGTCAGGGACTTCATTGAAGGAAACAAAGCGACGTGGTGGTTTTGTAGAAGGCTTCCTAGAGACCCAGGCAGCAGCTACCAGGGACTCGCTGTGCAGAGTTGGGAGGCCCCAGAAGAGCTGGCCGCATTTCTGCTGTAAGTGGTCACCCATGGCCTTCGGATGGGAGAGCTGCTGAGGATCCGGCAGCTGCTCTGGTTTCTCTTTCATGTTCCAGAAGAAGTATGGAGTTGTGGTGTCCCACTCCCAGCTCGGTGACTTTATCATATTCCCCAGAGAACCCTGCGGGTAATCGGGGCTCACTTGTTTCAGAAATGACCTATCCTTTTCTTTTTCCTTCCACAGCTTCAGTCCTGCTCTCTTGGTAATGAGCATTTCCAGGAGCTTCCGGACATCACAGTTGAGGAAAGCAGAGCCACCACCCTCTCTCTGCCTGTGTGTGGGGTCTCCCCAGAGCCAAGCGTCAGGTGGATGATGGAGAAGAGGCTCTTTCTGGGATTTGCTATGTGGCGAGGTGGGAAAGAAAAGGGCCTTGGCAGCTGCCCACCACCAGGAGAGGAAGAAAATGGTGCGTTCAAGGCCTAAGGTGGCCAAGACAGGAGGCACCGAACAAGAGTAACCTGGAGGTGAGCTCTCTGGGACAGTGCCTGGGGGGATTCTGATCAAGTCAGACTGGTCTTCTTGAGGTTGTACTGGCAGGGTGGAGGCCAGAAGTGAAGGGCGCTGGGCCAGGAGAGCCGGGGAAGCCAATGGGGATGAGGTGGCAGGAGAAGCATCTTCCGCACGCTCCCCAGGTGGCTGGTGGGCTCTGGCAGGTGCTGGTTTGCATACTTTCCCTGGGGGATCTGGACAGGAGAGCTGACAAAAGCCCCTTTTGTCCCGGAACTTTTCCAGGTGGCTGCAGAAGACAGGAGGCACAAGCTGCAGCAGGGGTGGGTGGGGCCAGGGTGTGGCCCAGGGCCCTCCACTGCCCCCATGCTGACTTCACAAAGCTCTGCCTCTCCCTGGACCCAGGGCTGTAGCCACATCCTGTCCCCATCCCATGGTCTCCCCCTCCCAGGTCAGCCCCAGGCCCCCGAGTCCTGTTCCAGGCCCTGGTAGGAAGGAGAACAAGGAGAGAAGGGGAGAGTGCCTCACCTCTGCAGAAGCAAAACCAGGTTCCGAGCCCCCTCCAGTTCCTCCAGGCAATCTCTACAAGCTGAAAATCAGGAGCCAGGTTAGGATGGGGAAGGGATGGGCCTGAGGATCTTGCAGGAGGCCGAGTGTCCCTCTAGAGCAGACTGGGGGGATTAGACCCTAGGGCACAAGCATCAGGGCTCAAGGCCATGTGACCCTGAGAGGGACAGCAGGAAGCTTGGTGTGCAGCACTTTATCATGTACAGAGTGCTCCCACATCCATCCCACAGGGGCCTCACACCTTCCCTGTGGGGGAGCAGACAGGGATTGCTCAAAGAAGAACCAACCTTAGCCAGGCTAAGCAGCTGTCCACAGTTGGGCCTGGAGGCCACACCGCCACATCCAGGCCCCTACTGGGCAGCACCCATTCTCGGCCCACCTGGCTTCATGCCCAGCCTGGGATCTGAGAAGAATCCTGGGTTCTGATATCCTTCCCTGGATGCCACCTCCGCCCACCTCAGGCCTTCAATGGACCTCCTGGGAGACTCATTCCTCAGGACAGTGAAGCTAAATTCCCCCCTGGGGGCTCTGGGTAGACAGGCAGAACCTTACCTTTTAGAGGGCAGTTCTTCTTCCTGCGCCTGGGCCTCCCCCTCTTCCCCACTGGAGGCTGAGAGACAGGAAAGATTGAGAGGCTGGGACCAGTCCTCACTCACCTCTCCCCAGACAAGCTGCAGACATTTAGTCCTTATGGAAGACGTGACCTTCTACATCTAGTTAATGGATCTCTGCCTTCTTTTCTTTGCTTTCACTCATTTTTAAAGTGGATAAAAATATTGTCTGTTTTCCTTCTTTGAAAAAATGCAAAGAGGGATTTTCGACATGAGATCCACCACGAGTGTCTTCTGTCGCTGTTCCTCTGCTTGAGACACTCAAGACTCCAATGTACAGGTGCCTCTGAGCTGTCAGGCAGGATTCTGCTTCTCAAAGAGGCCAGAGGCCACTCCAGCCTCTGATGGGAGGCTCAGCACAGGCCTCAGATCACCAGACACAGATGGGCTGGGCTACAGGTACTGGCCATGGGAAGGCAACTGATGACTGATGAACCAGGACTGAGGGCCGTCCACCCACACAGATCACAACCCTTTCATAGCCTCCTCCTGGTTCCTGAGTCCTGGCATTTGACTTTGCCCTGATGCCTCCTCTGCACCCACACGGGTGTCTGAGAGCTTAGTCTAGAAATCTTATACTAACTAACTTATACTCTAACCCCTTCCTGCCCTGCCTGGGCCTAGGAGGACAAGGAAATTTCCCATCTCAGGAATCTCTAGTCAATTTGGAAAAGTGGAAATAAAAATAGAAAGAAAAGAGAGAATCATTCTCTGTTAGTTCTGGGCTGAGAGTTCCTTACCTTCCCGATGCTGCTTGTCTGCCCAGTCGGTGGTGAGGATGGATCACTCCCAAGGCAGGGGAGTAACAGAAGGAAGAGCCCCAGTCCACACAGGATGCCCAGGCTGACATCCATCATCCAGGAAGTGGAGCTGGGGTTTAGCCATGTGGCACTATCGCTATTCAGAGGAAATGGATGATTCTCCATCTTCTGAATCCTACTGTCCCTCTAAAGCAACTGAGCCCTGGGCGTTGCCTTTGGGCCTTTTGACTAGGGCCCAGGCCTGCATCACAGAGCTGTGGCCCCTCATCACAAAGGGCTCCTGAGGGTGGGGTTGATGATGTGGGGAGGAGGCTGAACCACAGTCCCTCCCCCACCACCCTGCTCTGCAGATCCCTCCACCCCCTGGGCCTTCTAGATCCTCCTTCAGACTCCACCTGCTCAGCCTGTCAGAGATAGACCTCAGTCAATTTTCTATTCTTTCCCTCTGCAACCCAGATATTACCTGGTTCCTTTGATCTTCTGGAGATCTTGGCTTGAACCCACCAATTTCCTAGCCTTTGAAAGTCTGAAATTCTCCCAGGAATTTTGTTTATTTTCTAGGGATTTTTACTCTCAAAATCTCCTCTGTCTTCATAATTTTCCCACAAACTAAGCTTTCTTCTTTCATCAACTCAGAAGTAGAACTTAACTTTATACTTATTTCAATCTTGTAAATTTTGAATATTTTAGTTGTCATTGTTTATGTTAACCTTTGCTGTCTTCGCTCATGGGCTGACACAAAAAGTCAAACTAATGATTTGTTATTTAAACTTTACAAAACTAATTAAGTATAGTAAAACTATAAATCATTAAACTTCCAAATGATATTTATTTGGTTAGTAACACAATTCTGAGTTATAAAAGCTGCACAAGCACTTATGGAACTTGCTATAATACACACAGACACATACACATATTGTGGCAAACTAATTCATTATTTTCAAATCCATGGATTAATCATTTTCTCTAAATCTTTCATATATTATATTGGTCCTATTTTTTCTTACTCTGCCCAAAATACAATTTCTGCTCTCCAAAGTTTCAGAACATGTGTAATACACATGAAAGGAAGAAATGGGTTATGAGGACTGAACTCTGATCTTTTTCTTTGCTTCCCGCAAAAAACAAAAATCCTTTCTAAGGGAGCCTGGTGAGTCATGCCTACAAATGATAAATCTCAGTAAACAGGTTGTTATGACGTTTATTTCCCAAAGTGAATCTGGTATAGCATCACATGAAAGATAGAAGACCCTTATCTTAATTCAAGCATTCCTTTCTGCAGATTCCTGGTCTTTTGGACAAAGCCTAACTCTTTCAGCCAATTGTCAACTAAAGCATCCCGAAACCCACCTATGACTCTAAGTCCCTGCTTTGAGATGTCCCACCTTTTTGGGCCAAACCAATGTAGGCCTTCCATGTATTGATTTGTGACTTTCCCTGTAATTCCTGTCTCCCCGAAATGTATAAAACCAAACCGTAACTCAGCCACAGCAAGTCCACTTGCTCAAGGCTTCTTGGGTGTGGCTCCAGGTCATGGTTGTCAAATTTGGCTCAGAATAAACCTCCTTCAATTATCTTCCAGAGTTTGTCTTTTTTTTCATTGACAGGATGCACTGAAGTACTGATCCTCACAGTGGAGAGTGGGCCTGGGGAACCAAAGCCTGGGTTTGAGCCTAGTCCAAAGCAGCCTCTTCTGATATCTCTAATGTCTTCAGTACATATATTTTTCTTCAGAGTATGCCCCAGTCACTTATTTTGGGTTGACAACCACATGGCAACTACATGAGTGGATACCTTGGAGTAGAGCCCCTTTTGACTTACAGTGATTTCTCCCATCAGGGCTAAGGTAGCAGCAGCTAGAGATTCACTCCAAGAGATCATTTGTTTTTGTTTCTGCCAAGGCCAAAATACAGCTTTCTCCTGAGTTTCCTCAATCTTCTCAACTTTTTGGCTTGATATTAAGGTTTATTTTGCTGGAAAACCCCTCTAAGGAGTTTTGCTCGCTTCCAAACAGGAAGGCGAGTTTCCCTGCTTCCGTGGTGATAGAGAGTAGGTTCAGCTTGGGCCCCATCTCCAGGTAAGGAGCTGATCTGAGATTTCCTTTTAGACTTTTCTAGCTGAAGGTAAGGTTTATTGTTAGCTGGCTGTAACTTCTATTTATACTTAAAGATCTCAACAATGTATTAATTATGTAGTAATTTCTTCTGTTTTTGGTTTTACTCTGTCTTACATTGGATTTGGCCAACTCTTGGTCAAAACTGACAGAAGGTCTAAATTATGGAAAATGAGGCCTCTAGAATTGACTAAACCTCCCACAGTTGCAATACCTCAGCCAGTTAGAAAAATTATAGTATTTTACCCTGAAATATATTTCTTTGACATACTCTGAGGTGGCTGGCACAGAAATAATGTTACAAAGCTCTCATCTGTCGGAGAAAATTTACATTTATAGAGGATCTCCATTAATACAGCCAGGACTTTATTTACCCAATCTAGGAAAGAATAAGTGAGAATCTGGCACCTTTAAAGGACTTAAAAAAAATTTATTACCTATTCTCTGTGAGGGCTACTAACTGTGAGGCTTTACTTGCATAACAAGACCACCTTGGCTAGCCTCTCTTCTCTCTTGCAAACCTGTTTTGCAACTTCTAAACCCCCATTCTTAAAAAACAAAAACAAAAGAGAAAACAAACAAAAAAACCCTCTGTACTTCATTGAGGAATTAAGTTTCATTCTAAAGGCTCCTGTGTATACATGTTAAAAATTAATTTAAATGCCTTTTTCTCCAATGAATGAATCTACCTCATATCTGATTTTTCAGAGAAACTTATGGGGGAAAGGGTCTTGCTCCCTACAGTTTAAAGCCACTCTGTTTCTTCTGAAAAGCTACAGTAGTGAAAATCCAAAAACCTGGCCAGCTGGCAAAAGGGGCAAGAATTTCTTACCAGCCAGGCTCCTGGCCTTGTTCTCTGTTAAACAAAAGACAAAAATCAGTATTTGCAAGGCTTTGATTAATGTAAGAAAAAGGATTTGTGTGATTAGTCTTGGTACAACAACTCTGGTGTAGTTTTTATAGTTGTTTTTTTTTAATATATATATATATTTTCTTTTTAATTATTATGGGTACATAATAATTGTATATCTTTATAGGGTACGTGTGATGTTTTGATACAGGCATACAATGTGAATTAATCAAATCAGGGTAATTGGGGTATCCTTCACCTCAGGATTAAGATGTTTTATCATTTCTTTGTGTTAGGAACTTACCAATTCCACTCCTTTAGTTATTTTAAAGCATATCTAACTTGTTGTTAACAGTCGTTTTGTTGTGCTATCAAATCTAATTGTCTAGCTACCTTTTTGCACACATTAACCATACCCACTTTTTATTCCCCACTCCCTGCTACCCTTCCCAGCCTCTGGAACCGTCTTTCTATTCTGTGTCCTTGAGATCAATTGTTTTTAATATTTAGCTCCCACATATGAATGAGAACATGGGAGATTTGTCTTTCTGTGCTTGCCTTATTTCACTTAACATAACGTACTCCAGTTCCATTCATATTGTTACAAATCGCAGGATTTCATTCCTTCTTTTGGCTATGTAATATTCCGTTGTGTATATGTACCACAATTTCTTTATCCATTATCTGTTGATGGACACCTAAGTTGATCCCAAATCTTGGCTGAGGTGAATAGTGCCCCAATAAACATGAGAATACAGATAATCTTTTCAACATACTGATTTCCTCTCCTTTGGATATTTACCCAGCAGTGAGATTGCTGGGTCATACGGTAGTTCTATTTTCAGTTTTATGAGGACCTTCCATACTGCTCTCCATAGTGGTTGCATTAATTTGCATTCCCGAAAAGAGCATACAAGGGTTTCCCTTTCTCCACATCCTCATCGGCATTTGTTACTGCCTGTCTTTTTGATAAAAGCCATTTTAACTGGAGTGAGATGATATCTAATTGTAGTTTTGATTTGTGTTTCTCTGATGACTAATGATATTGAGCATTTTTTCATAACATATTGGCCATTTGTATGTCTTCTTTTGAGAAATGTCTATTCAGATTCTTTGGTGATATTTTAATCAGATTTTTTTATTTTTTCCTATTGAGTTTTTGGAGCTCCTTATATATTCTAGTTATTAATCCCTTGTCAGAAGGGTAGTTTGCAAATATTTTCTGACATTCTGTGGGTTGTCTGTTCACTTTCTTGATTGTTTCCTTTGCTCTACAGAAGCTTTTTAGCTTGATGTGATCCCATTTGTCCAATTTTACTTTGGTTGCCTGTGCTTAGGGGATCTTACTCAAGAAATCCTTGCCAAGACCAATGCCTTGAAGCATTTCCCCAAAGTTTTCTTTTAGTAGTTTCATAGTTTCAGGTCTTATATTTAAGTCTTTAATCCATTTTTATTTGATTTTTGTATGTGGCAAGAGATTAGTGTCTAGTTTTATATTTCTGCATAAGGACATCCAGTTTTCCCAGCACGATTTATTGAAGAGACTGTCCTTTCCCCACTGTACATTGTTGGTAACTTTGTCAAAGATAAGTTCACTATGTTCAGGCTACATACATTGCCTTTGCCACCCAAGTCAGAGCTTTAGGCATGTCTGTCCCCCAGACAGTGCACACTGCACCCATTAGATGTGTATACACCCATCCCTACCTCCCCCCATCCACTCGACACTTGATGAATCTTACCACTAAATGTGTACCTAAGTGTTGATCAGTCAATACAAACTTGGTGGTGAGTACATGTGTGCTTGTCCCTCCATTCTTGCGATACTTCACCCAGTAGAAGGAACTCCAGCTCTATCCAGGACAATACAAGAGGTGCTAGATCACCACTGCTCTCTGTGGCTTAGCAGAAAGCTCCATCGTATACATACATCACACTTCACTAATCCACTCTTGTATTGATGGTCACTTGGGCCGTTTCCACATCCCTGAAATTGTGTTACACATGGATCCCCACAATAAACACTCACCAATGTAAAATCATCCAAAAACTAAAGGTCAAAGGCCAGATACCACAATGGCTCAAAAGAGAAAACAGAGCAACAAAGTTCAACTCAACAGGGTGAACAGAAATCTGCCCCACTTAATTCTCTCAAATGTGAATGGCTTGAATTTCCTACTAAAGAGACATAGGCTGGCCAAATGGATAAATATACACAAGCCAAGTATATGCTGTCTTCAGGAAACACATCTAACACACAAGGATGCATTCAGACTCAAGGTGAAGGGATGGAAAACAATATTTCAAGCAAACGGAAGCCAAAAGAAAGCTGGGGTGGTAGTTCTGATTTCAGATAACTTAGTCTTCAAATCAACAAAAGTAATGAAAGACAAAGATGGTCACTTTATAATGGTGAAGGGTACAATTCAACAAGAAGACATAACAATTCTAAATATTTATGCACCTAACTCAGGGGCACCCAGATTCATAAAGCAAATCCTACTTGATCTAAACAAAATGATAAACAGCAACACTGTAATAGCCAGGGACTTCAACATCCCTCTGACAGAACAGGACAGATACTCCAAACAGAAAATAAACAAAGAAACAATGGACTTAAACAGAACTCTAGAACAAATGGGCCTGACTGATATTTACAGAACATTCTACCCCCAAACCACTGAATATACATTTTTCTTGTCAGCTCAGGGGATATTCTCTAAGATTGACCATATCCTAGGCCACAAGACATGTCTCAAAAAATTTTAAAAAAACCAGGAATTATACCATGTATCTTCTCAGACCACATTGGAATAAAATTAGAAGTCAACTCCAAAAGAAACTCTCATCTCTACACAAAGTCATGGAGACTAAACAACCTTCTGATGAACAATTATTGTGTTAAGGAGGAAATCAAGATGGAAATCAAAAGATTCTTGAACTGAATGGTATCAAAAGATTCTTGAAATGAAAAGATTTGAACTGAATGGTAAAGGAGACACAAGTTATCAAAATCAGTGGGACACAGCTAAAGCAGTCCTGAGAGGAAAATTTATAGCCATAAATGCCTACATCCAAAAGACAGAAAGATCACAAATCAACAATCTAATGAATTGTCTCAAAGAACTGGAAAAGGATGAGCAAACCAACCCCAAACCCAGCAGAAGAAAATAAATAGCAAAGATCAGAGCAGAACTAAAGGAAATTGATAATAAAAAAAGCTATGCAGAAGATTAACAAAACAAAAAGTTCATTCTTTGAAAAAATAAAATTGACATGCCTCATGCTAGATTAAGAAGAAGAAGAAAAGAAAGAACTCTAATAAGCTCCATCAGGAATGAAAAAGGAAAAATTACAACTGATGCCACAGAAATACAAAATATAACCTATGAATACTATAAAAACTTCTATGCACATAAACTTGAAAATGTGGAGGAAATGGACAAATTCTTAGAAACACAGCTTCCCTAGGCGCAATCAGGAAGAAATAGAATTGCTTGGGGCTTTTTAAGCAGGAATTGAGACACTAAAAACAATTTAAGTCATATTTTGACCTATAGTCTATGAAATGTTGCAAATAAATTTTCCTAAGTATTGTGATTATCAGTATATTTTATTTTATGCTGCTAATGAACAGTTCACCTTTTTACAAAATTATGAAAGACCAATGGCTGAATTAAGGGCATGTGGAGAAACTTACACCATGTGCTGAAGAAGTAGACATCTGTGATCAGAAACACATTGGTAATTACTCTGTGCCGACATCCTTACATGTGCCTGTGTTTGTATAAGTAACATATTTCTGTTTTTATTCATTGTATATGCCTAAAATGTGAATAATGGAATGTTAAGCACAAGTTATATCATGAATTAACTTATCTGTTCTGTCATGTTTAGAAACTTAACTAAATGTGTTTTCGTACAATAGCTCCCAGTAACTCAGAAAGAAGTGCTCATTTGTGTTAGAAAATGTGTGATCTTTGAGGTCAAATAAGAAAATTACTTTATCCTGTAACAGAATGATTTCTTACCCAAACAAAACACATAATCTGTATTTTACCCTTCTTTTTTAGACATTTTGTTGAGAATGGAGTATAGAGAAGAAGAAATTGAGCACTCTCTCAGAAAATGGCAACACGATGAAATTACTACGAACTATATGTTACTGAAGGGAAAAATCTCTTGAAGTAAGAGTAATCAGAGAGGAAGAGCTGAAATACCTTTTAAATTATCAGTTTAGGCCGGGCGCGGTGGCTCACGCCTGTAATCCTAGCACTCTGGGAGGCCGAGGCGGGTGGATTGCTCAAGGTCAGGAGTTCGAGACCAGCCTGAGCGAGACCCCGTCTCTACTAAAAATAGAAAGACATTATATGGACAACTAAAAATCTATATAGAAAAAATTAGCCGGGCATAGTGGCGCATGCCTGTAGTCCCAGCTACTCGGGAGGCTGAGGCAGTAGGATCGCTTAAGCCGAGGAGTCTGAGGTTGCTGTGAGCTAAGCTGACGCCACGGCACTCACTCTAGCCTGGGCAACAAAGTGAGACTCTGTCTCAACAAAAAAAAAAAAAAAAAAAAAAAAAAAAAAAATTATCAGTTTATGTTAAATTATTTTCTTAGTTTTGCTTTGATTCAAACCTTGCCCAAGCCCCAGCCCCAGTCTTTGACTCAAACCTTGCCCAAGCCCCAGCCCCAGCCCCCACCTTTGGATAAGATCCACAGCCAGGTCCCTCTGTCTCCTGCTCCCCCAGAAGTACCATATTGCTCTCCACCCCAGAGTAAAGGGGACCCTACAGGAAGCTGTAGAACAACTTGCCCTACATCCCAGGAGAAGGCACAATTCCTCATCCCAACTGCAGGTGAGCATCTGGAATGGCCCTTGCAGAAGTGACTGAGGTGAAAGGGGCAAATGTTATCCTCTCTGCTCAAAAACTCTCGGGCCTCCTGTAGCCAACCCACTCCAGACCTTCCCCAGGATAGCGAGGATTCTCAGAGCCACAAGTCTGCCTCCGTTCTTCTCAGAGATTCGATCATCCCTGAGCACCAGGAGCAGCACAAGCAACATATTCAAAGGAGTTTCACCCCCGATAAAGACCAGTTGGGCCCTCCCTGCAGATCCCAAGCACCCATGATGCAGCCTCAGGGTGAATTCCCAGGGAGGGGTCAGCCTGGGGCAGAAGACAAGCATGGGGCATTTGCAGGTAAAAGCAGCAAGGATGAACAGAAGATGGGCTCCAGGCACTCTGAAAGATTCTCTCAGGAGGGTTCCATAAGTGTCAAAGAAGACAAGGACCCAACCAGGAACCTAGGGCAAGATCTGAAGAGGTTCCCAGAAGATCTATCTATACATAGGTTCAAGAAATACTTTGGTGAAAGTTCTGGAGGATAAGGAGGAGGAGGAGTCAGATAGTGACTGGATTAGCCTCCAGAGGTATAAATCAGGAAATTATCTACCCAGGGGCCCAGAGAAGCAGCAGGTTGACAAAACCCTGAATTTCCAATTGGACCAGAAGGTGGGGGAGATCAAGGAAGGCACGGTCCCTGTGCGTGAGCATCAGTCCAGGATCACTGCCAGCTGTACTGTTCTCAAGTCTGACACCCACCATAAACCCAGAAATCTAGCATTCTTGAGGGGTCAGAAATGCCATGTGAACACCTCCCAGGAGCTTTTATCCTTGATCCCTGCACTCAAGAGATGCGTGAAGCACATATTATAAGGTTTCGTGTGAGGCATAGATGGGGTTCCAATCTCCAGTCTCTGGAGCCCATAAATCTTGCGGGTCAAACCCCACCCTTTCCATTCTCCAGCCTTCCCTCCTGGGCCACTGGTGAATTTGGGGATGGCTCCATAGCTGCGGTTGCCAATTTTCTGGGAGAACATCCTTGGAAAGGATGTTGATTAGTACCATCCAATTGGTACTAATAGATCAACATTTAGGTGCACATATGGAAGTAACATTCATCAGGGATTGGGCAGGTGTCGGGGGCGGGAGGAGGGGATGGGTAAATTCACACCTAATGGGTGCAGTACGTGCTGTCTGGAGAATGAGCATGCTTGCAGCTTTGACTCAGCTGGTGCAAAGGCAATTTATGTGACCAAAGCGTTTGTACCCCTGTAATATTCTGAAATTTAGAAAAATTATAGAGACAGAAAGTATAATGGTGGTTGCCAGGGTTGTGGGTTCAGAGGAATGGAAAGTTATTGTTTAATGGGTACAGAGTTTCAGTTTTGCAACATAAAAAGAGTTCTGGAGATGGATGACAGTGATGGTTGCACAATATGAATGTACTTAATACCCCTGAACTGTACACTTAAATATTTTTAAGATGCTAAATTTTCTGCTACATGTATTTTACTACGGTAAAAAAAATTGAAAACAAAAATGGGGCTAACAGTACTATTTATCTCCCTGGGTTACTTTGAGGCTGATATGAGATAATACAGGGGATCTGGACTTAGCACATAGCAAGTGCTCAATTAATGATAGCTTTGATTATTATTAACTCTGTGCTCATCTGAGTCACAGAAATAACAAGTCTTGTGATTGTTCCTTAGTTCTCTGCCATGGCCAGTCACTTTGGAGTTAAGAGGAATACATGTCCAGTTGTACCCCAGGATTGCTTGGTCCTGAGGGAGGCAGACTCAGAATTCCCTAAAGGACTCTCTGATTAGCCAAACACCCTCATTGGATAGAATGCAGAGAGTTCTTTGGTCGCCAGGATAGAAACTTTGATGCTCACCAGACATTCCATCTATTTCCTCATATCTAGTTTTGTTTTGTTTTGTTTTGTCTTTTTTCAGATAGAGACGGGTTTATGCATAATAGTATGGGATGGACTGGGAAAGTTCCAGGGCCTGTAGTGATGAGCTTCTCAGGAACAGACAGACAGGAGTGGCCCAGACAGACCAGCAGACAGAGGAACAGGGAAACAAAACCAAATGGGGAAACAGTTGTGTCCAGGTATCAGATCTAGCTCTGCCCTGGGGACTGGGTGGAGCAGGGCTGACAGGGGCCTCCATCCTGGTAGGGGCCCCTCTCCTCACTCCCTGCTGCCCTCATCTGGCATGCTGGGACCTTTGGCAGGCAGAGTTTCCAGAGCTATGGAATAGTTGGTCTGAGTGGGCAGAGGATCAAGGCTCTTGGAGACTCCCTGGAGAGGTGGAGGCCTGGGTGGTGTGGGGTTAGCAGCACTGGGGGGAATGTGGCCAGACTCCAGGTGCCTGGGGTGGGGCCACTGCTCAGCAGGGCGCCTGTGTCCAGGGCAGGCCCCCCCCCACCCTGCCCACCACACCAACATGGTGCAATAAATAAAGTTTCAAGTTGTTAAGTCGGTGTTGAACAGAGAGCTGGAGGCTTGCAGACAGGCAGGGGCTTTGAAAGAGAAGCCCCAGCCACCCACCATGGCCTCTCAGTGGGCTCTAACTGTATTAAGTCAATCTTGGGCACTGGAGTGGATGTCTGGCCCGGATGTCCACATGGGCACTCCGTGCAGGGGCTCAGCCCCTCAGACCAGGGCCAAAGCCTGCTCAGTGGGGCAAAAGCAGGGCAGCATGGTGCCCACAGCGTCCACAATGGCTGCCAGTTGCTCAGCCTGTGCCTGAGGCCCACAGAGCTGCATGCAGTCTGCCAGCCGCAGCAAGTACTCAAGGTTGTGGCCAGAGAAGCCTCGGCAGACCAGTATCTGCCTAGCGATGGCCTCCTCAGGCACAGGGCCCAGGTAGCCAGGGAGCTCTGGGCTGGCCACATAGGCCAACGCCTTGCGTGGTTGGTCAGGGGCATCTTGAAGATAGAAAGTGACCTCCTTGGTATCATAGCTGCCAGGCACTGCCTCCCGCACATTCAGGAACTTCAGGGCCTCGCTCACCTGCTTGCCTGGCACCTGGTACGTCACGCCCCGAGTGCAGCCCTCGTGATCTTCAAGGAGAGTCACCACACCGCCAGGCATCTTGTCGCTGCCCCGATGGAAGGTGTCTCCCTGCCAGAAATGGCGGCTGTAGCCGCGCACAAAGCCCACAGGGCTGTCACTGTAAGTGAAGTCAGGCCTCCACACCAGGGAGCCGCACCTGAAAGTCCACAGTGCTTGAGCATCGCCGTCGTCCCGGGGGTGCTGAGCGGAGGGCGCAGGGGACCGCGAGCGGGGCACGGTGTTCGGGGCTGCGGATTCCTGCTTCACGGTGCAGGGCTCATGAGACCGCCACCTTCGCCAAGGTCAAGCAGGTACCTGAGTGCCGAGCTGAAGCAATACCAGACGGAGCAAAGGTGACGCCCTGGACGAGTGTCAGGCTGAGCTGAAGAAACTCCGCAAGAAGAGCCAGGGGAGCAAGACCCCGCAGAAGTTCTCGGACAAGGAGCTGCAGTACATCGATGCCATCAGCAACAAGCAGGGCGAGCTGGAGGGCTACGTGTCCGAGGCCTACAAGAGGGCCCTCACCGAGGAGCGCCGGCGGTTCTGCTTCCTCGTGGAGAAGCGGTTGGCCGTGGCGTCTCGTGGAGAAGCGGTTGGCCGTGGCCAAGAACGCTGCCGCCTACCGCGCCAAGGTCAAGGAGCTGCTGGCCCAGAAGCTGTCGCTGTGGCAACAGGCTGTGCTGACCCCAACAAGATCCCCGACCGCGCGGTCCAGCTGATGCAGCAAGTGGCTAGCAGCAACGCTGCCACCCTCCCCGGCATTCTGTCGGCCTCCAAGTCCAACCCGGTCATCTCAGACTCCGTTCCGGGAGCCAAGCCCCTGCCGGTGCCCCCCGAGCTGGCACCGTTTGTTGGGTCCCAGAGGAAGCTGAGCTACTCTTGCTCTAACACGCTGCCCGTGCGCAAGAGCGTGACCCCCCAAAATAGCTATGCCGCCACTGGGAACAAGACTGCCCCGCTCCAGCTCCATGGCTGCCGGCCTGGAGCGCAACAGGAGCATGCAGGTGAAGGCCATCTTCTCCCACGCAGCTGGGGACAACAGCACCCTGCTGAGCTTCAAGGAAGGGGACCTCATCACCCTGCTGGTGCCCGAGGCCCGTGGTGGCTGGCATTATGGCCAGAGCGAGACCAAGCTCCTGCAGCAGGGCAAGAGCAGTAGCTCCGGGAACCTCCTGGACGAGGACGACCTGGCCCTGCCACCCCCCCATCCCCGACTATGGCGCGTCCTCCCGGGCCTTCCCCACCCAGATGGCCGCCACATTCAAGCAGCGGCCCTACAGCGTGGCGGTACCCGCCTTCTCCCAGGGTCTGGACGACTATGGCGCCGGGTCCGTGAGCAGGAATCGCTTCGCCCATGTACAGCCGAAACCCACGGTGACCAACGACAGGTCTGCTCCCCTCCTCAGCTGAGGGCCACGTCTGCTCTGCTGCCCCTGTGGCCACCACCCCACCCCCACATGGAATCTATCTGTCACCATCTACGTGTTCCTGCTTAGGGAACGGCCACGCCCCCGCCTGCCAGACTGCGCCCACTGCAATCTGGCCTGGATCCTGGCTGTACCTGGCTGAGGCCCCACGGAGTGAGGGCTGGTCCCTGAGAGGCCCTGGGGCAGAGGGACCCGCCTCCTTGAGGGCAGGCGCCTCTGGGTCATGGGCCACAGAGCCCTGGGGCACTCCTGGGTCTGGAGGACAGGGAGGACATCCAGTCAGCCGTAGCTGGAAGAGGAGCCCAGCTGCCCTCCACTCCCACACGTGCAGTCAATAAACAGGCTGCCCCCTCACCCCAAAAAGGCTTTATTCAGACTACTTTTAAATAAGTGGTTGCTTTTATTGTCAGTTTTATTTTCCCCAAGTGTATTTTTTTCTCTGTTCTTCTATTTCTTTGTTTCCCTATATATATATATATATATATATATATATGTATAAGATTCTTATACATATATACATATATATATATATAATTTCCAATCCTGGATATTGCCCTGCCACCCATGAAAACTATTCTGGCACCAAAAGTAATGATAAATGTTAAGTGTAATAGAAAAGTAAAGCAAAGAGCCATTCAGCTTCAGTCTTTACATACCATGAATAAAGATTAAAACATCACATGGAGAAGTTTACCTGGTGATTGTTCACCTGCAGTACTGTGGACTTTTAACTTTTTGTCCCCTTTTTGGTGAAACAGAGTAAAAATAGTCATCTACCATTACTGTTATTTGCTGATTTTATTTTATTTTGATGGTAATATTCTTATGACACTATTGCAACCAAATTGGCTTTACCATCTTGGCTTAGTAGGTATAGAAGACAATGGATTACCATCTTTATTGCTGTAATGTGTTAAGCATTATATGTTAGTAGAATCTAGTTTAATTGTTTCAGGTAGAAAGTATTCTTTGAGTTTCCATTTTGAATGTGTTTGGACTAAACAAACAATAAACTACTGATGACTGCAAAAAAAAAAAAAAAAAAAAAAGGCCCGAAGATGTCAAAGGGAATGTTTAGCTGGAAACCAGAGATAAAATAAACTATGTAATTGATAACAATAAACATACTGGTGCTGTAAGTGCTCGTAACATTATGCTGTTTAAAAAGAAACAAGCCGGCTGTCAGGGAGTAGTTCGTGCCATGAAGGAGGCATTTGGCGTTATTGAAAGAGGTGATATTCTGCCTTAGCATTCACTTGCATTCTTTCCCTGCTCTTTCCTGTTCATTATGCTTTAATTCTGAAGACCATATGAGGGTAGACTATATTACCTTTTAAAAACTACAAACATTTGTATAGGCAAACTATTTTCTTAAAGTTGATGGTCAAATGTTAAAATGTTATTTTTCATACCATTTATAATCTTGTCACAATCCACTTAACAAAGTTTGGTTAGATTTCAGTGAAAATTATCTTCCAGGGTAGTTTTTTTTTCTCTTCCTGGGATGGGGGGGTAACTTTACTACAGTTAGTATGTATGGTGCAGAATTTCATGCAAATGAGCTTTGCCAGCAGTGTGAAAATTTAAACGTATTTAAACAAAACCAAAAAAAATGAATGCACAAACTTGCTGCTGCTTAGATCACTGAAGCTTCTAGGACCCAGTTTCTTTTGCTGATTTAAAAACAAAATGAAAAAAATAAAAAAGTTGTTCCTGAAAAAAAACCTTTAAATTTATATTTTCAAATGAAACATGTAAGTTTCTAGTAATCACGTTTAAATGAATGCTAAGGCATATAGTCTTTTTTTTTTTTTTTTTTTTTTTTTTTTTTTTTGTGGCTGAGGTAGGATGGCATATAGTCTTATCTGTAAATTAGAATCTTAAGATTATTTGAACCTTTGAGATAATGTTAAAACACTAGACTAAAATCATTCAATTGATTTTATAGATAAACATAAATCAATATGTATAAAGTTATCCTAAGAAGAAATAGAACATTTTTATTTAAAAAACCTTCCTTTTATGGCAAAATAAAAACTTCAAAAAAAAAAAAAAAACCCGTCATGATATCATCTTACCGTTTTATTTGCTAAACACAAACAGTTATTTGGCATTTGTCAGACTGGATTCTCCAGTGCCCGGTGTCTGTTACAGCTACTTTCCAGTTGCTACTGTTTATGCTCATTTCTTTAAGGCAGTGCAAGATCTTGAAGTATTTTATTAGATGAAGAAATTTTGAATTGTATTGATTTTATTTTACTGTATTCCAGTTCTGAGATTACTGACCAGTGGGCAGTATACATGTGTTGATGTCTGTCTTGGGTCTTCTGGAACAATTATGATTTAGAAGATTCTGTCCCACCATTTATGTAGACCAAAAAATACTTTCCTAATTCCTGAATGTGACACAATTCTATTGTCACATTTTGTGTTGTGATTTTAGGTTATGAAAACATGATCATTATATGTACATCAAGTAATTTTTATTTATTGTGAATGTTTGAGTAGCTCACTAGCCCAGCCCTCCTCTATGTTGGCTAAGAGAGTTATTACATTTTTTAACTATGTATTTGAGAGTAACATGGATTTTGCTATTGTTTTTGGAATATTCAGTCTATTGCTATAACATGTTAAATGAGACCACGAAATTTAAGGGCTTCTGATTCTGATTAAGTTAATGAATAGGGTTCCAGGCTCTTTCCTCTGGGTTCTTGAAAGAGAATAAAGTTATGTTTATCTTATCTTTGTTATCAGGTTTGCTTAATTCTTTTGAACTATGATCTTAAAGGCACAAACAGTACCAATCATCTTGCTCATTTGTTAATAGCAGATCTATATTGCAACAAGAAAATTATTTTTCAGAATAAAGCTCAGTTAAAATCAACTTAAGTCACTGCTGAATTTCTAAACCAGAATTTGGACTTATATCAACATCAACATGTATATGTGTTAGATGATCCTCAACTATTGTCCGAATTTAATAAACAGTCAATTTTTAAAACATTTTAATATTAAAAGTTATGAAAGAATGTGGTAATAGCAGTCTTACCTCTGCATTTTCTTTCAATTGTAAATTGCAATTATTTGTTGGGTATTTTGGGCTACAAAGCACAGAAACTTTAAAAATGAAAATGTACACATTTTACTGCAATGATCCCTGTGCATTTTTTCTAGTGTCTGAGGCTTCCAGTTGGACTTGAACTCCCATGTTGTCTAGTTTCCTACCTAGAGGTGTATCTTCTAGGAAGGAAACAGAAAAGAGTGAACAACAATTTGAATGGAAATGAGCTTTGACCTACCTTGTAAAACAAAAGCACAAACAAAAGAGAAAGTGGTCGGTGAGAGCTCCCCAAACAGAATAATATAACAAGAAAGATTTTCCAGGTATCTCCACAATCAAATCCAATCCACTAAACAAACAAAAAATAAATAAAAATAAAAAAGAAAGCTTCTCACAGGACAACGGAGGGGATGCGGCCTCCAATCTTCTTTATAGGTATGACCCCCGCGGATCAAGGTGGCCTCCATGAACCAGCGTCACGTGGATTTCTACCTCGCCTCCATTGAAGACATGCTGGTGGCCGTCGGGGGCCGGAATGAGAACGGAGCTCTCTCGTCGGTAGTGAGGGACAGTCCCAAGACCGACTCCTGGTCCTATGTGGCCGGCCTGCCAAGGTTCACGTACGGCCACGCGGGCACCATCTACAAAGACTTCGTGCACATCTCGGGGGGCCACGACTACCAGATGGGCCCTTACCGCAAGAACCTGCTGCGCTTCGCACACCGGATGGACGTGTGGGAGGAGCGGCGGCCCCTGACCACCCCCCGCGGCTGGCACGGCATGTGCAGCCTGAGCATCTACTCCATCCGGGGCAGCGACGACAACATCGAGTCCGTGGAGCGCTGTGACGTGCTGGGCATGGAGGCCTATATCCCGCAGCGCACCCAGTGGACCCGCGTGGCGCCGCGGCTGCACGCCAACAGCGAGTCGGGCGTGGCCGGGTGGGAGGGCCGCGTCTACATCCTGGGCGGGTACAGCTGGGAGAACACCGCCTTCTCCAAGCAAGTGCACGACCGCGAGGCCAACAAGTGGAGCAAAGCCATCGACCTGCCCAAGGCCATTGCCGGCGTGTCGGCCTGCGTCTGTGCCCTGAAGCCGCGGCTAGAGGACAAGAAGAAGAAGGGCAAGGACAAGAGGCAGCAGGACTGGGGCCACTGACCCACCGGCGCCCTCCCGGGCCTCGGCCACTGCCAGCTCCCGAGTGTCTGCAGACCAGGAGCAACTGCTCCGATCCTGGCAACCTCCTGTACAACTTAGCAGCTTTTTTTACTTTTATGATTCCTGGTATTTCTATGATATCACGGTAACCGATTAAATATTATATGTAACTAAAAAAAAAAAAAAAACAACTAGATAGGACCTTGTGAGACAGGACCATGTGTTAATAACTGATTCTGGCCCATGGGCTGTGGGTGACAGTGACATGTGTGACTTCGGGCCAGCTGTATGCCCTCCAACTCTCTCTCCTCTTTCCTCAATGACTGAGGAGACCTCGTGCTCCAGATGCAGTAGCTACATGATGATAATGCGTCAGTCAGCCTGGATCCCTGAGCCAGAGTGTGGAGCAGGGGCCCTGCCCACCTACACTGGACATTTTACATGAAGAAGAAATAAACCTTTGTGATGTTAGTCCTCTGAGACTTTGCAGTTGTTTGTTGCAGCAGCAACAAACCTAGCTTAATAAATAAACACATTTTTGTCAGCCAAAACCTGGCATTTTACATGAATACATTGCAGTGTGCAGTTCTTCACAGTAAATTGTAGAGTAGGCTCACACACACCATCTTTTTTGGTCCTTAGAACAATTGTGTACATGGAAATTCCCCCTGGTAAGAGGTTAGCAAGTTTTTTTCCTTACATAAGGACTTCTCTAAAGTCCCCATTTCTATATATATCCATTATTCAGTCAGTCAGTCTGTCTCCTCACTGTACCCAAATTCTACCACCATGATTTCTGAACTGTATTGCATGTATTTGTTCATAATCTGCCTCCCCATACCAGGCTGGAAGCTCCTGGATTCTGTCTTATTGAAGCCACAGGCAATATCTTATAGATTTTGTGTCTATTCCAGCACCTGGAGCATAGTAGGTGTTTTAATGTAGACTGAATGCGTCATCAATTATGTGAAGTAGGCAGGGCAGGTGTTATTATTTCTGTTTTACTGAGCTGCGGTGAAGTTTAGGGATTTGTCCCAGGTCAGACAGCTAGGAAGTGGCAGAGTCTGGGGTGAGCCCCGTCTTCTGGCTAGAGAGCCCTGTGTGGCAATCACTGAGTGTTTCCTGCACAGGCAGTTTTGAGGATCAAATGAGGTCGTGTGTTCAATGGCACTGCTTACTTGGTGAGGAGGTGAGACATGTAAGGCATTCTCAATACTTTTACATTTCCTGTCTCCAAACAGCAGGTCAGGAGTCCCATGTGGTGGTGTCAGAAACTGGAGAAGGGCCTGGCTGGAGTTGGGCACACGTTGAAGAAAGGACCAGGATGGAAGTTCCCTGGAGGAGGAGACCTGTGTGCCCCACCCTCGGCTGCACGAGAGTGCCTGGAGCATGGTAGGTGTCCAATACATTGTTCCATTGAACACACAGGAAACAAGAAAGGAGGCTCCAATGTGAACTCTGAAGGGACGGGCCTGTGAAGGGAGTGGGTGTGTGGGGATCCTGCCGAGGCTCCTTCCTTCCCTCCCTCTGGCTGTGTGAATCCCCTGGGCCCATATGTTGTTTGTCAAAGATGTCGAGCTGGGCTGGTGGGATAGTTTCACTCTTCTGAAAAGCCTTGTAGACACCCCTGTTGGACTCTCACAGCACGGCTGTGCATAACATGGGTCCATCTATGGTGTGGATGGAAGGGCGAAGGGAGCCTCTCTGCCACCTCACAGAACCCCAGCTCCCGGAACTGGGGGGGATTCAGAATTCATGGCAGCAGCACTTGCAGATGCGTTAGCTGAATCTGTGTGCCTACTCCAGGAGGCTGGTTGTGGCTGCCTGGAGCAGTGCATCGACATGTCTTAGCTGGGATCAATTAAAAATAACTGCTGTGGCGAGGAGAGGGAGTGGCGTGTGAATGCCGCAGATTCGCCTTCTCGGATCTCATTTGAATGCCTTTCTCATGGTGCCCGACTTCTACAATTAGAGAGCCATTACTTTGCATTAAGGCCTTGTCTGTCTGTTAACATTTGTGGTATCCACATGGGGAAAGAACAGGTCAAACTATCGCTCTTTGCTGATGGTATGATATTATATCTAGAAAACTTCAAAGATTCAACCAAGATACTCCTGGGATTGATAGATAAATTCAGCAAAGTCTTAGGCTACAAAATCAACGTACACAAATCAGTAGCTTTCATATACACCAATAACAGTCAAGCTGAGAATCAAATCAAAGATGCAATACCTTTCACAATAGTGACAAAGAAAATAAAATACCTAGGAATATATTTAACTAAGGAGGTAAAAGACCTCCACAGGGAGACCTATGAAACACTAAGGAAAGAAATTGCAGAGGATGTAAACAGATGGAAAAATATATCATGCTTATGGATTGGCAGAATCAACATTGTTGAAATGTCTATACTGCCCCAAGTGATTTACAGATTCAATGCAAGCCTCGTTAAAATACCAATGTTATTTTTCACAGACCTATAAAAATAGTTCTCTGTTTTGTGTGGAATCAGAAAAGACCCCAAATAGCTAATGCAACCTTACTTGATAAGAACAAATTGGGAGGCATCAGTTTGCCAGACTTTAAGCTATACTTACAAGGGTATAGTAACCAAAACAGCATGGTACTAGCACAAAAACAGAGACAGAGATCTATGGATAAGAACAAAGAACCCATATATGAATCCATGCTCATATCACCGTCTGATCTTTGACAAAGCAGGCAAAAACATACACTGGGGAAAAGAATCCCTATTCAATAAATGGTGCTGGGAAAATTGGATAGCCACATGTAGCAGGCTGAAACAGGATCCACACCTCTCACCTCTCACAAAAATTAATGCACAATTGATAACAGACTTAAACCTAAGGCATGAAACTGTAAGAATTCTAGAAGAAAATGTTGGAAAAACCCTGATAGATATTGTAGACCGATATCTATAGGCCCTCCAGTTATATAATGGATGTACACTTGTCCATGTCAACCTCAGAGAATATAACATGCTGTGGCATGCTGGAAAGTTCTGGTTGATTGACATTAGTCAGTCTGTAGAACCAACCCATCCTCATGGCCTGGAGTTCTTGTTCCGTGACTGTAGTAATGTCTCACAGTTTTTCCAGAAAGGGGGAGTTAAGGAAACCCTTAATGAATGAGACCTCTTCAATGCTGTTTCTGGTTTAAACATCTCAGCAGATAATGAAGCTGACTTTTTAGCTGAGATAGAAGCTTTGGTGAAAATGAATGAAGATCACGTTCAGAAGAATGGAAGGAAAGCGGCTTCATTTTTGAAAGATGACAGAGGCCCGCTGGTACTGTATGATGAATAGCACCAACACCCACGGCTTTCAGTGTTCACACAGCGGTGATTGTCAGCTGCTAACAGTAAATTAAGTTATTGGTGACTTGAAATACCAAAACATGAGGCATATCCAGTGGTGCTTCTGTGCTTTTTTCCTCCTTGGAACCCATGTGTCAGACGTGTGGAATTCTGAGCTCAGCATTGAGAGAATAAAATGTTATTACCTCTCATCTGACAAACAGGATAATGCAATTCTTTAACAGCTATAGTTTATCTGGCTGAAATAGGCCTAATTTTACATGACTCATGTTATAAAATGTTTTGATGAGAATTTTTAAAACTTAGGTAACATTTCCAAATGTGGGAGGAAAAGACAGATGTGTTTACAAGGGAGTATTTTATTACAACATATTTGCTTTATTCATCTCCCTGTTTTGTGTTGTGTCTTTCCTCAAATATTTTATTGATTTAAAATTAGCCCTTCTCAATTCTTTTTCCAGTGTGTGGCCATGACTCTAAAGGAAAATTTATTCTCTTTAGTGAGTTTTACAAATGGAAATTTGGTTTCAGAATGTTTGATGGAAATATTCATAAGCATTGTACTTTTTATTAGTACATTTCATTTTCATGAAAATGAACTGAATTCTACTTTTGTCCTACTCATGAAGAAAAGGCATCATAGGTTTCTGAAAGAGTTAATGTGTAAGAACTTCTTAACTATCCGGATTTTTAAATTTAACTTTCAACTTCTCTACATTTAGGTAAAATGATTAGGATATAACTCATGGTGTGACTGCTCTATACTCATAATGAAAATATAAATTATCTGGAAGGACAGAAGATAAGCCTTAACCATGTCTGACATATTTTAATGAAATCAATGAAACAAAATTCAGTTTACCTTCTACTAAAACCATATATTTATTGGTTGATTTTGAGAGGAATGTAACAAGTTAATTAGAAATATTAAGCAATCAAGGTATATATAAAACCACTTGTGTACCAAATTAACTAATTTAAGCTATCTGGCCTCACTATTAATAGTTTTTAGTACTGGCTATATAACATATCTTTAAAAAAGTAAGCACTGTACTGGAAAAGTATATTGGCTTTGTTAGGATTGAAGTTCATTAAGCACAATGTAATCATTCCTCCTGTGACTGAAGTCAGATTGGAACCACTAAAGATCCAAACCTTCTGTCTGGTAATAGAAAGTAAAAATCTAGACATTTTTACATTGGAAAGCTTCTCTTTTAACATTATTTCAGAATGCCAAATATTTTCTTTCTAGAATAATATTTATTTTTGTTTTGTTGTACAGCTTTTAATTACATTTCAGAGAAGTGTGATTTTGGGTAGTTACTTATTACATTTTTGAAATGTTTAGTACTCTGAAATAAAGATTTAAATGACTGGTGAAAAAAATTTTTTTTTCTGATTCAACACATATATATATATATATATATTTTACATGCGATACTTTTATTTTAGACATGCAAGGAAAGCTATTTCAGAATCTACTAATTTAAAGCAAGCAGCTGTATACAGATAACAAAAGAAGCAACATTTGGTTACAGCTCAACACACAGCATCCAAAGCAAACAGGCATGAGACAATGCATATTTGTGTGGCATTAAAACCAGATGGATAACAAATTGTGGGGCAGAGGAAGGGATGGAGGAAACAAATGGAAATGAAAGACCAATGTTTCTCAACTTCAAATGTATAATGCTAAATTTCTCATTTGATAGCACATCCAGGTGCTTCAAATGTAGTATATTACAGCAAGAATGGTTAGAATGGAAATAACTCATCTGTATACCTGCCCAACACTAAGTTTGGTCAAAACACATTTTCATAGGTCTTCTTTCAGTGGTAAACCCATTTGATCCTGTTCTGAAGTTATTGTTTAATAACTTACTAAACTCAGGCTTTAAGCTCTCTAGATATAAACAATGAATTATTTGGTACTTTTGCTTTTATAATAAAACATGCTGTATGTTTTATTAAAATATACAATAGTGATCAATATTAAAAGTTTTAATATTCAGAAATATAAAGCAACAGTTAATAAAGCATTAAGTATTTAAATGCAGACTTAATATATTAGAAAGCCATAACTAGTAAAATATAAGTCTTTAGGTATTAAAACTTAACATTAGGATGTTTTCTTTTTCCCTTTCTTTAGAATAGATTCCTTTCAAAATAGGATTTTTTAACTATAAAATAAACTTAGCATTAATATTTTGAAAAAGCTACTATTAAGCAATAGATATTGCAGAAGAGACTTTTCAGACATAGCTTTCTATAAATTCTTAAAGGG
Source organism: Eulemur rufifrons (assembly GCF_041146395.1). Lineage (NCBI taxonomy): Eukaryota > Metazoa > Chordata > Mammalia > Primates > Lemuridae > Eulemur > Eulemur rufifrons. The sequence goes on from NC_090989.1 coordinate 208,289,480, forward strand.
ATTGTTCGATATTATTACATAGCACAAATGTGATTCAATAAATGTGGTGCTCAATGTTTCCTAAAAACTGAAAGTTTTAATTTTAAGTATTATACAATAGTACAGATTAATTTTGCTTTCTTGTATTATTTCGACATACACTTTTACATGATACATTAGAACACATTAGCTCATATAGATTGTAAGATAATCACACAAAATCATTCCCCCTTGCCTCTCAATATTTGAAGACCAAACTACACTATATATTATGGCACTGCTTATTTTGAACTAGCACTTCAGCTATATTTTCTTTGGTAAACATTTTAATGATTGTTAGGTTTTCTTCCTATATGATTAGTCACAGATGGTTCATTAATGATAACATGCATGTGTTTAAAATGAAATATTACTGAAAACACTCATAGGCCATATTTTGTCAAAATGAGATAAAATCAGTTTCAGACAGGAATAAGCTGTATCAAGATCACATATAGAATGAAAATAAAATGGAAAAGAATTAGGAATGAGAATAGGAAAAAAATACAATCATAAGGGTACTGGTTCTGAAATATTCTGTTATTATCATACAAGATAATCAGTCACTAAGCTGAGGACATTTTCTCACTCTATTTCCTCTGTGAAATTCTGCATACTCGATGAGTAGTCATTTAGTACACAGGGACATTAAAATATTCCTGACGTGGCTACAAAAGAAATACATATATTTTTATACACAGTGTACAAACTGACATAGATACAATCAGATTTCTAGAACATTTAGTTCACAGTACCTAAAGTTACCTAAAACTTAAGTTTTTGTTTGCTTTTGTTCTTTGGTTTATAACTGAGTATTTAACTTCTAGACATTGCCAAGGAGTTCAGATTCATCTTTTATAACTTTACTGTATACGATGGTAAGCAAAATGATGATCCATGTCCTCCAAAAATCCTACAAAATCCTGAAACACTGTATTTACTAAAAATATTCTGAAAAGATTTTCAGTGTAAGTTATCTGGTCAGTACTGAGTTAACTGAAAATTCAGTTAGAATACTCCCTTCCACCAGTGTTTACATTCATCAGGATTTTTATTACATGAAATAGAGATGCTAGAAAAAAAGTGGAAAAGTAGTCACCCATCTGGTACTTGAAGTAGCAATGAAAGTTTTTAACTGGTCACTTAGAGCTACAAAAACCAAAAATCCAAAGAGTGTGACTTTGAGACTAAGGATATTAGTTTTTAAAAAATCCTCCAGATAGATTTTAAAGAACTCTCCAGATTTGTCAAATGTATATGACTACAAATATATCTAACAAGATGTTTCTCGCATCACAAGGAAGAAAATGTAACCTGAGGTGAGGTTAGTAAAGTGACCCTAGAGTGTCTACAGATGGACTTCTATGGGCTCCAAGAATTCCCTGAAATCTGAGGCAAAATTACGTACAAATTTTCCTGGGGAGAGGGCTCATCACCCTTGAGACTCTCAAAGGGATTATATGCCCCACCAGAAGGTTTATGACTCCAAAAGTTTAAAACTGCTTATTTGAGTGTTTTAAAAGTATCCTCCTTTTCATATTTATTCAAGTTGGAACTTTTAAATTTTGAGCTATAAAATCATATAAACTGTTCCAAAAAAAAAAAAAAAAAAACAAAAACCTAATAGATCCCTAAACTTATACAACCATTAAATACAAAAGTATCTGAGGAGGAAAGTCAGTTAAATTTTAATCCTCAGATAATTGTTAGGGTGAGTACCCTTTCAATAATTCCCAAACATTTTAAAGAGACAGTTGCCCTTTTTCTTCCCTACTCAGAATAAATTATAGTGGAATGAAGAAGCAAATTAAAATAATGCTATTCATAATAAATTAAACTCCCAAATGCTTCATTTTCTTACAGAAGCTCTCATTTTCATAGGAAAAGTCTACTTCTGTATCAATGGTATTAGCAATTCACAGTACTTAATGAGTACTTTTTTGTCAGTGAACGTCTGAACATATTTCAATATTGCATGCAAAAAATAAATTATAAGCCCTGATGATGGATCATTATCAGAGCAAAATTCCCTAAGAAAATATAAGTTTAATGAAGTAATTGGGATAATCCCTTGGAACTTAATATAATTATAGACTTTCCAGGTAATGCTAAAACATAAATAACAAACTTGCCAAAATAATAATTACAAACTGAATTTATATATCCTACTACGTTTTGATGCATGTCAGTACTCCAGCACGTATTCTGGTACGCTTTCTTACACCCAGTGAAACTCCTGCTGTGAAACATATTCTCTGATTTCTCCTGCAGTAGGTCGGCCTGCTCAATTGCTTTAAGGACATTTTTCTTGGATGTTTCCTGAACTTCTCTTCCCAAAAGAAACTCATCTAAAATAAAATAAGCCTTCTCAAAATTAAAGATGATATCAAGTTCACACACACTGCCAAAATACTTGGCAAGTAATTCCACATAACGATGAATTATTTCCAGGGTAATTAATTCATTGTCCTGATCCTCAATAGCACAGCAAAAATACAGACTAGCATATCTTTTGTAAACAATCTTCAGATCGCGCCACTCCAGGAAGCTGCACATTTTCGGTTTCCTTGCTAAAACGGTTTGAACAAGTTCTCTTGTAATCTTTTTCTTTTCTTTGTCTGATAGCAGGACATACCATTTCTGCAGTCGAAGCTTTCCCTGACGACTAAAAAACAACATAAACTGCATCAAGCCCGGGCGAGGTGACAGGCAAGGAGCGGAGCAGACAATGGCATCCGCCGCCACGCAGGGGGCGCCCAGAGTCCTCGGCCGCCGCCGCCCCCGGCCGCCGGCCCCTCGCGAAAACGCCCCGCAAAACTTGAGGCGATTCCCGAACCACAGGTGCCGCGGGGCTGTCGCGGAGCCCGGGACTGGACCTCACATCCCGGGGCGTGGCGCGGAGTGGTGCGCAGGGCGCAGACGGCGAGAGGTCTTTAACATATTTTTTATTTCACTTTTTTCCATTTCTTTATAAAACAGTCATGTCCTCACTAGCAGCTCTCTCCCCTAGAGTGGGGGAGGGGTGGAGGAGGTTGGGCACCTCCAAAGAAAAAGGGGGAGGGGAAAGGCCCGAGGTTACCTCTGGAGGTTCTTTCGGGCCTGTTTCAACAATGTGTCAAAATCAAGGGAATCCAATTTGCTCTTTACAGGTCAGTTGCAGGGTCAAAGTCTTCCGGGCTGGAGTCAAGATCAGAATAGCTCCTCTTGCAGAACTGCCTATGGCCCCCAAAGCAGAGATCAGAGGGCTGCTCATCTGCCTGCCGCAGCTTGTGGCCACTCTCGATGGCTGCAAACGCCTCCTCAGCATAGCGGTAAGTGACGAAGCCATAGTTGTCACCCTGGACACGGAAGTGGATAGTGCATTCCTCAATTTCTCCAAAAACTGAGAACCTCTGTTTCAGCTCTGATCGAGTCATGCGGCCAGGTATCTTCCCAGTGAGGACCACCCTTCTCCCTTCTGTTGCACGCTCCTTCTGCAGCACTCTCTGCCTTTGGTAATGGTTGGGTGAATGGTAAGAGATGTACCGCCACCTCCTGCCACTTCTCCGCAGAGGGGGATGGGAAGCGCAAACGGCTTCAGGAACTGGATGATGAGGATGAGGAAGATGAAGAAGATGATGATGAAGAGGAAGAGCATCTTCGGGAATGTCTGGAGGAACTGCAGCTGGACCTTCGCCACCTCCTGTGGTTGGGGGCAGAGGGACCTGGGGTGGGATCAGGATGAGGAAGATGATGAAGAGGATGACGAGAAAGATGCTTCGCCGGTCTGGTTGGACCCACAGCTGACAGAACGACTGCTGTGAAACCAGCAGTGAAACGCCACACAGTGAAACCAGTCACCACCCCAGAGACAAACCGCAGAGCGTGGGCAGGGGAAGCCCTGGGCTCCGGCTCCCTGGCAACCTCCCCTCGCCTGGCTCATCCTCCCGGTAACCCCGGTGGCCTGTCGTGGGACATGGGCGTCGGTGAGACACCTTCCTCCAGGGACTTGGCTCAGCCGGGCTCGAAGCGCCCGTGGCGCAGCGCGAGGGACCCGGGCCAGCAGCCTGGGCCTCCGTCTCTGCCGGCTCTGTCGGGGCGCCCTTGAGACTGGCTGTGCCCCCGGCCTCCCTCATCCGCTCAGCTGGCATCAGGGCCCAGGATCCGGATTCCCGTCCTGTGCTCGGAAGACCAAGCTGCGGGGACCAGTTAGGCCCCCGACAAGGATGGGCCACCGTCTGCCCGTGGCCCTGGGCTCGGCAGGGCCTCCCCGACACTGCGACCAAACAGGGCGTTCAGGTCCAATGAATGACTTGTCTGCTGTGGCAGGCTCAGCCCCTCCAGGCACCAGGCCGGGCCGAGGAAGAAATGACCTTCCAGACAGCCCAGGCCCCCGTAGGAGTTGTTAGCAAGTCTCAGGAAATAAACCAGAGTTCACCCCCAACTCCTGGGGGCCTGGGATGTGGTATGAACCCCCCCAACTTCCACTCAGGGGGGTCCCCGCTGTTGCTTTCAGGAGCATCGGGCCCATTTAGGAATGGAGCTTCTGTCTGAATCTTTTCCCGGATTCGTCTCTGACCGCCGTGTAGCCTGATCCAGTTCCCGTGCCAGGACAGTGGCCTCGTGGGGGTAGGAGCGTTGCCGTGTCCGAAACTGTTTTTCCACCTCCGCCTGCCATTTCACCCAGAAACCATGCCCGAGAACCAGAAGGTTCCACCACTGGCCTTTGCCCTGGGTGGATGGGTCTACGTGAAGCCTGGACCCCTGCCAGGGGAGGTCTGCAGTCTTCACGCAAATCCCACGGAGCCCCACGTGGGGGCAGAGCATGGTCTGCTAGGGTCTCCACCTCTGCCAAAAGCAGGAAATGGGGTCTTGCCCTCCCACCAGCCCTCCGCTTTCCAAGGTACCCCAGTGAGCCTGCCGACCCTGGCCTGAGGGCCTCAAGCTGCCTCCTACCCTTCTCCCCAGAGGAGCCTCTGAGACCATGTTGTTGCCCCAAGGGCACCACCAAGCCGCCAAGGTCCCACAGTGTGGAAGGGCCCCAAGCGCCCACCCCACCAGTCTCCTGCACACCTACAGGGCCACAATTAGAAACCATGGGACCCGGGCAGAGCCACCCTGGGGGCCTCAGCCCAGCAGTCTGGCCTCCCTGGCCCGGCCCCACCCCCTCCACCCCCCCCACCCCCGGGTGCCTGCCGCCTGCTACTTCCCCAGTCTTCAGGGCTGCCTTTCTCTCCTTAGGGTCCGGCGGGCCCCAGCAAAGCCACTTCCAGGCCCTGCTGAGAACTCTGGGACCCCCGAGAGGTCTGGGAGAAGGTTACGCTGGTGTAGCAGGGCCACAGCCTGCCAGACCCCCACCCCTGTGTCCTCCCTCCCGGCTGCTGTGCTCAGAGGAGCAGGGCAGCCCTGAGCTCTTGCCCCCTGGGAGCTGCAGGGGACAGGGCAGACTCGGCCAGCCACCGAGGGCACAGGGTGTCTCAGGCTGGTTTTGGTCCACTTTCCCCACTTTTAATGAGGAAATCAGAGCTGCTCCATGTTGGGGTGAGAAGAAGTAGGGTGGTCAGCTCTCCCACCCGACAGGCGGAGAAGCAGGGCCACTCCTGAGACTCAGAGCTGGGTCTCTCAGGCTGCCCAGCAGCTGTGACCACAGCACAATGTCACCTGGAAACAGGAGCTTCTGATTGAGGCGTGCTGTGGATTTGTCACTGCCTGTAGCCACGGATCGGCCCCTGCTTGGAAACTGGATGTCACAAGCACTGCCAGCGGGGCCAGCACCCTCCACGGAAGGCCTCATCCACCTCTGTGGCTCTGTGGCACTTTGGAAGTGTCCCATGGCTTGCAGGAGCCCAGAGGCCTCCTTCTCTGGGGTGTCTCTCACTGACTGTGATTCTCAGTCGGGGCGATTCAGGATTCTGCCCCCCAGGGGACACTGGGCTGTGTCTGGGGACATCTATGGTTGTCATAACAGGGGCAGCTCCTGGCATGGTGGGTGGATGCAGGGACACTGCTCAGCACCCAGCTGCGCCCAGGACGCCCCATTGCTGAGAATGCTCCGGGCCCCAAATGTCCACAGTGCCCTGGGGCAGAGACCATCCCCAGCTCATAGGAAGACCTATGGCAAGTGACAATGGATTGTGCACAAGGGCCAGATGGTGACAGAGACAGAGTCGAACTGACAGAAGGGAGGGCGCAAGAGGCGCTCGCTGTTTGACCTGCAGGCAAGGACCAGGAGCAGCCACCAGAGCTCGGACATCTGGCTCCCTAATAGCACAAACAGGTTTCTGTTTAAAAAAAAAAATAGCAAAACTCCAAAAAGAAAAAAAAAAATGGAGGCTGGGGCTCAGTATGTGGACCCTGCCCCACGCGCTGTGTGTGCACGCTGCAAGGACCAGCAAGCTCTTGGCACCTTAGTACAGGCCTGCCACCTTTATGTCCACTCTGCTGATCAATCAGCCCCAGTATGCCTGGCTGAAAGAGCTGGGGCTCCCCGAGGAAAATGAGGGTGTGTATAATGGAAGCTGAGGAGGCCTGAGAGAGGTTATTATCACCTATTGTCCTGCTAACAATGAACCAATAGCAAGAGTTCGACAGGCCAGCATGGCAGACTGTGAAGAAACTGTAAAGAAAGCAATGGAAGCATGGAAAGTCTGGGCAGATATTCCTGCTCCAAAGTGAGGAGAAATAGTAAGACAGATTGGTGATGCCTTGCGGGAGAAGATCGAAATCCTAGGAAACTTGGTATCTCTGGAGATGGGGAAAATCTTAGTGGAAGGTGTGGGAGAAGTTCAAGAGTACGTGGATATTTGTGATTACACTGTTGGTTTGTCACGGATTCGGGGACCTATCTTGCCTTCTGAAAGATCTGGCCATGCCCTCATCGGACAGTGGAATCCCATAGGCCTGGTTGGAATCATCACTTTGTTCGATTTCCCTGTGGCGGTCGCTGTATGGCTGGAACAATGCCATTGCCATGATCTGCCAGAACGTCTGCCTTTGGAAAGGAGCTCCAACAACTTCCCTAATTACTGTAGCTGTCACAAAGATAATAGCTAAGGTTCTGGAGGACAACAAGCTGCCTGGTGCAATTTGTTCCTGGACTTGTGGTGGAGCAGATATCGGCACAGCAATGGCCAAAGATGAGCGAGTGAACCTGCTATCCTTTACCGGGAGCACCCGGGTGGGAAAATAGGTGGCCCTTATGGTGCAGAAGAGGTTTGGGAGAAGCTTGTTAGAACTTGGAGGAAACAATGCCATTGTTGCTTTTGAGGATGTGGACCTCAGCTTAGTAGTTCCATCAGCTCTCCTTGCCACCGTGGGGACAGCGGCCAGAGGTGTACCGCTGTGAGGCGACTGTTTTTACATGAAAGCATCCATGATGAGGTTGTAAATAGACTTAAAAAGGCCTATGCACAAATTCGCATTGGGAAGCCATGGGACTCTAATGTTCTCTTTGGGCCACACCTCACCAAACTGGCAGTGAGCATGTTTCTTGGAGCAGTGGAGGAAGCAAAGAAAGAAGGTGGCACAGTGGGTCTCACCCATGATGCATCCATTGCACACACAGAGACTTTTGCTCCAATTCTCTACGTCTCTAAATTCAAGAATGAAGAAGAGGTCTTTGCATGGAATAATGAAGTAAAACAGGGACTTTCAAGTAGCATTTTCACCAAAGATTTGGGTCAAATCCAACGCTGACTTGGACCTAAAGGATCTGACTGTGGCATTGTAAATGTCAACATTCCAGTGAGTGGTGCTGAGATTGGAGGTACATTTGGAGGAGTGAAGCATATGGCAGTGATGCCTGGAAACAGTACGTGAGAAGATCCACTTGTACCATCAACTACAGTAAGGACCTTCCTCTGGCCCAAGGAATCAAGTTTCAGTAAAGGTGTTTTAGATGGACATTACTCAAAGTCTTCTAGGCATTCCTACAGCTGCTTCTGAAGAAGATAAAGAAAATTAAGTTTTGCCTGGAATAAATGCATCATTTTGAATATGAAAAAAAAAGATTAGTAGGTGCATTGGAGACTCACACTAGGAGCCTTCTAAGGCCAGAGGTTGAAGCTTCTCTTCCAGCTCTGGGATCAGTCCCAGAGCAGGCCCTGCCCCCAGGAGTCTGTGTGTCTGCTCTGTTCTTCCCATCCATACTCCTTTGGGGGAATCACGAGAGAGTTCGGAGGTTTGACGAGATCCTGAAGGCCAGTGATGGGATCATGGTGGCTTGTGGTGATCTGGGCATCGCGATTCCTGCAGGGAAGGTCCTCCTTGCTCAGAAGATGATGATTGGGTGGTGCAACCGAGCTGGGAAGCCTGTCATCTGTGCCACGCAGATCTGGAGAGCATGATCAAGAAGCCCCGCCGCACCCGGGCTGAGGGCAGTGATGTTGCCAATGCAGTTCTGGACGGAGCCGACTGCATCATGCTGTCTGGAGAAACAGCCAAGGGGGACTACCCTCTGGAAGCTGTTCACATGCAGTGCATGATTGTGTGTGAGGCAGAGGCCGTCATTGCAATTATTTGAGCAGCTCTGTCACCTGGGGCCCATTACCAGTGACCCCACAGAAGCCACCATGGTGGGCGCCATGGAGGCCTCCTTCAAGTGCTGCAGTGGGGCCATAATCGTCCTCACCAAGTCCAGCAGGTCTGCTCACCAGGTGGCTAGATACCACCCACGTGCCCCCATCATTGCTGTGACACGGAATCCCCAGACAGCTTGCTAGGCCCACCTGTACCATGGCATCTTCCTTGTGCTGTGCAAGGATGCAGTCCAGGAGGCCTGGGCTGAGGATGTGGACCTCCGGGTGAACTTGGCCATGAATGTTGGCAAGGCCCGAGGCTTCTTCAAGAAGGGAGATGTGGTCATTGTGCTGACTGGGTGGCACCTTGGCTCTGGCTTTACCAATACCATGCATGTAGTACCTGTGCTGTGAGGGACCCCAGAGCCCCTCCTCCAGCCCCTGTCCCATCCCCTTCCCCCGACCCATCCATTAGGCCAGCAATGCTTGTAGAGCTCACTCTGGGCTGTAGTGTGGCACTAGTGGGCTGGGACACCAGGGAGAAGATTAATGCCGCTGTGAAACATGGCTATTTGTAGACTCTGCTCAGCTGGGGTAGCTCAGAGCCTGCTTGCCCATCATGTGGTCCCACAAGCAAGGGACAAAGGGGGAATGCAAGACTGTAGGCCCCCAGAGTCTGTGGCAAGAGGGCAACAACTCCTTCTCTTTTGTATACCTGCTTTGGTTTCTGTAGAAAATGGATGTGCAGAGAAGTCCCAACCCTGACCTGGGGTCAGGAGACAGCTAGCAAGAGTAGGGGCCTTAGGGTGTGGGGCAGTGGTTCCAGTTTAAGCAGACTCTGGCCCTGGCCCTAACTTGCTTTCGCAACCCCACGGCCTCCCTTGCGCACTGTGCTCTTCTGTCCTGCACTCCACTGACCTGTTGCTGCAAACACTCCACCCTCACCTTCCATTTTCCCTACTACTGCAGCTGTCTCCGGGCATGTTGTTATAGAGCCTACCTGTATGTCAATAAACAACAGCTGACGCAAAAAAAAAAAAGAAAGAAAGAAAGAAAAGAAAAGAATTTAAGAAGACCCCAAAAGCAATCACAGCAACAAATAAACGGGACTTGATCAAATTAAAAAGCTTCTGCACAGCCGAGGACACAATGGATAGAGCAAATAGACAACCTACAGAATGGGAGAAAATATTCGCGTGTTATACATCTGATAAAGGGCTGATAACCAGAATCTACAAAGAACTCAAGTAAATCAGCAAGAAAAAAATCAAACAACTCCATTAAAAAGTGGAAAAAAGACATGAAAAGAAACTTTTCAAATGAAGATAGACTAATGGCCAACAAACACATGAAAAAAATGTTCAACATCTCTAACCATCAAGGAAATGGAAATCAAAATCACAATGAGATATCACCTAACTCCAGTGAGAATGGCTTTTATCGAAAAGTTCCAAAACAGCAGATGCTGGTGAGGATGCTGAGAGAAAGGTACACTTATATACTGTTGGTGGGGCTGCAAACTAGTACAATCTCTATGGAAAGTAGTATGGGGATACTTCAAAGAACTAAAAGTAGACCTACCATTTTATCCAGCAATCCCACTACTAGGTATTTACCCAAAGGGAAAAAAGACATTTTATAAAAAAGAAACTTGCATTCAAATGTTTACAGTAGCACAATTCACAATCACAAAGATGTGGAACTAACCCAAGTGCCCATCAATACATGAGTGTATTAATAAAATGTGGTATATGTATACCATGGAGCAATGCTCAGCCATAAAAAAAAAAATGGTGATCTAGTTTCTTTTGTAATAACCTGGATAGAACTGGATACCATTCTTCTTAATGAAGTATCTATCACAAGAATGGAAAAACAAACACCACATGTTATCAACACTAAATTGTAACTAACTGATCAACACTTACATGCACATATGGAAGTAAAACTCAAGGGAAATAAAGTAGGTGGGAGGAAGGAGGAGGGGATGGATAAATTTACACCTAACGCGTACAACGTACACTAACTGGGTGAAAGGCACACTTCAAACTTTGACTCAAACTGTACAAAAGCAAATTATGTAACCAAAACGTATGTAGTCTGGTAAAATTCTGAAATTAAAAAAAGAGGTGAAAGAAAGAAAGAGAGAGAGAGAGATAAAAAGAAAGAAAGAAAGGAAGGAAGAAAGAAAAGGAAGGAAGGAGAGAGAGAGAAAGAAAGAGAGAGAGAGAGAGAGAGAGAAACAAACAGAGAAAATAAATCATGGAATCTGAATTTATCTTACAAAAACCATTTATTAAAATATATGTGTGTCAGAGAGGAGCTGCAAGAAGGTATTCAACAATTCAGTGATTGCAAAAAAAGACCATTATCAGTTTTGCTTGTTCTGGAAAATGCCACACACCAGTAACTCTTAAAATAAACAGATTTTACCACCTCACGTAGGATATGTTTAGCAGACTGTCTTCCAAAGTGGCAGCTGCTGAGAGGCAATTGGAGAGCAGGTCAGTTTGGTGGAAGGTGGGGTTGGAAACTCGAGGTGTCCCCTGCAATGGGAACACCAGGGGGCTGCACGTATGGAGGAGCCAATACCGGTGGGAGGGCACAAACCAGCTCTACTCTTTCTTTTGGTTAGAAGCCACCAACTCTTGATACCCCACCTCCAGTGGCATGGTTGGTTTGTCTGTAGAGGACCGAGGCTCCTTTGTGGGAGAGCCCTGTGCTCCTGGCCCTGTTGCTCGTTCTCTGTGGGCTATGCCACTGTCACCCACTTCAGGGGGTTGACCTGGGGGTAGAACCGAGGTTGCAACTCCCTCATTTCTTCAGACTAAAAACTTGTTGGGTTCACTGGGCTGGAGTGCAGGGAGGTGGGTGGGGATCACACTGCTAAGAAGAATGAGGTAGTTCACTGTGTTGATAACAAGTCTGACTCCCAGGACTGTATTGAGTTGTTATGTCAAGAGCATAAGCCAATCTAGTTTGGATTAAAAGAATTTAAATGGTAAAAAAATACTCCAGTCAGTTTTATCAGTTTTTCCTAAGGAGAACAGAATGAGAGGGAAGAGAAGTGTTTAGTATATGGGACACTTAGACCCCAGAGAGTCCAGAGCAGTGGATAAGTGGTTTGAACAGGGCCAGTGATCCTGGGCTAAGTTTATATTGGGTAAGAGGCATCATTTGCTCATTTATTCATTCAACAAACACATATCGAGCACTTATTATGTGCCAGTCTCTAAGGATATGGTGATGAAGAAGATGTAGGTCGTGTGCAAATAGAGCTTTGAGTTGAGTGAGGAGTACAGGCAAGAACCGGGACGTTTTCAACAGGCTGTGAGAAGTTGCTAAGAGGGGCATTCGCAGTGGGACTTGGAGGTGTCGGCTTTCCCACCTATGAAAAGGGAATATTCCTCTTTACCACAGAGCTCCAAGTCACTAGAGTCGTAAGAGCTGTCCCAAGTAATGCTCTGGGCATGGGGAATTCATTTCAGGAACAGATGGTGAAGGGTGGTCCCCAGAACTCACCATGGGATGTGCGCTGCCTAAAGATGTCATAGCAGTTTCTTGCATCTGCAGCGTGTCTCATACATTTCAAAGCACTGTCATGTTCAGCGTTTCATTTGTTTTGTCCTTCTCCCTTGTGAGTTTGGCAGGGTAGGGGGCCCCTAAGGTCACACAGTCAGCTGGTGGCAAAGCTGGTGGTTAGAACCCAAGTGTACTTTGCTGCTCATTCTAGGAGCTGAATTGGATGGAAGATGAACTTGGGGAGTTAGGATGGAGCAGAGACAAAGAGAACACAGAGATTCCAGAAGTACACAAGTCCCTCCCTCCCTTCCTTTCCTTTTCTTTCTTTCAACTGAGAAATCCTTACTGACCATCAGCCATGCGCACTGTGCTACAGGTGGCCACGGGCACGGTGCCATCCTCAGACAGTACTGAACTCTTTTCTGGGCTGTCAGCAAGTCCAGGTCAAAGCCAGCACTCAAACCCTTGTTGAGACCTCTTTCCATAGTGCCACAATTTGCAGGTTGGGGTGTCCTCTCCAGGGCCAGGCAGCAAGAGTGTGAAAGGATGGACCACCCATGGCAAGGAAGGATTGCAGAATCCTGAGCTTCCATAGCTGTCAGGACTGCAGACCACCTAGTCCAGCCCACCTCCACCCCTCCTGGGGAGAAGGGTCTCCCCACTTTGGAGCAGGGTGGCAGCAGATGCCTGCCCCTGGGAATGCTGCATCCTGGAGCCCACTTTGTGGAGGTGATGACTTACCTTGGTAACTTGGGCTGGGGAGTAGGAGGGGGAAATTTTACCCGATCCCTGTGGTGGATAAACTTAGGGGTATAGGCCTTGGTTAGACTCATGAAATTGTTTAGTGTTTTGCTATAGGAGTTTCCAGGTATAAAGAGCACTTTTCAGAAGTTGTGGTTTCAACTCAGTTCTAGGAAAAAGACATAAAGAGTTAGCGACCTAAATATTATTTGTTCTGGAGAGGAAGGGAAAGCTTGGGTTTTACAGCAAAAGTTCCCACCCGGGTTCCCAATCAAGTCTGTCTATTCAAATGAAAACTTGAAACTCACTTAGTCCTGGTTGGTCAACACAGCTACTCTCTGATTGATTGGTTGAAGAGAGCCCTGAAAGTCCCCTCGGTAAAAACATGTGGGCTTTGAGGGAACCCAGAGTACCTGTGTGACCCCCTAGTCAGCAAATAGCCACGTGGCTCTATTTAAAATTTGGGCCCAGCTAGCCACTTAGGATCATTTTGAAAGATTGGCTCAAACCTGTTGACAGACAGCATTGCATTCCATCAGAGTGCCAGGAACCTGCTCTGGGTCCATCTAGTCCCACATGGGGATCCTAGTGGCCTGGCAGTGGCCAATTGAACAACCAGAGCCATTTACTTACATGAGACACTCAAGTACCTGTTAAATTGGAATCAAAGTCTCTCAGGTTAAGTTGGTTCTAGTTTCCAGCTAGAGTGAGTTGAAAGTCTCAATGGTTGGGTCAACATGATCTTTGTAGGGGATTAAAAACAAGCTAGGACTACCTTAAAGGGGAGCCAAAGGCTTAGCCCAAATATGACGAGGATCATTAATACTTGTAGGGTGAAACACAGCAGGGATCCTATACCAATGGAGAGTCAACATTTAACCCAGCAAGCCCAGCCAGGGGGCTTTCTGAAGACGTCCCTTTCAGAGATTTGGCTAGCTTTAAGACCTTAGAGTTTTCCAGTTTGAGCTGATTGGAGCCAGATGCAACAGCAAATGTGGGCAGCAGCACAAACACCATCCTGTTCAGTGTGGTGATAGTTTAAAGCAATGTGGTTTTCTAGAACCAGGCAAACAGGAAAGTCTAGGGACCTCTCTTGTGCACTGATGGGTTGGGTGGACCAACTGAGGGCAGGCGACTCTATTAATGGTGCAGGAAAGGTTTATGACCATATATTCATTCCAAGCAGAATCTAGTCCAAACCAGACCCCAGAAGCCATCCTAATCTAGCTCCTTCACTGGAGTCAATACCTCTGGGCAAATGGCATCCTTGAGAATGTCCTCAACTATAATCTAAGGGATTACTATCAACATGGCATTGTGCCCTAAGACTCTATGTAGCTCTTAGGGAGTAGGGTGGATAGCACTGGCAAGGCTAACTGAATAGATGGGAATTTGAGTAAAAGCTGTTTCTGTGGAAAAATCTCCTGGTGTTGATAACTCAAGCATTATTTAGCCTTTTTGGGAGAAGAAAATATATACCTGACAGGTTTCTAGAAAGTCCCTTTTTAGGATGTGTGGGAGCCCACAGGTCTAGCAAAACAATGACTGCCTTTGAGGGGTCCTAGTCGAAAGGGGATAGGTAAGGATTTAAGGACCATCGTATGTTGGTTGGCTACCCTGACCACCCGGGAAAATTCAGAACTTCAGGCAGGTGTGTTAACAATATGCCAGGGTTAGAGAGGACTGAAGAAAGGTCCTTGGGCAATGGCAGGCTGATTGCCACACCAGTCTTTGTCAATTGGGCTTTTGTTATTCCATTGGTCTGCTCCACAGGCACAGAGGACTGGGGGAGGTAAGCACAATGGAGATGTTGATAAGTTGGCCAAATTTTGCCAACGTTTTTAATAATTTGCCCTGTAAAATGAGTTGCTCAGTTCTCTATGAAGCTCCTGAGAGACTGGATTTAGGAGAGCCTATCTATACACAGTGAGAAGCACAGACATTGGGAGGTGACTCAATAAGTATCTTCTCCATGGCTTTTACAAAGGAAGAGACAGCATCTGCTGCTTTGAGACAAGAGGGATGTCCCTGAGCAATAAGATCTAACTGCTGACCGTAGTATCCTATGAGCCTAGTTTGTCCCCAATTCTGATATATAATTTCTCTAATTGATTAGATTTAAGAAGGGGAAATACCCTGAATGTCCCTGGAGCATGCCTAGCCTGGATTGGGGGAAGAGGGCTGGGAAATTGCATTGGGATTTAGTTATAACCAAATATTGGAAGGAATTAAGAGAATCCAGGAACTAGTCCATTATACAGGCAGATAACAAGGACTTGAATAGAATACATAGGGTCACAACCTAATAGCAGATGTACTTTTGCTTTCCTTAGAAGTATAACTTTTTCTCTCTACATTGGTCATATAGAAAATCTGAGATTTAGAACCTCTTATGGCTAGGAAGCCAAACCAAGGCAGACTTTACATTTTATTAACAGTTTTAAAGTTCTTGGGCCTACCAAGAAGTGACCGTCTTTACTCACTCACTGTTAATCTGGGAACTCTTGAAGCCAGGAATTTTGTGCACATTTTTAAATATGACATTTCAGTCCAAACCTTGGTAACATAACCAATGTTTTCAATTCTATCCCACATATAAATAAAGAACAGAAGAGCAGATTTTTACTGAACTTATATGAATAAAAATTAGAATACTGGTAGTTTCTGAATTATAGAAGAATCAAGTAGGGAGAAAAAGCAACTGCTTCCACTTCTGTTCACAAAATCATACTTTACCAAATTATTGCAAACTAGTGACAGCTTATAAAAGAAAATTTTCTTGAATTTGGAAAATAAAACATTAAAGTCATAAAAACATTGTCATTGTCAATTACTTGATTTTATGTAATAAATTTTGTTCTTCTCAATCCTGATTAGCAATTTAGGAATACATCCAATTGCAAATACTTCCAGAGAAGGATTTAAAACAGTAACTGTGGATAACAAAAACTCAGAATAGCCATCATCAGAGATCTGATGAGAGCTTACAATTGACAGGGAAATGTAGGTATTTCTGTGGCATATGACCATTTAACATAATAATCATAATCATGACAGGTAATACACATCACAGCATATCAGAATGTCATACAATATCCCAGGTCTTAAAAATAAACTTACACAAATGTAACTTAAAGGAAGTTAAACACCATGCCTTATTTGACAGTGCTTCTTGTATTATTTACTAAATAAGCCTAATCATTTAATATCTTTACAAAATGAGAGGTACATCTTTTGAGGCTCTCCAGGGTGCCCACCTGGGAAATCTGAAAAGTAATCTTAGGCCAAAAGCCTTATGATTGGACTTCGATTTCAGGAAAACCTGCCAAAGATGTTAAAATATCCCAAGTATTTCCTTCAATAGAATCATGGGTCACTGCTAAATAACACTTACTCATTCAACCAGAGTAACCATAACAATCAAAAGACTTCAAAAGCAATATAGACGCTGAGCACGTGGGCTCACACCTATAATCCTAGCACTCTGGGAGGCCAAGGCAGGAGGATCACTTGAGGTCAGGAGTTTGAGACCAGCCTGAGCAAGAGTGAGACTGTCTCTACTAAAAATAGAAAAAATTTAGCCAGTTAACTAAAAATAGAAACAAAAAAAAAATTAAGCTGGGCATGGTGGCTCATGCCTGTAGTCTCAGCTACTCGGTAGGCTAAGGCAGGTGGATCACCTGAGCCTAGGAGTATGAGGTTGCTGTGAGCTAGGCTGATGCCATAGCACTCACTCTAACCTGGGCAATGAAGCGAGACTCTGTCTCAAAAAAAAAAAAAAAAAAAAAGCAATATAGAAAGTTACATGGGTATAAAAACTTTAACCCTTCTAAAGCTCATTTTTCCTAAGCAATCTTTGTTTCCTAGGCCAGTTACCTTGAACAATAAATGCATGATTCTTAGTGATAGCATATGACGTCCCGGTTAACATAAAACAATTCAAACACATCAAGAAAAGCCCAGAGTACAAAATCAAGTTATATTGGCATTAAACATTGCTTTTCTAGACTTTCAAGATAAATCTGAAACCAGGGAAACTAGACAGTTCTCAGAAAGAAATATGGCGGAAATAGAAACTTGTTCATGATTCAGAGAATAGCTGTTAAAGAGATTTCAGAATTAAAAATCAAAACCTCTTGTAATCTCACTAAGAGCAAATTAATATTTTAAGAAAACCCTTGTTTTAACATGGGGGACAAATTTTTATGATCTGTCAGCACATTCTAACGTCCAAGTTCATTCTTTAGAAATACCCATAAACGATTTCCTTCCATTTGCATCCAACTTAATCACACATAAAATTCCTTTCATAAAATTCACACTCTACAGACAACTTGTTTAAACCTTCATTTTTGCACTATAATTCCTGTTTCTTAAATAACCAGTCATTTTACTGTAGGACAAATATTTACCACACAAGACTCTTTCTCATACAAAATTATACCTCTTCACATCCATAATTTTCTTCACATCTCTCTCTTTCTTACTTACCAGTTTTCTTCTGTCTTACTTCTATTTCCTTCCCAAATCCATATTTTAAACCTCCATTTAAATAACCTCCAAATTAGACATAATTATTTTTTTCCTCACTAAAAAACACATTTTGTGCCTCTTATAATTTTTTCTTATTAAATATACGTTATCTTTTGGCATACTTTATATATATAATTATGTATTAATTAGAATTTTTAACTCAGTAACCTTAAATTTTATTAAGAAACAGCATAAAATTGTGAATTGTCTTTCACATATAGGAATTTTATAGATAAGAAATATTTCATAATTATTTTAAAAAACATGTTTCCCTAAAAGATAATTTTATGCATATTTATAGACCCAAATACATTTAGTCTCTCTATTAAATTTAAGAAGCTAAGGACAACCATATTTATGTTAAACAATTTGTTTTATTTTTCACCTGATTTGGAAAAGACCCACACATTAAGGAGTATCATTATTTAAGATTTCAAATCACATAAAAATTATTTACAGATATTTATCCCATTTACATTTTACCTCATTTATTTATTTTAAGCATTTTACCAAGATTACCAAGATGACTAAGACATTAGACAATGCTAGTCACCATTCCAAATTATTTATCTGCTAATCATTTCATATAACTGCATGTCAGGAAACTATCATAAAAGTGAGAACCTAAAAGAGAAGACACAGCCATTCCTATCAAACCAACAGGTTTAGACTAGTCTTATTCACCAAAAGATTACTAAATTATGTGCACTTGAAAAACACTGTGGCAAATAATGCTTAATTTATGAGTACTCATTTATTTATAAGCCAGTTCGGTACTGTAGACAAATACAACCAAATACAACCAAACTTGTATGTACTGCAGGATACAAATAATGACCTTGTAGCTTTAATTTTTAAAGCTTTAGCCAGGGGTGAGGTAATACTCACTAGTTAAAATGACAGATTCATAGTGCATCTCTGTCAAACTAATAATTTTCACTGAAATTTATCTGTCCCCAAGAGCTGAAGCTTTTCTTCAAATTTGAGAAAAAACATGGTAGCAAAGTAGACAGGCAGAATAGCAGGAAGCGGGGAGAGGGAGGGCTGGTGGAGGAAGCTTAGCTGTAGTGTTGGTTAGAAAGACTGTAAGTCTCTCTCCACAATTGTAACCCAGGGTTTCTACATTGTAGAGAGCCCCAGGTCCCATCATTTATGTTCACTCTTAACAATCTGCGGCATCTGGGACACTGACTGATGGGGTGGGGATGGTCAGGACATTCCTGTTGCCAATGGACCTCTTGCTTACAATATGCAAATTGATCCCAAGGGCAGATGACTCTTTTTGCCAGCCAGTGAGGACCCCAGGGATCTTAACCATGGCCATTTGTTTCCTCTAGCACACACTTTTCTGTGTCCAGGCTGATCATGGCCAAGAGCTGTGGTGAGCAGCATAGATTGTTATCTCCAGTCCCATTATTGTGGCCTTCCTGGACTTCATCACAGCTGTTAAACACCTGGAAGGCAATCTCAATTAATAGAGATATGGGCATCTCCAAGCCTCCTTCTATTTTTTGTAGGTTTTCTTTTACATCGGGGCACTCTGACTGATGAAAGTCAGAGTAACCAGTCTCCTGTGACCTGGATGTTCAGGGTCCATGTCAATATAATCCCTATAGGCTTCTAAACCCTCTGGAGAAAGGCAGAGGGATTTTCATTTGGCCCTCATTGAACTAGTATGGCTTCTGCTGCTGGAGTCCTATTGACATTGCCCATTTTGTGTGCAACACTATCTGAGTTTCATAGAACAAAGTCCTGTACTGGGGAGGTGTTTTGGTTCTGCAACGGGGTGCTTAGGGGGATTGCTTCCCAGAGGATCACCAACAGGCTAGATTCCCCCTAGTCACCTGGGAGCATCCTAACAGGGTCAGAGAGAGCAAGGTAGTATGAGGACCCTCATTTAAATAATTTTCTGATTAGGCTGTTACTGCAAACATCAAAGTTTTTACCTTCCACTTAAGCCAAATATCATAACATATATCAAAACATGAACACATAGACAATCAGACCTGGACCAGAAATAGTTAAAAAAAACACCTCGGGACTATAACCCAAGATTTGGGCCTGCAGTGAGCACCTCAGCAGTTACAACCTTTTAGCATTCATCTGATTTGGGACTCTAGCCCAAATTGGATTTGAGACTATAACCCAAACCTGGTTTGGGACTCTAACCCGAACTTGATCCCTCCTCTTTAAGGTAGGATCTGAGTCACTATTTTAGGGAGAGGTTGGGACTCCAACCCATAATCTTAGTCCAAAGATTGGGACTCTAGGACAGTTTTAATTTGTAAGTGCATGTTAACGAGGTTACTTACACGTGGAGCAGTTTCTTTTCTCAAAAGAAGAAATATGACAAGAGCTTCAAAGTGCCTTGTTGGAAAAGCAGTGACCTCTCATTCAAACCTCTAGATAAACTGGTTTAAGTGGCCACTTAAGGTTAGTGAGAGGGCCTGTAAGCCCCACAAGGGACAGTAGGGCCTTGGGCAGGCCATGGTCCCTTCATGACAGTAGTCCCTTGGGCAGACCTCAGTCCCACCAGAATTGTTACTGAGCAATCAGTGGAGTTGCTGCCCCGCTGTAAATACCATGGCACTGGCCTTTGAGAAAAGAAAAGCTTTACGCAAACCAACTGGCAAGGAGACAGAAGAGAATGCTCAAATCCATCTCTCCGGGCTGGGGGCTAGGTTGGTTTTCATAAGCAGAGGGTAATGAGGCATGATGAACTGACGTTATCTTGCAATGAGGTGATGCCAGCAGGTAGGATCTGACTGGATTCTGCCGTGGGGTGGTGCCAGGTCTTGATCTGAATGGATCCTGGATCTTGCCATGCAGTATCTGCTTCTTAGTTCAATCTCTGCTCCTCAGTCTGAGCATGTATATTCTGCCCATGGTTGCATGCTTGGTTCATCTGGGCATGCTCAGTTTATGTGACCTTCAACCTGGGGATCTGTGGCAACTGAAAAACATTTCACAAGTTTGTTGCATGAAAATTGAGCCAGATGGGTCTGGTGTGGTTAAAATAACAACAGCAATGAAAAATGAATATTTTTTAAATGGGCATGCCTCCCAGGATCTTAATTATTAAAAATTATTATTTTTCATGTATTCGGGACTCAAAAAGTTTAAAGGTTGGAGCAGGTCAGAGATACCTGCTCAGAGTACACATAATACCATAGCATAGATTCAAGCAATTACCTGGGGAAAAAACTCCATGGCCTAATTCACCTCATATATGCTGAGAAAGATGTATGGAAATGCATCATGTATGATAAAACACCATAAAAATGTATTCTGACAGAAGAACAGTGACATTTAATCTCTTAAAAACCTCTTTCATCTTCCTCTTCAGAGAACATTAATTAGAAAGAGA
Source organism: Eulemur rufifrons (assembly GCF_041146395.1). Taxonomy (NCBI): domain Eukaryota; kingdom Metazoa; phylum Chordata; class Mammalia; order Primates; family Lemuridae; genus Eulemur; species Eulemur rufifrons. Next base: position 208,310,156 of record NC_090989.1, read on the forward strand.
TTCATTCCTGTAGAACATATTACCCAAATAAATAGGATGGTCTGTCAACTCCCGGAATTAATAAGAAACTTACGGTAGTTGAAGACTCAAAGTGTTTGTCAAAGACTAGAAAACTTAAGTGAAAGAGACAGCCTTGCAAAAATAACAGGAAAATACCTAGTCCCACCATTTCCCCAGTAACAGTTAAAGATCAATGCTATGAGTTCTCTCACTAACAGACACCCTGCAGGAGTTCTGTTTTGCACAACTTCTGAAGAAAGCTGAATGGGCAGAAAAGAGATGCAAATCTCTCTCTTTCAAAAATGTTTTTTTGCGAATCTGCTTTTACAGAGTTCCTGAGTAAGGAAAATTGACCTGGTGGAATGTTTCACCCAACAGCTACAGAATACATGTCCTTCTCCTCAGCTCATAGATCATTCTCAGGGATAGATCATATGTTAGGCCACAAAACAAGTCTCAAAAACTTCAAAAAACTGAAATCATACCAAGTATTTTCTCTGTCCATAATGGATTAAAACTAGAACATAAGGAACATTGGAAAATATACAAACAATAAATGGAAATTAAACAATATGCTCCTGAATGACCAGTAGGCCAATGAAGAGATTAAGGAGAAAATTTAAAAATTTCTTGCAGCAAATGAAAATGAAAACACAACATATCAAAAGCTCTGGGATACAGTGAAAGTAGTAACAAGAGGATAAATTTCATATCAATAAGTGCCTGCATCAAAAAAGTAGAAAAGCTTCAAATAAACAATCTAACAATGCATCTCAAAGAACTAGAAAAATAAGCGCAAACCAAACCCAAAATTAATAGAAGAAATTATACAGATTAGAGCAGAAATATATGAAACTGAAACAAAAAAATACAAAAGATCAAAGAAACGAAGATTGGTTTTTTGAAAAGATAAACAAAATTGACTCACCTTTAGTCAGACTAAGAAAAAAGAGAGAAGACCCAAATAAATGAAATCAGAGATGAAAAAGGAAACATTACAACTGATACAGCAGAAATCCAAAGGATCATCAGAGACTACTATGAGCAACTATATGCAATAAATTGGAAAACCCAAAAGACATGAACAAATTCCTAGACACATAAAACCACCAATATTGAACCAGGAAGAAATACAAAACTAGAATAAACTAATAACAGGTAATAGATAGACGTAGTGATAAAATTTTTCCCATCAAAGGAAAATCCAGGACCTGATGGTTTCACTGCTGAATTCTAACAAACATTCAAGAAGAACTAATACCAATCCTACTTAAACTCTTCCAAAAAATTGAGGAGGAGGGGATATTCCCAAACTCATCCTACAAGGCCCATATCACCCTAATACCAAAACCAGACAAAGACACACACAAAAAGAAAACTATAGGCCAATATCTCTGATGAACATAGATTCAAACATCCTCAACAAAATACTAGCAAAACAAATGCAACAACACATTAAAAAGATTATTCATCATGATCAAGTGGAATTCATCCCAGGGACACAAGGATGCCCCAACATACAAATTAATCCATGTGATACATCATATCAACAGAAAGAAGAACAAAAACCATATGATCCTTTCAACTGATGCTGAAAAAGTATTCAATAAAATTCAACATCTTTTCCTGAGAAAAACTCTGAAAAAACTGGGTATAGAAGGAACTTACTTCAACACAATAAAAGCCATATATGACAGACCCCCAGCTAGTATCATACTGAATGGAGAAAAAAAAAAAAAAAAAAAAACAACCTGAAAGCCTTTCCTCTAAGATCCGGAACAAGAAAAGGGTGCCCACTTTCACCACTGTTATTCAATATGGTACTGGAAGTTCTAGCTAGAGCAATCACACAAGAGAAAGAAATAAAGGGCATCCAAATTGGAAAGGAAGAAATCAAATTATCCTTGTTTGCAGATGACATGCTCTTATATTAATATCTAGAAAAACCTAAAGACTCCACAAAAAAAAAAAACCATTAGAACAGATAAACAAATTCAGTAAAGTTGCAAGATACAAAATCAACATACAAAAATCAGTAGCATTTCTATATGCCAACAGTTAGCAATCTGCAAAAGAAATGAAGAAAGTAATCCCATTCACAGTAGCTACAAATGAAATAAAATACGTAGGAATAAACCTAACCAATGAAGTGAAATATCTCTATGGTGAAAATTATAAAATATTGATAAACAAAATTGAACAGGACACACACACAAAAAATGGAAAGATATTCCATGCTCCTGGATTGGAGAAATCAATATCACTAAAATGTCCATATTACCCAAAGCAATCTACAGATTCAATGCAATCCCTATCAAAATACCGATGACATTCTTCACAGAAATATAAAAAATAATCCTAAAATTTATATGGAACCACAAAAGACCCAGAATATCCAAAACCATCCTGAGCAAAAAGAACAAAACTGGAAGAATCACATTACTTGACTTCAAATTATGCTACAAAGCTGTAGTGACCAAAACAGCACAGTACTTGCATAAAAACAGGCACATAGACCAATGTGCCTCAGTAGAGAACCTAGAAATAAATCTACACATCTATAGTGAACTTATCTTTGACAAAGTTACCAAGAATATACAGTGGGGAAAGGACAGTCTCTTCAATAAATCGTGCTGGGAAAACTGGATGTCCTTATGCAGAAATATGAAACTAGACACTAATCTCTTGCCACATACAAAAATCAAATAAAAATGGATTAAAGACTTAAATATAAGACCTGAAACTATGAAACTACTAAAAGAAAACATTGGGGATATGCTTCAAGGCATTGGTCTTGGCAAGGATTTCTTGAGTAAGATCCCCTAAGCACAGGCAACCAAAGTAAAATTGGACAAATGGGATCACATCAAGCTAAAAAGCTTCTGTAGAGCAAAGGAAACAATCAAGAAAGTGAACAGACAACCCACAGAATGTCAGAAAATATTTGCAAACTACCCTTCTGACAAGGGATTAATAACTAGAATATATAAGGAGCTCCAAAAACTCAACAGGAAAAAATAAAAAAATCTGATTAAAACATGGCCAAAGAATCTGAATACACATTTCTCAAAAGAGACATACAAATGGCCAATATGTTATGAAAAAATGCTCAACATCATTAGTCATCAGAGAAACACAAATCAAAACTACAATTAGATATCATCTCACTCCAGTTAAAATGGCTTTTATCAAAAAGACAGGCAGTAACAAATGCCGATGAGGAAGTGGAGAAAGGGAAACCCTTGTATGCTCTTTTCGGGAATGCAAATTAATGCAACCACTATGGAGAGCAGTATGGAAGGTCCTCATAAAACTGAAAATAGAACTACCGTATGACCCAGCAATCTCACTGCTGGGTAAATATCCAAAGGAGAGGAAATCAGTATGCTGAAAAGATTATTTGTATTCTCATGTTTATTGGGGCACTATTCACCTCAGCCAAGATTTGGGATCAACTTAGGTGTCCATCAACAGATGAATGGATAAAGAAATTGTGGTACATATACACAACGGAATATTACATAGCCAAAAGAAGGAATGAAATCCTGCGATTTGTAACAATATGAATGGAACTGGAGTATGTTATGTTAAGTGAAATAAGGCAAGCACAGAAAGACAAATCTCCCATGTTCTCATTCATATGTGGGAGCTAAATATTAAAAACAATTGATCTCAAGGACACAGAGAATAGAAAGACGGTTCCAGAGGCTGGGAAGGGTAGCAGGGAGTGGGGAATAAAAAGTGGGTATGGTTAATGTGTGCAAAAAGGTAGCTAGACAATTAGATTTGATAGCACGACAAAATGACTGTTAACAACAATAAGTTAGATATGCTTTAAAATAACTAAAGGAGTGGAATTGGTAAGTTCCTAACACAAAGAAATGATAAAACATCTTAATCCTGAGGTGAAGGATACCCCAATTACCCTGATTTGATTAATTCACATTGTATGCCTGTATCAAAACATCACACGTACCCTATAAAGATATACAAGTATTATGTACCCATAATAATTAAAAAGAAAATATATATATATATATTAAAAAAAACAATTATAAAAACTACACCAGAGTTGTTGTACCAAGACTAATCACACAAATCCTTTTTCTTACATTAGTCAAAGCCTTGCAAATACTGATTTTTGTCTTTTGTTTAACAGAGAACAAGGCCAGGAGCCTGGCTGGTAAGAAATTCTTGCCCCTTTTGCCAGCTGGCCAGGTTTTTGGATTTTCACTACTGTAGCTTTTCAGAAGAAACAGAGTGGCTTTAAACTGTAGGGAGCAAGGCCCTTTCCCCCATAAGTTTCTCTGAAAAATCAGACATGAGGTAGATTCATTCATTGGAGAAAAAGGCATTTAAATTAATTTTTTAACTGTATACACAGGAGCCTTTAGAATGAAACTTAATTCCTCAATGAAGTACAGAAGGGTTTTTTTGTTTGTTTTTTCTTTTGTTTTTGTTTTTTAAGAATGGGGGTTTAGAAGTAGCAAAACAGGTTTGCAAGAGAGAAGAGAGGCTAGCCAAGGTGGTCTTGTTATGCAAGTAAAACCTCACAGTTAGTAGCCCTCACAGAGAATAGGTAATAAATTTTTTTTAAGTCCTTTAAAGGTGCCAGATTCTCACTTATTCTTTCCTAGATTGGGTAAATAAAGTCCTGGCTGTATTAATGGAGATCCTCTATATATGTAAATTTTCTCCCACAGATGAGAGCTTTGTAGCATTATTTCTGTGCCAGCCACCTCAGAGTATGTCAAAGAAATATATTTCAGGGTAAAATATTATAATTTTTCTAACTGGCTGATGTATTGCAACTGTGGGAGGTTTAGTCAATTCTAGAGGCCTCATTTTCCATAATTTAGACCTTCTGTCAGTTTTGACCAAGAGTTGGCCAAATCCAATGTAAGACAGAGTAAAACCAAAAACAGAAGAAATTACTACATAATTAATACATTGTTGAGATCTTTAAGTATAAATAGAAGTTACAGCCAGCTAACAATAAACCTTACCTTCAGCTAGAAAAGTCTAAAAGGAAATCTCAGATCAGCTCCTTACCTGGAGATGGGGCCCAAGCTGAACCTACTCTCTATCACCACGGAAGCAGGGAAACTCGCCTTCCTGTTTGGAAGCGAGCAAAACTCCTTAGAGGGGTTTTCCAGCAAAATAAACCTTAATATCAAGCCAAAAAGTTGAGAAGATTGAGGAAACTCAGGAGAGAGCTGTATTTTGGCCTTGCCAGAAACAAAAACAAATGATCTCTTGGAGTGAATCTCTAGCTGCTGCTACCTTAGCCCTGATGGGAGAAATCACTGTAAGTCAAAAGGGGCTCTACTCCAAGGTATCCACTCATGTAGTTGCCATGTGGTTGTCAACCCAAAATAAGTGACTGGGGCATACTCTGAAGAAAAATATATGTACTGAAGACATTAGAGATATCAGAAGAGGCTGCTTTGGACTAGGCTCAAACCCAGGCTTTGGTTCCCCAGGCCCACTCTCCACTGTGAGGATTAGTACTTCAGTGCATCCTGTCAATGAAAAAAAAAAAAAAAAAAAACAAATTCTGGAAGATAATTGAAGGAGGTTTATTCTGAGCCAAATTTGACAACCATGACCTGGAGTCACACCCAAGAAGCCTTGAGCAAGTGGACTTGCTGTGGCTGGGTTACAGTTTGGTTTTATACATTTCGGGGAGACAGGAATTACAGGGAAAGTCACAAATCAATACATGGAAGGCCTACATTGGTTTGGCCCAAAAAGGTGGGACATCTCAAAGCAGGGACTTACAAGTCATAGGTGGGTTTCGGGATGCTTTAGTTGACAATTGGCTGAAAGAGTTAGGCTTTGTCCAAAAGACCAGGAATCTGCAGAAAGGAATGCTTGAATTAAGATAAGGGTCTTCTATCTTTCATGTGATGCTATACCAGATTCACTTTGGGAAATAAACGTCATAACAACCTGTTTACTGAGATTTATCATTTGTAGGCATGACTCACCAGGCTCCCTTACAAAAGGATTTTTTTTTTTTTTTTGCGGGAAGCAAAGAAAAAGATCAGAGTTCAGTCCTCATAACCCATTTCTTCCTTTCATGTGTATTACACATGTTCTGAAACTTTGGAGAGCAGAAATTGTATTTTGGGCAGAGTAAGAAAAAATAGGACCAATATAATATATGAAAGATTTAGAGAAAATGATTAATCCATGGATTTGAAAATAATGAATTAGTTTGCCACAATATGTGTATGTGTCTGTGTGTATTATAGCAAGTTCCATAAGTGCTTGTGCAGCTTTTATAACTCAGAATTGTGTTACTAACCAAATAAATATCATTTGGAAGTTTAATGATTTATATTTTTACTATACTTAATTAGTTTTGTAAAGTTTAAATAACAAATCATTAGTTCGACTTTTTGTGTCAGCCCATGAGCGAAGACAGCAAAGGTTAACATAAACGATAACAACTAAAATATTCAAAATTTACAAGATTGAAATAAGTATAAAGTTAAGTTCTACTTCTGAGTTGATGAAAGAAGAAAGCTTAGTTTGTGGGAAAATTATGAAGACAGAGGAGATTTTGAGAGTAAAAATCCCTAGAAAATAAACAAAATTCCTGGGAGAATTTCAGACTTTCAAAGGCTAGGAAATTGGTAGGTTCAAGCCAAGATCTCCAGAAGATCAAAGGAACCAGGTAATATCTGGGTTGCAGAGAGAAAGAATAGAAAATTGACTGAGGTCTATCTCTGACAGGCTGAGCAGGTGGAGTCTGAAGGAGGATCTAGAAGGCCCAGGGAGGGGAGGGATCTGCAGAGCAGGGTGGTGGGGGAGGGACTGTGGTTCAGCCTCCTCCCCACATCATCAACCCCACCCTCAGGAGCCCTGTGTGATGAGGGGCCACAGCTCTGTGATGCAGGCCTGGGCCCTAGTCAAAAGGCCCAAAGGCAACGCCCAGGGCTCAGTTGCTTTAGGGCGACAGTGCGATTCAGAAGATGGAGAATCATCCATTTCCTCTGAATAGCGATAGTGCCACATGGCTAAACCCCAGCTCCACTTCCTGGATGATGGATATCATCCTGGGCATCCTGTGTGGACTGGGGCTCTTCCTTCTGTTACTCCCCTGCCTTGGGAGTGATCCATCCTCACCACCGACTGGGCAGAAAAGAAGCATCGGGAAGGTAAGGAACTCTCAGCCCAGAACTAACAGAGAATGATTCTCTCTTTTCTTTCTATTTTTATTTCCACTTTTCCAAATTGACTAGAGATTCCTGAGATGGGAAATTTCCTTGTCCTCCTAGGCCCAGGCAGGGCAGGAAGGGGTTAGAGTAGTATAAGATTTCTAGACTAAGCTCTCAGACACCCGTGTGGGTGCAGAGGAGGCATCAGGGCAAAGTCAAATGCCAGGACTCAGGAACCAGGAGGAGGCTATGAAAGGGTTGTGATCTGTGTGGGTGGACGGCCCTCAGTCCTGGTTCATCAGTCATCAGTTGCCTTCCCATGGCCAGTACCTGTAGCCCAGCCCATCTGTGTCTGGTGATCTGAGGCCTGTGCTGAGCCTCCCATCAGAGGCTGGAGTGGCCTCTGGCCTCTTTGAGAAGCAGAATCCTGCCTGACAGCTCAGAGGCACCTGTACATTGGAGTCTTGAGTGTCTCAAGCAGAGGAACAGCGACAGAAGACACTCGTGGTGGATCTCATGTCGAAAATTCCTCTTTGCATTTTTTCAAAGAAGGAAAACAGACAATATTTTTATCCACTTTAAAAATGAGTGAAAGCAAAGAAAAGAAGGCAGAGATCCATTAACTAGATGTAGAAGGTCACGTCTTCCATAAGGACTAAATGTCTGCAGCTTGTCTGGGGAGAGGTGAGTGAGGACTGGTCCAAGCCTCTCAATCTTTCCTGTCTCTCAGCCTCCAGTGGGGAAGAGGGGGAGGCCCAGGCGTAGGAAGAAGAACTGCCCTCTAAAAGGTAAGGTTCTGCCTGTCTACCCAGAGCCCCCAGGGGGGAATTTAGCTTCACTGTCCTGAGGAATGAGTCTCCCAGGAGGTCCATTGAAGGCCTGAGGTGGGTGGAGGTGGCATCCAGGGAAGGATATCAGAACCCAGGATTCTTCTCAGATCCCAGGCTGGGCATGAAGCCAGGTGGGCCGAGAATGGGTGCTGCCCAGTAGGGGCCTGGATGTGGCGGTGTGGCCTCCAGGCCCAACTGTGGACAGCTGCTTAGCCTGGCTAAGGCTGGTTCTTCTTTGAGCAATCCCTGTCTGCTCCCCCACAGGGAGGGTGTGAGGCCCCTGTGGGATGGATGTGGGAGCACTCTGTACATGATAAAGTGCTGCACACCAAGCTTCCTGCTGTCCCTCTCAGGGTCACATGGCCTTGAGCCCTGATGCTTGTGCCCTAGGGTCTAATCCCCCCAGTCTGCTCTAGAGGGACACTCGGCCTCCTGCAAGATCCTCAGGCCCATCCCTTCCCCATCCTAACCTGGCTCCTGATTTTCAGCTTGTAGAGATTGCCTGGAGGAACTGGAGGGGGCTCGGGACCTGGTTTTGCTTCTGCAGAGGTGAGGCACTCTCCCCTTCTCTCCTTGTTCTCCTTCCTACTGGGGCCTGGAACAGGACTCGGGGGCCTGGGGCTGACCTGGGAGGGGGAGACCATGGGATGGGGACAGGATGTGGCTACAGCCCTGGGTCCAGGGAGAGGCAGAGCTTTGTGAAGTCAGCATGGGGGCAGTGGAGGGCCCTGGGCCACACCCTGGCCCCACCCACCCCTGCTGCAGCTTGTGCCTCCTGTCTTCTGCAGCCACCTGGAAAAGTTCCGGGACAAAAGGGGCTTTTGTCAGCTCTCATGTCCAGATCCCCCAGGGAAAGTATGCAAACCAGCACCTGCCAGAGCCCACCAGCCACCTGGGGAGCGTGCGGAAGATGCTTCTCCTGCCACCTCATCCCCATTGGCTTCCCCGGCTCCCCTGGCCCAGCGCCCTTCACTTCTGGCCTCCACCCTGCCAGTACAACCTCAAGAAGACCAGTCTGACTTGATCAGAATCCCCCCAGGCACTGTCCCAGAGAGCTCACCTCCAGGTTACTCTTGTTCGGTGCCTCCTGTCTTGGCCACCTTAGGCCTTGAACGCACCATTTTCTTCCTCTCCTGGTGGTGGGCAGCTGCCAAGGCCCTTTTCTTTCCCACCTCGCCACATAGCAAATCCCAGAAAGAGCCTCTTCTCCACCATCCACCTGACGCTTGGCTGTGGGGAGACCCCACACACAGGCAGAGAGAGGGTGGTGGCTCTGCTTTCCTCAACTGTGATGTCCGGAAGCTCCTGGAAATGCTCATTACCAAGAGAGCAGGACTGAAGCTGTGGAAGGAAAAAGAAAAGGATAGGTCATTTCTGAAACAAGTGAGCCCCGATTACCCGCAGGGTTCTCTGGGGAATATGGTAAAGTCACCGAGCTGGGAGTGGGACACCACAACTCCATACTTCTTCTGGAACATGAAAGAGAAACCAGAGCAGCTGCCGGGTCCTCAGCAGCTCTCCCATCCGAAGGCCATGGGGGACCACTTACAGCAGAAATGCGGCCAGCTCTTCTGGGGCCTCCCAACTCTGCACAGCGAGTCCCTGGTAGCTGCTGCCTGGGTCTCTAGGAAGCCTTCTACAAAACCACCACGTCGCTTTGTTTCCTTCAATGAAGTCCCTGACTTTTTTCCTTCAGAAAATTGGAGGGAAGAACCTTCACAACCTCCCCAGGACCAGCCTGGGCCCCACCACGAGGCCCAGCCCCAGGCTTTGATTGAAATCTTCCCGAAGCCCCAGCCCCAGCCTTTGACCGAAACCTTGCCCAAGCCCCAGCCCCAGTCTTTGACTCAAACCTTGCCCAAGCCCCAGCCCCAGCCCCCACCTTTGGATAAGATCCACAGCCAGGTCCCTCTGTCTCCTGCTCCCCCAGAAGTACCATATTGCTCTCCACCCCAGAGTAAAGGGGACCCTACAGGAAGCTGTAGAACAACTTGCCCTACATCCCAGGAGAAGGCACAATTCCTCATCCCAACTGCAGGTGAGCATCTGGAATGGCCCTTGCAGAAGCGACTGAGGTGGAAGAAAATGTTATCCTCTCTGCTCAAAAACTCTCAGGCACCCTGTAGCCAACCCACTCCAGACCTTCCCCAGGATAGCGAGGACTCCCAGAGCCACAAGTCTGGCTCCATTCTTCTTGGAGATTTGATCATCCCTGAGCACCAGAAGCAGCACAAGCAACATATTCAAAGGAGTTTCACCCCCGATAAAGACCAGTTGGGCCCTCCCTGCAGATCCCAAGCACCCATGATGCAGCCTCAGGGTGAATTCCCAGGGAGGGGTCAGCCTGGGGCAGAAGACAAGCATGGGGCATTTGCAGGTAAAAGCAGCAAGGATGAACAGAAGATGGGGTCCAGGCACTCTAAAAGATTCTCTCAGGAGAGTTCCATAAGTGTCAAAGAAGACAAGGACCCAACCAGGAACCTAGGGCAAGATCTGAAGAGGTTCCCAGAAGATCTATACATAGGTTCAAAAAATACCTTGGTGAAAGTTCTGGACGACAAGGAGGAGGAGGAGTCAGATAGTGACTGGATTAGGCTCCAGAGGTATAAATCAGGAAATTATGTACCCAGGGGCCCAGAGAAGCAGCAGGTTGACAAAACCCTGAATTTCCAATTGGACCAGAAGATGGGGGAGATCAACGAAGGCACGGTCCCTGTGCGTGAGCATCAGTCCAGGATCACTGCCAGCCGTACTGTTCTCAAGTCTGACACCCACCATAAGCCCAGAAATCTAGCATCCTTGAGGGGTCAGAAATGCCATGTGAACACCTCCCAGGAGCTTTTTTTCCTTGATCCCTGCACTAAAGAGATGCTAGAAGCACATATTATAAGGTTTCGTGTGAGGCATAGGTGGGGTTCCAATCTCCAGTCTCTGGAGCGCATAAATCTTGAGCGTCAAACCCCACCCTTTCCATTCTCCAGCCTTCCCTCCTGGGCCACTGGTGAATTTGGAGATGGCTCCATAGCTGAGGTTGCCAATTTTCTGGGAGAACATCCTTGGAAAGGTCCAGGAGAGAAGGTGATAACAAAAAAGTCAGTCCTCACCCTGACTGGTTTTCTCTCTGCCCCCTCACTTGTGAGTGAGAAAGTCCAGAGGGACCGGAGAGATGACCAATCTGGTGACAACCGTGGGCACTCAGAGGCCTCTCCCAATGGACAGGAGGGAAGGTGGCCTTCTCAGCCTCTCACATGCAGCGTTGGAAGCAGAACGTGGAAGAGTAGTACTGTCCTGGGGGTCGGGAGAGGCAGCCCAGAGCCAAGTCCAAGTCCAGCAATGGCCAGGCATGATCTACAGGAGGAGAAGGAGAGCATGGCCTCAGGAGTCCCTTGCAGTAGCATAGCAATGCTGGGGCTCAGCGTAGGGTCCCAATGTTCAAGGGCCGAGAAGACCATGGAGCCAGTAGAGGGCAAGGAGGAAAAGCCCCCTGCTTGGGAAGTCATGCTGGGAGCCAGTGTGATGGCAGACTCCCAAACCATTAATGTGAATCTGGGTTCAGGGTCTCTGGGGCCCAGTAAAAGCTCCTCATTCTCTAGAATTTCTGGTACCCAGCATCCAGGAGACCTACGCCTGAAAACAAAGGTTACGAGTAAGTTTTCATTCAAAGTGGAGGTAGAATCAGAGAAGCAGTTTCAAGGCCCTGCCACTGGTGTCCTCCTCCAAGACTGTGCCACTGGCCTCCATTTTCAAGGCCGTCACACCGACATACTCCCCACAGCAGACATGTTGGTTTCTCAGGAACCTCAGTCCAATTCCCAGGCCTCTCTGTCTGGTACCCAGAGTGTGCCCAGTAAGGACGCATCAACTTCTCAGGGGCTATGTGACCCCACTTGGCATGGAGGGAGCAGCCAGGGACAGCAGGAGCCCAGAAGCCCAAAAGTGAGGGCCTCCTGGAAGACTCAGAGCAATATGTGTGGCCCTACTGACAAGAGAGAGAGCAGTAGGAGGCCCAAACCAAGGGAGCATGAACCAAGGTCTGCAGGACCAAGGCCCTTCCAATCCAGTGGGATGAGTCGCCCTGCTCAGGTCAGGGAAAGAGAAACCCCTGGGAACAAATACTCTCAGTTACCACAAGAGAAGGGACAGGCACCTCCAGAAAGCTACTTCGGAGAAAAGATCAATCGTTTTCTGCAGCGCCTCAAGCCCAGTAAGAAGGGCAAAGAGCAGGAAGATCCCCTGCCGAAAGGCAAGCCTGTGCCAGCCACTGCCCAGAGCCCAGGGCAAGCCACAAGGTCATCTATGAACATCAGGGCTGATGAGGTCCGGGCAATCATCACATGTGTTGGACAGATTTTAGTGGACAAATTGGGGCTGAGGCAAGAACATCGTCCCCTGGCGTTCAATTTCCGCAAAGAGGAACCCCAGGCCCCAGTGGATGGGCGTTCCTGCTACCCCAAAGGTCCCTACCACAGAGGGCAAAGGAGAGTGATGAGAGATACAGCCTCCAGTCACCCCACCCCCATGGGCCACAGCTATCTTGTCAAGAACAAGTGGGTCACAGAGAGGGACAGCAATTGGGCCTCCCCACCCAGGGAGCCTGTGCTCCCGGCCAGTCCCTGCCAGCATAGGCCAAGGGTGGCAAGAGCTTCGGGCCACCTTCTCCGTTAGACAACACACTTGTCCGGTCAGCAAGATTCTGCCTTTTATGCCTTTCCTTATGGGAAAATTTTCTCACAGAATAAATTTTATTCAGGCAGAGAAAACCTGTTTTGCCTCATGTTAGCACATCTGGTATATGCTAATGGCTTCTTCTTATCAAGAACATGGGCCAAATAAATGTGTTTTTCTCATCAGAGGTAGTGGCTTCCGTGTGGGATGCTGGGTTGCAGGGAAGGGGTCAGCATTCGCTCTGCCTGGGTGTGGCTTCTGGGCGGGACAGGCATGGGGAGGCTGACCAGCTGGCAGATGCTCTGTCACCCCAGGTCCCGCACTGCACCTTCTTTTCATAACTCGGTCATTACAGAGAGACTTCAGGACCGTCAGGACTGGCAAACCCTGTGGACACCCCACCCCGGGATCTGACTCACACTGTTTTTGCCCAGGCTTTCCCTCTACACGAACTTTGTGCAGTGGTGGGGGATGGGTTTACAGAGGCCTCTAAGTGGGGAAATTCCCCTCAGGCTGCAGGAATGTGGGAGCCAGGCAGCCTCACACTGCCTGAAGTGGGTCAGGAAGTTTCAGGGTGGAGGTGCTGGCCCTGGGTGCAGGGGCAGAGAGATCTGGCCCCCATGACTTTCCTGGTGAGGAACAGACGACCCTGCCCAGAGCCTGCTGAAGGATTGGAGAGGCAGCCCAGAGCCAAGTCCAAGAGATGGTCCCTGCTGGCCCCTCTGGGCTCAGCCTTGGTGACAGGAGCGTGCCCCTCCCATCCTCCACCTTCCTCCCTTTGAAAGCAGCGGCCAAGACAGGGCCGGTCTGGGTGGGCGCAGCAGGAGGTGCGAGGGCCTCGTCTGCCCTCCTGGCCACCCGCTTTCCCCTCTGGTGTGACCAGAATGGGGAACCATCTGATGGTGGCAGACAGAGGATGAGGGTGGAGTGTGGGAGAAGAATTGAAGAGGTGGCAACCAGGAGGATGGCAGAGCTCACCTGGCACTCTAAACAGTGACTGCCCAGTGCACCCATAGGCCAAGGGGGTCAGGCAGCAGCCCCATGGCAGAGGGCTAGACCAAGGGGCACAAAGCCTTTGTAGGAAGGTGGCTTTTCTCACTGCATATGTGACCAGCCTGTGCACTGTCACCTCTGGAATTCTAGAGAGGACTGGTAGAAAAGACAGGACTCAGGTGCTTGTGGTATCACAGTCTGGTGACCTTCACAGACATGTGGCCTCAATGCTGCTCCCAGAGCTGGGGTACTTGGAGGGCCAGTGTTGTGCCTGGGCTGCTCCTAGAGCCTGTCCCGTGTCCGCTGGGGACAGGGAAGCCAACAGGGGCATAGCAGCAAGGGGAGCCAGGGCCTGGGAATGCTGGAGCTGAGCAGTGACCTTACAGAGAGACCTCCACAGAGACCCCTGACAGAGACCCCCACAGAAAGACCCCCACAAAGATGGCAGAGACATTGACAGAGACCCCCAGAGAGAACTGTGACAGATATGCCCATAGAGAACTCTGACAGAGACACCTATAGAGACCTCTAACAGAGACTCCAAAACAGACCTCTGACAGAGACCTATGCTAAGAGATCCTTATAGAAATCTCTGAGAGAGACCCAAATAGAGACCTCTGGCAGAGACCCCAAGTGGGAAACCTCCACAGAGACCTCTCACAGAGACCTTGGAAAGAGATCCCCAACACAGCTCTGACAGACCTCCATTGGGACCTCTCACAAAGACCTCACAGAGACCCACACAGAGACCTCTGACAGAGATACTCAGTGATAGACCTCATAATAAGAACTCTGATGACACAGAGACGATATCAGAGACCTCCATCGAGACCAACCAAGAGCTCTATTAGATACACAAATTAAGAACTCTGACAGAGATATCTACAGAGACTCCCCGAGACCTCTGACAAAGAATCCACAACAGACCTCTGACAGAGATCCCCACAGAGAATTTTGACAATCACAGTGAAAAACTCCCACAAGGACCTATGACAAAGAGGGACCCTGAAAGACCACCACAGAGACCTCTGACACAGACCTCTCACTGAGACCCCCACAGAGACCTCTGTCAGAGACTCCCACAGAGATCTCCAGAGAGACCTCTGATAGCCATTCACACAAAGACTTGCAGAGACCTCTGACAGAGACCCACCTAAGAGACCCTCATAGAAATCTCTGAGAGAGACCCAAATAGAGACCTTTGACAGTGACTCAAACTTAGAGACCCCCAGAGATACCTCTGACAGAGACCCTCATAGGTGCCTGTGACAGACAGCCCCAGAGACTTCTGACAGAACCCCACACAGAGACCTCTGACAGAAACCCACATAGAGAACACTGACAGAGACCCACACAGAGATGTCTGACAGAGACTCTGTGGGGAGGGGGCTCTGCGGCCAGCGAAGGTACCGGAGCAGGTTTCTGGGAATTGAAAGAAGAGACAAGCAGTAGTGGGTAAAGGAAATATGTTCTTTTATTGCCGGGGGGATGTAACCCACCGCAAGAACATGGTGAGCGCTTTTATATGGCTCAGAACAATCATGGCAACATGCCAAGCAAAGGCGTGATTCACATAGGAGGTGACATCATGGTTACGTAACCATGCTGACTTAAAGGCCGGCAGAAGACACGCCAGCAATCATTTTAGTTTGGCTTAAGAACCTATTGCCTATACAAATGCATTTGCCTTACAGACCCACACTGAGATTCCTCCACAGAGACTTCTGACAGACGCTTCCACAGAGAACACTGACAGGGATCCCCACATAGACTTCTGACAGAGACCCACACAGAGACCTCTGACAGACCTACACTGAGAGACCTCCACAGACCCTTCTGGTAGGGACTCCCACAGAGACCTCTGACAGAGACTCACACTGAGACACCCCACATCCTCTGTCAGAGACCAACACCGAGAGACCTTACACTGAGACCTCTGACAGAGACCTCATATCTATCCTTAGGATCCTGATCAGCCACCCGGTGACAGGTCCTTCTTCATGGCTCTGACAGCACTTGGCAAACTGGCAGCACAGGAGAGAATCTCAGAGATTTGCCGTGCTCCCTGGAGAGAATGCTTGTGTATTTTTTTCTTTTCTAATCTTATTACTTTTCTTTCTTCTGAAAAAAATCACAGATTGCACATATAAATCTGGAAAATCTTTTCCTTCACAAAATTTCATTAGCTTGAGCTCTGACCCACAGTTTAGAAAAATCCCAAACTTTGAAAGCAAGCAAAACTGTCACTATCTAGTGAGCGAAAATTATCTTCTTGGTCTACTTTTAGTAATCATCCAGTCAAATGACATTAGGGGCCACATTATTTTATTGGGCACAAATCCCTGCACTCAAAATGACTGATTTTACTCTGGAAATGTGAAGAAAGGCGCCTTCGGCAAACGGACTCCAGAGGAGACAAACCTGCAAAGATGCATTTGCCTCCCACTCGCTCCTGTGGGGCTGTGCAGCTGGCATGATATTTTGCACATGACAGGTTGTGTCAGGTTTGTGAAGTTTGCCTTATTTTTTAAAATGAAACAAGCTACATTAGCAAGCATAGGAAGATTTTTCATAAATGAGACATATTTCTAGCGCTATTTCTATTAGAACTTTTAACAAATTGATAGTAAAAATTAAATAATTAACTGACATTGTTTATTTTTGCTCCTCAAAATGTGACAGTGCCCTCAGATGGTACTACACGTTCCCATGTGTAGTAGCAGAATATGATAAAATCCTAACCCTAATGTTCAGCTAAATCATCTTAACCTGCTGAACTATTTAGAAGAATTCATTTTTTTTTATTTCTGCATATTATGGGGATACAAATGTTTAGGTTACGTATATTGCCTTTGCCGCCCCCCGCCCCGCAGTCAGAACTTCAAGTGTGTCCATCCCCCAAACGTGTGCATCGGGTATATGTGTGTATATTCCCACCCCTCCTCCCCCTTCAAACCTGCCTGACTCCCGATAAATGTTATTCCTACATGTCCACTTAGGTGTTGATCAGTGAAACCAGTTTGATGGTGAGTACATGTGGTGCTTATTTTTCCATTCTTAGGATACTTCACTTAGTAGGATGGGTTCTAGCTCTATCCAGGAAAATATAAGAGGTGCTATATCACCATTGTTTCTTGTAGCTGAAGAGTACTCCATGGTATACATATACCACATTTTATTAATCCATTCTTGCAGTGATGGGCACTTGGGTTGTTTCCACATCTTTGCAATTGTGAATTGTGCTGCTATAAACATTTGAGTGCAGATGACTTTTTTATAGAATGTCTTTTGTTCTTTTGGGTAGATGCCCAGCAATAGGATTGCTGGATCAAACAGTAGATCTACTTGTATCTCTTTAAGGTATCTCCATATTGTTTTCCACAGGGGTTGCACTAGTTTGCAGTCCCACCAGCAGTGTATGAGTGTTCCTATCTCTCTGCATCCACGCCAACATTTATTGTTTTGGGACTTTTTGATAAAGGCCATTCTCACTGGAGATAAGTGATATCTCATTGTGGTTTTGATTTGCATTTCCCTGATGATTAAAGATGTTGAGCATTTTTTCATATGTTTCTTGGCCATTTTTCTGTCTTCTTTTTAAAATAATTCCAAGAAATATACATTTCCCAAGATTCAGGCAGTCAGGCTCTGTTTTATATTCATTGCAGGGTGACAAAAAGGACACATTGATTAAAATAATTTTGAAATCTTAGAAAATATATAATTGAATTTGTCCTTCAGATATACATTGTCCCAAATTACTTGGGAATTGACATTTTAACATTTGTTAAATTAAAAAATATATATATTTAACCAACATTTTTATGATAATAATGATAAAGGTCTCAGTATATCCCTAACACTTGTCAAATTGTGCACTTAGTTGAGACTATATATTTCTCACTGTTCATAGAATCCTGTTATCTTAAGATAAAAACAGATGTCAAGTGTCTATCTCTAATGAAGTGTCTTAGATTACTCATTGGGATGACAGGGTCATGGTGCCTTCTCTAACAAGGTAGGGTTGAGCTAATGGGAGGGCTCTGAGGTTGTATATCTATTTTTTAAATTAAGAATAACACAGTCAAATAGTAATGTATCTTACACAATTATAGCTATTAGCTTTTTGAAATTTGCTCCCTGTGTGAGATTTTCTTATTATGTTCATAGAATTATGCAAGGTGGCCATTCCAGTGACCTGTAATGTCCAGTCAATAATATCAAGTGACCAGAATAACTCAACATTCCCCTATGAACAACCACATCCACAGTGTCCCACAATCATGGGAATGGTATTTTCTTTTTGGAAGTATCAGCCCGTATGCCTAAATCATGTCTTTAAATAAGATGAAACCATATTCTAGAAAAAGATATAAAATAATGGAACTTCTGGGAAAATAGATGAGGATTTAGGAAACGCTAGTATCTTTCATAGGAAAACATGACCACCTCATCTCATCCTGGTACCATGACAAAGGAAACATAGGCGACGCAGGTCTGTCATCTAAGCTTTTTCTTCCTAATTTTTTTTTTTGGTAAGACCTGTGGGCCAAAATATTTTTACAGAAGTGATTTATGGGAAATGTGGCTTGTAAAGTTCTATAGTCACTCTTATTCCCCTTGGAAAGGAGCATGAAGCCAAACCAAATAACCAGGAAAAATATTTTCTGGAAAAATGATTACATTCTCTTGAACTTTTGTAAGTAAAAGAGAAGATGGAGGCTTCAGGTAGGAAGCTGAGCTATTCTCCCCTGTCAAGTAACTACATATTTTATTGGCTGTTAAATGGAAGGACTCCCAGGAGGCTGTCTGATGGGAGGGTCCGCAGAAGGCAGATCAAGGACACACTGGTGCAGGTTCACGATGGTCAGCACATCTGACAGACGTGTGTGTAAGCCAAGCAGGAAGCAGACCTTGGCAGAAGAAGCACTGGGTGGTGGTCCCATTTGCTCAGTGGTGACACCACGCTTCACCCCCAGCTCACTCCATACCATCCCTCATTGTATAGGGACTTAGGGGTGATTTTAGATGAAGAAGAAGGAGGGGAGGAAGATGAAGAGCCACTGTCAAAACAGTAACTATGGCCTGTCCTCTATCCCAGTAACCTGATTGACAAATGAGGACCCTGAGATATCCCCCAACCACACATGCGCTTGGTTCCCACATCTTCTGACTCAAACCGATGCTTCCCCCACCACGTCATCCAGCCCATGGGGGAGAAGCCCCTTCATCTGTGAGGCAGGTGATAGCCTGACAGGAAATTATTTCTACCACCACCAGGTCAGGATGCATATCATTATTTCAGCAAAAAAAAAAAAGCCACTTTGTCATTTAGATAATGACTTATTTCATAGTGTGGTAACTCTCTTAATAGCGGTCTTATTTTTAATCATGGTATGGTTTAAGAGGAAACTAAAGATAAGCAAAGGAAATTTGACTTTACAACTTCCATGAAAAACAGTGCATTAGTGCGTTCCACTTCTCCCTGTGGGACAGACTCCATCTTGGAAAGGATACCTTTCCCTGAATCCTGAACACACCTGCAATTTAAGATGGTTATCACAGATAAGGAGTGGAGGCAAAAGCAGACAAAATCATTTCTGGAGCAGTCGTCCCCATGTTGTCCCACCCTGCCTTCACTTAACAGGCATGAGGTACCTTGGTGGTGGGGCCCAGGGTGGGCTTTCCCCAGTAGGAAGGGCAACACAGCATGCTGAGGTGCAGAGAGAAAACGTTAGAGCTCCATTTAGGTTCTTTTTCATCTCATTCTTCTGAGGTTTACATATATATATAATAAAGTTCATAATATATATACAGAAGTATTGTCATACATATCAATTACAGAACCACAATGCATGCATATCATTGGCAAATAAATGAATATATTAATAAACATACTAGAGCCGCAGAAAAAATGCTCATAAAGCATTTTACTGACTGGGAGAATGACAGAAATCTTGCAGAAACACTGGTATTTTTAAGGGAACGGACCCAGAATGCAACACAACCATGGGCTCTGGGCTGCATCAGGCAACCACATTTATTTGTCCAGAAAGTGAGAGCCACAAACTCCAGAAGAGCCATTTCCCCAGACTCTGAAACAGTGACCTCTGATCAGTGTCCCTTTCACAGGCAGAAGGTGGGAAACACAGAAGGAAGTGGACCATTTCCCAATTGCCTGCAGAAACCACAGAGCTGTGGTGCAGGAGGGACACATGAAAGGTTGGGTGGGTTGGGGAAGATGGGAGCTCAGGGCCAGTTAGAATGCAGGACTTCAGGGCCCGCCAGGGCCAGCAGGGCTGAGGGGTGTGGGAACCAGCAGCAGGGACCTCAGGCAGGGCCTGGGGAACTGCAGCACACACCTTACCCAAGAACCACTGTGGTTAAGAATGCAGTGGTTTACATTTCCACCTAATGGTTGCATGTATCCTGTTGCTTTTGAAAGACAGGCGCCAAAATTCTGAAGTATAATAGTAGTGGTAGGCAGTAGTTTGATTTACTACTTTTTAAACTTCAGTTTCGTATATGAAAGGCCCAATGGAAAATATTTGTTTTGAATCATGTAAGCAGTTCTAGGGACAGAAAAGAAAAAAAAAATAGACTGTTGTTTAGTAATGCAGGGGTGTTAAAAATATTGAGCAGAATTAAACATAAGATAAATATTCTTAGCATCCAAATCCATTGATCATGCTCACAAACTGGCAAATGTTGAGAAAGAGTCCTAGTCACCAGGCCAAGCAATTACAGTGAGTGCAGCCCTCCCCAAGCACGGGTAGATCTGAAGCTCTTCCTCCCACTACATTACTTCAGGGGGTACAAGATAAGATTATTTGATCAATAATCAAGTTTTAGTGAAGGCAGCATCTGTAGTTGTCAGCACTTGCTACTGAAGGGTAATGTCTGAAGAACAAGTTCAGGAAGAGAAGTATTTTGGTTTTGATGCCAAAATCAATCCCTTGGACACATCACTTGACATAGAAAATGGATTTAAATAAGAGTCTACACTTGTCAATCCACTGCACACTATCTACATTCCCAAGCAACCTTCTGCAGGAAGGATACCATTATTTCACACAGTCTGTCATCTCTAACACAGTGGGGTGGTCAGATATACTTGTCAAGGTGAAGTGGGATGTCACTGGAAGACTCAGTGCAAGTGTGAAAATCTTGCAACCTCCTCTCAGAGATATGGTTATCAAATGAGATAGTGCATTGATGTATCCATGCACAGAGGGGTCTTAGGAAGTACTGTAAATTACAAAATTGAAAAAAGCGACACCTGGCGATCTCTGAAGCGGGACTCTCTGTTTAACAGCACCCTACTGGTTTCATGGGCTACCATGTGTATGTTCCTTTTACTAGGGTAACATTGTCCCCCTTAATCAGCATATGGATAATTTAACAGTGGTTAAATTCTTGATTATTGAAGCACTCTGTATTCAAAGTATGAATTGACTTAAAAGTGTTTCTGTGAATGTCTTCTCATTTTTATGTCATTCCTCATTGATATTTCACTGGTTTTCTGAGAGGGTAGAGCCAAATCAATGTGTAGTCCACAGCTTGTACTGGGAATTCAGCACTGGCAGAGGTGGAAACTCTGAGCAAAGGGAATCAAGGGATGTGAGCTGAGCCAGTATTTGAGGGAGGGTGAATGAACCAAAATCTTCCTGGTGATTGTAACATTTATGAGTTTATATAACATCAAAATAGAACAAATAAAGAATTTGGTAGTTAAGCCAATTTTGGAAAACGCATTCAAATCCATGTTGGGGCTCAGAAAAAGCTAGCCCAAAATGAAGGCCTCAGAAGAAAATGTTTCTCCCTGACCTTCTGTCTCTGGCCCCTCATTCTCCCTCAAGGATAGCTGTACATGCTAGAACCCCTCTTCCCCAAGGTGGGTCATAAAAACCAGAACTCCTTTTCCCCAAAGCCAGCTATAAAACTTAAAAATATTACTCTTTCCCCCATCTTTCTGTGTAAAAACTGGTCATAAAGAAACTATCCTTAGATTTGTGTTACCTGTTCTAGTTTTTGCTGGAAAACACTGTTTTCTTTATTCTACAAAGCATGGCACATTACAATTAATCAGTAGACTTGAAGCCTGAGTGACTTTTCTGTCTCCTTCCAGCAGTTTCTGCCAGGTTTGCCTGTGCTTGGGTTGGGAACTTTCCTCCCTTCTCACCCCCACCGGCAGCATCTCCTGCTCACCCTGACCCCCTGGTTCCCCTTTTAATCCTCCAAATATTTTATTATCATATACAGAATTTTTCTGTTAGGAAAATATTCTACTACAGATGGCTCTGCTACTGATCAACTAACTATAGGTTTACAATGAATGATCAATCCATGTGATTTGCCTATAAACCTGAAAGAGCACATTGAATACTTCTCCGTTTTCTCAGAATAAGTGAAGGTACCCATTGATCTATTATTGAAAATAAAAATTTATGAAAAGGCACTTATGAATAAGAACTAAGAACTTTTGTCTAGCCCAAGATCCCAAAGATTTTCTTCTAGGATTTTTTTTCTAAAAACTTGTAGTATTATGTTTTACAGTTAAGTTTGTGATCCATTTCAGGTTAATTTGTGTGTATAAGGTATAAGGTTTAAGTTGAGATTTCTTAGGCTATGGATGTCCATTTTCTCTGGCACCATTTGTTGAAAAGACAACTCCTTCCTCTTTCATTGCTTTTGTACCCTTGTCAAAAATGAGTTGGGCATATTTGCGTGAGTCAATTTCTGGGTTCTTTATTTTGTTCCACTGATCTATGTATTCATCTCTCTACCAATATCACACTGTCTGATTATTGTAACTATATACTCAACCTAATATCTAGTAAAATCATTCATGTATTTTATTCTTCTTTTTCAAGAATTAACTATTCTAGGGTTTACTTTTTCATATAAATTTAAAAATAAGCTTATCTATGTGCACAAAAAAATCTCATTGAGGTTTTGATAAGAATTTTATTAACTCTACAGATCAATTTGGAGAGAACTGACATCTTTGCTAGGGTGAATCTTTCAAACCATGAACAAGGCATGTGTATGAATTTATTTAGTTCGTCTTTCATTTTCTTTCATCAATATTTTGTAATTTTCACCCTACAGATTATGTACAAGTTTTTTCAGATATATGCTTAAGTATTTCATTTTCTTTGGAACAATTGTAAAGGTGTTGTGTTTTTAATTTTAGTTTCTACATATTCATTATTACATAGTAATGTGATGAGTTTGGGAGTATAGAGCTTTTATCCTGAGAACTTGCTGAAGTAATTTATTATTTCTACAAGATTTTTGTAGATTCTCTGAGATTTTTCATAGACAATCATGTAATATGCAAACAGGGCCAGTTTTATTTCTTCCTTTCTAATCCGTATGCCTTACTTTTTTTCTTGCCTGCTTGTGTTGGCTAGAACTTTCAGTTCTTTGTTGAATAGGCATGGTGAGAGCAGATATCTCTGCCTCGTTTCTAACCCAAGGGGGAAAACATTGTCTTTAACCACAAAATATGAGTTAGCTGTAGGTTTCTGGTAAGAGTTGGCTATAGGTTTTTGGTAAATGCTCTTGATAAAGTTTGGGAAGTCCCCTTCTCTCCCTAGTTGTCTGAGAGTTTTTATTATAAAATGGTGTTATATTTTGTCAAATGTTTTTTCCTGCATCAATTTACATAACCAAAAATGATTTTTTCTTCTTTGGCTTATTAATATAGTATGTAACATTAACCAAGTCTTGAATACTGCACCAGCCATGCAAAATACCTAAAATAAATCTGTATTAGGGAGGGCTGCACTGAGAGAACTTTTGTTACCTGAGAGACTATCTGCATAACAAGACAAGCTTTATTCATCATTTATTTTCTCCCCTCACTTTCCCAGAACTTATGTGGCTACAACCCCCACCCCACCAACCCAAAGTCCCAAACCCCTGCCCCCATTCCTTCTATAGCTGAAGATGCTGTAATATTAATATATAAGCGTCAGTCATCTGACCCGTGTGAGAGTCCCTTGCCTATGTAGTTAAATATGTTTTTTTCCTGTTAACCTGTCTTTTGTCAGCTTAATTTGTAGCCCAACCAAAAAACTTAGGACAGTGGAAGGAAGCCTTTTTTCCCTCCCCTACACCTCAGTACCCACTGCCAACTGAAGCAAAAGAATATTGCTAAAGCCACCTGTACACCTTTTCCCTTTTGAATTAATTACCTTCCCTCTGCAGAAGTAATGGATTTTCTGAATTTACTGTTAACCTTTACCATGCAAATTTCTATATAGTAATAACATGAATAAATCCCTGAATTAGTAAAAAACAAACAAAAAACAAACAAAATGAGAAGGGGAGGTGGGACTCAAGGTGGTCTGTAGGTTGAACTCTATGATGACGTCATCCGTATTCAACCAAGTTGATTCACCCCATGGAAATTTCATGATTCAACTTAGTAGGTCATTACTAATTCCCTAATGTATCTTAAAGTTCATTATCAGTAAATATATTTACCTTGTTTTTTTAAATTTCTTAATCTTTTCCTCATGCTGGTATTGCACGGGAATACACACTGAGTAAGAGTCCTGCTACAATATCTTGAAAGAAGGAAATCCAGAAAAGGCTTGCATAGTAGCTCACTTAGCCAAGTTTATGAAGAATCCTTTAGATACTATGGAAGAGCTAAATCTTTGAAAAAGATTTAGGGGTCAGGAAACTTACCCAGAAGTAGCTGTGACCATAAAAGGAGCAAAATGGGCAAGGAAGATACCAGAACAAAGCCTCAGGGCTGTGCCTATAAAACAGAAGTTCAGAAAAACCTAATTTGATTTTTGTGCCAGGGAAAATTTCATTTGCTTTTCAACTTCTGTCTTCTCTTTTCTGTTCTGTAATATCCTTATTAATCATTCAGACTGAAGAACTTATCTTCCTTTCAGCACTTCAAATTCAGTATGATTTTTTTAAAAAAAGTTAGACAAAACAATTGCCTGAGAAATGGGAACAATCCCGAGGGAGCTATAATGCTACTCTCCAGCAAAAGTTTGATTACTAAAGTTCCTACCAAGGAAAAATTCAGATACAGGAAAAGGCTCACATTTAGTTTGAGAAAGTTTGAGGGAAGTTGCCAAAAACTCAATAGAAAGTTTCTGTGGCAATACTTTCCCCATTCTTACGTTCTATACTAATGATAAACAAAGTGGTCAATGAATTACAATTTCTATCCTTAAGTAAGTAAATACACTTAACCAATTGCTCAGAGAAGCTCACAGTGACATCCAGGCCATCATGAACGGCCTATGTGTTATAGACGCCATGCATCTCTAAACTGAAAGGAATTAGGTCTATGCCAGCTCAGCCATTTCCTGGAGTTACATTAATAATAAATCTTTGCACACACACATATTGAATTTCTCTCCAGCTATTTTAGAATGTGTAGTGGTTGTTAGGTTGTTACTGCTATTGTTCTTAGACTCAAGTCTCAGAGATTATTCCCTGACTCAAAAATCTTTTAAGGACAACTTTACTGGGAAAGATTCTTTGGTGAGCTGTGAACCAGCGTGGCATGCTCTAGGCAACATCTGCATTTAGGGAAGTACACTGATTTCTTCTCTCTCTTCCTAAATGCCTCTGTGATACCTGCCCAGGCACTGCCTAGGGGTTCCAGTTGTCAGAGGCTCTGTTGGACCATGTATTAAGCAGAGCTCCTTGGAAGACAGTGCTGGGCTGCCCATTTCCTCCACCCCCAGCCTTGTTCCTTGCTGTCCATGCTTTTGGACGGAGGCCAGTATGTGCTCAGGAGGCGATGAGAAGTGTGGAGTATAAAAACACATGGGCTCTAAAGTAGCCTTCAGGCCATAGAGACACAAGTGCCCAGACGTGATACTGACGGAAAACTAATAATCACCATGAGGATCCAGCACTGAAAGTGAATTCCTTTAATAGACTCATGCAAAGTCCCTGTTGACCCACCAAGGCCCTGTCTCGTCCTGGGTCCCTCTGTCACTGGCTCTGCAGATCCCCTAGGCACCCCTCCCCCAGCCTTTCTTCCCCCACGCCTGTTTTCAGAGACCTACACTCACCATTTTCTATCAGACTTCCCTGAGGGTCATCCAGTTGTGCCCCTAACCCAGAGCTGAGTGATGCCTCCTTGTGGAGTCTCTAAATGACCCACGTCTGCTGGGTGGTGTCCTCGCAGCCCAGTCCTAACAAGCACTGGGCACAGGGCACAGCAAACACCGGGAGCTAGTCATAGGGTCTCCAGGCTGGCCTGGGGCAGCCTCTCCAGCCCACACCCACGCCTCCTCCCAGGAAAGAGTCCCTGGAGTCGGGAGGCAGGGCTCCCCTGAGGAAAGAGGACGTGCTCACACTCTGCACTCAGGCTGGGGAAGGTTGGAGCTCAGGACCCACGGAGGCCCTGCAGGGCACTCACCTTCCCTCCCGGGAATCCATGATGAGAGAATCCAGGCAGGAGCCGGAGGCCTTGCTCACACGCACCCTTCCCACGCAGCCGGGTCACTGCTCCTGCGAAATCACCACGTTGACTTAATTGTAGCTGCTGAGAAAAGAAGGAAAAACAAACAAAAACAAAAATAAAATCTGATTGTTTACCAGGAGATGAACAAACTTGCCATTGCAGCACCTTCAAGAATTGATTGAATTCTGAATGAAATGGTCTCTTTCATCTCGCTTGTGATGGTTACCTCCATTTCAGACACAGTATGCTGAAACAGATTCCCATTCTGTGTTCTGAAACAAATCGTGCCCCACCTCCCTGCAAGGCCCTCGTCCTTTCCGCACTCCCCCCGGGTCATCCTCACACAGAACAGGTCACCTTTGTTCCTCCTGTGGCCCCACCTTGCCTGTGGAACACAGTCTCTGTGCCTTATTCTGATATCTGAGGCCCCCTACAACGTGTCCCTAACCACCTGCCCAGACTTGGCTCTCTCTTCTCACTGTCTGGTTTCCTAAGCTACAGCCAAGTTCCATCCTGTATCCTGTCTGTCCTGTGAGCACATCACATCCTTTATGCCTCAGTGCCCTGCCCGGAGATTCACTCTGCCCACAGTGCCCCCCTCCTCTCAGGACTGTTTAAACTCCTGAGTGCTAAGGTCTCCAATCTGCAGCTGGGTCCTCTGCGGAGCCTTGCCTGTCTTGACAGCAAACGTCCTCTGCAGCGTCCCTGGAGGTGCCAGGGCAAGGCATGGATTCCAGCGTTACACCAGTAAAAGCAAAGCTTTAGCCTATGAAGCAACACCTTGATACATATTTTGGGCAACTGACTAAGGCACGATAGATTTTTTTGAAGATCACAGTGTTGAATGGAAGACCGATGGCTGTGCTGTGAGAATGCATCTCAGTTGCCTGTAATCGGGCCCAAGGAGTCCGGCTCCAGAGATGCACACAAAGGAAAATGCTCTTTCTTCAGCATCAATCTCCAGTATCCTCAATAACATCTTGTATTATATTTATTTTTTAATATAGTTGATAGTGTATCCAGGTGAGAATAAATAATCATAAGCTTTCTGTAAGTTCTCAAAAATACTTCTCCCAAAACTTTTTTAGGTAAAGGTATACTATCCTCTTATTGTTATCATGTAACTGTAGCTTTACATCTTCTAAAAACATGTGGAATCACGTATGACGTCAAAGATTTCAATTACGTAAAAATAAGAATAGTTGCTTTTGTCCCGAAAAAATGAGGTGGGGCTGGCCTTTCTGTGGCCCGGCCTGACTGTCACTGTGCTGGCCACTCTCTTCCATGGGCCGGGCCACACGCTCTCACCACACATGTCCCTTTGGATACTTGAACAGCAGTGATGTTGATTGCCTCTTACCTCCCTTCTTCCTGATCAAGAGAACTGTCCCGAATGGCTAATGCCCCACCTTGATCAATCCCTTTGACCAGTCTTCCTAGAAGGCAGGAGCACCGCCAGGCTTGGGCGTGCAGGCCACACCCTCCCCTGGCAAGGAGACTGCACTTCTCTGAATGAGGCCTAAGCCCTCATTGCCTCCATGTAGTGCCCAAGACTTTCAGCCTGTGGTTCTCTCCGGAGGCTCATGCTGGTGGGTGTTGGGATGTGGGTAGGCCAGGGAATGCTGTGGCTCCTCCTCAAGGCCCCCTGTCAGCCTGTGTCTCCCCAGTTCAGCCTTCACACCCACCCAGGGGTCTCCTTGCATGTACCCAGCCTATACCCTGGCCTCTCTGGGTGGCCTTTGGGGCCTTCATTCCAGCTATCTCCCCACAAAACTCCTCTTGATGGGAGGGGGAAGCAGAGGCAGGGGTTCTGGCCCCTGGTACTGTGGAGAGGGCAAGGCGTTCACATCAGGCCTGGGGACAGTCACCACCACTCCTGATGGAGTGCCTGCCCCACTGCTGTGTGCCTGCCAGTTTTCATGGTGTGCCTCCCCTGTGCCTTCCCAGCAGTCCTGCTGTAACCGAGTGAGGGCGCTGCTGCTCTGCTGCAGGGAAATGGCCAAGGCTCAGACCTCAAAGAAAGGATTTCAAAGTCTTAGGCTGAGGGTGGGAGTTTTAAAAGGGAATTTGGTATAAAGGGCATGCAGGAGTGGCAAGGAGGTGCAGGTCAGTGTGATGACTGCCTTGAATTATTGCCCCCGCTGGGGAATGGGCTGGCGCTATCTCGAAGGCTGTTTATCCATAGATTAATTGCAGCCTGGAGGTAGTCTCCTGGTGGGGGTATGGATTGTTCCAAGACTCAGTCTCTGGAACTTCTAAACAAGCACATAATTAGGCGACACTCGTGCGAGGGAGCGCCTGGTGGAAAGAAGGAGGGTAAAGCTCAGTGTTTCCTCATTAAGAATATAGCAAGAAATGGGCAGGAAAATTTCAAAATGGGGCACTGAAAAACAGGGCACTGGTTACTCTGGGAGGCAGGCAGGCCACTGTGGCCATTTCAGGGTTACAGACGGGACAACAGATTCTGCAGAAGGCAGAGGCCAGCTGAATGCCAGAAAGTGCACCAAGAACCCCAGACTCTTGGGGCAAGGCGGTGTCGGCCAGAGGCCCCAGAGCTGCCACTGCAGAATGTTTACCTTTCATTTTAATATTTTACCTATGTTTATCTTTCTAAACTTGGATTAGATCAGACATTGGCAATGGTTTTTGTACTTTATGTAGAATATATGTGAAACACTATAGAAAATGGCTGAAGTAGAAAAATTATCATGTTTAAAAATAGTTGTAGGATTTAGTTTTGATACTAAGAGTAGAATTTCATTTACCTTAGGTACATTTTATCCTGTTCATAGTTTTCTGTTTTGTTATGTTAACATTGCTGAAACCCAGGCACCTCCTGGCCACTCATTTCCTACGCATCCATCCAGCAAACCTACTGCAAATAGCATTCAGTTTCCTGTAGGTGGGAAATCCAGATGACCCAGCCAGCCCACACATCCTGAGTGTCCTAGTGGCTACAGCTTCATTAGGAGGATTTGACAGACTCTTCTGAAATTTTGTAGGAATTTTAATTTAAGACACAGTTCCCCAAGTCCTCTTTTTATCTTTTTTTTTTTTTTTTTTAATGAAAACAAATCTGCCTGTCCCCAACTCTGAAGCACACCTGACATTTCCTGTGTCTTCTACAAGAAGATCATTCAAGCCTTTATGGTCACATCTGTAAGATTCCTTGTGTCAAGGAGCAAAATGTGTCTGGTACTAAAGAATGTGTAAAATGGCCAGTTGCTTTTTAAAATATATTTTCCCCAGTTTTCTCCTAATGGCATTTGATAGGATGGCCTTGCTAATAAACTATCTAACAGAGAAAAAACAAACTAACAAAAAAAAAAAAGGATGATGCTCACAGCACATAATTGTCCCTTTGAAGGGAAAGATCACAGCACAAAACCCCCTTGTTTGATTAAACACCTGTGGCTTCTGTAAGAGTTTGTTTTAGTAGCCTTGAAGAGCCCTGAGCAGATAGCAGGGATGCAAGCTCCCCACCCCAGCTCTTGTCAGACCACATTCCAAGGACCCTGATAAGCCAGAGAAGAGAAAAAGAGGGAAAAACAGATGCAGCCACTTCTCAAGACCTCTTCTTATCAATCTGCCACAACAATTTTTTTTTTTTTTTAACACTTTATAACCCAAAACCCAAACTACTTGTCCTCTGGGCCAGCATTTCTCCTTTTTTTCTCTCATGTCATGCCTTACACACCTTTGGGAAGTAAAATAAACTTTCTTTGTTTAAAATTATCCTAATCTTTGTGTTGAGAATTCTTTCTCAGTCCCTGTTACAAGGCCCCACCCTAACGTGGTGGCCTGTATGGGGAAGTCACTTCTTTATCTCCATATGGAGAACTCACTTTTCTGCCTCTGTCTCAAAACTGCTCCCTCTCCCTCCTCTGCTGCTTCTCAGTGCCCCAACACCATTTGGAATTTGGTAAGTCTCTAGGGATGGTCACATACTCGAGAAAGAGTTGGCAGATTCATGGTTATGGAGAACCCTGGTGCCAGGTCTGCCACTCTTGGAGATGTGCCTTGGAGGAATACCTCCTAATCAACTCCTCCCAGACTTCACCCAGACCCAGGGACTCCTGGCTTTGGGGAAGCTCCTCTCTAGGTTTTGGTCTGACTCAGAACTCAGGAATGCCTACTGTCTGATCAGCACCCTGAAGGTCATCTAGTTGGGGATGCCCCACTCACACTGTCTGAAGTTCTCTATGTTCAGGCTTTCTTTAAACTTGCTAGACATTCTGATCACTCTGGCTGCTACATGTTATGTCTTACTCCTGCATCTCTCCCACTGTCTTCACCTTCCAGATGATGTTTCTCTTTCAGCTCCCCCCGTTCCCCCTCCTCCTCCTTCTCTGTCTCCACCACTCTCACCTGGTCACACTCGCTCCTGCCAGCCGTTCCAAACTCCCTCCCTGCCTGTGCACCAGCTCCTTCCTTGGGTCCTTTACTGGATCAAAAGACATTATAAATTACTCAAAGCCAAGATGAAAAATCAAGCTCTTTTGCTTTTGCAACTGTCTGAAGCCATTCACCTCTTTACTTACTTAGATCCTGACACCAGGGAGGGACAAACTGCCTTAGCAATGCTCTTCATCTCCCCGTTGGCCCCTGAGATTTGGTGTAAACTCCAAAACTTGAGAAGGGCCTCAAACTCCACAAACAAAACTTTAAATCTGGCCTTCAAAGTCTTTAATATCCAGGATGAGGAAAGGTGACAGAAAAAGAGGGAACAGGACTAGTAGCAAGTCCCAGAGCAAAAAGAAGTTTTCCAAATGGTGGCTACCACTATAAAAAGAGCTTTCAGAGACAGAATTACCTAAAAGGCTCAGGCAAAAAGGCACCAGGAACACAACCTGCTCTGGGACCTGAACCCTGTTTCCACCATAACCATCTGGGTCACTGGAGGAGGGAATGCCCCAGGAAGTGGGCTGTGCCCTCTCTGCAAAAGGGAAGGGCACTGGAAGCGGGAGTGCTTACTCCTTGAGACCGGGGAGTCTGAGACCTGGAAGGCATTTGCCTTCCAGAACTGGCGGGCCCCCCTGAGCTGGCATCCTCCATACCCATGGACGTTCTGGGACTGCTTCAGTCAAACTGACAGGCCCTGGCTTCAGAACCAGCTTCACTTCACAACACTGAGGTGGCTGTTGCAAGTAAGCTGGTTGATTTTCCGATTAACACCGGAGCCACTTATTCTGCTCTTCCTGAATTTTCAGGATCTCTACTTCCCTCCCCTACCTCCATTTTCAGAGTGAAAGGTAAAATATAAAATCCCCTGTGTGCCCTGCAGCCCCTCTGCTCACTGGGAGATCAGGTCTCTGCTCATTCTTTTCTAGTACTATCCAATTGCCCTACTCCTTACTAGGAAAAGATTTCATGGTTAAGTTAGACACCCAACTCCCTTTAATACTGCAGGCTTCGTTTCTCAGGCTCGTGGGAAAGGCTTAAATGGGACTTTACATGCAACCTTTTTCCTTCCTTTGGTATGTTCCGTGCTTTCAAAATACAAACTTTCCACCTATTTCACCTAAAAGTATCTACTTCTGTCTGTATGTATGCTTGTGTGTCTATATATATGTTATGTGTATGTGATGTTTTACTACCAAAATATGTAAAAAGAGCTCTAATTAATTGGCTTAAATGAGAAGCAAGCACTTAAAAATATTTTATCAAGAATGTAAGATAGTATTCAAATGTCTTTAGTTCACGTGATCTTGGTAACCTTGGATAAATAAAATAATTTTAAAATTGCTATTAAAGTTTAACTATTTTAATAGCATAACCGATATATCAGTGAAAGTAGCTACATTCGAGATGACCGCTGCAAAGACAGGTATGCTATTGTCACCACTACTCACACAATTGAAAGTGCTCCTTTACCATCTGGCACCTCCTGTCAAAAGGCAGAGCTAATTGCCCCTAGTAGAGCCTTACAACTAGGTAAAGATCGAAGACTTAACTTATACTGACTCTAAGTATGCCTATCATGTCCTACACACTCACGCAGCTATTCAGAAAGAATGGGGTCTTCTCACTGCCCAAGGTACTTCTGTCAAACATGCCAACCTCATGATACAACTCATGCAGGCAGCTCAATTACCCAAACACGTAGCTGTCATCCACTGCAAGGCACATCAATCCTCTCAGTCCCTTGAGGCCCTTGGAAATAACAGAGCAGATAGAGACACTAAAAGGGCAGCGATGCTTCCTTTTCCAGCTACTCAAGCCCTTTCCTTCCAAACACTGTCCCCAAGCTACTCTGCTGAAGAAACCACCCACTTAATGCAAGCAGGGGCTGTTTGGAACAGGCCCTGGCTTTTCTATAAAGGCAAATTTCTTTTACCTACCCAAGAAGAAAATTCCATCCTTCACCACATTTACAACTCAATTCACATAGGAAGTCGACCCTTGAAAATCCTCCTGTCCTCACTCCTTTATTGTCAGAACTTAGAAAAAAATTAAAACAAACCACCAAGGACTGTTCTATCTGTCAATGAGTCAGCCCTCAGGGCCACCTTCAGCCTCTTCGTTCTCTTCCTACTCACCAGCTCTGAGGTCATCTCCTGGACAAGATTGGTAGTTAGACTTTAGACATATGCCTCCACAAAAGGGGGATAAATACCTTTTAACTTTAATAGACACATTTTCAACTGGTTAGAAGTTTCTCCCACTAAAACAGAACCTCTGAAGTCACCTGAGTTCTTCAGGGGATAATTCCCTGTTTTGGGTTCCTAATTTCTCTCCAAATGGATAATGGCCTTGCTTTTACCACTCAAATTACTCAACAGGTCTCAGAAGCCCTAGGTATCTCCTATAAGTTACACTCAGCCTATCACCTCCAGTCCTCAGGAAAGATAGAAAAGGCTCACTCTACTCTTAAACATTAGCTTACAAGACTTTCCTTAGAACCACGCCAAACTGGCTAAACCTCCTTCCCTGCACTCTTCTCAGACTGTGTGTCTCCCGCAGGGCACCTTTATTCCTTAGCCCCTTTGAACTTATGTACAGACATTCTGATTTCCTGCTCTTTCACCTCAATCTGCCTACCCCCACTCAGCACTTACTTGCCAGCAGTGGAACTCACTGGACAACTTCGGGAATATGCAGATACCCACCTTCCTCAACCACTTGATTTCAAGGGACCTCAACATTTACAGCCTAGAGACTAGATTTAAGCCAAAGATCATCTCCCAGGACAAACTGGGCTCCTCCAACCTTCGTGGAAAAAGGTCCTTTTCAAATAATTCTCACTACTCCCACTACAGCTAAGCTTCTGGGAATTCCGTCCTGAATTCATCTCTCTCAACTCAAACCTACTGATCCTCCAGAGGAACCTACTTTCACCCACTGCAAACTCCCTGGAAATCTACCAGCTTACACCTGCGAGCCCATCATCAATACCAGACTTCAATTCACTCGACAGAAGCCCCAAAACTATGAGCTTTAATACAATGCTTGTGGTATATATGACATCTTGCTGTCCTTGTCCTCTTTCTTACACTTCTACCTAACTTATGTGGCAGGCTGGTCTCCTTTTTGCCCATGCTGGGAACGCTAATAATAGCCCTACTTTCCATATCCCCCACTATGGGTGTCCACACCATCCCTATTTGCCCACAGTCCAAGAGCCCCTCTGACTTCTCAAAACCGTGAACTCTTCTTGCTAAATGAGAAGTGAGGCCTATTGTACACACCTAGCAAATGATAACAGCTCTTTTGTTATATTTTGCTTGCAGAAGACAAAACCAAGATGGCAATTCAAAGAGATTTCCAGGTTTAAAGACCATCCCTAAAGAAAATTCTCTCTCCTGTTCTCCCTTTAGACTCATTTTTCCTTTGATATTTAAAACTTTATTTGCACATCTATAAATCATGCCTTTGGTCAATGCCTATCTGGGAATCTCTGGGGACGAGGAAGCACTCTGACCATATTACCAGCCTCATTGGTAGGTAATATAATGGCAAATAAACAAAGGCTCAGTCACCAAGGAGAGGCTGGCATCAGAAGCTTCTCTATGTATCATTTCCAACACTTTCAGTTACCCCGATCGTATTTTCAAAACAAAGGAGAAACAGTACCTCTCCCAGGAGCCACTGGAAAATTAGCTATTGATGATACAAAGCCTAAGGGAATGATTTATGGGTAAAAAATGTTTTTTTTCAGTAAGTTTGTGCTTAAAATGCATGTGTATAATATATGATATCATCTAGCTGGTTATATAAGAAATTTTGCTAGATACATTATCAAAATTATCAATCAGATGATTGTGGAAGCCTAATCCAGGGCATAAAGAGTGCTCCTGTAACTTTACCCCACACCTGTGATTATGGATGATTTGGATATGAATGCTTTTAGGGGCAACATGTGCACCGCAATGGATTGCAGCCCCTCAGCCCACACCTTTTGCCTTATACATGGTCACTTACGAATGTCAGTTTGTCTACTGATCTTTCCAAACTTTTGGGTTGGCGGTCCCTTGGTCTTCTACATCATTATTTCCAGAACTTGCGCCATCTTGTCCATCCTTCCAAAGAGTGCTCCAATTTTATTCATTTCCTCTAAAAATATATCATTTAAGGATTTTGATTTTTAATGGTCCAACAGCAGCACATATTGCAATAAGAGAACCTAACAATGTGTAAGTAATAAATCTATTTAACGGTCTTTCCAAATGGCATGAGCTTTGACAGGTGTCTGATGGGTGGTGCTCAGAGGTTTCATCTTCTGCCAAATCCCTGCAATATAAAGTCCAACAGTGGGGACAGAAGAGAGCTGCATTCTCAAGACAGCTAAATTTGTGGGAGAGAGAGTGTGTCATCTTGTGACACTCTGAATATCAAATTTAGGGACTTCTACTTCAAGATGCTGGAATGAAGTGAGAAATCTAAATCTACACCCCACAAAACCTAAAACAAATAATTTCAAGTAAGAAAAACTAGATGTCAATCCCAATAACAGCAATCTAACAAAAGAAAGGGCTTCAGTTCCACCACAGGGAAAGGTAGAAATTTCCAGGAATCCCCTCAGGCCCAACCATTGCCATTTCCCACCACAGCAGAGTAGTCAAAGCAGAAAGGTCACAAAAGCAGCTGTAATTATCTCCCAAAGTTAAATAGCAATTAGTCAAATAAAATTATCTAAGTCAGCAGGAAATAGAATAGAATCAGAAAAGAACCAAGTAAGACCACCCTGCCCAGATCTTATAGGTTTACTGTAGGGCCCCAACCTGCTTCATAAATCTTTCCAGTCTTCTACTCCAAGTGCACCTAAGGCCATGCTGGAGAGGGGGAGCAAATGGTGAGCAGGGAAACACCCAGCAGCCTCTCTCTCCCCAAAGACAGCTGGAGCTGGGGAGAAAGAGCTCTTAGAAACCGGAGGTACCCTGGAGCAGAAGAGAGGTGCTGATGGTGTCTTTACCCCCACCAGGCTGCAGGAAGCTGGATGCAGGACACTGGAGGAAGGTTGGGGAAAGCCAGCACAGCCCCACCATCCACATCTGAACCTCCTGAGGCAGAAAACCCAGAGGGAATCCAGGGAAAGCTCAGAGAAACCCTAGAGCTCAGTGAGGAAGAGACCAGGTTTCAGAGAGCATGGGGAAGGCAGCCAAAAAAAACCCTCTACACTGAATTGGGGCAGAAAGGTTTACCCAGAGAGAACTGGCCGTTTTTAGCGTGAGCAACACAGAAAAAATAATTTGATATTTACAGCCACATTACAACATAAATAAATGAATGGTTAAATGATTAAAAGAAAAAAGAGGGAAGAGAAAAAAGAAAGAGGAAATATAATGTGAAATGGTGCCCATAAAGATCTATTTCAGAAGGAAAGGACCAGCTGAGATAAAAATTTTGAATCAAAACATCCCCAGTGCACACTTGGTAAATGAAATAGCACGAAATATAATAGGCTCACTGTAAAGACAAGTTATTAATGAACAGGAAAGGCTAGAGGCCTTCCCCATGAATGCAGAAGGAAAAAGGCAAGTAAATGAATGCAGTTAAAGAGGAGCTACCACTAATGGAGAGCAGGCACATGGAACACAAAAACCATTGTTGTCCATGCATAGGGACCCTATGAAGGTAATAGGAGGCTTTTCAAAGACACAATAGAAAAAGACTTCTCTAGACCTGAGGAAGAACAGAGTCTGCAAATCTCAAGAACAAACCATGATCCCCCAAAATCTGCACAAAATTATCTACAAAGACACAGGGACTAGTTAAGTTTTCAAGTATAATTATAAAAAAACAATTCTTCATACATTCTGGTAGGACAAAACAAAAAACTGGCAAGAGCAGAGAAAAAAACAACAGCCTGGATTCTGTCACCCCAAGAAAACAATGAAGTAGCATATTACATATTACAAGTGCTGTAGGAAAGAAAGAGCCAGGACAGCACATGCAGGAAATATTTGACTCAAGGATAAGTCATGAGGTGGAACAGCTCACACAGGAAATAATTCAGAAATATGTTACTGTCTTAGTCTGTTCAGGCCGCTATAACAAAATACCAGAAAATGGGCTGGCATCTTTCTATTCAGTCTTCAAAATCCAATCAGAGCTCATCTCCTCCGTGAAGTCTTCCCTGGTGAACCTTCCCACTGAGAGTGAAATCACTTCTTGCAGTGTTTTCAGTTCATGCGTGCCACATTGTATTGTAGTGACACTTTCGTACTGGAGCTTCCTAAAAAACATAGCTACAATCTTCTCAATCTGCCCCCAGTGTCAGCAGAAAGGCTGACAAAGCAGATGCTCAGGCAATGTTCTCCTACTGGAACAGATTAATAAATCAACTAGCCACTGGGATTCTGACAGCCCCAACATGAGGGAGACAAGTCTTTCAAATACAATGCTCAAAAAGAGCTGCTTGGCCCTGCATTTTTGTTTGAGAATTCCGCCCTCTGCCTTGGAGAATTATTCTATATAGTCAGAGAAGGACTGAAAACAAAGGCTTTCGGGTTTCTTACTTTGCCACTCAGTGTCCGTTCTTCTCCTGTGGCAACAATTCTTAAATTTTGCCTTAGGGGAAGCAACTCTAGGTCCCTGGGATACAGATGAAGATGACTCCACCCCAGACTTTTCCGAGGTACCCTGTATGCTGACAGGTTCAGAGATGCCCAGAGCCAGCACACACAGATCAAGGAGACAAGCCCAGGCTTGGGCTGGAGCAGAGCCATGTGCAGGAAGAAGTTAAGTCTGTCCATGCTGAGCTCAGTCTTGGAACTAACACAGAGGAGGCAGAACTAGGAGATGGACTCTGACCCTAGGCCTGGACCTTTTTAGTTGTGTGACCTAACAGATGCCCTTTTTAATTTAAGCCTGTTTGCTCTGGGTTGTCTGCCACCTGCAACAGACAGTCCTAACAGATTCAAGTAGTTAAAGACATGCTGGGTTGATCCCAGCACACGCATACAGACGTGCATATAAACATGTATTTATATAATTTAAGGTACAGATGAGTACAACTGTCTTTTGTGCTCTATTATCTTTCAGGGCAGGTCAGAGGTCAACAAAATCTATTTCGCTGCCCAGCTGCTAACATTGTTTTGGCCAAATAAAGAGCTACAGTCATGGGATGCACCAAGAAAAACAGGGGAAGAACAGGAGGCGGGAATGGTTTAGCTCCTTCCCTGTGAATAGAAATGGTCCCAAAGACTCTGGAGAAGGGAAGGATTTTAGCCCACGGAGCAAGAGGCTGCTCCGCCTGGCCCTGTGCAGTATGTTGTGGATGGGCCCGATGGTGCAGGTGAGACCTGCGAGGCACATGAGCGTGGCACAGAGGATCAGCGAAAAACCGATCCTCCTTACAGTTGACTTTTCCAAATAAGAAATGTAAATTGATACTTTCATTATAAATTCTTAAATTTTTGACATACTCATTTTAAAGCCATATATTTTTTCAGAAATTTTTGTCCTATTCAATCACATGTCATACAACTTAAGCAGCTAAACACAGATCTTCTTCTGACTTCCAGACTTCCACAGTCAGGGCAATGGGGTAGAGTCACGGGTTAGGATGGGACAGGCAGGGGGCCATCAAATGTGGAAGGTTGCTGCTACCGTGGCTGCCCAAGGACAGAGCTATGAATGGAAGTGCCTCCAGAGAAGCGGATTTGACCTGGGGTGGTTGCTTTGGTAACAATCTTTGTTGAAGTAGCTGGAGTTCTCTGCTGAAGAATAGTGCTGTGGAGTTCAGAAAATAAAAGACCATTACAAACACAGCACATAAAATTTCACAATCACAATGTATCTATCATACACAGTAGAGAAAATCAGGTATAATCAATCCAGATCCAAGGGGTATTTTACAGGACTTAGGAGCAAAAGGTAAGTTAAGTGGGAAAGGGTACCCAAAGAATAGTATGTAATGAGACAAAGCCTCCTAGAGTTTAGGGAATAGTGCATATATATTTTTAAGGATGAGGTTAATGCCAGGAAATTCTAGGACAGAGAATGGCTAACTCAAGTTTTTCCCCTTTGCTTCCCTCTTAAATTGCTTAAACACAGGGAACCGTGCCAATATGAAAGAAATAAAGAACATGCAGGCATACTTGATGAATAGGAAACTAAAAAGTTTTGGAAACACACAAATGGTATGAATATAAAAATCCACATGCTGAAAGCAACTTGGGGAAGAGGACAAACTTCTTACACCCTTTGTTTATGTGAGAGGGATGCTGTCCTCCAAGCTTTCCATAAAATAAAGCCTATTGTAAGAGATGTCTCAATTCAACTCTAAGTGGTAAAGTGAATATATAACATGACCGTAATGTGCTCTCAAGCTTTTCCTAAAACACACTGACATAGTTTAAATGAACTATTGTAATAAGGTTATGGCTACAGAAGATAGTCATTATGTAATACGGTATCCTATGTTGTTTTAACAACATAGTTTAGAATCTTTTTACCCAAAGGAAATTTACAAACAATTCTTTATAAAGACTCCTTTTATCCTTCATAAAGAATAGTCAAAATCCCTAAGGGGTCAACAAAGCCTTTTTCTTCGAAAAGGAAAATCTTGTTAGAAAAAAAATTAACTGCTTACAGACACAGAAGTAGTGACAGAGTGGCTGGAAGTCTGCAGTTCCACCTGGCACAGACAGCTACTGGACATAACTAGCTGCAGGCGTCTCCCCAGGACCACACTATTCCTGAATTCCATCTAGCTCAGTCATTGTGACCTTGGAATTCCAAAGGTGTAGTTTCTTTCCTTTAAGGATAAGCAGGGATTTAGAATTCTAATCTTATTCTTCTAGTGTCTTTCAGAGGATTTCTTAGAAACTTTGAAACTTAGAAGCCAGAAGGTTCTTCCTTTCCCTCACTTCCCATATCCAGACCAACCATGACATCTTGTTGGTGTCAGCTTCCTGAGAGCCTTTCAGCTGGTCCGTCCTCTCCATTTCTACTGCCAAGGTCTCAGAGCAGAGCCTCAGGCCTCATCTTGAAGAACAGGAATTGATAGTAGGAAAATGTGTGCTCTCTTTGATTCTAACTGATGCTATTCGCTTCTGTGACTATGCTTGCTTTTAGTTGTTTAATAAATATAGTTAATCAGAATGAAAAACAGAGATAAGAACAAAGGTAACTCCATGATAGGCTAGGCTTCCTGGATGTGAGAAGCCTAGTTCTGCTTCTGTATATATGGCTTGCTGGCTTGGTGCTTAGCGTAAGTGGAGCCATGGCAGGCTTCACTAAAGTAAAGGAAAACAAAGCCCCGGGGAGGTAACTGCAAGTTGCTTTCTGATAAAGGGCTGGAGAATCCAGGTGCCCTCCAACCAACTAAGTAAATAAGAAGAGCAAGACATGATCAGCGCATGAATGGCTTGTGCAGGGCGTGTGTTCCCAGTATCGCTTGTAACCAAAAACTAGAAGGTATGCAACAACAGCCCCCCCTTCCCCGTCGGAGACCCTCCTCTTCCCCTGGATGATGTTAACTACAACTGGTGCCAGTGCAAAAAGCCCGAAGCTTAGAGTCAACAAACCTGAAGCCAACACGATCAGCCACTTCTAAACAAAAGGAACAAATAAACTGAAGGGGAATAAAGTACAGACTAGTGTGTCGTGTGCAGACTAGTGTGTCGTGTACAGACTAGTATGTCATGTGCAGACTAACGTGTTGTGTGCAAAATAACGTGTCGTGTGAAAACTAGCATACAGAAAAGTATAAAAGCCTAATCTTTACCCCAGGGCGGGGTCCTAGTTCCTGGAGAGGCCACTGCGTTGGTGCTCTGGAATTTGGACCCTGGCCCGGGGCTAGTTAATAAACTCCTTTGCCTTTTTGCAGCCTCAGTGACTCTGCCTCTCTGTTCCTGGGGCCAAGGGGAACCGGATCTAACAATCTTCACTGGGCTCCTTGCCTCTATCGCCCACCTCCAGCCTATCCACTCAACTGCCCAGAACTTCCTAAAAAATTAACTGGACTTTGTTGCTCATCTGCTCAAAACTTTTCTAGAGCATGCTGAGTCTTCAGGATCAAGTTCAGACTTCTCACCCTGGCATGCAAGTCACACATCCTTGGGCCCCTGCAGTCTAATCTCTGCCATCTCTCCAGGCTTTACCTTCCATCATGGCTCCTGAAACTTGACTTTCTGGCCCTCCAGATGATATGCAATCCCTTGGTAAAGTGCCAGGTCAGAAAACGCTTGCCAAGGCTATTTTCTATGCCTAAAGAGCTGGCATCTTTCTGCTCACTCTTCAAAATTCATCCAGACATCATTTCCTCCATGAAGTCTTCCCTCATGCACACTTCCACTGAGTTAAATCACTTCTTATGTGATTTTAGTTCATGCATGCCACATTGTTTTGCAGTGACACTTCCTTGCTGGAGCTCCTGGAAAACACAGCTATAATCTTGTTAATGTGCCCCCAGTGTTAGCAGAAAGCCTGACAAAGTAGGTGCTCAGTAAATGTTCACCTGATAGAACAGATTAATCATCTTGCCACTGGGATTTTGATAGCCCCAACATGAGGGAGACATTCTTTAAAATAAATTACTCGCCAACATTTACTGTTTTGGTGCTTTTTGATAGAAGCCATTTTTAATGGAGTTAAGTGATATCTCACTGTGGTTTTGATTTGCATTTCCCTAATGATTAGAGATGTTGAGCATTTCTGGATAAGTTTGTTGGCCATTAGTCTGTGTTCCTTTGAAAAGTTTCTGTTCATATCCTTTGCCCACTTTTTAATGGGGCTGTTTGATTTTTTTTCTTCCTGATTTTCCAGAGTTCTATGTAGATTCTGGTTATCAGCCCTTTATTGGATCAGTAGCATGTGAATATTTTCTTTCATTCTGTAGGTTGTCTGTTGGCTCTCATGATAGTTTCTTGGCTGTGCAGAAGCTTTTTAATTTGATTAGGTCCCATTTATTTATTTTTGTTGTTGCTGTGATTGCCTTTGGGATCTTCTTCACAAATTCTTTCCCTAGGCCAATGTCTATAAGAGCTTTTCCAACATTTTCTTCCACAATTCTTATAGTTTCATACCTTAGGTTTAAGTCTGTTATCCATGAGTTGATTTTTGTCAGAGGTGAAAGGTGCTGATCCCGTTTCAGTCTTCTACATGTGGCTCTCTGATTTTCCCAGAACCATTTATTGAATAAGGATTCTTTTCCCCAGTTGCATGTTTTTGTCTGCTTTTTCAAAGTTTAGATGGCTATATGAGGATGGTTTTATATCTGGGTTCTCAGTTGTGTTCCATTGGTGTATGTCTCTGTTCTTGTGTCAGTACCATGCTGTTTTAGTTACTGCAGCCTTGTAGTATAGCTGCGGTCTGGTAAATTTATGCCTCCCACTTTTTTCTTTTTGCTTAAGATTGCTTTTGCTATACGGGGTCTTCTCTGGTTCCATACAAAGCGTAGAATTATTTTTTCTAGATATGCAAAAAATAATGTTGGTATTTTAATAGGGATTGCATTGATTCTGTAAATCGCTTTGGGTAGCGTAGACATTTTAACAATGTTGATTCTGCCAATCCATGAGCATGATATGTTTTTCCATCTGTTTACATCCTCTGCTATTTCCTTCCTCAGTGTTTTGCAGTTCTCCCTGTAGAGATCTTTCACCTTCTTAGTTAAATATATTCCTAGGTATTTTATTTTCTTTGTTGCTATTGTGAAAGATATTGAGTCTTTGATCTGGTTCTTGGTATGACTGTTGTTGGCATATAGGAATGCTACTGATTTATGTACATTGATTTTGTAACCTGAGACTTTGCTGAATTTGTTTGTCAATTCTAGTAGGCTCATGGCAGAATCTTTGGGGTTTTCTAGATATAAGATCATCTCCTCAGCAAAGAGCAATAGTTTGACCTATTCTGCCCCCATTTGGATGCCCTTGATTTCCTTCAATTGTCTGATAGCTCTAGCTAGGACTTCTAGCACTATGTTGAATAGAAGTGGTGACAGAAGGCAACCATGTCTGGTTCCAGTTCTAAGTGGGAATGCTTTCAATTTTTCCCCGTTCAGTATGATGTTGGCAATGGGTTTGTCATATAAGGCTTTTATCATTTTTAGGTAAGTCCCATCTATGCCTATTTTGTTAAGTGTTTTTATCATAAAAGGTGCTGAATTTTAGATAGAAACACTCAAACACTGCTGGTGGGACTGAAAACTAGTACAACCTATATGAAAAGTAATATGGAGATACCTCAAAGAGCTACAGGTAGAACTACCGCTGAATCCAACAATCCCATTACTGGGCATGTACCCAAAAGAACAAAAGACATTCTATAAAAAAGACATCTGCCACTGGAATGTTTATAGCAGCACTTTACAATTGCAAAGATGTGGAAACAACCCAAGTTCCCATCAATACATGAATGGATTGATAAAATGTGGCGTATGTGTACCATGGAATAC
Organism: Eulemur rufifrons; assembly: GCF_041146395.1. Lineage (NCBI taxonomy): Eukaryota > Metazoa > Chordata > Mammalia > Primates > Lemuridae > Eulemur > Eulemur rufifrons. Next base: position 208,353,110 of record NC_090989.1, read on the forward strand.
TACTCAACCACAAAAAACAATGGTGATCTTGCACTTCTTGTATTATCCTGGATACAGCTGGAGTCCATTCTACTAAGTAAAGTATCACAGGAATGGAAAACCAAGCACCACATGTACTAACCATCAAATTGGTATTAACTGATCAATACTTATGTGCACAGATAGTAGTAACATTCATCAGGTGTTGGGGAGGTGGGAGGAGGGAGAAAAGTGGAGAGGATGGGTATATTCACACCTAATGGGTGCAGTGTGCACCATATGGGGGATGGACACTCTTGCTTTTTCTCGGGCAGGGCAAAGGCAATATACGTAACCTAAACATTTGTATCCCCATAATATGCTGAAATTATATATATATATATATTTTTTTTTTTTCTCTAGGATCCACCTTGACTTCTCTCTCTCCTTCTCAAGGCGAGATTTGATATTGCAAAATAAAACTTAAACTTAAAAGTAAAAAATAAATGAGTAAAATAAAATAAATTGATCAAGAAGTGTTGCTTGGCCCTGCATTTTTGTTTGACAATGCTGCCCTCTGCCTTGGAAAATGGATCTATATACTCAGAGAAGGACTGCGAACAAATGCCTTCAGTTTCCTTTGTTTGCCATACAGTATCCTTTCTTTTCCTGTGGCAACAATACTTAAATGTTGCTCTAGGGAAAGCAACTCTAGGTCCCTGGGCTGCAGATGAAGCCCCTTCCACCCCAGACTTTTCCCAGAAACCCAGGCCACTAACAGGTTTAGAGATACCTAGAGTCAGCACACACAGATCATGGAGATCACTCCAGGCTTCGGTTCTAGCAGAGCCACATGCAGGAAGAGGTCAGGTCTAAATATGTGGAGCTGAGTTGTGGAACTATCACAGAGGAGGCAGAATTAGGAGAGGGACCCTGACTCTAGGCCTGGACTTTTTTAGTTGTATGACATAACAAATACCCTTTTTTATTTTAGCCTGTTTGGACTGGGATTTTCTGCCACCTGCAACAGAGAGACCTTAAGTGATTCAAGTAAAGAAATGCTGGGTTGTTCCCAGGACATGCATACAGACTTAAATATACATGTGTACATATAATTTGAAGTTACAGATTAAATACAACTGTCTTTTGTGCTCTATTATCTTTCAGGACAGGTCAGAGGTCAACAAAATTTATCTCTCTGCCCACTTGCTGACATTTTCATAAGGAGCTCGGGGCAATGGATGCACCAAATACAACAGGGGAGGAAACGGAGGCAGGAGTGCTTTAGCTTCTTCCCTGTGAATACAAATGGCCCCAAGACTCTGGAGAAAGAAAGAATTTTAGCCACCAACAGAGCAAGAGTCTGCTCCGTCTGTCCCCATGCAGCACACTTCCAATGGCCAGATGGTGCAGGTAAGACCTGGAAGGCACAAAAGCATGGCAAAGCGGGGACGGACAGATGTCCTGCCATGATTAACCAATCCTCATCAAAGTTAGAGACCTTTCTAAATAGCAAAAGTAAACTGATACCTTCATTATAAATTATTAAATTTTTGACATTATATTAATTTTAAAGGCAAATATTTCTTCAGAAATTTTATTCATATGACATCACAAGTTCTACAAAGGAAGCAGCAAAACAGATTTGTATTTCTGACTTCTACAGTAGTCCTACCACCTTGATGTAGGACACAGTAAATGCAGCAAATATCCACTGAATTTTAAGTCTGTACAAACTCACAAAAATCCTATTTATAACAGACAGTCCCAATATCATGATGGCTGAATATTCTAAAGGTTCATCAGGTTGGTTGTTATGAAAATTTAAACAATATTTTCCCCCCAGAAAAGTGTAAAATGATGGTTATATTTCACAGTCTAGCACACAACAAACTATATAAGCAAAACAACAGCTGGATTACATTTAAATCTTAACTTAAAGAAATAGCAATGTTTTTCTTTAAATTCAAGTTGCATAAAGTTGAATTTATATTAATCTTCTTAATTGGTTTGTATCAGTAACTGATTATCTTTTTTAAAACTCTAATTTACTTAAAGTTCCTAAAGGACAGGCACTCTGGATTTGTTTCCTGGAACATCTAGGCCATATCAGACCATTTGGATACAAAATGATGTGGCTGCTGATTAAAAGCATACTCAGTGATGGGGCAAAAGCAGACTTAAAAATATAGTCCAAAAGACACATGTGTTAACTGTCATCAGTCCTCCTCTGCTCGATCTCTGTGGCTTAGTGAAGGGCAAGCGGATAAGTGGATACAATAATTAAACCACTTGACAATTTTAAAATTTTGCCAATGATATCCAATATGTGAAACTTTGAAAAGATTCTCTTGTGTTTTATCCTAACACCAACCCATTACTTCTTTGGGAGGTCTTCAAATGAAGGTAGTCTAAACAACCTCATGCAGATATCTAAAAGCACATGAAAAAGTAGGGCAGAGTGTCCCTGCTACGTAGGTTGTTCGGCAACATTAACTTGGGAGATTAGGTATAGTTAGTGTAAACTAAGAAAATTCTTCATATTCTTGTCTGAGTAGTTTAAAATTAAGAATGAAAGCTAAAGTTTGTTGAGGACTGTCAGGTATGTGCTCACTGGTGGACATAATCATACAATTAAAGATATAATCAAACTTTCAAAAGCCTAAACCTAGTTCATATCGACTGATGGTTGGAATCAGGCCATGTTTGGAAATGGCTCACAGAAATAGAACAGCAGCATCACAAGGATTCCAGCAGAAAGCAGGCTGAGCTTCAGCACACCTGGTTTCAAGATGAGTCTTATGCAGAAATCTACTCACAGGTGCTTGTGCCAAAGCAACAATTTGCCAAAAGCTATGCTTCCCTGCCCCCCATAATAATGATTAACTTTATTTTTCCCTCACTAAGGGCTCATTTAAAGCACATGGAGCCTTTGGTTCAAACCCTTGCACAGTTTTTATCAGCCATGATCATGCTCATGTTGGAATTCTGTATAAACATTCACATATATAGAAGAAAAAAGTCCAACATATTGAAGGCTGAAAATGGAACTTAATGATTAATGTGCTTGTTTCAGAAATTAACATAGGTCCAGGCATCCTGTCACTCACTAGTATTTTAAATTAGTGAAGGAATAAGATATATAGTTTGGAGAGAAGAGAAAGCAATAATCTGCCTAAGACGTAATCTTTTCAGAGAAGGCTACCTGCATCTAATTGAAGACTCAAGCACCATTTTTTCAGAGACAGGGTCTTGCGCTGTTGCTCCAGCTAGAATGCTGTGGCATGGCTGCATGGCTCACTGCAACCTCAAACTCCTGGGCTCAAGTGATCATCTTGCCTCAGCCTCCGTAGTGGCTGGGACTATAGGCCTGCACTGCTACGCCCAGCTAATTGTTCTAGTTTTAGTACAGATGGGGTTTTGCTCTTTCTCAGGCTGGTCTTCAACTCCTGACCTTAAGCAATTCTCCAGCCTTGGCCTCCCAAGTGCCAGATTTACACCTGTGAGCCACCACACGTAGCTACAAGCATTATTTTTAAGGGACAAAAAGTTGTCACACTGAGTGCCTTATCTGAAAGTAAAAATATGACCACTAGTTCAGCCCTCAAACCCAATTATTTTCCACAGTCTTTCAATTCATTTTTCAGATACAAATAAAGGAAAACCCAGACATTATTGAAGCTGTGGGCACTGTCTTATCAGTTTTGGTGCTGAGACTCTGTTCAGCTAAGGATGAAGACCACACTTTCAAAAGCACAGTATTTCAATCATTCACGGTAAAGGAACCAAGGAGGCCCAGGTCAGGACCTGGAGGCATCAGCTTCAATAAGGAAGGTGTCTGCAGGGGGAACACAGACAGGAAATGACTCCAAAGAAATTAAAGAAGCTTTAAAAACTAGTTTCAAAGAGTGAAGTGAGTAATGTTAGGAAAGGAGAATTAGAAGAGCACAGGCATAATGTGCAGTGCCTGGGGTGTGTGTCCCCACAGACACAGGATGGGGACCAGAGAACAGCCCCTGGTCTTAACGCCTGTAAGAAGTTTGATTCTGCAACTCACAGAGTCACATATCCTAAAGTTCAGAAGCAGCTCGATAGAGCAGTTCAACAATTTAGACGCTTCTGTAAAAATAAGAAAGGTCATGAAACAACAGTTTTCTAGTCCTGTAGGCCGAAATGTGTGACATTAGAAATTTCTTATTAAGTCTTCTACTAATATCTTCTAAGTCACTTTTGAACTAGAAAACATTTGATGGGGATTAGAGATATAATAAAAGAAAATCCACCAGAGAATAAACTACCAATAAGAAATACCTACACAATCACTATCTGCAAACTACCTAGCCCAGTGACAATACTCAATTAAGTTCTTAACAGTTTTTAACCATAAGAAAAAAGATAATGTTAAAACACATAGGAGTCAGAAAAAAGAACACTGGGAATGTAAATAATGCTAAAGTTCACTGAGTAATAAACATAGTTTTACATAACAAGCCTTACTCCCCATAACAATTCAGACTTAAGTGGTCTATGAAATAGAGAAACATAAATAGTTTGGTTTTAGAGAGGAAGGAGGAAAGAAGAATCTGTGCTTAGACTGTCACATGAGTGAGTGAGCAAACATTTTGTTTGACTAAAGAGAACAAATGGAAGGCTATGATTAAGGAAACAGAAACCTTACAATGCAATTTCAGAAAGTAAATGGCAGAAGAAAATACAGAAACAATTTTGGTGCTAGACATGACCAAACAATGTTCAAACTAGGAGGATGATGCAAGCTTATTTTTATAGATTTTTACTCTAGGATTCACTTAGACTTTTATCTCTTTATTTCTATCTTTGAGTTTAGTTGATACGAGACACTTCTGAAAACAAAGAAGGAAAATCCATGTCAGCCTGGGAAATTGGTTCTATACAGAATAAAATATATTTAACTACTCTCTACCAACCCAGCTTCTGTCCTTTTTTTCTCTCCTCTCCCCACAACTAATCCTACCCTCATGTTTTTTAAACCTACCTAATTCTACTTTACCGATTCTATGGATTTCCTATTTCATAACCTCAAGAAAGTCATCTGCCTATGATACTGTCTTTATTGACAGATTACTTTATTAGTATTTTAAATTGCTCATTCTATGTATGCTTGGCCCTCAACCAGATTAAAACATTCAGAAGTTTAGACTCTCCATTTCTCTTGGATGCTCAAGTGTATTTCTTTCTTAGGTAGAGACTATGCTACCACGTGGCCACCTGGAGCCTTTGGCAAACTGCTGAACACTCTCTCTCTCTACCTCATTCTCTATGTCTCCCAGAAGTGTGGCTCCTGCCTCAGGTCCTCATCCTGCTCCCCCACCACCCCCCAGCCTTTGCTCAAGTTATTAATGTGCACAAAAAAATCTTTATTTCCCTATTGGCTCTTCTACAATGAAACCATGGCTTAGTACCTACCTACCTCCTCCAAGAAACCTCCCTGGTTTAACTCAATCCTTTTAATCATCCTATACAGCCTCCCAGCCAGGAAGATGGTGCCTGAGACAAGAATTTGGAATCCTGTAGAGCAGGAAGGAAAACAGGAGTAACTCCATGACAGACTGGACCTCTTAGGAAAGGCCTAAGTTTTGGTTTCCCCAACGCAGGCCCTCCCCCTCCCCGGAATGCCGCTGGTAACAACTGAGGGCCCTGGCTTGGAAACTGGCCAATCAGGAGCCAAAGCTATCGGCCACTTTTGAGGGAACAAATGAACTAAAAGGGGGGTGGGGGGGGGTGTGCCCGATACATGTAACCTATTGATAAGTATAAAAGCTTTGTTTCCACCCCAGGGCGAGGTCCAGGCTCGTGGAGAGACCGCTGCGCTGGTGCTCTGAGCCTTGGACCCTAGCCTGGGCTAGAAAATAAACTCCTTTGTCTGTTGCAGCCTTGGTGACTCTGCCTATCTGTTCCTGGGACTGAGGGAAACCAGTTCTTACATTTTGGGGGCTCGTCCGGGATCCCGAAACCCCTGGAACAGAATCCAGGCCCAAGGAGGAGTTGGAACTTTAAAAAAAAAAAAAAAAATCCGCGCGGTGCAGGTAATTGGTGGCCGTCCAAGACCTAGGTGGACGCACTGGGAGGTCGCTGGCCCGGGAGTGAAGGGAGACGTCCCTCGCCCCCCCCCCCCCGTAGGTTTCCGGCACGGGCCGGTAAGGTCCGTTTGAGAGGGAAACTAAGCTGGCCACCGGGCCAAGAGTTAGGGATTTGTGAAACGTCTTGTCGTTGTCTATTTGTGTTATCGTCTGGTGGCCATTGTTCTGTGTTTGAGTCTTTGGTGTTCGTTCAGCGGCCCATCCCCCAGCAGCAGCAGCAGCGGCAGCGGCAGCGGCGGGGGTGGGGGCGGAGGCTCCCGGCGGCGCGGCGGAGGCCCGAGCGCACCCGCCCACTCTCCGGTGGCAGCGGCGGCGAGGCAGAGGCCCGCGCGCGCGCCCTCCCACTCTCCGGTGGCGGCGGCAGCGGAGACCCGCGCTCGTGCGCCCGCGCGCCCGCGCTCCAGCAGCAGCAGCAGCGGCCCGTGCACCCTCCCATTGTCCCGCCCAGAGGCGGTGGCGGCAGCGGCCTGGTGCCCGCCCTGCACAAAGGCGCCGCCCACTTGCTTCGCTTTTAGTGTCAGATTGTGGCGTATCTCGCCGCTTTTGTCCGTGTTTTATGTTTCTTCTTCACTCACAGGAGCGTGGATTTGATCTGATGTGCAGAGAAAGCAGCTCTATCTTTAGTCCCCAAAGTTTCCCGATTAACAACGGAGTTAAATGTCCTGTTTGTCGCGAGAGGCGGCAGACAAGGGTGGACTAATAACTCTCCACCACACCCAACCCCCCAGCCCATTCCCCCCGCTACTTCTCTTTATTCACTGCAGCCCACAGCGTCTCCCAGCTCTGGGCCCGTGGCCCCGCCGAGGCCCCGGAACCCTGTCTCCTAGGGTCATCGTTTCGATGATTCCCTCGGTCTCTGAAGTTACTGCTTTTTGGTTGCAGCTTATTCTTGTGGGCTCACTGGTTCTGGTATTTGGTATCGGTCTATACACTGTTGCCCCTCCTTCTTGGGGAACCCCACAGAGGTGCGCTCTCACACTCTTTTACTGGGTTGTAATAGGCATAATAGTGTGGCTGCAAATAGACCCCCCCACATAAAGTCTGTCTGCCTGATTGAATGAGTGAAGCGTGACTGTATAAGGTTCCACGGCCACGGCTACGGAATCTGAGTGGGTCCTAACCTGCGATTCTGTGGCGGCGTCGTATGGCATAACAGTGATTCACTCCCCTAAAAAGGAGTGACCAGGCCCGGGGTTTATACGGGTACACCTTAGCCAAGACGCGCCTAAGTTCCCGCGAGGGATGCAGCCAGGCGGACACCTGAGAGAAACCCCCTTCCCCCGTTCCCTTTGTGAGCATGGGGCAGACACAGACAACGCCTCTGTCTATCCTCATAGATCATTTCAAAGAAGTCAAGGATAGGGCTCACAACCTCGCTATAGAAATCAGGAAAGGCAAATTTATTAAGTTTTGTAAGTCTGAGTGGCCAACTTTCGGGGTTGGATGGCCCCGGGATGGAACGTTTGACTCTGGTATCATTTCCAAAGTAAAAGAAAGGGTGTTCGACAAAGGGCCCCACGGTCATCCTGACCAGATTCCATACATTATTGTCTGGCAAGACTTAGTCCAGGACCCCCCACTCTGGTTGAGGAAGATCCTGCTCCCAGTAGGAGACAGCAAGATCATGGTAGCAAAGGAGGCCAGGAAAGAGGGGGAGTCCAAATCGGGGACTACAAAAGGCACCCCTTTGGACTCGCCCTCTGTTCTTCCGGACTCCACTCCCTATCCTGACCTAATAGACCAGGAGTGTATTCCACCCCCACCTTATAACCCTGCTGCAGCCGCAGCCCCAGCCACTGCAGCCGCAGCCCCAGCCACTGCAGCTCCCTTAGTGGATGGCCCGGCGTACGGGACCCGGCAGCGGGCCGCTAGAACACTGGACCCAGAACCAGTCATGGCTCTTCCCCTGCGTGCAATAGGGCCCCCGCAAGCTGACGGGGAACAGGCTTACCAATATTGGCCTTTTTCGACTAGTGATCTGTATAACTGGAAGTCTCAAAATACCAACTTCTCAGAGAATCCTAAAGATCTGATTAACCTTTTAGATTCTGTTTTGTTCACTCACCAGCCCACCTGGGATGACTGTCAGCAACTACTAAAAGTTCTTTTTACCACTGAAGAAAGGGAAAGAATACAGGGAGAAGCACGGAAACTGGTTCCAGGAGATGACGGCAGACCCACCACTAATCCAGGGATCATAGACCGGGCGTTCCCACTTGAACGACCCCCCTGGGATTACAATGAGGCTGAAGGTAGGGAGCGTCTCCGGGTCTACCGCCAGACTCTAATGGCCGGTCTCCGGGCGGCGGCAGGAAAGCCGACCAATTTGGCTAAGGCAGGGGATGTTCGGCAGGGGCCCGAGGAAAGTCCAGCGGCCTATCTGGAGAGGATTATGGAGGCTTTCAGACAGTACACTCCCATAGATCCTACGGCAGAAGAGAGCAAGGCGGCAGTAATGATGGCCTTTGTAAACCAGGCAGCCCCTGATATAAGGAGAAAAGTACAGAGGATGGATAGATTATGTGAAAAGACTATACAAGATCTATTAGAGGTGGCTGAGAAAGTCTATAATAATAGGGAGACCCCGGAAGAGAGGCTAGAAAGGATTAAACAAGAAGATAGAAAGTTCCAGGCTGGGGAAACTAGAAAAGCCAACAAAGAGATGGCCAAGATTCTTCTGGCAGCTACAGGGAGCACGCTCGGGAGAAAAGAGTTTGGGGAGGAGAGAGGAGGCCGCTCCCGGAGGAGAAGGCTAGAGAAAGACCAGTGTGCAAATTGCAAGGAGAGGGGGCATTGGGCTAGAGAATGTCCTAAGAAAAAAGGGGGGCTAGGGGGGAAAGCATTGCCTAAGAGAGTCTTAATAGCGGGGCAGGGAGAAGACAGTGAATAGGGAAGACGGGGTTCAGATCCCCTCCCCGAGCCCAGGGTAACTATAGAAGTGGAGGGGAACCCAGTCAGTTTCTTGGTAGACACAGGAGCAGAACATTCAGTAATCACTGGAACCACTGGAAAGTTGTCCAACAAGACTAGTTGGGTGCAGGGGGCAACCGGAACCAGACCCTACCGATGGACTACCCGGCGAAAGCTAGACCTGAGCTCAGGGCAAGTGAGCCATGCCTTTATGGTCATTCCGGAGTGCCCCACCCCCTTGTTAGGAAGAGATATACTTACAAAGCTAAGAGCCCGTATCTATTTTGAAGACAAAGGAATAATAGTAACTGATGCTAAAGGGAACCATATCAGCAGCCCTCAGGTTACTCAAGTCCTGACCTTGGCCCAGGCGGATGAGTACCGACTATACCAGCCTGTGGGGATCCGTCAGGAAGGAGAGATGGAACACTGGTTTCGAGATTTTCCTAAAGCCTGGGCTGAGACAGGGGGAGCAGGATGGGCAGAGCATCGGCCTCCTCTTTATATTGAGCTGAAACCGGGAGCTGAACCGGCCCGAGTCAGACAGTATCCCATGCCCCAAGAAGCTACAGTGGGAATAACGCCTCACATTCGAAGGCTCCTAGACGCCGGGATCCTCCGGAGGTGCCAGTCAGCCTGGAATACTCCCCTGCTGCCAGTGAGGAAACCGGGTGGAAAGGATTATCGGCCTGTGCAGGACCTCAGGGAAGTCAACGCGCGCGTCCTAGACATCCACCCTACGGTTCCCAACCCCTACACCCTGCTGAGTTCCCTTCCTCCAACACAAACCTGATATACTGTCCTGGACTTAAAGGATGCCTTTTTCAGCTTGGCAGTAGCCCCGCGCAGCCTGGAAATATTTGCCTTTGAATGGCAAGATGAGGAGAGGGGAATCCGAGGACAGTTGACGTGGACACGGCTACCCCAGGGGTTTAAGAACTCACCCACCCTGTTCAACGAGGCCCTCCATGAAGACTTGGGTGAGTACCGGGCCAGTCATCCAGAGGTGACCCTGCTACAGTATGTAGATGATCTGTTACTAGCTGCCCCAACCTCACAGACCTGCTTAGAGGGCACCAAGGACTTACTCAGGGCGCTGGGTGAGATGGGGTACCGGGCTAGTGCTACGAAGGCCCAGATCTGCAAGGAAGAAGTCACCTATCTAGGATATAAAATAAAGGGAGGACAAAGATGGCTAACTGAGGCAATGAAACAGACTGTGTTAAGAATACCCACTCCGACCTCATGTTGGGAAGTAAGGGAGTTCTTGGGATCAGTAGGGTACTGCCGCCTCTGGATCCCAGGGTTTGCAGAAAAGGCTCGACCCTTATATGAAGGGTGTAAGGCAAGTCAGGCTTGGGAATGGACTAGGCAAATGGAGAGCGCCTTCCAAGCCTTGAGAACAGCCATGCTAGAGGCCCCGGCCCTAGCCCTCCCTGACCCCACGAAGGAGTTCCACCTCTTTGTGGATGAAAAAAAGGAAATAGCCAAGGGGGTGCTCACACAGATGCTGGGACCGTGGAGGCGGCCGGTAGCATATCTGTCCAAGAAGCTTGACCCCGTAGCGGCAGGGTGGCCGGCGTGTTTGCGTATCATCGCAGCCGCAGCCTTGCTGGTCAAAGACGCCGACAAGCTCACCCTGGGTCAGCATCTGCGAATTACCACCCCTCATGCCATAGAGGAAATCCTGAAGCAGCCACCAGGGCGATGGATTACAAATGTGAGGTTGACTCACTATCAGGGGCTTCTGTTAGATACTCCCCGTATCGAGTTTCGAGCTCCTGCCATCCTGAATCCAGCCACGCTCCTGCCAGATCCTGGACCGGCAACGCCTGAGCATAGCTGCCTTGAGATCCTGGCGGAGACCCAGATGGCCCGGAAGGACCTGCAGGACTGCCCTCTTGCGAACAGCGACCTGACCTGGTTCACGGATGGGAGTAGCTTCGTCAGGGAGGGACACAGGTACGCAGGAGCAGCCATAGTAGATGGACAAGGCAACCTTATCTGGGCTGCACGCCTTCCACAGGGAACGTCCGCCCAGAAGGCTGAGCTGATTGCATTAACGGAAGCCCTTCGCCGGGCCCAGGGAAAGAGGCTGACGGTATATACTGACAGCTGCTACGCCTTTGGGACAGTGCACATACATGGAGCCCTCTATAAAGAAAGGGGCTTCATCACGGCAGAGGGCAAAGAAATCAAACATAAGCCTGAAATACTTCAATTGCTAGAAGCTATCCTGTTACCAAAGGCAATGGCTGTAGTCCACACTCTGGGACACCAGAAGGGGGACTCCCTAGAAGCTCGAGGCAACCGGGCCGTGGATGCCGAGGCCAAGAGGGCTGCGGAAGGACCTACACCAACAGATGTCCTACACTTGAGCCTGCCGCCCCCAGGAATGGGAGAGATACCCCCTCAACCAGACTATTCCAGTATGGACATGGACTGGGCCAGAGAAAAACTTCAGGCAACGCAGGGTAAGGATGGTTGGTTCCAAGACAGAGAGCATCGCCTAGTGGTTCCTGAAGCCTTGGGGAACCATCTGCTGAGACACTTGCACCAGACAACGCATCTAGGCAAGAAAAAGATGTTGCAGCTGCTGGACACTGCACAACTCAGATTCAAATCACAAGGAAAGACAGCAGAAAGCATTGTCAAGGACTGTCGTGTCTGCCAGGTCATGCAGCCGGGGAGGATCAGAGGGACCCATGCAGGTACCAGGGAACGGGGGAGGCGGCCAGGATTGTTTTGGGAAATAGATTTCACGGAGGTAAGGCCAGGGAAATATGGGTACAAGTACTTGCTGGTTATGGTAGACACCTTCTCAGGGTGGGTAGAGGCTTTTCCTACTAAAAGAGAAACTGCTTTAATAGTAGCCAAAAAAATGCTGGAAGAAGTATTTCCCAGATACGGGCTGCCGGAGAGCATAGGGTCTGACAACGGCCCAGCCTTCACAAGTCAAGTTAGTCAGGGACTCGCCTGGGCTCTGGGGGCAGATTGGAAACTACATTGTGCATATAATCCCCAGAGCTCAGGGCAGGTAGAGAGAATGAACAGAACTCTAAAGGAGACTTTGACTAAATTGGTTCTGGAGACTGGCGGGGACTGGGTGACGCTCCTTCCCTTTGCCCTGTTCCGAGCCCGGAACACCCCCTACCATTTAGGCCTAACCCCCTTTGAGATAGTATACGGTGCTCCTCCACCGGTAATTCCAAAAATGAAACCTGAGACCCTGCCTGAACACCCTATAGAAGTACTACAGGCTGTGCAGGCCCTGCAAAGGGTTCAGAGCCAGATCTGGCCTGCCCTTCGAGCCATTTATCAGGTCACCCGACCAGCAGGGGAAAAGGCTAACGGGCACCCTTACCAGCCGGGAGATTGGGTATGGGTAAAACGGCATAATAGCAAGACCCTGGAGCCCAGGTGGAAGGGACCTTTTCAGACTATTCTTGTTACCCCCACTGCCCTAAAGGTTGACGGAGTGGCGACTTGGGTACACCACTCCCACGTAAGACCTGCCAACGAGGACAAGCGGGAGCAGCAGCAAGTTCAGTGGAGGGCCTCAGCGGATCCTGAGAATCCACTAAAGACCAGACTGACTCGCGTAACAACCAGACCACCGCGGGACTCAGGATAAAGACAATACGGAATAAAAATGCTTGTGGTGACTGCTATATACATAACCCTTATGGGAAAAGTAATGACTGACCCAAATCCCCACATGCCCTATAACCTCACCTGGGAAATCACTAACTTAGAAACTCATGAAGTTTATAGTAGGACTTCAGGAACGGCCCCACTAAACACTTGGTGGCCGGACCTGTACTTCAACTTAGAACAATTGCCAGGCATGGATAATCTGCAGTATAACCCTAAGCGGCAGGGATTGGGCTATGAATATCAGTATACCCAACGCCAGGCCCGGATAGAATTAAGTAGGAATGGTTTTTTTGCATGTCCGGGATTTAGAACAGGGGAAATGAGGCGCGCGTGTGGGGGGATCGAGTCTCTCTACTGTGCAGCCTGGAAGTGTGTGACCACCAATGACGGAGAGTGGAAATGGCAGGTCCGACCTCTTTTCATTGAGATGTCTTATGTCCGGCCATGCTCACGAACCAGGTATACCTCTGACTGTAACCTGATACGTGTAAGGTTCACAGAAGAAGGAAAAAAAGACAGACGGTGGGTCTCGGGACTATACTGGGGAGTAACTCTCTATGATCACCGCTGGGGGGGGGCGAGGCACTGTAATACAATTCAAACTGAGGGCTTCTCCCATCTCGGGCGCTGTAGGGCCCAATCCAGTGCTGGGGGGAACCGGTTCTGACATTTTGGGGGTGCTGGGAGATAAACAAAATAGCCCACGCCCGACTGTTGCTCCACCCTCACTCTTAAGGACCCCGGTGGCAGAGATAGAAACGCAAGTAACCCCCAGGACAAAGGGGTCAGGAGATCCCTTATGGAAAATGCTGTCAGCAGCATATGAGGCATTAAATCGCTCCGATCCCAATGCTACAAAAGCCTGTTGGTTATGCTATAACATCAGACCCCCTTTCTATGAAGCAGTAGGAATAGATGCCCCCTTCAACCGCACGGGAGAGGAGGCCCCCAGGTCCTGCACATGGGACCGCAAGGGCCCGGGGCTAACACTTCAGGCAGTCACTGGAAATGGGACCTGCGTAGGGAAGGTGCCCGCTAGCCATGCACAACTTTGTGCTATAGTCCACCCATCTATAAACCAGAATGGAGGAACAAAATGGGTGATTCCGGCACTCAATGGATGGTGGGTTTGTTCTAAAACAGGCTTGACCCCATGCCTTAGCCTGTCTGTCTTTAATGAGTTAGAGGAAGTCTGCATCATGGTACTAGTATTCCCTAAGGTTATCTACCACCAAGAAAATATAATATATGATGCATGGGAAAAAGGCACAGGAGGTGCCAGGTTAACTACAAAAAGAGAGCCCTTTACAGCAATAACCTTAGCCACCCTTTTCGGTCTGGGTGCAATAGGAACAGGGACAGGTATCTCATCCTTAGCGGTGCAGCACAGGGGGTTCAATAGCCTGAAGGCCGCTGTAGATGAAGACATATCCAGGATCGAAGAATCCATCTCCCATTTAGAAAAGTCACTGACCTCACTGTCTGAGGTAGTGCTGCAGAACCGGAGGGGACTAGACCTACTACTCCTCCAACAGGGAGGGCTGTGTGCGGCCCTAGGGGAAGAGTGCTGCTTCTACGCTGACCATACCGGGGTAGTAAGAGAATCCATGGCTAAAGTCAGAGAAGGACTGGCTAAACGGAGGCGAGAACGTGAACAAAGAGAAGGGTGGTTCGAGTCATGGTTCAATAGCTCCCCTTGGCTGACTACTTTGCTTTTAACTTTATTAGGACCCCTAATTGTGCTTTTGCTCATCCTCACTTTCGGACCGTATATTCTAAATAGGTTAATTACCTTTGTAAAAGTACGAGTCAACATGGTACAACTGATGGTACTGCGACAACAGTACCAGAAGCTGAGCTATGACTCTGGCTTACAAAAAGGGGAAACACGAGGCCCCATGTCCGAGCAAGAGTGCTAGGAAAAAAAAAAAGGGGGGGGAAATGTAGAGCAGGAAGGAAAACAGGAGTAACTCCATGACAGACTGGACCTCTTAGGAAAGGCCTAAGTTTTGGTTTCCCCAACGCAGGCCCTCCCCCTCCCCGGAATGCCGCTGGTAACAACTGAGGGCCCTGGCTTGGAAACTGGCCAATCAGGAGCCAGAGCCCTGACTTGGAAACTGGCCAATTAGGAGCCAGAGCCCCGGCTTGGAAACTGGCCAATCAGGAGCCAGAGCTCTGACTTGGAAACTGGCCAATTAGGAGCCAGAGCCCCGGCTTGGAAACTGGCCAATCAGGAGCCAAAGCTATCGGCCACTTTTGAGGGAACAAATGAACTAAAAGGGAGGTGGGGGGGGTGTGCCCGATACATGTAACCTATTGATAAGTATAAAAGCTTTGTTTCCACCCCAGGGCAAGGTCCGGGCTCGTGGAGAGACCACTGCGCTGGTGCTCTGAGCCTTGGACCCTAGCCTGGGCTAGAAAATAAACTCCTTTGTCTGTTGCAGCCTTGGTGACTCTGCCTATCTGTTCCTGGGACTGAGGGAAACCAGTTCTTACAATCCTAGTATCTTGCTAAAAATTAGCACTCTAATTTAACTTACCTTCAGAAAATACTTACAGTTATTATCTGAATTTTGATTTAAAAAGTGAGAAATAAATAACATACTCCCATTACTTTTGTGAAAAAACAAATTTTCTTGCAAACAGGTAAAATTTTATACCTTTTTTTTTTTTTTTTTTTTTTTTTTGCCATTCTGAAGCACTGAGTATCTATCATCTGCAGTTCTCTCACTGCAAACATATGTATTTCACCTTGTCATTCCTCCAGGTGCTTCTATAAAAACAGGCATTTTTGTCTTAAACTATTTGATAAGTATAGTACAATGAAGAAGAAAAGAACTAATCTACATAAACAGCAGTACTCAATCTTTAAATTAAACTATGCTAAAACATCCATAGTAATGGCCAAAAGATCAGAAAAGGGCCAAAGATCAGAAAAGGGTAGACAGCAACCTCTACCCTCTCTTCTGGTAGAAAAGAAAATCGAAAATGGCTAAGGTAGGGTGACTATGATAACGATTTATAATAATCAGTAAAGTAATAATTCACAGACTACTGAACTCAAAGTTGTTGAGGTCACTGCTCACCCTAGCCTTAGCAAGAGAAAGACTGCTGCTTGAACTGGAATCATTGGCATACAGCTAAGAGAAAATGAAAAAAACAACAAACCACAACACAAACCCAAATGATTTATTAGGAAACTAAACTCATGACACACAGACCCCTCAGAAACAGTTCATTTGGAGAGATGTGGAATCACAGTGTTTAGAAGTGACAACCACAAACTCAGGTAAAAGTATTTTTCTCACTGCTGGAAAAAGTCACAAAAGGTTATGTATCTATGATCTTCTTTCCAGGCTTTCTTAAAATATCTTAAAATGTTCTTTTTACTTATTAAGGGTTATTATCTCAAAGTTAAAATAGTAGCTTATAATGGTTATGGGAGCTAGATTTGGTATTTGCAGGTAAATTTAAAAAATGATATATCAAATATGTTATATATATCTAAACAATAAAAACCAAGAAAATAGTTTAACATAAACAGATAATTTTTACACAAAGGGTATTTCAGCTCCTCTTCTCTAATTACTCTTACTTCAAGAGATTTTCCCTTCAGTAACATATAGTTCATAGTAATTTCATCATGTTGCCATTTTCTGAGAGAGTGCTCAATTTCTTCTTCTCTATACTCCATTCTCAACAAAATGTCTAAAAAAGAAGGGTAAAATACAGATTATGTGTTTTGTTTGGGTAAGAAATCATTCTGTTACAGGATAAAGTAATTTTCTTTATTTGACCTCAAAGATCACACATTTTCTAACACAAACGAGCACTTGTTTCTGAGTTACTGGGTGCTATTGTATGAAAACACATTTAGCTAAGTTTCTAAACATGACAGAACAGATAAGTTAATTCATTATATAACTTGTGCTTAACATTCCATTATTCACATTTTAGGCATACATACGAATCAAAAACAGAAATATGTTACTTATACAAACACAGGCACATGTAAGGATGTTGGCACAGAGTAATTACCAATGTGTTTCTGATCACAGATGTCTACTTCTTCAACATATGGTGTAAGTTTCTCTACATGCCCTTAATTCAGCCATTGGTCTTTCATAATTTTGTGAAAAAGTGAACTGTTCATTAGCAGCATAAAATAAAATATACTGATAATCACAATACTTAGGAAAATTTATTTGCAACATTTCATAGACTATAGGTCAAAGTATGACTTAAATTGTTTTTAGTGTCTCAATTCCTGCTTAAAAAGCCCTAAGCAATTCTATTTCTTCCTGATTGAGCCTAGGGAGGCTGTGTGTTTCTAAGAATTTGTCCATTTCCTCCACATTTTCAAGTTTATGTGCATAGAGGTTTTTATCGTATTCATAGATTATATTTTGTATTTCTGTGGCATCAGTTGTAATTTTTCCTTTTTCATTCCTGATGGAGCTTATTAGAGTTCTTCCTTTTCTTATTCTCATTAATCTAGCAAGAGGCATGTCAATTTTATTTTTTCAAAGAATGAACTTTTTGTTTTATTAATCTTCTGTATAGTTTTTTTATTATTAATTTCCTTTAGTTCTGCTCTGATCTTTGTTATTTATTTTCTTCTGCTGGGTTTGGGGTTGGTTTGCTCATCCTTTTCCAGTTCTTTGAGACAATTCATTAGATTGTTGATTTGTGATCTTTCTGTCTTTTGCATGTAGGCATTTATGGCTATAAATTTCCCTCTCAGAACTGCTTTGGCTGTGTCCCACTGATTTTGATAACTTGTGTCTCCTTTACCATTCAGTTCAAAGAATCTTTTGATTTCCAACTTGATTTCCTCCTTAACACAATAATTGTTCATCAGAAGGTTGTTTAGTCTCCACGACTTTGTGTAGAGATGAGAGTTTCCGTTGGAGTTGACTT
The DNA here is from genome assembly GCF_041146395.1 of Eulemur rufifrons. Classification (NCBI taxonomy): domain Eukaryota; kingdom Metazoa; phylum Chordata; class Mammalia; order Primates; family Lemuridae; genus Eulemur; species Eulemur rufifrons. The sequence goes on from NC_090989.1 coordinate 208,370,674, forward strand.
CTAATTTTATTCCAATGTGGTCTGAGAAGATGCATGGCATAATTCCTGGTTTTTTAAAAAATTTTTTGAGACATGCCTTGTGGCCTAGGATATGGTCAATCTTAGAGAACGTCCCATGAGCTGATGAGAAAAATGTATATTCAGTGGTTTGGGGGTAGAATGTTCTGTAAATATCAGTCAGGCCCATTTATTCTAGAGTTTTGTTTAAGTCCATTGTTTCTTTGTTTATTTTCTGTTTGGAATATCTGTCCTGTTCTGTCAGAGGGATGTTGAAGTCCCTGGCTATTACAGTGTTGCTGTTTATCATTTTGTTTAGATCAAGTAGGATTTGCTTTATGAATCTGGGTGCACCTGAGTTAGGTGCATAAATATTTAGAATTGTTATGTCTTCTTGTTGAATTGTACCCTTCACCATTATTGGTGACCATCTTTGTCTTTCATTACTTTTGTTGATTTGAAGATTAAGTTATCTGAATCAAGAACTGCCACCCCAGCTTTCTTTTGGCTTCCATTTGCTTGAAATATTGTTTTCCATCCCTTCACCTTGAGTCTGAATGCATCCTTGTGTGTTAGATGTGTTTCCTGAAGACAGAAAATGCTTGGCTTGTGTATGTTTATCCATTTGGCCAGCCTATGTCTCTTTAGTAGGAAGTTCAAGCCATTCACATTTGAGAGAATTGATAAGTGGGGCAGATTTCTGTTCACCCTGTTGAGCTGAACTTTGTTTCTTTGTTTTCTCTTTTGAGCCATTGTGGTATCTGGTCTTTGACCTTTAGCTTTTGGATGATTTTTCATTGCTGAGTGTTTAATGTGATGATCCATGTGTAACACAATTTGAGGGATGTGGAAACGGCCCAAGTGACCATCAATACATGAGTGGATTAGTGAAGTGTGATGTATGTATACCATGGAGCTTTCTCTTCAGCCACAGAGGGAAGTGGTGATCTAGCACCTCTTGTATTGTCCTGGATAGAGCTGGAGCCCATTCTACTGGGTGAAGTATCACAAGAATGGAGGGACAAGCACCACATGTCCTCACCACCAAGTTGGTATTGACTGATCAACACTTAGGTACACATATAGTGGTAAGATTCATCAGGTGTTGAGTGGATGGGGGGAGGTAGGGATGGGTGTGTACACATCTAATGGGTGCAGTGTGCACTGTCTGGGGGACAGACATGCTTGAAGCTCTGACTCGGGTGCCAAGGGCAATGTATGTAGCCTGAATATTTGTACCCCCGTAATATGCTGAAATAAGAAAAAAAAAAAAAAAACTTAAAAAGAAGTCCTAAGCAAGAGTTCAGTAGGCCACACAAACCAAGCTAAGTTCTAAAAATATTCTAAAAACTCTCCAAAGTTATTTCTTATTTCCACTAATGTGATTACCTGCAGAGCAGTTCATTTACGTGGATTTACCACTAGAAAATGTTTCTGAAGTTTTTTACACTCTGCTGACATATAGAATGGGATGGTGTATTTCTCTTTTATTATGTTTGCTTACAGTTCCTTTGGGGAGGGAGAGAAGAAAGAAAAGTAGTGAGTCAAGTTTTAGGTTAAAAACAACAAAAAAACTACTGAAACTCCTAAACTGATATAATGTTAAAAATATAAACCCATGTAATTTTATGAAACTCCTTTTAGTTTTGTATAGTACACTGATGCAACTGTTTCCTACACCTTAAGGTTTGCCTTATCAAAAGGAAGGGTGCCAATGACCAGCAGAGAGAGGATCACCCCGAGGCTCCACACATCAACCTCAGGGCCATGACATCTCTTGCACTGGAAGAGCTCGGGGGCTGTGTGTGGAGCAGTGCCGCAAAGGTTTCCAGTTGAGTGCCCAAAGTACATTCGTTGCTGAGGCTGAAATCTGTTATTTTGGTGTTATACTTGTCATCTAATAACAGATCCTCCAGCTAGAGGGAAAACATCAAGACAAAAATAAAATTTAACTGAAATTAGGCATTTCATAAAAAAGCTTTTGTAATGATATAAAGTTAATATCTCCTAATTAATGAAATGAGAAAACATTTTTTTGGAGAGAAAAAAAGGGGAGATAAATTAGAACTCCTAATTTTATAACATTAAGAATCAATAACAGACATGAAGTGCTAGAATAATAATCATTAATTCTTATACTAATTTAAACATCAAATGCCCCAAGATCAAGAAAATTTTTGACAGGCTTTTTTCATTTGTTTGTTTTTTAGAGACAGGATCTCACACTGTCACCCAGGCTGGAGTGCAATGGTACAAGCACAGCTCACACTGCAAAATCAACCTCCTGGGCTGAAGCAATCCTCCTGCCTCAGTCTCCTAAGTAGCTGGGACTACAGGTGCATGCCACCATGCCTGAGTAATTTTTTATTTTATTTTTCTTGTACAGATAGGTTTTTTATGTTGCCCAGGCTGGTCTTGAACTCCTCACCTCAAGTGATCCTCCCGCCTTGGTCTCCCAAAGTGCTAGGATTACAGGCCTGAACCACCACTCCCCACCTATTCTCTTAATACAAAATCTTACCCATTTCCTGGATCAAGATGAGTACTCTTTCTTTTAGAGGAAGATCTCCACTTGTTTAAAATGAATGATCCAGAGAGTTTCTTTTATACCAAGCTCAACATTTTTATATGTTCTTTACACTAGATTTATATTAAATCTTATGGATTAAGCAAGAAAGACTAAAAGAACTCTTTCTTTTAAAAAATCTGAGTGTTTTGAACTTCCACATTTAGCTATGAAGGAGTGACTAGTTTTGTATTTTCTCTTTAACCATCAGCAATTCAAATTCTGAACAAAATATATGAAGCAAATGTTTTCAGGCATTGGATGACAGAAAGCATGGGCCATAATCCCTTAAAGAAGGGGAACAAGTGAAGTGAACTCAACTTTTCCTCTGTTTTCTGCCCACGGGTGGTCTCTGGACTGCAGAAGATAGAGCCCAAGTAGAGAGTAAGAGGCTTCCGAAGCAGCTGAGAAGGCTGGAATTTGTGGGACAAGGAAACATTGAGAAGGCAGTGCACTAACAGGAGAAAAAAGGAGAGAAATGCTTAGGAGGTAATTCCTCTTGGCTCTTTTGCTGAGGATGGAATGTACGTACACAGGGCATGGATCTGCAAGACACAGCAAAAGCAAAAAGTGACAGGACTGAAAGGAGAAGTAGACAAGTGCAAATTATAGCTGGAGATTTTAATCACTCTTTCACCAACTGACAGAACAAAAAGACAAAATAAAATCATCATGGATATGAAACGTTTGAGCAGTACTATCAGCCAACTTGACCTACCTGATGTTTAGAGACACTAACCCAACAACTGAAGAGTCCACATTCAAGTACACATGGAATGTTCACCAAGATAGACTACATGCTGGGCCATAAAATATATCTCAAATTTCAAAACATTGAAATCATATAGAGTATGTTCTTTGACCACAGCAGAATGAAACTGGAAATGAGTCTAACAATAAAATATTTTTAAAAAATAAAGCCCTGGCCGGGCGTGGTGGCTCACACCTGTAATCCTAGCTCTCTGGGAGGCCGAGGCGGGTGGATTGCTCAAGGTCAGGAGTTCGAGACCAGCCTGAGCAAGAGTGAGACCCCGTCTCTACTAAAAATAGAAAGAAATTATATGGACAACTAAAAATATATATAGAAAAAATTAGCCGGGCATGGTGGCGCATGCCTGTAGTCCTAGCTACTTGGGAGGCTGAGGCAGGAGGATCGCTTAAGCCCAGGAGTTTGAGGTTGCTGTGAGCTAGGCTGACACCACGGCACTCACTCTAGCCCGGGCAACAGAGCGAGACTCTGTCTCAAAAAAAAAATAAAATAAAAAAAAATAAAGCCCAAATATTTTGAATATTAAACAACAGACCTCTAAGTAACCCATGGGTCAAAGAAAAAACCCCAAGAGAAATTTTAAAATATTTTACACTGAATGATAATGAAAATACAACATATCAAAATTTTTGAGATGTAACTAACACAATGCCTAGGGAGAAATTTAAAGCCTAAAATGATTATATTAGAAAGGAAGTAAAGTTTAAAATCAATGATCTTAGTGTACACTTTAAGAGGTTGGAGGGGGAAAGCAAATTAGAAAGTGACTAGAAGAAAAGAACTAATAATAGTAATAAAAAAGATAAATCATAGAAATAAATCAAATTATTAAAGCAAAATGTCAATTCTTTGAAAAGATTAATAAAATTAAGACAAACTGATAAAGAAAAAAATAGAGAAGAGACAAATTACAATTATCAGGTATAAAAAAAGGAGACATCACAACAAATCCTATAGGATGAAGGATAGTAAGGAAATATTATAATAGGCTTTATGCCAATAAATTTGACAACTTAAGAAAAAATGTACAAATTCTTGAAAAAAACTACTTTTACCAAAACTAATACAAAGGAAATACAAAATCTGTACAACTCTATAATTGCTAAAGAAATTGAATTGATAATTTTAAAAAACCTCTCAAGAAGAAAACTTAGGTCCAGGTGATTTCACTTGTGAATTCTGTCACAAATCTAAGGCAGAGGCCAGATGGTGGCTCACACCTCTAATCCTAGCACTTTGGGAGGCTGAGGTGGAAGGATCACTTGAGGCCAGGAGTTCAATACCCTCCTGGGCAACAGAGCAAGATCCCATCTCTACAAAACAACGGAAAAATTAGCCAGGTGTGGTGGCGAGGGCCTGTAGTCCCTGCTACTCAGGCAGGTGAGGCAGGAGGATTGTTTAAGCCCAGAAGTTTGAGATTGCAGTGAGCTCTGATGACGCCACTGCCCTTCAGCCCGGGGAACAGACTGAGGACTGTTTCCAAAACAAACAAACAAAAAAAAAAAAAAATGAAAACAGAAAAACCAGTTGATTGGTTTAAAATCAATGTAATTCACCATATTAACAGAATGAAGGGGAAAAGTTACATCTCAATAGATACAGAAAAAGTATTTCACAAAATTCAATATCCACTTATGAAAAACTTCAGCAAACTATAAAAGAAGAGAATTCTCTCAATCTGATAAAGAAAATCTACAAAAAAATTATAGCTGACTTTATACTTAATGATTGAAAGACTGAATGCTTCCCCCTGTGACTGTGAACAAGACAAGTATCTTCACTCCTGCTGCTTCTATGCAGCATTGCATTGGATGTTCTAACTGGTTTAATAAAGGAAAACAAAGGAATAAAAGTTTAAAGGTGGAACAGAAGAAGTAAAAATGTCACAAACAACATGATTGCCTGCATAGGGATTCCTAAGGAATCTTAAAAAAAAATAAAAAAAAATAAAAAAAACGATTGGAAATAGTAAGTGAATTAGCAAGGTTTCAGGACAAAAGAGAAATAATAAAAAAGTTTCTATTTCTATATTATGGCAAAGAACAATTGTAAGTTTAAAAAATCACTGTGATTTAAAATACTGTCAAAAAACATGAAATCTCAGTGATAAATTTAATGAAATAAGTGTAAGACCTGTATACTGACAACTAGAAAGCACTGCGGAGAGAAATTAAAGAAGACCTATTTAGGAGATGTACACATGTTCAGAGACTGACAGACTCAGTGTTCTTAAGATGTTAATTATGCTCCCTCGCTTCCAGTTATCTCTAGATTGAAAGCAATCCTTATCAAAATCCCAGCAGCGTGTAGGTGGACAATGACCAGCTGATTCTCAAATTTATATAGAAACACAAAGGACCTAGAATAGCCAAAATTTTCTTGAAAAGGTTGGTCAAAGTCGGAGGACTTATACTTCCTGATTGTAAGGTCTACAATATCACTGCAGTAATCAAGACAGTGATTATTCATATAATGATAACAATTGAACAGAATATCAAGTTCAAAATCAGATCCTCACATATATGGTCAATTGATTTTCAAGGATCAATGCAGGATAGTCCTAAAGGGTGCTGAATCAACATGAGAATATATGCATATAAAAAAAAACCCACGACCTTTGCCTTATACCATTTATTAATATTTTACTGAATTCTTTTTTTGTTTGAGTCAGTTTTAGCACTGATTTTTCTGGGATTTTCCAGGTACTCTATGCCATCATCTGCAATTAGAGGGAGTTTTTTCTTTTATCTTGACTTACTCTTACACCTCTAATTAATTTCTCTTGTCAAACTGCCTGGCTATCACCTGTAGGAAAATGTTGCAAAGTAGTGGAGCTAGTAGGCATGTTTGCCTTGCTCCAGATCTTAGTCGAAAGTGCTGTGTTGGTTCTCTGTTAAATACGGTACTAGTTTTACAACTAAGCTACCTGTATGTTATCATGTTCAAATAGTATCCCTCCAATTTCTTTTTCCTGAGTGTTTTTATCATGAATGGGTATTGAATTTTGGTAAGACTTTCCCTGTATCTCTGGAAATAATCAAATAAGTCATGTCTTAGATGTACTAATATGGCATATATTAATAGATGTCCTCATATTGAACCAACCTTCCATTTCTAGAATAAATTCGACTTGGTAATGGTGTAGTACCTTCTTACTATGGTGTTGGATTTTCTGATAATATTTCCTTTTGAGTGATACTGGTGTCAAGTTTTCTGTCTCTATACTGTCATTACCCAGTTTAATTATCAGTGTCACATTTGCTTCATAAAAATAATTAAGAAGTTTTTCTTCTTTCAAGGTTCTGGAGCATTGGGACTATCTAGTCTTTGAATGTTTGGTAGAATTCTGTGAAACCATATGGACTTGGAGATTTGTTGGGATAGTTCCTTAAATAACTTCCTCTGTTTTTCTATGGAAATTGTCTATTTAAGTTATCTAACTCTAATGTGCTTAATTTCAGTAATCTGGTTTTCCTTAGGAAATTATCCATTTCACTTAGGTTTTCAAATTTATTTCAGTACAGCAGGGATAACTCAACTCTATCACATTATTTTCTAATTATACATAATTTATTTGTGTAGAGCAGGGATCAGCAAACCTTTCCTTAATGGGCCACATAGTAAATATTTTAGGTTATAGGCCAGATGACCTCTCTCTTTGGTACTCAACTTGCCATTGTAGTCCAAAAGCAGCCACAGACAATATGTAAATAAATGGGCATGGCTGTATAACTTTACTTACAAAAACAGCCAGCCAGTCTATGGGCTGTAGTTGGCCAACCCTTGACAAAAGTGCAACAAAGTACTCTCTTATGATTTTTAAAATTTGTTTTAATAATGATTTCTCCCTCATTTTATAGGTTGTGCTTTCTCTTATTTTCTCTTGTCAAACTGCATGGCTATCACCTGTGGGAAAATGCTGCAAAGTAGTGGAGATAGTAGGCATGTTTGCCTTGTTCCTGATCTTAGTAGAAAATGTCTATGTTGGTTCTCTATTAAATAAGATACTAGTTTTACAACTAAGCTAGATGTATTTCCTTTTTTTTTTTTTTTTTTTAGACGGAGTCACACTCTGTCACCTGGGCTAGAGTATAGTGGTGTCATCATAGCTCACTGCAACCTCAAGCTCCTAGGCTCAAGCAATCCTCCTGCCTCAGCCTTCCAAGTAGCTGGGACTACAGGCACTCGCCACCATGCCCAGCTAATTTTTTTCTATTTTTAGTAGAGATGAGGTCTCGCTCTTGCTCAGACTGGTCTCAAACTCCTGGCCTCAAGTGATCCTCCCTCCTCAACCTCCCAAAGTGCAAGGATTACAGGTGTCAGCCACCATGCCCAGCCTCTCATTTCTTCTTTATCAAGTTAGTTAATATTTTATCTCTTTTGTTGTTTCAAAAAGCAAATATTTTTATCAACTAGATATTGTTTTCCTATTCTTCTCTTCATTAATTTCTGCTTTTATTTTATTTCCTTCCTATTTTTTTTTCATTTACTTTGTTCTTTTTGTTTTCTAAACTGGAAATTTAACTCACTTATCTTCACTTTTATTAATAGATGTTTTTTGTGCACTGACTTCCTCTAACCAATGATTCAAAGACATCCCTTATATTCTGATATGTAGTGTTTTCAATATCATTATTTCTTAAAAATTCTGTAATTTCAGCATGTATTTCTCCCTTTGCCTAGAAGTTATTTAGAAGTTTTAAAATTTCCAAGTGATGGACCTTTCTGACTTTTATTTTTGTTAGTAAATCCTAGGTTTATGACATTGTATTACTAACAAGAGTGTTAGTTGTAATATTTCTATTTCATGAATGTTACTGTTGTGCCCTTTGTGACCTAATACTTAATCAGTTTTTGTGAATAAGCCATATAGTCTCCATAACCAGGGAGCAAATTTTATGTACATATACCTCCATAAGATAAAAATTTCACAGTGTCCTTTGTCACATTTAATGCTTTGGGGATTGAGTTCTATTTTTTTGATATCACAATTGCTACTCCTGCTCAATTTTTGTTTCCATTTATGTGATATGCTTTTGTCCAATAGTTTATGTTTAGCTTCTCTGAATCACTTTATTTTAGATATGTCTCTTGTCTCCTCAAAGTTTTTGTTTTTATAAGCCAAACTGAAACTAATGTACTTGGTCTCAAATTTTCTACTTATGCATATTGTTATATTACCTTATTATAAGATGTATATTACTTTCTCATTTATTTTTTAGAAGTTAGAGAGCAGGGATTGGTATTTCTATTTTTGTTCTACTGATTACTTCCACACTTAAATTTTCACAATACCCTTAGTTATTCCACTGTCTTATTTAACCTTTTACTATCTGGTTTGTCAGCGTTTTTTTTCCCCCTCAGTATTCTTTAAAACCCACCTATTACCAACACATTATCCTCTTTTCTCCTCCCATCTTTTTAGTTGCAATATTGTACTTTCTTACAATATGCAACAGTTAGACATTAGTCTTCTACACTGGTCCTCACCTTCTTAATCCTTTTGCTGAAACTTTCCCATCATCAATTGTTTGGATGAAGCTCACCCTCTAATATATTCCTCAGAAATGGCTGGTGGATACAGAAATTACCCAAGTTCTTGTATGTTGAAAACTTTTTTTCTACAGCTTTGCTATTTGAAGGATATCTCAATTGGCTATAAAATCCATAGTTCACACTTTCCTTGAGTTTTAAAAAAGATACACCTCCATTGTTGCCTTGCTTTGTATGTCAGTTTTGCAATGTCTGATGCTTTTTGTAAGTTTGCCTTTGCCTTTTTACGTTATGTGTTCTTTTTGACTGGAAGACTTGATGATTTTATCTCTTAAATCTAACAGTTTTACTAAGACATATCTCAGAGTTGATAATTATGGGTTAATTTTTCCAGGTACCCAGTAAGTCCTTTCAGTTAGTAGATTTAGGTTTTTTTCCATTTCTGGAATTTTTTTCTAGATTATATTTTTAAATAGTAATTCTGTTCCATTGCTTTTTCTTCTTCAGGAACTCTGATAATATGAACATTATGTCTTCTTTGCCTGTCTTCCATTCCCAATACTTTCTCTGACTCATTTACCTTTTTATGTCATTTTCAATTCTCTTGGTTGTTTTCATACCTTTCTTCATTTCCCTTTATTAAATTTTTATTTGAACCTATTCTCCCTTGACTATCTCATCTTTGTTGACTTATAATTTGTCTTTTCTTCCATTTCTTCCCTGCATTTCATTAATTTTTTTCATTTCTCTCTTTTTCATCATTTCCATTCTTAGTTTTAAAATTTCTAATCCAAAGTGTTTTTAAACCTTCAAATGCTTGTTTGAGTACACTCAATTCTGTGTGGAGTGTAGACTTACAGGTTTCCTTCTGTTTCCTGGTTGTTTTCTAGGGAGAGGGAGGTAGTCTCCCAGGGAGATTTGTATAAACAGTTGTTTGCTGATTTTCTGCAGTAAGTTCTCTTTGGATTTTATTTCCTCTTGTTCATTTTTGTGACACTTGGGAGGACGGGGGTGGTAGTTTACAAGATTATCCAGTTTAATGTCATCCTAGCAAAGCCCACATGAAGCCTTTCATAGTGCTGCAAGTGTTGCTAATGTAAATGTTAGCAATGAGGATCCGGGGGCACAGATTTGGCAGTTACCTCAAAAGGAAACCAAGGTAGAGTTGAAATAACTAACCAAATATTTGAAGGGGATAAAAGGGTAGGATCAAGAATGGCAGAACACAGATGAGGTGGTGTGAAATATAGTGAATTTCACTATAATGTGCACAATTGTTCTATTGTATTATCGTGGAGCAGTGCTTCTCAAAGTGTAGTAGGCAAGCAGGAATTGATCTGTGAGCTTTATGCTATCCAATCAGTATAGAAAATGGAAATTAAGTGTTTAGAAATGTTCATAAGTTGATAGTAATTTTATGTCTGTTGAATTTAATAAAAAAATTGAACTCACATTGTCTGTTTTAATTTCTTTTTTAATGATTCTTGTATAGTATTTTACAAAAGTATGACTCTGTCAAAGAGTAAAAATTTTAAAAACTGATCCTTTACCACAGATAGTTCAAGAACACTACCAGAGTATTTAGCTTGCACCCCAAATTTAAGTAGATTAACTCTACCTTTGTAAATACATGTTAAAAAATAAACACAAATTTGAATATGGACTGGAATATTAGAGATTAACTATTTATTGTTAATTTTCTTAGGTTTACTAATACCACACTAATTATGTAGGAGAATGATATTTTGTAGATATGTAGGAGCTACCTGCTGATATATCTGGGAGTAAGTTATCATGATGTCTGCAACTTGTTGAATGGTATAAGCAAAAGAAAAGACACACAGCAGGCAACCCATGCACATATGGCTAAAGCAAATATGGCCAAATTAACAGTGGTTGAATTTAAGGAGTGGGTATGTGGATAATGATACTATATTTTCAACTTTTCAAAACATAAAGTAGGAAAAAAATGTTTAAATAGTACATAACAAATGCAAAGTCCTCCATACCCCAAAGTCACCAGGTCAGGATCCTCCAGATGACTTCTGGATCCTCGCCTTCCTCAAAGCATTTCATTTTATCAAGGCTAAAACAAAAAGGGAAAGCAATACTTTAAGGTCGGCCATGCATCTTGTCCAAAGCGAGTCAGGGTTGTGTTCTAAATACATCGCTGTATTAAGCAGTCAAGTAAAATCCAAAAAGCAACTCAGAGAAGAGGCCAGAACTCAAGGCAATGATTTCCATGCTGATTATTTTATGAAAAGCATAAATAGCCTATGAAGGCAACCAGTATCATTAGAGAAAGAGATCATAAAAAGTTATTTGTATATTTTCAATCCAAATAAGGCACTTGTGGGGGAAATCTCAGTACTAGCATACCCAGGAGATCCCCACAAGAAACCATAATTAATCAGGGTTTTAACATTCCAATGATTAAATCTCCTGGAGCCTCAACCATGACTCAGGGTCCTCCATTATCAAAGTGCCTGTCAGTGGCAAGCACACGTCGCTGTTACCCTCATTGCTTTTCTTTATTAACAAGCACTTTTTTTAATTTTTTAAATTCAAAATATCCTGTGGGTACAGATTTTTTTTAGACATGGCTTGATAGGCTTGAGTTTCTGTCACCCGAATAGTGTTCATTGCACCAGTAAGGTGAGTTTTGCCCTACCCCTCCTTCCCCCTGCCCACTGCTCGATTTCCAATGACTTTTACTTTCCTCTGTGTACTTGTGTGCCCATCGTTAACAAGGGCTTTTGAAATTGGAGAATAGAAAAACTATCCTTTGATGAAGCTGTCTTCTTCCTCTACTCCGACTCGCAGAAATTGTGCATCGGGGTCCTGGGACTTCTCCCAGTGTTCCAGGAAGGCTCCAGCCCGCTGAAAGCTTTGAAAGGGCGATCCTCCTACCCCAGGTCTAAACCACACGTCTTCCCAGGGAGGAATCCCAGAGGACAGCGGGAGCTAGGCCGCACCGGTTGTCCACAAACTGCAAGAGCCCCTCGGTCCCGCACTCACCCGCACACCGCCCTCATCGGCCACCGCCTCCAGGCTGCAGCCCAGATCCTGGCCACCGCGGCATCCTCCGGGTCCCAGTCCGCGACCTCTCCACGCCCGGGCAGCGCGGGGGCCGGGGGCTCCCTCAGCGACAAGTCCCCGGCCCCGCGCAGCCGGCCAGGCCACAGCTCCCCAAAGGAGCCCGCATGGAAAGCGGGCGTGTTTAGTTCGGGAAGCTGGTGCTCTGCAAAGTTGCAGCCACCAGTGCTGGCGATCCGGTCCTGCCTGTTGACAACCCCGCCGCAGGTTGAACGGTCCCAGCCGCCTTCAGCCGGTTTCGTTCCACTCCCTCCCTTCCCGGCAACTGCCAGGCGATGAAGGCGTCGCGGAGCCTGATGGGACTTGCAGTCGCCAGCGGGGCCCGGCCTGCGAGCGGTGGGCGGCGCGGACGGGGCTGCACACACTACATCACAGCCCCGCAGAGCCGCGCCCGGGGCCGTGTTGTCCTCCCTGTCCGGCCCTGTAGGGAGCTGGGGCGGCTCTAGCGCGCTGCGGCAGGTCGGGCTGGGTTCCCGGAGCCGCTGAGTCCCCGGCCCCTTGCAGTTACCTAGCAACACCCCCTGGCCCCGCCGGTAGGGCGGCCTCGCCTCGCCCTTACCACACCGCCTTGTTGCTCTGGGCCCGAGGCTCCAGGACTTTTCTTTGGCTCCAGGGTTAGCAGGATGCTCTGCTACGGCCCTGCCCTAGACCCTGAGAGACAAGGGGGCCCAGGGCCGACACCAGGGTCACGACCAGCCCTCCAGATCCTGTCCTTTCAGAACCTCCCCAAAAGCCCGAAGTTTGCATGCATGTATACACATATGCATTGCTATATGCTGTATGCGTAGTGTTTCAGAAACTCTACTCTGTATCACACACTGTACATTATTAACCCTAATGTGTCTTTTTACAAATCACAACAACATTTCCAAGTAGGGATTATCATCCCCATGTTGGTGTTGAAGGAGTTAACCGCTAGGAAATAGAAACAGGATTGGATCTGATCTCAACTGGCCTAGCTTCACATGGAGCGCCCTCCATCTCTCAGAGACCCCAAAGGACGTGGCAGGACAAACAGAAGAAGCCTGTCTACTTACGTAGTAGGACATAGTCACGTGCCATATAATTCACTCATTTGAAGTGTTCATTCAGTGGTTTGTAGTATATTCACAGAGTTGGGCAACCATCACCACAGTGTATTTGAGAACTTGTTTTCCCACTCCAAAAAAGAAATCTGGGTGCGGCTTGGTGGCCCACCTGTAATCCTAGCACTTCTGGAGGCCAAGGCTTGAGCCCAGGAGTTCAAGGCTGCGATGAGCTATATTTGCACTACTGCAACCAATCACCCACGGTTAGTGACTATATTTATGGTAACTCTGTGTTGAACCATTTGAGGAACTGCCAGACTGTTCTTCAAAGTGGCTGCTCCATTTTACACTCCTATCCTTCGGAGTGCTGATTTCTCCACATCCTTGCCAACACCTGTTACTATGTGAATTTTTTATTATAACAATCTGAATGTTGTAAGGATCTTGTATATTAAAAAAGAAATGAAGACATGCACAAAAGGTTGTAAAATAAAGAAATATTTTATATGTTTACATTAAAAAGTTTAACAGCTCTAATTGCAGGAATGCTGTGCAATAAAGCTATGCTATTCAGAAGATTAAAAACAAATCTTAGTGGATGTCAAATGGTATCTCATTGTGGGTTTGATTTGCATTTCCCTGATGTTATTGAGCATGTTTTTATGTTTATTGATCATCTTCATATTTCTTTATAGAAATGACTATTCACGTTCTTTACCCATTTTTAAATAAAGTTATTTGTCTTGTTACAGGAGCCCTGGTTTTTATCAGTGCGCTATTGTAGGAGATATATATATATATATATATATTTGTCTGCCTAGCATTGTTTCTTAGATCTGACCTTCCCTACTCATTTTGGTTCTCTGGGGGTTGGCAATAATAGAATCCTTCCCATTCTGGCCACAGTGATTGATTCAAGGATGAGCAAGTGACTCAATTAGAACTAATCAGAATCTTCCTGTGGGATTTTATCTATTGGCTAAGAAGCTCTTTATCAGTTCTGAGGACCTAAGGATGTGTCCTAGGCACAGACTGTGCCTGCCAGTGGAAAAGTTAGGAGGGGCAGAGGCAAGAGTTTGAGTAAGCAAAGGCAGAGAATGGAGAAAAAAAAAAAGCCAAGTGACTTGGAGCTATTGGGACTGAGGCCATCTCCTCCCCTATACTGGACATTATGTAAGGGAGGCAACATTTTACCTCTACCCTCGTAGGGGTTTTCAACTGGGCCTGAAAATTAAATTTACAGAAGACAGAGCAACAGGACAAAAGCATACAAATTTATTTAATACAAAAGTTTTATGTGGCATAGGATTCTTCATCAGGAAAGGAAGACCCAAGGATGCAGTTAGAATTTAATACTTATTTGCTGAATTGGATGAAGAGTAGTAATTGTGAAAATGTGACAAGGGGCTTGGGATATGGTAGTTAATTGGATAGAGAAGTGACTAGGAAGATAAGGGTTAGATAATAAGGGGTTTCTGTACATATTTCCCTCAGCCTCAACTTTCTAACCTTGATGGTAAAAATGATACTTTCCTTCTGGTATAGGGAGGACATCTTTCACACGGGAATTTCATCTGCTTTTAAGAAAGAGAAAGAAGATCAGAGTGGTCTTCTTGTACCTGATGTTTTTCAAGGGCTTTTAAATCAAAATACTCAATATGCCACAGTGACATATTTTGGGGTGGCATGTTCTTAACTCCTTCACTAGTAATATTTTTAAATCATAAGCTAGTTTGAGTTGGATTCTCTTACAACCTGAAAACCAATAGTCTTCACAGGTCCTGAAAGATATGATCTAAATTCCTTGACATGGGGAGCTCTCACTCCAGAGAATGAGGTCATGCTTCAGGCAGAACAAAAAATTGGGTCTAACATATATCTAGGATTTCATATTACAACATCGGCTTCAGGAGTGGAGACCACAGAGGTTCCTGAGCAGCAGTGGGGAAGGGCAGGAACAGGATGACCATAACAGGGGAAGGTTGCTCATTGTCACTGAGATGTAGGGTTGGGGAGCAGCAGCTGGCGAGGCGTGGATTGCAGGGATTAGCAAGGAAAGGAGGGTCAGCAGTGAGCAGCAGCGGCAGTCACAGCAACGTGGCAGGCACTCGGGTCTTATCAGAAGCTGCCCCTTCTTGGGATAAGGCCATGGCAATGGCAGCTTCTGGCTCTGTGGCAGATTTTATCAAAGATGGGGATGTTGGTAGGCCTGGCAATTGGACCAGACCATGGCAGAAAAGAGGTGAAAAGATTCCGAGGTCCTGGGATGAGTACAGTCCCTATAATTCTGGGTGAGCTTTATATGATCCTTGAGGGAGGGAAAAAACTAAGGTTTCCCAGTTGTGGGTACTGGAACCAACCACTGGGTTGGGGTAGTGATGTAGGATTTAGAGTCAGGAATCCTGAGTAGTGGCTCAAACCAAGAGGACTATGGAGCACTATCTGTCCCTTGATTTCCCAGCTTTGCTTATTGAAGAAAAGATTAAGAACTAGGGAGTGGGAACAGGACATGTGAGCTCTTGAAGTTGGCCTCTGAGCCTTAGTTTCTTTACCTAAGATGCTTATGTGGGCTCAGCAGGGGATGGAAATGGGGAATGCTTGCTGGGGGGAGCTGTGGCCAACTGGGGAGAGCCTGCCTCTGTGTAAAAGGAGCCACCGTGGTGGTGCCATGCAAGAATGCAGGCCTCGTCTATAGGAGGTTCCAAAGAAGCCAGATAGCTATTTTGTTTTGTTTAATTTTTTGTTTTTTTAGAGATAGGGTTTCATTCTGTCAACCAGGCTGGTGTGCATCGGCATGATCATAAGTCACTGTAGCCTCCAACTCCTGGGCTAAAGCAACTTTCCCACCTCCGCCTCCCAAGTAGCTGGAACTACAGGCACCTGCCACCATGCCAGGCTAATTTTTAATGTTTCTTTGTAGAGATGGAGTCTTGCTATACTTCCCAGGCTAGTCTTGAACTCCTAGCCTCAAGTAATCTTTCCACCTCGGCTTCCCAAAGCATTGAGACTACAGGTGTGAGTGATGGTACCCAACCTAGTTTTTCTTAAGTGTGAGATCTCCTGATTGTAACATGTTGGAAACTAATTTAAATAAAATTTAAAAACAATATTCAGTTTCAGGGCAATATAGCATACTCCATCTCTAAAAATCATTAATAATCATAATAATAATAAGCAGTATTTGGGCCAAACATAATGCACACAGGCATCTGGCCTATGGCCCACCAGTTTGTGATCTCTGATCTGTATTGTCATTTCTGATCTATTGTGTCTTTAAAAATCCATCCAGCTCCCACTGTGTAATTCCACATGTGAAATTGTTTCAGTTTGTTTTCCAAAGTATTCTGCCACGGCCCCAAGGCCTTCTTTCTCATAATTAGACTATAGGTACCTGGAAGCCTCACTGGGATTGAAATCATGTCTGTATCCCACCCATTTAAAAGTTGGCTGTCCAAGTTGTATTTCCATCTAGTTCTTTCTGATGTCTACATCTTTCCTAGAGATAAATAATTTATTTTATTATTGTCCTCTGGCTTCAGTTTTTTTTCCCCTGAGTGTAGAATTGATCTAGATTTTTTAAAAATAATTTTGAATAAGCAGTAGCCTCACATGGCACATAATCTAAAAGATACAAATATTATACAGTGAAAGATAATTCTCTCTTACTCCCTTTTTCCCCAGCCATGTAGAGGCCCTTCCTGGAGGTAACCGTAATCATATTAGCAGGTTTTTGTTTTGTATTCCAAATAAATCATACATATATATGTATATACACACAGAGACATACACATATATCTTTTGGTAGCATACTAGATACACTGTACTATAGTCTATACCTCATGTCTTCTATTTAAGGGTACATCTTAGACATCCTTTTGTATTAATATGTAAAGAGTATCCCAAATTCTTTCACTGTATGGATCTCTCAACTTTCTTTAACTAGTTCTCTATTGAAACACAGTTAGGTTGTTGGTTGTCTTTTGATATTGCAAATAATGCAGCAATGAGTAATCTTATAGGAAGTCATTTTTCTCACATATATCTGTGCTCTGACCTCAATTAAAATTTTTATTTAAACATTCTTCTTCTTCT
This sequence comes from Eulemur rufifrons, assembly GCF_041146395.1. Taxonomy (NCBI): domain Eukaryota; kingdom Metazoa; phylum Chordata; class Mammalia; order Primates; family Lemuridae; genus Eulemur; species Eulemur rufifrons. The sequence goes on from NC_090989.1 coordinate 208,387,715, forward strand.
TTTTTTCTTTTTCTTTTTTCTTTTTCTTTTTTTTTTTTTTTTTTTTTTTTTGAGCTAAGGTCTTACTCTGTCACCCAGGAGAGATCACAGTGTTACCAAAAGCTCAGCACTTGTCCCTGAGGCCACATCAGAAGAACGAGGACAAGTGGCTTGAGGAAAAGGAAAGAGAAGTTTATTAATTTGCCAGCAAATGAGAATGGCAAACTCTCATCTAAAAGTACCATTTCCCATCCCGCCCCCCCACACCCTTTTAGCACAAATACAGAGCTTTTCAAAGGGGGTTTTCAACTTTGGGCTACTGCTGTTCCACTGTAGCATCTCTGGTGAAGATCATCTCCTCACTTCTGTTCCATTGAGCCAACTCCTGGGGTTTAAGATACTAGAAACCAAGAACTAAGGGCATTCCTCTGCCCTTCTGATTCTTGGCCTCAGTCAGGGGTGCAAGTTTTACTTCCCAAAAGAGTGGGTGGGGGTGTTAAAGAGACACCTTGTCAAACATTTTGCTCTTTTTCAGGACTTTACCTCTATTACAACAGCTCATTGTAACCTTGAACTCTTGAGCTCAAGTGGTACTCCAGCCTCAGCTTCCAAGTAGCTTGGACTGGAGAGATAGCTGATCAGCTCTTAGTCCTAAAGGCAATTGATAGAATAATAATAACCATTCAGTTATAACCATTCCAAGACCTGACATTAATTATAAGGAATTCTAACAACTCAGATGGAAACCTGAATCTAGTCTCTTTAATTCTAAGCAGTGTTCCTTGTAAAGGTTGAATAACTGTTAATAGACATATATTTGTGTGATAACTTGCTTTTTATTCTCTAAATTGCCTCCAATGTATTGCCTTAGGATATCTCTACTGTTTCTTGTTCTCCCACTACTGTAACAGAGGGAATGGCCTGAAAAACAAACAAACAAAAAACCGAAAAAAAAACAGCAAAAATGTTTTCTGTCTCTTTAAAACCTCCAAAACCTCCCCAACTCCTTTTGGAAAGTAAAACCTGCATCCCCGTCTCAGGCCAGTGGTCAGGAGGGGCAGGAGAGTGTCTTTTGCTCTTTGTGCTATAGGAGATGGCTCAGCTGAACTGCCAGGCAGAGGCCCAGGTTCAGGCAGGCAGAGGTCCTGGGCAGAGGTCACAAGATTGTCTTCAGCTCTGTATTTCTGCTTATGATTAGGACAATGGCATTTTAGACAGGAATCTCCATCCTTCTCATTTTCCAGCAAATTAATAAACCTCTCTTTCCTTCTCCTCAGACCCCTTGTCCTTGTTCTTCTTAATGCGGCCTCAGGGACAAGTGCCAAGCTTTCAGTAACAGACTTGTCATCCCTGGGTGGGCCCATCATGCCAAAGTAAAGAGGTGTCCCATAGAAAAGAGAAGCCAAGTCCCCACTGAAGGCGCCAGACTTTAGACAATTTAAAATATCTGTTCAAGGAAAAGAGAAAAATGAAAATGTTTTCTGTCACTAATCTTTCTTTGGTTATTTGTTCTGTCTATAGGTTGGAGACACAACTCCTTAGTGAGGATTTCCCCAGGCTACTGCCTCTTCTGTCCTGATCTGTCTTGCTCCTGGGTTTGTCATCGTAAACTTTGTTCTGTGCTTTATATGATTTTTAAATTTGTAGGAGTCAGTCTCTCAGATCACCTACAGGGTGTGACTAATAGCTCTGTACCCAAGCACCCCATGTTTCTTTCTAACCCAGGCCTATATCAGACCTGTGTACAAGGCAACAGTCCATTTCACCTTGTCAATCCTCAATGATTTTTTTGTTTTTTTGGCCTGGTAACCTGTTGTAAATATACTACCAAAGCTTTGCAATGGCATACATAATTATAAACCTTCCATCCAAAACATTGCCCCAATTCAGCAAGAAGCAGCACGATGACTGCTTCACCCATCCTCCCATAGACATGGAAGAATAAAATCGACAGTTGGGAATATGTAACAGAAAAAATGTCAAAAATGTTTTCTGTCTCTTTAAAACCTCCAAAACCTCCCTCACTCCTTTTGGGAACTAAAACATGCTTCCCTGCCTCAGGCCACTGGTCAGAAAAGGCAGGGGAATGTCCTTTGTTCTTTGTGCTACAGGACATGGCTCAACTGAACTGAGGGGCAGAGGCCCAAATTTGGGCCGGCAGAGGTCCTGGGTGGAGGTCATGGGATTGTCTTCAGCCGAGATGGGATGATCAGAATCATCAACTGTACTTGAACAACAATAGCCTACAACTGAAAACTCTCCCTTTAAAAGCTCTGTATTTCTGCTTAGGATTAGGATGATGGTATTTTAGACAGGAGTCTCCATCCTCCTCATTTGCCAGCAAAGTAATAAACCTCTCTTTCCTTCTCCTCAGACCACTTGTCCTTGTTCTTCTGATGTGGCCTCAGGGACAAGTGCCAAGCTTTCAGTAACACTACCACCTTCCCAGCTCCATTAAAATGTAAAACTTAGGTAATTAGCTTTTTCTAAGAACAGTGCCAAATTTATGGTAAGGTGTTTTAAATCTTGGATTAGGAAAGAAAGCAAGAAAGTATAGTGGTAGAAAATATAGACTTAGAGAAAAAAGATCAAAAAATATTCTGACCCCTTTGGTTATAGGGATTGTAACAAGGAGGGGGAATTTGGGAGAAGTTTTGGCTTTTTGGTCAGAGGCTTGGAAAAGGATATTGTCTGACTCCTATCACATGAGGCTCGTCACAGCCTGCCAAAGAGGTAGCTTTGAATTACAGCTTATATAGCATCTTCAACAAAGAACAAGGTCAGGTGCAGTGGCTCACACCTGTAATACTTGCACTCTGGGAGGCTGAGACAGGAGGATCACTTGAGGTTAGGAGTTCGAAACCAGCCTGAGCAACAGTGAGACCCCATTTCTACTAAAACTAGAAAAAAATTAGCCAGGCATGGTGGTGTGCACCTGTAGTCCCAGCTACTCAGGAGGCAGAGGTGGGAGGATCATTTGAGTCCAGGAATTGGAGGTTGCACTGAGCTATAATGGTTACAAAAGGTCTCACCTAATTCCCTGTGGTCATTTGATTTGTTCAGTTGGTTGCCTATAAGCCTAGGTTCATGGCTCAAATGAACCATTTGCAAATTGAGATTGTCACATTACTATTAATTTTACTTTTTCCCTTTTTAATCTGTTACTTGTTAAAACCTTTACAGAAGTATAACTCCCAACAGACAATGCTGGCCCAGCACTTTGAGATGATAGCAAAAGACATGGAACACACAAAATTGAACTTAATAATGGGCTCCAGGTAGACTTAGCCTGAGAGCCACTTCCTTCAAACCTCTGCTGTCACTCAAATGTGGCTATGAGGGCTTTGACACTGACTCTTAGTTGCCAACCACTCCCCTAACATGGGACACAACCAGGAACTGGGACAGGTCCATCCTGGCATCAAGGGACAATCGATTAATCAGTGATGCTTTCAGAGAAAGATTTTTTTTTTTTTTTTTGAGACAGAGTCTTGCTCTGTTGCTTGCTGGAGCTAGAGTGCTATGGCATCAGCCTAGTTCACAGCAATCTGAAATTCCTGGGCTCAAGCGATCCTCCTGCCTCAGCCTCCCGAGTAGCTGGGACTACAGGTGTGTACCACCACGCCTGGCTGGTTCCTGAGTTTTGCTAAATGCACCATGGCAACACAAGATATTAACAACAGAGAAAAGTAGATGAGGGGCATATGGGAACCCCATATATTTGCAACTTTTCTATAAATGTAAAACTATTCTAAAATTAAAAGTTGATTTAAATAAAATCACTTCCATAAATAACCAAGCATTCATCACATAAAAATCCAAGGAGTCGCCAAGGATTATGACACCTTTTAGGATGTTTTTGCATATAAGTTTGTGGTTTCAGACCAATTCCCAGAGAAATTTTAGAACAGATTAATAGATAAAGATAATAGCCAACATTTATTGCACTGTTATTATGAGCCAGGCACTACATTAAGCAATTGTAAACACATTAACTCATTGAATTTTCATAAAACTGTATGAAGTAGTCACTATTTCATTCTTACTTTTCAAATAACAAAATAAAATAGTTTATGAGCTGTTAGACATATCAATGTTGATGATGAAGTAATTCATCCAAAAGCATCTCAATAAAAACCACTGGAAGGCATTTGTCTAGTTACTCCATAATTAAGTCTATATATTCTGATTCCTGATTTTGCCTTTTGCTTTCCAAAGTTAATTTCACCCTGAATTCGGACTTAGTGTAGGAAAACATCCTGTTGCATGGCAAGAGTGACACCATCTTGAAGCAAAACCACCATGATAACCAAAAGTTTGACTCCTGCAAACCAAGGTGTTCCCATGGCATAGACAACCCCACATAAAGAAACAATGCCTGTAGCATAGGTAACTTTTCATCAAGATGTTTATCTAATCTCCCCAGTGGTCACAAGTTTCACTTGAAAGTCTGAGGCATGACCAGCTGCACATGTCTTTACGCTAAAAGCTTGCTATAGAAAGGATATTTTCTGGAGGGCAGGTTCAGGGATCCACTGTCTCTCAGCTTCCAGAGACATGGCTTCTGTTTGTAAGTCCCTATTGAATGTTTCTTTCTGAGAAACTGGAATGTCAGCCTCTTTTTTCAGCCTCATATTTCATATTTCTGCATAAGGACATCCAGTTTTCCCAGCACGATTTATTGAAGAGACTGTCCTTTCCCCACTGTACATTCTTGGTAACTTTGTCAAAGATAAGTTCACTATGTTCAGGCTACATACATTGCCTTTGCCACCCAAGTCAGAGCTTTAGGCATGTCTGTCCCCCAGACAGTGCACACTGCACCCATTAGATGTGTATACACCCATCCCGCCTCCCCCATCCACTCGACACTTGATGAATCTTACCACTAAATGTGTACCTAAGTGTTGATCAGTCAATACCAACTTGGTGGTGAGTACATGTGGTGCTTGTCCCTCCATTCTTGTGATACTTCACCCAGTAGAAGGAACTCCAGCTCTATCCAGGACAATACAAGAGGTACCAGATCACCACTGCCCTCTGTGGCTTAGCAGAAAGCTCCATCGTATACATACATCACACTTCACTAATCCACTCTTGTATTGATGGTCACTTGGGCCGTTTCCACATCCCTCAAATTGTGTTACACATGGATCCCCACAATAAACACTCACCAATGTAAAATCATCCAAAAGCTAAAGGTCAAAGGCCAGATACTACAATGGCTCAAAAGAGAAAACAGAGCAACAAAGTTCAACTCAACAGGGTGAACAGAAATCTGCCCCACTTAATTCTCTCAAATGTGAATGGCTTTAATTTCCTACTAAAGAGACATAGGCTGGCCAAATGGATAAATATAAACAAGCCAAGTATATGCTGTCTTCAGGAAACACATATAACACACAAGGATGCATTCAGACTCAAGCTGAAGGGATGGAAAACAATATTTCAAGCAAACGGAAGCCAAAAGAAAGCTGGGGTGGTAGTTCTGATTTCAGATAACTTAGTCTTCAAATCAACAAAAGTAATGAAAGACAAAGATGGTCACTCTATAATGGTGAAGGGTACAATTCAACAAGAAGACATAACAATTCTAAATATTTATGCACCTAACTCAGGGGCACCCAGATTCATAAAGCAAATCCTACTTGATCTAAACAAAATGATAAACAGCAACACTGTAATAGCCAGGGACTTCAACATCCCTCTGACAGAACAGGACAGATACTCCAAACAGAAAATAAACAAACAAACAATGGACTTAAACAGAACTCTAGAACAAATGGGCCTGACTGATATTTACAGAACATTCTACCCCCAAACCACTGAATATACATTTTTCTCGTCAGCTCCGGGGATATTCTCTAAGATTGACCATATCCTAGGCCACAAGACATGTCTCAAAAAATTTAAAAAAAACCAGGAATAATACCATGTATCTTCTCAGACCACATTGGAATAAAATTAGAAGTCAACTCCAAAGGAAACTCTCATCTCTACACAAAGTCATGGAGACTAAACAACCTTCTGATGAACAATTATTGTGTTAAGGAAGAAATCAAGATGGAAATCAAAAGATTCTTGAACTGAATGGTATCAAAAGATTCTTGAAATGAAAAGATTTGAACTGAATGGTAAAGGAGACACAAGTTATCAAAATCAGTGGGACACAACTAAAGCAGTCCTGAGAGGAAAATTTATAGCCATAAATGCCTACATCCAAAAGACAGAAAGATCACAAATCAACAATCTAATGAATTGTCTCAAAGAACTGGAAAAGGATGAGCAAACCAACCCCAAACCCAGCAGAAGAAAATAAATAGCAAAGATCAGAGCAGAACTAAAGGAAATTGATAATAAAAAAGCTATGCAGAAAATTAACAAAACAAAAAGTTCATTCTTTTTTTTTTTTTTTTTTTTTTGATGCAGAGTCACTTTGTTGCCCAGGCTAGAGTGAGTGTCGTGGCGTCAGCCTAGCTCACAGCAACCTCAAACTCCTGAGCTCAAGGGATCCTCCTGTCTCAGCCTCCCGAGTAGTTGGGACTACAGGCATGCACCACCATGCCCGGCTAATTTTTTTTATATATATATATTTTTAGCTGTCCATATAATTTCCTTCTATTTTTGGTAGAGATGGGGTCTCGCTCTTGCTCAGGCTGGTCTCGAACTCCTGAGCTCAAACGATCCGCCCACCTCGGCCTCCCAGAGTGCTAGGATTACAGGCGTGAGCCACCGCGCCCGGCCAAAAAGTTCATTCTTTGAAAAAATAAAATTGACATGCCTCATGCTAGATTAAGAAGAAGAAGAAAAGAAAGAACTCTAATAAGCTCCATCAGGAATGAAAAAGGAAAAATTACAACTGATGCCACAGAAATACAAAATATAACCTATGAATACTATAAAAACCTCTATGCACATAAACTTGAAAATGTGGAGGAAATGGACAAATTCTTAGAAACACAGCCTCCCTAGGCGCAATCAGGAAGAAATAGAATTGCTTGGGACTTTTTAAGCAGGAATTGAGACACTAAAAACAATTTAAGTCATATTTTGACCTATAGTCTATGAAATGTTGCAAATAAATTTTCCTAAGTATTGTGATTATCAGTATATTTTATTTTATGCTGCTAATGAACAGTTCACCTTTTCACAAAATTATGAAAGACCAATGGCTGAATTAAGGGCATGTGGAGAAACTTACACCATGTGCTGAAGAAGTAGACATCTGTGATCAGAAACACATTGGTAATTACTCTGTGCCGACATCCTTACATGTGCCTGTGTTTGTATAAGTAACATATTTCTGTTTTTATTCATTGTATATGCCTAAAATGTGAATAATGGAATGTTAAGCACAAGTTATATCATGAATTAACTTATCTGTTCTGTCATGTTTAGAAACTTAACTAAATGTGTTTTCGTACAATAGCTCCCAGTAACTCAGAAACAAGTGCTCATTTGTGTTAGAAAATGTGTGATCTTTGAGGTCAAATAAGAAAATTACTTTATCCTGTAACAGAATGATTTCTTACCCAAACAAAACACATAATCTGTATTTTACCCTTCTTTTTTAGACATTTTGTTGAGAATGGAGTATAGAGAAGAAGAAATTGAGCACTCTCTCAGAAAATGGCAACACGATGAAATTACTACGAACTATATGTTACTGAAGGGAAAAATCTCTTGAAGTAAGAGTAATCAGAGAGGAAGAGCTGAAATACCTTTTATGTAAATTATCAGTTTATGTTAAATTATTTTCTTAGTTTTGCTTTGATTCAAACCTTGCCCAAGCCCCAGCCCCAGTCTTTGACTCAAACCTTGCCCAAGCTCCAGCTCCAGCCCCCACCTTTGGATAAGATCCACAGCCAGGTCCCTCTGTCTCCTGCTCCCCCAGAAGTACCATATTGCTCTCCACCCCAGAGTAAAGGGGACCCTACAGGAAGCTGTAGAACAACTTGCCCTACATCCCAGGAGAAGGCACAATTCCTCATCCCAACTGCAGGTGAGCATCTGGAATGGCCCTTGCAGAAGTGACTGAGGTGAAAGGGGCAAATGTTATCCTCTCTGCTCAAAAACTCTCGGGCCTCCTGTAGCCAACCCACTCCAGACCTTCCCCAGGATAGCGAGGATTCTCAGAGCCACAAGTCTGCCTCCGTTCTTCTCAGAGATTCGATCATCCCTGAGCACCAGGAGCAGCACAAGCAACATATTCAAAGGAGTTTCACCCCCGATAAAGACCAGTTGGGCCCTCCCTGCAGATCCCAAGCACCCATGATGCAGCCTCAGGGTGAATTCCCAGGGAGGGGTCAGCCTGGGGCAGAAGACAAGCCTGGGGCATTTGCAGGTAAAAGCAGCAAGGATGAGCAGAAGATGGGCTCCAGGCACTCTGAAAGATTCTCTCAGGAGGGTTCCATAAGTGTCAAAGAAGACAAGGACCCAACCAGGAACCTAGGGCAAGATCTGAAGAGGTTCCCAGAAGATCTATCTATACATAGGTTCAAGAAATACTTTGGTGAAAGTTCTGGAGGACAAGGAGGAGGAGGAGTCAGATACTGACTGGATTAGGCTCCAGAGGTATAAATCAGGAAATTATCTACCCAGGGGCCCAGAGAAGCAGCAGGTTGACAAAACCCTGAATTTCCAATTGGACCAGAAGGTGGGGGAGATCAACGAAGGCACGGTCCCTGTGCGTGAGCATCAGTCCAGGATCACTGCCAGCCGTACTGTTCTCAAGTCTGACACCCACCATAAGCCCAGAAATCTAGCATCCTTGAGGGGTCAGAAATGCCATGTGAACACCTCCCAGGAGCTTTTTTCCTTGATCCCTGCACTCAGGAGATGCATGAACCACATATTATAAGGTTTCGTGTGAGGCATAGATGGGGTTCCAATCTCCAGTCCCTGGAGCCCATAAATCTTGCGGGTCAAACCCCACCCTTTCCATTCTCCAGCCTTCCCTCCTGGGCCACTGGTGAATTTGGGGATGGCTCCATAGCTGCGGTTGCCAATTTTCTGGGAGAACATCCTTGGAAAGGATGTTGATTAGTACCATCCAATTGGTACTAATAGATCAACATTTAGGTGCACATATGGAAGTAACATTCATCAGGGATTGGGCAGGTGTCGGGGGCGGGAGGAGGGGATGGGTAAATTCACACCTAATGGGTGCAGTACGTGCTGTCTGGAGAATGAGCATGCTTGCAGCTTTGACTCAGCTGGTGCAAAGGCAATTTATGTGACCAAAGCGTTTGTACCCCTGTAATATTCTGAAATTTAGAAAAATTATAGAGACAGAAAGTATAATGGTGGTTGCCAGGGTTGTGGGTTCAGAGGAATGGAAAGTTATTGTTTAATGGGTACAGAGTTTCAGTTTTGCAACATAAAAAGAGTTCTGGAGATGGATGACAGTGATGGTTGCACAATATGAATGTACTTAATACCCCTGAACTGTACACTTAAATATTTTTAAGATGCTAAATTTTCTGCTACATGTATTTTACTACGGTAAAAAAAATTGAAAACAAAAATGGGGCTAACAGTACTATTTATCTCCCTGGGTTACTTTGAGGCTGATATGAGATAATACAGGGGATCTGGACTTAGCACATAGCAAGTGCTCAATTAATGATAGCTTTGATTATTATTAACTCTGTGCTCATCTGAGTCACAGAAATAACAAGTCTTGTGATTGTTCCTTAGTTCTCTGCCATGGCCAGTCACTTTGGAGTTAAGAGGAATACATGTCCAGTTGTGCCCCAGGATTGCTTGGTCCTGAGGGAGGCAGACTCAGAATTCCCTAAAGGACTCTCTGATTAGCCAAACACCCTCATTGGATAGAATGCAGAGAGTTCTTTGGTCGCCAGGATAGAAACTTTGATGCTCACCAGACATTCCATCTATTTCCTCATATCTAGTTTTGTTTTGTTTTGTTTTGTCTTTTTTCAGATAGAGACGGGTTTATGCATAATAGTATGGGATGGACTGGGAAAGTTCCAGGGCCTGTAGTGATGAGCTTCTCAGGAACAGACAGACAGGAGTGGCCCAGACAGACCAGCAGACAGAGGAACAGGGAAACAAAACCAAATGGGGAAACAGTTGTGTCCAGGTATCAGATCTAGCTCTGCCCTGGGGACTGGGTGGAGCAGGGCTGACAGGGGCCTCCATCCTGGTAGGGGCCCCTCTCCTCACTCCCTGCTGCCCTCATCTGGCATGCTGGGACCTTTGGCAGGCAGAGTTTCCAGAGCTATGGAATAGTTGGTCTGAGTGGGCAGAGGATCAAGGCTCTTGGAGACTCCCTGGAGAGGTGGAGGCCTGGGTGGTGTGGGGTTAGCAGCACTGGGGGGAATGTGGCCAGACTCCAGGTGCCTGGGGTGGGGCCACTGCTCAGCAGGGCGCCTGTGTCCAGGGCAGGCCCCCCCCCACCCTGTCCACCACACCAACATGGTGCAATAAATAAAGTTTCAAGTTGTTAAGTCGGTGTTGAACAGAGAGCTGGAGGCTTGCAGACAGGCAGGGGCTTTGAAAGAGAAGCCCCAGCCACCCACCATGGCCTCTCAGTGGGCTCTAACTGTATTAAGTCAATCTTGGGCACTGGAGTGGATGTCTGGCCCGGATGTCCACATGGGCACTCCGTGCAGGGGCTCAGCCCCTCAGACCAGGGCCAAAGCCTGCTCAGTGGGGCAAAAGCAGGGCAGCATGGTGCCCACAGCGTCCACAATGGCTGCCAGTTGCTAAGCCTGTGCCTGAGGCCCACAGAGCTGCATGCAGTCTGCCAGCCGCAGCAAGTACTCAAGGTTGTGGCCAGAGAAGCCTCGGCAGACCAGTATCTGCCTAGCGATGGCCTCCTCAGGCACAGGGCCCAGGTAGCCAGGGAGCTCTGGGCTGGCCACATAGGCCAACGCCTTGCGTGGTTGGTCAGGGGCATCTTGAAGATAGAAAGTGACCTCCTTGGTATCATAGCTGCCAGGCACTGCCTCCCGCACATTCAGGAACTTCAGGGCCTCGCTCACCTGCTTGCCTGGCACCTGGTACGTCACGCCCCGAGTGCAGCCCTCGTGATCTTCAAGGAGAGTCACCACACCGCCAGGCATCTTGTCGCTGCCCCGATGGAAGGTGTCTCCCTGCCAGAAATGGCGGCTGTAGCCGCGCACAAAGCCCACACGGCTGTCACTGTAAGTGAAGTCAGGCCTCCACACCAGGGAGCCGCACCTGAAAGTCCACAGTGCTTGAGCATCGCCGTCGTCCCGGGGGTGCTGAGCGGAGGGCGCAGGGGACCGCGAGCGGGGCACGGTGTTCGGGGCTGCGGATTCCTGCTTCACGGTGCAGGGCTCAGGAGACCGCCACCTTCGCCAAGGTCAAGCAGGTACCTGAGTGCCGAGCTGAAGCAATACCAGACGGAGCAAAGGTGACGCCCTGGACGAGTGTCAGGCTGAGCTGAAGAAACTCCGCAAGAAGAGCCAGGGGAGCAAGACCCCGCAGAAGTTCTCGGACAAGGAGCTGCAGTACATCGATGCCATCAGCAACAAGCAGGGCGAGCTGGAGGGCTACGTGTCCGAGGCCTACAAGAGGGCCCTCACCGAGGAGCGCCGGCGGTTCTGCTTCCTCGTGGAGAAGCGGTTGGCCGTGGCCAAGAACGCTGCCGCCTACCGCGCCAAGGTCAAGGAGCTGCTGGCCCAGAAGCTGTCGCTGTGGCAACAGGCTGTGCTGACCCCAACAAGATCCCCGACCGCGCGGTCCAGCTGATGCAGCAAGTGGCTAGCAGCAACGCTGCCACACTCCCCGGCATTCTGTCGGCCTCCAAGTCCAACCCGGTCATCTCAGACTCCGTTCCGGGAGCCAAGCCCCTGCCGGTGCCCCCCGAGCTGGCACCGTTTGTTGGGTCCCAGAGGAAGCTGAGCTACTCTTGCTCTAACACGCTGCCCGTGCGCAAGAGCGTGACCCCCCAAAATAGCTATGCCGCCACTGGGAACAAGACTCTGCCCCGCTCCAGCTCCATGGCTGCCGGCCTGGAGCGCAACAGGAGCATGCGGGTGAAGGCCATCTTCTCCCACGCAGCTGGGGACAACAGCACCCTGCTGAGCTTCAAGGAAGGGGACCTCATCACCCTGCTGGTGCCCGAGGCCCGTGGTGGCTGGCATTATGGCCAGAGCGAGACCAAGCTCCTGCAGCAGGGCAAGAGCAGTAGCTCCGGGAACCTCCTGGACAAGGACGACCTGGCCCTGCCACCCCCCCATCCCCGACTATGGCGCGTCCTCCCGGGCCTTCCCCACCCAGATGGCCGCCACATTCAAGCAGCGGCCCTACAGCGTGGCGGTGCCCGCCTTCTCCCAGGGTCTGGACGACTATGGCGCCGGGTCCGTGAGCAGGAATCGCTTCGCCCATGTACAGCCGAAACCCACGGTGACCAACGACAGGTCTGCTCCCCTCCTCAGCTGAGGGCCACGTCTGCTCTGCTGCCCCTGTGGCCACCACCCCACCCCCACATGGAATCTATCTGTCACCATCTGCGTGTTCCTGCTTAGGGAACGGCCACGCCCCCGCCTGCCAGACTGCGCCCACTGCAATCTGGCCTGGATCCTGGCTGTACCTGGCTGAGGCCCCACGGAGTGAGGGCTGGTCCCTGAGAGGCCCTGGGGCAGAGGGACCCGCCTCCTTGAGGGCAGGCGCCTCTGGGTCATGGGCCACAGAGCCCTGGGGCACTCCTGGGTCTGGAGGACAGGGAGGACATCCAGTCAGCCGTAGCTGGAAGAGGAGCCCAGCTGCCCTCCACTCCCACACGTGCAGTCAATAAACAGGCTGCCCCCCCACCCCAAAAAAGGCTTTATTCAGACTACTTTTAAATAAGTGGTTGCTTTTATTGTCAGTTTTACTTTCCCCAAGTGTATTTTTTCTCTGTTCTTCTATTTCTTTGTTTCCCTATATATATATATATATATATATGTATAAGATTCTTATACATATATACATATATATATATATAATTTCCAATCCTGGATATTGCCCTGCCACCCATGAAAACTATTCTGGCACCAAAAGTAATGATAAATGTTAAGTGTAATAGAAAAGTAAAGCAAAGAGCCATTCAGCTTCAGTCTTTACATACCATGAATAAAAGATTAAAACATCACATGGAGAAGTTTACCTGGTGATTGTTCACCTGCAGTACTGTGGACTTTTAACTTTTTGTCCCCTTTTTGGTGAAACAGAGTAAAAATAGTCATCTACCATTACTGTTATTTGCTGATTTTATTTTATTTTGATGGTAATATTCTTATGACACTATTGCAACCAAATTGGCTTTACCATCTTGGCTTAGTAGGTATAGAAGACAATGGATTACCATCTTTATTGCTGTTATGTGTTAAGCATTATATGTTAGTAGAATCTAGTTTAATTGTTTCAGGTAGAAAGTATTCTTTGAGTTTCCATTTTGAATGTGTTTGGACTAAACAAACAATAAACTACTGATGACTGCAAAAAAAAAAAAAAAAAAAAAGGCCCGAAGATGTCAAAGGGAATGTTTAGCTGGAAACCAGAGATAAAATAAACTATGTAATTGATAACAATAAACATACTAGTGCTGTAAGTGCTCGTAACATTATGCTGTTTAAAAAGAAACAAGCCGGCTGTCAGGGAGTAGTTCGTGCCATGAAGGAGGCATTTGGCGTTATTGAAAGAGGTGATATTCTGCCTTAGCATTCACTTGCATTCTTTCCCTGCTCTTTCCTGTTCATTATGCTTTAATTCTGAAGACCATATGAGGGTAGACTATATTACCTTTTAAAAACTACAAACATTTGTATAGGCAAACTATTTTCTTAAAGTTGATGGTCAAATGTTAAAATGTTATTTTTCATACCATTTATAATCTTGTCACAATCCACTTAACAAAGTTTGGTTAGATTTCAGTGAAAATTATCTTCCAGGGTAGTTTTTTTTTCTCTTCCTGGGATGGGGGGGTAACTTTACTACAGTTAGTATGTATGGTGCAGAATTTCATGCAAATGAGCTTTGCCAGCAGTGTGAAAATTTAAACGTATTTAAACAAAACCAAAAAAAATGAATGCACAAACTTGCTGCTGCTTAGATCACTGAAGCTTCTAGGACCCAGTTTCTTTTGCTGATTTAAAAACAAAATGAAAAAAATAAAAAAGTTGTTCCTGAAAAAAAACCTTTAAATTTATATTTTCAAATGAAACATGTAAGTGTCTAGTAATCATGTTTAAATGAATGCTAAGGCATATAGTCTTTTTTTTTTTTTTTTTTTTTTTTGTGGCTGAGGTAGGATGGCATATAGTCTTATCTGTAAATTAGAATCTTAAGATTATTTGAACCTTTGAGATAATGTTAAAACACTAGACTAAAATCATTCAATTGATTTTATAGATAAACATAAATCAATATGTATAAAGTTATCCTAAGAAGAAATAGAACATTTTTATTTAAAAAACCTTCCTTTTATGGCAAAATAAAAACTTCAAAAAAAAAAAAACCCGTCATGATATCATCTTACCGTTTTATTTGCTAAACACAAACAGTTATTTGGCATTTGTCAGACTGGATTCTCCAGTGCCCGGTGTCTGTTACAGCTACTTTCCAGTTGCTACTGTTTATGCTCATTTCTTTAAGGCAGTGCAAGATCTTGAAGTATTTTATTAGATGAAGAAATTTTGAATTGTATTGATTTTATTTTACTGTATTCCAGTTCTGAGATTACTGACCAGTGGGCAGTATACATGTGTTGATGTCTGTCTTGGGTCTTCTGGAACAATTATGATTTAGAAGATTCTGTCCCACCATTTATGTAGACCAAAAAATACTTTCCTAATTCCTGAATGTGACACAATTCTATTGTCACATTTTGTGTTGTGATTTTAGGTTATGAAAACATGATCATTATATATACATCAAGTAATTTTTATTTATTGTGAATGTTTGAGTAGCTCACTAGCCCAGCCCTCCTCTATGTTGGCTAAGAGAGTTATTACATTTTTTAACTATGTATTTGAGAGTAACATGGATTTTGCTATTGTTTTTGGAATATTCAGTCTATTGCTATAACATGTTAAATGAGACCACGAAATTTAAGGGCTTCTGATTCTGATTAAGTTAATGAATAGGGTTCCAGGCTCTTTCCTCTGGGTTCTTGAAAGAGAATAAAGTTATGTTTATCTTATCTTTGTTATCAGGTTTGCTTAATTCTTTTGAACTATGATCTTAAAGGCACAAACAGTACCAATCATCTTGCTCATTTGTTAATAGCAGATCTATATTGCAACAAGAAAATTATTTTTCAGAATAAAGCTCAGTTAAAATCAACTTAAGTCACTGCTGAATTTCTAAACCAGAATTTGGACTTATATCAACATCAACATGTATATGTGTTAGATGATCCTCAACTATTGTCCGAATTTAATAAACAGTCAATTTTTAAAACATTTTAATATTAAAAGTTATGAAAGAATGTGGTAATAGCAGTCTTACCTCTGCATTTTCTTTCAATTGTAAATTGCAATTATTTGTTGGGTATTTTGGGCTACAAAGCACAGAAACTTTAAAAATGAAAATGTACACATTTTACTGCAATGATCCCTGTGCATTTTTTCTAGTGTCTGAGGCTTCCAGTTGGACTTGAACTCCCATGTTGTCTAGTTTCCTACCTAGAGGTGTATCTTCTAGGAAGGAAACAGAAAAGAGTGAACAACAATTTGAATGGAAATGAGCTTTGACCTACCTTGTAAAACAAAAGCACAAACAAAAGAGAAAGTGGTCGGTGAGAGCTCCCCAAACAGAATAATATAACAAGAAAGATTTTCCAGGTATCTCCACAATCAAATCCAATCCACTAAACAAACAAAAAATAAATAAAAATAAAAAAGAAAGCTTCTCACAGGACAACGGAGGGGATGCGGCCTCCAATCTTCTTTATAGGTATGACCCCCGCGGATCAAGGTGGCCTCCATGAACCAGCGTCACGTGGATTTCTACCTCGCCTCCATTGAAGACATGCTGGTGGCCGTCGGGGGCCGGAATGAGAACGGAGCTCTCTCGTCGGTAGTGAGGGACAGTCCCAAGACCGACTCCTGGTCCTATGTGGCCGGCCTGCCAAGGTTCACGTACGGCCACGCGGGCACCATCTACAAAGACTTCGTGCACATCTCGGGGGGCCACGACTACCAGATGGGCCCTTACCGCAAGAACCTGCTGCGCTTCGCACACCGGATGGACGTGTGGGAGGAGCGGCGGCCCCTGACCACCCCCCGCGGCTGGCACGGCATGTGCAGCCTGAGCGTCTACTCCATCCGGGGCAGCGACGACAACATCCAGTCCGTGGAGCGCTGTGACGTGCTGGGCATGGAGGCCTATATCCCGCAGCGCCACCCAGTGGACCCGCGTGGCGCCGCGGCTGCACGCCAACAGCGAGTCGGGCGTGGCCGGGTGGGAGCGCCGCGTCTACATCCTGGGCGGGTACAGCTGGGAGAACACCGCCTTCTCCAAGCAAGTGCACGACCGCGAGGCCAACAAGTGGAGCAAAGCCATCGACCTGCCCAAGGCCATTGCCGGCGTGTCGGCCTGCGTCTGTGCCCTGAAGCCGCGGCTAGAGGACAAGAAGAAGAAGGGCAAGGACAAGAGGCAGCAGGACTGGGGCCACTGACCCACCGGCGCCCTCCCGGGCCTCGGCCACTGCCAGCTCCCGAGTGTCTGCAGACCAGGAGCAACTGCTCCGATCCTGGCAACCTCCTGTACAACTTAGCAGCTTTTTTTACTTTTATGATTCCTGGTATTTCTATGATATCACGGTAACCGATTAAATATTATATGTAACTAAAAAAAAAAAAAAAAACAACTAGATAGGACCTTGTGAGACAGGACCATGTGTTAATAACTGATTCTGGCCCATGGGCTGTGGGTGACAGTGACATGTGTGACTTCAGGCCAGCTGTATGCCCTCCAACTCTCTCTCCTCTTTCCTCAATGACTGAGGAGACCTCGTGCTCCAGATGCAGTAGCTACATGATGATAATGCGTCAGTCAGCCTGGATCCCTGAGCCAGAGTGTGGAGCAGGGGCCCTGCCCACCTACACTGGACATTTTACATGAAGAAGAAATAAACCTTTGTGATGTTAGTCCTCTGAGACTTTGCAGTTGTTTGTTGCAGCAGCAACAAACCTAGCTTAATAAATAAACACATTTTTGTCAGCCAAAACCTGGCATTTTACATGAATACATTGCAGTGTGCAGTTCTTCACAGTAAATTGTAGAGTAGGCTCACACACACCATCTTTTTTGGTCCTTAGAACAATTGTGTACATGGAAATTCCCCCTGGTAAGAGGTTAGCAAGTTTTTTTCCTTACATAAGGACTTCTCTAAAGTCCCCATTTCTATATATATCCATTATTCAGTCAGTCAGTCTGTCTCCTCACTGTACCCAAATTCTACCACCATGATTTCTGAACTGTATTGCATGTATTTGTTCATAATCTGCCTCCCCATACCAGGCTGGAAGCTCCTGGATTCTGTCTTATTGAAGCCACAGGCAATATCTTATAGATTTTGTGTCTATTCCAGCACCTGGAGCATAGTAGGTGTTTTAATGTAGACTGAATGCGTCATCAATTATGTGAAGTAGGCAGGGCAGGTGTTATTATTTCTGTTTTACTGAGCTGCGGTGAAGTTCAGGGATTTGTCCCAGGTCAGACAGCTAGGAAGTGGCAGAGTCTGGGGTGAGCCCCGTCTTCTGGCTAGAGAGCCCTGTGTGGCAATCACTGAGTGTTTCCTGCACAGGCAGTTTTGAGGATCAAATGAGGTCGTGTGTTCAATGGCACTGCTTACTTGGTGAGGAGGTGAGACATGTAAGGCATTCTCAATACTTTTACATTTCCTGTCTCCAAACAGCAGGTCAGGAGTCCCATGTGGTGGTGTCAGAAACTGGAGAAGGGCCTGGCTGGAGTTGGGCACACGTTGAAGAAAGGACCAGGATGGAAGTTCCCTGGAGGAGGAGACCTGTGTGCCCCACCCTCGGCTGCACGAGAGTGCCTGGAGCATGGTAGGTGTCCAATACATTGTTCCATTGAACACACAGGAAACAAGAAAGGAGGCTCCAATGTGAACTCTGAAGGGACGGGCCTGTGAAGGGAGTGGGTGTGTGGGGATCCTGCCGAGGCTCCTTCCTTCCCTCCCTCTGGCTGTGTGAATCCCCTGGGCCCATATGTTGTTTGTCAAAGATGTCGAGCTGGGCTGGTGGGATAGTTTCACTCTTCTGAAAAGCCTTGTAGACACCCCTGTTGGACTCTCACAGCACGGCTGTGCATAACATGGGTCCATCTATGGTGTGGATGGAAGGGCGAAGGGAGCCTCTCTGCCACCTCACAGAACCCCAGCTCCCGGAACTGGGGGGGATTCAGAATTCATGGCAGCAGCACTTGCAGATGCGTTAGCTGAATCTGTGTGCCTACTCCAGGAGGCTGGTTGTGGCTGCCTGGAGCAGTGCATCGACATGTCTTAGCTGGGATCAATTAAAAATAACTGCTGTGGCGAGGAGAGGGAGTGGCGTGTGAATGCCGCAGATTCGCCTTCTCGGATCTCATTTGAATGCCTTTCTCATGGTGCCCGACTTCTACAATTAGAGAGCCATTACTTTGCATTAAGGCCTTGTCTGTCTGTTAACATTTGTGGTATCCACATGGGGAAAGAACAGGTCAAACTATCGCTCTTTGCTGATGGTATGATATTATATCTAGAAAACTTCAAAGATTCAACCAAGATACTCCTGGGATTGATAGATAAATTCAGCAAAGTCTTAGGCTACAAAATCAACGTACACAAATCAGTAGCTTTCATATACACCAATAACAGTCAAGCTGAGAATCAAATCAAAGATGCAATACCTTTCACAATAGTGACAAAGAAAATAAAATACCTAGGAATATATTTAACTAAGGAGGTAAAAGACCTCCACAGGGAGACCTATGAAACACTAAGGAAAGAAATTGCAGAGGATGTAAACAGATGGAAAAATATATCATGCTTATGGATTGGCAGAATCAACATTGTTGAAATGTCTATACTGCCCCAAGTGATTTACAGATTCAATGCAAGCCTCGTTAAAATACCAATGTTATTTTTCACAGACCTATAAAAATAGTTCTCTGTTTTGTGTGGAATCAGAAAAGACCCCAAATAGCTAATGCAACCTTACTTGATAAGAACAAATTGGGAGGCATCAGTTTGCCAGACTTTAAGCTATACTTACAAGGGTATAGTAACCAAAACAGCATGGTACTAGCACAAAAACAGAGACAGAGATCTATGGATAAGAACAAAGAACCCATATATGAATCCATGCTCATATCACCGTCTGATCTTTGACAAAGCAGGCAAAAACATACACTGGGGAAAAGAATCCCTATTCAATAAATGGTGCTGGGAAAATTGGATAGCCACATGTAGCAGGCTGAAACAGGATCCACACCTCTCACCTCTCACAAAAATTAATGCACAATTGATAACAGACTTAAACCTAAGGCATGAAACTGTAAGAATTCTAGAAGAAAATGTTGGAAAAACCCTGATAGATATTGTAGACCGATATCTATAGGCCCTCCAGTTATATAATGGATGTACACTTGTCCATGTCAACCTCAGAGAATATAACATGCTGTGGCATGCTGGAAAGTTCTGGTTGATTGACATTAGTCAGTCTGTAGAACCAACCCATCCTCATGGCCTGGAGTTCTTGTTCCGTGACTGTAGTAATGTCTCACAGTTTTTCCAGAAAGGGGGAGTTAAGGAAACCCTTAATGAATGAGACCTCTTCAATGCTGTTTCTGGTTTAAACATCTCAGCAGATAATGAAGCTGACTTTTTAGCTGAGATAGAAGCTTTGGTGAAAATGAATGAAGATCACGTTCAGAAGAATGGAAGGAAAGCGGCTTCATTTTTGAAAGATGACAGAGGCCCGCTGGTACTGTATGATGAATAGCACCAACACCCACGGCTTTCAGTGTTCACACAGCGGTGATTGTCAGCTGCTAACAGTAAATTAAGTTATTGGTGACTTGAAATACCAAAACATGAGGCATATCCAGTGGTGCTTCTGTGCTTTTTTCCTCCTTGGAACCCATGTGTCAGACGTGTGGAATTCTGAGCTCAGCATTGAGAGAATAAAATGTTATTACCTCTCATCTGACAAACAGGATAATGCAATTCTTTAACAGCTATAGTTTATCTGGCTGAAATAGGCCTAATTTTACATGACTCATGTTATAAAATGTTTTGATGAGAATTTTTAAAACTTAGGTAACATTTCCAAATGTGGGAGGAAAAGACAGATGTGTTTACAAGGGAGTATTTTATTACAACATATTTGCTTTATTCATCTCCCTGTTTTGTGTTGTGTCTTTCCTCAAATATTTTATTGATTTAAAATTAGCCCTTCTCAATTCTTTTTCCAGTGTGTGGCCATGACTCTAAAGGAAAATTTATTCTCTTTAGTGAGTTTTACAAATGGAAATTTGGTTTCAGAATGTTTGATGGAAATATTCATAAGCATTGTACTTTTTATTAGTACATTTCATTTTCATGAAAATGAACTGAATTCTACTTTTGTCCTACTCATTGAAGAAAAGGCATCATAGGTTTCTGAAAGAGTTAATGTGTAAGAACTTCTTAACTATCCGGATTTTTAAATTTAACTTTCAACTTCTCTACATTTAGGTAAAATGATTAGGATATAACTCATGGTGTGACTGCTCTATACTCATAATGAAAATATAAATTATCTGGAAGGACAGAAGATAAGCCTTAACCATGTCTGACATATTTTAATGAAATCAATGAAACAAAATTCAGTTTACCTTCTACTAAAACCATATATTTATTGGTTGATTTTGACAGGAATGTAACAAGTTAATTAGAAATATTAAGCAATCAAGGTATATATAAAACCACTTGTGTACCAAATTAACTAATTTAAGCTATCTGGCCTCATTATTAATAGTTTTTAGTACTGGCTATATAACATATCTTTAAAAAAGTAAGCACTGTACTGGAAAAGTATATTGGCTTTGTTAGGATTGAAGTTCATTAAGCACAATGTAATCATTCCTCCTGTGACTGAAGTCAGATTGGAACCACTAAAGATCCAAACCTTCTGTCTGGTAATAGAAAGTAAAAATCTAGACATTTTTACATTGGAAAGCTTCTCTTTTAACATTATTTCAGAATGCCAAATATTTTCTTTCTAGAATAATATTTATTTTTGTTTTGTTGTACAGCTTTTAATTACATTTCAGAGAAGTGTGATTTTGGGTAGTTACTTATTACATTTTTGAAATGTTTAGTACTCTGAAATAAAGATTTAAATGACTGGTGAAAAAAATTTTTTTTTCTGATTCAACACATATATATATATATATATATATATATTTTACATGCGATACTTTTATTTTAGACATGCAAGGAAAGCTATTTCAGAATCTACTAATTTAAAGCAAGCAGCTGTATACAGATAACAAAAGAAGCAACATTTGGTTACAGCTCAACACACAGCATCCAAAGCAAACAGGCATGAGACAATGCATATTTGTGTAGCATTAAAACCAGATGGATAACAAATTGTGGGGCAGAGGAAGGGATGGAGGAAACAAATGGAAATGAAAGACCAATGTTTCTCAACTTCAAATGTATAATGCTAAATTTCTCATTTGATAGCACATCCAGGTGCTTCAAATGTAGTATATTACAGCAAGAATGGTTAGAATGGAAATAACTCATCTGTATACCTGCCCAACACTAAGTTTGGTCAAAACACATTTTCATAGGTCTTCTTTCAGTGGTAAACCCATTTGATCCTGTTCTGAAGTTATTGTTTAATAACTTACTAAACTCAGGCTTTAAGCTCTCTAGATATAAACAATGAATTATTTGGTACTTTTGCTTTTATAATAAAACATGCTGTATGTTTTATTAAAATATACAATAGTGATCAATATTAAAAGTTTTAATATTCAGAAATATAAAGCAACAGTTAATAAAGCATTAAGTATTTAAATGCAGACTTAATATATTAGAAAGCCATAACTAGTAAAATATAAGTCTTTAGGTATTAAAACTTAACATTAGGATGTTTTCTTTTTCCCTTTCTTTAGAATAGATTCCTTTCAAAATAGGATTTTTTAACTATAAAATAAACTTAGCATTAATATTTTGAAAAAGCTACTATTAAGCAATAGATATTGCAGAAGAGACTTTTCAGACATAGCTTTCTATAAATTCTTAAAGGGATTGTTCGATATTATTACATAGCACAAATGTGATTCAATAAATGTGGTGCTCAATGTTTCCTAAAAACTGAAAGTTTTAATTTTAAGTATTATACAATAGTACAGATTAATTTTGCTTTCTTGTATTATTTCGACATACACTTTTACATGATACATTAGAACACATTAGCTCATATAGATTGTAAGATAATCACACAAAATCATTCCCCCTTGCCTCTCAATATTTGAAGACCAAACTACACTATATATTATGGCACTGCTTATTTTGAACTAGCACTTCAGCTATATTTTCTTTGGTAAACATTTTAATGATTGTTAGGTTTTCTTCCTATATGATTAGTCACAGATGGTTCATTAATGATAACATGCATGTGTTTAAAATGAAATATTACTGAAAACACTCATAGGCCATATTTTGTCAAAATGAGATAAAATCAGTTTCAGACAGGAATAAGCTGTATCAAGATCACATATAGAATGAAAATAAAATGGAAAAGAATTAGGAATGAGAATAGGAAAAAAATACAATCATAAGGGTACTGGTTCTGAAATATTCTGTTATTATCATACAAGATAATCAGTCACTAAGCTGAGGACATTTTCTCACTCTATTTCCTCTGTGAAATTCTGCATACTCGATGAGTAGTCATTTAGTACACAGGGACATTAAAATATTCCTGACGTGGCTACAAAAGAAATACATATATTTTTATACACAGTGTACAAACTGACATAGATACAATCAGATTTCTAGAACATTTAGTTCACAGTACCTAAAGTTACCTAAAACTTAAGTTTTTGTTTGCTTTTGTTCTTTGGTTTATAACTGAGTATTTAACTTCTAGACATTGCCAAGGAGTTCAGATTCATCTTTTATAACTTTACTGTATACGATGGTAAGCAAAATGATGATCCATGTCCTCCAAAAATCCTACAAAATCCTGAAACACTGTATTTACTAAAAATATTCTGAAAAGATTTTCAGTGTAAGTTATCTGGTCAGTACTGAGTTAACTGAAAATTCAGTTAGAATACTCCCTTCCACCAGTGTTTACATTCATCAGGATTTTTATTACATGAAATAGAGATGCTAGAAAAAAAGTGGAAAAGTAGTCACCCATCTGGTACTTGAAGTAGCAATGAAAGTTTTTAACTGGTCACTTAGAGCTACAAAAACCAAAAATCCAAAGAGTGTGACTTTGAGACTAAGGATATTAGTTTTTAAAAAATCCTCCAGATAGATTTTAAAGAACTCTCCAGATTTGTCAAATGTATATGACTACAAATATATCTAACAAGATGTTTCTCGCATCACAAGGAAGAAAATGTAACCTGAGGTGAGGTTAGTAAAGTGACCCTAGAGTGTCTACAGATGGACTTCTATGGGCTCCAAGAATTCCCTGAAATCTGAGGCAAAATTACGTACAAATTTTCCTGGGGAGAGGGCTCATCACCCTTGAGACTCTCAAAGGGATTATATGCCCCACCAGAAGGTTTATGACTCCAAAAGTTTAAAACTGCTTATTTGAGTGTTTTAAAAGTATCCTCCTTTTCATATTTATTCAAGTTGGAACTTTTAAATTTTGAGCTATAAAATCATATAAACTGTTCCAAAAAAAAAAAAACAAAAACCTAATAGATCCCTAAACTTATACAACCATTAAATACAAACGTATCTGAGGAGGAAAGTCAGTTAAATTTTAATCCTCAGATAATTGTTAGGGTGAGTACCCTTTCAATAATTCCCAAACATTTTAAAGAGACAGTTGCCCTTTTTCTTCCCTACTCAGAATAAATTATAGTGGAATGAAGAAGCAAATTAAAATAATGCTATTCATAATAAATTAAACTCCCAAATGCTTCATTTTCTTACAGAAGCTCTCATTTTCATAGGAAAAGTCTACTTCTGTATCAATGGTATTAGCAATTCACAGTACTTAATGAGTACTTTTTTGTCAATGAACGTCTGAACATATTTCAATATTGCATGCAAAAAATAAATTATAAGCCCTGATGATGGATCATTATCAGAGCAAAATTCCCTAAGAAAATATAAGTTTAATGAAGTAATTGGGATAATCCCTTGGAACTTAATATAATTATAGACTTTCCAGGTAATGCTAAAACATAAATAACAAACTTGCCAAAATAATAATTACAAACTGAATTTATATATCCTACTACGTTTTGATGCATGTCAGTACTCCAGCACGTATTCTGGTACGCTTTCTTACACCCAGTGAAACTCCTGCTGTGAAACATATTCTCTGATTTCTCCTGCAGTAGGTCGGCCTGCTCAATTGCTTTAAGGACATTTTTCTTGGATGTTTCCTGAACTTCTCTTCCCAAAAGAAACTCATCTAAAATAAAATAAGCCTTCTCAAAATTAAAGATGATATCAAGTTCACACACACTGCCAAAATACTTGGCAAGTAATTCCACATAACGATGAATTATTTCCAGGGTAATTAATTCATTGTCCTGATCCTCAATAGCACAGCAAAAATACAGACTAGCATATCTTTTGTAAACAATCTTCAGATCGCGCCACTCCAGGAAGCTGCACATTTTCGGTTTCCTTGCTAAAACGGTTTGAACAAGTTCTCTTGTAATCTTTTTCTTTTCTTTGTCTGATAGCAGGACATACCATTTCTGCAGTCGAAGCTTTCCCTGACGACTAAAAAACAACATAAACTGCATCAAGCCCGGGCGAGGTGACAGGCAAGGAGCGGAGCAGACAATGGCATCCGCCGCCACGCAGGGGGCGCCCAGAGTCCTCGGCCGCCGCCGCCCCCGGCCGCCGGCCCCTCGCGAAAACGCCCCGCAAAACTTGAGGCGATTCCCGAACCACAGGTGCCGCGGGGCTGTCGCGGAGCCCGGGACTGGACCTCACATCCCGGGGCGTGGCGCGGAGTGGTGCGCAGGGCGCAGACGGCGAGAGGTCTTTAACATATTTTTTATTTCACTTTTTTCCATTTCTTTATAAAACAGTCATGTCCTCACTAGCAGCTCTCTCCCCTAGAGTGGGGGAGGGGTGGAGGAGGTTGGGCACCTCCAAAGAAAAAGGGGGAGGGGAAAGGCCCGAGGTTACCTCTGGAGGTTCTTTCGGGCCTGTTTCAACAATGTGTCAAAATCAAGGGAATCCAATTTGCTCTTTACAGGTCAGTTGCAGGGTCAAAGTCTTCCGGGCTGGAGTCAAGATCAGAATAGCTCCTCTTGCAGAACTGCCTATGGCCCCCAAAGCAGAGATCAGAGGGCTGCTCATCTGCCTGCCGCAGCTTGTGGCCACTCTCGATGGCTGCAAACGCCTCCTCAGCATAGCGGTAAGTGACGAAGCCATAGTTGTCACCCTGGACACGGAAGTGGATAGTGCATTCCTCAATTTCTCCAAAAACTGAGAACCTCTGTTTCAGCTCTGATCGAGTCATGCGGCCAGGTATCTTCCCAGTGAGGACCACCCTTCTCCCTTCTGTTGCACGCTCCTTCTGCAGCACTCTCTGCCTTTGGTAATGGTTGGGTGAATGGTAAGAGATGTACCGCCACCTCCTGCCACTTCTCCGCAGAGGGGGATGGGAAGCGCAAACGGCTTCAGGAACTGGATGATGAGGATGAGGAAGATGAAGAAGATGATGATGAAGAGGAAGAGCATCTTCGGGAATGTCTGGAGGAACTGCAGCTGGACCTTCGCCACCTCCTGTGGTTGGGGGCAGAGGGACCTGGGGTGGGATCAGGATGAGGAAGATGATGAAGAGGATGACGAGAAAGATGCTTCGCCGGTCTGGTTGGACCCACAGCTGACAGAACGACTGCTGTGAAACCAGCAGTGAAACGCCACACAGTGAAACCAGTCACCACCCCAGAGACAAACCGCAGAGCGTGGGCAGGGGAAGCCCTGGGCTCCGGCTCCCTGGCAACCTCCCCTCGCCTGGCTCATCCTCCCGGTAACCCCGGTGGCCTGTCGTGGGACATGGGCGTCGGTGAGACACCTTCCTCCAGGGACTTGGCTCAGCCGGGCTCGAAGCGCCCGTGGCGCAGCGCGAGGGACCCGGGCCAGCAGCCTGGGCCTCCGTCTCTGCCGGCTCTGTCGGGGCGCCCTTGAGACTGGCTGTGCCCCCGGCCTCCCTCATCCGCTCAGCTGGCATCAGGGCCCAGGATCCGGATTCCCGTCCTGTGCTCGGAAGACCAAGCTGCGGGGACCAGTTAGGCCCCCGACAAGGATGGGCCACCGTCTGCCCGTGGCCCTGGGCTCGGCAGGGCCTCCCCGACACTACGACCAAACAGGGCGTTCAGGTCCAATGAATGACTTGTCTGCTGTGGCAGGCTCAGCCCCTCCAGGCACCAGGCCGGGCCGAGGAAGAAATGACCTTCCAGACAGCCCAGGCCCCCGTAGGAGTTGTTAGCAAGTCTCAGGAAATAAACCAGAGTTCACCCCCAACTCCTGGGGGCCTGGGATGTGGTATGAACCCCCCCAACTTCCACTCAGGGGGGTCCCCGCTGTTGCTTTCAGGAGCATCGGGCCCATTTAGGAATGGAGCTTCTGTCTGAATCTTTTCCCGGAATCGTCTCTGACCGCCGTGTAGCCTGATCCAGTTCCCGTGCCAGGACAGTGGCCTCGTGGGGGTAGGAGCGTTGCCGTGTCCGAAACTGTTTTTCCACCTCCGCCTGCCATTTCACCCAGAAACCATGCCCGAGAACCAGAAGGTTCCACCACTGGCCTTTGCCCTGGGTGGATGGGTCTACGTGAAGCCTGGACCCCTGCCAGGGGAGGTCTGCAGTCTTCACGCAAATCCCACGGAGCCCCACGTGGGGGCAGAGCATGGTCTGCTAGGGTCCCCACCTCTGCCAAAAGCAGGAAATGGGGTCTTGCCCTCCCACCAGCCCTCCGCTTTCCAAGGTACCCCAGTGAGCCTGCCGACCCTGGCCTGAGGGCCTCAAGCTGCCTCCTACCCTTCTCCCCAGAGGAGCCTCTGAGACCATGTTGTTGCCCCAAGGGCACCACCAAGCCGCCAAGGTCCCACAGTGTGGAAGGGCCCCAAGCGCCCACCCCACCAGTCTCCTGCACACCTACAGGGCCACAATTAGAAACCATGGGACCCGGGCAGAGCCACCCTGGGGGCCTCAGCCCAGCAGTCTGGCCTCCCTGGCCCGGCCCCACCCCCTCCACCCCCCCCACCCCCGGGTGCCTGCCGCCTGCTACTTCCCCAGTCTGCAGGGCTGCCTTTCTCTCCTTAGGGTCCGGCGGGCCCCAGCAAAGCCACTTCCAGGCCCTGCTGAGAACTCTGGGACCCCCGAGAGGTCTGGGAGAAGGTTACGCTGGTGTAGCAGGGCCACAGCCTGCCAGACCCCCACCCCTGTGTCCTCCCTCCCGGCTGCTGTGCTCAGAGGAGCAGGGCAGCCCTGAGCTCTTGCCCCCTGGGAGCTGCAGGGGACAGGGCAGACTCGGCCAGCCACCGAGGGCACAGGGTGTCTCAGGCTGGTTTTGGTCCACTTTCCCCACTTTTAATGAGGAAATCAGAGCTGCTCCATGTTGGGGTGAGAAGAAGTAGGGTGGTCAGCTCTCCCACCCGACAGGCGGAGAAGCAGGGCCACTCCTGAGACTCAGAGCTGGGTCTCTCAGGCTGCCCAGCAGCTGTGACCACAGCACAATGTCACCTGGAAACAGGAGCTTCTGATTGAGGCGTGCTGTGGATTTGTCACTGCCTGTAGCCACGGATCGGCCCCTGCTTGGAAACTGGATGTCACAAGCACTGCCAGCGGGGCCAGCACCCTCCACGGAAGGCCTCATCCACCTCTGTGGCTCTGTGGCACTTTGGAAGTGTCCCATGGCTTGCAGGAGCCCAGAGGCCTCCTTCTCTGGGGTGTCTCTCACTGACTGTGATTCTCAGTCGGGGCGATTCAGGATTCTGCCCCCCAGGGGACACTGGGCTGTGTCTGGGGACATCTATGGTTGTCATAACAGGGGCAGCTCCTGGCATGGTGGGTGGATGCAGGGACACTGCTCAGCACCCAGCTGCGCCCAGGACGCCCCATTGCTGAGAATGCTCCGGGCCCCAAATGTCCACAGTGCCCTGGGGCAGAGACCATCCCCAGCTCATAGGAAGACCTATGGCAAGTGACAATGGATTGTGCACAAGGGCCAGATGGTGACAGAGACAGAGTCGAACTGACAGAAGGGAGGGCGCAAGAGGCGCTCGCTGTTTGACCTGCAGGCAAGGACCAGGAGCAGCCACCAGAGCTCGGACATCTGGCTCCCTAATAGCACAAACAGGTTTCTGTTTAAAAAAAAAAATAGCAAAACTCCAAAAAGAAAAAAAAAAATGGAGGCTGGGGCTCAGTATGTGGACCCTGCCCCACGCGCTGTGTGTGCACGCTGCAAGGACCAGCAAGCTCTTGGCACCTTAGTACAGGCCTGCCACCTTTATGTCCACTCTGCTGATCAATCAGCCCCAGTATGCCTGGCTGAAAGAGCTGGGGCTCCCCGAGGAAAATGAGGGTGTGTATAATGGAAGCTGAGGAGGCCTGAGAGAGGTTATTATCACCTATTGTCCTGCTAACAATGAACCAATAGCAAGAGTTCGACAGGCCAGCATGGCAGACTGTGAAGAAACTGTAAAGAAAGCAATGGAAGCATGGAAAGTCTGGGCAGATATTCCTGCTCCAAAGTGAGGAGAAATAGTAAGACAGATTGGTGATGCCTTGCGGGAGAAGATCGAAATCCTAGGAAACTTGGTATCTCTGGAGATGGGGAAAATCTTAGTGGAAGGTGTGGGAGAAGTTCAAGAGTACGTGGATATTTGTGATTACACTGTTGGTTTGTCACGGATTCGGGGACCTATCTTGCCTTCTGAAAGATCTGGCCATGCCCTCATCGGACAGTGGAATCCCATAGGCCTGGTTGGAATCATCACTTTGTTCGATTTCCCTGTGGCGGTCGCTGTATGGCTGGAACAATGCCATTGCCATGATCTGCCAGAACGTCTGCCTTTGGAAAGGAGCTCCAACAACTTCCCTAATTACTGTAGCTGTCACAAAGATAATAGCTAAGGTTCTGGAGGACAACAAGCTGCCTGGTGCAATTTGTTCCTGGACTTGTGGTGGAGCAGATATCGGCACAGCAATGGCCAAAGATGAGCGAGTGAACCTGCTATCCTTTACCGGGAGCACCCAGGTGGGAAAATAGGTGGCCCTTATGGTGCAGAAGAGGTTTGGGAGAAGCTTGTTAGAACTTGGAGGAAACAATGCCATTGTTGCTTTTGAGGATGTGGACCTCAGCTTAGTAGTTCCATCAGCTCTCCTTGCCACCGTGGGGACAGCGGCCAGAGGTGTACCGCTGTGAGGCGACTGTTTTTACATGAAAGCATCCATGATGAGGTTGTAAATAGACTTAAAAAGGCCTATGCACAAATTCGCATTGGGAAGCCATGGGACTCTAATGTTCTCTTTGGGCCACACCTCACCAAACTGGCAGTGAGCATGTTTCTTGGAGCAGTGGAGGAAGCAAAGAAAGAAGGTGGCACAGTGGGTCTCACCCATGATGCATCCATTGCACACACAGAGACTTTTGCTCCAATTCTCTACGTCTTTAAATTCAAGAATGAAGAAGAGGTCTTTGCATGGAATAATGAAGTAAAACAGGGACTTTCAAGTAGCATTTTCACCAAAGATTTGGGTCAAATCCAACGCTGACTTGGACCTAAAGGATCTGACTGTGGCATTGTAAATGTCAACATTCCAGTGAGTGGTGCTGAGATTGGAGGTACATTTGGAGGAGTGAAGCATATGGCAGTGATGCCTGGAAACAGTACGTGAGAAGATCCACTTGTACCATCAACTACAGTAAGGACCTTCCTCTGGCCCAAGGAATCAAGTTTCAGTAAAGGTGTTTTAGATGGACATTACTCAAAGTCTTCTAGGCATTCCTACAGCTGCTTCTGAAGAAGATAAAGAAAATTAAGTTTTGCCTGGAATAAATGCATCATTTTGAATATGAAAAAAAAAGATTAGTAGGTGCATTGGAGACTCACACTAGGAGCCTTCTAAGGCCAGAGGTTGAAGCTTCTCTTCCAGCTCTGGGATCAGTCCCAGAGCAGGCCCTGCCCCCAGGAGTCTGTGTGTCTGCTCTGTTCTTCCCATCCATACTCCTTTGGGGGAATCACGAGAGAGTTCGGAGGTTTGACGAGATCCTGAAGGCCAGTGATGGGATCATGGTGGCTTGTGGTGATCTGGGCATCGCGATTCCTGCAGGGAAGGTCCTCCTTGCTCAGAAGATGATGATTGGGTGGTGCAACCGAGCTGGGAAGCCTGTCATCTGTGCCACACAGATCTGGAGAGCATGATCAAGAAGCCCCGCCGCACCCGGGCTGAGGGCAGTGATGTTGCCAATGCAGTTCTGGACGGAGCCGACTGCATCATGCTGTCTGGAGAAACAGCCAAGGGGGACTACCCTCTGGAAGCTGTTCACATGCAGTGCATGATTGTGCGTGAGGCAGAGGCCGTCATTGCAATTATTTGAGTAGCTCTGTCACCTGGGGCCCATTACCAGTGACCCCACAGAAGCCACCATGGTGGGCGCCATGGAGCCCTCCTTCAAGTGCTGCAGTGGGGCCATAATCGTCCTCACCAAGTCCAGCAGGTCTGCTCACCAGGTGGCTAGATACCACCCACGTGCCCCCATCATTGCTGTGACACGGAATCCCCAGACAGCTTGCTAGGCCCACCTGTACCATGGCATCTTCCTTGTGCTGTGCAAGGATGCAATCCAGGAGGCCTGGGCTGAGGATGTGGACCTCCAGGTGAACTTGGCCATGAATGTTGGCAAGGCCCGAGGCTTCTTCAAGAAGGGAGATGTGGTCATTGTGCTGACTGGGTGGCACCTTGGCTCTGGCTTTACCAATACCATGCATGTAGTACCTGTGCTGTGAGGGACCCCAGAGCCCCTCCTCCAGCCCCTGTCCCATCCCCTTCCCCCGACCCATCCATTAGGCCAGCAATGCTTGTAGAGCTCACTCTGGGCTGTAGTGTGGCACTAGTGGGCTGGGACACCAGGGAGAAGATTAATGCCGCTGTGAAACATGGCTATTTGTAGACTCTGCTCAGCTGGGGTAGCTCAGAGCCTGTTTGCCCATCATTTGGTCCCACAAGCAAGGGACAAAGGGGGAATGCAAGACTGTAGGCCCCCAGAGTCTGTGGCAAGAGGGCAACAACTCCTTCTCTTTTGTATACCTGCTTTGGTTTCTGTAGAAAATGGATGTGCAGAGAAGTCCCAACCCTGACCTGGGGTCAGGAGACAGCTAGCAAGAGTAGGGGCCTTAGGGTGTGGGGCAGTGGTTCCAGTTTAAGCAGACTCTGGCCCTGGCCCTAACTTGCTTTCGCAACCCCACGGCCTCCCTTGCGCACTGTGCTCTTCTGTCCTGCACTCCACTGACCTGTTGCTGCAAACACTCCACCCTCACCTTCCATTTTCCCTACTACTGCAGCTGTCTCCGGGCATGTTGTTATAGAGCCTACCTGTATGTCAATAAACAACAGCTGACGCAAAAAAAAAAAAAAAAGAAAGAAAAGAAAAGAATTTAAGAAGACCCCAAAAGCAATCACAGCAACAAATAAACGGGACTTGATCAAATTAAAAAGCTTCTGCACAGCGGAGGACACAATCGATAGAGCAAATAGACAACCTACAGAATGGGAGAAAATATTCGCGTGTTATACATCTGATAAAGGGCTGATAACCAGAATCTACAAAGAACTCAAGTAAATCAGCAAGAAAAAAATCAAACAACTCCATTAAAAAGTGGAAAAAAGACATGAAAAGAAACTTTTCAAATGAAGATAGACTAATGGCCAACAAACACATGAAAAAAATGTTCAACATCTCTAACCATCAAGGAAATGGAAATCAAAATCACAATGAGATATCACCTAACTCCAGTGAGAATGGCTTTTATCGAAAAGTTCCAAAACAGCAGATGCTGGTGAGGATGCTGAGAGAAAGGTACACTTATATACTGTTGGTGGGGCTGCAAACTAGTACAATCTCTATGGAAAGTAGTATGGGGATACTTCAAAGAACTAAAAGTAGACCTACCATTTTATCCAGCAATCCCACTACTAGGTATTTACCCAAAGGGAAAAAAGACATTTTATAAAAAAGAAACTTGCATTCAAATGTTTACAGTAGCACAATTCACAATCACAAAGATGTGGAACTAACCCAAGTGCCCATCAATACATGAGTGTATTAATAAAATGTGGTATATGTATACCATGGAGCACTGCTCAGCCATAAAAAAAAAATGGTGATCTAGTTTCTTTTGTAATAACCTGGATAGAACTGGATACCATTCTTCTTAATGAAGTATCTATCACAAGAATGGAAAAACAAACACCACATGTTATCAACACTAAATTGTAACTAACTGATCAACACTTACATGCACATATGGAAGTAAAACTCAAGGGAAATAAAGTAGGTGGGAGGAAGGAGGAGGGGATGGATAAATTTACACCTAACGCGTACAATGTACACTAACTGGGTGAAAGGCACACTTCAAACTTTGACTCAAACTGTACAAAAGCAAATTATGTAACCAAAACGTATGTAGTCTGGTAAAATTCTGAAATTAAAAAAAGAGGTGAAAGAAAGAAAGAGAGAGAGAGATAAAAAGAAAGAAAGAAAGGAAGAAAGAAAGAAAAGGAAGGAAGGAGAGAGAGAGAAAGAAAGAGAGAGAGAGAGAGAGAAAGAAAGAAACAAACAGAGAAAATAAATCATGGAATCTGAATTTATCTTACAAAAACCATTTATTAAAATATATGTGTGTCAGAGAGGAGCTGCAAGAAGGTATTCAACAATTCAGTGATTGCAAAAAAAGACCATTAACAGTTTTGCTTGTTCTGGAAAATGCCACACACCAGTAACTCTTAAAATAAACAGATTTTACCACCTCACGTAGGATATGTTTAGCAGACTGTCTTCCAAAGTGGCAGCTGCTGAGAGGCAATTGGAGAGCAGGTCAGTTTGGTGGAAGGTGGGGTTGGAAACTCGAGGTGTCCCCTGCAATGGGAACACCAGGGGGCTGCACGTATGGAGGAGCCAATACCGGTGGGAGGGCACAAATCAGCTCTACTCTTTCTTTTGGTTAGAAGCCACCAACTCTTGATACCCCACCTCCAGTGGCATGGTTGGTTTGTCTGTAGAGGACCGAGGCTCCTTTTTGGGAGAGCCCTGTGCTCCTGGCCCTGTTGCTCGTTCTCTGTGGGCTATGCCACTGTCACCCACTTCAGGGGGTTGACCTGGGGGTAGAACCGAGGTTGCAACTCCCTCATTTCTTCAGACTAAAAACTTGTTGGGTTCACTGGGCTGGAGTGCAGGGAGGTGGGTGGGGATCACACTGCTAAGAAGAATGAGGTAGTTCACTGTGTTGATAACAAGTCTGACTCCCAGGACTGTATTGAGTTGTTATGTCAAGAGCATAAGCCAATCTAGTTTGGATTAAAAGAATTTAAATGGTAAAAAAATACTCCAGTCAGTTTTATCAGTTTTTCCTAAGGAGAACAGAATGAGAGGGAAGAGAAGTGTTTAGTATATGGGACACTTAGACCCCAGAGAGTCCAGAGCAGTGGATAAGTGGTTTGAACAGGGCCAGTGATCCTGGGTTAAGTTTATATTGGGTAAGAGGCATCATTTGCTCATTTATTCATTCAACAAACACGTATCGAGCACTTATTATGTGCCAGTCTCTAAGGATATGGTGATGAAGAAGATGTAGGTCGTGTGCAAATAGAGCTTTGAGTTGAGTGAGGAGTACAGACAAGAACCGGGACGTTTTCAACAGGCTGTGAGAAGTTGCTAAGAGGGGCATTCGCAGTGGGACTTGGAGGTGTCGGCTTTCCCACCTATGAAAAGGGAATATTCCTCTTTACCACAGAGCTCCAAGTCACTAGAGTCGTAAGAGCTGTCCCAAGTAATGCTCTGGGCATGGGGAATTCATTTCAGGAACAGATGGTGAAGGGTGGTCCCCAGAACTCACCATGGGATGTGCGCTGCCTAAAGATGTCATAGCAGTTTCTTGCATCTGCAGCGTGTCTCATACATTTCAAAGCACTGTCATGTTCAGCGTTTCATTTGTTTTGTCCTTCTCCCTTGTGAGTTTGGCAGGGTAGGGGGCCCCTAAGGTCACACAGTCAGCTGGTGGCAAAGCTGGTGGTTAGAACCCAAGTGTACTTTGCTGCTCATTCTAGGAGCTGAATTGGATGGAAGATGAACTTGGGGAGTTAGGATGGAGCAGAGACAAAGAGAACACAGAGATTCCAGAAGTACACAAGTCCCTCCCTCCCTTCCTTTCCTTTTCTTTCTTTCAACTGAGAAATCCTTACTGACCATCAGCCATGCGCACTGTGCTACAGGTGGCCACGGGCACGGTGCCATCCTCAGACAGTACTGAACTCTTTTCTGGGCTGTCAGCAAGTCCAGGTCAAAGCCAGCACTCAAACCCTTGTTGAGACCTCTTTCCATAGTGCCACAATTTGCTGGTTGGGGTGTCCTCTCCAGGGCCAGGCAGCAAGAGTGTGAAAGGATGGACCACCCATGGCAAGGAAGGATTGCAGAATCCTGAGCTTCCATAGCCGTCAGGACTGCAGACCACCTAGTCCAGCCCACCTCCGCCCCTCCTGGGGAGAAGGGTCTCCCCACTTTGGAGCAGGGTGGCAGCAGATGCCTGCCCCTGGGAATGCTGCATCCTGGAGCCCACTTTGTGGAGGTGATGACTTACCTTGGTAACTTGGGCTGGGGAGTAGGAGGGGGAAATTTTACCCGATCCCTGTGGTGGATAAACTTAGGGGTATAGGCCTTGGTTAGACTCATGAAATTGTTTAGTGTTTTGCTATAGGAGTTTCCAGGTATAAAGAGCACTTTTCAGAAGTTGTGGTTTCAACTCAGTTCTAGGAAAAAGACATAAAGAGTTAGCGACCTAAATATTATTTGTTCTGGAGAGGAAGGGAAAGCTTGGGTTTTACAGCAAAAGTTCCCACCCGGGTTCCCAATCAAGTCTGTCTATTCAAATGAAAACTTGAAACTCACTTAGTCCTGGTTGGTCAACACAGCTACTCTCTGATTGATTGGTTGAAGAGAGCCCTGAAAGTCCCCTCGGTAAAAACATGTGGGCTTTGAGGGAACCCAGAGTACCTGTGTGACCCCCTAGTCAGCAAATAGCCACGTGGCTCTATTTAAAATTTGGGCCCAGCTAGCCACTTAGGATCATTTTGAAAGATTGGCTCAAACCTGTTGACAGACAGCATTGCATTCCATCAGAGTGCCAGGAACCTGCTCTGGGTCCATCTAGTCCCACATGGGGATCCTAGTGGCCTGGCAGTGGCCAATTGAACAACCAGAGCCATTTACTTACATGAGACACTCAAGTACCTGTTAAATTGGAATCAAAGTCTCTCAGGTTAAGTTGGTTCTAGTTTCCAGCTAGAGTGAGTTGAAAGTCTCAATGGTTGGGTCAACATGATCTTTGTAGGGGATTAAAAACAAGCTAGGACTACCTTAAAGGGGAGCCAAAGGCTTAGCCCAAATATGACAAGGATCATTAATACTTGTAGGGTGAAACACAGCAGGGATCCTATACCAATGGAGAGTCAACATTTAACCCAGCAAGCCCAGCCAGGGGGCTTTCTGAAGACGTCCCTTTCAGAGATTTGGCTAGCTTTAAGACCTTAGAGTTTTCCAGTTTGAGCTGATTGGAGCCAGATGCAACAGCAAATGTGGGCAGCAGCACAAACACCATCCTGTTCAGTGTGGTGATAGTTTAAAGCAATGTGGTTTTCTAGAACCAGGCAAACAGGAAAGTCTAGGGACCTCTCTTGTGCACTGATGGCTTGGGTGGACCAACTGAGGGCAGGCGACTCTATTAATGGTGCAGGAAAGGTTTATGACCGTATATTCATTCCAAGCAGAATCTAGTCCAAACCAGACCCCAGAAGCCATCCTAATCTAGCTCCTTCACTGGAGTCAATACCTCTGGGCAAATGGCATCCTTGAGAATGTCCTCAACTATAATCTAAGGGATTACTATCAACATGGCATTGTGCCCTAAGACTCTATGTAGCTCTTAGGGAGTAGGGTGGATAGCACTGGCAAGGCTAACTGAATAGATGGGAATTTGAGTAAAAGCTGTTTCTGTGGAAACATCTCCTGGTGTTGATAACTCAAGCATTATTTAGCCTTTTTGGGAGAAGAAAATATATACCTGACAGGTTTCTAGAAAGTCCCTTTTTAGGATGTGTGGGAGCCCACAGGTCTAGCAAAACAATGACTGCCTTTGAGGGGTCCTAGTCGAAAGGGGATAGGTAAGGATTTAAGGACCATCGTATGTTGGTTGGCTACCCTGACCACCCGGGAAAATTCAGAACTTCAGGCAGGTGTGTTAACAATATGCCAGGGTTAGAGAGGACTGAAGAAAGGTCCTTGGGCAATGGCAGGCTGATTGCCACACCAGTCTTTGTCAATTGGGCTTTTGTTATTCCATTGGTCTGCTCCACAGGCACAGAGGACTGGGGGAGGTAAGCACAATGGAGATGTTGATAAGTTGGCCAAATTTTGCCAACGTTTTTAATAATTTGCCCTGTAAAATGAGTTGCTCAGTTCTCTATGAAGCTCCTGAGAGACTGGATTTAGGAGAGCCTATCTATACACAGTGAGAAGCACAGACATTGGGAGGTGACTCAATAAGTATCTTCTCCATGGCTTTTACAAAGGAAGAGACAGCATCTACTGCTTTGAGACAAGAGGGATGTCCCTGAGCAATAAGATCTAACTGCTGACCGTAGTATCCTATGAGCCTAGTTTGTCCCCAATTCTGATATATAATTTCTCTAGTTGGTTAGATTTAAGAAGGGGAAATACCCTGAATGTCCCTGGAGCATGCCTAGCCTGGATTGGGGGAAGAGGGCTGGGAAATTGCATTGGGATTTAGTTATAACCAAATATTGGAAGGAATTAAGAGAATCCAGGAACTAGTCCATTATACAGGCAGATAACAAGGACTTGAATAGAATACATAGGGTCACAACCTAATAGCAGATGTACTTTTGCTTTCCTTAGAAGTATAACTTTTTCTCTCTACATTGGTCATATAGAAAATCTGAGATTTAGAACCTCTTATGGCTAGGAAGCCAAACCAAGGCAGACTTTACATTTTATTAACAGTTTTAAAGTTCTTGGGCCTACCAAGAAGTGACCGTCTTTATTCACTCACTGTTAATCTGGGAACTCTTGAAGCCAGGAATTTTGTGCACATTTTTAAATATGACATTTCAGTCCAAACCTTGGTAACATAACCAATGTTTTCAATTCTATCCCACATATAAATAAAGAACAGAAGAGCAGATTTTTACTGAACTTATATGAATAAAAATTAGAATACTGGTAGTTTCTGAATTATAGAAGAATCAAGTAGGGAGAAAAAGCAACTGCTTCCACTTCTGTTCACAAAATCATACTTTACCAAATTATTGCAAACTAGTGACAGCTTATAAAAGAAAATTTTCTTGAATTTGGAAAATAAAACATTAAAGTCATAAAAACATTGTCATTGTCAATTACTTGATTTTATGTAATAAATTTTGTTCTTCTCAATCCTGATTAGCAATTTAGGAATACATCCAATTGCAAATACTTCCAGAGAAGGATTTAAAACAGTAACTGTGGATAACAAAAACTCAGAATAGCCATCATCAGAGATCTGATGAGAGCTTACAATTGACAGGGAAATGTAGGTATTTCTGTGGCATATGACCATTTAACATAATAATCATAATCATGACAGGTAATACACATCACAGCATATCAGAATGTCATACAATATGCTTAAAATTAAAATAGGTCTTAAAAATAAACTTACACAAATGTAACTTAAAGGAAGTTAAACACCATGCCTTATTTGACAGTGCTTCTTGTATTATTTACTAAATAAGCCTAATCATTTAATATCTTTACAAAATGAGAGGTACATCTTTTGAGGCTCTCCAGGGTGCCCACCTGGGAAATCTGAAAAGTAATCTTAGGCCAAAAGCCTTATGATTGGACTTCGATTTCAGGAAAACCTGCCAAAGATGTTAAAATATCCCAAGTATTTCCTTCAATAGAATCATGGGTCACTGCTAAATAACACTTACTCATTCAACCAGAGTAACCATAACAATCAAAAGACTTCAAAAGCAATATAGACGCTGAGCACGTGGGCTCACACCTATAATCCTAGCACTCTGGGAGGCCAAGGCAGGAGGATCACTTGAGGTCAGGAGTTTGAGACCAGCCTGAGCAAGAGTGAGACTGTCTCTACTAAAAATAGAAAAAATTTAGCCAGTTAACTAAAAATAGAAACAAAAAAAAAATTAAGCTGGGCATGGTGGCTCGTGCCTGTAGTCTCAGCTACTCGGTAGGCTAAGGCAGGTGGATCACCTGAGCCTAGGAGTATGAGGTTGCTGTGAGCTAGGCTGATGCCATAGCACTCACTCTAACCTGGGCAATGAAGCGAGACTCTGTCTCAAAAAAAAAAAAAAAAAAAAAAGCAATATAGAAAGTTACATGGGTATAAAAACTTTAACCCTTCTAAAGCTCATTTTTCCTAAGCAATCTTTGTTTCCTAGGCCAGTTACTTTGAACAATAAATGCATGATTCTTAGTAACAGCATATGACGTCCCGGTTAACATAAAACAATTCAAACACATCAAGAAAAGCCCAGAGTACAAAATCAAGTTATATTGGCATTAAACATTGCTTTTCTAGACTTTCAAGATAAATCTGAAACCAGGGAAACTAGACAGTTCTCAGAAAGAAATATGGCGGAAATAGAAACTTGTTCATGATTCAGAGAATAGCTGTTAAAGAGATTTCAGAATTAAAAATCAAAACCTCTTGTAATCTCACTAAGAGCAAATTAATATTTTAAGAAAACCCTTGTTTTAACATGGGGGACAAATTTTTATGATCTGTCAGCACATTCTAACGTCCAAGTTCATTCTTTAGAAATACCCATAAACGATTTCCTTCCATTTGCATCCAACTTAATCACACATAAAATTCCTTTCATAAAATTCACACTCTACAGACAACTTGTTTAAACCTTCATTTTTGCACTATAATTCCTGTTTCTTAAATAACCAGTCATTTTACTGTAGGACAAATATTTACCACACAAGACTCTTTCTCATACAAAATTATACCTCTTCACATCCATAATTTTCTTCACATCTCTCTTTCTTACTTACCAGTTTTCTTCTGTCTTACTTCTATTTCCTTCCCAAATCCATATTTTAAACCTCCATTTAAATAACCTCCAAATTAGACATAATTATTTTTTTCCTCACTAAAAAACACATTTTGTGCCTCTTATAATTTTGTCTTATTAAATATACCTTATCTTTTGGCATACTTTATATATATAATTATGTATTAATTAGAATTTTTAACTCAGTAACCTTAAATTTTATTAAGAAACAGCATAAAATTGTGAATTGTCTTTCACATATAGGAATTTTATAGATAAGAAATATTTCATAATTATTTTAAAAAACATGTTTCCCTAAAAGATAATTTTATGCATATATATAGACCCAAATACATTTAGTCTCTCTATTAAATTTAAGAAGCTAAGGACAACCATATTTATGTTAAACAATTTGTTTTATTTTTCACCTGATTTGGAAAAGACCCACACATTAAGGAGTATCTATTATTTAAGATTTCAAATCACATAAAAATTATTTACAGATATTTATCCCATTTACATTTTACCTCATTTATTTATTTTAAGCATTTTACCAAGATTACCAAGATGACTAAGACATTAGACAATGCTAGTCACCATTCCAAATTATTTATCTGCTAATCATTTCATATAACTGCATGTCAGGAAACTATCATAAAAGTGAGAACCTAAAAGAGAAGACACAGCCATTCCTATCAAACCAACAGGTTTAGACTAGTCTTATTCACCAAAAGATTACTAAATTATGTGCACTTGAAAAACACTGTGGCAAATAATGCTTAATTTATGAGTACTCATTTATTTATAAGCCAGTTCGGTACTGTAGACAAATACAACCAAATACAACCAAACTTGTATGTACTGCAGGATACAAATAATGACCTTGTAGCTTTAATTTTTAAAGCTTTAGCCAGGGGTGAGGTAATACTCACTAGTTAAAATGACAGATTCATAGTGCATCTCTGTCAAACTAATAATTTTCACTGAAATTTATCTGTCCCCAAGAGCTGAAGCTTTTCTTCAAATTTGAGAAAAAACATGGTAGCAAAGTAGACAGGCAGAATAGCAGGAAGCGGGGAGAGGGAGGGCTGGTGGAGGAAGCTTAGCTGTAGTGTTGGTTAGAAAGACTGTAAGTCTCTCTCCACAATTGTAACCCAGGGTTTCTACATTGTAGAGAGCCCCAGGTCCCATCATTTATGTTCACTCTTAACAATCTGCGGCATCTGGGACACTGACTGATGGGGTGGGGATGGTCAGGACATTCCTGTTGCCAATGGACCTCTTGCTTACAATATGCAAATTGATCCCAAGGGCAGATGACTCTTTTTGCCAGCCAGTGAGGACCCCAGGGATCTTAACCATGGCCATTTGTTTCCTCTAGCACACACTTTTCTGTGTCCAGGCTGATCATGGCCAAGAGCTGTGGTGAGCAGCATAGATTGTTATCTCCAGTCCCATTATTGTGGCCTTCCTGGACTTCATCACAGCTGTTAAACACCTGGAAGGCAATCTCAATTAATAGAGATATGGGCATCTCCAAGCCTCCTTCTATTTTTTGTAGGTTTTCTTTTACATCAGGGGCACTCTGACTGATGAAAGTCAGAGTAACCAGTCTCCTGTGACCTGGATGTTCAGGGTCCATGTCAATATAATCCCTATAGGCTTCTAAACCCTCTGGAGAAAGGCAGAGGGATTTTCATTTGGCCCTCATTGAACTAGTATGGCTTCTGCTGCTGGAGTCCTATTGACATTGCCCATTTTGTGTGCAACACTATCTGAGTTTCATAGAACAAAGTCCTGTACTGGGGAGGTGTTTTGGTTCTGCAACGGGGTGCTTAGGGGGATTGCTTCCCAGAGGATCACCAACAGGCTAGATTACCCCTAGTCACCTGGGAGCGTCCTAACAGGGTCAGAGAGAGCAAGGTAGTATGAGGACCCTCATTTAAATAATTTTCTGATTAGGCTGTTACTGCAAACATCAAAGTTTTTACCTTCCACTTAAGCCAAATATCATAACATATATCAAAACATGAACACATAGACAATCAGACCTGGACCAGAAATAGTTAAAAAAAACACCTCGGGACTATAACCCAAGATTTGGGCCTGCAGTGAGCACCTCAGCAGTTACAACCTTTTAGCATTCATCTGATTTGGGACTCTAGCCCAAATTGGATTTGAGACTATAACCCAAACCTGGTTTGGGACTCTAACCCGAACTTGATCCCTCCTCTTTAAGGTAGGATCTGAGTCACTATTTTAGGGAGAGGTTGGGACTCCAACCCATAATCTTAGTCCAAAGATTGGGACTCTAGGACAGTTTTAATTTGTAAGTGCATGTTAACGAGGTTACTTACACATGGAGCAGTTTCTTTTCTCAAAAGAAGAAATATGACAAGAGCTTCGAAGTGCCTTGTTGGAAAAGCAGTGACCTCTCATTCAAACCTCTAGATAAACTGGTTTAAGTGGCCACTTAAGGTTAGTGAGAGGGCCTGTAAGCCCCACAAGGGACAGTAGGACCTTGGGCAGGCCATGGTCCCTTCATGACAGTAGTCCCTTGGGCAGACCTCAGTCCCACCAGAATTGTTACTGAGCAATCAGTGGAGTTGCTGCCCCGCTGTAAATACCATGGCACTGGCCTTTGAGAAAAGAAAAGCTTTACGCAAACCAACTGGCAAGGAGACAGAAGAGAATGCTCAAATCCATCTCTCCGGGCTGGGGGCTAGGTTGGTTTTCATAAGCAGAGGGTAATGAGGCATGATGAACTGACGTTATCTTGCAATGAGGTGATGCCAGCAGGTAGGATCTGACTGGATTCTGCCGTGGGGTGGTGCCAGGTCTTGATCTGAATGGATCCTGGATCTTGCCATGCAGTATCTGCTTCTTAGTTCAATCTCTGCTCCTCAGTCTGAGCATGTACATTCTGCCCATGGTTGCATGCTTGGTTCATCTGGGCATGCTCAGTTTATGTGACCTTCAACCTGGGGATCTGTGGCAACTGAAAAACATTTCACAAGTTTGTTGCATGAAAATTGAGCCAGATGGGTCTGGTGTGGTTAAAATAACAACAGCAATGAAAAATGAATATTTTTTAAATGGGCATACCTCCCAGGATCTTAATTATTAAAAATTATTATTTTTCATGTATTCGGGACTCAAAAAGTTTAAAGGTTGGAGCAGGTCAGAGATACCTGCTCAGAGTACACATAATACCATAGCATAGATTCAAGCAATTACCTGGGGAAAAAACTCCATGGCCTAATTCACCTCATATATGCTGAGAAAGATGTATGGAAATGCATCATGTATGATAAAACACCATAAAAATGTATTCTGACAGAAGAACAGTGACATTTAATCTCTTAAAAACCTCTTTCATCTTCCTCTTCAGAGAACATTAATTAGAAAGAGATTCATTCCTGTAGAACATATTACCCAAATAAATAGGATGGTCTGTCAACTCCCGGAATTAATAAGAAACTTACGGTAGTTGAAGACTCAAAGTGTTTGTCAAAGACTAGAAAACTTAAGTGAAAGAGACAGCCTTGCAAAAATAACAGGAAAATACCTAGTCCCACCATTTCCCCAGTAACAGTTAAAGATCAATGCTATGAGTTCTCTCACTAACAGACACCCTGCAGGAGTTCTGTTTTGCACAACTTCTGAAGAAAGCTGAATGGGCAGAAAAGAGATGCAAATCTCTCTCTTTCAAAAATGTTTTTTTGCGAATCTGCTTTTACAGAGTTCCTGAGTAAGGAAAATTGACCTGGTGGAATGTTTCACCCAACAGCTACAGAATACATGTCCTTCTCCTCAGCTCATAGATCATTCTCAGGGATAGATCATATGTTAGGCCACAAAACAAGTCTCAAAAACTTCAAAAAACTGAAATCATACCAAGTATTTTCTCTGTCCATAATGGATTAAAACTAGAACATAAGGAACATTGGAAAATATACAAACAATAAATGGAAATTAAACAATATGCTCCTGAATGACCAGTAGGCCAATGAAGAGATTAAGGAGAAAATTTAAAAATTTCTTGCAGCAAATGAAAATGAAAACACAACATATCAAAAGCTCTGGGATACAGTGAAAGTAGTAACAAGAGGATAAATTTCATATCAATAAGTGCCTGCATCAAAAAAGTAGAAAAGCTTCAAATAAACAATCTAACAATGCATCTCAAAGAACTAGAAAAATAAGCGCAAACCAAACCCAAAATTAATAGAAGAAATTATACAGATTAGAGCAGAAATATATGAAACTGAAACAAAAAAATACAAAAGATCAAAGAAACGAAGATTGGTTTTTTGAAAAGATAAACAAAATTGACTCACCTTTAGTCAGACTAAGAAAAAAGAGAGAAGACCCAAATAAATGAAATCAGAGATGAAAAAGGAAACATTACAACTGATACAGCAGAAATCTAAAGGATCATCAGAGACTACTATGAGCAACTATATGCAATAAATTGGAAAACCCAAAAGACATGAACAAATTCCTAGACACATAAAACCACCAATATTGAACCAGGAAGAAATACAAAACTAGAATAAACTAATAACAGGTAATAGATAGACGTAGTGATAAAATTTTTCCCATCAAAGGAAAATCCAGGACCTGATGGTTTCACTGCTGAATTCTAACAAACATTCAAGAAGAACTAATACCAATCCTACTTAAACTCTTCCAAAAAATTGAGGAGGAGGGGATATTCCCAAACTCATCCTACAAGGCCCATATCACCCTAATACCAAAACCAGACAAAGACACACACAAAAAGAAAACTATAGGCCAATATCTCTGATGAACATAGATTCAAACATCCTCAACAAAATACTAGCAAAACAAATGCAACAACACATTAAAAAGATTATTCATCATGATCAAGTGGAATTCATCCCAGGGACACAAGGATGCCCCAACATACAAATTAATCCATGTGATACAT
The DNA here is from genome assembly GCF_041146395.1 of Eulemur rufifrons. Lineage (NCBI taxonomy): Eukaryota > Metazoa > Chordata > Mammalia > Primates > Lemuridae > Eulemur > Eulemur rufifrons. The sequence goes on from NC_090989.1 coordinate 208,432,200, forward strand.
CATATCAACAGAAAGAAGAACAAAAACCATATGATCCTTTCAACTGATGCTGAAAAAGTATTCAATAAAATTCAACATCTTTTCCTGAGAAAAACTCTGAAAAAACTGGGTATAGAAGGAACTTACTTCAACACAATAAAAGCCATATATGACAGACCCCCAGCTAGTATCATACTGAATGGAGAAAAAAAAAAAAAACAACCTGAAAGCCTTTCCTCTAAGATCTGGAACAAGAAAAGGGTGCCCACTTTCACCACTGTTATTCAATATGGTACTGGAAGTTCTAGCTAGAGCAATCAGACAAGAGAAAGAAATAAAGGGCATCCAAATTGGAAAGGAAGAAATCAAATTATCCTTGTTTGCAGATGACATGCTCTTATATTAATATCTAGAAAAACCTAAAGACTCCACAAAAAAAAAAAAAAAACCATTAGAACAGATAAACAGGCCGGGCGCGGTGGCTCACGCCTGTAATCCTAGCACTCTGGGAGGCCGAGGTGGGCGGATCGTTTGAGCTCAGGAGTTCGAGACCAGCCTGAGCAAGAGCGAGACCCCACCTCTACTAAAAATAGAAAGAAATTATATGGACAGCTAAAAATATATATAGAAAAAATTAGCCGGGCATGGTGGCGCATGCCTGTAGTCCCAGCTACTCGGGAGGCTGAGACAGGAGGATCGCTTGAGCTCAGGAGTTTGAGGTTGCTGTGAGCTAGGCTGACGCCACGGCACTCACTCTAGCCTGGGCAACAGGGTGAGACTCTGTCTCAAAAAAAAAAAAAAAAAAAAAAAAAACCAGAAGAAAAAAAAAAAAAGAACAGATAAACAAATTCAGTAAAGTTGCAAGATACAAAATCAACATACAAAAATCAGTAGCATTTCTATATGCCAACAGTTAGCAATCTGCAAAAGAAATGAAGAAAGTAATCCCATTCACAGTAGCTACAAATGAAATAAAATACGTAGGAATAAACCTAACCAATGAAGTGAAATATCTCTATGGTGAAAATTATAAAATATTGATAAACAAAATTGAACAGGACACACACACAAAAAATGGAAAGATATTCCATGCTCCTGGATTGGAGAAATCAATATCACTAAAATGTCCATATTACCCAAAGCAATCTACAGATTCAATGCAATCCCTATCAAAATACCGATGACATTCTTCACAGAAATATAAAAAATAATCCTAAAATTTATATGGAACCACAAAAGACCCAGAATATCCAAAACCATCCTGAGCAAAAAGAACAAAACTGGAAGAATCACATTACTTGACTTCAAATTATGCTACAAAGCTGTAGTGACCAAAACAGCACAGTACTTGCATAAAAACAGGCACATAGACCAATGTGCCTCAGTAGAGAACCTAGAAATAAATCTACACATCTATAGTGAACTTATCTTTGACAAAGTTACCAAGAATATACACTGGGGAAAGGACAGTCTCTTCAATAAATCGTGCTGGGAAAACTGGATGTCCTTATGCAGAAATATGAAACTAGACACTAATCTCTTGCCACATACAAAAATCAAATAAAAATGGATTAAAGACTTAAATATAAGACCTGAAACTATGAAACTACTAAAAGAAAACATTGGGGATATGCTTCAAGGCATTGGTCTTGGCAAGGATTTCTTGAGTAAGATCCCCTAAGCACAGGCAACCAAAGTAAAATTGGACAAATGGGATCACATCAAGCTAAAAAGCTTCTGTAGAGCAAAGGAAACAATCAAGAAAGTGAACAGACAACCCACAAAATGTCAGAAAATATTTGCAAACTACCCTTCTGACAAGGGATTAATAACTAGAATATATAAGGAGCTCCAAAAACGCAACAGGAAAAAATAAAAAAATCTGATTAAAACATGGCCAAAGAATCTGAATAGACATTTCTCAAAAGAGACATACAAATGGCCAATATGTTATGAAAACATGCTCAATATCATTAGTCATCAGAGAAACACAAATCAAAACTACAATTAGATATCATCTCACTCCAGTTAAAATGGCTTTTATCAAAAAGACAGGCAGTAACAAATGCCGATGAGGAAGTGGAGAAAGGGAAACCCTTGTATGCTCTTTTCGGGAATGCAAATTAATGCAACCACTATGGAGAGCAGTATGGAAGGTCCTCATAAAACTGAAAATAGAACTACCGTATGACCCAGCAATCTCACTGCTGGGTAAATATCCAAAGGAGAGGAAATCAGTATGCTGAAAAGATTATTTGTATTCTCATGTTTATTGGGGCACTATTCACCTCAGCCAAGATTTGGGATCAACTTAGGTGTCCATCAACAGATGAATGGATAAAGAAATTGTGGTACATATACACAACGGAATATTACATAGCCAAAAGAAGGAATGAAATCCTGCGATTTGTAACAATATGAATGGAACTGGAGTATGTTATGTTAAGTGAAATAAGGCAAGCACAGAAAGACAAATCTCCCATGTTCTCATTCATATGTGGGAGCTAAATATTAAAAACAATTGATCTCAAGGACACAGAGAATAGAAAGACGGTTCCAGAGGCTGGGAAGGGTAGCAGGGAGTGGGGAATAAAAAGTGGGTATGGTTAATGTGTGCAAAAAGGTAGCTAGACAATTAGATTTGATAGCACAACAAAATGACAGTTAACAACAATAAGTTAGATATGCTTTAAAATAACTAAAGGAGTGGAATTGGTAAGTTCCTAACACAAAGAAATGATAAAACATCTTAATCCTGAGGTGAAGGATACCCCAATTACCCTGATTTGATTAATTCACATTGTATGCCTGTATCAAAACATCACACGTACCCTATAAAGATATACAATTATTATGTACCCATAATAATTAAAAAGAAAATATATATATATTAAAAAAAACAATTATAAAAACTACACCAGAGTTGTTGTACCAAGACTAATCACACAAATCCTTTTTCTTACATTAGTCAAACCCTTGCAAATACTGATTTTTGTCTTTTGTTTAACAGAGAACAAGGCCAGGAGCCTGGCTGGTAAGAAATTCTTGCCCCTTTTGCCAGCTGGCCAGGTCTTTGGATTTTCACTACTGTAGCTTTTCAGAAGAAACAGAGTGGCTTTAAACTGTAGGGAGCAAGGCCCTTTCCCCCATAAGTTTCTCTGAAAAATCAGACATGAGGTAGATTCATTCACTGGAGAAAAAGGCATTTAAATTAATTTTTAAACTGTATACACAGGAGCCTTTAGAATGAAACTAAATTCCTCAATGAAGTACAGAGGGTTTTTTTGTTTGTTTTCTCTTTTGTTTTTGTTTTTTAAGAATGGGGGTTTAGAAGTTGCAAAACAGGTTTGCAAGAGAGAAGAGAGGCTAGCCAAGGTGGTCTTGTTATGCAAGTAAAACCTCACAGTTAGTAGCCCTCACAGAGAATAGGTAATAAATTTTTTTAAGTCCTTTAAAGGTGCCAGATTCTCACTTATTCTTTCCTAGATTGGGTAAATAAAGTCCTGGCTGTATTAATGGAGATCCTCTATAAATGTAAATTTTCTCCCACAGATGAGAGGTTTGTAGCATTATTTCTGTGCCAGCCACCTCAGAGTATGTCAAAGAAATATATTTCAGGGTAAAATATTATAATTTTTCTAACTGGCTGATGTATTGCAACTGTGGGAGGTTTAGTCAATTCTAGAGGCCTCATTTTCCATAATTTAGACCTTCTGTCAGTTTTGACCAAGAGTTGGCCAAAATCCAATGTAAGACAGAGTAAAACCAAAAACAGAAGAAATTACTACATAATTAATACATTGTTGAGATCTTTAAGTATAAATAGAAGTTACAGCCAGCTAACAATAAACCTTACCTTCAGCTAGAAAAGTCTAAAAGGAAATCTCAGATCAGCTCCTTACCTGGAGATGGGGCCCAAGCTGAACCTACTCTGTATCACCACGGAAGCAGGGAAACTCGCCTTCCTGTTTGGAAGCGAGCAAAACTCCTTAGAGGGGTTTTCCAGCAAAATAAACCTTAATATCAAGCCAAAAAGTTGAGAAGATTGAGGAAACTCAGGAGAGAGCTGTATTTTGGCCTTGGCAGAAACAAAAACAAATGATCTCTTGGAGTGAATCTCTAGCTGCCGCTACCTTAGCCCTGATGGGAGAAATCACTGTAAGTCAAAAGGGGCTCTACTCCAAGGTATCCACTCATGTAGTTGCCATGTGGTTGTCAACCCAAAATAAGTGACTGGGGCATACTCTGAAGAAAAATATATGTACTGAAGACATTAGAGATATCAGAAGAGGCTGCTTTGGACTAGGCTCAAACCCAGGCTTTGGTTCCCCAGGCCCACTCTCCACTGTGAGGATTAGTACTTCAGTGTATCCTGTCAATGAAAAAAAAAAAAAAACAAATTCTGGAAGATAATTGAAGGAGGTTTATTCTGAGCCAAATTTGACAACCATGACCTGGAGCCACACCCAAGAAGCCTTGAGCAAGTGGACTTGCTGTGGCTGGGTTACAGTTTGGTTTTATACATTTCGGGGAGACAGGAATTACAGGGAAAGTCACAAATCAATACATGGAAGGCCTACATTGGTTTGGCCCAAAAAGGTGGGACATCTCAAAGCAGGGACTTACAAGTCATAGGTGGGTTTCGGGATGCTTTAGTTGACAATTGGCTGAAAGAGTTAGGCTTTGTCCAAAAGACCAGGAATCTGCAGAAAGGAATGCTTGAATTAAGATAAGGGTCTTCTATCTTTCATGTGATGCTATACCAGATTCACTTTGGGAAATAAACGTCATAACAACCTGTTTACTGAGATTTATCATTTGTAGGCATGACTCACCAGGCTCCCTTACAAAAGGATTTTTTTTTTTTTTTGCGGGAAGCAAAGAAAAAGATCAGAGTTCAGTCCTCATAACCCATTTCTTCCTTTCATGTGTATTACACATGTTCTGAAACTTTGGAGAGCAGAAATTGTATTTTGGGCAGAGTAAGAAAAAATAGGACCAATATAATATATGAAAGATTTAGAGAAAATGATTAATCCATGGATTTGAAAATAATGAATTAGTTTGCCACAATATGTGTATGTGTCTGTGTGTATTATAGCAAGTTCCATAAGTGCTTGTGCAGCTTTTATAACTCAGAATTCTGTTACTAACCAAATAAATATCATTTGGAAGTTTAATGATTTATATTTTTACTATGCTTATTTAGTTTTGTAAAGTTTAAATAACAAATCATTAGTTTGACTTTTTGTGTCAGCCCATGAGCGAAGACAGCAAAGGTTAACATAAACAATAACAACTAAAATATTCAAAATTTACAAGATTGAAATAAGTATAAAGTTAAGTTCTACTTCTGAGTTGATGAAAGAAGAAAGCTTAGTTTGTGGGAAAATTATGAAGACAGAGGAGATTTTGAGAGTAAAAATCCCTAGAAAATAAACAAAATTCCTGGGAGAATTTCAGACTTTCAAAGGCTAGGAAATTGGTGGGTTCAAGCCAAGATCTCCAGAAGATCAAAGGAACCAGGTAATATCTGGGTTGCAGAGAGAAAGAATAGAAAATTGACTGAGGTCTATCTCTGACAGGCTGAGCAGGTGGAGTCTGAAGGAGGATCTAGAAGGCCCAGGGAGGGGAGGGATCTGCAGAGCAGGGTGGTGGGGGAGGGACTGTGGTTCAGCCTCCTCCCCACATCATCAACCCCACCCTCAGGAGCCCTGTGTGATGAGGGGCCACAGCTCTGTGATGCAGGCCTGGGCCCTAGTCAAAAGGCCCAAAGGCAACGCCCAGGGCTCAGTTGCTTTAGGGCGACAGTGCGATTCAGAAGATGGAGAATCATCCATTTCCTCTGAATAGCGATAGTGCCACATGGCTAAACCCCAGCTCCACTTCCTGGATGATGGATATCATCCTGGGCATCCTGTGTGGACTGGGGCTCTTCCTTCTGTTACTCCCCTGCCTTGGGAGTGATCCATCCTCACCACCGACTGGGCAGACAAGCAGCATCGGGAAGGTAAGGAACTCTCAGCCCAGAACTAACAGAGAATGATTCTCTCTTTTCTTTCTATTTTTATTTCCACTTTTCCAAATTGACTAGAGATTCCTGAGATGGGAAATTTCCTTGTCCTCCTAGGCCCAGGCAGGGCAGGAAGGGGTTAGAGTAGTATAAGATTTCTAGACTAAGCTCTCAGACACCCTTGTGGGTACAGAGGAGGCATCAGGGCAAAGTCAAATGCCAGGACTCAGGAACCAGGAGGAGGCTATGAAAGGGTTGTGATCTGTGTGGGTGGACGGCCCTCAGTCCTGGTTCATCAGTCATCAGTTGCCTTCCCATGGCCAGTACCTGTAGCCCAGCCCATCTGTGTCTGGTGATCTGAGGCCTGTGCTGAGCCTCCCATCAGAGGCTGGAGTGGCCTCTGGCCTCTTTGAGAAGCAGAATCCTGCCTGACAGCTCAGAGGCACCTGTACATTGGAGTCTTGAGTGCTCAAGCAGAGGAACAGCGACAGAAGACACTCATGGTGGATCTCATGTCAAAAATTCTTCTTTGCATTTTTTCAAAGAAGGAAAACAGACAATATTTTTATCCACTTTAAAAATGAGTGAAAGCAAAGAAAAGAAGGCAGAGATCCATTAACTAGATGTAGAAGGTCACGTCTTCCATAAGGACTAAATGTCTGCAGCTTGTCTGGGGAGAGGTGAGTGAGGACTGGTCCCAGCCTCTCAATCTTTCCTGTCTCTCAGCCTCCAGTGGGGAAGAGGGGGAGGCCCAGGCGCAGGAAGAAGAACTGCCCTCTAAAAGGTAAGGTTCTGCCTGTGTATCCAGAGCCCCCAGGGGGGAATTTAGCTTCACTGTCCTGAGGAATGAGTCTCCCAGGAGGTCCATTGAAGGCCTGAGGTGGGTGGAGGTGGCATCCAGGGAAGGATATCAGAACCCAGGATTCTTCTCAGATCCCAGGCTGGGCATGAAGCCAGGTGGGCCGAGAATGGGTGCTGCCCAGTAGGGGCCTGGATGTGGCGGTGTGGCCTCCAGGCCCAACTGTGGACAGCTGCTTAGCCTGGCTAAGGCTGGTTCTTCTTTGAGCAATCCCTGTCTGCTCCCCCACAGGGAGGGTGTGAGGCCCCTGTGGGATGGATGTGGGAGCACTCTGTACATGATAAAGTGCTGCACACCAAGCTTCCTGCTGTCCCTCTCAGGGTCACATGGCCTTGAGCCCTGATGCTTGTGCCCTAGGGTCTAATCCCCCCAGTCTGCTCTAGAGGGACACTCGGCCTCCTGCAAGATCCTCAGGCCCATCCCTTCCCCATCCTAACCTGGCTCCTGATTTTCAGCTTGTAGAGATTGCCTGGAGGAACTGGAGGGGGCTCGGGACCTGGTTTTGCTTCTGCAGAGGTGAGGCACTCTCCCCTTCTCTCCTTGTTCTCCTTCCTACCAGGGCCTGGAACAGGACTCGGGGGCCTGGGGCTGACCTGGGAGGGGGAGACCATGGGATGGGGACAGGATGTGGCTACAGCCCTGGGTCCAGGGAGAGGCAGAGCTTTGTGAAGTCAGCATGGGGGCAGTGGAGGGCCCTGGGCCACACCCTGGCCCCACCCACCCCTGCTGCAGCTTGTGCCTCCTGTCTTCTGCAGCCACCTGGAAAAGTTCCGGGACAAAAGGGGCTTTTGTCAGCTCTCCTGTCCAGATCCCCCAGGGAAAGTATGCAAACCAGCACCTGCCAGAGCCTACCAGCCACCTGGGGAGCGTGCGGAAGATGCTTCTCCTGCCACCTCATCCCCATTGGCTTCCCCGGCTCCCCTGGCCCAGCGCCCTTCACTTCTGGCCTCCACCCTGACAGTACAACCTCAAGAAGACCAGTCTGACTTGATCAGAATCCCCCCAGGCACTGTCCCAGAGAGCTCACCTCCAGGTTACTCTTGTTCGGTGCCTCCTGTCTTGGCCACCTTAGGCCTTGAACGCACCATTTTCTTCCTCTCCTGGTGGTGGGCAGCTGCCAAGGCCCTTTTCTTTCCCACCTCGCCACATAGCAAATCCCAGAAAGAGCCTCTTCTCCATCATCCACCTGACGCTTGGCTCTGGGGAGACCCCACACACAGGCAGAGAGAGGGTGGTGGCTCTGCTTTCCTCAACTGTGATGTCCAGAAGCTCCTGGAAATGCTCATTACCAAGAGAGCAGGACTGAAGCTGTGGAAGGAAAAAGAAAAGGATAGGTCATTTCTGAAACAAGTGAGCCCCGATTACCCGCAGGGTTCTCTGGGGAATATGGTAAAGTCACCGAGCTGGGAGTGGGACACCACAACTCCATACTTCTTCTGGAACATGAAAGAGAAACCAGAGCAGCTGCCGGATCCTCAGCAGCTCTCCCATCCGAAGGCCATGGGGGACCACTTACAGCAGAAATGCGGCCAGCTCTTCTGGGGCCTCCCAACTCTGCACAGCGAGTCCCTGGTAGCTGCTGCCTGGGTCTCTAGGAAGCCTTCTACAAAACCACCACGTCGCTTTGTTTCCTTCAATGAAGTCCCTGACTTTTTTCCTTCAGAAAATTGGAGGGAAGAACCTTCACAACCTCCCCAGGACCAGCCTGGGCCCCACCACGAGGCCCAGCCCCAGGCTTTGATTGAAATCTTCCCGAAGCCCCAGCCCCAGCCTTTGACCGAAACCTTGCCCAAGCCCCAGCCTCAGCCTTTGACTCAAACCTTGCCCAAGCCCCAGCCCCAGCTCCTACCTTTGGATAAGATCCACAGCCAGGTCCCTCTGTCTCCTGCTCCCCCAGAAGTACCATATTGCTCTCCACCCCAGAGTAAAGGGGACCTTACAGGAAGCTGTAGAACAACTTGCCCTACATCCCAGGAGAAGGCACAATTCCTCATCCCAACTGCAGGTGAGCATCTGGAATGGCCCTTGCAGAAGCGACTGAGGTGGAAGAAAATGTTATCCTCTCTGCTCAAAAACTCTCGGGCCTCCTGTAGCCAACCCACTCCAGACCTTCCCCAGGATAGCGAGGACTCCCAGAGCCACAAGTCTGGCTCCATTCTTCTCGGAGATTTGATCATCCCTGAGCACCAGAAGCAGCACAAGCAACATATTCAAAGGAGTTTCACCCCCGATAAAGACCAGTTGGGCCCTCCCTGCAGATCCCAAGCACCCATGATGCAGCCTCAGGGTGAATTCCCAGGGAGGGGTCAGCCTGGGGCAGAAGACAAGCATGGGGCATTTGCAGGTAAAAGCAGCAAGGATGAACAGAAGATGGGGTCCAGGCACTCTAAAAGATTCTCTCAGGAGAGTTCCATAAGTGTCAAAGAAGACAAGGACCCAACCAGGAACCTAGGGCAAGATCTGAAGAGGTTCCCAGAAGATCTATACATAGGTTCAAAAAATACCTTGGTGAAAGTTCTGGACGACAAGGAGGAGGAGGAGTCAGATAGTGACTGGATTAGGCTCCAGAGGTATAAATCAGGAAATTATGTACCCAGGGGCCCAGAGAAGCAGCAGGTTGACAAAACCCTGAATTTCCAATTGGACCAGAAGGTGGGGGAGATCAACGAAGGCACGGTCCCTGTGCGTGAGCATCAGTCCAGGATCACTGCCAGCCGTACTGTTCTCAAGTCTGACACCCACCATAAGCCCAGAAATCTAGCATCCTTGAGGGGTCAGAAATGCCATGTGAACACCTCTCAGGAGCTTTTTTTCCTTGATCCCTGCACTAAAGAGATGCTAGAAGCACACATTATAAGGTTTCGTGTGAGGCATAGGTGGGGTTCAAATCTCCAGTCCCTGGAGCGCATAAATCTTGAGCGTCAAACCCCACCCTTTCCATTCTCCAGCCTTCCCTCCTGGGCCACTGGTGAATTTGGGGATGGCTCCATAGCTGAGGTTGCCAATTTTCTGGGAGAACATCCTCGGAAAGGTCCAGGAGAGAAGGTGATAACAAAAAAGTCAGTCCTCACCCTGACTGGTTTTCTCTCTGCCCCCTCACTTGTGAGTGAGAAAGTCCAGAGGGACCAGAGAGGTGGCCAATCTGGTGACAACCGTGGGCACTCAGAGGCCTCTGCCAATGGACAGGAGGGAAGGTGGCCTTCTCAGCCTCTCACATGCAGCGTTGGAAGCAGAACGTGGAAGAGTAGTACTGTCCTGGGGGTCGGGAGAGGCAGCCCAGAGCCAAGTCCAAGTCCAGCAATGGCCAGGCATGATCTACAGGAGGAGAAGGAGAGCATGGCCTCAGGAGTCCCTTGCAGTAGCATAGCAATGCTGGGGCTCAGCGTAGGGTCCCAATGTTCAAGGGCCGAGAAGACCATGGAGCCAGTAGAGGGCAAGGAGGAAAAGCCCCCTGCTTGGGAAGTCATGCTGGGAGCCAGTGTGATGGCAGACTCCCAAACCATTAATGTGAATCTGGGTTCAGGGTCTCTGGGGCCCAGTAAAAGCTCCTCATTCTCTAGAATTTCTGGTACCCAGCATCCAGGAGACCTACGCCTGAAAACAAAGGTTACGAGTAAGTTTTCATTCAAAGTGGAGGTAGAATCAGAGAAGCAGTTTCAAGGCCCTGCCACTGGTGTCCTCCTCCAAGACTGTGCCACTGGCCTCCATTTTCAAGGCCGTCACACCGACATACTCCCCACAGCAGACATGTTGGTTTCTCAGGAACCTCAGTCCAATTCCCAGGCCTCTCTGTCTGGTACCCAGAGTGTGCCCAGTAAGGACGCATCAACTTCTCAGGGGCTATGTGACCCCACTTGGCATGGAGGGAGCAGCCAGGGACAGCAGGAGCCCAGAAGCCCAAAAGTGAGGGCCTCCTGGAAGACTCAGAGCAATATGTGTGGCCCTACTGACAAGAGAGAGAGCAGTAGGAGGCCCAAACCAAGGGAGCATGAACCAAGGTCTGCAGGACCAAGGCCCTTCCAATCCAGTGGGATGAGTCGCCCTGCTCAGGTCAGGGAAAGAGAAACCCCTGGGAACAAATACTCTCAGTTACCACAAGAGAAGGGACAGGCACCTCCAGAAAGCTACTTCGGAGAAAAGATCAATCGTTTTCTGCAGCGCCTCAAGCCCAGTAAGAAGGGCAAAGAGCAGGAAGATCCCCTGCCGAAAGGCAAGCCTGTGCCAGCCACTGCCCAGAGCCCAGGGCAAGCCACAAGGTCATCTATGAACATCAGGGCTGATGAGGTCCGGGCAATCATCACATGTGTCGGACAGATTTTAGTGGACAAATTGGGGCTGAGGCAAGAACATCGTCCCCTGGCGTTCAATTTCCGCAAAGAGGAACCCCAGGCCCCAGTGGATGGGCGTTCCTACCACCCCAAAGTTCCCTACCACAGAGGGCAAAGGAGAGTGATGAGAGATATAGCCTCCAGTCACCCCACCCCCATGGGCCACAGCTATCTTGTCAAGAACAAGTGGGTCACAGAGAGGGACAGCAATTGGGCCTCCCCACCCAGGGAGCCTGTGCTCCCGGCCAGTCCCTGCCAGCATAGGCCAAGGGTGGCAAGAGCTTCGGGCCACCTTCTCCGTTAGACAACACACTTGTCCGGTCAGCAAGATCCTGCCTTTTATGCCTTTCCTTATGGGAAAATTTTCTCACAGAATAAATTTTATTCAGGCAGAGAAAACCTGTTTTGCCTCATGTTAGCACATCTGGTATATGCTAATGGCTTCTTCTTATCAAGAACATGGGCCAAATAAATGTGTTTTTCTCATCAGAGGTAGTGGCTTCCGTGTGGGATGCTGGGTTGCAGGGAAGGGGTCAGCATTCGCTCTGCCTGGGTGTGGCTTCTGGGCGGGACAGGCACGGGGAGGCTGACCAGCTGGCAGATGCACTGTCACCCCAGGTCCCGCACTGCACCTTCTTTTCATAACTCGGTCATTACAGAGAGACTTCAGGACCGTCAGGACTGGCAAACCCTGTGGACACCCCACCCCGGGATCTGACTCACACTGTTTTTGCCCAGGCTTTCCCTCTACACGAACTTTGTGCAGTGGTGGGGGATGGGTTTACAGAGGCCTCTAAGTGGGGAAATTCCACTCAGGCTGCAGGAATGTGGGAGCCAGGCAGCCTCACACTGCCTGAAGTGGGTCAGGAAGTTTCAGGGTGGAGGTGCTGGCCCTGGGTGCAGGGGCAGAGAGATCTGGCCCCCATGACTTTCCTGGTGAGGAACAGACGACCCTGCCCAGAGCCTGCTGAAGGATTGGAGAGGCAGCCCAGAGCCAAGTCCAAGAGATGGTCCCTGCTGGCCCCTCTGGGCTCAGCCTTGGTGACAGGAGCGTGCCCCTCCCATCCTCCACCTTCCTCCCTTTGAAAGCAGCGGCCAAGACAGGGCCGGTCTGGGTGGGCGCAGCAGGAGGTGCGAGGGCCTCGTCTGCCCTCCTGGCCACCCGCTTTCCCCTCTGGTGTGACCAGAATGGGGAACCATCTGATGGTGGCAGACAGAGGATGAGGGTGGAGTGTGGGAGAAGAATTGAAGAGGTGGCAACCAGGAGGATGGCAGAGCTCACCTGGCACTCTAAACAGTGACTGCCCAGTGCACCCATAGGCCAAGGGGGTCAGGCAGCAGCCCCATGGCAGAGGGCTAGACCAAGGGGCACAAAGCCTTTGTAGGAAGGTGGCTTTTCTCACTGCATATGTGACCAGCCTGTGCACTGTCACCTCTGGAATTCTAGAGAGGACTGGTAGAAAAGACAGGACTCAGGTGCTTGTGGTATCACAGTCTGGTGACCTTCACAGACATGTGGCCTCAATGCTGCTCCCAGAGCTGGGGTACTTGGAGGGCCAGTGTTGTGCCTGGGCTGCTCCTAGAGCCTGTCCCGTGTCCGCTGGGGACAGGGAAGCCAACAGGGGCATAGCAGCAAGGGGAGCCAGGGCCTGGGAATGCTGGAGCTGAGCAGTGACCTTACAGAGAGACCTCCGCAGAGACCCCTGACATAGACCCCCACAGGGACCTCAAGAGACCTCTGACAGAGACCCCCACAGAAAGACCCCCACAAAGATGGCAGAGACATTGACAGAGACCCCCAGAGAGAACTGTGACAGATATGCCCATAGAGAACTCTGACAGAGACACCTATAGAGACCTCTAACAGAGACTCCAAAAGAGACCTCTGACAGAGACCTACGCTAAGAGATCCTTATAGAAATCTCTGAGAGAGACCCAAATAGAGACCTCTGACAGAGACCCCAAGTGGGAAACCTCCACAGAGACCTCTCACAGAGACCTTGGAAAGAGATCCCCAACACAGCTCTGACAGACCTCCATTGGGACCTCTCACAAAGACCTCACAGAGACCCACACAGAGACCTCTGACAGAGATACTCAGTGATAGACCTCATAATAAGAACTCTGATGACACAGAGACGATATCAGAGACCTCCATCGAGACCAACCAAGAGCTCTATTAGATACACAAATTAAGAACTCTGACAGAGATATCTACAGAGACTCCCCGAGACCTCTGACAAAGAATCCACAACAGACCTCTGACAGAGATCCCCACAGAGAATTTTGACAATCACAGTGAAAAACTCCCACAAGGACCTATGACAAAGAGGGACCCTGAAAGACCACCACAGAGACCTCTGACACAGACCTCTCACTGAGACCCCCACAGAGACTTCTGTCAGAGACTCCCACAGAGATCTCCAGAGAGATCTCTGATAGCCATTCACACAAAGACTTGCAGAGACCTCTGACAGAGACCCACCTAAGAGAGCCTCATAGAAATCTCTGAGAGAGACCCAAATAGAGACCTTTGACAGTGACTCAAACTTAGAGACCCCCAGAGATACCTCTGACAGAGACCCTCATAGGTGCCTGTGACAGACAGCCCCAGAGACTTCTGACAGAACCCCACACAGAGACCTCTGACAGAAACCCACATAGAGAACACTGACAGAGACCCACACAGAGATGTCTGACAGAGACTCTGTGGGGAGGGGGCTCTGCGGCCAGCGAAGGTACCGGAGCAGGTTTCTGGGAATTGAAAGAAGAGACAAGCAGTAGTGGGTAAAGGAAACATGTTCTTTTATTGCCGGGGGGATGTAACCCACTGCAAGAACATGGTGAGCGCTTATATATGGCTCAGAACAATCATGGCAACATGCCAAGCAAAGGCGTGATTCACATAGGAGGTGACATCATGGTTACGTAACCATGCTGACTTAAAGGCCGGCAGAAGACACGCCAGCAATCATTTTAGTTTGGCTTAAGAACCTATTGCCTATACAAATGGATTTGCCTTACAGACCCACACTGAGATTCCTCCACAGAGACTTCTGACAGACGCTTCCACAGAGAACACTGACAGGGATCCCCACATAGACTTCTGACAGAGACCCACACAGAGACCTCTGACACCCCTACACTGAGAGACCTCCACAGACCCTTCTGGTAGGGACTCCCACAGAGACCTCTGACAGAGACTCACACTGAGACACCCCACATCCTCTGTCAGAGACCAACACTGAGAGACCTTACGCTGAGACCTCTGACAGAGACCTCATATCTATCCTTAGGATCCTGATCAGCCACCCGGTGACAGGTCCTTCTTCATGGCTCTGACAGCACTTGGCAAACTGGCAGCACAGGAGAGAATCTCAGAGATTTGCCGTGCTCCCTGGAGAGAATGCTTGTGTATTTTTTCTTTTCTAATCTTATTACTTTTCTTTCTTCTGAAAAAAATCACAGATTGCACATATAAATCTGGAAAATCTTTTCCTTCACAAAATTTCATTAGCTTGAGCTCTGACCCACAGTTTAGAAAAATCCCAAACTTTGAAAGCAAGCAAAACTGTCACTATCTAGTGAGCGAAAATTATCTTCTTGGTCTACTTTTAGTAATCATCCAGTCAAATGACATTAGGGGCCACATTATTTTATTGGGCACAAATCCCTGCACTCAAAATGACTGATTTTACTCTGGAAACGTGAAGAAAGGAGCCCTCGGCAAACGGACTCCAGAGGAGATAAACCTGCAAAGATGCATTTGCCTCCCACTCGCTCCTGTGGGGCTGTGCAGCTGGCATGGTATTTTGCACATGACAGGTTGTGTCAGGTTTGTGAAGTTTGCCTTATTTTTTAAAATGAAACAAGCCACATTAGCAAGCATAGGAAGATTTTTCATAAATGAGACATATTTCTAGTGCTATTTCTATTAGAACTTTTAACAAATTGATAGTAAAAATTAAATAATTAACTGACATTGTTTATTTTTGCTCCTCAAAATGTGACAGTGCCCTCAGATGGTACTACACGTTTCCATGTGTAGTAGCAGAATATGATAAAATCCTAATCCTAATGTTCAGCTAAATCATCTTAACCTGCTGAACTATTTAGAAGAATTCATTTTTTTTATTTCCGCATATTATGGGGATACAAATGTTTAGGTTACGTATATTGCCTTTGCCGCCCCCCGCCCCGCAGTCAGAACTTCAAGTGTGTCCATTCCCCAAACGTGTGCATCGGGTATATGTGTGTATATTCCCACCCCTCCTCCCCCTTCAAACCTGCCTGACTCCCGATAAATGTTATTCCTACATGTCCACTTAGGTGTTGATCAGTGAAACCAGTTTGATGGTGAGTACATGTGGTGCTTATTTTTCCATTCTTAGGATACTTCACTTAGTAGGATGGGTTCTAGCTCTATCCAGGAAAATATAAGAGGTGCTATATCACCATTGTTTCTTGTAGCTGAAGAGTACTCCATGGTATACATATACCACATTTTATTAATCCATTCTTGCAGTGATGGGCACTTAGGTTGTTTCCACATCTTTGCAATTGTGAATTGTGCTGCTATAAACATTTGAGTGCAGATGACTTTTTTATAGAATGTCTTTTGTTCTTTTGGGTAGATGCCCAGCAATAGGATTGCTGGATCAAACAGTAGATCTACTTGTATCTCTTTAAGGTATCTCCATATTGTTTTCCACAGGGGTTGCACTAGTTTGCAGTCCCACCAGCAGTGTATGAGTGTTCCTATCTCTCTGCATCCACACCAACATTTATTGTTTTGGGACTTTTTGATAAAGGCCATTCTCACTGGAGATAAGTGATATCTCATTGTGGTTTTGATTTGCATTTCCCTGATGATTAAAGATGTTGAGCATTTTTTCATATGTTTCTTGGCCATTATTCTGTCTTCTTTTTAAAATAATTCCAAGAAATATACATTTCCCAAGATTCAGGCAGTCAGGCTCTGTTTTATATTCATTGCAGGGTGACAAAAAGGACACATTGATTAAAATAATTTTGAAATCTTAGAAAATATATAATTGAATTTGTCCTTCAGATATACATTGTCCCAAATTACTTGGGAATTGACATTTTAACATTTGTTAAATTAAAAAATATATATATTTAACCAACATTTTTATGATAATAATGATAAAGGTCTCAGTATATCCCTAACACTTGACAAATTGTGCACTTAGTTGAGATTATATATTTCTCACTGTTCATAGAATCCTGTTATCTTAAGATAAAAACAGAGGTCAAGTGTCTATCTCTAATGAAGTGTCTTAGATTACTCATTGGGATGACAGGGTCATGGTGCCTTCTCTAACAAGGTAGGGTTGAGCTAATGGGAGGGCTCTGAGGTTGTATATCTATTTTTTAAATTAAGAATAACACAGTCAAATAGTAATGTATCTTACACAATTATAGCTATTAGCTTTTTGAAATTTGCTCCCTGTGTGAGATTTTCTTATTATGTTCATAGAATTATGCAAGGTGGCCATTCCAGTGACCTGTAATGTCCAGTCAATAATATCAAGTGACCAGAATAACTCAACATTCCCCTAAGAACAACCACATCCACAGTGTCCCACAATCATGGGAATGATATTTTCTTTTTGGAAGTATCAGCCCGTATGCCTAAATCATGTCTTTAAATAAGATGAAACCATATTCTAGAAAAAGATATAAAATAATGGAACTTCTGGGAAAATAGATGAGGATTTAGGAAATGCTAGTGTCTTTCATAGGAAAACATGACCACCTCATCTCATCCTGGTACCATGACAAAGGAAACATAGGCGACGCAGGTCTGTCATCTAAGCTTTTACTTCCTATTTTTTTTTTTTTTTTGGTAAGACCTGTGGGCCAAAATATTTTTACAGAAGTGATTTATGGGAAATGTGGCTTGTAAAGTTCTATAGTCACTCTTATTCCCCTTGGAATGGAGCATGAAGCCAAACCAAATAACCAGGAAAAATATTTTCTGGAAAAATGATTACATTCTCTTGAACTTTTGTAAGTAAAAGAGAAGATGGAGGCTTCAGGTAGGAAGCTGAGCTATTCTCCCCTGTCAAGTAACTACATAGTTTATTGGCTGTTAAATGGAAGGACTCCCAGGAGGCTGTCTGATGGGAGGGTCCGCAGAAGGCAGATCAAGGACACACTGGTGCAGGTTCACGATGGTCAGCACATCTGACAGACGTGTGTGTAAGCCAAGCAGGAAGCAGACCTTGGCAGAAGAAGCACTGGGTGGTGGTCCCATTTGCTCAGTGGCGACACCACGCTTCACCCCCAGCTCACTCCATACCATCCCTCATTGTATAGGGACTTAGGGGTGATTTTAGATGCAGAAGAAGGAGGGGAGGAAGATGAAGAGCCACTGTCAAAACAGTAACTATGGCCTGTCCTCTATCCCAGTAACCTGATTGACAAATGGGGACCCTGAGATATCCCCCAACCACACATGCGCTTGGTTCCCACATTTTCTGACTCAAACCGATGCTTCCCCCACCACATCATCCAGCCCATGGGAGAGAAGCCCCTTCATCTGTGAGGCAGGTGATAGCCTGACAGGAAATTATTTCTACCACCACCAGGTCAGGATGGATATTATAATTTCAGCAAAAAAAAATAAAAATAAAAATAAAAAGCCACTTTGTCATTTAGATAATGACTTATTTCATAGTGTGGTAACTCTCTTAATAGCAGTCTTATTTTTAATCATGGTATGGTTTAAGAGGAAACTAAAGATAAGCAAAGGAAATTTGACTTTACAACTTCCATGAAAAACAGTGCATTAGTGCGTTCCACTTCTCCCTGTGGGACAGACTCCATCTTGGAAAGGATACCTTTCCCTGAATCCTGAACACACCTGCAATTTAAGATGGTTATCACAGATAAGGAGTGGAGGCAAAAGCAGACAAAATCATTTCTGGAGCAGTCGTCCCCATGTTGTCCCACCCTGCCTTCACTTAACAGGCATGAGGTACCTTGGTGGTGGGGCCCGGGGTGGGCTTTCCCCAGTAGGAAGGGCAACACAGCATGCTGAGGTGCAGAGAGAAAACGTTAGAGCTCCATTTAGGTTCTTTTTCATCTCATTCTTCTTAGGTTTACATATATATATAATACAGTTCATAATATATATACAGAAGTATTGTCATACATATCAATTACAGAACCACAATGCATGCATATCATTGGCAAATAAATGAATATATTAATAAACATACTGGAGCCGCAGAAAAAATGCTCATAAAGCATTTTACTGACTGGGAGAATGACAGAAATCTTGCAGAAACACTGGTATTTTTAAGGGAACGGACCCAGAATGCAACACAACCATGGGCTCTGGGCTCCATCAGGCAAACCACATTTATTTGTCCAGAAAGTGAGAGCCACAAACTGCAGAAGAGCCATTTCCCCAGACTCTGAAACAGTGACCTCTGATCAGTGTCCCCTTCACAGGCAGAAGGTGGGAAACACAGAAGGGAGTGGATCATTTCCCAATTGCCCGCAGAAACCACAGAGCTGTGGTGCAGGAGGGACACATGAAAGGTTGGGTGGGTTGGGGAAGATGGGAGCTCAGGGCCAGTTAGAATGCAGGACTTCAGGGCCCGCCAGGGCCAGCAGGGCTGAGGGGTGTGGGAACCAGCAGCAGGGACCTCAGGCAGGGCCTGGGGAACTGCAGCACACACCTTACCCAAGAACCACTGTGGTTAAGAATGCAGTGGTTTACCTTTCCACCTAATGGTTGCATGTATCCTGTTGCTTTTGAAAGACAGGCGCCAAAATTCTGAAGTATAATAGTAGTGGTAGGCAGTAGTTTGATTTACTATTTTTTAAACTTCAGTTTCGTATATGAAAGGCCCAATGGAAGATATTTGTTTTGAATCATGTAAGCAGTTCTGGGGACAGAAAAGAAAAATAAAATAGACTGTTGTTTAGTAATGCAGGGGTGTTAAAAATATTGAGCAGAATTAAACATAAGATAAATATTCTTAGCATCCAAATCCATTGATCATGCTCACAAACTGGCAAATGTTGAGAAAGAGTCCTAGTCGCCAGGCCAAGCAATTACAGTGAGTGCAGCCCTCCCCAAGCACAGGTAGATCTGAAGCTCTTCCTCCCACTGCATTACTTCAGGGGGTACAAGATAAGATTATTTGATCAATAATCAAGTTTTAGTGAAGGCAGCATCTGTAGTTGTCAGCACTTGCTACTGAAGGGTAATGTCTGAAGAACAAGTTCAGGAAGAGAAGTATTTTGGTTTTGATGCCAAAATCAATCCCTTGGACACATCACTTGACATAGAAAATGGATTTAAATAAGAGTCTACACTCGTCAATCCACTGCACACTATCTACATTCCCAAGCAACCTTCTGCAGGAGGGATACCATTATTTCACACAGTCTGTCATCTCTAACACAGTGGGGTGGTCAGATATACTTGTCAAGGTGAAGTGGGATGTCACTGGAAGACTCAGTGCAAGTGTGAAAATCTTGCAACCTCCTCTCAGAGATATGGTTATCAAATGAGATAGTGCATTGATGTATCCATGCACAGAGGGGTCTTAGGAAGTACTGTAAATTACAAAATTGAAAAAAGCGACACCTGGCGATCTCTGAAGCGGGACTCTCTGTTTAACAGCACCCTACTGGTTTCATGGGCTACCATGTGTATGTTCCTTTTACTAGGGTAACATTGTCCCCCTTAATCAGCATATGGATAATTTAACAGTAGTTAAATTCTTGATTATTGAAGCACTCTGTATTCAAAGTATGAATTGACTTAAAAGTGTTTCTGTGAATGTCTTCTCATTTTTATGTCATTCCTCATTGATATTGCACTGGTTTTCTGAGAGGGTAGAGCTGGGAAGCCAAATCAATGTGTAGTCCACAGCTTGTACTGGGAATTCAGCACTGGCAGAGGTGGAAACTCTGAGCAAAGGGAATCAAGGGACGTGAGCTGAGCCAGTATTTGAGGGAGGGTGAATGAACCAAAATCTTCTTGGTGATTGTAACATTTATGAGTTTATATAACATCAAAATAGAACAAATAAAGAATTTGGTAGTTAAGCCAACTTTGGAAAACACATTCAAATCCATGTTGGGGCTCAGAAAAAGCTAGCCCAAAATGAAGGCCTCAGAAGAAAATGTTTCTCCCTGACCTTCTGTCTCTGGCCCCTCATTCTCCCTCAAGGATAGCTGTACATGCTAGAACCCTCTTCCCCAAGGTGGGTCATAAAAACCAGAACTCCTTTTCCCCAAAGCCAGCTATAAAACTTAAAAATATTACTCTTTCCCCCATCTTTCTGTGTAAAAACTGGTCATAAAGAAACTATCCTTAGATTTGTGTTACCTGTTCTAGTTTTTGCTGGAAAACACTGTTTTCTTTATTCTACAAAGCATGGCACATTACAATTAATCAGTAGACTTGAAGCCTGAGTGACTTTTCTGTCTCCTTCCAGCAGTTTCTGCCAGGTTTGCCTGTGCTTGGGTTGGGAACTTTCCTCCCTTCTCACCCTCACCGGCAGCATCTCCCACTCACCCTGACCCCCTGGTTCCCCTTTTAATCCTCCAAATATTTTATTATCATATACAGAATTTTTCTGTTAGGAAAATATTCTACTACAGATGGCTCTGCTACTGATCAACTAACTATAGGTTTACAATGAATGATCAATCCATGTGATTTGCCTATAGACCTGAAAGAGCACATTGAATACTTCTCCGTTTTCTCAGAATAAGTGAAGGTACCCATTGATCTATTATTGAAAATAAAAATTTATGAAAAGGCACTTATGAATAAGAACTAAGAACTTTTGTCTAGCCCAAGATCCCAAAGATTTTCTTCTAGGATTTTTTTTCTAAAAACTTGTAGTATTATGTTTTTCAGTTAAGTTTGTGATCCATTTCAGGTTAATTTGTGTGTATAAGGTATAAGGTTTAAGTTGAGATTTCTTAGGCTATGGATGTCCATTTTCTCTGGCACCATTTGTTGAAAAGACAACTCCTTCCTCTTTCATTGCTTTTGTACCCTTGTCAAAAATGAGTTGGGCATATTTTCGTGAGTCAATTTCTGGGTTCTTTATTTTGTTCCACTGATCTATGTATTCATCTCTCTATCAATATCACACTGTCTGATTATTGTAACTATATACTCAACCTAATATCTAGTAAAATCATTCATGTATTTTATTCTTCTTTTTCAATAATTAACTATTCTAGGGTCTACTTTTTCATATAAATTTGAAAATAAGCTTATCTATGTGCACAAAAAAATCTCATTGAGGTTTTGATAAGAATTTTATTAACTCTACAGATCAATTTGGAGAGAACTGACATCTTTGCTAGGGTGAATCTTTCAAACCATGAACAAGGCATGTGTATGAATTTATTTAGTTCGTCCTTCATTTCCTTTCATCAATATTTTGTAATTTTCACCCTACAGATTATGTACAAGTTTTTTCAGATATATGCTTAAGTATTTCATTTTCTTTGGAACAATTGTAAAGGTGTTGTGTTTTCAATTTTAGTTTCTACATATTCATTATTACATAGTAATGTGATGAGTTTGGGAGTATAGAGCTTTTATCCTGAGAACTTGCTGAAGTAATTTATTATTTCTACAAGATTTTTGTAGATTCTCTGAGATTTTTCATAGACAATCATGTAATATGCAAACAGGGCCAGTTTTATTTCTTCCTTTCTAATCCGTATGCCTTACTTTTTTTCTTGCCTGCTTGTGTTGGCTAGAACTTTCAGTTCTTTGTTGAATAGGCATGGTGAGAGCAGATATCTCTGCCTCGTTTCTAACCCAAGGGGGAAAACATTGTCTTTAACCACAAAATATGAGTTAGCTGTAGGTTTCTGGTAAGAGTTGGCTATAGGTTTTTGGTAAATGCTCTTGATAAAGTTTGGGAAGTCCCCTTCTCTCCCTAGTTGTCTGAGAGTTTTTATTATAAAATGGTGTTATATTTTGTCAAAAGTTTTTTCCTGCATCAATTTACATAACCAAAAATGATTTTTTCTTCTTTGGCTTATTAATATAGTATGTAACATTAACCAAGTCTTGAATACTGCACCAGCCATGCAAAATACCTAAAATAAATCTGTATTAGGGAGGGCTGCACTGAGAGAACTTTTGTTACCTGAGAGACTATCTGCATAACAAGACAAGCTTTATTCATCATTTATTTTCTCCCCTCACTTTCCCAGAACTTATGTGGCTACAACCCCCACCCCACCAACCCAAAGTCCCAAACCCCTACCCCCATTCCTTCTATAGCTGAAGATGCTGTAATATTAATATATAAGCGTCAGTCATCTGACCCGTGTGAGAGTCCCTTGCCTATGTAGTTAAATATGTTTTTTTCCTGTTAACCTGTCTTTTGTCAGCTTAATTTGTAGCCCAACCAAAAAACTTAGGACAGTGGAAGGAAGCCTTTTTTCCCTCCCCTACACCTCAGTACCCACTGCCAACTGAAGCAAAAGAACATTGCTAAAGCCACCTGTACACCTTTTCCCTTTTGAATTACCTTCCCTCTGCAGAAGTAATGGATTTTCTGAATTTACTGTTAACCTTTACCATGCAAATTTTTATATAGTAATAACATGAATAAATCCCTGAATTAGTAAAAAACAAACAAAAAACAAACAAAATGAGAAGGGGAGTTGGGACTCAAGGTGGTCTGTAGGTTGAACTCTATGATGATGTCATCCATATTCAACCAAGTTGATTCACCCCATGGAAATTTCATGATTCAACTTAGTAGGTCATTACTAATTCCCTAATGTATCTTAAAGTTCATTATCAGTAAATATATTTACCTTGTTTTTTTAAATTTCTTAATCTTTTCCTCATGCTGGTATTGCACGGGAATACACACTGCGTAAGAGTCCTGCTACAATATCTTGAAAGAAGGAAATCCAGAAAAGGCTTGCATAGTAGCTCACTTAGCCAAGTTTATGAAGAATCCTTTAGATACTATGGAAGAGCTAAATCTTTGAAAAAGATTTAGGGGTCAGGAAACTTACCCAGAAGTAGCTGTGACCATAAAAGGAGCAAAATGGGCAAGGAAGATACCAGAACAAAGCCTCAGGGCTGTGCCTATAAAACAGAAGTTCAGAAAAACCTAATTTGATTTTTGTGCCAGGGAAAATTTCATTTGCTTTTCAACTTCTGTCTTCTCTTTTCTGTTCTGTAATATCCTTATTAATCATTCAGACTGAAGAACTTATCTTCCTTTCAGCACTTCAAATTCAGTATGATTTTTTTAAAAAAAGTTAGACAAAACAATTGCCTGAGAAATGGGAACAATCCCGAGGGAGCTATAATGCTACTCTCCAGCAAAAGTTTGATTACTAAAGTTCCTACCAAGGAAAAATTCAGATACAGGAAAAGGCTCACATTTAGTTTGAGCAAGTTTGAGGAAAGTTGCCAAAAACTCAATAGAAAGTTTCTGTGGCAATACTTTCCCCATTCTTACGTTCTATACTAATGATAAACAAAGTGGTCAATGAATTACAATTTCTATCCTTAAGTAAGTAAATACACTTAACCAATTGCTCAGAGAAGTTCACAGTGACATTCAGGCCATCACGAACGGCCTATGTGTTATAGACGCCATGCATCTCTAAACTGAAAGGAATTAGGTCTATGCCAGCTCAGCCATTTCCTGGAGTTATATTAATAATAAATCTTTGCACACACACATATTGAATTTCTCTCCAGCTATTTTAGAATGTGTAGTGGTTGTTAGGTTGTTACTGCTATTGTTCTTAGACTCAAGTCTCAAGATTATTCCCTGACTCAAAAATCTTTTAAGGA
This sequence comes from Eulemur rufifrons, assembly GCF_041146395.1. NCBI lineage: Eukaryota > Metazoa > Chordata > Mammalia > Primates > Lemuridae > Eulemur > Eulemur rufifrons. Next base: position 208,456,226 of record NC_090989.1, read on the forward strand.
CAACTTTACTGGGAAAGATTTTTTGGTGAGCTATGAACCAGCGTGGCATGCTCTAGGCAACATCTGCATTTAGGGAAGTACACTGATTTCTTCTCTCTCTTCCTAAATGCCTCTGTGATACCTGCCCGGGCACTGCCTAGGGGTTCCAGTTGTCAGAGGCTCTGTTGGACCATGTATTAAGCAGAGCTCCTTGGAAGACAGTGCTGGGCTGCCCATTTCCTCCACCCCCAGCCTTGTTCCTTGCTGTCCACGCTTTTGGACAGAGGCCAGTATGTGCTCAGGAGGCGATGAGAAGTGTGGAGTATAAAAACACATGGGCTCTAAAGTAGCCTTCAGGCCATAGAGACACAAGTGCCCAGACGTGATAGTGACAGAAAACTAATAATCACCATGAGGATCCAGCACTGAAGGTGAATTCCTTTAATAGACTCATGTAAAGTCCCTGTTGACCCACCCAGGCCCTGTCTCATCCTGGGTCCCTCTGTCACTGGCTCTGCAGATCCCCTAGGCACCCCTCCCCCAGCCTTTCTTCCCCCACACCTGTTTTCAGAGACCTACACTCACCATTTTCTATCAGACTTCCCTGAGGGTCATCCAGTTGTGCCCCTAACCCAGAGTTGAGTGATGCCTCCTTGTGGAGTCTCTAAATGACCCACGTCTGCTGGGTGGTGTCCCCACAGCCCAGTCCTAACAAGCACTGGGCACAGGCCACAGCAAACACCGGGAGCTAGTCATAGGGTCTCCAGGCTGGCCTGGGGCAGCCTCTCCAGTCCAGGAAAGACTCCTGGAGTCGGGAGGCAGGGCTCCCCTGAGGAAAGAGGACGTGCTCACACTCTGCACTCAGGCTGGGGAAGGTTGGGGCTCAGGACCCACGGAGGCCCTGCAGGGCACTCACCTTCCCTCCCGGGAATCCATGATGAGAGAATCCAGGCAGGAGCCGGAGGCCTTGCTCACACGCACCCTTCCCACGCAGCCGGGTCACTGCTCCTGCGAAATCACCACGTTGACTTAATTGTAGCTGCTGAGAAAAGAAGGAAAAACAAACAAAAACAAAAATAAAATCTGATTGTTTACCAGGAGATGAACAAACTTGCCATTGCAGCACCTTCAAGAATTGATTGAATTCTGAATGAAATGGTCTCTTTCATCTCGCTTGTGATGGTTACCTCCATTTCAGACACAGTATGCTGAAATAGATTCCCATTCTGTGTTCTGAAACAAATCGTGCCCCACCTCCCTGCAAGGCCCTCGTCCTTTCCGCACTCCTGCCGGGTCATCCTCACACAGAACAGGTCACCTTTGTTCCTCCTGTGGCCCCACCTTGCCTGTGGAACACAGTCTCTGTGCCTTATTCTGATATCTGAGGCCCCCTACAACGTGTCCCTAACCACCTGCCCAGACTTGGCTCTCTCTTCTCACTGTCTGGTTTCCTAAGCTACAGCCAAGTTCCATCCTGTATCCTGTCTGTCCCGTGAGTGAGCACATCACATCCTTTATGCCTCAGTGCCCTGCCCGGAGATTCACTCTGGCCACAGTGCCCCCCTCCTCTCAGGACTGTTTAAACTCCTGAGTGCTAAGGTCTCCAATCTGCAGCTGGGTCCTCTGCGGAGCCTTGCCTGTCTTGACAGCAAACGTCCTCTGCAGCGTCCCTGGAGGTGCCAGGGCAAGGCATGGATTCCAGCGTTACACCAGTAAAAGCAAAGCTTTAGCCTATGAAGCAACACCTTGATACATATTTTGGGCAACTGACTAAGGCACGATAGATTTTTTTGAAGATCACAGTGTTGAATGGAAGACCGATGGCTGTGCTGTGAGAATGCATCTCAGTTGCCTGTAATCGGGCACAAGGAGTCCGGCTCCAGGGATGCACACAAAGGAAAATGCTCTTTCTCCAGCATCAATCTCCAGTATCCTCAATAACATCCTGTATTATATTTATTTTTTAATATAGTTGATAGTGTATCCAGGTGAGAATAAATAATCATAAGCTTTCTGTAAGTTCTCAAAAATACTTCTCCCAAAACTTTTTTAGGTAAACGTATACTATCCTCTTATTATTATCATGTAACTGTAGCTTTACATCTTCTAAAAACATGTGGAATCACGTATGACGTCAAAGATTTCAATTATGTAAAAATAAGAATAGTTGCTTTTGTCCAGAAAAAATGAGGTGGGGCTGGCCTTTCTGTGGCCCGGCCTGACTGTCACTGTGCTGGCCACTCTCTTCCATGGGCCGGGCCACACGCTCTCACCACACATGTCCCTTTGGATACTTGAACAGCAGTGATGTTGATTGCCTCTTACCTCCCTTCTTCCTGATCAAGAGAACTGTCCCGAATGGCTAATGCCCCACCTTGATCAATCCCTTTGACCAGACTTCCTAGAAGGCAGGAGCACCGCCAGGCTTGGGCGTGCAGGCCACACCCTCCCCTGGCAAGGAGACTGCACTTCTCTGAATGAGGCCTAAGCCCTCATTGCCTCCATGTAGTGCCCAAGACTTTCAGCCTGTGGTTCTCTCCGGAGGCTCATGCTGGTGGGTGTTGGGATGTGGGTAGGCCAGGGAATGCTGTGGCTCCTCCTCAAGGCCCCCTGTCAACCAGCCTGTGTCTCCCCAGTTCAGCCTTCACACCCACCCAGGGGTCTCCTTGCATGTACCCAGCCTATACCCTGGCCTCTCTGGGTGGCCTTTGGGGCCTTCATTCCAGCTATCTCCCCACAAAACTCCTCTTGATGGGAGGGGGAAGCAGAGGCAGGGGTTCTGGCCCCTGGTACTGTGGAGAGGGCAAGGCGTTCACATCAGGCCTGGGGACAGTCACCACCACTCCTGATGGAGTGCCTGCCCCACTGCTGTGTGCCTGCCAGTTTTCATGGTGTGCCTCCCCTGTGCCTTCCCAGCAGTCCTGCTGTAACCGAGTGAGGGCGCTGCTGCTCTGCTGCAGGGAAACGGCCAAGGCTCAGACCTCAAAAAAAGGATTTCAAAGTCTTAGGCTGAGGGTGGGAGTTTAAAAAGGGAATTTGGTATAAAGGGCATGCAGGAGTGGCAAGGAGGTGCATGTCAGTGTGATGACTGCCTTGAATTATTGCCCCAGCTGGGGAATGGGCTGGCGCTATCTCGAAGGCTGTTTATCCATAGATTAATTGCAGCCTGGAGGTAGTCTCCTGGTGGGGGTATGGATTGTTCCAAGACTCAGTCTCTGGAACTTCTAAACAAGCACATAATTAGGCGACATTCGTGCGAAGGAGCGCCTGGTGGAAAGAAGGAGGGTAAAGGTCAGTGTTTCCTCATTAAGAATATAGCAAGAAATGGGCAGGAAAATTTCAAAATGGGGCACTGAAAAACAGGGCACTGGTTACTCTGGGAGGCAGGCAGGCCACTGTGGCCATTTCAGGGTTACAGACGGGACAACAGATTCTGCAGAAGGCAGAGGCCAGCTGAATGCCAGAAAGTGCACCAAGAACCCCAGACTCTTGGGGCAAGGCGGTGTCGGCCAGAGGCCCCAGAGCTGCCACTGCAGAATGTTTACCTTTCATTTTAATGTTTTACCTATGTTTATCTTTCTAAACTTGGATTAGATCAGACATTGGCAATGGTTTTTGTACTTTATGTAGAATATATGTGAAACACTATAGAAAATGGCTGAAGTAGAAAAATTATCATGTTTAAAAATAGTTGTAGGATTTAGTTTTGATACTAAGAGTAGAATTTCATTTACCTTAGGTACATTTTATCCTGTTCATAGTTTTCTGTTTTGTTATGTTAACATTGCTGAAACCCAGGCACCTCCTGGCCACTCATTTCCTACGCATCCATCCAACAAACCTACTGCAAATAGCATTCAGTTTCCTGTAGGTGGGAAATCCAGATGACCCGGCCAGCCCACACATCCTGAGTGTCCTAGTGGCTACAGCTTCATTAGGAGGATTTGACAGACTCTTCTGAAATTTTGTAGGAATTTTAATTTAAGACACAGTTCCCCAAGTCCTCTTTTTATCTTTTTTTTTTTTTTTTTTTTAATGAAAACAAATCTGCCTGTCCCCAACTCTGAAGCACACCTGACATTTCCTGTGTCTTCTACAAGAAGATCATTCAAGCCTTTATGGTCACATCTGTAAGATTCTTTGTGTCAAGGAGCAAAATGTGTCTGGTACTAAAGAATGTGTAAAATGGCCAGTTGCTTTTTAAAATATATTTTCCCCAGTTTTCTCCTAATGGCATTTGATAGGATGGCCTTGCTAATAAACTATCTAACAGAGAAAAAACAAACTAACAAAAAAAAAAAAGGAGGATGCTCACAGCACATAATTGTCCCTTTGAAGGGAAAGATCACAGCACAAAACCCCCTTGTTTGATTAAACACCTGTGGCTTCTGTAAGAGTTTGTTTTAGTAGCCTTGAAGAGCCCTGAGCAGATAGCAGGGATGCAAGCTCCCCACCCCAGCTCTTGTCAGACCACATTCCAAGGACCCTGATAAGCCAGAGAAGAGAAAAAGAGGGAAAAACAGATGCAGCCACTTCTCAAGACCTCTTCTTATCAATCTGCCACAACAAATTTTTTTTTTTTTTACACTTTATAACCCAAAACCCAAACTACTTGTCCTCTGGGCCAGCATTTCTCCTTTTTTTCTCTCATGTCATGCCTTACACACCTTTGGGAAGTAAAATAAACTTTCTTTGTTTAAAATTATCCTAATCTTTGTGTTGAGAATTCTTTCTCAGTCCCTGTTACAAGGCCCCACCCTAACGTGGTGGCCTGTATGGGGAAGTCACTTCTTTATCTCCATATGGAGAACTCACTTTTCTGCCTCTGTCTCAAAACTGCTCCCTCTCCCTCCTCTGCTGCTTCTCAGTGCCCCAACACCATTTGGAATTTGGTAAGTCTCTAGGGATGGTCACATACTCGAGAAAGAGTTGGCAGATTCATGGTTATGGAGAACCCTGGTGCCAGGTCTGCCACTCTTGGAGATGTGCCTTGGAGGAATACCTCCTAATCAACTCCTCCCAGACTTCACCCAGACCCAGGGACTCCTGGCTTTGGGGAAGCTCCTCTCTAGGTTTTGGTCTGACTCAGAACTCAGGAATGCCTACTGTCTGATCAGCACCCTGAAGGTCATCTAGTTGGGGATGCCCCACTCACACTGTCTGAAGTTCTCTATGTTCAGGCTTTCTTTAAACTTGCTAGACATTCTGATCACTCTGGCTGCTACATGTTATGTCTTACTCCTGCATCTCTCCCACTGTCTTCACCTTCCAGATGATGTTTCTCTTTCAGCTCCCCCCGTTCCCCCTCCTCCTCCTTCTCTGTCTCCACCACTCTCACCTGGTCACACTCGCTCCTGCCAGCCGTTCCAAACTCCCTCCCTGCCTGTGCACCAGCTCCTTCCTTGGGTCCTTTACTGGATCAAAAGACATTATAAATTACTCAAAGCCAAGATGAAAAATCAAGCTCTTTTGCTTTTGCAACTGTCTGAAGCCATTCACCTCTTTACTTACTTAGATCCTGACACCAGGGAGGGACAAACTGCCTTAGCAATGCTCTTCATCTCCCCGTTGGCCCCTGAGATTTGGTGTAAACTCCAAAACTTGAGAAGGGCCTCAAACTCCACAAACAAAACTTTAAATCTGGCCTTCAAAGTCTTTAATATCCAGGATGAGGAAAGGTGACAGAAAAAGAGGGAACAGGACTAGTAGCAAGTCCCAGAGCAAAAAGAAGTTTTCCAAATGGTGGCTACCACTATAAAAAGAGCTTTCAGAGACAGAATTACCTAAAAGGCTCAGGCAAAAAGGCACCAGGAACACAACCTGCTCTGGGACCTGAACCCTGTTTCCACCATAACCATCTGGGTCACTGGAGGAGGGAATGCCCCAGGAAGTGGGCTGTGCCCTCTCTGCAAAAGGGAAGGGCACTGGAAGCGGGAGTGCTTACTCCTTGAGACCGGGGAGTCTGAGACCTGGAAGGCATTTGCCTTCCAGAACTGGCGGGCCCCCCTGAGCTGGCATCCTCCATACCCATGGACGTTCTGGGACTGCTTCAGTCAAACTGACAGGCCCTGGCTTCAGAACCAGCTTCACTTCACAACACTGAGGTGGCTGTTGCAAGTAAGCTGGTTGATTTTCCGATTAACACCGGAGCCACTTATTCTGCTCTTCCTGAATTTTCAGGATCTCTACTTCCCTCCCCTACCTCCATTTTCAGAGTGAAAGGTAAAATATAAAATCCCCTGTGTGCCCTGCAGCCCCTCTGCTCACTGGGAGATCAGGTCTCTGCTCATTCTTTTCTAGTACTATCCAATTGCCCTACTCCTTACTAGGAAAAGATTTCATGGTTAAGTTAGACACCCAACTCCCTTTAATACTGCAGGCTTCGTTTCTCAGGCTCGTGGGAAAGGCTTAAATGGGACTTTACATGCAACCTTTTTCCTTCCTTTGGTATGTTCCGTGCTTTCAAAATACAAACTTTCCACCTATTTCACCTAAAAGTATCTACTTCTGTCTGTATGTATGCTTGTGTGTCTATATATATGTTATGTGTATGTGATGTTTTACTACCAAAATATGTAAAAAGAGCTCTAATTAATTGGCTTAAATGAGAAGCAAGCACTTAAAAATATTTTATCAAGAATGTAAGATAGTATTCAAATGTCTTTAGTTCACGTGATCTTGGTAACCTTGGATAAATAAAATAATTTTAAAATTGCTATTAAAGTTTAACTATTTTAATAGCATAACCGATATATCAGTGAAAGTAGCTACATTCGAGATGACCGCTGCAAAGACAGGTATGCTATTGTCACCACTACTCACACAATTGAAAGTGCTCCTTTACCATCTGGCACCTCCTGTCAAAAGGCAGAGCTAATTGCCCCTAGTAGAGCCTTACAACTAGGTAAAGATCGAAGACTTAACTTATACTGACTCTAAGTATGCCTATCATGTCCTACACACTCACGCAGCTATTCAGAAAGAATGGGGTCTTCTCACTGCCCAAGGTACTTCTGTCAAACATGCCAACCTCATGATACAACTCATGCAGGCAGCTCAATTACCCAAACACGTAGCTGTCATCCACTGCAAGGCACATCAATCCTCTCAGTCCCTTGAGGCCCTTGGAAATAACAGAGCAGATAGAGACACTAAAAGGGCAGCGATGCTTCCTTTTCCAGCTACTCAAGCCCTTTCCTTCCAAACACTGTCCCCAAGCTACTCTGCTGAAGAAACCACCCACTTAATGCAAGCAGGGGCTGTTTGGAACAGGCCCTGGCTTTTCTATAAAGGCAAATTTCTTTTACCTACCCAAGAAGAAAATTCCATCCTTCACCACATTTACAACTCAATTCACATAGGAAGTCGACCCTTGAAAATCCTCCTGTCCTCACTCCTTTATTGTCAGAACTTAGAAAAAAATTAAAACAAACCACCAAGGACTGTTCTATCTGTCAATGAGTCAGCCCTCAGGGCCACCTTCAGCCTCTTCGTTCTCTTCCTACTCACCAGCTCTGAGGTCATCTCCTGGACAAGATTGGTAGTTAGACTTTAGACATATGCCTCCACAAAAGGGGGATAAATACCTTTTAACTTTAATAGACACATTTTCAACTGGTTAGAAGTTTCTCCCACTAAAACAGAACCTCTGAAGTCACCTGAGTTCTTCAGGGGATAATTCCCTGTTTTGGGTTCCTAATTTCTCTCCAAATGGATAATGGCCTTGCTTTTACCACTCAAATTACTCAACAGGTCTCAGAAGCCCTAGGTATCTCCTATAAGTTACACTCAGCCTATCACCTCCAGTCCTCAGGAAAGATAGAAAAGGCTCACTCTACTCTTAAACATTAGCTTACAAGACTTTCCTTAGAACCACGCCAAACTGGCTAAACCTCCTTCCCTGCACTCTTCTCAGACTGTGTGTCTCCCGCAGGGCACCTTTATTCCTTAGCCCCTTTGAACTTATGTACAGACATTCTGATTTCCTGCTCTTTCACCTCAATCTGCCTACCCCCACTCAGCACTTACTTGCCAGCAGTGGAACTCACTGGACAACTTCGGGAATATGCAGATACCCACCTTCCTCAACCACTTGATTTCAAGGAACCGCAACATTTACAGCCTAGAGACTAGATTTAAGCCAAAGATCATCTCCCAGGACAAACTGGGCTCCTCCAACCTTCGTGGAAAAAGGTCCTTTTCAAATAATTCTCACTACTCCCACTACAGCTAAGCTTCTGGGAATTCCGTCCTGAATTCATCTCTCTCAACTCAAACCTACTGATCCTCCAGAGGAACCTACTTTCACCCACTGCAAACTCCCTGGAAATCTACCAGCTTACACCTGCGAGCCCATCATCAATACCAGACTTCAATTCACTCGACAGAAGCCCCAAAACTATGAGCTTTAATACAATGCTTGTGGTATATATGACATCTTGCTGTCCTTGTCCTCTTTCTTACACTTCTACCTAACTTATGTGGCAGGCTGGTCTCCTTTTTGCCCATGCTGGGAACGCTAATAATAGCCCTACTTTCCATATCCCCCACTATGAGTGTCCACACCATCCCTATTTGCCCACAGTCCAAGAGCCCCTCTGACTTCTCAAAACCGTGAACTCTTCTTGCTAAATGAGAAGTGAGGCCTATTGTACACACCTAGCAAATGATAACAGCTCTTTTGTTATATTTTGCTTGCAGAAGACAAAACCAAGATGGCAATTCAAAGAGATTTCCAGGTTTAAAGACCATCCCTAAAGAAAATTCTCTCTCCTGTTCTCCCTTTAGACTCATTTTTCCTTTGATATTTAAAACTTTATTTGCACATCTATAAATCATGCCTTTGGTCAATGCCTATCTGGGAATCTCTGGGGACGAGGAAGCACTCTGACCATATTACCAGCCTCATTGGTAGGTAATATAATGGCAAATAAACAAAGGCTCAGTCACCAAGGAGAGGCTGGCATCAGAAGCTTCTCTATGTATCATTTCCAACACTTTCAGTTACCCCGATCGTATTTTCAAAACAAAGGAGAAACAGTACCTCTCCCAGGAGCCACTGGAAAATTAGCTATTGATGATACAAAGCCTAAGGGAATGATTTATGGGTAAAAAATGTTTTTTTTCAGTAAGTTTGTGCTTAAAATGCATGTGTATAATATATGATATCATCTAGCTGGTTATATAAGAAATTTTGCTAGATACATTATCAAAATTATCAATCAGATGATTGTGGAAGCCTAATCCAGGGCATAAAGAGTGCTCCTGTAACTTTACCCCACACCTGTGATTATGGATGATTTGGATATGAATGCTTTTAGGGGCAACATGTGCACCGCAATGGATTGCAGCCCCTCAGCCCACACCTTTTGCCTTATACATGGTCACTTACGAATGTCAGTTTGTCTACTGATCTTTCCAAACTTTTGGGTTGGCGGTCCCTTGGTCTTCTACATCATTATTTCCAGAACTTGCACCATCTTGTCCATCCTTCCAAAGAGTGCTCCAATTTTATTCATTTCCTCTAAAAATATATCATTTAAGGATTTTGATTTTTAATGGTCCAACAGCAGCACATATTGCAATAAGAGAACCTAACAATGTGTAAGTAATAAATCTATTTAACGGTCTTTCCAAATGGCATGAGCTTTGACAGGTGTCTGATGGGTGGTGCTCAGAGGTTTCATCTTCTGCCAAATCCCTGCAATATAAAGTCCAACAGTGGGGACAGAAGAGAGCTGCATTCTCAAGACAGCTAAATTTGTGGGAGAGAGAGTGTGTCATCTTGTGACACTCTGAATATCAAATTTAGGGACTTCTACTTCAAGATGCTGGAATGAAGTGAGAAATCTAAATCTACACCCCACAAAACCTAAAACAAATAATTTCAAGTAAGAAAAACTAGATGTCAATCCCAATAACAGCAATCTAACAAAAGAAAGGGCTTCAGTTCCACCACAGGGAAAGGTAGAAATTTCCAGGAATCCCCTCAGGCCCAACCATTGCCATTTCCCACCACAGCAGAGTAGTCAAAGCAGAAAGGTCACAAAAGCAGCTGTAATTATCTCCCAAAGTTAAATAGCAATTAGTCAAATAAAATTATCTAAGTCAGCAGGAAATAGAATAGAATCAGAAAAGAACCAAGTAAGACCACCCTGCCCAGATCTTATAGGTTTACTGTAGGGCCCCAACCTGCTTCATAAATCTTTCCAGTCTTCTACTCCAAGTGCACCTAAGGCCATGCTGGAGAGGGGGAGCAAATGGTGAGCAGGGAAACACCCAGCAGCCTCTCTCTCCCCAAAGACAGCTGGAGCTGGGGAGAAAGACCTCTTAGAAACCGGAGGTACCCTGGAGCAGAAGAGAGGTGCTGATGGTGTCTTTACCCCCACCAGGCTGCAGGAAGCTGGATGCAGGACACTGGAGGAAGGTTGGGGAAAGCCAGCACAGCCCCACCATCCACATCTGAACCTCCTGAGGCAGAAAACCCAGAGGGAATCCAGGGAAAGCTCAGAGAAACCCTAGAGCTCAGTGAGGAAGAGACCAGGTTTCAGAGAGCATGGGGAAGGCAGCCAAAAAAAACCCTCTACACTGAATTGGGGCAGAAAGGTTTACCCAGAGAGAACTGGCCGTTTTTAGCGTGAGCAACACAGAAAAAATAATTTGATATTTACAGCCACATTACAACATAAATAAATGAATGGTTAAATGATTAAAAGAAAAAAGAGGGAAGAGAAAAAAGAAAGAGGAAATATAATGTGAAATGGTGCCCATAAAGATCTATTTCAGAAGGAAAGGACCAGCTGAGATAAAAATTTTGAATCAAAACATCCCCAGTGCACACTTGGTAAATGAAATAGCACGAAATATAATAGGCTCACTGTAAAGACAAGTTATTAATGAACAGGAAAGGCTAGAGGCCTTCCCCATGAATGCAGAAGGAAAAAGGCAAGTAAATGAATGCAGTTAAAGAGGAGCTACCACTAATGGAGAGCAGGCACATGGAACACAAAAACCATTGTTGTCCATGCATAGGGACCCTATGAAGGTAATAGGAGGCTTTTCAAAGACACAATAGAAAAAGACTTCTCTAGACCTGAGGAAGAACAGAGTCTGCAAATCTCAAGAACAAACCATGATCCCCCAAAATCTGCACAAAATTATCTACAAAGACACAGGGACTAGTTAAGTTTTCAAGTATAATTATAAAAAAACAATTCTTCATACATTCTGGTAGGACAAAACAAAAAACTGGCAAGAGCAGAGAAAAAAACAACAGCCTGGATTCTGTCACCCCAAGAAAACAATGAAGTAGCATATTACATATTACAAGTGCTGTAGGAAAGAAAGAGCCAGGACAGCACATGCAGGAAATATTTGACTCAAGGATAAGTCATGAGGTGGAACAGCTCACACAGGAAATAATTCAGAAATATGTTACTGTCTTAGTCTGTTCAGGCCGCTATAACAAAATACCAGAAAATGGGCTGGCATCTTTCTATTCAGTCTTCAAAATCCAATCAGAGCTCATCTCCTCCGTGAAGTCTTCCCTGGTGAACCTTCCCACTGAGAGTGAAATCACTTCTTGCAGTGTTTGCAGTTCATGCGTGCCACATTGTATTGTAGTGACACTTTCGTACTGGAGCTTCCTAAAAAACATAGCTACAATCTTCTCAATCTGCCCCCAGTGTCAGCAGAAAGGCTGACAAAGCAGATGCTCAGGCAATGTTCTCCTACTGGAACAGATTAATAAATCAACTAGCCACTGGGATTCTGACAGCCCCAACATGAGGGAGACAAGTCTTTCAAATACAATGCTCAAAAAGAGCTGCTTGGCCCTGCATTTTTGTTTGAGAATTCCGCCCTCTGCCTTGGAGAATTATTCTATATAGTCAGAGAAGGACTGAAAACAAAGGCTTTCGGGTTTCTTACTTTGCCACTCAGTGTCCGTTCTTCTCCTGTGGCAACAATTCTTAAATTTTGCCTTAGGGGAAGCAGCTCTAGGTCCCTGGGCTACAGATGAAGATGACTCCACCCCAGACTTTTCCGAGGTACCCTGTACGCTGACAGGTTCAGAGATGCCCAGAGCCAGCACACACAGATCAAGGAGACAAGCCCAGGCTTGGGCTTGAGCAGAGCCATGTGCAGGAAGAAGTTAAGTCTGTCCATGCTGAGCTCAGTCTTGGAACTAACACAGAGGAGGCAGAACTAGGAGATGGACTCTGACCCTAGGCCTGGACCTTTTTAGTTGTGTGACCTAACAGATGCCCTTTTTAATTTAAGCCTGTTTGCTCTGGGTTGTCTGCCACCTGCAACAGACAGTCCTAACAGATTCAAGTAGTTAAAGACATGCTGGGTTGATCCCAGCACACGCATACAGACGTGCATATAAACATGTATTTATATAATTTAAGGTACAGATGAGTACAACTGTCTTTTGTGCTCTATTATCTTTCAGGGCAGGTCAGAGGTCAACAAAATCTATTTCGCTGCCCAGCTGCTAACATTGTTTTGCCCAAATAAAGAGCTACAGTCATGGGATGCACCAAGAAAAACAGGGGAAGAACAGGAGGCGGGAATGGTTTAGCTCCTTCCCTGTGAATAGAAATGGTCCCAAAGACTCTGGAAAAGGGAAGGATTTTAGCCCACGGAGCAAGAGGCTGCTCCGCCTGGCCCTGTGCAGTATGTTGTGGATGGACCCGATGGTGCAGGTGAGACCTGCGAGGCACATGAGCGTGGCACAGAGGATCAGTGAAAAACCGATCCTCCTTACAGTTGACTTTTCCAAATAAGAAATGTAAATTGATACTTTCATTATAAATTCTTAAATTTTTGACATACTCATTTTAAAGCCATATATTTTTTCAGAAATTTTTGTCCTATTCAATCACATGTCATACAACTTAAGCAGCTAAACACAGATCTTCTTCTGACTTCCAGATTTCCACAGTCAGGGCAATGGGGTAGAGTCACGGGTTAGGATGGGACAGGCAGGGGGCCATCAAATGTGGAAGGTTGCTGCTACCGTGGCTGCCCAAGGACAGAGCTATGAATGGAAGTGCCTCCAGAGAAGCGGATTTGACCTGGGGTGGTTGCTCTGGTAACAATCTTTGTTGAAGTAGCTGGAGTTCTCTGCTGAAGAATAGTGCTGTGGAGTTCAGAAAATAAAAGACCATTACAAACACAGCACATAAAATTTCACAATCACAATGTATCTATCATACACAGTAGAGAAAATCAGGTATAATCAATCCAGATCCAAGAGGTATTTTACAGGACTTAGGAGCAAAAGGTAAGTTAAGTGGGAAAGGGTACCCAAAGAATAGTATGTAATGAGACAAAGCCTCCTAGAGTTTAGGGAATAGTGCATATATATTTTTAAGGATGAGGTTAATGCCAGGAAATTCTAGGACAGAGAATGGCTAACTCAAGTTTTTCCCCTTTGCTTCCCTCTTAAATTGCTTAAACACAGGGAACCGTGCCAATATGAAAGAAATAAAGAACATGCAGGCATACTTGATGAATAGGAAACTAAAAAGTTTTGGAAACACACAAATGGTATGAATATAAAAATCCACATGCTGAAAGCAACTTGGGGAAGAGGACAAACTTCTTACACCCTTTGTTTATGTGAGAGGGATGCTGTCCTCCAAGCTATCCATAAAATAAAGCCTATTGTAAGAGATGTCTCAATTCAACTCTAAGTGGTAAAGTGAATATATAACATGACCGTAATGTGCTCTCAAGCTTTTCCTAAAACACACTGACATAGTTTAAATGAACTATTGTAATAAGGTTATGGCTACAGAAGATAGTCATTATGTAATACGGTATCCTATGTTGTTTTAACAACATAGTTTAGAATCTTTTTACCCAAAGGAAATTTACAAACAATTCTTTATAAAGACTCCTTTTATCCTTCATAAAGAATAGTCAAAATCCCTAAGGGGTCAACAAAGCCTTTTTCTTCAAAAAGGAAAATCTTGTTAGAAAAAAAATTAACTGCTTACAGACACAGAAGTAGTGACAGAGTGGCTGGAAGTCTGCAGTTCCACCTGGCACAGACAGCTACTGGACACAACTAGCTGCAGGCGTCTCCCCAGGACCACACTATTCCTGAATTCCATCTAGCTCAGTCATCGTGACCTTGGAATTCCAAAGGTGTAGTTTCTTTCCTTTAAAGATAAGCAGGGATTTAGAATTCTGATCTTATTCTTCTAGTGTCTTTCAGAGGATTTCTTAGAAACCTTGAAACTTAGAAGCCAGAAGGTTCTTCCTTTCCCTCACTTCCCATATCCAGACCAACCATGACATCTTGTTGGTGTCAGCTTCCTGAGAGCCTTTCAGCTGGTCCGTCCTCTCCATTTCTACTGCCAAGGTCTCGGAGCAGAGCCTCAGGCCTCATCTTGAAGAACAGGAATTGATAGTAGGAAAATGTGTGCTCTCTTTGATTCTAACTGATGCTATTTGCTTCTGTGACTATGCTTGCTTTTAGTTGTTTAATAAATATAGTTAATTAGAATGAAAAACAGAGATAAGAACAAAGGTAACTCCATGATAGGCTAGGCTTCCTGGATGTGAGAAGCCTAGTTCTGCTTCTGTATATATGGCTTGCTGGCTTGGTGCTTAGCGTAAGTGGAGCCATGGCAGGCTTCACTAAAGTAAAGGAAAACAAAGCCCCGGGGAGGTAACTGCAAGTTGCTTTCTGATAAAGGGCTGGAGAATCCAGGTGCCCTCCAACCAACTAAGTAAATAAGAAGAGCAAGACATGATCAGCGCATGAATGGCTTGTGCAGGGCGTGTGTTCCCAGTATCGCTTGTAACCAAAAACTAGAAGGTATGCAACAACAGCCCCCCCTTCCCCGTCGGAGACCCTCCTCTTCCCCTGGATGATGTTAACTACAACTGGCGCCAGCACGAAAAGCCCGAAGCTTAGAGTCAACAAACCTAAAGCCAACGAGATCAGCCACTTCTAAACAAAAGGAACAAATAAACTGAAGGGGGATAAAGTACAGACTAGTGTGTCGTGTGCAGACTAGTGTGTCGTGTACAGACTAGTATGTCATGTGCAGACTAACGTGTTGTGTGCAAAATAACGTGTCGTGTGAAAACTAGCATACAGAAAAGTATAAAAGCCTAATCTTTACCCCAGGGCGGGGTCCTAGTTCCTGGAGAGGCCACTGCGTTGGTGCTCTGGAATTTGGACCCTGGCCCGGGGCTAGTTAATAAACTCCTTTGCCTTTTTGCAGCCTCAGTGACTCTGCCTCTCTGTTCCTGGGGCCAAGGGGAACCGGATCTAACAATCTTCACTGGGCTCCTTGCCTCTATCGCCCACTTCCAGCCTATCCACTCAACTGCCCAGAACTTCCTAAAAAATTAACTGGACTTTGTTGCTCATCTGCTCAAAACTTTTCTAGAGCATGCTGAGTCTTCAGGATCAAGTTCAGACTTCTCACCCTGGCATGCAAGTCACACGTCCTTGGGCCCCCGCAGTCTAATCTCTGCCATCTCTCCAGGCTTTACCTTCCATCATGGCTCCTGAAACTTGACTTTCTGGCCCTCCAGATGATATGCAATCCCTTGGTAAAGTGCCAGGTCAGAAAACGCTTGCCAAGGCTATTTTCTATGCCTAAAGAGCTGGCATCTTTCTGCTCACTCTTCAAAATTCATCCAGACATCATTTCCTCCATGAAGTCTTCCCTCATGCACACTTCCACTGAGTTAAATCACTTCTTATGTGATTTTAGTTCACGCATGCCACATTGTTTTGCAGTGACACTTCCTTGCTGGAGCTCCTGGAAAACACAGCTATAATCTTGTTACTGTGCCCCCAGTGTTAGCAGAAAGCCTGACAAAGTAGGTGCTCAGTAAATGTTCACCTGATAGAACAGATTAATCATCTTGCCACTGGGATTTTGATAGCCCCAACATGAGGGAGACATTCTTTAAAATAAATTACTCGCCAACATTTACTGTTTTGGTGCTTTTTGATAGAAGCCATTTTTAATGGAGTTAAGTGATATCTCACTGTGGTTTTGATTTGCATTTCCCTAATGATTAGAGATGTTGAGCATTTCTGGATAAGTTTGTTGGCCATTAGTCTGTGTTCCTTTGAAAAGTTTCTGTTCATATCCTTTGCCCACTTTTTAATGGGGCTGTTTGATTTTTTTTCTTCCTGATTTTCCAGAGTTCTATGTAGATTCTGGTTATCAGCCCTTTATTGGATCAGTAGCATGTGAATATTTTCTTTCATTCTGTAGGTTGTCTGTTGGCTCTCATGATAGTTTCTTGGCTGTGCAGAAGCTTTTTAATTTGATTAGGTCCCATTTATTTATTTTTGTTGTTGCTGTGATTGCCTTTGGGATCTTCTTCACAAATTCTTTCCCTAGGCCAATGTCTATAAGAGCTTTTCCAACATTTTCTTCCACAATTCTTATAGTTTCATACCTTAGGTTTAAGTCTGTTATCCATGAGTTGATTTTTGTGAGAGGTGAAAGGTGCTGATCCCGTTTCAGTCTTCTACATGTGGCTCTCTGATTTTCCCAGAACCATTTATTGAATAAGGATTCTTTTCCCCAGTTGCATGTTTTTGTCTGCTTTTTCAAAGTTTAGATGGCTATATGAGGATGGTTTTATATCTGGGTTCTCAGTTGTGTTCCATTGGTGTATGTCTCTGTTCTTGTGTCAGTACCATGCTGTTTTAGTTACTGCAGCCTTGTAGTATAGCTGCGGTCTGGTAAATTTATGCCTCCCACTTTTTTCTTTTTGCTTAAGATTGCTTTTGCTATACGGGGTCTTCTCTGGTTCCATACAAAGCGTAGAATTATTTTTTCTAGATATGCAAAAAATAATGTTGGTATTTTAATAGGGATTGCATTGATTCTGTAAATCGCTTTGGGTAGCGTAGACATTTTAACAATGTTGATTCTGCCAATCCATGAGCATGATATGTTTTTCCATCTGTTTACATCCTCTGCTATTTCCTTCCTCAGTGTTTTGCAGTTCTCCCTGTAGAGATCTTTCACCTTCTTAGTTAAATATATTCCTAGGTATTTTATTTTCTTTGTTGCTATTGTGAAAGATATTGAGTCTTTGATCTGGTTCTTGGTATGACTGTTGTTGGCATATAGGAATGCTACTGATTTATGTACATTGATTTTGTAACCTGAGACTTTGCTGAATTTGTTTATCAATTCTAGTAGGCTCATGGCAGAATCTTTGGGGTTTTCTAGATATAAGATCATCTCCTCAGCAAAGAGCAATAGTTTGACCTATTCTGCCCCCATTTGGATGCCCTTGATTTCCTTCAATTGTCTGATAGCTCTAGCTAGGACTTCTAGCACTATGTTGAATAGAAGTGGTGACAGAAGGCAACCATGTCTGGTTCCAGTTCTAAGTGGGAATGCTTTCAATTTTTCCCCGTTCAGTATGATGTTGACAATGGGTTTGTCATATAAGGCTTTTATCATTTTTAGGTAAGTCCCATCTATGCCTATTTTGTTAAGTGTTCTTATCATAAAAGGTGCTGAATTTTAGATAGAAACACTCAAACACTGCTGATGGGACTGAAAACTAGTACAACCTATATGAAAAGTAATATGGAGATACCTCAAAGAGCTACAGGTAGAACTACCGCTGAATCCAACAATCCCATTACTGGGCATGTACCCAAAAGAACAAAAGACATTCTATAAAAAAGACATCTGCCACTGGAATGTTTATAGCAGCACTTTACAATTGCAAAGATGTGGAAACAACCCAAGTTCCCATCAATACATGAATGGATTGATAAAATGTGGCGTATGTGTACCATGGAATACTACTCAACCACAAAAAACAATGGTGATCTTGCACTTCTTGTATTATCCTGGATACAGCTGGAGTCCATTCTACTAAGTAAAGTATCACAGGAATGGAAAACCAAGCACCACATGTACTAACCATCAAATTGGTATTAACTGATCAATACTTATGTGCACAGATAGTAGTAACATTCATCAGGTGTTGGGGAGGTGGGAGGAGGGAGAAAAGTGGAGAGGATGGGTATATTCACACCTAATGGGTGAGGTGTGCACCATGTGGGGGATGGACACTCTTGCTTTTTCTCGGGCAGGGCAAAGGCAATATACGTAACCTAAACATTTGTATCCCCATAATATGTTGAAATTATATATATATATATATATTCCCCCCCCTGCCCCCCCCCCCCCCCCCCCGCTCTGGGATCCACCTTGACTTCTCTCTCTCCTTCTCAAGGCAAGATTTGATATTGCAAAATAAAACTTAAACTTAAAAGTAAAAAATAAATGAATAAAATAAAATAAATTGATCAAGAAGTGTTGCTTGGCCCTGCATTTTTGTTTGACAATGCTGCCCTCTGCCTTGGAAAATGGATCTATATACTCAGAGAAGGACTGCGAACAAATGCCTTCAGTTTCCTTTGTTTGCCACACAGTATCCTTTCTTTTCCTGTGGCAACAATACTTAAATGTTGCTCTAGGGAAAGCAACTCTAGGTCCCTGGGCTGCAGATGAAGCCCCTTCCACCCCAGACTTTTCCCAGAAACCGGGCCACTAACAGGTTTAGAGATACCTAGAGTCAGCACACACAGATCATGGAGGTCACTCCAGGCTTTGGTTCTAGCAGAGCCTCGTGCAGGAAGAGGTCAGGTCTAAACATGTGGAGCTGAGTTGTGGAACTATCACAGAGGAGGCAGAATTAGGAGAGGGACCCTGACTCTAGGCCTGGACTTTTTTAATTGTATGACATAACAGATATTCTTTTTTATTTTAGCCTGTTTGGACTGGGATTTTCTGCCACCTGCAACAGAGAGACCTTAAGTGATTCAAGTAAAGAAATGCTGGGTTGTTCCCAGTACATGCATACAGACTTAAATATACATATGTACATATAATTTGAAGATACAGATTAAATACAACTGTCTTTTGTGCTCTATTATCTTTCAGGACAGGTCAGAGGTCAACAAAATTTATCTCTCTGCCCACTTGCTGACATTTTCATAAGGAGCTCGGGGCAATGGATGCACCAAATACAACAGGGGAAGAAACGGAGGCAGGAGTGCTTTAGCTTCTTCCCTGTGAATACAAATGGCCCCAAGACTCTGGAGAAAGAAATAATTTTAGCCACCAACAGAGCAAGAGTCTGCTCTGTCTGTCCCCATGCAGCACACTGCCAATGGCCAGATGGTGCAGGTAAGACCTGGGAGGCACAAAAGCACGGCAAGGCGGGGACAGACAGATCTCCTGCCATGATTAACTAATCCTCATCAAAGTTAGAGACCTTTCTAAATAGCAAAAGTAAACTGATACCTTCATTATAAATTATTAAATTTTTGACATAATATTAATTTTAAAGGCAAATATTTCTTCAGAAATTTTATTCATATGACATCACAAGTTCTACAAAGGAAGCAGCAAAACAGATTTGTATTTCTGACTTCTACAGTAGTCCTACCACCTTGATGTAGGACACAGTAAATGCAGCAAATATCCACTGAATTTTAAGTCTGTACAAACTCACAAAAATCCTATTTATAACAGACAGTCCCAATATCATGATGGCTGAATATTCTAAAGGTTCATCAAGTTGGTTGTTATGAAAATTTAAACAATATTTTCCCCCCAGAAAAGTGTAAAATGATGGTTATATTTCACAGTCTAGCACACAACAAACTATATAAGCAAAACAACAGCTGGATTACATTTAAATCTTAACTTAAAGAAATAGCAATGTTTTTCTTTAAATTCAAGTTGCATAAAGTTGAATTTATATTAATCTTCTTAATTGGTTTGTATCAGTAACTGATTATCTTTTTTAAAACTCTAATTTACTTAAAGTTCCTAAAGGACAGGCACTCTGGATTTGTTTCCTGGAACATCTAGGCCATATCAGACCATTTGGATACAAAATGATTTGGTTGCTGATTAAAAGCATACTCAGTGATGGGGCAAAAGCAGACTTAAAAATATAGTCCAAAAGACACATGTGTTAACTGTCATCAGTCCTCCTCTGCTCGATCTCTGTGGCTTAGTGAAGGGCAAGCGGATAAGTGGATAAAATAATTAAACCACTTGACAATTTTAAAATTTTGCCAATGATATCCAATATGTGAAACCTTTGAAAAGATTCTCTTGTGTTTTATCCTAACACCATCCCATTACTTCTTTGGGAGGTCTTCAAATGAAGGTAGTCTAAACAACCTCATGCAGATATCTAAAAGCACATGAAAAAGTGGGGCAGAGTGTCCCTGCTACGTAGGTTGTTCGGCAACATTAACTTGGGAGATTAGATATAGTTAGTGTAAACTAAGAAAATTCTTCATATTCTTGTCTGAGCAGTTTAAAATTAAGAATGAAAGCTAAAGTTTGTTGAGGACTGTCAGGCATGTGCTCACTGGTGGACATAATCATACAATTAAAGATATAATCAAACTTTCAAAAGCCTAAGCCTAGTTCATATCGACTGATGGTTGGAATCAGGCCATGTTTGAAAATGGCTCACAGAAATAGAACAGCAGCATCACAAGGATTCCAGCAGAAAGTAGGCTGAGCTTCAGCACACCTGGTTTCAAGATGAGTCTTATGCAGAAATCTACTCACAGGTGCTTGTGCCAAAGCAACAATTTACCAAAAGCTATGCTTCCCTGTCCCCCATAATAATGATTAACTTTATTTTTCCCTCACTAAGGGCTCATTTAAAGCACATGAAGCCTTTGGTTCAAACCCTTGCACAGTTTTTATCAGCCATGATCATGCTCATGTTGGAATTCTGTATAAACATTCACATATAGAAGAAAAAAGTACAACATATTGAAGGCTGAAAATGGAACTTAATGCTTAATGTGCTTGTTTCAGAAATTAACATAGGTCCAGGCATCCTGTCACTCACTAGTATTTTAAATTAGTGAAGGAATAAGATATATAGTTTGGAGAGAAGAGAAAGCAATAATCTGCCTAAGAAGTAATCTTTTCAGAGAAGGCTACCTGCATCTAATTGAAGACTCAAGCACCATTTTTGCAGAGACAGGGTCTTGCGCTGTTGCTCCAGCTAGAATGCTGTGGCATCACTGCATGGCTCACTGCAACCTCAAACTCCTGGGCTCAAGTGATCATCTTGCCTCAGCCTCCGTAGTGGCTGGGACTATAGGCCTGCACTGCTACGCCCAGCTAATTGTTCTAGTTTTAGTAGAGATGAGGTTTTGCTCTTTCTCAGGCTGGTCTTCAACTCCTGACCTTAAGCAATTCTCCAGCCTTGGCCTCCCAAGTGCCAGATTTACACCTGTGAGCCACCACACACAGCTACAAGCATTATTTTTAAGGGACAAAAAGTTGTCACACTGGTGCCTTATCTGAAAGTAAAAATATGACCACTAGTTCAGCCCTCAAACCCAATTATTTTCCACAGTCTTTCAATTCATTTTTCAGATACAAATAAAGGAAAACCCAGACATTATTGAAGCTGTGGGCACTGTCTTATCAGTTTTGGTGCTGAGACTCTGTTCAGCTAAGGATGAAGACCACACTTTCAAAAGCACAGTATTTCAATCATTCACGGTAAGGGAACCAAGGAGGCCCAGGTCAGGACCTGGAGGCATCAGCTTCAATAAGGAAGGTGACTGCAGGGAGAACACAGACAGGAAATGACTCCAAAGAAATTAAAGGAGCTTTAAAAACTAGTTTCAAAGAGTGAAGTGAGTAATGTTAGGAAAGGAGAATTAGAAGAGCACAGGCATAATGTGCAGTGCCTGGGGTGTGTGTCCCCACAGACACAGGATGGGGACCAGAGAACAGCCCCTGGTCTTAACACCTGTAAGAAGTTTGATTCTGCAACTCACAGAGTCACATATCCTAAAGTTCAGAAGCAGCTCGATAGAGCAGTTCAACAATTTAGACGCTTCTGTAAAAATAAGAAAGGTCATGAAACAACAGTTTTCTAGTCCTGTAGGCTGAAATGTGTGACATTAGAAATTTCTTTTTAAGTCTTCTACTGATATCTTCTAAGTCACTTTTGAACTAGAAAACATTTGACGGGGATTAGAGATATAATAAAAGAAAATCCACCAGAGAATAAACTACTAATAAGAAATAACTACATAATAACTATCTGCAAACTACCTAGCCCAGTTACAATACTCAATTAAGTTCTTAATAGTTTTTAACCATAAGAAAAAAGATAATGTTAAAACACGTAGGAGTCAGAAAAAAGAACACTGGGAATGTAAATAATGCTAAAGTTCACTGAGTAATAAACATAGTTTTACATAACAAGCCTTACTCCCCATAACAATTCAGACTTAAGTGGTCTATGAAATAGAGAAACATAAATAGTTTGGTTTTAGAGAGGAAGGAGGAAAGAAGAATCTGTGCTTAGACTGTCATATGAGTGAGTGAGCAAACATTTTGTTTGACTAAAGAGAACAAATGGAAGGCTATGATTAAGGAAACAGAAACCTTACAATGCAATTTCAGAAAGTAAATGGCAGAAGAAAATACAGAAACAATTTTGGTGCTAGACATGACCAAACAATGTTCAAACTAGGAGGATGATGCAAGCTTATTTTTATAGATTTTTACTCTAGGATTCACTTAGACTTTTATCTCTTTATTTCTATCTTTGAGTTTAGTTGATACGAGACACTTCTGAAAACAAAGAAGGAAAATCCATGTCAGCCTGGGAAATTGGTTCTATACAGAATAAAATATATTTAACTACTCTCTACCAACCCAACTTCTGTCCTTTGTTTCTCTCCTCCCCCCACAACTAATCCTACCCTCATGTTTTTTAAACCTACCTAATTCTACTTTACCGATTCTATGGATTTCCTATTTCATAACCTCAAGAAAGTCATCTGCCTATGATACTGTCTTTATTGACAGATTACTTTATTAGTATTTTAAATTGCTCATTCTATGTATGCTTGGCCCTCAACCAGATTAAAACATTCAGAAGTTTAGACTCTCCATTTCTCTTGGATGCTCAAGTGTATTTCTTTCTTAGGTAGAGACTATGCTACCACGTGGCCACCTGGAGCCTTTGGCAAACTGCTGAACACTCTCTCTCTCTACCTCATTCTCTATGTCTCCCAGAGGTGTGGCTCCTGCCTCAGGTCCTCATCCTGCTCCCCCACCACCCCCCAGCCTTTGCTCAAGTTATTAATGTGCACAAAAAAATCTCTATTTCCCTATTGGCTCTTCTACAATGAAACCATGGCTTAGTACCTACCTACCTCCTCCAAGAAACCTCCTTGGTTTAACTCAATCCTTTTAATCATCCTATACAGCCTCCCAGCCAGGAAGATGGGGCCTGAGACAAGAATTTGGAATCCTAGTATCTTGCTAAAAATTAGCACTCTAATTTAACTTACCTTCAGAAAATACTTACAGTTATTATCTGAATTTTGATTTAAAAAGTGAGAAATAAATAACATATTCCCATTACTTTTGTGAAAAAACAAATTTTCTTGCAAACAGGTAAAATTTTATACCTTTTTTTTTTTTTTTTTTTTTGCCATTCTGAAGCACTGAGTATCTATCATCTGCAATTCTCTCACTGCAAACATATATATTTCACCTTGTCATTCCTCCAGGTGCTTCTATAAAAACAGGCATTTTTGTCTTAAACTATTTGATAAGTATAGTACAATGAAGAAAAAAAGAACTAATCTACATAAACAGCAGTACTCAATCTTTAAATTAAACTATGCTAAAACATCCATAGTAATGGCCAAAAGATCAGAAAAGGGCCAAAGATCAGAAAAGGGTAGACAGCAACCTCTACCCTCTCTTCTGGTAGAAAAGAAAATCAAAAATGGCTAAGGTAGGGTGACTATGATAACGGTTTATAATAATCAGTAAAGTAATAATTCACAGACTACTGAACTCAAAGTTGTTGAGGTCACTGCTCACCCTAGCCTTAGCAAGAGAAAGACTGCTGCTTGAACTGGAATCATTGGCATACAGCTAAGAGAAAATGAAAAAAACAACAAACCACAACACAAACCCAAATGATTTATTAGGAAACTAAACTCATGACACACAGACCCCTCAGAAACAGTTCATTTGGAGAGATGTGGAATCACAGTGTTTAGAAGTGACAACCACAAACTCAGGTAAAAGTATTTTTCTCACTGTTGGAAAAAGTCACAAAAGGTTATGTATCTATGATCTTCTTTCCAGGCTTTTCCAAATATCTTAAAATGTTCTTTTTACTTATTAAGGGTTATTATCTCAAAGTTAAAATAGTAGCTTATAATGGTTATGGGAGCTAGATTTGGTATTTGCAGGTAAATTTAAAAAATGATATATCAAATATGTTATATATATTTAAACAATAAAAACCAAGAAAATAGTTTAACATAAACAGATAATTTTTACACAAAGGGTATTTCAGCTCTTCTTCTCTGATTACTCTTACTTCAAGAGATTTTCCCTTCAGTAACATATAGTTCATAGTAATTTCATCGTGTTGCCATTTTCTGAGAGAGTGCTCAATTTCTTCTTCTCTATACTCCATTCTCAACAAAATGTCTAAAAAAGAAGGGTAAAATACAGATTATGTGTTTTGTTTGGGTAAGAAATCATTCTGTTACAGGATAAAGTAATTTTCTTTATTTGACCTCAAAGATCACACATTTTCTAACACAAACGAGCACTTGTTTCTGAGTTACTGGGTGCTATTGTATGAAAACACATTTAGCTAAGTTTCTAAACATGACAGAACAGATAAGTTAATTCATTATATAACTTGTGCTTAACATTCCATTATTCACATTTTAGGCATACATACGAATCAAAAACAGAAATATGTTACTTATACAAACACAGGCACATGTAAGGATGTTGGCACAGAGTAATTACCAATGTCTTTCTGATCACAGATGTCTACTTCTTCAACATATGGTGTAAGTTTCTCTATATGCCCTTAATTCAGCCATTGGTCTTTCATAATTTTGTGAAAAAGTGAACTGTTCATTAGCAGCATAAAATAAAATATACTGATAATCACAATACTTAGGAAAATTTATTTGCAACATTTCATATACTATAGGTCAAAGTATGACTTAAATTGTTTTAGTGTCTCAATTCCTGCTTAAAAAGCCCCAAGCAATTCTATTTCTTCCTGATTGAGCCTAGGGAGGCTGTGTGTTTCTAAGAATTTGTCCATTTCCTCCACATTTTCAAGTTTATGTGCATAGAGGTTTTTATAGTATTCATAGATTATATTTTGTATTTCTGTGGCATCAGTTGTAATTTTTCCTTTTTCATTCCTGATGGAGCTTATTAGAGTTCTTCCTTTTCTTATTCTCATTAATCTAGCAAGAGGCATGTCAATTTTATTTTTTCAAAGAATGAACTTTTTGTTTTATTAATCTTCTGTATAGTTTTTTTATTATTAATTTCCTTTAGTTCTGCTCTGATCTTTGTTATTTATTTTCTTCTGCTGGGTTTGGGGTTGGTTTGCTCATCCTTTTCCAGTTCTTTGAGACAATTCATTAGATTGTTGATTTGTGATCTTTCTGTCTTTTGCATGTAGGCATTTATGGCTATAAATTTCCCTCTCAGAACTGCTTTGGCTGTGTCCCACTGATTTTGATAACTTGTGTCTCCTTTACCATTCAGTTCAAAGAATCTTCTGATTTCCATCTTGATTTCCTCCTTAACACAATAATTGTTCATCAGAAGGTTGTTTAGTCTCCACGACTTTGTGTAGAGATGAGAGTTTCCGTTGGAGTTGACTTCTAATTTTATTCCAATGTGGTCTGAGAAGATGCATGGCATAATTCCTGGTTTTTTAAAAAATTTTTTGAGACATGTCTTGTGGCCTAGGATATGGTCAATCTTAGAGAACGTCCCATGAGCTGATGAGAAAAATGTATATTCAGTGATTTGGGGGTAGAATGTTCTGTAAATATCAGTCAGGCCCATTTATGCTAGAGTTTTGTTTAAGTCCATTGTTTCTTTGTTTATTTTCTGTTTGGAGTATCTGTCCTGTTCTGTCAGAGGGATGTTGAAGTCCCTGGCTATTACAGTGTTGCTGTTTATCATTTTGTTTGAATCTGGGTGCACCTGAGTTAGGTGCATAAATATTTAGAATTGTTATGTCTTCTTGTTGAATTGTACCCTTCACCATTATTGGTGACCATCTTTGTCTTTCATTACTTTTGTTGATTTGAAGATTAAGTTATCTGAAATCAGAACTGCCACCCCAGCTTTCTTTTGGCTTCCATTTGCTTCAAATATTGTTTTCCATCCCTTCACCTTGAGTCTGAATGCATCCTTGTGGGTTAGATGTGTTTCCTGAAGACAGAAAATGCTTGGCTTGTGTATGTTTATCCATTTGGCCAGCCTATGTCTCTTTAGTAGGAAGTTCAAGCCATTCACATTTGAGAGAATTGATAAGTGGGGCAGATTTCTGTTCACCCTGTTGAGCTGAACTTTGTTTCTTTGTTTTCTCTTTTGAGCCATTGTGGTATCTGGTCTTTGACCTTTATCTTTTGGATGATTTTTCATTGCTGAGTGTTTATTGTGATGATCCATGTGTAACACAATTTCAGGGATGTGGAAACGGCCCAAGTGACCATCAATACATGAGTGGATTAGTGAAGTGTGATGTATGTATACCATGGAGCTTTCTGCTCAGCCACAGAGGGAAGTGGTGATCTAGCGCCTCTTGTATTGTCCTGGATAGAGCTGGAGCCCATTCTACTGGGTGAAGTATCACAAGAATGGAGGGACAAGCACCACATGTACTCACCACCAAGTTGGTATTGACTGATCAACACTTAGGTACACATATAGTGGTAAGATTCATCAGGTGTTGAGTGGATGGGGGGAGGTAGGGATGGGTGTGTACACATCTAATGGGTGCAGTGTGCACTGTCTGGGGGACAGACATGCTTGAAGCTGTGACTCGGGTGGCAAGGGCAATGTATGTAGCCTGAACATTTGTACCCCCGTAATATGCTGAAATAAGAAAAAAAAAAAAAAACTTAAAAAGAAGTCCTAAGCAAGAGTTCAGTAGGCCACACAAACCAAGCTAAGTTCTAAAAATATTCTAAAAACTTTCCAAAGTTATTTCTTATTCCCACTAATGTGATTACCTGCAGAGCAGTTCATTTACATGGATTTACCACTAGAAAATGTTTCTGAAGTTTTTTACACTCTGCTGACATATAGAATGGGATGGTGTATTTCTCTTTTATTATGTTTGCTTACAGTTCCTTTGGGGAGGGAGAGAAGAAAGAAAAGTAGTGAGTCAAGTTTTAGGTTAAAAACAACAAAAAAACTACTGAAACTCCTAAACTGATATAATGTTAAAAATATAAACCCATGTAATTTTATGAAACTCCTTTTAGTTTTGTATAGTACACTGATGCAACTGTTTCCTACACCTTAAAGTTTGCCTTACCAAAGGGAAGGGTGCCAATGACCAGCAGAGAGAGGATCACCCCGAGGCTCCACACATCAACCTCAGGGCCATGACATCTCTTGCACTGGAAGAGCTCGGGGGCTGTGTGTGGAGCAGTGCCGCAAAGGTTTCCAGTTGAGTGCCCAAAGTACATTCGTTGCTGAGGCTGAAATCTGTTATTTTGGTGTTATACTTGTCATCTAATAACAGATCCTCCAGCTAGAGGGAAAACATCAAGACAAAAATAAAATTTAACTGAAATTAGGCATTTCATAAAAAAGCTTTTGTAATGATATAAAGTTAATATCTCCTAATTAATGAAATGAGAAAACATTTTTTTGGAGAGAAAAAAAGGGGAGATAAATTAGAACTCCTAATTTTATAACATTAAGAATCAATAACAGACATGAAGTGCTAGAATAATAATCATTAATTCTTATACTAATTTAAACATCAAATGCCCCAAGATCAAGAAAATTTTTGACAGGCTTTTTTCATTTGTTTGTTTTTTAGAGACAGGATCTCACACTGTCACCCAGGCTGGAGTGCAATGGTACAAGCACAGCTCACTGCAAAATCAACCTCCTGGGCTGAAGCAATCCTCCTGTCTCAGTCTCCTAAGTAGCTGGGACTACAGGTGCATGCCACCATCGCTGACTAATTTTTTATTTTATTTTTCTTGTACAGATAGGTTTTTTATGTTGCCCAGGCTGGTCTTGAACTCCTCACCTCAAGTGATCCTCCCGCCTTGGTCTCCCAAAGTGCTAGGATTACAGGCCTGAACCACCACTCCCTACCTATTCTCTTAATACAAAATCTTACCCATTTCCTGGATCAAGATGAGTACTCTTTCTTTTAGAGGAAGATCTCCCCGTGTTTAAAATGAATGATCCAGAGAGTTTCTTTTATACCAAGCTCAACATTTTTATATGTTCTTTACACTAGATTTATATTAAATCTTATGGATTAAGCAAGAAAGACTAAAAGAACTCTTTACTTTAAAAAATCTGAGTGTTTTGAACTTCCACATTTAGCTATGAAGGAGTGACTGGTTTTGTATTTTCTCTTTAACCATCAGCAATTCAAATTCTGAACAAAATATATGAAGCAAATGTTTTCAGGCATTGGATGACAGAAAGCATGGGCCATAATCCTTTAAAGAAGGGGAACAAGTGAAGTGAACTCAACTTTTCGTCTGTTTTCTGCCCACGGGTGCTCTCTGGACTGCAGAAGATAGAGCCCAAGTAGAGAGTAAGAGGCTTCCGAAGCAGCTGAGAAGGCTGGAATTTGTGGGACAAGGAAACATTGAGAAGGCAGTGCACTAACAGGAGAAAAAAGGAGAGAAATGCTTAGGAGGTAATTCCTCTTGGCTCTTTTGCTGAGGATGGAATGTACGTACACAGGGCATGGATCTGCAAAACCCAGCAAAAGCAAAAAGTGACAGGACTGAAAGGAGAGGTAGACAAGTGCAAATTATAGCTGGAGATTTTAATCACTCTTTCACCAACTGACAGAACAAAAAGACAAAATAAAATCATCATGGATATGAAACGTTTGAGCAGTACTATCAGCCAACTTGACCTACCTGATGTTTAGAGACACTAACCTAACAACTGAAGAGTCCACATTCAAGTACACATGGAATGTTCACCAAGATAGACTACATGCTGGGCCATAAAATATATCTCAAATTTCAAAACACTGAAATCATATAGAGTATGTTCTTTGACCACAGCAGAATGAAACTGGAAATGAGTCTAACAATAAAATATTTTTAAAAAATAAAGCCCTGGCCGGGCGTGGTGGCTCACGCCTGTAATCCTAGCTCTCTGGGAGGCCGAGGCGGGTGGATTGCTCAAGGTCAGGAGTTTGAGACCAGCCTGAGCAAGAGTGAGACCCCGTCTCTACTAAAAATAGAAAGAAATTATATGGACAACTAAAAATATATATAGAAAAAATTAGCCGGGCATGGTGGCGCATGCCTGTAGTCCTAGCTACTTGGGAGGCTGAGGCAGGAGGATCGCTTAAGCCCAGGAGTTTGAGGTTGCTGTGAGCTAGGCTGACGCCACGGCACTCACTCTAGCCTGGGCAACAGAGCGAGACGCTGTCTCAAAAAAAAATAAATAAATAAATAAAGCCCAAATATTTTGAATATTAAACAACAGACCTCTAAGTAACCCATGGGTCAAAGAAAAAACCCCAAGAGAAATTTTAAAATATTTTACACTGAATGATAATGAAAATACAACATATCAAAATTTTTGAGATGTAACTAACACAATGCCTAGGGAGAAATTTAAAGTCTAAAATGATTATATTAGAAAGGAAGTAAAGTTTAAAATCAATGATCTTAGTGTACACTTTAAGAGGTTGGGGGAGGAAAGCAAATTAGAAAGTGACTAGAAGAAAAGAACTAATAATAGTAATAAAAAAGATAAATCATAGAAATAAATCAAATTATTAAAGCAAAATGTCAATTCTTTGAAAAGATTAATAAAATTAAGACAAACTGATAAAGAAAAAAATAGAGAAGAGACAAATTACAATTATCAGGTATAAAAAAAGGAGACATCACAACAAATCCTATAGGATGAAGGACAGTAAGGAAATATTGTAATAGGCTTTATGCCAATAAATTTGACAACTTAAGAAAAAATGTACAAATTCTTGAAAAAAACTACTTTTACCAAAACTGATACAAAGGAAATACAAATTCTGTACAACTCTATAATTGCTAAAGAAATTGAATTCATAATTTTAAAAAACCTCTCAAGAAGAAAACTTAGGTCCAGGTGATTTCACTTGTGAATTCTGTCACAAATCTAAGGCAGAGGCCAGATGGTGGCTCACACCTCTAATCCTAGCACTTTGGGAGGCTGAGGTGGAAGGATCACTTGAGGCCAGGAGTTCAATACCCTCCTGGGCAACAGAGCAAGATCCCATCTTTACAAAAAAATGGAAAAATTAGCCAGGTGTGGTGGCGAGGGCCTGTAGTCCTTGCTACTCAGGCAGGTGAGGCAGGAGGATTGTTTAAGCCCAGAAGTTTGAGATTGCAGTGAGCTCTGATGACGCCACTGCCCTTCAGCCCGGGGAACAGACTGAGGATTGTTTCCAAAACAAACAAACAAACAAACAAAAAAAAATGAAAACAGAAAAACCAGTTGATTGGTTTAAAATCAATGTAATTCACCATATTAACAGAATGAAGGGGAAAAGTTACATCTCAATAGATACAGAAAAAGTATTTCACAAAATTCAATATCCACTTATGAAAAACTTCAGCAAACTATAAAAGAAGAGAATTCTCTCAATCTGATAAAGAAAATCTACAAAAAAATTATAGCTGACTTTATACTTAATGATTGAAAGACTGAATGCTTCCCCCTGTGACTGTGAACAAGACAAGTATCTTCACTCCTGCTGCTTCTATGTAGCATTGCATTGGATGTTCTAACTGGTTTAATAAAGGAAAACAAAGGAATAAAAGTTTAAAGGTGGAACAGAAGAAGTGAAAATGTCACAAACAACATGATTGCCTGCATAGGGATTCCTAAGGAATCTAAAAAAAAAAAAAAAAAAAAAACGATTGGAAATAGTAAGTGAATTAGCAAGGTTTCAGGACAAAAGAGAAATAATAAAAAAGTTCCTATTTCTATATTATGGCAAAGAACAATTGTAAGTTTAAAAAATCACTGTGATTTAAAATACTGTCAAAAAACATGAAATCTCAGTGATAAATTTAATGAAATAAGTGTAAGACCTGTATACTGACAACTAGAAAGCACTGCGGAGAGAAATTAAAGAAGACCTATTTAGGAGATGTATACATGTTCAGAGACTGACAGACTCAGTGTTCTTAAGATGTTAATTATGCTCCCTCGCTTCCAGTTATCTCTAGATTGAAAGCAATCCTTATCAAAATCCCAGCAGCGTGTAGGTGGACAATGACCAGCTGATTCTCAAATTTATATAGAAACACAAAGGACCTAGAATAGCCAAAATTTTCTTGAAAAGGTTGGTCAAAGTCGGAGGACTTATACTTCCTGATTGTAAGGTCTACAATATCACTGCAGTAATCAAGACAGTGTATTATTCATATAATGATAACAATTGAACAGAATATCAAGTTCAGAACTAGATCCTCACATATATGGTCAATTGATTTTCAAGGATCAATGCAGGATAGTCCTAAAGGGTGCTGAATCAACATGAGAATATATGCATATAAAAAAAAAACCACGACCTTTGCCTTATACCATTTATTAATATTTCACTGAATTCTTTTTTTGTTTGAGTCAGTTTTAGCACTGATTTTTCTGGGATTTTCCAGGTACTCTATGCCATCATCTGCAATTAGAGGGAGTTTTTTCTTTTATCTTGACTTACTCTTACACCTCTAATTAATTTCTCTTGTCAAACTGCCTGGCTATCACCTGTAGGAAAATGTTGCAAAGTAGCGGAGCTAGTAGGCATGTTTGCCTTGCTCCAGATCTTAGTCGAAAGTGCCTGTGTTGGTTCTCTGTTAAATACGGTACTAGTTTTACAACTAAGCTACCTGTATGTTATCATGTTCAAATAGTATCCCTCCAATTTCTTTTTCCTGAGTGTTTTTATCATGAATGGGTATTGAATTTTGGTAAGACTTTCCCTGTATCTCTGGAAATAATCAAATAATTCATGTCTTAGATGTACTAATATGGCATATATTAATAGATGTCCTCATATTGAACCAACCTTCCATTTCTAGAATAAATTCGACTTGGTAATGGTGTAGTACCTTCTTACTATGGTGTTGGATTTTCTGATAATATTTTCTTTTGAGTGATACTGGTGTCAAGTTTTCTGTCTCTATACTGTCATTACCCAGTTTAATTATCAGTGTCACATTTGCTTCATAAAAATAATTAAGAAGTTTTTCTTCTTTCAAGGTTCTGGAGCATTGGGACTATCTAGTCTTTGAATGTTTGGTAGAATTCTGTGAAACCATATGGACTTGGAGATTTGTTGGGATAGTTCCTTAAATAACTTCCTCTGTTTTTCTATGGAAATTGTCTATTTAAGTTATCTAACTCTAATGTGCTTAATTTCAGTAATCTGGTTTTCCTTAGGAAATTATCCATTTCACTTAGGTTTTCAAATTTATTTCAGTACAGCGGGGATAACTCAACTCTATCACATTATTTTCTAATTATACATAATTTATTTGTGTAGAGCAGGGATCAGCAAACCTTTCCTTAATGGGCCACATAGTAAATATTTTAGGTTATAGGCCAGATGACCTCTCTCTTTGGTACTCAACTTGCCATTGTAGTCCAAAAGCAGCCACAGACAATATGTAAATAAATGGGCATGGCTGTATAACTTTACTTACAAAAACAGCCAGCCAGTCTATGGGCTGTAGTTGGCCAACCCTTGACAAAAGTGCAACAAAGTACTCTCTTATGATTTTTAAAATTTGTTTTAATAATGATTTCTCCCTCATTTTATAGGTTGTGCTTTCTCTTATTTTCTCTTGTCAAACTGCATGGCTATCACCTGTGGGAAAATGCTGCAAAGTAGTGGAGATAGTAGGCATGTTTGCCTTGTTCCTGATCTTAGTAGAAAATGTCTATGTTGGTTCTCTATTAAATAAGATACTAGTTTTACAACTAAGCTAGATGTATTTCCTTTTTTTTTTTTTTGAGACAGGGTCACACTCTGTCACCTGGGCTAGAGTATAGTGGTGTCATCATAGCTCACTGCAACCTCAAGCTCCTAGGCTCAAGCAATCCTCCTGCCTCAGCCTTCCAAGTAGCTGGGACTACAGGCACTCGCCACCATGCCCAGCTAATTTTTTTCTATTTTTAGTAGAGACGAGGTCTCGCTCTTGCTCAGACTGGTCTCAAACTCCTGGCCTCAAGTGATCCTCCCTCCTCAACCTCCCAAAGTGCAAGGATTACAGGTGTCAGCCACCATGCCTAGCCTCTCATTTCTTCTTTATCAAGTTAGTTAATATTTTATCTCTTTTGTTGTTTCAAAAAGCAAATATTTTTATCAACTAGATATTGTTTTCCTATTCTTCTCTTCATTAATTTCTGCTTTTATTTTATTTCCTTCCTATTTTTTTTTCATTTACTTTGTTCTTTTTGTTTTCTAAACTGGAAATTTAACTCACTTATCTTCACTTTTATTAATAGATGTTTTTTGTGCACTGACTTCCTCTAATCAATGATTCAAAGACATCCCTTATATTCTGATATGTAGTGTTTTCAATATCATTATTTCTTAAAAATTCTGTAATTTCAGCATGTATTTCTCCCTTTGCCTAGAAGTTATTTAGAAGTTTTAAAATTTCCAAGTGACGGACCTTTCTGACTTTTATTTTTGTTAGTAAATCCTAGGTTTATGACATTGTATTACTAACAAGAGTGTTAGTTGTAATATTTCTATTTCATGAATGTTACTGTTGTGCCCTTTGTGACCTAATACTTAATCAGTTTTTGTGAATAAGCCATATAGTCTCCATAACCAGGGAGCAAATTTTATGTACATATACCTCCATAAGATAAAAATTTCACAGTGTCCTTTGTCACATTTAATGCTTTGGGGATTGAGTTCTATTTTTTTGATATCACAATTGCTACTCCTGCTCAATTTTTGTTTCCATTTATGTGATATGCTTTTGTCCAATAGTTTATGTTTAGCTTCTCTGAATCACTTTATTTTAGATATGTCTCTTGTCTCCTCAAAGTTTTTGTTTTTATAAGCCAAACTGAAACTAATGTACTTGGTCTCAAATTTTCTACTTATGCATATTGTTATATTACCTTATTATAAGATGTATATTACTTTCTCATTTATTTTTTAGAAGTTAGAGAGCAGGGATTGGTATTTCTATTTTTGTTCTACTGATTACTTCCACACTTAAATTTTCACAATACCCTTAGTTATTCCACTGTCTTATTTAACCTTTTACTATCTGGTTTGTCAGCATTTTTTTCCCCCTCAGTATTCTTTAAAACCCACCTATTACCAACACATTATCCTCTTTTCTCCTCCCATCTTTTTAGTTGCAATATTGTACTTTCTTACAATATGCAACAGTTAGACATTAGTCTTCTACACTGGTCCTCACCTTCTTAATCCTTTTGCTGAAACTTTCCCATCATCAATTGTTTGGATGAAGCTCACCCTCTAATATATTCCTCAGAAATGGCTGGTGGATACAGATATTACCCAAGTTCTTGTATGTTGAAAACTTTTTTTCTACAGCTTTGCTATTTGAAGGATATCTCAATTGGCTATAAAATCCATAGTTCACACTTTCCTTGAGTTTTAAAAAAGATACACCTCCATTGTTGCCTTGCTTTGTATGTCAGTTTTGCAATGTCTGATGCTTTTTGTAAGTTTGCCTTTGCCTTTTTAAGTTATGTGTTCTTTTTGACTGGAAGACTTGATGATTTTATCTCTTAAATCTACCAGTTTTACTAAGACATATCTCAGAGTTGATAATTATGGGTTAATTTTTCCAGGTACCCAGTAAGTCCTTTCAGTTAGTAGATTTAGGTTTTTTTCCATTTCTGGAATTTTTTCCTAGATTATATTTTTAAATAGTAATTCTGTTCCATTGCTTTTTCTTCTTCAGGAACTCTGATAATATGAACATTATGTCTTCTTTGCCTGTCTTCCATTCCCAATACTTTCTCTGACTCATTTACCTTTTTATGTCATTTTCAATTCTCTTGGTTGTTTTCATACCTTTCTTCATTTCCCTTTATTAAATTTTTATTTGAACCTATTCTCCCTTGACTATCTCATCTTTGTTGACTTATAATTTGTCTTTTCTTCCATTTCTTCCCTGCATTTCATTAATTTTTTTCATTTCTCTCTTTTTCATCATTTCCATTCTTAGTTTTAAAATTTCTAATCCAAAGTGTTTTTAAACCTTCAAATGCTTGTTTGAGTACACTCAATTCTGTGTGGAGTGTAGACTTACAGGTTTCCTTCTGTTTCCTGGTTGTTTTCTGGGGAGAGGTAGGTAGTCTCCCAGGGAGATTTGTATAAACAGTTGTTTGCTGATTTTCTGCAGTAAGTTCTCTTTGGATTTTATTTCCTCTTGTTCATTTTTGTGACACTTGGGAGGACGGGGGTGGTAGTTTACAAGATTATCCAGTTTAATGTCATCCTAGCAAAGCCCACATGAAGCCTTTCATAGTGCTGCAAGTGTTGCTAATGTAAATGTTAGCAATGAGGATCCGGGGGCACAGATTTGGCAGTTACCTCAAAAGGAAACCAAGGTAGAGTTGAAATAACTAACCAAATATTTGAAGGGGATAAAAGGGTAGGATCAAGAATGGCAGAACACAGATGAAGTGGTGTGAAATATAGTGAATTTCACTATAATGTGCACAATTGTTCTATTGTATTATCGTGGAGCAGTGCTTCTCAAAGTGTAGTAGGCAAGCAGGAATTGATCTGTGAGCTTTATGCTATCCAATCAGTATAGAAAATGGAAATTAAGTGTTTAGAAATGTTCATAAGTTGATAGTAATTTTATGTCTGTTGAATTTAATAATAAAAAAATTGAACTCACATTGTCTGTTTTAATTTCTTTTTTAATGATTCTTATATAGTATTTTACAAAAGTATGAATCTGTCAAAGAGTAAAAATTTTAAAAACTGATCCTTTACCACAGATAGTTCAAGAACACTACCAGAGTATTTAGCTTGCACCCCAAATTTAAGTAGATTAACTCTACCTTTGTAAATACATGTTAAAAAATAAACACAAATTTGAATATGGACTGGAATATTAGAGATTAACTATTTATTGTTAATTTTCTTAGGTTTACTAATACCACACTAATTATGTAGGAGAATGATATTTTGTAGATATGTAGGAGCTACCTGCTGATATATCTGGGGGTAAGTTATCATGATGTCTGCAACTTGTTGAATGGTATAAGCAAAAGAAAAGACACACAGCAGGCAACCCATGCACATATGGCTAAAGCAAATATGGCCAAATTAACAGTGGTTGAATTTAAGGAGTGGGTATGTGGATAATGATACTATATTTTCAACTTTTCAAAACATAAAGTAGGAAAAAAATGTTTAAATAGTACATAACAAATGCAAAGTCCTCCATACCCCAAAGTCACCAGGTCAGGATCCTCCAGATGACTTCTGGATCCTCGCCTTCCTCAAAGCATTTCATTTTATCAAGGCTAAAACAAAAAGGGAAAGCAATACTTTAAGGTTGGCCATGCATCTTGTCCAAAGCGAGTCAGGGTTGTGTTCTAAATACATCGCTGTATTAAGCAGTCAAAATCCAAAAAGCAACTCAGAGAAGAGGCCAGAACTCAAGGCAATGATTTCCATGCTGATTATTTTATGAAAAGCATAAATAGCCCATGAAGGCAACCAGTATCATTAGAGAAAGAGATCATAAAGTTATTTGTATATTTTCAATCCAAATAAGGCACTTGTGGGGGAAATCTCAGTAATAGCATACCCAGGAGATCCCCACAAGAAACCATAGTTAATCAGTGTTTTAACATTCCAATGATTAAATCTCCTGGAGCCTCAACCATGACTCAGGGTCCTCCATTATCAAAGTGCCTGTCAGTGGCAAGCACACGTCGCTGTTACCCTCATTGCTTTTCTTTATTAACAAGCACTTTTTTTTTAATTTTTTAAATTCAAAATATCTTGTGGGTACAGATTTTTTTTTAGACATGGCTTGATAGGCTTGAGTTTCTGTCACCCGAATAGTGTTCATTGCACCAGTAAGGTGAGTTTTGCCCTAACCTTCCTTCCCCCTGCCCACTGCTCGATTTTCAATGACTTTTACTTTCCTCTGTGTACTTGTGTGCCCATCGTTAACAAGTACTTTTGAAATTGGAGAATAGAAAAACTATCCTTTGATGAAGCTGTCTTCTTCCTCTACTCCGACTCGCAGAAATTGTGCATCGGGGTCCTGGGACTTCTCCCGGTGTTCCAGGAAGGCTCCAGCCCGCTGAAAGCTTTGAAAGGGCGATCCTCCTACCCCAGGTCTAAACCACACGTCTTCCCAGGGACGAATCCCAGAGGACAGCGGGAGCTAGGCCGCACCCGGTTGTCCACAAACTGCAAGAGCCCCTCGGTCCCGCACTCACCCGCACACCGCCCTCATCAGCCACCGCCTCCAGGCTGCAGCCCAGATCCTGGCCACCGCGGCATCCTCCGGGTCCCAGTCCGCGACCTCTCCACGCCCGGGCAGCGCGGGGGCCGGGGGCTCCCTCAGCGACAAGTCCCCGGCCCCGCGCAGCCGGCCAGGCCACAGCTCCCCAAAGGAGCCCGCATGGAAAGCGGGCGTGTTTAGTTCGGGAAGCTGGTGCTCTGCAAAGTTGCAGCCACCAGTGCTGGCGATCCGGTCCTGCCTGCTGACAACCCCGCCGCAGGTTGAACGGTCCCAGCCGCCTTCAGCCGGTTTCGTTCCACTCCCTCCCTTCCCGGCAACTGCCAGGCGATGAAGGCGTCGCGGAGCCTGATGGGACTTGCAGTCGCCAGCGGGGCCCGGCCTGCGAGCGGTGGGCGGCGCGGGCGGGGCTGCACACACTACATCACAGCCCCGCAGAGCCGCGCCCGGGGCCGTGTTGTCCTCCCTGTCCGGCCCTGTAGGGAGCTGGGGCGGCTCTAGCGCGCTGCGGCAGGTCGGGCTGGGTTCCCGGAGCCGCTGAGTCCCCGGCCCCTTGCAGTTACCTAGCAACACCCCCCGCCCCGCCGGTAGGGCGGCCTAGCCTCGCCCTTACCACACCGCCCTGTTGCTCTGGACCCGAGGCTCCAGGACTTTTCTTTGGCTCCAGGGTTAGCAGGATGCTCTGCTACCGCCCTGCCCTAGAGCCTGAGAGACAAGGGGGCCCAGGGCCGACACCAGGGTCACGACCAGCCCTCCATATCCGGTCCTTTCAGAACCTCCCCAAAAGCCCGAAGTTTGCATGCATGTATACACATATGCATTGCTGTATGCTGTATGCGTAGTGTTTCAGAAACTCTACTCTGTATTACACACTGTACATTATTAACCCTAATGTGTCTTTTTACAAATCACAACAACTTTTCCAAGTAGGGATTATCATCCCCACATTGGTGTTGAAGGAGTTAACTGCTAGGAAATAGAAACAGGATTGGATCTGATCTCAACTGGCCTAGCTTCATTCAAATGGAGCGCCCTCCATCTCTCAGAGACCCCAAAGGACGTGGCAGGACAAACAGAAGAAGCCTGTCTACTTACGTAGTAGGACATAGTCACATGCCATATAATTCACTCATTTGAAGTGTTCATTCAGTGGTTTGTAGTATATTCACAGAGTTGGGCAACCATCACCACAGTGTATTTGAGAACTTGTTTTCCCACTCCAAAAAAGAAATCTGGGTGGGGCTTGGTGGCCCACCTGTAATCCTAGCACTTCTGGAGGCCAAGGCTTGAGCCCAGGAGTTCAAGGCTGCGATGAGCTATATTTGCACTACTGCAACCAGTCACCCACGGTTAGTGACTATATTTATGGTAACTCTGTGTTGAACCATTTGAGGAACTGCCAGACTGTTCTTCAAAGTGGCTGCTCCATTTTACACTCCTATCCTTTGGAGTGCTGATTTCTCCACATCCTTGCCAACACCTGTTATTATGTGAATTTTTTATTATAACAATCTGAATGTTGTAAGGATCTTGTATATTAAAAAGAAATGAAGACATGCACAAAAGGTTGTAAAATAAAGAAATATTTTATATGTTTACATTAAAAAGTTTAACAGCTCTAATTGCAGGAATGCTGTGCAATAAAGCTATGCTATTCAGAAGATTAAAAACAAATCTTAGTGGATGTCAAATGGTATCTCATTGTGGGTTTGATTTGCATTTCCCTGATGTTATTGAGCATGTTTTTATGTTTATTGATCATCTTCATATTTCTTTACAGAAATGACTATTCACGTTCCTTACCCATTTTTAAATAAAGTTATTTGTCTTGTTACAGGAGCCCTGGTTTTCATCAGTGCACTATTGTAGGAGAAATTTTTTTTTTTTTTTTTTTTGTCTGCCTAGCATTGTTTCTTAGATCTGACCTTCCCTACTCATTTTGGTTCTCTGGGGGTTGGCAATAATAGAATCCTTCCCATTCTGGCCACAGTGATTGATTCAAGGATGAGCAAGTGACTCAATTAGAACTAATCAGAATCTTCCTGTGGGATTTTATCTGTTGGCTAAGAAGCTCTTTATCAGTTCTGAGGACCTAAGGATGTGTCCTAGGCACAGACTGTGCCTGCCGGTGGAAAAGTTAGGAGGGGCAGAGGCGAGAGTTTGAGTAAGCAAAGGCAGAGAATGGAGAAAAAAAAAAAGCCAAGTGACTTGGAGCTATTGGGACTGAGGCCATCTCCTCCCCTATACTGGACATTATGTAAGGGAGGCAACATTTTACCTCTACCCTCGTAGGGGTTTTCAACTGGGCCTGAAAATTAAATTTACAGAAGACAGAGCAACAGGACAAAAGCATACAAATTTATTTAATACAAAAGTTTTATGTGGCATAGGATTCTTCATCAGGAAAGGAAGACCCAAGGATGCAGTTAGAATTTAATACTTAATTGCTGAATTGGATGAAGAGTAGTAATTGTGAAAATGTGACAAGGGGCTTGGGATATGGTAGTTAATTGGATAGAGAAGTGACTAGGAAGATAAGGGTTAGATAATAAGGGGTTTCTGTACATATTTCCCTCAGCCTCAACTTTCTAACCTTGATGGTAAAAATGATACTTTCCTTCTGGTATAGGGAGGACATCTTTCACACGGGAATTTCATCTGCTTTTAAGAAAGAGAAAGAAGATCAGAGTGGTCTTCTTGTACCTGATGTTTTTCAAGGGCTTTTAAATCAAAATACTCAATATGCCACAGTGACATATTTTGGGGTGGCATGTTCTTAACTCCTTCACTAGTAATATTTTTAAATCATAAGCTAGTTTGAGTTGGATTCTCTTACAACCTGAAAACTAATAGTCTTCACAGGTCCTGAAAGATATGATCTAAATTCCTTGACAGGGGGAGCTCTCACTCCAGAGAATGAGGTCATGCTTCAGGCGGAACAAAAAATTGGGTCTAACATATATCTAGGATTTCATATTACAACATCGGCTTCAGGAGTGGAGACCACAGAGGTTCCTGAGCAGCAGTGGGGAAGGGCAGGAACAGGATGACCATAACAGGGGAAGGTTGCTCATTGTCACTGAGATGTAGGGTTGGGGAGCAGCAGCTGGCGAGGCGTGGATTGCAGGGATTAGCAAGGAAAGGAGGGTCAGCAGTGAGCAGCAGCGGCAGTCACAGCAACGTGGCAGGCACTCGGGTCTTATCAGAAGCTGCCCCTTCTTGGGATAAGGCCATGGCAATGGCAGCTTCTGGCTCTGTGGCAGATTTTATCAAAGATGGGGATGTTGGTAGGCCTGGCAATTGGACCAGACCACGGCAGAAAAGAGGTGAAAAGATTCCGAGGTCCTGGGATGAGTACAGTCCCTATAATTCTGGGTGAGCTTTATATGATCCTTGAGGGAGGGAAAAAACTAAGGTTTCCCAGTTGTGGGTACTGGAACCAACCACTGGGTTGGGGTAGTGATGTGGGATTTAGAGTCAGGAATCCTGAGTAGTGGCTCAAACCAAGAGGACTATGGAGCACTATCTGTCCCTTGATTTCCCAGCTTTGCTTATTGAAGAAAAGATTAAGAACTAGGGAGTGGGAACAGGACATGTGAGCTCTTGAAGTTGGCCTCTGAGCCTTAGTTTCTTTACCTAAGATGCTTATGTGGGCTCAGCAGGGG
Source organism: Eulemur rufifrons (assembly GCF_041146395.1). Taxonomy (NCBI): domain Eukaryota; kingdom Metazoa; phylum Chordata; class Mammalia; order Primates; family Lemuridae; genus Eulemur; species Eulemur rufifrons. The sequence goes on from NC_090989.1 coordinate 208,497,452, forward strand.
ATGGAAATGGGAAATGCTTGCTGGGGGGAGCTGTGGCCAACTGGGGAGAGCCTGCCTCTGTGTAAAAGGAGCCACCGTGGTGGTGCCATGCAAGAATGCAGGCCTCGTCTATAGGAGGTTCCAAAGAAGCCAGATAGCTATTTTGTTTTGTTTAATTTTTTGTTGTTTTAGAGATAGGGTTTCATTCTGTCAACCAGGCTGGTGTGCATCGGCATGATCATAAGTCACTGTAGCCTCCAACTCCTGGGCTAAAGCAACTTTCCCACCTCAGCCTCCCAAGTAGCTGGAACTACAGGCACCTGCCACCATGCCAGGCTAATTTTTAATGTTTCTTTGTAGAGATGGAGTCTCGCTATACTTCCCAGGCTAGTCTTGAACTCCTAGCCTCAAGTAATCTTTCCACCTCGGCTTCCCAAAGCATTGAGACTACAGGTGTGAGTGATGGTACCCAACCTAGTTTTTCTTAAGTGTGAGATCTCCTGATTGTAACATGTTGGAAACTAATTTAAATAAAATTTAAAAACAATATTCAGTTTCAGGGCAATATAGCATACTCCATCTCTAAAAATAATTAATAATCATAATAATAATAAGCAGTATTTGGGCCAAACATAATGCACACAGGCATCTGGCCTATGGCCCACCAGTTTGTGATCTCTGATCTGTATTGTCATTTCTGATCTATTGTGTCTTTAAAAATCCATCCAGCTCCCACTGTGTAATTCCACATGTGAAATTGTTTCAGTTTGTTTTCCACAGTATTCTGCCACGGCCCCAAGGCCTTCTTTCTCATAATTAGACTATAGGTACCTGGAAGCCTCACTGGGATTGAAATCATGTCTGTATCCCACCCATTTAAAAGTTGGCTGTCCAAGTTGTATTTCCATCTAGTTCTTTCTGATGTCTACATCTTTCCTAGAGATAAATAATTTATTTTATTATTGTCCTCTGGCTTCAGTTTTTTTTCCCCTGAGTGTAGAATTGATCTAGATTTTTTAAAAATAATTTTGAATAAGCAGTAGCCTCACATGGCACATAATCTAAAAGATACAAATATTATACAGTGAAAGATAATTCTCTCTTACTCCCTTTTTCCCCAGCCATGTAGAGGCCCTTCCTGGAGGTAACCGTAATCATATTAGCAGGTTTTTGTTTTGTATTCCAAATAAATCATACATATATATGTATATACACACAGAGACATACACATATATCTTTTGGTAGCATACTAGATACACTGTTCTATAGTCTATACCTCATGTCTTCTATTTAAGGGTACATCTTAGACATCCTTTTGTATTAATATGTAAAGAGTATCCCAAATTCTTCCACTGTATGGATCTCTAAACTTTCTTTAACTAGTTCTCTATTGAAACACAGTTAGGTTGTTGGTTGTCTTTTGATATTGCAAATAATGCAGCAATGAGTAATCTTATAGGAAGTCATTTTTCTCACATATATCTGTGCTCTGACCTCAATTAAAATTTTTATTTAAACATTCTTCTTCTTCTTTTTTTCTTTTTCTTTTTTCTTTTTTCCTTTTTTTTTTTTTTTTTTTTTTTTGAGCTAAGGTCTTACTCTGTCACCCAGGAGAGATCACAGTGTTACCAAAAGCTCAGCACTTGTCCCTGAGGCCACATCAGAAGAACGAGGACAAGTGGCTTGAGGAAAAGGAAAGAGAAGTTTATTAATTTGCCAGCAAATGAGAATGGCAAACTCTCATCTTAAAGTACCATTTCCCACCCCGCCCCCCCACACCCTTTTAGCACAAATACAGAGCTTTTCAAAGGGGGTTTTCAACTTTGGGCTACTGCTGTTCCACTGTAGCATCTCTGGTGAAGATCATCTCCTCACTTCTGTTCCATTGAGCCAACTCCTGGGGTTTAAGATACTAGAAACCAAGAACTAAGAGCATTCCTCTGCCCTTCTGATTCTTGGCCTCAGTCAAGGGTGCAAGTTTTACTTCCCAAAAGAGTGGGTGGGGGTGTTAAAGAGAGAGACACCTTGTCAAACATTTTGCTCTTTTTCAGGACTTTACCTCTATTACAACAGCTCACTGTAACCTTGAACTCTTGAGCTCAAGTGGTACTCCAGCCTCAGCTTCCAAGTAGCTTGGACTGGAGAGATAGCTGATCAGCTCTTAGTCCTAAAGGCAATTGATAGAATAATAATAACCATTCAGTTATAACCATTCCAAGACCTGACATTAATTATAAGGAATTCTAACAACTCAGATGGAAACCTGAATCTAGTCTCTTTAATTCTAAGCAGTGTTCCTTTTAAAGGTTGAATAACTGTTAATAGACATATATTTGTGTGATAACTTGCTTTTTATTCTCTAAATTGCCTCCAATGTATTGCCTTAGGATATCTCTACTGTTTCTTGTTCTCCCACTACTGTAACAGAGGGAATGGCCTGAAAAACAAACAAACAAAAAACCGAAAAAAAAAACAGCAAAAATGTTTTCTGTCTCTTTAAAACCTCCAAAACCTCCCCAACTCCTTTGGAAACTAAAACCTGCATCCCCGTCTCAGGCCAGTGGTCAGGAGGGGCAGGAGAGTGTCTTTTGCTCTTTGTGCTATAGGAGATGGCTCAGCTGAACTGCCAGGCAGAGGCCCAGGTTCAAGCAGGCAGAGGTCCTGGGCAGAGGTCACAAGATTGTCTTCAGCTCTGTATTTCTGCTTATGATTAGGACAATGGCATTTTAGACAGGATTCTCCATCCTTCTCATTTTCCAGCAAATTAATAAACCTCTCTTTCCTTTTCCTCAGACCACTTGTCCTTGTTCTTCTTAATGCGGCCTCAGGGACAAGTGCCAAGCTTTCAGTAACAGACTTGTCATCCCTGGGTGGGCCCATCATGCCAAAGTAAAGAGGTGTCCCATAGAAAAGAGAAGCCAAGTCCCCACTGAAGGCGCCAGACTTTAGACAATTTAAAATATCTGTTCAAGGAAAAGAGAAAAATGAAAATGTTTTCTGTCACTAATCTTTCTTTGGTTATTTGTTCTGTCTATAGGTTGGAGACACAACTCCTTAGTGAGGATTTCCCCAGGCTACTGCCTCTTCTGTCTTGATCTGTCTTGTTCCTGGGTTTATCATCGTAAACTTTGTTCTGTGCTTTATATGATTTTTAAATTTCTAGGAGTCAGTCTCTCAGATCACCTACAGGGTGTGACTCATAGCTCTGTACCCAAGCACCCCATGTTTCTTTCTAACCCAGGCCTATATCAGACCTGTGTACAAGGCAACAGTCCATTTCACCTTGTCAATCCTAAATGATTTTTTTGTTGTTTTGGCCTGGTAACCTGTTGTAAATATACTACCAAAGCTTTGCAATGGCATACATAATTATAAACCTTCCATCCAAAACATTGCCCCAATTCAGCAAGAAGCAGCACGATGACTGCTTCACCCATCCTCCCATAGACATGGAAGAATAAAATCGACAATTGGGAATATGGAACAGAAAAAATGTCAAAAATGTTTTCTGTCTCTTTAAAACCTCCAAAACCTCTCTCACTCCTTTTGGGAACTAAAACATGCTTCCCTGCCTCAGGCCACTGGTCAGAAGAGGCAGGGGAGTGTCCTTTGTTCTTTGTGCTACAGGACATGGCTCAACTGAACTGAGGGGCAGAGGCCCAAATTTGGGCCGGCAGAGGTCCTGGGTGGAGGTCATGGGATTGTCTTCAGCCGAGATGGGATGATCAGAATCATCAACTGTACTTGAACAACAATAGCCTACAACTGAAAACTCTCCCTTTAAAAGCTCTGTATTTCTGCTTAGGATTAGGATGATGGTATTTTAGACAGGAGTCTCCATCCTCCTCATTTGCCAGCAAAGTAATAAACCTCTCTTTCCTTCTCCTCAGACCACTTGTCCTTGTTCTTCTGATGTGGCCTCAGGGACAAGTGCCAAGCTTTCAGTAACACTACCACCTTCCCAGCTCCATTAAAATGTAAAACTTAGGTAATTAGCTTTTTCTAAGAACAGTGCCAAATTTATGGTAAGGTGTTTTAAATCTTGGATTAGGAAAGAAAGCAAGAAAGTACAGTGGTAGAAAATATAGACTCAGAGAAAAAAGATCAAAAAATATTCTGACCCCTTTGATTATAGGGATTGTAACAAGGAGGGGGAATTTGGGAGAAGTTTTGGCTTTTTGGTCAGAGGCTTGGAAAAGGATATTGTCTGACTCCTATCACATGAGGCTCGTCACAGCCTGCCAAAGAGGTAGCTTTGAATTACAGCTTATATAGCATCTTCAACAAAGAACAAGGTCAGGTGCAGTGGCTCACACCTGTAATACTTGCACTCTGGGAGGCTGAGGCAGGAGGATCGCTTGAGGTTAGGAGTTCGAAACCAGCCTGAGCAACAGTGAGACCCCATTTCTACTAAAACTAGAAAAAAATTAGCCAGGCATGGTGGTGTGCACCTGTAGTCCCAGCTACTCAGGAGGCAGAGGTGGGAGGATCATTTGAGTCCAGGAATTGGAGGTTGCACTGAGCTATAATGGTTACAAAAGGTCTCACCTAATTCCCTGTGGTCATTTGATTTGTTCAGTTGGTTGCCTATAAGCCTAGGTTCCTGGCTCAAATGAACCATTTGCAAATTGAGATTGTCACATTACTATTAATTTTACTTTTTCCCTTTTTAATCTGTTACTTATTAAAACCTTTACAGAAGTATAACTCCCAACAGACAATGCTGGCCCAGCACTTTGAGATGATAGCAAAAGACATGGAACACACAAAATTGAACTTAATAATGGGCTCCAGGTAGACTTAGCCTGAGAGCCACTTCCTTCAAACCTCTGCTGTCACTCAAATGTGGCTATGAGGGCTTTGACACTGACTCTTAGTTGCCAATCACTCCCCTAACATGGGACACAACCAGGAACTGGGACAGGTCCATCCTGGCATCAAGGGACAATCGATTAATCAGTGATGCTTTCAGAGAAAGATTTTTTTTTTTTTTTTTTTTGAGACAGAGTCTTGCTCTGTTGCTTGCTGGAGCTAGAGTGCTATGGCATCAGCCTAGTTCACAGCAATCTGAAATTCCTGGGCTCAAGCGATCCTCCTGCCTCAGCCTCCCGAGTAGCTGGGACTACAGGTGTGTACCACCACGCCTGGCTGGTTCCTGAGTTTTGCTAAATGCACCATGGCAACATAAGATATTAACAACAGAGAAAAGTAGATGAGGGGCATATGGGAACCCCATATATTTGCAACTTTTCTATAAATGTAAAACTATTCTAAAATTAAAAGTTGATTTAAATAAAATCACTTCCATAAATAACCAAGCATTCATCACATAAAAATCCAAGGAGTCGCCAAGGATTATGACACCTTTTAGGATGTTTTTGCATATAAGTTTGTGGTTTCAGACCAATTCCCAGAGAAATTTTAGAACAGATTAATAGATAAAGATAATAGCCAACATTTATTGCACTGTTATTATGAGCCAGGCACTGCATTAAGCAATTGTAAACACATTAACTCATTGAATTTTCATAAAACTGTATGAAGTAGTCACTATTTCATTCTTACTTTTCAAATAACAAAATAAAATAGTTTATGAGCTGTTAGACATATCAATGTTGATGACGAAGTAATTCATCCAAAAGCATCTTAATAAAAACAACTGGAAGGCATTTGTCTAGTTACTCCACAATTAAGTGTATATATTCTGATTCCTGATTTTGCCTTTTGCTTTCCAAAGTTAATTTCACCCTGAATTCGGACTTAGTGTAGGAAAACATCCTGTTGCATGGCAAGAGTGACACCATCTTGAAGCAAAACCACCATGATAACCAAAAGTTTGACTCCTGCAAACCAAGGTGTTCCCGTGGCATAGACAACCCCACATAAAGAAACAATGCCTGTAGCATAGGTAACCTTTCATCAAGATGTTTATCTAACCTCCCCAGTGGTCACAAGTTTCACATGAAAGTCTGAGGCATGACCAGCTGCACATGTCTTTACGCTAAAAGCTTGCTATAGAAAGGATATTTTCTGGAGGGCAGGTTCAGGGATCCACTGTCTCTCAGCTTCCAGAGATATGGCTTCTGTTTGTAAGTCCCTATTGAATGTTTCTTTCTGAGAAACTGGAATGTCAGCCTCTTTTTTCAGCCTCTCAGCCCCCTCAGCCTTTAGAGGTAGCTTTGCATAGACCTGCTCACAGTGGAACACCTGGGATTCCCCAGAAAGATTCCTGGCCTTTCCTTACCAAGGCCCACTGTGCGACCACCACTCCTGCCTTCATTTCTAAGACTGAGCAGGCCTTCCACAGGCCCCACCCCAGTGGTATCTCTCTTTGTTCTACACTGCACCATGAGGAAACTATACTTTTTATTTTAGAATAGTTTTACATTTATAGAAAAGTTGAGTTTGAGTTCCTAGTGAACAAATTCTGCCAAATTAATGTCATTCCTTTTTTAAATTTGAAAGACACAGATAGCAATACGGGAGGTGGGTGGTGGTCCCCGTGAGGTTCTTCATGATTGGTCAAATCCACCTTCTGAATCCTTAGTGTGCCCAGTGTCAACCTGGAAGGAGCCTAAGGAGAGTCATGGGTCAGTCTTCTATATCTGGACTTGTTTACTGCAACGATCTCCCATTAAAACACACACACAGGCTGGGCGCGGTGGCTCATGCCTGTAATCCTAGCACTCTGGGAGGCCGAGGCGGGAGGATCGTTTGAGCCCAGGAGTTCGAGACCAGCCTGAGCAAGAGCAAGACCCCATCTCTACTAAAAATAGAAAGAAATTAGCTGGACAACTAAAACTATGTAGAAAAAATTAGCCGGACATGGTGGCACATGCCTGTAGTCCCAGCTACTCGGGAGGCTGAGGCAGGAGGATCGCTTGAGCCCAGGAATGTGAGGTTGCTGTGAGCTAGGCTGATGCCACGGCACTCACTCTAGCCCGGGCAATAAAGCGAGACTCTGTCTCAAAAAAAAAAAATAAATAAATAAATAATAAAACACACTCACTCTCACACACACCCCGGATGAAGTGTTATAACAAGTGCTTATTAAACCTAGAGATGACCCAGAGCTGGAAGGTTAATGCATTGGATGAAAAAATTAATATTCCTCAAAATTCCTCATATGCTTCCCAAGATACACAGTGTAATTTAACAGGTATAATTTTAAAATTCTAAATTTAAGTTCAAAAATTAACTGCACTCAATTTGGGGAAAGCCTGGCTGACAATAGTTCCCAGGACTGAGACCAGGGCGGGTTCTGGGGACTATACGCTCAGCGGGAGGTGTGGCCCGACATGGTTGTTGAAACAAGCAAAAAGCTAGTGCAAGCTGCTTTATTAAAATATAATTTCAGCTTCACACAATCAGGTCACAAATAAAGTTTTGTGTTCAGTTGAAGAAACCACATTTAAAGGACCATGGAATTAGAAGTTCATTTAGAGTAAGCGGTTCTCAACCAGGAACAATTTCTTGCCCCCACCTCCATCCCCCAGGACATAAGACAATGTCTGGACACATTTTTGGTTGTCACAACTTGGCGGGGAGTATCACTGGTGTCCAGTGGGCAGAGGCCAGAGATGTTGCTAAATACGCACAGGACAATCCCACAACAGAGTTATCCAACCCCGCATGCTGAGAAGCCGGCTCCTGAGTAAGGGGCTAATGTCCAGGACCCACGCATTTCAGTAACATTTACATACTATTCAAAGAGAGGAGAAAATCTGAGAGGAGACTTGGGATCTCCTGTCAATAATTTCTTAGGTGTAAGAAGCTTTTCATTTACTCCATCTTTTTTGCAGAAGGTAGAACCAGAATCAACAGGAAGTAGTGACAAGGCCACAGATTTTAGGTCGCCACAAGGAAAAATCTCTCCAGCAAATTTTAATTTGATGTTACGTGTGGATGTAAAAGAAAATGTACAAATGTGTAAATGTATTAACATTGTCATAGGATACTAGCCCAAGGACATTGAAACTGAATCTAGAATCTTGAGCTCTCCAAAACCAGTTTCAGAAAGTGTCCCTCACCTCCTTCCTGGACCAGATCTCTGTGTCAGTGTTCAGACGTCAGGCTGAGGGATGGCTGAGCCCGTGAGAGACAGGAAGAACCAACTAGAGAGAACGGGGGGCCAGTGAGGCTGTGCCCACACCAGGCGGCAGGAGGGGCACCACCTTCCACACCCAGGAAGGGGAGTCTATGCCAACCTCTCAATCCTCACCTCCTTTGGGCCTCCCTGGGCTACTTGGGTTCATAACCTTGAAGGAGATTCTAATCACTCCTTCCGTAGGGAACCTCCTCTCATAAGTAGTCTCTGCTCACAGGCCCGAGCCATTCACCCCTAAGATAGCACTCAGTCTCTTAAGTAAAAATATAATTAACAATTCATTTCAGTGGAAAAAAAAAACTAACATGCATTCATGCTAAAACACCACAGAATGCCATCGAAATGAACAATGCCTCAGTAGTGAACACCTGTCCCCTATAACAAGCCCAGTAGGCTTGCTCAAAGTGCCTTCTGGGCTGTGACATCCTAAATACTAAAGACCACGTGCCCACCAGGTATACACATAGTTATGCAATTAAACCTTCATGCCAATTAGAAATTAACAGAAAAGTAAAGACTACAGAAATTGATGACAACATTGCCAGTGACTGGCAGCTGGATTATCACTGCTGCACACTAATAAGCTGAGGTGACCACCTGGGGAGTCATGAAAGGTGAAGGTGTCTCTGGAAGGGACACTCCCTGGCTCAGTTAGTGGTCCTGTCATTCACCTATCATCGGAGTCAGACACCTACTTGTGACCTGTATTGGGGTTCTCCTGCGAAGCAGAACCAGTCGTGTGTGCGTGTGTCTGTGTGTGTGTGTGTGTGTGTGTGTGTGTGTGTGGAGAGACAGAGAGATTGTAAAGAATGGGCTCACATGATTATGGAGACTGAGAAGTCTCGCATTCTGCAGCCGACACGCTGGAGACCCAGGGGGGCCGATGGTAGTTCCAGCCTGAGGGCAGGAAATGACTGAGGTCCCCACTCAGCAGTCAGGCAGGAGCAGTTTTCTCCTACTCAGCCTTTTTGACCTATTGAGGCCTTCAATTGCGTGGACAAGGCCCACCCACACTCGGGAGTGCCTGCTTTTCTCAGTTTCCCAATTCAAATGTTAAACTCATCCAGAAACACCCTTGAAGACACACCCAGAATAATGTTTGGCCAAATGTCTTGGCACCTCAGCCCAGGCTAGTTGATACATAAAAGTAACCATCACACGCCCCTAGACTCCTGCTGTCCCAACCCCCCCACATCCATGTAATACAAAATCCAGTCAGTTTTACCTTCTCAATATTTCTCATTTGTCACGTCTCCATTAACAATGCCTCTGCCCTAGTGTGCCCTCCCTCTGCCATTCTTACGTCCCTCTGGGTGCTGCCTTCCCGCCTCCAGCCTCGTCCTCTTCAGATCTATTCTACAGAGAGTGAGCAGGGAGTGGACTATCTAAAAGGCAAACCTGACTTCCTCGCTCGGTGCTAAACCTACCCCTACGGGAGAAAGTGTCGGTTCTTCAGGGTAGAGCTCAAGGCCTCCCCTGCCTCCCATGTCACCCCCTAGCCACCTTGGACCTTGGAGGCCTCCCACCCACTGTCTGCACCTTGGCCTGTGCTGTCTCCACTTCCTGCCGGGCAGTTTCAGCATGCAAGCACTGAGCCTGGCCAATCCTACTTATTAGAATCCCTTCAGAAAGCCTGCTCCCGTCTCCCCTCTCCCTCACCCCGGGGCCCAGACTGGGTCAGGGACCTCTCCTCCCTGCTTCCAGAATATCTCGCCATATCTCCATCACGACCATTCACTCATTCATTTTACTCACACAGCAAATATTTCACGTTGAAGGCACAGGAGCTAGGGCAGAAGCCAGACAGGAGAGTGGGGGTTGGAGGCCCAAGGAAGAGAGGTGATGCTGACAGAGACCATGTGAGGTGAGGACTGGACTTGTCCCCCGCATATATCCAAAAAGAGGCCTCCTCTCTTCCCTGTCTGTCTTCACCACTAGGCTGTGAGCCTTAAAGGACAAAATGCTCTCGTAGTCATCATTTTAACTCCCAGTCCAGCCGAGCATCGGGCCTGGGGTGGGCTCTCCAGGGTGTGGGGTATGAACAGAACAAGAGCGTCCCAGTCAGGGCCATCTGCTGCAGCTTGCTGTCGTGACTCCTCAGAATGGGACAGGACCATGCAGACGTGGTCCAGTCCCTTCTCTGCTGACAGCTAAGAAACCCGAAACCCAGCGAGGTGAACAATGAGGAAATTTCAGGCATCAAAACCAAGACTTCTGCATCCACAGCTCAGTACCTTTTTTTCTAAATCGTGCTGCTTCTAATTCAAGTTGAACAAGGTGTGATCTGTGTACCTCAGTAAACTCTTACTTGTTAATATTTTTAATCACTTACTACAGAATAACTTGAACATTCTTGCTCTTTCCTTCTTTTCTTCTATCCTTCCTTCCTTGCTTCCTTCTTTTCTACCTTCCTTCCTTTCTTTTTTCTTTCATCTTTATAACCATTTTGACCCCAAAAGGATTTTAGACTGAAATGCCTACCTTGAGAGAGGCATTCCAATGGGTGCTGGGATGCAAAATGAATAAAGCCGGTCCCCTGCCCTGTGTGGAGGACAGCTGAACATGAACAGGTGCAGTCCAGCGTCAATGCAAGCATTGAAGTTGGGGGCTGTGTAAATGCTATCATTGAAGTCCTCTTGGTTTGGGTGAATCAAAAGAGGCCTCACAGGGGTGGAGATATATAAGCCCCATCTCAAAAAACAAATGGGGGTTTTGCAAGTATTAGAAGCCCCAAGAAGGAGGGCGTTCTTAGCAGAAGCACAGCAAGTATGAGACAGAAACAGTAGCTATGTTAGTTCTTACATTCATGTTTGCTATGCTCTTTAGACTTTAAAAAAAATCTTTTTCTAACTTTCATCAGTTCTTACCCCACATCTCACATTCTGCTAACTGTTTATGCTTTTATTCATCTGCTTTCAAAAAAAGGTAATTCATTTGTCCCCTCCAATATTGAACTCCCTCCACTGTACAAATGAGCTACAAGGCTTTAAAGTGTACATGCCAGCAGCACAATTCACAATTGCAAAGATGTGGAAACAACCCAAGTGCCCATCAATACATGAGTGGATTAATATAATGTGGTATATGTATACCATGGAGTTCTATTCAGCCACAAAAAACAATGGTGATATAGCACCTCTTGTATTATCCTGGATAGAGCTGGAACCCATTCTACTAAGTGAAGCATCACAAGAATGGAAAAACATGTACTCACCATCAAATTGGTTTTAACTGATCAACACTTAAGTGCACATATAGTAGTAACAATCACTGGGTGTCTGGCAGGTGGGAGGGGGGAGAAGGGGATGGGTAAATACAAACCTAATGGGTGTGGTGTGCAGCATCTGGGGGATGGACACGCTTGAAGCTCTGACTCGGGTGGGGCAAGGGCAATATACGTAACCTAAACATTTGCACCCCGTAATATACTAAAATAAAAAAGATAAAAAAAAGAGTACATGCCACAGTCAGCCGCACTCCACTGTGGTCACCTGCACTCCACCTCCTTCCACAAACCTGGACTGACTACCGTGTGCTGAGCACTGAGCTAGGTGCTGATGCAGAATTGAAGATACAGACAAGAGCACAGAGGGTGCAATGGGCCAGCCTGGTGAAGACGGGACATCATCACTCATCCACCAACAAAAGCCGCTAAGCAAACTAAGTTTAGCCGTAACTCTATTGGCTTAATTATTATAAATTCTTTGAAGGCAGGAAACATGTCTGCCAGTGCCTGGAAGTCACCCTTGACTCTCCTTCTCACTTATCCCCATATCTGTCACCAAGTCCTGTCAATTTTACCCCACAAATGTTTTCAAATCTTTCCATTTCTCCCCATCTTTATCACCACCTCCATATTGCAAGCTTTGTTATCTCTGCTGGATTACTGCAATTGGCCTCCTTGCATCATTTCTAACCCTTCTCCAATCTCCTCTAATCCATCCTCCACACGCCAGTCAGATTAATCTTCGCAAAATGCAAGCCTAATCATGTTCAGCCATCACACATGTTTGAAATCATCTGGCGCCTTCCAGCTGTTCTTGCTATAAGGACGTGGTCTGTCCAAGGGTACCTCCAAAGGGAACAGAGGCACTGACTCAAGCCTTTTCTAACTCTGCATCTTCTCTCTTAGTGGCGTGGTGGGGAAGGAGAGCCTAACATATAATTTGATGACTCAAACTATGAGTTGGCCACAAATTAATGGTTCACATATCATCTATGAGTTGATATGTGAGTTGGCCACAAATTAATGGTTCACATATCATCCGTTTAGCATCTGGAGACCTTTCCATATTGGCAAATAGAGAGCTATGTCTTTCTTCTTAATGGTTATATGCTATTTCCTTGTAAGGATATTTCACAATTTGTTTAACCAGCCTCAATGCCACTCAAGGTGTTTCCAATGATATTGGTATATATTCTTATACATATATCTTAGTTTACTATTATTATTTTTCCAATTTATTTTAGTTATTTCTGTATCAGTGTTCCTGTTCTTATATCTTTCATATAAATTTTTGAATCAGTTTTTGAAGCTTCCTGAAATGTTCCATTGGGATTTTGCTCAGAATTGCAAGAAATTTATAGGTTATATGTAAATAATGAACAATGAGAATACGGAATATGATTCTCCACAGTCTGGCACAAGTGGTTGTACATGAGTAAGGATTTTGCACAAGAAGACAAATGAGAAAGTGCAAATCAGAAGCATAACTTAAAAAAAAAAATGCAGCTTTATTGAATTGAGTACCTATTAGATTATTCAGTTGCTAAAAAGAAGTCTATTGAGCAACTCCTACGTTATGGGCACTGTACAACATGCTGGGATTTAGACAATATCTTTTTACATTCTAGTGTGTGGACCAGACAGTAAGATTATAGACATGCACACACGCACATATCTGCAAATGTGTCGATGGTGAGAGGTGATAAGTAAAGAAGTAAACAGCAAGAGGAGATAAGAACTGGGCACGCTATGCATTGGGTGATCAGGGATGAGTGCCCTGAGGAAGTAACATTTAAACTGAGCTCTGAATGACAAGAAGAATGCAGCTGGGCAAAGACTCAAGGGAAGAACCTTTGGGGCAGGAGAGCAGCCACTGCAAAGGCCTCAAGGCAGGGATGAGACTGGCACTTCTCAGGAACCGAAGACCCATGCAGTTGCTGGGGAAAGCACAGTGAGAAGTGAGGACAGACAGGGGCGCAGGGGCTTTGGGCCAGGTGTGGTAGACGTATGCAAAGATGGCCGCCAGCAAGTCCTCCGCTCCTGGAGGGAGCACAGTCTTCTCCTTCATCAGAAGGCAGAGTCTGTTTCCGTGCTCTTGGAACTAGCCCGGCCATGTGACTTTAACCAATAGAATAGTGGAAGTGACACTGTGCAGTTCCAGGTCTAGGCCACAAGAGGCCTAGAAGCATCTGCTTTCTCCTCTTGGTGCTCTGAGCCACCACATAAAGAAATTCACCTTCCCTGCAGTAGAGAGAGGCCACGTGGAAAAAGAGAGAGGGGCCCAGAGGATGAGAGACCCTAGAGAGATGACAGGAAGGCCTGGCCAGACCTGGAGCTGTTCTGACCATGCCAGCTGATGACTGGCAAGTGAGTGAAGCCATCTTAGACATGCAGCCTGGGTCAGCCTGCCCCAGCTAACACCATGTGGGGCAGAGACAAGCTGTCCCCACTGAGCCTTGCCGGAACTGCAGAATGGTGTGCTAATTAATGGTGCTGGTCGTTTTAGGCCACTCGGTTTTAAGGCGGCTTGCTGTACAGCGCACGTGACTGCAATAGCAGACTGAGGTGTTTGGATCTCGTTCTGAACGCAATAGGCAGCCGCGGAGGGATCTGAAGTAGAGCGTGTGGTGATTTGAGCAGTTTTTAGAAGCCAGCCTGGATGCAGTGTGTGGCGTGGGTTGAAGTGGTTTTGGCAAGGCGGCCACGAGGATTACGTGCATGTTCGTCTGCTCCACCAGCCAAGCACTGCTTACTTCTCGGTGAAAGCACAATATTTGGCTATAGCTTCTCAAATGTTTACTGAACCAGAATGAATGCAAAAAAGCTCCTTAAATTTTGTATTAAATTGTACCATTCTTTTGTTCCCAGTCTTATGTTTCTGAATCCTAATAAATATCCCTACCTTTTAGGAATAGGCTATGTTATTAGAAAGGGGCTTGCCTTTCATTTCTAGACATTTAAGTCTTTATTTGAGCACCTCCCAACCTACCTTGAATTGATGTCAGTCCTAATCAGTGTCAGATATTAGAATACCTCGATGACTTCATAATTCCACTTTTTTCACGACCCAAGCACTGTGGACTGTTATAATAAGAGAGCTGGACTTCGATTGTCAATACATATTGTGTCCTTATTAAGCATGTAACTTGCCCTTGCCAAACAACTTTACCAGGCTTTTCATTTCTACATACTTGGCTGAAATGAGCCGGAGAATGCCTTGACACCACCACTCCTTTCTCCCTGTCCAAATTATGATCCTTCCCAAGCTCCAGCTCGATCCAAGATATTCTCATTCTCTTCTCTCCACAACTCCATCTTTACCTCTTCTCTTCTCCTAGAACCTGAAAATCCAGTCCTTTTCTGCCCTCCTCTCTTGAGCACTCAACCTGTCTCATCCCTAAGGTCTCTCTGCCCTTCCCGCTCTCTCCCTGGTCCCACACCCACAACACAGCGCCCCCTAGCAGCCACCTCAGCCAGTGCACCCAGACTTCAGAAGACTCCAGGAAGGGCAACTCTGGGGGCTGTTGCTGCTTTGATTATTTGGGGCAGAAGGGGAGCTAGGAAAAAGGCAAGAGAGTCACTGTGAACAGGCAATATACAACTGCAACAAATGTTGGAAAGGAGAGCTGTACAGTACCACTAGAGGCTGGCCAGAGATCAGGAGGCTCTTCCCTGAGGAGGTTATGTTTAAGCCGAGGGACGAAGGATAAGTGGTAGTTTCCCAGGCAGAGAAAGGTGGACACAGCACCTGGCAAGGTCCTGTGGCAGCATCAGAAAAGCCAAACCAAACAGGAGGCATGACAGCATGTTTGGGTTTCAGGGGAAAAAATCTGCCCAGAATTTACTTTTTAAAAATATGTATATCAGAAAAATATTTAAATAACACATTAAACTTACCACACTATTATATTGAGGTTATAGTAAATAACCCTATACCAAAGGCATATGCCTACATTATTTTCAAATATTCAATTTAGAGAAAATGGATGGTATGAATCATAGCAAAAAACAAATTCATGACTGTATATAAATGACTGACATTTAGAAATATAGTTCTACTCTATTCATTAAGTATAACTTACCAAAGTGTTTTAAAATGAATGTATTTTTGGAGTAACTTTAGATTTATGGAAGAATTGCAAAGATAGCATGAAGTGTTCTTGTATACATCTCACCCAGTTTCATCTCCCTTAACATTATCATCTTAAGTTACCACGGTATATTTGTCAAAACTAAGAAACTAATTTCATTCACGTTTCACCAGGTTTTCCATTAATGTCTTTCTTCTGTTCCAGGATCCCATCCAGGGCACCCCATTGCATTTAGTCATAATGTCTCCTTAGTCTCCTCTGGCCTGTCAGTTTCTCAGTCTTTCCTTATTTTTCATGACCTTGATCATCTTAAGGAGTTCTGGCCAGGTATCCTGTAAAACACACAAACATACTCCAGTGTGGGTTGTCTAATGTTTTCTCATTATTAGACTGGTGTCAGAGTTTTTGAAAATAAATCACTTGTTAACACACTATTCTGCAGCACAAAGAGATCAGTGAAAGTTTCCAACACCCAAATCACAAATGGATGTTTTGAATTGAAGGGGATCAGAGTATACCACCCCAAAACATGCCACTTTGGCATAAGAATTATTTTGAGCTAAAGGCAATTGAGAAACATCAGATGCACAAGAAACTCTCTTCCTTCCCCCTTTCTGCCCAAAAGAAGAACTAAATTTCCCTTTGTGAAGGTGTTCCCCCTCCTCTCTGCTATATTAGGAAAAGATAACTCTCATTATTGGAAATGGCTATGACTTAAGTCTGCCTAGAAAACCTTACAATAATAAATACCCCTTGTCTTTTCTTAGTTTTCCCCATAAATTTACCTTGCCACAATTTACCACACCTAGAAGCTCAAACACATTTTTCTGTCTTGTCACTTCTCCACAGCTTATTGCCTTTTGTTAAAATGGTATATAAACTCCCAGGCCTAACTGCTTTTGGGGATTTTTTATTTACTGTGAGGCTCCCCATGTACATATGAAATAAACCTTTTGTCTTGTTAATATGTACTTTATCACTTTAATTCTCAGTTCCCAGACACTGAAAAGGTTTTTTTTTCTCCCTTATAGAATCCCATGTCCTTTAAGGAAAAATTTTCAAAGCTCACTGCTGAATTAATTACAACAACTGATATAACTTGGCAACTATCATTAATTTTCACACTATCATTTTGTAAATTTTCTAAGTGATAGTTCACAAGCACGTGAAATAACTAAATCATCTAAAAGGATGGTGCTTTTGGGTGAAAGTAAAAAAAAAAGTAACTAAATCATATGAGAGGACATAAAGTGTGTGATATAAAAGTAAAACTCACAAGTTCATTGGTTGCAGGCAGGTTCTACTAAACAATGACTAAAAGTTTTGAAAAAATTTAAGTTCACTGAGGCTTTGTCTTTAGCCTCATATCTAGATAACAAGTGCTTTGCTGCTTAGAGTCTGTCTTCTGTTCTTGAAGGAGAAACTCATCTTTGTGTGTGGAGGGGGTTCTCTATATAAGAGGGGTTTACAGTCTTTCTTTCCCAGCTGTGAGCATCTTAGGAGGGGTAGTGAGCAAGTTGCCTTGGCCAGAGGAGGGAGGACCGCAGCTCCCACCCCCATGCAGAAACTGTAGGTCAAAGTAAGGAATTGTTATTTTTATTCAATCCAGCTGTACATATAAGCCATTAATTTTTGTAGGAGACTAGAATATGCCAATCCCAAATATACCACATTGGCATAAGGATTGTTTTGAGTTAAATGCAAATGAGAAAAAAACAGATGCAGAAAGACGACTTTCCAGAGTTTTCCTTATTTGACTAAATGCAGAAACCTCTGAGAAATGAGGACTGGCATGAATACCTTCTCCTGAGCCAGTTTTACGACTGTGGAAAAGATGAAAAGCTGGTGTTAAGAGGGGCCTGCACAAACAAACCTCACTCCATTAGTGTCCCCGCTATAATGTACCTTGCCACAATCAGCTGCCCTTGGAAACCTAAACCCTTTTTCCTTTGTGTTGCCACTTCTCTAAAATTTATTTTCTTTGCTAAGGTGTTGTAGAAGCCAAGTCCTAACCACTCCTTTGAGCTGCTCACCACTGAGGTCTCTCCTGTGTGAGGTGCACTGCGTGCATTAACCACCTGTTTCTCTCTTGTGAATCTGTCTTTTGTCAGTTTAACTTGCAGGGCCCCAGGCAGAGAAGCTGGGAGAGTAAAGGAAAAGTTTTTCCTCCCTTAAGTCTCAAACCTCAGCATGCATCAGCTGTCACCTGGAGAGCTTGTTACAACACAGATTGCTGGTGCCCCCAAAGAGTTTCCCATCCAGCAGGTCTGAGAATTTGCTTTTCTAACGTGTTTCTGGTGGTGCTGATGTTGCTGATTAGAAAGAGCACTACGAGGATGAAGTCCCCCCAATTAACTCAGGGGAGCAGGTCAGATGACACCTCTCTGAAGTCTTTCTGCTTCTTCTCTCATAGAATCCTGTGGTCTTTTCAGTTTCCTGATGTTTGGCACCAATGGACCAGGTGCAGAGAGGAAAGCTACAAACCATGTGCTCAGCAGCAAAGGCCACCCTTTGTGTTTGTTCAGGTCCCTCTGAAAACAAAGCCTGAGGCAAGGACTTGGGTGCCAGTGTTTTATTTGGCGGTGATCCCAGCAAGCAGGAGAGGGAAGTAGGGCAAGCAAGATGGGGAAGGAGGGAGCGCCAACATCAGAGTGTCCTATCAGGGTCCCTCAATCCTCTTAGGACATCTGAGAAGCTGAAAGCCTTCCAGAATTGTCCATGGGAAAGATGGGTGGCCAGGGTGTTATCCATCAGCTAGACTCCACTGGTCAAGGGTTGCCTTAGAGACATTAATTCTCCCACACTTCCAGGCCAAGCCAGCTCTGACAGCACCATGGGACAAAGGCCAGGGCAGAAGGTGTGTGATTGAGTTGTGACACTGTGAGGCTGATCTCCCAAGGCACTGTCCAGCACAGCAGGAATGGAAGTGGACCCATGGGGCATGGTGCAGACATGAGTGGCATCTGCCACCTGGCTGGAGGCTCAGGTGTGCGTGAGGGCTGGGAAAGCCCGGATGCTGGCAGGTGCAGCACACTCTCCTTCTAAGCCCTTAAAAAGAACTTTCTCTGATCGCACATCCACATTTGCAACAGCGCTATTCACAACAGCTAAGAGGTGCAAGCAACCCAGGTGCTCCTCCACGGATGACTGGATACGCAAAATGTGGGGTACACATACAATGGAATGTTATTCAGCCTTAAAAAGCAAGGAAATGCTGACACATGCTACACTATGCATGAATCTTGAGGACATTTTGCTAAGTGAACTCAGCCAGTCACAAAAAGGCAAATGCTGTATGATTGCACTTATATGAGGTATGCAGAGTAGTCAAATTCACAGAGACAGAAAGTAGAATGGTGGATGCCAGGGGCTGGGGGTAAGGGGGATAGAGAGTTGTTTAATGGGCATAGAGTTTCATGTTTTTGTGATAAAAAAAAGTTCTGGAGATTGGTTGCACGCAACAGTGTAAATATACTTAATAATACTGAACTGTACATTTAGAAATAGTTAAGATGGTAAATTCTATGTTGTGTTTATTGCCAAAATAAAAAATAAGTAAAAAAGAGCTTTCTCATGCACAGAGCCTGGTGGGGCCCAGAGCTCCAGCACACGGGCTTGTTTCTACTTAGCCCATGGCTTTAAATAAAGTCTTATCCTCTCAAAGGAGAGGAGAGCCCTGCCTCTCTGACAAAAGTCCTTGTGCTTCACAGATAACCTTTGCTCACAACTGAACATGAAGTGAGACTAGAAATCCCCTTTTCTCAAATTGTATTATTTGAAGGCACCTATGATTCCTTTCTTTATGGTTCTTTATACCAAATTTAACAAAGCCCCAAAGTATAGTTCTCAGGGCCAGCAGCATCAGCATCACCTCACAACTTGCTAGAAATGCAAATCGGAATCCTTGGAGTGGAGCCAGAAGAGTTGTTCCTTGTTAGATCTGTGTTTTAACAAGCCCTCTGGGTGATTCTGATACATCACTAATGTTTGTAAAGGATAGCCCTAGGCAGTGATATCTAGGATATGCATTTTTTAAAGATAGTAACTGATTGATTTTTCTCCCTGCTATGGTTTGAATATGTCCCTCAAGGCTCATGTGTTGGAAACTTGGCCCTCAAGGTGGTGGTATTGGGAGCTGGGACCTTTAAGAAGTGTCTAAGTCATGAGTGCTTTGCCCTCATGAATGGAAAGAATTAATGCCATTATTATGGGAGTGGGTTATCTCAGGACTGGGTTTCTCATAAAAGGAAGAGCTTGTCCCTCTCTTGCCCTCTGTTTGCCGTTCTGCCTTCTATTAATTCCATGGAATGATGCAGCACAAAGGTCCTCACCAGATGCTGCCCCTTTGATCTTGGACTTCCCAGCCTCCAGGACCATGAGAAATAATTTCTGTTCATTGTAAATTACCCCATCTGTAGTATTCTTTTATGGCAGCACAGAGGGACTAAAACATATCCCAATTAAAAAACAGCTTTCCTGGCTGGGCATAGTGGCTCACGCCTGTAATTCTAGCACTCTGGGAGGCTGAGGCGGGAGGATTGCTCGAAGTCAGGAGTTCGAGACCAGCCTGAGCAAGAGCGAGACCCTGTCTCTACTAAAAATAGAAAGAAATTATATGGACAGCTAAAAATATGTATAGAAAAAATTAGTCGGGCATGGTGGTGCATGCCTGTAGTCCCAGCTACTCGGGAGGCAGAGGCAGGAGGATCACTTGAGCCCAGGAGTTTGAGGTTGCTGTGAGCTAGGCTGACGCCACGGCACTCTAGCCCGGGCAACAGAGTGCGACTCTGTCTCAAAACAAACAAACAAACAAACAAACAAACAACAAAAAAAAAACCAGCTTTCCTGTCATTATATTTACTGTAAAATGTTATCACTTATTCACAATTAGGATGAGTTTCTCTGTTCTCTTTGCAAACCACAAGCTAGCAAAAAGTCTCCCATAAACACTTGCAGGGTGCCTCAGCAGACAATAAACTATTTCACAGTATAATCCAAACCCAGAGATACCTCCAGACAGTTTTTCAGAAAGCTTCTTCTTGCTGGATGTTTATTTCATTATATGGTCTTCAGTTATGCTGTCCTCTCTCCTGATGACCAGAAATAGGAGATAAGGCAAGGGTCTGAAAAGTCTTGTCACACTTCTGTCTTTACAAATACTCCTGTGGACTAACAGTCAAGAAAGATGTTCAAACCCTATGATTTAGTAATTTCCCTCTAAAAAGCTACCCCATTTAGAAACAAAGACAAGGGTTTATACTCATAATAGCAAGAAAAATGAGAAACAGTCTGAATAGCCAAAATTATGAGAATAGCTACATAAATTATGTATATATTATACAACCACACAATGGACTATTATGAAGTCATAAAATGATATTTACAAGAGTTTTAGTGAAATGGTGAAATGCTTATGATAAAGAGTTAAACGAAAAAACAGAATATGAAATTGTGTATACAGTATGATCACAATCATGTAAAAAAAAGACCAAAAAAATTCCAAGGAAATGGTCAAAATGTCCAAATGGTAATGATATGGGAAAGTGACTCCAAAACTGGAGTCCAGCCTGAAGGCCAAGCGGGTTCTTGGCTTCATGCAGGAAAGAATTCAAGAGAGAGCCAACAGAGTAAGGCAAAAGCAAGTTTATTGAGGTAAGAAAAGAAACAATAGAGAGGCCACCCCCTAGACAGCACAGCAACTATCTCTCAGAGCAACGGAGAGTAGTCCTTTGTGAGTTTCCAGGGTCTTATTTTATACCTTTTGTTAATTCTATGTTATGCAGAGGGAGGATTATTCATAAGATTTCTAGGAAAGAGGTGGTGAGTCCCTGGAACCAAGGGTTCCTCCCCTTTCTGAACCATGTAGGGTAACTTCTGGGAGTTGCCATGGCAATTGTAAATGTCATGACCCTGGTGGGAGTTCCTTTTAGTATGCTAATACATCATGACTAGCATATAATGAGCAGTGAGGGTAACCTGAGGTCATTTTTCACTGGCCACCTCAGTTCTAGCTGGTTTTGTTCAGCTTCTCCACTGCCTCCTGTTTTATCAGAGATCTTGGTTTGAGCCTTATGACTCCTCATGGAACAGGGCCTGCTGGTTCCCTCTCTCAGTAACAATGTGAGTTTTTTTGTGTTTGATTTTGTTTGTTTGTTTTTTTATGGTTTTTTTGGTGGAAAGATCACGAGGATTTTCTTGTGTTCCTTTACACTCTCTATATCTTCTCTGGAGGAAGAGATTTTAGTTTCACCCCCTGGAGGAAAGTTGACATAAGAATCATTTCTCTCTTTACCAAAAACAGTTTTGTGGTCACCAATTGAACTTATGTGATGAACATTGGTCATGTTGTGTGGCTGCCCAGCATCTTTGACCCACCTTGTCCCTTGGATGAATGTCCCCCACGGAAGCCAACCCCCAGGAAGAGCCAGGTGCTTCCTTGTAGCTCAGGCCTGTGATCCTAGCTCCTGCAGCCAAGAGCAGTCCATCCAGAAAAAGTGACCTGGGGGTGACAACAGAGGCTGACGACAATGATCAGACTGTACATGAAAACAGAAAACTCTGACCCACAACCTCTACAGCCACCAGCCCAGGCAACCAAACCACAAACTGCAGCATCAGCCCCAAACAGTCAGGACTTGGTCAACAATTGCCAGGTTCCCAAATTTTTGCCTCCGCTTCCAACTCAGGACCAACCCAAGAAAGCCCGATATGCTCCTCTAATTAGTCCCATGGGATGCCCGTCTCTGATTAGCCCACCATGCCAACAGCCTCTGATCAGGACATCCCCAAAGCTTCCCTCTTATCACCACACAGGGCCCCTACTCTCCACCTGCCTTTGAGCCTCTGGCAAATGCAAGTGATGGTGGCTGACTCCTTTGCCATAACACACTCTGAGTAATCAGCTTCTTCTTGTTCTCAGTGGGTGATCTTCAGTTATTTCCACTGGGGACAGTGGCCAGGGGCACAGTGCTCAGTGACAGCTCAATGAGGTGGGTGCCTGGCCTTGCAATGGGACCTCCCAGAGATCCTGTGAGCCACCTACTAGTCTATAATAGTCCCCTTTCTGTTCCCTTTGGCTAGAGGGCACACTGGGGCTCACAGGCAAGAACGCTGACTGATAAAATT
The DNA here is from genome assembly GCF_041146395.1 of Eulemur rufifrons. Classification (NCBI taxonomy): domain Eukaryota; kingdom Metazoa; phylum Chordata; class Mammalia; order Primates; family Lemuridae; genus Eulemur; species Eulemur rufifrons. The sequence goes on from NC_090989.1 coordinate 208,519,980, forward strand.
TAATATCCACAACTGTCCACCTTCTGGGACAGACATTTGGCATCCCCCTAAGATCTGGGTACTGTGGTGACAGCAGAGAGGCATGTGCAGGGGAGGCTGCTGGCCCCACCGTGCCCTCAGCAGCCACCAAGCAGGGAGTGCAGCCTGAACACCACCTGCCTGCAGCCTGCTCTCTTGGCTGAAGGGCTTTTTTTAGGGCAAGCTGGAAGTGTTGGGGACTTTATGCCTACAGGAAGCAGCCCTCAACCAATGGCTGACAGAAATCAGTAAAAATCACCCCAGCCTGCTCTCTCGCCCCTCGAGTGGGACTACCCTGAGGTTCCTGTCATATATTCTCTTCCACACTTTTCCAGGGGGACCGGGTTGACATGGTGTTTATTGGCTTCCTTCCTGGAGTCACGTTCCCACTCCCCAGCAGGGTTACCTGGGACCACCTCCCATTGAACTGCTTGTACTTGGGTGTTCCTCTTGGGGTTGACTTCTGGGGACACCCAAATCCTCACAGATTTGTAAAGTTTCTAATTACTTTTTTCATGTTTCCATGTTTGCTCTTATTTATCCTAAGAATTCTCCTTTTTTTTAAGTATTGGTGATAGTATTAGTTATACTATCAATCATGTTATGCACTTAAATTATGCCCATTTTTCCAAAGAATGAGTCATTTTCTTGCAGCTGGTGATATTCCTTAACTCCTGAACTTAACCTTTTCTTTCTCTCACTGCCAGAATAAAGAATAGCATGAATGGTACTCTTTAGATCTGGGGTTGCATACTCAAATACCTTCCAGGATCAAGCAGGTAATATTTGTGTGTATAGGGGCATGTGCAGGGAAGCTGGGAGAATGGAGCCTGGGGCAGCCTGAGAAGGATTCAAACCAAATTTTATAAAACCACCTTTCTGGATGAACAAGACAACTGAGGTTGGCCTATCAGCCACCAGATTTCACCCCCTACATTTAGATCTTTTGTACAGAGCATTCCCTTTCTTTCTTTCTTTCTCTCTCTCTTTTTGTTTTTGTTGGTTTTTCTTTTCTTTTCTTTTTTTTTTTTTTTCTTTGCTTGGGTCTTCCCAAGGGCCTTGTCTAAAAATCATCTTATATCATGGGTCTGGACACATAGCACACAATAAAGGATTGATAATGCTTCTGGAACTCCAAGATAATAATTCTTAATATACTTACCTCTGCTTAGCAATCTGATTTACTATTGGCATCAAAAACATTGTGTTGAATGTGTCCATTATTATCTTCTAACCCATCACCACCCTCCCCCAATAAATGACCCACTATAACCCTATGTACACACAGGTATTTCTGAGGAGGAGGCATAGGGTGACCAACTATTTTGGCTTGCCCAGGACTGAGGAATTTGGGGAGATATGGGACTTACAGTACTAAAACTGGGAAAGTTCTGAGCAAGCCAGGACGAGTTGTTCACCCTAGGTGTGGGCCTCAAAAGCCACATGCATACTGCATGCCCCAGCCTTCTATCCTAGCTACAGCTGATTGGACCATCACAGACACCTGACCAAAGAGAAGCCAGCCCCTAGACCTGGCTGAGCCAGTCAGATTTTTGTTTCTAGAATTGGAGAGAAACAGGGAATTATAAGATAGTTAACCCTCTAACTAAAATGTCAGGCAGATCCAGTGCCAAGATGTGCCCATTGTACACAAATATGGACGGAAATTATGAAGGCACAGACAGACAGATCTCATCTTTAAAAAATTAAAAGGCAGAAGCCCATGACTAGCATCATCCTTAATGGTGAATGACTGAAAGATTTCTCCCCTGAGATCAGGAATAAGACAAGGATGTCTGCAGTTACCAACTCTATTCAGCATTATATTGGAGGTTCTAGCCAGGACAATTAGGCAAGGAAAAGAAATAATCTGGAATAATTTTTTTCCAGTTTGAAAAATAAATAAATAAAACTATCTGTAGTCACAGATGACATGATCTTGTACATAGAAAAAACTAAGGAATCCACACACAAAAACAGTAGAACTAATAACACAGTTAAGCAAAGTTGCAGGATACAAGAGCAATATACAAAAATCAACTGTATTCTTATACATTAATAATGAACAATCTGAAAATGAAATTCCATTTATAATAGCATTAAAAAAATAAAATACTTGGGAATACATTTAACAAAACAAGTATAAGACCTGTATACTGAAAACTACAAAATATTGTTGAAAGTAATCAAAAAATACCTAAATAAATGGAAAGACATTCCATGTTCATGTATTGGAAGATTTAATATTATTAATATGGTAATACTCCCTAAATTGGTCTAGAAATTCAATGCAATCCTTATCAAAAATCTCAGCTGTCTTCTTTCAGAAATGGACAAGCTGATTCTAAAATTTTTATGGAATTTCAAGGGATCCAGAATAGCCACAACCATCTTAGAAAAAAACAAAGTTGGAAGAATCACATTTCCCAATTTCAAAAGTAGGAGTAATCAAGGTAGGTTAGCACTGGCTTAAGAATAGACAACTAGATCAATGGAATAGAATTGAGAGTCCAAATATCTACCTTCATGTTTATGGTCAATGGATTTTCTATAAGAATGCCAAGGCAATTCATTGGAGAAAACTAGTTTTTTCAACAATTGGTGCTGAGACAACTGAATATCCATATGCAAAAGAATGAAGTTGGACCCCTACCTCACACCCTATACAAAATTAACTCAAAATGGATCATAGACCTACATGTAAGAGCTAAAACAATAAGATACTTAGAAGAAAACAAGGAGGTAAATCTTCATGACCTTGTATTAGACAATTGTTTTCTTATAAAGGACACCAAAAGGACAAGTGACAAACAAAAATATAGATAAATTGTACTTCATCAAATCTAAAAACTTTTTTTGCATCAAAAGATATCGTCAAGACAATAAAAAGACAACCTAGAGGATGACAGGAAATATTTGCAAATCACATATCTGATAAAGAACTTGTCTCTAGAATATATAAAGAAATTTAACAACTCAATAAAAAAGTCAAATAACAGTTAAAAATGGACAAAGCATCTGCATAGATATTTCTTCAAAGAACATATACAAATGGCTAATAAGCACATGAAAAGATGCTCAAAATCACTAGTCACTAGAGAAATGCAAATCAAAACCACAATGAGATGGCTAAGATAAAAAAGACAGACAATAATGAGTGTAAGTGTTGACAAAGATAAGCAGAAATTAGAACCTTAATACTCTGCTGGTGGGAATGTAACATAGCACAGCTACTGTGGAAAACAGTCTGGCAGTTCCTCAAAAAAGGTAAACATAGAGTTACCATGTGGCCCAGCAATTCCATTCCTAGGTATATATCCAAGAAAAATGAAAATATATGTCCACATAAACACTTCTACACAAATGTTCACAGCAGCATTATTCATAATAACCAAAAAGTGGAAATAAGCCAAATGCCCATCAGCTGATGAAAAGATAAACAAAATATGTTATATTCACATAGTGGAATATTAGCCATTAAAAAGGAATGAAATACTGAGACATGTCACAATATGAATAAATCTTGAAAACATTATGCTAAGTAAAAGAAGCCAGTCATAGAAAGCTATTTAGTGTATGATTCCACTTATTGGGTGTATCCAGCCCAGGCAAATCCATAGAGACATTCATAAAGTAGATTCATGGTTTCTGGGGCTGAGGGGAAGAGAGGAAATCAAGTTTCTTTCTGGAGTGATAAAATGTTCTGAAATTAGTTAGTGGTAATGGTGGCATCACTCTGTGAATACACTGAACCCCAACAAATTCTATCCTTTAAAAGGGTGAATTTTGTGTTATGTTAATTAAACCTAATAAAACTTATATTTTTCAAAAATCAGCTGGAGAATGCTACAGACCCTGGATGAAAGAGAGAAGATAGCGCTGGTGGCCCACGTGAATGGAGCTGAGCCGTGGCTCTGGTTCTCTAGCTCCAGTCCAAGAACTGTAGTAAAAGTCTGGTTTCTACAGAGGTATAGACATAGCTAAAGTTAACCAGCAACTGTTTCACAGCTAGCGTTCCTGTAATTGCTTACTATTTAGGAGTCATGCATCCTTGACTGACATAAGATTGATGACTTCCCCAATGGTTTCTATAGATACCACCTCTATTGTAAAACCTAAGATGGTCTTTGGGATATCTTTCAGACTCTGCTTTTGGGGGGACCAACTGACGCCAACCAGATCAGTGGCCATACCTAGGAGCTGTCTCAACAGGTCCTGTGACCCTCTTTCAGGAGCCGTCTCAGTGCAAGAAGACAATTTCTGCTTCCTAATCCTATGAGTTCACCCCCAGCCAATCAGATCCAGTTCTCCAGCCCTTTGTCTGCCAAACTACTTTTTAAAACCTTGGCCCCAAAATTCTTGGTGAGATGGATTTGAAAAATTCCTCCCATCTCTTCACTCAGTACCTTGTGATATTAAATTCTTTCTCTGGTGCAACCCCTGCTGTCTCCATGTATTGGCTTCATCCTGTGCAGTGGGCAGCAAACCTGGTTGTGTGGTAACACCACTGGGCTCAGGTTTTGGCCTAGTAAAGAAGCAGCCAAGGGTACTCATTATCCCATATGTGGAGCGGATTTGTCTTTAGGGTTCACATTTATGATCAACATATTCATGCAGGAGAAACATGGCCAAGTTTGAAAGGATATTATCAAATCTTTCCTGAAGATTAACAACTTTCTGAAAGGATGGCATTGTTAGTAAATCATCTAACATAAAAACATCACTGTGCACAATGGTGTGCTGGCCCCCATTGCTTGCTTCTTGCTTGACTACCTGTAGCTTAACTTGTTTTTTTTTTTTTTTTTTTTAAGAGCTTATTTTGCAGAACTGGCAAAGTACTAAACAAATAAGGAAAGGGCACATAGCTTCATCAGTATCTGCTATATTACATTCTGAAAAGTCAGATAAAAACAGCCCATCAGAAAACAACTGCCCTGGAAAATAACTGCCTTCTGTTATCAATTCACAACAACAAGTGCTCTGGAAAATAACCACCTTTCATTATCATTTTGCAACTACAACTGCTCTGCTCTTTATAACTCCAGTAAAATCCCAAGCCACTCATCCTCAGGGCCGGCATTCCTTCTTCCTTTCATACCGTGCCCTTTCCTCCCTTGGAAAGTAAAATAAACTCCTTACTTCAAAATCTATCTTAATCTTTGAGTCAAGAATTCTTTCTTATCCCATGGTACAAGCCCTCTAACACTTTCAAAAAGACAAATGTTCACTTGAAGGCTTTTCCACATTTACTGGCTAAAAAATAAATTGATACTCCAGAATCCTGAAAAGTTTTTCCTTGAAATCCTGATGTCTTTCTCCTTTGGCATTAGATCCTAACCATAAATTATTTAGATTAATATTTATTCATCTGATTTCTTGCTATCCAGCAAGACTCCCTTGAGTGTGAATATGTAATTTTGTTGCATGTTATTTCTTCAGGAAGAAACCTTTATTTGAAGATGAACTTTGTGACATTCAGGACAAGATTCTTTAAAAACTAATTTTAAATGTTTGGCTTTCCGAACTAACCTTCACCATCAGTAAAACAAATCATGAAAAAAATTCCCAATTTCCATGACACCCTTTTGTTGAGCTCATTTAGTTCAACATGTCTTGTGTGCTTGGGAGAAAATTGGTTTTCTGCTAAGGACAAAGGATTTTGCACATTATGCCTTGATTATAGGAGATAATGCCTAGGTTCTTTTGGGCTTATTTTATTCAAACATATGCAATTTAATAAAAATCTGAATGCATGGCAACAGGGAAAAAAACCCATAGCTCCTATTCCTTTTTATTTTTCTTTTATGTGATAAAGTAATTGTTCAAAAATCTTACTAATTTGAACATGTGTTGCCGTAAGGGATATTTACGAGGTCCCAGTAGAGATCACTATTCCCACATGTAAGACCTGCGTTGGCTCCTTCACGCTGCCTGTGCCTCTTTCCATGTCCCTCTGCCCCACCTTGGCCACTGCCTTCAGAATCCAAGTCTCAGCTCTTAGACCCCCTTGTTCCCCAAGCTGAATCAGATACTTCTGAAATCTCATATTAAAGCCTATGCAAGTATCTCTTTGGGTACTTATCATAATGTATCATAAATAACAAGAATGTGAACTCCTTGAAGGTAAAAATTATCCCTTTCTCTTCTCTGTGATCCCAATAAGGAGTGTAGATATCAAGGCCCTTGGCCTCCTGAAGGTTTGCTAAAAAATTACTGACACGGGGCAGATTGATTAATGGGAGAAAAGGGCATACAAATGTATTTAACACTTATGCACAAGCGCCTTGGGAAGATACTTCCCAATGAAGTGCAGAAGTTTGGATTGTGGCAAAACAGGTTTAGCGGCAACGTGGGTTGTGGGAGGGAGGAAGGAAGAGGCTTGGCCAGCAAATTATGTAAATGACACTTTACAGTTAGCAGCCCTCAAAGGGAATAAATGGTAAATGTTTCTTTTCAGACCCTTAAAGGTGTTAGACTCTCAGTTAATCTTTCCAAGATCAATAAGGAAAGACCTGGCTGCATTAATGGAGATTCTCTACAGATGTAAATTTCTCCCCACAAAAGACAGTTTTGCAGCATTACTTCTGTCTGCTGGACTTGAGGCAGCCATCTCAAATATGTCAAAGAAATGTATTTGGGGGTAAAGTATTCTGCTTTCCTTTAGGAGCATGCTTCCTGACTCAGAGCAGTTATTCCATTCATGATTGCCCAGTGAATGAATGAATGAATAAATGAATTAATGAATAACTTTAAAGAATATTTTCCCATGCCACTCCACAAAAGGCTTTTATTGTAGCCCTTTCAGACAATCTATTCTTTGCTACTTATTGTGTGCCCCACATGTATGATGAAAGTAAAAATGTCCTCCATAGTGAAGAGCACTGATTCCCAAAGAACAATGCAGATTCTGAACCTGATTCATGGTAGATCGTTTACCAGTCAGCTATACAATGAGAAAAATATGGGCGTGTGTTGAGTTTTTATTCAGTTTGTTAAATAAGAGGCCACTGTTTTGGACTGAGCTCCTGCACTGGGCCCCAGCAGACCAAACCAAAATGGAGTCACTCATGCTAAGTGCCACATAATCAAACTGAAACTTTACGGAAGCATGAAAATCCCCAAACAGACTTGTTTGATCTAAAAACAGAAGATTCACACAACCAATCAGAAAAGGCCCAATTAACTCGAGCTGGTATGATACAGAAATCTCCTCTGCTTTAACCCTTATTAGGAAAGTAACTTGATTTTAATAATCTTTTTTTATATTGCTCTGTTTCCTTGTTTCTGCTCAAGCTACCTTACCAAAAAACAACTCTTCTGCCTTGCCCAACAGAGCTCCTTCTACTTGCAAACGGGATGCTGCACAATTCATGAATTGCTAATAAAAGTCAATTAAGTTAGATCTTAAACTAAATTTGTTGCAATTTTGGTTTTTAGCAAGCTAAATTGATACTTTTTGTTTCTGAGATATTCCCTTTCCTACTTTTTTAGTATTAAAATACTTTTCTTTTATGAACTAGTGATGTCACTGGAAGGAAGGGTCCCACACATGTGCAATATAGTGAGGTATATATAACAATACAGGATGTTGATATCTTATTATACATTAATATATGATATGAATATGTACATTGATATTAGTATCTTGTATTGTTCAGAGTAAAGGACAACTGCTTTTGGAGCCAAGAATTTCCCCAAATTCAATGTCTGGAGGAAAGAGCTTATTCTCTCTCACATAATTGTCCCACAAATAGTAGACGAGGTTGGTGGGACAGCTCTTCCCCATAGAGTCATTCAGGAATCCAGATTCCTTCCATCTTGTTATCTCATCCCCTCAGGTGAGATGTCCTTGTCTGCATGGTCAAATCTGGGTCATGGACACAGTTGTATCCACATGCATGTCCACATATGTGTCTATGTGGGACAGAGAAAAAAGAGAACTCCTGGGAGTCAGTTTGTCCTTTGGGTTGGAGTTGACTTAAAAGTTACATACTGGCCAAGCACAGTGGCTCATGCTTGTAATCCCAGCACTTTGGGAGACCAAGGCAGGAGGATTGCTTGAGGTTAGGAGCCCAAGACCAGCCTGGGCAACACAGTGAGACCCCATATTGTTAGGGCAATGACTGGTTCTTAACCTCCAACCTGAAGATTCATGGCCAGAGGAACAGTAGACAGAGCAATTAGCAAGCCACAAACCCACAAGTCACATAAGCAGCCTTTATTTGCAAAGTAAAAGTACATCCTGAAGAAGAGACAAGTTGGTCCCTGGGAGTGGAGATGACACCATGGAATACAAGATTTGTTCTTTTTATTATGGATGGGCAAACTGTGGCTTCTAGTTGGAAACCGCTCCCTGTGTCATGGTTTTCCATAATTCTCTCTGAAAACCTATTGGAGACGGGGGTGAAACCACAGTGTATCCATGTCATAAGGTTACACTCAGTCACCCTTCTCCTACCAGTGCATATATTTTATGCAGGGGAAAGTCACAACTTTCTGTTGTTGTGTTTAATCACTCCTTTTATTATTGTTTAAGCCCATGGAGTCATTTCTTTAATCTTGCTTAATCGACCATTTCAGGCTGGGGTAAACTCCACCTTTCACCCACCTCTTTGCTGAGGTGTCCTCCTCCCCTAACTGTACCCTAACAATATCTACAAAAAAAAAAAAAAAAAGAAGTTGCATGCTTATTCCTGCTCATGGTCCATCAGCCTGACTTAGTAACAGAACCACATTCAGTTGCATGAGAGGCTGGGAAATGTGTTCTCTCTCTTGGCAATTGGGCAACCAGCTTAAATTCTACTGCTATGGAAGAAGCTAAAAACAGATCATGCTGACAATTAGAAGTCTCCACTGTCAGGGTAAATAGAAATCTAAAAAAATTTAAATTTTCTCTGGTGCCAAAAAAGAAAGAGAGCATACACACATACACATTTTTCTAAGAGCAGTTCCCTTAGAAAACATGTAATTGTAAATTCTTTCTTTGTCTCTTTGAAATGTATGTAAATCTCTTTAAAAGCTTAATAAGCCTCATGCCAAGTTTTGCAAACCAGGAAGGTTTTTTCCTGGGGTTTTTGGAGCCAGTTTTTGAAATGTAAATATCAAAAAGAATGACATCCTGTTTCCTTGTCTCTGAGTGAGTTTAGCCTTGGTGCCTATGTCTAAGTTGTAGATTTCTGCTTGTTGTAAAGATATTAGAAATTTTCTTTTTCCCTTTGATAAAGACAATTAATATGTAAGTCATGGATTGATCTGCCTGGCTGTATAAAAAAGTGGGATTTCTTTCTGTCTTTGCAATCTCTTTAGTGGACTTTGATGCACACATCATGGTCTGGTTTAATGCTTAATCAGTAATAAAATTATTTCATTATTTTCTATAATTTCTGGAGAGGATTTGTCTGCTGGCTGGAGATTTTATTTTTAATTATTTTTTCAACACTACCACCACATAATAACCTTATTTGGTAAAAGTTATCAATCTCTTGTCAGTTCTTCAAACTGCACTGACCCTCAGGTCCCAAGGCTTGGGAAGTGAGGAAAATGGCAGACTCCTATCTTAGAGTACCAGTTTTCCTCATTTGCTGGCAAATTAATAAACCTCCCTTTCCTTCTCCTCAAACCACTTGTCCTCCTTCTGATGCAGCCTCGGGGACAAATGCCAAGCTTTTGGTAACACAATTTGGCATCCCTGGGTGGGCCATCAGGACCCCAGTGGAACGTCACCCCTCGACTCCTGGAAGAGGTGAAGGCAACCCTGGGTCCAGCCATGGGTCTTCACTGATAAGAGCAACTTCTTCTTAAGGTGAGCACATAAGGGACAGCCCCAGCAGCTGCTGGAGGCTGTTTTAGTTCCAGGGTACTCCCGTCTCTTTCTCCCCAAATTTGATGCAGTACAGAGTTGTGCAGGATCTATATGCCACTAATCGATATTATACAAATGACTATTACTGATACTCAGTTGCATTTGAATGGCAGGATCCCAGAGTGGCCTCATGGTACTACTAGACTGTGTTGTCTTAGAGGTTTCCAAAGGGCTCTCCTGTGCTGTTTGATGGGGGCTTAGTGGGAGACTTGGGGAACCTGCAACTGGACAGATTTGCAAACAGCAGGTCACTTATTTGGGATTCCAAATTATCAAGGGAACCCACGGCAACTGCATAGCTTCCTAGGAATGGCAGGGTTCTGTTGCATCTGGATCCCAAACTTTGGACTAATAGTAAAGCCCTTGGATGGGACTCTTAAAGGGACAGATGTGGAGCCCCTGATCTGGACCACAGACTGTCAAAATGCCTTTGAAAAACTAAAGCAGAGTCTTATGCCAGATGCTGGGAGACATCCCATGGCCAGTAGCATCAAAGCCACTGAACAATACTACGAGAGGATGGCCTCCTTGCCTCTAAGCAGTAGCAGCTATTTATGAGTTGTTATTAAAGACTGTGTCTATTCTCAATCCTGCCACCCTATTATCAGACAAAGAGAATGGGCCTTTTCAGCATGACTGTTTAGAGGTTCTGGAGGGTATCTATTCTAGCAGGATGGGTTTGTCAGCTCAGCCGATGCCAGAGCAGCTTTACGGACAACAAAGGGCTGAATATGCAGTGATCATGGTAGTGGCTGAACTGATTGCTTTAACCAGAGTTCTTCAGTTAGCGAGAGGCAGGACGCTGACAGAGCTACCAAGGAGGCCGCTGAAGGTGATCTGTTCCTCAGGGCCTTGATACCCCAGCTAGATTTAGATCCCCTTTAAAACCAAATGTTGGCACTCTAACATTTGGGATGGCACAGCTAAATGGAGACAAAATTCCCATGGATTCATTCTCCTACCCGAAGCTTTGATTTGACCTTTTATGAGGCACCTACATGAACGCACACATTGGAAATGCGATGCCTTAACAGGAGTACGAGAAGTCTATGATGTGCCTTGTAGAGAAAATCTGTGTGTCGGATAATCTGGGCATAAATTATAGTGCTCTCAGTCATGAGTTCAGTGTTAATGAATCAACAATAGATATTAAATGAGGTGTCTTTAAACAGAAACATACATAAATCCTGGGTATGTACTGAACAATTGATAAAAATCTTATGACCAGAGGCTCGTGGGAACCTAACCGTGTTTCCCTTAGGAGCAATGGTTGAGTATTCACTAACTCGGTGTTAGTGCTGACTTCATGGAACATAACTACAGTGAATGAGAATCAACTGTACATACATTTAAATGAGCTTTTACATGGTACATACATATGCACACATGCATAGAAAAATCTGAACAGATATGCACAAACATATGAACAGTGATTATCTCTGGGTAATAAATAGAGTTCTGGTCATTTAAATTTTCTTCTTTTTACCAATCTGCATTTTCTAGTTTCTCTATAACTCTGTATTACTTAAATCATAAATATTAAAATGGACTCAGTACATCTTCAAACAGAAAATGTGTATTTAGCATCTTCAAGTATTCAATCATTTTTATGATTCCTTACACCCAAGAATAATGGAGTAAGAAGTTTCTTCTTTTTTTAAAAGCCAGGACATATGATAAATTTCAAGGATAGTAGGCTGCTCCCAACCTTTAACCCCTTCATTGCTGTTTCCCTTCACCCTCATTCTAGATATTCAATATAGGAGCATATCTGAAAGTTTATCATTCACCACTTACAGTTGATAAAACTGAACTTGTGATTTATAAAAGGGATACATCCTTTAATAGGTGCATGGATAAACTGTGATGTATTATACAATGGATCAGTATTCAAAGATAAAAAAAGAGGCTGGGCTGAGTGGCTTGTTCCTATAATCCCAGCACTTTGGGAGGCTGAGGCAGGAGGATCACTTGAGGCCAGGAATTCAAGACCATCCTGGGCAATATAAGTGAGACCTCATCTCTGCAAAAAAAAAAAAATAATAATAATTAGCCAGGCTTGGTGGCACAGCTGTAACTCCAGCTACTCAGGAGGCTGAGGTGGGAGGGTTGCTAGAGCCCAGGAGTTCAAGGCTGCCGTGAGCTATGATTCCACCACTGCACTCTAGCCTGGGCAACAGAGTGAGAGCCTGTCTCTTAAAAAGAGAGAGGGAGAGAAAGAGATAAAAAGAAAGAAATGATCTATGAAGCCATGAAAAGACATCAAGGAATTTTAAATGTCTATTGCTAAATGAAAGCAGCCAGTCTGAAAAGGTCATATTAATAGAATGTTTGATTCCAACCACGTGACATTCTTGCTAAGGCAAAACTACTCTCCACCTCAACTCCACCCAACCCCTCTCACTCACCATCCCCACCGAGACCTGGTTGACTCAGATCACAGATGTTTACTTTAGCCATTGAGAGGATACAGATAGGATATGATGTAAAAGACATTCTCACCTGACCAAGTAGGGAGGGCCTTTTTGAGGAGGGAAGGAGAGGGTGAATGACTGTGTCTGTTTGTGGGTGTTAGTGGGGATGGAGAGTAGAAAAATCAAATACGTTCAGGAAATCTGAAACCTTTTTGGCTAGTTAACTTCAGTGAACATTTAGAACAATTCCAATCCCATAGTAAGCCCCTCAATGAGTGTTAGTGTTACCTCCCTGCTCAGTAATTACAAAATCTTTAACGAGTATATATACATCAAGCGCTTTGCATAGTACCTAAAACACCAACTCTTAGTAGCTGTTAGTATCACTCATCAATCCAAGATTAAGTTTTGATATAGACATTGTTGAAAGCTGAACAAGCGAAGCTGAGTGTCTTTCTTACCACAATAAGCAAAACCACAGTGACTGCCACCCTAGTGTCTCAGAAGGAGGAGCTCAAGGTTAAGGTTTTGGAGGACTGGTCGGAAGCAGGTCCTTCAGTGCAGGTGTGGGACTGAGCCTGGGCAAGGCTCATAATTTAATAGGCACAGAGAAGAGATTGCTGCTTTGAACTGAGCCTTAGGGAATAAACAGTCACTTGATAAGCCTGGCTGATCAATCTGTTTTTCTGAAAAGGGAGCTATTAACCCTGCTAAGTGCTAGTTGAGTCCACAGTTCAGATAAATGAGTTTTTAGAAAGTTCGTGAAATAAACCATAAAGTTATTTGCAATGTCATCTTCCCGGGCAAAATTTCCTGGGAAAATCAAGTATTGTTAATGGACACGGCCTCTGTTCTTAATTAAGCTGTGAGGCTGTAGGTAGTTTCACATTGGTGTCCTTTAGTGCCCACTGTTCTTAATACTTTGTCTTTAACCAAAGCAACCCTTTCTGGAGCTTATGAAAGCATGAAAAACAACTGAATTCAGCCTGTATATGTGCACAGGCATTGGGAGTTCATCTTGCCTTCAAAGAGACCAGACCTAAACCCAACAAGACAGATGACAATGTTCATACACCTCAAAGAAAACCTGTCACGCGTGCCTGGAAATGATGTGTCTGTGAGATTTAATAAAGCTAGTGGTTAAAGTTATGAGGCATTGGTTGTAGTTTATGATGGCACGGATGTTACGCACCTTTGAGACAAGTGTCCCTGGGACCTCTACTTGCCATTTCTTCCTCAGTCAAAATGCTAGCAAGCGAGCTTAGGTCCCTGGGTCTAAGGGCAGGCTCAGGACCATGTGACCACAGCAGACCATCTTCTGCTCTGCAATGACAATGCTTCAAAAGACACCATGGAGGCCTAAGCAAGAGCTGCAGTGACACGCCTTTCTCACTGCTGCTCACTGTTGCCTCTTCTCCCCACAATGCTTGAGCCATCCTTCCGGCAGGGAAGCCTCTTGTTCACACTGCAGTTTGCCTTAGTCTATGAAATTCTAGTTTCTTTGACCCCATGCTCCTTCCACAGTGGGCTAAGTCAGTTCTTGCTCATGCATCTCTCTTTCTTATTTTGATGGGTCTCAGCGTTTGCTGTTTTCTTCTCCATCCAAATACAAAACTGTTCACTTTATCTTTTGGTCTCATTCCACGTTTGTTCGGTTTTCTCCTTATCTTCCCTTGCTGGAGTTTCCCAAAAGCCCCCAATAACTACAGCAGTGCACCCTTGCAATGGACATCTGCGTATCTGACAGCTGGAAAGTGTAGCATACCAATATTTGCAAACACTGATTGATGGGATCTGGAATTTATTTTGAGGGGGAAATTTCCATCAGTTCAGGAAAGGAACACATTGTGAGTCCTTTTTGTCATCTAGATGAAAATAAGAGAAGTTCCTACTCAAAAGCAGATGCTTCAGGCCTAGATGAGACACTAAGCATAGAACATAACTGACGGTGTTTCGAAAGGCCACCTTGCTGTGGACAGGTATGGATGGCTCTGCAGAGGTTGTCGGGATGTGACGCGATCTGGAGGCTGGGCCAGGCGGTAGCAGAAGGAGGGGAGGGGAAGCCTCAGGAGGAGTCACTGCAGCAGCAGGGAGGGCTGACAAGGGATTAGCCCTCTGAAGAGACATGGCCAATGGGCTTCCAGAGCTGGAATATCTGACATTGGGTGTTAAGCTTTTCTTTTTTGTATTTTTAGTTTGTTAGCAGAGTTGGTTACAGTTAACAATGTTGTATTCTCTGTGCCTTGGGGGGAAAAAGAGAAATAAAGGCCTGTACACCTACTTGGGAATGAAGCAAACCCATAGTGTCAGTGACACAGCCGCAGTATCAGTAAGGATTAGGTTCACTCGCAAGTGATAGAAAACCGAACGTGAGAAAGTGTAAACAAGATAGGAATTGTTTTCCCTCTCATGTAGACCAAGTCCAGAGACAAGCAATCCAGGAGTGTATGGGGGCTCCATGATCATCAGGAACTTGGGGTCCTTTTATTCTGTTACTCTACCATATTCAGCATGTGGCACCTCCCGTGGTCCCAAATGACTACCGGGGTGACAGCCACCATGTTCACGTTCCAGCAGCAGGAAGGAGGGAGGAGGTGAAGAAGGTCACTCCCCTGTACTCGAAGGATACCTCCGCAAGCCCCACGTGACACTTCAACTTACTGCTAATGGAACAGACGTACTCCCACGACCACACCAAGCTGCAAGGGAGGCTGGGAAATGTAATTTTTATTTTGGGTACCCATGTGTTCAATTTAAAATCAGAAGTTCTATTAGTACAGAAGGAGGGAAGAGTGATGTTGGCCTATGATAGACATAACGATGCCTCCTTCCCCAACATGTCCACGTGCTAATCTCGGGACCTGTGAATGTGTTACCTTACATGGCAAAAGGGACTTTGTAGGTGTGATTCAATTAAGGCCCTTGAGATGGGGCGTTTGTCCGGGATTATCTGGGTGGACCCAATGTCATCACAGGAATCCTTAAAAGCAGAGAACCTTTCCTGGTGCAGTCAGAGGGAGACATGATGACAGAAAGAAGGGACAAAGAACTGTGACACTGCCGGCTTTGCAGGTGGAAGGGGACCATGAGCGGAGGATTACAGGTGGCCGCTAGAGGCTGGAAAAGGCAAAGAAATGAACTCTTCTGTAGCGTCCCCAGCATGGAGCCTTGCTGATGCCTTGATTTTAGCCCAGTGAAACCCACATCAGACTTCTGACCTACAGGCTGTAAGATAAATCTGTGTTGTTTTAATCCACTGAAGTTGTAGTAATTTGTTGCAGCATAGGAAGCTAACGCAGGCACACACCTGTACTAAAACTCTCTGCTACAGCCATGAAGACGTGGAAGTGATCCAGAGATGGCCAGAGGCAGGAGAAAGTCAGAGCACGAGCCCACAGCTAGTGTGGCAGGCTGCAGTGACGGATTTATAAAAACCCACATACTCACCCGGGATCCTTAGAAGTAATCCCTGGCAAGGGGACTGGGCTTTCTGAAGAATGAGGCCTGAACTGTTACTATTTATTTAAATATTAAAGGAAAGGATGACTCTCCCTTTGCTTTGGATGACACAAAGCTAGTTATACCATCCCCTCTCACTCCTGCCAAATCTGTGTTCCTAGAAAGAGACCTATGGCAGGGAATGGATGTTAATTATCTAGAGAACTTGGGCGGTGTGATGGAAAGTTAGGACCAAAGGACCCAGACTTCATTCATTCATTCATTCATTCAACATACATTCACTGAGTACCTACAGGGTGTCATAAAGTCTGGAAACAGAGATTGTTTTTTATGTTTTACAAACCGAAGATGTCCTTAACAACATTGTGCATGGTGGCCCATGTTTTCAGACTTTGTGGATGATCCCTTGCCACGTGCCCGAGAAAGCAGTGAACTGGCTGGATGTCGGCCCGCCCGCGTGGAGCTCGCTGTCTGTGAGGAAGGCAACAACCAACCGAGTGATGACTACAGAGGAGGAGGGTTCTACACTCACTAGTTCAAATCTTAGCTCAGCACTGACCTTGAGCAAATTAATTAACCTCTCTGTGCCTTTATTATAGAAAACAACTTCTAGGATTGTTGCTAGGATTAAATGAGTTAACACGTGTATAATGCACCTAGGACAACTACACATAGTAAGCACCTAAATACACATTAGCTACTGCCATAATTATTACTAGCCATGCGACCCAGGGCCTGGGCCTCTTTTCCTCGTCCTAATAGCCTAGTACACCTCACAGGGTTTGTCAGCTCGGATGCATTAGTGGATGTAAAAGACACTTATGTTCTATTACAGTACATTGCAAAGGTATAGTGTCATTATCGTGGGTTTATTTACTTCTGATGCTTGCTGTTTACTGTCTGTCACTACAGGTAAGCTCACGATGGCAAGAATCTCTTTGTCTTTTGTCACAGATACATCCCAAGCTCCAAGAACAGTGCCTGGTACTAAAGCACTCAGTAGAAAGTTGTTGATTTTCTTGAATGAATCAATAAAGTAATCAATAAATAACTAAATGATCCTGGGTGTATGAATCTGCTTGGGTTGTCATAAAAGAATACCATAGATTTAGGTGGCTTAAACAACAGAAACTTATTTTGCACAGTTCTGGAGGCTAGAAGACCAAGAGCAAGGCAGCAGCCATTCTAGTTCCAGGTAAGGGCTTTCTTCTTGGCTTATAGGTGGCTGCCTTCTCTCTGTGTCCTCCATGGCAGAGAGAGAGAGAGAGAAAGATTGATGGTGTGCTCCAGTGCTGGCGTGTCTACTTGTAAGGGCACTCATCCCATCATGAAAGCCCCACTCTTACGACTTCATTTAACCTGAATTACTTCCTGAGAGGCCCTATCTCCAAACACAGTCACAGTAGAGGTTAGGGTTTCAACATATGAATGTGGGAGAGGACACAATTCAGTCCACAATGCTGAGTGAGTGCATACAGGGTCCATACAGCCATTGCAGCTTGTCACCTCTTGCCATGAACTCCTTCGAGCTCTGGCCATTGCATACTTGCACCGCTGCCGTCATCACCGCCACCTTTGTCCTTAGCATCAACAAGGTATGGTCTCCTTCCCAGAGAGAGGTTCTCTCAGGTTCCTGGGACTGCAGAAGCCAAATGTCTAGCATGACCAAGAAAAAAAGAGTCTTAAGGATTGTTACAACCAATAAAAGGCAGATCCATTTGGCTTTGTCAAAAGACAAAATTCCAACAAATTTAATTATAGACATAATCAGCTTTTATTTGAGATTCATGAATCAAGGCAGCCTCTATTCTGCAAAATAGAATAAGGGCTCCCAATGGACAACAGCAGAACTGGGTTTTACAAGGTGGGAACAAGGAAACAGAACAATAGGAAAGAGCTGATGCGTTAACATCAGGTTACTTCAGGTTAGTATTTGTAAAGATTTAAGCAGAGGGACTTCCTTAATACACTACCTCAGGTAGACTGGAATCTCCTTTCTCAGGAAAAACTGGTCTGTGTTGGGATCTATCTGCTTCCTCCGAGCTGCAGTTTGAATATGTGGCTTTTAGCATGAGTGACTCCATTTTGGATTGGGCTGGTCTGTCAGGACCCAGTGTAGGAGCTCAGTCCAGAACAATGGTCTCCTGTCATTCTGTTTAGCAGCCTGAACTTAAGTTCTTCAGTGACTTGAGTCTTTATCTAGACCAAAGTCTTCTGCTGAGCTGCTCTCTTGGAATGTCTGGCTGACCTGCTGAAGGCCACAAAAAATTCAGCAGATGCAAGTACTGTTCATGAACTCTAATAATTTGTGTTCATGGTGCATTTGTTGCTTATAGGACATTGTTAATCAATTGTTGCAATATGCATTTATATTTACGAATTGATAATTGTTGTAAATAATGTGATGATTACTGAAAGGCATGTTGCCAAATCTTATGCATATGCTGATTATCAGTCTATATGTGTAGGTATCAATGTGTATAAATATGTCACTTTTGTTTGCAGAGCAAAAACTGCCTGTCATTTATAACTTTTAGGGCTCTTCTCTCTAAATCTGACATGTGCCTAGTGGTATCAAATAAAACAAGACCCCAAATAGTGACCAAATGGTCCTTTCTTTTGTGGCAGCTACAACCTGTAACAAAACAAGCAAAATAAAAACTAGACAACATATAAAGCTCACCACCAAGGAAAGAAGTCACAAACTGAACAAAGCACTTTCCTTCAGGCTAGATCTTACAGACAAACACAGCATCGATTTATTTCAAAGTCATTTCTGAAGAGTCGCAGAAAGCCACCCAGCCTCACTCACAAGTTAGTTAGCTTCAGGGTCATACTTCCAGTGGGGAGCTGACCCCTGAGTCACATCTGTTTCACAGCCCTGTTGGCACTCAAGGGACCCAGTTAAAGGCCACAGGCAGGGTGGCAGTTAGTCTAGGAGACCGAAGGGCCACGCCCATATTCTGCCTGAGTCATATTAACGGTGGTTGTCCTGGAGACAGCCAGTGTTCTTCAGGAATGAACAGCTGTTTTGCCGCTCTGCCTGGGTCTGGGCAAGACGGCTCCTTACAGAGGGGCACACTGCTGAAGACGGGCTCACAGGCAGGAGTGACCCAGTCCTTTGTGGGCACTGATCGAGCTCTGCTATAGAAAATGCTTGACACAAGACTGTTTTTGCCTCCTCCCTCCCAGCCCAGACATGGCTTGATTGTTAAAACAGCCATGAATAACCACGACTGGCTTTGTGCCCTGTTGATGGCTACACACACTAATTTTCCACAACCTTCAAAACCCTTTCTGAAGGGTGTTGTGGAGAAAATCCCAGAAGACAAACACTGTGTAAATGAACCCGCATACAGACGGATGTTAGAATAGATCCTGGAACCGTCTTTTACCCATGCAGAGTTCATGCCCAAGGTGCCACCTTCTCACTAAACAAAAGGATGTTTATTCTTGCTGAGTCCTTCTTCCTTATTCTATTAAGTTGCAGTCGGCTGGATGCAAATTTTGTGTTGTGCTCTGTCTCTGTATTTGCTATTTGCAGAGCAGAACACTACTTTGCAGTGGAGGATACAGCTATGGATATGTGAGTCTCTGCCCTCAATTAACTCATAGTGTCTTGGACCCATAAATCAACAATAAGATGGTAGAACAGAAAAGTGGCACCTAGCTGATACACGGGCTGCCACGGATAATCCTGTGGGAGGACCAACTTCAGATCTGAACAAATGGAGGACAAATCATTTATATGCATGGCTTTAAAGCACTGAGGTCAGGACTGTGCAGCCACTAAAGAGAATGAGACAGAGCCTTACGTGCTGACACAGGACAAGCCCGGGAACACACTGGAGACTGACAAAGTAAAGAGCAGGGCAGCGTGTATGATGTGTTCCCATTTGCAGGGGAAATTATGAATATGCTGAGAATAAGCCCAGAAGCATCCCCAGGAAACTGGTAACAGAAATTTCATTTAGGGACAGAAATCGGGTGTCTGGGAATAGGGTGGGGGTTCGGGGTGGGACTTTTCAACTATATTTTGAATTTGTTACAATGTAAATGTATTATCTTTTGATAGCTTTTGAGTTTAACTTAACACAATTTTTAAGACATAAATACATAGCATTCTACATTTGGGGGTAAAAGGGAAGCAACGTTGTATATGTGTGCGTGTGTGTGTGTGGGGGGGGGTATTCAATGCAATCTCAATCAAAACCTCAGCATGGGCCGGGCGCGGTGGCTCATGCCTGTAATCCTAGCACTCTGGGAGGCCGAGGTGGGTGGATCGTTTGAGCTCAGGAGTTCGAGACCAGCCTGAGCAAGAGCGAGACCCCATCTCTACTAAAAATAGAAAGAAATTATATGGACAGCTAAAATATATATAGAGAAAAAATTAGCCGGGCATGGTGGTGCATGCCTGTAGTCCCAGCTACTCGGGAGGCTGAGACAGGAGGATCGCTTGAGCCCAGGAGTTTGAGGTTGCTGTGAGCTAGGCTGACGCCACGGCACTCACTCTATCCTGGGCAACAGAGTGAGACTCTGTCTCAAAAAAAAAAAAAAAAAAAAAAACACCTCAGCATGCTTTTTTGCAGAAATTGGCAGGCCGATTCTAAAATTCTCATGGAAATACAGAGGACCTAGAAGAGCCGAAATAAATTTGGAAAAGAATAAAGTTGGAGGACTAACACTACTTGATTTCAAGAATTATTACAGACACTGCGGGGCCTGCCAACCTGCCTGCTCAACTTCCCAGCCCCCTGCCCTCTTGCCAGCACCATGCTCAGAAAGGCCGTGAGCTTTCTCTGCTTTGTGTGCCCTGGCTGTGACTTTCCCTCACTACCTCCAGAATCAACCACTGACCTACTGGAATCAACTACGGAGCTAGACTCAACCACACATGCACGTGTACCTGGAGAACATGCTTTCGAATTCTCTGCTGATACAGAGTCAGCCACCTCCACCTTTGTGGAATAAGTCACCGAGACCACAGCTGATTACAATACACTTCAGACAGAGAGCTTCATGAGTGCAGATTTTGTAGACATCGCTGCTGTTTATTCTGAAGAGCCCATGACTGGAACACCAGATCAGCCCAACTCCTCCAAGGGAAGCAATGAGCACATCTCAGTGCATGCTTAAAATGAAGGAACTTCTCTGCTAGCTGTGTCTATCACCATGCTATCTGCCACTTTCTAAGAAGATTGAGCTTTCGCACAAGCCTACCACTGCGGGGAGTTAGCTACACTCCCAGCAAAAAATTGGGTCCCTTAGGCAGGGGTCATGGCAAAGGATAAGGAAATAATAGAAAATAGAAAATAATAGGATATAGAAATAAAAGAATACACAGAGACAAAAGTACCATTTTATAAAGTATAGATTTTAGGAAAGGTGGGGGATCGGGAGACCCCCCAGCATTCCCGTGGGCTGTGAGGCCTCGAGTAAAGTTTCACATCAATATTTATAGATACCGTGGTCAGTTCCCAGGGGCAACAGATTTACATAATAACAGGTAGTTTGTTTTAGGTTAAAAGTCTCCCAAAAAGCTTCTAGAGATCCCTTAATTAACTCTATCTACATGAGCAAATGGTTATAAAATCTTTCTAAGACAAACTTCTAAATTCTAAGATAAAGCTATCATTTAGCAGAAAGATTAAACAGAAATATAGTGGCTCTATATCTCTTTATCTAGTTTTTGTGGATTGAGACAGGTAGTCAGGAGTGAAGCAGGAACTGTCCCTTAGGCTAATTGCTTTTAGCCGCGGGTGTCTATCTGTGGGGCAGGCACTCTTTGATCATCTCTCATCCCGTGGCTCCATGCAAACCTGCTTTGTCGTACAAAACAGGTGAAAGCCACAGGTGTGAGACACAAGTCACCTTGGAAAGCAGCTGCCACTGACCTGTGAGATGCTCTCCTGAGGCGAGGCAGCTTTTGATATGTGAACTAACAGTTCACATATTCCTTCAGGGCAAAGCCCTGCAAAGCTCCTGAGATCATTTCTGTCTCTATATAGCAATATTAATCTATGGAGCAACATACCACTACACTATGGAAGATTGCATAATTGTAGAAAATGGGAGAAACATAGGATCTACCTAGCTGAGAGGCAACAGGCATTGATCCTGGCTGGCTGGAGTGAATTGGGGAGGGAAATTTCATAGCTGCTCTCCATTTCATACGGGCTCAATACATGTTCATTTGAATTGAAAGAAAAAAGAATTATTATAAAGGTACGCTATTCAAAGCACCATGGTACTGGTATAATGACAGACAAAAAGATCAATGGTATAGACCAGAAAGTACATTTGCAGAAGAATCTCTAGAAGCATATACAAGAAACTCATGATGGTGCTTATCTTCTTTCAGGCTGGGAGCTGGGTGATGGAGGCCTGGAGGGGACACTTTTCACTGTACATTTATTTAATGTTTGAATCACATGCATGTATTACCTACCCAAAAACTGAAATTAAAAAAGCACTTATGCCACTTCTTAAAGCACAGTTTATGCTAACTGATCAGGAAATATTGAACACCTTCTGATTTGGTAAAGAAAAAAAGGGAGAAATCAAATTGTCTTTCAGATCAATTTAAACCAAGCCTAGGGTCCTGGAACTCTGAGTTTTCAAGATGGCTAGTCATCCTTTCTGAGCACATTAGGAAAAGTCATGTCTGAAAAAGGTTGTTCAACCCTGTGACTAATGTTCCTTGGTCACATCTGGTCCCAAAGCCACAGAGCTCTGTATTAAGAAAGGGGCCGAGGTCTTTCCCTCCTCCTTTCCATTCTCGGAGTGGGGCCGGGGAGAGGCGAGAGGGCAAGAAAACAAAAAGAAAGGGGCTGAATTTCTGGTTCCTATCTGCATCTGAGATCTCAGTAAACAGGAAGGGTTTTTCCTTTCCTTCCTTTCTTTTTTTTAAAAAGGCAGCTTTATTAGGTATAAGTGACAGACCATAAGCTGTACCTATTTAAAGTATATAATTTGATATATGTACACTATCCCAAAGAATAAACATATCCATCACCCCCAAAATTCCCTAGGGCCCTTGGTAATCTGTCTCTCATGACCCTCCCACTTTCCAAGCCTAAACTACCACTGATGTGCTTTCTGTCAATGTAAGTTAGTTGGCATTTTCCAGAATTTTGTATAAATGGAATCATGTAATGTTTACTCTTTTTTGTCTGGCTTCTCTCGCTCACAATTATTTTGAGATTCATCCATGTTGTTGAGTGTTATCAGTAGTTCATTTCCTTTCATTGCTGAGTAGTATTCTATTACATGGATATATCACAACTTTTTTATCCATTTGCTCATCGATAGGTATTTGAGTAGTTACCTATTTGCGCTATTACAAATAAAGCTGCTGTGAACATTTGTATATGTGTCTTTGTATGGATGAATAGTTTCTTTTCTTTTGGTTAAATATCTAGAGTGACATGGCTGGAAAATACAGGAGGTATGTGTGTAACTTTTAAAGAAACTGACAGATTCTTAGTTCTAGTAGGTTCTTAGAAGATTCCATCTGATTTCCTAGTGGAATTTCCAGTGGAAAATCCAATCAGATTTTCTGATGAAATGATCTAATAAATGCTTATGTATGCAAATAGACACAGTTTTACTTGTTCTTTTCCAGTCTAGATGTCTTTATTTTATTTTATTTTATTTTACCTGATTGCCCTGGATAGAATCCCCAACACAATGCTAAATAAGAGTGGTGGGAACAAACATCCCTAGGTTCTTCCTCCTCCTAGGTGGAAAGAATTCTGTCTTTCAATAGCAAGTATGATATTAAACATAGGGTTCCTGCAGATGCCCTTTATCAGGCTGAGGAAGTTCCCTTCTATTAGTTTGCTGAGAGTTTTTATCAGGAATGAATGTTCGATTTTGTCACCACCTAGGAGTTTTTCTCCTCCCATGGAGATAATCATATGTTTTGTTTTGTTTTGTTTTGGGAAAGGTTGTTGTTGTTAGTTGATGTAGTTAATCAATTAATAACAATAATTGACTTCAAATATTAATCCAACCCTGCATTCCTGGGATAGGCCCCACTAGGTCATGTTGCATTATACCCTTAATATATTGTTGAATTAAATTTGCTAAAATTTTGTTAGAATTTTTGCATCTATGTTCACGAAGGATATTGGTCTGTAGCTTTGTTTCTGTTTTTATTTTTCTTGGTATGCTTTTGTCTGGTTTTAATATCAGGGTAATGCTGGTCTTATAGAATGATTTGGGAACTACTTCTTCAGCTTCAATTTTTTGGGGGAAGGGTTTGCCTAGAATTGTTATTATTTCTTCTTTAAGTGCTTTTTAAAATTCACCAGTGAAGCCCTCTAGGCTTGAAGTTTTTTTTTATGAGATGGTTACAAATTCAATTTCGTTAGTAAATATAGAACTATCCTGGCTATGTGTTTTTTTCTTCAGTGAGCTAGGGTGGTTTGTGTCTGCCAAGGAATTTGTTCATTTTGTTTAAGTTGTTGAATGTATTGATGTTAAGTTGTTCATATTTTCTTATTATAATTTTAACATCTACAGATGCTGCCTCTCTCATTCCTAATATTGGTAATTTGTATCTTCTCTTTTTTTTCTATCAGTCCGACTAGAGGTTTATCAATTTTATTGATCTTAAAGAACCAACTCTTGGGTTTATTGATTTTTTCTCTATTGCTTTTGTTTTCTATATCATTGATTTTCACTTATATATTTAATATATTTCACATATATATTTCATTTATATATTTAATATTTCCTTTCTCCTGATTCTTTTTGGTTTAATTTGCTCTCTTTTTCTAGCTTCTTAAGGTGGAAACAAATTTGAGACCTTTCTTCTTTTCTAATAAAGAGATTTAATGCTATAAATGTCCTCTTTTGCAATCTCCCACAAATTATTATTATTACTATTACTATTAGAGACAGGGTCTTGCCCTGTTGCCCAGGCTGGAGTGCAGTGGCATAATCATAGCCCACTGTAACCTCAAACTCTTGGGTTCAAGTGATCCTCCCACCTCAGCCTACTGAATAACTAAGAATACGGGCACATGCCACTATGCCCAGCTAATTTAAAAAAATTTTTTTTTTAGAAACAAGGTCTCACTATGTTGCCCAGGCTGGTGTCAAACCCCTGGGCTCAAGCGAATCCCTTCATTTTGGCCTCCCAAAGCACTGGGATTGCAGGCGTGAGCTACTACACCTGGCCCACAAATTCTGATATGTTATGTTTTCACTTTCATTCATTTCAAAACACTTTCTAATTTCCCATTGGATTTCCTCTTTGATATGTGGGTTATTTAGAAGTGTGTTATTTACTTGGAGAACTCCTTCTGTTGTTGATTTCTATTGTAATTCCTTCATAGTAGGATTACATGCTTTGTATGACTTTAATCCCTTTAAATATATCCAGATTGGTTTTTTGGCCCAGAATGTGCTTTATCTTTTTTTTTTTTTTTTTTGAGACAGAGTCTCACTCTGTTGCCTGGGCTAGAGTGCTGTGGCGTCAGCCTAGCTCACAGCAACCTCAAACTCCTGGGCTCAAGTGATCCTCCTGCCTCAGCCTCCCAAGTAGCTGGGACTACAGGCATGTGCCATCATGCCCCGCTAACTTTTTCTATATATTTTTAGTTATCCAGTTAATTTCTTTCTATTTTTTAATAGAGATAGGGTCTCACTCTTGCTCAGGCTGGTCTCGAACTCCCGACCTCAAGTGATCCTCCGGCCTCAGCCTCCCAAAGTGCTAGGATTACAGGAGTGAGCCACTGCGCCCAGCCTTGTATGTGCTTTATCTTGATAAATGTTCTGTGTGTACTTGAGAAGAATGTGCCTGCTGTTTTGGTTCTTTCAGTCAGGGGAGTAAATTCAGTCCCTGTTTCCTCATCTTGGCTGGAAGCAGAAGCTCAACAAGACTTTTAAGGAAGATGAACAATCTCAACTTTGCGTCAGCCTTTAGTGATTCTCAACCTTATGTGCATATCACAGTCAGCTCGGAAGCTTAAAAAAAAAGATGCCAAGGTCTACCTTCCTGCCCCAATTCTAATTTAATTGGTCTGGGGCGGGGCTGCTCAGTAAAAGCAAAGTCTTGTGAGAGCCAAAAAGCTTAATTTGGTGCTTTGGCACATTTCCATACCAGGAGGCGGGGATTTAACATTTGGCCATCCTGGGTGATGTGCCTCTTCGGGACAGTGCCAGTGCTCTGGCCGGTGACACATGTGATTGCAGGAGAACAGTCCGTCATCAGTCACCTCAAGTAAGCCCATGAGCTCAGCTAAACACAGTGAGCTTGCCGTGCAGACATAGCTCAAGACAAGTCCCCAGCTGGAGAAATGTGAATAAGGCATGAGTATAGATGGTATTGGCGAAGTTATTATTAATCTCGTCATATGTCACGATAACAGCTATGAAAACAATTATTTTTCATATGTATACTGAAGTATTTGGGGGTCAATTGGGGGGTGTAATTTATTGTAAAATACTTAAGGGAAAAAAAACTTCAGCCTCCTTCTTTCTTTTATAATTAATTATAATCTTATCAGGGTCCAAGACAACTCAGCACCACATGAACAAGGTGAAGGAAACAGGATCCAGGAAGATGAAGGAAAGAGGACGAAGCACCACCCCCGCCTGTCAAGGGCATGTCCCAGAAGTTGCACACAGCACTTCCCCTTACATCCCACCCACCAGGGCTTAGTCACACGGGCGCACTTTGCTGCAAGGGAAGCTGGGAAAATGGAGACCTTTGGAGGGTTTTGCATGCCCCACTGAAACACAAGGTTACCATTACCGAAAAGAAGAGAACAGATAATAGGGGATAGTGATTAGTCTCTGTCATCTGTAAAACTACCCACCTGCGCAAATTTTCAAAAGAATGTATTGCTATGGGACTTAAAGAAAAACTCCAATAGGAAAATTGGAATCTAGCCGGCAATTCCAGGGAAAGCAAACCCTTCCTTCCCCGGGTTAGGTGTGAAAAGAGCATGTGGCCTTTTTTACTCAGAACTATTTAGACCTATAACACAGAACTTCTCAAACCTGAGTGTGCAGACCGATCGCCTAGGGGCCTTGTTGAAATGCAGGTTCTGATTCAGTAAGTCTTGGGGAAGATCCCAAGATTCTGAGTTTCTAACAAGCTCCCCAGGGAGACTGACACTGCGGGTGTGAGGGTCACACTTTGAGTAGCAAGGGATAGCACCCTGTGATGGGTTGAACTGTGTCCTCCAAAAAGGTATGTTGAAGTCCTAACCCCCAGTACTTGCGAATGTAATTTTATTTGGAAATAGGGTCTTTGCAGATATAATTAAGATATAAATTAAGATGAGGTTATACTGGATTAGAGTAGGCCCTGAATCCAACCACTTGTGTCCTTATGAGAAGAAGAGACGGCACACAGGGTCCCACCCAGTGACGAAGGCCATGCAGAGATGGAGGCAGGGATTGGAGTGATGCAGCTACAGGCCAAGCAATGACAAGGGTTGCCAGCAGCCACCTTGCTGGCAGAGGCAAGGAAGGATCCCCCTCGAAAACCTCCAAAGGGAACATGGCCCTGCCCACACCGTGATTTTATACTTCTACCCTGTGAAAAGAGAAAGCATTTCTGTTTTTTTAAGCCTCCCAGTTTGCCGTAATTTGTTATGGCAGCCATAGGAAACTAATACGTACCTTTTGATTTGATGTGGCATGTGTGTGGGCTGGACGATTCTTTAAGGTTCTGCATTGTCGACATTGTGTCAGGTTTCATTTCTTTCCTACTCAAGGCAGCATTTCTCAAAGCATAGAGCAATGACTTAGGATATTCATTTAAAATTCAGATTTATGGGCATCACTCTACCCATAGCATCAGTATTACTGAAGGTTGGTTCCAACACTGGCATTTTAAACAGGCACTCTGGGCAACAGCTCTCTAGAGCCTTCCCTAAGGCTCTGCAGTGTAGACAACCTTATTGTGTAACGTGAATCCAAAGCCAAGATGTCTAAAAGCTGCTCTCCACTTAAGAATTGCCCTGAAATTCCGCTGTCAAGACCTTAATCCTTCAGGTAAAGAGATGAAGGATTAAAAAGCAGAATGCCTATTAAAAAGAAAGTGCCTCTGCCACTGAGCTGTAGGTTTTTGATCTCTTCCCAGAGGAGCTTTCTTCCAAATTCTGACATCCCTATCTCAAATCGCTGAATGCAAGTACAACTTGACAGGTCTCTACTCCAAGAGGTGAATGGCACGCAGCTTGTCTGGCACTGGTCCGTGTTGGGAGCTACTTGATGAGAATGTCTCGCGCAAGCTAGTATCAGGCATTTAAACCTTAGTCCGAAAGGGCAGCCGTGGGGAGATGAGAGGCTGCTATACCACTCACTCACTGTGTGAGCAACAGTCCACCACTCACGAAATCTGGGCTTCAGGTCCCCTTCTGAGAAATGGGGCTCTCATACCCGCCCCTCCCACCTGGTAGGAGCTATCATGACCACCCCAGGGCTCTAGGGAGTGAGAGGCTGGTCCTTAGGAAGGGTGTAAGCCGAGAAGCAAGTACAGGACCTGTCTGGCAGTCCTGGGAGAGGAGAGACAGCCTGCTTCTCTGTTTGTCTAGAGTCTGAACTGTACGGTGGTCCTTTGAAAACTGCTGTTAATTAACTGTGGCTGACTTAATTGGCTGCTGTTTTCAATTATTTGCTTGGGGGTGACTCTTGTTCTACGTAAAATTAGTTTAAGTACTCAGAATAATCAACCACTATAGATTAAAAAATAAAAAATTAAATAAATAATGCAAATGTCCTTCCCTGTCCTTCCTCATTCCCAAGCATCCACGGTATCCTGAAGGGGTCTGATAGTGATACAAGTGACTTAAAGACTCCTGGAAAACTTCAGTGCAAATCAATCTTTAAAAAAAACCAACACAAGTGAAAAAAATCAGAACTGTGGTTGCCTTTCTGGAATGTGCAGGAATTGACTGGAAGGGTGAATGAGTCAATTTTCTGGGGTGACGGTAATATTCTATATCTTGATAGGGTGCTGTGGTTACAAGGCAAATGCATTTGTCAAAACCCAGCAAATGATTGTGCATTTCATTGTCTGCAAATTTTATAAACAAGGTAAGAGATGAATCTACCAAAAAGTTTCTTTCCTACCTCATGAAAACACCACCTTTTGGCATATATGAAAAGAATACCATGCTACCGAGTGGTGACCCAGCCTTGCATTTGTTGGCTCAGAAGACAGTATCTCAAAATTAAGCCCACAGAAGCAGAAGTTTTTCTCTGACCTTCTCCTCCCCTCCTGTCTCTCAGTCCCATTCTCACCACTAGGCAAGCCATGGAAACCAGAACTCCTTTTCCCCAAAGCCAGCCATAAAACCTAAACATATTACTCCCTAATTTTTGCTCCACCTTTCTGTGTAAAAATTGGCCATGAAGAAATTACCTGACCTACCTTATTTGACCATAGGTCATAAGACCCCCATTCCAGAGAGGGCCCTGCCCCACACCCAGAAGGAACGAATGTGGCTCAGAGAGGCCAAGAAGAACCCAGACAGACTGGCCTTGCTGGGTTTCCCCACTTAATTTATTATTACAGCATTGGATCATACTCTTTTTATCCAATCATATTCTACATGGCTATCCATACTTTCTTTGTTCAACCTAAGCATAAAAAAATGACAATATCCCCTGTGTCTCCTGTATCTTTGGGTCATTTTGAAGGCTCCCGTGTACATGTTAAATAAATTTGTGTGCCGTTCCTCCAATTAATCTACCTTTTGTGAGTTGATTTTTCAGCAAACCTACAGAGGGTGAAGGGGAAATTTTCCTTGATCTGTACCCCTGTTTTCTGGCCACCAAGAGACCTCAGTGAGGGGTCCTGCCCACCCTTTCCCCTCACTCCCTTGGCCTCCTGAGGGACGCTGGTGCGTCCCTCCTCTTGGGAACCAGGAGTAACAAACTACCTTTTCAATGGTAGTCATCTCCTGATCTGTTGACCTTGCCATACCTGAATTTAAAGAAAATCTCAGTAAGCTAGCTCAAAAGTGTTGTCTCGGGCAGTGCAAGGTCAGACGTACCCAGGTCCACACACGTTTGTGTCTTTCCACAAGGTCAGACTTTCACTGATGCTTATTCAATCATAAAAGCCATGAGCTATGTGGAGTTCTCAAGGAGGCAGTTCTCCTTAGTACTGCCCATTCACTTGGTAGTCAGAGCTGCGGACACACAGGCTCAATCTGCAAGTCAGTCAATATGGCAAATCATACATACTAGTATACTTAATACATAAATGTTACAGACCTGAATTTTCACATCAAAAAGACTAACACTGAACATCAAGCAAAAAGGGGATAGGAAAAAGGATTAACAAACCAGCCCAAGGAGAGCAAGAATGTGAACCAGAACAATGCCCTGGGGCTGATCCAGATGGTTGCCAGCATTTTGCAAGGAAGAGTCCTTGGTTTGGCAGATGCCAGGTACTGACCACAAGTGACAGCAGGATGGTGTCTAGTGAGATGGCTATGTGGAACTGGTGAAGTTCTGCTCTTCTGTAGTCCTTGAGTCCTCTGGTGAGGGCTTAGAGTAAAGGATGTGTCTGGCTGGGTATAGTCTCTATTGATTAGGTGAATGTCTGGTCCCATTGGCATGTTGCCTTTTGAAATATAAGGTGGAGACTTTTTCTAAGATGGAGTTACTAATGTCAAGGGTGCTCGCTCTATACAGGGGTCTACACAGGAGGGCTTTGGGCCAGCCTTAGTCTGGCTGGAACCACCTCATCTGTGGGGTCTTCACTTACGGCTAGGCTCTTACCTCCACACTTCCCCCAGGATGCTCCAAATTCCAAGGTGGACCTTCATTCCTTCAGTTTAAGACTTTAGCACCTTATTAAATGCTAATGCCCCTGATGTAGGTAGACACGGCCTATGCCTTCCTCATTCATCCAACCCTTCCATAAGGTTGTGAGAGCAAACCACACAGGCTGGAGAGGGAAGAAAGAAAAGCTGCTACTGATGTTGATGTGATAAAGGTCTTTTACTAACTTTTTTCTCATCTTGTCATTTATGACTAAGAAAGGGATTGTGGTGATGTGAACCTTGATTTTTACCTTATTTTTCCTTCCTTTTTCCTCTGTTTCTTTCCTGTCTATTAGTTTCTGGCTTCATTAGTAATCATGATAGCTGATCCAGATAGAGAATAGCAAGATTTCATTAATAAGGTCGAAAGCAGCATTTAAATAATTAATCATCTCTAAATAATAACAATAATAGAAGTTGTGAAATTGATAAGACTGGCTCAAATCAAACTCTCGTGATATGCAAAGAACCAGTGGCATAGGCGTTAAACCTAAATGATTTCTAGAGATATATTAATCTATTTCTGACTACTCCTATACTTTCAGATGTTTCTCGTCATGGGTAATGACAGGAATGAGAAAGGTGTAGCCAGACCGTCCTAGCAGAAGCCGAGGAAGCTGAGAGAGAGGAATCTGGGAGACGCGAGATCTGGTACCAGGCTTGGCTGTCCCCAGCCTTCCTTACACCTCTATGCAGTGATAGCCTCTAAGAATCCCAGGCACCTCATTTAGTTAGGGTCCGATATCATAATCTGAGATCTTGGTGGATGGGAGTCTTCAGGAGAAATATCTAATTTGGGCTGTGTTGATGTCTTCAAGTGTGAGTAAGAAAACCGTTTGTTCCTAACCTGTGGGAGAAATAAGTCATATTAATCTGGGGCCTTGGAAATGTTCATTCCAGGACCTTTCCTAAGGGAAGTTTAAATTGCTAAAGGCCTTGTGTTTTTATTAATATTTTTCTCATCTGAGAAAACTGAGAAGGGGCAGAGCCAGTCCTGGGACTCTCTGCCTGGCAGCAGATCCATCTTCAGCAGCCCCCTCTGTCTCCCCTCATTCTTTTCTCCTCCTCCTTCTCGGCCACCCCTGCCTCCTGTGGTCCCCTTCCGCCGCTCTATCCTATGTAAGTGAACAGTGCTCTATTTTGGTGGAGAAAAAAAAATCTCTTTTACATTTTTATTATTGTTTTAAATCATCAGAAGGCTTAGAGCCTTGATATGTTTTCTATCTCTGGAGGGTTTGCTTAAAAAATACATGTATTTATTAGGGAGAGGACCATGTAAATACTCAGGGAGATATAAATGCTAATGTTGCTATATCAGGCATCTGAACCGGCTTGGCTTTTTCAAGGAGACAACCCAGGGTATAGGAGAAGCCACACCCTACCTACTCCCCCCTTGAGTAAAACTGGCTCCACTGTTGGATTTTTTCCATGTTCTTCAAACACTCATGTCTCTCTTCTCTGACTCCTTTCCAAATTTCAAACTGCAGCCCTGATTTATCCTTTCTTTTATGAAGGACGTTCTTCCTGGCCAGCTTCAAAAGCTTCCACGGCTCATTACCATAGCAATAGGAGCGCGCTGCTGAAATCAGCACCAGCGAAGGGCGGGGGAAAGCACCGCGCCCGCCCAGCACCGGATCTCAGGTCGCAGCCGCTGCGTGCCCGCTAAAGGAGCAACTCTGAATTTCCTGAGCTCACAGGCATTAAAAATAGGGAATATTATCCCTTGAGCAAATTACTGCACGTTTGCAGACTCTTTCCTCTCCTGTGTGTGACAGGAAAGAGTTTTTCTCTAACTCAACGCAGAGCAAAATCTGGAGATGGGTCTGTCCAATTCTACCCAATACAGGGGTGACTCAATGTATAGGTTGGGGGGACCTTCTATCGGTCACGTACCACCCCTCTAAGGGCTTAGACCCACCTGCATCTCAGGGGATTCACATCCTGGGCTATGGAAAGAGGTAGCGGTGAGTTGTTTGGGACTGAATGAAATTTGGTGGCAGACATTGGCGCGATCCTCCTGGGCAGTGCATAGGGACTTCTGGCTGCGGAGGACGGTGGCCTTCACCAGACACCAAGAAGGAAAACCACAGGTGCAGCGGTACTGTGGCTTAGGCAAGCAGAGCGCCCACTCATATGGGGAACAGATGGGTGCAGGCCCCTGAGAGGCCCCCGCAAGGCGTCCTGGAGGTCAAGAGGATGCCCATGGCCTCTGGAGGTGAAATTCACCCTCTAGATTCTGTACGTCCACCCAGGCTTCACCTCTACACCCCTGTGTCCAGTCCCCTCCCCAGGGGAATCCTTTCTAGATTGAGCTGCAGGAGCCTTTAGACTTTCAAGGCATTTTTTCCAAATCTTTTTTAATAGCATGCAACCTTCCATTCCTTCCCCTGGCGATGATGCTTTTCAAATTCAAAGACCAATAACTGAAACTGTTTTCTGTTTTTTTCCCTGTGTTATTAATACCCTTATGCAATGAACACAGACTTTTTGAAAGTTACTTTGTGCGGTCTATGGATCCTTTCTCAAAATAATATTTTTAAATGCATAAAAATAAAAAGGAAACCAATCATAATGAAACACAAATTGTCCATATATTCAAAAACAAATGTGTGATATAGTTATATATGTGCTTCTTTATTAATAAATTAATAAGATGAGGTACCTTGATTTGAAATTGTAGAGCAGGAAGGAAAGAGCAGGAAGGAAAACAGGAGTAACTCCATGACAGACTGGACCTCCTAGGAAAGGCCTAAGTTTCGGTTTCCCCAACGCAGGCCCACCCCCTCCTCGGAATGCCGCTGGTAACAACTGAAAGCCCTGGCTTGGAAACTGGCCAATCAGGAGCCAGAGCCCCGGCTTGCAAACCGGCCAATCAGGAGCCAGAGCCCTGGCTTGGAAACTGGCCAATCAGGAGCCAAAGCCCCAGCTTGGAAACTGGCCAATCAGGAGCCAAAGCCCCGATTTGGAAAGCAGCCAATCAGGAGCCAATACTATCAGCCACTTTTGAAAGAACAAATGAACTAAAAGGGGGGTGGGGGGGGGTGTGCCCGATACATGTAACCTATTGATAAGTATAAAGGCTTTGTTTCCACCCCAGGGCGAGGTCCGGCTTGTGGAGAGACCACTGCGCTGGTGCTCTGAGCCTTGGACCCTAGCCTGGGCTAGAAAATAAACTCCTTTGTCTGTTGCAGCCTTGGTGACTCTGCCTATCTGTTCCTGGGGCTGAGGGAAACCGGTTCTTACAAAATTGCTGATGTGCATATGAGACATATGCCACAAATAAAATGTGCTACGAAAATATCTGTGCTTTCTGTTGGTTACAAGTCATGGTACTGTGAATACTATGAGGTCCAATGCTTACATTAAAATTAAAAAGAAATGCTAAATTTCAGTTAGAGGTTATGTTATGTCAAGAACTGGGAAGGGTTTGAGGTTTTACCCTGCTTGTTAGGATAACAAATTAGCTAGAAACAGTTTCATGGAGATTCCTAGGTCAGACATAAAGGACAGTTTATTACTCACTACAACAGCAATAGTCAGAAGATCAGCATTTGTGCTGGTTCTCTGAGCCCCAGTTCCCAAAGAGTAATGCAAAGAGGACTAGATGATACCTGCACAAACAGTGGGTTTAATTGTATTATTTATTAAAATGTAATGGACTTACTGTTTTTAAATGACTTAATCAATATTTTTAAATTTTCTGTTTTGATTTCTAAAATATTGATAGTGAGATTCAGATGATCAAAAACTCTTTGGGGTCATTGGTAATTGTTAAGTTTGCTTACTTAAAAATTTCTGGTCCTGAGACCAAAAGCTTGAGAACCTCTGGTTCAGATGATCCACATAGTAGGGTTGGGAAGATAGGCAGGGGGCAGAAAGGAATACTGGAAATAAAAAATCATATTATACAATAAAAAACATTTTAAAAGAAGGTATTGGATGAGACGATACCTAGGGTGACACCATTAGGATTCTGTGACATGGGGGGATAAAACTCTCATCAAGACTGAATTCAAAGACACTTTATTAGAAGGAGGTGAGCACTAAACTCGGATCTTTTTTCTTTTGCCCAAATTCCTTTCTAAGGGGGCCTGGTGAGTCACACCTACAAATGATAAAATCTCACTAAACAGGTTGTGTTAACCCAATATAATGTGGTTTGCTTCCCAACCTGATTCTGTATAACATCATATGAAAGATGGAAGATGCTTATCTTAACTCCTTTCTGCTGCTTCTGGTCTTTTAGACAAAGCCTAACTCTTTCAGCCTATTGTCAACTTAAGAATCCCTAAACCCACCTATGACTTGCAAGCCCTCGCTTTGAGATGTCCCACCTTTTTGGGCCAAGCCAATGTATGCCTTCCATGTATTGATTTATGACTTTACCTGTAACCCCTGTCTCCCTGAAATATATAAAACCAAACGGTAACCCAACCACAGCGAGTCCACTTGCTCAAAGCTTCTTGGGCATGGCTTTGGATCATGGTCCTCAAATTTGGCTCAGAATAAAGCTCTAGAGTTTGGCTTCTTTTTCATTGACAAAGGCAACAGCATATGATAAAGGAATGGATTCTTTCAGCAGCCTGGTGAATCCAATGCTTAATTCTTCCCTCTGATGCAATATTACTTTAGTTCCCACCAGACTCTCTTAGAAAGAGCAGAAAAAAAGGAAGAAATCAGAAAAACTGAGCATCTTTCCAAAATAGTCTGAAATAAGTATTAACTGGCTAGTGTAAGGCCCTCTCCCCAACTCCACACCATTTCCCCATGAGAACTCAAGAGGAAGATGACATCCCGCAAGTCACTGCCCACCCTGCACCGCTGTGAACTGGGTGTGGGTGTTTGAACAGGCTTTGCATCCTCAGGACTCCAGGATCAGTGTTACATGATCACAACCTAGCAAACCAGTGTGGTGGTGTCTGGGCCTCCAAAAGCAGAAACCGAGTCTCTGGAATGCTGGGGGTGGGAGGCATAGGGAAAACTGGAAGGAGAAGAACCAAGAATAAAGACAAAAGTTGCCTCCTCTACAATTTTGCCTAGGATGAAAATGGAAGACAGGAGTACATATAATTTAGATTTTTGAATGCTTGCCTGTCTCTATTTCCAGTCATAAACCCTTGGCACACATAGCGCATTTTTTCTCCTTTCCCTTGGCTCTCTGCTTCCCCACTTTCTTGTTCTCATCACATGGTTTCTTTTAGAAGTGCTACGTGATAAACACAGTTGATGGAGGAAGGAGATGCCCTGGCAAAGAAAGGCAGCCGCCTCTCTCTCCACGCAACACCCTCCTTCCCCACAAGCTCCGTCCCTCCCCGCTTGGCCCTGATGGGCTGAGTCTTGAGGTCTCTCCTTCTGACAGGATGCCTGCACTGGCCTCAGGGAGGTGCTGGAAAACCAGTCAACACTGACGGATCAGCCCCCTGCTGGCTGCTCTGTTATCTTTTGCTGCACAACAAACCATGGCAGAATCCAGCAGCTTAAGACAACAATCATTGTATTACTATTGCTGCAGTTCTGGGTGTTGACTAGGTTCAGCTGGGCACTTCTTGCTCATGGTCTCTCTTGCACCTGCAGTCAGATGGAAGCCTCAATGGCTGGGGGTTAGGGTTGCTCCAGAGTTGGAAGGGAATCACTTCAGGCTTCTTCACTCACCTCTCTGACGGCTGATGCCAGCTGTCTGCGGAGACCACAGTGTGGGCTGGCAGCCAGACACCTACAGGTGGCCTCTCCATGTGGCCTGGGCTCCCTCACAGCAACAGGGAACATCCCAAGAGACAGTCAGGAGGAAGTGGTGTCACCTTTTATATCTTAACCTCAGCCTCAGTTCTGCTGTCATCTGTCTGTAAGAGCGGTCACGAGCCTCCACCCAGACTCATGGGGAAGGGACACAGACCCCAGTCTCAGTGGGAGGAGCATCCAAGAATTTTGGGGCCAAAACAAGTCAAAGCTTTCCCCTTACCCTACTTAGTTAAGGCTGGACCATTGAAACACCAGCTTTTCTAAAATATTGTGGCTTCACTTGTTATTAATATAGGTAACCTGCCTTACTAGGAATGGCAGAGACAGCTAGCTGTCACTAACAATCTCTTCCTTTCTTATTTAGGAAAAGAACCCAGTTTTTAGCTGGGGACATGGCTTCCCACAATATGAGCCTCTATTTCCCAGATGCCTGGCAGCTAGATGTGACACGTGACTAAGCTCTGGAGAAGGAATGTAATCAGAAATGTCGTGTGTAACTTTGGAGAGGTGTCCTTAAAGAGAGGGAAAGAGCTCTTTCTTCTTCCTCTGTCTCCTTTCTGCTGGGGGGAATGTGGAAGTGGCAGCTTCATTTCTAATGGCCATCCTGGACCATGGGGACAAGGGCCACCCGGGATCAGTGGAACCTGAGCCTCTGCAGACTTTGCAGACCTGTCCTTTCAGCCCAAGACTACATACTTAAAGACTTACTCTGTGAGAGTATAAAACTTTGTGGGCAAAAGTCACTGTCATTTTGGGCTTCTTATGGTGACAAGACAGCTGAACCTAATCTTAAAATGATGTACAGACCAAAGCTCACTCTCTTGACCTCATGTCCCATAGAACAGAACTCTAAAGGGAAAAGGATCTGCCCCAGTTCATGGTGAATACTTTTCCTACTTACTCACTTCATCATTAGAGTCTCTGTTGAGTCCAGTGTTTCTCAGTATGGGTACTGTTGTTATTAGGAGGCAGAGGCATCTTTTGTTGTACAGGACACTTAACTGAAGCTCAGTAACAGACCTCTCCCTCACCCCACTCCTAAAAATCACTGTTAAAAAACAACAGTCTCCCCACATTTCCAAACACTCCCTAGGTACATGATACCACCCTCAGTTGAGAACCACTGCTAAGACCAAGAAAGTGAGCCTCACTCTCTCTTCCCCACCTACCTTATAAGTTCTTTCCTTCTAATGACTAATACTGGTCATGACCCATCCCAAAACCCACATCGGTGTGACCTCACCATGTCACCCTTGGTGGATGCAGTGGTTCTTAACTCAGGCTATAAGCAAATCTTGCTGGGTGCGGAGAGCTTGCCGGACTTGGTAGGATGGGACGTCACTAGGTACACAGATCAAGCCAGGACAGCAGAACTGGGTGCAAGTGGTGGCTCCTGGCCACTGGCTCCATGGTGCATGAGCACACATTTGTGTGAAAAAAGAATACACATCAAAACAAAGGACAGAAACCACTGAAATACAATTGACATTGATATTTCAAGGTATATTTTTAAGAAATATCTTCCTTCCTCAAACATCATTGAAAGATAAGCTACAGTAGAAGTCATTGAGCCAGAAAACCTCTTAAGACTGCAAGCTTATAAGTATTCCTAATAGTGCTGCAAGGTTAAAACAACCACAAATCTCTCATTCTAGTTATGTCTCGAGGTTAAAGAACTAACCTACTTCAGAAGTTGTCTGAAGGGGCAGAGGGAATATATTTTGAGAACTAAAGACACGCAAGCATTAAATCATCTTTCCTACAACAACTTCGCCTTGGTGCAAACACATATACACTTTTCTCATACATACTCGACTGGGATATTTCCTTACATATACCAGACCTCACGTCTTCAAGCTGGTCCCCATATTTCAGGATACCCTCCAGCATGGCCCTTTTTCTTCTCACCTGCTCAAGGAAACTGACAGGCATTGCATGTGGCCCCTCTCTGCAACTGGAGCTGGCTCCTCCACAGTCCCTTGCACTTGGACCATGCCCTAATGTGTGCCTCCCACCAAGAAGACAAAATGGTAAAGGCAGCTGTGCAAGAGCATCAGTTTTAAAAGATGTTGAAAGTCTCATGATACACTAAGGCATCTCTTTACTCAGTGTTAGGAGGCTTTTGAAAACTAGCATGTGCTTCTCAACTTCAAATCACATTAAGGTTCAGGACACCATGAGGGTATAATCGTACTGTTTTACAGCCCCAATCAATACAGAAGACTGAGGATAGTTATTTGAATTCCTAAAACTATAAGAGGCATCTACTCTAGAATTAAAGTGCGGGAATTCCTACTTTCCTTTGACTATAACAACCTGAATTTTTCAAAAGTTTCAGATGGTCAACAAAAAATCTTCATTTTTTAATTTTTATTTTGTATTTCTTGAACAGAACAAGTTGGAAATAAACCCTTCTTCTAACATAGGATTGCCAGACTCAGCAAAACAAACAAACACCCTATCCAGCATAGTGTTAACTTGAATTTCAGATAAACAACAATTTTTTAAAATTATCTGTCCCATGCAATATTTGGGATATACTTATAACTAAAAAGAAAAAATTGATTTGTAGTTTATCTGAAGTTCATATTTAACTGGCAAAGCTACACAGATAACAAAAGGACTCATAGTCAGGATTCTTTTGGCTGTTTGTGACAAAACCCAGCTCAATTTTGCTTAAGTAAAATGGGAAATTAATTGGCTGACAGAACTCAACAGTCCATGGTTAGATCTGGCTTCAGATATGGCTGAATCCAGCAGACCAAAAGACATGAACACTAGGTATTTATCTCTCTCTTTCTCAGCATATAAAGCCAATTTCTCCACATGGTGGCCCTAAGCCGCCCTAGGCTTGTGTTCTCCCAGTATAGGCTGCCCTAGTGGAAAAAAGAACTTCTCTTTACCAGTAGTTCCAAGACTGTACTGTAACGGAGTCTCATTGGATTAACTGGGTCATGTGCCCATCTCTGAACCAATTGTCATAGCCTCAGACATTGTATCAGTTCCCTGTGGCAGCCATAACAAATCACCAAACCTGGATGGCTTAAAACAATACAAATTTTATTCTCCTATAGTCCTGGAGGTAGGGCCATGCTCCCTCCAAGGCTGTAGGGCAGGATCCATTCCAGCTTTGGGGGGCTCCAGATGTTCCTTGGCTTGTGGCTCCATCACACCAATCTCTGCCTCTGTAGTTACATTGCTTCCTCCTTTTTTCTGTCTCAAAACTCCCACTTCCTTTTTCTTCCAAGGATGTTTATGGTTGCATTTAAGGCCTCCCAGATAATTCACAATAAGCTCCTCTTCTCAAAATCCTCAACTTAATCCCATCTTTTGCCCTATAGGGACATATTGACAGATTTTGGGGATTAGGACGTGGATATATCTTTGGGGGAAGCTACCACTTAGCTCATTACAGATATTTAGAATTGAAAAGTCAGTGAGGAATAGTTCTCCAAAAAGTGGTGATGCTGATACTTGAAAAAGGGAAAAATGGATGCTGGAAAGTAGCCACAGCAAGATATTTACAGCAAGAACTTTTTAGTCTGTTCATGTACAGTTTACCCTTGGACAATGCAAGGTTTAGGGGTGCCAACTACCTACACAGTCAAAAATCCGTGTGTAACTTCTCACTGCCCCCAAACTTAACTGCTAACAGTCTCCTGTTGAATAGAAGCCTTACCAATAACATGAACATTTGATTAACACTTATTCTGTATATGTGTTACATGCTATATTCTTGCTTTTATTATGAGACAAGGTTGCCTAGGCTGGAGTGGAGTGGCACAATCATAACTCACTGTAGCCTTAAACTTCTGGGCTCAAGCAATCCTCCTGCCTCAGTCTCCCGAGCAGCTAGGACTACAGGCACAAACCATCATGCCCAGCTACTTAAAAAAAAAAAAAAAATTTTTTTTTTTTTTTCCAGAGACGGACTGTTTTACTATGTTGCCCAGGCTGGTCTTGAACTCCTGTGCTCAAGCAATCCTCCCACCTTGGCCTCCCAAAGTGCTGGGATTACAGGCATGAGCCTCTGTGCCCAGCCCATGTATAATATAGTCTTACAATAATGTAAGCTGGAGGAAAAAATATTATTAAGAAAATCATAACAAGAGAGAATATATTTACTATTCATTAAGTGGAAGTGAATAATCATAATGGCCTTCATCTTTGTCATCTTCATGACAAAGGCTGAGGAGGAGGAAGAGTAGAGGTTGGTCTTACTGTCTCAGGGGTGGTAGAGGCAGAAGCAGATCCATGCATAAGTGGACCCATGCAGTTCAAACCTGTGTTGTTCAAGGGCCAACTGTGTGAACATTTGGAAAGTGCCTACAATGTGCTGGGCACTGGGCTACCTACAGAAGCTTCTAGTCTAGACTGAAATATTTGTCCAGCACTTACCGTGCAGGAGTTGAGGAGAATACAAAGCTAACTTAAGAAGAGTCCCTTCTTTTAGGAACGCTTCAGACTTGACGTGTGGGGCAGAAACTGCTGGGTGCTATGAGAGGTTACTCTGACGGGAGCTGTTGCCTTGTAAAAAAGCGCAGGGAAAAGGACCTCCCAGGAAGAAAAGCAGAGCAAAGCTGTGCTCTGGGAAAGCGCAGGATAGCGGCCCGGTGTGCTTTGAGGAAATCTGGACAGACAGCCTAGAATGCCAAGATTCTATACAGGCAAGGAGAAACCACTAAAAGTTCTTGTAGAGAGTAGTGGCTAGATTGGTAATTTGGAAAGACTGTAATGTCGTGGAGAATGGTTTCGTGAGTCTGAGGTAAAAGTGCTGCATTTCCTTCTTATCCTCCATTTACGAGGACGCCCGGATCCACACTGTCCCTTGCGGTTTTGCTTCAAGCTTTTCCTCCCCTAGGTGTGCCTATTGTCACGTGGAGGGCTTCTCCTTCACATTCCCGCCTTCGTACAAATACCCACCCTCCTAGACCTGGCCCTAACTCCTGTAGCACACACGGCCTCCCAGTGCTGGGTACCCAGTGGCCAGCAGCTTAGCCTCTCCTGACACCTTAGCAGGCAGATTTCTGGAAAGTTCCACAGGGCAGATTTCCAGCAAGTTCTAAGGGCACCACAGTGACTTCTCCAACAAGGTCTGGATCTCATTTCTGGGGTGGGTGGGAAGACGGGGTGCTCTTCTGTGGGTGTTATATCTTGGCCACAGGGGTTGACGGCTGCTCTCTGTATCACTATTCCCACGTACCTCTCTTTAGACAAAGCCTCATCACTCCAATCCCCAGTTAATAATCCTTTATATTAAATTTTTCCAGTTCCAATCACTGTGTGTTTTCTCTCTTTCCTGATTGGACCCAGACTGATACACCATCCTTCTAGACCTGAGCTATTCAATATGGTGGGGGCTGAGCACTCAAAATGTGGCCGGTGCCAGTGAGGAATCAATTTTTAAATTTTACTTAAGTTTCTTTTAATTGTAAAAAATACATATCATAAAATCTACCACCTTAACCTTATAAAAGTGAAGAGTTCAAGAGTACAAAGTATATTCACATTGTTGTGCAAAAGATTTCCAGCACTTTTTCATCTTACAAAATGGAAATTCTATACCCATTAAACATTTTTCCATTGTCCTCTCTCCCTAGCCCCTGGAAACTACCATTACTTTAATTTTAATTTAAATTAGAACTGGAGCAGCATAAAATATTTTTGCTAAGTACTTTATTACATGTAAGATGACTCATTACCATTTTAATATTTTAATTACATGTTAAGGTGATAAGATTTGACATATAGTGGGTTAAATAAAATACACTATTAAAAATTATTTTCACTTGTTTCTTTTTACTTTTGACTGTGGCTACTACAAAATTTTCAATTACATATGTGGCTTGAATTTTATTGTAATAGGACAGCCCTGCTCTCCACATACCTTCTATATACTCTTTACTTATTTTCCTAAACGATACAACTTATCTCCCTCTTTTGAACTTCCATGGCTCTTTGAATTTCTCTTAGGATATTTATGGAGGAAATTTGCTCTTTTTTTCTGCCTGCCAGCATCCTATTTCCTCTTTTCACAGGCATTCCAATCTTCTTTTTGAGGAATGTCCCATGGTGTGGAGTCCTGATGAGAATTGTTGGCCACTTCCCACTACAGAAACCAGAGTTGTCTCTGCTAGCCTGGGGGATGGGCACACAAATCAGACCCCTCCAGTTGGAAACTTCCTCCTCACATTTTTCATCATGAGCAAGTGTTCCAAGGTCATATGAGGTCAGTCGGAGGTCCTATTCCTTAAAGCCACAGCAGATTATCACACATACATATTTCACTCATTCTTCCTGCTTCATTTCTTTTGCAGTGATTGCTGCTGCCTAGTTTTCTGCAACATCTATGTTTCCTAAATTGACTGGAAATCAATCAAGTCGATTTTACCAATTCTCACCACTGATTCTGTGAGACCCTGACAACTGTCTAATTCCCATTTTCTTTAAGATTAGTAAGAGTTTGTTTCTGTTGTTTGCAACCAAGACCCCTGATTAATATTGCACAAATGCTGCTCTACTATGTTTTACATTTAGTTCTAGCAAGTTCTAGACTCTGGGGAAAGTCTCAGAATTGAAGCATAAACAGGGGAGGAAAGCTTTGTGATGCACAGGAGCCAACCTTACAGCTCTGTATACCAAGAATGATGGGTGCCATCATTGAAATGAGTGCACACCCGTACTTTTCAGTCCTAGGAACGTATCTATGTTCATTCCAGGAACAGAGTGTAATAAACAATCTGAAGTTCTAGGTCTGTGGCAGACAGAATAATGGCCTCCCAAAGAGGTCCACATCCTAATTCCCAGAACCTATGACTGTTATCTTACACGTGGCAAATGTGACTTTGCAGATACGATTAAGTTAAGGATCTTGAGGTGGGAGGTTATCCTGGACTATTTGGGTGGGACCAATGTAATCACAAGGGTCCTTAAAAGTGGAGAACTTTTCCCAGCTGGATCAGAGAGAAGTGACTATGGAAGCAGGATTAGAAAGATGTTACACTTCTGGCAAGCCAAGGAAGGTGGTAGCCTCCAGAAGCTGGAAAAGGTAAGGAAACAGATCTTCCCTAGGGCCTCCAGAAAGCAGCACAGTCCTGCTGACACCTTGAGGTTAGCCTGTAAGACTTCTGACCTATAGAACCGTACGGTAATAAATTTGTGTTCTTTCAAGATATTAGGTTTATGATCATGTGTTATGGCAACAAATAGAAAACTAACACAAAGTTCACCCTTTGACCTGGAGAAGACACTGCCTGGAATAGTATTTGGCTATATCCCTTGGACAGTAGGGAGGAGGCCGCTGTATGAAAATCAGTTGCCACTAGTAAATGAAAGGCTATGGTTTGAATGTGTGCCCCCTAAAACATGCGTTGCAAACTTAATCCCCAGTGCAACCACGTTGGGAGGCGTTGGGAAGCGCTGATATAATGAAGGCCTCACTTTCATAAATGGATTAATGCCAATTACAAAAGGGCTCAAGGTTCTTGAGTGTGCATGTGCTCTCTTGCCCTTCCGCCTTCTGCCATGGGACAATGCACCAAGAAGGCCCTCCCTCACCAGATACCAGCACCTCGATATTAGATGACTCAGCTTCCAGAACTGTGAGAAATAAATTTCTTTTCTCTATAAATTACCCAGTCTGTGATATTCTGTTATATCAACATGAATGAGACTAAGACATGAGGGAAAGGATGCTGAACAGGCAAAACGTGGACGCCTACTGCAACCAACCACTGCAGCCCCTTCCATTGTTTAATCAAAACCTGTCCAGATGAATGTTCAGGGCCACTAACTGATTAGGTTAAATATTTTGGGTGAAAAGACTTGAGGAAATAGAAGGGAGCTTTAAGGAATATAAATGATGTATCTACATATACGTACATATATATAACTGCATCAGAAAAATTCTAAATTTTATCATAAAGAATGTAATGAAACTTGAAAAGGACTAATTCTCCTTCAGTAAAGATGTAGCTAATTCAGCCAGCTGCCTCAGCACCTAGACATATGGACCTGTTCCATGCATTGTTTAAGAATCACTGACTTAGGCCAGGTGCAGTGGCTCACACCTGTAATCCTCCCGCTCTGGGAGGCCGAGGTGGGAGAATTGCGTGAGGTCAGAAGTTTGAGACCAGCCTGAGCAAAAGAGAGACCCGTCTCTA
This sequence comes from Eulemur rufifrons, assembly GCF_041146395.1. Lineage (NCBI taxonomy): Eukaryota > Metazoa > Chordata > Mammalia > Primates > Lemuridae > Eulemur > Eulemur rufifrons. The sequence continues at coordinate 208,564,432 of NC_090989.1, forward strand.
CTAAAAACAGAAAAAATTGGTCAGCCATGGTGTCGAGGGCCTGTAGTCCCAGCTACTTGAGAGTCTGAGGCAGGAGGATTGCTTGAGCCCAGGAGTTTGAGGTTGCAGTAAGCCATGGTGACACCACTGCACTCTACCCAGGCAACAGAGTGAGACTGTGTCTGGAAAAAAAAAAAAAAGAATCACTGACTTAGTTATTAATTAGTTGCTGATAAATGAGAGACTAATAGAGACCTTCTTAGTGGCAAATGAGATGGAAGTTATGGTCCACCAGTCTAAGAATGCAAAAATACTAAAAAAAAAAGGGGGGGGGGCAATAAAAGGAATTTATTGTACCTGTCCAGAAATCCTGATTGTGGTCATTTAAGGTCACTAGAAGGTCAGAGTGAAGTGATGCAAATGAAGTCATCTGCACAGCCAGGGCTGATACCAAACACAGCCTCAGCTTCTGAATGCTTGGTCTGACCCTGCAACAGCTTAACAGTCACAGGTAACAAAAATATCATTTTGGAATATAACAGAAGTTTATTCTAAAGGGGTCATGTATTGTCAGCTTCTAATTCAACTAAGAGGTTTTGGCTCCTAAAATTACTTTTCCTGCAGTTAAGGAGATGTATGCTCAAATGGCGGCAAGGTGTCTTGGTCACCTTTTTCAAGATGAATCTTTGTTTTAATTAAAAACCATTTTAGCTGTGAGCATTCCTTTAGGAGTTCATGTATTAACTTGCCTGTGTTTTGTTGTTGGGATTTGGGAATGGTGCAGAGGAAGGGGTTTCCTTTCCAAAGCTAAGAAGGCTTTAAAAGAGAGGATTCTAGAAGCTTTCTCCGTGCTCGCTATACACTGTATTCAGGATTATCTGGGAGGCTTTAAAACAAACAAACAAACAAACAAAACCAATGTTCAGCTTGAAAACTCTGGAAGTGGGACCCTGGCACACGAATGGTCTAAAAGCTCCCCAAAGCGACTCTAGTGCCTGGCCAGTGCTACCAGAGTTAAGAACCACTGCTTTCGAATTTTCTAGCGTGGTTACCGTGCGGGTCATTAGTTTTGTGGCATCCTCTCAGGGAGGTATGCTCTCACAGTGCTTCTCAAGCATCAGTGCCCCTGAGAGTCGCCTGAAGCGCTGTTTAAAATCCAGATTCCCAAGCTCCATCCTTACAGAGTCCTAGAAGATCACACTTGCAGGCGCCTAGGAAGCTCCACTGTATACCCTGCAGGTAATCTGATGGTCACTGATGGCCAACGGGGAATGCCTGGTGCACAAAAGACATTTTGTGAGCCTTGACCCCCTAAAAACCTGTTTTTCGTTGGCCTCCCTACTCTGGGCAGTTTGACCCAGACCACTGAAGGTGACGTGAGTGTGGCAAGGACTGTGGCGCTGGGTGTGGTCGGCTCTACGTTCGGGAACATTCCCTCCGGGCGGGAGAGGGTGTCTCTCCAGGTAACCTTTCCCCGCCGCCGCTTCCCACCTCCGCGCCGCAAGTTGGGAGCCGGCTCTCGCCTCGGGAAGCAGCGCCCGGGGGAGGGGGCGGCGGCGGGCCGGGCGCGCGCACCGAGGGGCCGGGAGCCCGCGCGCGGCCCCGGCGGCCCCGGCCTCACCTCTCCGCGCTCGCGGCGCCGCCTCCTCCCGTCGCGCCGCCGGCGCTGCCCGGGGGCGGGGACTCGCCGCTGCGGGGCCGGAGACGCGGCGGCGCGGGGTGCGCGGCGCGCGGCAGGCGGGAGAGCGGCCGGGCGGCCTCGGAGCGGGGCCCGGAGCGCCGAGCGGCCGCCGGAGCCGCGGAAGGAGGTGAGTGTGCGGCGCTCGTCCCCAGCCGCCGGAGCCGCGGTCCCTGTTCTCTCTCCTCTCTCCTCCAGCCCCGGACTCCTGGCCCTGCGACATCGGGTCGGTCCCCGCACACTCCTCGCAGCTAGCGCCCGGGCTGCAGCCTTTGCCGGCTGCGCTCAGGGCTGGCTCCCCGCCTTCCCGCTCCCGGGCAAACCGCGGCCGCCGGACCCCTCGGCTCGGTCCCCAAGGCCGGGCGCGGCCCCCTGGCCCTGCGGCGAGGGGCCGAACGAGGGCTCCCTGCGCCCGCGGAGGCGATGCGGGGCCTTTCTTTTTGTTGTGAGCTTTGTCACGCGCGTCGGCATCTAAAGTCTAAAGGGTGCACCCCCGAAGTCGCACTAGTTTCAGTTCTGCGGCGTGATCTGCACGAGGGGCGGGGGGCTGGCCGAGCCTCGAGCCTCGAGCCTCGAGCCTCCGCCGCCGCCTCTTCCTCCGCCGGGCCCCAGGCTCGCTCGGCCGCCGCGGGTGCCCACGTTGCCGCGGCCGCGTCCAGGCAGGTGACCCGAGCTTGGCGCCGCGTCCTCCGGCCGCGCGGCTGAGCCGGCGCTGAGGGATGCTCCCGGTTCTCTCGTATACCTGTGTTTTCCACCTTTGCCGGTGTGCAGGATCTACACAACTTTTGCCCTGCTATAAAAAATAGTGGCCTGGGTTCATTCACTATTTCACACCCTATTTAATATTTGTAATTATTTGTTTTTAAAAATGACAGCAAAATGGGAAAAATACCCATTTTGATAAATGTTCTTTTTGGCGGAATTTAAGAATCTTTATATTTGAAATGCCATGATGATGGTAGTCCTTTTCAGATGTCCCATTCCCAGTCTTGGAAAACTAAACTTGTGTGGCTTTCACGGCTTTGAGCTTTCCTTTGTCTGATTTGGGGTCCGTAAGCCCTACATTGTACAAATGTTGAGCAACATTTCTAAGGGCGGGTTATTAAGATGTACAATGTCCTGAAGTATTTCGCAGCGCTAGAGTGACTTTGGTTCATGGCCATGAGATTGTCTCAAATTTGGCAGTTTTGGTATTTCTGAATTTAGGGGAGCATGGGGCCTGGGGAGCAGTACAATCTCTTGTAGGTTTTTGTGGCTCTCCGAAGGCATTCTGGCTCCTTCTACGTGCGTTATAAAAGATTAAGCTAAGTCCATGCTATTGGTAAGAATAATTTTACTTTCTTTGTAAATAGAAACCAGTAACTTGCTAGGACTTACTGCTCTTAGGCCAGGCACTCAATTCTTAAGGTGTCAGTGGACACAAATTGAATTCTTAGAGAGGATGTTTAAAAAAAGGAGGTTAGATTTTAAGAGGTTTTCTCTCCCAATGAGCGGTTATCACATTTTCACATTTTTTTCATTGGATTTGCACAAAAATGAAAGAAATGAGAGGAAAAGCATTCTGGGGAGGTACAAATTGTGGTGACATGGATTTTAGGAGCTAAGGATGCCGTCTGCTTTCTAATTACTGGTTATAGGTTCAGTTATTGATGGGAGATGAAAAGATTTAGCATTTACTTTTTTTTTTTTTTTTAATTTTATTTGAGGAGTGCAGCAGAAACAACAGTTAGGACAGTTGGCCATGTCAGGCCCAGGGCAATCTACCGTAGCCCTGTGTTTACGAGGCCACCTTCCCCCAGCAGGGAGGGAACTGCTGACCAGACCTTGGCCTGTGAAGGTGCGAACTGGCTTTCTGCAACAGAAGCAGAAAGGACAGAACCTGGGGAAAATGCCTCCATGTGGACCAGTTGGAAGGGTGGAGCATCACTTTAAGCAGGTGTGCTGAGCAGGAGACAGGTGTCTGCTGATGGACACTGTTAGTGAAAGGGAGCTTGTACGCAGTGTGGTCCCTGAATACCAGCCCTGCTTCTCAAAGGACCTGGGGTGGTGAGGAAGGAGGAAGGTGTTCTCTTCTGTGCCTTTGGCTTTAATTGTGTTGCATTGTTGTTATTATCTGTTTTTCTTTTTTTTTAAAGTTATGTTATGAAAAGATTTCTTTCTTTCTTAATGACCTAATGTGTGAAATAACATCTGTGATTGGAAAAATTTTTTTTTGACCTAAGCCCTTCTTTTTTGTAAAGAAAAAAGAAATCTTTAAAAACTTTCCTGAGCTGGGCATGGTGGCGCACACCTGTAATCCCAGCACTTTGGGAGACCATGGTGGAAGTATCACTTGAGGCCAGAAGTTCAAGACCAGCCTGGGCAACATAGAGACACCCTGTCTCTACAAAAAAAAGAAAAGAAAAAACCAACAAAATCAGCTGGGTGGTGGTGCACACCTGTAGTCCACTACTCTGGAGGCTGAGGCAGAAGGATCTCTTGAGCCCAGGAACTGGAGGTTACAGTGAGCTATGATTGTGCCATTGCACTCCAGCCTGGGCAACAGCAAAATCCATTTCTTAAAATAAAATAAAATTTCTAAACACGTGAAAAAGTAGAAGGTATGATCCTACTGTGCTTACTATGTTTTTGCTCTCACCTTAGTAAAGGGTGTGTGATATTTCACTTGCTCCCAAAAGATGTTCTTAAAAATCATGGTTGTTTTCTTTTCTAGACTTTTCAAGTTACTGATGAAATTATATTAAAAGAGAGACTTCTCTTGAAGTGTAAGAATTGTTTCCTAAATCTCCAGAGAGTCTTTCCTTTGCTTCACACAGAAAGTTCACATACATTCAGAAAAAGAGGTCCATGCCTTCTCAGATTTTTACAACATTTTGATCTTTATTTTCCTTTGAAACCCTGGAGGGTTGTATTAATAGAACTTCTTGATAAGATTTTGGAGATTAATTAGTGCCTGTCAGAAAAAAATATGTATGTAAATAATATATAATATGATTCCAGTGGTTTATATTGTAACTTACTATAGTTGCCCAACTTTTTTGATCATTCTCATTAGTAAAAAAAAAAAAAAAATTAGCACTCCCCTGTGTGCGTGTTTGTTGCTTATTTATAAATTATATACATATGCTGTTATAGTTATACTGTATCTCAAGGCCCCGCATACTCTTAGGGCTGGAGTCATTGTTAATGACACCGGTAGTGAAACCCTATTCAACATACTCTTTCTCTTAATTTTGAGTATTTTGGGCCTATTTCTTGTCAGGTCAGATTATACCATCATAGTTTTTGCTTCTTGATGTGCCTCATGCAGAATTGACTCAATTCACGGTTTTGCCAGCCATGGTCTTGTGCTCACCTGTGCTTGCATTTATAGGTGTAATAAACAAGTCTCTGATTTGGTAGGTTTGGGATGAGCCAGAAAATTTGCATTTCTACCAAATTCCAAGGTGATGCTGACACTGCTAATCCAGGTTTGAGAACCACTGAACTATAGCAGGAATTGGCACCCGTTTGTAAAGGGCCAGATAGTATTTGCACGCTATATGCTCTGTCACAACTACTTAACTGTTGTTGTAGCCCCGTAGCCAGAGACAGTATGTAAATGAATGGGTGTAGTTGTGTTCTGATAAAACTCTATGGACACTGAAGTTTTAATTCCATGTAGTTTTCATGTCATGAAATATTCTTTTTTTCCAAACATAAAAACTGTTTATTGAGCACTTACTATGTGCTTTATAGCCATTATAATTTTTAATCTTCACCAGAAAAAAAGTTTCATAGATTTTAAAATCTTATATCACTGCACCCTAGAACATGGGGATAGTAATATCTACTTCACTGGACTTTTACAAGGATTGAATAGGATACAGAGAAGTTGCATAACTCACCCAAATTCACACAAAAAGTAGGAGAGAGAGCTGGGATTACAGCCATATTCTCTAGCACTCTGGGAGGCTGAGGCGGGAGGATCACTTGAGGTCAGGAGTTGGAGACTAGCCTGAGCAAGAGCGAGACCCTGTCTCTATGAAAAATACAAAAATTAGCCAGGCGTGGTGGCACATGCCTGTAGTCCCAGCTACTCAGGAGGCTGAGCCAGGAGGATGTTTGAGCCCAGGAGTTTGAGGTTGCTGTGAGCTGTGATGACACCACTGCACTGTACCCAGGGTGACAGAGTAAGACTCTGTCTCAAAAAAACAAAAAACAAAAAAGTGAATTCTGCCTGACCCAAAACCCATATTCTCCTAAGGCACACTGCCTCAATAGTACCACTGTGGAAGCACTCAAAATAACATGTAGCTAAACAGACATCTAATATCACTTCGTGGCCTTGGGATTCTCCAGTGTCTCAGACATAAGGGGCAGTGGAAAGAGCACTGGACTGGGAGTCATCTGACCAGATCCCCATCCCTCTACCAGTAGGTCTGTGTGGGGTTGGGGACCACATGGAGAGTTGCGGCCAGTTCTTAGTTCTCTATGGTTTTCACCTTAGCTGGGCTCTCCTGGGTTTCCCTCATGCATGCATTATCTTCCAGTCAGCCAGGAATACGTGGAGAATTTATCTCAGCCATTTTGTAACGCTCTTTGATGAATATTATTCTTTTAACGTTTTGACCATTAAAAAATATAAAAACTAGTCTTAGCTTGTGGGTGGTATACAGAAACAGGGGGCTGGCAGGATTTGGTTGTTGGACTGCAATTTGCAACTCCTGAACTCAAGGAAAAATTTGGGAGCTCCTACCACGATGTAGTCTTAGTGGCGGGCGGGGGGCTTTCTTCAGAGAATTCCAAGTACTAGATTAAACAAGATGGAATTTGGTTCTTTCATTTTCACTCATCCACTCACTTTTTGGTGTTTATGCCATCTCACACTAAATATGTACATTCATTTTTAAAGTTTTAATCTTTAGAATCTGTCAGCTTCCAGCATTGGGGAAGACATGGTGTTTATAACTGGGGGTTGGGGAAGTGAGAAGAGCGGATTCTGTGTACTTCCTCGTAAGTTTTTAACGCAACTTAAGCAGAATACAGTGTTGGTCATTTAGCCCTAATGGCTTAGAGGGGGAGTTGACAAACTTTCTAAATGGCCAGATAGTAAATGTTTAATCTTCCCAATAACCGTAGGCTTAGGTCTCTGTCTCAAATAGTCCATTCTGTCACGTAGCCGGAAAGCAGTACTGAATGAATGGGCATGGCTGTGTACAGTAAGTAACACTTAAAAAAACCAGACTGGAGTTTGCTGACCACTGGCTTACAGCCATTCTTGGGACAGGGTGAAATATTTTTAAACCATCGAAAAACTTGGTGAGCAAGAAAATCCTTCACAGACTCTGGTGGGTGCTAGGGTGTGCTGAGGTCTGTTTGCTCACTGAGGTGACTTCTGAACTTCCTGCTGAGCAGCTCGCAGCACTGTTTCAGGTGGGGCCCTTCCTCTGAGAAGGAGCAGAGGTGTGGCACCACTGTATGCGGAAACGCAATTGTTTCTGCACTGGTGACATTGGTCAAACATGCTAATCTGATCTGACTGCTTGTATATATTTATCTATATGATTAAAAACCCTATATGGAAAGAAGGAAATTTCAAAATACAATATTTAACTAGGAGGTTCAAGGGGCTCATGTATTTGGCAGGTTATCCGTTTTCATATGCTATTTCTTTATTTTCTTAAGTAATCTCATTTCTCTTAGAAAAATTTTTGTTTTATAAACAAACAAGAATTTTAACCAGTAGGTTGAATTTTTTTTTAATTAACCAAGCCAGTAGGTAAGAATCTACAGTTTTTTCATGATTTCCGATTTATCAAATCTAAAAATACACCGCGTACCTTTACTCCAGAAAAGCCAGCGGTTTCACAGAGTTTAGCTGATTGAAGCAAATCATTTTTCAGTATGTCAGATGCTCATTATCAAATATGAGACAGACACATTCTGAAGCATAAATTAACATAGATAGTAAATTAATATCTGTTTGATGCAGTATATCTCTCACTCTGTCTCACCCCCAGTCCACATAAATTCTAAGGTGGGGAAAAGGAGGATGTCTGAAGCATTAATATTTGACCACTGTGAACTCTGGCTCTGAGTTCCTGCCCTCAGTCTTTATCAATCTTGGTCGTTTCTCACCGATATCTGTTCCTTGTCATTCAGCAGTCAGGGTTTCTGCAGTCCCAGAAGGCTCAGTGTGTGCCCTCCCCTCTGCGGATCCCCGCCCTGCCTGGGCAGCCCTAGGGCTGTCCTGACGCTGCTCTCTGGACAGCTGCTCACCCTCCTGGTCAGAAAAGCTCTGGGTCTCAGTGACGGGCTTCTAGGACTGGACTTATATTTGGCTTCCTCAAACCTCCCTTTTTCATAATATGGTCCTGGTCTGGGCCATCTACTGCTGCTGCAACATCTGTGAGTCAGACTGATGGCAGTCACCGTTGGTTCATTGGCAGCCGAGTCAGTGGGAGGAGAGCAGAGGGCTGGTCACCGTGAAGGAGAAAGGTTGTGGAAAGTAAACAGGCATCACCTTTTCCTCATAAAATGGGAAAAAAATTGAATCTAGAAATGATCTGTCATTCGTCTTTCCCTCCATAGTAATAATATCAACATTCTTTGAGCAGTTGGTGTAGGCCAGATGTGGTTCTAAGCACTTCTCACTTAACTCATCCTCCTGATAACCTTGGGAGGAGGACAGGGAAACACAGGCAGGTCCTGTTGCTCCTGGCAGGTGGAGCCAGGCTCACACGTGACTGTGGGCTTCCAGTTTGTCCTCTTAACTCTACCCCAAGCAGCCTCATGCCAGCACAGCACCTGACTCATGGTAGTTGCTCAATAAATTTTTTATTGATTTGCTAAAGGAAGGAGAATATTAAATGCTCATTTGTACTCTTTCCTTGAAGTGAGAATTGAGTTTATTTTCTGCTTCCAAACTTATAATACACTCATCCAATGACTTATATCTGCTGGAATAATAACAAAAAGACTTACAAGGTCCCATCTAAAAGTATATTGTTAGGGAATTTAACATATGACAAAGATAGCTGTTCAAAACACTAGGTAAAAATAGATAATTCAGTGAAGGCTGCTGGAAGAACTGGCTGGTCATTACAGGAACAAAAAGCCATATTCTTTGTAGTTCCTTATTCTTTACACCAAAAAAGAATTCCAAATGGATAAACTTAGAGTAGGAAATACCTTTCTAAGTGTAAACAAAATTCAGAAGCAATAAAATAATTGAAAAGATTAGGTTATTTAAAACAACATCAGCAACAAAAAACTTTGGACAAAAATTCTATAAAATCAAAGAATAAATGAAAAATTGAAAACAAATTATCCACATGAAAGTCCACAGATTAGTTTATCTTTAACATACAAAGAGTCCTTAAAAATTAATAAGATGAAGACCCCAGTTTAAAAATGGGAAAAGAATATGGAAAGGCATTTCACCGAAGTGAACATGCACATGGCCAATAAATGAAAAGGTACTTATTTATACTCACAATTGATATATTTTTAAATATCACTAATGAGCTTACCAGGCATTAAAAAGTTTAATGGGTTATGTGAGAAAACAGGCATTCTCCTATTGCTGGTGGAAGGGAAAATTATTGGAACTGCTTTGGAAGCCAATATGGTAAGATCTATCAAAGCATTTTTTTTACATAAGTTAAACTCATGGAAGAATTGCAGAAATAGTGCAGATAGTTCCTGTATCCCCTTCACCCAGCTTCTCTTTAACCATAAAATTTATCAAAATTAAGAGAATAACATTGGCACTATCTTACTAACTGTGCTGGTCAAGTGTTTCATAGAATGTCCCTCAATTTGAGCTCCTCTGAATTTTCTTGTGGTAAGATTGATGTTGCGTGTCACTAGGCAGACCGTAGAGGTGACCTGCCTTCCCAGTGCATCGTACCGGGGTACATCATGTCGATGTGCCTCATTACTGGTGGTACCAACCTTGATCACGTGGCTGAGGTAGTGTCTGCCAGGATTCTTCATATAAAGGTACTGTTTCCCCTTTGTGTAATAATTTGCCAAATATTTTGGGAGAGATTAGCTCTGTCAATGTTAAAGCATACATTTTTTGATCCAGCAGTTCCACTTACAGAAATTTATTTATCCATAGCTGTCTGTGATTTATTTCATCTCCTGCAAAATGGGGGTGATACTGCCCCCTCTGAGCCCATGGGAGCCCCCGTATTGCACCGGGCCTCACATGCAGTGAGCTCCCCATTGCATCACCCTTCCTTCTTCCTTTGGAATTCAGAATTTTTTTTTTTCAGAATGCAAAAGATACTATGGTGCATTTAATATATATTATGTGGCACCCCCAGGAGGATCTGGGACAGTACCCCATAATCAAACACTAACCTTTCTGCAGCAAAATGTATGAATATTCACAGGAAGGGAGAAAGATAAAGACTATAAGTAGCTTCAGGTGAGTTCTCATGAGACCTCAATCTGAGTTCAGGTTAGATTTTGTTGCTGGAAGAGTTTCTAAAAAGCTTTTTGGAGCATTTGGGGTTTCAGAATTGTGGATAAGGGACTGTACACATAGGTCAGAGTTTGTAAACACAGAGGTGGTTAGACAGTCAGCCCTCCACATGTGTGGGTTCCACATCTTCGGATTCAAACAGCTGGGGTTGGAAAATGTAGTTGGGCCGAGGATGGTTGCTTTCATCTGTGCTGAACATGTGACATGTCATTATTCACTAAACAATACAATGTAACAACTATTTATATAGCATTTACATTGTATCACAAGTAATCTAGAGACGACTTTAAGTATGTGGGAGGATGTGCTTAAGTTATATGTAAATACGACTCCATTTTATATAGGGACTAGAGCATCTGTGGATTTGGCGGGGGTGGCAGCCCTGAAACCAATTCCCCTGTGGATACTGAGGGAAACTGTATAAGGATGTTCATGGTAGCATTGTTGGAAATAAGCCTGGAAAACCCTGAATCAGTCCCTCTGTAGGAGATTGGTTAAGTAAATCCTAGTACAGAATGGTGCCCTATTCAGCTTTTTAAAAAGAATGGAACAAACCATGATGTGCTACTAGGAGAAGGACGTGGCAAGATGTGTTATAAAGAGACACATAAGATTTGCAGAACAGTGTGAATGGTGTGTTCTTGTTTGGATTAAGAATAAATATATTTATTCTTGTGTGTGCATCAAGAAGCATCAAGAATAGTGGCTGCACATTTGAGTCACCTGGGAGGTTAAAAAAATACCAATACCTGGGCCTTGTCCTAAACCCACTGATTAGAACTGCAGAGGTGGGGCCCAGATATTGGTATTTTAAGAAAGTGTCACAGGTGATGCTGATGCCCTATGAAGTTGAGGGCTGTGGGAATAGGAGGACACAGACGTTAGAAAATGCTGCCCCTTTCCTTCGGCATGGGATGAGGGAGATACAATTTTATACTTTACTGTGTGTAGTCTCCCCTGCCACAGTATTTGAACTTTTATATTAAAAAAAAAAGTTTAAATGTGAAAAAAGATGTTTGTGATTAAAATTTGATATGGTGGGGCAGTAGAGGCACATTTTCAGCAGATCTGTAGAATCTTCTAGTTTGGTTTTTCTGAGCAGTGTTCTCCTTTATACAGTGCTTGTTGATATCAGCTGATAATTGAATTAAAAACATTTTTTCCTCTTTTCATCCTGAGAGGCCAGAAGCTGCAGGTGAGTAAGGTGTGAGTGGAGGTCAGACTTGGTCATCAGCGCCGCCAGTGGTGGTCTCGTGGTGCTGTGTTTTAGATGATTCGACTGGGTGGCCTATTTGTCCCATTCAGGCCCCCACACCAGTAGCTAGCTATTAAGACAGAAGACCCCTTTTGATGACACACTTTTGACGACCACAGGGTGAGAATCAGCTCTCACGTGTTCTCACTTGTGAGAATTTTGTCCTGCAGGTGAGTCCCTGGTGGTCTCCCCTCCCCTCTTCTCCCCCCACCCTTTGCCGGCCACACCTGGCATAAAAGGCTCTCTGTTCTCAGAGACCAATTGTTGCAGTACAGCTCTGATAAGGTTCGTTTTATCTGGCTCAGTAAAAGCCGTTCGGAAAAGTCAGCTTTCCTTGTTCTTGGTGGCCAGTGCCAGCATCCGGCCAGACCTGGTTTGGAGTTGAAGTCCAGGAACAAAATTTATAATGCCTTTTTTCTAAGCCGTATTTTTACACACTCGGCTGTCACGCTGAGGCGCCATTTTTTCTAACGCTGCTGTGAGGCACACCAAGCTGCAGTTGCACAGATGCAGTTCTCCAAACTGAGGGACACGAATGTTCCAAGGACGTGAATGTCTCATTTCCACCTTGAATTCTAAAACGGAACATGTTCTCTCCAGTGACAGATCCCACACCTGCTATTCCAGCCTATGTTGTGAAGAAAAAGACACTTAGGCCACCGGGGCCTTGCCTGAAGAGACACTGCTGCCACCAGGGCCTTGTGAAGAAAGAGACAATTCTGCCACCAGGGCTTACCACCGGTGACTTACATGGGGGGAAGTTCAGTGTTCACCTCCAGAATGGGTTTCCTGCATTGCTGGAGAAATGCTTTAATTGGGCGTTGCTGGTAACTTTGTCAAAGGGTTAACAAAACTTCCCTTGTTAGGAATCAAATCAAAAAGTCCTCTCTCTGGGGAATGAGAAATGTTTTCTTTCTCATTTGATGTGGAAACAATATTTGCTATAGCCATTTGCAAAAATGATTGATTAATTCTCAGACATTGCTGTTTATAGAGATGATTAATTTAATTCCCAAACTGTGTCGTGAAGGTGAGTACTATAATGCCCATTTATAGATGAGGAATGGAAGTGTGAGAGAAATCCTTCTTTATCCGAGGTCTTGAGCTAGTCTGTGGCAGGTTTCGGGGCAGGTGCCCGCCCTCCGAGGAGCCTGTCCTGGGAGCTGGCGGCACCGTCAGGGCACACACAACTGCGCACTGCCTGCCGCCCACTCGCTCTTCTTCCACAGCTTCAAGAGTCTATGCTTCCTGGCAGGACACCTTCCCTGGTGGTTGTGATGGTGATGTGGCCTGCTTCAGGGATGGTGACACTAGTATTGAGGCGTATTTGTTTTTGTTTGGCAGGTTCTCAGCCTGGCTTTTGAGATGATGGGATTGGGAAACGGGCGTCGCAGCATGAAGTCTCCGCCCCTCCTGCTGGCTGCCCTGGTGGCCTGCATCATCGTCCTGGGCTTCAACTATTGGATTGCGAGCTCCCGAAGCGTGGATCTCCAGGTGTTTTGTTTGTTTATTTTGTTTGTGTGGATGCCGTAAAGTATTTAAAGTTGCAGGGTGATGGGGACCAGGGGTGTGCTGTTCGTCGTCCACCCCATCCAGCCCTGGGCCAGACTCCACACCAGGTCTGCTTTGGGTAGGAGAGGACCCCTCTGACTGGTCAGGATTAATTGAAGTAGCCCCTGACCCCGAGCTTTTCCGTGACTCGATAGTCATGACCCCTATTGCAATAGTCTTGAGTAAAGTCTCTCTTACCATTTTAATAAGTGTCAGTGTGATTTCTCTTTAACAGCACTCTTTAACGGATTTGTGCACAAATCCTACAAGGTTGAGACTTTACTTTCTCCATTTCACAGGGGGGCAAACTGAGGCACAGAGAGGCTAATAAGTACAGGTGCAGCAGGGATTCATCTGACCCACCTGGGTTCTCGGCTATGGAGCTCCATCCCATCTATTCTTCGTCCTGCTCTCGGGTTTACCCACTCCGGGTTGTAGTCTCGGTGCCTGAGCTCGCACCAGAGCCCTGTTCTCTGGGCAGATGAGGTCTGGATGTCCGGAGGTGGAGAACTGAGTCTGTTTTCAGAAATTTTATCTGATAGGGAGTTGTTAAGGGCTTCATTAGCAGGGAGCAGGAACTAAATATTGGAGCACCACCTCACACCAGGTAAAGCGTGAGGCGTTCTTATGTACTCACCTCATTTAAACCTCGCAGGAACGCCGCGAGGGGTGTGGTGGTGAGCTCCAAGTGCCTTCCTTCACTTACAGCACCATTTCTCCAGAAGAACCTGATTTAGCTTCTGTACAGTTGACTTAAAACCTGGAACCTTGGGCACATGTCACGGGTGTGAGGCTGGGTGCTGGCCTCGGGCCCGGTTGTGGTCTTGGTGGGGGGAGCTCAGGTGGTCCAGTCTCTGGGGGTGGTTTGGCATTGGCCCTGACGCTGTGGTCTCCTCATAGACGCGGATCGTGGAGCTGGAAGGCAGGGTCCGCAGGGCGGCCGCGGAGAGAGGCGCCGTGGAGCTGAAGAAGAATGAGTTCCAGGGAGAGCTGGAAAAGCAGCGGGAGCAGCTCGACAAAATCCAGTCCAGCCACAACTTTCAGCTGGAGAGCGTCAACAAGCTGTACCAGGACGAAAAGGCAGGACTGCTTTGTTTTCCTTATAGTTCTCTTCTAAGGACAGTGTCTGCGTTGTCTGTCTGTGGCATTCTCAGTGGGAAGCTAAGCGGCTGGGTGTCGATTTAGTAATTATGTGGAATGAACCTGTTGATCGAGCCTGGGTACTTACCACCATCCAGCCCTAAGTCTCTGGCTGGGCTGTCAGGAAACCCTTTGCAAGGGCGATAGATGGGAGAAATGTAGAACTAAGGCGGTGTCGGATTCATCCTCCTGTTGGCCTTTTCACCACTTTCTACAAACAGGTGTTAAATACCTACTCTGTGCCAGGCCTGTGTGAGGTGATTGTATCTCAAAGATGAATAACATTTGTGCTTTTAAATATCTCATGGAGGAGAGGAGAGATGCAGACCTCTAAATAAATGCTAACAAAGTAGGGAACTCAAGAATGTTGGCTTTTAAGTTTAAAAAAACTAGATTCTGCATAGATTAAAAAGGGGCTTCCTGCTAATTAAAATATCTAAGCTTTATATGTCTTGCTTTTTCTGTTTTTCTTAGGAATGAATGACTGTACTTTCTTCGATATTAAATTGTGTAACTGAGAGAGTTAACTAATATCTTCCATTTTAAAGGGTATCAAACTCATGGCCACTTATTACCTAGAAGGGTTTGGCTTTTATAACACACACACCTCTTTCTGTGGAATGGCTGGTTTATTGGAAGAAGGTTGTATTCCAACTTCCATTATCTTGAGTTATCTCAGAAAATGAATTATTTCTAGGAAGGGCCTCAGACTTTTATTGCATAACTGATTTAAAATGCAAGAAGTACTATTTTCATTTGCAGAGTACTTTCCCATATTAGCAAACTCATATTCTCTGGGAATTGTTCCAATTTTAATATTATTCTAATAAAAATGTGTCTTTATTTTTCTTCCCTTTTCTTATATGTGGGAGACAGTATTTGTGCTCCTGAAATTCCCTTTACATGAATATAGTAGGACCTGCACATTTCTCACAGTGTGTATCCAGACAGGACCCTTAAAATGTTTTTTGGAAGATGTAGAGTTTATTCTCAAGGCTTGCAGAAATTCCATGTGGGATTTGCAGGCTGTGCAGAGAATGTTGCTGGTGCCCAGGCAGTGGTTAGGAAGATGTCTGGTGGGAACTAGGGAATGTTTGGGGCCTGGGAAGTGAGGACCCAGGGGAGGCCAGCCAGATTCCCGACGGGGCTGGGCCTGAGACGTGCTCCTGAGGAGGGCAGGGTAAGTAGGATCTCCAGAGATACTTTAGTGCTGCCTCAGTGACCGCCTGTGGTCTGGAATGAGCCAGAGCACATATTTCCCGTCTGCAGGAAGTGAGGAAAAACATGGAGGATGTTTTGTGTGTCTGTCTGCCTCCCACCCCCTGTATATGTCTCATTACCTGAGAGTTTAGCTCTCTTTTTCTTAGAAAGAATTGTGTTTTACTCTGAGCCTCTGGTCTTTCAATACTTTTGTGTTTAAAATTTCTTTCTTTTTGAAATGGTAGTGATAAAGACAGTATGAGTATTTGTGAGTGCATGTGTCTGTGGTGTTCGGTTGTTGCTGCTGTTCTGTGGTTTTGGTTGTGGAGTCTGGCGTTTCCTTAACTCTGTCAGTCTGCTCAGTACTGCTGAAATGATACTGGTCCACGAAGTCCCAGACTCTAGGAACAGCTGATCTCTGTGCTCATACTCCTCTGAGCTCCTGGGCATTTTTGTGCGTGTATGGGCAGGACGGTCTGGCCGTAGGGTGCTCCTCCTTGTCCAGGGCACACGCTCACGGGTCTCCAGAGCCTCCCAAACAGGCTGCAGGCAGTGGGCTCCCTGTATTGCATGGAATACAGGAAGGGCAGAATCCTCAGAGAACGTGCTGCATAGATTCATTCCTTCTAGAGAACTCATGGTAACTCAGTCGGTGAAACATCATTACCACAGCAAGTCCTAGGTATAGAAATTCTAGTTTATTTGGATGTAATCTGTTGTGGAGACAAGACCACAAACTTGGAATTTTAAAAAATATGGTCAACTAGCTGTTTCTTTAAAAAATCTGCCTATAGAAAGAAATGAGAGAGAATATGTGCCAGGCAGAAACCAGGTGACTGTTTCACCCTGATTCTTAAACTTCACTTTCACAGCTTTCTTTTTAAGAAGGGGGCATATGTTTGAGGATCCATAGGGCAGGAAGCTCTATTAGTCACAATAAACAAACTTACGGTATATATTTAAAAAGCTAGGAGTCATAGTTAACAAGGTAAAAATAGTTGAAGGAGCATCAACTAGTTGTTTGAAAAGACAGTTGAGAGTTTTTAACTTTTAGAATCTGTGATATAAATTTTTTTTCATTACTGTGAGCAAGGATGGGTCCCCTCATCAAAACTTAGCCCCGGGAGCATTTTAGGTTTAGCTTGGTATAGCGGAAGGCGTAGGCCTTCCCGTCAGGCAGATCTGGGCTCAGAATTTCCTTAGCTGTGTGATTTTAGGCAAGTCACTTAAATTCTCTGAACCTGTTTTCTCAACTGTCAAATGGAAATAGTGACGAGAATCCCTTCACAGGGTGCCTGTGAGGATTCAGTCAGACAGTGTGTAAAGAGTTTGTTACAGTGCTTGACATAGAATAAAAGTTCAAAAAGTGATAGCGAGTATCATTACAGCTAATTGTACTAATAGTAGCCGCAGCAGTAACAGTAGCAACAGTAGTAGAGGCATTAGTGAACCACAGCAGCAGTAGTGATAATGTTATCTTTTTTTATATGATCTCTGTCTTAGTCCATTCTGGCTGCTATAATAAAAGACCACAGACTGGGCGGCTTATAAACAACAGATATTTATTTATCACAGTTCGAGAGACTGGGAAGTCCAAGATCAAGGTAACTGCAGATTTGGTGTCTGGCGAGGGCCTGCTTCCTGGTTCACATAGGGCAGGCATCTTCTCACTGCTGTCCCCTGGTGGAAGGGGCGAGGCAGCTCTCTGGGGCCTCTTTTATGGCACTGATCCCATGCATGAGAGCTCCACCCTCGGGCCCTAGGGCCCGTGGTTGACTTGGTTTCAACACAAGAATTTGGGGTGGGTGGACACAAACATTCAGACCATTGCAGACTTTGTTTTTCCCTCCCAAATTGAAACCATGAAACCAAACTGTGGTATCTGTAAAAACGGATTAGAAAGACATCTAGGAAGACAGGACCAAGAACAATGGCAGTCACCACAGTAGCGGGAAGAGCCCACATTAATCGAGCCTCTGCTTAGCCAGACGTCAGGCTGAGTGTTCTGCAGGGATTGTTTCGTGTGTTCCTCTCGCAGTCCTGTGAGGTTGGGGCTCACTTACTAGATGAGGGAACCAGGGCTCAGAGTAGTCACTGTCACCTAGGAGAAAACGTAGACCCTAGACAGCCTGCAGGTGGCCTCCACCCTGCTTTTCTTCCTCTTCCCTCCGTGGAGACACAGCTTGAAGGATGGGTGGGGCCATACAGGAAATTGGACTGGCCGGAGTTGATCACTGTTAAAGCTGGGTGATTGATACCTGGGAGTTCCTCATACCGTTTTGCCATTAAAAACTCTTCACAATATAAACTTTCAAAACATCGTTTTTAATGTCTCTTTGCTTCCAAAGACTACTGTGTTCCAACTAACTCCCTTTCGGCCACACTTCATATTTTCAGCTGAGACATACCTGATTCTTTCAGTGTGGTCAGGCTTGTTCTTCACCTGCATACTTACTTGTCTCTACATTGTCTTTTCTAATCTTAGAAGATTAGCACTTGTGGTTGGAATTGGAAGGAGGCTCCTTTTTAGAATTTTAAAGAATTACAGTGATTCTCAGCCTAGGAGGCGGGGTGTGGGGACCTGTGGGTGGGGGTAGTTTGCAGATCTCACATAACCTAGAGAGACTTCCCTGCCTGTTTCCACCCCCCCCCCCCCCCCCCCCCCGCCCGTGTTCCTGCTGGGCAGGCATCCTGTCTCTCCAGTGGGGGCTTGGACAAAAGCTTGAAAAACCAAACCTATCAGGGAAGATGTGAACAGACACCTTTTTGTAATGAAATTACTGCTTTGGGTCAGCCCTGTCTAATAGAATCTTCTGTGATGATGGAGATAGTCTGTATTTGTGCTGTGTAGTATAGTAGCCATGTGAGCCTGTGGAATACCCGAAATGTGGCCAGTGGGGTTGAGAAACTGAGTTTTATTGAGTTTTAACTAATTTAAATGTTTTTTCTAATTTAAATTTAAATAGCCAAATATGGCCTTACCGCGCAGCACAGGTTTAGGCGATCGGAGAACACGGGTAATAAGCCTCATCTGGGCCTCTGAAATAGAGTCCTGTTCTGTGGAGGGCAGAAGTTGGGTCTCACGAGGTTCTTTGGTGCCTTTCTCCCCTCTTCTGTGAGGGTCAGAAGCAGTGGGGGGGAGGATTGGGAGTGGGAAGACTAGATCACTGTCTGGTTAGGTGGTTGTGCTTGCCCTGAAAGTCTCCGTAGCTTGCTGCTGTTCTGATGCAGAATTATCAATTCAGCTTATCAGATTGGCTGTTGTTTAAGGTCTGTCTTGGGGTTTTGAATTTATTTGTTAGGAAAGTTGTTTCAGAGCAATCAATCGTAGCCTGGCTGTACACTGCAATCATCTGTGAGATTATACAAAAAAAAAGATTAAAAAAAAATACATTGGCTCAGAATCTCTGGGTGTTGGAGCTCAGGGAATATGTAATTTCTTAAAGATCACACAAAGACACACACAATGCATGATTTTTTCCTACATTCCCAAATCACTGTGATGCAGCTAGCTAATCCAGAAATTGGTGAATGAGATCAAGTGTTTTGCAGTATTACACTTTTAAAAATAAAAATGCATTTTCAGGGTTTTAATTTTTTCACTTTTTTTTTTTTACCCTTAATGAAATGATTTAAAAGTTAAAAGGCATTATAATTGAGAGATATGTAGTCATGTGCTGCTTAACAATATTTCCGTCAGTGATGGACTGTGTATACATGATGGTGATCCCATGAGATTATAATACTGTATTTTTACTCTACCTTTTCTATGTTTGGCTATATTTAGATACACAAATACTTACCCTTGTGTTACAGTTGCCTGCAGTATTCAGTACAGTCAGATGTTGTGCAGGTTTGTAGCCTAGGCTTGTGGTAGGCTAACCCATCCAGATTTGTGTGAGTACACGCTATGATGTTCATACAATGATAAAATTGCCTAATGACACATTTCTCAGAACATATCCTTATCATTAAACAACGCATGACTATAATTCATTTAAACATAATTTGCTAGAGCTGTTACAAAGTAATGGAGTTAATACTTGTTTTTCTAAGATACTCTTTCATCTTTACCCACATTTACTGGAATCCTTGAACACGTTTAGAAGCTATGCCAGATTGGAAACTTTCTGCTCACCACTTTTTCCCCAGGATAGAGGATTCACTCAGAATTTGAACATAGGTGGGTCTTCACGTCCTTAGCACTGAGACCAGCTTGCTTAGACACCCTTCAAAAGTCACCCAGAGCCAGGTACAGTGGCTCACACCTGAAAGCCCAGCACTTTGGGAGGCTGAGGCAGGAGCATTACCTTAAGGCCAGGAATTTGAGAATAGCCTGGACAACATATCTGGACCCCATCTCTACAAATAAAAAAATTTTTAAAAAGTAGCTGAGCATAATGGTGTGCATCTCCCAGCTACTCTGGAGGCTGAGGCAGAAGGATCGCTTGAGCCCAGGAGTTTGAGCCTACAGTGAGCTACGATGGCACCACTGCTCTGTAGCCTGCATGACCGAGCGAGACCCTGTCTCTAAAAAAGAAAAAAAGTCACCAGGAATGGGCAAGTGTGAGATACCACGTGAGCTTCTTGACAGCTGTGTGATTGTACTGTAATGAGACATAGAACAGTTTTCTTATGAAATAGCTGCACATACAGAAAGGTCAGAAGAATAAGCTCACATCTGTGTGCCCCTCACCCAAATATTAACACAAAAAACATCATGAAGTTGAGGTCCTGTACGTTCCCCTTCCCAGTCCCTTTCCCTCCTGCCTATATAACCACCATTGTGAACTTGAATGATTATCCTTATACTTTATATTTGTGAACTCTTACTACACATGTCTAAAAACAATATTATTTTCTCTCTGAGTTTTTAATATATATTTTTGGTTACTCTATCATTCTATAACTTGCTTCTTATAGTCAGCATTGTTTTTGAGGTCTTTGTTAATTATTTTAGAGATCTAGTTCATTCATTCTAACTACTGGACCCTCTTTCTTTGTATAAATATACCACAGTTTATTTACCCACCTCTACTGATGGGCCCTTACATTGTTTCTAGTTTTTTATTGTTGAGAGAAGGTGACAGTGAACATGCTCTGCTCCCTAGGCACCTGGGAGTGTCTCTAAGCTTGCAGTGTTTTCCAACTACAGTTTGGGACCTGTTAGTGAGCTGTGCATAATGATTTTGTGGGTTATGACCCACAGTGAAAAAAATTAAAGATATTAGAGTATACATGTCAACTATTGTTTCATGAAACTATTGTTTCAGTTTCTATAAAAATATGTATACGTGTAAACATACTGCATCACAAGATAAAATTTGTCATTGTGGGTCATGGTTAAAAGAGTTTGAAAGATACAGGGCTATGTCTAGAAGTTAAATTGCTAGATCATAAGTTGTACATATTTTCATTTTTATTAGCTGTTGTCACATTGCTCCCCAAAGTGGTCCTGCTGTTGTCTTTGACTTTGCACAGCTTCCTGGCCTGCACATCAGTTGGCCCTCTGTTGTAGCGTGTAGCATTTCACTCTTCTTTTCTGATTTGTTCCAATCTAGGTTAAGTTATGTGCCCGATCATTTGGCATCTCTTGTGGGTTTGAGTCTGGCATTTGGTAGAAGTTCAAGTTCTTGGTAGACGAGTGAGTGGGAGTGTCGGTCGGTGCACCTGCACTCCCTGGGTGTCCAGCGTGTGCCCGGGCCCTCAGCAGCTTGGTTTCCATCTTCCTCATCTTGTTCCAGATACCTAGAGAATAATTAATTTTTAACAGCAACAAGAGTTACATGAAAGAAGAGATCACTGTTGACTAAAGTATTGTAGTTTTTTCCTGAAAGGATTGTTTTTGAGCCTTGGAGGTTAAAATGGGATTTAGAGAAGCTTGTGGAAGGATGGCTTTAGGCATGTAGGACAGCATGAAGCAGAGGGTTAGAGTGGGAATGTGGAGGGTGTGACGCATCCCGCCAACTGTGGGAAAGTGTGCTGGGCAATAAAGGTGTACGTTGGCCGATGTCATGGCCAGCCTTGTCTAACCCCGGTCCCCGAGAACGTCCCTACAACCTTTGCTGCTGCCCACATGGAAGGCTAGCTGGCCACTTAAGTTCCACTGCAACAAGCCCACGCCCAGAGCCCACTGGAGGAGGCGAGGAAGCTGGCCCAGGGGGAACTCTCCAGTGGCCAGAGTGTTGACAGAATCAGATTCTCTGTCTTGATAAGTTAACCAAATCCCACAGACTATGATAATTTGATGGTAGATACTTCAAATGCGACATCAGCAGAATCTTGGGGGTTGAGCTGTCATTTCATTTCTTTTTTTTTTTTGCCTCCCTGTCTGTTGCAACAGTAGGTGTGGTGAGGACAGTTTGACTGCATAAAGGCAATTGTGCAAATTCATGTGAATTTATATAACGAAGTGGAAGCACTACACTTCCCGTTCTGTATGCAACAAGGGATATTGAGCTTTGTTTTGAAATGACTGTGTATATTAGTTTTCAAAAAAAGTTGTCTTTTCCTTAATTAACAAAACAGTAATATCATTTTAGACAATTTTGAAAATACAAAAAAGAAAATTAAAATCATCTGTAATTCCAATCACTCAGATTAACCACTGGGAACCCTCCAATCTTTATTTTATAGTACAGATTACATCTAGGCTTTTATAAATTATTGATTATATTGAAGCTTTTATAAATGTAGATGTGCCATGAAAATGATAGAATATAAGCAGAGTTCTTTAAATGATAAATTCATTTAAATGCTTCTAGTGTTTGCATATCATTCTTTAAAAAACCCAGAAATTTCTAGTTTATTGTGCATTATTACTTCAGTTGAGGCGATTACTTCATAGGTGGAAAGTCAGGGGTATAATTGCAGACAAGAGGATTCTTCCTACATGTTTGTGGAAGGGAGGCTGTGTAGATTGCCTTGGTAGCTAATGGGCACAGCTGACTGTGTTTTGAATGTGAAGATCTACATTTGGGTTCTTGTGAATAGACTTAGACATATATGGGGTGTTCTGGTTATGTTACTAGGTATCAGCTTGCCCTGAACCACAGTACTTTAAAACCATGACAAACAACATTTATTTTGCTCTGGCACCTGCAGTTTGGGAGGGCTCAGCTCAGTGGGAACAAGTTGTCTCTGCTCCACACCCACCCTGCGGTGCCTTGAGGCTGAGGCTAGAATCCTCTGAAGCCTCCCTCACTCCAGTGTCTAGCTGTCCGTGAAGCTGTCACCTGAGACCTGAGCTGGGGCCGGGAACGTGAGGCTTTTCCACGTGGCTTTTGGCTTCCTTACAACATAGGCTGGTCCCACGAGTTAGTGTCCTCACCGAGCAGGGGAGAGGGACCACCCAGGAGGAAGCTGTGTCTCTTTTGTTTTCCTTTCCTGGGGCTGCCAAACAACATACCACAAACTTGGTGGCTTAAAACAACAAAAATTTACTCTTCTGCAGTTCCAGAGGCTAGAAGTCCAAAATCAAGGTATCGGCAGGGTCATGCTTCCTCAAAGGCTCTGCGGGAGGGTCCTCCTTGCCGTTTCTAGCTCCTGGCATTTGCAGCACCCTGGCTCTCTTGGCTGTGACTGCAGTGTCGTCCTGCGTCTTCACGTGGCCTTGCCACCGTGTCCTGTGTCTTCATCTCCTCTTAGGAGACCACCAGTCACAATGGACTAGGGGCCAGCTAATGACCTCGTTATAACTTAATTACATCTGCCTGGACCCTGTTTCTTTTTTTTATTAATATGGAACAATTCACAAATTTGCGTGTCATCCTTGCACAGGAGCCATGCTAATCTTCTCTGTATCGTTCCAATTTTAGTATATGTGCTGCGGAAGCGAGCTGGACCCTGTTTCTACGTGAGGTCATCCACAGGTTCACCCACAGGCTCCAGGTGGACATAATTTTGGGAGCACACTGTTCAGCCCACAGCACCTTTTATTGACCTCGCCTCAGAAGTCACAGGGTCACTTCCATTGCATTCATTAGAAGACCACTAAGGTGGCTCAAATTTCAGGGGAAATTAGACTCTGCCTTTGGAAGTAGCATCAAAGAACTTGCGGTCATGATTTTAGACCATCACCTTTGTGTGGAGTCTTAATAATCCTCACACAACCACTAGTGAAATACTGTTTTCTTTGTACAGGGCCTATGTGTGTACGTATAAAACAAGGTTCTAAGGGGTCTAAGTGGAAACAGATCTTAGGGTTTTAGTTTTTGGCAAAAGCCAAGGAAGATGCACTTGTAAAGGTCTGTGTTAACCCCTAGGTAGGGCACAGGGTGTCTAGGTCATTCGTTTATGTTGTTGTCAGAAGGCTGATTGCTAATCTGGGTCTGAAAACTCCAGAATACCCAGGGTAGTCTCTTTACTCGCTCCTGCTCGGGAGCAGCCGTGGCCATGCTGGCTTGGGGGTGCTGAGTACCTGCCCTCTGCAACGCCTGGGGAAGGGTCTGGGAGACCCCGAATTGCCTGGTGGCATCTTCTGAAGGGACTAGTGCACGTCCTCCTGCTATTGTGTTCATCTTTGCTTGCCAGAAGTTAGATGAGAGATAGCTTCCCTTTTGGTGTCTGCGTTCCTGACGACCTTGCTAGGCTGGTTTCTTGCAGCTGTGTATCCACTTTGACGGTTATACCTTTCACTTATTTGTTCAAATGGGTAACCCAGCATGGCAGCAGTACAAAGAAAACGTTTTAGCAACAGTTCCTTTGTCATGGAAATACAGTTCCTGTATCATTCCTGAAGGGGGCACAACCTTGCTGCCTGAAGGAAAGGAAGAGTAGTTGGTGACAACGCTCACTGGATTGTGTCCAGAAGAAGAAAAGCTTAAAGACACAGGTGGCGGGGGAGGTGCAGGGAGGACCTGCCTCAACAGGCCCATTTGTCACGCTCACCTGTGCACCCCACGCTTGGGTCAGGTGGTTTCAGCAAGCTGCCAGGTTCCTCCTCTTGCTCAGGAATGTGGGGTGCAAGGAGGCTCTGGGAGGCGCTGCCTGAGGTATGTGGGGTGAAAATATCGTACCTTTTGAGTGCTTTCCTGTTGGGAACAGCTGGCTTGTGGAGCCAGGAGAGCTCGAGGTGTTTGGCTCTCAGGTTCTTGTGTGTCATTGGGCCTGGGACGGGGCTGCTTCCCTCAAGTGCAGTAGCATTTGTCAATATGAGTGACTTTTCCTGAAAGATTCTGCCTCTTGAAAAGGAAATGACTAACATTAAGAAGGTCCTTGGTCCTCCTTTAGAATTTCAAAGTGCCTTTGCACACATGAACACATTACATTTCTCGTTTAATTTCCTCAGGAGACAGTCATTGTTGTTTCCATTTCTGAAATTGCTTTTTAAAGTTTTATTTATTTAGTTAGCTAGTTTTTAGAGACAGAGTCTCTGTCACTCGGGATGGAGTGCAGTGGCACAATCATAGCTCGTAGCTCACTGTAGCCTCCAACTCTTGGGCTCGGATGGTCCTTCCCCCTCAGTCTCCTGGGTAGCTGGGACAACAGTGTGCGCCACCACCGCTGGCTCCATTGTTGTTTCTAGAGACAGAGAGGAAGAGACTGAGAGGTCGTGGAAAGGCCCCCAGGACCTGAGGGTGGGCGTCATGGGGACAGCCCTGGGCTTTGGGGTCTTCCCACCCGCTCCACTGGACTGCATCCTCATATGGCCAAACACAGTTCTCCGAGGGTCCTAGTTAGTGTATTTTCTGTTGGCCAGCTTTTCTTGTCACCTGAGAACGTGATGATTTTCTCCTGGAGGGTTGGTTTCCTTGGGGAACCAGAGTGGACTTGTGCAGATAAAAGTAGTGTCTTTGATTTTTATCACCCTTTTATCTCTGTGATTGAGGAATCCAGGGCTCTAGAGCAGGTTTTCTGTTTTTATTCCCATTCATTTTCTGTGGCCAGTTCTGTCCATCTGCTTAGTATTTGTTTTGCCAGGCGCTGGCTTGTGCCCAGTGGTGGGGAGGCCGTGTGCGTGGTCCATGCCTTTCCCATTAAGTGCTGGAGAAAGACAAGTAGGTGGGCGTCTTGGGGTCAGTGAGAAACCACCCAGCTATTTTAAGCTGGAAGGATTTAATACAGTGCAGTAGGTGCCTGCAGGCTTGAGGGAAGGGGAGAGGCTGTTCACCATTCAAGTCTCCAGTAGGTGCATCTGATTGGAATCAAAATCCCACGGGAAATGAGTATGGAAGATGGATTTTAGCTTTCAAGACTTCACTCTCCAGGAAGGCACATTAAAAGGTGTGTGGAGCCAACACAGAAGAGCCGATCTGCTGTGTCCCCCACCAGGCAGGTGGGTGAGGGCATCCAAGTGCCCTGGGAGGAGCTGTCCCGATGGTGTCTAACCTGGAAAGGACAGGTGGGCGGGGAGCCACTGTGGCTGTGCCAGGCAGAGTGTGGCTTCAGGTGTAGAGTGAGAGGAGTGCTGGGGCCCTTCCCTACGTGGCTTCCAAGCCACTGGGGAGTTTGGACTTGAGCTGAAGACACAGGAGCCATCCTAGGGTAAGCTGAGGTGGCCACAGAATCAGACGGCCAGATGTTTAAAGGCAGGCGGTGGGGCAGGAGGTGGTGCTGTCAGGTGGCTCTTGAAATATTTGGAGCAAAAAGCGATCTCGTACTGCATCTAGGCAGAAGAAGGACAAATTCTGCGAAGTGAGCAGATTTTTGAGTCAGCCGGGAGGAGGGGTGGCCAGGCCTTCGTGACAGGAGGGCTGGGAGAGGGGAGGGAGAGTCTGAATTGAGGCAGAATGAAAGCAGATTGATAAAGTCTATTGAAAATCCTTTTTCCTGAAAAAAAAAAAAAAAAAAAAAAAGTGTTTGTCTCAGAAGACTTTGAGTCTTACTGGATTGTAAATTCTCCAGTTTGCTGAGTGGATTTGACCTTCAAAGATAGCTTCATAATTAACTTCAAGTATTTCATAATTTACCTCCCACATTAACAAAATGTTTGCAGGAGAAACAGCAAAGCAGGTGCCATCTGGGTGGATGTCCTTTACTGCAGACTGCTGTGAGGACGCCCAGTGCCGGTTCTTCATCCGCTGCCCTCTGGGTCCTCCTCGCCCACCTCGAGGGAGGGGCCGGGTGTGCCCCTTAGGGCAGCTCCCTCCCTGGATTCACCACCTGAGTGGGTGTTAAAATGCGCCGTGGCCGGGTTCCACGTGGAAAGCGGCCTCTAGCGGTATGACGTGCTCGTGGTGGTTCGCGGCTGACCAGGCGAGGCGTGTCTCTTCTGTGCCTTGCTGTCTTGTTGCCCACGGGACGGAGACAAACCCCACACGCGTCCTCGCTCTCGGACTTGGCTTCATGCTCACTAGAAAGGGCATTTCTGCATCTCGTCGTTATAGTGGGCAATGGGCACCTGGGGTTTTGCCCTTGTGGTTGGCCTTTGTCTTACTCTCTTTTCACCCAGAAAATTGCTTGAGTGAGTTGGACCTGACTCTGTTCACCTTCTTTACTTCTTAACCTGGCACCACAAGACGAGCGTTTGGCGGGGAACACATAAAGATGACACGAGCTAGCTGTCGTCTCACTTATTTCTCCTTTAGTGGTGAGAAGGGGGGATCCGCAGTCACGCATGTTTAGGAACAGCCAGTGATCCAGATCTGTTAGGTGCGTTGGCTGTGGCCCTGTAACCTGTAGGCTTAGTTCAGTTTTAGTTTTTCTTTAGTCTCCAAATGTGTATACCCCTTACTTTGCAGAAAGAATGTGCAAAAGTGCTGCCCCTCCTGCAGGCAGAGCGGAGGAGTTGCTGGGCTTCCCATTTGGGAGCAGAAGCTCTGCAGCCCGGGTCCCTCCGCTGTCCTCACTGTCCTCACTGTCCTCATGGTGCAGCCAGAAATCTGCAGCCCAGGCTTCCAGCCCGTCAGGGCATTTCCTGGCTGCCTACAGAACAGTTAGGGAATGTTCTGGATCGCTGGTGCTGTGTGTGCTGTCATGGAGTGTTTTTCTTCCTCTGAAAGCAGAGCTGAAGATTTCTGAGTGTTCCCCTCCCCTGGCCAAGCCCCAGTGTCGGTGTGTGGTGTGCTCCTCTGCGTGGGTGTCTCTTCCCGCAGCCATCGCCTAAGCAGCCAGGGCTGAGGGGTGGGGCCGTGTGAGCTGCCTCAGGCCTACCCAAGCCCCCTGGCAGCCACAGCGAGGTGACCTCCAGAAAGATCCAGGGTCGGGGACTGAGAAGACGGGCCCTCATCCTGCCTTAGAGTCGGGAAGCATCAGTGTGCATGCCGGGACTCCCATTGCCAGTTGTGGTTGGGTCCTCTTGGGAGTTGTCTGTGACCCAAGTCCTGTGTGGGTTAGAGGCACATAGGTGGGCAGGACCCTGGGAGGCAGCTGTGGTGGGTTCTCAGAATCAAGGGCAGTTTCCTCAGTTTGCTTCCCCTCCTCCCTTCCCTCCATCCTCCCTTCCCTCTGTCCTCCCTCCCCTAAGCACCTGCGGTGCTGGGGCGCTAGGGGTGGATGTGAACCAGTCTTGGTCCAAGGCTCCCTCCCCCTTTGGCGGTGCCTGTCCCTGTGATGGGCAGCACGCCTTGGGGACCTTGCTGTGCAGTGCTGGGCGCCTGCGTGATCCCAGGGTGGGTCCTGGGGCCATCCCGGGCCCTCCCAGTGAGTTGTGTGTGGTGTTTTCTCACGCCAGCGGCTGTGAGTTGGGCGGGGTGGGGCCACGTTGTTCTCTCTGTAATGACACAACACTGGGATGTCTTGGCAGGAGCTGTTTCGGGTGCGTAGAGCTGTGTACACTAGGTGTTTTCCTAGATAGATGATGATCTGGGGTTTTTTAAGCTTCGTACAGTTATGCTTAATCTCTCCCACGACCTTCCAGGAAAACTCCGTGACTTGTGCGCACCCTCCCGCAGCTGCGGGTCGCCTGCGTTTCTGCCCCGCAGTCCCCTCAGCTCCTTACTGACCAGGCTCTGAGGCCTGACTCTGTCTGCGAAACGCTCTCGCGCAGTCTGCTGTTCCTGCTCTCACACTCACCCACGCGTTCACTAACTCACCCACACCCCGTTCCTTTTCTTCATCCTTTTTTTGTTGTAAAATACATATGACATAAAAACTACCATTTTAACCGTTTTTAAGTGCACAGTTCAGTGGCATTAAATACATTCACATTGTTGTGCCACCATCATCAATATCCAGCACTTTTTCATCTCCCTAAAATGAAACTGCACCCATCAAACAGTAACTCCCCATTCTTCCTCCCCAGCCCCGGCAGCCACCGTGCTGCTTTCCGTCTATGAATGTCACTACTCTAGGGACCTCGTGTAAGCGGAATCATGTAATATTTATCCTTCTGTGTCTGGCTCTTCCACTCGGCATAGTGTTTCCAGTGCATTTCTTACGTTGATTTGTTCTCTCGCGCTCACACTCACACTCACATTGACACACACACACACACACACACACTCCCCCCCCACCGCCCCCGTGCCCCTACCGTTTGCTAGACCTTTCAATAATCCAAGTTGTAAGTTCTTTTGCGTTGGAGAGTCGTGGAGATATTCCCCACAGGGTTTTGTTTAACCCCCAGGAGTAGATTCTTTGAATTTAAAACACAGGCCCAAGTTTTCCCTCCCTGAACGCCACCTCTGTGGGTGGGGACAGTAGCTTCACTTGCTGCCGCCAAAGCTGTGCAGGATTTTCGGTTGTCATCTACACCGCCCGTGTCTCTCCATCCGTCACTTGGGCCTTCTGTGGAGAGGCGCTGAGTGCTCCCACCACGGGGTGAGCCTGGAGGGCAACGACGTGGACTCCGGGCTCCTGTCTTCCTTCTGTGTAGACGGGGCAGCAGAGGATCGATGGTAGAGAAGAACAGATGTGCTCTAGCCTCCATGCTGGCACCCTGGGGCCATTTGGAAAAGTGTGAGGTGGGGCTTGTGTTTTTTGTCTTGGAGACACAATGGGGAGGGGGAGTGTGCTCCTGGCACTCAGAAAGGGTGAGGGGGCAGGAATGCTAAATATGCTGCCAGGGGGGATAGTAGGAGAGCAGAGCAGTCCCACCTGAGACGCCCCTGGTGTGCCCCTGTTGAAACTCAGCAGGCCAACCCCTGGGTCCCAGTTGTGGAAACAGAGGACCAGAGAAGTCAAGTGTTTTGTCTCAAGTCCAGGAGCAAATTAGCCCCAGACCCCAAAGCAGAATCCACACATCTCAAGTCTTTACCATTTTCTTCAGGAAAATCTCTTCCACACCCCATCTTCTCTCTGTTGCCCTCCTTCTGTGACCTTTCTCTTTTTCCTCTCCTTTTTCCCCATTAATGAGCCTCAAAAGGCCTTTGTCAAAGCTGATAATTGTTGATGGAGCTATACTGCAATAAGAAAACTGCTTAATTTTACGAGTGAAATTACAAGTAAGAAATAGCACACAGTAAAGATCTGTACTTCTGAAAGTTCTTGAACCTACCCAGAATTCCTTCAGAACATAAAAGTTCATCTCAGCATCTTCTAATTTACCTTTCTTTTCTTGTAAAACCAGCCCTGAAGTTAAGGTTTGAAAAAATTGCCACTTTCCGGCTTTGTTGTCAGCATGACATGGTCTTTGTGTAGACTAATTGTGGAAAACTTTGAGCGTGGAAAAGCAGACAGAATGTGTCTGACATGAGGCTTCAGTGATTGCCCCTCCTGCTGTTTTCATCCTAGGTATTTCAGTGTGTGTCTCTGAAAGGTGGGCTCCTCTTCTCCGGTATGATTCTATTATCATACCAGAAAATCCAGTAATTCCTTAAAATCAAATATTCGGTCAGTGTTTGCCTTTTTGTGTGTATAGTCTTAATCACCAGAGTTAATTATGTTAGCTCCAGGGTTTTGCAAACAGGCCTAGTTTCCTCACCACTTTGTGCTGCTGTTTCTATGGGAACATGCATCCCGCAATCCGGTCTTTGGCCCAGGGGGGCTGTGGGCACGAAGCATTTAGGAGCCAGGGCTTGTTCTGTTGTTGTGTGTGAATCGGTGTGAGCGCGTAATCTTAACAGGATGCCATGAATAAATAACTCAGTCTCCCTCCCCTGCCTTCTCATTCCTCAGGAGCTGTGAGTCCCTAGCTCCAAGTGGCTATTGAGCACTTCAGATGTCCCAGTTGAGATGTGCTGAATAAGTGCAATATATGCTAGAGTGCAAAGATTTAGTGTGGGGGAAAAATAAAATATCTCACTAATAGTTTTTATGTGGATTACATCTTTCTTTTTTTTTTTTTTTTTTTTTTTCTTTTTTTTTTTGAGACAGAGTCTCACTCTGTTGCCCGGGCTAGAGTGAGTGCCGTGGCTTCAGCCTAGCTCACAGCAACCTCAAACTCCTGGGCTCAAGCGATCCTCCTGCCTCAGCCTCCCGAGTAGCTGGGACTACAGGCATGCGCCACCATGCCCGGCTAATTTTTTGTATATATATATTTTAGTTGTCCATATAATTTCTTTCTATTTTTAGTAGAGACGGGGTCTCGCTCTTGCTCAGGCTGGTCTCGAACTCCTGACCTCCAGCGATCCACCCGCCTCGGCCTCCCAGAGTGCTAGGATTACAGGCGTGAGCCACCGCGCCCGGCCTGGATTACATCTTGAAATGATAATGTGGATATATTAGGGTAAATAAAATATTAATGTTAATTTCATCTGTTTCTTTTTTAAAGTGGGATAAAAGTCACATTACATGAAATTCACTATTTTAACCGTTGATAGTGTGTCACACAACTCAGTGGTTTTGGATGTGTTCACAGTGTTACACAACCGTCACCACTACCTAATTCCAGAACATTGTCATCACCCCAGAAAGACACATGTACTTATTAAGCAGTTACTTCCCATCTCCCCCTCCCTCCAGCCCCTGGCAGCCACTAATGTGCTTCCTGTCTCCATAGACTTGCCTATTCTGGACAGAGCATATCAGGGGAGCCATGACCATGTGGACTTTTGTGTCTGGCTTCTTTCACATCGTCCTGTAGTGCCTTCAGGGCTCGTCCACGTTGCAGCATGTGTCAGTACTTCATTCCTTACTGTGGCTGTGTGTGTGGATAACCATATTTTGTTTGTTCATCTGTTGATGGACATTTGAGTTGTTTCCACTTTTTGGCTGTTATGACTAATTCTTCTGTGAACATTTGTGGACAGGTTTTTGTGTGGAGATGTGTTTTTGTTTCTCTTGGTTTTATACCTAGCAGTGGGGTCACTGGGTCCCATGGTAACTCTGAAGGACTGACAGACTTTTTCACAGGGGCTGCACCATTTTACATGCTCATGAGCTGTGTGTGAGGGTTCCAATTTCTCTCTAGTTTTTCTACGTCCTTGTCAACACTTGTTACTTTCCTTTTCTTAGATTATAGCCATACTGATGGCTGTGAAGCGGTATCTTGTCATTTTGATTTGCATTTCTCTAGCGACTAATGATGTCGAGCGTCTTTCGTGTACTTATTGACTGTTTATATGTCTTCATTGGAGAAATGTCTGTTCAAATCCCTTGCCCACCTGTTTCTTTTTACTTAATTGAATGTGGCTATGAGAAAATTTTAAATGTCCATATGTGACTGACATATTTCTATTGGATAGCACAATTTTGAAATTGGGAAGGGATAAAAAGAAGACACCAATGAATACTTCACACTCTTCCCTTCGTTCTTATGCCATTCTGAGGTCACTAAGATCAACTTTTGCATTTTAAGGTTCATCTCCCTGAGGCATTAACAGGAATTTCAGTACAAAGAAGTTATCAAGGCACCTGACTTGCGGTGGCCTGACAAGAGTTAGATTGGGTGAGTGTCCTCTTTAAGTCTGAAAGTTAAGGTGGACCCACACCCTCAAAGCAGGTTGATTATTTTAATGAGCCAAACAAACACAGCAGTAAAAGCTGCCTTCAACTCCTTATGATGTGATCAGCATTCTGCTTCCAAGCCAGCTTTTCGAAAATTAGTATTTTAAGAATTAGTCATTATATCTTATTGAGGTTTCAAAATGTGTTAATTTATTGTAGATTTGTTGCTTTGAACATTTATTATGAAATGTTGAGCTTATTTTTCTAGGACTCTAAGGCTGAAATAGTTTCATTTTTTTCATTAATTTTTATTTTTATTCTTATTTATTTTATTATAATTAAAATTTTTTTTCTAATTCCTTCCTTCACCACTGTACTTACCAAGGACTAATGCAGAAATAGTTTGATCAGATATACTTCCCGTAACAGAGTCGTTATAATGAATTTGTGCATGGGTGATTCACACTGACACCCTTGAGTTTAGTTTGCAGTTAAATTCTGGTGGCACTTACTGCTTTCTCGTCTATGAGTGTTCCCTGAGGACAGTTCACAAGCATCAGGAAGTGCAGCTCCCCCCAAAGTCGCTGCACCAAAATGAGGAAAACAACCTGGTTTTTCCCATCTGTTGGTTGTTTAGAGTAGAATGTATAATTCATTTGAATGCAGGGTTTTTTCTTCCTTATAATATATCGAACCCAAAAAGAAGCTGGGAAGCATTTTCATAGTTTTCCTGAAAATGATTCAACAAGAAATTTTCTATAAATGTAAAGCTGTATATAAAAGATCTTAATGGTATTTTATGATCCTTTTTCATTTTAAGTGGAGGCTGTATTTTTCCATGCATAAATAAGGAGGTGGGGGAAGATTAAGGAAAATATATTTTCCTTGGAAGAATAAAGTCACATGGAGACAAGTATTTCTGGACCCTCAGATAGCTGCAAACTCTAATATGGATTTTTTGGGGAGGAGCTAAGGGGAATGGGTGTAAAAGAAACAAGTCAAATTGCCGTGATTTTTATAGAATGATTCACCTAGGAGAAATCAGCTTTGAGGATAATCGGCATATAATTATTTAAATGTTCCTTTTTTTTTTTTTTCTGTTTTAGCACTAATGTTGAGAAGGAAGGTGGTTTCAATATCTAGGTGCAGTAGAAATTTAAGTGTATAGTTCAGTGATGTGAAGTATATTCACATTGTTAAGCAACAGAGCTCTAAAACTTTTTCATCTTGCAACACTGAGACTCTCTACCCAGTAAATACCAAATTCCCTCTCCCCCTCCTGCAGCCCTGGGCAACCATCTTCTATTTTCTGTTTCTATGATTTTGATTACTTTAGGTACTTCCTATGAGTGGAGTCATACAGTATTTGTTGTTTTTTTTTTTTTTTTTTTTGGTGACTAGCTTATTTTTTCACTTAGCATAATGTCTTTGAGGTTCATCCATGTTGTAGTGTGTCAGAATTTCCTTTTGGAAGGCTGCATAATATTCCAATGTATGTATATACCAGATTTTGCTTATCTGTTTCTCCATCTATGGTCACCTGTGTTGCTTTTCCTTCTTGGCTATCGTGAATAATGCCGCAGGGAACCTGGGGGTGCAGATGTCTCTTGGGGATCCTGCTTTGAATTCTTTTGGGTTTATACCCAAAAGTGGGATTACATGGTCATATAGTAATCCTTTGTCTTTTCAACTGGATGTTTGTAAGCTTTTTCAAGAGTAGCAGGAGCTGGGAGCTGTGTAATCTGATTCCACTGTGCAGGCCCCCCTTTTACTTCCTGTTTGCTACCTCCACCCCTGCCCTTGTAGAATATTTATAAACACTCCTCTGGATAATGTCTCCCGAGAGATGAATTTTACACATATTATCACTGTGACCTCTTATCTGTTGCCCCAGGAGATGTTCTGTATCCTCAGATCTCCCAAAATAAACACCAGGTTTGTGTGGTTAGTTGTCGTTTCTGGGCATGCATCCCTATGTGCGTAATACCTTACCCCGTAAGCTGTTGCTTCCGCTAAGTCCCCTCTCTGCTCAGGCCTAAGAAAGAGTGAAGGTTGCGCAGAAAGGTCCCAGCGGGAGCAGGGGGCAGCGGAGGAGGAGATGGTGTGGTTGTCATTATCTACTGCTAACCAGAAATGTATCTCCATGTCGTGGCAGCACATTGAGGAGTGGAGTATTTGCAAACTTCCTTGATGGTGACAGTAAGAAATTTCACAGTGTGGCCCAGCCCACATGTGCTGTGTGTTTGTGTTCACTAAACCTGTGCGATGTACTCCAGTGTCTTATATTCTGTTCCCCTCCTTTTTAGGTTTTTGCTTGTTCTTAGCATTGGGTGGCATCCCCTAAATGGGTGTGGCAATTTGCCAAGTAGCCATGAAGAACCTGCTCTCTGGAGCCTGCCCGTTGGAGCTAGAGTTTGGCTTTTCCTATTAATAGACCAGTGACCTTGAGCACCTTAAGCGTTCTGTGCCTCGCTGTCCTGTCCCCTAAGACGGGGTGATAGACTACCGCCTCATAGCCTTGCTAGGAGGAGTAAATGAGCAAGTAGACGCGAAGTGCGTAGCGGAGCCCCGGCGCGGAGTGATTCCGTGGTGTGCAGCGGCCGCTCGCTCTTCTTACTTTCCATTTCTTTTTATTATCAAGTCCTGGCTGGCTTCTGCCCTCCTCTGCTGGTGACTCTCCCAAGTTGGTGTAACTGACTGTGTGTGAAACCTCGTCCCTAAGCTCATAGACTGTGGACAGAAGCACAGCCAGAAGTTCAGATCATCAAGTGGCCTCATTAGCAGAGGCTTCTTGGTGCATTCCTTTTCCTTTGTTCTTTTAGCCAGTCTGGCATTTGGAGTTCAGCTTCTGATTGAGGACGTGTGCTGTGGGGCTGCTGATCCGGCCCCGCAGGTGCCCGGGGAGGGCGAAGAAGCCAGGCCTGGTGGGGCCTTTGGTGGAGGAGCCGCGGTGTCCTTGGCATGGAACAGAGCCAGGGATCCGTTGACTCCTTCCTCAGGGTACAGGCTGGTGGTTGGAAAGCAAATCTCTAAGCAGGTGTGTCCCTTTTCTGCTGCGGACATCGGATAGTCCAGCCAGACAGCTGACTGCCCGGCTCCTTCCCTGGCAGCCGCTATGGGTTGGGGGAGGGGGCGGTGCCTTTCCCTTATTTCATCACATCTACCTTGTAAGGCCACGTTGTTAGGTTGCCCGTGTTTATTTCGTGTTTATCTTCTTCGCAGGCGGCTCTGGTGAATAATATCACTGCAGGTGAGAGGCTCATCAGAGTCCTACAAGGTAAGTGCATGTCCCGCCTCAACACCAGGCACTGGCCTTCTAGAACAATCCACTTTTCCTCTCATCCTTCTCTGGGGCCACCTGCTGTTCTACTATAATTTCGGGGTGGGTAGTGTTATGAGTAATTGAGCAATCTTTAGTCTATCCTTTTTGCTTAACTCGACCTCCTTAAAAGGCTTTCCCTTTTAACAATAGTGCTGAATAATGCATTGCAAACTCTTACATACAAAAGAATCCAGACTCCCATTTATGAAGGGGAGTCTGGATTATCATATATATGTGATTTGTTTTATAGACACACCATATATGTGTGTATATATATGGTATATCTATGGCCTGTTTTAATTGGGTCACCCTGAATTTAGATTTTCCCATGAAACTTAGGAAAACTGTCCAGCCCCATTTAATTCTATTTTTTTGCTACTCTGACTCTGTTCGCCAGCTGGGATTTGTGGGGCAGGAGATGGGACCGTGTCCTCTATGTGGGGGCTCCCCTTCCATGTGACTGAGGGTCAGGTCATCAGGGCCCAGTGTGGCCTGAGAACGTGGTGAAAGGAGCACTGGTCCTGGTAGGAGGTTCCCGTAAGCCCCCAGAGCCCGAGTTTCCACCTCTCTAAAATGGGACAGGAGCCATGGTGGCTGATGAGCAGTTGATGTGGCCAGTGGGACAGAAGAACTAAATTTTTAATTTTTGTTAAATTTTCAGTACTTTAAAACTGATACTCAGTTCAGTTATTTGGAAACTAAAGTATGTTTGGGACAATTGTGTATATATCAGTCTACTTCTTAATTGTAAATTTTATGAAATCTAAATTCCAATCAAGAATTTCTAATGAAAATTTAACAACTGAATTGAAATGTGCTATAATTGTCAAATACACCCCACATTTCAAAGACTCAGTATGAAAAAAGAATTTAAGATATCTTTGAGGGCCGGGCGCGGTGGCTCACGCCTGTAATCCTAGCTCTCTGGGAGGACGAGGTGGGCGGATTGTTTGAGCTCAGGAGTTCGAGACCAGCCTGAGCAAGAGCGAGACCCCATCTCTACTAAAAATAGAAAGAAATTATATGGACAGCTAAAAATATATATAGAAAAAATTAGCCGGGCATGGTGGTGCATGCCTGTAGTCCCAGCTACTCGGGAGGCTGAGACAGGAGGATTGCTTGAGCCCAGGAGTTTGAGGTTGCTGTGAGCTAGGCTGACGCCACGGCACTCACTCTAGCCTGGGCAACAGAGTGAGACTCTGTCTCAAAAAAAAAAAAAAAGATATCTTTGAAGTGAGGTATCACAAGAATGGAAAAACAAGCACCACATGTACTCGCCATCAAATTGGTGCTAACTGATCAACACTAAGGTGCTCACATGGAAGTAATGCTCACTGGGTGCCAGTCAGGTGGGAGGGGAGTGTGGGGGTGGGCAAACTCACAGCTAGTGGATGCAGTGGGCACTGTGTGGGGGAAGGGCGCACTTGTAGCCCTGGCTTAGGTGAGGCAAAGCCGTTATATGTAACCAAAATGTTTGTACCCCCGTAATAGTCTGAAATAAAAAAAATAAATAGGATTTTGCTTACAAAAAAATTTTACAGTCATTACATGTTGACATAATATTCTGTATCTGTTGAGTTAAATATTATTTACGTTTTAAAAATGTGGTTACTAAGAAATTAAGAATTCTCTATGTGGCTTGCATTATGGTTCTGTTAGACAGCACTAATTTAGAATTCTAGTTCCAAATCAGGTTCTAAGAATATTAACAGGTCTTAGGTGAAAAGAGGTTGCTTTGTCAAATTTGTTTTGGGGAATTTATTTTGGGGAAAAAGAGGTTACCTGACTACAGGGGGCGCGTCAGTGCTTGTATCTGCTGCTGAGACCAGTCAGTCCCCTGGCAGGGATGTGGCCTGCAGCCTTTCCTATACTCCATGTTTCCCACAGCTTTAATCATGTGTATTTGACACACAGTGAACTGCACACAGAGTGTACAGCTTGGTGAACTTTTACATATGCATGCATGTCACATAGCCACCACCACCAAAGTCACACTGTGTAGTGAACATCTCGTCATCCCTTAAAGCTTGCCAGTGCCCCTTGGTATTCCTCCCACCTCACCTCCAGACAGCCTCTGATCTGCTTTCTGTCCTTACAGATTAGGTTGCATTTTTAATAATTGTATATGCAATCAGATTGTATATACCTTTTTTTGTTGGGCTGCTTTCACTCAGCATAGTTTTTTTCCTTTTTCTTTTAAACAGAGTCTCATTCTGTAGCCCCGGCTGGAGTGCAGTGGCATTATCATAGCTCACTGCAACCTCCAACTGCAGGGCTCAAGTGATCCTCCTGCCTCAGCCTCTCAAGTAGTTGGGACTACAGGCACATGCCACCGCATCTGGCTAATTTTTCTATTTTTAGTGTCGCTCTTGCTTAGACTAGTCTTAAACTCCTGAGCTCAAGCAATCCTCCTGCCTTGGCCTCCCAGAGTTCTAGGATTGCGGGTATGAGCCACCACTCCTGGCCTACTCAGCATAAGTAAAAAAAAAAATTTTTTTAGAGACAGGGTCTCACTCTGTCTCCCTGGCTAGAGTGCAGTGGCGTCATCATAGCTCACTGCAACCTCAAACTCCTGGGCTCAAGCGATCCTCCTTTCTCAGGCTCCTGAGTAGCTGGGACTACAGGTGTACAACACCACACACAGCTAATTTTAAAAAACATTTTATGTAGAGATGGGGTCTTGTTGTGTTGCCCAGGCTGGTCTTGAACTCCTGGCCTCAAGTGATCCTCCCACCTCAGCCTCCCAAAGTGTTCGGATTACGGCCATGAGCCACCACGCCCAACCTAGCATAATTATTTTGACATTTATTCGTGTTGTCATGGATATCAGTAGTTCGTTTTTTTGCTGAGTGATATTCCATTGTCTCCTACTTAGTTGGATTGTGGAGTCTTTTAAAGTTAGATTTATCGAAGTCTAATTTATATGCTATAGTGTGACCCTTCGTAGTGTACACCCGAATAAGTCTGACTAGTACTCAGCCTCACAGACTGCTGAGGTCGGCACACACACACACCCATCACCCCAGGGTACCCCACTTCGCAGCCCTCTGTAGTGAGTCCTCCTCCCCGCTTGGGCCTTAGGCACCCGTGGAGCTGTTGGGTGCTACAGCTTTGTCTTCTAGAGCGTGTCATACAGATGCTTTTGAGATTGGCCCATGTTGTGTCTATCAATAGTCAATAAAATCCTTCAGTGTTATTTAATTTTATCCCCACCCCTCCCCCGCCCCCCACATGGAGTCTCGTAGGTCTAGCATTGTGAGAGGACAGACCTCAGGGCATGCTGACCTCTGTCCCGGCCCGTCTGCCACCAGCCGTGCCCCAGCCCTAGCTGCTGCTGTCTGCCAGCCCTGGTGTCACCTCTGTAGCCGCTCCTCCTCCTGCCACAGCTTGGCCCTTTGGCAGCTGCTGCTCCTTCCAGCAGAGCTTCTGCGAGTGGAGTTGTCAGCGCGGTGTGGATGGGCTGATACGTTTCCCCAAACAAGGCTGCTGTATCCCTGATAAGAGGGTTGGGTGATTAAGCCAGCACAGGGCCTTGGAGAACAGCGTGGCTGTGAATAAATGGCAGGAGGAACACGCTGGCAGGTAGCCTGGCCCAGGGCAGGGGTCCAGCAGGAGTGGCTGCTTATCGGCCAACACGTCGGAATCGGTGTTTTACAGACAGAAGGGTGAGCCTGCTGGGGCTGAGGGACACAGTGGTGTGTGTGACTGTTTGGGACAGCTCAGGGCTTATGATACCTAAGGGAGAAACAGGCAAATAGAAGCTCCTAATGCAGTTAAAGGGTTGAAGGCCAAAAAGGAGATTTAAAAGAGATATTTGGAAAAAAACCGAGATGCAGATTCCTTTAGGATTGCTGGTCTTCCAAGGCTGGGGTATAGTGATTACTAAGGAAGGGCTGTGTGCTTGGCCTTTTCTCTGTCCCCTCCTTGGTCCCTTTGTGTCCCTGCCCTTTGTGTTCCGATGTGTGCGTCTGCCTTTGTAACATTTACTTGTCCTCCTGTTGGCTTAGACCAGTTGAAGACTCTGCAGAGGAATTACGGGAAGCTGCAGCAGGATGTCCTCCAGTTTCAGAAGAACCAGACCAACCTGGAGAGGAAGTTCTCCTACGACCTGTAAGTGTGTCTGAGAGCCAAGTGCACACCTCTCGGGAGGCTCATGAGTGTAAGGCAAGGGCAGCAGACAGAGAAATAACCTCCACCAGCTCTTCCTGTGATAGAGCATACACTTTCTGGTCCACGCAGGGCTCTGTGAGAAGGGAACAGTCTAAGATTCATGTTCTTTGGAAATTCTGCATTCTATTTTGTGTCAGCAATGCCTCAGAAAGCCATGAGTAAGTGTTAGCCAGCAGGCTCATAATACAAAATAAATAAGCAAGGTACACACGCACACACACACACACGCACACACCCGTGGCCACAAAGAGGGCAGTTCTCAGCAGGAAATGAATTACTCAGGATACTTTAAAACATAACGTAACCTAAAACTCTATAAAGCACAGGTGTACTTGGTTAAATCAACAGCCTAAAGCCTTTAAAAATGTGTTCCCAGAGTGCTCAGATGTTAGCTAAATCAAACCCGTAGACTAAAAGACATTTTGGCAAAATATGAATACAATTTATTGCTGGGTGATGGCATTGTGGACATTTTGTTTTCTTGAGACTTTTCAGTGTTTTTCCAAATTTCTGCAGTGAGAATGCAGTGCTTTTATAATTAAAGCAAAGCAATAAACTTTTAAAAAGTGAGCTAAACCCATGGGATGATAGTAAAAAACAATTTACAAGGTAGAGAATAACGTTGTAGTCTGTTGATTTCCCCCCTTTTTTCTCATAAAAGCAACATAATTAAAACACAGGAAGTTTGGGATCAGAGAGAAGCACCCCCACCCATGACCCAACTTTCATATGACTGTTTTTCCCGTTGTCTGACTTCTCTCCGGTCCATGCCCAAGTTTATAGGAAATTTTTTTTTTAATAGACAGGGTCTGTCTCTGTTGCCCAGTGCAGTGGTATCATCATAGCTCATTGCAGCTTCGAACTCCTAGGCTCAAATGATCGTCCTGCCTCAGCCTCCCAAGTAGTTGGGACTATAGGTGTGCACCGCTACACCTGGCTAATTTTTAAATTTTTTTGTAGAGATGGCGTCTTGCTATGTTGCCCAGGCTGGTCTCAAACTCCTGGTCTCAAGCAATCCTCCTGCCTTGGCTTCCCAAAGTGCTGGGATTATAGGTGTGAGCCGCCGTCCTGGCCGTATATGAATTTTTAACATAATTGCAGTCACCGTAAAATTTTTAAAATTATTTTTTCACTTGCATTTATATATTTTTAATCACAAAAATTTTATTTTTCAGAATAACATAAAGTAGACATGCAATGATAAAAGCGATTTTAAGGAAAAAAATATTCACTGTCATAATTTGTCTCCTAAATAATGACAACAGATGAACTATAGCCCTTTTTATTTTTAATTTTTTAATTAAAAATTTTTTTATTAATTTCATTACATATAAAAATCTATATATCTCCAAAATGTTTTATCTTTTAAAAATTATTTTGGATTATTTCCTTCTAAGAGACTCAACTGTAGCTTTATTAGCTTGTCACTAGGTGTAAATTGCCAAATGGCTTTCTAAAAGGATTTTAGTCATCTGCAAGGTCAGTTGTTCTCAAGGGGGTCAATCTTGCCACCAGGAGACCTTTGGCAAGGTTTGGAGACATTTTTGTTCCTCACAACTCGGTGGGAGGGTGCCACTGGCATCTAATGGGTAGAGGCCAGGGATGCTGCTAAACATCCTATAATACCCAGGACAGCTTTCACAGCAAAGTTTTATCTGGCCCGAGACATCCATAGTACCAAGGTTGAGAAACTCTGAGTTAGGCTGATAATCAAGGAATTGCATTTAGACAAAAATGAAGTACCCCAGCCTTATTTAATTATTGATCCTTAAAAGACCCCTTAATAAGAGTATGTCTCTTCCATTGCTTGAAATACAAAAAGCCATTAATAGCCTCACTTGATTAATATTGACCCAGAAGATTTTGACCTAGCTGGAAATCAGCCAGGGCCCAGTGACAGGGAAGGAAGCTGTGCTCTCCATGTAGGAGCGCCCAGATCTAGGGCAGTGAGTGAACAGCTCTAACCTGGCTGGCCATGCACGCAGGGTGCACTCCTTTTTCTCATGACAGATCAGACCTATTTCGAAAGCTCTTTCTGGCTGACTCTTCTATTTCACTAGTTGTGCCCAAAACCCTGTACTAGTTACAGATGCTTCCTGGTGGTGATGTTCATGGACTGTTGGAAGCGAGAAAGAGCTAGTTGCTCTTAACTTTCTTTG
The DNA here is from genome assembly GCF_041146395.1 of Eulemur rufifrons. NCBI lineage: Eukaryota > Metazoa > Chordata > Mammalia > Primates > Lemuridae > Eulemur > Eulemur rufifrons. Next base: position 208,606,066 of record NC_090989.1, read on the forward strand.
CATTATAAACCCTTTTTGAGAAACTGGTAAAAGCTATGGACACTTTGTTAGCAAATTTTTAAATGGATATATGCGTAAAGTTATGCATTCAATTTGTGGGACTTCAGGGGTCCCTTGAAACATACCCTTACGCCCTTCATTAAAACACTTTGTCTAGTCTAATCCTTTTATAGAAGGCAGGATTGAGATGGAAAGGCAAGTTTTTGTCATGCACAAGTTTTGGTGTTCTTTCCTCAGAATCAGCACACATCCTGTTTCTTACTTCTATACCTGTGGCAGACATCACTAAGCAGTCACTGCACTAGATTCAGACGTAGTCTTGCATTCTCTCCCCAAAGCACTTAGAGTCAGCACATGAGATGATCTTCTAGCCATCTCATTGCCATGCTATGAGGAAACAGTTTGCAAATGCTGATATCGGAGTGTACTTGTAATACTCTAACAGTCAGTGTCCTGGATGGTGGGATCAGCACCCTGATAGACTCCTGTGTTGAGCACATTCTGTTAATGGTACTCCAGTCAGAATAATTACTAGTGGCCAAGTCCTAAATGTCTCTCCAGTTTAGCTCCTGTTAATGCTGAAACATTTACCATATACATGTAAGAAAAAGCCAGCCTGAGGCCTTCAGGGAATAAGACCTGTCACAGTCCATGTGACCCATGTCTCAGAATTGAGCTCCGTACTGAGATTGTTCTGCTTATTGCTGTTGAGCTGGAATGTGGAAAGCCGAACCTTCATCTGCAAGGCTCAGAGATAGAGGCTCTTTGTACTGGATTTTGGCAGGGCTGGGAGCAGGTGAAACCAGCACTTCCCTTTTGTAGGTTTAAAGGTTCAGGGGTAGCATATGACCTGCTCGTTTAGTTCTTCAGTATTCAGATGTCTCTCTTTTTTGGCTGTGTTTAAGCTCCTTTGTACTAATCCACCACCTGTGGCTTCTATGTTTGTGAAAATTTTATTTAAGTGAATTTTTCACTTTATCTCTCAGCTGTCTAGGGTCAGGAATGATGCATTTCATTATTTCTAAAGTGCCTGATGGCCTTTTTGTGTGTGGTACATTGTGGCCCAGTGGTGCTTTGAACTGAAGGGTATATTCCAGGAGTTAGAGATTTAGTGTACTTACACTTGGGTCCCAAATGCCTGCAACTCAGAAAGGCCGGCTGTGTGGTAGAGAGCCCTGCACAGGCAGGAAACCTTGAGTCTGGCTTCTGGTTTTAGCCTCAGCAGTTTCTTTCTCTATGACCCTTGTCCATGGCAGACTTAGCTCCTTATTTGCAAAATAAGTGGGTAGTTCTTTTAGTTACTTTAGAGCTCTGATACTTGTTGAAATACTCTTAAAATAAATTCTAGACAGAGAGCAGAAGTGATGCCTTAAAGTAAGTTCCAACAGCAATTCTTTGACAACTGGGTATCCTACAATTCAGTTCAGTTTTGACACTACTCAGAATTAGCACAGAACCCCACAGGTTGAGAAGCTCTAACCCCGAAGACTGCCCTCAGCTCAGATGCCAGCCGCAAGTCCTGAGTGTCCTCCAGCCACCATCACTTCTGCCCTGCTGGCTACAAATTTAGAGCTACCCGCCACCCCCTCAGGTGTGATCCTTTGCCAGAATGACTCACAGAGTTCAGGTGAACTATACTTACTATGACAGAACAGCCAAATGGTAGAGACTCATAAGGTAAGTGGGGTTGGGGGGTGGGTGGCAGGAGCTTCTGTCCCGTGGAGTCAGGGTTCCACCTTTCCAGTGTATCATTATGTTCACCAGCCAGGAAGCTCACTGAGCCCCGTGGTCCAGAGTTTTTATCCAGGTCTCATTATATAGGCACGGTTGGTTAAATCATTGGCTATGTGATTGAACTCAATCTCCCCAGAGGGGGTGGAGCTGAAAGTTCAAACCCTCTTGTCATGTGGTTGGTTCTTCTGGTAGTCAGTCCCCGTCCTGAAACTACCTAACACCCCTCCCTGCCCCTGCACCCGTGAATCACCTCCTTAACATAAACTCTGGTCTAGAGGGCCTTGTTATGAATATCAAGACACTTCTATCAGGAAATTCCAAGGGTTTTAGGAGCTCTGTGCCAGTAGCCAGGGACAAAGACCAATATATATTTTGGTTATTTTATTATTTTGTTATTCTACAGATTATATGTTAAAAAATTTTGTTGGTGTTGTTTATGTGTTTTCAAGAGACTAGAGTCTCGCTATGTTGCCCAGGCTGGTCTTAGATTCCTGGGCTCAAGCAATCCTCCTGCCTCAGCCTCCTGAGTAGCTGGGACTACAGATGCATGCTACCATGCTGGGCTGAAAAACTTTTTTTCCTAATCAATAAAGTTCACCTGTTTTAGAACAATGTGACAAATTTTTAGTGAGTTTCAGTTAACTATAGTTTTTTGGTCATTTAATGGTTGGAAACACATGTTTCCCTGTCTTAAGTGCTCTCTTCAGATAAAGTGCCTGATAACAGGAAAAAAATGGCCTATGTCTCTTACTGAAGTGGATTTCACAGTCCAGCAGGGACACATCCATAGATATTTGTCCTTTCTTTTGCTTTCTTTCACCAAAGGAGCCAGTGCATCAGTCAGATGAAGGAAGTGAAGGAGCAATGTGAGGAGCGGATAGAAGAGGTCACCAAAAAGGGAAATGAACCTGTAGCTTCCAGAGACCTCAGTGAAAAAAAAGACCCAAGTCAGCAGGTAATTTTGGGGATCTTCTGCCAGTGATTTCTAGGAGGTATTCTTACCTTCTCTTCAGGCATTTTCTTCCTTTTATCTGCTGTCTGATTTGCTCTACTCTCTGCTGTCCCTTGCGGATTAGATAGAACAGAGCAAACCTGGTTCTCACCTTTCGTGCTGGCCTCCAGTCCCCGTTCCCAAGCTCAGGCCTTTACAGAAATTATTTCATTTAAAGCTCATGGTCTAGACCAGCTTATTAATGTGGGGGAAAAAAGAAAAAAGCTCATAGCCAACCTGGGAGAGCTTTGCTGCCATTTTGCCTCTTTTGAGGACACTGAGGCTCACGGAGATGGTTGAGTTCTGTGGCCGGTGTCTCACCACCTGGTCAGTGGTAGAGCCCATCAAGGGTCTAGTCTGTCAGATTCCACATTGTTACTGTGAACCTGCCTTCTGTTCACAGCACAGCCATGAACTGCTGCTCCAGGCCTTCTGGGAGATCTTTGTTTGTTTTTATGTATAGTCTTATTAAGATGTATTTCACCTAGGAGTCACCCATATAAAGTTTACAATTCAGTGGGTTTGGGTATATCACAAAGTTGTGCAACCATCACCACAAAAGCTTAGAACGTTTTTATTGCCCTAAAAGAAACCTTGTACCCTTTAGCCGACTTGGCATTTACCTCCAATCCTCATAGCCCTAGATAACCTCTAATCTACTTTCTGTCCCTAGATTTGCCTTATCTGGACATTTCCTGTTGATGTAATTATACAATATGTGGCTTTTATTGTCTGGCTTCTTTAACTTAGTATAATGCTCAGGGTTTATCCATCAGTATTTTATTCCTTTTTAATGGCTGAATAATATTCCATTGTATGGGTAGACCACATTTTGTTTATTCATTGTCAGTTGATGGGCATTTGGGTTATTTCCACATTTTGGCTATTGTAAATAATGCTGCTTTGAATGTCTGCATACAAGTTTTTGTGTGGGCATATGTTTTTGTTTCTCTTAGTACTACCTAGGAGTGGAAATGCTGGGTCATATGATAATTTGTATTTAATCTATTGAGAAACTGCCAGACTATCTTCCAAAATGGCCATACCATTTTACATTCCTACTTCTTCACATCCTGTCCACTCTTGATACTATCCCTCTTTCATTGTATCCTTCCTAGTGAGTGTGGAGTGATATCTCACTGTGGTTTGGATTTGTATTTCCTGAATAAGATGTTGAGAATCTTTTCACATTCTTCATTGACCATTTGCATATCTTCACTGGAGAAATGTCTACTCAGATACTTCACTAATTTTTAAATCAAGTTATTTTTATTATTGAGTTGTAAGAGTTACTTTCATGACTGAGTTGTAAGAGTTCTTTGTATATTCTACTATCTAAAGATATGATATTCCAAATACTTTTTTCCAGTTCTTGGGGGGTTTTTTTGTACTTTCTTGATGGTGTTTGGTTGAAGCACAAAGATTCTTAATTTTGACAAAGTCAATTTTATCTGTTTTTTTTCTTTTGTCATTTGTTCTTGGTGCCATATCTAGGAATACTTTGCCTAAACCCAGATCATGAAGATTTACTCTTAAATTTTCTTCTAAGAGTTTTATAGTTCTTGTCTCTTACATTTAGGCCTAAGACCCATTTTGAGTTAATTTAATTTTTTGTATGTGGTGTGAGGTAGAGCTCCAACTTCATTCTTTTGTGTGTGGATGTCAAGTTGTCTCAGCACTATTTGTTGAAAAAGACTATTCTTTTCCCCATTGAATTGTCTTGGCACTTTGTTAAAAATCAGTGTACTATAAGTATGAGGGTTTGCTTCTGGACTTTCAGTTCTATTCCATTGAGCTGGCTATTTGTTCTTATGGCAGTATCACATAATCTTGATTACTGTAGCTTTGAAATCAGGAAGTGTGAGTTTTCAATTTTGTTGTTCTTTTGCAAGATTGCTTTGGTTATTCTGTATCCCTTGACTTTCCATATGACTTTTAGGATTGGCTTATCAGTTTCTTCAATGGAGGAAGGTAGAATTCTGACAGGGATTAAGTTGAATGTGTAGATCAGTTTGGGAAATATTACCATCTTAACAGCATTAATAAGTCTTATGAGCCACAAATGTGGGATGACTTTCCATTTATTTAGGCCTTTTAAAAATCTTTTTTGACAATGTTTTGTAGTTTAAAGAAGTCTTGAATTTATTTTGTTTAGTTTATTTCTGAGTTTTGGGGAAGAACTGACATCTTGACAGTATTGAGTCTTCCTATCCATGAACATTGAATATCTCTCCAATTATTTAGTTCTTTGATTTCTTTTGTCACAGTTTTATAGTTTTCCTCATATAGATCTTGTACAAATTTTGTCAGATTTATACTTAAATATTTCATTTTTGGGGTGCTAATGCAAGTGGTATTGTCTTTTTAATTTCAAATTCTACTTGTTCATTGCTGATACATAGGAAAGGGATTGACTTTTGTATGTTAACTTTGTATCCTGCAACTTTTCCATAATGTATTAATTCCAGTTGTTTTTTTTTTTAATTCTTTCCAATTTTCTACATAGGTGATCATATCATCTGCAAATAAAGATAGCTTTTTTTCCCCTCAATCTGTATACTTTCCCCTCACCCTTTTTTTTATGTTATTGCATTGGCTAGGATTTCTGGAATAATGTTGAGAAGGAGTGGTGAGAGGGTATGCTTGCCTTGGTCCTAAACTTAGTAGAAAAGCTTCAAGTTTCTTACCAACCAAGTATGATGAGTATGATGTTAGCTGTAGGTTTCTTATATTCTTTATCAAGTTGAAGAAGTTCCTCTTTATTCCGACTTTACTGTGAGTTTTTATCATAGTGGGTTTTGGGTTTTATAAATACTTTTTCCACATCTATTGATATTATCATGTGATTTTTTTTTTTTTTTAGTCTGTTGATGTGATGGATTATGTTAATTGATTTTTAAATGTCTAACAGACCTTACATACCGTGATAGATCCTAGTTGGTCATGGTATATAATTCTTTTTATACACTATGGATTTCACTTGCAATTTGCTAATATTTTGTCGAGGAATTTTGCATCCAGGTTGATGAGAGATACTGGTCTGTAGCTCTCTTTTGTCATAATGTCTTTGTCTGGTTTTGGTATTAGGGTAATGTTGGTCTCATATAATGAGTTATATTGCTTCTGCATCTATTCTCTGAAAGAGATTATTGAGAATTGGAATAATTTCTTCCATTTGAAATGTTTGGTAAAAATCACCAGTGAACCCATCTGGGCCTGATCCTTTTTGTTTTGGAAGGTTATTAATTATTCAATTTCTTTAATAGATATAGGCCTATTCAGATTGTCTAATTTTCTTGTGTGAGTTCTGGCAGATTGTGTCTTTGATAGAATTGGTCTATTTCATCTAGGTTATTAAATTTACACGCCTAGAGTTGTTCATACTATTCATTTATTATCTTTTTACTCTCCATAGGATCTGTAGTAATATTTTCTTCTTCATTTTTGATATTAGTAATTTCTGTCCTTTTTTTTTAATTGAGACAGAGAGTCTCACTCTGTCACCCTGGGTAGAGTGCAGTGGTATCATAAATAGCTCAATGCAATCTCCAACTCCTGGGCTCAAACGATCCTCCTGCCTCAGCCTCCTGAGTAGCTGGGACTATAGGTGTGTGCCACAATGCCCAACTAATTTTTCTATTTTTAGTAGAGACAGGGTCTCACTCTTGCTTAGGCTGGTCTCAAACTTCTGAGCTCAGGTAGTCCTCCTGCCTCGGCGTCCCAGAGTGTTAAGTTTACAGGGGTGAGCCACTGTGCCTGGCCGTTTTTTTTGTTTTGTTTTGTTTTTTAATTAGACTGGCTAGAGGCTTATCAGCTTTATCTTTTCAAAGAATAAGCTTTTAATTTCTTTGATTTTTTTTCTTTATTTCCTTTTTTTCAATTTCATTGATTTCTGCTCTAATTCTTACTTCTTTTTTCCTACTTACTTTGGATTTAAATTGCTAGATTTTTTCCTAGCTTCCTAAAGTGGAAACTTAGATTATTGACTTTAGAACTTTGTTTCTTTTTTAATACATGCATTCAATGCTATAAATTTAAGCACTGCTTTCCCTGCATCCTACAAATTTTGATAAGTTGTCTTTTCATTTTCATTTAGGCCAGAATATTTTTTTAATTTCTCATGAGATTTCTACTTTGACCCATGTGTTATTTAGAAATAAGTTGTTTAATCTCCACATATTTGGGGATTTTCCTGTTACTTTTTCTGTTATTGATTTCTAGTTTACTTCCATTGTGATCTGAGAGCAGACATTGTATAAATTCTATTCTTTTAAATTTGTTAAGGTGTGTTTTATAGTCCATAACATGGTTCATTCCAGTGAATGTGCAATGTAACCTTGAGAAAGTGTAATCAGTTGTTATTGGATGTAGTCGTCTATAGATGTCCATTATGTCCAGTTGATTGATGATGCTGTTGGTTAAACAATGTCCTTACTGATTTTCTGCTTGCTAGAGCTATCCATATTTGACTGTTTTGAACTTTCCAGCTATAATAGTGGATTCATCTATTTCTCCTTGCAGTTCTCTCAGTTTTTGCCTCATGTAGTTTGATGCTCTGTTGCTAGGTACGTACATGTTAAGGATGTCTTCTTGGAGAATTGACCTGTTTATCATTTTGTAATGCCCCTCTTTATTCCTAGTAACTTCCCTTGCTTTAAAGTCTGCTCTGTTTGAAATTAATTTGCTCACTCCTTTTCATAAGTGTTAGCATGATATATTTTCTCTAACCATTTACTTTTATCTTTATTTAAAACTGTTTTTTCCAACCATTTACTTTTAATCTATAGTGTCTTTATATGTAAAGTAGGTTTCTTGTAGACAACATATAATTAGATCTTGTGTTTTGATCCAGTCTGACAGTCTTTTTTAATAGGTGCATTTAGGCCATCGACAATGTGATTATTGTTGAAAGTGATTACTGATATGGTTGGAACAATAGCTGCCATATTTTTTATTGTTTTCTATTTCATTGTCCTGTTCTTTGTTCCTCTTTTTGTCTTCACTCTTTCTGCCTTTTGTGGTTTTAATTGAACATTTTATATAATTCTGTTTTCTTTCCTTCTTTGGCATATCAGTTAGTTTCATTTTTTAAATTTTTTTTAGTGTTTGCCATAGAGTTTGCAATATACTTTTACAGTTAATTCATGCCAGTTTCAGATAACACTATACCGCTTCATGGGTCATGCGAGGACTTTGCAGTAACAAAATAATCCTTATTCCTACCTTCCTATCCCTTGTATTATTGCTGTCATTCATTTCAGTTATATGTAGACCTAGTTAGACAGACAGATATACATACGTTATATAAATAAGCATACATAATAGAATATATTGATGCTAATAGTATTTTGAACGAACTGTTATCTGTTAGATCAATTAAGAATAAGGAAAATAAAAGTTTTTATTTTACCTTATTCCTGTTTTGATGCTCTTCCTTTCTTTATGTACATCTGAGTTTCTGACCTATGTTATTTTCCTTCTCTCTAAAGAATTTCTTTTAACATTTCTTGCCAGACAGGTCTACTGGCAACAAATCACCAATTTGTCTGAGAAAGTATTTCTCCTTGACTCTTGAAGATAATTTTGCAGTGCACAGAATTCTAGGTTGGTGGTATTTTCTCTCAACACTTTAAATATTTCACTCTACTCTCTTCTTCCTTGCATGGTTTCTTAGAAGTCAGATGTAATTCTTATCTTGTTGCTCTATAGGTAATGTGTGTTTTTCCTCTGGCTTCTTTCAAGATTATTTTTTTGTAAATTTTATTTGCTTTTTATCAGGATTTTTTTTCTTTTTCTTTTTCTTTCTTTCTTTCTTTTTTTTTTGGAGGCAGAGTCCTGCTCTGTCACCCTGGCTAGAGTGCCATGGTGTCAGCCTAGCTCACAGCAACCTCATACTTCTGGGCTCAAGCAATCCTTCTGCTTCAGCCTCCCCAGTAGCTGAGACTACAGGCATGTACCACCATGCCCGCCTAATTTTTTCTATATATTTTTAGTTGTCCAGCTAATTTCTATTTTTTTTTAGTAGAGACAGAGTCTCGCTCTTGCTCCGGCTGGTTTCGAACTCCTGAGCTCAAACAATCCACCCGCCTCCGCTCCCAAGTGCCAGGATTACAGGCGTGAGCCACCACAGCCAGCCAGGATTTTTTTCTTTATGTTTGATTTTCTGTAGTTTGGAAATGGTATGCCTATGTGTAGGTTTCTTAGTATTTATCCTGCTTGGTGTTCTCTGAGCTTCCTTGATCTACGATTTGGTATTTGGCATTAATTTGGGGAAGTCCTCAGTTGTCATTGTTTCAAATATTTCAAAGTAACTTCTGTTACTTTCTTTTCTTGCTGGTATTCTCATACCAGAGCTGTCCCACAACTGTTGGTTGTTCAGTTTTTTTCAATCTTTGTTCTTTTTGTCTTTCCATTTTAGAGGTTTCAATTTAGATATACTCAGCCTCAGAGATTCTTTCCTCATTGTGTCTACTCTGCTAATGAGCCCATTAAAGGCATTCTTCATTTCTGTTACAGTGCTTTTTTTATCTCTAGTATTTTTTTTTTTTTTGGTTCTTTCTTAGGATTTTCATCTCTCTGCTCATATTGCCCACTTATTCTTTTTTTGAAATGCCCATCCATTCTTGCATACTATCTACTTTATCCATCAGAGCCCATAGTATATTACCATAGTTGCTATAGATCTCATCTGATAATTCCAGTATGTCTGCATTTCTAGTTTTTATGCTTGTTCTGTTGTCTCCAAATTGTGTTTATGCTTTGTAGTAGGGCTTGTAATTTTTTCTTGATAGCTAGGTAAAAGGAACTGCTGTAAATAAGCCATTAGTAATGTGGTGGTATGTTGTTGGGGGGAAGGGAAGTGTTCTATAGTTCTATGATTAGTCTTTTAAGGAGCTTGTGCCCCTTGGCTGTGAACTTCACATGTGCTTCTTGGTATCCACCTCCCCCACCCCTTAGGTGGGACAGGATGGCTAGAGAATGGGCTGGGGGTTGGGCATTTCCCTTCTCCCACATGGAAGACAGGAGCTCACTGGGGTTGAGTGTTTCCCTTCCCTCAGGTCAGTTAGGCTCTGATCATACCCTAGCAAGTTAGGCTCTGAGTTTCTCCAGAGGGCAGGCTTTATTAAGGAGAAGATTGCTCTGGCCTATTTCAAAATGGTTCCTTTTCCTTTGCCACTGCCGAAAACATGAGGGGATTTTTCTCCAGCGGTCTCTCTGAGAAACCTCTCAAGCTCCTGGAGGAAAACTCACAAAAGTGTTTTCTTAGGCTTGACCACACTAAGCCTCCAGCAGTTCATCAATTACAGTTCAGGTTCTCCTCCCTCAACACTGATTTCCCCAGTGGTTTCTGCTCGAGTCTCTGTCCTGGCAGGCCATGACTCCCTGTATGTGGCTGGCTGTCTCTAGTGTTAGGGGCAGTGATTTACGCTGTGTCTTCACCTCTCTTCCGGATCAAAGAAGTGTTGATGATTTTTTAGTTTGTTCAGCTTTTTACCTGTTTTTGTCAGGACTGAGTGGTGACTTCTAAGCTCCTTACGTGAGGCACTAAAAACTGGAAGGAAGTCCTCTTTCTTAATATAGGCATTTAGAGGAGTAAGTTTCCTTCTAAGCACTACTTTAGCTGCCTCCCATAAGTTTTAGTATGTTGTGTTTTTGTTTTCATTTGTCTCAAAGCATTTTCTAATTTGCCCTGTGATTTATCGTTTGACTCATTGGTTATTTAGGAGTATGATATTTAATTTTCATATGTTTGTGACTTTCTCAAGATTCATGGTTTATAATTCATTCCATTGTTATTGGATAACATACTTTGTGTGATTTTAGTTATTTAAATTTATTGAGGCTTGCTTTGTGGCCTGACATATGTCTGTCCTGGAGAATATTCCATGTGTACCTGAGAAGAATGTGCATTTTGGCTCTTGTTGGGTAGAGTGTTCTATAGATGTTTGTTCAGTCTGGTTGGTTTATTGTGCATGTCTTCATTTCCCCTGTTGATCTTCTGCATAGCTATTAATCTCACATTGAAAGTGCTTTCTGGGAGGCCTTGACTCAATTTCACGTGTTCTGACTTAGGCCTTGCAATAGGGCGTGACCAGAGCAGATCGTGGAATTTCTCAGGGTTTTTTATTGTTGTTCGTATTTGTGGGAAGGATGTGGTGGTGCTTTGCATTGTGTGGGGTTCTTGTAAGGCTTTTGGTCACGGAGCCCTGCCACCCTGTGCTCTTGTTTCAGCTCCAAACCCTCAGCAAGCCTCAGCCCAGGCTGCAGGAAGCAGGCCTGCCACTGGCAGAGGTGCCACAAGGGAAAAGAAAAACACCCAGTGATGGTGAATCCCAGAGGCCAACCCCCAGTTCCGAGGTGGCTTTAGATTTGAAGAGTCGAGGTGAGAAAGGTAAGTTGAAAGTTCCATTTTTACGCCCTCCACAGCCCTGTTCAATTTGGAAAAGTAGCAGCAGCTCATGTGCTCCAGTCCATACAGAGACTCCAGGGGCGGAGCATGTGGCTTGACAGTGGGTGAGCTCGGCAGTGGGGCTGCCCGGAGGCAGGGCAGCGTCTCTCTGGGCACCTGGAATTGGGGCTGCAGGGCTTCGCCTCGGTCTTACTGATGTCTTTTCCTTATAAACTAAGTGCCTTGTTCTTTGGCAGCTGCGAGAGAAAGGTCCAGGATGCACCTTTATTCAGGACATCAGGTGGATTATGGGAGTTGAGGGGAGGTGCCTGAGCCCTAGGCAGCTGTCATGGGAACCAAGGGGGCTGTAGTGTCTGTAAGTGACTCCTGGGTTGACTGGCATGCCCTGGCTGCCAAGGGCTTGTCTTAGATGGACACAGCGATCAGATAACTCAGCAGTACACCCTCCTCCACTTTTAGTTGTTGAGATAATTTAGTCCAGTTTTTTTTTTTTTTTTCTAAAGTGCTTTTCTGTTCCTTGTGGTTCTGAAGGTGAGCTGCAGGCATAGAGGCCTGCAGTCTGCTGCTGAGGTTACAGAATAAGTTACCCACCTGCTCCCTGTGTGCAGCCCACCCCATCCCCACTCCTTGGAAAAGCTCTGGGAATTGAGTGGCATGAGGTTTTTTTGTTTTGTTGTTGTTTGTTTTAATTAAATGCTGGTGAGGTCATAGGTAACTCTGTTCTGTGCACAGAGGAAACCAATGAGATCCAGTTTGTCAGCGAGAAGGAGCCTCAGAGGGATGGCCTGGGGCTGCCGCAGGAGCCAGGCCCGAAGCAGGCTGTGGAGGACAGACCTGTGGGTAGAAGAGGGTTGGGGGGAGCCAGAGAACTGAGCCGAACCCCACAAGTCCCAGCTGCCCTGTTGCTGAGCCAGGAAAATCAGGAGACTGAAGAAGACCCTGAGCGGGACCAGCTTGTCATCGCGGATGGGCAGGAGGAAGAGCAGGATGCTGCTGAGGAAGGTGAGTTAGAGGCCCCGTGGTTGCCCGCACACACCTTTCTACTGCACACTCAGCCCTCTCAGTCTCCTTCCTAACACCAGACAGATCCCCTTGAATTTTACCAAACAGCAGTTCATGATTTGGCAGTTCCTTTTTGTCTCTATGTTTGTTATCCATTATCAAGTGGGAGTCAGGAAGGAAGAGCAGCACACACTCTAGTGCTTGAGAAACAATATTAATGGGAAGTGAAGGGGACCTTGCAGGTGGATGACCTGGAGTGAGCATCACCTCCTAGCGGACAGTCCACATGCCTGGTCTTTGTATCTGCACTTCCTCATGCAGTGTTTGGTGCAGCAGACATAGCTAGTCAGTGCCTGGGGAATGAACAACTGAAGGCAGGAAGGAAGGAATGGTTGGGTAGGTAGATGGAGGTTAATACATATCTGAGCATTGAGGAAAAGTGACATGTGAATCCCACCTTTCTGGTTTGGTTTACTTTTTTCTTTTTAAAGAAATAAAGTGTGAGAATATTCTGAGATCAACAGAATATTCTGAGATATATTTTCAGTCCCTTAAAGATGCAGAAAATTTCCATCCCACCTGAGCCAGGAGCTCTTCTGAAGACATGACACCTGTGATCTGGGGCAGACCAAGTAACAGAGGTTGGAAAATATGCTTATTTGCAGAAGTTACCCTGATTCCAGTCTAATTTTCACTTTAGTTTCTCTTTCTGAAGAATGTGTCCTCCCAAGTTCCAGTTAAAGAATTGCATTTTGTCAGCCTCTCCCACAGCATTCCTGCTTGGGTCTCTCTTCTCCAAGCCTGCCCAGCAAGATGCTCATGGTGTGAGAGAGGGAGAGCACACTTGGGCAGCTCAGCCGGTGGGCTCAAGTGTCAGACCACTCAGCAGCTGGTCACACAGTGTAACAGTTAAAGGTGGACCTTTGATACTGCAGGCCCTACATGATGTACCTGGTTCTAGATGCAGTTGTAGTGATCTCATTTGAAGAATAAATCTATTGGGCACGCAGGCCTGTGCTTTGTTTCCACCTCAAACAGAATAGAACTAGAGCAGGTTTTCTGGCATGTTTTTCAAAAAACAAAAAATGATTTTGTTTACCCATCTGTATACAAATATAGAATGTTGAGGTTAAACCCTTTGACGAGGTCTCTATGCATTATGTCCTGATCTTTTCTGGTTGCTGTTCTCTCTAGGGATGAATGTAGTAATCAACACTGTAATTCTGTAAGTATGATGGACAGTTTTACCCTTGGGCACACAATAACAACTCCATTTCTTCTCTCAGAGCGATGAGCTGTTCAAAGGAGATGCTGTCATTAGAAATCTCGTGTTGCCTAGAACAGCGGTACCTTTAACCTTGAGATGCTTATCTCTTTAAAAAAACTGGGATTTTGGTTTAGTTAGCTAGTTAGTTTCTCCATTTCCATCCTGGAATATAGCCTTTTGTAGTAGAAGCAAGCACATGAGGCCGTATCATTTCCAGAGAGGTAGCGAAAAGGTCTGGCTGGGATGAGCAGGCGAAACCCCAGCACCTGGGCTCTGGTGTTCCTGTGGCATCAAGAGAGAAATGATGTAGCTTATGTTTTATGGGCTAATTTTACAGGGAGAAACCAGCAAAAACTGGGAGGAGATGATGACTACAACATGGATGAAAATGAGGCGGAATCTGAAACAGACAAGCAGGCAGCCCTTGCGGGGAATGACAAAAACCTAAATGGTAATAACGGTAGCGGGAGAGGGGGAGAGGAGTGGGTCTCTTTCATTTTCTCTTTCTGGTCCTTCACTTTGTCCTGTGAATCCCAGCAATAATATTTTAAGTAATTGATCATTTCAAGGAGATCGTCTTTTCTTCAGGAGCCTTTGAAAGTAAGAGCAGGGCAGCAAGGTGAGGGTTGCAAACCCCAAGGTGATGAAGACCTTTCAGAAAGTCTGCACATTCAGTGGGGCTCAAGCCCTCAGGTATCCGTTGGAGGATTTGTTTTCAGTGCCACTGCCCAACAAAATGGCTAGGTCACCACTTGATCAGTCTATATCACAAATGAATAAAGCCCTAATATATGCACAGAGCTTCCAAGCAGCTTTTATAGCTGTACTTTATTATTTTGAATTTTTAAAGAGTCCAGGCCAGTGTCTGATCAAAGATATCAAATCTTAGATATGTCTATTTCCTTATGATGGATTCAGGTTGAACATTTTTGTAGCAACAGTTTTGTTCCTTTTGCTTCCCACCAGGAGTCACAAAATGGCAGCTTTTCTCACTGATGGTATTGATGCCTTGGCTAAGGTGGCACCTACCAGGTCTCTCCATGGTAAAGGTCCATTTTCTCTTTGTAATTAGTGTCATCTAGAAGAGGATGCTTTGAAATGGGGTGGCTTTACCATTCACCTAAATGGTGACGTTTTAAATTCTGTTGTCTCTGCATATTTATTACCTGACATTCTTTAAGGAACTCTTTTCTCAACCCCAACACACTTGTTTGTTTTAGTGTCACTATGGGTTCATGGTGTCCTTTTTTAAAATTCACTTTTCTATTGGATTCTTGGTGTTTTCCTTCTTAATTTGTAAGAGCTCTTTGTATGTTAGGGAGATTGCCCTTTATCTGTGGTGTGAAGTTGCAAATACTTTCTCTCAGTTTCTCTTGGTTTTGCCTTTGGCGTTTGCCATGCAAAAGTTTCAAACATTTTAATCTTTTCTTCTGCATATTGAGTCATAGTTAGAAAGGCTTGCCTATTCAGTGTTGGAAAGAATTCACCCTTGCTTTCGTTTGGTATGTTTTCATCCAGAATGCTTTCCAGTTTTTCTTGTCGCTATTACAAAGTAAAACACAGATTCAGAAACACATGAAACAAATGAGATTTCGAAGGTGAACACCTTGTAACTGCCTACCCAGTCAAGAAACAGAACTTGGCTGGCCCCTCCAGAGAAACCTCCATGTCCCCTGTCTCAGTCACAGCATCTTCTCTAATAGTGTCAGCTCTCCTCACCTTTACAGTATGCATTTTCTTGAATTTATGGGTTTATCACTCAAGTGGGCATCCTCGGACACCATAGTATATAGTCTTGCTCATTTTCTTAAATTTGGTATGTCTTTAAGCCTTTCTTAATCTACAGGTTTCTCCTCCATTCCTTCATAATTTGTTAAAAACCTAAGCCATGTAACCTGTGGTTTCCCAATGTCTGAATATTTCTGATTGTATATTCATGGGCCAGTTTCACATGTTCTTCTATCCCATTTTCTGCAGATTGGCAGCGGGATCAGACTCAGGTTCAGCTCAAGCCCTCGGTCAGATGATAGGTAGTGATGTGTCCTTTCATCAGGAGGCAACTGATGTGTGACGTCTTTCTTTCTGTGATGTTGCTCAGTACTTGATGCTCAGTACCTATGTCTGTTAATTTGGTTCTGTTTCATTTGTTACTTGGAATATTCTTATACGCATTTCAGTGGTATTGTTCATATAGGATAGGCAGGATAAATGTTTGATTCTTTCTCTTTATTTACGTTTTCTGAATAACGAATTATATATCCCCACCATCCCCTGAAGGTGACCTCTTTTTTATATTAATATCATAACTTACAGTGATATAAACATACTTGATTGGTTTCACTCAACTGCATTTATTATGCTTTGTGAAGTTCAAATTGTTTCATCTTGTTTGGCCAGTGGGACCTCCCCTACTTTTATCTGAGACTTCGATTTCCTTTGTTTCTCTTGTTCATGTCCTGCAATCTTCCCTCCACATTTAGTACTTTTTCTCTGCCCAGGAAGGAACCCCAGAAAGGAGCCCTGGCCTGTCAGTTTCAGGAGTCCATGGGCTTAGCCTCTGCCAGCCCCTTTAACCTGTGCTACGGCTGCCTTGTGGTCACCTTCTATGAGAGCAGCAGGACCCCTCCACTCCCAGGGGCAGTTCTCCCAGTGGCCCACGAACTTGCTGGCATATACCTATTGGCTGTTTGGGCTTCTCCTATTCTCAGATCCATCAACATGCTCCATTGCTTTTTTTTTTTTTCTTTCAGATGCTGCCAACACATGGGTGGTTGTCCACAGTTTGCCTTTAACTGCTTGAATTTTAGGGTCTGCAGGATTCCTTGTCATCTAATTTTGTTGTAAATGTCCATGATTTTTGAGTTTTTAAATTCAATTCCTTTATATAGGAATTCTGAGAGATTTAAAAACTATTCCACTGTTATTACCATCTTTCCAGAATTATCCAATTCATTTGAATGTTGGTATGGCATGAGGTATGGGTCCAGTTTGATCTTTTTCGAAAGGACTATCTAATTGGCCCAACACCATTTCAAATCACCATTTGCAATGCCACCTTTACCAAATACTAAATTTCCATATGTTTTGGGGTCTATTTTTGGACTTTCTGTTTCTCTTCCATTAGTTGCTCTGTGGATTCACACTGTACCATACTATTCTAAGTGTAACATAACAGCTGGTAAGGATATTCCCGCTGGAAAATCTCAGACATCTCTTTGCATAATGCTTCTTCCCTTTTTGATTCCTTCTCAGACTCAGATTCAAAGTGTTAGATCTCATTCTATTCATGTCTCTTATCTTCTTTTTTCATATTTTCCATTTCTGCCTATCTGGGCTGCATTCAGAATATTTCCTCAGAAATACCTTCCAGTTCACAAAGTTTTCTTCAGCTATACCTTATCTGCTCCTTAACTGGTAAGTTTTTTAGTTATTTTTTTCTCCAGGTGCTCATTCATGATAACTTGTTTCCTTGTGTGTTTTGTGCTTTTTAACTGTGAGCTACTAGTTTTCTTGGGACGTTTTCTGTGGTAAGTCTTTAAGGGTTGAGTTACAGTTATATTTCACTAGAGAAGGTGGTTTTCCTCTACCAGTTGAAATGAGGGTGCTACAAACTCACAGCCTCCTTAAAGTAAATTCTCTTTAAGTTTTCTGGATCACGTAGGAAATGTAAATCCAAATTATAAACCTTCAGACATCTTGTGGTTAGTCCTCATGTGGTGAAGAAACACCCCCATTCCACACACACAGGGCTTTCTTTGCTGTCCCATTTTCAGGTCAGCTTTATTTCCCATTATCTTTCAACCAGGGATATGAGCCTTTGGGTTTTTGGCTTTATGTGGGGGGGGGGGGGTCTCCTACTTGACACCCCACCTTGAGTACAGCCCAAATCTTTGGTTTTTGTACGCCTGCAACTTTTGAAGCTGTGAAGGGAAAAGCCTAGTATCTTCAGGCCTCAGTGCCAGGGCCAATGCTGGCCTTGATGCTTGCTTTCCCTTCATTTTTGACCTTGCAGATGCTTTCTTTTTTTACCATATGGGGAATGCATTATTCTTAATGCTTTAGTATTTTTAATTTTAAGTTTTCATTTTGAAATGATTTAGATTTTAAAATAGAGTCACAAGAATTTCTGTATACTCTTTATCAAGGTTTCCCCAAACGTTAACATCGTATATAACCACAGTACAACTACCAAAATAAGGAAATTAATGTTGATATAATGCTATTATGTAACCCATAGACTTTATTCAAATTTAATGAATGTCCAACTAATCTTTTTTCTCATCCAAGATCTAATCCAGGATCATACACACTGCATTTATTGTCATACCTCTTAGTGTCCCTTAATCTGGAGCTATTTGTCTGTATCATTCATTCTCATTCATCTTTTTTGAAGTACAGTAGCCCAGTTGTTTTGTAGAAAGTCCCTTAATTTGTGTTTGTCTGATCCAGCAGTGCATTCTTAAACATTGTCTTTTGTATTTATCCAGGATGTCAGTTGTTTCTATTGGCACAGTTGTTTGGAGTTTCTAGAAATGGAAGTCCTAACTTGATTTTTAAGTTATTTACAAGGACTTTGAGGTAATTTATTTAAAAAGGCAAAAGGGTAACACATTAGCAGTAAGAATGATAAGTAAATATAGAGTTTCTCCATCTTTCTGTTCTTGGTGTCATTGACTCCACTCATTTGTATACTTCAGTTCTTCAAGAGCATGTTTCATGGTCTGGTCACATCTGTTTTAACAACCTTTTAAATGGGCCTATTGTCTTACAGAATGCATGGCTTTGCAGTGAAGCCTTGTGATCTTGCATCCCCTATACTCAGGTGTCCTAAGGACTTGACCTTGTGCAAGGTTTTAAACAAAGTGAGGTAGGCAAGGCAAAGAAAATAAATGTCCTGTCAGCTCTTCTAAGAAATAGTGTTAAGTTCAAGAAATGTCAACATCAGCTTCAACATTAAGATTTTTTTCTTTGAAATAGTTTAAGACTCTGGTTGCTCTAGGGAAATTAGAAGAAAAAGACATTAGCTCGGACTCAGAGACTTTAAAAGACACTATTAATTTAGTATGGCAGTCATTTAATTAATAGTCCTTAAATGTCCTTTGTGTGTCAAAGGATAGAGTAAGACCAGATGGTGGAAGCCACATATTTCAGCTCTGTCAAGGGGGAGCTTTGGAGTAGCAGGAGCTGTCTGAAGCCACAGATGGCTCTTTAGGAGGCTGTGTGTGCTGCTGGGAAGGTGCAGTAGTGAGGGAGTCATGCCACACAAGAGGGCTGTGATTATACTAAAACTTAATGAAAGTACATTTTATTTTGTCCATTTTATAGACATGGGGCATTATTTTACTGTTTTAAACAATTATGGAATCTGTAAGTATTTTAACTTTGTTACATGGAACACTGTCGGCCATACATATGGTCTCTTTTGCCATCTTGCCCTTGATTAGGAATGCAATTCCAAATTATAGTGTTGATATGGGAGATACAGTCCTCTTTATGACACACTTTCTAGAAACTTATGCAAAATGGGACCTGCCTGGGCTGCTTTCTCAAGATGTTAAAATATTAGAATGTTATGTGTGAGTTTTTCCTTTTTTAGTTTTTATTGCTGAAGATCAGAAAAGAGACGCCATAAATTTATTTGATCAGCGTGAAAAGCGGAATCGTACAGTCTGAATTGAGCTGGAATTCACATATTTTACTTCAGGACTGAAGACATCACTACAAAATATTCACGAGGGACTGGATACTCAAAGCTGTGAAATGAACTAAGTAAAATGTACATCTAAAGATGATTATTATGGAAATGAGTACGTACTTTATGTAGGAGAAATTGGACCTTTAGACAGTTTTGGGGGTACTTTTGAACTATCTAATAAAGTTTGTCAAAATTTTTGGCTAATAGGTATTTCATGAGAAGATCAACACCAAAAATAGAACACAAGTTCTCCTTCAAGTGTGGCAGCAGTGGTACTCCTTTATTCTGGACTATAACTGTTAGTAATAATAATAATAATAAAAAGCAACCTGTAGGAAGAATCTGTCTTCTGATGTGAAGGAGACTGACTTTACACAGAGAACTCCTTTTTCCCCCCTCTGGAGTCCTCTTCTCCGAACAGAACATGCTGGGCCGATTTCTGTTCTCACTGGTACACACAGTGAGTGAGTGGCTTATGCTCTTGTGCAGTCACTTCCTACTCTTGACAATCAATGGCCTAGAGCACTGACTGTTAACACAAACATCACTAGCAACAGTTTTAAACAAGTCTAAATACAAAGCTGTTTTGTGTGAGAATTTTTAAAAAGACTACTTATGTAATAATCTCTGCCATTTTTAATGTACAAAACACTGTTAAGTGTCTTGTAACTTGAACATTTGCAGTTTATTAATGGATTGTACTTTTGAGAAAAAGGGCCCAAACAGAGCTTGACAAGGGCATACCTATAGCAGAGCACAGTGAGGACAGGTTTGTGTGGACAGATCTGTACCTACTTTATTACTACAGAAAAAGAAAAACAAGTTAATTGATGTTGAAGGATATATAATGTTACAAATTGGGACTGTTTGGAAAAGAAAGAGAAATGCAATAGTTATTTCTGTCATAGTTTACACATTTTGCTTACGGTAAGAGACTCACAAAACTGATTTAAAAATCAAAGGTTAATATTAATTTTGAAAATGACTATTTAATCATAGTTCCCAATAACAACAATGACATTAGGTTTGAGCTGAATTGGTTCCCAATATTTATAGTAAAAAGTAGTTACCACTAGTGAATGACTGGCAAAATCACATTAATGACTTATTTCCAGTGAGGCTCTCCAAAGGATAAGTGGGAGAATCCACAGGATCTGGGATCCAAGAGCCTCAGAGATCATTGTGTGTAACTCTCGCATTTTCAGAGAGGAAAGTGGGGTCAAGAGAAGTTACGGAGCTTCTACCTGGTGAGCTGTAGCGCCTCACTGTGCCCCTGCCATCACTGAAGGTGCGCTTTGTTTGTGTTCATGTTGCCACCTCGAACTTGAATATTCTTCATGTATGATATCGTTTTACCCCGTCACTAAAAGATTTAACTTTTCCAACCTCCCTTTGTGTCCCAGTCTTGGGGTTGATACGAATTTTCTCTTGCTTTCTGAATTAATACTCTATTCATCTCATGTTTAATTAGTGTATATAGAGTTGCTGGGAAATAAAATACGGTTAGTTCAACTTTTAAAACTGTTTTCACAGCTTTTGTTGTTCTTGGCTGTTTTCCCTTCATCCCCTATTAAAGAATCAGCTTTCAAATTGTGGATTAAGGATGGTGGTTTGCCTTAACCCTTTTGTGGAATGAGATGGGATGTCATTATAAACAAAAAAATACAGTGCTTTCCTCCTCGCATACAGGGCCCCAAAGGCCATGTGCTTAGCAGGTATGTGTGCACTCTGAGCTCTTTCTCCAGGCAGCCATGCTCACACAGCTGGCTTCCTTTGGGATCAAGGCACGATCCAAGGCAACAATGGAGAGAGAGGGATGAGAACTGTTTCAACAAAACAAAAACCTGTGTAACATCATCAAGTAGGTATTAAACCCCTAGCCCTTGGTCTTTTGGTTTTATCCAAAATTAAATTGGTAGCTATTCCATTTAAAATTAAAATAAATTCTTAGTGTAAACTCATTTATTTTATACTTTCCTCCATCCTCTGAAATGATTGTGGACATGACTGATGGGATTATTCATTTGATCTTTTTTCCTGCAAATAAGACTGCATCTGGAGATTCCTTAAGCAACCCTGGATTAGATGTCACGACTACTCTAATCACCACACGTAATTTATTTTTATGTGATGGAATTTGAGAAATAGTCCATTACTAGCCAGGCGAGGTGGCTCATGCCTGTAATCCTAACACCCTGGGAGGCCAAGGCAGGAAGAGTGCTTGAGCTTAAGAGTTTGAGACCAGCCTGAGCAAGAGTGAGACCCCATCATCTCTACTAAAAATACAAGTTAGCCAGGCATCCTGGCTGCGCCTATAGTCTCAGCTTCTCAGGAGGCTGAGGCAGGAGGATCTATTCAGCCCAGGAGTTTGAGGTTGCTGTAAGCTATGATGATGCCACTGCATGCTAGCTGGGGTGACAGAGTGAGACTCTGTCTCAAAAAAAAAAAAAAAAAAAAGGTAGAAACCCACTTAGCCTTAAGAGATAAGCCAGAGTAAGAGTTCTTGATACAACCTTGCCTTTTCACTAATTTGTCTCTTTCAGCGCTATAGGGAAATGACAGTAATGGAACCTCCTGGTTAATGTATCGTGTCTGCCTTTATCCAGAACTAAAGCTGCTGCACTGTCAACAAGTAACATCTGTATCATTTTAAAGAACAATCTTGGTTTATCAGTATCCTTGCTCTGGTTTTTTGAGAAGAAATCATTCAAAAGTTATTCTAGAAGTCAACAAGTGACATGTCTGTCACCAAAATAGAGCACCACACTTTCCTTTAAGCTTGGGCTTAATGTTTGAATTTTAAAAAGAAGTTGCAGGTATTGCATCTTTATTGTTGTAGTAGTTTAGAAATTCAGAGAGCTGTTAGATAACTTTACAATTCTCCAAAATCTGATGTTTTCTTAGATGGAAGGCAGTATCAGTGGTAGACTACAGTAGTGGTCCCCAACCATTTTGGCACCAGGGAGCAGTTTCATGGAAGACAATGTTTTGACACGGCCGGGAGAGTGGGGTGGGGGCAATGGATGGTTGTTTTGGGATGATTCAAGTACATTTATTGTGCACTTTATTTCTATTATTACATTGTAATATATAATGAGATAATTATACAACTCACCATAATGCAGAATCTAATGATGCTGCTGCTCTGACAGGAGGCGCAGAGCTCAGGCGGTGATGCGAACGATGGGGAGCCAACTATAAATACAGATAAAGCTTCCCTGGCTCACCCACTGCTCACCTCCTGTTGTGTGGCTGGGTTTCTAACAGGCCACAGACCAGTGGGAAGCCCAGGGGTTGGGGACCACAGGACTACAGAAAAAACTTTATAGTGTAAATGAGTGCATGGGTGATGTGGTTTAATATTTCAGAAAAGTCATTTCATCTCTTCAAAAGCAAAAATTTTTTAACACCTTTGATAGATGTAGGATAACGAAAATGTTCAGTTTTATTTTATGGTCCCTTATATCAAAAGCAAGCAGTTCTAGTTCCCTAGTCTTCTTAGATGTGGAAAAATCTGACATACCAACTTGTTTAGATTAATATTGCAAATATCAGACAAATCAATTTCTACCACATTCCAACTTACCACCTCAAAGTTCCTCTGTGCCCTCAGCCATGCTGTGTTCTCACCATGTAGTCTCTCCTGTTAGGGACCTTGTTTAACCTCATCTATTCAGTTTTCCCCTAGGATGACTCTTAGCTATTAGAATGTCTTTTTACATCGTAAAAAATCCACACTGTGTTAATTAAATGAGTAGGTATTCCTGAGTTGACTCCATGCTGTCAGGTACTCAGAAAGTGAAATCCCTTTTCTCATGTTTATACTACAGTTGGGAAGATAATGAACTGCAGTCATGTGCCACATAACAAACAACCTTTCACTCAACAATGGACCACATATAAGACGGGGGTCCCATAAGATTATGATGGAGCTGGAAAAAAACACATTACATGTTTGTGATGATGCCAGTGTGAACAATCCTATATATTTTAAAATTACAAAAAAAAAAAAAAACCCAGAATAAGGATATAAAGCAAATATTTTGTAGAGCTTTCCAATATCTTTTTAAGCTAAATGCTGTTAAAAAAAAATTAAAAAGTTTATAAAAAACTAGCTAAGGTTAATGTATTGAACAAACATTTTTTAATTTTATGTAGCTTAAGTGCCATTCATAGTAAGTGCCCTATACAGGTATACCTTTTTTTTTTTTATCTTTTATACCACATTTTTACTGTACATTTCTATGTTTTGATACACAAATACTTACCATTGTGTTACAGCTACCTACAGTATTCAGTAGTCACATGCTGTACAGGTTTGTAGCCTAGTAACAATAGGCTATACCATACAGCGTATGTGTATAAAGGCATTTACCATCTTGGTTTATGTAAGGACACACTGTAATGTTCACACAGTGAGGAAATTGCCCAGGGACACATTTCTTAGCCTTTCTCAGTATCCCCATTGTTAAGGCATGCTTGACTGTATTTAAATTAAAACTGTGCTGATTAAGGTGGCATGGCGTAAACCAGGAGAGGGAGGACTCTTCCCCTGGGGATATGTCATTTCAGTTGAAACTTGAAGGATAAGGAGAAACTCGCCAGGAGGTCAAGACTTGGGAGTCTGAGGGAGGCAATGTGGCTGCAGCCTGAGGGGCCAAAGGAAGAGGGCAGAAATGACGTGGGAGAGGCAGAGGTGGCCAAACTGGGCATTCCTGGGTAAAGATCAGGTCATTAACAGGAGAACAGTGGATTTTAAGTAAGTTGTACAATGATCACGCTTGCATTTTATGATCTTGTAAGATCACAGCAGCACCTCCAATAGAGTGGGGCAAGTATCAATGTGGGGAAGTAAATTCTTCAAGCCCAGTTGACTTTCCAGCCTTTGCCCCACCTCTTCAAGAAAGATGTCTCCCTATTGTCACCGGCAACCTATACTTGCCAAATCCAATGGGCCCATTTTGGTCCTTCTATTACTGGCCTTTTAGCTGCATGTGGCACTCCATTCTGCTTATTTTCCTGATATGTCTCTTTTGGAGGATCTGTGTTTTGTGTTTCCAGTGCCCAGAAGCATAGCCAGAAAAGAACAAGGGAGCAACTCCTTGTTGCTCCTAAACTTTTCCACATGGGGTGCGCTTTGACCAATAGTTAATACATTGTCTTAGCCAGAAAAGTCTGTCTAGTGCAAATGAAACAGTGAAACAGACACAGACACTTGCCAAATGGTGGCATGGCATGATTTTGAGGTGTTTTTCCCTGCAGCCTATACTGTCACCTCAGCAGCCCCCCATTCCCCAGCCCACTCTTACAACTGGACATCCCAAGTCTGTTCCTTGGGACCTATCTCCAGCCCTTACTCTACCAGCTCCCTGAGCAACTGCAATCCCCAAAGTTTTAATTTACACCTTTACAGCCACTTAGTGCTCACTCTTCACCCCCGACTGTCCCTTTCAGCTCCAGACCATACTACTTCCCATCTTCACCAGGATGTCCCAAAGACATCTCAACATCTAAAGCAATCTTTATCCCCAAACCTGGTCTTCTACATTGCATATATAAGCAAATGCCACCACCTTTGTAAAGACCACCATTATATTTTCCCTCTTCCCTGCCTCCCTTTGAACCATTCTCAGGCAAGCTGATCTGATTTGAGCTCATCATTTCCCTGCAAAAATGCCTTCAGTGCTATCCACCAATATCTAAGTCCAAATTCTTTGATCTGTCCTGTCTTTATCTTGTCCCTCCAATCCCTTTTCCTGCTCTATACTTTAGCCACACTGCCACCTTCTCACTTCCAGATCTGTGCAAATCCTGTCTAGGACACCCTACACCAACTAATGGCTCCTGCACCTTTGAGGCTCAGATGAGATTTTTTTTTCCATGAGGTTTTATGTGAGGTGGATCTCATACCCTAGCATACCGCATTTCCTCAGTGCATTTCAAATACCTGTTTGCTTTCCGGCATTCTTCGTAAGATTATAAGCTCTGTGAGGGGAGAAACTGTCTTATTTCCCCCATTGTTTTTTTAGTACCTTGAACGGCAGATTTTAAAATTCTCAAAAGGCAGCTCTCTTTTTCTGATTGGAAAACTATTTAAAAAAAAAAAAACGCAAAAAACTAAAGCTAAAGGAAAATATACAATTCTGTCAATATTAATGAATAAATCTTTTTTTTAGTTGACAATGGATTCACTATTGGAACATTCTTTGCTCTTAGGAAGACCCATTCCAAAAAAACAACGTAGGTGTTCTTTAATTATAGAATCTTCATCTGTACTAGCTGTCCCAGTCAGACATAGCATTAAAAAATGCCAGAGTACCCTCTTAATTGAAAGCGATCCCATCATTTAGCAGGGCTCTTGTTGCATCAATTCATATTCTTTTTTTGCTTTCAAGGGGACACAGTTTTTATACTTCCTATCTTGGCCACTGGGAAGGAAGAATAATTTCCCACCTTTCTAAAACGTGCCTTGGGCTCTCCTGGTTGTTTGTCAAATGTTGATGCTCTTTTATTATCTTCTTTGCTTTTTCTTTTGATTCTTTATTTCTTCTTTTGCCTATTTCCTACCATTTCTTTGCCTTTTGTTTGTTTAAAGTGTTCAGAAATTAACAGCAGACACAGTATTTCAGGATGCCTAATGGCAGTTCCTGGATAACACATGTGTTACCACTCTTGGAAAAGAGAGCCAGAGTACACTTCATTACCCTACAATCTTCTTTACCATGGCAGGCAAGTTCAGTCAGGTTAGCTGCTTTAAAGTATTTCCATATTTCCAGAAAAAAGGTCCAATACCATGTTTTTTAAAGAGGGGTGTCAAATCAGAGTTAAGATATTTGCAGTTCAGAACACTTTTTGCCATAGACAAATAAAAACTGTCATTAGTCTTAGGCCATTCACAAAAGCTAATTGAAGTCACAGTGTAGCTCATTTTGCCAATAGTACTGCCTGCTACAGAGGACAAAGGGAAGGCCCAGAGATGCCTTGGCAAACACCAGAGCAGAGACAGGAAGACAGGAAGAGGAGCAGCAACAAAGGAAGGGTGGGGCCCCAGGCACTGGGCACTTGCAGGTATGGGTAGATTTAATTCAGTTTTTCAAAGCCAGAGGATACGAACAGATGCCCATTTGAAATTGTTTCACGGAGTAAACTGAATACAAAGTAAACAAAAAGAAGCATGCCACATATAAACCTAGATCTAAAATTTAATCTATATACATTACTACCTTTTGAATAACGCCACCAATAAACGTAATGTGTAATCTTTTAAAAGTGCCCAAAGTCACAGTTAAAGGATGTTTTTTAAACGTCTGTATTCTTATGTATAATTCATGATGTCATGACACACAAAATCACAATCCCATGTAATCTAGTCTCCCTATGTATTTTAGGGGTTCCATCAAAATCCCTTTTAAATGTATTTTGCCAAAATCTCATGCAAGTGTTTAGTAAATCCCTTGATTTGAAACTTCATTTCGATAATTTGTTTTTGAATTGCTCAAATGTTAATGAGCAACACCTTCAGTTCTTAACATGTATCAACAAAGTGCTACTGTTTTTCATCTCCGGCAGTGCATTTTTGTCAAGAAATTTATTAACCTTTACAAACACTATTTTCACTCAATCATTCATAAAAAGTGATTTATGATTAAATCTGTAATAAAACCATATAACGTTCATCAATGCATTCAAGATCAATTTCATCCATGGAACATGATAAACCACTTTAAAACAGCAGTTTTCATTCACATCATATAAGGCTGTCAAACTAAAAGTATTCCTTATAATGGGGTGTTATCCAAGAAATCCATTTCATTTCCCGTTATTTGGACACTGGTGCACATACCCTCTGAGTGGGGTCTGCAAAGAGACTCTGCCCCTTTATAGTCACCTTCTCAGTCTCTCTCAAACAAGTTTCACAACAGGAAAATATTTGTGAGCAGAAAAATCAAACTCGGGAGGAACCTGTAAACAAAAGGAGAAAGTCAGTGTATCTACAAATATTATTCAGACAGTAAGCAAAATAAAGACTTTATTTCAGAGTTTCCTGTGTTTTTAGAAATAAGGCAGCACAAAAGAGATTTTAAAAATTGGCTTAATGACAAAAAAGTGAAGTAATCTGGAGGAAAAAAATGATTAACCTGTTTCTGGGTTTGTGAAAGTCATCAGAAAACATACTGAGCAGCTGTTTTTTATCTTAAGAAAACAGTTAAAGAAAAATGGACTTAAATTACAGGAAAGGAGTTCAATTAGATCAGGGGGTTGACAAAATTTTTATTTCTAGGCTCACTGATGAAATGATAAGTGATGAAATGAGAGTCATCCGTAAAGCAGGGGAGGAGAGAAGGAAGACAGACAATGACAAAAACACAGGAGTGAACAAAAGAGCAAGATATAATGGGCAAATACCACCAAAATGCCTCAATAGCTGGCTTCGTACACAATGCAGAACTTGCTCTGAAATGTTGATCTAATACAATGATATAACAACATTATCAAGGAAAACATACAGACTCTTCCACCTTCTGAGCCATTAAATATGTCATTAATTATTCATTTACTTTCCCAAAGGCAAATGACTTTTAATATATATCATACTTCTCCCATAAATTTGTTTTTACACATTTTCTTGTTTACCCCAAGTTATTCAGTAATTTACACAGCAGGGAAGAGGGAGACATAAGGGCAGATTTCAGAAATTTTAAGTCAACAAAATATAAGTCTCAAGGCAAAATGGCAAATTCTATTTAAATTTGTTTTTTGCTGAACTTTTAAGAATGATTTTTGTTCAACAGTTCAACGTTTTCTATAACAACATTTATGCATCTTATTGAAAAGAATGTAAAATTTTACAATATTTTTAAGATCATTTATTTTCCCTATAACGTACTTACCTTAGATTCCTTTTTGTGTCCTCCTGCCAATAACTTCATAACCACAAAGTTGGGTTTGGCAACCTTTAATATTCTACTGACCTAAAACATGAACAACATAAAACTATCAAAACATCAAATTCATAGTCAAAATTTCTTTTTTTTTAATAGTCCTAGCTCTAAGGCAAAAATTTCCTCATATTAATATCGTAGATACTAATAGGAACTTTGCATAATGGAAATATTGATATTTTGTTAAATGCAATTTAAAATTGTAAACAAACATTATACTTCTTTTAATACATTTCAGCTAACTCTGAAAACTTTGAAAGGGCCACCCTATCTTGCTTTCATGAAAACAAAACAACATTAGCCTACAAAAGTAGCACAGTATAGTCTATGAAGCATGGACTCAAATTAGGCTGTATGTTTTCAATTTCCAGCTTTGCCACTTACTAGCTGTGAAACCTGACCAGTTCTCTAACCTCTCTGTTCCTCAGTTTCTTCATCTGTAAAAATGGAGATGATTATTTTACCTGTCCCACAAAGATATGTTGAGGATTAAATGAATTAATACATAAGAGCTTAGAACCATGCCTGGCAAGTAGTAAGTGTCCTTCAAGTGTTATCTGTTATTTCTGATTTAACTATTTGTCTAAAAGGCTTCATTTGAACACTTGAACAACAACGGAATAAAACAGTGTACTCAGAGAGTAATCCAATTTGAAAGAGGTTCCCACTGCCGCCTTCTTACTGACCTCTCTCAGGAAACACACATTACCTCAAGGTCAGGACGTGCTCTTCAACTCTAGATCAGACAACCACCTGCCTAGGTGACAGCTTCCTTTGGACATCTAATAGACAACTCAAAAATAGGCAACGAGCCCCTGCCCTGCCCGGCTGTTTCTTGCCCACATGAATCGATCCATCTGGTTACTGAGGCAAAAAACTCTGAAGTCATTCTTGACACCTCTTTCACATCCCGTATCTAATCCATCAGTCAATCCAGATGGCTTGACCTTAAAAATCTAGAAAGAATGTAATCACTCCCTAATCTACCTGGATTGCTGCTATGGCCTACTCTCTGATTGGCTTTCCTGATTCCACCCTTGGCCCCACTATAGTCCATTTCTGACAGTGCCAGAGTGACCCTTTAAAACATGAATCAGATCTGGTCACTCCTCTACTCAAAACCCTCCAACAGCTCAGCCCCCTTGTTCATCCCACTCCAGCCACATCAGTCCCTGGCTGTTCTTCAATTACTCCAGATGCACTTCTGCCTCAGCACCTTTACATGCAGATCCCTCTATCTAGAAGGCTTCATCCTTGGCTATCCATGACACTTGCTTCTTCACCCTCTAGGATTTTCTAAAGTCCACGTTATTTAGAAATGTTTAATCCCCTCTACCTCCCTACCTTCTGTAGTATTTTCTACCACCATTCTCAGCTTGATTTTTCTTCACAGTAGGACCTTCTATTATACTACATAATTTACTTACTGTCTGTAACCCAGTGCCACTCCTTTACCCCTACAAGGTCTGGGATTTCAGTCTGTTTATTTTCTGCTGGGGATACAGTAGGCAATCAATAAAACTGTTGAATAAATGAATCGCGTTTCCACTAAATGAAATATGCCATCCGCAAATTTTTACATTATCCCCTTTTATTAAATAGCATATATGATTTTATAAAGCATCTCTCTCCTATCCCTCTTCCAGGCACTGTGCTTCTCTCCCAAGAAGCAAACACAAGAATCAATGCTGATGTATCTTTCTGTACATATTTTGTATTCATACAAGATGATACTTACACACATACTATAGCCTTCCTTGACCCCCCTTTTGACTGAAATGGCACCATACTATGTACACTGTTTTGCACCTTGCTTTTTAAACATCCTGAAGGACATTCCATTACAGTACATAAAGATTTTTGTCCATCTAGTATTCCATTGTATGATGCATCATAATTTATTTATCAGGTTCCCTGTTGAACACAACAGCTTCTTCCATTTTTTTGCTATCAGAAATCCTACCGCAATGAATACTTATATATTCATCACTTCCTTCACATTTCCTGTATGTGCACATGTGTGCATCTATTAAGATAAATCCCAAGAAGCAGAATTGCTGGGTCTAAGCATAAGCATTTGTAATTTTTGACAGATACTGCTAAACTACCCCTCCATGTAAGTTGTACCAAAATATACTTCCCAAAATGATATATACATGTTACAGGTAACTCATATTTACAGAATAAATGTATTTCAATAAAAATCAGGATACATGAAATTATCAAAATACCAAAAGCCTGAAACTTAATGTTTTTTTTATTTTCAAAGTTTATTTTGATATCTCAAAGTCTTCAAAAGCAGTAGCCTTTACTTCAAATGGTGAAGCGGAATAAGGTTGTTCCTACGATAACTGACCAGATTATTTTTTATATTGAAGACATATATAGGTGTATTTTAATGCAGTAAACTATAGATTAAAATAGAAAATTTTAAATGCTAATAATTTGAGCTATGGATCACTGTGGATCTTATTTCTATCCCTTTACTTTATAATTCTGAGTATTAATTTCTCTTTGCACTGATTTTCTAAATTTATACAAAGAAGAGATTTACATCACCTATTTCTTAAAATAATTTTAAGTCTGACAAGGCTAGGTTGGCAAAGCTATTTGAAATCTTTGGTAGAAACAAGACAAGCTCCATTTATTAATAATATAAAGTTTGCTTTTATATTATAGTTAACTTTCATACAGTAGAGTAAGAGAAGTATTTCCTGCCAAGCTGTCCCCCTAGAATTACTGTGACTCTAGTCTCACCTCATGGTCTGGATTTGGGATATTTTCCAGTATCATTTTTGCCTGCTGAAAGTGCTTACTAGCTGCCACATACAGTTCCGGAGACTGAGGAGGAGGGCTATATTTATTGAGGTCAGACATTTCCTACAAAAAGGGGAAAATATTCAAAACATGTTTAATATGAAAAAAACTGATATACTTTTTTAGTCCTTAATGAAGTCTACATTGACTATTCATACACAGACATTGAAACACTCAACACATGTCCCTTTTTCCTATATAATATTCAATTCTCAAACCTCATATACCACCTATTATGTTCATAACTTAAATATTAATAACTGTTAATGTGATAAGTCCATCCAACAAAGCCAAATAATTTTCATATTATTTAAAACTGCTATTTTAATCACTTGTCCCACTATCCCAATAAGTTTGATTTGACTATTTTAATAAGATGGCTGTGTACAAACAGCACATCTCCAGGAAAGTCTAAGACTGGAAATTTCATGATTTCACTGAGCAGGTTCACCTTGAACTGTAGGTAGTGCACTGGCGGTGGTGTCATCACACTGTTGAAAGGAGCAAACCTGTGCTCATACCGGACTTGTTCACTATCAAGCTCGAACTTGGGTTTGCGTACTTTGCCATCCATGTCAAATGCTACCATGGTCTAAAGGAAAAAGGGAATGAGAAAAAGTAGGAAATCAATATGAAAAAGTAAATACCTCCATTAACACAGAACAGAAAACAAGGAGCAGTTATTTACATATAGTTAAAAAAATTCACAGCTCAGAAATCAGAAATAGGAAGAGAAAAATTGGCTTCTTAGTATCATTTTTATTTTATGTGCCATGTTTTACACAAAAATCTTCAAGCTCCAGTGTTCAATATATTATAATTTTTCCCAGTGAAATTATAACACATGCACATTATTATTACATGTTGCATGCTTTCACAATAGCTTTGAAACTTTCATATAGAAGCTTCTGAAGAGATGAGGAGCACATAAATTTCAAAGCCTAGGCCCTGTTTTTCAAAATAGAAGTCTCACGTTCTGCTTTATACATTTTAATGTAAGCCACCTCAAATGATTTCTTGAATTATTAAGTACAACTTAAGAGTCAGTACCTACTACCTCCTGAAAATGCCTGCTTTTGCTTAAACCGTTCATTTGAGCCCATCCCCTTCCTAATATACTCCTAAAAAACCCAAACCCTATCTTCTCCATAAAACCTTTCCTGACCATCAATCAGAAATATTGTCTTCTTTATTACCTGTGTCATACACACATCAACTGGCTTGTTAATTAACTAGGCACGTGAAACAAGGACCATATCTGATTAGAATTGGTATCCTACAATGTACTCAGTACAAAGCATCTGACACACAGCAACGTGGTTCAAATGTTTTTTGAACAAATTAATGAAAACAACTAGACTTGAAAAATGGTAATCTTCAAGCAGATGGGAAATAAATATGAAATTAGAATCTGAAAGAATCACAGAAAAGAGTTAATTTTAAATAAACTATTTAATAATATAATTAAAAAGTAGGAACCATTTCATTTTCAACCACTTACTTTAAACATTCCAGCACACATGTTCTGATATGCCTGGCTCATTGTGATCTCTCGGCTCAATGGGCGAACTGTAATTAGAAAGAAAATCTTCCATACTCTTTCCCCCTCCCTCTTGTATCATTGCAAGAGAAAATCTAATTTCAAAAAATCTTTTAGCTTGTTTACCAAATTAAAACTTGTTTGTTCCTACAGGCTAAATTTTATTTTACAGTCTAAATCTACAAATAATAAACAGAAGTACAACTGAAGCTAAATTGTGTCTCAAAATGGCTAATACTAAAAATTCTAGTATGAAGTAATTTTTAACTTTTCTGGATTCACCATATAGAAACTTAACCTTTTATAGCAGAAACCCATGAATATAGATATTTAATGACCCACCCCAACTGCTCAAATCCTAAGTAAACATAAAGTAGTATTTTATGATTGTAGCAGTATCTACAGCCTTCCCTAAATGATCAATAGGGCAGTCAGTCCCTTTGAAACATTTCTCTTTCCTTATGGTTCTTGGATGATGCCCCATGGTGTTGTGTGATCATCTTTCTGTGCCCACTCCAACGGCACAGCTCCAGAGCTACTTCCTCCTGAATTGTCAGCCTCTATCAAAAGCTCAGTGGTCTCTTGCTGTCTTTTTCCCCAACCTATCTTGCTCGCACAATTCACGTGGCTACTTCTTGATCTAGGAGCCTCTAATAAATTGAATAGCAAAGAAATAAAAGCATGGAAAGGAACAAAAAGGCTTGTATCACTAATACTGGGGTTCAGTCTCTACCTTATAATTTCTGAAGAAATGACAGATGAGAACTAAGATATAATCCCTAACTCAAGAGTAGCTTTCCATCTATTTATTTGCAGAAATTAAAGTGTACTCTAATGTTCTTTATTTCTTAATTTTAAAAATTATCCACAGCACCTTTCTTTTTTTTCTTTGTTTTTTTACTGCTGCGGCCCTTCTGCTGCTCTTCCATTATCCTTTCCTCTGCCATTTGAGAGCCATCAGCACGACTCAATGTTGACATCAACCATGCATAAAGGAATTCAGAGAGATACCTTAAAGGATAAATAATGTTAGTTAAGTAAGGGTAGATGTCTAAATGAGATAACTTTATCAAAGCACATATTAATAACGTATTTTTATAATGCTTTAAGTTTTTTAAAAACAGATCATCTAGTTAAATAGATTAGATCTTACAAAAAATAAGTATTACAAGGATTAACTTTTCCTTTCTATATTTTATAACTTTTCAAAAGATTTCTTGATAATTATACATATATGTAAATCAAATGAAAGTTCATTAAATTGTTTTTCCTGTATCGGGACACATTTCTTCTTAACCTATTAAGTAAATATTTTCTTTGCCTGTTAATGACAAAAGAAAGCAAATAAATTCAGAAAAAGTTAAAAAGTTATTAGCATTATATAAAACAATTCTAAAAAATTAAGACCATTCAGACTTATAATTTAAATTTAACCAATAAATGAAATGTGTGACAGAATGATATTCTACCAGATACTAATTTTTCAGAAGTTTAAAAATACATTCTGCTATGCCAGAAAATTAGTTCAAATCTAGGATATGAATATATATACTTTGCAATATAATCCATAACAAATAAGAAAGCATATATTTAGTATGGAGAGAAAATAATTCCTGGCACTGAATTTAAGATAAGCATTTATCACAGTATCTTTTTATAGGACACAACTGGATTTTGTTTCCCTACCACAAAATTTTAAGGGTCTATAACCTAAGCTATATCTTAACTCAATGAAGAATTTCTATAGGGAACCAATGGTGGCTTCTACCTTCTGATTCTCCACCCTAAGGGCAGATCAATGACGGGGATAGCTGACAGGATGCAGGCCTCTCCTCTGAAATGTCAGGTACTTCAATGAGTTTTTATTAAGTGCTTTATCAAAATTAATACAATTATATCTAAGGAGAGTAACAGTGCTGATATTCTATACCCATGATTCTCAAATTATCATCTCTGGGCCAGCAGCAGTATCACCAGGGAACTAGTTAGAAATGCAAATTATTGGGCCCCATCCTAGACATAATAGGTCAGGAATTCTAGGAACTGAGCCCAGAAATTTATGTATTAATGTGCTTTCCAAGTCATTATGGTGCATGTTAAAATTTAAGAATCACTTTCCATTGTTGATTTTAAAAGGGTCCACATGCTTTAGGGATAATATTCATGAACAACAAAAGCAAAAAGGTTATCTTGGGAAAATGTAGGGAGTCCAACCTATAATTTTGAAACCAAAAACAGTTCAAAACTAATATGAAGACCATAGGGGTATTTATAGACTAAAATTTGTTAATAAGAAATGAATCTGCTTATGTATGTAGATAAGTTTGTAATGGAGAATTGACCCGAGTATCATTCTCATTTGTTAAGCTACCAATTCTTTGTGTAGAAAGTATATAAAAATTATATTTTGAGCTGAGAAATCAAGAGCAAAAGGTTCCAATTAGTTACATCAAACAACAAAAGAAAGAACTTGAGCATGTTCCCCTATAAAATGAAGAGAAATGTCTACCATCAGTTTATAATAAAATGTATCCCAAGTATCTATATAAACACCTGTTGGTAAGGGTTATTTGATATTATCTATATAAATGTTGGCAAATACAGCAAAGAAAATTATTCTTATATTACTATAGTTGATGCTTAAATTCAGTTTTCATAGCCAAGAGTTATCTGGTTAAGAGCCCTCGCTGCTCACATTCCTCATAACAGTGACGTCAGAGAAGATATAATACCTTAATTACTAAGTTAATTTAAATAAGAGTTAAAAAGGTGAACTATATTAAAGTCTAATATACTAAACTTAGGTGTTTTTGATGGGTAACATAGGCCATTATTAGGTTAAAATACCACCATACTTTGCCAGACTAAAAAGATTAAAGATAACTGAATTAACACTCAATTTTCTTAGTTTATTTTTTTTCTATGGCAACTTTTCCCTGCCTAAAATAGTCTCAAACATCCTATTACTAGGTTTCTTCATCTCATCCTCAAGTGAAAGGGAAGAACCTTTCTGCTAAAGATCATCTTTTATCAACTCTTTTATCAACTCCAAAGCTCTGAGGCAAATCCTCAGGAGCAGTTTCAAATAGTCATGCTCCCAATGATCATCTTGGCCATGATTTCTTCTCAGGAGAAGAAAGATCTGGTTCCCACATGAACTTTAACTCCATCAAGTAGTACCTAGTGCCACTGAAGTCACGGCAAAATGTTTTTCTCCACAGGAGCAAATAAAAGATATTCAATTAATCCATTTACTTTGGAGCCACTTTTTATCAGTGATTTTTATATAAATATTCAAATAGCTAGAATATATTTGTATATGAAAACACTTTAAGATGATCTAGCTTTAATTTTCAATATTTTTCCAACTGTCCTACAACCAAAGGTAAAACACATCAAATGAAAAAGTACCCTGAAAATATACTGTTTTATAGATTCTCTCATGACTCTACCCACTTTATCTCAACTCTTATCCACTCTATCCACCACCAATTTTAATGCAAATTGTTCTCTTACCAATATATGTAGTAGTACTCGTGCATGCTATAGAGTTCCAATTCAAAGCCACTTAGAAGATACTGTATCATAATTCGAAGGTTATGGTAAAGGACCCAGGTACCTAAACAGGCCAAATGTTGCCTTTGGGGTTCTTGTTTCAACAGCATAGTGTGAAGTGCTGCATCAACCTTCTCTGCCTACCAAAATAAAATGTCATAATATTGTTTTGTTTTTTTTAAGTAAGAAGAGAACTTAAAAAATTGGCTAAAAATAGCATATGAGCAGAATATTTAAATCTCATCACCCAAAGAACTCTTATTTTCAAATGCATTTTTGGTTAGGCTTATATTCAAAGTTCTCATCTCACAAAGGTTAACATTTACCTAAACAAATCTTAAACTATAAAGACAACCACCTTATTTATTTAAAAAAAAATTTTTTTTTTTTTTTTTTAGACAGGGTCTTGTTCTGTTGCCCAGGCTAGACTGCAGTGGCACAATGATAGCTCACTGTAAACAAATTCCTGGGTTCGAGCAACCCTTCCCTGCCTCAGCCTCCCAAGTAACTGGGACTATAAGCAGGCACCACCATGCCTGGCTAATTTTTAAAAGTTTTTTTGTGGACATGGGGTCACACTATGTCACCAAGGCTGGTTTTGAACTCTTGGCCTCAAGTGATCCTCCTGCCATGGCCTCCTAAATTGGTGAGATTACAGGTGTAAGCCTCCATACCCAGCTGACATCCATTTTAAAGAACAAAAACACAAATAACAGGCCTGGCATGGTGGCTCACACGTGTAATACTAGCATTGTGAGCTATGATGATGTCACTGCCCTCTAGCCCCGGGCACTGCCAGAGCAAGACCCTGTCTCAAAAAACAAAACAACATAAATAACTGACTTCAAGCCTTTATAGTATCAATTAATATTGCTACTGCTCACAAATTAACTTTAGAATCAATATATATTTATTATGTGAAGCTTTCTATAAAACGATTGTGCTATATTTCACAATTTATCCTGATTATCAAAGAAATAATCTAAGATATTTATCAGTTTGGATTATTGTTCTGTTTCTTTTTGTAAATTCTCTTTTGTATATAAAACTGTTAGATTTTAAGTGAAAAGTAAGCTCATCATATGGGAAGATTAAATAGTCAAAATACTATTTCGAAGAATTGTTTTTTAACATCTGGACAAAGTGTGTGAATTGTTTAATTTTAGAAGGGAGAAGAACTTGGTTCTTACCTCATCCTGCAAGGTGGCAAATTCCTCAAGAATATGACCAAGCTTATCTCTCTGCCGAGCTCTGTTATGCCCATGGATCTGAATAAGACTACAGAATGGCTGTAAGACACATACAATTTGTCAACTGTAAATATGAAATTTCCTGAGACTAAAGAAACTTAACATTCCAAGTTCTCAAAATCTGGTTTAAGGGAAAAAATGTTGTATATATAAGAATCATACCTATATATATATACATTTTTTACAAAGGTGTTTTTAAGGAACTCAACATCAGAATTTATCAGTAACTAGAAAAAAGTGGCCATTTGTAAAGCCTGTTTTCATATGGAAAAAATATCTTCCTTCAATCTCTAGATATCTTCCTGCAATTTTAAGAAGACAGTTTCTTTTCTGCTTAT
This sequence comes from Eulemur rufifrons, assembly GCF_041146395.1. Classification (NCBI taxonomy): domain Eukaryota; kingdom Metazoa; phylum Chordata; class Mammalia; order Primates; family Lemuridae; genus Eulemur; species Eulemur rufifrons. The sequence goes on from NC_090989.1 coordinate 208,643,607, forward strand.
TTAAGCCAAAAGCCAATGTTCAAGGCTGACATTTATGTATGGCTTTAAATATAGCAGAATGCCTAATAATTATACAGCTGAAGTAATGGATAATACCTGTAAACCCTAAGGTTCTTCTACTCCTACTCTCTATATACAATATTCTCATATAAAACACTATAACATTTCACTAATCAGACAATAACATGCTCTAAGTATGAATTAGTTTTCTTGAAGTGTAATAGTATTTTATATTTGTATACACTGACAGGTATTATCTCATTTGGTCAATAACTACCCTATTACAGTTACAGAAAGTATTAGCATTTCACTCTTTAAAAAGTGGAAAATTTATGGAACGTGATATGCCTGATGATGATAAAATGTTAGTGATAAAAATGAAATCTGGTCTTTTATTGACTCTCCTTTCACCATACCATGCTGCCTTCCTATATATATTTAGTAACTGGAATTAGGCCCAAAAGAGCTGCCTGTGTGAGTTTTCTAAGAGAAAAGTTTATATAATTAAATAAGATTGAATTATAATTCATGCAATCCACTACAAGGTTTGCATTTTTTCTAATTACTCAAGACCTGAAAAAAGTTTGTGATCTCATTTAAATTAATAATTTTATCATAATCGTATTCATTAATGTAGTACAAAGATAAGTGTATAGGGATGTTACAAATATTCCTTGTTTTTAAGGTCAAAAACAAAGCAGTTTTAATGTCCATTTACAAAAAAATTTGAGGAAACAACTGCTGTTTCCCCAGTTGGGGGTCACCGCATCCCGTATCTGTGGTCCCCACAGGCTACAGTGGGAGGTCATCAAGGCTGCCTCTGTAGCTAACAATCTAACAGGAAGACTATAGACTATAATGCCTCAAGTGCTAAGAGAAGACAGAAATTTTTTATTTCCTCACTAAAAGAAATATTAGATTTAAAAAGCATAAATTAATGACACTGAAGGAATTACATCCCACAATTTTTAACATACCCATCACAAAATCCAATTGTAACTCTTACCCGAACACAATGAGTAACAAAGGAGTCGATACAGTCCTTAGCCTGGTGATTATTATATAGGCAGCACCTGTAAGATAATATTCGCATCATCAAAATAAAAATATATGGCCCAGACAAAAGAAGCAGTGATTATGGTAGAGATGCCACCAACAGACAGAGAAGGTAAAACAGAAGAATCAGAACCAATTACTAAGAACTATTTATAATTACTATGTTGTTCACAAAATAAGTATGTGATATATTTCCAATTCCTTTAGTTCTATACTTGAACAATTAGAGTTGGATCCAATAAGATGAAATTAGCAGGGAGAAAAGGAAAAGTCTAAAGCCCCGCTTTTTCATGATCCTACTCCGATGTCATATATTTCCCTAAAACTGATTTCCACATGTATTGTGTTCATAATAGTAATTACAAACAAAAAACTATATAGAATCCTAATTTTTTCAAGAGATATCCCCATTTCCAACCCTTGGCTATAAATCATCACCTGTCTATCCCTCTGACACCTCATCTTCTCTCCTTACAAAGTGGTTTCCGTGTGGCATTCCTTACCTGTTAATAGCAACATTTCATTCCTGAGCATTCTGGGAGGACCTGCTACCTTCCTAGCCCAGGGGGAGCTATAGGGACTAAAGTGATGGGAAGATTTTTTGTGGGAGATCAGTAGCCTTTGCACCAAAGGCAATGAGACAAAGCAGAGAGACTTTCTTCTGGTGCCTTGATGGGAGCTGACAACTTGCTATTCATAAGTGTTTGCCACAGCTGAACAATCTGACAAGCACCTCAAAGAAAAACACAACCATGGTCTTACAACAGAAAATGACAATGCACCCAGCAGCTAGGAGAAAGAAAAAGAACACCTGAATGAAACAGGCGGGTGGTGAAGAAGTAGTCCTGGAAGGTACACTGCATCTTTAACCCCAAAGTAAGAAAATTACTTAAGGAGACACTAAAATAAAGCACTTAAAAAAAATAATGTGTACACTTGGACACTGGGTGTGGAATGATAGACAATGGAGGCTCAGAAGATTGGGGAAGGAGGAGGGGGTAGATGATGAGAAATTAACTTAATTGGTACAATGTACATGACTGAGGTTGATAAATACCCTGAAAGTCCTGACTTCACTACTAAACAATCCATTCATGTAACAAAATTACACCTGTAACTCAGAAATTTATACAAATAAAAAAATACTTTCTGGGCTGGTCACAGTGGTTCACACCTGTAATCCTAGCACTTTGGGAGGCCGAGGCAGGAGGATCACTTGAGGCCAGGAGTTCAAGACCAGCCTGAACAACATAGCAAGCCTTTGTCTCTACAAAAAAAATAGAAAAATTAGCCAGGCGAGGTAGCAGACACCTGTAGTCCCAGCTACTTGGGATGCTGAGGTAGGAAATTGACTTGAGCCCAGGAGTTTGAGGCTGTAATGAGTGTGAGGCTGTAATGAGTTTGAGGCTGTAATGAGCTATGATGCTGCCACTGCACTCTAGCCCAGACAACAAAGTAAGACCTTGTCTCAAAAATAAAACAAAACACTCCAAAAATTCTGAATCTAAAAATGATTATTTTCAAATTTAAAAATTCAGTTGAAAGAAACATGTTCACTAGTAGCTGTAACCATCAAGAGGAAGAACTTTCTCACAACACAGCAAAAATAACAAGGAAATGAATGTCATGAGGAACATGCAGGGGAGATCTAGAAGACCTACTAGGAAAAAAAAAACAAAAACAAACAAAAAACAGATGAGGGTAAGGCAATAGTTAAATAAGTAATGATAGGGATAATGATCTGATGAGAAGACCTGAGCTTTATTGACTGAGTTCCAGATAGGACTAGTTGAAAATCACACATGAATATTCTGGCAAAACTTCTGAACTCCAAAAATAAAGAGAAACTCTACAATGCTTTAGAAGAAAGTTTCAAATCACTTAGAAAGGGCAGACCAGCATCAGATTTCTTATCTGCAACATTAGTATTTTAAAAACAGTGGAATAACAAAAATGAACTTTGCCACATATATAGTCAATTCTCATCATTTGCGGTAGTTATATTCCATAAATTTGCTGAGGACACTGAATTAGCAACTACTGAATCATTGCTCCCAGGGGAAATAAACAGTTAGGTTCCCATAAGCCTCTGGTCACAACATTTTCATGAACTGGTCAATACACAACCTTGTCTTATGTGAATTTCCGTTTAAAGACACCTTATTTAATGTGCAACTGTTGACTCAACATCAAAATCATAGTCCAACAGCACTGCAACTCATGCCTGAGTGAAGTTCATTTAATACATGTATTTTCTCCATAAGGCACATTACAGCTAAGGAAGACTAGACAGCTTGTCACTATACTTAAGGGCGCTTTAGAAATTTTTTTATTTTAATAGACAGGGTCTGGGTAAGTTGTTCGGGTTGGTCCTGAACTCCTAAGATCAAGCAATCCTCCCACCTCAGCCTCCCAAGTAGCTAGGATTACAAGCACACACCACCACACCTAGCAAGGACCATTTTTTTTTAAACAGTGAACTCAGCACAAAAATGTGAAAAATGTGGGCCGGGCGCACTGGCTCAAGCCTGTAATCCTACTACTCTGGGAGGCTGAGGCGGGTGGATCCTTTGAGCTCAGGAGTTCGAGACCAGCCTGAGCAAGAGTGAGACCCTGTCTCCGGACAACTAAAAATATATACAGAAAAAATTAGCCGGGCATGGTGGCGCATGCCTGTAGTCCCAGCTACTCGGGAGGCTGAGGCAGGAGGATCGCTTGAGCCCAGGAATTTGAGGTTGCTGTGAGCTAGGCTGACGCCACGGCACTCTAGCCCTGGCAACACAGTGAGACTCTGTCTCAAAATAAATAAATAAATAAATAAATAAATAAAAAGTGAAAAATGTGGCACGAAACAGAGTTGTTTATAGTATGAGGGCTGAGAGAAGAAGGCAGAGCTGCCTCGTTGGACCTCAGCATTTGTTATTCTGCATGTGTTCATTCTGCAAATGTCTGTAGAAAGAGTGAAAGCCGAACAAGTATTGATTTGGGGGTTACAACAAATTTTAGCGACTAGGCAAATTTGGAAATACAGAATCTGCAAATAATGAGGATCAACTACAGTTAAGTCTAAATGGATAATAATAACTGACAATGTGTTATCTAAGTGCTGAAGAGGACTCAAATAAAAAAGCCAAAATGCAAATTAAGATTTACATATTAATTCACATACATCGTATTATCAAAATTAAAAAGTCTCATAATGCCAAAGGCTAGATTATGGGGAAATGGGAATTGTTATACAGTTTTGTACAAACTGGTTCAATTATTTTGGGAAGCAATTTGGCAAAACCAGTAAAGGTGAAGATGCACATGTCCTACAATCTAGAATTCTACTTCTCAGTATATATCCTACCTGCACAAGGAGACATATTCAAAGATGATCACTATAGCACCAATTTTAATAGGAATAAATTAGCAATAATTTAAATGTCCAATTATACAGAAATGGCAAAATAAACTGCAGTATATTCAAATGGTGGATTTTAATGAATAGGTTTGTATGAATTAACTTTGGTAGATATAAAAATCCTAATACTGAATGAAAAAATGTTGCAGAAGGATGAATACAGTATGAAAAAAATGTACAGCTTAAAAACACATAAGCTGGTGCATTGCACGGACATACTTATTTGGTGACATGTACCAGCATCCATAGGAGTGATACACATAAACTGCAGTGTGGTGGTTACCTCTAGGACCAGACTGAGAGGAAAAGATGGGTTGGGGAGGAGAATTTGAAAGTATAGTCAGCAGTTATCAATGTATGGCCTGTTCCCCTGTGATGGTGAGAATATCCCTGAGACACCTTTAGCGGGCAACACAAGGTCAAAATAACACTAAGACCTTATTTGCCTTTAGCACTCATTCTCTCACAAGTGTGCAGCGGACATTTCCAAAGGCTGTGGTGGCATATGATACCATAGAAGATTGAAAACAGAAGCAGGTAAGATCATTCAGCTATTTTCTAGTAAGATATGAAAGAGATTTGAAAAAACATAAAACAATACCACTTGTCTCACTAATTTTTCTTATAAGTATATAGTCATTTTCCATAAAAATGTTATTTTTATTAACACGTAAAGAATTTACTGTAAGTGAATTAATAAATATTTTTAAAGTACAAACAGCCCCCACCTTATGATGGTTTAATTTTTTTACTTTATGATGGGTGTGAAAACAATACACATTCAGTAGAAACTACTTTTGAGTATTCATCTGACCATTCTGTTTTTCACCTTCAGTACAGTATTCAATAAATTACATGACACATTCAACACTTGATTAGAAAATAGGCTTTGTGTTAGATAATTTTGTCCAATGGTGCAGGCTAACATAAGTGTTCTGAGCCACATTTAAGGCAAGCTAGGCTGAGTTATGCTGTGTATGAAGGTAGGTGTGTTAAATGCATTTTTGATTTATGGTATTTTCAGCTTACAATGAGTTTATCAGGATGTAACCCCCATTGTAAGTCAAGGAGCATATGTAATGTTTTAGTATTTATTACAGTAGTTATCAATAGGTATGACTCATATAAACAAAAACTATTTGGCTCCTTATTTTTAAGAATGAAAAGGGGTCCTAAGACAAAATTTTGAGAACTGCTGCTTTAGATGTATCTCTAACAATTTAATTCTTGATACTCAAAGCTCAGCCCTACTCTGGGAACTTTCAGTTGCAACTGACTGTCAGGAAGCTCCCCTCCTTGATTCTGCATGATCACAGCTTCAGTTCACTCATATATATATATATATGTGCACCAATACCACCTCCAAAATGAGGGAGCCAAGCATGGTAGGATTTTGGGGGAGGGCTCTCTTTCTGGCTTGCAGATGGCAGCCTTCTCTGTCTTCACATAGCAGAGAGAGAGCCCTCTGGTCTCTTCCATTTCTTATAAAGACACTATTCCAACATGAGGGCTTCACCCTATGACCTGATCCTAAACCTAATTACCTCCCAAAGTCCTTACCTCCAAATACCATCACATTGAGGATTATGGCTTAATCATATTAATTTTGAGGGTACACATTCAGACCATAACAGCAGCATAGCCAGATATATGAAATCTTCCAAATTAAAAAGGAGAAAAAAGGAAAATAAATAAAAATTGGATCAAACTAGGAAAAATAAGGGGGGAAAATTTTTTTAAAAGAAAATAAAACAGTAAACAAATTAAGGAGGAAGAAATAAAATGAGATAATGTAATTCAACTGTTACACTAAATGTAAATAAGCTGGATTCTGCTTTTAATAGATTTGGACTAACAAGAATTAAAATAAAACCCAGCTAAACACCATGTAAAAGAAGCACATTAAAACAGAGTGATGCAAATGGGTTTAAAAATGAAGGAATGATCAATGGGATGTCAGACATTTTTTAAAAAGAGAGAAAGTAGGACTGCTAATATTAACGTGAAATAAGTGGTACTTAAGGTTGAAAGTATTAAACATGGCAAAGGGAGATATCATATAATGATAAAAGGCACAATTGACAAGGTCAGTATAACAGTTTACAACTGTATGCACTAAAGCAGCAGCTAAATGTATAAAACAAAAATGATTAGCGATACAAGGAGAATTCAGTAAATTTTTGTAGATTTGTCTTATTCACAATTATTGTGTGTGAACATATATACACATATGCATAGCTAATTATAAACTGTTTGGAATCTGGCAGATCTAATAAGAGAGAAACTGAATAACCCAATTAACAAACTCAATTAAACAGATGAACATTGAACTTTGCTTCCTAGAGGTAAAAATTTGCATTGTTTTCTTTTTCCTTTCTTTTGAGACGGGGTTTTGCTCAGGTTGGTCTCAAACTCCTGTGCTAAAGGAATCCTCCAGACTCAGCCTCCCGAATAGCTGTGACTATAGGCAGGCACCACCATGCGTGCTGTACTTTTTTCTTATATGCGTAATAGACATATGAAAATCAGCCATGTACTCAGTCACACAATAAATAAAATTTTTAAAAACCCAATATTGAAGTAAAATTAGCAACAAATAATAAGAAGTTATCTAAAAAGTCTTTATTTGGAAATTAAAATACTTTAAAAAATGACCCTGAGATGAAAAAAGAGAAAATCAAAATAAAAGTTACAATATTCTTAGCAAGCAACAAAAAGATCACTTCCTATTGAAACCTGAACACAGATAAAGCTAAATTATGAGGAAAATGATTAACCTTCAATGTCTCATTCTTAAAAGAAATAACTATTTTAAAGAAAGACATAAAAGTAACAATTAAAACTCTAAAGAAAACAGGTATGGATCTAACAATTATTATGGACTATTTATCAAAAAACAAAAACAAACATTATTCCAAGATAAAAATGGAAAGATCATTTCCATTAACACATTAACATAGTGATCAAGCTTGCTGTGATCACTGAATGTTGCTATTCAACTTTGTTTCAGAGATTCTAGCAAAGCAATGAGCCAAAATAAAAATTTTATGTAATTACTAGAAAATAAAAGATAAAATTATCTTTTGGGGAAAGAGATTCCAAGCATCGTAACAGAAACAACAGCAATAACAACAACAAAAAAACAAAACAAAGAGTAAAAATCCCCAAAACTACCAAGGAATACATTTACCAAGAAATGCATAGGAACCATATGAAGAAAACAACTGAAGGACATAAAATAATATCATGTCCTTTGATTAGAGAATTTAAGAGCATAAAAATGAGAACTCTTAACATTAATATTTTTTCCAATTAGAATTCCAGCCTTTCAAAATTTTGAACAAAATTATCTTAACATTAATGTGGAAAAATACCAGGGAAGAGCCAAGAAAGTCTTTAAAAAGAATAGTGTAAGAGGACATGTCTTAACAGATATTAAAACTTAAGAGAAAGTCACAAAAGAAAAAAATTATCATTGAAACTGAAATCCTAATGCATATGGGATTTTTTAAGTAAAAGATGGCATTGTAACCCACAGGAAAATGATGGTTTATATTTCACCCAAAGGGCTAACTATCTAGCATAAAATAAAGTTGAATCTCTACCTTCAAACCATTTTCTGGAAATGATTTCAGAAGGATTAAATTCTAATAAAGCCCTAAAAACCTTTGAAAGAAGATTTAAGTGACTAAAGGTACAACCCGTGGGTAGGGAAGAATGATTTACTTCGGAAAAAAAAAAAAAAAGGTAGATAAAAGCTATCAAATAGAAAGCAAAAATTTTGATGTGGAAAAGAAAGACCCTTATCTGCAATGCCTATCACAGGTTAATACAGAGGATTAACCTCTTGTAATATACAAGAAGCTCTCTTAACAAATTTTGCAGAAAAAAGTACACCACTTACTAAAAGTCAACGTACAAAGAATTTAAATAAGCAATTCACAGAAAAATAATTCTAAGTGTCCAATAAATATTGTAACAAAGTGCTCAAATTAAAATAACAATGAATTATCACTCTTCTCACAACACACAGGAAAAAATTAAAAGGACTAATTAACACCTACTGCTGGTCAGGATGTATATGGAAAATGTACTCTTGTATACGGCTGGTAGAAATATAAACTGTTACAATCTGTTTAGAATTGGCAATATCTATAAACATTAAAACTACACAGAACCCTTTACCAGTAACCCCACTCCTTAGAATACATTCCTATAGGATGAGCATCACTAATCTGAAAATCCAAAATTTGAAATGCTCTTTATAAAATCTACTTTTTTTTTTAAATTTCAGCTTATTATGGGGGTATAAAAGTTCAGGTTATATATATTGCCCATGTCCCGCCCATCCCCCCCGAGTCAGAGCTTCAAGCGTGTCCATTCCCCAGACAGTGCGCATCGCACTCATCATATAGGTATACACCCATCCCCTCCCCCCACCCCCACCTCAGCAGGGAAACCAATTTGCTGGTGAGTACATGTGGTGCTTATTTTTCCATTCTTGGGATACTTCACTTAATAGAATGGGTTCCAACTCTCTCCAGGAGAACAAAAGGGATTCTATATCACCACTATTTCTTATAGCTGAGTAATACTCCATGGTGTACATATACCACATTTTACTAATCCACTCATGAATTGATGGGCATTTGGGTTGTTTCCACATCTTTGCAATTGAGAATTGTGCTGCTATAAACATTCGGGTACAGGTGTTTTTTATAGAATGACTTTTGTTCTTTTGGGTAGATGCCCAATAATGGGATTGCTGATCGAATGGTAGGTCTACTTCAATCTGTTTAAGGTATCTCCATGCTTTCCACAGAGATTGCACTAGTTTGCAGTCCCACCAGCAGTGTATGAGTGTTCCTGTCTCTCCGCATCCACGCCAACATGTATTGTTTTGGGACTTTTTGATAAAGTTCATTCTCACTGGAGTTAAGTGATATCTCATTGTGGTTTTGATTTGGATTTCCCTGATGATTAGAGATGTTGAGCATTTTTTCATATGTTTGTTAGCCATTCTTATATCAATACTCTTCAAAATAGCAACAAAGAAAATAAAATACCTAAGACTATATTTAACTAAGGAGGTAAAGGACCTCTATAGGGAGAACTACGAAACACTGAGGAAGGAAACTGCAGAGCATGTAAATAGGTGGAAAACCATACCATGCTCGTGGATTGGAAGAATCAACATTGTTAAAATGTCTATACTATCCAAAGTGATCAACAGATTCAATGCAATCCCTATTAAATTACCAACATCATTTTTCACAGATATAGAAAAAATAATTTTACGCTTTGTATGGAACCAGAGAAGACCCCGTTTAGCAAAAGCAATTTTAAGCAACAAAAACAAAATGGGAGGTATTAATTTGCCAGACTTCATACTACAAGGCTGTGATTATTAAAACTGCCTGGTATTGGCACAAGTGCAGGGACACAGACCAGTGGAACAGAACAGAAAATCCAAATATAAAACCATCCTCATATAGCCATCTAATCTTTGACAAAGCAGACAAAAACATACTCTGGGGAAAAGGATCCTTATTCAATAAATGGTGCTGGGAAAATTGGATAGCCACATGTAGAAGACTAAAACAGGACCCAAAGCTTTCACCTCTCACAAAAACCAAATCACGGTGGATAACAGACTTAAACCTTAGGTGTGAAACTATTAGAATTCTAGAAGAAAATGTAGGAAAGACTCTTACAGACATTGGCCTAGGCAAAGAATTTATGAAGAAGACCCCTAAGGCAATCACAGCAACAACAAAAATAAATGAATGGGACCTGATTAAATTAAAAAGCTTCTGCACAGCCAAAGAAACAGTCACAAGAATAAACAGACAACCTACAGAATGGGAAAAAAATTTTCGCATACTACACATCAGATAAAGGACTGATAACAAGAATCTATTTAGAACTCAGGAAAATCAGTAAGAAAAAATCGAACAACCCTATCAAAAAGTGGGCAAAGGACATGAATAGAAATCCACAACTTTTTGAGTGCCAACATGAGATAGTGACACCTTTGCTTTCTGGTAGTTCAGTGTATTGAAACTGTTTCATGCACAAAATTGTTATAAATATTGTATAAAATTACTTCAGGCTTTGTGTATAAAAATGCCTACAAAACATAAATGAATTTCATGGTTAGACATAGGTCTCATCCCAGAGATATCTCATTATGTATATACAAATATTCCAAAATCCAAAACACTTCCAATGCAAAGCATTTTGGGTAAGTTATATTTTATTATGAAATATTTGGGAACCATAGTTAGATCTACCATAAGTAATTTGGGACAGAAAACCATCATGTGTCTTTTTTTTTTTTTTTTACCTACTATTTTTTTCTTTTTTCTTTTGTTTTTTTTTTGAGACAGAGGCTCACTCTATTGCCTGGGTTAGTGCCGTGGCGTCAGCCTAGCTTACAGCAACCTCAAACTCCTGGGCTCAAGAGATCCTCCTGCCACAGCCTCCCCAGTAAGTGGGACTACAGGTATGCACCACCATTCCCGGCTAAGTTACTTCTCTTGCTCTTGCTGAGGCTGGTCTCAAACTCCTGACCTCAAGTGATCCTCCCGCCTTGGCCTCCCAGAGTGCTAGGATTACAGGTGTGAGCCATCACGCCCGGCCCACCATGGGTCTTTGAGTGGAAAAAAGATAAAGAACTTTAAAATTAAAATGCATTCTTTAAATTAAAAAAATTTAAAAGGCAATTAACAAGTAATTTAAGAGTTCATGATAAAAACAGCCTGATGAGCTGGGTGCAGTGGCATATGCCTACAGTCCTAGCTACAGGAATACTGAGATATGAGGATCACTTGAGCCCAGGAATTCAAGACCAGCCTGGCAACACAGTGAGATCCCAGTCTCACACACACACACACACACACACACACACACACACGAACAGCAACAAAAAGAATAGCCTGATGTATGTGATCCCATTTATATACTTATATATACATGTGTATCTTTATACACAAAGATATCTAACACGGTCATCAAAATGTAGCTATCTCAGAGGTAAGATCTCAGGTAATTTTTTTTTTTTTTTTTTTTTTACTATTTTTCACATACTTTTCTGCACTGGTTGAAATTTCAATTGTGATCATATATTATTTATATAATCAGCCTTTAAAAAAAAGGCAACTTAGTTACCTTTTTTCTTTTCTTCCCCTAGTGAATCATATATCATTTTCTATTAATTTTATCTCTGAAATCATTCTCAAATCTGTCCTCTCCTTTATATTCCCAGAGTTTAATCCTTCATCACCTCTAACCTGTACAACTCAATCAGCCTAATTAAACGCTTTGCTTCCATTATCAATCCTTCTCATTACCGGTTTGCTTCCTATTAAAAAATACACACCCAATTATGCCAATTCTCTCCTAAAACACTTACGTAGCTCCTCACTGACCACAAAATAAAGACAAAACCTTACCAAAGCATTCAAGACTCTCCCCAGTCTCATCCTCAACTATCTTGCCATCAAACTCTCATTTGTTTGTTTATTCATTCAACAAATATTTATTATGTGCTTACTAGCATCTGTGATACATCACTCAAAACATACAGCTGTTGTTATAAAACGGCCAAAATTACCTGCCCTGACCTTGTGGAGTTTATATTCTAATTGAGGGGATGAGGAGAGTGGAAGATTGAAAATAAACACAATAAAGAAAATTATATCCTATGTAAGAAGATAATTGTTTTGGGAGAGAGAAATGGAGTGCTGGTGGGAGTAGGGGTTGCAATTTTTAAACAGGGTGGCCAGGGTACCTCTCATTGAGGTGACCCTGAAAAGACTTGAAGATGGTGACGTAGTCAGCCCTGGGGGTGTGTGAGGAAAATGCCCACTATCCTCCACACCGTGTGTAAAGACCCTAAGGTGAGGTCTTTACACAGCATATTCCATGAATAGCAAGGAGACCTGTGTGACTAAAGCAAAGGAGGTGAGGGCAAGAGCAGTAAGAGATGAGGTCAGAAAGGTGACAGGATAGGTGTCTAGACCAGAACACAGTGAGCCTCGAAGGCTCAATCACAAGGACTTTGGCTTTTACTGTGAATCGAATGGGGAATGGAACCAACACTGAGAAAGCCTGGTTATTTACATCCTCCCAGGGATAGTCCTTATGGGACAGGCATATGCGTAATTTCTCAAGCTCCCTGTTCCTGATAAGAACTACTCTGAAGTGTAACCTACACTGTTCTCCAGAGCTCTCCTACAGGACTGAACCAAAGTTACTTTCTGTGGAGTGCACCTTAGCGTGGCTTTCTTCCTTTTCATGTCCTGCTTGCCCAAAACCTCACTGGTTTTTCCTGGGAACACTTTCTAAATATGTTTATATGAATCTTGGTCTCAGGGTCTGCTTCCAACCTAAGACAGGAAGCAACCAGAGTTTTACATGAGCTGTGGCAAGATTTATTTTCAACAAATTGTTGGTAAGAACACTGGACTACTAACTGTTCTTAAAATGCATTTCATGTTCTCATGTCTGCACGTGTGCTGGGTTTTTTGCTAAGAAATAATGACTCCTTTCTTCCCTCCCCACTGGAAAAGCCTAACTTATTTCTCAAAATGCCAACTCAAATGATGATTCTTTCTACAAGCAATACTTTTCGGCTACTTAGGGCAGCATGTTTTCAGGGCAGTGCCTCTACCAGAGCATAGTTTAAGGATCAATTATCTGCATTTTTTATTTTTATCTAAACTTCAGAAGCCAAAGTGCCTAACATAGTGCTTTGCACAAAGTAGGGTCCAAGACAAGTTACTGAATTTCTGCTAACAACCGTTCTGTTTTCTGTCTCATACTGGATCTAATGCCAACCTTAATTTCTAATCTAAATAATATGTGGCAGAGATCAATTTAACATGATCAAGTTATTTTTTATATCGAGACTTGATCTTAAACAATTTTTATACTTTGGCTATAAAGAAGGACTACAGAGAAGGTGGGCATTTAAAGAAACACACACTATAAGATGTGTTACAATACTTACTTGGGAGAGAGCACCGGAGGACTTACAAAAGATCGAAGCGCATCTTTCACCATGTCTTGCATGAGATGAGTTCCAAAGACCTTTTTGTTATCCACCAGGAAAGTGGTCTTAAAACAAATGTAATATATTAGTAACACTGTCACACAGAGTTGTCACTACTATGACATGAGTGTACTTCTTATAAATACTACAGGCAACACAAGTGATTAAAATACAGAAAGTTGGTGGAAATTTTTAAAAATCACTGATTCCAGAATGGGTGCTACCTATTAATCCTTATTTAAGGTATATTCTGATATGGAAGAATAAAAAATGTGTAGAAATAAAAATCTCCAAAGTTAAGAGTAGTAATATGGAACTGAACTAATCAAGATGAACTGACTAATCTGATTATATCAAAGGAGCTAATATATAAGAGCTTCATAGATTATAAAATATTAAAATGGCTATAAATATTAAGTTATTTGATAATATTTGTCTCTAATGAATCTTTTGTAATACATACAAACTTTGTGGAAATGTAAAAAATATATTTAAAATAAGAGTCTGCACCTAGCAACTTCAGGATGCCTTTAAAAAAATTAAATAACAGTCTAAACTCAGTAATTTGCATTTTAATTTCTTCCCCTTAACAACTCTAGTAATTTTAATATTTAATATATCATACCTTACTGATTTCCTAATGCTCAGATTTTAAATATTTTTAATTTACATACAGTAAAATTCACATTTTTTTTTTTAAACAGTTCTATGTTTCTGACAAATGAAAGTTGTTTAACCAGCACCACCATCAAGATACAGGACAACAGCATCACCCCAAAAACATTCTCTCATGTGATCCCTTTGTAATCAAGCCTTCTCCCTCACCCAAATCCCTGACAACATATCTATTGGATCTATTATTGAACTGTATTTTGCCATTTCTAAAATATCATCATCAAAATGAAATCATACAGCCTCTGAGTCTAGCTTTTCACCCAGCATAATGCAGTTGAGTTCTTCTGCATTGTTAGTTGTATCTATACTTTGTTTCTGAGCCACTGTGCACATGTACCACACAGTATGTTTATCCTTTCACCAGTTCAAGACATTTGGGTTGTCTCAGGTTTTGATGATCATTAGCAAAACAGCTCTAAACGCTTGCACAGAAGTGTCTAGAATATCAGATTTCACTTCTCTTAGGCAATCAACTAGGAGTGTGATTTGTATGTTTAATTTTATAAGAATCCGCCAGAGCGTCTCAACCATTTCACAGTTCCATCACCAGTACATCCCCACCAGCACTTGGTACTGTCAGATTTCTTAAAAAAGATATTCTGAAAGGTAGTAGTTCATTGTAGTTTAATTTGCATTTCCCTAATATTAACTATGTTGAATACCCTTTCATATTGAATTTCAATTTTTTTGCCCATTTTAAAAATTGGGTTGTATATTTTCTTATTATAAAGTTTATAGAGCTCTTTATGTGGTCTAGATATAAGTTCTTTGTCAGACATATGATTTGCAAATATTTTCTCCAACTTTGTAGCATCTCTTCATTTTCTTCACAGTGTCTTTCCCAGAATAAAAGTTTTAAATGTATCAATTTATCATTTTTTTTAATAAACTGTGCTTTTGATGTCAGACCTGAGAACTCTCTTCATTCCCTAAGATTACAAAGATTTTCTCCTATCCTTTCTTCCAAAAGTTTTATAATTTCAGATTTTATATTTAGGTTCATGATGCATTCTGCATCAGTTTTTTTCATATGCCTGTCCAATTATTCCAGTACCATTTGTTGAAAGACTTATCATTTCTTCACTAATTTGCCTTTGTACCTTTGTAAAAAATTAATTGACTATATTATTGATCAATTACTTGAATACAGTCAATAATTATACCAATTTTTTTAAAAAAGAACTTTTCTGGACTTTCCCCTCGGTTCCCACTGATTCATGTAGCCATCATTTTGCCAGTATCACACAAAAGGTAGTGTGAGTTCTCCAACTTTATTCCCTTTTTTTCCCACCCAAATCATTTTAGCTGTACTAGTTCCTTTGCCTTTCCATATAAATTTTAGAATCAGATTGTTGACAAGCTATGAAAATTCTTGCTGTGATTTTGACTAAGACTGCTGTGAATCTGTAGATTGATTTGCAGAGAACATTTTAAAAAAAATCAATTCTTCCAATCCATGAACAAGGTATATCTCTCCATTTATTTAGGTCTTACTTTGATTTCTTTCATCAGTACTTTGCAGTTTTTCAGCATGCAGGTCCTACACACAAGTTGTTAGATTTATATCTAAGTATTCCATTTTTTGATGTTGTAAATAGTTTTGCTTTTAAAATTTTGATTTCCCACTGTTCATTGCAAGTATATAGAAATACAACTGCTTTTTGTATATTGATTTCATATTCTGTGATCTCATTAAACTTACCCATCAGCTCTAGGAATTTCTTTGTATATTCCTTGGGATTCTACATAAAATCATGGCATCTGTAAACAGACAATATTATATCTTCCTTTCTAATCTGTATGCCTTTTATTTCTTTTTCCTGCATTATTGTGCTAAAGATTTCCAATGTTGAGTAAGAATGGAGAATTGTAAGCAGATATCCTTGCTTTCTTCCCAATCTTAGGAGGAAAATATTTAGTCTTTCAGCATTAAGTGTGATGTTAGCTGTGGGTTTTTTGTATATGCCCTTTATTAGGTTAAGGAAGTTCTCTTCTATTCCCAGTTTTGCTGAGAGTTTTAATCAGGAGTGGAAGCTGAATTTTGTCAAATGCTTTTCCTGAATCAATTGAGACTTTAGATTGTAAAGTGAATTACACTGACTGATTTTTAAATGTTGAACATGCCTTGCATTCCTGGGATAAATCCCACTTGGTCATGGTGTATTACTTCTTTTTATATATCGCTGAATTCAATTTGCTAATACTTTATGGAAGATTTTTATGTCTGTGTTCATAAGGGATATTGGTCTATAGTTTTGTGTTTATGTGTCAGTTTGGTTTTGGTATTGCGTTAATATTGGCCTCATATAATGAGTGTTCTTGCCTCTTATATTTTCTGGAAGAGATTACATAGAACTGGCCTGGAGTTTTTTTTTTTGTTAGGAGGTTTTTAACTCTAAGTTCAATTTAATGGATATGGGATTATTCAAATTATCTATTTCTTCTTAAGTGAGTTTGGTAATTTGTGTCTTTTAAGGAATTAGTACATTTTATCTAAGTTTCTCAATTTATGGACATAGAGTTATCCATAATATTCCCATATTATTCTTTTAATATATACAGGGATCTGTAGTGATATCACCTCTTTCATTCTTGACATTAGTCATTTCTATCTTCTTTTTCTTATTCTGTCTCACTAGAGGTTCATCAACCTTACGGACATTTTCAAAGAACAAGCTTTTGGTTGCACTGATTTTCTCTACTGTTTTTCTGCTTAGTATTTTACTAGTTTCTGCTCTTATCTTCATTATTTCCTTCCTTCTTCATGCTTTGATTTGCTCTGCTTTTTCTAGTTTCTTCAAGTGGTAGCTTAAATTACTAATTTCAGAACTTTCTTCAATATAAACATTTAATGTTACAAATTTCCTCTAAGCATTGTTTTAGTTGTATCTCACAGATTTTGATATATATTCCTTTTCATTCAGTTCAAAGTATTTTTTAATTTCCCTGAAGACTTCATCTTTGACCCATAGGTACTTAGAAGAGTGCTATTTAATTTCCAAATATTTAGAGATTTTCCCAGATATCTTTCTTTTACTAATTACTAGTTTAATTCTAAAATGGTCAGAAAGATGCTTTGTATGATTTCAACTGTTTTAAAATTATTAACATTTGTTTTTTGGCCCAGGATATGATCTTGATGAATGTCTAACACTCAAAGTCAATACTTCAAAATTAAAAAATATTCCACTAACTGTGGAATATGGAATATCCTTTAAAAGCATCTACCTTTTGTTCCATCAACCAATAAAAACAGTGTCAGTACACATACAATCTAATGTTTAAAGTATTTTGATACTAAGCGGAACTTACTTGTAACAGAGATCTTGAAAGAACACATGGTGATTGTTCACTAAATTCACAGAAAAAATCCTAATAGATATAGAAAGAAAAAGCCATGTCATTAACAGATTAAATAAAAACTAAAAACGTCTGCATATAGAGTGTAATTTTTACTAGAACTTCTGGAAATGATATATTACCACAGTTAAAATTTTAACAAATAGTTAAAAGGTCATTTCTACAGAAACTGTTTAATTTTTCTTAAAGATAGGTATCTGGTTTTGGGAACCCCTATGGTATTGCCATAGGCTGATAGTAAGAGAATAAAAGATATGGAACTTATAGACTGCTCTTCTGGTAAGAGAGACAGGTATTGCCCAGATGACTATCACTGTGGAAAACATCCCTAGACAGGCAGTACATTTTCCCACTGAGCCCTCAATTTCAGCCTAAGGATCCTCCTGAGTACAATATTCATGAACAACTCAAAGCTGGTATTCAAGATGAACCTATCCAGCACCCCAATTCCATCCAAGAAAGAAAATACTACTTGCTATTTATGCTCAATTCTAATGCACTATGATAATAAAACAAATGTGTAAGAATTATTATTCTAGGGTTTATATGATCATCCTATACTTGCTAGCCAAGCTCCTGGCTCACATTTCTCATCCCCTTTCACCTATATTATTCTATTAGCCTACTAACGTAAGACTTTCATTTGCATCATTTCACTTCTGTGCTAAAGAACAATGGTTCCACAATCTAATCACAACTAAACAACATTTGGGTTTTTGCAATTTTTGTTACCCATACCTACTCATCCAAATTCTCAATTCATAACTCAACATGCAGCCACTGCTCCACTTAGAATGCCCTTCTTATTGACCTGATAGTCTATAATTAACCGCTCACACTCCCAGAAAAGTCCCTTCTCCTAAATTTTCATTATCAAAATCCTCATTTCTCAAGACTCAAATCAAATTCCAACTCTTAGGCTGTACTTTCTTATTCCAATTCCCTTTTTCTAATATCCTGTTGCAGTTACAGACACCTTAGGTATTAGTTTCATTTAACTAGAGGGGGTAAGATGGAAAAACGGAACCTTTTATACTTTTTCTAAATATCATTACCAATTACTCACCTACATGTCATTTCATATTTCCCTTGTAAATGTTGGAGAAATATCAATTACATCCTTTTACATACGAATCTAGTTGTAAATTATTAATCTGATCCACATATTGTAAATAAAATTCCAAAATTTAGGCATTTTGATACCTGTGAAAACTTGTATTCATGATAATCCCCATCAAGGGTATGTCCAAAACAGCAGTCACTCATTATTATTATGTTATTTATTTATTAATTAGAGGCCAGGTCTCACTCTGTCACCCAGGCTGAGTGCAGTGGAGCTATAATGGTTCACTGTAACTTCCAACTCCTGGACTCAAGCAATCCTCCTGTCTCAGACTTACAAGTAGATAGGACTACAGATGTGTGCTACCACACTTGACTAATTTTAAAATTTTTTGTAGAGATGGAGTCTCACTATATTGTCCAGGCAGGTCTCAAATTCCTGGCTTCAAGCAATCCTCCTGCCTTGGCCTCCCAAAGTGCTGGGATTACAGGTGTGAGCCACCATGTCCAGCCAGCTTAACACAGGATTAAGAGTTTTACTGTAGGCTGAGTGAGGAGAGCAGTGGATCAAGAAGCAGTGACTGGGCTCAAGCTCTATCCAGGAAAATATAAGAGGTGCTAGGATCACTGCCGTTTCTTATTATTGAGTATTTGTATACATATACCAAATTTTAATAATCCACTCATGAACTGATGGGCACTTGGGTTGTTTCCACATCCTTGCAATGGTGAACTGTGCTGCCATAAACATTCGGGTGCAGATGTCTTTATTACAGAAGGTCTTTTGCTCTTTTGGGTAGATGCCTAATAGTGCTATTGCTGGATCAAATGGTATTTCTATTTTTAGCTATTTGAGGTATCTCCAAATTTTTTTCCACAGAGGTTGCACTAATTTGCAGTCCCACCAGCAGTGTAAGAGTGTTCCTGTCTCTCCACATCCTCGCCAGCATTTGTTGTTTTGGGATTTTTTGATAGAGGCCAATCTCACTGGGGTTAGGTGATATCTCATTGTGGTTTTGATTTGCATTTCTCTAATGATTGGAGATGTTGCACATCACAAGATCGGAAGAATAGGCTCCACATGTACTCGCCATCAAATTGGCACTGACTGATGGTGCTCACATGGTAGCAATATTCTCCAAGGATTAGGGGGTTGGGGGGGGTGGTAAACTCACAACTAATGGATGCGGTGAGCATTGCAGAGGGCCTCTAATCCTCACTTGGGTGAGGCACAGACATAAAATGTAACCAAAATGTTTGTACCTTTATAACATCCTGAAATAAAAAAATAATAAAATAATAAAAAAAAAACCTTAAAAAAAAAAAAGTAGTGACTGGTTACAGAGGGGACCACAGAACTACAGGACCAGGAACAGCTATGAATATAGATCAGATTCAAGGAAATAATCAGGAACCAACAGTAAAAACTGAGTAAGAATGTAGAGTAGAAGAAAGAGAAAAGAATGGGATATATAGTCAAAGAGCCAAATGGTTATTTATATGAACAGGTAGGAGATCAGTCACAAAGTTGTTCTGTAATTCATTTAAAAATGAGAACCTACTAAATATACAGTCAAGGAAAACAGATTAAAGATACCAGCTCCAAGAAAATTTTGATGCAAAAGGATTGATTAATACTAACAGTTTCAGATATGCTCTGTGTTATACAGAGAGCTAAACACAGGGTTAACAGGTAGAGTCAGAAAAGATGGAAATACTTAACTGGCAGTAGGTGGGCAAGATTTTGACAACTCTCTCTTGTTCTCTCTTTGCTTTGGCCTGCGATACTTGATAAACGAATGAAACAACAACACAAGAAAGCCCTTTTCCTTTAATATTCTCAACACTTTTATTAATGTACATTAAAGAAACAACATGGTACCAGAGTAAAAAGGCCTCCTGGAACTACTGCTCAGTCTTCTTATGCACAAGGCAAAAGTACTGATGTGGGTGAAAGGCAAAAAGCATCTATCAGAAGTCTATGATTCTGCCCCTTCAAAGGCTATCAAAACCACCCCCCATTTCTCAATCCTAAGTCAGCTGTAAGGGAGCTAAAAAATCAGAAAAAAAAACCTACTCAGACATCTATGTGATCAAGTTCTTTGATATCCTACAGCTTGCTGAGAAACGTTCAAAGGATCACTGACAATGCCTCCGCTACCTACCCTGGTTAGAACCAATGTAAGTCTCCTGAGGTATCTGGAATGGGCCATAGTCTCCTTAGAGGGCTTGGTGAAAGTGACTGGCATAATGGCAGACAACTTAGCCTTCCATATCAGGAGCCCATCAAGACCCAGGTCAGCCCCATTGCTTGTTTTATTTATTTAAGAAAAAAAAAAAAAAGTCCATTTGTCTACTAAGAATAGAACTGGTAAAACAACAATATATATTAAGAACCCTATGGGATATGAAAGAATAAAACAGGCTGTTCACACTTAAAGACTTTACAATTAATCAGGTGAACACAAATCTATATCCATGTGACAATTATCATCAGAAAAGTAGATGTGGCAGAAAAGAATAAGAAAACCTCTGTAGTTCGACTCTGATGTTTCACCAAAAAAAAAAAAAAAAAAAAGAAAAATAGAAAATCTCTATTTTAATTTCCAATATGCCATTATGGTCACAAGTCCTTTGAACCTTACTTTGTTTAGCTGTAAGATGGATTGTAAAATAACAGATTTATGTCTACGTAATCTTTCCTACCTTTAAAATGCTATGATTCTTATGATGGAATAAGAGCAAACTACTAAAAAGAAAGCAAACACAAAAGAAAGTAATAAAGGCATAATCAGTGAAAGTTTCACTAAGGAATGAAGATTTAAGCTGGGCATTAATGACAAAGAATTAATGGAAGGGAAGAAAAGGGTATTTTAAGAAAGAGCATAAACAAAAGCACAAATCTTTACTGACCATCAACTATAGCCCAGAGACTGCTGCTAAATGCTAGGAATATAAACTAGATATTCTGGGATCTCAGGGAACACAGGTACAGGGGCAACCTGCAACCAGAAAGGAAGACTTCACAGAGGAATGATCCAGAGGAAGCAGTTACATATCTGAGCGTGCACGCTAACAACAAATGCTTATCTACGCAGTTAGGCAACACACATTAGCATACTTACTAAGAACAGTAATATTTTGCATATTATTTACCCTCCTACTAACCTTATATATGTCACTATAACCTTACCAATTAAAAACCTCAATCCCTGAATATATTAGTATTCCCAAAATAAGTCTTGTTCCTCTATATTTTAATATATAAAAGGGATTGATCCAAAATATGGTAGCTTCAAAATGTGCATGCTCTTTTACCCAGCAACTTCCTTTTTCAGAATTTGTCCTAAGGGGGAAGGAAACACATGGCATAAGGATTTACCTACAAATGTGTTCATCTTAAGTATTGTTTGTAACAGTGAAACACTGAAAATGACCTAAATATAATTTAATATGAATAAACTGGAAAAACGTGTAATATATGCTGATAATGGAACACCATACAGCCATTAAAATAACATCAAAATGTATATTTGTTGACATGAAAGATGTCCATCATACAGAGATTAGGAAAAAAAAAAAAGGTTACCAAACACCATGATATCATTTTTATATGTAAAAATCCTTATATACATACTTACATATATGTATGTGTATTTGTACAAAAGGTTTTGAAAACAGAATGCAGAGTTCAAACTCCATTCTTAAAACTTGGGTAAATCATCTAACCTCTCTAAAATTTAACTTTTTAATCTCTAAAATGAATAGTATAAAATCCTTGAAGATTAAATAGAATGCATAGATGTATGTATATACCACTTAATCTTCTAGCTATCAAAGAAAATGGGTAAGCAGTATTATTATTAATAGGTGATCTGTTAAGTAAGATCACCCTTGGGATAGCCAGTGTCCAAAAAGTGATCAGCTACTCTGTTATTAAACTAAAGTGACTCCATAAATATGTATAATTATTCTGTACCAATTAAAAAGGAAATAGGCCAGGTGCGGTGGCTCACGCCTGTAATCCTAGCACTCTGGGAGGCTGAGGCAGGAAGATCGCTCGAGGTCAGGAGTTTGAGACCAGCCTGAGCAAGAGCAAGACCCCGTCTCTACTAAAAATAGAAACAAATTATCTGGACAACTAAAAAATATATACATATAAAGTTAGCCGGACATGGTGACGCATGCCTGTAGTCTCAGCTACTCGGGAGGCTGAGGCAGAAGGATTGCTTGAGCCCAGGAGTTTGAGGTTGCTGTGAGCTAGGCTGATGCCATGGCACTTTAGCCAGGGTAACAGAGCAAGACTCTGTCTCAAAAAAAAAAAGAAAAGAAACAAACCAAAGTAATATTCCAGAATAGAGATTTGTACTTACCAGTATACAATGTAAATTTGTTAAATTCACAACCTCACAGACAGTTTTTATTCTATCTATTAATCTGGCAAAATAATTGACCATTTCTTCCCTTTTAATTATTTTCGCATATCGAGGGAAAGTTGGTGGAAGTAGTCTCTGGTTAACAAGGGGCTCAAAACCCATCATAATTGGATGATCTAAAAAGAAAAAAAAAGTTAAGATTTTTCAAAGTTTCTCTTAATTTTAAACCACAAATGCTATTAATATAAAAAGAAAAATGCAAGTTTTAAAAGCCTTTCCAAATTCTAATCACAAGATCCTATAAATGGATTTCATAATTTACAATTAATGTATCTGTATGTACATTTTTTAAAAAGGAAATAAGCAGATTTAGTAACCTAAAATTGTACTTTCTACCTACATGGTGGTGGTAGTGGAGATGGAGGCAGTTTTCTCCCACAAAATCACAAGAATGGGATAAAATGGGGTCAACATATTCTCTCAAAAAAGAGGAAATGCTATATTAACCATGAAATTATGAAAAAAAAGTAAAATGGGAACACAAATAATGTAAACTTCTCTTCCCCTCAATTACTGAACAACACAATCAATTCAAACTTAGCTATGTAATAATCTAGAATAGCAGAGCAGCACAGCCCTCAGTCCGTGATGAGTCCGGAACATATTTAGTTCAGAGTTGTGATTACAGAAACCCACGATGTTTTACAGAAAATGTTACAAGAGACCTAAGGGTGAATTCCTCTTTCCCATTCTCTGTCCAATGGTGATGTCACTTTTCACAATAGTGCAAAACTCCAAACCAAGTCTTTCTCAATTGGAGATCTAAAATGAGAAAGTGTACCCCTGAAATGAGTCGTGATTAAGAATTTCAGATTCAAAGTTCTGCTGGTCTACAAATAGGTTATAACCTAAGAAAAAATATAGTTTCAGATGTCAATGAAAGATAAAATTAAACAGGTGTCATTATTAAGAATGAAAAGAATGACAATCAAATTATAATAAAATCACTGAGATATACACCATAATTGTTCTTTAGGATTATGTAAATAAAGATGTTCCACAGGGTTCTTGGTCTTCTTCCTTTTCTCCTTATTAAGTTCTGCCTAAGTAGCAGGTTGAAGTTACTTATTTTAATACAAATTCCAATTCAATTAATGATTCCCAAACTAAAATCTTTGGCTCACAATCTTTATTCTTAGTTCCAAACCTATGATTTCAAACTGCATAATAATGTTTCTACCTTGGTATGCCATATCACCTCAAAAGGCACATGTCCAAAAACCAGCTTTATCTTTCCCCTCTCACATTGCTTCTCCTCTTAAATTCCCCTTCTCATTAAAATGACCCATTATCCTTACAACTGCTTAAGCTAGAACTCTCTCCTCTCACCCATCATTGCTTTATGTAATCAATCAGTAAGTCTTAAGGATTCTAATTCCTAATGTTCACTGAATCTGTCCTTCCTCTCATTCCTACTACCATAGCAATAGCCTAACTGTATTGACTCCTCTCTCATTAAATTAATCCTGTGTATTGCCACTTTGACTGTTTTATCTAAAACACAGCCTGACTTCATTTTGCTAATTCAAAAATTTTGTTGACTCTCTAGTACACACAGTATAGGTAGGACAGTGGAAGGTGCTTCACAATTTTCTGCCACTCCTACAGAAAAAATTTTGTGCTCCAGTGGAAAACTATGCATTGTCAGATTGATTCTACAGGAACTATTTTACAAATCTACAAATTGTCGGTAACTGACAGACTGCTAAATTTTTCATTTAAACAAGTTATAACATCTCATTGACTAAGTTTAACAAAATCCTTAACATTTTTATAGCTGTATGAGAGTCACAGTTTTACCTTTTTCTGAAAATCGTCTTTTAACACTCCCTATTCCCTAAGCACCATAAGCTGTAAGCAAGCACAATGATTCACAAATGTCACATTCTCCATGCTTTACTTTTACACGAACTATTTTCTCTACCTGTAAAACCTACTCCTTATTCTTAGCCTGGTAAACTCGACACAGCTTGAATGCTCTCTCCTCAGTCCTCCCCTAGTATTTTGTACATACACTGCCCCTGTGTTGGGCTATGTCACTTGCCCCTCTCTCTGAGCTCTTTTGAAAGCAGGAACTTGGTTTCATTTAGAACTAACATAAAAGTAGTAGTGCTAATGCTATTACCATACCAATATGGGTACATTTTGGCCTTTTATGATAAATGCACAGAACCCAGATGCTTAAATAGTACATTACTCTTATTTTCCCTCAAAGTATTCTAACATGCATATAAAATTATTATCCAGGAATACTTTTATTCTTAATATATACATTTTTAGGCCTTATACCACAAGTAGAAAATTAAATGGATAATAGCCATTCATGAAAAGCTTCATTACCAGGGAAAGAAGTAAATATTAACGGGAAATGAATATGTTCTGTACTACCTTCATTTTTATAGAAATTAAAAAGTGCAATATAAAACAACATTAATGTCTAAAACTAATTCAGCTGTTCAGAACATTGCAGAGTGTTTACCAGTTATCTCTGACCTATTCTCACTAGGTGCCAGTAGCATCCTTTATGTTAAAACCCTTATTGTGAAAATTGAATACATATCCAGACATTGTCAAATGTCCCTGGGAAGCCCCAGTTGAGAAAGACTGGTCTAGACAAATACAATAAACAATTATAATTCAGTATGGATAAGCCCAGTATGTAACAAGAACATCTAAGCCCTGGAAAAATTAGAAGAAAGACTTCCTAGAAGAAGTAAAGTCTAAAGAAAGACCTAAATGATGAGAAGTTAGTCATTCAAAGTATAAAATATTAGTCAGGACAAAGTTTTCCAAGCATATTAAAAGTTTAGAGGACAGAGAGTATAACTCCTTTTCTTTTTTCCTTAGGGAGCTGCAATTTTCCAAGTCCTAACGTCTCCAAACAGAGCAAGTAAAAATAGATGCATACAAATAGACTGGAAACAAAGTTTCTATGTATAAATTAAGAAGATATCTGTATGCTCCTCTCCATTCTCAACATACATTTAAAATTTCTCCCTGCATTTTTCTGGACATTGCCCATGTTAATGGTTAATGGTCAAAGTGGTTCCTAATAGCTATTTTTCGAGTCCAATGCCTTAACCACTCAGCCATCACAGACACAACTAA
The DNA here is from genome assembly GCF_041146395.1 of Eulemur rufifrons. Lineage (NCBI taxonomy): Eukaryota > Metazoa > Chordata > Mammalia > Primates > Lemuridae > Eulemur > Eulemur rufifrons. Next base: position 208,669,765 of record NC_090989.1, read on the forward strand.
TAAGCTATTTTTAAATCTCAGCTGTTGTTGAATCTCAGGGACTTAGTAACCATACTATATAAGACATCATAAGTTGCTTGACTAGAAAAGAGGGTAAGAACCAAGATATAATAAAAGATCAAAGCTGTTATTCAGGATATAGACTAAAGTTGAGCAGGAAAGGGGCTAAAACCTAAGTAGGAGTTTGCATTTGGTTTCAAGGTAACAGAAACTATGAAAAGTGAAAAACTTTATCAGACCCAAACCCTTCCCAGAATAAACTGATCTAATATTTTCCCATTATTCTTCATATCTCTTCCACATTATTTATCTTAGACTGTTTTACCTGAATGGACTCTGATGTCCCTTACGAACTAAGCTCAGAAAGCAGTATCATTCACACCACTTCCTACCTAGCACGTACTCAATAAACTTTTCCTGAATTGAACTGGATACAGATCAGACAAGATAATTTCTAGGTTTCCTTCTGATTTTATAAGCCTGTAGGTATATAAAAATTATCTTGGTTTTCCTGTTAAAATACTTTATATATAAAATGCTAAAAATCACTCTTAGTACAAGAATGCCAAATAAGATTATCTTCCCCTCACACTAATACTCTTTTAAAAATAAAATAGTAAAAGTGTAACTATTGTTTCCAAAAACATTATGACACACTGGTTTAACACATTGACTGCCATGTGAGCTGTATTTAACTCAAGCTAGTTTTGACCCCAGGGCTGTGTAAAGCAAAACTCTGCAGTTGGTTCGTGAAAATCTTGTTGATGTTCCTATTGTAACAATTAATATTGACAATTGTAAAATCGTGGATTGCGAAGCACATAAGTCATGCACAGAAAACAATAAAAAGAAACAAATTAGAAAGGATTGTGTTGTTTTAATAAAATACCGTCGCCCCAGGGAAAAAAATTTTTTTTCTAGTGTAGCAGTCAATGTGTTAAAGTATATGAGTTATTCAAATTCCTGTTAGATCACTGGTCTTCATTACTAATAGCAAAAAAGTACTACCAACAGCACAAGGTCACTGGATAAAAGCTTTCCTTTTGATATATAATAGTAGTATACACTTTTGGGGTACATATGATAGTCTGATACATGTATACAATGTGCAATGATAAAATCAGGATAACTGGGATACCTTCATCTCAAATATTTATCTTTTCTTTGCATTGGGAACATTCTAATTCTTCTCTTCTAGTTATTTTGAAATACACAACAAATTATAAAGGATAGTTTCCCTAGTGTACTATCAAATAATAGAACTTACTCTTTCTAACTGTATTTTTGTACCCATTAACCAAGTTCTCTTCACCCTTCCCTCCCCCCACCAGGAGATAAAAGATAATAGATTTATAGTAGCAATGTGCTTTGGTTTTCCCGAGCAACGTAAGTTATTCTAAAAGTAAATTAGATGTCAAAATAAAGATCTGGAAATGTGTTAGAAGAGATAGACATTATGTAATATTTATTCAATACATCTCTCATAAGTTACAAAGGCAATTTATAGTTAGATTTATTAAAATAATGAATTTTGGCTGCTTAGAAGTTAGAAGGAATTCTGGCAGACAAAGAGGAAGCTGCTGAGGTTCAGGTATGTTTTTCTGCACTTCCTGGCTCTTTGATTTCCTTTTATAAAAAGTTGTAACATTATGCTAAGTGAAATAAGCAAGACACAAACAGACAAATAATATATGATTCCACTTATATAAGGGACCTAGAATAGTGAAATTCATAGAGACAAAGTAGAATAGTGGCTGCCGAGGATTGGGGAGGAGGAAATGGAGAGTCACTGTTTAACAGGTACAGAGTTTCAGTTAGGGAAGATGAAAAAGTTCTAGAGATGGATGGTGGTGATAGTTGCACAACATGTCTATGTATTTAATGTTAGTGAATTGAACATTTTAAATGGTAAAAGTGATAAATTTTACTTTATGTATATTTTATCACAGTTAAAAAATGTTATAAAACAATATTAAACCCCAACTGTCAGCCTCAATATTCTACTTGTCAGATGCAAATCTACATATTTTAACATTTTGAGTGTACATGTTTTAATAGGTAATACATACAAACAATTTTAAAAACTTTCAAGCACAAGAAAAGGGTATATAACAAAGGGTATACTCCTGTCCACTTATGGTCCCCAGTTTATTGCTTGAGAATTAACCACTACCAAAAGTTTCTTCTGTGGGTACATGTGTAGTGTATCCCTTTTCTAATTTTATTGAGGTATAATGGTCATATGATAAAATGCAAATGTTAAATATACAGTTCAACGTTTTGAAAAATACATACGACCATGTATCACAATCATGTAAGTATCACAATCAACATAAACATATCTACCACCCCAAAAGGTTTCTTGTGCTCTTTCCCAGTCAATCATTCCCCCATGCCCAGCAACCATGAACTTCCTGTCTCTATAGATTAGTCTTTCCTACTTTTAAACAAGAAATCATACGTTCATACTCTTTTATATCTGACTTCTTTTGCTCAACACGTTTCTATGATTTATCCAGTATGTTACATCTATCAGTGCTTCATTTCTTTTGATTGCTGGTAAGTATTTCATTGTATGGATATATCATCATTTTTCTATTCACATATCAAAACCATCAACATATTATTGATCTAATTTTTTGCTTTAAGGTGAACTTTTTTTTTCTTTGGACACAATCTCAAACTTACAGTTGAGTTGCAAGTGCAGTCAATACCAAAACACCCTCTATTATGTTCAATGTCATTCCTACAAAAAACAAACTCATACATAATCACAATACAACCATCAGAATTAGGAAAAATGATCAATTACCATCACCTAATCCTCAGACTTCATTCAAGTTTTACAAACTGTTCTTCATATTCATGTCAAAATCACAAAATCATTCTTACTCTCCTTTAACCTGAAACAGTTCTTGAGTCTTTCCTTGACTTTCATGATACTTACATCTTTGAAAACTAACAGACCAGTAATTCTGTATACTGCCTTTTAATGTGGGTTTGTTTCCTCATGATCAGATACAAACTATGAATATATCACAGAAGTGATGCTATATTGTCACCACATCTTATCAGCAAAGTGAAGATGTGACTCACTGTTAGTGATGTTAACTTTAATCCCTTGATTAAGGGGATGTCCAATAGGCCACTTCACTGTAGCTACTCTACCCCTTTCACCTTTGTAATTAATAAATATTTATGGGATTCAGGGGTCACCCACATAAATATGCTCATCACCATTAAACTGTCCATTCATTCATTTACTTACATCGTATGAGATGGCTTCCTCTTTTAGTCAACAAGTTATGATCTGTCAGAATTATTTACTTTGATATTCAAGTTTTCCCAAATTTGGCCTGTGTGAGTACCTCTCCAAGCTATTGTCTATGTCCAGTTGATATGTTCCTATCATTTTTTGAGTGTTCACTCACTTCTGGAATAAAATGTTCTAGGCTCACATTGTTCCTATCCTGTCCAGCTCTGGAATTAGCCAGTTCTCCAAGACGGTCTAGTTCCATTTAGTCGACAGTGGTCTTTAGTAAACAAGAGGTGGATGCTAGCATGCTCACTTCTAGTGGAGTATCACTGTTCCCAGGCTCTCTAGATGACAGACCTAGAAAGTTATGTAGTTATATGGATATACATATATTTGCATACATATACATATTTACATGTCTATATCAATCTATATATTAGAAGCTATGTACTTACATCCATACCTTTAATTTCAATCCAATACCACACAGTTCAATCTAGTCTTCTCCCTTTCAGTTCCCCAACTCAGTGTCTCAGCTCCCCAATTCTGAGAAACTTGGCACTCCATAATTCATTTATATATGGGATCAATTTCCCTATACGTAATCAGTCTTTGTATTAGTTTCTAGGGGTGCTGTAACAAATTACCACAAATTGCGTGGATTAAAACAACATTTATTCTCTCACGAAAGTCCAACATCAGTTTCAGCAGGCTGAAGTCAAGACGTCAGCACGGCAGCACTCCATCCAGGGACTCTGGAGGAATCGTTCCTTGCCTCTTCCAGCTTCTCATGACAGTTGGCATGTTCTTCCTTACAGCTGCATCATGCCAATCTCTCCCTCTGTCTTCATGTCACCTTCTCCTTTTCTATGTGTCAAATCTTCATCCAATTTAGAAGGACATTTATGATGATATTCAGGGCCCACCCATATAATCCAAGATTATCTCAGCATAAGTACCTCAAACTAATCCCATCTGTAAAGATCCTTTCCCCAAATAAAGTAATAATTACAGGTCCTAAGAATTAGGTCCTTGATATTTCAATGGCCATCATTCAGCCCACTACAATCTCCTATTACTGACATACCAAGGCTACCATGACCTCCACTCCGTTCGGAAGGTCATCCCTGAAGAGACACTCCTCACCCTATCTAAGCTCTGGTATCCCATGCCAAGACATGTTTCTGCACAGAAGGTTTTCCTCAATCTGCTTAGGCTGCAATTCCCCACATGGGACCAACCTTTCCACTCAAACACCCTCATCTTCCTGCTTAGGCTTTGGCATCCCATACTGTCCTATCCTCTTTGACAGACACCTCTTCACTTATGATCTGAAACCCTACACCCTTTTCAACATGCTTAGGCTCTGAAACCCTGCATCAGGGCACCCCATATAGAGATGCTCTCTTTACCTGGCTTGGGTCTCTGATGGCCCTGCACACAGCTGCCTATATGAATCTACCTTGGTTCCAGCACTCTGTGGCAGACCCCTCCAACATTGAGTATGCCCTCCTTACCCTGTCTGGGCTCCCACACCCCATACTTCCCTCTTCGTCATGCTTTAGCACCTTCAGGCTCCAAAACCCAGCACTAGGCTGCCTTCCCATAGACACTCCTTTCTCACCCTACTTAGGCTCTTGACACAGAGTGCCAGGTTGCTACCATATGGTTCCCCTATTAATCCTGTCTAGGCTTAGGCACCCCAAGCTCAGCTGCCCTCCTGTGCAGATGCCCTTCTCACCTCACTTGGGAAGCAGTGAACCCAGCTGTGTTGAATGCTGATGTGAAGAACTCTGAAGCAAGGATAATTGTTGCTTTAGATCTTAAGTACTTTACTAGGCTATATCTTACTATCAATAATTCTTTATCAATTTTCCATGAAACATATTATAGACTTTCAATTATACCCATGGATTAAGTTTTCTTCTTTCTAGAAATATCTAAAATTTTTAACATTTTTTTCCTGTTCCATTAAATAGTTAACTTCTTAAGGGACATCAATTATGAGTATATCGAATCTTCTTTGGCTATTATTTTCTAACACTTCAGATCTCCTTTGTTCACATTCATCTTGCTTGGTTTATTTCTTCAATCCTGATCTCCATAACCTTTACAGTTTTGCCGAGGTCTTCATTTTCAGGATTTTTTTTCTCCATTGTTTTCCTGAACTCTGCCTGATCACTTTTTTTTTTTTTTTTTTGAGACAGAGTCTCCATTCTCTCACTCTGGGTAGAAGGCAGTGGCGTCATCACAGCTCACAGCAACCTCAAACTCCTGGACTCAAGAGATCTTCCTGCCTCAGCCTCCCCAGTAGCTGGGACTACAGGTGCCCACCACCACACCCAGCTAATCTTTTCTAATTTTAGAAGAGACAGGGTTTGGCTCTTGCTCAGGCTTCTCTCGAACGCTTGACCTCAATGGATCCTTTCACCTCAGCCTCCCAGAGTGCTAGGATTACAGGCATGAGTGCCTGTGCCTGGCCTGCCTGCTCACTTTTACTCCCCATCTTCTGTTATTATTTCTTCCTTTTGTCCTAATATGTTTGCTTTCTGCTCTTGTTCTATAGAGGCCATTTTGTTTTTTAATAAATTCTTTGATTTTTGCAGAAAAATGTTCCTAGTCTATGTTTTTGTTTTCCATAGTTTTTTTGCTCATTTTCTTGAAATATTAGGCTGTGCAAAAGTAATTGCAGTTTTAGCATTGTTGAAATTTGCCTCTTGGTGTTGGAATACATTTTTAAATAAATGTGGTTATGTTATACATCATTTTAATGTGCATTTCCCGCTTTATGTAGTTTTGCTAATGACTTATTACTTGCTGTTTATTTTATATTTATTTTAGACTATGGAAATGATGTTAGACAAAAAGCAAAGTTGAGCGCTTTTATTATTCGAGTTTAAAATGGGTCATAAAGCAGCGGAGACAACTTGTAACATCAACAACACATCTGGCCCAGGAACTGCTAACGAACGTACAATGCAGTGGTGGTTCAAGAAGTTTTGCAAAGGAGGTGAAAGACTTGAAGATGAGGAGCGCAGTGGCCAGCCATTGGAAGTTGACAATGACCAGTTGAGAGCAATCATCGAAGTTGATCCCCTTACAACTACACGAGAAGTTGCTGAAGAACTCAACGTCAACCATTCTACAGTCATTTAGCATTTGAAGCAAATTGGAAAGGTGAAAAAAGCTCGCTAAGTGGGTGACTCATGAACTGAACCAAAATTTAAAAAATTGTCATTTTGAAGTATTGTCTTCTCTTCTTGTATGCAACAACAACGAAGCATTTCCTGACCCCATTGTGATGTGTGATGACCAGCTCATTGGTTGGACCAAGAGGCAGCTCCAAAGCACTTCCCAAAGCCAAACTAGCACCAAAAGAAGGTCATGGTCACTGTCTGGAGGTCAGCGAAAACATCATGTCTGAGAACTATGCTCAGCAAATCAATAAGATGCACTGAAAACTGCAACGCCTGAAACTGGCACTGGTCAAGAGAAAGGGCCCAACCAACAATCCTCTGCCCACCTTCTCCACCCAACCCCACCATTTCTCTCTTCCCAGAGGCAATCTCTTCTACTTCCTTTTAGCTATTTCTTTTGTTATTTATCCACGTATTGCCAAACAAAAAGCTTATAGCACTACCTCATATTTTTTTTCAGTTTTACACATTATCCTTCTCCTTAGGAGGAAGTCGAAGATAATGTGTAAGACTGAAAAAATGAAAAGATAAGTTGCTCTGTAAGTGTATACAAATTGCATGCGTACATACACTTATGTCCCCTCACTTCCAATATAGTTAACTTTGGTTAGTTTTGGTTATGATCAATATTCAACATTTGCACCATTATGACTAAGTAAATGATATTCACATCTGGGCCATGGAAAACTTTTGCAAACCTGGAGGTAACTTTTACTTTCAAAAACATTCTCAAGTTAGTAATTGTCTCACTTTTTGTTTACTTTGTTTCATAAGCCTAAACTATTCGCCAATTCTTTAAACCTCTTCTCAATACATCAAACAACAGCTATTGTATCAATTTCATTGGCAACAGCCAGTCTTGTATCTTCTTTGAGACAATTCCTCTAGAGCCTTGTGACTTTCTCCAGTCTAGACTTGTCCATATATGGTGCTTAGCTGTTATGTTGTGATCTCTTTTCACCACCATACTGGGGATTTCCTTCATTCTTCTCTCGTGTCGTATTCTCATATTCCCTAAACCCCGTGCTTTTCTCTTTCTTGATTTATTCCCATGTTTTAATGGAGCACATCTTCTAACACTTTTGGGAGATAATTTTTCTGAGACTTTAAATGCCTAAAATTATCTTTCCTCAAAATTAAATGATAATTTGTATATAGAATTCAACATTAGAAACCATTTTCCTGGTTGGGCTCACACCTATAATCCTAGCACTTTAGGAGGCCAGGATGGGAGGATTGTTTGAGGCCAGCCTGGGCAATAGCGAAATCCCGTCTCCACAAAAAATTTAAAAATTAGCAGAGCATGGTGGCATGTGCCTATGGTCCCAGCTATTCAGGAGGTTGAGGCAAAAGGATCTCTTGAGCCCAGAAGTCAGAAATTGCAATGAGCTATGATGATGCCACTGCACTCTAGTCTGGACAAAATAGTGAGACCCTGTTTCAAAAAAAAAAAAAAAAAAGAAAGAAAGAAAGAGAAAGAAATAAAACCCTTTCACTTCAAATTCTGAAAACATCTCCAGTGATTTCCTTTTACTCACAATGCTATTGAGATATAATCAATATACTACATAACTCACCTATTTAAAGTATACAATTCAACGTTTTGGTTTTTTTTTCATATATTCAGGGTTGTGAAACCATCACCACGATCAAATTTAGAACATTTTCATCAATCCAAGAAGAAACTCTATAACCATTAGCAATCATTCTCCTACTTCCTCCACTACCATTCCTTTCCCAATCCTAGGCAACCACTAATTTACTCTCTGTCTCTATAGTTTTGCCAATTCTGGACATTTTATATAAATGGAAATCATACCATATCTGGTCTTTGGTGCTTGGCTTCTTCCATGTAACATAATCTTTTAATGGTCCTTTAGTACTTCATTTCTTTTTATTGCCAAATAGTATTGGCAATAAATGAATGGATATACCATTTTATTTTATCCATTCATTCACTGATGAACATTGGGCTGTTTCTACCTTTAGGTTATTATGAATAATGCTGCTGTGAGCATAACTTTTTTATGGATATATGATTTCATTTCTCTTGGATATACACCTAGGATTGTAACTTCTCTTATCCAATCTTAGATAACGCTATGTTTAACATTTGAGATATTATCAGACTGTTCTGTAAAGCAGTTGCATCATTTTACATTCCAACTGGCAGTGTATGAAGGTTCCAATTTCTGCACATCCTTGCAACACTTGTTATTATCTTTTTGATTAAAGCCATCTAGTGGGTGGGCTGTGGTATCTTTTTATTTTGCTTTGCATTTTCCTGATGGCTACTGATGTTGCACATCTTTTCAGGTACTTATTGACCATTTGCATATCTTATTTGGAAAAATGTCTGTTCAGATCCCTTGCCCACTTTTTCATTCTTTTTATTAAGGTATAAGATTTATGCTTATGTTTTAAGAGTTTTATAGTTCTAGCTCTTATATTTAGGTCATTGATCCATTCTGAATTGATTTTTGTATATGATGTGCAATGGGGAGATGGGGAGTATATAGTTTTATTCTTTTGCATGTGGACATCCAGTTGTCCCAGCGCCATTTGTTGAAAAGACTTTTCTTTCCCCACTGAATTGTCTTGCCACCCTTGTCAAATAGCAGTTGAGCATAAATATGAGAGTTCACTTCTGGGCTCTCAATGCTATTCTATTCCACTAATCTATGTTTAATAAGAACCACACAGTCTTGATTGCTAATAGCTTTGTGTAAGTTTTGAATAAGGAAGCGTGACTCCTTCAACTGTTTTTGCTGCACTGATTTCTACTTTCCACTGCTGGTGCTGAGAAGTGTGATGACATTCTGTCTTGACACTGTGCCTATAACTTGCTTTTGTCTCTTTCAAATCTCTTACAATCTTTGTTGCCACTATTCGGAAATTTCAAAATTACATGCCTTGATACAGATCAATGTTCATCCTGGTTGTGCTAGGCAGCTCTTCATTGGCCTTTTCAGGCATGACTGAGCATGTTCAGGGTGGTATGGCCACAGAATGTTGGTCTTTGCAATCTCTGTATTTGTATGGCTTGATTCCAGGACATTTTCTTAAATGATTTTCTCTTTTTGCTTCTATTTTCTGATCTCTATTTCTGGAACAACTGTCATTAGTTTATGCTTTATTTATCTTATTTATTTATTTATCCTTGCTAGGTAGTACAACACTTCTGGACTCATAATATTCTCAACTTTTTTCTCCTTATTTTTTATCTCATTTTTAGCTCTCCTTTAAGATTTCCAAAACTTTGTATTCTAAACTTTCTATTTATGTCATTTCTGCTCTTATACTTTCAATCTCAAAGAACATATTCCCTTTTGTATTGCGTCCTTTTCTTGTTTTATGTATTCATTTTTCTCATTTCTTTTAAGGTTTGTTTTTGTCTCTTTCTTTCAGGCTAGGGATTTCCAACTTTGACTATACACTCAGATTTGAAACTGAAACACATAAAAACCCCATTAAGAGCTCTGTGAATATAGACCAAGCCTCAGCCAAACCATTTTATCTGGGGAACTACTGATGTCAGTAAATTTAGATTTTGCTATTGTTTTTCTCAACCTCTTGGGCTTGTCAGATTTCCCTAAGAAGAATCTTCTACACTTTTAAGTGGAGTGCATAAGCCTGGCTACATTGTTTTGGAAGCTGAGTGGAGGGGAGGGAAGCAGGGAAAAGAGTAGGTCACAACAGTTAAGTATTTAAACTTTGATTCCATTCTCTCATTATGTGTATCCTTCAACTGGGCCTCATATCCCCTCAGTCCAGAATCCCTCTGTTTTCCTCACTCAGAGAATAAACTTTGAATATTCTCAGGTTCAGGAATGTCATGCAATGAAACAGGAAGAGGAAATCTCAGCTTTTAAACTGATTTTCAACCAGTTCTCATGTCTTCAGCTAAATTTTCATCCCCCTTTCCAAAGGCATTTGGTAAACTAATAATGAAGCCTTTCAATTTAAACTACAGTTTAAACTAATAATGAAGCCCACAGTTTAAAAACTGAGTTGTCTTTGACTTCCCCTATTAGTGACTAAGAATTCAGTTATTTGGAGACAACTAAGTCAATGTCTTTCTGTTCTCCAGTTTCTAAAATTTTGTAGTTATTGTCTCCTTTCCCTGTCCTTTTCCTCTTTACCAATTATGCCTATTATTTTTTAAAAAATCACTTCTTTATTATCCATTGGAGTTTTCAGAAGGTAAATGTGTTCAATCCACCAACTTTCATCAGCTATCTTTTAATTTATTTTAAAAACATAACAAGTCCTCTTGAAAGTATGTGTGTCAGATTTGAAAATTTATTCCAAAAGTATCTACCAATTCCAGGCAACATAAATTTAAATACATTTTTAAATTTCCATTAGCAATTGTTAAAGCTAGAAATCTAAAGGGTAAAGTAGACCTAATTCACAGGAAACTATGAGAGAACATGGGACATACATATTTTGACAAGAATAACCAGGAAAATTGCATTGGAAGAGAAGATATAAACATCATTTTAAAGGATGAGCTATAATTCCAGACATAAAAAGTATAAAATTCAAGACAGTATAAGCAAAAAAAAAAAAAAAAGAGCAATATCTGTTTCACTGGATCTTCTTCCTCCTTTGTTCCTTCAACAGAGATTTAACCCAAAGTTCTGAACCCAGTAAGCCCTGAGTAATCACATTCACTCCTTCAATTTCAATAAGCATTTAATATGAAAATGACTCTAAAATTTATTTCCATCCATTTTCCAGAGCTAAATATTTACTTTACTAGTGAATTGCTCCGCATCACATCAAAAAATCCTATTCATTATCTGAGCTGCCCTCTTTATCCACCTCTCAAATCATTTCTGCCTTCTGCATCTTCATTAAAATATTACCATTCATTGAGTAAACCCACCAGCAATTCTTAGATCAAGTTAAAGTCTTCCTATTTTCTCCCTTAACACCACTGTTTCCAATTCCTAATGAATATATACCAATGAGAAGCTAAAATGAATCCTCAGTGATTTCAAGGTTTACGTAGTCATTTTGTCACTAGCTGGAGCTGTAATAATTAGAAGGCAAAATGAGTTACCTGAGACCAAAGCTAATCTACACTATTATTTTCGCATCATTCGTCTTAGAATAGACATTAGAAAATATTAACTTTTTAATTATAGGACTATAGGGCTTTATGATTAAAGCATAATTACAAAGTTAAAGTAAGCCAGCTACAAGGTATTATACAGAAAACTAAGCACAGAGTGAATATTCTTTAAGTTTAAAATTTCACTATCTTAGTCATAAGATAACATTTTTTTAAAGTTTATTCAAGCCAATTATATGTAAACTATTTTCCTGAAGCTTACTTTAAGCATACTATAAACCCAGAGAAACAGTGGAGAACATATACAATTTTTAGCACTGGTTTGAAATACAGGGAAGCCACAACCTGTAGCTACTAATGATCCTCTGGCAATTATCATCTCAGAGTTTGCTTGACTGTAAATATAAAGAACAGCTCACAGTAGTCAGATATGGCAAAAAGAAACATCAGATTCTAGTAATCTGGAAGATTGTTTTGTGTCATTAATATCTTATTTGGGGCCCGGCGCGCCTCAAGATCAGGAGTTCGAGACCAGCCTGAGCAAGAGCGAGACCCCGTCTCTACTAAAAATAGAAAGAAATTATCTGGCCAACTAAAATATATATAGAAAAAATTAGCCGGGCATGGTGGCGCATGCCTGTAGTCCCAGCTACTCGGGAGGCTGAGGCAGTAGGATCGCTTGAACCTAGGAGTTTGAGGTTGCTGTGAGCTAGGCTGACGCCACGGCACTCACTCTAGCCAGGGCAACAAAGCGACACTCTGTCTCAAAAAAAAAAAAAAAATCTTATTTGGATATTATCCAACAAATAAATTACTTTGAAGCCATGTATTATACGGTGGTTTTCATGAAAGTATTCTTGCAATAGATTTCAAAGTATTTAAGAGTTGTGGATATTTTACACCTCTCTGTAAACATGCACTATTGGTTGCTATGCATCAGAACCTTCTTTTTATGATCCATGGTGACATAACGCCACCTAGTCACTTATCTCATAAACATATTCCCCCTCCTGGGGCAAAAGAGAAAATGTTAACAAATTTATACAAATTAAGCATAATTACTAGAAACATACAAATTTAGAATACTGATTTCCTAACCCAAATTACCTTCTGGACTGCTCCTTCTTTCCTTGAGTAAGGAAAGAAAAATTCATGGGAAAGGAAACATAACTCCTGTCCCTAAATGGAAGGGAGAGGTGGAAAAGGAAAGGGGTGTGAATCAGAAAAAAACTTGCCTTCCTGGTCACAAGACCAACAACTGAGAAACACTAAACAATATAAATATCATCTCATTTTAATTAGTTCTAAGGGTAATCAAAACTGCTACACACTATCTAAAATGTTAACCCAATTGTAAATTTTACAATAAAGTACACTATTCCTTTTATTTTAAGACATATTTTATAAACAAAATGTGAGTACTAACAACATGCCAAGACTGTAGAGATACAAAAGAAAGAAGACAGTCCCTGGCCTTAAAAGTATTCAAAATTTCATGGAAGGACAAATGGGTAAATAATTACAATACAATGTACTAAAAAAAAACGTTATAACAGAGGCATGTATGAGTGCAATGAGGCCAGAGAGGGAATACCTAGGCCTGCCTAATGGAGATAGGGTAGACTGCAACCGGGGTCATGGTCTCTCAGACAAGAATAAAGAGGAGAGGTGATTAAAAAAGAAGTTACTGCTGACATCACAGCATGAACATAAGACAGTAAATATTCAGAGTCTAAACAGTAAGATACAGAAGATGGCCAAGTTCTACAGTAGTGTTCTTCAGTATGGAATAAATTTTAAAAGAAGGGAGCACAGATTCTATATAAGTCTCTAGAGTAAAACATTGCAAGGTCCAGGCAGACTGACAAGTGAAATTTTAGAACAAACCAAACACTATGTATTTTAGATGGGAAAGAAGAAAAAGGGTGGGAGCAATATGAACAATTACCTCCTTTTGTAGTATCATTCTGGGCCTGGATGCCATGATGCAATGAATTATGAATGGCAGAAAGAAGATCTGCTGCTTGAACCATCAATTTTTGAGCTTCTGCAACAGCACTGGTCTAGCAAATAAATCACCAAAAACATTCTTACATATTCTTTCACTGAAAGATATACATTAAATAGGAAAATCCTATAAACAATAATGAAATTAAATGCTTGCTATAATGACATTGGTTTTCACAAACTATTCGCTTAATACAGGATGCCCAGATCCTGTTAGGATAGAAATTGTTTTTTATTCACATCTGTATCTTGTAGGATTCATCAAAAAGAAAAAAGAACTATTTCTGGTTTATTTATCTTATTTTTTATAATAAAAACCAGAGATGCAGTCAACTGGAAAATGGGAAATATTTCAATAATTCTACTATGTCATTCATCAAGGTGGGGAAAAAACAAGAAAAAATTGAATTATTGGAGTTAGAGCAATGGTAAAGGTTGGATCTCTATTCACCATTTATTAACTATTCACAAATTAGTCTGTAACTGACTTAATACAAAAATACACAAAAGAAAAAATGTTCACTATCTAGGGCTTGCTTTTGATTCTATATAAATCCAATGTTTATTTGAAAAATAAGCCTACTAAAATTCTCATTTATTATAATTCTCATTATTCTTACTTTCTACTGAAGGGAAGAACAGGCCTACCTAAAATTCTTATTTTTACTTTCTTCTTTTCAATTCACAAAAAATGACAACCCACAAGCTATTTCAGCTTCTATTGTTTTATTTACTAGTAAGTAATAGAACATAAAATTCATGTGACTGCTTGAGAAAATCATCAGGGTTAGTCTGGTATAAATACATCAAATGCTGAGTGCTGTGTATTTGAGATTAGTAGTACTTTAATGGAAAAGTCTCACAACAGCTTCAATAAGGCATGCCATCCAAAAATCACTAAAACAGATATAGACAAATTATAGTAAATGCCCTTACCTCTTTCTTAGTAAAGGCTATAAGCACTGTCAGCAACACTCGAGTAAATTTCACTCTGCTGAATACTGCTAAACATTGTTGGTGCTAAAAAACAAGAAAGGACTAGAAGTTAAAAGATGCAAAGACTGCCAAAGGAATTTTATTTTAAAATATATTATTTTAACTCCTAAATCTCAATGTTAGTAACTTATTACATGGCACATATCTTCACTTAAAGGCTTTTAAATTCCTGAAAAACGAGCTGCAGAAAACAACAAAACAAAGCCTATGCTTTTCAAATAGAAGTATAAAGTTTCTATCGATATCAACAGGACTGATATTTTAAGTCAAAAGTTACACTATCATTTCACAAAAGCTGATTTAATTAGCATTTTAAAAAGGACTGATTAAAAAGTGCTTTAAGCAGAGTCAGAAAATTTAGGATCTCAACAGAGGTTCACCAACTTTTGACACTGTGGAAGTTCTTTGTAAAAAGATCATTTTTTTCTTCCTACCTCACGGAATATTGAAGAGTTTTGAAATCATGTATTTGAAAGAGCTGCATTATCATTCTATCAAAATAAATACAAGGGAAATAAAATCCCTTGCAATGTCTAATTTTTAAAGAAATACCTTAAAAAGGGCTTCCATAAATTATAACGCAGTTCATAAAACTACAACATTAAGAGGTAGACTTCTCTGATATTATCTACCAGAAAATAAGTTCAATTACTTCTAGTTCAACTTCTGGATCTCTTTCTTCTCCTTGTCGACTTCGAGTACTCTAAAATTTTAAAAAAGGTGAATTACAATAAACATAAACCTGGAAAAGCATTAGATTATAAATATACAAGGTAATGCACTTAAATAATTTATTAAGTATATACAAGAATTTATTTTTAGGAAAAATATTTAGAGAAAAAAAGCTGTGTCCTGTATTTATTTTCCTCCTATTAATGCCATATACAAAAGTTCATTTTGATATAAATTATAAAGATCATGCAATCAGGTATTGAACCAGCATACGCAAAACAATGAAATAAGTACTATAAAAGCATATAACAGAGTATACTTTCCTGTAAAACTATCTATTTATTGAAATTCCTGATGCTCTCAAAACTAACCCTGTTAGAAAAAAATAGTAATCTTTACAAAAATCGTATCATACAAATAAAGTTACTTGACCTGATTTACACTAAAATGCAAAGCATCTTGTTAATACAAGTGATATAGTTGACAATTTTATTTAACAAAATACCAGGGCAGTGCCACAGGACGATCTGATAGAAGATGCTGGTTCTAGCCCTGGAGCTGTCACTTACTAAGTACATGCCCTTAAGACTCAGACACAGGTTACTTAACTCCTCTGAGTTGTATTTTCCTCATCTAAAAGTGAGGCACTGTGCATTTTAATTCACTGAATAATGCAAAAATTAAAAAAAAAGAATAACAAGGTTTCTTTGACAACCATACTCCTACACAAGTGTAAAAAAAATAAAAATAATTTTTTCCCTTTTTAATCTCTATGAAAAGCAAATCATCAAGGTCACACAGCTGAAGGATGTCATCTAGAAAGAAGATTTTTACCAGATTTGGGATATTACCATTTACTATGCTCACCTATTGTGTTTTAGACACTGTACCAGCTATTAAAGATACAAAGGTGAAGAAGACAATCCTTACCTTTGAGGAACTTAAAACTCTAATGGGAGAAAAATACTACTCTTCAAATAGCATACTAAAAGTCTTAAACATTGGCAAAAAATTGAAAGAATTGGGAGAGTTAAATTTTTAATACACTCAGCTTTCTGTATTTGAGGGTTGGATTCAACCAATCGCCAACCAAAAATATTCAGAAAAAAAAAACAAAACAATACAGTAAAAAATAATACAAATTTAAAAACACAGTATAACAACTATTTACACAGCATTTACCTTGTAGTAGGCATTATAAATAATCTAGAGATGATTTAAAGTATATGGGAAAGTTATATGCAAATATGAAGCCACTTTATACAAGATCCTTGAGCATTATCAGATTTTTGGTATCCTCGGGGGTCGTGGAACCAATACCCCGAGGATACTAAGGGAATGATTGTATTTGAAAATGACATTAATTTATCAGAAATTCCTCTAGCAGCATTCAAATTCATTACAGAAAAAGCTTAGCATATAAAGGAGATAGATGGTTCTACATAAGCTATCTGTAATTAGCTAAAATTAATCTGACATTTAAGAGAATACCAAAACCCTACACCAAAGAAAAGAGAAAAACAATATACCTTTACTCTTCGTTGCATGTCATCCTCCACATCTTTTAGCATGCCTAGAAAGAGAAAGAATAAGTTTAAAAAGGAAATAAATCAAAATGTAAAACTTGTGAATTATCTTTATAAATGATTTTACCTGTAACTCGAAGATCTGTCACACTGTTAGCCATTTTAAATCCATAAGTCATTGACTGAAAATCTTCCTATACAAAAATGGAATAATTAGGCCTTTGAACAGTAGCAAAACTTTTTTTTGTATTTTTCTTATAAAATCACTAATTAATAAGAAAACAGAAACGAAATGTCAACCTGCTGGTCTAAATATTGCTATCATACATCCAAGCTTTCCTTATAGGCCTACACTTAAAACACCATACTCTACTGCCATCTCTGTCCTTAATTTCAATTGCTTCTCCTTAGGCAATTTAAATATACCTGCATTTAATATGTTCATTTGGAAAATAAGGCTAATGCTTATGAAAATATCACAAAGTAGTAATTTCTACTTACAAAGTATTCTCACATTCACAGATGAGTAGTATATAATAACTACTATTTAACGATAGGGTTGTAAGATTTAGATAAGACTTATTTCAAAAATTACTCAATGTCTGCTTACATACTGTTAGGCTACAAAGGTTAAGCCTTCTCAAATAGAATTACTCAAAGTGATAACAAAACCATTAGGGTTGTAAGATTTAGATAAGACTTATTTCAAAAATTACTCAATGCCTGCTTACATACTGTTAGGCTACAAAGGTTAAGCCTTCTCAAATAGAATTACTCAAAGTGATAACAAAACCATGTTCTGCTGTAAGGAAAAAATGAATTATTCACACATATACTCCTACCCCCCAAATCATTTTTTAAAAATAATTTCACTGCCGAGTCATTAACAAATTAAGTGGCTTTCTGGACTCACTTTGAAGAAAATAAATTTATTAATAATATCTGGCTGATTCAATTAAGAAGTTATAAGCCCCATTAAAGGAACGTTTCTGCCACATTATAATTCCTATAAAAATGTAAATAGAAACCTAATATAATGGAATAATAGGTAGCTACAGAAGAAGCCGGAACTATAGCAAAATTTCTGGATTCTCAACAAAAACAGTGAGCATCAAATTCATGTCAAGTACTATTAATGTATCTCACAAACAGAAAAAAAAAAATCACAATGTCCGTAGTCTCAACTCAGTTGTGGTCAGTATATGATTCACATGACTGGGTGGGTCTTTTAAAAATTTCAAGTTATATTACAGAGTTATAAGCTTATCATCCTCTAGATGAAGTTTATATCTACTTGGACATCAAAATAGGATTCGCAAATTTTACATCTCCAAAAAGGAACTCCTCATGTCCACTTTCTAGTGTTACCCAACCATGAAAGGCACTACCATCTATCTACAGTGCTCAGGCTGAAAACGCGGGCATCAGCTCCTCTTGTTTTCCCAAATCCCATACCAAATCCATCAGAAAACCCTACAGGCTCTATCTTCAAATTCTAGTTTAACCACTCTTTGTCCTTTCACAACTATCTCTAGTTTAAATCGTCACCCTCTCTCGCTCCTTAACAAACTCTAGACAAGTCCCCTACCTACCACACCTGTCCCTGCTGTAATTTATTCACCACCAGAAGGCAGATGGATTGTTTTAAAATAAGTCAGATCATGTCACTTCCCAACTCAAAACCCTTTGATAGTTTCCTACCTCACAGTATAATCCCAAAGTCCAACATGGCCTCTACAGCCCCGTATCACGTGACCCTGGTCTCCCTCTCCAACTTCGTTTCCTACCACTCTTCTCCATGTTCACTACACTGCATCACACAGACTTTGATGCTATGGTTCAAACATACCAAACACATTCTCTTCTCAGGAACTTTGTACTTACTGACCCCCACCCCAAAATCATTTTCTTCAAAATATTCACAAGGCTCCATCTCTTACTATATTCCAGCCTCTGTTCTAAAGTAAAGTCCTCACATAGTTTTCCTTGTGCATTCTACGACACACCCTCTACTGTTTTATATCTCTTTATCCTGCTTTACTTTTCTTCGTGGAACTTATCTCCACCTGACATGATACATGTATTTGCTTACATATATATTATTTGTGCCAAGGAATGTATAATCCATGAGATTAGGGCTTAATTTTATTCGCTGCTTTATCTCTAGGACTTAGAATAGTGCTCAGCACAGAGTACTTACTGTTCAATGTTTGTTTAATGAATGACTGACCTACTCCAGGGCAGGGATCATAAATGCAAAAAGCAGGTTACCTTCCTAAGTACATCTCACTGGCTACAAGATACATTGGTGAGTGGTAAAGACTGGCAAATCAGAACGTATGTTCAATATGAAGGGAGACAACCACTACTTGCTCTGTTGCAGCCATCAATGAATACAGGGCCAGTGTGGTCAGATCTCCTAATTTTTCAGAAGAAAAATCTAGGTTTTTCTTGCTTAATGTGAAATCTTCCAATTTTTTAAAAAAAACTTGGACAACATCGTGTAGACAAAAAACAAAGCAAAATACTTATATACCCTACCTATGAAATGTTAGTTTACCAAGAAGGGCCTAAGGAAAACTATCTTGCTGGGGACTATCAGAAGTTCTGTGTAACACATACAAGCCTCAGTAACAAAAATTTAATATAAGTCACTGGAGGACTGAGAGCAGGGGAGTTATGTAAACAGACTGCTACCATTAAAAGATTACTCCTAAAGATCTGTGGACTTGAGGACAGATGTCAGAGTGAAACCAGAGAGACCAGCTATTGAACTATATCCAACAGTTCAAGCAGGAGCTGACAGTGATTTGGATTTGGATTTTAACAGTAGGAATAGTAAGAAGTTGCTGAAATCAGGATATATTTAAAAGGTAAAGCCAACATGATATGCAGATGAACTGAATGTGGGTATGAGGTACAATCAGGCATCATTTTTAGGTTTTCAGTCTGAGCAACTGATAACATTTCCTGAAATGAGATAGGGCTTGGAAGGAGCAGGTTTAAAAGCAGAAATGGAGTACAATTTTGGTTACATTAAGTTTGCAATTTCTTTGGTCATCTAAGTGAAGATTTCAGTAAGACACTTGAGTCTGGAAGTCAGAAAAGGAATCAGGACTGGAAATGTAAATTTGGACTTCCTCAGCATATAGTTGGTATTAAAAGCCACAGAACTAGAGGAAATCAACTTAGGGAGACAGTATAGAAAAGAGAGGGAGTCCAGGAATAAGGAAGCAAGCACAGGACCTGAACTAACCAGTGAAGTAGAAAGAAATCCAAGACTGTGGTATCAAGAAGATTGAGAAAAAAGTATTTCAAAGAGTGATCACCTGGGTCTAATGATGCTCATAGGTTGAAGAGGGAGGGGAGAGAACACTAGATTTATTAAGATGGGTAAAGACCAGTTTCTCTGTAATGGTGGTGAAGAATGACCGTTTGGAGTAGGTAAAGAGACAAGTGAAAGAGAAAGTAAAATTAGCAAATACTATTAAAAACAGCTAATTCAAGAAGTTTTTTGTGGAGGGTAGAAGATAAATAGGACTGTAAATACAAGAAGCCATGGGATCAAGGAAACTGTGGTATTTTAAAATGAATGATATTAAAGCATGTTTATATGCCAAAAAGAACAATCTAGCAGTGAAGGAGAGACTAGTAATGCAATACAAAAAAAGGTTTATTAACTGCAGTAGGCAAGAGGATGGAATCTAGAACACAAGTGGAGGGGCTGAGTTTAGACTCTTACAGGGATACTTTCATTTTAAGAGGACAGAAGGCAGAGTACATGGATATCAATAGACAGGTTAGCATTTTTGATAGTGAGAAGATGAGGTATTTCTAATATTAATGACTTCTGACTATAGCTAATATTTCAATAATGTAGAGAGCAAGCTGAAGGTGAGAAGGGTTGGCACTGTAGGTGTGAGAAATATAAGTGGAAAAGTCACTTCAGAGACTAGAGAAACAAATTCACTACAAAAGTGTAGGATGGGATTGCCTCCAGTCTTGACTGCTCATTTGAGATTTGCAGTCATAAAATTAAACTGAGAATAGACACACACATGAGTTTTTTCTAGCATCTTCTGCTGCCTGGGTACAAGCACGGAATAGGCAGATGGCTGTGGTTTTGCCAGATAAGTAACACAAATGATGAGTGAGGCAAGGAAGATAAGTGTGTTTGAGTGATTTCAGCACTGGACCATGAAAATGAAGACACAAAGAGAGTAACAGAAAGTAATAAAGTGACAGCATCCATGAATTGGGGGTCTCTGTGGACCTGAAGGATAGTGGGATTAGGGGAATCAGAGTAAATAAGTCAGAAAGTAAGGATAGCAATCAAAGGGTAGCCACGCATGAAATCAAGATTTTGGGGTAGATTAGTGGGAAAAAAATGTCCATTTATCCCCTCATTTCTAAACCATTTTCTGAGCATCCTATGGTGGCTGGTATGGGCTAGATACCAGGAATACAATCATAAAATACAAGCACTGCCATTAACCAAAGAGGAAACATTTATATTATCAGCTAAAGCCCACATTCTTTATTGTATTTTACAGTGTCTTTGCAAAACTGCCAAGATATAACTGCAGAAAGTTCAGGGATATTTAGGGTTCTAGAAACTAATGCACTTAAAACAACGCAGCACAGCAAGGAAATTTAGATTGGTAAAATATTTACAATCATAACTGAAACAGAATACCCCACACCACCAGTGCAGAAAGAGAATGTGATTCTACTGGAACAATAATCTTGATGGTACTAATAATGTAATATTCTAATACAGTAAAAATTGTTCAATTTCCCTAAAACTTACATATTAAGATATATTGGCTGAGATTTATTATTGCTTTAAAAATTCATTTCACATATAAAATACTTTGAATAAAGATTCCAGGGGCTCCTGAAATAATTCAATTCATTCAACCAAAATCTGAGTGCCCACTACAGACCAGATCCTGGGTAGCATATTAAGGGTACAAGTAAGGGTAAAACATGCACACAGATATTTCAGATTAAGATGTGAAGCAATTTAAATGTCCATTAGTAAGTGGCTTGTAATTTACTGTATATACAATGGAATATTAATAGCTAACATGTTTACTCTGTGCCAGGTACCGTTCTAACCATTTTACCTGTATTAATATTAACTTTGTTATCCTCACAATAATGCTCTGAGGTGAGTACTATTATAAACTATATTTTATAGAGAAAAAACTAAGGCATAGAAAGGTTAAATTCCAGAAAACTACAAAGTTTGGAAGTGACAGAGCCAGAATTTAAATCTAGGTGGTGTCACTTCCCAGAGGCTGTACTTTAACATTCATTTTGAAAAATGCTTCAGATTACAAAGTTACAAAAATAGTAAAGTCCCATATTCTCTTCACCCATATCAGCCAAATGATAACATTTTTATATTTGCATTATAATTCTCTACTTTTTTTCAGAAAACTTTGAGACTAAGCTATAGACTATGATACCCCCTTACCTCTAAATACTTCAGTGTGATTTCCTAAACATAAAATCCTCCTTTCACATAACCATGGTACAATCATCAAATCAGGAAATTAATGTATATTTAATCTCCTTTAATCTGGAACAGTTCTGTCCTTATCTTTCATGCTTGACATTTTGAAACAGTACAAGGCAAAGTAATTTTGTAGTATATCCCTCAAAATGGGCTTGCTTGATGTTTCTTCAAGATTAAATTCAAGTTATACCATATTTGGTAGGAATACCACAGGAGTGATGTTCTGTCCTTCTTAGAGTATTCTATAGGGATGCACATGATATCAATTTGTGTCATTACTGGTAATTCTGGACATTTGGCTAAGTTGGTGTCTGCCAAGTTTCTCTACCATAAAGTTATCATTTTTCCTTTTGTAATTAATAAATATCTTGTAGGAAGGTACTTGGAGACTAGGTACATATCCTGTGTCTCACTGTGCTTTTGTTCTGTAGTTTTAGCATCCTTTTATGATACTTGCCAGAAATAATTATTCAAAAACTGTACTTTTCACAGCATGGTATGTACCCCCCCGCCAAAAAAAAGCAAGAGAAATCTACCTACGTGTGCTGGCATGTACAAAAATCCTATTCTCTATTATTCAGAGTAAAAAAGCAAGTTGCAAACACTTTACATAATTCCATCATGTTAAACAAAATGTAACGTATACACATTACAGAAAATATCTGGAAACACACCAAATGGATAGCGATGTTTACTCTTTATCAAGAGAACCAGGAACCTCTACCATTTCATTTATTTTTGTGTAAGTTAAAAATATGTTCAGCTACACAATTCCAACTACAGTAACTTAATTGATGTCGACTTTTATCGTGCAAATGAAAAGAATATAAGAAGCAATCTTCCTTTCAGCTCCACCATCCTGAGCTATTAAATTCTTTCACAAAATGAAGCAGTACTTTCAGACATCACATCCACGTGCAAGGAAAATGGCAAGAAAGAGGGTGGACCATACCATTATCATTTAACTTGGCACACTATTAAGAGTAAAATGGGATGCTATTAACAATTACACAAGGACAAAAGGTGCCAAGTAGGACTGATCCATGGAAACCAAATGTGTAGCTCCAGCTGTAACAGAAGAACATGCTAAGGGTTGGCAGAAAAGAAAACTGAAGTCTGTCTGGACAAGTCAGAGGGATGGGATCCTGGTTTAAAAATAAACAGGACTTTGTCCTGAAAGGATACAGGGAAGAGAAAAGGAATAAAAGCCAAAGGGAACAACCTCAGAGAAAGCACTGGATAATGAAAAAGAGTAACATATTTAGGAACAGCTAAACTATAAAATACGAAATAGAGAAGAAAGATAAGCAATCAAGTTGGGACCAGATCATGAACAGAATTACTCCTAAGGGTTTTGAATTTTATCATGTAGACAGTAGAAATGTTGGACTTCTGGATTAATGTCATATTTCCATAACATCCTGTGAAATCATCTATCGAAATCATTGCTATCTAAAATGATAGCGAAAGAATTAAAATTTAAATCCCAGCTGGGCACAGTGGCTCACGCCTATAATTGTAGCACTTTGGGAAGCCAATGCAGGAGGATCATTTGAAGCCAGGAGTTTAAGACCAGCCTGAGCAACACAAGACCTTGTCTCTACAAAAAAATAGAAAAATTAGCTGAGTACAGTGGCACATGCCCGTAGTCCCAGCTACTTGGGAGGCGGAGGTGGGAGGATCATTTGAGCCCAGGAGTTCAAGGCTGTAATGAGCTATGGAACATACCACTGCACTCTAACCTGGATGACAGAGCAAGACCCTGTCTCAAAAAAGAAAAATTAAATCTCCTAAGGACAAAGACAATAAACAAGACACATAATGCAATTTTTGGAAGATACAAGATAACTGACTTAGAGTGAAATAAACTAAACAGATACCAATGAAAAGCAAGGGCAAAGAAAACACTCAGGAATTAAGAGATGTCAGATACATTTTAAGGTTAAGGTGTGGGGCCATAAGCAGCTGGACATATAAGCAAGAAGCTCTCAGGACTCCCTCCCATCCTCATCCTGCACAGCAAAGTCATATGCCTGCCATTTTATTGCCAGCACCTGCTAAATGCCTGGCACATGCTCAGTAAATGAATAAATAAGATAGTAGATAGATCAGGGATAGGCAAATTTTTTCTTAAAAGGCCAGATAATATATATTTCTTGCTTTGCAGGCCAAGTGGCAAAATGGAGGATACTGTAGGTATTTACATAATCATTTAAATGTAGCCATTTAAAAATGCAAAAACCATTTTTAGCTCAGGAGCCATAAAAAACATAGGTAGCAGGGTGTATTGGCCTGTAGGCTGTAGTTTGCTAATCTTTGGTTCATAGGACTTCATGAGAGCTTAAACGTTGGGCATGAAAGGAAGAGAAGGGTCAAGGATGACTCTAATGTTTTTGGTCTGTACCAATTAGAAAAATGAAGGAGTTTTATCTGCTGAGATTGAGAAGATTACAGGAGGAAGAAGTTGGAGGCAAGGGAAAAATCAGTAGCTCAGTTTTAGAAATGTTAAGTTTAAGATAGACATCCAAGTGGAGAAGCAGAATAGGTGGTGACATATATGAGTATGAGGTTCAGGGAACAAAGTCTAGGTTGATGATGTAACTTTGGGCTTTATTAGAAAACACAGAATTTAAGAATAGGAAACTGCATGAAATCATCAAGAGAGTGAGTATAGATAAAGAAGAGGTGTAAATAGAGAAGTGGTGTAAAACTGAGCCTGAGCCACATCAATTTTTAGAACTGGTTTGTGCAATATGGCAGCTATTACACCACATAACCACCACTGAGCACTTGAAACGTGGCTACTTCAAACTGAGATGTGCACTAAGTGCAAAGTACACACCAGGTTTAGAATACCTACTACAAAAGAAGAATGCAAAATATCTCATTAATATCTTTAAATCAACTTTTATAGACAATATTAAATACTGACTAATATTTTAAATTCAAATATTTTAGATATATTGAGCTAAATAAGATATGCTATTAAAACTGATTTCACCCATGACTACTAGAATATTAAATTAAACTATATATGTGGCTTACATTATATTTCTATTGTATAGTGCTGGGTTAGAGAATAAGATGACAGACAAGAACTACCAGTGAGGTAGGAAACCAGGGAAGAAAGACATCTTAAAGTCAAGCAAAGAATTTGTTTTGAAGATGGAGTGATAACTATGTCAGAATCTGCTGATAATTCAAGTTTAAGACCAAACCTTAACCACGGGGCTTAGCAACATTGACATCTTTGATGATCACGACATTGCAGTTATGGTGAAAGAAGGGTTCAAAGCTTAATTGAAACAGATTCAATAGAGAAAAAGAGGAGAGAAACAGAGACAGTGGGTATGAACACCTCTTTTAAGGATCTGGCTGAAAAGAAGACTGAGATATGGGCAGAAGATGATGGACAATATTATGCCAAGAAATGGTTAACAAGCGAAACATAAAGTATGTTTGTATGCTGATGTGAATGATTAGTAAGGGGGGCAAATACATTACGCAAAGATAGAGGAGAGAATTGCTACAGCAATGTCTTTGAATATAAGACAGGGCATGGGATCAATGCACAAGCAGAAGGAATCACCCTCAGACAGGAGTACAGAAGATTCATCTATGTAACAGAAACACAAGAGAACACAGGACACGTATGCTGATAGGTGGGAAGATTGCTTCTATTTAGGCCGTATAATAGGAAGGTAGGTCATGTGCTTAAAGGGAGGAGAGTGGAAGTGTTGGAAATCTTAAGAGAGTGGGAGTAAAAAAAACTAGGGAAATGTAACGACTGCCAAGTAGCACTCAATGCCCACTTGAAGTTAGTGGTCATAAATTGGAAGTAGGACAAACCAGCGTGAATGTTTATTTCTCCAGTCACAGTGAGAAGGGTAGGTTTAAGGGCAGAGTAGGCAAAGGGTTGAATTTAACTAGGATTGAGGTACAATAAGGGAAAAGAGGAAGGGAGTTGAAAGTATATGCAAGGGGGTGGTTAAAATAAAGGAAAATGGTACTTATATTTGAAGGAGGACAAGAGGGTAGCAATAATAGAGAAAAGATGATATGATGAATGAGTTGAAGTTCAGGAGAGAATGGAAGAACTGTAGGAGCCAGAGCATAAGCAACCTATAAACAGAGGTGGTGGTCTGAGAAAGGATGCTTCAAACTGAGATCATTAAAGGGTTACAATGATCAAATTTAAGATATGGTCATTAAAAAGAGAAATCATAAAAGCTTCCAAAAGGAAAAAAATGGGTCACATATAAAGGGTTAGATAAAAACACTGTAATTATGAGACAGGAGAGGAATGCATCAAAATTCTGAGGGAAATTATTTTCCAACCTAGAATTCTACTACAATCAAAATATCAACTACGTGTGAAGGTAGGGGAGACATTTTTTTTTTTTTTAACACAAAAGGTGTCAAAAAAACTTCCCTCCGTACCTCCCAGAAGAACTGGAGATGCTCTACCAAATGAAGTAATAAATTAAAAACAGTAAAAGGTATGCAATTCAGGTAACAAGGGATCTAACAAAAAAGAGGAGAAAATGGAACCCCCAGAAGAATGAAGAGAAAGCCAGAAGGACAGCTTGTGTAGTGGGCCTAGCAAGCAATCAATGTAGCCTGACGACAGAGAACAAAGACTTCAAGAGTAGCGTTTTCAAAAAAATATATACAACTGGTAAATTACCCGATGTGTTTCACAATAATGGAAGGGGAAGAATTAGGAAGTACACAGAAAGCTAAGCAAATCAGAAAGAAGAGACAATTATCACCTCAAAGAAAAACAAAATTTTGTATATGAAAGAAAATATAAACATACACTACTTTCGCTCATCTGTCAATAATATGTAGACGATCACAATGTCAGTACTGAATGATTTAACTGAAAACTGAATTACTATTAGATTATTATATATGAAATGTCTGATTTCCTTAAGTACTAAGTTTGACAGTTGAGATCTCCAACATTTCACTTTGACGTGTGTATGTGTGTGTGTGTGTGTGTGTGTGTGTGTGAAGGTACATCCTCATTCTTTCAAACGTATGTTTTGGCTTGTGATTATTTGTCAAATTTTTTTTTAGAGTAATTTTTGTGAAACCATGGATAAGTAAAAAAATTTCATGTTATTTTTGAACATGAGTTCCATTGTGGAACCACTATATCACAGACAGCTTGAAATATCAACAAAGTGTCCAGGAGGGTTGTGGCTAATGAACACACAGTACTTTGAGAAGTTCCATTCTGGTGATTTTAATCTTGAAAATGAGTCATGTGGGTGACCTGAGACCAAGGTGGATGATAATGACCTGAAAGCTGTAGTGGAAGCGAATCCATCTCAACCTACACATGAATTAGCAGCAAGGTTTGAAGTTACTATTCCAACAGTATTGGACCACTGGAAACAAAGCAGCAAGGTAAAGAAGTTGGATAGATGGGTAACACATGAATTAAACGAGTATCAGAAAAGAAACTGTCTCGAAGCTTGCCTTTCTTTGCTGTCACAACATAAAGGCAAACCATTTCTACACTGTATTGTTACGTGTGATGTAAAAACGGACTCTTTATGACAACTGCAGGTGTTCAGTACAATGGTTGGATAAAAGATAAAGTGCCAAAACACAGTCCAAAACAAATATTCATCAAAAAAAGCTAATGGTTTCTGTTTGGTGGTAACGCACTGGTATTATACCCTACAGCTTCATAAAACCTGGTCAACAGATTACAGCAAATGTCTACTGCAACCAATTGGATGAAATGATGAGGATGCTTGCAATTAAGCAGCTGAGACTGGTCAACAGAGACATGCCAATCTTCTTGCAAGACTACGTATCATAAAAAACAATGCTGCTCAAGCTACAGAAGCTGGAATTGGAAACTCTCTGTCATCCACCGTATTCACCACACTATGCACCAACTGACTACCACTTCTTCCAGGCTTCGCACCACTTCGTGCAAGTAAAAATATTCAATTCTCAACAATCTGTGGAAAATACCTTTTGCAATTTCATCGCCACTCGCTCTCCAGGCTTCTTTGCTGCTGGCAAAGGCAAGCTACCGTAAAGATGACGAAATTGTGTCAATAGTTTAGGCACATACTTTGATTAATTGTACTTCTTCTTGTCTGAGAAATAATAAACTTTCAATTTGAAATCAGACATTTCATATTTAATGACCTAATATTTGGGGCAAGGGGAGGGGCAGTGTATGAATGTTAAATCCTGAAATATCATAGCTAAAACTATTAAATCCTTAAATTCAGAAGTTAGAATATAAATTTATTATCCAGAAATATGGAAATAAAGAGAAAGAAAAAGCTAAGAGAACTGATTATTATTATGGAATGGTAAGGAAGAGTAGAGAACTATTTTTCCTTGTAAGTCTTATGGGCTAATTTGACTTTTTAAACAACGTACAAGTATTTATTAAAATGTACATACGTGCACATCCCAGTGAAAATTTTCAAAGAGCAAAACTAAATATGACCAGGATACCTATTTTCAGGAAGGTAACTGGTGGTCACATGGAGAATAGACTACAGGGAAAAGACTGGCCCAGAGAGAAGAGGCCTAAACCTAAAGTTGACAAACACATGAACTAAAGCAGGAAAAATGGGAGAAAAGAAAAAACAGTGCCTAGATTCAAGATATTTGCAAGCCAAAATGAAATAATCTGTATGTAGGGGGTTAAGAGGAAAGAAGTAATCAAAGATAACAAGATACCATTTGGCAAGACACAGAATGCAAGAGGAAAACTGGTTTGACAGGGGAACTGTGGTAATATTAAGAAAGAAATGTTTTCAGGTGGCTGAAAATGTCTCCAGATCAGGAGACAAAACAGATAACAGAAGATACCAGCAACCAGAAACTTCAGAAGCATCAATTTAAAACAAATAAATGGTTTGTTCATTATAAAACATTTTTATTTATTCCTTGCCAGGTCTCTTAAGGACTTTTACTAGGCAATTCAATATTTTTTTCTAATTTAAAAACAAGACAAACTTTTCTAGAAAATCTGAAAAGTTTGGCAAAACAGAAAAAATAGAATCTTTCCCACCCAGAAGTTAACTATTGGTTATATTTCTTTTTAACTTTATTTTTACATAGTTGGGTACACTCTGTGCTTTTTTTAACTTTTTAAAGTATGCATTTTCCCATGTAATTAAACACTCTTTCATCACACTAATGGCTACAGATCCAATATGTGTAATAAATTATCCATGATTTCAACCATAACCCCAATGGTAGCATTTTGGTTAATGTCAATTGTTCACTATTAAAAACTCTGGTTAACATACAGTGTCCACATTTCTAATTATTTCTTTAAGGATGAGTTCTAGAGGTGAAATTAGTTTAAATACCATCAACATGTTTAAGACTTTTTATACATTTCTTTGAAGAATGTCATTGGTAGTTTGAAGGGGATTGCATTCAATCTGTAGATCACTTTGGGTAATACGGATATTTTAACAATACTGATTCTTCCAGTCCACAAGTGTGGAATCTTTCTGTTTTTCTGTGTCCTCTTCAATTTCTTTCATCAATGTTTTGTAGTTTTTATTATAGAGATTTTTCACTTCTTTGGTTAAGTTTATTCCTAGGTATTTTACTTTATTTGTAGCTATTGTAAATGGGACTATTTTCTTGGTTTCTTTTTCAGATTGTTTACTGTTGGCATACAGAAACGCTACTGTTTTGGTATGTTGATTTTATGTCCTGCAACTTCACTGAATTTATCAGTTCTAACGATTTTTTGTGGAGTCTTTAGGTTTCTCTAGATGTAAGATCATATCATCCACAAACAAGGATAATTTGACTTCTTCCTTTCTAATTTGGATGCCCTTTATTTCTCTTGTCTGATGGCTCTAGCTAGAATTTCCAGGAGTATGCTGAGTAACAGTGGTAAAAGGCATCCTTGTCTTGTTCTGGATCTTAAAGGAAAGGCTTTCAGTTTTTCCCTATTCAGTATACTAGCTGTGGGTATGTCATCCATGGCTTTTACCATGTTGAGGTAAGCTCCTTCTATATCCATTTTCTGAGAGTTTTTATCATGAAGGGATGTTGAATTCTATCAAATGCTTTTTCAGCATCAGTTGAAATGATCATATGGTTTTCATCCTTCATTCTGTGGATATGATGTATCACACTGACTGATTAGCATAGGTCGAACCATCCATGTATCCCCGGGGTGAACACACTTGATCACGATGGATAATTTTTTTAATGTACTGTTGAATTTGGTTTCCTACTATTTTCTGGTAATTTCTACATCTATGATCATCAGAGAGATTGGCCTATAGTTTTCTTTTTTTGTTTTACCTTTGGTTTTGCTATCAGGGAGATATAGGCCTCATAGAATGAGTTTGAGTGTTTTGCCCAATTTTTTAAAATGTTTAAGTAGGATTGGTATTAGTTTCTTTGAATGGTTAGAATTCAGCAGGAGACTTTTTAAACATTACTGCTTCTATCTCATTACTTGCTATTGGTTTACTCAGGTTTTGGATTTCTTCCTGGTTCAGTCTTGGTAGGTTGCATGTATCTAGGAATTTATCCATATCTTCTATGTTTTCTAATTTATTGACACATAGTTGCTAATAGCCTCTAATGATCCTTTGGATTTCTGCAGTGTCAGCGGTAATGTCTTCTTTTTCATCTCTGGTTTTATTTATTTAGGTCTTCTATCTTTTTCAGGTCTTCTTATTTTAGTTCTATCTTATTTAGGTCTTCTACCTTTAGTCTGGCTAAAGGTGTGTCAGTTTTATCTTTTCAAAAAACCAACTTTTTGTTTCACTGATCTTTTGTATTTTTTTGTTTGTTTCAATTTCATTTATTTCTGCTCTGATCTTTATTATTTCTTTTCTACTAATTTTGGGTTTGGTTTGCTTTTATTTTTCTAGTTCTTTGAGATGCATTATTTATTTGAAGCTTCTCTACTTTTCTGATGTAGGCACTTACTACCATAAACTTTCCTCTTATTACTACTTTTGCTATATCCCACAGGTTTTGCTATGTTGTGTTTTCATTTTCATTTGTTTCGAGTTTTTCAATTTCCTTCTTAATCTTTTCATTGACTACTCAGTCATTCAGGAGCACACTGTTTAATTTCCTTGTGTTTGTATATTTTCCAATGTTCCTCTTGTTATTGATTTCTAGTTTTAGTCCATTGTGGTAGGAGAAAATACTTGGTATGATATCAGTTTTTTTGAATTTTTTAAGACGTGTTTTGTGGTCTAACATATGGTCTATCCTTTTTTTTTTTTTTTTTTTTTTTTTTTTTTTTTTGAGACAGAGTCTCACTCTGTTGCCCGGGCTAGAGTGAGTGCCGTGGCGTCAGCCTAGCTCACAGCAACCTCAAACTCCTGGGCTCAAGCGATCCTCCTGTCTCAGCCTCCCGAGTAGCTGGGACTACAGACATGCACCACCATGCCCGGCTAATTTTTTCTATATATATTTTTAGCTGTCCATATAATTCTTTCTATTTTTAGTAGAGATGGGGTCTCGCTCTTGCTCAGGCTGGTCTCGAACTCCTGAGCTCAAACGATCCGCCCACCTCGGCCTCCCAGAGAGCTAGGATTACAGGCGTGAGCCACCGCGCCCGGCCTGGTCTATCCTTTAGAATGATCCATGAGCTGAGGAGAACATGTATTCTGCAGTTGTTGGATGAAAGGTTCTATAAATACCTATTAGGTCCATTTAGTCTGTAGTGCAAATTAAGTCCAGTGTTTTTTTGTCAATTTTCTGTCTGGGTGATCTGTCTAATGCTGGAAGTGGAGTGCTGAGCTCTCGAATGAGTATCGTACTGGGGTCTGTTTTTCCCTTTAGCTCTGATAATATTTGCTTTATATATCTGGGTGCTCCTGTATTGAGTGCATATATACATATACTACTAAATTGTTTTCTAAAACAGCTATGCTAATGTATTCCCACTAGTAAAAATTAAGGTATCAAATTATTGTATCATTGCCAACATGGAATATTCTTATTTTTCGAAATTTTACAGATGAAAATCAAGCTACTTATTATTATAATTTGTATTTCCTGATTATACTGAAGCTAAATTTAAAAAATGTTATGGCCAACTGATAACTTTCCGTTTATTCATCTGGGCCTTAGTGTTATGCTTTATTTGAATGTGATCATAATGCATAAAAATTAACTACCTTTGTTGCCTTTATTTTTCCTCAGTTTTTTTCTATCACTTTTGTTCTATTAGTTCTTTCCTTTAGGATTTCTCCCATTTGTAAGACCTTCATCCATAATATAAATAGAAATAACTACAATTTCTTCTATTATTAAAAAACTTATTTTAGCTATTTAAAAACAAAGTAATGCAGACACATAATAAAAATTCTAACACTACAAACAGGTATATACCCAAACCCTCAGTACCTGTTTATTCTCTTGCATATGAAGTTTTAACTATCTCCCTCCCTTTTGAAGAAAAGAAAACACAAATGGTAGCAAGCTACACACATCTGACTTCTCTCACTTTGGAGATCTAACATTACCCACACACATAAATCTACTTCGTTTTAAAAGGCAAGAAAATACTTCATATACAAATGTACCATCTTTTAACTAGTCTCTTACTGATCGATACTGAGGTAGTTACAAGACTTTAACTTACAGTTACTACAACTAATGTCCATGTACATAGGTCTTCGTGTAAAAGCACAAATATATTTGTGGGATAAAGTGCTAGAAGTGAAACTGCTAAGTCAAGACATGTGCATATTATAATTTTTTTTTTTTTTTTGACACGGAGTCTCACTTTGTTGTCCTGGCTAGAGTGAGTGCCATGGCGTCAGCCTAGCTCACAGCAACCTCAAACTCCTGGGCTCAAGTGATCCTCCTGCCTCAGCCTCCCGAGTAGCTGGGAATACAAGCGTGAGCCACCATGCCTGGCTAATTTTTTTGTTTCTATTTTTAGTTGACTAATTTTTTTTCTTTTTTTTCCTATTTTTAGTAGAGTCGGGGTCTTGCTCTTGCTCAGGCTGATCTTGAACTCCTGACAAGTGATCCTCCCACCTCGGCTTCCCAGAGTGCTAGGATTACAGGCGTGAGCCATCACGCCCGGCCGCATATTACAATAAATATCACCATATTTTGCTCTTTTTTAAAATTGTAGGAGAGCTTACACTCTAGTCAAAAAAGTATGAGTCTTGCTCAGTAGTGCTAAAGTGCTGACTGATAAATGTGGAAGGAATACTAGAATAAGAAATCCTCATTTTGCAACCATCACAGTAAAGAGTAGTCTGGACAAGCATCATCAATGGATATTAAATTTACGGGGAGAGACTTTAGTGTGCAGGATGTTTTTCTGATCTTAAAGTGTACCCCAAGATTGCTTAAATACAAGGGAAGAAAACAGTAACCATACAGTAATCAGACAACTGATTACTATAATGCAGTAATGGAGTGATCAAAATGTCACCATTGAGGGGCAGATGGACAGTGCATGCCTCCAGATGTGACACCCTGAGAAGCACATAGTATCACTTAGGTCATATTCCAGCCAGGATTGCATCATATAAATCTAATCATGAAGAAAACGCAAACTCCCAAATAAGGAACAGATTATTAAAAAATGGAAAGGAGAAAGCTGTGTTCTCAACAATATCAATGTCACTAAAGATAAAGAAAAGCTGAAGATTTGTTGTAGATTAAAGAATACTATACAGAGATATACAACTAAATGCAGGACATGATTCTAGGCTGAATCCTACAGGTAAGGGGAAAGATGCTATGAAGGATTGGACCAACTGAAAGAAATGGAATGTCAATAGCGATTACAGATTTATTGAGGTTAACGATTGTGATTGTGGTTGTGTAGGAAGAGTACCCTTTTACTTAACAGAGGCACACTGAGGTATTAGGGGGAAGAAGGTCATAATGTGTGCAACTTCCCAATGGTTAAGGGAAAAAAAATACATGCGCACACACACACCCCCCCCCCCACACGTGTGCATGCGCGTCAGACAGAGCAAGTAAAAAACCAAATAGGGCAATATGGTAACAGCAGCTGCATCTCCATAAGAAATATACAGTGTTCTCTGTGCTGTTACTGTAATTGCTCTGTTTAGTTGAAATTATTTCCCAATAAAATTTTTTTAAAAGATTAAGGGAAACAATGACTGCTTGTATCATTCACACACACACACACACACACACACAGCATGTGAGTACTTGTTTTCCCATCCTTATCAATCTGATGTATTATAAAAAATTTCTAATCTTTGCCAACAATAGGTAAAAAAATGTCTCATAGTTTTAATTTGCATTTCTCTTAAGTGAGGTTAAATGTCTTTTCTTATGTCTAAAGGCCATTTTATTTTCCATAAACTATCTTCTGCTTTTTAGTAACTTTCTTATACATAAAATATTTCCTCTATCTGGAATTTATATTGAAGTGAAATAAGAAAGTAATTTTCAAGTATGCTAATCAATTGTTCCAGCACTATTTGTTAAAAGAATCCTTTCTCTGCTCCATTGATTTTGATGTCCCTTTAGGTGTATTTTCAGAATATAAGTATTTAAAATAATCTGTAGTTCTTTACTTATTCATTAACTCAAACTAATCTTTTTATAAAATTCTATCCCGTGGAAGAGAGTTTTCATAATGACACCCATATCAATTGGTTATTTGGTAGCTAAATACCCAATGAGTATTTAAAAAGTAGATGATATTCCATAAACAAATCAGAAGGCATACATTCAAATGTGGACAACCATGTTGACTATACTTTTAATTATTCTCACATATACAATATAAATTTAGAAAATATCTACAAAACTATCCAATGAATCAGTATTGGAACCTAAGATATTTATTTTGGATCAGTAATAGCATTAAAAGAAAACTTACCAGTTTCAACATATGGAAGAATTTAACAAAAATATTAGTATCAATAATTTCAAATGCTATTATGTCTTCCCTTACAATTATCAGCATCTGAAACTTTATTCTTTATGATGAGGGGAAAAAAAATCTTTCTATGTCTAAAACTCATACCACTTCCTCAGGTGATATACTTAAACTGGAGGAACTGTTTTAGTTTTTATTGTTGTTCATTGTTTTTTTTTAAATAGATTTAAGGGGTACAAGTTGAATTCTGTTACATGTATAACATATGAATATGTAACATGTGTTATATATAGATGAATAACAATGAAGTCTGGCCTTTTAGTGTGTCTATCACCCAAACAGTGTACACTGTACCCAACAGTTAATTTTTCATCCCTCATCCTCTTCTACCCTCCCCCTTTTTCAGTCTCTATTGTTCATCACACCACTCTGTGTCCTTCCATAGCCACAGCTTAGCCCCCACTTATAAGTAAGAATATGCAGCATTTATTTTTCTGTTCCTGAGTTACTTCACTTAGGATAATGGAAACTGGAGAAAAATGTTATATTCCTAAATATTCTTCATCTCTTTTTTTTCCTTAGCTCCCTCTTATTCAAAGACTGAAAGTACAGCCTTTTTGTCTTATAATCTGTAAGAGACTTGAGGGCAAGAGCTATCTCATCTATTTTCTCTGTGAAACACCACAATACCCAAAACAGTACTCTGTACATAATGGATACTCAATAAGTGTTGGTACTAACAGAAAGAATATACACTAAAATCAAATCCCTTCTCAGACAAAACTGGATTACTTTAGCCAATATATTTGTAAACAGCAACAGCATCACTTTTAA
Organism: Eulemur rufifrons; assembly: GCF_041146395.1. Lineage (NCBI taxonomy): Eukaryota > Metazoa > Chordata > Mammalia > Primates > Lemuridae > Eulemur > Eulemur rufifrons. The sequence goes on from NC_090989.1 coordinate 208,705,719, forward strand.
AAACTGTTTTTGCAAGCTTAAACACTTTAAGCAGCAGAAATAAAAATAAGAAAATAAAGAAGAGAAAAAAATAAAAACTGTTTTTAACTATACATGTGGACAAAAATATGTATCATAAAATCATTTAAATACATCAGAGTGAATAAGGTGGTCACTGAACTTCAGGAATACTTATAATCACAAAATCTTACCTCTTCAAAAACAGCAGCTTTATTTACTTTTTCCCTTGCAATGTCACAGATTTTCAAGATTCCCAGAGCAAAAGCTTTCATGGCAGGATCTTCTATAAAATCAGGATTATGAATGTAAAGGCACGTAAATACTGTCTGTGCCAAGGAATGGCCTTCTAACCAAGTTATCTATTAAGAAATAAAAGAATGTACATATTTAAGGTAATACACAGAGTCTGCAAAGTCTAAATTGATCTGAGAGTCACAGATCCAAATAAGTATAAGTTTAATCACAAGATTTAAAAGATGATTAAAGGGAAGGTCAGAAATGCCAAGTTAGAATTCACTTCCATTGACTAAAGTTTTTTAAGAATCACATACTATAAATGATACATTATCTACAGGAAGCTTTCTCAGATATTAAGCAGTTTGTAATATATTTGGAGACTAATGAAGTTAGAGAACCTTCAGGCATCCAAAAGCAATCAATTCCACAGTATAGTTAATAAAAGTCCATAAACTAGGAAATACACAATTTTAGATCCAGGTTGTTAGCCACTTGTTCAATTCTTTTTTATCCTCACCACCACACAGCCAACAGCATTTAATTTCACCCAGACTATTGCAAGAAACTACACAATAATTGTCCTACATCCTATCTCTAATTTAATACCCCCAATCAGAGAGATCTTTCTAAAACACTAACATAATCATTAAATGCTATTTTACTGAGTAGCTACCATACACTTGGCACCATGTTCTAAAGGATGGGAATACCAATAGCCAATAGCCAAAATGGAGTAACTACTATGTCCCAAGTTTTATGCTAGGTATTTTTTACATCTTGTCTTATTTTTTCCTAAGTTTGAGAAGGGTGGTATTTTTTTCCTTTTACATGTAAAGAAATAGTACGAGTTATTTAATTATTTATTTGCCCAAGTTTATACAGTTGTAATTTATACTAAAGCCCAAGATTTCTGCAATTAAACAAGATACATGCTACGGTATTTTTTTTTTTTTTTGAGACAGAGTGTCGCTTTGTTGCCCTGGCTAGAGTGAGTGCCATGGCGTCAGCCTAGCTCACAGCAACCTCAAACTCCTGGGCTCAAGCAATCCTACTGCCTCAGCCTCCCAAGTAGCTGGGACTAGAGGCATGCGCCACCATACCCAGCTAATTTTTTCTATATATATATATATATTTTAGTTGTCCATATAATTTCTTTCTATTTTTAGTAGAGACGGGGTCTCGCTCTTGCTCAGGCTGGTCTCGAACTCCTGACCTTGAGCGATCCACCTGCCTCGGCCTCCCAGAGTGCTAGGATTACAGGCGTGAGCCACCACGCACGGCCCATGCTACGGTATTAAAAAATGAGAAATGGGTATGAAAAATATAATTAAGGTATGTTTTTGGTATAACTAGTATGCAGAAGAAACACCTTCCTCACTAAAAACCAACTGCCTATTAAAGCCCAAACTCTTAGATACAATCCCAAGAGTCTCACAGAATAGTTCCTCAATTTTGGCAAAAACCCTCCCTCTGTTTACCCTCCCTTCCTTCTCCACTACTCTCCACTAGTCTCACACTCCTCCCACTTGGGTCCCTGCCAAACGTCAGCCATAAGCAACTGTTCCTGATTCCTCAAACTGAATATTTTCACATTGCCATGCCTATACCTTCTTTGCCTGCAATATTGTCAACCTTCCTGTCACGTTCTTCAGTACCTCATATCAGTATCACCTCCCTTCTATATCCTTTCTTATCCTACCAGACATAATTAACTCCTATTATCACAGAACCACTATTAATGCATTTATATGCTATCAGAATTGTTTCTTTACATGTCTGTCCCCAGCAATCCTCCAATTTCCTTCCCTACCCAACTAGGACTGTAAATGGTTAAAAGGTAGTAAAGATAGCTTTCAGGGAAAGAGACAACTTTGGAGGACGAAGGATCAAAGATTTGGATTCTGGCTAGGCCCCTTCCTACCAACGTAACCCTAGGTAGATAATACAGATTAACTAATAGAGGTGATAAGACCTAAATGAAAATTATACAAGTAAAACGCCTAATAAAACTACTCTACACATACTGGCAAGCAATAAATAAATGCTGAATGAACAAATGAATAAATTTTATATATAACTAAGAATGATGATTTAATGTTAATTTAAAATGAAAGGAGTAAGAAAGTAGAGGGGGGGGAAAAAGCAGTATAAATGAGAATTTTTCCACAATTAAACAACACTGTGTCTAGGGAAGACATAAAACCAGCAAATACAAATCACTAAAACACTTTCTTCACAAAAGACGGTGAGTTTACTTCAATTTATCCTAGATTAGAAAAAAATCTCTCCAAAGTTCCCTTTGTTTCAATTCCATGCTTATTTATGGAAACTTCCAATTACAGATTCATTTCCTAGGTAACTTGAGAACAAAAAGGGTATTATGAATAATGGTTATAATATTATCTTCATTGAAAAGAAGAAAATGAGAACCTAAGATTATGTAGATGAGAAGATGAAATCCCATTTCCTGTGGCATAACCTGGCCTGCTAATCTTATCTGCTTAATCTTACTAGGCTCAGCATTATGTGTTCATACTCAACATTGGTGTATATGCTTTTAAATCCCAAGATTTAGGAAAGTAATAGTTTTTAAATTAACCAATAGTCTTATTTTCATTCTTACCAAACAGCAAAAACATGTATCCATTATCCCTATCAGTTCAGGCAAGGTGAGGTCTTTAATTTTAATCGTGCCATCCTAAAAAGGGGGGGAATATGACATATAAGCAGAAATCCTTAAAAATTTATGTTTACTATGCACAGTAGCATTTTTGTTTTCAAATATTAATATTTAAAAATAGTGATTCTAAGAAAAAGCGATCTCATCACCTGATAAAACTAAGATACCAAACTATGTATCCTTAAAGCCATTATGTCTTTTTTAAAAATTTTATTTTTAACTGACAAATTATAACTATAAAAAAAATATACCTTAAACAGGTCTTCAATAAGAAAAATCAAAGCCTCTCTAAATTGAAATAATAAAGATCTTTATAATGAAAAGTCAAACCAATAAGTATTTTAAAAAGCACGATTCAAAGCAGTTTTAAGTAGCAATAATATGAATCATTTTAATGACCCCAAACTACTTATAAAGAAAAAAAACCAAACATTTAAAAAAAACACTTCCCTTAAGTTGGTTAACTATACTACTTGTAAATTTTGTTTACACTAGCTATTTGCTTAGCAAATACTTCTTCAAAAAATATGCAACATTAAGCTCTATGGCAACTACAAAGGAATTTCTAAATCAACACTCATCGAGTACATTTTAAATTCACTATTACAGGCCTTTTACTTAATATATCCAGCCATGTAATACAATTCTTCCAGACAGCCCTTGTATTAGTACACAAAATTTAATCCCTACACCAATTATCCTGGTATTTGAATATACAATCAAATGCTTTCAAAAATTAATTTAAAAAATACACAAACTTAAAGCAAGTTTTTAATGAAGACCTCACACAATTTCTGGATTTCAACAGATAGAGATATGTAACTAAAGGTTATAACCAATTCTTGTCTGTATACTTGAGATGCTTTTAAGGAAATACAATTTAATCTACTGTTTGACTTTATTATTAAGCACGGCATTTTAACATATAAAATAACAAAAAATAAAACACAAAAAGTACAATGTGACTACCTTGATAGCTTGTTCAAAATTGAGAACTTTTCGATTAACTTGGTTTCCAATCATGCCAGCATCCATCTTGGGATCCATCATTTCAATAGCAGACATTGCTTCAAAAAGACCAAATCTGCAAATAAAATAATTAACCCCCAAAATTGTTTCTGAACCAGTAAGTCTACTTTCCACAATGGCACAAAAATGATGATAGTACTTTCAATAACTACAGTATTCTATGTATTTAGTCTTCCCAACTTGCTAACGCTATTTCAATTAATCATCCTTAAACATAAAAATTCTTTCATGTATTTGCTACTCGAGTTATTTTACATGCACTATAATGAAGAAGTAAAAGATGTTTTTCATGCTTCCTTCAAAAAGGTTGCACATTAGAAACTTTTGGAAAAAAGAGATTAACTGATTTATAATAGATTTCATTTTGCCTTCCTTAAATAATTTTCTCTAACATTCAGAAAATCACATTTGGAATAATTATCAAATGTAAGTTTTACATTTTTTCATTTTCTTTGTATCTTACTTAAAAGTACAATAATGTGCCACATTACATTCTACAAAACCCAAAGTTTTGGCAATCACAAAACGAAAAATGATCTTGAAATCCTGATAGCCTGGTACTTGTGGATAATTCATCATAAAAGCAGAGAGTTGTAATGCTAAATATATCATTAACTGAGACATGCCTCAAGAAATGGGAGAGGAAAAGGAAAGCCTAAAAGAAAGTTTGTCTAGGCATGAAGCTACCAAGAAAATAAAGACACCTACCTCATTACACTAAATCATTTCTCTCACATAAAAAGCAGCAATGAGACATCAAAAAGAGCTTTAACAAGACAGACTCTCTTTCCCTGCAATCCCTCTAATTTCCTAATGCTTCAATTTAAGATATTCTGATGTGATTATAGGACGATATTATTAAAGACAACTCTCACCTAATCAAAACCCAAATAGTATTCCTCAAAGAGACTGCCAAGACAAAAGAGATAATACTAAAGAATGGAACAGAATTTTGTCAGTAAAAACAACAGGGATTCACCAAATATTAAATGATACCATAAAGCTATAATAATTAAAAGCATTCTAAATAGATCAATGGAAAAGACTATAAACAGTTCACATCCAGATTTCCGTCGGAACTCCGTCGGAACTATCATACTATGTATGATAATAGTAGAATTTCAAATCAGTGGAAAAACAGTGTATTAGTCAATAAATACTGTCGAGATAAACAACTAACCACCTGGAAACAATTAAATTTTTGATTTACACAATATGAAAAAATAAACTCCAGGCAGATTTAAGCTCTAAAGCTAAAACAAGTAAACAAACACCAAACTACTCTTGTATAATTTACAAAGCTATAAAGGAAAAAGCTGGTAACTGTGGAAATATTTTAAATTTATATACAATAGTAAACTACAGTCAGTTAATATCCAGAATATATAACTAACTCATACAAATAAATATGGCAAAAATTCCAAAGAAAAACAGACAAAGGACATGAATGGACAATTCACAGAAGAGAAAATACAAACCATTAACAAAAAAGTGAAAAGCTGCTCAAATCAAGATATACTCAGGTAATGTAAAACAAGATAAGGCTTTTTTTGCCCATGAGATAGCGAATTTTTTTTAAAAAAATCTAATCTACTCTCATACACTGTTGGTAGGAGTATAAATTGACAGACTTTTTCAAAGAAAATTTGGCTGAACCCATTAAAATTAAAACACTCAAACTCTTTGAGCCAGTCATTCGATGTCTAGGTTTCTATCCTGTAAAATTGTTTGCACATGTATAGGAGGCTTGTATAAATTATCAATGTCTCCAATTTTCCCATGTAATCAAGAAATGTTGCAATCTAAATGTCCATCAATAGGGACACAACAGAATAAATTATGACATATTTTTAAAAAATACAACAGTTAAAGTGAACAAGGTAGAGCTATTATATACTAACACAATAAATCTTCAAGTTACAATAAATAGGAATGGAATTTACAGAATACTGTATATTCCTATTTATGATTAATCATTTTTATGATGTTTATTCATGTATGTGATTATAATTTTTAAAAGATCTAGAAGTACATGCAACAATCTGATAACTCATAACAGTGATTATGTCTGGGCAAACAGGGATCATGCAGGAGATGGTGTTAGGGGAAGTTTTTGCCTCTTCTCCGATGTCTGAATTTTTTAAAAACGAAGTACCCATTTATTACTTACAAAAACCACTAAAAAAAGTTTTTATGGCACAACTAATATTCTAGACCATTAGGTATTTGCCTAATTAGTAAAACTGCTACAGAAACTATAATAGCATTAAGTTAGCTATTTCATCCATTCAACAAATACTGAGCACATACTATGTTCTAGGCACTTGAGATACACCAGTGAGCAAAACAAATTTGCCCGTCTCACGGAGCTTACATCCCAGTGGGAGGAAACAAACAATAAAGGTAAGTAAATTATATAGTACGTTAGAAGACTGCATATGCTAGAGAGAAAAAAATAACAGGCTAAAGGAAGTATGGATTGGAAGGATACAACTTGATGGTCAGACAGGATGCTGGCAATCATGTTCTCTGGGCTCAGAGCCTAAAACCTTGGGGAAATGAAGGGGCTAGGTCCCTCTAGTTGTCCTCTCTAAAGCCTTGTTCCACAGCCAGAAGCCACGTTCTTTCCTGCATTAGTCTATGGTTTGGTTTCATTATGTCCTTCCTACAACTGCCTGCATCATCAAAATGATGATCCACAGTGATTCTCAAAGTGGATCAGCAGCATCAATCCCACCTGGGAATTTGTTAGAAATTCAAATTCTGTGGTTCCATACTAGATCTACTAAATAAAGAACTATAAGGGTGGGGCCCAACAATCCAAGTTTTAAAAAACCCTCCAGATGATTCTGGTGCACACTAAAATTTGAGAAGAACTGAATTTCAGGTTCTACCTTCTCCTTCCCCCTAACCAAAATATCCAATCTTGTCCACTCACTAATTCAAAATTTCATATTCTTAACCTTGAAAATTGAGCCTGGTCGTAGTAGTATAGAAACTGGGGCTACCTATGGGAATATAATCAGGCATTTCCCTTTATTTTGCTTTTCCAGGGTGCTATGGTTTGGATATAGTCTGTCTCCACCAAAATTCATGTTGAAACTTGATCCCCAATGTGGCATTCCTGGGAGGTGGGGTCTAGTGTTGGGAGGTAGAGCCTAGTGGGAGGTGTTTGGGTCATGGGAGCAGATCCCTCATGAATAGATTAATGCCCTCATGAATAGATTAATGCCCTCATGAATAGATTAGTGCTTCAGCCGTTGCTCTCCCAGGAATGCATTACATACAGCTGACCCTTGAAAAACGTGTTTCAACTACATGGGTCCATTCATATGTGCATTTTCTTGCACCTCTGCCACCCATGAGACAGCAAGACCAACCCACTCTTCTTCCTCCTCCTGAGCCTATTCAATGTGAAAATGAGGACCTTTATAATGTTCCATTTCCACTTAATGAACAGTAAATATATTACCTCTTATGATTTTCTTAACATTTTTTTCTCTAGCTTATTTATCATAAGGATACAGTATATAATACATGTAACATACAAAATTTGGGTTAATCGGCTGTTCATATGAGTAAGTCTTCTGGTCAACATTAGGCTACCAGTAGTTAACTTTTTGAGACATAAGAAGTTACATGTGGATTTCTAACTGCGCAAAAGGAGAGGCTGTTAGGGCCCTAACCCTTGTGGTGTTCAAGGGTCTACTGTAGTTCCCCAGAGCAGGCTGCTGAGAAGAGTCTGACTTCCTGAGTTTCTCTCTCTTGCCTTCTCCCTCTCCATGTGATCTCTTTGCACGTGCTACTCCCCCTGCTCCCTTTCCACTTTTCAGTGTGAGTTAAAGCAGCCTGAGGCTCTCACCAGAGACAGCCACTCTATCTTGAAACTTCCAGCCACCAGAATCGTGAGCCAAATAATCCTCTTTTCTTCCTAAACTACACAGTCTCAGGTATTCTGTTATAGCAAAACTAAACAGAGTAAGGCACAGAGATTTTCATTTACTTTTACCCAAGCACTCAGTCACCTGATCTCTGGTCATCAACTAACTACCTCATATGACCTACAACTGATACCTTTTCTTCAAGAAATTCCACATTCAGTATACATACACCTTCAAAGAAAGGATCATAAGCCACAGTTTCCCTAGCTATAGCCATTTCTTATCACAAGTAGGGTCAGCTGCCCCAAAATAGCTCACCAGAGCTAAAAAATATATTTATAATTGGTTTTACTTTTACAGGTTTGAAGTGTAAATTTTACTCAGACTTCATTCAAGGAATACTACTCCACATGAGGAAAAACCAGATTGAAACATTACACTACGCTATTTCAAGGAATACATAAGTACTTACAGCTTATCATGAAGCAGTTCTCCCAACTTTAATTCTAAAAGAAACAAAGAGAAAAATCCTTTGAATAATACTGCATTTATGCTTAACTTTTAATTCTTAAGAAAAAAAGACATCAGCACCTGAAAAAATGTTTTTGCATTACTTTAAAATTCATTTTCTAAGAAATGGTTATTTCTATTTCTATTTGATTACTAATATAATGCTTTCTATACAGTAATACTAAGAATAAATCAAGTAGTTTAGGAAAAAAAAGAAACTTTTGAGAATTAACAGGTGACCTATCACAGACAATATTTCAGTCAGAATTACCAACCTCATTTTTAAAAAAAATCACTAGTATATTTCCCCAAGTAAACTTTTCTATAGAACCCATGGCTAGTTCGCAAGTTGATTAGATCATGATACCAGCAACAGTGTCAAAACCATTTTTTAAAATTCCATTTTATTTAAATCACTTAAGTAAACAGCTAACCAAAACAGTGCTCATTCCCTGTAAGCAACAGTCCTCAACCTTGGCTGCAAATTAGAATCATATCGGGAGCTTTCTAAATCCCGATGTCCAAGCAGCACCCCAAAATAATGAAATCTAGGAGTGGGACATATGTGGTGGTTTTAAAGTACTCCGGATGATTTTAATGTGCAGGTCAGCTGGGAACCACTACTATAACATGTTGAGCAGACTAAATATTGATGGTCAAATCCTCTGGAAAGTGTAAAGAAGCGATTTTCAGAACTTTATCCAACCCTAGGCTGATCGTAAGTTAAATAATACTAATTTTTAACAGTTCCAGGTACCAAAATAGATAATGAGAATCATATATCAAAATATGACAATAAGGCATTAACAGAACATACACTAATAACCCAGTGATTCTCAAAGAGTGGTCTGGGAATACAGGAGTTTGCGATGTTGTTAAAATTACTTTTGTAATAATACTAAAATGTTCCTTGTCGTTTTCACTGTGTTGAAATTTGCACCAACGATGCAGAAACAATGGAGGGGAAGGGGAAAAATACAAGTAACAGTGGGTAAAATTACTATAAATTTAGCACAAATTAAGACAGTGGTCCTGAGCTAAACTAGTAAGTGTACTCTTCACTTTCAAGCACTTGCAGTTTAAAAAGACAAACTTTTTTTCAACCTCACTTAAGAATGTCCCTGAGATCACTACTCATTAAGGAAATGTAAATTAAAACCATACTGGTACTACCTTACACCCATTAGGATGGCTACTGCAAAAAATAAATAAATGTTATGCGGATGTGGAGAAATTGGAACCCCTGTACACTGTTGGTGGGACTGTACAGCCCCCGTGGAACACAGTATGGCAGTTCCTCAAAAAATTACAAATAGAATTACCATATGATCCAGACAATTCAAATTTTGAGCATCTACCCAGAAGAACTGAAAGCAGGGTTTCAAAGAGATATGTGTACACCCATGTTGGGCAGCCTTATCCACAACAGCTAAAACATGGAAGCAATGGAAGTGACCATCCATGGAAACGATAAGCAAAACGTGGTATACACATAAATGGAATACTATTCAGTCTTAAAAAGGGAGGAAATTCTGACATACATTGTAACATGGATGAACCCTGAAGACATTTATGCTAAGTGAAAAGAGCAGTCGCAAAAGACAAATACTGTATGATTGCACTTAATAAGGTACTTAAGGTAATCAAGAATCATAGAGACAGACTGCAGAATAGTGGCTGCCAAGGAATGGGGAGAGGGAAATAGGAGTTACTTTTAAGGGACTTAGAGAGTTTCAGTTTCAAAGATGAGGCCGGGCGAGGTGGCTCACGCCTGTAATCCTAGCTCTCTGGGAGGCCGAGACGGGTGGATTGTTTGAGCTCAGGAGTTCGAGACCAGCCTGAGCAAGAGCAAGACCCTGTCTCTACTAAAAATAGAAAGAAATTATATGGACAGCTAAAAATATATATAGAAAAAATTAGCCGGGCATGGTGGCACATGCCTGTAGTCCCAGCTACTCGGGAGGCTGAGGCAGGAGGATCACTTGAGCCCAGGAGTTTGAGGTTGCTGTGAGCTAGGCTGACGCCATGGCACTCACTCTAGCCAGGGCAACAGAGTAAGACTCTGTCTCAAAAAAAAAAAAAAACCACACAAAGATGAAAAGAGTTATGGAAATGGATGGTGGTGATGGTTGCACATTATAAATAGATTAAACATCACTGAACTATACACTTAAAATGGTTAAGATGGGAAATTTTATGTTAGGTGTATTTTAACACAATAAAAAAATTGGAAAAACAAAGAAAAATGTCCTTGATGAAGCAGTAAAAATTATTAATCTCCAGGCCAGAAACAGCATGTGGCAAGTGAGGCACCTACAAAACAAAATGTAAGCAGGCATTCACTTTCAGTTCCTGCCTTCTTCAATTCTGTACCACAAGTGCTGCACTCAACTTCACCCTAGTACCAGACCTGATTAATCTTATTAAATTTCAACCTTTGAGAACATGTCTTTTTAATATTCTATTTGACAAAATGGTAAGCACACATAAACACTTCTGTTGCACACCAAAATAAGATGGCTATCTCAAGGAAATGCACTTGCACAATTATCATGGAACACTATTTTTACTTGAAAAAACGGACAAACTATAGTTATTCAGACTTGAGAAATGGCTTTTTCCCCCAAAAATAAATGAGTTTGTCACTTCAAGAAAAACAACTGACGGTGTTTGTTACCAATGATAAAATCTGAACTTTCAAGCAAAAACTTAAAATTTTGGAAAACATGTATCTGCTACTATAAGTCTGACAGTTTCCCAATACTAAGAAGACATTTCTGTATTGGTGGCAATATTAACAAATGTGCTTTTTAATATTGTATAATGAAACGTGTTTACATTTGGAAGATCTGCATAACTCACTGAACCAGTATTTTCCAAATGGCAACAATGCATGTTACAAAATCAGGCATGGAGTAAAGATCCATTCAAAGTTCAAGACAGAGCAATGAGTTTTAATGCAACAGAGCATGAAAAGTCCACACTGATAGGTTTCAGGTTCCACACTGTAACTAACCTTTAAGAAACTACCACCTGTCAAGTTTTGGGGGCAGTATCAAAGAAGAATATCCACAATTATCTGAAAATACTCCTCCATTTTTCAACTATGTATTTGGTGAAGCCAGATTTACTTCATATACTTCAACCAAAACAGCATGTGGCAACAGACTGAATTACAGGAGCAGATTTGAGAATTCAGTTGCCCTCTGTTATGCTAGAATTAAAGAGATTTGCAAAAATGTAAAACTACTCTTCTAAATTATTTTTTTGTTTTGGAAAATACATTCACTTTTCAATGCAAAATGTTATTTATGCCAACATGCAATGGTTTACTACCATTGTTTTTAAATAAATAGTTTTTAAACTTCTCAGTTTTAAATTCTAATATACTAAACACCTATATGTATACAAAATACACACATACAAAGTAATTCTAAAGAGTATAATGGGGTCCAGAGACCAAAAGGTTTGAGAATTGCTATAATAATCTATTACATATTTAAGGTAGCTATGGGTACCAAATAGCTTCATCAAATTAAACTCTCCACACATCTAGAAGCAAGTCAGTCATATTTGGCCTTGGTTTCCTCATCTGTAAAATGACGGGTTGGACTAGATGACTCAAAATTTCTTAGAACTCTAGTAATCAGACCTCTCTCTCACAAAACTATGGACAGTAAACTCTTAAGATTTACTCACAAAGCAGAGTACAAGCACCCTCACTGCATGATCTTGTATAGCACTATAGAAGTACATAAACCGGGCCTTACCCAACTGGGAAACAGTCCTCAAAAAATTTAGTGAGAAGGATAATGTTTTATATTATTGTTAGCCATCAGAGCAATGACATCATTGTATATCATGTAGCCTCTGGAAAACTCTACTATATGCTAATAAGAGAGTGAGAGTCAAAAAGGGCCAGTACCTTATTAGTATTACCATAAAAAGAGCTTCAACTCTGCAACCCCTGTGAAATGGTCTTGGGGATCCCAGTAACCCCAGAGCACACCAAACCACTGAACTAAGAGTAACACAATGACTTAAAAAAAAGTTACTTCTATTTTTAAGTTCAAGCTTTAAGTAGGCTCAATAGTACATGGTTTAAACCACTCAAAGAGAAAAATTAGGTATGAGGAAAACTTGGCTCAAATCATAGTTGTAATGATTCAAAATTTTTTGGCAATCTTGACAATAAACTATCTTTTTAATTTCATCTTTACTCTCACATGAGGCATGAAGAGATCTCATATAAGGCATGTATAGATCTGTGTAAGTAAAAATTTAACTTCATTTTGTGGGTTACAGAATTTCACGAAATCTTACTGGGGACATCCTTTCTTTTCCCTTGGAAATAAACAATGAATCATAACTTTTGAACATAGAGTTTGGGTATACAGCAGTGTCAAGCATTTAAAGAATACAATCATTTTCCTTAAGAAATGTAATCTAATAGGACAGAGAAAAACATGCAAATAGGTGACACTGCAAATACATTTTACCATCTTATAAATGAGAAGATCATTTGTAAACTGGTATTATAGATCTTTGAAAAGATTTCCACACATAACATTATAAATGACTGTTAAGTTCCCAACTATGGTCCCTATAAAGGCCCTGTTTAATCTATAATATAACTGAAATCCTATCCACTGTAATAGTGCTATTTAAACAGAACAATTAAAGTTTACTCCTCGATAAAGGTGATCAACTAAACACATGCAACTATCTTTACTCTTCTGAAATTCCATTAAAACAAGAGGGATTTTTTTTTTTTTTTAAAGAAAGGCATAAACTCCAAAAAGGAGGGAAAACACGAGCAGAAAAACAAATAACAGCAATAAAATAGGGCAAAGTTGGAAAAAGACAAGTAGTTTCTTAGTAGATACATAAAAATTGAAGCCTACAACTAGCGGTAAAGAAAACCAAAAACCAGCCTAGCCTGATTCAGCACTTGCTTCTGAAAATGAGTGTAATGGGGGGCTAAAATACAGAGGACTGAGCAGTCAGATTACCCGGAGCCCTGTCTAAATGTATGCCCCTCCTGCACCCTGTGTAACCCTGAAGACTTTCTTTGGAGACTGTAAAACAAAAAGTTCCCAAGGGACATCAGGTAATTTGAAGGCCAGGGTACAACAGTGGAAAGAGGATGCACTAAGCAAACATGTGAAAACTCCAGATCTCTTCCTCTACTTAACTACTAAGTCATGGGCAGTCAAGCCACATCTTCTACCTCAAGGCAGGAGATTAGACTCTTAATAATTCATTCTTAAAACAAATATATATGCTGAGCACCTACAAATGTTCTGGGGTAAGAGAAGGTAGAACATAAAGGAAGAGCAACAAGAAGCTTAAGCAGCCCAGATTTACTTTCCTTTTTTTTTTTTTTGACAGAGTTTCACTCTGTTGCCTGGGCTAGAGTGCCATGGGGTCAGCCTAGCTCACAGCAACCTCAAATTCCTGGGCTCAAGCCAACCTCCTGCCTCAGCCTCCCGAGTAGCTGGGACTACAGGAGCGCACCACAACACTGGCTAATTTTTCTATTTTTTGTAGAGACGAGGTCTCACTCTTCCTCAGGCTGGTCTCAAACTCCTGAGCTCAAGTGATCCTCCCACCTCAGGCTCCCAGAGTGCAAGGATTACAGACGTGAGCCACTGCGCCTGGTCAGCAGCCCAGATTTTAGAAGAGGGAAGAGAAAGCAATAAAAGGAATTTTCCTGAAGAACTAGGCAAGACCTGAAGAAACTGGATGGATAATGGGGGCCTTAAAGAGTGAAATGGGTAATAAAGACTAAGGAAGAATGAACTAAGCCATCAAAGGAAGAAGAAAATTGAATGAGAGGACAGGCTCATATCCTTCTAGACTAGAGCATAAAAAGAACAAAGTCAGGACAGCAGACCTTGGATTACTTCTGGGCTCTAGATACTCGTTGGTGTCATCATCCTAGGAGATGATGTTGGTTATCCACAGTGTGGGAGAAAGGAATCTAGTAGGCAGGAGGAGGAGCAGTGTATGTTATATGATCACTTACGTTTAACTGAAATTTCTAAGTTGTGGGTTTGTAATTCAGAAAGCATCTAAATATGGAAAACCAAATAAAATATGAAGATCAGAGACTTTTCTTTTCTCAGTACAGAGTAATTTCTCATACCTCCAAAAGCCAAAGAGATCATGAGGTAACACAATGCAAAATAGAGCAGAGTTTTAGATGTGAAAGGGGCCCGCCCATAACTCTTGAAATTCTACAAGGAAAGCAAAAGACTCCAAAGAGTGGGTGAGAGGATCCTTTTTCTGAGTTTCTTACTGGCTCTAGGTCATCAGAGGTTCCCTATAGGGTCTTTCATCCAGTACCAAAAATGGCAAAGAGGAAGAAAGAATAGAGAAGAGTACAAATAAATGGGAGAACAATTCTTAAGAAAGGAGGGACCAAGTACATAACTTTTTTAAAAAGGGGTTTCAGTCGACTGCTAAAAAGCATCCCCCAAAACAGGATCCAAAATGAGAAAAAGCAGAAAGGCCTTTTAAAAATATGTTTTTTATATAGATAGATAGATATAGGCAGGGCATAAAGGCTCACACCTGCAGTCCTAGCACTTTGGAAGGCCAAGGCAGGAGGATTGCTTGAGGTCAGGAGTTTGAGACCAGCCTGAACAAGATAGTAAGACCTTGTCTCTACAAAAAATTAAAAAATTAGCTGCTCATGGTGGCACACGCCTGTAGTCCCAGATACTCAGGAAGCTGAGGCAGGAGGATCACTTGAGCCCAGGAGTTTGAGGTTGCTGTGAGCTATGATGATACCACTGCACTCTATCCCCAGCAACAGAACGAGACCCAATCTCAAAAATAAAAAATTTAAAAATTACCTCTCTCTTCAGAGACTTCGCTTTGTACAGGTAGCAAAATGAGATCGTTTAAATTAGGCAGAGTTTCCTAGAAAAGGAAAGCCTAGAGGTATTACTTAAAAAAATTACATATTGCCTATCAGGCAAAATTAACAGTATGGCACCATATATTCAAAATAATTTGGAAAAGAAAACAAACAAGAGCCTCAAGAACAGTTACAGGAAAGGTGAAGAGAATGTGTGCCACCTGCCTAACAGGAAATAAAAGAAATGATGAAAGTTAGACGTTTGTATTTGATCTAGGACTTTGAAGAGCACTAAAAGAATAAATAAAGATGTGCATGAAAAACAACTTTGTCATCAGTATGCATATTATTTTATGACAGCAAAAAAAAAAATCAGAGCCTAGACAAATGTCATCACACTGTCACCAAAGAGGAGAGACTATTGTGACAGTTAAAGGATGTAATCATATCTGTTTTAAATGTAGTTTTTAGAAAGTCACTAGAACAGCAGTCTAAACTATAATTAGTCTATGAATCTGATTATTTTGAGAAGGGAAAACAAATTATTAATACCACAAGCTCAAGAGTTACCAATAGTCTTCAGTCCTAAATCTATATATATATAGAAGATTTAATTCTATATCAACTTTTTAGTTCCAAGAAGTATACCTCACATTCGTGCCACTTGACACAGAGTAAGAGCTAGTTACGAAAGAGTTAATAGGATGGGATGATGTTGGCAATAAAATGATATGCCACCCCTTCTCAACAACTGAAGCAGGATTAAACTGTATCTCCTACTCAAGGTTCCTTCCACAAAGAAACAAGCCTAATTTATGATGATATAACAATGATGCCAAACTAAAGCATCTCTGCCTGCCAGTATTCTAAACTCCTTTCTTGGGTTCAATTCTCCTTACAACTCAAAAAAAGGAGAGGAGATATATACATATATATACATATATATATAAAAACAAGCAGCGGGACTAAAATCAAGAGGACCTCTAACGTCATATTTAGCTGATGCTAAATTCTGAAGATGGTCTTTAAACTGTGGTATGCACAACCTGGGTGAACATCATGTCCCAGGGTACTAAGACAGGATAAAAAAAATTGTACAGCTGCCTAGTGCCAATTTAGGAGGGAAAGACCTTTAACATAAATGAAAATATAGTGTAAAATGCAAATTTTTCCATGAATTTCTAAGATAAAACAAGCAATTATAAGGATATCTTGTGCTTATGAATGAGCTGCTTTGAACTACACCCACAAGATTTAGGAAGGGGAGGTTGAGGAGTGTATGTGCTCATTCTCTTCTGCTGTCAATCAGGGAAACGTTTAAGAAACACATCCTCTCTCATCTTCCTTTCACCACTCCAGCATTGTGGCTCACTCACCAGTTGAGCCACATGAACTTTCTCTGTCCTCATATAACCCTTCTATTTCATTCTATCACTATCCTAGTCCAAGGCCATAACACCCCAACCTGGGCTAAGTGCAAAACTTTATGTCTCTAAGGTTACAGGCTCTCTTCATCCTAATCCATCACAAATTATGCTGGCATATTAACCTTCTTCATATACTTTCAACACTGAATTAAACAAATCCCTTGAGTAACAACAGCTTCGAGTACCTACTATAGACCAAGTACTTTATATCCATTACCTCATTTAATCCCCAAAATGTTAAAAAGTGAAGCTCAAAATATTTTACAGAGGAGAAAACTAAGACTCAGATTAAACTATCCAAGGAAACTAAAGTGGTAAGTGACAGAGTTGAGACTCCAGCCTATGTCTAACTCCAAAAGTTTACTATGAAGCTACTCCCTCCAAGCTACTCTTGATATACTGAATATCAAGGATAAATACAATTTCCATGTTATGCTCAAAACCATTAAAGACCTCCCACCGCCCACAAAACAAGCTCAAACTAAAAACACAACAAAAAAAACAAACCAACAAAACCAGTGGCACTGAAAACCCTTTATAATTCCCAGCATTGAAAATTGTTCAAGCAGAATTATTCACTGTTCCCCAAACATAAAACTCTCACTGAACTCTAGCTTATATGGTTCATTTCAGTCTAGAATAATTCCATCACCTTCACTTATAGAAATGCAATCTCTCCTTTAAGGCTCAACTCAAACCATATATCCTTCATAAAACCTTCCCCACTTAGCTTCATAAAAATAGCCCTCCAGGCCGGGCGCGGTGGCTCACGCCTGTAATCCTAGCACTCTGGGAGGCCGAGGTGGGCGGATCGTTTGAGCTCAGGAGTTCGAGATCAGCCTCAGCAACAGCGAGACCCCATCTCTACTAAAAATAGAAAGAAATTATATGGACAGCTAAAAAATATATATAGAAAAAATTAGCTGGGCATGGTGGTGCATGCCTGTAGTCCCAGCTGCTCGGGAGGCTGAGACAGGAGGATTGCTTGAGCTCAGGAGTTTGAGGTTGCTGTGAGCTAGGCTGACGCCACGGCACTCACTCTAGCCTGGGCAACAGAGTGAGACTCTGTCTCAAAAAAAAAAAAAAAAAAAAAATAGCCCTCCAATATAGATCACTCAAAATCAGCACAAGAGGACAGATATGATCTACTTAATAGTCCAAGATCTCTGAGCACAAAAATTACACTATAACTTACACTTCGTTCTCTCTCCCATAGATGGACACATACCGGCAGTCACCCAACCCCCAGTCTAATGTTCTTTCCACTATCTCACTAAGGCATACTTTAACTAGACATGTATTTCAAAACAAAGGGCAGGCACACAATTTATTATTTTGCTTATACTCGGCGGGCTTCCTTTCCACCTGCAGCTGCTCTATGTCTTTACTCTTCTCCTTCAGAGCACTATTCAAACATAACCCACCTCACTATCACCAAAAGACCTAAGCTTTTTGAGAAAATGAAAGCCATCAGGTGTGAATTCCTCCACCATTTCTTCCTAGCCACTTAAAAATACACCTGTATCTTCACCATCCTAACCTCAGTTCCTCTTGTTTCAGTGTGTCCCTATGCTTTTCCCCAAGTTAATTTCTCTACTTAAAAATAAATAAAAAAGAAAACAAAAAACAAAAGAAAAAAAAACCAAAAACCAATAATTTCTCTACCATGTTCTTGATCCCATCCTCTCTTTAAAGTTCAAGCTTTGATGCTAATATTTGTTCCTTTCTCTTATCTTCAGTATTTCCCTAAAGCTCTTTCCCTTCAAACAACAATTATGTTCATTTCTCCAATCAATTATTCTCATTCATTGAACTTAATAATATGTGCCAGGCACTGTTCTGTGTGCTAGGGTTACAGACATGATCTCTGCCCACACAGAGCTTATGTTTCAGTGGGTATAAGGCTGACAATACACAAGAAATAACTGAAAACAATGGTTTCTGACAAAGATAAACACTACGAAGAAAATACAACAGGGTGTCAACTGAGGCGGAGTTAGAGAGAAGAGAATGAGTGGGTGAATCCACTTAGAGTAGTTGTTTTGAGGTCCTCAGTGAGGAAATAACATTTAAGTGGTCAAGAAGGAGCCAGCTGTGTGAAGGCCTAGGGCAAAGCAATTTAACACAAAGGAAACAAAATCCAGGAACCACCTTGGAGCGTAGAATGAGGACACCAAAATGATCTTGTGACTGGAACATAACCAGCCTTATAGGACAGCAGTATAAAAATGAAGTCTGAGGGGTAGGGAGAGACCAGATTCTATAGGCCATGGAGAAGGAGTTTGGATTTTACCTGCAACATAGAGCCCCTGGAGTATCTTAAAAAGGAATGATGTGATCTGAGCATTTTCAAACCTCAAATATACAAAAATACTACTGTCTTTAGGTCAACATATTTAGTGTTTCCACAGTCAGAAATTACTGCTATGTGCCCTCTAACCTGTTAAAGTTAGAAAAGTTTAATTAGAAAAAATGCCTATGGGAGAATAGCTTGAGCCCAGGAGTTCGAAGTTGCAGTGAGCTGTGATTGCATGACCACCGCACTCTAGCCTGGGTGACAGAGCGAGACTCCATCTCCAACCCCCCCCCAAAAAAAAAAAAAAAAAAAAGAAAGCCTCAACTTGTGTATTTAATGCTATATGAAAAAAAATCAAAATAATACTGGCTTTAAACAAAAGTTAAAATTAGAGGGTACAGGTAATTGTGGTTAACAAACTTGATAAACCACACTTACCTGTTGATTTCTTTTCACTTATTGAGGTAAGTTTAGAAATCGCCATCATGATTTTATTTTACCCTTCTGAGATTCTGAATTTCTAATCCAAAAATTCAAACTCACCTCGACAAGCTTCTTCAAAATCTTGGGTAATGTCCACCCAGCTTGTATTGCTTTTTTCCATTTTTTCTGGCATACTGAGCTCCCATCCTGAATCATCATCATCTACAGAAGCTTTCATAACCATTATGCCTGTAAAATTAACATTGATGTAAGACAAACGATGTAGCTTTCAGGGCAAGAGTATTTGCAAAAATATGTGTTTGTCTAAGTATTGGATGAAAGTCTTACTAAACTCTTTAAGCAGAATTCTTCTGTGTCTGAGGACCGTATTGCAAAAAATTACCTTAATGCAATTAAATCTGACGTTAATTAACACTTCTGCTGCTTATTTACTAATAGCGCACCACCTATCAAGGCTCATAAAGAGTTTGCCTTCCCCCTATTTAAGAAAAATCACAAACCATCCCACCACTGGCCCAAGAAGAACCAACTCCAGAGCTTTCAACTTTCAATACCAGCCACGAATGACCAAGGCACTATTCAAGTCCTCTCTGGCGGCCCAGGACCCACGTGGCAACTAATCTAGTCAAGGTGGCCTTTCACCTGGCCAGAGCTCGCTTGGCCAACCTCTCCCGGTCCGGGGCAGGACCCAGGCACAGCCTTGCAGAGGGTGGGGAGGGGAGGAGGACGGGGAGCGGGCGCGCACCGCAGGGTCCACCAGCCGGACCCAGGGCGGAGGCGCACCTGAGGCGAGAAGCCGCTCTACCTCTGCCCTGCCTGGGTCAGCCCGGCCCAGCCCCGGCCCCACAAGGCGCGGAAGCAAGGACAGGGCTCTCTCCGCGAGGGAGGGCGGGCACGCCCGGCGCTGGGTCGTCGCCCCGGTAACAGCGGGCAAGGCCCGGGCCTTGGCGAACAGTGGGCACGGGGGAGCCCGAGGCTCCTACCTGAGGCACTGCAGGAGGGCCGGGGCCGCAGGGTGACCTGGCGTCCCCAGGGTCCGCCACACGCGCGGGGGGCTGCGACTCTCGGACACGCGAGCGAGAGGGTCTCAATGGCTCCGCAGGGGCGGTCCCTACCTACTTCTCCCGTGGTCACCCGCGCCGCCACGCACCGTCCGAACCACGGAAATAACGACGACGCCTCAGCCGCCGCCGCCCCCTCCCCTCTCAGCCCAGCCCGACCAGCCGCGTGCGCGCATGCGTACGCCCAGGGCGCGCGACCCCGCCCCCTCTCCTTTACTCCTGGGGACTTCGCGCTCTCGGGCCACACCCCCTCCCTCGCCGCCACCTCCGGCCGATGGAGGCCGCCTTCTCTTCTCGCGGGATTACAGCCAATCGCGAGACCGGAAACTAACTTCCCACCTCCCCGTCGGTCCCAGTCTCGAGTGGGGGGCGGGTCCCAGCAAGAGGCGGAGCCTCGGGCCTCAGAGCCCGCCGGGTCTGGGAAATTCTTAGAAAGGTGACGCGAAGGCGGAAGGAAGCAACGGAGGTTCACGTAGACCTTTCTGGTTGTGAAGGTGAATGAACAGCCCGGCTCGGAGAGCTCTGTACAGGCAGTGCTTCCTGACAATGGATTTTTGTTTCTTAGCGCCTGGGGGTTTCATGAGGGAAAAATAGAAACGGTATCTGCAGAATCAAGCCAGCCATTTTCTTTCAGATTCTTAACATGTTTTAGATTTTCTTAAAATTTATTATGGAATAAGTTTTTAAAGTGGGGTTACGTAAATAGACGGGCACGGGTAAGAAGCACATCTTTATCACTACATACCCTTTAGAATGGCCAAAATTTAAAAAAATAATACCAAATGTTGGCAAGGACACAGTAACTGGACCTCTCACATGTAGATGGTGAGAATGCATAATGGTACAACGACTTTAGAAAACCATCTTTTTTAAATTTAGTTTTAATTTTTTTTTAAGACCGGGTCTTGCTGTGTTGCCAAGGCTACATGCAAATTCCCGGGCTTAAGGGATCCTCTTGCCTCAGCCTTCCCAGTAGCTGGGACTATAGGCATGTGCCACTGTGCCTGAGCAACTATCTTTTCTTATAATCAAATACTTATATGATTCAGTTTAGTCCACTCCTAGGTATATACCTAGGAATGAAAACATATATTCACACAGATGCCTGTACATTCAAGTTCGTAGCAGCTTTGTTTTTGTTTGTTTTTTGAGACAGAGTCTCACTCTCTTTTCCCGGGCTAGAGTGAGTGCCGTGGCATCAGCCTAGCTCACAGCAACCTCAAACTCCTGGGCTTAAGCAATCCTCTTGCCTCAGCCTCCCCGGTAGCTGAGACTACAGGCATGCGCCACCATGCCAGGCTAATTTTTTCTATATATATATATATTTTAGTTGGCCAGATAATTTCTTTCTATTTTTAGTAGAGATGGGGTCTCGCTGTTGCTGAGGCTGATCTCGAACTCCTGAGCTCAAACGATCCACCCGCCTCGGCCTCCCCAGAGTGCTAGGATTACAGGCATGAGCCATCGCGCCCTGCCTAAGTGAACCCTTTGAATGTGAAAATACACATCGTTCAATTCTAGGGAATTTCCTTAAATTGTATTTGATTATGTCATCCCATCTTTTTTCCTCTGTCGTCAATGTCTAGGAATCTTACTATTCAGATGTCAGATTTCTCTAACTGATACTTTAATTTTTAAGAAAATTGGGCCGGGTGCGGTGGCTCACATCTATAATCCGAGCACGCTGGGAGGCCAAGGCAGGACGATTGCTTGAGCTCAGGAGTTGGAGACCAGCCTGAGCAAGAGCAATGAGACCCTGTCTCTACTAAAAATAGAAAACTTAGCCCCAGGGTCTGGGGGCTGAGACAGGAGGATTGCTTGAGCTCAGGAGTTTGAGATTGCAGTGAGCTATGATGACACCACTGCACTCTACCCAGGGTGACAAAGCAAGACTCTGTCTTATAAAAAAAAAAAAAGAAAGAAAGAAAGAAAAATAAATTGTCTCTATTTTAAATTTTAGTTTTTGCTTTATTTACTGAGAGTTTTTCAGCTTTGTCTTCTAAATTTTCTATTGGATTGTCTTGTTTCTCACTGTATAGAACACTTTTTATCTTCCACATAGGCATTATCTTATCTCTCTGATATAATGATAATTTTCTCATCTTCCTGTATATTTTTTTCCTCTAATTTTTTCCCCTAATTATTTAATTTCTTTCATATTGGAGACTTCTTCAATCTGGTGATTCTTGATTAGAAGTTCATTGATGAATCTGACATCATTACCTTTGGATCTTGAGTCTTGGACTGGTTCAGTTTCTCAGAGAAGGTGCTTCTGATCTGGAACCTTCGTGTATGGCTGTGCAAACCGGGCACTGAATGACTTTGGGGAACATCATTCACAAAACTATGTATGAAAGCCTCCTCCAGAGTTGTGCAACTTAGATCTACTCTAAAAATCTGCCAGCTGCTAGCCATTTGGAATGAAGGAAGAAGGTTGGAAAGTGGGGAGGGAGAATCTCAACATTTATTATTACATTTTCACCTCATCCCCTTTTCCATCAGTTACCCACTTTCCCATCTGTTCTCATATCCCTTCCCTATCCCACAATAGTCCCTCCTTGCCAGAGATTCTCTCCTTTATCCTTTCCAATATTCTATAGGGATTGAGGAGGGACAGTCACAAGCCATTTGTAATTGGGGAGATATCAGATCCCAGTGCTTTTTAACCTCACTCTGAACTCTGCATCTGGAGGTAGCTGGTTCCATTAGTTGCTGAGTCTTCTGAGCAGTTCTGTGGTACAAAGTAGGTGGTTTCTTGGCTTTCCCACCATTGGCTCATGATCCAACCTTGGATAGCTAAGTCAATGTTCTCCCCCATCTGCCTCACATCTTCAAAGATATTGTTTGGTTTTTCTTCACCTATTCTTTTTGTCCTTGTGTCTTTTGCAGAGGTTAATACCTTTGTCCAGTCCTCCATATTTAACAGGAAGCCTGGCTAAGGGATCTTGAGCAAGTGTCCTGAATATGCTAAATTCCAATGTCCTCATTCTTAAAACAGACTTTACATCACTTACAGAGTTGCAAGAATCAGAGAGTTTTGTGAACTTATGTAAAATTACATAATATAATGATTTTCTCGATGTTCTGATATCTCAGTTATTCGGTACCACTTGACCACATTGCAGGCTATGTCAGAACTAAAAGTGAAGTTCTAGTACTTTACTTTTGTCACACCCAGATTCTTAGCTACTGATCCCATTTTTAAACATATTTGAGGAAAAGGACCTTTATTTAATACTGCCATCTCTTCAAAACTCCATTCCAGTGACTTGAGTTTGTAAAACTATTAAGGCACTCATGCTTCAGCATCTGTACATTACAAGTACTCAGCAAAAAGGAAGAAAAAAATCATTTCAGTTTGCCTAAAAAGCATCCTTTCAGATGCTTGAAAATTTATATTAAGTCTCTTGTGATTGTCAGCTCTGAAATAAAATGTGTAACCACTTTTACTCTAAAATAAATTGAACCAAAAGTATAGATATTTGCATGAGACATAATCTTATAAATTTCTCTCTTTATCCTTTAGACATGCCTTTTTAAAACCTATAAGCAATCATGTTTATCTTTTAGAAAAGAAATATGAAATTCCACTTGAACCTGCACAATCCTTGTACATCTGAAGTCTTTGGAGAACTCTAACAAAGTTAAAAAAAAAAGTAAAAAATTATTAAGAGAATTTTGTTATTTATATAATGGTATATTTTCATCTTTCTGTACCAGTTATTCTTAAAATATACTTGAACACAAACAAGATTTACAGTCATGGGTATTATTAAGTGGGAATGTATAATGTGAAGTTAAGACTAAGAATAGGACTCATTAAAAACTGGAAGGAGTAGCTAAAAAAGAATCCATTAGACCTACTCTAACCATCTTTCTTACAATCTTCTTCAAAATAATTTGAAAATAATCCAGATAAAATATTCTGGCAAGTGTGTAGGGAAAAAAGAGATCATCTGCTACAAACTATGACCAGTAATGTTTCCAGTGCTGCTCCAGCCTTTTTTCCTCAGAGCCGTTCAAGAAGTAGGATTGCTGCAGATATACCAATATATGAAATTTAGAGTTAAAAGAGATTATAATAGCAGCACATGAGTGTTGGAATATCTGAAGTTATACTAAAGAATCCCAAGAAGCAGCTTAACTTCTAGATTCTACAAGAATCTAAGTTACAAGACACACCCTTCCACACACATAAATTACAGTGAAAGCAGTGACAACTTGAAAGTCATCTACAAGGCATTTGCAGCTCATCCTTTCGGGAAATTTAAGTAGGATTTTTGTATAGAACTTTCAGTTCTGCACATCCTCTTCATTCTGCTAATGGCTGACTGCGGTAATTTTCTCCACAACATAGACCTCGAAAAATGATCCCTTGAATCTTCACATGTTGCTGGTCTTTCTCTATCTACCCTGTATGAGAAAAATATAAAGAAAAATTACTTGTTTTCCTATCAAGTCCATCATTGCATTCTAAACTCTACTTATTTTTCAGTTCTGATGATTTTTATTGATTACTTATCTAACTCAACAAATATTAAGCACCTTTTTTAATACCAAGTACTCTTCTATGCAGTGGTGATATCTCTGTATGTGAGACAAACAATATCCCTGCTCTCATAGAAATTAAACTTACGAAGATAAATTATTCTGGTTTGGGGGGAGTTTTGTAGAGACAGGATCTCACTCTGTCACCCAGGCTGGAGTACAATGGCACCATCATGGCTCACTGCAGCCTCGACCTCCTAACTCAAGTGATCCTCCTGCCTCAAGTGATTTTCCTGAGTAGCTAGTATTACAGGCAGGTGCCACCACACTCAGTGAATTTTTTTATTTTTTGTAGAGACGGGGTCTCACCATGTTGCCCAGGCTGATCTTGAAGTCCTGGACTCAAGCAATCCTCCTGTCTTAGCCTCCCAAATAGTCTGGGTTTTATTATAAAAATAAATCTAAGCAAATTGGAGGTAATTCAGAAGAAAGAAAAGTAGGATAAAGTAATTCCACTCGAGCACAATTATTGTTAGCATTTTAGTTTCCTTGATTCTGGTTTTTTTTTTTTTTTCTGCCAGGATTTTGTTGTGGTTTTATTTTGCTTTCCTTTGTTGGGTGTGTATGTTGGGGGAATACTGTTTAACATAACAGATCCTACATTTTCTCACTTATAAACATGTCCCCATGGAACTGCGTAATATTCATTACCATCATTTTGATAGTGCATAATATTCAAGTGTTCACTGTTTCTTGAGATTGGTATTTGGGTAGGACCTCAAACTTAAATTCACCTATCCCATCCCTAGGAATAACTGGTATCTACTGGGATTTGTGAGAAATGCTCCTTCTACCCCTAAATCCTCCTTAACTTCAGTCTTGCTGATCAGAGGTCACCAGGTCTACAACAGACTTACACAGAGAGGAGACACATGTTTATGTAGCTGCCCAATGCTATAACCCACTTTCCTAGGGATATCACATGATGGCTGATGCTTCCATTCTCAGGCCAGTCCAGATCATGAAGGGCTCTTTTGGCCTATGATGTACTTAGTATACTCTTAGCAGTAAGCTTCTTCAGAAATACAATTGGCTTTGCATCCCAGAATCATGAACTGAACCATTGTTATCACGTTGGTACTAGGTGAAAATATGTTCAGCCTTATAAATAACTTCTATAGAAATGAATTTTTGGAATACAACTTATTTATAAAATGTTGACTCACATAGCAATGCTATTTTTCTCTTGTTAAAGGGAACTATTGTTAATTGATGAGGTCAGTTGTGTTTGCCCATTTATTTTATCCAGTCACAATGCAGCTGGGTTGCCTCTGTTTGGAAAGCAAAATATCTGGCTTTAGTGACATTTGAAATACTTCAGGCAATAGGACCCAGCATGTAGGCCTCAACTCTCAAATGTGCTATCTATGTGCAGAAAACAATCTAGGTTTCTGAGGGTATACAAAAATAAAGGCATGGCCCTCAATTAGCTTCTGATTTCAAAGGAGAGTGTTACATGTTAACAACTAACTACAACATGAGCTAGAATGAAGTAGAGTACCACAACAGTGGTACAAACTTTTAAGAAAGTCAAAAGACAAACCAAAGAATTAAAGAGAATTTTTGTAAGTGATATATCTAATAGAGGATTTGTAGGTAGTGTATATAATGAACAATCCCAACTCAATATTAGACAAGTAGCCCAATATAAAAATGGGCAAAAAACTGGCCATTCTCCAAATGAGATCTACAAATGGCCAATAAGCACATGAAAAGATACTTGATTTTATCAGCCATCAGGAAAACACAAATAAAAACCACAATGAATACCACTTCACACCATAAAAGAGATCCATAATAACAACTGTTGGTGAGGATGTGGAGAAATTGGAACCCTCATACATTGCTGAGAAGAATGTAAAGTGGTACAGCGGCTTTGAAAATAGTCTAGCTGTTCCTCCACAGGCTACATATACGTTACCCTATGACCCAGCTCCTATTCCACTCCTAGGTATATACCTAAGAGAAATGAAACCTTACAGTCACACAGTGTGTCCACAAATGTTCTTTTCAAAGACAAAGTTTAGACAAAGTAAATTTAACAGAGTTTAATTGAGCAAAGAATGATTTGCAGATTGGGCAGCCCCCAGAACCAGAACATGTTGAGAGCAATTCCGGGGATGCCACATCATTGGATAACATCTATGGACAGAAAAAGGAAAGTGACATACAGAAAACAGAATTGAGGTACAGAAACAGCTATATTGGTTACGGCTCGGTATTTGCCTTATTTGAACAAGGTTTGAACAGTTGGCTGCCTGTGATTGACTGAAATGCTGATTGGTACAAGAGCAGGTTATAATCTGTTTATAGTTTATAGTTTACTATGTTCACAGAAACCTTTAGGCCAAACTTTCTTATTCTTTTTAAAATTTTTATTATTTTTTCATAGAGATAGGGTCTCACTATGTTGCCCAGGCTGGACTTGAACTCCTGGCCTCAAGCAATCCTCCTGCCTCAGCCTCCCAAGTAGCTGGGACTACAGGTATATGCCACTATGCCTGGCTCTAGTCTAAACTTAATTTAACACTTCATAACAGCATTATTCATAATAGCCAAAAAATGGAAACAACCCAAATGTCTATCAACTGATGAATGGATAAATAAAATGTGGTGTATTCATACAATAGAATATTATTTGGCAATAAAAAGAAATTAAGTATTGTTATATGCCATAACATGAATGAACCTTGAAAACATTGTGTTCAGAAGAGAAGCCTGTCACAAAAGACCACATAATTATATGATTCCATTGATATAAAATATCCAGAACAGGCAAATCTATAGAGACAAAAAGTAGATTAGTGGTTTCCTAGGGCTAGGGGCGATGGAGGATTGGGAATGATGGCTAAAGGGTATAAGATTTCTTTTTAAGGTAATGAAAATGTTCTAAAATTGATTGTGGTGGTGATTGTACAACTCTGCATAATAAGCCCTTGAATTGTACACCTTCAATGGGTGAACTGCATGGTATGGAAAAAAGAATTTAGGGGTAGTTGGGGGTGGGAATGGGGAGTAAGTGGTCACAGGGGATCTTCTTAGGTTGGTTACAGCTTCACAAATCTGTAAATTTACTAAAAATTATTGATAAAGCAGCACAGGACAGGACAATATGGGAAAGACATCACAGTTGTGGGGTGAACTATCACCTCTTGTATTGTTGTAAGGAGACATTATTACTAGGGTTTTAAGTGGATTAAATTGTGAATATTTGTTTTTAAGTGAGTTTTTCCACAAGTCTACTGGACTGGGAGCCAGGAAAGCAGAGCTTTCAAACAGAATCCCCCAGGGGGCTTGTTAACATAGAGAGTCTTGGCCCTTCTCCCCAGATCCCGATTCTGCAGGTCAGGGTGAGACCCATGACTTTGCATTTCTCACAAGTTCCCAGGCAATACCTTGCTTCAGACCACTCTGAGCACTGTGCTAAGAGGGCAGAATCCAGTTACGCATTTAATAAGCACTCAATTTGTTCAAGACACTACTATTAGCTACTTAGAAAAGAAGGAACACAATCTGTTTTTAACAGGTTCATAGTCTTATAGGAGTAAAAATATATGTAGAGAATTTCTGTCTTTTGTCTACTTTAAATTTATTAAAGAGAGAAAACTCAGATAAATAGGATAAAGATAAGCTATAAAATCAATAGAATATTTTAGACCAAGACATTTGCATCCAAGCCATATATATATATATAGTCATTATCAGTGCTCACGCTTTTTTGTGGAGTCTTTAGGTTTCTCTAAGATCATATCATCTGCAAACAAGCATAATTTGACATCTCCCTTTCCAATTTGGATGCGCTTTATTTCTCTTCTGATCACTGTAGCTAGGATTTCTAGTATATGTTGAATAACAGTAGTGGAAGTGGACATCTTTAGCTTATTCCAAATCTTAAAGGAAAGGCTTTCAGTTTTTCTCTGTTCAATATGATACTAGCTATGGATGTATCATATATGGCTTTTATTGTGTTGAGGTATGTTCCTTCTATACCGAGTTTTTTGAGATATTTTATGAAGCGATGTTGAATTTTATCAGATGCTTTTTCAGCATCAATTGAAATAATCATTTGATTTTTGTCCTTCATTCTGTTGATATGATGTATCACATTGATTGATTTGTGTATGTTGACCCATCCTTGCATGTGTGGGATGAATCCCACTTGATCATGATGAATAATCTTTTTAATATTCATTGTTGAATTTGGTTTGCTAGTATTTTTGTTAGGATTTTTGCATCTATGTTTATCAGAGATATTGGCCTATAGTTTTCTTTTGTTGTCTGCAAACCAAATATATTTTTAATGAATATGCTTTTTGCTTAAATCAGCAAGGGTCAGTTTCTATCACTTATAACCAAAAACCATGGCTGATAGTATTCTTCCTCATGTTGAGGTTGTGATGGGTTGGAAAGAAACTCAGTTTCTGATTAAAACATGGGGAAGATAATCATAGGAATCACTTTTGGGGATGATTAGAAATATTAAATAAGATCATATATGAAAAGATGGAAATATAAAGAATTTTTAACAATGCCTGGCACATAGTAGATGCATAAGTCTGGGCCCTTAGAGATGGTTGTATGGGAAAGGAGAAGTGAGAGATCATAGCCAGTGGTGGGATTCTAAGAAGTCAACCAAGAAAAAGGCCAAGAGTCACCTCCCTGAGGCTGTGGGTACACTCACTGATACCCACAATAGGGAATGGATGAGGGGACCAAATGCACTGTGCCAGAGAGGGGTATAAAAACTCCCCAAACCAAGAGGTGGAAAGTACATCTTGAAAATTCAGCCACAAAACCTAGCAGACAAAAGGAAGCAGAAACACAAAGAAAGAAAGCAAAGTATATATTCTGGGCAACACCTAGAAACACTACTAGCTGCAGCCTACCCTTGTGTACCAACTACAACATGAAATGGAGTTGGATTGCCTGTTTTTAAAAGGCATGCATGAGACAAACTGAATAAATTCATGATTAAGAGTAGAAACTGGTAGAAATTATGTTTAATCACTAAAAGTAATTCTTTTTCCCCTTTCAAAACCTTTGTTTCTGCAAAAGCAGTGGTGTGCAACCTTGACTGCACACTGAAATCACCTAGAGAGCTTTTACAACATACAAATGCTTGGATCCCACTTCCAAAGACCCTGAAGGGTGCAGCCAAGACATAGGCTTCTCCAGTGATTCTAATACTCAGCCAAGGTTGAGAACCAACTGTGAAAGTCTTCATGACTCTTACATGCTCAGTTTTTATGAAGCAAAAACCCAAACAACCAAATAAAAAACAATAGATTTTATTTCAAAGAATCCAGTATTCAAAAATTTATAAGTAGGTGGTCAAAAATAACTTTCATATTGAGACTATAAAAGTGCCAAGAGAGAATTTGTTTGGAAGGTTTCTTTGGAGAGATTTGTTCTGTGACTCCCATCCCCAGAATGGAGAGAGAGGAGATACCTTCCCCTTCACCTTAACTAAGACAGGGTGTCAGCAGGACTACTTAGAGAATTTATATTCATCCTACATAGCCAGGGAGACACAGTGGCCTGGTATTTGACAGCTTAAATATTTTAAAGGTAGAGGTAGATTCACTAACTACTCCAATGTTCAGAGGCCAGGAGAAGTTGCTTTGAGATGGGCCTGAATTTCCAGTTTGTTAGGGTAAAGGATGCCTGAGCAGACTATTCAGGACAGACAAATTTACATGGCCCTGAAGCCCCATTCCCTCTGCCCTTTCAGTGACTTAGTAAGGAGCTGGCTCACCAGGTCTTAGTTCACTCAATGGAAAAAGAGGCTAATACCTGACAACTGATCTCAGAAGACTTCCTCTATCTAATAAGGCCCAGCCAGAGATTTTCCATCATTATGTAGGCACAAAGTTGATCCCTGTCCCTATTTTCCTATGAATATAGAGTATACGGGAGTGCAGCTCCTCGCTCCTGGAACGTGGCCATGCTGCATTTAGTCCACCTGTGTTCGGTGGACCATTCCTGGAGGAGTCATGAGAGCATCAGGTGTCATCTGTGCTCTGCTTATATATTTATTATGTAAGAAATATTTATATAATATTTATATTTCTTATATAAGTGTTATATTTCTCCCAATAAGTGTTATTTTATATTTGTGTCCTGTGGCACTTATATATGTCTCTTAATAAGTGTTATTTTACATCTGTATCCTGTGGCATTGATGGAGTGCATGTATCCATGCCACCTTTGCAAAATGACTACTAAGGAGAAAGAGCTAATCTGGAGATTTTTAAATCTTACCCAAGAAAGACCACTTGGGAGAGCCATGGGATCCTAATGGAAAAATTCTCTATGGAGTAGGGTCAGCTGGAAGACTGGGAGCAGAGGGGCAGCAGCAAGTCAGAGGAAACTCTAGGGCACCTATCATGGAAAGTATCATCAAATGTTCCCGGTGGAATCCTCCG
This sequence comes from Eulemur rufifrons, assembly GCF_041146395.1. Taxonomy (NCBI): domain Eukaryota; kingdom Metazoa; phylum Chordata; class Mammalia; order Primates; family Lemuridae; genus Eulemur; species Eulemur rufifrons. The sequence continues at coordinate 208,737,122 of NC_090989.1, forward strand.
AATAACCCCTCAACCCCTCACCCCCTCAACACATACGCATGACATTAACAGCCTTAAACATTTACTGGACTCAGGAAACACCATTTTACAATACCAGTCAGAACATGCCTGCTCCTTTTTACCTCCTTTCCCTCTCCCTTCTTAGAGGAAGCCACACTGAGCAAGATCGATGGAGGGGAAGGTAAGCACAGAGAACAGAAAGATCATGGCCCCTCCCTGATTCTTGCTTGTAGAAGGTCCCACCGAGGGAAAGGGAGAGATTTAAACTTAATTCAATTTCAAAAATTTTATAATAACATACTTTTAGTTACAGAGCTGAGATTCTGTTTTTACTCAATGTGACCAAGATATTTTTATTTCCTGAAAGTAAGAGAAATGTCATGGCAATGCCTAAATTTTCAAGTAGGAGCAGAAAAGTACTTTCCCACTGAATAAATTTAAAGGGAGTGGAAGTCAAGAAAGAATGAGAGAGAGATAGAAAGAAAGAGAAGAAGGAAGGATGGAAGGAAGGTAGAAAGAAAGAAAGCTTTTCTGATTCTTTGAATCAAATTTCCTTGGTTCAAGATACTGGTTATACTACTTTATGCTCATCAAACTGGAAAAACTTAGAGTATCAGGTAACACAAAATATTGGTGAGAATGTAGGAAAATGGAGCCCTCATACTTTTCCGGGGGAATCATTCTGTGACACCCATTCTGCAGAGTGACCTGAGAGTACTATTTCGATATGTGTACTATGTCCCGTATGATCAAACAACCTCATACTGAATACACTGGAGGAACATGCACACAGGTCCCAAAGGGATGTTCATTGCCGCATTGTTCGGGTTGCCCAGCAAGTGTAGGGAATAAATAAGTAAAAGAAAGTTAGCTTCCAGCCTCTGTATGGAAGGCACTCAGAGAGTAAAGTGATAGGTCTGTTGAATCAGGCAATCTGCAGTATCCACACATCATTTAAGTGTGGTTTAAACTGAAATTCTTAAGATCATACAACAATATCTAAAGAAACTTAGAGGGCACCTGACTTCTAGAGTCCATGTCAGATCTAACTAGACACTGGCGGGGTACTGTGTATTTCTCCAAACAGCAAACTTCTACAATATGACTTAAAAAAATCTGTAATACCAATAAGGTAGTCAGTGACTTGGTTCCACTTTTCATATAAGTTCTGCATTCTGTGCTCACTTTTTTGTAGTTGTGCTGTCTATATTTTCAGAGCACATTGCTGCTATATATTTTGCCATTTCCCTTATAGGCATCATTTTGTTTTAGTTCTACAAATAACGTACACTTAAAACTTGCTGTGAACTTGCTGTGGGCTTTATGTCAATATGTCTCTTCTTTCTGTCTTATCTCCTAGGTTTCTCAGGAGAGATCATTGAAATATTTTCCAAGTGTGTTGCATGGCCTTTATTCTTTTTGTTTTGAGTTAGGTAAAATTCACATAATAAGAAAGTAACCATTTTTTTTTTTAGTTTTATTTTTTAGTTTTTTTTAGGTTTTTTTTTTTTTAATTTCAGCTTATTATGTGGGTACAAAAGTTCAGGTTATACATATTGCCCATGTCCCCCCATGCCCCCGAGTCTGAGCTTCAAGAATGTCCATTCCCTAGACAGTGCACATCGCACTCATCACGTAGGTATGCACCCATCCCCTCCCCCCACCGCATCCCCCCAGTCAGAACTTCAAGCATGTCCATTCCCCAGACAGTACACATCGCACTCATCAAGTAGGTATACACCCATCCCTTCCCCCCAGCCCCCACCTCTGTCTGATACCCAATTGGTGTTATTCCCAAATGTGCACTTTGGTGATGATCAGGGAAACCAATTTGCTGGTGAGTACATGTGGTGCTTATTTTTCCATTCTTGGGATACTTCACTTAATAGAATGGGTTCCAGCTCTCTCCAGGAGAACCAAAGAGATGCCATATCACCGCTATTTCTTATAGCTGAGTAATATTCCATGGTATACATATACCACATTTTGCTAATCCATTCATGAATTGATGGGCATTTGGGTTGTTTCCACATCTTTGCAATTGTGAATTGTGCTGCTATAAACATTCGGGTGCAGGTGTCTTTTTTATAGAATGACTTTTGTTCTTCTGGGTAGATGCCCAATAATGGGATTGCTGGATCGAATGGTAGGTCTACTTGAATCTGTTTGAGGTATCTCCATATTGCTTTCCACAGGGGTTGCACTAGTTTACAGTCCCACCAGCAGTGTATGAGTGTTCCTGTCTCTCTGCATCCACGCCAACATGTAAATAGGTGGAAAACCATACCATACTCGTGGATCGGAAGAATCAACATTGTTAAAATGTCTATACTGCCCAAAGTGATCTACAGATTCAATGTAATCCCTATTGAATTACCCACATCATTTTTCACAGATATAGAAAAAATAATTTTACGCTTTGTATGGAACCAGAGAAGACCTCGTTTAGCAAAAGCAATTTTAAGCAACAAAAACAAAATGGGGGGGTATTAATTTGCCAGACTTCAAACTATACTACAAGGCTGTGATTATTAAAACTGCTTGGTATTGGCACAAGTGCAGGGACACAGACCAGTGGAACAGAACAGAAAATCCAAATATAAAACCATCCTCATGTAGCCATCTAATCTTTGACAAAGCAGACAAAAACATACTCTGGGGAAAAGAATCCTTATTCAATAAATGGTGCTGGGAAAACTGGATAGCCACATGTAGAAGACTGAAACAGGACCCACAGCATTCACCTCTCACAAACACCAAACACGGTGGATAACAGACTTAAACCTTAGGTGTGAAACTATTAGAATTCTAGAAGAAAATGTAGGAAAGACTCTTACAGACATTGGCCTAGGCAAAGAATTTATGAGGAAGACCCCTAAGGCAATCACAGCAACAACAAAAATAAATAAATGGGACCTGATTAAATTAAAAAGCTTCTGCACAGCCAAAGAAACAGTCATGAGAGTAAACAGACAACCTACAGAATGGGAAAAAAATTTCACATACTACACATCAGATAAAGGACTGATAACAAGAATCTATTTAGAACTCAGGAAAATCAGTAAGAAAAAATCGAACAACCCTATCAAAAAGTGGGCAAAGGACATGAATAGAAATTTTTCAAAAGAAGATATAAAAATGGCTAACAAACATATGAAAAAATGTTCAACATCTCTAATCATCAGGGAAATGCAAATCAAAACCACAATGAGATATCACTTAACTCCAGTGAGAAAGTAACCATTTTAAAGGGATCACAATGTTGTTCAACCACCACATCTATCTGGTTCCAAAACATTTTCATTACCCCCAAAAGAAACTCTGTCTCCATTAAGCGGTTATTCCCCATCCCCGCTCCCCCCAGTACCTCTTCCCACTAGCTCCTGGCACTCACCAATCTGCTTTCTATTTCTATGGACATTTCATATAAATGGAATCATAAAGGATGTGATTTTTTTTGCATCTGGCTTATTTCTCTTAGCATAATGTTTTTGCGGTTCATCCATGTTGTAGCATGTATCAGTGCTTCGTTCCTTTAATAATATTCCCTTGTATAGATACACCACATTTTGTTTATCCATCTGTTAATGGATCTGGTGCTCATTTTTAAGTGAAATGAGGTTCCCTGTAATTGTGAGAGGAGGGGATAAGCCAGGACAGATTTTCTAATGTCTCAGCTCAAGAGTTTCCTCTTCTGATGTTGTCACGAAGTGATCACAAATACTTTCTGTCTACCTCCTCCGTTCCCCTCCCCAACTTTTATTGGAATCTTTATATTTGCCCTTTATTGGTTTCCCATTACTGCTGAAACAAATTAATACAAAGTTAGTGGCTGAAAACAATAGAAATATATTCTCTTATAGTTTGGAGGCCAGAAGTCAAGTTTTATTGGGCTAAAAATCAGTGTGTCCGCAGGGCTGCACTGGTGCTGGAGGCTCTAGGAGAATGTTTCCTGTCCTTTCCCATCAAGTATACTGAGATGTTGACTGCAACATTGTTTGCAATAATGGAAACTTTGAAAAACTCAAGGGTATAATCTACCAATAGATTCTTCTCTCACAAAAACGTTGTAGACCTTTCTTTTGCTTTCTTGCAAAGTTAAAAATCTGCAATAAGGGTAGTTCCAATTCCTTGGTCTTATTTGAGGTGCATTTCTTTCTCACCAAGTAATTTCAAAACTTCTTAATATCCATTTCTCCTGGGAGTTCCAGTACTGAATTTAGTGACATAATGTCCATTCTCTCTAAGAAGTGGGCCTTTTCAGCCGTAAACCACAGTATCTATTTTTTCTGCCTATTATTATGTAAGACCAAGAAGTCACTTAAGATTTCTCTTATACTTAGGACCACAATTTATCATCCAAACCAGGACATGTTTGAGAATGAAAGGTGTTCCATTAATAATTATCATAGGACAATAGGTGAAAATTAGGACTATCTGAGGCAAACTGATATGATGGTAAACTTAATTATATATAATTAACCAGTCCAGAACCCACCAGAGACTGTGGTGGTGGGACAACTCTTGAGCCTGTTGACAATCAACACGAATCCAGTGTGACAACCTCCACAGTTCCCTACTTGGTTCTGAAAGCATAATCAAATCAGGGACAGCTGATTTGCTCTGAGGAACACAAAGAAAGAGAAAAGCAGCTGCCTTGTGATTTAAAAGGAGCAAATATTTTCCTCCCTACATAAGTAGTTTTTTTAGAAAATGTAAATTACTAAATTTCTGAAGTAAAAATCAGAATGTACCAATAACCAATACACCAATACCAGTTTCCTACCTCTGACATAAAAGCCCCAGGCACAGATTTTTTAAGTTAAATAACTAAAGATAAGAGGTTTTGCTTTATTTAAATATTTTTATTTTAAAATTTGACATTGAATAATTATAATTTATATTTTTCCCTTTAATTGCCTTACATGAGGAGTAATTTACATTGAGTTAAATGCACAAATCTTAAGCTCACAATTTTTTTTTTATTTCAGCTTATTATAGGGGTACAAAAGTTTAGGTCATGTATATTGCCCTTGCCCCACCATCCCCCCCGAGTCAGAGCTTCAAGCGTGTCCATTCCCCAGACAGTGCACATCGCACTCATTATGTAGGTATACACCCATCCCCTCCTCCCGCCCCCCACATCTGTCCGACACCCAATTGGTGTTATTCCCAAATGTGCTAAGCTCACAATTTGATGAATTTTGGCAAACAGATACCACAATTACCCTTACAACCCACAACCCACACCCGTATCAACATACAAACTATTCCCACTACCCCAGAGAGTTCCTGTGTGCCCCTCCCAGCCAATTCCTACCTACCACCAGCAGTAGTAGGTTCAGATTCCTATTATAATAGATTACATTTGCTTCTGCCAGAACTTCATATAAAGCGAATCACATAGTATGTATTAATATTCTTTTGTGTTTGGCTTCTTTTGTTTACCATAATGTTTTTGAGATTTGTCCGTGTTGCTGCATGTACCAGTGGTGCAATTCTTTCTTATTGCTGACTAGTTTTCCATTTTATGACTATATCACAATTTATTTATCCTTTCTCCTGTTGGTGGACATTTGGGTTGTTTCCAGTTGTGGGCTATTATGAATGAGCCTGCTGTAAACATTATTGTACAGTAGTTTGTGGATATACATTTTCCTTTCTCTTGAATAAATACCTAAGAATGGAATTCATGTGTTTATGAATATATACCCTGATAACAATTTTGGTACATTTTTGAAAATCCAGTCTGCTCATCTTTATCTTTTAATTAGAGTGTTTAGCTTTCACATTTAATGTAATTATTAACGTGACTGGGTTTAAATCTACCATTGCTATTCATTTCTGTTTCTCCCATGTGTTCTTTGTTCTTCTGTTTCTTTTTTTCCTGTCTTCTTTTGGGTTAATCAAGGTTTTTTGTTTTTGTTTTTGTTTTTAGGATTCCATTTTATCACCTCCACTTCTCCACTATCATGATATATGTATATAATACATGTATCTTTGAGTTACTTCTATAATTGTTGCTCTAAAGATTATAATATGAATCTTTAACGTATATTTGCCTTCAAATAATATTAGACTACTTCATAAACAATGTAAAAACCTTACAATTGTATAATTCAGTTTATCTCCTCTGGCCTTTATCCTCTATTGTTATGTATTATAAGCCCCACAATACATTGTATAGTTTAAAACCCTATAATATATTGATACATTATAATTTTTGTTGAAAAATCGATAATCTTTTCTAGAAATTAAAAAGATATGTGATATACTTAAATATTTAATTAAAAGGTTTTAAAAATATTTATATACTTATTTACTTTTTCTGATACTCCTCATTCCTTCTTGCTAATTTGAGCTTCCATTTGCCATCATTGCCCTTCAAACCTAAAGAACTTCCCCTAGCATATCTTATAGTCCCTGTCTGGGGACAAATTCTTTCAGTTTCTGTTTGTAAAGATATCTATTTTATCTTTCATTTTATTTTATTTTTTGAGACTGGGTCTCACTCTGTTGCCCAGGCTGCAGTGCAGTGGTTTCATCATAGTTCACTGCAGCCTCAAACTCTTGGGCTCAAATGATCCTCCTGCCTCAGCCTCCCAATTTTATCTTAAGTTTGAAGAATATTTTCACTGGGTTCAGAATTCTAGGTTCAGGTTTGTTTTTCTTTTTTCTTTTGACATTTTAAAGATGTTCATTGTCTTCTCACCTCCATTCCTTCTGATGAGAAGTCAGCCAAAATTCTTGTCATTACCCCCTGTTTAAGACTCTAAGTCTGTGAGTTGCTTCCCCCAACCCCATCAATTTTGGAAAATTCTTGGCCATTATCTCTTCAAGTATTTCTTCTTCCCCTTTCTTCTTCTCCTCTCCTTCTTTAATTCCAGCTGCATGTGTATTAGATGATTTGATTTTAACTCACAGGTCTCAGGGGCTTTGTTCAGTTTTTTTTCACTCATTTTTCTCTTTACATTTCACTTTGTATTTAAGTTCACTGATCATTTCTTCTACTTTGTCGAGTCTTCTATTAAGCCTAACTGATAAAATCTTAATTTCTAATATTGTATTTTTCAGTCTTAGCATTTCCATTTGCATCTTTTCTGTAGTTTTCATTTGGAATGAAACTCCCTACCTGCATGTTATCCACTTTTCCTGCCCAACTGTCCAGCCTTTCAGTATATATACTATTGTTATTGTAAAGTCCCTGTCTACAAGTTCCAATATCTTGTCCATTTGTGAGTCTGTTTCTCTTAACTATCCCATTTCCCTGCTTTTGTATGTGTCTCATACTTACAGCAGTCCCAGCAAACCTATATGCTGCCTATTTTTCAACTGATTCAGAACTCTGGTGGGGGAGAAGTGTGCTGCTTATTAGGTGCACGAAAATTCCCCAACTACATGGCAAATAGTAGTATTCAATAAATATTTGTGAAATGAGAACGTTAACATCTTGTCAATAAGAGAAATCTAAAAATATAAATTGCTTTTCTGATATTTGTTCTCAACTGGTTTGCTCAACAGTATAATATCCTTAGAGGAGTTTAGACTGTGGCATTAAAATTATTTGTAGCTACTTCTGTGGCTGACTGAGTTGGCCTTGGGAGAGCAGCTTACACAACATTGATAAGGGTAAACACAGGGCCTGAATCATTGCATGGGAAGGTAGGTGGCTGTATTGACCATAGATCCAAACTCAGATGACCTTCACATTTCCAGACACAAGGTAGCATAACTTACAGGTTAAAAGCACAGCCCTGAAATCATACTGCCTTGGTTTGAATCCTGCCTCCAGAACTGAGTGAACTGGCAAATTACTTAATGTTCTCATGTCTTAATTTCTTTATTGAAAAGTGAGATGATGTTAGGGCTTTGGTGAGGACTAAGTGGATAGAATATGTAAAGCACTTAGGACATCAAATGGCACATGGTAAGTAAGAAATGTTAGCAGTTGAGCTTCTGAGGGATTTAACAAATAGCCCTTCTCTTTCCTGCTTGCATTCTGAATCATCCTCCAACTTAGCTTTATCAATAACACGGGTGTTACTTTGATGTTTCATCTGCGGACTCTGCCATTTTACATCTGCAAAGTTGGAGAATTTAGCTTACTGTGAGAGCAACAGGGTCCTGAACTCTTTATTCCCGTGGTCCTCAGAATATGTTCCAGTGTCATTGGTCTCACCTGGGAACTTTTTAGAAATGCAAATTTGGGGGCCCCATCTCAGATACACTAAATCATAAACTCTGGGAGTGGAGCCAGCGATCTGTTTTCATAAGCTCTACGAGTCTGGCAACAACCACCTTCTCCATCTCAGTCTAGAGCTTGGGAAAACCCACTTTAGAGAAAGATTGTCAGAGCAGAAGCCCTTTCTTATGGTCCAGATGGCGGAGAGAGCAAAGAGGAGGAAGTAACATTTAACGAGAACATGGTCAAGAATGTCCCCAAACTGACAAAAGATGTCAAGGAAGAATAGGAAGTAATGAGTAGAGATAGCCCTTTGAGGGATTTTCCTATAAAGTGGAAAATTAAATGGGGTGGTTGATTGAGGGGCATGTGGAGTCAATATGAAGGTTATAAATGGGATTGGCTGGGTAATTTCTTCATGGATTTATGTAGCCATCACTTAAAGATGACTCCTAGGGAAATAATTACCATAATTTAGAATTTTTGTGGGTACAGTTTTGGCAATGGCATCATCAAAACAAGTATGCATGAGTTCAGGAGTGAAAATGGTTCAATAAACTGAAGTTTGTTGAGGGCCAAATACTTTACATATATTTATTTAAGATTCACAAGTTTATAAATTACATGTAATTATCTCTATTTTACAGAGATTAAGTAACAGGCCCCAAACTGAGAGTAGAAAATTTAAACCAGGCATTCTGACTTTTCATGCAGTTATTTGTACACATGCCAGGTCTCCTCCTACAAAATAGAGTTTAAAAGACTCAGTGATCAGACATTGATCAGCAGAAGGAGTATAAATACTAAGACAAACCATTTTTATTCACTGGAAAGATGAATCAAGACCAGAAGCAGCATATTGTTGTTACAGAATCACAAGATCTCAGAAGTGACATTTGCATGACTGGCCAAGCCTATCACTGTCATTTTTTTTTTCCGTTTAGTAAATCCAGAAGGAATCAAAGACCTGTTGAATTGGGTAAAGGGTATTTTTTTAAATATGTGAAGAAAGTGTAATGTTTTATTCCTCTTGGAGTTTGGGGTCCCAGTTAGGCCCTATTTGGTTAATGAGAGATCTATGTGTTATATATAGGAGAAATCTACAAAAGCAGCTCCCTCCATGGTACAAACCCTCCTGGAGTAAAGAGTCCACTTGGAGCCCAGCTCTTCTTGCCACTGCTCCTAGAGGGGAAAGCTGGGAAGGTTGTGCATGGAGAGGAACCCTCTCACAAACTGACTTAATGGGAGGTAACCAGTTCAGTGAAAATTGTATTAGGAAAGGGCCACCATGAGGTCCCAGAATTTCAGTTTGGACATACTACTATGCCTCGCTTGAAGAATCTTATTCAGAGATTTGATGCTATTTGGTGGTTGTATAGGCAAAGGTCTATTTCCTCCTCAGCCACTTCCTGGGGCCTCCAAAAGGATACCTCAGCTGGAAGACACTGGCAAAGGAGAGAAAAAGAAACTACCAAATTATCACCCTCCCACTGTCCTCAGCCCAACTGTTCTGCTACCTTTCAAGTTGTGCCTGAGGGGAAAAACCTCAAGCAGCAGATTTTCAGGTTAGGTATGTTTAGAAGCTGGAGAGAATCAACTCCACTGCTAGTACAAAATGGCACAATGTCCCACCCAGCTGGGGTCTTCTTGAAGCTGGTGGGAGTAGGGTAAAAACCATGAAGCACTCTGTTCTTGCCTGTATCTCAAGGCTGGACCAAATTCTTGTGGTCATGCCCACAGCTCAGTTCCTTACCCAAGAGGTGGGATCCAAGTGTGGAATAGGGATGGCCTCAGCGTAGGCAGTGTCAAGGGCAGTGGCTTTGAGTCTGACACCCTTTACCCAAGTGTCCTTGGGCAATTTATTTGTTGAATGAAGAAATAATTGTTGTTTCAATCCCTAGCTCCTGTCTCCCACCCTCCACTCAAGAAACAAGCTTAAAATGAAGAGACACTTTGGCCTGGGTCCTGGCAGTACTAATCTCATGGCACAAAAGAGAGAGCCAAGGAACATGCCAAATGAAATGGAGTCAGAGGGTTACAAGTGAGTGAGGAGGTATGAAGTGGGCAAAAGGGCAAGAATTTGTGGTAATTCTGAAGTCTAAGTGCAACATCTGCATAAAAGTTTGTGCATGGGTATGTCTGAAATGTTACAAATGGCCAGTGCAGTAAGTTCTTCCAGAGATTGAGGCATGGCAGAAAATGGAATTTTGGCCTGTAGAAATGCAAGATTCCTCTGTTTAATGACTTGGAAGGTAAATGTTTATCTGATGTCTTGAAAGCATTTAAAAAGAATTTTAAAAATGCCTTTGTATGTCTGGAATATATAGAGAGAAATTCATGGTGGTAGCCATGCAACTCATTTTTGTTTCACTTTTTTAATCTTGATGTGACTTATGTCAGTTAAAGAAAGTTTATTTATTTGAGACAGGGTCTCACTCTGCCACCCAGGCTGGAGTGCAGTGATATGATGATAGTTTATTGCAACCTCCAACTCCTGGGCTCAAGCAATCCTCCTGCCTCAGCCTCCTGAGTAGCTAGGACTACAGGTGCACATCATCACACCTGGCCAATTTTTATTTGTATATATTTTTTTGTAGAAAGAGGGTCTTACTATGTTGCCCAGGCTGGTCTCAAAGCAATCCTCTCAACTTGGCCTCCCAAAGTGCTGAAATTACAGGTGTAAGCCACTGTGCCCAGCCAAGTTTAGAATAATTTACAGTAAGCAGTAAAGTTTTTGAAGCTCTTTCTCCAAAGTCAAAGATCTTTGCCCTCTGTATTAAAACTACAGGATGATCTTAACCAATTAATCAAAATTAACCTCACCAATAATGGCAAAAACCAACATTATGTGCTTCCTGATATGATGTGCCAAGAATATAATATCATTTCCATGGTACTCCTGCCAAAAACACATAGCTTCAATTCAATCACAAGAAAACATCAGACATAACCCAAATAAGATACATTCCACCAAAAAAACTGGTCTGTACTATTCAAATGTCAAAATCATGAAACACCAGAAAAGACTGAGGAACTGTTCCAGATTAAAGGAGATATGACAACTAAATATAACGTGTGATCCTAAACTGGATCCTGGATGGGGAGAAACAGCTATAAAGGATCTCGTGAGAACAATTATCAAAAGTCAAATATGGACTTTGGATTAAATAATATTATTGCATCAATGTTAATTTTCCTGATTTTGATTACTGGATTGTGATTACATAAAAGAATATCCTGGTTCATAAGAAATAGACACTGAAATATTTAGGAATAAAGAAGCATGATGTCTGCATTTTTCTCAAATGATTCAGAGGAAAAATAAAGTAAGTGTGTGTGTGTGTGTGTGTGTGTATGTGAGAGAGAGATTGTGAACGAACAAGTGGATTAAAATAGAAGCAATCGGTGAATCTGGTTAAAAGATTGTTAAAAGATTGTTAAAAGGTGTTTTCAGTAATATTGCTGGAATTTTTCTAACTTTGGAAATTATATAAAAATAAAAAGCTACCAAGAAAATGAATATAACATTCCATCCCCTCCCACAAATAACTTCAGAATTAAACCACAAAATGAATTTAAATTTGAAGATTTCAAAGAGGAGAAGAACCTTGGCCATATTTAAAAAACAAGAAAGATTTAATTAAAGTAACAGTTCGGAACCACTGAAACTACATCAGAGCTCTATTTTTTAAAATGTTCTGTGGAGGTGGAAATGGCCACTGCAGGCCTAACTCAAGAGACGTCTTGTCCTCCCTTGCTTAGGGCAAAGAGGGGCCTCATACTACTCCCCTGTGTCTGGGCTTCCTGCTGACTGTGTAGAAGTTGGATAAGAAATAAGACACACACAAAAATAGTCTACAAAACTACCTGAACAACTTTGTTGGGGAGGAAAAATTTTTCCTCCACCCTCTTAGGCTAAGTGTCTGGGAGCCTGTGAATTAAACTGACAAAAGACAGATTAACAGGAAAGAGAGAAACAAACAAACAAACAAAAAAAAAAAACAGGTTTATTCATATGTGTAAGCATAAGGGAGCTAATTAAAATTAACGACCTCACTAAATGGTTAAAGTTATAAGCTTATATACCAAACTTAGTAAGGAAAAGGAGGAGGGAAAAAAGACTTCTATGGGAAAAACAAATAGGTTTCTTTAGGAAAGACAAATGGAGTTAAGTTCTTGGAGATAAGACAGTTTGTGATAATGTTTGTTTATAGAAGGGCAAGTGGCCTTTCATCTTCATGGCCAGTAAACTATCCCCAAAGAGGGAATTTATGGCAGTCTTACTTCCCAGGAGTTGCTTTTGCTTAGATAAGGGAAGCTCTGAAAAGGCTTCTTTCCGTATCCATTGAATTTCAAATATCTCAGCTTAAAATAATCTTCCTACCAACTCTGGGATAATGAGTGGGTCCCCACAGCATGCTAAAAAGCCAAAATGGCAAGAAAAAGAGATATATAACAAAAGAAAAAAATTACAGAACAGATGTAAAAAAGTAAGATGATAAAAGAAAGGCATAATTTTAATTTTAAAATCAAAGATATGTAAAAGGGAGAATAAAATAAACTGATTATGTACTACTAATAAAAATAAGATAAAACAATAAAAACCCGACAATGTAAAAGCAACAGCATTGAAAGTCAGTAAACTAAATGAACATAGAAATAATAAAACAGAATAGCTCCAGCTATGAGTGTGTGAACATAGAAATAATAAAACAGAATAGCTCCAGCTATGAGTGTGTACAAAAAAAGAAAAACCAGAGTGCAATATACACTGCCAAAAGAATGTGATACAGATCTAGGGATCAACAGGTTGTTCCTTTGGAGCAACCAGCAGTTTGAATGGTCTTCCATTCCATGCTCTTTTGGAGTATGGGGTCACTGAAGGGGCAAGCCTAGAATTTGAAGCTTTAGGGCATAGAAAAGTAGCCATTCATCCAGACAGTTATTTCAAGGGGTTAGAAAAGGTTTAATCGTAATATCCGTCTAATACGCTATCGTGACATCTGAAATTTCTTTCTGGCTGGGTTAATGAATGCCAGCATGTTATACAGAGCAGTAGGCCTGAATCTGGGTTGGTTGAGTTATATTATTCTGTAGGTTTGCAAATGAGACACATCGGAATGGGAACAAAACTTTCATAGAAATAATGAAAAAAAGGTTTAATTGGTAATTTATTAATATCTTGAAACATTCATAAAACTAAAAACATAAAAATTTTACTTTATATTGAATAAGATTGAGGCTATAATTTCAATGAAGCATCAAATCACAGAATGAATAAAGAATAAATCAAGTATTGATGCTTGGAGGATAGTAGGGGGATGCCAACCTTCATAAGTGACTTTCACAGCACAAGTATTTTTGCAAAAATACGTAGAGACATTATCAGATTTCTCAAGAGGCCTTTTAAAAACTTTTGATGGTTAACTCATTCTCTTTTGAAGCTGCTCTTGTGTCTTAATCATCCTCATTACATTTTTCCCATCATTTATTAACTGTCCTAGATATACCAGATCATGTGTCATCTTCTTTCTTTTTCTTAAACAAATTTTGCTTCCCTTCACAATCTTGTGCCTGAAGGAGTTAAATAATGAGTATTCAGAAAATATATTTGGTAAATAACACGTGCTTAGAAAATATTTTGAACAATAGCACATGTACTTCTGTTTTGACTACATGACAATTTCACAGTTACAGCAGGAGCAGATGGAAATGTTTAACAAATGGAAATGTGTCTGAGACCTGGGAAAAACCAACTACTGTCCACTTTCTTGTTGTTAAGTAACTTGTATCCCAACTTAAAATCAAATAAGAAAGCAGTCAAAGACACTCACATTTGCACAAAGAGCATTTGATGAGGCCACAGTAATTAAAATTGACTACTCAAACAGGAAATAGAAGTTAACAATTCCTACTTCTTCCTTAAATCCTCTGCGAACCCTAATACAGACATCAGACTATTGCATCCTCAAGGAGGTGCTAAACTTGTCCATATTTTGCATGACAAATTAACATCTGCAATCATAAATATTTTATTATAAATGTGACAGTTTCTCAAGCAATTTTTGTGTGCCAACAAGCTATAAGGAATAAGTCATTGTGCCAGTGCTGTAGTTATTTGGCATACATTTCTATTGGAGCAAATAAAGATTTTTGTGCACATAGCACAAATGATACCTTCCATGCATCATTTCAGTCTCTGCTCAAATATTACCTTCTCAAAGACTGCTCTGACCAGTTCATATTGTACTCCTACATCCCTGTCTATCATATCATCCTGTGCCATTGCCTTACCACTATTGGAAATTATCTCGTTCATTTGTTTGGTTAATTTCTACCTCCCCTTAAGAATGTAATCTGCACAAGGGCCAGAACTATGCCCATCTTGGTCATTACTATATCCCCAATGCCTAGAGCAGTGCATCTGCTACACATCAAATTTGTTGAACAAATTAATAAATTATGAAGTCTCAAAGGGATAGTCAGCTAAATTATCACAGAGGAGGCTGAGCTAGTCTCAAGGTTTCATTGAAATATTTACAGTAAAATATTAATTTGCAAAATATTAACTTACAATTATTTATAGAAGTCAATGCAGACATCAGACACTTGATCTTTTCTAACCCCAAGATTCCATTATTCGAATATATGTTGTCTGCTCCTGAGATAGCTTCCTTGTATTGATGATAGGTAAATTTGGAGTAAGTATCAACATTTGCATGGAGACCTAGCATTCTATTTCTTGGAACTTTATATGCTATCCAAAGGTAGGAGACTAGACCAAAAACATGTGGCTTGAATGAGAATTGCTTTAACTAGAGGCAATTTTTATTCTTAAAGTCAACGAAAGTTACACACTCATCTTACTCTAGAAATGGAATTCTCTCTCTCTCTCTCTCTCTCTCTTTTTTTTTTTTTTTTCCTGACACAGTCTTGCTCTGTTGCCCTGGCTAGAGTGTAGAGGCATGATCATAGTTCACTGCAACCTCAAACTTCTGGGCTAAGGTGATCCTCCTGCCTCAGCCTCCCGAGTAGGGCCACCACACCTGGCTAATTATAGGCCTGCACCACCACACCTGGCTAATTTTTTCTATTTTTAGTAGAGATGGGGTCTTGCTCTTGCTCAGGCTGTTCTCAAATTCCTGACCTCAAGGGATCCTCCTGCCTCGTCTTCCTAGAGTGCTAGGATTACAGGCATGAGCCACTGCGCCCAGCCCAAAATCTTCTTCTTTTTAACCCTCTTATATTTGAAAGAGAATCCACATGACTAAGCAAATGTACATGTCTAAGAATATTGAAATTCCATGGTAAAATCAATGTTGCATTTTCATTAATTGTTTCTCTTTTTAGTATACATTGTAAATTTTAGTATATATGATAGACTGGGTTGTCAAAAATATTTTTTGTTTTTAAAAACACCTCAATAACTAAGAAATAAATAAGGAAAAATACTATTGCTCATATTATATAGCTAGCTCTTACGTATTCCTGGTCAAAGGTAGGGGTAGCATAAACTAGTGAAAACCATGCCCCATCCCTTAGTTTTTTCATTAGTTCCAGCTTCTCTTCACTAAACCTGTTATTGGACAACCAATGAAATGTCGAATCATGCAGTTTATGTTTTGCCATTTGTGAAAATTTGTCTCGGTTGATTTCCAGGTAGAAATGTACCTGGGTGTCCTTTCCCTCTGGTAGACTTTCTGCCACAAATTTCCAAAAGAAAAGAAAGGCAAAGATGTGTTCCCCCACCCCTCCTGCACCCCAGGCCTCTGTTTAGAATTCAAGGACTATGTTACCACTATGTTGGAGAGGATCTGTAGGAGGGTATAGAGTTATATGGCTGGGAGTGAAGTTCGTTCCATCCTTTTGGTTGTATTCTTAGGTCAGCCAGTTTACATCCCTGACTTCAATATTGTTGCCCTTTTGTTGGCTTTACCTTAAAAGTCAAGAAAGAAACTTTGGCTTAGAACTAGTTCTAGTCTACATTCGAGATTCAAAATCCCTGTAATGGATACTGATTGACTCACCAACATCCATTCAATCCCAGAAAATATTCTAAATCAATTTTAGTAATTCTGTTTCTCTCTCAAAGTGGAATAATAAAAAAAAAAAAAAATTCCTGGGTTTTGACGACAGAGCTGTGCTACTGAATCCACCAAACTTGAAGCGTGCTCTGCCTCTTAGGGTTTGATTTGGTGAAATAATGAACTTTATTGTTTAAGCCAATTTGAGCCAGCATTTTTGTTACCTACATCAGAAAGCATCCCAACTCATGCAGGTCCCCAAGAAAAAGGGTCTATTGCCATGATTCCAATTCACTAAGAAGGACCTCAGAGTTTTGGTTTACCATAAATCAAATGCCTCCGGAGCATCTGCATCTAATTCTCAGGTACCAATGCCCTTTGAACCTTGGATGAACCTCTTTGTAACTTTTCGGAGTGTAGTCTACCTTGACTATGGCCCCTGGGTTCTCTAAAGGGTATTTCTAGTTTTGCCCATTATTCATGCTTTGGGGCCAGTTGAGTTTCTCCAGGGGTTCAAAGATCCAGTGCATTTCAATGTGGCATCTTTTTTGAAAAGTAATTTCTAGCAGTTTCAGTGCCTGTAAAGGGGTCACATTATCATACTTTGTCTAACGTAAGTCTGCAGATTTGCATATTATCTATAGTTGCTTCTCTTTCTCCAAAAACAAATGGAAATGAAATTTGCCATCACTACTGAAGGTTTTTAGGTCTAGTTTGATAAGTAGACCTAGGGTATCTGAATAGTAGCAAGACATCTAACGGAGTCTCTCATGCTGACTTTGTGGACAAGTTGGAGAAATGTGAGCTCGCTACGAAGGCAGATTTATTAATGTTTAAATCTACATACCATCCAAATGCTGATTAATGGATCAAGGTTGAATTAGAAAAAGTTCTCCAATGCCTGCTTTGAAGCATAGTCATCAGATATGTTTTATTCAATTTTTTTATCAGTGAATAAGATGAAAATACAGAAAGGACGCTTTTTGTATCATTTTCCAATGATATGAAGCTGAAGAAAGTGCCAATATGATGGATAACTGAAGCAGAATCCAAAAATAATTCAACAAGCTGGATCAATGGACCAACTGTAAAGGAGACTTATTTCAAAAATAATACAAAAATATGGTGAAGATCATGTAAAAATTATTAAAAAGAACTTGCAATATGTAAGTGAAAAAAAGGTCTCCATATTCATATATTTGATGGACTGTTGTATGGAATTAGAGATAGACACATTATCTATGTCTCCATAAAGTAGAACTGGGATGAATTTCTTTTTTGGCTCAATAATGATGGGATTCTTTGACATTTGGAGGCAGGATCTGAATTAGAAAAGAATGATCTGGATTAGGACATAGTGAGATTCCTAAGGTTTATAAATTCAAACTGAAGCTGAGTGGCTATAGTTTCAGGTTATAGATAACTTGGAAAAGATGAAATCTAAACCTTTGGGGGAGAGGGAATAGGCGTGGTGGCTCACACCTGTAATCCTAGCGCTCTGGAAGGCTGAAGCAGGAGAATTCCTTGAGCTCAGGAGTTCAAGAGCAAGATCCATCTCTACTAAAAATAGAAAGATTAGCCAGCATAGTGACGTGCCTGTAGTCCCAGCGACTCCAGAGGCTGAGGCAGGAGGATCACCTGAGCCCAGGAGTTTGAGGTTGCTGTGAGCTACAGTGATGCCACTGTACACCAGCCAGGACTACAGAGTGAGACTCTGTCTCAAGAAAATAAATAAAATAAACTTTTTTGGGGAGGGTGTTATTTTTTTAAACTAGCCTGTCATTCTTTGTTTTAATCAGAGCATTTAATTGCTTTACATTTATTGTGATTGTTGATAGATTTGGTTTTAAATCCACCAACTTATTATCTGATTTGTACTTGTTCTGCCTATTCTATGCTTTTTTTCCCTTCTCCATTTTTGTCTCCTTTAGGTTGATTTTTTTTTTCTAATTCTATTATACTTTTAATCTCTATTTGCTAGGAAGTTATATACCTTTTACTCTTCTTTTGGTGGTTGCCTTAGAGATTACAGCATGCAATTTTTGGCTTGTCAAAGTCTCATATTAACTCGTGCTTTTACCCTTTTCTAGTACAACAGGAGATTTTTAGAGCCCTGTAACTCCATATACTCCCTTCCTAAACTATATACATTGTGGTCTTGTCTTGTATTAATATTTAATTTTGTAGACATTTTCAACTGCACAAGACCTTATTTTTGTTTTATATAGTTAACTATTCATTTAGATTTACTAGCTGCTATGGTCTGAATGTCTCCCCCAGAATTCATGTTGAAACCTTAATCTCCAATTCAACAGTGTTGGCCTTTGGGGAGGACTTTAGGTAAATGAATTAACCCTACTCCTTGTTGGAGTAGGTTCACTCTCTCTTGTCCTTCTGCATTCTTTCTTTTCTTTTTTTTTTTTTTAAGAGATGAGGTCTCACTATGTTTCCCAGGCTGGCCTCAAACTCTAGGACTCAAGCAATCCTGCTGCTCAGCCTCCTGAGTAGCTGGGACTACAGGGGTGCATTACTGCACCCAGTTCCTTCTGCCTTCTGCCACGTGAGGACATAGCAAGAAGGACCTCGCCAGACCAGATGCTGGTACCTTGGACTTCTCAGCCTCCAGAACTGTGAGGAAATAAATTGCTGATCTTTATAAATTACCCAGTCTCAGGTATTCTGTTATAGCAACATGAATAGACTAAGACATTAGCATAATTATTATTTTCATTGTTCCTCATTCCTTTCTGTATCTCTGACCTTCTTCATGGACTCATTTTCTTTTTGCCCAAACAATACCTTTTACTACTTTTAGTATGGGCTTGCTGGCAATGAATTCTTACCCTATTTTTTCTTAAAAAAGTCTTTATTCCTACTTTATTCATTCCTAAAGAGTATTTTTACTATTTGTAGATTTTTGCCAAGTAACTAAGGCAGTGATTTTCTTTCAGTAAATTGAAGGTGCCATTTCACTGTCTTCTGGCTTCCATTGCTTCTATTGAGAAGTAAACTATCATTTCAGTTGTTATTCCTTTTATGATGATCTGCTTTTTTCCCTCCGGCTCAAGAGAGTTTCTCTTTTTCTTTTGTTTTCAGCAGTTTTACTCCAATGTGCCTAGGTGGGTTTTCCTTTTCCTGTCCTGTTTGAGGCTTGCAGGACTTCTTGAATTGGTTGGACTGATGTTTGCACATTTATCTCTTGCATAACCCCAGACCTATGCTCTAGCCTTGTTGCTACACATTCATGTTAACTCCTGCTCTGTCCTCTATGGTGGCTGCTCCCATTCCTTGTCACACTTGAGCACAATCTGCCTGTGTCTTATCTCATGCACCTGCTATGTACTTTCGTCTCCTTCCCCGAGGCTTTCCCAGTGTGGCTGAGGCATGAGATACCACGGTACATGCTCCCTACTCACATGTACACAACCTTGAAGTGTGAGACGTGTCACCTCATGTAGTGGTCTCTGCTCAGTGGAAGAGGGGAATTGGTGGGGTAATTTTCTCTCCCTTCCTCCTTGGAACCAGATTGTTGAAGTAGCAGTTGCTCATATACCTTCTCTGATGATGCCTCGTAAGTTAAGATAAACTTGCCACAAGTGTGTCGCCACATTGGTACAACACATTCTTTATACTTGTACTACTTCCTTCTCCATCTCACACCACCTTTACCTCGCTCCTGCACTTTCCTCCCCAGTAAAATGATAATATGCATAAGCTTTTGCCTTATGCTCTGATTTCTAGGGGAGCTGGGCTTTGACAATGTTTTTAATCAGTTCAGAAAATTTTCAGCTATAATCCATTCATATACTTCTTCTGACCCACTCCTTCTTTCCCTTCTTTCTGAAACTCCAGTGAAATACATGTTAGTTTTTTCCACCATATCATCTCGGTTTATTATCCTCTGTTTTGTAATTTTTATCTATTTGTTCTCCATGCTTCATTCTAGATATTTTCTTCTGTCCTATCTCATAGTAATTCTCGTTTCAGCTGTATTAAATCTGATGTTAAACCCTTCCATTGAATTCTTATTTTCAGTTACCATACCTTTTTCACTTCTAAAGTTTCTGGGTGCCTCTTTTTAAAATCTTTTATATCATTTCCTCACAGTTTTCAGTTTTCTGCTGAATTTTCTATCTTAAATTTTGCTTACTTGGATATAGTAATCATAGTTACCTTAATATCTAGATCTGTTAGTTCCAGCATCTGGAACGCCTGTAAATCAAGCTTTGTCGCTTATGATTCCTACTGGGCTTCATGTTGTCTCATGTCCTCACATGCCTGGCTACCTATGAGTGTGTGATGGACATTTTATTTGAAAGACTGTTCATGTGATTTGAGTCCTAGGATGTATCTTTCCCCAGAAAAGATTTTCGTGTGTTTTTATCAGGTGCCTATGAGCACTGTCATCATGGGTTACCTTAGTCCAATTTCAGAGATAGAATTTTAGGGGCACCCAGGTAACTGGAAGCTGGGCTTCTGCATGAGAAAGGACTGTTTTTCTTTGGTTCACCCTTACTCCTGGGGTACCACCATTTAGGCAAAAGTGGGGTGGTTTGATAGAACCTTTCCTTTAGTGGGTCCTGGACTCCAACTTACAATAAGGCTGTCAAAAGAACTGCTCATCCTTTCAGTTGACAAATGTCCTTGTTGGAAATAACCCCACCTGCCAGGATTCTTGTCTTCTGGATTTTGCTAAAATCTAAATTAAATGAAAAACAGATTGTCAAATTATGTGCCAGCAGAGTCAAGCTGGCAATGAGCCTTTTCTGTATTGATAAAAAAATCTAATAAGTAGTTTTATGCTTTAGGAATAGAGAGACATTCCTAAAAGAAGCTGCCACATTGCAGCTTCAACTCAACAGTATGCCTAGTGCTACAATTTATCAAGTAAGAAAAGTAATCAAAAGTACAGATTATTTTGGAGGTTATTTTCAAAGGACATAACAATAATTTCTATTGTGTGTTGCATAAGCATTCAGGTCAAATAATGTTTTCTGGAAAACTTTACATTAATAGGCGACAAAGTGCATAGATAACATTAATGCAAATTCACACAAGTATCTATCTCACAAGGAAAATAAGATGGGTATTCTTGGGAAAGTTTTCAGCTTAACATCTTATCAAATAAGAATCTTTGAATTTGATTTATGATGCAAAGCAAAATCCTCTCTATTGCTGCAGAGGAGATGATACATCACCTTCATTGTTTTTTCTTTTCAGATGGACTCTTAGTTAATTACAAGGACTCTTTGCTTGAAGGTGGTGTCTGAGTAAGAAAAAAGCAGCCTGTGGAGATTGAATTTACTTGCAGATATGGAGAAAAGACAGACTAGGATATTACCTACTAACAGTGAAATTAGGAGGTTACAGCATTTTTCTTCTCTAGTCTCCCATTTTGCTGTTACCAGATTTAAATCTGTATAATTACTTGAGCTTCAAATTTATTTTCTCTTAAATACAAAATATGCACTTTTAATACTTACACAAAAAGATTTTGGTGCATTCCTTTTTTTTTTCTTTTCACTCAAATTGTCATCTTAGATGCATTCCTTTAAGACTACAACATATACAACATTTTATCAGTATTACCACTATCTATATGCTTACCATAGTTCACAATATTGCTAATATGCCTTGTACAATTTTCCTAAAAGTCCACCAGTCCATGTAACTGGGTCCCATCTCTCATACTGTCGACATGTGGCAGTTTCTATTTACATGTAAATATACAAATCCTAAACAAGTTCTAAGTGAAAAGAATATCAGTATCACATTCCTTGTCAATAAGAACACACACTCCTCCTTTGTTGACTAAGGTGAAATCTAGAGCCAAGAACTCTCAAAGGACCATGACCCTACTGGCCACCATGTCAGCAGTGAGCAAACTTTAGAGATGTAGCCAAGGCATTGCCAGCTTGTACCATCTGGTGGAAATTTACTATTCTATTTATCCAAATCGTAGTGTTTCATTTATGTCATGGAAACTGTGAACTTTTTCAATATGGAGAGTTAAGAGATGACTCATGTTGGAAGTACTATAACCTGTATGTATAAGGTGAACATATAATTTCTAATCCAAACTGGGATACTTCTGACAGTACAAAGGGGTACCATTAATAATTATTTACACTGAGGTATAAGATATAAACTGGAATAGTAATATGCAAAATTGAACTAAGCACACTCTATCTATAATGCAAGAAATGGACCAAATACATGGCAGATATGGGCAAACATAGGTCCACAAATAGAGTAAGTGCCCTTATGAGTTGTAATATTTTTCTTCCTAAAGCTGCAAGTTTCATCCCAGGAACAAAAGGGAAATCTACTTTTCAAGAGTCATATTTTTAGCACAGCCTAGGCCTGGTGCCACTGCTGATATACAAAAACAATCCAGGAACATGGTTTTTTCTCAATAGGATGAAATGCAGAAGTACCAATTTTGCAAAGTTAGAACTCCACCAGACCCAAATCAATACTCAGCTATGTGTTTGCCTTCCTATGCCCAGCCATCACTCCTGTTATCCCAGATGAAAGGCAAGATGCCATAGGGATTCCTCACACAGTGATAAATGGTATGTGAGAGAAGATACAAAAATTAGAGATATTTGTAATTTTTGCACATTGATATGACAATCCAAAATGCATTGTTATTGTATTCACAGGTCACCAAGTCATGTAAATAGTCATGGTTACCAATTTTGGCCCATCATTTTTAGAGGAGGTCAACTTTACTCTTTCTTTGACAGAGATCCCTCTTCATCTGACGATTGTGACTTAAGTTCAGGTAAAGTGCTGTGGTATTGAGCAAATATCTGGGCACTAGATTGCTGAAACACTCTTGTTATTCCAATGATGAACTTTGTACCAATCTTTGTCAGAAGAGAGGGTTAACAAGGTTTCTCAATCCCTGTTTTGTATAAAAGTTCCCAAGAAAGGACTTATTTCCTAATGAAAAGGAATTTTAATCAGTTTCTGACAAAAATTGGTTATCAGTGAATCAGGCTACCTAGCCATTTGTTTTCACTTCACAGACAAGCAGGGCAGCTTTGACAAAACTGTTGAGCAATTACAAAAAAAAAAAAAAAAATAGGGATGAAAGCATGCCAATCACACCTAATTATTTCTAGCATCCCCTTGTGGGTTACATGAGCAAGGTGAGGAGTACACCTTGGTGTTACCAAGTAGTCTTCTGGGGACTCCAAAGGATATACTGTCAGTTTTCTGACTTTGGAGAAGGACAGTAAAGATATCTAAGAACAAGAAATAGTCCTAGCCATGGCTGGATTATTAACAACAGAGTAGCAACATTTTATAACAGCCACAGTGAAGGTAAAATGCTCCCTTAGGAATTTTATCTTATCCAAAAGTGAGGACTCTTTAGAGGGCTTTTTTTGCAGGGTTTTTGTGTTTTTTTTTTTTTGTTTGTTTGTTTTTTGTTTTTTGTTTTTTTTTTTTTGCTTTTTACAATTGTTTATGGGCATGAAGGACCCGAGGATATAATTAGAATTAGTACAAATATTAATAGACTTTCGAAAAGTGAGAACATACACGTGGATCTAACAGTAAGCTGTGTTATGTGAGAAGATTACACAGAAGACAAAGAAAGTTTCTGCTACCTCACATTGAGACAGATTGCAAACTCAGAGATACAATCTTCTGCATCCAGTCCTAGATTCTCTATTGTAGTTGAGTTTCTTTTATTCATCAATTTTATACATCTTGATATGTACATATACATGACATCCACATAGTCATATCAAGTAATGTTTAAATGACAATGTAATTGTCATTTAAAAACTCCAGTTTTTAGAAACCAAAATAAATCTTACCAAGAAGATTATAACAAAAGGATTAAAATGCATTGATTGTACCACCATAATTTAAGTGTTATGAAGAAGAAAGAAATTTATATCTGGCCAAGAATATATAGTTAAAACACACACACTAAGAACTTCTGCTTTTGAGAGAATGAAGGAGACATACTTTTCCCAATTCCTCCTGCTAAGTACAACTAAATACCCTGGATATTATATATAAAAGAAACACAAGAAGACTCTGAAATGTGGAGAGAACAAGGCAGACCAGCTAGAAAACTCCGGACCCAAGGAAAAACAGAGTGGTGAGGTGAGTTCCTTGGGTTTTCTTTTTGCCTCCTATACCCCAGTCTTGGAGCCAAAGAAGTCAGGAAACTGGAAACACCAATGGGCACAGACAAAAATAGCCCCAATGAAAGTCTGCTTTTTCTAGCCAAAAGATTAGGAAAGGAGTAACTTAGCAAAACAGAAAACTTTCAGATGATAACCACTGTACTCCAGCCAAACACCACAGAGAGCCATGCCAGCAAAATCTGAGTGGAAAGTCTATACATCCAAACTTGGGAAGCTGTAATGAGGGACCCTAAAATCCCTGCTGGGGTGGTATCTGAGAAGACCGAATAGGGAGTTGAAACTTTCATTCCAATAACCAAACTCCACCCTCATCCCTGAAGAGACCACATAAGAAGTCTGGACTTCTATCCTCACCTGGCAGTAATGAGGGACCCTTCCTCTTCCTAACAAGGGGGACTACCAGTGGAGATCATGTGAGAAGAGGGAAATCCCAGCATGCCCAGTGGTCATGAGGTAGCCCCTCCTCAAGTGTGCATGGGAGCAACTGAGAATGTGCACATCCACCTCCAACAGGCAGGGATGAGGCAGCCACTCCCCTGTCCCCTGCTGGAGCAGTGTCTGAGAGAGCCCACTAAAATAGAAAGGCTAAATTAGACCCAGAGCTTCATTACATAATAGGGAAATATTCAGTTTTTACACAAAAATCACTCATATGCCAAGAATCAGAAAGATCTCAAACTGAATGAAAAATGACAATAGATGCCAACATTGATATGGCAGAGATATTAGAATTATCTGACAAAGATTTTAAAGCAGTCATATAAAAATACTTCAATAAGGCCTGGTGCGGTGGCTCACACCTGTAATCTTAGCACTCTGGGAGGCCGAGGAGGGAGGATCGCTTGAAGTCAGGAGTTTGAGACCAGCCTGAGCAAGAATGAGACCCCTATCTCTATTATTTGATAAAAATAGAAAAATAAGCCAGGTGTCATGGCATGTGTCTGTAGTGCCAGCTACTCTGGAGGCTGAGGCAGGAGGATCACTTGAGTACAGAAGTTTGAGGTTACTGTGAGCTAGGATGATGCCTCTGCACTCTACCCAGTGCGACAGAGCAAGACTTTGTCTCAAAAACAAACAAACAAAAAGGTTCAATGAACAATTATGAACACCTTTGAAACAAATGAAAAGTTTGAAAGCTTCAGCAAAGAATTACAAAGTCTCAACAAAGACATAAAAGATATAGAGAACTAAGTGAAAGTTTGAGGACTGCAAAATACAATAAAAAGCTCATTAGATGAGCTGAACAGCAGCATGGAGAGAAAAAAGAGTGAACTGGAAGACAGAAAAATAGACATTACCCAATCTGAACAACTGAGAGAAAATAGACTGAAAACAAAGTGAACAAAGTCTCAGGGCCTTGTAGGGACCGCAACAAAAGATTAAACATTTGTGTCATGGGAATCTGGAAAGAGTGTAGAAAGAATGTGGGACTGAAAAAGTATTTGAAGAAATAATGGCCAAAACCTTCCAAAATGCGGCAAGGCACCTACAGATTCAAGAATCTGAGTGAACCACAAACAGGATAAACCTAAAGAAATCTGTATCAACCTGCAGGATCTAAATAACATTTATAGAATACTCCATCAAAAAACAGCAGCAGAATACATATTCTTTTTAAGTGCCCATGGGCCATATATCAAGATAGACTATATCCGGGGCCATAAAACAAACATTAACAAATTTTTATAAAATTGCTATCACAATGAGTATGTTCTCTGGCTAGAATGAAATAAAAACAAGAAAAAAAAAAAAAGAAAAAAAAAAAAACCTCAGAAAGATAGCAAAAAAATCTCCAAACACTTGGAGACTAAACAACACATTTCTAAATAATTCATCAGTCAAAGAAGTCTCAAGAGAAATTTTAAGATGCACTGAATGGAATGGAAAGGCAAGACATATCAAAAGTTGTGGGGCATAGCTAACACGATGCTGAGAGGGAAATGTATAGCACTAAATGGACACATTTAAAATGAGGGAGTTGCACACCAATAATCTAAGCTCCCACTTCAATAATCTAGAAGAAGAGTAAAATAAACCCAAACAAAGCCAAAGGAAGGAAATAATAGAGACTAGAAATCAATAAAATTGAAACAGAAAAACAAGAGAAAACAAAAGAAACAAAAAGCTGGTTCTTTGAAAATATCAATAAAATTGATAAATAATATTAGGAATGAGGCAAAGGATATTACTCCAGATGCAGCAGAAATCAAAAGGAATGCCTTCCCCCTAGGATTAGGAACAAGACAAAAAATATCTGCTCTCATCACTCTTATTCAAAATAGTGCTAAAATTTCTAGCCAGTACAATTAGTCAATAGAAGAAAATAAAAAGCATATGGTTTAGGGCTGGACACAGTGGCTCATGCCTGTAATCCTAGCACTTTGGGAGGCTGACGTGGGAGGATTGTTTGAGGGGAGCTTGAGGCTGCAGTGAGCTATGATCATGCCCCTGCACTTTAGCCTGGGCAACAGAGAAAGACCCCATCTCAAAAACAAAAACAAAAACATACAGTTTGGACAAAAACCCAAAAAAACTTTCCTTATTTGCAGATGATTTGTTGTCTACATAGAAAATTCCAAAGAAATTACCAAAAATACTCTAATAACTAATAAAGTAAATTCATCAAGCTTGCAAGATACAAGATAAACATATAAAATTAAATTATATTTCTATATGCTAGCAGTAAACATATAGACCCTCAGATTAAAAATACAATACCATTTATAATTGCTCAAAAAGAGAGAAATTTTTAGGCATAAATGTAACAAAACTGTACAGTATTTGTATGCTGAAAATTACACAATGCTAAAGAAAGGAATCAAAGAAGATCTAAATAATTGAAAGACATATTGTGTTCACGGACTGGAAAAGGCAACATAATGTCGTAGTGACAAAAACATAGTGTCGGTTTTACCCAAGTTGATATATAGGTTTAACACAATTTCTATCAAAATTCCAGCAAAAATTTTTTGTAGATATAGACAAGATTATTCCAGAATTTATATGAAAAGGTAAAGAAACTAAAATAGATAAAACAATCTTGAACGAGAATAATAAAATGGGAGGAATAAGTCTATCTGTTTTCAAGACTTATTATATAGATACAATAATTAAGACTGTGTTTCCTTGTCATTGCTTTCTTCTAGAAAAAAAAGACTGTGTGTTATTGAGAAGAGGTAGACACAGAGATCAGTGCAACAGAACAAAGAACCCATAAATAAACCCACACAAATATACTCAACTGATTTTTGACAAGAGCATAAAAGCAATTCAACAAACAAATGATAGTCTTTTTGCTTTTTGACAAACAGTGCTGGTGTAATTGGGCAAAAATTCATGAGCAAAAAAAAAAAAAAATGAACCCTGACCTCAGTATCATACCTTATACAAAAATAAATGTAAATGAATTACAGAATTAAATATTAATACAAAATATAAAATCATAATTTTATTTTAGAAATAAGTATAGCAGAAAATCTTTGGGATATAGGGCTAGGCAAGGAGTTTTCAGAACTGACACTAAAAGTGTGATCCAAAAAAGGAAAAATTGATAAATCGTACTTCATCAAAGTTTAAAACTTTTGCTCTGTAAAAGACCTTGATGAAAGGAAGATAAAACAAGCTACACACTGGGAGAAAACTTTTGCAAACCACATGTCTGACAAAGGAATAATATCTAGAATATATAAAACCACCCTCACAACTCAACAATAAGAAAGCATGCAATCCAAATAAAATATGGGAAAAAGATGTAAACAGACATTTCACCAAAGAAGATGT
This sequence comes from Eulemur rufifrons, assembly GCF_041146395.1. NCBI lineage: Eukaryota > Metazoa > Chordata > Mammalia > Primates > Lemuridae > Eulemur > Eulemur rufifrons. Next base: position 208,765,279 of record NC_090989.1, read on the forward strand.
ACAGATGGAAAATAAGAACTTGAAAAGATGCTCGATATGATTAGCCATTATGGAAATGAACATTAAAACTGTAACAAGATATCATTACATACCGATCAGAATGGCTAAAATAAAAAATAGTAACAAAACCTAATACTGGCGAGGGTGTGGAAAAACCAGATGACTCATATATTGCTAGTGGCAACATAAAATGGTACAGGAAACTCTGGGAAACTGGAAGTTTCTAAAATGCAACATGCAAGTAGCCTATAATCTAACAATTGCACTCCTGGGCATTTATTTCACAGAAATGAAAACTTATGTTCACACAAAAACATGTACATGAATATTTGAGGCAGCTTTATTCACAGTAACCAAAAACTGGAAACAATCCAGATGTCTTTTAATATGTGAATGGTTAAACAAACTCTGATCCATTCATACCATGCACTACTGGTCAGCAATAAAAAAGAATGAACTATTGATACATGGTACAACCTAGATGAACCTCCAGAGAATTATGCCGAATGAAAAAGCCACTACCAAAAGGTTGTATAATGTATGATTCCATTTGTATAACATTCTTGAAATGACAACATTACATAAAAGGAGAACTGACTTGCAATTGCCCAGAGTTAAAGATGCGGTGAGGGTGGGAGGGAGCTGAGTGTGATTATGAAAATGCAACATGGTGACATAGTGATTGAACAGTTCAGTTGTTTTGTTTTATTTTGTTTTTTTAAGAGATGGTGTCTTGCTCTGTTACCCAGGCTGGAGTGCAGCAGCATGATCATAGCTCTACTGTAACCTCGAATTCCTGGGCTCAAGTGATCCTTCTATCTCAGTCTCCTGGGTAGCTGGAACTACAGGCATGCCACCATGCCCAGCTAATTTTTTATTTTTATTTTTTGTAGAGACAGGATCTCACTATGTTGCCCAGGCTCATCTTGAACACCTGGCCTCAAGCGATCATCCCACTTCAGCCTCCCAAAGCACTGGGATTATAGGTATGAGCCACCACACCCAGCCTGCTCTGTATCTTGAGTGTGTTAATGTCAATATCCCGGTTGTGATATTGTACTATAATATTGCAAGATGTTTCCATTGGGAGCTATTGGGTAAAGGGTACTGTGGATCTCACTTTTTTTTTTTTTTACAACTGCATGTGAATCTACAATTATCTAAAAATAAAAAGTTCATCAAAACCCACACAATATATTTATCTACTCTGTCCCTCAAAATTTTGACTCCTTTAGAAAATTTCCTGGTGACCTATGATTCCTCACTAATTATCTCCATTTACTGTTCTACCAAGCTCTCAAAGTCAGTTAGAACATATAATCTAAGTTGATATTAAATTGTTTAATCACTGTCAATATTAAGAATTCATCAGTATAGCCATTATGGAAAACAATATAGAAGTGTCTCAAAAAAATTAAAACTATAACTACCATATGATCCAATAATCCTACCACTGGGTATATTTCCAAAGGAAATAATATCACTATGTTGAAGAGATATCTATATTCCCATGTTCACTGTAGCATTAGTCACAATATCAACCTAAATGTCCATCAGTGGATGAATGGATAAAGAAAATGTGGTATATGTATACAATGGAATACTATTAAGCTTTTAACAAGATGGAAATCTTGTCATTTGAGGCATGGATGAACCTGGAAGACATTGTGTTAAGTGAAATAAGCCAGGCACAGAAAGACAAATACCACATGATCTCACAATGTGGAATCTAAAAAAGATGAACTCATAGAAGCAGAGAGTAAAATGTTAGTTACCAAGAACTGGGGTGGTGGTAAGGGGATTGACTGGGGAGATGTTGGTCAAAACATACAAAATTTCAGTTAGACAGAAGGAATAAGTTCAAGAGATCCATTGTGCAACATGATCACAGTTAATAACAGCATATTTTATGTTTAAAAATTGCTAAGAGTAGATTTTGTGTTCTTGCTACAAAAAAATGATAATGAGGTGATACATATGTTCATCAGCTTGATTTAGCCATTCCACAATATATATATTATCAAAACATTACGTTGTATACTATAAATACATATAATTTTTATTTGTCAATTTAAAAATAATAAATGAAAGAATTCATCAGAAAAATGAAACACCCTAAAACATCATCAGGATGGTTATAACTGGAGAATCTCTATGGTCCACATACTCTCCAGTAGTGCTTGAAATTTACAAAAGCCAATTTTATAACAATAATAGTTTTTAAAATTCAGTTTAAATGAATCCATGTTTCCTTTTACACACCTTAATGATGTAAGGAGTAAATACAGTCATGCAAGGAATAAAAATGTTGCATAATGATGTTTCATCAACAATGGACCACATATACAATGGTGGTCCCATAAGATTATAATACTGTGTTTTTACTGGACCTTTTCTGTGTTTAGATATGTTTAGATACACAAATACTTAGCACTGTGTTACAATTGCCTACCGTATTCAGTGCAGTAACATGCTGTACAGGTTTGTAGCCTAGGAGCAATAGGCTATACTATAAACCTTAAGTGTGTAGGAGGCTATACCTATACCATCTAGGTTTGTGTGATTACACTCTATGATGATCAGACAATGATAAAAATCACCTAATGATGCATTTCTCAGAAAGTATCCTGTCGTTAAGCTGCACATGACTGGGTAACAAATTTAGGAAGTTACAGTTATTGGCCTTTTTGCCAAAACAAATTCAAACTGCTTAAACTACAATGTCATGTTTGCATTTAATTTTTGCACTGTGGTAAAAATCAGAAAGAAGACATTTAGCCATCTTTTAACCCCAATTTATACAATAATCTTTGTTTAAGGATTTATCAGTATTAGAAGAATTAAGTAAACTTGACTAATGCTTAAAATAGAATTCTTCAAATTAATTTTACGGTCTAGTATTAAAACCCTCTAAATCTTAGTAAAAGATCTTAGTACACAAAAGCTCTTAAAGACTTTTTATAACTACTAATTGTTGGCCTAATGTCAGGTATGCTAATTTGTGTTTCCTTGGTCTTAATCTTATAACTGAGTAGTAGGTATACTGAGGAATACTTTAATAAACAAAAGGTACATTTTAATTTGGTAAAGGTAATATTTCTCTCTAAGCAAAGGTCTCATAACTCAGTTGAGTAATTGATTTTCACTTGGAGTAGAAAAAGGATCTTTTCCAAGCAGAAAACCATTCTAAGATTTAGTTTTCTAAAAATTGATCTCTTTGATCTATTTTAAAATATTTGTGCAAGTTATAAAGTAAAATTTATTGCTTGGGTCCTTCATGAAGTCCACAATTTTATTTCCACCATCCTGAAAAGGTTTTCTTAAAGAGCTCATGTAAAGCATTAAAAGTTTTGGCTTTACTTGTTATTTTCCTTTTATTTCTGGAAATCTTTGAGACTGCTTATTTTAGATTTGTATAAGCATTTGATAGTGTCTAGAAACAAATCAAAATAAGAGCTCCCTTGAACCTGAGACTTCACAACTTTGTTAATTCTCTATGGAGGTGTACCATCCTGTCTTGTCCAAAAGTAGTTCCCAAGGGAAACATATTTCTTTTACCATCAGTGGTATGGCCACACCAACTCTGAGGAACAGACTCCTCACTCCGGTGGGGAAAATCCTTTATTTACAAAGCAGAAATATCCTATCAAAATCTGATTTTAAGAAAGCCTTCCTCTGAAGTCATAAGTCCCTATTCCTACGTCTTAGAGAATGATCCTTAGTGGGAATCCTAGCAGGGGTGATACTAAAGATGTTTAACTATAGATACAGCAGATGCTTAAACAAACAGATGAATACCAAACCAGCACGTACCATCTGCATATAGAGGTGAAGCCCTGTCCAGACATTGGTTTCTAACTCAGGGAATTCTTAAATGAATGACTTACAATAGATGTTATTTCTCACTATTTTATTATGCATGTAAAAAAAAAAAAAGAAAAGAAAATGAACTTGACCAATCAGATTGTGGGAAAGCTGGCTCTTAATGCAAAGATTTCAAAGCCTCACAGCAAGGCCTCTTTACCAGCTTGACTTGGCACATTTTTTGTGTTTCTATGAGATTTTTATTTTCTGAGGGAAAGAAACAGATTAATCCTGAACCAGCTTCAGGTTGCTTGGGTAGAGTTTAAGAAGGAAAAGGTTTTAACTCTACGCCATTTCACCTGGGGTTCAAATTTGAAAACGTGAGAGAGAATGCATTCACAGATGTTCTGAGCCTCCCGGGAACCAGATTTGCACTTGGGCGTTCATCCTGCAGGTGGCAGCAACCCCTGTTACTGAAGAGCGGCAACCCCGCCTGCTCTGGTTTTGCTTCCCAATTCACCAGCAGTGGAAGCAAGCTCACACTTCCATACTAAAATCTTATTAAGAAAAAGTCACACCTAAATTCTAATCTGAACAGTAATCAAACCTAGAGATTAGCCTACCAAGTAGCTGTAATTATGAGTGGTTGTCATACCAGATGTGGCAGAAGCTATTAGTTATTCATAGATAATGCATTTCCCTTTCCTTAATGGCACACTTAGACTATCATTCCCAGCCTTCCTTAAGGTTAGATGTGACTAAGTGGCCGAATGTAGCTGATGGCTTGCGAATGGAAGTGACTTTACAGAGATAAGTGTATACCCTGCATACCCTTTTTCCGCTTCTGCTATCTGGTTGCAGGCAATGAGACCTTAAATTAGAGCCACGAGTTGGAAGAGCCTGGGTTCCTGAGTCACGTCCTGGAGAACAAACAACAGCATCCCACTGACCACAGCTATTACATGAGTGAAAAGTCTCATTCTATTGCGGTTGAGCCATTGCTTATCTTGGGATTTCTTTGCTATAGCAGTTTAGCGTACTATAACACTATATTTGATAAACCGTTGCTCTGGAGATAATGTTAAAATTGACATTTCTGAATTTTTCTTCTGAATATATAAGTGTGATAAATATGGACATCTACTGGATATAAAAAGCCTTGAATAAATTAAGACATTGACTTAAATCTCTCCTATGAAATGATATTCAAACTTCCAAGTAATGCAAAATATTTGTTTCAAAAGGATTATAAATTTTGTATTTTTACTCTGGATGCTCTCAATTTTTATAAAGGTAGTTTCCAAATATTGTTCAAGATTATTCTAGAATGTATTTTCTATAAGAAAGAAAAGAATATTCATTCATTTATTGTAAGGCACAATATACAACCCTACCTCTTAGTTTGCTTATATTCTAACACTGAAGAAATAAGATACATGCACAAATAACATTAGTACAATAATTAGTGATAGGTTCCAATAATTGGATTAGAAATTATTAAATTTGAAAACATTCAATACTGAAAAGTATATATGTATGTTTCAAAGTGACTCATAATTGTCTGAGAAATGGAAAAGTTAATTGTAATAAATCATTTACTCTAGAACAAACATTAAATAATTTCTACTTTTAGTTATGGGGATGAAAAGACAGAAATAAATTTTTAAAAATAATGCACAGATGTTTTTAGTGTTTGGAGACCTCAAGTATTACTAAAATCAACAGCTATTTTAAGATCTATGGGAAAAAGAAAACCAAGACAAAACCAGCAGTCTTGAATGTAATCAGGGAAATTTTATTAATAAAGAAAGACTCAGACAGTCATACAAAAAAGGTATAACTAACATTGTTGCAGCCAAAGAATGACCATTCCCCATTTCAAAGGTCTCAAGTTCTACAAGGTCTGGAGAACCTGCTTTGACTATACTATGCCAGTTGTACTCCCATGTATACTATAAAGTGGATTAAAACCAACTTTACTGACCACTCAAAATTGGATAGCTCTCTAGCTCCTAGATTGTGTCTGATAGGTGCAGCTGTTCAGTAATGACAGATTGAAATCTTTAAGGCAGAATATACTGTTATTCTTAACTTTGGTGAGGCTACCAAATCACTAAATGCATATTTCGTCTTTTTATAAGGAAGGTGATAATTATGGAAGGCTTTCATGGTCAACAAAACAATTTCCGGATTTTTAATAATCATTCTTACAGTTCATTTCTTCCCCCCTACTATGTTAGCAAATGTATTTGTGTAAATATTATTGATAAGATCCTTTGAGGTCTACCTAATTCTTGCCCGAGTGCAAGAGATCTTAATTTGGGGGAATGGATGAATTTTTTTCTAAACAGTAAGAGCTTTTCTTCTTTGTTTGTATGTTAGATTTACTTGCCAAATGAGTAACAGCAATCTGCTGTTACTAAAACAGAACAAAGTATAAATAGATATTAATAAAATACATTTATTTTTTTGAGACAAGGTCTCCCTCTGTCACCCAGGCTAGAGTGCAGTGGTGTCATCCTAGCTCACCACGACCTCAAATTCCTGGGTAACACAGTCCTCCTCCTTCAGCCTCCCAAGTAGCTGGGACTATAGGCACATGCCACCACATGCAGCTAATTTTTCTATTTTTTGTAGAGATGGGGTCTCGCTCTTGCTCAGGCTGGATTCAAACTCCTGAGCTCAAGTGATCTTCCCGCCATGGCCTCCTAGAGTGCTAGGATTTACAGTTGTGAGCCACCACACTCGGCCAAAATAAACTTTTAACATTCTAATTTTCCCAGTGGTCTATAGTGGAAGACTAGCATACTGCATGAATTTAAATTATATGAATTCAACTACATGTACTTGACAAAAAAGAAAACAGATTACAAATATATACACATATTTTATTGGTGTCTTAAGGGATTTTCTAGAGTAATTTTGACTAAATTCAATGTTGGTCTTTTGTATTAGAACTTAACTTCCAGGTATGAAATAATTCTATAGTACCTAATTTTTAAAAATACCATTATCAAAAGAAAACTGAAGCTTGACAGCTTTCCTTAAGGTATAAGCTAACTTTGACATTATTTTTAATAGTTTGTACATGATTATTATTAGCTTTATAGTTTTTACAACATAGTTTTAGATTTACTGAAAATAAAGTCTTTCAGTTATGTTAAAGGTTAAATACTTAATCACCTAAGGAACTCTGGACTTGGTTCAGATGAATCATCCTTATCCCCCAGACTGTGAGAACATTTCCTTCTGTTGCTTAGAAAAGTTCCCAGCCAACAATCACTGTTTTCAGTTTGTCTTTTCAAATGCTTTTGGATTAGCTGCTTGATTTCAAATGCACTTCACTTTTGGGATACCATTCTCATTCTATAGGTAGTCTACTTTAAAATCAACATTTTCAATTCAAGAAGCAATTACTAAGTGCTTTCTATGAGTCACTCACTGTGCTTGGGGAAAATGAGAAGAGACAGTCACATCACTGCATTTATAGTAAATATCTGTGATTCAGGGAATGTGTGGACTTTTTTTTTTTTTGGAGACAGAGTCTTACTCTGTTGCCCTGGCTAGAGTGCCACGACATCATCATAACTCACTGCAACCTCAAACTCCTGGGCTCAAGCGATACTCCTGCCTCAGCCTCCTGAGTAGCTGGGACTACAGGCTCGCACCACCACGTCTGGCTCTCTTGTCCTGGCTGCAAGTCCTTTAAGGATCTGCCTTATCTCTCCTTTCACTAATCTCACATTTCTCTCATTTTTTGAAAATTTCTCCATTTTCCCAGAAACTTTCTGGCTCTTTTGGTCTTTGTTGAAGTCTGCTAGCCCAGGCATCTGGAGTTCCGATTGTCAGTGAGCACAGGTGCAGTGTTGGCCTTCTCGTGGCTGCGAGAGGAGTCACACAGGCTGTATTTGACTGTATATTGCTGAGTTCATAATAAACAATAAATGCCAAGTGGAAATATGATGGAAAAGTTGCTGAGTATACGGTCACAAATCCTTGAACAGTTTCCTTATTAATTCAGACTCCCCTGATTTAGAATATGTCATGGTCCAGACAAGGTCTGAGATGATGGTTACTTTATCTGAAATATTACCCAACTAATAACTAAAGTTCATTCTAGCTTCAGCATGGTCCATCCATCCTTCCAATGAACATTTAGTGAGTGGTCAATATGTCTCAGATTTTGGATTAAGAACTGAGATGGACAAGACTGTAGTCTCTGCCTTCAAAAATATTAGGAGGTAATATATAGCATTAGTTACGCATAAGAGAAATAATAGGAACAGACGTAGGTACACAGGATGTCGACAAGATCCTTAAGCTCTCTGTACATCAGTTGCCTGTGGGCATGATAACAATATGCCTCAGATGACTCGTTGAGATAATAAATAATATTGTACCTCTCTCCTTGTTATGAGACTTAAATGAGATGGTATCTTGGTGGTGAGTTCCATGAGGCAAAGGATCTTGTCTGTTGTGAACCATCAGTGTAAATTTCACTCCTGTTCTGCCTTCACAGGGGTTAGCAAACTTTTTCTGTAAAGGACCGGATCATAAATATCTTAGGTTTTATAAGCTATGTGGTCTCAGCTGCAACAATTCAACTCTGCTCTTGTAGTGTGAAAGCAATAGACAATAGGTAAATGAATGGACACAGTAAAGTTCCAGTTAAACTTTATGGACACTGACATTGGATCTCATATATAATTTTCATGTGCCATGAAATATTATTCTTCCTTTCATTTTTTTCCCCCTCATCATTTCAAAATGTAAAAGCCATTCACAGGGAGGATCTGAAGCTCACTTCAGACCCCATGCACAGATACTTCCACATATCAAAGTTAGCTGGCCAGAAAATTAAGCTCTTTAAATTGCCAAAAAAGAAAAATGAATTAGCTGACTAAGAAGAAACTAAAATAGTAAAGAGGATGTTATTTTTTTAAGATCCTAAATCCAGACAGCAGGCTGGAATTAGCCCACAGGCCACAGTTTGGCACAGGCCACTGGACAAGGGGTCCAGTGCAAGGTAAGTATTCTCTAAACTCAAAAGATATTTTGTAGTATGGTAATAGTATTAGTGAAATCATTTATATTTCTTTTATGTTTCTAGCGGGTTGAAGATAAATGCTTACAAAATCATGTAATTTTATAATACTTTATAATTTTAATTGTGTATTTGCAATGACCTCCTTTACCTATACCTTCTTTCACAGACCCTAAGTTTCACAATGACAGATCTTTGCAACCTTAACTTTCTAAAGAGTTAACAACATTGGGGGAAATAAAGTAAAATCATTTTGCTTTTTCTTAAGTTTCTTTCCTAATTATGAGATTTTAGAAATAAAATATGAATAAAAAATTATTTAGTGAGTTCATTTTTTTTTAATAGATGAAACTTTTTTAACCAGCTTTGTTTTAGAGGAGGTTCTCTGGAGGTTCTAGTTAAAACCCTCAGAGAGAAAACAGCAGTTGCTATGTGGAAATCTTACATCAGTCTTTCTGACAGTATGTTTAGCTTGTTTTCCTCTAGGCCCTGTTCATGGTAGGAACATTCTGTGTTGGAGGGGCTGGCTGTGCATTACCTATTGTGCTTAACCTGCATTGAAGAAGCTCTTTCTAGAACTAGGAGTATGATCCTAAAGTCAGAAGACAGTTTTCCCCCAATCAGTCTGAAGACAAAGAAGTGGCAGCATTTGCATTTATTTCCTAAGCCTGGTTTAAAGACTTACAATTAATGAAGCTTTCTAGAAAATATAAATTCTATGAAAAGTGGGGCTGTTTTCAATGAACAAAAATGGTTGGATTGTTGAAATGGCTTTTAAAAAATCCACTTGATTCCTAGCTTCTAGAGTCAAACATTGGCCCTTGCCTTTACTCCTGTCCCCAACAATGCCTAGCAACCATTTTCCAAATTGTGTGTACTACTTGTGGAAGTGAATTACAAATTCTTATTAATTTAATTTAGCTATTGGAGTGGAACCAAGAAAGAATCGAGAGACCTGAGTCAAATAACAATTGGAAAGAAGCATTAGTTAACCTATTTCTGGCACTTCATTTTTCAGAAGGCTCACTCCAATATGTTGGCCTGCATATCTCTATGTGATAACTTGGAGACACAAAAGTACAAATTGCCTAACTCTTCCTCATTTTCAGGAGTGGAGAAGTAAATCTTTTACAAATCACATCTCACTTGAGAATCAGTCCATAAAGAGAATCAATGGTGCATTTCCCTCTGGAAGACCATTTTACAATGCAGTCATGGATCAAAGAAGACTTCTGTAAACTGTTCTAGGCTTAACAAAATTATTCTTATTATTAATACCAAGCAAAATGATTTATTTTTATCTAAAATTTCTTAGTAAAGTTATTTAAAATTAACAATATAATGGAAGGACAACCCATTAAATTTAAAAAATGGGTTACCTATAGGCAAGGAGAGAAAGGTAGAGACAGAGAAAGAAGCTTGATTTTTTTTCAAATACATTTTGTTTATATATTTGATTTTAGAACCATGTAAATGTTTTAAATAATGATAATATAAAATTAAATGTAAAATTAAAATACAAACAAATGAACTCAAAAAGAGATCCAGTTGATGGCATAACCACAGAAAGAGGCATCATTCTGAATGTCTTTAAAATACAGATGCTTGATGGAGTTAGTTACCGACAAATCCGTCAAGTTGAAAATGTATTTAATACACCTAAACTATTACACTGAACATCATAGCTTAGCCTAGCCTACCTTAAACACGCTCAAAACACTTACATTAGCCTACAGGTGGGAAAAATCATCTAACACAAAGCCTATTCTATAGTTAAATGTCGAATATCTCATGTAATTCATCAAGTACAGTACACTGTAGAGTACAGTATCTGTTGTTTACCCTTGTGATTGCGTGGCTGATTGTGAGCTGCAAATTGTTGCCCCTGCCCAACATCTCAAGAGAGTATTGCTAACCCAGGAAAAGATCAAAATTCAAATTTTGAAGTATGGTTTCTACTGAATGTGTATTACTTTTATAACACTGTAAAGTTGAAGAATTATAAGTCAAACCGTCAAGTTGGGGACAATCTGTTCAGTAATTTGATTCTTGTACCTAGAAGAATATACCCTAAGGACACAAAGAACTATAAAAATGAACCTGTCCTCAGTAATCATATTGTCGGAGATTGCAGTAGACGTGGAGAAGTACTGCTCAGATCCTTCTGCAGGGAAGGACTTCTTGTTGCTGGGAGTGGACAGACTCAGACTGTCAGCTCCTGCATGGCTGAGCTCAAATGCAGAGCCACTATAAGTAAAGTTATGCCCTTCTTGTTGCACCCACATCTGGTGACAAAGTAGGACAGGAATATAAAGTCTGGCCAGTTTAATCCAACATGTGACATCTATGATGGGCAGTTTTCATTCTAGAATTCCCTGCTGGGGTGGCCAAAGTGTTGAGGGACCCGATCACATTATATCATATTGATCTGTCTTCTGCCCGATTCTTCTTGCTCCCCCTTTCTTTCTTATGTTGTACCCCAAACTCCCTCTCAGTGTCTGCTCCCAGAGAACACAACCTGTGACAGAGGTGGTATTAGTACTATCATTCTGAGACCTTTACATATATAGCTTGAGATAAAACCAATGAGTTATCATGTTTATTTTGTTTAAAATAAGAATTTTTAGAGTAGGAGAAAGAAGTTTCAGTGAAAGCTCAATAAAAGTCTTAAATAAGAACCCGGTAGATTTGGATGTCAAAGTATTAATGTGAACACATGATAATTATCTTTAAAATACATATTTTTAATGTATCAGTCAGCTTTTGCTGCTTAACATCCCACCCCAAAGCTTAACTAATGGCTTAAAACAACAAAAATTTTTATTTCTCATGATTCTGAGAGTCAGCGGGGTGGTTCTTTTGGTTTGGGCTGGCTTATCTGGGGATGGATTGTGTAGGATGGCATAATTCTCACGTCTGGGGCCTCAGCTGGGACAACTAGGAGGCTAACCCAGGCTTGTTCCCAGCAACATGGTGAGCAAGCCCCATTGCACATGTGCTTTTCAACTCTCTACTTTGTCACCTTTGCTGCTGTCCACTAGCCAAGTCAAATCCCATGACCAAGAGCAGATTCAAGGGCCGGAGAGATTCCACCTCTTGATGGAAGGAGTGTCAAATTCACATTGAGAGGAGACATGTTTCATACAGGAAAGAGAGAAATTAATGCTCATTTTTCAATTCACCATAATTTCCTAGCACTATTTAAAAGACCTAGAAACAATGGTCTACTGAAAACAGTGCTATTTTCAGACCACAATCCAGGCACTACAGGTGCTCATTGCTATCTAGTTGGTCATTGTTTCCAGGTTCTTTCTACTGACTAGGAAAGAGCACCAGGACACCTTGAAGAAATGGTTAATTCCAGGTTTGGGGCAGGAAAAGTAAAAGATAAGGCCGGAATATCTTATAATAATATCTGATAATACCAGACAACAAGAAAGCTGTCAAAGACTACTAGAGTTGTATTAAATGAACTTGGAATGGACTTTAACAGACTTCCACTGGCCAAAGATGGAGAAATTTGAACATTAATAAGGATACTAACTGCAAGGGATTGAAATACTTCAAATATGCTTAAAATCCATGAGTTCATAATGATACAAAAGAAAGAAATACCATTGGTCGTCTTTAGAGGATGCTAGAGAACTAATTCATTATGTTGAAAACTGGTAATTAAAGAGGAAGGAATCAAGCACTTATTTTGTCTTTCCTATATTAGTTACACCGTAAGGTAACCAAATAGTCGGTGATGAGAAATTTCTCTTTATAGCTATATTCCAGCTAATAAAGAAGAATGATAAAGATTAGAGTATCACCATTTTTCAATTCCTAGTAAATTAATCAACCTAGGAAATTGTCATCATCAATTGTTAACACATGTGTGTGTGCGCGCACATGAACACACACACACACACACACACACACACAGAGCTAGGTATCACGTGCCTCCTGAGGGAAAAGTATAGCACCACCTGTGAAATAGTCTTGCCAAAAAAAAAAAAATTGAACCTGAATCTGATCAAGACGTTAAATTGAAAGTACCAGTGTAAAGGTTGGAGGAATGTGTTAAATGACACCCTAGGGATACAATCAGAAAATCTAGCCCTGTGGGAAAGAAACAACCTTGTTTCTTTAGCAAGAAGTTGAGCTGTAAGCAATAAAAAAAGAAAAGTAAAGAAAAGAAAAAGTAGAGGGGGAACCTAAAGATTAAAAGAAACATGTCAACCAATTGCAATATATGGACCTTATTGGAATTCCGATTCAAAAAACAAAGTATAAAAACAAAATTCTACATGGAAGTTAGGGACCTGTGAAACCTGCCTGTGTATTTGATGATGTTCCGGTGCTAACAATGGTTAATTTTTTTAGGTTTGATAATGATCTTGTACTTATGTTTTAAAGGGTCTTCTCTTTAGCAATGCGTACTGAAATATGTATGTATGATATCTGGAATTTGCTTTAAAATAATCTGGATAGGATCATAGAGGTGAAGAGATTGGCCATGAGTTTTTAATTGTTGAAATGGGGTGGTATAATTGGGGATTTATTATAGCCTTTCTATTTTATATATGCTTGAAATTTTCTGTAATAGTTAAAATAATCACACTTAAAGACAACATTAGAAGATGAGGGCAATAATAAGGCTCCAGGGGAAAAATAATGAATATGCCTTTTATAAGAAGAAAAAATATGAGAGTGAAGGGAAACAGAATTGACAGTTGTTTTTAAGATTTCTATCATCTTTGACTTTTTGTTCTCTTCTCTATAGTCTATTTTCTTTATTCTCTCAAAAGAACCTTCTTTGGTATCTCTGCTAGTTGTTCTCCATTTGCCTACCCAAGGTCCATTCTCTACCCATATTTTCCTTTTTTGGTGTTCCTTGAGGCTACCTCTAGGGATTGTGTTACTGATGTCCCTTGTAAACTGACTTCTAGTTGGGTTTTGCCAGGGGAGTGTATAGGAGATGGTGGTCAGGGTATTAATTCTACCATTTCCTCCCTACGTGAGCTCTCGGTTTTGACAGCGGCAGCTTCACTCCACAGCTATAGCTCTTGCAGGATGGTTCCTCCTCCCCAGCTTTGCTCTGGCTGGGCTCTCATAACACTGTTTCCTCCCCTTGCCTCTTCAGCACTAGAGATGGTGATGGATTCCTACCGCTGCAAGCTCTAGGTGCTTCAGTATCCCTTGGTTGGTCCTTTCATGAAAGGACTCTTTTAGTCCCTTCATTAAAGCCTCCTCACTGGAAACATCTGAGCCTAATTTTATTTCCTGCCTGCACCAGAATGAATACAGGTAGGTCACTTTAGTTACCTTCTATTTTCAACATTAAAATTGTCTTTCTTACTGTAGTTTACACTACTGTAGTTAAAGATGGAGATGAATTAATTATTTAAGTAAAAAAAATGTATTGAGTACCTACTTTGTGTCAGGTGCTGTGCAGATATCTGATTATACAATGGTGAATGAGACAGATAAGGTCTCATGTGGGGCATGGCTTAGTTACTTCAGGCTGCGATAATAAAATACTATTGCTGGGTGCCCTTGATCAAGAGGCTGTCAGAGTCTAGTGGAAGCAACAGAAATGCATAGATGGCTAGATGAAGACATATAAAGGGAGCTATGGGGTTACAGGTATAATTCTAGGTATCCAAAACCACTTAGTAGAGGTCATTCATTCATTTATTCCTCTTTTACTGAACAAATACCTCCCATCAGATGTGTAGGAGGGACTGTCTTTTTATAATCATTATTATGATTCAAGTGTAAAAAATATTAATGTGTCTCCAAAAGCCAACTCTTCTTACAACTACCCCCGAATTCCTTACCTTTGCTGTAAGCTTCTGTCTTCCCTTTCTGAGACTCCCCAAAGAGAACACCCCATTTAATTTTTTCATGGCCTCCCATACATACTTACTGAGGATTATAGAACCTCTCCCTCTGGAAAATGCAAATGATACTCTTACAGATTCACAGAGTGGTAGTTCTGAAAGAGCTCTTAATACTTCCAGTGTTTTTCATAAAAATCGGTATTTGTACTGTACACCAAGAAAAATAAATAGGGTGGTTTGTGGCTAGAAGCGGCAGGCTCAGGACCTCCAGCTGTCCTGAAGGGAGAGGGGCTCAATACCTCTGCCTGCCTGCAGCCAGAGCTAACACGGTATTAACAGCCTTCACTGCACAGGCCCCTACCCATCAGTGTGGACACCAGTAGACACTGGGCGGCCAGACAGGGGCATCCAGATGACTGGCAGCTTGCCCGTAGCCATTCCTGTCTCATTAGTGTTTCTTGGTCCACCTACTTGAAAATACTACTTTAGTGATTGTTTAACATAGCCCTTGTTTATTTATTTTTCAGCTCTTCAGTTTTATAAAAGAGAGAGACCCAAGGCTCAGAGAGGTGACATGGTTTACCCGAGGGCACATACCAAATCCGGTTTTTCCCAACTAATTCCATTTAGAGACGGCGCCTCTTCACATAGTCCTAACTCCCTGATCCTTTGTCTGTAAACTCCTCCATTCCATTTTCCCAGTCCCAATTCCTTCTGCCCTCTTGCTAACTTCCTATTCCTCCTTCAAAGCCCAATTTGTTTATTACAGTCGGCCCTCTAGATCTACGAGATCTTCATCCGTGGATTCAAACAATTGCTGAGGATCAAAAATATTTGAAAAAAAATTGTGTCTGTACTGAACATGTATAGACTTTTTCTTGTCAGTATCCCTAAACAATACAGTATAACAACTATTTACATAGTATTTACATTGTATTAGGTATTATAAACTAGAGATGATCTAAAGTATATGGGGGGGGTATGTACCTAGGTTAGATGGAAATACTACATCATTTTATATCTGGGCCTTAAACAGACTCAGATTTGGTGTCCACAGGAGGCCATGGAACTAATCCCCCATGAATACCAAGGAAGGACTGTACCTTTGTCTAACTTTCCCTCACCACTCTGGGAAATTAGTCACTCTCTCTTCTTTTACCCATTCTTTCCTTTTTACCAGTGATTTTTTTTTTTTAAAGTCAGCCTAATGAGGCATAATTTACATACAATGAAATGTATTTGTTTTTAGTGCACAGTTCAATGATTTTTCACAAATGTATACACAAATGTATACATACCACAACCAATATATAGAACATTTCCCTGACCTCAAAAAGTTCCCTCCTACCCTTCTCAGTTAACCATCCCTCACCCCCACTGCAGCCATAGGCAATCACTGATCTGCTTTCTGTCACCGCAGAGTATCTTTATGTTTTCTAGAATTTCATATAGATGGAATCAAACAATATGTACTCTCTTGTCTTTGGCTTCTTTTGCTCAGCATAGTAGTTTTGAGATTTGCCTGTGTTTCAGTGGTTTATTCCTTTGGTGGGCGATATTGCACTGTGGGGACAGCCACAATCTGCTTAACCGTTCACCTGCTGATGGACATTTGTGCTGCTTCCAGTTTTCCGCAGCTGCTCCGTACTCCCACGGTGTTTTACGTTGACTTGTACTATAGCACTTTTCATTGTAACTGTGTAGTTATGGTTTTTTAGGGGAGAGAAGACTTTCCCTCTACCCTCTGAGGCTTCAGTAACTGAGTCTATGAAATAAATTGACAACAGGCAGATTAACAAGAGAAAAGATATACAAATTTATTGTGTGCACAGGGGCAACACAGGAGAGAAAGGTGAATACCCCCAAATCTAATGAGATCTAGAAGCTTATATACCCTCTGGATGGGGGGAGTGGAGGAGCAATGTAGGCAACTTAGGGGAGAGTAAGTGATTTTGGGGAAAAGATGAATGGGCCCTTAGAAGAACAGATGATAGTTTGAGACAGTCTGTCTGGGTATGGTGCTGAGTTCTAGTCTCCTCTCCTGTGATAAGGCTTAATCCTCTCTGGTTGATGAAACTCCTGGGAAGGGGATTGGTGACAACTGAGTTCCTTTTGGAGAATCTGTCTTTAGGCAGATAAGGGGAGTGCAGAGAAAGCCTCTCCCCACGTTCCCTGTCCCTCAAGTGCCCTCAGTTTGAAGTAATCATTATACCAACGCAGCATACTTTGGGATGGCATTTCCTGAACTCCTTCAGTAATTACATAGCAGAAAGAGCATGAAAGCCAGAGCTGAGCCCTGGATTTCTAATTCTAAGATAATGTGTGTAAGTTGCTCAGCACAGTTTTAGCATATGGTAAATGTTTAATAATACTATTATTATTGTTCTTTTTAGCTCTGTGACTATAAGTTATTTTACCTCTCTGAGTCTTCGTTTCTTCATATGTAAAATGAGGAACTTCCAGGGTCTTGCCCACGGTGCTGACATGCACTCAGATTTATCCAGTGACAGGGTGTCGGTGGGAGAGCTCTCCCAGTGGTCAGTGAGACCATGAGGGTATAACTTGAGACTTGTTGGGAGTGATATGCTCAACTAATGCAGAGAGAAGAGTGCCCAGGGAGGGATGCAAAAGACAGGCTAGATTGTGCCTGTGAATAAGCATGTATACAGTAGAGAGGCAGAGGGACCCTAGGGAGGGATGGATGCAGGGGTCGGCAGCAAAGTTAAAGTAAAGGTACTGCAAAAACAGGGGTCAGGGCAGAAGATTCCTTTGAGTTTCAGGGAACATGTCCAGGGTGGGCTTCGGTGCTGAAACAAGTGAATTACGATCATTCTCCCCAAATTACTTTGGTTTAGAACTTAGGATACCCAGCTAGGTTCAAGCTTTTTCCTATGGCCCTTTCCAAATCAAATTAAACTCTTCTTGACAGCAAAGTCATCTTTTACAGAGCTGCGGGGTAGGATCAATTTTGCACATATTATGATTTGGCTTTACAGTAGCTTCAGGCTGCATGCCTCAGGTCAAATTCCTCTTTCTCTTAGCTGCTACCTCCTTTAATCTTCCTGTAATCGTTAGTGATACCTGATGCAATCACATTCTGCTGACCTTCCAGGAGTACTGTTGACTAATGTGCTTAACTGCTGCTAATTCCTAGAGGAAAGGGCTCTGTACTGGGCTGGTACGTTTTCAAAGTGTTCTTACACACTTTTCAGTTTCAGCTGCAATGCCAATGGAATTTAAAGTGCTTTAGTTAGAAAAGAGAACACTGTGCTTTGTTTTCCAGAATTATATATGTGCTAGAACCGAAGCCAGCAACAGATAAAAAGGTTACAGAACTAGTCTGTCTCCTACTCCCTCGACTCCCATTACTGTGGGCTTGCTGTGCCTCACTCTGGCCAGAGGCCGAACACATCATTTTTCCCAACTCTGAACCATTCTTTCATGATAATCTCTCTTCTGTGGCCTATTTCCTTTTCATTGAATTCATAAATATCTAAAAATTGTGTTTCTAACTGCGAAGGCATTTCCCTCCTAGGTTAAAATTTTCATAGCTATAAATTCCTTTGGAGAATTGCAATTTACCTCAAACAAGCAACTTCTAGGCTGAGAAATTCAGGCAACTTGATGTACCTGTAGTGGAGATATTTTCAGGTAGGTAGTTATTTATTTATTTTTAATATTGTATCAGCCACTAATGCTAGCTAGCATTGCCTGGAGGATAAATAGAAATATTTCATAGTGCCTGTGATTCTGCACAAGATGTTAATTGATCTTATGGCATTCTTCAAAAAACTGAAGCAGGAGCTACTTTATTATAGAAAGCAGAACTGGACATCTAGGTCTTCAGGATGAACAAGAACATGGGATGGATGATAAAGAGTAAGGCTAGACTAACCCAATTATTTGTCCAAGTCCAGTTCCTCCATGGTTGTGTGAACACAGCATTTATTAAAACTTGTCCATCTGGCTTCCAGGAATAAGCAGTAGCATGACTCATAAGGGAGGAAAAGGCCTGTAAGGTTTAAAAGCATCACCAGGCCACAGGGATGTCTACAATTTGTCAGAAATTGCTGCTGTCAATAAATAGTGGGGCTTTTAGAATTTGACTGCTGTCTGAACAAATCCAGTAACAATGAACACACGACAAGTCTATTTGCATTTTACAGAAACTATCTTGATGTGGTTTGTAGAGTTTTTAGGAAACCCCAGAATCCTATAAAGGTGATATAGATATATTAATATCAAGACAGGAACAACCCCAAAGAGAACTATAGCCTAATAAGCTACATGATAACCTAAGTACATGAATAAATAAAAAACAGGAGATTGTGTTCTATGTGGAGCACACATATAATAAGAATTAGGGGCTGGGTATGGTGGCACATGCCTATAATCCTAGCATATTGGGAGGCTGAGGTGGGAGGATCGCTTAAAGCCAGGAGTTTGAGGCTGCAGTGAGTTACGATTGCGCCTCTACACTCCAGCCTGGGCAACAAAGAAAGACCTTGTCTCTAAAATAAATAAATAAATAAATAAATAAAATAAGGGTTTTTTTTGGCAGTGTGTGCTAGAGTTAGCTAGTACAGGTTTATAAGAACTGACAAATATTCAGAAAATTTACAAGCCATTGATAAATTCTGTTGGTAGCTTGAAATTAGCCACCTGTGGGAGTGTTTATACCACAGAAAATGGCAATTGCTCTAGACCAGGGCTCTTTTGGGTTGTTTTGTTTTGTTTCCAGCAAGGTTGTTTACCAGCCCACCCTTGTCTAGCGCTGTTGAAGGCAGAGCGATTCTGTCAGGAATGTATACTCCCATCTCTCAGAGCGGCATGTGATACTGCGGAACTGGAAAAACTCATCAGACATTTCCCAGAACTTGGATTTAGTGTTCCTCTAGTTCTGTTTGCTTCAGGTCTATGTTCACCTAACAACCTTCTTCTTATCTGTTTGGTACCAGTAGATGAATTGATGTTAAATCGCATTCCTTGAAGTCTTGGGGATTCTAAGGAGCCCTCTCTCAGGGGCCATCTTGGGGAAGGGAAGAGAGAAGGGGCACATGAAGCTGAGCAGGTCTTTCTTCCTCTTCAACCACAGCAGCTTCATCTTCTCTGTTGTACCTATTGGTTGTCCACAAAAACAAAACCAACAAACAGTTGCTTGAAGAAAGCACACCACTGCTAAAAAACAAAACAATAACAAACTTTTGAAAACAGTAGGCCAGAGCTGTTTGCTCACCAGAAGAGCACATCCCTATTTTAACAAATTATTATTCTGGGTATAATTCAGCCACTCCTGAGTTTAAGTTAATTAACATCAATTAGTTTTCAATCAACTGATAAAGTTGGGATGCACCTACTCTATCTTCTTTATAAAAATTTAGAAAATTAAAATGCAAAATAGAGAAAATAAAAATCACTTATTCACCATCCAAAGACAGTCGCTATTACTTCTGGTATATATTCTGCTTGTTTATGCAAACACATATATTCATACACATACACAGACATATGATTTTTTAAGGGGAGTTTTTTTGTTTTTTAACTTGAGTGCATAATGCAATGCTACTTAACTGGTTTTCAACAGTTTCCTCATCTGTAATACCTGAGTGTGGGTTGATCTATACATGAAAAGCCTCATTCCTATATAAAATTCTGAATAAAAGCTAAACTAAAAGCTTCAGATTTTAAAAAATCAAGTAGTTATTTTAGTACGTACTACGTACACATGGCGTAATCTAAAGGCATGATACGGTATTCAATAAATGTGAGTCTCCCTTTTGTAAGGTTTCTTTGAAGTAGCCGGCGCCAGAGAAAGATGAGCAGAGTTGAAAGGGATAAGTAAAGAGGCTTTATTGGGGCGCTCCCGGGTGGGGGTAACGAGTCCCTGAGAAAGGGACCCGGGCGAGCCTCCTGGGACCCATGGTACCCAGAGAAGCTGTGCCACCCAGAAGTCTGAGTGGGTTTATATAGGTTCTTGGGGCTGGGGGATGGGAGCTTCTTCCGCCAGGAGATGTAGGTGTGAGGAGTGAGGAATTTCTTTGTTTCAGCTTTGGGGTGGGTATTGAGGGATAGGAGGGGCTTCTTCTTTTTTCATTAGGGAAGGGAGGGGTGCCTGCCACCAGCCTTACACCTTTCACCTCCACTGGATAGCCCACCAGTTCTCCCCAGAAGCAACCATTATCAGTTCCTTGTTTATCTTTCAGGTATATTCTGTGTATATCCAAGCATGCATGTAAATTGTAATAATTAACTCAGAGAAAATATTTCTGGTCTATTTATGGAAGACTCAAACATTTTTAATCTCTATTAGGACATTTTTAAAAAGTGGTTTTCATGGTTTTTATGTTCCAGTTTCCTTTTATGGTCCGAGAAAGCTTCTCGTCTATGGTCATTACTATTGTGAGAATAATCAGCAAACATGTATTAAGCTCTTATTGTATACAGATTACTGTAATAGCATCTTCACTTTAGAGAATTAATTATCCTGACTTGGTGGAGGGGTTTTGATAAGTTGATAATTGCATAACAATGAGATTTTCTGTAATTCAGAAGTAAAGAACATATCTACCTTTTCTGTTTAGAAAGATAAAAAGAAAAAAAATTCCAGCATAATCACATTTAGGTGTAGGTAATGTGTGATTAAGAAGTCAGTGTAGATATGAGAGATCTCAGTGGTGTGCCTGTTACTTGTGTATAGTCAACACGAAGGTAGTATTAGTTTTCTATTGTTGCTATAAGAAATTACCACAACCTTAGTGGCTTAAAATAACATAGATTTATTATCTTATAATTCTGTAGATTAGAAACGGGCACAAGTCTTACTGGGGTAAGATCAAGGTGTTAACAGGGCTGCATTCCTTTCTGGAAGCTCTAGAGGAGAATTCCTTTTCTTGCCTTTTCCAGCTGCTAGAGGCCAACCACATTTCTTGGTTCATGTCCCATTTCCCCCATCTCCAGCCAGCAGTGTTGCATCTCTCTGGACCATCTTGTATTATTCACATTCTTCTGACAACAGCCAGGAAGGGCCCTCTGCTTTTAAGGTCCTGTGTAATTAGATTGAGCCCAGATAATTCAGAATAATCCAGAATTCTCTCTCTACCCCAAGGTCCTTAATTTAATCATATCCACAAAGCCTTTTTGACATGTAAAGTAATATTTGCACAGGTTCTGGGAATTAAGATGTGGACATCTTTGGTGGAGCCATTGTTCTGCCTACCACAGAGATCAAGAGAAATGAATTGCCAAAGAAAAGAGGCATTCCTTCTGTCCTGTACTGTGTTAGGAGGGATTCTGGGGGAAATCCCCAAATGGAACCTGTGATATCTGGCCCTAGCCAAATAATAATTTTTCACTTCTTATAGGAACAATATACTAGCATATTGTGGCCATCATTCATAAGCAAGGCAGACCAGGGGCACTCAGTTTTTCTTTTAAAATACTGTTTATGTCTCACTAACATTCACTAATCCTTTGGTTGGAATCCCTTTTGTTTATGAATCCTGTTTCTTCACTATTTAAGGAAAAACAGTTTTTCTTCTTCAATACTCTCACAACACTTCTGGTCACCAAAATTGTGGGGCTTTCCCCCCCCCCAAAACAATTTTTCACTTGTCGTCAGATACTAAATGTCCCATAATTTAATTCAGTTCTAACACTCTCTACTTGGACAGAGTCAAATCCCATACATTAAGAGCTCAGTCCCACAAAACCGCTCTCACTTCAAACACTAATCGCAAATCCAGATTGTCACTTGTGCTTTTGACTGACCAGTGTGAAATTAAATAATTCAAACTTAAAGCTGTTGGAACTTTAAATTATTCCGAGCCTTGAGAGCAATGTGGCTATGTGGCATGAGTCATGTGGAATGAAGCTGCAACTTTTGCCTTTTTTGTTCTGTAAATAATTAGGAAGACCAAGTGGTGCCAGAGATAAGACCCCCTCAGATCTTTACCCCTGTTCATGGAGTAACAAAGTAATCTTCCTTGGAATGTAGCAATCTGCTACCAATCAAATCACTGTAACATATGCACTAGTCTTGTATGGAAAATGTTGTAATTCTGCTAAAAATTCTCTGTCTCTTCCCATATAAGTGAAAGCTTAACTTCTCCACTTTGGAACACTGACTCCATTTGTTTGGAGTCTGTGTTTCCCGGGTGGCTATCCTCAAGATTTTTGCTCAAATACACTTTATACTTAACCATTTTTCCTGAATCTCATTATTTGAGGTTGACATCCCCTATAATTAAGAGGTTTCCAAGTCCCCCTCATTGGGTTTGATCATTTGCTAGAGTGGCTTGCAGAACCCTGGGAAGCACTTTACTTATTGTTATCCATTTATCATAAAAGGATACAACTTAGGAACAGCCAGATGAAAGAGATGCATAGGGCAAGGCATGGGGGGGAAGAGGTGTGGAGCTTCCATGCCCTCCCTGGGCACACCACCTTCCCAGCACCTCCATGTGGTCAGCAACCTGGAAGCTCTTCTAACCTTGTCCTTTTGGATTTTTGTGGAAGCATCATCACATAGACATGATTGATTAAATCATTGGCCATTGGCAATCAACTCAACCTTCTACCCCTCTCCCCTCCCTGAAGGTGTGCGTGTGTGGGGCTGAAAGTTCGAAACCTCTAACCACCTGGTTGGTTCTCCTAGTAAACACCCCCCATCTTGAGACTATCTAGGAGGCCCCAGCCACCAGTCATCTCGCTAGCATACAAAATGACACTAATCACTTTGGAGATTCCAAAGGTTTTAGGAGCTCTGTGGCAGGATACTGGAGGAAGACCAAAATATATATTTCCTACTATATTACAATATCACATTTACTTTTTTGAAAAGCATTTCTTTATAGTCAAGTATAAATGTATCAGTCTGAATTCCAAACAAAGCAAAAGAAAGTTGTAAAAGTATTTTTACCAGTGTCCCAGAATTAAAGCTTGTTGAGCCTATAGTAAGCTCATGAGAAACCATGCTGTTGTCTGCCCTGAATTTCTCGGGGAGAAATTACAGGTCTAGAGTCCTTTGGAAAACTGAACATTCCCACCCTTATAGGAGGAAGGCTAAAAGCATTACAGATAATACTTAGATATTCTTGGGACATTATATGTATGACCAGTTGTCTGAGGAAGAAAAGAAATCCAGACCGGTTTACAGGTGGGTCTGTACAACACGCTGGCATCATCCACAAGTGGATAGCTGCAGCACTATAGCCTCACACAGGGGTTACCCTGAAGGACAATGGGGAAGGAAAATTCCCCCAGGGGGCAGAACTTCAAGCAATATATTTGGTTGTCCATGTCTGGAGTGAGAGATGGCCACAAGTATGGATCTATACTGCTTCGTGTAAGTTGCCAATTGTCTGGGAAATTCAGAAACTTGGAAGAAACAGGACTGAAAGATTGGTGACAAGGAAATTTGGGAAAGAGGTACGTGGAGGGACCTCTCTGAATGGGCACAGGCTGTGAAGATACTTGTGTACCATATGAAAGCCCATCAAAGGGCATCCACTGCAGAAGAGGCTCTTAATAATCAGGTGGACCAAGTGATGTTCTCTGAGGCTGACAGTCTCTTTTCCAGCCACCCCAGTGTTTGCTCAATGGATGCATGAACAAAGTGCCTGTGGTGGCAGGGATGGAGGCTATGCTATGCTATGGACTCAACAGCATGGTCTCACCATCACTAGTTCTGACTTGGCTGATGCCACTGCTGGGTGCCTAATCAGCCAATGGCAGAGATCTGAATCTTGAGAATTGAAGAATCTTGAGATTCAAGAACAATTAATTTTCTTGGGTGACTTCTCCAACACGTGGCTTCTGTAGCACATGGTGATCACCAGCACCCAGTGAACAGTAGCTGGCATCCCTTTAAACAGTTTCATAGTGGAGTGTCTCCTTGTGAACAGCTTTCACCAGCGGCCTAGTTGGTGGGTTTCCAGCAAGTTCCAGAAGACATATTTCCAGCAAGTTCCACTGGCATAGCACTACAGCAACTTGTCCGCCATTTAATGAGTCACAGCTGTGCCCTCTCCAAGGTCTGGATCTCAGACCTGGAGGACTGATACAGATAGAGCGTAAATAAGCCCTTTCATTGATTTGATTGATTGTGAAATTTCCCTCTCATTGTGGTCAGAAGAATCAAAGTCTGGTCTAATCCTGAGAAGATGGAGGTATCCTCAAATACGACATACCCCAAAATAGTAAATAATGTTTCCTTAAGAATCCATGCAAATTTATTTCTTATAATAAAAACCTGAAGCTGACTATACTCAGATAATTCTGGGTGACTTTTCTTTATAATTTGAAAAATCTAAATCCTTCATATTTGTATAAACTGTTGTTTTAAAAGGTGTTGACCACAAGATTGATTGTGACAGATGAGATCAATGTATAAATGAGACTTTCCAATATTCACCTTTGGCTGTCTGTGTTTTGTGGCTGCTTTAAAGACTGAAAGACAATAATTATCATTTGTAAGTGCTTCATGATTTACAATCTGCTTTTATGTACACTCCATGTTTTAATTTTTATGAAAATTAAAAAGTAACATTTTATTTTTTCTTGTTAAAATATTGTATGTGCATTGTAAAAAATTTAGCAAACATTAGAAATAAAAAGAATTCTAAATAACCTATAATTCCATGACATAATAACTATTGTTAAAACTTTAATGTCTGTTCTTCTAGTCTTGTTTTTATAGATTAATGACACGTTTTTATAAAGATGGACTCATGTTGCACAGTATCTGGTAATTTACCTAAAAATATAGTACAAATACTTTTTTCTGTCATTTAAGTGTATTCCTCTTAAACCATGCATGTCATACATTATATGTCCCAAGAATATCTAAGTATTATCTGTAATGCTTTTAGCCTTCCTCCTAAAAGGGTGGGAATGTTCAGTTTTCCAAAGGACTCTAGACCTGTAATTTCTCCCTGAGAAATAATCCTTTTGAATTAGGACCTCATTAAGGATCTAATGAAAGCTACATTCCCTGAGCGCCAGCAGAGGCAGCCATGCATATACACAAGTCAAATTTATCAGTGAATGAGAAGAGGAGGAGCCAGGATTTGTGGGACTTGGTGCTTATATAATTTGGGGAACCCTCTTTTTTTTTTCCAATTTTATTTATTTTTGTTAGATTGCATGCTTACTGTAAAAACATTTAAGAATGCAAAATGTAGAAAGTGGCAGCAGCTATCCCACACCCATACTAGCCCCAAGTAGTGAATAGAATGGTATTTTTCTTTACAGATCTCTATTTATGAAACTATAAATGTATAATCCTTTCTGTAATATTGATTTAAAAAAATACAAATGGGGTCATACAATCCATATAGTTTGCTAACTTCTCTCACATAATGCCATTGAAATATATTTCTTTTCTTTCTTTTTTTTTTTTTTTTAAGAGATAGGTCTGATCATGGCTCACTGCAACCTCAAACTCCTGGGCTCAAACATCCTCCCGCCTCAGCCTCCTGAGTAGCTAGGACTACAAGTCTGGCTAATTTTTTAATTTTTTATAGAAATGGAGGTTTCACTATGTTGCCTAGGTTGGTCTTGAACTCCTGGCCTCCAGTGATCCTCCCTCTTTGGCCTCCCAAAGTGCTGGGATTATAGGTGTGAGCCACTGCACCTTAAGTATAATATATTTCTCAAATATGAACATGTGAATTTAATCTTGACTGTTTTTATGTTTTGATTGAATTAATGGTTAGCTGATAGGAAATTACTTTTTAATGTTTTCAAATCAGATATTCATTCATTAGGCAATGTTTTTTTGAGAAATGCTCAACGGTTTTATTAAATAGAAAAAGGAAGTACTTTTTACATTTGTGATTTTTGTTAAAAAGCTTACTTTATTTTGGTCATTAAGAAAAAATAAAAACAAAACACTTGTCTAGACTCTACGATTTAGAAACTGATCTGAAAGTGATAGGAACTTTTCTTTTTCACACAGTGGGAAGCACCTCTAAAAGGAAAAAACAAAAGTATATATAAATACGAATACTTATTTAGAATGAGAAATCAGAGTATCTTATTCCGGTCTTTTTTTTAAAAATGAGATCTGTTCAGGAGACTTACCAGAAATGCTTAGGTAGAAACACTCCAAGTTCACACAGGTGAGGGTCTCATAAGGGGGGAAGTCACGTTCTCAATGGGGTGGGGGAGCACACTCCAAGTTCTTATCACAGAAAAACATATATCACTCACTCACGTGGCATACTATGTAAGTGTTTGGAATCATTTCAAAGCTACATAACATTCTGTTATTTACCTATTTGTGTAGGCTAATCTCTGAGTCTGTGGCCTGGCCATCAAACCCACCTGCACATAGTGCCTTGCTTAAGTAGAATTAAAATGCTACACACACACACGCACACACACACATTTATATCTATATCTGTCTATATTGCAAGTTGATTCATTAAGGAGTGTGTTCTTTGAATAAAGTTTCATGTATCTTAGTATATATTTAACATTTTTGTAAAATGTTAAGTATTCTTAGGTAATTAGATGTTTTCAGATAATGCCTGTCGGATTGGGTGGTTTGGCGTGGTAGTTGTTTTAAAATCATTTTAAATACTGTAACCTATTTTTTGGTGCTCACAATGGGGGAAACTGATATTTATAAAATGGCAGTCTCTTGTTCATCTGAGTAAAGACATCTGCCAAGGGCTAACTGCAAGAAGCACTGTGGCACACCTGGGATTATTTTTTGAATCCTCTTCTCACATCTGCTTAATTTTTCTTTCTTTCTTTCTTTCTTTTTTTTTTTGAGACAGGGTCTCACTCTGTTGTCAGGGCTAGAGTGTAGTGGCGTCATCATAGCTCACTGCAACCTCAAACTCCTGGGCTTAAGCAATTCTTTTGCCTCTGGCTCCCAAGTAGCTGAGACTATAGGCACTGCCACCACGCCCAGCTATTTTTTTTTTTTTTTTTTTTTACTTTTTGTAGAGAGGGGGTCTTGCTCTTGCTCAGGTTGGTCTCAAACAATCCTTCAGACTGGGCCATCCAAAGTGCTAGGATTATAGGTGTGAGCCACCACGCCCAGTCTTAATTTTGTTTAACAAGATGATAAGAAAACAAAACAAAACCCTCACAGCTCTCATTTTATTCCCTTATCTAGCTGTATAATTTTACATTCCTTACTGCCTACCATAAATAGCAGCAAACATGATCTATGCGCCTTAAGAAAAGTAAATGATGTCAGTATTTATTAACAATATATTACAGTGCATTTGAGTACAGTCAAAACAGAAGGGTGTATCAGTAATTTCTGTGACACATTACTTTGGCTCAGATAAAACATTCCGTCTTTGCCTTCAGTGGGCAATTAATTAGCATTACCGTTGACTATATGTAGGCATCTTTCAAAAAACCCCAAACAAATCAGCATGCTGCTTAATATTTTTTTCGCTGCAGCACTAGGCATCTAATTTATTGAGGTTTAGTCACAAAGTGCCATGTCGTTTTCTGGGAGCCCAGCTGTGTGCTAACTGCCTCTTACCATGGACTCTCCTTGAGGTCAGGAAAGGTCTAAGCTTTCGTGCAGTCCCCAGGGTTTGCTGTGACCCGCCATCAGTGGGGGGAGTTAAGAACCGCTAGTCCAGGGCTGCTAAAAGCCTTCTTAGGGAGTGACTGATGTTGGTGGGGGTGGGCGCCGGTTCATGCCGGGAAGAGGCGGGGGCTCTCGCTGGAAGCGTAGGGGAAGGTGACATGAAGAACGTGCGGAGCCGCCCTCTGTTCGGTCCGGCTGGGCGGTGGCCGCGCAAAGCCCGGGGCTGCTGGGGACAGGGACCCGGCAACGCGCACCACACCGGTCCCTAATCCCGACCCCGCGCGCGCCCTCGTCCCCGGCTGCCCCCGCGCGCTCCGCCCCGCCCCCCTGCGCCCCCCGCGCCCGCGCTCGCCCCACCCCTCGCCCTCCCCCTCCCGCCCGGCGCGCGCGAGCCGGCTGGCCGAGGCGTGCGGTGGGCGGGGCGCCGCGCTGACGTTGCCCGGGATGCGGGCAGGTTCCGCCGCCTGTGCTGCCGCCTCCGCCTCGCCTGCCGCCGGGGTTTGTATGAAAACACCGGGCAGCGGGCGGCAAGGGATCCGCCGTGAGCCGGGTGCCGAGCCCAGTGCTGCGGCTGTGCGCAGTCCCGCCAGCGCCCCATTCCGAGCCGGTGAGCGCCCCGCCGCCGTCCGCGCGTCCCGGCCGGCCGCCCCTCTGCTTTCCCCGGGCCGCGGGAGCGGCGGGCGGCGGCGTCCGGGGCGGGAGTTGCGACCCTGGCCCCTCCGCCGCGTACCTTCAGGCTGTGTAGCGCGCGTCCTTCACGGGGGTGGAGGGCTAGACTCGATGTTGAAGGAAACCCCTGACGGGTTGGGGCTTTGGCTGCTGCCGGGAAAACGGCCCCCCGCCCCCGCCCCTGGACGCTCGGTCGCCTCCCGCCCCAGTCCCTGCGGAGGGTCTCGGCGTGGTCTCCGGGTGGAGGCGGCCCCCCTCCGCCCTGCCTCTGTCTCGGGGCGAGCGCGGAGCTCAGCCGAGGGGAGGTGGGGACGCGGGCGAGCGCGCCCCGCCCCCCGCCCAGCACCCACCCCAGGGGGAGCCGGCAGCCGAGTCGGGCGCCCCTGCGCTGCGGGAATCTTGGGGCACCGGGCCGAGTGCCAGCAGAGTGGGATTGGGTGCGAAATCGGCGGTGGTCGCCTTTGCTTCCTCTCGCTGGATGGTTTGGTCTGAAGTGTGTTCTCTGTTTACAACTTGTCGCCTTGTGGGTTTGATTTGAACCTGAATCATACCACCCTAGATGACAGTGCAGAGCTTCGCTTCTGCCTACCTTCCTGAGTTGCGGGTTCTCAATCACAAGTGTTCAAGGACTCCTGTGACCCAAACGCGAAGGTTTATTTGGCTCTGCGGTTGTTTTCTCCCTTGTGCCGCGTAAGCCTCTTATGAGGACCGGGACAGTTTGAGTTGGTTGGTTCCTCTCCTGGAGTTTAATACTTAACAGTGTAATCGGTGTGAATGTTGATAGTTTAAAGCCCATTTCCCATTGTAACATAGCTTGCTCAAGTGCCTGAAGGTAACATTTAGCGGAAATTTTCTTTGGCAATATTAATCGTGTGTGGGTTTTTTTCTTTTCTTCAAGTGTTCAAAATTGTAGTGGTGTTTAATTTTAATGTATGACAACTTGTAGTTAGAAAGGATTTTGTCTTCTTGATCACTCATTTTCACTTACCTTTTATGTCCGTTTCTTAATCTTTATGTAAATTGAATTCACTTTCTTTGTTAACCTCTGAAATTATTCTTACAAATTGTCTGAGAAAACCAGAAAGTTATTTTTGTAATTGTATTGTGGAATGTTTTCAGTTTAGTAGGCCAAAAAAGAAGTGATTTATTTAATGTGCTTTAAATGGTACGTATTTTAAAACATGTGCCAAATGTCAAAACCAAACAAAACCCTGGAAGGTCTGTATTTCCTATGTAGAATTACTGTTGAGTTAGCGGTGCCTCATCCACTCCTTATTTCTTGTCCTGAAGGCACAGTTCTAATATGATTTGTCAGTTTGCCAGTCCACTTCTCTAAAGTTAAATTCTACAGTGAAGTTATAGGTTCATTTTTTAATGACCTCAAAACTCTAACTTGACTTGATCCATCATATTTACAACTACAGACTCATTCTCAATTCTGAAATGAAAAGAGTAGGCTTAAAGCTACTCTTGTATTTGGCCTATGTTGCAAAACATTTAAATGTATTAATGCAATTTAAACTTTTGTAGAAGCAATTTTTATAAAGCTTTCCCAATTGACTTGAATTGAGGCGTTCTTTTCTTTAGAAACTAGATAGCCTGCTATGTAATAATGGTTTTACCTCCATTAGCAGAGGGAAAAGAGGTCTGAGAGTTGTGAAATTTTGTAATTTGTATTATATTCTACATTTTGGATCATTTTTAAACCTCTTCAACAGTATTCATCTTCCAGAATCTACTCTTCTTGCTTGAAGTCTCCCAGTACCTGGGAGTTGAAAAGTGTGTGAATGGTAATGGCTGAACCTGTCAGGGGCCTTCTGCAACTTGTGAGCTTCCCTTAGGCAATGGATTTCAATGTAAACAACAGAAATTGTCTAGGGTGGGCACTGAATTTTAAACTTCAGATGTTATCGTTGGGCACTGTGCCTGTGTACTATAGTGTAGTGACTAAGGGATTGGACCTCAGAGCCAGATTGGCTAGATTTGTATCCTGACTTTCCTTAAGCAAGTTATTTTTATTTATATATTTTTAAGGCAAGTTATTTGTCCTCTTTGTGCTTTAATTTTCTCAACTCCAAAAAATGAGGATAATAATGGTGTATACCCTTAAGATGATCTCAAATATTAAATGAGCTAATAAGTGTAAAGTGCTTAGCCCACAGTGCCTGCCACATAGTAAGTGCTCAGTAGATGTTAGTATTACTGCTACTGTTTTTCCTCAGTCTTTCAAGAGATCTAGTAAGCTGAAAAAGGACAATTGGCTGACAGTAGTATTAGTGCAGATTAATTCAACTATGATTCATTTGCTTCTTTGGGGTTGAATAAGAGCTTAGTCTCACTGTCCTGCCTTGGAAACGTGTAAGTAAGTTTTAAATAGAATAGCTAGACCCTGAGCTGGGTGCCCTGGGATGCTACTGGAGACCTGCTGAAGTAGCCCTGTCTTTCCCTCTGACAGAACCTTGGATTGTCTCCCTCCTGTTGGTGGTGGCTGCTATTTTAATCACCTGTTTTTGATTGGGTGTTTCTTTGACTGTCATGTGCTGCTCTAAAAAATACTATCAAAATATTAATGGGTATATATGTGTTTATCTGATCAGGATATTGTATGATGTTTCCAGGCTTTGCAAAATTATTTTCGTCTAAGCATTCTTTGTCTTATTTTATTTTCTCCTTTATTGATGTTATATAGGTAGAGTGAGGTCAGTTTTGATTTGACATTGTATTCATTTTCTGCTTTCATGTAATTTTCCTAGGAAAGTTTTTTTTCCCCCATTGATGATCTTATGTACTTATTCTTCTTGGTTTGCAGAGATCTGATATTAATACTCTATTCTTTAGGTTAGATGTTTTCAAACTGTTGGTCTCAGGACCCTCTTATATTTTTAAAAATTATTGAAGACCCCCAAAAACCTTTTGTGAATTACATCTATCTATATTTACTGTGTTATAAATGAAAACAGAAATATAATTTTTTTGTTAATTAAAATGCCAAGTATAAACCCATTACATGTTAATATAAAATATTTTTAATGAAAAATAACTTTTTTCAAAACAAAAAATTAGTGAGAAAGGTGGCATTGTTTTATGTTTTTGTAAATCTCTAATGCCTGGTTTAATAGAAGCAGCTGGATTATCATATCTGCTTCTGCATTCGGTCTGTTGCAATATGCTGTTTGGGTTGAAGTATACACGGAGAAAATGCAGACTCACACAGTAATGGCTCGAAAAGGGAAGAGTGTTTTAATAGCCTTTTCAGAGAATTGTGGATATTGTTGTGTGACATTGTATCAAAACTCAACAAGTGGTAACTTTTTAAAGGTTAGTTGCAGTGTGGAATCTGAAATCATATTGTGGATTTTTTTCATACTCTATTACCTTAAAATCCATTGGTCCGAAATTTGAATGGGTCTTATATCCATGCCTGAATTTGTAACAATATTCTTTGGTCATTTGTAAATATTGGTTCAGTGAGGTCAGATGCAGATCCTTCCAAATGTTGACATATTTCATTATACAATATCAAGGAAAGTCACATTTGTTAATATTACTATCCATTCCATCAGAAGCAAATTATTGGGAAACTGTTCAGGTAGTGACATGATGGTGGATATGAATTTTCCAGAATTCTGATTTTTGCTCGAATGCTCAAATTTTGTCATTGGCAACCAGTATGACTGCCAGTTGTTTCCATGAAGTGATAGGCAGGCTTGTTTCATTCATTTCTGAGAAAACCTCTGCCATAATACCCAAATTTGCATAACCATAGTCTGTCAGTCATTCTTTCAAAATGGTATTTCATTAGAAAAGGCTAGTTCAAGTTCTTAATTCAGTTACTGAAGCACTCTGCTTTGAGATAGCCATCAGCCACTGTAATTCAGGATGTAGCAGAAATGTTTAAGCATACTTCCCATTTTGTCACACAGAATATTAAAAAGATGTATAAAAGTTAATAATTTTTACTATTTCAAGGACATTCTTAAGTGAAACTGGCTTTTTCTTTTTTATATCTGCTAATGCTTGATGATGA
The DNA here is from genome assembly GCF_041146395.1 of Eulemur rufifrons. Taxonomy (NCBI): domain Eukaryota; kingdom Metazoa; phylum Chordata; class Mammalia; order Primates; family Lemuridae; genus Eulemur; species Eulemur rufifrons. Next base: position 208,798,209 of record NC_090989.1, read on the forward strand.
AGAATAAAATGGCTAAGGTTACAGTTTGATGTTGCTACAAGGTGCCAGTAATTTTAATTTAAGGTTTTTAATCTTAGCATTATTATAAAAATAGTTTTGATCTTGTGGGTCCCTTACAAGAGTGTCAGGACTCTAGGGATTCACGGACCACACTTTAAGAACTTCTGGATTTAAATTGTAAAGAGGATTCCCGAAAACTTTGTTTAGGAAGGGAAGTGGTAGTGACAATTTCTAGTTTGTTTTTGTTTTATACTTTTGAGCCCTTAGTAAAGGCTTTATTGAGAAAAAATTATAGCTAGATAGGAGGGATAAGTTCTAGTGTTCTCTAGCACTGTGAGATGACTGTAGTTAATAATATGTAGTTTCAAATAGCTAGAAGGGGGATATTGAGTATTTCCAACACAAAGAAATGATAAATGTTTGAGATGATGGATATGCTAATTACCGTGATCTGATCACTATATGTTATATATATCACAGTGTCACTGTGTACTCCATGAATATTTACAATTATTATTTGCCAATTGAAAAAATTAAAAGAAAAAATATTCTAACTAACAAAAAATTAAGTACAGTTAAGGCTATTCACAGAAAGTTGAGGTTTCTTAATGGTTTTAGTCAATTGCTGATACAAGGGGATTGTAGTATTAGGAATCTGAAATGGCACCATCTAAAAACAAAAAATCAGATTTGGTAATACATTTCTACATAAATATTCAAATCTAACTTTTTGGAAGTCTAAGTATTAAATGGTAAAGGCACAATGTGAAAAGCTCAAGTAACATGTAGCTCATAAGCTAAAAAAAAAGATACTTGGTGTCACTTTTTTTTTTTTTTTAAATTCCTGAAAACTGGATTTTGTCACTTCTTAATCTCTGTTCATTTCTCAATTCATGCTGAGGATGAGCATCCCTAAGGAGAAGTGCCCAGCCCTTGCTGTCTTTGCCTCACATCTTTCCTTATGGAGAAAATAATTTAAGATTATGAAGAGTATAAGGATATTGGTTATATTTTGAATAAAAATAATAAAATCAACAGATTATTTATGGTAGAATCACATTAATAAAAATTGGGACACTGCCTACATATAATAGAGTTTAATGAAATAAAAAGAATTCTATTTTTGACAAGAACATTTTAGATTTATTAATTTATGGCCAGGCATGGTAGCTCACACCTGTAGTCCCAGCTACTCGGGAGGCTGAGGCAGGAGGATTGCTTGAGCCCAGGAGCTCAAGGCTGCAGTGAGCTATGGTGATGCCACTCCACTGTAGCAATAGAGTGAGACCATGTCTCAAAAAACCCCACAAAAATTGTAGACTTATTAATTTATGGTAGACACACTTTCTAGATTTTTTCCTTTGCATGGTGAAATCTAGTCTTTCTCACTTTTTAATTTCATCTCATTAATTTTAATTTTATTTACATTTGAAACTTGACTTTTCCCCCAATTTTAAGCACAGGGTTCATGTTTTGATTTTTTTAAAAAAAATATTTATTTTAAAATTTATGGTAAAATATATATAACATAAAATTTACCATTTCAAGCATTTTTAAGTGTATAGTTCGGTGGCATCAAGTACATACTCATTGTTGTGCAGCCATCACCACCATCCATCTCCAGAACTTTTTATATCTTCCTAAACTGAAACCCTATACCCATTAAACAATAAGTCCCCTCCCTGCCTTTTTCTATTCCCTGGCAAGCACTGTTCTGCTTTCTGTCTCTGTGAATTTGACTACTCCAAGTATATTATGTGAGTGGAATCATAGTATTTGTCCTTTAATGACTGACATTTCATTTAGCACAATATTTTCAAGGTTCATCCACGTTGTAGAGTGTGTCAGGATTTCCTTCCTTTTTAAGTTTGATTAGTATTCCATTGTATATGTATGTATCACGTTTTGCTGATCCATTCATCTGTTGATGGACACTTGAGTGGCTCCTGTCTTTTGGCTATGGTGAATAATGCTGCTATGAACATGGGTATACAAATATCTCTTTGAAACCTTGCTTTCAATTCTTTTAGGTATATACTCAGAAGTGGAATTGTTGGATCACATGGTAATTCTATTTTTAAGTTTTTTGAGGAACCCCTATACTGTTTTCCATAGTGGCTGCACCTTTTACATTCCTACAGTGCACAAGTGTTCTAATCTTTCCTCTTCAGCACTTATTATTTTTTGTTGTTGTTTGTTTTTGGTTATAGCCATCTAATGGGTGGGAGGTGGTAGCTCATTGTGGTTTTAGTTTGCATTTATACCGCTGTATTCCATTTGCTATTATTTTGTTGAGGATTTTTGTATCAGTGGTCATAAGAAATAATGGTTTGTCATTTTCTTGTAGCATCTTTGTCTGACTTTGGTATAAGGGCAATGCTGGCCTTATAGAATGAGTTAGGAAGTGTTTCTTCCTCTAAACTATTTTGGAAGGGTTTGAGAAGAAGTGGTGTTAGTTCTTTAAGTGGTAGAATTTACCAATGAAGCCATCAGGTCCAGGGCATTGCTCTGTCAGGAGGATTTTGGTTACTGATTCAATCTCCTTAATAGTTATGGGTCTATTCAGATTTTCTTTTTTTTTGTGGTTCAGTCTTGGTAGGTTTTGTGTTTCTAGGAATTTGTCCATTTCATCTACGTTATCCAATTGACTGGTGTACTATTGTTCATAGTACTTCCTTATAATAATACTTTTTATTTCTGTAGAATTGGTAGTAGTGTCTCTACTTCCATTTCTGATTTTAGTAATTTGAGCCTTCTCTCTTTTTTTCTTAATGTTGCTAGAGGTTTGTCAATTTTATTAATATTTTTGAATAAAAGATTGGTTTTGTTGATTTTCTGTATTGTTTTTCTAGTCACTGTTTTATTCGTTTTTGCTCTAATCTTCATTATTTCCTTCCTTCTGCTAGCTTTGGGTGTAGTTTCTTCTTTTTCCTTAAGTTGTAAAGTTGGGCTGTTGTTTTGAGATCTTTCTTCTTTTTTTAATATATTTATTTCCATAAATTTCTTCCATAGTTCTGCTTTTGCTACATCTCATAAGTTTTGATATGTCATGTTTTTGTTTTGATTCTTCTCTAAGTATTTTCTAATTTCCATTGTGATTTCTTCTGTGGTCAATTGATTAAGAGTATGTTTAATTTCCACAAATTTGTGAATTTTCCAGTTTTCCTTTTCACTGGTTCCTAACTTCTTCCTGCTGTGGGGTCAGAGGAGACCCTTTGTATGGTAAATATCTTTTAAAATTGATTGAGACTTAATTTGTGTCCTAATATATGGTCTGTCTTGGAGAATGTCCCATGTGCACATGAGAAGAATGTATATTCTGTTGATGGGTACAGCATTCTGTATAGATCTGTTAGATCTAGTTGGTTTATTGTATTCAAGTTGTCTATTTCTTTACTATTATCTGATTGTTTTATCCTTATTGAGAGTGGGGTATTGAAGTCTCAAGTTATTGTAGAAGTGTTTCTGCCCTTAATTCTGTCAATTTTTACTTCATATATTTTGATGATCTGTTACCATCACCATTAGTTTGTAAAAATCAAAATACACAGAATATGAGGGACAAAAAAATTAAAATATCACCTGGTGCAACAAATTAGACTGTTTATAAGCTTTTGAACATCTTTTATGGAGTAGTTCAGTAGTTTGAACCTTCTGAACTTGTTTGGTTTTAATGAGGATACATGATCAAGAAAGATATAAGATAAGGTGTAAGCTTTTTGTGGGTTTACTCTTACCCACATTTTTTTTTTTTTTTTTTTTTTTAGATCAGACAGGGTTTCACTCTGTTGCCCAGGCTGGAGTGCAGTGACTTCATCATAGCTCATTGTAGCCTCTAACTCTTGGGCTCAAGCCGTCCTCCTGCCTCAACTTCCCAAGTAGCTTGGACTACAGGTGTGCACCACCACACCTGGCTATTTTTTAATTTTTTTATTATTTGGAGAGACAGGATCTCACTTTGCTACATAGGCTAGTCTTGAATGTCTAGCCTCAAACAATCCTCCTGCCTCGGCCTCTCAAAGTGTTGAGATTACAGGCATCAGCCATCATGCCCAGCCCTTGATAAAATTAATTACAATACTTTTGTGAAATAAATTTGCCTTTTTACATATTGGGCTAAAGCATTCATAAAATAATCATTGCATGTCATATGAATAAGATAACTAGATGAAAATGTATACCTTAATATAGCAATTTAGGCAAAGTTAATATAACATAAACCATCTCCAGTGTGTATATTTCTCTTTTTATTTAAATGGTAGGCTGAGGAAATAATCTCTATTGCTGGGAATGTTACTCCTTTTCCCTTTAGACTACAGGAATTATTTATCTCTCTCCCTCAAAATTTCTCACTTTTTCCTTTAATAATGTTGTCAAAGGATTGAGCATCTTGTTTGGGATGTTTCTTATTAAATGATCAGGATTTGTAATTTTCCATCACATTGACACAGCCAGTGTGGGGGACTAGTAGCTCCCTTTGAATGTGTTCTTCAAAAGTGGTTTCCATCCAGATCATGAAACATTTAGAGAATGCTGACAAAAGATGATGCCTTTTCAGTGTACTTGTTTTCCCATCCTCCGTGGTAGAATCAGCTACCTAAATCCTCTTCAACTAGTCTTTTCCCAGTAGCCCACATCCACTCCAACAAGAACTGTATATAGTACAGGTATTTAACAGTAAAGGTTATCAATGGTGATGAGAGCAGTGTTTTGCAAATGTTTTTATATAGTGGAATCTTTTTGTCTAATAATATCTTGCAGGGAGACCCATCTATAAACAAATGAGAGTAAAGTAGCGAAGTTGTTCTAGTTGAATTGGAACTGGACCAAGTTGTTTAAGCAAGGAGAGTCAAAAGGGAATCCTGTTTCCTCAGATTGTGCTTAAAACATTTAGATTGGACTTTCAAGTGTGAACTGTGTCTGTATCTTTGTATTATTATTATTTTTTAGCAGTTTGACTTAAAAATTTTAAAGCCTGTATATTTGAAATGTATATTTAGAATATACAGCTTTAGCACTGGGATATATATCACAACTTCTGTGGCTTGTTTGCAGAATGAAAATTAGGACAGCTTCATTGTGTGAAATTCTGATGCCTTGCTGGCTGGCTAATGAGCTTGATTTCAGTCTTAGTGAGAACAGAGGGTTTCAGTTTTTAGATTCTCTGTGCTCTGAAACTATCTCTAGTTGAGAAGAAAAGATCAGGATAACCTCAAAAATTCAGAAGTTCCAAAAATTTATACTTTTTTAGCACTAGAATGGACAAAATTATTTGCTTTTCCTTAGGTGTAGGCTAGCTAGAGCAGGTTGACATTGCTTTTATGAGTATCAAATTCAGATATTTAATTCCAGAGTAAGCCACCTTTAAATATATAAAAGTCAATGCATACAGTATCCCTCTGCCCCCACTTAGGGAAATGTGCACTGTGAATCTTTATGCAACAGTGTGGATGTTACAGTGCAGCTTTTTACTGCCGGATAAATAACTCTGGAGTGCATCTAACACCCAGGTGGGGCACTAGTTTTGCTTTTGTGTAAAAGGGTATTATATTCTATCATGGGATTGTATTCTGTCATGGGAAGCAGATACTGAGGGTAGCATAAGCCCCTAACCTTAATTTAGGAATGGTTGAATTATAAAAGTTCCCACAGAGACTGGTTTAAAAAAAAAACCCCACAGTTTTATTGGGATATAGCTCACGTACCATACTATATCCTCACTTAAAGTATGCTTTTAGTATATTCAGAGTTATGCAGTCATCACCACTATCAATTTTAGAATATTTTTATTACTCCCAAAATAAACTCTATGCCTCTTAGCCACTACTCCCCATTCTCCTTGTCTCCTCTAGTTCTAGGCAACCACTAAACCACTTTCTGTTTCTATAGATTTACCTGTTCTGGATATTTTATATAAATTGAATTATATAATGATGTGGTCTTTTGTGACTGGCTTCTCCTAACATGTTTTCAAGGTTCATCCAGGTAGCATGTATATACCACATTTTTTTATTTACCCATTCATCAGTTAATGGACATTAGGGTTGTTTTCACTTTTTGGCTATTATGAATAATGCTGCTGTGAACATTTGTGTACAGGTTTTTGTGTGAACATCAATTTTTATTTCTTTAGGGTATATATGTAAGAGTGGAATAGCTGAGTCGTTTTATATTTAGCTTTTTGCGGAATTGCTAGACTATTTCCAAAGCAACAGTACCATTTTACATTTCTATCAGCACATCCTTGCTAATACTTGTTATTATCTATCTTTTTTTTTTTTTATTACAGACATTCTAATGGTTGTGAAGTGATATCTCATTCTAGACTAAGTTCCAAAATAGCAGTTAGGTGTATCAGGAATGATAGTACCCTAAAATGGAGTTAATATTAAAGTGTTTTATAGGCTGACCTAGGAATATAACCATCAGTAGCAATTCTTAATCCTGCCTATGTACGATTAATATCATCTCCTAATTAAAAAAAATTATTGTCAAGGCTTTACCTCATCTCTGAGGATACTGTTCTATTCCCCTCCCCTGCCCCATGGCCCAAATCCTCTATTTAAAAAGAAAACAGTGAAGATTCAGTTGTAGAGAAAGAATCCACTCTATTTTAAAAGAGAGGGTTTACTATAGGCTAGTAAATAGCTTAAAGAACTGTTGGAATGTATCAGTATGGCCTCAATCAGGTGATAGAAACCACACAGTAATTTAACAGGGAAAGATGAATAGAAAGAATTATTGACTTTAAGAAGGCATTGTAGGCCGGGCACGGTGGCTCATGCCTGTAATCCTAGCACTCTGGGAGGCCGAGGCGGGTGGATCGCTCGAGGTCAGGAGTTCAAGACCAGCCTGAGCAAGAGTGAGACCCCGTCTCTACTAAAAATAGAAAGAAATTATATGGACAACTAAAATATATATATACAAAAAATTAGCCGGGCATGGTGGCGCATGCCTGTAGTCCCAGCTACTCGGGAGGCTGAGACAGTAGGATCGCTTGAGCCCAGGAGTTTGAGGTTGCTGTGAGCTAGACTGACGCCACGGCACTCACTCTAGCCCGGGCAACAGAGTGAGACTCTGTCTCAAAAAAAAAAAAAAGAAGGCATTGGAGCAATAAGGGATTTGTCATAAGAAGTAAAGATAACTCTAAAGAATGTAGGGCTAGCAGATATAAGGAGCAGTGACTATACCCAGGGCTGAGATAGCGTGCTCCTCCGACCACATGAGATCTAGATCTTGTTGGAAAGTGCAAGGTCAAGGCTAGTGTTTGTGGTGTGGCACTAGTGGAATTTGCTGGAAATCTGCCCTTTATGGTGCCAGAGGTGGCTGTTCATGGGAAGGTGTCTCACCAAAGACTCTGCTACAAAACTGCCTGAGCTCTTGTTGAAGAAGCTATGCTCGCTGCAGGAGCCTGGAGGTGGAGAAGCCATCCTTATTGCAGGAATGGGGCCCTGGAGAGGCCTCGCCTGCTTTAGCCAAGTGAGTACCCTGGAACTAGGAAGCAAAATTCTTTTCAGCGTCTGTCCAGTGCCCTCTACTGATGGAGCTTAATATTCTGTCAGCAGGTAAAGAAAAAATATTTAAAGGGCACAAATCTATTTTTACAGAGTAGACAGAAAGGGTGAATTTGGAGATGAGGCACAGTAAATCAATATCTGGCACAAGTATTAAGTGAATTATAGAATTGTTGGGAGATCTGAAGAATGAGACTATAGGTTGAGCTTTAAGGAATAACTCTCAAAACCTTAGCACAGACCCAGGAAACCAAGGGAGGTGTTACCTCTTTTATGATGAGGAAGCCTCTTGTCTAATTGTGAAATTGCTTATAGAGCTTCATTTCTGGAGGCACACTGTCGTTTCAAAATCTGGGAACTGCTGAGGTCAGGAGGCTATTGTGGTTAGGAACCCCCTGCTCTGCTTACTAGCTGTAGAAGCACACTGGGCCTGTTGTGGTCTGCACTAGCTCTGTCTACTGGTGACTGCACCAGCCTTTTTCAATCTTTATATACCCTGGAGGAACTCTGAAATGATTTTTAGGTCTCTCATCTTTTTGGTGATAACTATCCTAACAGATGTGAGGTGATGACATCTCATTGTGGTTTTGATTTGTATTTCTCTGATAAGTGATGTTGCATACCTTTTCATATACCTGTTGGCAATTTTTATGTTGTCTTTGGAGAAATATCTATTCAGGTCTAGGTCTTTTCCTGATTTTTTGAGTTATTATTATATTTTTTTTGCTATTGAGTTGTACGAGGTTTTCTTTTTAAGTATATTTTGGATAGTAACCTCCTATCAGATATATGGCTAGCATATATTTTCTCCCATCCTATGGGCTGCCTTTTCATTTTGTTGATTGTTTCCTTTGCTGTGAAGAAACTTTTTAGTTTGATACAGTCCCATTTCTTTATTTTTGTTTTTGTTACCTGTGCTTTGATGTCCTATCCAAAAAAATCATTGCCAAGACCAATGTTGAGGAACTTCTCCTCCATGTTTTGTTCTAGGAGTTTTATAGTTTCAGTCTTACGTTTAGGTCTTTAAGCCAGTTAGTACAATGTTTTCAAGTTTCATCCATATTGTAGCATGTATTAGAACATTATTGCTTTTGTTTTTTTTTCGGAGACAGGGTCTTGCTTAGTCACCCAGGCTAGAGTGCCGTGGCATCATCATAGCTCACTGCAACCTCAAACTCCTGGGCTCAAGTGATTCTTTCGCCTCAGCCTCCTGAGTACCTGGGACTATAGGCATGTGCTACCACGCCCATCTAATTTTTCTATTTTTGGTAGAGACGGGGTCTCACTCTTGCTGAGGCTGTTCTTGAACTCCTGGGCTCAAGCAATCCTCCTACCTCAGCCTCCCAGAGTGCTAGGATTATAGGCATGAGCCACCTTGCCCAGCCCTCTGAATATATTTTGAAAGTAGAATTATCAGGATTTCCTGATATGTGAGGTGTAAGAAAGGAGACAAGGACTGAACAACAAAGGAGATAGACTTGTCTTTAATTCAAATGTGGAAAGCTAGGATAGAGCATGCTTGGAAGGGAAGGTCAGATCAGTTTTGTGTATGCAGAGTTGGTGATATTATTAGAAATCCAAGTGGAAATGTTGAGTAATTACAAGACTAGATGAAATCACCAAGGAAGAGACTGTAGAAGAGGACAGGAAAGAACTGAGCCCTGGACATTTCAGGGAAATCTACAAGTCATCAGTGAGATAGGCAGGAAACAGAGTACTGCCAAATGAAGGAAGTATTTCCAAGAAGAGGGCGTGGTCAGCTAGCCCTCTGATAATACTAAATCCTGCTGATAGCACAAGTAAGATGAGGACTGAGAATTGTTAATTGGATTTAGTAATGTGGAAATTGTTGGTTATTGACAAGAGCAGTGTTGATGGATAGGGTGGGGAAAACTTGATTGGAGTGTGTTTAAGTGAGGACTTGATAGTGTGTATAAACAAGTCTTTGCTTTCAGGAGGAGAGAAGTGGGACCATACTTGCCTTGGGGAAGTGAGAGGAAGAAAGTTTTTTTCCCTAGGACACAAAAATAATGTGATTTTTTTTATTGATGAAAATGATCCAATAAAGAGGAAAGAGTTGATGATACCTAAATCCCAAGGTCAGTTATTATAGTCACTTTTTTGCATACACTCAGCTTCTTTGGCTCTCTCTTGCTTTGCCACACTTGTTTGGCAAAGCCACAGACTTGGTGAAATGCAACACTCCTTCTTCTAGGTGCCTGCACTTTCTATTACGTGGTACTGTAATGAACACAAACTTTCACAACAAAAAGATTTTTTGTTTATTCTGAAGTACTCTGGCTTCGGGCTTCGGTAATAAAAAGCAGACTGTAAGGAACACACTGGCTTATAGCCGCAGGAAAATAGGGTTGCAAGCTGGCCTTCTTCCTGGGGGACTTTTAAGCCTAGAAAGCAGAATTCTTTGATTTTATAGATTTCTTTAGTGAATTTGCCAGGGGTTAGATGGTTGACTGATGAGCATTTTCTACAGTGATGGGCATAGAGGTATTGAGGAGGTAAGAAGTTACTATTTGCAGTTCCAAAGTTTTAGCTAGTTTTTTTTTTCGTTGTTTTTTTTTTAGACAGAGTCCCACTCTGTTGCCCTGAGTAGAGTGCCATGGCATCAGTGTAGCTCACAGTAACCTCAGACTCCTGGGCTCAAGCGATCCTCCTGCCTTAGCCTCCTGAGGAGCTGGGACTACAGGCGTACACCACGATGCCCGGCTAATTTTTCCTGTTGTCTTGCTCTTGCTCAGTCTGGTCTTGAACTCTTGAGCTCAAACAATCTTCCTGCCTCAGCCTCCCAGAGTGCTAGGATTACAGGCGCCCGTCCTAAAGATTTTAGCTAGTTCTGTTTCACAGTCTTCCTCCGTTGTCTGTGACATTTCCTTACATTCCTAGTTTCCTTGATTCCTCTGGGAAGAATACCCATTCATCCCTCCCCGTTAGTTTTCTATTTTGTCATTGTGGGCTTAAACATAACTTTGTTTCTTTAATGTAGTCCCAAGTGGGAGAAGAGAGAAATGCCTGTGGTTAAACTATTTTATTTGAATCATTTCTTAAGTGTTGAAATAGAGTTGGCTATGTTATAAGTGCCCAACATTATTTTTTTCAACTGTATTAATTATAATAAAGTCCATGTGAACTTTTTGAGATGTGCAGTTAAAGTAGTTTTAAAGAAGTTCATACCATTCAACAAATAGAAGCGACTTAACCTTCTGTCTTCGGCAGTAGCAGTGCTTCTGAAAGTATACAAGATTTTTTCTCCCTGTAGATATATGGTGATTCTTAATTAATTTAGAAGTTGGAAAAAGTTGCTTTGACTTTGTAGTCATGTCTAAAAAAAGAGTCAATTAAAAGAAAGATAGTTAGCAATTTAAAATTTCTCACTGATCTTAACAACAGTTCATATAATTTTTGTACATAATTGTAAATACATGTTCCTTTAAATATAGCGTTATTAAATATGTGAGTAACTTGTTGAATTTGCAGTAATTGTTTCACATTTTAGTAATTTCACAAAAATCTGTTTCAGTAGGCATTGTTAGCAAAAATTGAAAGATATTTAGGATGTTTTGCGGTAAATAGTTGCAAAAATAAATCCAAAGAACTATAAAAGTTATACGAATTAAGATTTAAGGTAGTTTAAAGTGTATTATTTATACTTTCTAAAAATGGAAACTTGATTGAGGGAAGATGTGCATAGAAGCTTTTTACTAATTAAAAAATGTTCCAATATAGAAATAATCATACTATGTATTTCCCAGTATTTGGCTACTGTGTGAATAGTGGACAATAAGTACACTAATCATAGGATGCTTTGGTTGGTTTGCTTATTTTAAGGAGGAGCGTTAGAACAGGAAGGATGATTTGAATTGTCTCAAAAGAAATCTTAACACTGGATTGCAAACTACATTATGATAGGCTTCTGTATTTTTGTAGCTCCAGGATTTTGATAACATTTTTCCTAGCTGATGTTTAGGTATTTTAATAGTCATACATTGTACATTGAATTGACTTGCCAGAAGCACATAAAACTCATTCTCTTTTGGTTTCCAGTGTTACCTTGTGTTGCTCATAATGGAAACTTTCAATTTTATGGCTTTTATGACATCTAATGTATGGAAAACAGAATTATAAGTGTTTAATATTAATATTTTTCTTTTAGAGTATCTGCAATGGTGAAATGAAGTAACTCAAGATGAGCAAGTTAAAAGTGATATCGGAGAAAAGGTACTGTAATTCTAAATATCAATATGTATAAATTATCTATATATGTGATACCTTTGAAATCCTGAGATGTGTCACATATATACCCTCAGCAAATGACCTTCCTTCATGTGTCATAGAGATAATACAATCTATTATTCTAATATTTCTTACACTAAATTCATGTACTCCCAATTATTGGATCTTATCCTCTGCTTACTTCCGGTTTTCATCTACGGCAGAGGATATGTCCCTTTTCTTGTCAAAGGCCAATACTGTTGTTACCTGTTGTCTAGATTTCACTTCCCCCATGCTTCTCAGGGGCCTTTTATCATTATTTATTCTTCTGTCTTAAATTTTAGCTTCTCCCATTCTTTACCATTTAGATACCATTTAAACATTATCTGGGCTTCCAATACTTAGACTCTGTTTTTCTGTTCCTACTGAATTTATTTGATTCCCTTAAAAGCCAAGAATTTTGAAATAGTCTGTAAGTGCAATCTATATCTCACTTAATATTCTCCAGCCAATCCTGGTTAGTTTTTGTGTCATCTGCTACACCGGTATTTCTTATTAAGGCCATCTATAATTTTCTAACAGCTTTATTAAGGTGTAATCACCATATAACACACTACATACATATAGTGTACAGTTTGATGAGTTTTGACCCATGTATACCTGTGAAACCAATCCCTTAATCAAAATAATAAACATATTCATCACTCCAAAATGTTTCCTGGTCCCCTTTTGCAACCCTTCCCTTCCAGCCCACCTCTTAATCCAAGCAACCACTGATCTGCCTTCTGTCACTATGGGTTTTTTTGCTTTTCTAGAATTTTATATGAATGGAACCATACGATATGTCTTTTGTTGCGGGGTGGGAGGCAGGGGTGAGGGTCTGGTTTCTTTTACTCAGTACAGTTATTTTGAGATTCATCTCTGTTGAAAAGTCATACATTTTTGTGATTAGGAGTAGTATGCCATTGTATAGATGTAACACAGTTTGTTTATCCATTCAACTTTTGGACATTTGGGTTGTTTCCAGTTTTTGGCTGTTTTAAATAAAGCTGTTATTAGCATTGGTGTATGTGTATTTGTATGAATATATGTTTTCTTTTCTCTTGGCTAAATACCTAGGAATGGAATGGCTGAATCATATATGGTAGATTAATGTTTAATTTTTTAGGAAATGGTCAACAACCTGTTTTCCAAAAAGGTTGTACCATATTATATTCCCTGTAGCAATACTTGAGAGTTTTAGTTGATCTGTATCCTCACCAACACTTGAAATGGTCATTCTTTTTAGACTGTAGCTGTTCTAATAGGGGTATAGTAGTATCTCACTGTGATTTTAATTTGCATTTTCCTAATAACTAATGATGTTGAGCATCTTTTCATACACTTATTTGCCTTCAGCGTATCTCATTTTGTGATATGTCTTTTCAAATCTTCTTCCCATTAATTAAATTGGGTTTTTTAAAATTATTGAGTTTTGGAAGTTGTTTATATATTGGTCCTTCATATCTGTGGGTTCTGCATCTATGGATTCAACCAACTGTGGATCGAAGATACTCGAAAGAAAATGGATGTGTCTGTACTGAACATGTGTAGACCTTTTGTCTTGTCATTGTTCCCTAAAAATACAGTATAACACTGTGTTTACCTGTCATCTGTATTGTATTAGATATTATAAGTAAACTAGAGATGATTTAAAAAGTAGGAGGATGAGTGTAGGTTATATACAAATACTACATAATTTTAATTAAGGGACTTGAGCATCCACGGATTTTGGTATCTGCAGGGGTCCTGGAACCAATCCCCCACAGATACTGAGGGACAAGCGTATTAAAGATACAAGTCCTTTATCAGATATTTGAACTGCAAACATTTTCATCCATTCTGTGACTTGTCTTTATATTCAAAACAGTATCTGTTAAGGATCAGAAATTTTTAACTTGGATGGTATTCATTTTGTTTATTCTTTTATGAATTATGCTTTTAGAGTTGTATCTGAGAAATATTTACCTAACCAGTGTTTACCAACATTTTCTGCTGTGTTTTTTTCTGGAAGTTTTATAGTTTTAGATTCAAATTTACATTTAGGTTTATGCTCCATTCTGAGTTAATTTTTGTATGTAGCGTGAAGTAGGGAAGAATTTTTTTTTTTTGGCATATAGATGTCCAGTTGTTCCAGCACCATTTTTGAAAAGACTGTCTTTGCTCTACTGAATTGCCTTTGTAGTTTTTTCAAAAATCAGTTTCCATTTATGTGTGTCTATTTTGTGCTCTGTTTTGTTCCATTGATCTAGTTGTCTGTTACTATCAATACTTCACTGCCTGGGTAACTGTAGCTTTATAATGAGTCTTGAAATCAGATAATGTTAGTCCTCTTTGTTTTTTATTTTTTCCCCCAAAGTTTGAGCTATTTTAGGTTTTTGCATTTCTGTATGAATTTAGCATCAGTTTGGCAATTTCTGCAAAATTGCATGCTGGGGTTTATTTTGGGATTGCCTTGATTTTATAGATTAGTTTGGGGAGAATTGACATCTTAATATTGAGTCTTCTTACACTTAGACATGGTATATCTCTTTTTTATTAATGATCTTTAGTTTCAGTAATATTTTGTTATTTTCAGTGTATTGGTCTTTTGTGTTGTCATAATTATCTCTGTTTTGCATTTTTTCATTGTTTTGTCAATGATATTTTTGTCAATTTCAGTTTCCTATTGATAGTTGCTAGTATGTAGCAATATATTAATAATTGATTTGTATATATTGTTCTTATATCCTGCAACCTTGCTGGGCTCACTATTAATTCAAGTAGACTTTTTATAAATTCCCTTGGATTTTCTACACAGGCAATCATGAAGTTTGTGAATAAAGAGAGTTTTGCATCTTTTTTACCAATCTAGATGTCTTTTGTTTCTTTTTATTTTGTGATTGCACTGGCTAGAACCTATCTCAATAGAATCTGGAATGTAAGTGGTGATGGTGAATATCCTTTTCTTGTTTCTAATCTTAGGAGAAAATTCTAAGCATTCATTATTTCACCTTTAAGCATATTGTTAGTTGTAGGTTTCTGTAGATGTATCAGGTTAAAGAAATTACCTTTTATTCTACTTTGCTGAGAGTTTTTATCCAGTATGAATGTTGGATTTTGTGAAATGCTTTTTCTGTCTGTTGAGATGATTGCAAGGTTTTTCTCTTTTAGTTTTTTAGGTCAATGGTATTGAATGATGCTCAAACATAAAACCAACCTTGCATTCCTGTGATTGACTTACTTGGTCATGATATATTATTTTTGTATTTTGTTGGATTTGATTTGCTAAAAGGTTGTTTGGAACTTTTATACCTATGTGCACAAGTCATATTGGTCTGTTGTTTTCTTTTCCTGTAATGTTTTTGTCTGGTTTTGATGTTATGGCAATTACTAGCTACGTAGAATTTTGGAATGAGGAAGTATTCCCTCCTTTTCAGATTTTTGGACCTTAAAGATAGTCCTTTGGGTAGCCAAGTAAAAAATCATTTATATGGGATAAAAAGAGTCAGGCTGCTTACACCAACAAAGACTATCCATCTTGAAATTAAAACCGTCTTTAATAACTTGAGTCAAAGAGTAAACAGAAATTGAAACTCAGAATATCTCAAATATGGTAATGAGAACACTAGACACCAACCTTTGTAAACAGGTATTCCAAAAAGGACTTCATATTGTTTCCCTTCTTAATTGACCTATTGATAAAGATAGTTAAAAGGTTTAAGTTGATCTCATAGTAGAAGAGAGTAGAATAGTGGTTACTAGGGGAAGAGGAGGGTGATAGGGCGGGGGATGGGGAGAGATTAGTGAGTGGGTACAGACTTACAGTTAGGAAGAATAAGTTACGGTGTTCTATTGCACAGTAGGGTGACTATAGTTAACAATAATGTATTATATATTTCAAAATAGCTAGAAGAGAGTATTTTGAATGTTCTCACCACAAAGAAATGATACGTGTTTCAGGTGATGGATATGCTATTTACCCTGATTTGATCATTACATGTTGTATTGAAATATCGTACTGTACCCCATAAATATGTACAATTGTGTGTCAATTAAAAACAAAATAAAACTTTAAAAAGGTAGTATAGCTTTCAGAACATGTGGGTCCCTATGTTTCCAATTTTAGGTATATTTTGGAGTATCAGAATGGAGAGTGGGTTGTCTTTTCCCTGTTTATAAAGTAACGTCAGCATCTAGTTTTATCTTCTGTTATGGTGTTTTTACATTGTCTTCTGTTAATGGTGTTATCCTGGTGTTATTTGATTGCTCTCACATACAGTAATTGATTTAATTATGTATAGACATTTGCTTTCGTTCAGATAAAAAGTATAGGATACTTAATATAGCAGTGTGTTAGTTCAGATGTAGGCTAAGCTGGTATAATAGATATCTCAAAATACAGTGGCTAAATATTCAAGTTTATTTTTGTCTTATTTAACCTAGCAGTGGTTGTTCAAGGGTGGTAGAATGGCTGCACTTTCTTCAATATGTGGCTTCTGTCTCTGGGTCCAGGGTATTTTCTATAATTCTCACTATCTTGTAGCCAGTGAGAACAAGGAAAGGAGGCACATCCTATTCTTAAGGACAAAACCTGGAAATTGGCCTATGCACTGTGTGCTTACATCTATCTCACTGGCCAGAACCTCGATACATGGCCACGCCTGTCATAGTCCTGAAGGCTGGTCACAAATATTCTGGTTCTCTTCCTTTTGGGTACATGGCATGATTGTACTCTGTTTTCTTTGAGGTTAATCTGTGAAACATGAGCTGAGGTTTTATTTGTCATTTCCTAATGAGAACTCTTCCTGGTGCACACTTGCCACATCTCTCTTTTTTCTCTTGCTGTTTTGAGCACCAGAGCATCTCCGGTGGCTTGGGTCCTTGAGTGAGTACAGTACCCTGCCGACCTGTACTGAACGTGTAATGTAAGTGAGAATTACACTTTTGTTGTGTTGAATAAACCAAAGGGATTGCAGGGTTGTTTTGAAAACATAACTTAACCCAGAAATTCTCCAGGTGTTATCTGTGGAACTCAGAGGTATGATGTCAAAACTGTTTTCATAGTAATATTGAGACATTATTTGCCTTTTCCACATTCATTCTCTTATAACTGTAAAGTGGAGTTTTCCTGAGGCTGCGTGATGTGTGATCTCAACAGATTGAATGCAGAAGTAGATATAAGAATCTGTCTTCTGTTGAGCCAGACACTAGAGAGGTTTGCAATAATGTAAAACAGTGCTGCTCTTCTCTCTAAATTTTTTATTTTGTAAAATACTGATATCTTTCATAAAAACATGTTAATTATGTAATGGATTTATGATTTTAACAAATTAATGAATAAATATTTTAAAAGATTCTCAGTTTAAATTTGTAATATGGTAAATATTTATATAGATAGCTAGCCCAATAAAATGGAGGAGGAAAACAAAGTTGTGTGCTCATTATTTGGAGAGAAACAATAAAAATGTGATTAAAGCAAGTATAATAGTTACAAATGAAGAGCAAACATTTCTGGAAGATACTGTGCATTTGATAATAAAGCCATGTTGTTTGAAATTAAATCTTAATTTCTATGAATCCTATTTAAATCTAAAACTTTAGTATATTTTAATGATTTTTTTGTTGTTATCTGTTGTTACTTTATTTATGAGGAAATCTCTATTACCTGCATTCAATTTACATTTTAAGGTGAAAAAAGTAATACAGGTTATTTATAAAATGAAGGTAGGTTTTGTAGTCCTTGCCCTTGGGAAATTATTTGTGCAAAGTAATATCTGTATACCATTGGGACTTTGACAATATCTAGGAAAATTTATATTTTTCGGAAAATAGCTCTAAGATTGAATTAAACTCAAAGAATCAAAAGCAGTGTGAGACCACTACAGTGAAACAAATATTTGAGTGATAATGCCCTTAAAGTATGCATTTGGGCTGGGTGCGGTGGTATATGCCTGTAGTTGTAGCTGCTACTTGGGAAGCTGAGGTGAGGGGATCACTTGAGCCTAGGAATTTGAACCCAGGCTGGGCGACATAGTGTGATACCTGTCTTTATTTATAAGTAAGTAAGTAAGTAAATAAATATTTAAAAAGTGTGTTTTTGAAGTTAACTTGATGTCTTTTACATTGATCGTTTTTTCAATTCCATGATTTTCTCAGTATAACATAAATAACATTAACAATTATAAATGGAACCTTCCAGGGTTGGTCTTGGCCTCATTTTGATTCATCTGAAAATAGGGTAGGGTGCGGAAGATACATCTACTTCTAAGTGTCTTTATTTGAAATGTTTCTGCTTTGTAGGATATGTCTCAAATTCCTCATGTACAGCTTTTTTTTTCCCTTCTATTTTAGACCTACTACTCTCAGATTTTCGTCTTGTACAATTAGTCAAAAGGTAGAGCTGCCCTCTGGTGTTCACCCTGTGATCTCTCAATATTAGAGTCAACAGGCACAAAAATTTTAGAGCTAAATTGAAGAATGGCTTAGAATATAATTTTGTTTAATTTTCATTCTATAGCTGAGAAAAATAAAAATAAAGAAGGAAATTTGATTTAACTATGTTCTTGATATCCATTTATGTACCTTCAAAAAATTTGTCCGTCCATCCATTTACCATGTGGAAAAAGCATATTTTCACAAAAGAATCACTTAGATGCAAGTTGTTTTATGGTAGTGGTATAATTTAATTTTAACTTTTCAAATTACTGATAGAGCAAACTTAATTTTAGGGCCTGTGTTATATTCATTCTGTTTTGTGTGTTTGCGAATTGTTTTATATTGAATTTTTAGAATAATGTTTTATTAGCTACTGAAAAATAATAACAGATAAGCTTTTAAGAGAAAAATAATTGCATAAAACAAATTCCTCAGTTTTTAAATTTCAGAATTTTGGTTTCTGTGAATGCAAATTTCTCTCAAATCTGGGTTACAGATATTTTTAAAAATATGTATTTGCTCTCTAGTACCCAGACTGTGGTGTCTTTAGTACCATTTCTCACCAGAAAGAACCAGGGCTTTTTGGAGAAAGGATTGATTTCAGATCAAGAGCACAAATGTGCAAGATAAGCCTAGAACAGCAGTTCCCAAACTTTTTGGCTTCTAAAGCCAAAAGTTAAGTTAATGATTGCTCCAAAAAGCTTTTGTTTATGTGGATTATTTTATCTATTGATATTATCATACTACAAATTAAAACCAAGAAATTAAAAAATACTTATCAATTCATTAAAAATAACAACAACCAACTCATTGCATAGCATAATATTTTTGTATTAAAAATAACTTTTTCTAAATAAAAAACATTTAGTAAGAAGTGTGGCATATTTTTTTACATTTTTGCAGATCTCTTTAATGTCTGGCTTAATGGAAGAATAGCTGGATTCTCTTATCTGCTTCTGGCTTCATATATATTAATATATATATATATATACATATTTTGTGTGTGTATGTTTTTGTGTTCTTATTGCTGAAGGATATGAAGAAAAAGATTTTGGCTCACATAGATATGTAATTAGAAAAAGAAGGAGTGCTTTAATAGCCTTTTAAAATTATTGTTCTTTGATTTGTGGTGGAGGAAAATAAAATTATGTGTTCAGTATTTGGAGAAAAACAGTAAAAATGTGATTATAGCAAGAGTAATAGTTATAAATGAGGAACGGTTTTAAATGATAGTGTACTTTGGGAAAAAACCATATTGTTTGAAATTTGAATTGAAATAGATGTTCTTTGATGTTACACTAAAATTTGATAAGTGGTAGTTTCTTAAAGGTTTGTTTCAATTTGGAATCTGAAACCATGTCAGTGAAATTTTTTGTACTCTGTTACATTAAAATACATTGGTCTGTCTTGCACTTTGAATAGTTCGTTTACCCATGTCTGAATTTGTAACATCATGCATTGATCATTTGGAAAATAATAGATTTAGTGAGTTATGCAGAACCTCTAAATATTGATCTTTTTTACACAATATGAAAAAATTACATTTGTTAATATCACCATTGATTTTTATCAGAAAATTCTTTAAATATTGAGGAACTATCAAGGTCATGATGGTTAGAGTGTTTTCCAAAATTCTAATTTTTGCTTGAAAGCTCAAATTTTATCATTGGCAACAAATCTAACAGCTGTTTCCTTGAAATGACAGGGTCACTTTGCTTATTTTTACGAAAATATCTGGCAAAATATCCCAGTCTGAATAATCATTGTTTGTCTGTCCTTTGGTTTTTGAAGTAAAAGTAATATTCTGTGAAAAGAAGTGGCTAGTTCAGTTTGCAATTCAAACAGTTGCCATGTGTTTTCTCCCAACATAACTGTCAGATTTCAGCGTGCAGCAGAAGTGTTCTTGCGCACGCAGTGTTACGATGATGTGTACTCATGGGTGAAACTGACCTCCTTTTCTTAACTGCAAGTGCGTGGTGGTGAAGAATGTGGTGTGACCACTAGCACAATTTGGTGTTACTACCTCGATTTGTGCTGTGGCATCAGCTTTTTACCCACCATTGCCTTTGCACTGATGGTCCAAACATCATTTGTATGTACAGTCGACACAGTGTCAAAGGTAAATAGTGTTGTAGTATTTTTATGAAAATAGTTTTTGGTGTAGCAGATTTTCTGAAAGGGTTTCAAGTACCCTCAGAGTTTTGTAGACCACACTTTGAAAGCTGCTGGTCAATAAGAGCTTTGTCAGAGAGAAGGCCAGTATGCTGTCAAAGATTAGGATGGTATCAAAAGGACTTGGGAGCCAACTTTGAGAAGCCCCTATTGATCAAAGATGGAAAAGCTTGAGCATTAACTGCAGTGGATAAAATATATCAAATATGTTTATGAATTCATATCAGTACATGAAATCAAAATACTTCATTGGTCACCTGTGGAGAATTTTAGGCAATCATTCTTCTGAAGACTGGTAAATATAAGTAAATTAAAAATCTGACATTTATTTTGCTTTTATTTAACGAACTATACCTGTAGATAATCAAATATGAAATGAAATATTTATGGAATTATCCATAATTCTCTCTAGAAATAACCTCAGTTATAAATGAAGAAGGAATGGAATGACAATTATCATTATTTTTCAACCCTTAATAAAATGATGGATCTAAGCAATGGTGGTTGGCGACTGCTTATATTACAAAAGTAAGATAACCAGACATTATTTGCCTCCTTATGGAAGAGTATAATACTACTTATACAGAATTCTTGTAAGCAAATCAAGCTTAAATCAAATTAGGCCTTTAGATCCAGCTATCAGTTTGCAGAAAATATGTATAGAAGATAGAGAAACATATTGAGTGGGTAATGGCAAAATCCAGAATGCTGGAAACTATAGTGTAAACAACTAACCATTTTCAACCAATAAATTTCAAGGAATAAAAGAGTAATAAGAAACCTATAGATTAAAAGACAAATGCAGTTTATAGACTTTGCTTGGTTTCCAGTTGTCCAAACTAACTGTTAAAATGAGAGAGAGAATTTGGGAAATTTGAACACAGATTTTGATATTAAAGGATTATTATTGTTTTTGGTATAATAGTGATATTGTAGGTACATGTTTTTAAAGAGTTCTTATATTTTAGAAAATGATTAATGCTGAAGTTTTTTTTCAGAGGAAATGATCTCTGAAATTTGCTTCAAAATAAGCCAGTGGGATATGTGTGCTTGCATATGGGTATGTGTGAAATAAGATTATGCATGAATTGATAATTGTTGAAGCTGGGTAATTGGTATGTGATGATTCATTATACTATATTTTTTCTTTTGTTCATGTTTGGAATTTTCCGTAATGTTAAAGGTTTTGCTCATTCAGATTTACGATGAACAGTTTTAAGGAACCATTCCTTCCTCCTGCAACACTGGAAGAAAAAGAAAATTTGTAAAAACTTAAACATATAGGCTGGGTATGGTGGCTCATGCCTGTAATCCTAGCACTCTGGGAGGCTGAGGTGGGAGGATCGCTTGAGCTCAAGAGTTTGAGACCAGCCTGAGTACGAGCGAGACCCTGTCTCTATGATAAATAGAAAGAAATTAGCCAAACAACTAAAAATAGAAAAAATTAGCTGGGCACGGTGGTGCGTGCCTGTAGTCTCAGCTATCTGGGAGGCTGAGGCAGGAGGATCGCTTGAGCCCAGCAGTTTGAGGTTGCTGTGACTTAGGCTGACACCATGGCACTCTAGCCCAGGCAACAGAGTGAGACTCTGTCTCAAAAAAAAAAAAACAAACAAAAAACGAAACACAAAAACTTAAACATACAAACTTTATCACTGCAGAATTTTTTAGTTTTAAAAATTATGAAATACTTATGAAAACCAAAAAGAATAATGGTATAATGAACACCTCTATACTGATCACCCAAGAAATAAAAAATTACAAATACAGCATAGATGATTGCCTAATAACATTTTTTGTCCTCATCCCTGTAGGTAGTCCCTGTTCTGAATTTCATGTTCATCATTCCCATGCATGTCTTTTTATATAATACATTTATATTGTATATATTTATTGTATATATACACATAGGAATATATTGAATTTGCCTATTTAAAAACTTTTGTTAATGATATACTGTACATATCCTTAAAATTTTTTGGCTTTTTTTTATTTGGAGATTTATACATAATACTTATTTCTGTACTTTGTTGGCTAGCTGAAAAATTGATAAATAGTGTATAAAATTATTTTTAAATAGTATATTAGTTACATTTTCAAATAGTATGCTCAGTATTTTTTTCAGCCTCGACACTTTTTCAGGGGAAGTACCTCCAAATTGAGAGGAGTTGGCCAGTTGTTAATCTGGAAAAAGTATAATGTTTTCCATATGTTCTCAGATTTTTTTTGTACATTCTGAAGTATACCTATGCATTGCTATAATGTTGCCTATATTAGTTACTGTTCTAAGTAATAGGTGTGTAGAATAAGACATATAAGGTCTTTACCTTTATGGAACTTATATGATTTCAGATAGTGATAAATTGTGTGAATACATTTTGCTATGGGAAGCGGAGGGGCTGGTGGAAGTGGGCACTGTATTTGGGTTGCAATCTGGAATGAGAAGGAGCCAGCTACATGAAAAGCTTGAAGAAATGATCCTCCCTGTTGAGAGGACAATCAAATATAAAGACCTGGAGCTTGGGGGAAAAGCTTACTATATTCAAGGAGCTGATAGAAGACCACTGTGGCTGAAGCCTAGTGAATGAGAAGAGTGTTGTAAGAAATAAAGCCTGAGAGGTAGACAGGGGCCAGATGATGTGGGGCCTGTTAAGTTAGGCTGTGATAAAGTAAGATTTTACTTGGAATCTGAGAGGAAGCCATTGAAAGGTTTTTAGTTGGTTAGCAACTTGATTATATTTGTGGTTACAGAAATCTACACATGTGGTAAAATGGCATAGAACTATTTACCTCCCAAGGTCAATTTCCTGGTTTTGATCCTGTCCTATAGTTATATAAAATGTAACCATTGGAGAAACTGAGTGAAAGTTATAAGGGACCACTCACTATTTTTGCAACTTCCTGTGACTCTATTTCAAAATAAAAAGTTGAGAAAGTCACTGTGAGGGATGGATTATTGGGCATCAAGAAGGGAAGCAGACTAGTTAGGAGGCTGTGAGAGATGATGATTGCTTGGACTTCGGTAGTAATAGTAGATATGGAGAGAAGTGAATGGATTAGGTATTTTAGAGATCAAGCTTCTGTTGGGTTGGAATATGGGAAAGGGGCTCTAGATTTTTATCTTGAGCAACCGATGATTTCATGTGAGTTTGAGAAGTTAAGATTAAAAGAGTAATGGGTTGAGAGGAGGAAACAGAAGAAGTTTTGTATTGGGCTTGTTAGGTTGGAAAAGCTCTCAGAGGCTGAGGCTGCTGTTGAATGTAGGAGCCAAGTAGCATGTGGATGATAATGACAGCTGTGGGGTTAGATGAGATCACTTGAGGCAAAAGCGTAGAGAGAGTGAGGAGAAGTGGGCTTGGGACAGAGCTGTTGGGGGAGACATCAATGTCTAGAGGTGTGTCAGAGGTGAGAGGAAGAAAATCAGGAGAGTATAGAGTCATCAAAGCCCAAGGAAGAGAGTGTTTGAAGAAAGAGGGAGGTAGTGTGGTTTGGATGGTGCTGCAGTGCTGAATATGATGAGGATAGACATGACCACAGGAGATTTTTGGGAGACCTCAGGGTGTAGAAGCAAACTAGTGATTTGAAAAGTGAACAGTATGTGAGGAAATGGAGAGAACAAGTACATATTTCTCTCTGCAGGAGTATCAGAGAAAGGGGGCGGGTAGCTGATAGGAACTCCCATATCATATTTGTATGCTGACGGGTATGATTACTTGAAAGGGAGATATTAATAGATGATGGATCAGAGAAAGGGTAATTGAAGGAGCACATCCTTTGATAGTACACGAAGGGATGGGATCAAGTATACAAATGCAGGGATTGTTCTTTGAATCTCAGCATAGCAGCCAAAGAGAGCCTTTTAAAAGTGAGAAAACATAACTCTTCTGCTCAAAAACTTCCCCTATTACTCATTGTAAAAGCCAGTCCTTAAAATGCCGTATAAGACTCTAAATGATCTGCTGTCTTTCTGTGTTCTCTCCCATGCCCACCCCCAACTCTGACCTCAATCTCTTACTGCTGTTCTTCCTTAAGTAGTCTGTTCCAACCACACTGGCTACCTCATTGTTAATAGAACAGGGCAAGCACGTTCCTGCCCTGGGATCTTGATGGTTGTGACTCCCTCTTTCTGGACAGCTCTTTTTGCCAGTTTCTGCCTGGCTTACTCTGTTACTTTTTTTAGCCCTGTCCTTAAATGGTACCTGTCAATGAGGTCTTCTCTGACCACTCTGTTTAGAATCGACCCCCTCACCCCATACCTTTTATTCTCCCAATCTGCCTTTTCTCCATAGCATTTCCCATCACCTGACATACTATATAATTTACATATTTACTGATTCTTTGCATTTGTTTACAGTAGATTGGCAACTTCTAGAATAGTACCTGCTGTATGTGCAGATATTTGTATGATGAATGGGACAGGGAAGAAAGAATATAGGTGAAACATGCGTTTAAGGATCTGGTAGTGGGAAGATAAGTGTATTTTTGTTTGATTTTATAACAGTTGTGAGCGGGGCATTAACAGAATGGAGGGAAGTAAGAGGAAGGATTGTGAGAGTACTGAAGAAAGCAGAGAAAGTGTGAAAAGTCTTATTAGAGAGTGGAAAGGTGAACTTTCAGGGTGTGATGTAAGATTACTGGACAAAGTTGAAGGGACGTCTGTTATTTGTGGTTTTCTGAAATAGAATGTGTTTCTCTACTTAAATCAGTAGAATTTTAACAACTTTAAGTTATGAAACATAGTAAGGAAATGTGATGTGTAAATGCTTAATGTTTTTATGAGAGTAGAATTTTTTTAAAAACAGTGATTTTTACAGTACTGAATTTACCATTGATGTAGAATGTGCCCTAACATTCTACATTCTTTTTAGCCTTACCAATAATTCTCGGGTTGTGGGACTCCTGGCTCAGCTGGAGAAGATCAATACTGAATCTACGGAATCAGATACTGCCAGATATGTTACATCAAAAATTCTTCATCTGGCTCAAAGTCAAGGTAAGCCTTAATCTCTTTTTTGTTTTTAGGATGCTTTTTTAATTCTTTAAAAGTACATGCTAAAAGTGTTCAAACTTCTGATGAATGGATGATTTTCTGTAAAAGTGAAACTTCCTCAAATTAACTCAAGAAGTAGAAAACTAAATAACTTTGGATGAATTTGATCTTCAGAGTTGTTGTTTCTAATAATGATTACAGTTTTACTTATGTATGATTGCCACCCCCTCCCATTTTCAATAGCACCTAATTCTACTGCTACTTTAGAATATTGACAAAAAGATGTCAAGTAGCATAGAATATTGGTTATTAGTATGATCCCTGCTTTGAAATTCAAGCTCTGTGATTCAGTGGTTGGATACCTTAAGGAAGGTATTGAATTTCTAAGATATAGCTGTACCATCTCTGTAATTGGGATAACAGGTATCATGAGGTTGTCATGAGATTTACATGGGAAGCATATAAAAATGTTAAAAATGTTCTATATATGTCATCTTTAATTAGACATTATTTCTATGTATTATGAAGCTAGCGCCACTAAATTGATATCAAAACCTTGACAGTGTACCCAAGAAGTATTGACTTTGCACTTAGGAACATAATGTGAAAAAGCCCAAATAAAACATTAGTGAATTAAGTATGTACATTGAAAGATGAATATTATTGCTAAAGAACACTTACTTCAGGAATGCAAAATGGTATGTCAGGGAACATATCAGTATAAAATTATTTGAACAGGTCAAATAAAATTCATGTAATCATCTCAATAGACAGTAAAAAAGGACTTTGATAAGACTCCAAAACTTGAGCTTGGTTTAAAAACACACACGCACATACACACACACACACACCCCTTTTTTCCCTGAATAAGGGAAAGCCAGCAGCTACTTTAATGTTTAACAGTGATGCATTCATTAAAGGCATTTCTGTTAAAATTAAACTCCAACAATTATAATCTTTGTTTAATTTTTTGTCATTTCGTTATTCTGAAGGTTCAGGTCATTGAAATAAGATGTTTAGCAGGCATTTACTGTTCTCAAAAGCTCAGTATCCATTAATCCTTCTTGATGGTCATAGACTTTTAATTTATTTTGATAACTTCCTCTTACGCAGCCCATGTGTTTGGGGATAGTTGACACCACCCCCCAAACCCAGGAAAGGTCTCTAACAGATTGCATTTGTTTCTAGCAAAATTTAAAATACCTGTACCTTTTAATTCATAAAGTCACTATGTTGGATTCCAGGCTCTGGAAATAACTGTGCTTATCAACTAAAACAGTTGTACACGATATTCATTGTATCAGTGCAAAGTTAAATGTACCAGATATATTCACTGTATTATAATATGAAATATGTCCTCCTCAAACAAACAAAACAAAATAAAAAATCCAACAAAAACAAAACAAATCCTCCAAACCTACAGATAACACTTTTGTCCACTGCTCCCACTATTGTAGACTTCCTGTTGCAGCCTGGAAGCCCCTCCTCCAATATCACCACTGAAAGTGCTCCCAACCATACCACTACCGGAGACTGCCCCACTTCCTGCCCTGCCACCCACCACTGGGAAACCAACTCCTAAATACTGTCCCAGGGGAGTGTATGATACAATGACTCTGTTTGTAGTACCTAGGATTAGCTAACCAACGTAGTATAAGTTAGTAGTGAAAGATTGTCCCATAATTTATAAGGTAATCCAATTAGTTATCCATTTGAGAGCAAATGATTGGGAATTTATACTTCAATGAAGAAGAAATGCAAACAACCAATAAACATACAAAGTTTCTTTACCTCCTTAAAATTCAGGAACTGCTAATGATAACAACAAAGATATCTTTCACTACTCAGATTGGCAGAAATTAGAGAGAATGACAATGTCTAGTGCTGTTGAAGGTTCAGGTAATAGGATACACTCCTACACTGTTGGTGGTGTAATTATGATCATGAGCTTTTGAGAAAATAATCTGGCAATGTGTATTAAAATTTAAAGTGCACTTGGTATTTGACCCAGCATTTCCACTTTCAGAAATGTATTTGACTAAAATAAAAATGCTAATACAAGAGTGTTTGGGGATATTTATTACAGCATTGTTTGTAATATCAAAGATCAAGGAACAACTTAAATATCCATCATTGAGAGACTGGTTGAATACATTTTGATATAGCCAGATGGGAACTTTACAATCATATTACACAATTATTATCAGTCATAAATTATGGATGTTGGGGGCTTTTGTAACCCCCACACCCAGGCTTACCCAGACCAATGAAGTCATTATAGTTAAGGCTTTCCAGATGGTTCCAAAATTGAGAGCCACTCCGCTAGACCACGGAATGACAAATGTTTAATGTGAAGGGCCAGATAGAACGTTTTTTTAGGCTTTGTGGGCCATACAGTCTCTGTCACTGCTACTCAACTCTGCCCTGTAGTGCAGAAGCTGCCATAGATGTTACATAAATGAACAGGTATGGCTGAGTTCCTATAAACTTTATTTCAAATGAAAAAAAAAAAAAAACTATCATCAGTGGAACATATAGTTCATATGTGGAGCTATATGAATTGTCATGAAGGCCTATTAAGTAAAAAGCAAGTTTCTTTAGTTCCTATAATTCTATATCTATAGTCCCATTTTTGTGTGAAATAAATCATTATATTTGTATGTAATGTTTTTATGAGCCAGGCAAAACAAAAAGGAAGGATACATACTATTAATAATTTGTTAGCATTAGATATATCGATGTGATAGGAATGGAGGGGAATGAGGTAAGCGCCTAATTTTGTTTTAGACACTGTTGTACTGTTACAATTGTAACTGTTGTAACAAGCATATACTCCTTATGTATTTAAATGGTTCAAAAAACAAGCCAACCCCCACAATATACTTTATTCACACAGTTAACTTACAAATGTCCATAATTTACCCCTAGTTTTTCTTGGATGCATTAAATTTTGTCTTTAATAACATATTGCTTATTTGCAGGTATGTATGGTACTTTTTGCAATTTACTCTTTTTTTTTTACCTAGAAATATTTATATTATCAATTTTCTTGCAAATGGCCTAATTTGTTGGCATACAGTTCTTCGTAATATTTCCTTACAATGCTTTTAGTTTCTATGGAGTAGGGGGTGATGTCGCCTCTTTCATTGTTGATTTTGGTTATTTGTGTCCTCTCTCTTTTTTTCTTGGTCCGCCTAGCTCAGTAGTTCTCAGCCAGGGATGATTTTGATTTTGCTTACTCCTTCCCCCAGGGACATTGGCAGTGTTTGGAGACATTTTTGGTTATAAACTTTTTTGGGGGGTGCTTACTGGAATCTATTGGATAGAGGCCAGGGATGTTGCTAAACATTCTACAAAACATGGGATACCTCTCACAAGAAAGAATTATCTGGCCCAAAATGTCAACAGTGCTGAGGTTAAGAAACCCTGGTCTAGCTAAAAGATGGCCAATTTTGTTTATCTTTTGAAAGAACCAACTTCTGGTTTAATTGATATTCTCTATTTTTCTGTTTCATTGATCTCCTTCCTTAATTTATTGCTTCCTTTCTTCTGCTTGCTTTGAATTTAATTTGTGCATATTTTTCCATTTTCTTACAGTGGAAGCTTAGATTATTGATTTTGAGACCTTTCTTTTCTACTGTAGGCATTTAAAGCCATAAATTTCCCTGTAAACACTGCCTTAACTGCATTCTACAATTTTTTTTTTTTCGCCTTCTGCGGTTCAAAACATTCTACAAATTTTGATATATTGTATTTTTGTTTTAATTCAGCTCACAATATGTTCTAATCTCTTTTGTGATTTCTTCTTTGACCCATGGGTTATTTAGAAGTGTTGTTTAATTTCCCCGTATTTTCGGATTTCCCAAATTTCTGTTGATTTCTAATTTAATTCCATTGTGGCTGGAGATTGAATATTTTCAATCCTTTTGAATTTATTGAGACTTGTTTTATGACAGTATATGGTCTTTCCTGAAGAATGTTCCATGGGCACTTGAAACGAATGTGTATTCTGCTGTTGTTGGGGGGAGTGTTCTATACATGTCAGTTAGGTCAGGCTCTAGTGGATAGTATTGTTCAAATCTATTCCTGGCTGATTTTCTGTCTAGGTGTTCTATCAATTATTAAGAGTTGAGTATTGAGATTTTTATCATTGTTGAACTTAAATTTCTCTTTTTATAATAATTTTGGCAGTTTTGGGTTCATATATTTTGATGCTCTGTTGTTAGCAATGTGTACATTTATAGTCATTTTATCTTCCTGTTTATTTGACCTCTTTCATCATTATGAATTATCTCTCTGTCTCCAGTAACATTTCTAGACTTAGTCTGTTTTGTCTAATAGTAATATAGCCACTCCAGCTGACTTATTATGATTGCTCTTTGCATATTATACTTTTTTTCATTTTTTTAACTTTAAATCTGTCTTTGAATCTAAAGTGTTTCTTGAGGGTAACATTATTGGATCTTGCTTCTCTACCTAGTCTTAGTGTTTTAGTGCTTCCAATTTAATGCATTTAATTGATATGACTGGATTTACATCAGCCATTTTGCTATTTGTTTTCTCTGTGTTTCATGTCTTTTACATTCCTCTTCTCATCCATTACTACTTTCTGTTGTGTTATCTGTTCATGTTTATTTATTTATTTTCTTTTGTAATTGAGATTTTATTGGTTTGTTGAGGATCGGTACAGACATATCAATTTGTACACAATTCTTAACATATGTACTAGAAATCTAAAAAGCCATTTATTTTCATTATTTTTTAGACAGTTATTCCAGTGAATTTCCAGCCTAAAATTTGTAAACAAATTTTCCTTAAGAAGCTATCAAGTACCACTATGTTCAAATGTTGATAGTTGCGTAAGTCCTACCAATTCATAATTTATTATCATATATACTGCATACTCAAAATTTCAATCTTTCACAGCATATTAACAAAGTTATTAGGAAAACAAGACTACCACGACTAAAGATGTTATAGAGTATGTGCAATTCTGACAGGGAGGGCCATGATCAAGGAGTGGTTTCTTTAGGAAACAGTCTACTAAAAAACAAGATAGATATAGAAATAATTTAAGATGTTCAAGACATTAAATTCAGGATTAGGATTCCATATTGCCATTTAGTATGCTTTGTATTATAGGATATAAAAACTAACCCCCCCCCATCTATAGGATGTTAAGCTGACACTCAAGACAGTCAAAGCCTCCCATAATTTAATATCCCACACTATTTTCTGGTTGTACCAAAAAATAAATAGCCAGCTGTTGATTTTTTCAAATAATTTTTTTATTTCAAAATATTAAGGGGGTACAAATGTTTTTGGTACATAGATAGCTTTTACAATGCTTAAAGTCAAGGCTATTAGTGTGCGCATCACCTGAATAATGTTAATTGTAAATGTTAGGTAGGTTTTTACCCCTTCCCTCCCTACTTCTTGATTTCCAATGGCCTTTACTTCTCTCTGTGCCCATGTTTGCCCATCAATTAGTTACAAATTATTAGAGAGTACAGATGGTGTTTGTTTTTCCATTCCTGTGAAGCTTCACTTAGGGTAATGGTCTCCAGTTCCATCCAAACTGCTGCAAAAAACATTAATTCATTCCTTTCATGGCTGAGTAGTACTCCATGCTGTATGTGTGGGTATCAAATTTTGTTAATCCTCTCATGAATTAATGGGCTCTTAGGTTGATTCCACATTTTGTGATTGTGAATTATGCTGCAGTAAACATTTGAGTGCAGTTGTCTTTTTGATAAAATGACTTCATTTCCTTTGGGTGGATACCCAGTAGTGGGATTACTGGATCAAATGATAAGGCTATATTTAGTTCTTTAAGGGATCTCCATACTGTTTTCCAAAGAGGTTGTACCTAATTTGCAGTCCCACCAACAATGTATAAGCATTCCTTTGTCTCTGCATCCACACCAGCATCTATTGGTGTTGTGTTTTTGTTTTTTTTTTTGGTTTTTTAACAGTAGCCATCTGACAGTAGTAAGGTAATACCTCATTGTGGTTTTAATTTTCATTTCCCTGCTGATTAGTGATGTTGAACATTTTTCCGTATGTTTGTCGGCCATTTGTCTATCTTTTGAAAAGCTTCTGTTCATATCTTTTGCCCACTTTTTAATGGGGTTGTTTGTTTTTTTCTTGCTGATTTGTTTGAGTTCTTTGTAGATTCTGGATATTAGCCCTTTATCGGATATATAGTTTGTGAATATTTTCTCCCATTCTGTTGGTTGTCTGTTTGCTCTGTTGATTATTTCCTTTGCTGTGCAGAAACCTTTTAAATTAATCAAGTCCCATTTATTTATTTTTATTGTTGCCATAATTGCCTTTTGGGTCTTAGTCATAAATTCTTTGCCTAGGCCATTGTCTAGAAAAGTTTTTCCTACATTTTCTTCTAGAATTCTTATGGTTTCATGCATTAGATTTAAGTCTTTTATCCATCTTGAATTAATTTTTGTAAGTGATGAGAGTTAGGGGTCCAGTTTCATTCTTCTGCATATGGCTATCCAGTTTTCCCAGTATCATTTATTGAATAGGGCTTTTTTTCCCCAGAGTATGTTGTTATCTGCTTTGTCAAAGATCAGTTGGTTGTAGGTAGATGGTTTTATATCTGGGTTCTCTGTTCTGTTTCATTGGTCTTTGTCTCTATTTTTGTACCAATACTATACTGTTTTGGTTACTATAGCTTTGTAATATAGTTTGAAGTCCGGTAATGTGATGCCTCCAGATTTGTTTTTTTTTTCCCTTAAGATTGCTTTGGCTATCCAGACTCTTTTTTGGTTCCAAATGAAGCATAGAATTATTTTTTCTAGATCTGTGAAATGTGGTGTTGGTATGTTGATGGGGATTGTACTGAATCTGTAAATCACTTTGGGCAGTATGGACATTTTAACAATGTTGATTATGCTGATCCATGAGCATGATATGTTTTTCCATTTGTTTGTGTCATCTGTGATTTTTTTCCTCACTGTGTCTTAGTTCTCCTTGTAGAAATCTTTTACCTTTTTGGTTAAGTATATTCCTAAGTGTTTTATTTTCTTTGTAGCTATTCTGAATGGTATTTGAGTCTTTGATTTGACTCTCAGCCTGACTGTTATTGGTATATAGAAATGCTACTGATTTGTGTATGTTGATTTTGTAACCTAAGACTTTGCTAAATTTATTTATCAATTCCAGGAGTCTTTTGGTGGAGTCCTTGGGATTTTCTAGAAACAAGGTCATATCATCAGCAAAAAACAATAGTTTGACCTCCTCTTTCCCAATTTGGATACCCTTTATTTTTCTCTTGCCTGACTGCTATGGCTAGGACTTTCAGTTCTATATTTAACTTTTAAAAAGTTTACTTCTCTTCTTAGTGGTTCCTGTAGGGATTAAAATATGCATCTTATTGTAGTGTACTATAGTATGCTTAATTCCAATAAAATGTTTAAATTTTCTTACAATATAGCTCCACTTCCTTCTCACTCCTTTATGCTGTTATTGTTGCATGTGTTACATCTATACGTTAGAAGTGCAACAATACAATGTTATAATTATTGCTTACACAAACTTACACCTTTCAAGAAGGAGAAAAAATGAAAAGCTCAGTATAGAAGTTATGAATGAAGAGCAGGATTAAGAGCCAACAGATTAGTAAAGTGGGAGTGGAATGAAATTTTCCTGGGAGGAGGTGTAGAGAAAGCCGAGGTTTGTGTCCTGGGAACTGTACATATTTTAGATAGGGTTTGTGTCCTGGGAACTGTACATATTTTAGATAGGGCTATAAGAGGATCTTGTGAACATGATAAAGTATATTCATATTTATGATTTTTATGTTTTCCTGATAAATTTACCCCTTTTTTAATTTATGGAAAGTTTCTCTTTATTTCTGGCAATTTTTTTCTTGAAGTTTATTTTGTCTGTTAGGACAGCCCCTCAAGCTTTCTTATGGTGGTTATTTGCATAATATAACTTTTTCCATTCTTTTACTCTCAATCTTTTTATATCTTTGAATCTAAAGTATGTCTTCTGTAGACAGCATATAGTTGGGTCTTTTTTTAAAAAAACATATCCAGTTTGTCAATCTGACTTTTAATTCAAGCATTTAGTCTGTTAACACTTAATGTAATTGTTGATTGGATGTAGGTCTACAATTTTATTAGTTTTGTGTTTGTCCTTTCTGTTTTTTATTGTCCTACCCTATTTTGGATTATTTGAACAATTTTTAGAATTCTGTTTTAGTTTATCTATTGGCTTTTTAGTTATACCTCTTTGCATTTTTAATCATTCCTCTGGAGATTGCAATAAATATCATTAATTTTTTACAGTTAATATTGTAACCTCATGTAAATGTAGAACCTTGTACTATTTTATCTTTACCTTCTTCAGCTATAATTTTCATGTGTATTACATCTATATACATTATAAATCCTACAAGGCAATTTTTACTTTAGTTATGTGCATTTTAAAGACATTAATAAGAAAAATGGTAGTTTTATATTTCAGAGATATTTACGATTTCTGAAGTTCTTTAGTGTTTCTGAAGGATGTGAGTTTGATTTGGTGGCATTTCTCTTTAGCCTACAGAAATTTCTTTTCTCCTTTATGGGAGTTTGAGTCTGGTGTGGAAGATTTTTTTTTCTTTTATCTGGAAATGGATTTATTTCACCTTAATTCTTTTTTTTTTTTTTTTTTAAATTTCATCTTATTATGGGGGATACAGAATTTCAGGTTACATACGTTGCCCATGTACCGCCTGTCCCCCCAAGTCAAAGCTCCAGGCGTGTCCGTTCCCCAGACAGTGCGCGTTGTTTTTCTGGATATAGAATTCTGGGTTGACAGTTTTTTTATCTTTTAGCACCTTAAAGTGCACTTAAAATTATACTTCCTTTATTTTATTGCCTCTGTAATTTCAAATGAGAAGTCTACTATCATTTGAATCTCTGTTTTCCTGAATGTTATATGTCATTTTTCTCTGGCTTATTTCAATATTTATTTTTTAGTTTTGGTTTTCAAAAATTTGACTGGATGTAGTTTTCTTTACATTTAGCCTGCTTGGAATTCACTGAGATTGAATCTGAGTTTTGAATCTGAAAATTTATATCTTTAGCCAAATTTGTGAAATTTCTGGCTATTCAAAAAATTTTTTCTCCTTTATTTTCTCTTTTTGTTTTCTGGGACTATACTTATACATATATTAGACTATTTGTATTTTTTCAGCCACCCTTGAGGCTCCTATTTTTCAATCTTAATTCTCTGTTATTTAGGTTGGATAATTTCTATTATTCTTCATCAAGTTCACTACCTCTTTCATATGGATTCTGCCATTAAACTATCTGTGATTTATTTCAGATATTATATTTTTCTATTCTAAAATGTGCATTTGGTTCTTTTTGGAGTTTCTGTTTCTCTGCTTGGTTTCCTATGTTGTCATTCATTATGAACTTCTTTTCTTTAATGTCATTTATTATAATAGCTACTTTAAAATTTTTTTTGTGTTAAAATCTAACATATTGATTGTTGAAGATGTTGAAGAAAGAATGTAGCAGTATAAGAACTGGGAAAGGGTATATTAAAAAAAAAAACAAGGGGAGAACCAGTAGTCAACAATGTTAAGTGCCATAGGGAAGTTAGTTAAAGTAAACGTCTTTTTGATTTGATAATTAAAAAATTATTGACCACAACAATAATACTTTCAAGTGGTAGGATCAGAAGGAAGATTGCAGTATGTCATAACGTGAGTGGCAAATAAAATATGACAATGTAGGGTACTTGTTTAAGGCTTCATGGACAAAGAAAGAAGAGAGAGGGAAATGGAGGAGGCAAGGTAAAATAAGATTTGTTAAGTATGTGGAATAATAAAAAACACATTCATTGATTAAGGGGGAATAGCTAGAATGTTAGTAGAAATTGAAGATACAGGTTCATGAGAAGGTAGAAAGGATGGGATTGAGAACATAGAAGAAAGGATATTTCATCCCAACCTCCATTCTCTGCCCCCAGCCACCATTTAGTTGGGTAAGGAATTCAAGATTGTCAAGGATTTTTATACATGAGCAATATAGAGTTTGGTCATTATTTGTAAAATGGTATTTATGTTAACTGATTACTCCAATTCAGTGAGGAAAAATGTAGCGGCTGCGAAGAACAGAGATTGAGAGGAAATATTGAAGATTGCTATAAATTTTGGAATAGATATGGGCTATTGGTGATGGATGTGAGCCAAGTGAAAGGAACAATTTTGTGTTCCCAAATGAGATTGAAATTCATGAATTTTATGGTACTAAAAGTCTTAAATTGGGATAAGAAATTCTTGTGGAGTTACTTTGATTAGGAGCAGAGAATGCATGTTTTTAGGATTCACTTCTGTATAAGGGTTGGAGAGTTGCGAGGGCTCACTTAGAATTCAACCTAGGTATGGAGAGAACTTTATTGTGGATAAACAGTTTTACAGTTGATAAGTTAGAAGTTTCTATGAAGGAGACGGTAAGGTTTATATAATCCTTATAAAGCAAAGAGGAATACGAATATTAGGAAGTTATGGTCTGAAAGTGGAAGATTACAGGTTAAGATGTCAGAGGTGGAACAGTTTGAGATCCTGCGAATAGCCATTAAGAGGGTTGATAAATTGGAGCAAAGTGGGAAGGATTTTGTTGTTGTGAGGTCAGGAAACTATGGAACTCTTGGTATTTGAGTGAATTATCCAAATTTACTTTGAAATCTCCAAAAACTATTAATCTAACACCTGGTTTTCATTTAGTGTGAGGCATAAATGTAATGATGGTGGATGTTAATAACAAAGTGAGTTAGAAGGCTACATTGTACTATCTTCAAAGTGAGAGTGTTTTTCCTCTCCGTGAAGTTTAAAACGTAATGGTTTGTTAGAAGTGGATATCTCTTACTTCTGAATATGTACATGATAATATGGAAAAATGATTTGGCTTTAATGTTAAATCAGTGGCCTTAATATTACATCAAGGATACATTGGATATTTGAAACAGTGGTTTATTTGTTTTCTTTTAAAACTTAATAGTTTTTGGTGGAGGTAGCTGGGCTGGGGAAAGAGTGAAGGATAGGTTGCATTATCAGAGGAATCATATACATTTTAAAAAGAAAAAATTTTACTACCATTGTGTTTTTCTTTTTTAATAGGTAAAAAAAGTTGTTATTCTTTTAAGCATTACCAATATAGCAGGAGGGAAGGAACAGAGATGAGCAGTGTTCAAGATCTTCATATCACTTATGGGTGTTTCTACTTTAAAAGATGTAAAGTTTTTGTAAGTTTAACAAAATTCATTAACAGGACCTGAGATGATACCTGATAGCATGAGATTGTTTAAAGATAAATATGACATCTAGGCCGGGCGCGGTGGCTCACGCCTGTAATCCTAGCACTCTGGGAGGCCGAGGTGGGCGGATCGTTTGAGCTCAGGAGTTCGAGACCAGCCTGAGCAAGAGCGAGACCCCACCTCTACTAAAAAATAGAAAGAAATTATATAGACAGCTAAAAATATATATAGAAAAAATTAGCCGGGCATGGTGGCACATGCCTGTAGTCCCAGCTACTTGGGAGGCTGAGGCAGTAGGATCGCTTGAGCTCAGGAGTTTGAGGTTGCTGTGAGCTAGGCTGACGCCACGGCACTCACTCTAGCCTGGGCAACAGAGTGAGACTCTGTCTCAAAAAAAAAAAAAAAAAAAAAAAAAAAAAAGATAAATATGACATCTAATCTCCAGCATATTTATTTTATAGGTAGTTGTTGATAGTTGTCATAAATAACATTATACTATAACCTCTCTGTAGTACATTTTTCCTTTTCTTCAGTAACTCCTAATTTAGAGTAAGTTATTCAAATGGATGTCAGGTCTGTTACATTGAACACGATTTGCTTAGGGCAAAAATACGATGTTCTGAAGGCTTAGCCTGAGTTTTTTTCCCCATCTGTGTTGGTATTTTCCTTTCATGAGGGCCTCAGTGCTCATCATTCTGAGCTTAAACTCCCTTGACTATCTCCATGTGGAACACTGGCTTTGTTACTGCCAGTCCTTCAACCTTTATTATGGAGTATGTACTGTATTGAGAGATCTCAAAATGTGAAATGCATGGCATTGTTGTGCTATACTAAAAGATTTTCTGGCATTAGTATTCAGGTTTGAAAAAGTTGGAGAGGGGCACTGAGTCTCTTCTGCAATAATCACGCTAAAAAATGATTCCTGTGACTCTTAGAATTGCATTAAATTAATGAAGGTCTGTAAGCTTTGGGTTCAGAAACACCTGGATCACTTGGTCTGTTTCATTTATTTTCTCAATGACTTTGTACAGATTTCTTCTCCTTTCTCAACTTAAGTTTTTGACCCCTGAAAAGAGTAGTTTTTTTCCTCAGATAGTTAAAGTGAGGTATAAATGAGATAATTGCAGGTGAAGTACATGCAATAGTAAATGTTAGTTCCTTTCCTAAATGTTGGTCTATGAGGTCTTTTTCCTCTCTTGTTATTCAAAGGAGAAGAATTATGAAGAAGCTCTAGAAACCTTTGAATAGAAATAATTTGTACTGTTTTCTTCTGTCCCAGTAAGAGGAAAAGGATCATTTGGGTGATCTGGTCTCCAGATTCTCTTAGAAGTAGCTCTTCCTTAGTTTTCTTTATTTTTGTGTGAGTCAGAATTTTAAAATAGTATTAATACATGAAAACATTTGAAAATGGTACTAGGTTTTTGCTGTCACAGTTTTTAAAACTTTCAGCGTATTATGGGGATAGAAATGTTTAGGTTATGTATATTACTCTTGCCCTTCCCTTCCCCCTGGAGTCAGAGCTTCAAGCGTGTCCATCCCCCAGGCAGTGGTCATTGCACTCATTACGTATGTATACACTCATCCCCTACTCCCCCCTCCCATCGGCTCGATGCCTGATGAATATTATTCCTATATGTACACTTAAGTGTTGGTCAATTAAAACCAATTTGATGGTGAGTACATGTGGTGCTTATTTTTCCATTCTTGGGATTCTTCACTTAGTAGAATGGGTTCTAGCTCTGTCCAGGAAAATACTTCAAACTATGCTACAAGGCTGTAGTAACTAAAACAGCTTGGTACTGGCACAATAACAGGGACATAGACTACTGGAACAGAACTGAGAACCCAGATACAAGACCATCCTCATATAGCCATCTAATCTTTGACAAAGGAGGGAAAAAACATACATTGGGGAAAAGAATCCTTATTCAATAAATGGTGCTGGGAAAATTGGATAGCCACATGTAGAAGACTGAAACAGGATCCACACCTTTCACCTCTCACAAAAATCAACTCACGGTGGATAATAGACTTAAACCTAAGGCATGAAACTATAAGAATTCTAGAAGAAAATGTTGGAAAAACTCTTATTGACATTGGCCTAGGCAAAGAATTTATGAAGAAGACCCCAAAGGCAATCACAGCAACAGCAAAAATAAATAAATGGGACCTGATCAAATTAAAAAGTTTCTGCACAGCCAGAGAAATTATCATGAGAGCAAACAGACAACCTACAGAATGGGAGAAAATATTCACCTGCTACACATCTGATAAAGGGCTGATAACTAGAATGTATTTAGAACTTAGGAAAATCAGTAAGAAAAATTCAAAGAACGGTATCAAAAAATGGGCAAAGGACATGAACAGAAACTTTTCAAAAGAAGGCAGAATAATGGCCAACAAACATATGAAAAAGTGCTCAACATCTCTAATCATCAGGGAAATACAGATCAAAACCACAATGAGATATCACTTATCTCCAATGAGAATGGCCTTTATCAAAAACAATAAATGTTGGCTTGGATGTGGAGAGATAGGAACACTCATACACTGCTGGTGGGACCACAAACTAGTGCAACCTCTGTGGAAAGCAATATGGAGATACCTCAAAGAGATACAAGTAGATCTACCATTTGATACAGAAATCCCATTACTGAGCATCTACCCAAAAGAACAAAAGACATTCTGTAAAAAAGACATCTGCACTCGAATGTTTATAGCAGCACAATTCACAATTGCAAAGATGTGGAAACCACCCAAGTGCCCATCAATACATGAGTGGATTAATAAAATGTGGTATATGTATACCATGGAGGACTACTCAGCTATAAGAAACAATGGTGATACAGCACCTCTTGTATTTTCCTGGATAGAGCTTTCACTCATTTTGATTAGCTATTTTCTAGTTCTAATCATAAAGATGAAGAAAGAGGCTGCCATGAAGACTCCTACCTTATCCCCAGTTCTGGCATTTATTGGTTTTAAGATTTTAGATGGACAGGTAGGGAGACACTAGGTCATGACAGCAGCTGTGATGAAATGCAAGGAAGGTCTTGTTAACAGAAATCTGGAGGTCCCTACAGCGTAGAATTAGCAACACCAGAGGAAGAATATCTAGAAACCAATTTAGAATGTTTATTAGACCAGTGGAGACTTGTTGATTCTGGATTAGCTATATGTAACAAAACTATATATACTTTGTTTTTATTTGTGTTTTAGAAAATTTTTTTCCTACTTTTCAGAAAAAACGAGGAGAGAAATGACAGCCAAAGGTTCTACAGGAATGGAAGTTCTGCTGTCAACGTTAGAGGTAAATCACTAATAGGCTTTAATTATGTAATTGCTAATACCAAGCAATACTGAAGAGAAAACATATATGAAATGTAAAAGTTTTATCTTAGAAGTAAAACCAATAAATGAAAGTTTGTTTTGTGTTTTTAAAATATTATTTGGGATGGTGATATAAATATTCTAGTATGTATTAGGTGAATATTTAAGTATATTTCCCTATGATTATAATGATAAGTGTAAATTTTAACCCTAACATGCGATTCTAATTGGTAATAGAAAATAAAGTGTTAGCTGGAAATATATCTTTAGCTTAAAATAAGTGATCAACATTGAGAATGATCATTTATTGTATTGTGTTAGCTGATATACATTTGTGATTTGTTTTACCACATATATTGGGTGAGTAACTATGTTATATTGATGATGATTGAATTTCTATGCCAGTGTAAAAGTTTTGGGTGGGCCAGCAGGATATATTCAGAATCAGGATTCTATATTTTATTTAGTGCAATGTTACAAGGAATGAGTTCATGTTTTTTTATAGGAAGTCTTAACATCATAAAGATGTCATTTCTTCCTAAATTGATCTGTCACTTTAGAGCAATCTCAATAAAAATTCCTACAAGTTTTGTTTCTAAAGTCCAAATGGGGGAAAAAAAGCAAAAATATTTAATAGAAAACACATTTCTGAAAAGGAAGGGAAATGAGAAAGGACTTTCCTCACCAAATATCAGAGAACATTATAAAGCTTCAGTAATTAAGTAGATAGATACCAGTGTAACTGAATAGAAAACCCAAAACTAAATTTAAGTGCTTATAGCATTTAGTACTATTTAATAAAGGTAGCATTTCAGATCAGTGAGAAATAGATTACTTATTGGTAGCTATCTGGAAAAGTATAACGTTGGATCCTTACTTCCTGTATCTTATACCAAAATAAATTCTATATCAAGCAAAGATTTAGGCATGGAAAATGAAATTATACTAGAGGAAGCAAGGGGAGAAATTTTAAATAATCTTACAGCAAAGAAGGCTTTTCTAAGTATGAAAAAACAGGAGCTATAAAAGATTGATAAATTCAACCATGTTAACAAAAGTACATGCCCCCTGGGAGATTCATAGCAAATAGGAAAACACCACGCCACGTAGTCATCAGGCTGACCAAAATATCCACTAAGGAGTCACTTCTCCGAGCTGTAAGGAGAAAGAAACAAGTAACTTACAAAGGAAAACCCATCAGAATTATGCCAGATTTCTCAGCTGAAACCTTACAAGCAAGAAGAGGTTGGGGCCCCATTTTCACGCTTCTGAAACAGAATAATGCCCAGCCTAGAATCTTGTACCCAGCTAAGCTAAGTTTTCTATACGAAGGAGAAATCAAGACATTTTCAGATAAACAAAGGTTGAGGGAATTCACCAAGACAAGACCAGCCCTCCAAGAAGTACTCAAAAGAGAATTACACACGGATCAGCACAAGAAAGATCCACGAATGTAAAACTACTCAAGAGCTAAAGATCAAATTCCAGATACCACAATGGCCCAGGAGAGAAAACATCACAATGAAGTTCTACCCAACAAGCTGAACAAAAATCTGTCTCACTTATCAGTTTTCTCAATAAATGTGAATGGCTTGAACTCCCCGCTCAAGAGACATAGACTGGCCCAATGGATAAAAAAACACAATCCAAGTATCTGCTGTCTTCAAGAAACTCACCTAACCTGCAAAGATGCATTTAGACTGAAAATAAAAGGATGGAAATATTTCAAGCAAATGGTAACCAAAAGAAAGCTGGTGTGGCAATCTTAATTTCCAATAACTTAGCTTTCAAACCAACAAAAATAATAAAAGACAAAGATGGCTACTATATACTGATTAAAGGCACAATTCATCAAGAAGCCATGACTATACTCAATATATATGCACCCAACCTAGGTGCACCTAGATTCATAAAGCAAACCCTACTAGATCTGAACCAAATGAGAGATAACAATACTGTAATAGCTGGAGACTTTAACACCCCACTGACAGTACAGGACAGATCCTCTAAACAGAAAATAAACAAAGACATAATGGACCTAAATAGAATGCTAGAACAAATGGGCATGGCTGACATCTATAGGACATTCTACCCAAAGTCCACAG
This sequence comes from Eulemur rufifrons, assembly GCF_041146395.1. Lineage (NCBI taxonomy): Eukaryota > Metazoa > Chordata > Mammalia > Primates > Lemuridae > Eulemur > Eulemur rufifrons. The sequence goes on from NC_090989.1 coordinate 208,840,274, forward strand.
AATATACATTCTTCTCATCAGCGCACGGGACATTCTCTAAGATTGACCATGTCCTAGGACATAAATCATGTCTTAAAAAATTCAAAAAAATAGAAATTATACCATGCATCTTCTCAGATCACAGCGGAATAAAAGTAACAATGATCACAAACAGAAACCCTCACTCTTACTCAAAGTCATGGAAGCTAAATAACCTTCTCCTGAATAATTATTCTATCAAAGAAGAAATCAAGATGGAAATAAAAAATTTCTTTGAATTAAATGACAATGGAGATACAACTTATCAAAATCTATGGGATGCAGCTAAAGCAGTCCTGAGAGGAAAATTCATATCCATAAATGCCTATATCAAAAAGACAGAAAACATGCAAATAGACAACCTAACGAATAGACTCAAAGAGCTGGAGAAAGAAGAACAGAACGATCCCAAACCCAGCAGAAGGTGAGAAATTACTAAGATCAAATCAGAACTAAATGAAAAGGACAACAAAGAAACTATAAGGGAAATTAATAAAACAAAAAGTTGGTTCTTTGAAAAGATAAACAAAATAGACACACCCCTGGCTAGACTAACCAAGAGCACAAAACTAAAATCTCTAATAACCTCCATTAGGAACATGAAAGGAGAAATCACAACCGACGCTACAGAGATACAAGATATCATCTAGGAATTCTACAAAAATCTTTATGCACACAAACTGGAGAACGTGGAGGAAATGGACAAATTTTTAGAAACACATAGTCTTCCCAGGCTCAACCAGGAAGAAATAGAGTACCTGAACAGACCAATATCAAGAACTGAAATCGAAACAGCAATAAAAAACCTTCCCAAAAAGAAAAGCCCTGGTCCAGATGGGTTCACACCTGAATTTTACCATACATACAAAGAAGAACTGGTGCCCATCCTACATAAACTATTTTCCAATATTGAGAAGGATGGAATTCTCCCCAACACGTTCTACCAAGCCAATATAACATTGATACCAAAACCTGGAAAGGACACAACAAAAATAGAGAACTACAGACCAATTTCCCTCATGAATATAGATGCAAAAATTTTCAATAAAATACTAGCAAATCGAATCCAAGTACTTATCAAAAAAGTAATCCACCACGACCAAGTGGGCTTCATCCCAGAGATGCAGGGGTGGTTCAACATACGTAAATCTATAAATGTTAAAAAAAAAAAAAAAAACAACAACAACAAAAGTACATGAAAAAAACACCATAGATACTTGGAAAACTGGGAAAAAATATTTTGACTCGTAATTTCTTTGACATATAATGGACTTCTACAATCAGTAAGGAAAAAAATCAGTAGCCCAATAGAAAACCGTGTAAAGGCTATGCACAGTTCGCAGAAAAAGAAATACAAATGTAATTTGAGATTGAGCATTACCTTTAATAAGACAGATGTAACCAAAGGACAGTGTTTAAACATTTTCACCTATTAAATTGGTTGTCGAGACTTTGGGAAATAGTTACTCTTCTACAATGTTTATGGGAGTAATAATTATTCCGTGGAGAACAATTTGGTATTATCTATCAAAATAAATGCCTGTATTCTTTGACAGAGAAATTCCAGGAATTTATCTCACATACAAGTGTACTTCACCACATATAAATATACTTAGTTATTTGTTGCAATTTTTAATAGCAAAATATTAAAAGCAGCCTAAATATCTTATGGGTAGGTGACTGGTTACATAAACAATGATGATATAGCCATATAATGAAATATATCTTGTAGCCCTTAAAAAGAATAAAGAAGCTCTTTATTTATTGATGTGTAAAATATCAAGATGCAAAATAATATCTATAGAGCAATACCATTTGGAGAAATAAATCTGTATACACATGTATATTTACATGGATTTTATATTATCTTTGGCAGGATACATAAGAAATTGCCTTCTGAGAGGGGAGCTAGGTTATTGAGTAGTCACCATATATATATTATAGTACCTTTTACATTTTGATTCATTTACTGTTTCTTTGGTATAAAGATGAGGAATTCAAATGACAAATTAATTCTTCTTTTAATAATGTTGATATAAGCAAATAGTTCAAAATGATTTGTAAAAATTCTTAACGGCCAAGAATCAGAGACTGAAATGATAAGATAGTAGTGGAAACCTGCATACGTTTATTACTAGAGAAACTAGAAAGGTAATTTGTCAAATATGGGTAGTTCCCAACAGGTGCAAAAAGTTTGGGAGTCACAAATTTACAATGTCTTAACAAAGCAAATTATTTATTTCAGAACACAAAAGATCTTCAGACTATACTCAATATCTTAAGCATTCTTGTTGAGCTGGTGTCAGGTGGTAAGTTTTTGTTTCCTTTGGTCTAATTTCTGTTTGTAAACGGTGATCAACGATGTATCATGTACACTTTATTTGGAGTTTTCTAATACTCATAGAAACTATTCTGAGTATTGGAATTTAGAAACTGTAATGCCTTACTCTTTTGTTGTTGCTTTGTTTTTGCTATCTTCAAGTATCCCTCAATCTACCCCTGAGAGCCCTGTGTTTCAGAGCTTTGAATCTAGAATTTTGGCATCACTTGCGTTTAGTTTTGTGTGCTTTTTTCTAACTAAAAAAATAAGATAAAACGAAATATGATTTTGATGATATTTGTTTGATTTTAGAAGTCATCACTTTTAATTATTTCTTGAATGCTAACAAGTAGTGATACCTAATGTGGGAAGATTTGCTGTTTAAAATTTGTTTTGTAAATTTTTAGGTGGAGGTCGCAGAGCAAGTTTCTTAGTTTCCAAAGGTGGTTCACAAATATTGTTACAGTTACTTGTGAATGCCAGCAAAGAATCTCCCCCACATGAGGAGTTAATGGTACAGATTCATTCTATTCTTGCAAAGATTGGACCAAAAGGTAAGGATTTCACTTGTATGATTATCAAATCTAGAATAATCTTTGTAACATGGATTCTCTCTGCCTTGAAACTGCTCAATTTTTAAAAAATTTATTTCTCATTGATTTTATGGTTATGTAATAATTGTACATATTTATGGGGTACATGTGATATTTTGATACAGGCCTACAGTGTGTAATGATCAAATTTGGGTACTTGAGATATCAGTCACCTTAAACATTTATTATTCCTTTGTGTTGAGAACATTCCAGATCTTCTCCTATAGCTATTTTGAAATATAAGATAAATTGTTACTAGCTATAGTTGCCTTATTGTGCTACTGAACACTGGATCTTATTCCCTGTAACTGTATTTTTGTACCCATTAGCCAGCCCTTCTTTTTTTTTTTTTTTTTTGTTGAGACAGAGTCTCACTTTGTTGCCCAGGCTAGAGTGAGTGCCGTGGCGTCAGCTTAGCTCACAGCAACCTCAGACTCCTCGGCTTAAGCGATCCTACTGCCTCAGCCTCCCGAGTAGCTGGGACTACAGGCATGCGCCACTATGCCCGGCTAATTTTTTCTATATAGATTTTTAGTTGTCCATATAATGTCGTTCTATTTTTAGTAGAGACGGGGTCTCGCTCAGGCTGGTCTCGAACTCCTGACCTTGAGCAATCCACCTGCCTCGGCCTCCCAGAGTGCTAGGATTACAGGCGTGAGCCACCGCGCCCGGCCATTAGCCAGCCCTTCTTTATCCCCACTTCCTACTACCCTTGCCAGGCCCTGGTAGCCACCATTCTATTCACCAACCACCTCCATGAGATCAATTTTTTTAGCTCCAACATATGAGTGAGCACATGTCATATTTATCTTTCTGTGCCTGGCTTATTTCACTTAACATAATGTCCCCTACTTCCACCTATGTTGCTGCCAATGACAGCATTTCATTTTTTTTCATGGCTGAATAATATTTTGTGTATATGTGCCACATTTTCTTTATCCATTCATTCACTGATAGACACTTAGGTTGATTCTGTATCTTGGTTATTGTGATAGTACTACAATAAACATGAGAATGCAGATATCTCTTTGATATACTGATTTTATATCTTTTGGATATATACTCAGCATGGGGATTGCTGGATCACATGGTAGTTCTGTTTTAGGTTTTTGAGGAACCACCATACTATTTTCCATAGAGGCTGTACTAATTTATGTTCCCACCAACAGTGTACGAGCATTCCCTTTTCTACACATCCTTGCCAGTATTTGTTACTTTCTGTCTTTTTCATGATAGCCATTTTAACTGGGGTGAGATGGTATCTCATTGTGGTTTTGATTTGAATTTCCCTGATGATTAGTAGTGTTGAACATTTTTTCATATTCCTGTATATTGGCCATATATGTGTCTTTTGAAAAATGTTAATTCAGATCTTTTGCACATTTTATAATCTAATCATGTGTTTTTTTGTTTTTTTGTTTTTTTTTTTGCTATTGAGTTGAATTCTGTATATATTCTGGTTATTAACCTCTTGCTGGATGAATAGGTTGTAAATATATTCTCCTGTTCTGTAGGTTGTCTTTTCAATTTGTTGATTGTTTCCTTTTGTGTGCAGAAGCTTTTTAGCTTGATGCAATCCCATTTGTCAATTTTTGTTTTGGCTTCTTGTGCTTTTGGAGTCCTAGTCAAGAAATCTTTGCCCTGACCAATGTCCTGAAGCATTTCCTCAGTGGTTTCTTCTAGAAACTGCTCAGTTTTTAAAATCTAAAATGCTACTGCTTTTTCTTGGCTGTAGTAATGAAATACTTTTTTATAGTCAACTAATAACATGCAGGAATTGAGAATCCAAAATTCATGAGGACTTAGTAGAAAAAAGAAAAATCTGTTAGAATTACAGGTATGTCTTGGGGTGTGTGTGTGTGCCTGCTTATGTATGTATGTAAAGGGAATGTAATATGGATATTGTCGAGGCTAGAAGGAGGGAGTATGGATGGGAATGTTTGGAGGAACATGGAGGTAAAATATGTCATTGCTTGTCATTAATAGTCACATTTGTGCTACACAGTCCCAATGCTCAGGAAACTTACACTCTAGTTAATAAGACCAAAGTAGAAAAAAATTACAAGACTGAATATTATAACAGTGAGACATGCAAAATATTAAAAAATACCAACTGAGTAAAATGGGATATGGAATCAAGGAAGAAGCAGATTTGGGTTAGGTTAACAGAGGAACCCATCCTTTGAATAGAACCTATGTTCAGTTTACAGTTGTTTACCTGCACAAAGATTAGAATGATTTCCTAAACTCTTAGAATTGTGTTTTAAGAGTTTTGCCATTGCCTTGTGGCATATATATGAGTTTTAAACTTTGAAGTGTTTGGCTAAAATGCTTATTTTAAAAAGTGAGGATGTATGTGTACATAGTTTGTGTATTTGTATATATTTCATGCATACCTTTATATATTATATAAATATTTAACCTACTTTTAACAGGTGTTTTATAGAAAGGAACTGTGCATGACTTTAATTTTCCAGGTGTATTATCCAGGTGTATTAGGGGCCTAAATACTTAAACGTATGTTCAGTTTATGTAAGAAATATATTAGCTGTCTCTTATTTTTCTGTAACTCGTGTTGGAGATTTTTGTGGAGAATGAAAAATAAAGTAAAAAAACCTTATTTATTGATCAATATTGTTATCTCATTCTTTCTCTTCTAATTAGGACCATGTTATCTTTCTTCTACTTTTCATGAAATTAAGATATTGGTATATTTATTTTATATTTATATTTTTAATATGCCTTTTATGTCATCTTTATTTTATTTTCTCCTATATATTCTTTTAAATTTGTGCTATTTCCATTACTATTTGTCCTACTTTTCCATTTTTATGTCATTCAGGGATATTGTACAGTAGTTTCTTGAGTGATTTTCTATCTTTTTTTTCTTGTGAGATGAGAGTAATTTTCCTTCAGGAATATTTTGTTCTTTTGACTTAAAATTCTCTGTTTGCTAGTTCTCCTTATTACTTTCTTTGTTTAAATCTTAACATTCTTAAGTTCTTCTTATTTAAATTTTTTTTGTTTTAATCTCTTTGTGAGAATAAAAATCAAGAACTCTTCCTTTTCTATGTTAAGAATTATATCCCTTCAGAAATTTATTTGATAATATTTGCCAGATTATTTTCTACATAAGCTGCCCATTTTTCATTAATTTATATTCTTTTGTAAGTCAGAAAAGAATATGGTTTGTATATTAAGTAAGTAATATTGATAATGGACATTTAGATTTTTTTTTTTTTTTTTTTATACTAGTCTTGCTCTGTTGCCCAGGTTAGAGTGCAGTGGCTTCATCATAGCTCACTGCAACCTCAAACTCCTGAGCTGAAGTGATCCTCCTGCTTCAGCCTCCTGAGTAGCTAGAACTACAGGCATGTGCCACCATGTTTGGCTAATTTTTTATTTTTTGTAAAGTCACGGTCTTTCTATGTTGCTTAGACTGGTCTCCACCTCCTGGCCTCAAGCGATACTCTTGCCTTAGTTTCCCAAAGTGCTGGGATTATGGGCATGAGCCACTGTGCCCGTCTGACATTTAGATTCTTTACTGTTAGTTACCCTTACCTATGTGATGGTGTTTCTGGAAAATATGTTGAACTAGACAGACTTGTATGTCTAGGGGATTGGGTAAGTTCTTCGTTTTATGACAGCCTAAATGTTGGGATACTCTAACCCCTATTTTCCTGCCCTATCCTCTTACCGGTCCCTTAGTACATTCTTTTAAGTCATGTTTCAAAAGTGTAAGGAGTATTTTAAAAATCATATGAAATGATTATAATTACAATTATTTCGGGTCAGCTTTGTATTTGATAGTATCAGTTCATATTATAATAATAATTATTATTTTTTTGAGACAGAGTCTTGCTCTGTTGCCCGGGCTAGAGTGCCATAGCATCAGCCTAGCTCACTGCAGCCTCAAACTCCTGAGTAGCTGGGACTTTGGACGTGTGCCACCATGCCTGGCTAATTTTTTCTATTTTTAGTAGAGATGAAGTCTCGCTCTTGCTCAGGGCTCAGACTGATCTCCGTCTCCTGAGCTCAAACGATCCACCCACCTGGGTCTTCCAGAGTGCTAGGATTACAGGTGTGAGCCACCATGCCTGACCCATATAATAAATTGAAAGTATCATTGCTTTGTGATATCTTCATTTCATTCAAAGTTATATGTGAATAAATTGTTTTTCTTTTTTTTAAACAGATAAAAAATTTGGAGTGAAGGCAAGAATTAATGGGACTCTGAATATAACCCTGAATTTGGTCAAACAGAATTTGCAGAATCACCGGTTGGTTCTACCTTGTCTTCAGCTTTTACGAGTATATTCTGCTAATTGTGAGTATTTGAGTGAGTTTTAGTTAACTCAGTGTTGTAAAGTTACACAAAATGAAAATTTTAAAGTATCTTAATTCTGTAAACCTCTAATGTTTGTGGAAAAGAAGAGAGAAGATTTAATGTGGATCATTGTAACTCCTAACTACAACCACAACAAAAGTGATGTGGAATAAAATGTAGATTGACACGATCTTGAGAATTCTCACAAATTCCCCCAATTTGCAAACAACTGGAGTGAGGGGGATGCGTAGGCAGCCTGTGGAAAGGATGTGAAAGAGTATGAGGGTAATGGCGGCTGGAAAAACTCCTATACCTCTGTAGATTTTCACAGGTGAGAGGAAAGCTGAGAAGGCAGACACGCAGTAGCATAGTCACGTGGAGCTATTAATAATTATCTTTAGCAATCAGTAGGAAAGTAGCAGAATAGCAAATACATAATACAGGAGTCTCTGAGGAAGCTGGGGAGAAGAGGGATCACAGAGAGAGAGAGACTGAGGTAAAATGTCTCCCAAAACACACACTCTCAGTTACCAACATTAAGTCCCACCCCATGAGGTTCCGACTGTGAAATTGGAGTGGTTAATGAAAGAACCTAAAATTGAATTGTAGGGTATATGTTATTGCAGAGTGTCATTGTAAAATAATGACAAAGTATGTGTTTATGTGTGTGTATACATTTATGTGTGTATGTCTGTGTGTGTGTATATCTATACCTCAACGGTATAGTTAAAAGTGTGCTCAGAGGAAAGTAGCTCTGAACACTTACGTAATCAACACTTTCATAATTAAAAAAAATAAGGAAATGAATGAATTTGATATCTACCCAAAGAAGTTAAAAACAGAGAAATAAACAGAAGGAATGTAGATAAATGATATAGTAAGGAAAAAATGAAAAATATGCATTAGAAAATACTAGGTCACTAAATAGGAAATGTCCAATTTCGAATCAGAAGTATTGTTTATTATATCTCAAACAAGAAGCAATACAGTTAATGAAAGTATGCGCCCAAGCTATCAACACAGTTTTGCTATCTTAAAGGTAGCTTGTTTATACCAGCAGCTAAGAAACCTGGAGAGTCAGTGGCGATGAAATCACAAAAGGTATTTTCCATAGCTATTTCCATAGAATTGAATATTTTTCCTTGCAAGCAGTGGTCCAAAGCCTGGAAGAAGTGGTAGTCAGTTGCTGCAAGGTCTGGTGAATATGGTTGATGACAGAGCATTTGCAAGTTCAGCTGCTGTAGTTTGAGCAGCGTTGTTTGTGTGACGTGGTCGAGTGTTGTCTTGGAAGAAGATAGTTTTATTTTTTAAATCAACTATTTTTCTATTAGGTTACTAAGTATGAAATGTCCAATTTCCTTAAATACTAAGTTTGATAGTTGATTATCTCTGACATTTCACTTTGACACTTCTAGTTTTATTTTTATTGTGAAGGTACGTCCTCAGTCTTGCAAACGCACGTTGCACTTCAGTGTTTATTGCAGTATTATTCACGATGGCTAAAATGCGGAATCAGCTTAAGTGTTCATCAAGGGATGAATGGATAAAAAAGATGTGTATTTACACAATGGCATATTATTTAGCCATGAAAAAGAAGGAAATTTTGTCATTTGCAGAAATATGGATAGATCTGGAGGACATTATTTTAAGTGAAATAAACCAGGCACAGAAAGGCAAATACTGCATTTTCACACTCATATATGGGACCTAAAAAAAATTGATCTCAAGGAGGTAGTGAATAGAATGGTGGCTACTAGAGATTGGTAAGGGTGGTGGGAAGGGGTAGTGAAGAGGTGTTGGTGAAGGGGTAATTCTGTTAATAGAAGGAAAAAGTTCTAGTGTTTAATAGTGCAATAGGGCACCTATAGTTAACAATAATTTATTATATTTCAGAATAGCTAGAAGTTTTCAAATGCTCCCAACATAAAGCAATGATAAATGTTTCAGGTGAATCATGTCCCAATTACTCTGATTTGATCATTATATGTTATATGTTTGTATGAAAATATAACATGTACTCCATGAATATGTACAATTATTATGTATCAATAAAAAAATGAGGCAAAAAAACTGCATTGAATTAAAAATAAAATGGGTAAGCCACCAAATACTCTAATCAAGGAACAAGGAAGATAGCACAGATATTGATATTAATAAAATTAGAAGGGATAATGGAGCAATAAACAGATACAGAGGAAATTAAGATCATTCTACAAAACATTAGGAGCTACATTTTTGGTAATATTTTATTGAATTTCTAGCCTTAGAAGGCTAGAAAATGGCTTATCTGTAATTTTAAAAATTTATACTAAAAATATTTTTCAGAGATGGAGTATCACTATGTTGGCTAGAGTTCAGTGGCTATTCACTGGCTTGATCATACATAATACACTGCAGCCTCAAACTCCTTACCTCGAGCCATCCTCCTACCTCAGTGTCCTGAGTAGCTGGCCCTACAGGCACCTGTTACCACATTTGGCTCTACATTTTTTTTTTTTTTTTTTAAGATACAGGGTCTTGCCCTGCTGCCCAGGCTGGAGTGCAGTAGCTCAGTCATAGCTCACTGCAACCTCAAACTCTTCCACTCAAGTGATCATCGTGCCTCAGCCTCCTGAGTAGCTGGGACTACAGTGTGCACCACAATGTCCAGCTAATTTTTAATTTTTTTGTAGAGACAGGATCTTGCTATGTTGCCCAGGCTGGCTTCAAATTCCTCAGCTCAGGTGATCCTCCCTCCTTGGCCTCCTAAAGTGCTGGGATTACTGGTGTGAGAGCCACTGCACCCAGCATTCTATAATTTTTTAAAAATTATATTTGTTCAGAATTGAAAATGTTAGGCATAGTTTCCTGGTTAGGTAATTGTTTGCATTTTCCGTGTGAAATACTAAAATTGTTCCCTCTTTTTCCCTACTACAGTCGCTTTAATTAAGGTCCTCATTACCTCTCACAGCCTCCTAATGTGTCTCTCAAAACCATCTTCCTCAGAGTGCTGTGAGTTCTGACCTGTTTATTTAAAATGCAGATCTGATTTATTGTTCCTTTTGGGCAATTCCTTATACTTGGAAGAATTATCAACTTCTAGAGCCCTTCATAATTTGTTTCTTACCTCTTTTTCCCACCTCATCTTCGTATTTATATGTCTCTTTTTGATACTATATGTTTTAACAATATGGAACTACTTGCACCCTTGCTGTTGTCTTCGTTCTATTGTCTATGTTATGCCAGTCTTCAGAACTATTCCTGAACCACATCTACCCCTTTATTCCAACTCCCATCCTAGCTAACTCATACTCATTTTTAAAGTGTGAACCTAGGCATCATTTTCTCCAGAAATGCCTCTGTTTCCTCTGAATTAGGAACTTCTCAGTGGTGTAACTCAAATAGTCTACTATTCTTAATCTATTTGGAAAGTAATTTAGTAATTATTTGTTTATTGTTTCTGTCATTCTCTCTATACTATGTTCTCTGAGAGCAGAGACTATTTGTCTCTAAATCCTCATAACCTGATATTTATTGAAGAATCAAATGGAGCAATGGAAGTATTTTTTTATAATAGCATTTTTTTGCATATAACTTGTTTCAGAATTTTCCTTTACTTCTAATAAAAAACAAAGCAAAAAAAAATCTCTTTAAGTGTTGAGCTAAGGTGGACTTTCAGAGTGATTTGAGTTCACATTTACTAAACAAATTGTATATGTTTTTGGCTTTGTATCACTAAATGTACACATTTTTAGTTATTGAAGTTGCAAAATCATTTTGCATCTTTTTCTCCCCCTCCCAGCTGTGAATTCAGTATCCTTAGGGAAAAATGGAGTTGTGGAGCTGATGTTTAAAATCATCGGACCATTTAGTAAGAAGAATTCGAGTCTTATGAAGTGAGTAAATGTTATGACTATGAATAGATATATGTGCTTTATTACTCTGGGCCCATTTGTCTTGATATTTAGAGTGAGCAGCTTGAATTAAATTGTATATAGAGTTTTTTCTTAGTTCCTAAATAGTGATTTTTTTTATCATGATAAAGATTTTCTTTAGTATAAAGTTTAATCTTCAAAAACATATCAAAATTAAATAATTTTAAATTCATTAAATATAGTGTTTATAGGAATTTAGACCTTGAGCATCACTAGATACTGTAAGAGGAAAATAGACGATTTTCATTCAGTAATATTTATTGAGTGCCTACTATATTCCCCACTCAATTTGTAATCTTCTAATGACTGCTTCCTTCATTCTCACGATTACCTGAACATATCTTAAATTTATACTAAATTTATATTAAATTTTGTCAAAATTATGTCATTCTTTTTTTCTTTCATCTTGGGGGTGTGTGTGTGTGTGTGTGTGTGTGTATGTTTTCATTTGTTCATAGGCCTTTCAACCTCAGAAAATGAAAATGGTTTCCAGTTACTTGGTTATATTTAGTATTTTGTTAAGCCATTTTAGAGGTTGTTTTTAAAAAAATTTTTTATTGTGGAATTTTTCAAACACACATGAAACAGAACTCATACTGTATTATATAAAACTAACTGTATTGAATTAATTATATTAATTATTTATTGTATTCAACAAATATCATCATTCTGCCATTTTTGCTTCATTTATTTCTCCACACTTTTGTTTATTTTTCTAGGGTACTTTTCAGAAATCTCAGAAATAGTCAATTTTCTTTGACTATTATCATTTCTTTCCTAAGTATTTCAGTATATAACTCTACTAAATAAGGACTTAAACCCCCACGATACTATAATCATATCCAATGAAAGTATTAATTTTTTAATCTGAAATCTCGTCTGGGTTCAGTTTTCTCCAGTCATCTCAAAATTGCTCTTTTACAGTTGGTTTGTTTGAATCAGAATCCAAACAAGATACACACATTATTCCTCATTATATTTAGGACATTTCCAAGCCTACACAAAAGTAGAGAGAACAGTATAATGAACTCTGATGTACTTGTCACCCAATTTCAACAACAATCAAACTTTTGTCATTTTTATTTCATCTTTCTTTTCTCTGTTCTTAATTTTTCCTGGAGTATTTTAAAGCAGGTATCAGCCATTACATTTGATCTGTAAATTCTTTAGTATGATCACTATCAAATACAGACCTTTTTTCTTTTAGTGTTACCACATATTATTTCTGTGCCCAACAATATTCATAATAATTTCATAGTATTCGATATTTTCTGATTATCTAAGAAATGCCTTTTTCATAATTGGCTTATTCAAATCAGGGTCCAAATAAAGTTTATACATTCTATTTGATGGCTATGTTTCATAATCTTTTAAAATGAGTAAAAGTCACCTTATTTTTTTTGTTCTGTTTTATTTGTTGAAGGACCTGGCTGATACGTCTTTTAGGTTGTCCTACATTCTGGGTTGGGAGGACTTTATCCTGGGGTCATTTACCATATAGGTTTATCCCTCACATTTTCTGCAGACCAATAGAGCTAGTGGCTTGATTAGATTCGAATTCTTTTTTTTTTTTTTTTTTTTTGTGAAAAACATTTCATAGGTAGTGCCAGGTACTTTGTTTTAAGTCACTTAAGATGATTGATTTGAGGTGATCTGCCCATCAGCAATGTTCCCATCCACTTTTCACTTAATGACTTAGCAGTCATTCATGACATTGCTTATATCTGTTAGGGGTTACAAAATAATGACTTCTCTACTTTTTTATTTTTTCTGTATTAGCTATGAGTCTTTTATAAAGAATTTGTCCACATGAATTATTTGATTAAATTTTACTCTTAAATAGATAGGACTCAGAGCATTTCTAGTTTTTTTTACTCTTTCTTAATAAAGGTCAAAATATTTTTAAATACTGTGGGAGCTTACTTGCACATATAATTATTTACTAAATATAATTTAGTGGATGACTCAACATATTTCCTTATGTAAAGATTACACACAATCCTAGAGCATCTAATGAAATGTAACAAAGCAAACAAAAAATGTTTGTATCACAATCAGTAGAACCAATTTCCAGAATTGGTATGGTATAGTGGTTTAGAGTGAGCGCTGGAGGTAGACAGACCTGGATTTTCATGTTAGCTCAGTTAGTTACTTGCCCTGTGATATGAAATAAGTTATTCAACCTATTATGTCCCAGTTTCCTGTTTGTAAAATGGTAATAATATTAACACATCCATTATAAGGTTATTGTGGGGATTTAATGAGCTAATTCCTGTTTGGCACAATGCCTGTATTATTGTAAGATAGTTTAGGTAAGTAATGTAGTAATGTGGGTATGAATGAGTAACTAGCTAATACTAAAAGTATATGCTTTATTTTTAATTTATATATAATTTCTCCCCTTGATATGCACAGTATTTCATAATTTATCTTTTATGTAATGGCCATGATTGCTTACTTAAGATATGTATTACTCTACTGTAACCAAGTTACAAATCTAATATAAAATATTCCTAGGAGAAATGGAACATGTCAAAAGTATCACTGTAATATACCACATGGATTATGTCCACAACCATGCAGAAATCAGTGGATCTAAAACTTGTTTTTATTTATTTATTATTTCCAAATGTTAATTAAGGGGGTACAAGTGTTTTTGTTACATAATTACCTTGTATAATGCTTAAGACAGGGCTTTTGGTGTCCCCTTCACCAGAGTAGTGTTCATTGTACTGATTAGGTACGTTTTTAATCCTACATATCCCCTTCCACCCTCCCCCCTTCTTGGTTCTCATGTCCTTTATATTACTTTGTGCCCATGTATACCCATCTGTTAGCTCCCACTTATTATTGAGAACATACAGTGTTTGGTTTTACATTCCTGAGATACTTCACTTAGGCTAATGGTTTTCAGTTCTATCTAAGTTGCTACAAACAACATTATTTCATTCCTTTTTATGACTGAGTAAATTCTCCATGGTATACTATACCACATTTTCTTTATCCAGTCATGAATTGATGGGCACTTGGGTTGATTCCGCATCTTTGCAATTGTAAATTGTGCCACAATAAACATTTGAGCGCAGGTGCCTTTTTGATAAAAAGACTTCTTTTCCTTTTGGTAGATACTCAGTAGGGGGATTGTGAATCATATGGTAGGTTTACATTTATTTCTTTGAGGAATCTCCGTACCTTTTTCCATAGAGGTTGTACTAATTTGTAGTCCCACCAACAGTGTATAAGTGTTCCTTTCTTTCTTCATTCATACTAGCATCTATTGTTTTTTGACTTTTTAATAATGGCCATTCTGATAGGGTATCTCATTATAGTTTTATTTTGCATTTCCCTGATAATTAGTGATGTTGAGCATTTTTTTCTTATGTTTCTTGGCCGTTGATCTATCTTCTTTTGAAAAACTTCTGTTCATGTCTTCTGTCCACTGTTTGATGAAGTCATTTGTTTTTTTTCTTGCTGATTTGTTTGAGTTCTTTGTAGATTCTGAATATCAGTCCTTTGTTGGATGTATGGTTTATGAATATTTTCTCCCATTCTGTAGGCTGTCTGTTCACTCTGTTGATTATTTCTATTTCTGTGCAGAAACTTTTTAAATTAAGTTCCATTTATTTATTTCTGTTGTTGCTATATTTGCCTTTTGAGTCTTAGCCATAAATTCTTTGCCTAGGCCAATGTCTAGAAGAGTTTTTCCTACATTTTCTTCTAGAATTTTTATGGTTTCATGCCTTACATTTAAGTCTGTATTTAATTAAATTAATTATTGTATATGGTGAGAGATAGAGGTCCTGTTGCATTCTTCTGCATGTGGCTATCCAATTTTCCCAGCATCATTTATTGAATAGGGCTTCTTTTCCCCAGTGTATGTTGTAGTCTGTTTGTTTGAAGATCAGTTGGATGTAGTAGATGATTTTATTTCTGGGTTCTCTATTCTGTTTCATTGGTGTATGTCTCCACATTTATACCTGTACCATGCTGTTTTGGTAACTATAGCCTTGTAGTACAATTTAAAGTCAGGTAATGTGTTGCCTCCAGATTTTTTCTTTTTCTTTTTTTTTTTCTTTCAGTTAAGATTGCTTTGGTTATTCAGGCTCTTTTTTGGTTCCTAATGAAGCATAGAATTATTTTTTCTAGATCTGTGAAATATGACTCTGGTATTTTGATGGGGGTTACGTTGAGTCTGTAAATCACTTTGGACAGTATGGACATTTTAACAATGTTGATCATACTAATCCATGGGCAGGGGATGTTTTTCCATTTGTCTGTGTCATCTGTGATTTCTTTCATCAGTGTTTTGTAGTTCTCCTTGTAGGAATCTTTCATCTTCTTGGTTAAATATATTCCTGGATATTTTATTTTCTTTGTCAATATTGTGAATGATATTGAGTTCTTAATTTGACTCTCCACTTGACTTATTTATATATAGAAGTGCTACTAATTTGTCAACATTGATTTTGTAACCTGACACTTTGCTGAATTGATTTATCAATCCAGCAGTCTCGGTGACATCTTTAGAATTTTCTAGGACGATATCATCTTGTCAGCCAACAGGGATAGTTTGACCTCCTCTTTCCCAATTTGGTTGCCCTTTATTTCTTTCTCTTGACTGATTGCTTTGGCTAGGACTTCCAATACTCAATTTAATAGAAGTAGTGACAGTGGGAACACTTGTTCCAGTTATTAGGGGGAATGCTTTCAACTTTTCCCCATTTAGGATGATGTTGGCTGTTGGTTTGTCATATATGTCTCTTATAATTTTGAGATATGTTCCTTCTATGCCTTGTTTGTTGAGGGTTTTTATCATGAAAGGGTGTTGGATTTTATCGAATGCTTTTTCTGCATGTATTGAGATGATCATATGATCTTTGTTTTTGTTCCTCTTTATGTAGTGATTCATGTTTATTGATTTGTGTATGTCAAACCATCCTTGCATCCCTGGGATGAAACCTACTTGATCATGGTGGATTATCTTTTTGATGTGCTGTTGAATTCTGTTTGCTGGTATTTTATTGAGGATTAATGCATCTATATTCATAAGGGATATTGGTCTGTAGTTTTCTTTTTTTGTTGTGTCCTTTCCTGACTTTGATAAAAGGGTGATACTGGCTTCATAGAATGAGTTAGGAAGGATTCCCTCCTCCTCTATATTATGAAATAGTTTCTGTAGGATATGTACCAGTTCTTCTCTGTAGGTCTGGTAGAGTTTTGCTGTAAATCCATCTGGTCTGGAGTTTTTTTTGTTGGGAGATTTTTTTTATTACTGCTGCAGTCTTGCTGCTCACTTATTGGTTTATTCAGGATTTCTATTTATTGGTTAAGGGTTGGCCAGTTGTGTGTAGTAAGAATTTATCCATTTCCTCTAGGTTTTCTAGTTTGCTTGTGTAGACATTTTCATAGGATTTGCAGATATTATGTTGTATTTCTGTGGCATCAGAAATGTCTCCTTTTTCATTTCTGAGTGAGGTTATTTGAGTCCTTTCTCTTCTATTTCTGGTTAATCTGCCTAGTACTCCATCAATTTTGTTTATCTTTTCAGAGAATCAACTTTTTGTTTCATTGATCGTTTGTATTTTTTTGGTTTTTATTTTGTTTAGTTTTGTTCTGAGTTTTGTTATTTCTTTTCTTCTGCTGGCTTTGAGTTTGATTTGTTCTTCTTTTTCTAGTTCCTTGGGATGTGACATTAGGTTGTTAATTTGTGGTCTTTCTGTCTTTTTGATGTAGGCATCTAAGGCTATGAATTTTCCTCTTAGGGCTGCTTTTTCTGTATCTCATAGATTTTGGAAGCTTGTGTCCCTTTTGTCATTTGGTTTGAGGAATATTTTGATTTCAATCTTAGTTTTATTATTGACCCAAGGATCATTCAGCAGCAGATTTTTCAATTTCCATGATTCTGTATAGATTTGAGAGTTTCTCTCGGAATTGATTTCTAGTTTTATTTTGCTGTGGTCTGAGACAATACATGGTGTGATTTTGATTTTTTTGAGTTTGCTGAGACTAGTTTTGTGACCTAAGTTATGATCAATCTTGGAAAATATTCTGTGTGCTTATGAGAAAAATGTATATTCAGTAGTTTGGGGGTAGAATGTTCTATAAATGTCTGTTAGGTCCATTTGTTCTGTAGATCTGTTTAAGTCCAGTGTTTATTCATTTTCTGCTTTGATGATCTATTTAGTTCTGTCAGTGGAGTGTTGAAGTTCTCAACAATTAAGATGCTACTGTTTATTTCTTTGCTTACATCTAGAAGAATTTGCTTTATTAAACTGGGAACTGCTGTGTTAAGTTCATATATATTTAGGATTGTTATGTCTTCTTTTTGAATTGCTCCCTTTACCATTATATAATGATAATATATTTTTTTTACCATTGTTGATTTAATGTCAATTTTATCTGATGTGAGAATGGATACACCTGCTCACTTTTGTTTTCCATTTGAATGAAATATTTTTTTCCATCCCATTGCCTTCAGTCTGTGTGAGTCCTTGTGGTTTAGATGTGTTTCTTGAAAACAACAAATAGTTGGGTTGTGGTTTTTCATCCATTCAGCCTATGTTGTTTTTAACACATTAACTGCTATGTGAGTTGTATTTAACTCACACTAGTTTTGAGCCTGGGGCCTCATGAAGGAAAACCTGGGCAAAACCCTGCAGTTTATTCATGGAAATTTTACTTTTTGATGTTCTTCTTATTATATTTCATATTGACAATTTAATTCTAAAAATGATTAAATGAATAGAAGTCAATCAATTTCATTTTTCTATTTATGTTTACCTTTAAATTACACTTAAGTTTCACAAGTCAAGAAAAGCACTTTACACTTATGAACTATTTTTCATGCTTTCACATTATTAATTTTCAAGTTTTTGTATTTTTTATTGAAAAAACATTGAAAACTAAAAAATAACAAATTTTTCATTAAATTAGAAAAGATTGGTTTGTTTAGAAGTTTTTATTCTATTTTCTTTCTTTTTTTTTTTTTTTTTTTTTTGGGACAGAGTGTTGCTTTGTTGCCCTGGCTAGAGTGAGTGCCATGGCATCAGCCTAGCTCACAGCAACCTCAAACTCCTGGGCTTAAGCGATCCTACTGCCTCAGCCTCCCGAGTAGCTGGGACTACAGGCATGCGCCACCATGCCCGGCTAATTTTTTTCTATATATATTTTAGTTGGCCAGATAATTTCTTTCTATTTTTAGTAGAGATGGGGTCTCGCTCTTGCTCAGGCTGGTCTCGAACTCCTGACCTTGAGCGATCCACCCGCCTCGGCCTCCCAGAGTGCTAGGATTACAGACGTGAGCCACCGCGCCTGGCCTTTATTCTATTTTCATAATAAAACACTGTGGCTCCAAGGAAAAAAATTATTTTTCTGTTGTGGCAGTCATGTTAAGTGGGGCATTCAGATGTTCACCTTGAGTGTTAGTATTGATGTCTGGGGTGCTATTCTGTGAAATGTGTTGGATGATACCTTAATGTTTTGTTTTCCATCCTGGACTATTGTGAGCAGCACTGGGGAGGGCTGCCGGTCAGGGAGCTCATAGTCTGAGCACCCCTTGGTCCTCTGCAGGTCTTTAAGAGGAAAGCCATGGGCCCCTCTCTCTTTGGAAACCTGGGTGTGGTGGGCACACGGACAGAGGGGAAGCAGCTGCTCCTGAGAGTCCCGGATCAGTTGTCCCTTGGGGCACCTGTTCCTCTTGGCAGCAGTGGGTGGTAGATGGGCGGGGGAAGAGGAGAGTTTCAATGAAGGAGAGCTGGCACTCTGGACCTATTTATTCTTTTCCCCAAAAGGCAGCCTTCCTGGAATGTCCAACTCTGGGATCAGACATTTCCCCTGGGACCTACTGCTTCCTGTGGTTACCACAGTCTGGGCAAGAGTTGGGAAATGTTTGTGTGGGGACCAGTGACAAGTAAACTGAAGGACTTTCTGGGGAGGACAAAGGCACACAGTGGGTGGAGAAGCAGTATGGCACTCACCACCTTGGTTTGGGTCTGTAGTGAAGGGGAGCGACCCAGATGAGGGTGGCAACCCAGTGCTCTGTTCTCAAGAAGCTCCCAGTTCACTGGTAGCAGGAGCTTTTGGGCTTGTGAGGGTAGAAAAACTCTCCAGAAGATTGGGAGCCTGCAGTCTGCCAGAGGTGTTAGGGGAGGGGAGACAAAACCCACACCTGCCCTTCCCATGGGACTCCAAGTTCCTCAGGGGTTGATCTCTGCCAAAATCTTGCTCCTTCTTGTTGTGCTCCACAACTTCCCATGGAATCTCTGGTAGGTTCTGGCACTTTTCCTTCAGAATTACACCTGAGCTATGTTTTGTTTTGTCTAAAACTTTTCCTTCTTTCTGAGATGATCTGGCAGCTGATGTCCATTTTGCCTCACCCCTCTAAAACTTCTGAGAAAAGAATACAGTTATATAAATTATCTCTTCATTCTTTTTTCTGTTTATATTTTAAGAAGAATAATTATTTTTTGCTTTCTTTTTACTTTAAAAAGAATAAGCCATTTATTGACTAAATATCTATATCTTGATCTCTTGTCCTTTTTAGTAATCTGAGGGTCTTCCCTCTAATTAACTAAAAACCACTCAAACGTATAGAGTTTTCTAGTGTAGTTCCTTCTTCCCTTAAACAATGCCCTACATTTAATGGGAGGAGGACTGAGGGAGATTTATGTTTGAAGGGTGATGCTTCATTTTAGGATTTCCTTTCCTTGCCAGTTTTAGGTTTTTGATTTAAAACTGTTAATCCAGAAGGAAGCAACTCAGGAAGTTATTGTAACTATGACCTCTTGAGGTTTGGAGGTCTGCCAGGATTGATGATTCCCTTCCCCCAATTTAAAATAGACATAACTGCATGAGCACCTGTAGACGTAAGCTTTACTTCTTTCACTGCTCCTAAATGAATAACCCACAGACTACTTTTTGAGTTATTGATGGTTGTATTATTCTGTGTGGGAAATATGAAGATTGGCCAAATATATGAGGAAGTATAAATTATTGATACTAAGAAATTTAATCAATTAACATAAGCTGTGTAGTTTCAATAAATCTAATTATTTTAAAGTTCTTTTATAATATTTATATTATAAACTCATACTGGTTTATAAATGTCATAAAATCTCAGAAATTCCTTTGTACTAAAGATTTTTAAATACCTCTTAAGTAATGTTTTGGTAAAAATATAAAGACGACTTTGCACAAACTTCATAATTTCTTTTGATCTAGTGGAACTATGGAACAAATGCAGTGGGTGTTGGCATCAGAAGGAACTAAGTTCATATCACTGCTTTCCAGTGTTGAAGAATACTGGAAGAATATCTACAGAAAAAAACATGTTATAGTTTTATGATTAGAAACAGCCAGAGCATTTTAATTTGGTTCAAACAGTTGTAAACATCTGCTATCAGGGAGAAAAACTTTCTGGAAGTACTCTAAGATTTTTATACTTTTGAATAAAGAATTAACTGTAGACGAGAAAATCCTGCGATTTCATTGCAAGTAACTGCATCTAAGATACTGTATTAGTTTCTTAGGTTTGTCATAGCAAAGTACCACAAACTTGGTGGCTTTAAAACAATAGAAATTTATCATCTCACAGTTCTGGAGGCTAGAAGTCCAAAATCAACTTGTCAGCATGGCCGTGCTTCCTCCAAAACCTGTAGGGGAGAATCCTTCCGTGCTTCTTCCTAGCTTCTGGTGGTTTGCTGGCAATCTTTGGCATCCTAGGCTTGTAGCTATAGCATTTCAATGTACGCTGCCATCATCACACGGCATTCTCCCCTTTTCCCTCTTTTTGTAAGGACACTAGTT
The DNA here is from genome assembly GCF_041146395.1 of Eulemur rufifrons. Classification (NCBI taxonomy): domain Eukaryota; kingdom Metazoa; phylum Chordata; class Mammalia; order Primates; family Lemuridae; genus Eulemur; species Eulemur rufifrons. The sequence continues at coordinate 208,861,250 of NC_090989.1, forward strand.
GTGTTGTGTTAAGGGCCCACCTATTGTAGTATGGCCTCATCTTAACTAATTACATTTGCAATTACTCTGTTGCCAAATAAAGTCATATTTGGAGGTACTGAGATTTAGGACTTTGCCATATTTTCTTGGTGGACACAATTCAACCCATAAACGTGATTAACATTAAGTTAATTGTATTATTAATACTTAGTAGTAAGTACAAGGTGTGAGCTTTCACTGTGTCCTATGTTAGCTGTGTCTTCACTTTACATATTTTGCACAGTCTTACACAAATTTTAACTTATGTCTATATATAGAGGCTAATATTTAGGTGGGTCTTGATAGTCTCTATAGTAAAACAGTTGACAAAGAGACTTCTTATAATGAATGGTAAGAAACAAAGTGGAATCTACTGCTTACTATAGAGGACACATGTAATTCAGTGAGTCTTAATATGATTAATCAGCAGATTGTTTAGTGTCTTGGGGAGTCTTGACTTTCTTATCACTTTTTAAATAGAAGAGATTTATAACATATAGCATTTAAACAAAATGCCATAGGAAGAATGATTTATTTAACTTGTTATATTAGATTGCTCTCTGTTTTCCAAAATACTTCTCTGAGATATAGCTGACATATGATAAATTATATGTATCCCAAGTGTACCATTTGATAAGAATTGACATATGCTTTAGCCTTTAGATTTAGTAGGTACCAAAAACCTACAGTAATTTTAGGGGCCCATAAAAATGTTTTAATTTCTTTCAAAATTGTAAGAAAAAAATCAACTTTGAGGTCAAGAAGATGTTTTAATCTATGATATTAATATATATCACCTTTATACCAACATAGTTCTAAAATACTACAAAAATTTTAAATATTTTTTTGTGGAAAAAGGGGCCCATCAAGGCAGAAAAGTGCCTAGAGCCCATGAATATTTATTATGTCCTGGATATAAGCCTGTGAGACCATCACCATGATCAAGATAATGAACGTTTCCATCACCCCTAGAAGCTTTATTGTACCCCTGGGTAATTCCTCCCTTGCTCCCTGCTTTGGCCCTGGCGGTCATGGCTACACTTTCCATTACTATAGATTCGTTTGCATGTTCAAGAATTTTAAATAAATAGAATCATAATATGTGTGCTCTTTTTATGGGGGGGGTCTGGCTTCTTTCATGTATCATGATTATTTTCAGGTTCACATATATTGCATGTATCAAAAGTTTATTCTTTTTAATTGTTGAGTAGTATTCACAATTAAATGCTATATATGATTTGTTTATTCACCTATTGGTAGACATTTGGGTTGTTTCTAGTTTTTGACTATTACAAATAAAGCTACTGTGAATGTTTATATACAAGACTTTTTATGGCCATATATTTTTTATTTCTGTTGAGTAGATGCCTAGGAGTGGAATGGCTGGATCAAATGGTTGCTTTTGAAAAAACTGTCTTTCTGTGACATGCTTAATCTTTTCTCCAGCTATTTGAACACATGGAGTAAATTGTAATAACTGTTTTAATGTTTTTTAACATTTATGTCAGTTCTAGGTTGGTTGCCATTGGTTTGTTTTTCCTCATCTTTATGGGTCTTATTTCCCTGCTTTTCCATGCCTGATAATTTTTGATTGAGTGCCAGACATTGTGAATTTCACCTTGTTGGGTGCTGGATATTTTTGTATTTTTGTAAGTATTCTTGAGGTTTATTCTGGGATGCAGTTAAGTTACTTGGAAATAGTTCAATATGTTGAAGTCTTTCAGATTTGTTAGATAGGATTAGAGCACTGATTAGTCTAGGACAGATTATTTCCCACTTCTGAGACAGAATGCTTCTGAGTACTCCACCCCATGGATTATGAGTGTTTCCAGTCTGGTTGGTGAGAACAGGTACTGTTCCAACCCTGTGCAAGGACTAGACACTGTTCTCCAGTCATGTTGGATGGCTTTTCCCCAGCCTTGGTAGTTACTTCACACACTCGTGCCGATCACTACTTTGCTGAATATTCTAATAGAAGCCTCTGAAAATCTCTGAGGTTCTCTTTCTGTATAGCTTTCTTTTTTGGGTACTCCACCTTGTGAACTCTAACTGACTTGGTCTTCCTGGACTCTCCATGTCCTCAATGGGGAATTCATGTGCGCAAGCCAGGGAATCTGCCAGCTCTGTCTAGTTTCCATATCCCTGTGCTGTGGCTGGGTAGCTCTCTCAAGGTGCAGTAAGCTGGGGCAATTGTAGGGCCTGCCTCATTTGTTTCCATCTCTTATGGATCTCTATCTTTCGTTGCCTGATATCCAATGTCTTACACAGTTGTTGCATTTTGTTTAATTTATTTTTATTTTAATTTTTTTAATTCAGGATATTATGGGGGTACAAACATTTTGGTTATGTGACATGCATTTGCCTTGCCCAAGGCAGGGCTACAAGTGTGTCCTTCCCCCATGCAGTGTGCCCCATTTCCGTTAGCTGTGGGTTTACATTTTATTTAATTTTTTAAAAGTTTTATCAGGTGAGAGGGTAAATCTGATTCCTGTTACTCCATCTTATCTGGAAATAAAAGTTCAGATAGCCTTCTCAAAGGGAGACTGACATTTCTGGTTTCATAATTTCCATTCTCAACAAGAGGCTTTTATTATTCACTTTCCATATCATTGAGTTTTTATGTGGCCTTAGGCATGTTATATTCTAAAATCTGTAGTTTCCGTATTCATAAAACATGCCAATTCTCTGGATCAGGATTCTGTTTTAAGAATTAAACTAGAAAACACATATATGAAGCACCTATAACAATGTCTAGCATTTATCAGTCTTGCAGAGATAGTTTTCTTTTCCATTTTAATTTTTATAAATTATAGTTTCATTTGGAAGATCCATTTAGTTCTTTGTTTAATTTTGGCCAATTTAGAAGCCATCCTTATTCTGAGCGTTTTATAATCTCCTATACATTTTATTGCATAACTATAAAAGTATGGAAAATTCCTTAACAATGATTCAGTGCAACAAAAAATTTAATATATAACTTACTGTTCATTTATTAAGACTTTTAACTCACCATTACCAACATTTTATACTGTTTTGAGAGAGTTACAGGTATGAATTTACAATATTTTAAAAAATGTTATATATACTTTTTTTACTTTATAAATGTTATAAAGATTTACATTTATAATATTTAAAGACATATACTTTGTTTTTATTTTACAAATGTTATTATAAAGATTTACTTTCTTTTTCTCAATAAACCAAAGTATAACTATTAAGAACTTCCTCTTACTGGGCATTTGTTGAGCACTGACTGTGTGCCTAGTCCTGGATGATTGTTACTGGATTTACTCTGAACTACGACCCATCTTAAACCTTCTAATCAATGTGCTCTTTACCTTTACGGACCTCTGGTCATGCTGCCTCTCCCTTACCACTAATGTATACAACCTTTATTTTACTGCCTTATTTTTGTTTTAAATTTCTTGATTAGTTTTTTCATAGGTGTATACTTTTAATAAATAATGTAGATTGTAAAATTATCTGTGGAAGAGATAAGTTTGTTTTCTAACTTGCTACTGTGGGTATCTAGTAGGCATTCAACAAATGCTTAATGGTGAATGAAATGATTAGTTGACAACATATATTGTTTTAATGCAAATTAATTTGTAATTGTTGACCTTTTACTAAGAGGTACCATGGTATGTACCTTACATTTTTAAAGTTATTGAAGTTAAGAGCCATTTCTTCAGTAACTAATTTTTTAAAAAAACTATTTGAATTACAGATTTTCCACAGTGATATTATATGTATTTGTATAGCTGTTTAATAGCAGTTGATTTCACTGTGTGTAACTGAGAATTTATGTTTAAAGAAAATGTACCTTCCATTTTTAGTACTATTTCTTTGTCCTCTAAGGTGCAGTAAGAGTTTTTGTATATTATTAATAGGCTCATTATTCACTTTGGTGTCTCATGGCTGAAAAATGTTAAGGGCTTATACTTCTCCCAAACTTCCAAGTTCCAAAATATTTTACATTTGTTATGACCATAAATAGGAAGATTATACCTTGATAGAACTGAAATACTTTAAAGTCAGAAAGTTATATTATCTGTAAAATTTTGCGGTTAGGTGAACTTAATTTTGTGTTAAAACTTGTTTTTAATTCTTTTGCAAGTCAGAGCCTGTGATTCTTAGTATGATCCTTTGTTAAGTCTCTCGGGATCAGATACAGCTATAATAATTGATTCCATTCATCTAACTTCTGACAAAAAGACTTAGACATTGTTAATTTTCTTCTTTTTCTTTCTTAAAAATTTTGTTTTTTTGTGCTTATCTGTTGATATTTTAATCTTCCTCTTATTCAGTTTTAAGCTGAAGGGAGAGATGCATACAGAGAAACATCATATGTAATTAAATATAACAAAAGCAAATTTGGGAATAGACAATAGAATAATTATCTGAAAAGATTGTGTGAATTTGCTATTGTAGATTAATTTTACTAGTTTTGTTGTTGTTTGTGTTTTCTTGTTGTGTTGACAGGGTTGCTTTAGACACACTTGCTGCATTGCTAAAATCAAGTAAGTTTTTAAATACTAGAAATACTAGATATTCTTTTTCTGAGAATTCTATTAATTATGTTAAAGAAACTGAAAATACAGATTTAGTCTATAGTTATAAAGTTGGTTTATAATATTCTAATGTCAAAGTTGATTTTATCTTCTAGTGTATTTGATACACATTATAATGCCATATTATATTTATTGAGCTATAATTTATTCAGCGCATTTATATCATTTATTAAAGCACATTGATTTCCTATTTCTGAGTTATTTATATGAACACAAAGCTCTGTTAGTAGAAGAAAACATGAAAATATTATAAAAATATCATTTTTAAAAGGTAAAGCTAGCATGGTATTGGGACCTTTTACCATGAGAAATATCTTGAATACCTACTAATTCTGATTTTAACTTAGAACTCTATTATTAAAAATTTTCATTTATGCCATAAATTCAAATTTATAATATTTAAAAAATGGCTATTCATGTAAATTTCTTGTAAATTAGTAAAATTCATTTATAAAATAAAGCACTGTGTTCTTTATCTTCAAAATTAAATCATTGGAGTAGATGTTTCTTATGATGCCTTTGGAGAGTAATTATTCACATTTATATATTTTTTTCTCTACAAGATATTTAGTATCTCTATTTTAAATATTTTCATTAGTACTCCCACGGCTAATTGGTCAATGCTGATTAAATTAACATTTTGTTTAACCGTAATAGCATTTAGTCTTAAAGATCTGTGTTGGGCTTTTATATGTTTTTTGCCCCCAAGGGAGACATAGTTAACAGATAGTTCATCAGAAACTGTCAAGGGTGAGGCCAACTTGCCCTTAAGTTAGAATTACCAGAGGGTTTTTTTTTTTTTTAATAGTAGCAAATGATTAATTGGAAATCTAATATGTGGTAAAATAATGATTTATTAAATTTTAAAAATCACTTTAGGTATTAGTATTTTATACTAAAGTTTGACATTTAAAAATTTTATTTTTGAAATGAATATATGGTACTCAGTTAGATGAGCTGTTTAGCTTTATTTTCATACATGATGTGATAAGCTTTAGACCAAGATCACAATATAGGGATTGATTTTAAAAGGTATTTGTAGCCTTGCTTTGATGTGCCCTGACTTTGTGGTTCAAACTCCATAAATATTAATTCTTGATACAAGTATATACTTTTGATTTGGAGTAGATTAGCTATTAAAACTAAACTTTCATTAAAGGTTACTAATTTTCAGGGCCACTGATGGCAAAGTCATTAATTCTAAGTTAGTAAACTCTTGTAAGTTTTAAGTATTTTATAGAAATCAGTTAACCTTAGATGACTGAAATCTGATACATTCAGTTTTAAGTAATAGTCCCCTTTTTACTGCCTCCCTTCTTTGTCAGTGGAGGGTGGTTGGCACACATACCTGTTTATTCCACTAGAATTCAAAAAAAAGTAACTGACAAGTAGAATGACTCAGGTTTATATTTAATATATTTTCAAAGGACACATGGCACTAAATAGGATGAAATTTTAATAATGCAAAATAATATTTAGCAGCACACTGCATATTTTTAAAGAATGGAATTTTGGAATATTCTCATTTTTGTTTTTAATTCTTTGTTTTTTCGGAGGCGATAGTCATTATAAATGTGGGAGAGTATAGAGCAAAGAATATGTATACACACGGAGTCCAGAAAGATAAGCAGCTCAGTTGCTGCTGTTGGAGTATAGATTAGACACCGCAGCCTAAAGGCAAACCTAAATTGTCTTTTAATTAGTGTGGGAAGAAGAGACATAGGTTGATTTGGAATTTAGTATGCTGAGCACATGAATAAAAATCCCTTTACTAATGTTTTAATTGTGCTCAGTGCAGATTGAAAATAGAGCTCTGTTCACTTCTTTTAAGGGTCATTCAGCACCTGGGTTTGAATTATGGGCAATTTTCTTATTTGATTTTTCATAAGGAATTTTAATGTTTATCATAAATACCATTTAGGCTATTGGAAATTCCAGTGGAAACACACAAAGTTTATAATAGGATTTACAGTGATCATAATGGCTTTTAACAAAAGCATATTCACAGCTAGTAGACTAAAGGCTTATATATTTCAGTTGGTGTAAAGAAAGTATGTATTCATTTAAAATGCATGAAACTTATTTGTCAGAATAGTTTAACTGATTTTGTAAATAGCCAGCCTTACCAAACTACCTATTCTAGACACAAAAGAGGTTTTAAAGCTTTCACATAAAAAAGATTTTTCCCCCTAGTGAGTTTCTTCCACCTTTCTAATGTGAAAACATAGTTCTGAGAAGGAATTAATAAGTTATGTCCTAGATATGTATTATAGCACATTTGGAAACTGTAATAATTCAGGAAATTGAAATTAGTGGAGCCTTACTGTTGCATTGTCTTAGTGTCCATGCCATGAACAAAGGGGTCATTTTATAGGTAAACTTGATATGAAGATGAGGCTGGGCGCAGTGGCTCACGCCTGTAATTCTAGCATTCTGGGAGGCCGAGGCGAGTGGATCGTTTGAGCTCAGGAGTTCGAGACCACCCTGAGCAAGAGCGAGACCCCGTCTCTACTAAAAATAGAAAGAAATTATCAGAACAACTAAAAATATATAGAAAAAATTAGCCAGGCATGGTGGTGCATACCTGTAATCCCAGCTACTCGGGAGGCTGAGGCAGAAGGATTGCTTGAGCCCAGGAGTTTGAGGTTGCTGTGAGCTAGGCTGACGCCACAGCACTCTAGCCCGGGCAACAGAGTGAGACTCTGTCTCAAAAAAAAAAAAAAAAAAAAGAGAAGATGAGTATTTCCTTGTAACTAAACAACCTCAGGTGGGTTGGTATTCCACATTATCTTGCACTCCTTTTAACCGACCCACTAAAGGAACGCTGGGTGGCTTGCTCAGTATCTTGCTATGATATGATTCCCTTGCCACTATCTTAATAAAATGCACCCTTTTGGTTAATAATCTTAAATATAAGTACTTTAAAAAGAATAAAATTAGGTCAAATTTGTGGATTTATTTCTGTTAATTCTCCAATAAAATTAACCATTTACAAAAATCCTTTAATGTAGTTTTAATTATAACAAAAATTTAATGACTAGAAAGCAGGAAAGCATTATTTTGTAATTATGTAATGCTCTTTACATTTCATTTACTGAAAAGTTTCATAAGTATTTTTGACTTAGCATTGTTATGGCATGGATATTCATATAATTGTGGGGTTACTAGAGCAATTAATTTTAGTGGAAACACATAAAGTTTGCACCAGGCGATACCATGGAATAGAGTTAATTTCAGTGGAAATACAGAGTTTGTAATAGAAGTTACAAAAATGACAATGGCTTTTAACAAAATCATATTCATAGCTAGTAAGTTAAAGGCTTATGTAGTCCATTTGGTGTAATTAAAGTCAGTTTATTCATAAATTTTAAAATACATGAACATTTTGTTAGTAAACAAAAGCATTTAAAAAGACGTAGCTCTACTTTTAGTAGAGATTTTGATATTTATAAATTGTGAAACAATAGATGGGCAGATTTTAGGAAAATGTTGTAATTTGCCATCTAGAACTTATCATATTTATTTTGTTAGAAAAAAGTTTAAATATATGCTCATCATTTTTTGGGGGGGCAAAAGTCTTACAAGAATTCATCATAAGATTATATTTTTAGTTTGATTTATTCTACCACTTTCTTTTATCATTTAAAAAAATATTCTTTCTCAATTTTCTTTTGTTAAAGAAACAAATGCCAGGAGAGCTGTAGACAGAGGATATGTCCAAGTACTTTTAACAATTTATGTAGATTGGCACCGCCATGATAATCGGCATAGAAACATGCTCATTCGAAAAGGAATTTTACAGAGTTTAAAAAGTGTTACAAACATCAAGTTGGGAAGAAAAGCATTTACTGATGCCAATGGGATGAAAATTCTGTATAACACTTCGCAAGTGAGTTATTTTCTTCTTGTTATTCTAATTATGTACTAATGATTTGATTCGGTTCTTAAGAAAACTGAATTAGTGTACAAATAGGAAAGTATCATATGATAAATACAGTTTTTGAAAAATCTTAAAACCAAAAGCACAATAATTTCTCACATGTGGCCTCAGACATAATTTGAGAAAATGGTCAGTGCACATCTCTGCAACAGGAGATTTTATTATTTTCCAAAGGTAAAAGGAAGATGTATACATCCATCCACTGAGCAGGAAAGGATTCCATACAGCTGTGTTTTCTAGGATGTATAAGTTGGCTGTACACAGTTTTGCGTGCCCCTCTTATAAGTTACCTGTGGATCCTTTACAGCTGGTAGGGCGGTTCTGTTGTCTTGGTTGTGTCCTCTTGGTCTTACGTGACAAACTTATCTCTTTCTACATGATAATAATTGAGAACCTTTTTTGAATAGAGATGGTACAAAAATGAAACCTGGAACTGAGAATGTTAGTTTTGCTAGCCATCTTAAGTGTAAACATTCTTGACAGTATATTCAGCAAGATCCTTTCTAGCATCTGTAGAAGACAATCAGCCATGGGGAATGCGAATGTTGTGATACAAACCTTTTGTTTTTAGAAGGCTGTAATTATTAAAAATCTGTCTTTTTGAAAATACCATCCAGTTATTTTGGTTGTGTCCTCTTGGTCTACATGACAAACCTTGTCTCTTTCTACATGATAATAAGTGAGACATCAGAACACACATTTAATTGTTTACTCATAGTTTTTTCTTTCCTATGTCAATCATATGCACTTGTTTTTACTATTCTTAGTATAGACAGCAATGGATATTTGATACATGAGGAAGAGTTAGGTGACTTTGTTTATGCCCCTTAACATTTCTGAGCCTTAATTTCTCTTCTTTTTTGATAGGTCACGTGAAAATGTGTATTAAAAATTTTACAGTGTATCACAATGCCATCTAAATGTCAATTGTCACTAATAATAATATTGTTGTATGACAGTTTCAAACCCCTTATCCCTCAGCCCTTCTTTTTTTCTTTTCTTTTTTTTTTTTGGCGCAGCCCCTCTCAAGATTAGATACCAGGGCAGCAGATCAAACTGTTGAAACTTTAAATTGTGATATGCATGCTATTCTTTCATAAATTGAATAGCCAACTTGTGAGAGGTGCCTTGTGAGAGGTGCCTTTGCATGATAACTGATATATTTCTGAGAAAAGCTTGGTCAGATGCATGTTCCTTTTTATTTCTTACACCTTTTAAAATTTCTTTCTTAATTTTTTTTCCTTAAAATTTAAAGAAATTTAATTTCTTTTTTGTTTTATGCCCCAGGCTTACTAAATGACCCCTAAATCACTCCAAAGATGGTACTGATTTCGGTTAATGAAAAATCCTACTCAATTTGCCACATGAGGTTCTTATTTAAAAATAGACATTTTCTGAAAAATACAGCTATTATGTAATTATCTTATGTTAAAATATTGGTTATTGTGATGTTTGTTTCTAGAAAACTATTGATGTATTACTTTCTGAAGTATTATAAAATCGGCTCAGTTATTCACCAAAGACACGTTATCTTTTTTTTTCCCTTTTCTTAAAAAATAGGAATGTTTGGCAGTCAGGACTCTTGACCCTCTTGTCAACACCTCCAGTCTGATAATGAGGAAGTGTTTTCCAAAAAATCGCCTGCCACTCCCGACAATTAAAAGTTCTTTCCATTTCCAGTTGCCTGTTATCCCTGTGACTGGTCCTGTGGCTCAGCTCTACAGTTTACCCGCCGAAGGTAGGACAACAGGGTCACTGCTGGCTTTCCTTAGTTCTCAGAATTATGTGACTTTGTCACCTTTTTGCTGTGTTCAATTCCTCAGCGAAAGAAGGCCTTAATGAACACAACAAACTTTTATATTTTATTTTAGCTAATAAGTATTTCTTTAAGTATAACAAATTAGAGTCTAGTAATTGTTTCCCAGTGTGGGATGTGTTATATATGTGTAATAAGGAACATTATTTGATAGTTTATGTACATTTTCAAAGTATAAGAATGTAAACATTAAATGTTTAGGTAATTATGTTTGGATTTACGTTTGTACTTTTTTTAGTGAATTTTTTTCTTAAGTTAAAAAAAATGTAATTATCAAAATTGTTATAGCTTTCTGCTAAACAAAAACTTGCACATGACTTACCTGCATGAAAATATGAAATTATCAGAGGTAGGCTGTCTGTCATTTTCTATGGAATACCATAGGTATGAAGGAAAGGAAGTAAGAGTTTAAACTTCTTTATGTGGTAAAAAAGATTTTTTTTTGATATGATCTAGTAAAGTGGAAAAGGAAAAGTAGTCTAGGCAATTAATAGAATTTCTATAGTGTTTTCTTATCAGTTGATTACTTTTTTGAAAAAATTGAAGATTATTTATATGTAAGAATACTTACTTGAAATAAGTGTTTGAACAGAATTTTCAAGTAATTATAATTAGCTTCATTATGCTTGATATAGATTTATTAATGGTATATATCACAGGGTATATTATTATGATTTTATTTTTAAGTATTTTAAAATAATTAACAAAACACAAGTTTAATTGATATAAAATATCAAAAGAGAGTATTCAGAGACTAACTTATAAGTAAGATAGCTAAGTAAAAATAATGGTCTAATTCCTTCTTCCCATTCCATTTGAAATTATCAGCAGACCTTAAAAATAGGGGACAATCTGTAACAAATCTGAGAACTAGGTAAGAGGGGCATCCTCTGGAACAAGCATAGAACTTGCAACCAATATGGTAGAGATATGAGTAGATTCAGGAAGAGCATCAAGTCTCTACTCCCCTTCTGTGAAATGCAGTATCTTTGGCTCCAAGTTGAGGTGCCACTAGCACCTTATTTGGAGGGACAATCAGGGAGCACTTGGAATCCCTTTCTCGCCTATTTCTCAGCATAGGATTGGCGGGGTTTAAGTGGCAGTTCTAACTGGTAGAAAGCTGGCGAGGCTTGTCTATGATGTTACAGATAGTAACACCAGGAAGGACGTAGGATATATCCCATAGTGTTCTTTATTTAGTGTCTGGACTGATGGATAGAGAAAGCTGATCTCTAGTGCAGTGAATTCACCAAATGTGGGAAGAAACAACAGAGGTGATAATTTTTGGCCTGCTTCTGCGACCGATGAATCACTGAACTAGAAATGCAGATGTACATTGGCTAACTAGCCTTCATGATTAAGAGGTGAGAGGAGGCTTCTAATAGCAACTCTATAGGCCCAAGAAAATTACCTTCCTTCTGTTTTCCATCTTCTCCCATGTCAGGCTTCATTATATCACAATCTTTATTGTTTTTTGTCTTTCTCAGCTAGAATGTTAGGTCCATGAGGATAGGTCTGAGCTGAGTTTTTACAACATTTCTGACACCAAATATGTGGCTTTTTTTCCTCACATCAACTAATTTCCAATTCTTCAGATACCCGCTGGGTGTTCAGTTCTGACACCAACTACCTGGAGTTAGTGCAGACCCCACAGGTTAAGAGTTCAGTCCCACAAAACCGTCCCCATGTCAGACACCAATTACAAGTGCATGCCACCTGTGTTTCAGACTGACTAGCCGTAAAGTTGGTGGGTTGGGTTCCCATAACCCCTTCCTCAGGGTTGAGAATTTGCTAAAATGGCTCACAGAACTCAGGGACACTTTTTACTTATGTTTACTGGTTTATTATAAAGGCTATAACTCAGGGATAGCCAAACAGAAGAGATGCATAGGGCCAGTATGAGAGAAGGGGTGTGGAGTTTTCATGCCCTCTCCAGACATGCCACCCTCCCATCACCTTGATGTGCTCACCATCCCAGAAGCTCTTTGAACCCCATCATTTAAAGCTTTTATGGAGGCTCCAATACATAGGCATGATCAATTAAATTAACAGTTTTTTATTAAATCAATCTCCATCCCCTTTCTCCTTCTCAAAGGTTGAGGAATGGGGCCAAAGTTCCAACCCTCTAATCGTGACCAGTCTCCATCCTGAAGCCATAAAGGGGCTCACCAAAGAGTCACCTCATTAGAACAAAAGATTCTCCTATCACCTAGGAAATTCCAAGGGATTTAGGAGCTGTGTGCCAGGAACCAGGGACAAAGATCAAATACATATTTATCACAAAAGGACTGTTGTTTTTTTTTCTTCATGTTGTCTTCAGCATCTATTTGATTACATTGGACTTAAGTATGTATTTAATATTTGTTGAAGGAATAAATTGAGCTGGCTTCTCTTGAATGTTAAATGCCAGAAGATAGTAAAGCAGCATGTATGGAGATTTGAAGGAAAAGGGTTCTGACTTAAGATTTCTGAACACTTATGAGTTGCAATCATATGTGAAGGTGACATATCCTTAGGTGTGCCAGGGTACAGAATTAAATTACCCAGGTACCCTTTCTGACGTAATTGTGTGAACTACTACTCCAGCCAGTCAAGTAATGAATTAATGATGTCAAGAGTGCAGAAGATACAGAAGAGTATTTTTATTAAACATTGTAACTTGTTAACTATGTAATACTAAATAATTGCTGTACCATTAATAGGAAACATAATGAATTGTTGGCAAAAGATACATAATACATAACTATTATAAACTGGGTCTTTTACATAAATAAACTAAAATTTATATCGATAGATTTCCTAATATTACACTAGTTTTACATTTCTAAAATGAAAATTATAGAAAATGTGGTTGAAATACATATTTTCCAATGTAAAAGTAACATCTAGAACAGAGATCCTTAGATTGGGTTCCATAGAACCATAGGAATACATGGATGGGTTTCAGAGACTATGAACACTTTGAAATTCTATGTGAAATTATGTGTTTTTTTTTTCTTTGGAAAAAATTTTTCAAGGGGTACATCACTGCCGTGGAAAAGCAAGGACATTTCAAAGATGCACAGGGCTAAATATTATACCAAGCAAGAACAGGCATATCAGTTTCAGTAAGAAATCTAAATGGATAAAAATACTCCTATTAAAAGAAACACTATCAGATTGGGTTAAAAACCAAAATATAACTAGCTGACACATACTGCAGACTCTTAAAATGGCACGGTGGAAAGCTTGAAAGGAAACAGATTGGTAAAGATATAGCTGTTATCGCCAGCCCAAAAGAGGTGAGGAAGGCAGTATTATTATAGTACAAAATATAAATAAAGAACAAAAAAAAGTTTAAAATAGTACAGCAAAGATTATTTTATACAAGCGAGGTAACACATGTGCCAAATAATAGCAAAAATATAGATAAAAGTATAATCATTTGAATAACAAGGAGAAATGGATAGAAGCAGTAGTAATTTTAATATACTTCTAAATTCTTGGCAAATTAAATGGAAGAGGTTAAATCAATCTAAGGGGATGCTAAAGATAACTCCCTCTAATACGTTTTAATATACAGTTGATCCTTGAACAATGTGGGGATTAGGGATGCCTGTTCTCCATGCAGCCAAAAATTTGCATATAACTTTTAACTCCCCCCAAACTTAATTACTAATAGCTTACTGTTGAGAGGAAGCCCTACCAATAACATAAACGATTAACATATATTTTGTATTTATGTGCATTATATGCTGTATTCTCACAATAAAGTAAGCTAGAGAAAAGAAAATTATGAAGAAAATTATAAGGAAGAGAAAATATATTTACTATTCGTTAAGTGGAGTGGTCTTCATCCTCATCATCTTCACGTTGAGTAGGCTGAAGAGGAGGAAGAGGAAGGATTGGTTTTGCTCTCTCAGAGTGTCAGAGGCAGAAGAAAATCCATGTACAGGCAGACCTGTGCAGTTCAAACACATCTTGTTCAAGGGCCAACTGTATGATTGAAATGGCCAATATTCGAGGAAAATATAAATAACTAAAATTTACTTAAATAGTAAAAAACCTGAAATTGAATATGCAATCAAGTTTCTTCAATGAAGACACCAAGTGCTGATGGTTTCATAGATTAGTTCTCTCATCTTTCAAGAAATTTTCCTATGCTTTATTTTCCAGAGCATAGAAAAAAAGGAAAGTTTAGAAGCTAGCATGATGCCGAAAACAAAACCTGGTAAGGATAATCTGAAACAACCTACTGATCAATGTCACTCATAAAAGTAAATATAAAAATCCTAAAATACTAGCAAATTGAATCGAGCAGTATTTTTTTGTATAGGAGGACATTTTGACCAAGTAAGGATTATTTTTAAGAAAGTAAATTCACTGTAATATTAAGACTTAGTAAAATTTATTAGCAATAGGTCAAAGGAAGAAAACCAAATGATCATGTCAGTAAATGACATGAAGAGATTTCATAAAAACCATACCAGTTCTAGATAAAATTTCTTAGGGAAACCAGGAATATTTATTGAACAAGCTGAGTGAGTATTATCTAATTTAATTCAATAGCCAACATCACAAATACTAATGAAATGTTAGAGGATGCCTCTCTCAACCATTATTATTTAATATCATTTTGAAAACTCTAGCTAAATTAGAAAGGTAGGGAAAAAAGAAAGGTATCAGTATCTGTGGAGGATATTACTGTCTATGTAGAAAATCTAGGCAAATAGTTTGTAAAACATGGCTTAGAGGAAAAAATTCAATAAAGTACTTATAAGAACAGCAAATAAAATTCAGTAGCTTTCCTACACACACACACACACACACACACACACACACATCAATAAAAAATTAGGAAACATAAAGGGAAAATAGATCACATTTACAGGAACAATAGCAACAAAAAAATAAAACCTTTTGGAATATACTTTCCAAATCCTTACAAAAAGTGCTGACTCTTTAACGATTACATTATATAGATGTATGATTTTTCTAACTACTTTCCTATATTTATAAGTTGTTTCCAATATTTCTGTTTTTACTATAAATGAGCCAAGGACATTTTCAAAAATAATAAGAATTTTGGTTCACATTCTCTCGTTTTAATTGTATGATTAAGCTATGATAATATTATTAATTATTGGTGATGGTATAAGAATAGATCTTTGGAATAGAAAACAAAGTCTCAGACACTCTAAGCTATATGGCATTTCATATCTGGAGTATAAACCCAAAGGAAAATATCATGTAAAGGAAAATATTTGAAAGATTTGACTAGAAATTAAAAACGTTTTCTTTCTGACGCTGAACTGTGTTTTCCCCTCTATCCAAGCAGTCTTTTGTTTGCAATAGGCCTTTCTGAATTCAATCCCTTTCTTTTTTGCTAAGAGTTCTTTCTTATTCCTTTTATTTTTCTAAATGTCACTTCTTCCCCTGTTTATCCATGACTAACTGCTGTTAGGGCATAGGTAGACATAAGTAGACCCACGTTACCATATGCAGTATGAATATTTTTTGCTGTCTATTTCCAAAAAGAATTTGAGGCAATTTGGTACCTGTATTAATTAGGATAGACTAAGCATAGTCACTCAAACAACAATAGTAATAAACATTTTTATAATACATACTCTTTGCCTGTCACTTTACATATTTTAACTCCTTTAATGCTCACGAGAATACTATGAATAAGTGTCTCCGTAATATAGAGGAGGAAACTAAGACAGAAAGCACTTATATAATTTGCTCAAGGTCAAATAGATAGTAAGTGTGGGAGCCAGGATTTGAATTCAGGTATTCTGTCACTTTGCTGTACAAGATAGTTTTTTTCCTCACATATCCATCTAGAAGATAGACAGATGGTCCTGTGCAGCAGATCTCTGTTCCAGGTCATCAAAGGAAAGAGGTTCTCTTTATTTTGTTTTTAATTATCTTCTATGGTGATTTGCTTGTGTGCTTGTGGAAAATGAGAAGGAAAATGGAGGAGAGGGCAGTTTTCTTTTTAAAGAACATGACTTGGGATTTGTATTCATCACTTTGCTTCTTATACCTTTGGCCAAAATTTAGTCATACATATGGCTATGACTACTGCAGGGGAGGCTGATATCTCCATAGCTAAAATTCAGGGGTTCAATCACTAAAACGAAGGAGAGGAAACCAGATACTAGGGGTACAGTTAATAATCTTTTCTGTAAGTCACATTGGAAATGGAAGTCAAAAAGAGTTTGAAAAAATATCTTTTAAAAATATTTTCTACTCTGCTTAAAAGCACTTGTGTTACATTAGAAGCCTCAAAGTACTCTTCTACTCTTCCTCCCTTGTCTCCCCCTAGATCCATGGTCCCATGTCCTTTTACATTCTACTCCCTGAGTTTTTCTTTAATGCATATTCTTTCCTCTCCTGTACTACTGTATTGGTCCAGGCAGTTATTAGTTTTTTTCCCCTATTAATTGGTCTCCCTGCACTCATACTCTTCCTCTCTCACACCTGCCAGCGTGATCTTTTGAAAACGCAAGTTGTAGCCATTCTTCTCTTGAAAATTCTCAGTGCTTATCTTCTGTAGGTTAAAAGTCTAAACTATTCGGCTTGCTATATTATATTCTTTATTTTCTCATCTTATTTGCCTTTCAGTACTTTTCTAAGCATACTATGCATCCTAGTCATACCTATTATTTTCAAAGGTATTATCTAACTTTCTTATTTCAGAATTATTATTTACTCTTCTTAAAAGTTACACTCACCTATCCTTATATTTACACAGAAATCTGTTACACTTTCTTCAAGGTGTTGCTTAATATCGCCTGTTCTGTGAAGTGGTGAGCTATCAACCCCTTTGCCCCAAGTGGTTTGCAATTAGTTATTGTATCCCTGGTTTTCCCATAATACTTTGAAGTTTATGTTTTCATTAGTGTTTATCTTCTGTATTAAAATTACTTGTTTACTCCTTTCTGCTCTTTAACCTCATGAATTCCTTGAGGACAGGGACTGTATTTACACATCTTAAAAAAAAAAATTCCCAGCACACCAGCACAGTATGTGACACATAGTCATTGAAACAATGGGAGGAGAATTTGTAAGGGATGAAGTGAATCATTGAAATTTATCGTAAGTAGGAAACAGATTGTTTCATTAAGGCTGTTGCAACATAAGACAGTATTAATTTTTTAAAACTGAGAACATTAGTAAAAAACTCATTCATTTTTGCAGTGTTTCCCAAATTTTAAAGCACTTTCACATATTATCTCAAAGGTTTTTCAACAGCTAGGATAGCATTAGGACATTTTTAGTAAGAAATCTTGTTTACTTTTTCTTTGGTAATTGAAATACTTTATATATACGTATATATATAACATTCTACCTCTGTATGTGCATGTCGTAGAATGCTTACCTCTGACCTACTTATAGCACATTTTGTATCATAGTGGATGACGTAGTAGATGAAAGTGATGACAACGATGATATTGATTTAGAAGCTGAAAATGAAACCGAGAATGAAGATGACTTAGATCAAAATTTTAAGGTTAGTATAAATTTCTATCATTAGTCAACTTTATAAATTTACAGTTGTAAAATAATGATTGAGTAAATAAATATATTTAATGATAGATTAATTATCCACATCTTTTTACCATGGATGACTACAGTTAAAGGGGCAGATAATGTTGCTTTAAATCTACTGGTCTTTTTTTTTTTTTTTTTTTTTTTTTAAGACAGTCTTTCTCTGTCGCCCCAGCTAGAGTACAGTGGTATGATCATAGCTCACTGCAACCTCAAATTCTTGGACTCAAGGAACTGTTGCCTCAGCCTCCTGAGTAGCCGGGACTACAGGCACGTGCCACCATGCCCAGCTAATTTTTTTTTTTTTTTCTATTTTTAGTAGAGATGAGGTCTCGCTCTTACTGAGGCTGGTATTGAACTCCTGACCTTAACCGATCCTCCTGCCTGGGCCTCCCAGAGTGCTATAATTACAGGTGGGAGCCACTGTGCCCCTCCCTACCCTTTAATATGAGCAACATGATGGCAATTTAGGGAGATTGAGGAGAGCATACTTTAGTCTTGATCTTGACAGAGGTTTTTCTGTCTTGAGGAGCCCACCTCTAATTACATGTAATTTATAACAGGGAACATTTTAAATCTAATGTAGTCTGTAATTTTTTTGTTTTGTTTTAAGTGCTAACGTGCTATTTTTTAAATTTCAGAATGATGATATTGAAACAGATATTAACAAACTAAAACCCCAGCAAGAACCAGGACGAACAATAGAAGAACTAAAAATGTATGAACACCTTTTCCCTGAGCTTATTGATGATTTTCAGGTATAAATATAGAAAATTCAGCATCCTAACTGATTTTAATAAAAAGTTCTTTTTTTCTCCCTTAGGCCTATAATCACTTTTAATTTGCTTTTCATTTCTAAAAAGTGAAACTAGCATTGCTTTCCTGAGTGACATTGGATAATTATGTCAACATTCTCTGCTGCAGTTGCTTACAACCTCAGTAAATGAGGAGAGATGGACTAACTTTAATTTTTTGTCACATTTTTCATCACTTTTAATTGACATAAATTTTTTACTCTTTTTCTTATATTCTTTAAAATGACATTTCAAAATTGTGTCAGTGTTTCTTGTATCAGTTGCGTTCAACTAATGGGAAGTGAGAAATAAAAAAGTACTGAATTAAAAGTATAATCTCAAGAGCAAAATTGATTCATAGGAAGAGTGACTTTTAACATTTCTCTCCCTCACTTATTTACCAGAATATAATATAGTCAGCCTGCATTAATTACACAGCAAGTAAAGTTGACTGAATTGTTGTCAATTAGTAGATCTAGTTTCTTATTTTCACCCTGTTGCTGACTTTTGGTGGGTCCTTGGGTAAGTCTTTGAAACTGCTCAGGATCTTAAAGTGTACTAGATAATCTCTCAGATTTGTTTAGTGCTCACTGCAAACCCCTTTGTTCCCCACATTCCATGTACTTAATTTATGGTTGCTTAAAGAAAAAGACTTTAATGTGAGGTTATAGGTGAGAAATAAAAAAGAAATCTTTTCCAGCTAATATATACATTTCACAGTTCTAATTACTTAGTTATTCATGTTTCTCTTTGGGAACTTACGAGCCTTGGATGCAGTAGAAGATGCAGCAACCTCACCCCCCCAGCCCACCCCCTCCGCCGCTCTACCTCCCTTGCCTTTACCCAGGTGTCTTGGTAGTCCCCCTAGATTTGAGGTACATTGGAAGGCACTTTGAAATCAGGAGGGCAGGGATAAAGGAGAAAGTATTTGTCAAAAAGAAAAGAAAAGAAAAGAAAAAAGAAGAAGAGGGCAGGAAGAGGAATTTAAGAAAGGGTACAAGTTGATTTTCTTCCGTTCAACCTATAGCAGTTACCTTGCTGCTCTTTTAACACATTTGTGCCCAGCTAAGAAACATTTGAAAATAAAACCCTAGAGATAAACACTGCTAAATCAAGGCAGAAAAATACTGTGGAAGGGATTTGGGGAGGGAATCGATTATTGTGTGAAGAATTCACCTATTTTCTTCTCTGCTTATGAGCCTGTGAGAAATACATATAGTAGCTTCCTCTTACCCACAAGAGATACATTCCAAGACCCCCCCAGTGGATGCCTGAAACTGGATAGTATTGAGCCATATATATTCTGTGTTTATTTGATCTGATAATTGGAATGGCTACTAAGTGACTAATGGGTAGGTAGTGTAGACAGTGTGGATATGCTGGACAAAGGGACGAATCATGTCCTGGGCAAGATGGGCATGTGACAATTCGAGATTTCATCACACTACTCAGAATGGTGCACAATTTAAAACTTATGTTTATTTCTGGACTTTTTCATTTAATATTTCAGACTGTGGTTACCCTCCAGTAACTGAAACCGTGGAAAGGGAAATCTTGGATAAGGGGGGGACAACTGTAATGTGAATACAAATTGTAGTTTTGATGTGGGAATAGAGAAAAGTAACTTTATAATAGTTGTCAAGGCCAGAATTTTGATTCTCATACTTTCACAAGCGAGATTTCTTTCTTTTATTCTCTGATAAGTTCTTCTTGCATGTCTATGTTTAGATTCCCTATTTCCTAATCATAGTTCATCAGCCAGAATAGGCTAACCTTGATGGTTTCCTACATGGCACCTTATAAACTTATCCAGCTTGTTTTTTCATACATCTGTGGTAGCATGATGATATTTACCCTAGGGACTTTGGTTATATTTTGTTTTTATTTCTTTTTTTTCCCTTTTTAATTTGGTTTTAAATTTTTATTGAAGTTATTCATGGAAGAAGTTTAAACAGTCAAATAGTTTTACATAGATAGTCCCCTTCCCACTACTTCCTGAAATCATTTTTAGCATGTTTTTGAAGTTAATCCTCATATCTCTAAATTTTATGTTTAAAGTACCATGTCTTGATTTTTGTGGCCTTCGTTCTTTCTTTTTTTACTTTTTTGTGCATTGTCTTCTAAAGTAGGTATCCGGTGATTTTCAGTTTTTCTTTGTATGTCTGTGTGTTTGTGTGTGTGCGTGTGTGTGTGTATTTAGGCTACAAATGACCCTTTAATTACTGTTTTAGCTGCATCTCAGTAATTTTGGTGTTTAATATTTTCATTATCTTTGCATTGAAACTTAATTTCCATTTTGTTTTTTTCTTTGATTCACTTTTTAATTTCTAATTTTTTATATTTTTTATTGACATAGCATATTGTAGTGGGATAAGGACACATTTTTTATAATTATCTTTTGAATTTTTGAGGCTTGTTTTATTTGAATATGGTCAACTTTTGTTACTATTTCTTGTGTGCTGACAAAGGATTGTTCTGCAGTTGATAGGCACAGTTGTATATTTGCCTATTAGGACAAGATTGTTAATTGTGTTGAGAAGTTAGTTCTTTTCTATCCTTACAGAATTTTATTCTTAGTCTATCAATTACTGTGAAAAGTATGTTAAAAATTTCTCACTATGAAAAAAATTCTCACTGTGATTATGAATCTGTTTCTCTTTGCATGTGTGTCAGTTTTTGTTATATATTTTTTGAGACTTATTGTGTATACATGTAAATTGAATTTCATTCCTTTTTGAGTTGGACTTTTTATTATTATGAAGTTATTCTCTTTATCTTTAAGACTTTTAAGACAAAAAGCATTTCTAAAAAATATTAATGTAGTTACATTAACTTCAGTTACGTGCCTGGTATCTTCTTCAATCTTACTTTCAGCTTTTCAGTAACCTTAAATGTGTATCTTTTAAGCAGCATATAGTTGGATTTTTAAAAATAAAGTGAGTTTTGTCATTTAACTGGAACATTTAGATCATTTACATATAATATAATTATTCTTATATTTGGATTTATATTTATGAAATCTTATTTTGTATTTCCATTTATTTTATCTCTTTTTGTTGCCTTCATTTGGATTACTTTTTTCTCATTCCACTTTTTCTCCTTTACTAGTTTGAAAGCTGTAGTCTTGTTAGTTTTTATTTTAATCAACTTTTTGAGGTATAATTTACATAGAATAAACTACATCCATTTAAAGCGTAAGTTTGAGTATTGACATATATGAAAAAATTCTAGTTACTTGTTATTCTAACATATTTGTCAAAATCTGAAGTTAATTAAAACCTTTTTTTCTTCTTTCCTTCAGTGATAAAAGGAAACTGAGAATATTTTATTATCACTTCCTGTCAACTTATATGCATTTGATTAATGTCTTAACTCTAGCTTTTAAAAAACCCATATGATGTTACTGCTTTATTTTTTTACATTAAGTGTAGACTTACCCACATTTTTATCACTTTAAAATTTTTTCATTACTTATTGTTTCTCAGAACTTCTGTCTGGGATTATTTTCTTTTTGCTTGAAATATGTTATATTTGGTGATATGCATCCTGGCACTCTCTGTTTTTCACTGTGTGTCTGAAAGTGTCTTTATTTTGTAATTGTTCTTTTTTCTTATTTTTTTTCCTTTTCTTTTCTTTTTTTTTTTTTTTTTTTTTGAAAAACAGGTATGTAATCATTCTTAAAATTAATCTTTTTTCCTCTGGCTACTTTTAAAAAATAAATTTTATTGAGATGTAATTTACATGCAATAAATTACACTTATATAAGTTCAGTGAGTTTTGATAAATTTATACACCTGTGTGACTACCTCCCCTGTCAAGATACAGAGTTATTTCCATCTTCCCAGAAAGTATCCTTGTGCCCCTTTATAGTTTCCTCATTTTCTGCTCATCTCCTGCCCAGGTAACTACTCTCTATCACTGTGGTTAATTTTGTCTTTTCCAGAGCTTCTTATATATGGAATCATATAGTTTTTTTTTTTTTTTTTTAACAATGTCAATTGCATTTTATTGGGACTGGGGCCTTTGCTCCTGTGCTAAGCAGGTCTGGATTCTGTAGAATGCTTGTGTGATAAACCCAGGTTGAATAATGCCACACACCCTACAAGTTGTTCTTTTTAATAGGTACCACACGGATGAAGTAGACTACTCCTACTGGTTATGTAATCAATTCTGATTATGTAATCAGTTAAACCAATGCTTTGCCCAGAAGAGGCAAAGAACAACTCTGAGACCACAGGAACAGGTGAAGCCTCAGTGTCCAAACCAGGCCTGCCCTGTTCTTTCAAGTCATAATGTTAGCTCAAAAATCCAAAGAGTTCGGAAGTCAGTAGCTTATTTCCCCAGTAGTAAGTATAATGCTTGGTTTCTTGTAGTAGTCTGAATACATTCTTCTTGAATGAATGGATAAATGAGTAAACAAGTTGAATTGAGAGTACCAACAGTGACAACTTGAGAACTATTTTCAATGATTCCTTATTTTTCTTTTCTTTTTTTTAAATTTCAGAATATTACAAGGGTACAAACTTTGTAGTTACATGAATTGCTTCTGTACAGTTGAGTCAAAGTTATAAGTGTGCCCATCCACCAGGTAGTGTGCATCGTACCTGTTTTTTTTTTTTTTTGAGACAGAGTCTCGCTGTGTTCCCCGGGCTAGAGTGCCGTGGCGTCAGCCTAGCTCACAGCAACATCAAACTCCCGGGCTCAAGCAATCCTTCTGCCTCAGCCTCCCGAGTAGCTGGGACTACAGGCATGCGCCATCATGCCCGGCTAATTTTTTTTTTCTCTATATATAATTTTAGCTGTCCAGATCATTTCTTTCTATTTTTTGTAGAGATGGGGTCTCGCTCTTGCTCAGGCTGGTCTCGAACTCCTGAGCTCAAACGATCTGCCCACCTCGGCCTCCCAGAGTGCTAGGATTACAGGCGTGAGCCACCACGCCCGGCCAAGCATCGTACCTGTTAAGTGTGAATTTCCTCATCCCCTCCTCCCCATTCCCACCTGCATGATTTCCATTGAGTTTTACTTATGTGTACATGAATGTTTCTTGATTAGTTCCAATTTAATAGTAAGTACATGTGGTGTTTGTTTTTTCATTCTTGTGATATTTCACATAGAAGATGGTCTCTGGGTCCATGCAGGTTGTTACAAAAGATATTATTCACCATTTTTTTATGGCTGAGTAGTACCCCATGGCATACATATACCACATTTTATTAATCCACTCATGTATTGATGGACACTTGGGTTGATTCCACATTTTTGCAATTGTGAATTGTGCTGCAGTAAACATTCTCATACAAGTGTCTTTTTGATAAAATGACTTTTTTCCCTTTGGGTAAATACCCAATAGTAGGATTGCTGCATCAAGCAGTAGGTCTACTTTTAGTTCTTTGACTACTTTGTTTAGTTCTTTACTACTTTCCATAGAGGTTGTACTAGTTTTCAGTACCACCAACAGTGTCTAAGTGTTCCTTTGTCTCAGCATTCACACCAGCATCTATTGTTTTGGGACTTTTTGATAGAAGCCATTCTCACTGGAGTTTGATGATATTTCATTGTGGTTTTGATTTGCATTTCCCTGATGATTAGAGATGTTGAGCATTTTTTCTATGTTTATTGGCCATTAGTCTATCTTTTGAAAGCTTGTATTCATGTCTTTTGCTGACTTTTTAATGGGGTTGTTTGATTTTTTTCTTGCTGATTTGCTTAAGTTCTTTGTAGATTGTGGCTGTTCGCCCTTTATCGGATATATAACATGCAAATAAATATTTTTTCCTATTCTGTACACTATCTGTTCACTGTATTGATTGTTTCCTTGGCTGTGCAGAAGCTTTTTAATTTGATCAGGTCCCATCTATTTATTTTTGTTGTTGCTGTGATTGCTTTTGGAACTTTCTTCATAAATTGTTTGCCTAGTCCAATGTCTAGAAAAGCTTTTCTGACCTCCTCTTCTAGAATTCTTATAGTTTTATGTCTTAGGTTTAAGTCTGTTATCCATCTTGAATTAATTTTTGTGGGTGATGAAAGGTGTGAATCCTGTTTCAGTTTTCTACATGTGGCTATGCAATTTTCCCAGCATCATTTATTGAACAGGGATTCTTTTCCCCATTGTATGTTTTTTGTCTGCTTTGTCAAAGATCAGATGGCAATATGAGGGTGGTTTTATATCTGGGTTCTCTGCCCTGATCCATTGATCTGTGTCTCTGTTTTTGTGCCAGTACCCTGCTGTTTTGGTTACTATAGCCTTGTAGCATAGCTTGAAGTCTGGTAAAGTGATGCCTCCCGACTTGTTCTTTTTGCTTCAGGTTGCTTTGGCTATTCAGGATCTTTTCTGGTTGAATACGAAGCATAGAGTTATTTTTTCTAGATCTGTGAAAAATGACATTGGTATTTTAATGGGGATTGCACTGAAATCTGTAAATCACTTTGAGTAGTACAGACTTTTTGACAATGTTGATTCTGCTGATCCTTGAGCATGATATGTTTTTCCATTTGTTTACATCTTCTGTGATTTCCTTCATCAGTATTTCATAGTTCTCCCTGTAGAGGTCTTTCACCTCCTTGGTTAAATATATTCCTAGGCATTTTATTTTCTCTGTTGCTGTTATAGAAGATATTGAGTCTTTGATTTGATTCTCAGCTTGACTGTTGTTGGTATGTGTGAATGCTACTGATTTGGATCTCCATTTGAATATCCTTGATTTCCTTCTCTTGTCTGATTGCTCTGGCTAGGACTTCCAGCACTATGTTGAATAGGAGTGGTGATAGTGGGCAATCTTGTCTGGTTCCAGCTCTAAGTGGGAATGTTCTCAGTTTTTCCCCATTCAGTATGATGTTGGCTGTGGGTTTGACCTATATGGCTTTTATAATTTTGAGGTATGTTCCATCTATGCCTGTTTTGCTAAGGATTTTTATTATCAAAGGGTGCTGAATTTTGTCAAATGCCCTTTCTTTGTCTATTGAGAGAGTCATATGGTCTTTGTTTTTGCTTCTATTTATGTAGTAAATCACATTTATAGATTTGTGTATGTTGAACCATCCTTGCATCTCTGGGATGAAGCCCACTTGGTCATGGTGGGTTATTTTTTTGATGTGCAGCTGAATTTGGTTTGCTAGGATTTTATTAAGAATTTTTGCATCTATATTCATAAGGTATATTGGTCTGTAGTTTTCTTTTTTTGTTGTGTCCTTTCCTGGCTTTAGTATTAAGATGATATTGGCTTCGTAGAATGAGTTGTGGAGGATTCTTTCCTTCTTGATGTTATGAAATAATTTCTTCAGTATATGTACCAGTTCTTCTTTGTAGATCTGGTAAAATTTGAGTGTGAAACCATTTGTTCTGGGACTTTTTTTTTGTTGGGAGATTTTTTTTTTTTATTGCTGCTTCAATTTCAATAATGGATGTTGGTCTGTTCAGGAGTTATGTTTCTTCCTGATTGAGCCTGGGGAAGGTTGTTTGTTTCCAAGAATTTGTACCTTTCCTCAACGTTAAGTTTATGAGGATAGAGATTTTTGTAGTATTCAGAGATGATATTTTATATTTCCATGGTATCAGTTGTAATATCTCTTTTTTAATTTCTGATGCACATATAGCTCTTTTCCATTTCTGGTTAATCTAGTGAGAGGCCTGTCGATTTTGTTTATCTTTTCAAAGAACCAACTTTTTATTTCATTAATCTTCTGTATCATTCTTTTGTTATCAGTGTTATTTAGTTCTGCTCTGATCTCAGTTGTTTCTTTTCTTCTGCTGGGTTTGAGTTTGGTTTGCTCTTCCTTTTGTATTTCCTTGAGACAATTCATTAGGTTGTTGATTTGTAATCTTTCTGTCTTTTGGTTATAGATATTGTAAGGCTATGAATTTTCCTCTTAAGACTGCTTTTGCTGAACTTCATAGATTTTGATAACTTGTGTCCCCTTTGTCATTTAGTTTGAAGAATCTTTTGATTTCCATGTTAATTTCCTCCTTGACTCAGTAATCGTTGAGCTGCAGGTTTTTAAATTTCCATGAATTTGTGTATAGTTGAGTGTTTCTGTTGGAATTGATTTCTAATTTTATTCCACCGTGGTCTGAGAAGATACATGGCATGATTTCTATTTTTTTTTAATTTTCTTGAGACCTGTTTTGTGGCTTAGAATTTGGTGAGTCTTAGAGAATGTTCCATGAGCTGATGAGAAGAATGTACATTTAGTAGTTTTTGGATAGAATGCTGTAAATGTCTGTTAGGACAATTTGTTCTAGATTCTCATTTAAATCTATTTTTTCTTTGTTTATTTTCTGCTTGAAGGATCTGTCCTGTTTTGTCAGTGGGGTGTTGAAGTCCCCAGCTATTACAGTGCTGCTGTTTATTGTTTTGTTTATATCAAGTAGGGTTTGCTTTATGAATTGGGTGTACCTATGTTAGATGCATAAATATTTAGAATTGTCATGTCTTCTTGTTGAATCATTCCCTTCATTTTATAATGACCATGTTTGTCTTTCTTTACTCTTGTTGATTTGAATTCTATGTTATCTGATAGGAGAATGGCTGCACCAGCTTTCTTTTGGTTTCCTTTTGCATCTGCCATTGTTTCTATTCCTTCACTTTGTGTCTGAATGAGTCCTTGGTTAAATGTGTTTCCTGGAACAGCAGATACTTGGCTTGTATTTTTTTTTTTTTTTTTTTTTATCCATTCTTTCATCCTATGTCTCTTCAGTGGGGAGTTCAAGCTATTCACATTTATTGACAGAATTGATAAGTGGGGTGGATTCCTGTTCATCTTGTTGAGTAGAACTTTATTGGTTTGTTTTACCTCTTGAGCCATTGTGGTATCTGGGTTCTGATCTTTAGTTTTTGGATGATTTTACACTGGTGGGTGTGTATTGTGCTGATCTGTGTATAATGCAGTTTTGAGTACTTCCTGCAGGGCATGTCTGGTTTTCAGAAATTCTGTCAGTGTTTACTTGTCTGAGAAAAGTCTTTATTTCTCCTGCATATAAGAAACTTAATTTTGTAAGATACAGAATTCTAGGCTGGCCATTATTCTGGTTGAGAAGACTGAAAATGGGGTCCCAATCCCTTCTGGCCTGTAAGGTCTCAGTTGAGCAGTCTGCAGTTAGTCTGATGGGTTTTCCTTTGTAAGTTACCTGGTGTTTTTGCTTTACAGCTTATAGGAGGTCCTCTTTAGTGTTTATTTTACCCAGTTTGATGAGTACGTGTCGTGGTATTTACCTCTTTGTGATGAATCTCCCAGGAGTCCTTTGAGCTTCTTGTACCTGGGTATCTAGATTTTTGGAATGGCCTGGAAAATTTTCCTGATTATTCCCTCAGATAGGTTTTCTACCCCTGTGTATTTTCTTTGCCCTCAGAAATGCCTATGATTCTTATGTTAGGCCTCTTTACATAATCCCATATTTCGTGTAGGCTTTGTTCGTTCTTATTTCTCTGTTCTTTCTCTTTGACTGACTTGTTTAACTCAAAGGGGCTGTCTTCAAGCTTTGAGATTCTTTATTCTGCTTGATGTAGCCTATTAATCTTAAGGCCTTCCATTGTTTTGTATTTCCTTGAATGAATTTTTCATTTCCAGAAGTTCCGTGTGCTTTTTTAAATAATTGAATTAGTGAATTTTTCACTCATTTTCTGCATTGTTTTTGTGGTTTCTTTGTGTTGGGTTTATATTTTATCTTGTATTTCATTGAGCTTCCTTACAATCCGTATTCGAAATTCTTCATTTGTCATTTCAGTCTTTTCATTTTGGTTGGTATCCATCGGTTAGGAGTTATGGTTTTCTTTTGGGGGTGTCCTTTTGCTCTGATTTTTAATGTTTTTGAAGTTCTTTTGCTGATTCCTTTTCATCTGACCTCTCGATTGAGACCCAGGGGTGCTAACCCTGGCTTACGGGGCCTGTCTCCTGGTCCCTGAAGATCAGTCCCTGAGCATGCCAGGGAGCGGAGTGCTGGTCCTGAGTTGCCTATGGGTGTTCTAGCAGGTTTGATGAACTTCTTCGATTACCTTTGATGAACTTCTATCGTCACCTCTTCCCAACAGTGTGTAGCGAGTTAGGCCTCCCAGCTTACTCTCAAAGATGGTGTGTGGTACTTGTGAGTATGAATTAGCCGCTCCTTGTTTGCTTGATTTGGAGGGTGCTTTGGTTAGCTATGTGTTTGTTCCCCGTCATTGATTGAAGTTTGCATGGAAAAGCCAGCTTCCGAGATGTTTTTTTGTACCCTTGGTCAGCTCTGGACCCCCAGGTGGGACACACAAATGCTCCTAGCTTTAGGAGGGACCTGGTAGCTCCCAGGGGTTGCTTGATCTCTTCTCCACTGTGGCTGGATTGTGAGAACCTGAGAGGCTTTGGAAAGCCTCAGCGAGGTTGAGACGTTGCTTATCCAGCTACTAGGGGGAGCTGGTGGTATGAAGTTTAGGGCAATCTCACAAAGCCTGGAAGGCTGTTCCTGAGGGTTGGGCCTAATCAGTTGAGTGCTAAGGCCCACGGCCAGGCTCTTTCGGCTCTTGTCCACTGGCACAGTTTCTTTGTGGGATGGGGTGAGCGTCCTCCATATTTGTGCCCTGGAACTCCACAGCATTCTCCCATCAGGTCAGACCGCATGAGTTTCTTCACTTTCCAAGACTGTCTGTTGTGTCTGACCTACTAGTGTGCATCTGTGCCGTCCACTGGTGGGTAGGGGGCTCCCCAGTTGTGCATGCCTGTTCCACTATAGAACCCCAAGGGTAGTGAAGTACGCCTCTCTGTTCACAGGTGCTTCTGTTAGGGGCATGCTCCTGCCAGGGAGAAGCAGCCACTCCCGAGTTTCTTGGCTCAAGCTGCACTCCCTTTTGTAATTAGTGGGAGGAGGGGCTGCTGCTCCCATTCAGCTGGCAGGCCATTCGGTTGTCATGGGAACCAGGGGCTAGGCTAATTCACTTTGAGTGTACATCCCTATCCAATATGGTGGTTCTCCAGCCCAGGTAGGGGATGGGCACACTCACAGATCCCTTTTCCTCAGCATCCCTTCACACTCTCCCGTTGGATATATCTGGGAGGGCTTCCTTGCCACCCGAGTCTGGGACTGAGACCTCTCCCCTGCGTCTCCCTGCATCATTCATGTGTCCAGTGGGCACCAGGTCCAGCCTGCCTGTGTAAGCCACCAGCCTATGATCCCATGAAACGCTGGTGTGAATCATCTTTGAATCTTTGGTTTTTATACAGTAGGCATTCAAGGAATGAGTCACAAAGGAAAAGATTCTTAATTTTGACTATGTAATATGTGCAAGGAAGTTAATCTGAATTAAAAGATGACTTGCAAATCCAGAAAAATATTGGCAAAAATGGGTTAGCTAGAGGATAAGTGTATATGTCTGTATACATATTTTTATGTGAAAATTTATGCCAAAAAATCAGGAAAAACCTTATATTCTGAAAACAAGTTACCTATGGAGAATTACAGCTGATTAACAAACATATAGAAAATTGTTTGCTTTCTAGTAGTCAAAGAAATGCAAATTAAAGTAGCAGTAAGGTAATATTTCTTATCTGCCACTTCAGAAAACATTTTTAAAAACTGTAGTACCTAATGTTGTCAAGGAAGATATTCTCACATACAGTTACTGGGTACATACAGTAATATAAATATTTTTGGAGAGCATCTGAGAAGTTTGTATTAAGCATTAAAATTGATTATAATAGCAGACCCTGTAATTCCATTTCCGCGCTTAGGAAATCATCCTAAACAAAGCAAAAACATTTTGCAACAAGATTTTCATTGCAGAATTCTTTATAATAGCAAAATTTTGGAAATAGCTCAGATATGCACTTTATTTATCCGTTTGTTTAAATCATTCCTCATTCTGTAAAGGATTTAATGCCTCGAATAGGAGAATGGTTAAATCAATTGTGGTTTATTTCCTTTATAGAATCTTGTATTGACATAAAAATACTTCTAAAAGTATAAAAAGAGAAAAGTCTGCTTTACCTATAAGCAACATCCTTTTCTTGAACTTGGCTTTCAGGACACTGTTCCTTCCTGGTTTTCATCTTTTTAGACTGACTTTCTTCTTCGTCTCCTTTTATGTTTCATTTTTATCTCCCCAACCTCTTAAGATTAGAGTACCCCAAGGCTCAGTTTTTTATCTTCTCTGTTTCTTTCCATTGATGATTTCCAATCTCATGGCTTGGAATAATACCTGTATGCTAATGACTCCCAAATTTATATATTCTGCATAGACTTTTCTTCTGAATTCTAGACTCATATCCAGCTGGCCTACTGTACATCTCCATTTATATGTGGATAGCTCACACTTAACATGTTCAGAGCTAAACTCCTGATGCTAATGCTTTACCATTTGTTCAGGCAAACACTTTGGCATCATCTTTGATCTCTTTCTGCACCTTCTACCCTTTATCTGGTCTATCAGGATATCATTTTAGTTCTGCAGTGTGTTCAGAATCCAGCTACTTCTTATCAAGTTCCCTGGATTACTGCAACAGACTCTTAACTGTCTCTCTGCTTCTACTCTCCCTTCCGTATTCTGTTCTCAGAAGAGCATCATAGTAATAGTTCTCAACTAGGTTGCTTTTGCCTCCCAGCAGACATTTGACAATGTCTGGAGATATTCTTGGTTTTCACAAATAGAGGGGTGGTGTGGTGTGCTACTGTCTTCTAGTGGGTAGAGGCCAATGGTGCTGCTAAATATCTTGCAGTGTATAAAACAGTGCTCGTCTACACCCATAATACAAAGCCAAATAAAAAATAATGATCTGACTCAAAATTTCTGCTATTATTAAGAAACTCTGATGTAGCATATTATTTTTCAAACATAAACCATGTCATCACACTCCTCCCTCCCATGGCTCTCAATGTCATTCAAAGTAAAAAAAAAAAAAAAAAAAAAAAAAAATCGTATAGCTTATGTGGCCCTCCCATACCTGGCCCTCTTTTGCCTCTTGCAATTTGTCTTGCTTATTCTATTCCAACCATCCTAACCTTGCTGTTCTTTGAATACAAGCGTTCTCCCACACTGGGCTTGTGTGCCAGCAGTCCTCTCTGCCTGGAATGCTCCCTTTGTGCAGTACCCTCGCCTTCTTAAAGTCTTTGCTTTTATCTGCTCAGTGAGGCTCTCTAGCCAATGGCATTTAGAATTGCCACCCACCTCTCCTCCCCTGGCACTCCCGGTTCACATTATGCACCCCCCTTTTGCTATAGCACTTTTTCCTTCTTATGTTCTATAAAATATATTTATATCATGTTTATTACTTATATTGACAGTACTCTCCCTTACACCCCCTATAAGAATGTAAACTGCGAAAGGGAAGAGTTGTGTTTTTTTTTTTAAACTGATAAATCTTAAGACCTGTGTTCAGGCCTGAAACAGGGTTTGGCACAAAATGGATACTTGGTAAATATTGCACAAAACAGATACTCTGTAATATTGTTGAATTAGTGAATAACATTTTAGTTGTAGTCCTCAATAGCATTTTGGATTATTTTAATGTCTTTTGAGTTTTCTAAAATTTCCCATATTTCTGTGATATATAGACATTCTTTTTATAATAGGAAAGGTAAAGTAAATGTTATAAATTTTATAGTGGTTAAATATTTTGTCTTAGTGAAATTAAAACATACTGTTTTCTCTGTCTTTAATATTTTCAAATGTTAGGTTTCTGAAGCAGCATATAAAATGTATATGATCTTAGTTTTGTTAATATGTGTTAACATTTCCAGATAAAAAGGTTAAACATATTTTTTATTTTCAAAGGACTATGATTTAATCTCCAAAGAACCAAAACCTTTTGTATTCGAGGGAAAAGTACATGGTCCTATTATTGTTCCTACGGCAGGAGAGGAAGCATCTGGGAATTCAGGCAATTTAAGAAAAGGACTTGCAATGAAGGAGAACGGATCTCCGAAAGGTGATAAGAAAGCTACCCTTGTGGATCCAGCAAAAGAAGATATTAAAGATAATGACAGAACATTACAACAGCAGTTAGGTGATCAAAATAGAACTACTTCATCAGTCCATGGCTTAAACAATGATATTGTGAAGGCCTTAGACCGAATTACCTTGCAGAATATTCCTTCTCAGACCACCCCGGGCTTTGCTACAGGAATGAAGAAAGACCACGGTCTCCCTCTTACTGTCCTTACGTGCACCAAAGCTTGTCCTCACTTGGCTACCTGTGGAAATGTTCTGTTTGAGGGAAGAACAGTTCAGCTAGGGAAGCTTTGCTGCACTGGAGTTGAAACTGAAGATGATGAAGATTCTGAATCTAATTCATCAGTGGAACAAGCATCAGTTGAAGTACCTGATGGACCAACACTCCATGACCCAGACCTCTATATTGAGGTTGTGAAAAATACAAAGTCTGTCCCAGAATATTCAGAGGTGGCTTATCCTGATTATTTTGGTCACATTCCACCTCCATTCAAAGAGCCTATTTTAGAAAGGCCCTATGGTGTACAAAGGTAAGTTATCGATTTCTTCCTCCTTCTAAATAAGACTGTTGTCAAGATATGAAGCATACTTAAAAAAATTACTTTGGACATTTAGGAAGGAAATTACTCTGAATTAAAGTTTCTGTATTTTTGTATTCTGCTTTGGAAATTGTGCATTGTTTGAAATTGTCCTCATGGGTTTACTTTATTTTCTCAAGCTCATTACTTATTCAAATGAAGCCAGAATAGTAGGCCTTATAATTTGAAAATTTTCTATGTAGACTGAATCTTAAAATATGAAAGTATATTATTTAATCATCTTTGAATAAATATTACCTTAGAAATATTAATTTGGTAATTTTTCATTTGAACTTGATTTGGGTATATGATTTAAAAATAGGCTATAAATAAAGCAATGTGGGCAGTCTTTTGTTTTAAAATTTGATATTTTAATTGGAAATGTACAATGTAAAAATTTGGGATTCATAAAAGCAGTAACTAAGGTTATTAAATATTGCCAAGATTAGATATTATGACTAATATTATATATTGCCAACTAGTGAATATTTGGCTTATAAAAATACCTTTTTTGGTGCATCTGGACTAGTTTTGGTGATTATGGTTAAGGTTTTGTGATGATGGCTTATCAATATCTAAAAAAAAAATTGTATACTCTTGTTATGAGTATAGTATATAACGGACAAGGAAAACCTTGCTGTGGATATTTGATTCTCCTTAGACTAAGCTCCTTTAAGACAATAATGTGTTTTATTTATTTTTTCTGTGGCATCTTAGATAATTCATCATTTTTACTTAGTAACTTAGTGTATGTTTAGTGCTACCCATTGGCTCCTTGATCCATAGGTGTGGAGTCCCACACATCATAGCATTGGAACAGAGGACTTTCTTGGGACCGATCTATGGGAGTGGCTTTGTGCCAGGTCATCTACTGTATCAGAGACAGCACCATCCAGAGGCAGCTGTCCTGACGGAGTTTGGAATGGCCTTCAAAGGCCCGGGAGAAGCTCTGATTCAGAGGAAATGCTCAGCATGGATGGGTTGTGATCTTTCAGGATGCAGTGTGCACACTAAATTAGAAACTTGTGCATAGTTCTGTATCCCCAGTAGAAAGAATACATGGGTCTGGGAACCAGGAGGTGGGAACAGAAGTGGCCCTATACTGTAGCTTCCAGTATCCCATTGGGAGACTTTGTGCTTTCTGTCTTTACACTTCTGGGCTCTGCAGGTTTAGAAGTCCCGGTCTTCAAAGTGGGTGCAGTCTTACCACAGGGGACACAGCCAGGGTACAATATAATTACAAACTGTGGTTGCCAGCTGGGTACTTTAAACTCCTTGACTCTGGGACCAGCAACGGGGGAGAGGCTTTACTAACTTAACACAAGTGATTGACCCGTATCAGCTAAAGGAGGTAGGGTTGCTTTTGCACAATGGCAACAGCTTGGAACTCAGGCAGTCCACTTACTTGCTTCTTGCTATTCCCTTGCTTAATTTTAACTGTGAATGGACACATCACAGCCACCCTGGAATGAGAATGACATGATTCCCAGGGGAATCCTATCAGGAATGAGAGTTTGCGTCACTTAATCAGGTAAGTTACTAAGACCTGCAGAAGTGATAGCTGAGGGTGAGAGGGATTTAAATAGATACCGGAGGATGGAGATGAGGAGTTGTGGCCGTGAGAACAACTGCAGTAATGGGGATAAACTCTGTGCCACTCATTTTTCTTCTAAGTTTCCCCTTAGGGAAGGCCCACAAGAGCACGCCTCATTGTGTCTTGGCATCTGCTTTTTGAAGGACCTGAACTAACACAGTTGGAGTGAGTGAGAATCAGGCAGCAACTCGATATTTCTTCTTTTCGGCATCATCTCTTAGCTCTTTACCTCTTCAAACATGTCATCTTGACTATAGAAGGCACTTCCTGAATTTTAAGTGCTCTTTAAGGCCTGAAAGCAAGTTTTTTTAAATTAAGTTGCCTCAAACTGAAAGTATTTTCTCTTCTGACTAGCCTGTAATACCTGAGGTAAGGTTAGAAGGAAGGATTGTGAACTAGAGGCATAACTATCGTATCAGCTTCTGAATCCCAGCCTTAATTCTGACCACCAAGGAACCCTCTTATTTCCCCTCATGGACTTCATGGTATGAAAGTTTTCATCAATCAAGACTCTTATTTAAGTATTGTACCCATTTATGTTAATAAAGGATGTCTATTTTTGCCAAACAGCCTCTGAGCAACATTGATAACCAGGGCTAACCCTGTTTGATTGATATCTTTGTAGACATCATTATGTAAAGAAACTTAATGATTAAGTCTAGCTTTATTGCAGATAAATGTATGATGGCTATGACTAGCTGTCATACCTTTGTGAATCCTTAAAATGTCTTTACTGCAGGTGAGGAGCTACCACCCTCAGCCCTACTGACCTCTGTTCTCTTTGAGCAGCTATTTCTGATGTTGGGCTTTGTTCTTGCCTGGATTGCTTGGTTTTCAGAGAATATTGTTCCATCCATGGTCCCAAGCTCCACTTCCTCTCTACACAGGACTGGGCCTATCTGATGGTAGAGGAATTTATACAGACAGGAAATTAGTGTGGCTCGTCTCCAACCTTCTCCTATCTTTTGGTATCTATGATAAGTTCTCTCAGCTTGTTTCTGAAACCCTGACCTTGGAATTGTCCTGCATCTAATCTGCAAATTAGAATCCAGCTTATTCTTTATATTAGGCCACCTGTAGGACTTTGTCATGATGTAACTGATTTATTTTTACTGCCTGTGTACATAGTGTAATGTACCACTGAGTTTGTCTGCTATTCAAAACAAAGCTTTAAGATATATTTTTGATACCCTGAGGTAAATAGCATGATGAAAGGTCAAAAGGTAAATGAGAATTGGTGCATGTGTTTTAAAGGTAGATGTGTTGGTATCCAGGTTAAAGTGTGGAGGAGATGGAGTTTAAGAAAATAGGCACAGAAAACCCAGAATTTAAAACTCAATTATCTATGTTTGCTTTTGGAAAATTCCAATGAGTAAAACAGGACTGGACTCCAAATCACCTTTGAGGATTGAGTGATCCATGTCTCTCCAGAAGTTTCAAAGATTTCTTTCTTATTAAAGAGGTTTTTCCCATTGGTTTTCATGCTTTAATGAAGATGGCTTCTGATTTATTGCTACAGAAATGTCATAAATTCTGAAGCAATCTAAAACCTTTATCTGCTAGTCTCTCATCATCATATATTTTGTGTGATGGTAACTGTTATAAGTTTGATGATTTATATACCCTATGTTGCATAGAACACCTTTTATCACAGTTGTCATAATTCTATTTTCATATCATATTTGTCAGAATTTCCATGGGTATCAAATATAAGTTTTGATATGAGGCAGGAATACAACCATATTTCACTATGGAGTTGCAGCCCTGAGAACGATTGCATTGATGAGGCTGAAGTTTCATTTTTCAGTGAAACAATATGATTCTCTTTATTACTTAGATTTATAGGACCTGCCCCACAATATAATTGTTTTAGCTAAAACTACAGCAAAAAACAAAATATTTTTATTCTAAAATGTTTACAAATTTATAATAGATAAAAGTACTTTGATATTTGAAAGTTACTGCCTTTTCTCTCCTAATTTTATATGCTTTTCGCAGGTACAGTTGACACTTCAACAATGCAAGGGTTAGGGGCACTGATCCTTGTGCAGTTGAAAATATTTGATTCTCCCCCAATTTAACTACTGATAGCCTGCTGTTGACTGGAAGCCTTACCGATACCATAAACAATTGAGTAACACTTATTTTGTATATGTGTTACATACTGTATTCTTATAATAAAGCTAGAGAAAAGAAAATGTTATTTAAAAAATCATAAGGAAGAGAAAATATATTTACTCTTCATTAAGGGGAAGTGGATCATCACAAAGGTCTTTATCCTTATTGTGTTTGTTTTTTTTTTTGAGACAGAGTCTCACTCTGTTGTCTGGGTTAGAGTGCTGTGGCGTCAGCCTAGCTCACAGCAACCTCAAACTCCTGGGCTCAAGCGATCCTTCTGCCTCAGCCTCCCGAGTAGCTGGGACCACAGGCATGTGCCACCATGCCCGGCTAATTTTTCTATATATATTTTAGCTGTCCATGTAATTTTTTTCTATTTTTAGGAGAGACGGGGGTCTCACTTTTGCTCAGGCTGGTCTCGAACTCCTAGTTCAAAGGATCCGCCCGCCTCAGCCTCCCAGAGTGCTAGGATTACAGGCGTGAGCCACCGCAGCCCCGGCCTCTCATTGTGTTTATGTTGAGTAGGCTGAGGAGGAGGAAGAGGAGAGATTGGCCTTGCTGTCTCAGGGCTGGCAGAGGTGGAAGAAAATCCATGTATAAGTAGGAGCTGCAGAGTTCAAACCTGTGTTGTTCAAGGATCAGCTACGTTTGTGAAGTGTTTATGTAGAAGTTGTGGTGAGCAAGGTAGTCCCAAGGCTTAAAGGTAGATAGATACCTCAAAGCTTAAGAGAGAAAATAATAATGTGTCATATGTTATACAGCTAAGCACTGTTTCATAATCCTTTTGTTTCACACACATCTCTCTCCTCCCTCCCTTTCTAAAATGTGTTTCTTACTTGTTTGTCATAATTTCAAAAGCATTGTAGTCGTTCACCTAGATCGCGCTTGGCAAACTATGGCCTCTGTGCCAAATCCAGCCCTACTGCCTGTTTAAGTTCAGCCCATGAACTAAAAATGGTTTTTACCTGTTTAAATGGTTAAAACAATTCAGAAGAAAATAATATTTTGTGGCACATGAAAATTATGTGAAATTCATATTAGTATGCACAAATAACATTTTATTGGAACACAGCCATGCTTGTTTTTTAATGTATATCTATGACTGTTTATGTGCTACAATGATAGAGTTGAATGGTTGTGACAGAGACCATATAGCCTGTAAAGCCTAAAATATTTACTATCTGGCCCTTTGTGGGAAAAGTTTGCTGATGCCTGTAGCTAGCCTGAAGGTTTTATGGTTCTATATTTATAATAAAATATCAAATATGGGCCAGGTAATAGGTATTTCTGAAGTACTCAGAAATGCTTATATTTTAAAATACATTGAGGATGTTGATTCTAGTTTGCTTATCTTATTTTCCTAATCTTCTGCATCTTATTTTTTGAGCAAATGGTGAACATCTTGTGAATTGCCAACTTTAGCCCTGTCCCTTTCTCAATGCAGTAGCGTTGTAAATTAATGATGTCAAAATTAATGAAGAGTTACTGTTTTGTCACTTTCAGAAAAAGGAAGCATTAGACTCCTTAAAATTATGCAGTGAAAATATTGTTATTTTGAATTTCTACTATGTAGCTATCATTCTTATGTGCAATCACTGATCTTCTTATTAATAAAAGAAAGTTCAGTATAAAATGAATGCAACTTCATTAAGGCCGGCAACGGTGGCTGACGCCTCTAATCATAGCACTTTGGGAGGCCAATGTAGTAGGATCTTTCAAGGCCCGGGGTTTGAGACCAGCCTGAGCAACATGGTGAGACTCCGCCTCTACTAAAAATAGAACAATTAGCCAGGCATGGTGATGTGTGCCTGTGGTCCCAGCTACTTGGGAGGCTGAGGCAGGAGGATCACTTGAGCCCGGGAGTTTGAGGTTGCATTGAGCTATGATCATTCTACTGCATTGTAACTCAGGCAACAGAACAAGACCCTGTCTCAAAAAAAACAAAATAAAACTCTGTACTTCATTTGGAAGGGAAACAGTCCATTATAAGATTCATAGTTCAATGTAGATAGCAGACTAACATAAAAAATACATTTATCAAAATAAAACAAAAATGAAAAATAAGAAAAAGGAAATACAGTGACTCTCACTCACAAAAACGTGTTCAACTTCACGCAAAATAAGAGAAATGCTATCATTTCCCACATATCAAATTGGCTAAAATCTACTTTTAACGGCACATTCTATTGATGAGGCTGTAGAAAACAAGCATTATCATATATTGAGGTTGGGAATGTTAATTGGTAATACCCCTTATGGAGGACAGTCTGACAGTGTCTACATATTTCCTTTGACATGTTAATCCCACATCTGGGAGTTTTTGAGATGTATTTATCTCATAAATCACGCATGTATGCAAGCACACAAACATAATTTGCATATGTATGAAATGATGTTCATAGTTTTTTATTGCAGCATTGTTTTGAGATTGGAAACGACTCAAATGCTTGTCAGTCAGAGACTAAATAAATTATGGTATATCCATTCTATGAATACTATACAGTGGTTGAAAAACAAAAAGTTTTCTATGCCCTGATGAAAAGAGCTATATGATGTATTATTCAATGAAATAAGCAAGATGCTTGTTTTATGACATTCTAAACTTTGTATCAGAAAGAGAGAAAAGCAATCTATATTTGTGTTTTCATGAAATAAAATCTAGAATAAAAGTAGTAAAAGCAGTTACCTGGCTGTGTGAATGGAGGATATGGGTTGT
Source organism: Eulemur rufifrons (assembly GCF_041146395.1). NCBI lineage: Eukaryota > Metazoa > Chordata > Mammalia > Primates > Lemuridae > Eulemur > Eulemur rufifrons. Next base: position 208,900,841 of record NC_090989.1, read on the forward strand.
GTTGAAAGTGAGACTTTTCATTTTATGCGTTTATGTCATACTTGATTTTTTGTACAATGTCAGTATATTACCTCTGAAGAAATTTTAAATTAAAAGGTAGGTGAAGAATTGTGGCAAAAGCAAAAGAAGGATAGCAAAACCCTAGTTTTCTTTATATTAAGTTTAGAATGGCTTGGGAAACACAAGTACTTATGGAATTGAGGCAATAGTGAAAGTATTGGTAGGAGCAAAAGCAGCAGATAGTTTCTATTAAATGGTTTTTATGGGCCAGACACAGAATTCAGTAATAAGCATTTTGTATGCAGTGTATATATGCATACAAAGTATGTCATTTAATGCTGTAACAGCTCTATGAGAAAGGTGCTATTATTTCTCTTATTTTACAGAAGAGTAGGTGGAAGCTCAGGATTGTTGAGTAACTTATCCAAGGTTACACTGCTAGTAAATGGCAGACCCAAGAGTTAAACCCTGGTCTAGATCATGAGCCTATCCTGTTAGTCATGTATATGTAGTGATCACATGTATGTGGTTATATCATCATACTGTAAAGAAGAACACCTTGGATCTTTTTTTATAGAAGATATAGATAATATGGATCCTCAGAGAACACTGTTATATAATGAACATTTTCCATAATGTCCATAATGAATATAGCAATGAGGTTTACTAAATTGTTTCTTACAGTGTTGCTCTGTGGTTGAAAATATAACAAAGTATAGTTTTGTTACACATATCACATGTTCTTTTGAGTACGGACTGAAAGGGCTGCATGTTTTCCAAACTGCCCTGGATGCAAAAATGATTTTCTTCTGAGCCAAGTCTCTGATAAATGTTGAATGGCAGTTTCAATATTTTGAGGTCATAGTCCATGAGAGTGCCTGGAAATATGTTGTTTTGTTTTGATTGGAAATCCACATATTTTAATAGGCAGCTGAGATAAAGGAAGGAAGGATTGACATCCTTTTATAAAAGTTGATCTGCTTAACACAAATACATGTCTGAATAAAAGACTTTTTCCTTTTTATTAAGGAGGGCTTAGGGCAGAGCAAAGATTTCTCTTAAGTATTAATTTTAGGCCCAGTCTAATATAAATGGGCAATTATATCCCCCAAACTACAATGTCAGAGATTTAAAAACAGTGGTCTTGAGGCCTTATTCAACTTGCATATGAGTTTGGCTTAACTTGCAGACTATTTGTTTTTTTAAAAAAACTGATTGCCAACATTTAAGATTTGGGAGATTTCACATAGAAATCCTGTTTCTGGTGTTTCTTGAAAAGTTGGGTGTGACAGCCTTTACCTCTATTTCCTGCTTGGCAGTATTCAGCTTGTTTTTAGACAGAACCTGTGCTTCTCAGTTTCGCCCAGTCCGGCCAGTCAGCTTCTCTCAATTTTAGCACATGCTGCCTCCCTTCCCGCCCCCCATAGGGCCTGTGCTCTTTGACTCTGTTTTACATTACAGAATGTGGCTGTGAATCTAGCTGTTACAATCAGTCTTTTCATACTGCTTTCCAAAAAAAAAAAAAAAAAAAGAGAGAGAGAAACCAAAAAACAAACCCTTGTAAGTGTTAATTTTTGCATGTTTGTGGTATTTATTAACCTTAATAATAAATAAATTATTCTGGCAAATGGATATATTTAGTCATTCATCCCTACTTGAACACTTACATTTTTTGGGGTGTGGTATACTTGAGTGTATGTAAATGCCATCTCCTTCACTGTTGAAGGTCTAATGTAAATTCTGAATTTGTTTATGTATTCTTATAATTGCTAGCTTTTTAAAGAGTTTGTTTCTTTAGAAAGAATTTGGCATTTTAAAGTTATGATATTAAACTTAAATCAAGAATTTATAGCTTAATGCTCTGATACTGGGTCTTTTTTTTCCTGATCGAGTACTTTGTCAGTAATGAGTTATTTTTTGTAGAATAAAGTTAAGAGTAATTTATGCTTGACTGATTAGGTGATTAAGAATTTTAGCATTGCACTTTTTCTTTTTTCTAGTATTCTTTGTTCATATGTTTTAACTATCTTAACTTTTGATATTTTCCTGATAATTTTTAATTCTTCTATTAGGATATGTTCTTGACTCATTTTGAATTTAAGGTTACACTGTGATGTTGTTAGATATATTTCCAACTATGTAAGAGTTAGTACATCCTTTGATCATAGAAAAATATCTTTGTGCAGGAGACTAGTTTCGTATTTGTCTGAAGTTACGACATCGGTGTTTAGTGCATTCTTGAGATTTTATCATAATCATTTTGGCACATTTTCTTCCTCTGCTCTCAATAAATCTACAAACCATAGTTCTAATCTGCATTACCTATCTTTAGCTGAAATGTATAAACTTGAAATTTAAATGAGTTCTTACAATCAACTTGCTGTTTAAGAATAAGTTATACAATGAGAAGTAGTTATGTATTAACATTAGCAGGACTTTGTGGCCAGTCCACTTGGAGCTCCAGGCAATCTGGCTTTAGGATCCAAATCTCTTCTGTTTGGCTGCAGTTTGGTGCCACTTGGTGGTGGTTGTCTTTTTTGGCAGATATTGATGGGGAAGATTGTGGGTTCTGTGCATGACTCAGTGTTCTAGAACAGTGGCAGGGACTGTAGGAATTTTCCAGTTAGCTAGTGTCCATTTTGTTGGACTGATTCAGGGAGAGATCAGGCCTAGATAATTTTGGGGTCTCAGGGATCACCTTCCACTTCCTGATACAGGTGTTTCCCTCCCCTTCACCTTTCCTTTCCCACCACGAAAGAGAGGGGAGATTCTGCAGAACGTGTAAAACAACTGCCAGTTGCATTTTAGCTAAATTCCAGCTAGATGGGTTTAAAAAAAAAAAATCTCCTTCTTGTATAATCTTTGGCTACTCATATCTTTACCATTTCTAACATGCTGCTATCATGCATACAGAATTATTTACTTAAAGGTTAAATATTAAATAGTGAATCCAAGATTTTTTTTTTTTTTTTTTTTTTTTGTTGTTGAGACAGAGTCTCACTTTGTTGCCCAGGCTAGAGTGAGTGCCGTGGCGTCAGCTTAGCTCACAGCAACCTCAAACTCCTGGGCTCAAGCGATCCTACTGCCTCAGCCTCCCGAGTAGCTGGGACTACAGGCATGCGCCACTATGCCCGGCTAATTTTTTCTATATAGATTTTTAGGTGTCCATATAATGTGTTTCTATTTTTAGTAGAGACGGGGTCTCGCTCAGGCTGGTCTCGAACTCCTGACCTTGAGCAATCCACCCGCCTCGGCCTCCCAGAGTGCTAGGATTACAGGCGTGAGCCACCGCGCCCGGCCCCAAGATTTTTTTACTTTTATTTTTTAAACTCTTAGAATTGTGGCTGTATTCTACATGGTTATTTTCTAGAACTCAGACTCTGATAAGCACTGATTTTTGTCTTGCTCATTATGTGTTGATTTTTTTTTGTATGCAAAATACAGAATGTTTTTATTTTAAGAATTTTTTTATCATTTTATACTTTTTTGATTTAAAATTTATTTTGAAGAAAGTTGTGCATTGGCGTATAATAATGAATTTTGGTCAAACTTCTCTTTTATGATTTCAGGACAAAAATTGCCCAAGATATTGAGAGACTAATACATCAGAGTGATATCATAGATCGAGTGGTATATGACTTAGATAACCCAAAGTAAGTCTCATTTTTAAAAACTTTTATTAGTTTTATTTTTACTGTAAAATTTCAGCATTATTTCTAAAAGATAAAAAATTGTAGTTAATTTCCACCTAGTTTCTCCTCACTATATTGTCATCCTTTGGTAGGGATGTAATGGTAATGGCAGATCACATTTATTTACTTTAATTAAATATATCACATGCTTTGTTTTTAGGTGGATTTTTAATGGGTTTGAGATAAAGATTACCAGCTGATGCTGTGTTTTTAAAAAACTGAAATTACTTCCACGTAAGAGAGTGGACTTTTCACATACTGGCTTGTCCTGCAAAATTGAGCCTTTATATCCCTAGGACAACAGGTTGTCATCCCATTAGAAGGAACATGTGCTAATTCTCTACAGTTCCCACTACTGCCTCTTGTTTCTTCCTGCTTACAGTCTGCTTCAGTCGTTCAAGTTACCTGCCTGAGTTCTGAAGCCATTTGTTTGTGATCCTTGGTGTGTTAGTTGCTTACTACTTAGGATTATCACTGATATCATCAAATTTTAGGTTTTAAATATAAGTAAATAAATGAAAGTTACATATAATGAGTGTGACTATTATTTAGTTATCTGCTTTCTCAAATGTGAAATTCGATTATTCCTCCTTGGGTTTCTCCCCTCCCCCAACAGTGTGATATTTTGGGGAAATTTCATGTTTCACTGATCATATTTGGAGGATATAAAGTACTTCTTAAAGGCTTTGTTAGAGATGAGTAAAAGCTGTAACAAAGCTAATGACTGAATTTTAAATAGTATTCTTATAAAAGAGAAGAAACGTCTACCTTATTTATTATCTTAGTTATGTTAACATTCATAATTCCTTGTCTGATAAAACAGGCGGAAGTGGTAAAAACAGAAACTTAAGAACCCTCAGTGTGGCATACTAGCGCTATTTCTAACTGAAATGACTTTAGACAAAATCATTGAGTTTCTTGGAGTCTTAGTTTTCTCCTATTGGAATATAACGTCCAGAAGAGCAAGAATTTGTATTCAGTGAGGGAACCAAACACACAAAAAATTAAAACAGTTATCTGGTACCTAGTAGGTGCTGGATATTTACTTACTAAAATAATGAATGTATAAAATGAGGATAATACTTGTTCCTTTTTGATGCTAATTAAGATAATAGATGATGTGGTTCTCTAAATTGAAAATAATCTATTCGCCTGAGAACTGTATCGTTTAGTATAATAGAATTATTGCTACTCAGTACAGGTCATATGCAGTTGTAAAAAAGTCTGTTTTTTTCTGTATAATAATCAATATTTTAGAAATGACATTTATTCAGTGAGGCAAAAGTTGTTAATATATCAGTGTAAACATAGGAACAAGTCTCTAATTGTAATTACAATTTTTTTTTTGTCTATAAATGTTAGCCAGATTTTGTACTTTGCTTTGTGTTTTTTATATTCTTTGACTTAAAGGTAATGAGGAATGTAATGTGGCAATAATAATGTATTTTTAATCCAAAGTGTGTTTTTATTTATTTTTTTCTCACCTATTTAAATGCAATATATTTTAATATACTTACTTTAAAAAATTTTATTTAGTTATATCATTCCAGAAGAAGGAGATATTTTGAAGTTTAACTCCAAATTTGAATCTGGGAATCTGCGTAAAGTAATTCAAATTAGAAAGTAAGTTACTTAAGATTTTCTCATTTTGTGTGTGCATAGTTATTTTCCTAATCTTCATCAGGTTTCTTTATCTTCTATTTTCAGAAATGAATATGATCTTATTCTGAACTCAGATATAAACAGCAATCATTATCATCAGTGGTTTTACTTTGAAGTCAGTGGAATGCGGCCAGGTGTTGCTTACAGGTTTAACATCATTAACTGTGAAAAGTCCAACAGTCAGTTTAATTATGGTAAGACAATTTATTTTCCCAATTAAGAGGGTATGCAGGCATCTTAACTATAGAAAAGAAGTTTAAAAAAATTATCAATATGTTTTTAATGTTTCACTGTATTCTTTTGTTTTCCCTAATTCTCAAAATTCATATATTTATTGTGCAACATTTGAAATAGGTTAAGCTTTGATTTGTTGGTGAAATAGTTACTTTTGTGTAGGCAAGCCCTTTAAAATTTAATGGGTATGGTTGATTTCATCCAAGTTGAATTCAATTAAAGGTTTATTATACGTGTTCCAGTGGCTCCATCTGGTTGTGTGATTTTTCTTCTTTAGCCTATTAATATGATATATTATATTGGTTGATTTTTAGAATATTGAACCAGACTTTTTTATTTGTGGAATAAACCCCACTTGGTCATTGAGTATAATATCTAGTATTTTGTTAACAAAAAAATTTTTTTTTTAGAAAGGGGTAAGCAACGAGGCTTTATTTGAGCACTGTTGGGCAAGGGTAACAGGTCCCAAGCGAGGGGCCCGAGTGAGGTTCACGGGTCCGAGAGAGGGGCCCAAGAAGTTGCACCATCCAGAAGTTTTGTGTGGTTTTATATATGTTTTAGAGCTGGGGGTGGGGGGTTTTCTGTTCCATTACAGTTTTAGGGTGAGTATTGGGAACTAGGAGGGGCTGGTGGTCTGTATGGATTCCAGGAACCGGGACCCTTATCAGGGTAACCATCCAGGTGTGGCTATTCTTTAACTTAGCTGGGCCTTGCAGGCATTGTTTTCAGCAGGTCTCATGGGCTTCTTTTTTTCATTAGGGAGGGGAGGGGTGCCCGCCACCAGCCTTACATTCCGGCCTTTTAGTGATAATAGGGCACCTCGGTCTTTCTGGCTACCCCCTGCTTTTGAGGGGCATAGTGAGGGCTATGGGCTGGAGTCGGCTGGTGGAGGGATGACTGGAAGGGGAGAGTAGGGATGAAGAAGCATCTGATTTACTGCCACTCTGGATAATTCTTGTAGGCGATGTCGGAGAAACTGGGTGTTTGGCTATTTTAATATTTATACTCAGAAGGGGTATTGGTGTATAGTTTTTTTATTTTTATTTTTTCCTTTTGTATCTGATTTTGATATTATGGTAATAGTGATTTCACAAAATGAATTGAGAAATGTTCCCTCTTATTTTCTAGAAGCGCTTGTGTAGAATTGATGTTAATTCTTAAACGTTTGATAGAATTCTCCAGTGAAACCATCTGAATCTGGAGATTTTCATTTTAAGTAGTCTTTGAAACTGGAAATTTAATTTCTTCAATAGTTTTAGGGCTGTTCAGATGATCCCTTTTATCTTGAGTGAATGGTGGTGCTTTGTGCCTTTTAGGAATTGGTCTATTTTTTTCTAAGTTGTCAAATGTATGTATGGAGTTGTTTATAGTGTTTTTACTATCTTTTTGATGTCTGCAGGGTCTGTAGTGATATCCTCTATTTCTGTGGTCCCCAACCTCTGGGTTATAGACAGGTTAGGAGCTGGGCTGCATAGCAGGAGGTGAGTGGTGGGAGAGCCAGTGAAGCTTCATCTGTATTTACAGCCGCTCCCCATCACTGCATAAGCCCCACTTCCTATCAGATCAGCAGCAGCATTAGATTCTCTTAGGAGTGTGAACTCTACTATAAACTGTACACATGAGGAATCTAAGTTGTGTGCTCCTTATAAGAACCTAATGCCTGATGATCTAAGGTGTAGCTGAAGCAGTGATGCTAGTGCTGGGGAGTGGCTGCAAATACAGGTTATCATTAGAGAGGTTTGATTGCACAATAAATGTAATGTGCTTGAATCATCCCAAACCATCCTCCCCACAACCCCACCACAGTCCATGGAAAAACTGTCTTCCTTGAAATTGGTCCCTGGTACCAAAAAGGTTGGGGACCGCTGCTCTGTTCATTCCTGCTAATGATAATTTGTATCTTCTCTTTTTTGTGTCAGTCTAGTGAGAGGTTTATGCATTTTACTGACATTTTCAAAGAAGCAGCATTTTGTCTCATTGGTTTTCTGTAGTGTTTTTCTCATGAGACAACGAAAAAAAATCTATGCTGTTGTATTAGCAAAAATCTTAAGTATATAGTCTCATTTAAGGTTTTTGTGTAGAGCACTTTAATAAATACAAAACTAAGGGATATTGTCAGATACTTGGTAGTCAGACATTATGTCTGTGGAAGGTAATATAATTGTATGAACTTCGTATCAGCATTTTAAAATTGAAACATCAGATTTCAAGTATTTAATGTGATAATGGCAAATTTTTTGTGTAAAAGAACATTTTTTTTCTGGCATAAAAAAAAAACTTACCTTGAGGGTGGAGGAGAAACATTATGTATGACAAGTTATAAAATCTCAGAGGTCTCAATCATTTGTTGTAAATATTGAAAAGCTTTTAACAACTGAGACATGAGATACTATATGATGTTTCATATAAATCCTCTGAGTTATTAAAACCATGAATATAATGATGCCCTTTAAGGGGACATTTCTGAAAATTAAAGCTTTCAGTAATTGAAGAAGTTGTTCCCAATCATCACTATTTATGTGGGAAATAGGAAATCATATCCTTTAGAATCACTTCAGATGTGTGGGATAAAAGCTTTAGTCAGTTTCATTTATTTAATGTGATAATTATAGGAAGATTAGGTAGCATAATGTCCAGTTTGTTTATAAACACTTTTCACAGATTTTAAAATGTTTTAAGTAATTTAATTTTTAAATATTTTATTCTTTTAAACATGTATATTTTGACTAAAGCTTCAGTGAGTGTAGTGGTTTATGTTAACAGTGATATGAATATTCTTGATATAGTCTATTTCACATTCTTTTTTCTTTTTTGAAGTCACAGAGTTTGTGATTTTAGTATATAACTACTAATTATTGAGTGTGATATTTCTTAGAAACATTTGTTTGTTGACCCTAGCTTTCATATACGTATGTAACTTTAAAAATTACCTTAATAAAAACTCAAAGTATTATCAAAATAAGTAATCTAGTGATTTTTGCATTTAACTTAGTATGTATGATGCTAACATAGTATTTTTAGAGAAGAAAAGAACAATTAATTAAATGGAATTTTATTTGTATTTTGGGTGCTCTTTAAAAGTAGAATATAATGGCATATTTATTTCTGATATGATAGTCAATATAATTTTCAAATAATGCTACAAGTAGATGGCATTTTTACTAACTATATTTATTTATTTACTTAAAAATAGTACTTTTAACACTTTAAACTTCATTAAATATTTTAAAATTTTAAATTAACAGCATACATTCTGGAGCAATGCTTCTTCATTTTTTAAAAAAACGTATACCTCCATGTGATAGATAAAATAATCTCTTTCTTTAGTGTCATTTGAAATTTTAAAATGAATAAAATTCTGTAATTAAAACTAAAAGCAATGGGACAGATGGCTGCTTTATTTTTAAATATCCTCTCCTCCTTCCCCCTTCTCCTTTGGATATTCTTATATATATGTCACACTTTCCAAACTCAATTTGTAGAGAATTTGGAAAACGGAATGGTGTTAGGAAGAAAATAAAACCATTGACAATGCATCATCCAGAGATAATCACTTTAACATTTGTTGCTTCTTATATAGCCTTTTTTATAATGCAGTGTATGATTTCTGCATACACATGGTTATGTATTTATTTTATAGCCTTACATAGCCTTTTTTATAATGTAGTGTATGATTTCTACATATACATGCTTATATATTTATTTTTTAAAATTAATTTTTTAAATTACGGCTCATAACTCATGCAGTTTCATATTCTATATTTTAATCAAATATTGCAGCATTTTTTCTGGTCATTAAATATTCCTCTGAAACAGAGTTTTAATGACATCCTGTAGAGATACTGTAATTTATCCAAACCTTTCTTTGTTAGACATTTAAATTTTTGAATTATTTTCTATTTTAAATATTGCCAAGGTAAAATTAGTGTACTAAAATATGTGTGTTGTATAACTATTTAGTTTATAAATTCATGGAAGTGGAATATCTATGTGCCAGGTATAAATGCAGTACAAAACAATAGATATTTCATATGGGAAATTCAATGAATTGAAAACAGCTTAGAGAAAAAACTGTAGGAGAGAAAGAGAGCATCCAGAAAAACCATTGTTTAATATTTTATTATCTATCCTTAAACTTATTCAAATTCACATAATTTTAAAATTAAATTTTACTCTTTTACAGATTTAGGATTACAGTATGAAAACTCATGTGTAATACATTTTTTTATAACAATAATTTGTAAAAAAAAAAAAAAATTCCATGCCATTAAATAGTATTTGGCAACACCATTAGTAATGTCTATGTAATATTCCACGGATAAATTATTCCACAATAAATTATTTAAATGGTAACAGATTGATGAAGATTTAAGTCTTTTTCAACATTTCAAAATTATAAGCTGTTTTGCAGAAGATATCCTTAATTATTTGTTTTTGTGTATGTTTCTGATTATTGCTTTGCCATGAATTCTTAGAAGTAGAATTTCTCCGAGAAAATGAACATATGTTGCTGAAGACTAGGGAAAATGGGTACTATAGTGCTGGTAGAAGTATTAAATTAGTTTAGCCTTTTTGAAGTGCATTTGATACTTATGTTTTCAGTGTTTATATTTGACATCATCCATCCGGATTTATTTTGGTATTTTCTGTGAACTGGGATTTAACTTAATCCTATTCTTAGTAGTTAAGTAGCTACAACTGAATTCATTCTTTCTCCAAAGAGAGTTTTAAAATGTCATTGATGAATTTATTGGGTTCTTAGTCAAATATTTCACATTTACAATTCATTTGCAACTGTATACCTGATCCACTAATAAAACAAAGGTGGGAAACATGGCTCAGAAGCCATAATACATCATTGCTCTGTTTTGCCTGTTACAGAAAATGGTCAGGTTAGTAAAAACAGATTAGGACCTGGTTGATAAGGTGTCACCATAACTTGCTTGTATTAGTAAATCCTCACTTTATGAGTTTGAGTTGAGTTGTTCTAACCTCTTGGTCATATTGTATGTTCCCGTTGGTTTGAAACGCCACAGTTCTCCCAAGCTATGGTCCTAACTCTACACTAGTAGTTGTTTGGGGGCTGTTTGTTGCTCTACCATCACTTTGTTTTTAATTATTTTGATTTTATAATATAGTTTAACATCTTATACTGTTTTTTTAAAAACAATTAGAATTTTCCATTTTTTCTAAATAGCTTATTCTGAATATGATTCACAATAAATTGTATCAATTACCAAAAATTTCCATTGCATGAAATCTATAGAATAGTTTGGGGGAGAGAAAATTTTTTATATTAAGTCTTACTGCTTAGGAGCAGGTATGTTGTTTGGTTTATTCAAGTTGTTTATGCCCTCAGCTAAGTTTTTTAGTTTTCTTTTTGTGAGTTTCATACATTTCTATTTGCCCTTTTTCTTAAGTTTTTAATGTACTTTTTGTTTATATTATGAAAGAGTACTTGTCCCTATTTTCAAACTTATTACTTATAATTAAGAAAACTATTGATTTTTATATATGTACTTGAAAATCGGCCTCCCTACTGAACTTTTTATTAGTTTTGTTTCTCAGTTGATACTTTGGTTTTCCTTGGTAGCTATCTAGAATTTTTTTTATTCATGGTTGTATTATGTATCTTGCACTGTTTGTTTGTTTGTTTGAGACAGAGTCTCACTCTGTTGCCTGGGCTAGAGTGCTGTGGCGTCAGCTTAGTTCATAGGAACCTCAAACTCCTGGGCTCAAGCAATCCTCCTGCCTCAGCCTCCCGAGTAGCTGGGACTACGAGCATGCACTGCCATGCCTGGCTAATTTTTTCTATATATTTTAGTTGTCCGGCCAATTTCTTTCCATTTTCAGTAGAGAAATGGGGTCTCGCTCTTGTTCAGACTGGTCTCGAACTCCTGAGCTCAAACGATCCACCCACCTCAGCCTCCCAGAGTGCTAGGATTACAGGTGTGAGCCATGGCACCCGGCCTCTTTCACTATTTTTGCGTAGAACTTTGAGAATGTTTAAAATAAAAAGGGGACATTGGCATCCTTGTTTTATTTTGATTTTAGTGGGAATGTTGTTAATATTTACCTTAAGCATATTAACTCTAGAGATACATGTTCTTTCTCACAGTAAAGAATTTCTAGTTTTACTAAGTTTTAAAAATCAGAATTATTTTATTTTTTGCATTTATCGGTGAATGTAATGTGACCCATATAATGCTATGATCTGTTGATGTGTTGTATTGTGTTAATAATATTACTAATATTAAGCAATCCTTGGATTTTAGGAATAAGTCTGCTTGGCCATGTGAATTGCTCTTTTAATATACAACTATTTTTAATTTGTTAGTATTTTGTTTAATGGTTTTACATAATTGGTCATAAGTTAGACAAGTCAGTTTCCTTTTTGGAGGGCTATCTTTGTTGTGTTTTGGAAGGAGGAGATGCTAACTTTGAACACTTAAATTAAAAGGCTTTTATTTCTCCACCCTGTGTTCTGGAGTAGTTTAAGAAACATCTATATGTTTTCATGAAATTTGGAAAGAATGTACCTCTAAAACTTTTTGATTTTGTGCCCTTTAATTGGTTAAGAAAGGGTACTTCTGGATAACTTTTTCAGATTTTTATATAACTCAGTATAGTCTGAGTTTCTATTTTTTACTGAGGCAGTCTTGATAATTTATATTTTTTAATATTAGTGACATTTAGATTTTCAAAATTAAATACCAGAGGTTTGTATGTGATATTTGCAACATGTATACTTGCTTGTTCCCTTGCTTTGTTTTTTCTTTCTTTTTTTGAATTTAAAACATAATTTTTTTTGTTGTTTTATTTTAAAAACCTGGCTCTTGGTTTTATTTATTTCCTTTTTTTGTTTATTAATTTCTTCCTTTACCTCCCCTAAGGTTGATTTTTTTTTTATAAGTTTTAGTTTATTTACTTAAATTTATTTTGTTTGATGATCAAAGCATTTAAGTTTTAAATTTGCTCTTGATTACAACTTAATTCTATATCCCACCCAAAATTTTAATATTAATATCTCCTTGTTATTTTCTATATTGCTTCTAATTGAATGTAGTACTGGTATCCTTTAGATTAGAATTATTTAGGAAAGAGTTTGTTATATTTTGAGTTGGTTGAATTATTTTTCTTAAAACTTTTCTCATTACTTTCAAATTTTAATCCATTTTGTTCAATGTTGTGGGAGTTATGATTTGCAGTAGTTTTTTACACCTTAATATTGGGTCAGTTTTTGTTTTCATGGGCACTTGAAAAATATATTTTCTTTGTAGGCAACATAATTTAATATACATTGTTTTAGTAAAGAGGAAAAACCAACTATTTTCCTTCCAACTACTCACCCTTCCAACACTTCTGTGCCCAAATGTGTGAGGATTTTCCCCACACATTCCAGTTCTCCTACTCTCCAGACATCAACTGGGTGTCTTATAATTCTTCTGTGACACTGTCTACCTGGAGTTAGTGCAGACCTCATGGATTAACTCAGTCTCCCAAATCTTCCCCTCAGTTCAGATGCGAGTCAAGAATAAGTGGATTCCCAGGTTATCACATTTCTGTCCTACTTGGCTACAAATCAGGGGTTCCTATGACCCTTTCTTAGGTTTGATAATTTGGTATGACAGCTCACAGAACTCAGGGAAACATTAACTTAACGATTGCCAGTTTATCGTAAAGAATATGATTAAGGATTCAGATGAACAGCCAGATGAAGGGGTCCATAGGGAGAGGTCCAGAAGGGGCCCCGAGTACAGGAGCTTTTTTCCCCATGGAGTTGTGGTACCACTCTTCTGGCATGAGGATGCCTTCACCAATTTAGAAGCTCTCTGAGCCCTGGGCTTTAAAGATTTTTATGGCGGCTTCATCACGTACATATGATTGCTAATTAAATCAATATCCAGCTCCTTTCTCTTCCTTTGAGGATGACTGACGACTGAGGCTGAAAGTTCCAAGCTTCTAATCATGACTTAGTCTTTCTGGTGGCAAGCCCCTATCTCAGAGCCCACCAAGAGTCACCTCATTAGAATAGAAGGTGTTTATATCACAGGGAATTCCAAGAGATTTAGGCTTTCTTTGTCAGGAACCAGGGTCAAAGACCAAATATTGTAACAAAAGATGCTCCTAGTCACCTCCGTTGCTTAGGGAATGGCAAGGGTTTTAGGAAATGGAGTCAAAGACCAAGTATTAGGACAAAAGATGCTCTTAGCATCCCTGTCACTCAGGAGAGTAGAAGGGTTTTAGGAACTCTGTTTCAGGGGCTGGATTTTGTTGTTTGACCCTTTGCTTTTTATAGATGATTTTAACCTATTTAAAATTCTTCTTATAATTGATATGTTTTTTATACTTTACATTTTTGTGCTTCCTTATTGTTCTCTTTATTTATTATTCTTTAAGGGACTTCCAGGAACTTGGGGCAGAGGGTAGACACACAGAAATCTTATTTCACATTTATTATTATAAATTTATTCAGTTTTCTGTATCCTTGTTTGTTTTTTGCCTTCTTTCTTTATCCTTCTAAGACTAAAAAACAAAAATAACATTTTTTTTTTAGTTCTGTTGTGTTTCTATCAAGCCCTCATTAAAAAAAAACAAACATTTTTTCCTATTATAATGCAGTGTTATTTGGCACATAGAGGTTTGTTACTTTTCCATGCTCTTTTTGCACATACCCTTCCTACGTTCCTTTTGTAATAATCACATTTATCCCATTAAGTATATTTTGCCCTGGATTCTGTTTTTATATTGCCTTGGTTTGAATTTGTTTGATGTTATCTTTGCCTATTTTTTTCATAAATGGAGATTGGATTTTGTTGTTCAACCCTTTGTTTTTTAATAGATGATTTTACCCTATTTAAAATTCTACTTATAATTGATATGTTTGGTTTTTTATGCTTTCTATTTTTATGCTTCTTTATTCTCTTTATTTGTTATTCTTTAAGGAACTTCAGGGTGTAGTGTGATACTTCTTTTAGCTGTGGGATCCAAAATATAAAGTGCAAAAAACCCCACAAGAAATAGATCATGACACATATTCTGCACTGGATTTTTCTCAGTCTTGTTCCATCTGCCTTAAATTTAGTAGAGATTCCTTTCAGATTCTGAAAAGAACTTGTCTGTTATGAGTTTTATTTACATATATTTGTAAGTATTTAGGAAGTTAGTAGAAGCTGTAAAGGAGCTGTTTAGGTAGATATGATTTTTTTATGAAACTATCATTTAAATGTTAGGTTAATACAACAGAAAGTGAATCTTGGTTTAACATCAATAGAATTAGAAGAATGGAACCATTTGATAAATGGGATCAACCATTCTATTTTGATAAACTAGAATTGGACATTGTAAGCAATTATGACTGGCGATGTAGTTAATATTGTGGTCCTCAGTGCCATTTTAAATTCATTTCAGGGATGGTGCTGATGACTAAAGAAAATATTTGCAGGGGAAACTTCAAATACTTCAGCTGGAAGTATTTTTTTAATTGTCATACTTGATTGAAATGAGGAAGTATAGTATTAATCAGGAGAGTAGCTTATTGTCTGTAATTTTTTTTCTTTATTTGATTGGGGCTTGCTGGTTAGGGGAGTATTTAAGTGTTAGGTTCTAGAAAATGTGCGCAATAGAGGTTCCTGGGCACCAGTGGTCCTCCTGGCTCAGCCTCCCAAGTAGCTGGGAGTACAGGTGCGTACCACCACGCTAATTTTTTTATTTCTTGTAGAGATAGGTCTCGTTGTTTTGCCCAGTTTGGTCTTGAACTCCTGGCCTCAAAGTCCTCTTGCCTCAGCCTCCCCAAGTGCTGGGATTACAGGTGTGGGCCACTGCACCCAGCCTTTCCTTTTCATTTCTTTAGGTGATTTTATTGAATAGTTTTCTCTTCAATGAATGATCTTAAAGTTAAGCAATTTTAAAATATTTATATTTCTTACTTTGTTCTTAATTGTAAAGTGAATACTGCCTTTGGAATGCTGAATTTGAGAATTTATGTCACTATATATATAGTGCCATATCCATTTCAATCCATCTCCCTTTCACCCCCCCCCCATTACTTGAAAGGAATTTGCTCAAATGACCACTAGATGGCAGTCTTGCATTTTAGTGACTTGGAGTTTTAGTAGCAAGCTTCTCTTTTATTCTCTCCTGGTCTCCATCTCTCATAGATATGTGAGGATTTTTAAACAACTTCTTACATAAATCGAACGTATTTGGAACCAGGCAACAAAATAGAATTTTGGAGTCTAGTCTGTAGCATTTCCACTCCCCATTCCATACCTCAAAGTTGAGCTGAGCTGTTCCTTGACTCTGGGGAAGTCTTCCCTAACTCCCTAGACTAGGTTAGTCCCCCTGACAAATGTTCCTTGTAATTTTTTTCCTTTTGGGGTGCTCTTTATAGTTTTATTTTATGTTATTTATGTGTGTGGCTGATTAATCATTTTCCTGCTACCCCTATCCCCCTAACTTATAAATTCCTTGAGAAACGAAGAACAGTGTTCTTTTGTTGACATTTTCAACATTTATGGCATGGCATTTAGTTCAGTAAATATTTGTTAAATGTATAAAGCAATGTTAAGAAGACCCCAGCTCAATTTATGATCATCAACTTTTTCTAAATGTTTTATTTTGAAATAGTTTTAAATTTAAAGAAAAGTTATATGCTTTATCCATATGTTGAGCATCTTTGGGTATATTTTCTACAAACAATGGCATTCTTCTTTATAACTACAGTACAACCATCCAAACAAGGAAATTGTCATGAATCCTATCTAATCCTACCCCCTCAAGCCCCCAATTTATGTTTCACTTTTTTTCCTCAGTTAAAAGGATTCAGCTCAAAACCACATGTTGTCAGGCCTCTTTCAACTATTTTAATCAGGAACTAGTTTTACAGTCTTTGACATTCATGACCTTCACACTTGAAAATTATAGGCCTGTTAATTTATAGAATGGTTCTCAATTTGGAGTTGTCTCATATTCCTTATGATCTGATTTAAGGTGTGCATGTTTGGCAGGAATATCACAGAAGTGATATGTACTGGTGGCATATTCCTGATGGTAATTTGATCACTTGATTAAGTGGGTATGTGCCAGGCTTTTCCATTGTAAAGTTGCCCTTTTTCTCTATGTAATCAGTTAAGTATTTTACTTCGAGGTACTTTGAGAGTATATGAATATCTTGTACCTCCTCAGGTGTTTATTGATGTCAGTATAGACTTGGTTTCCTGTTTTTTACTCAGTGGGTTATAATTTGTTGCTATCATTTATTTCTGATGCTAAAATTGCCCAAGATTTGGCCATTAGGATTTCTTTCACATTGATATATGCTTTTGACATATCCTTAGTATTCTTTATGGGTGTTCTTGCCTTTTGGCACGACAAGATACATAAGGCTCATTTTGTCTTTTTCTGCCCCAGCCATTTGAAGAAATGAGCCATTTCTTCAAAGAACCTTGGTTTGCTTTAGTGGAGAATAGTATTTAACAACCAGGACCTGTGCCAGACCTGTGCAACCAATAATATGCCATTACTATTGAGTTATTACTGCTTCTGAGCCATCTGAATGGGCAGAGTCAGGGAATATATGTTTGTACACATATAATATTTGTACAGAAATTTACATTTGTAGTAGTTTCTGTATTTGTATGTACATGTTTCTTTGTGTGTATATGTAATCACATACCCAGACCCACCCCTGCATGAGGTTCCATTGATACTTCAATTTTAAGCTAATAATATAAACTTTATTCTAGTTTTTTTTCTATATTTACAACTTTCTTCTCCAACATGGAGAATTTTTGCTTCCATTATCCGTAATATATTTACTTGTTTGATCAATTCTAGTTTCTGTAACAATCTCCCTGTTGCCTCTTTGGGCCTATGCCCTCCTCACTCCATGCAGGGTCTGATACCCCAGATCAGCTTTGCTCCCATTTCCCCCCTCCCAACTTGGGTGCTCTCCCTTATTGTTTCTTCATTTTTTGTTTCAATTTCTAGCTTTCTTACATTGTGATCAGAGAGTTTTGTTTGTAAGATTTCTATTTTGTGAAACTTAACAGTTGTTTTCCTGGTGACCTAATATGTGATCGATTTTTGTGAATGTTTCATGTGCTCTTTAGAAGAACGTATATTCTCTATCTGTATCAGGATGAGGTATTTGACATTTATACGTAAGAATTGCTTTATTGATTATGTTATTTAGTTCTATATATATTTTTTTTTGTATAATTGATCTGTCTTGTACTGAGAGTGATGTGCTGAAGTCTGCTATCAATAGTATGTTTCTGTTGATCTCCTGCAGTTTCCGCTTTTTATGGGAGTTAATCTTATGTTGTGTATAGATATTATTATATTTTCCTTGTCAATTGCAATTTGTGTCATC
Organism: Eulemur rufifrons; assembly: GCF_041146395.1. Classification (NCBI taxonomy): domain Eukaryota; kingdom Metazoa; phylum Chordata; class Mammalia; order Primates; family Lemuridae; genus Eulemur; species Eulemur rufifrons. Next base: position 208,918,805 of record NC_090989.1, read on the forward strand.
GGAAAGTTCCTCCTTGGTCTCATTTAATATTTTTTGGCCCAAACTCTACTTTGATCTAAGAATTTCAACCCCTACTTTATTATTTCCATTTGCCTCCTATATCTTTGCCTATTTCTCTGCTTACAGGTAGTTTGAAGTTTGTTATATTCTGTCTTCTTGTGATGCTGAAGGCCTGGGTCATATATGGTTTTTATTTGTGCTACTTGTTGAATTTATTTGTTGGTTAGGATGCTTGAAAAAATTGAAATTCAGGTGGCTGCCATTATCCTCTAGTTCAAGAATCTGATTTTTCTATTTTTAATGTAAATCTCTGTGGTAATACTAACCATATTAGCAGCATGTATTTTTTCTTTGTAGAGTCACTGAGTCCAAATAACATATGCGGTTTTTCAGTGGTGCCTTTAGGTTTGTTTGAGATCCATTTAAAACTTTTCTTGTCCCCCTCATCTGGTAAATGAGGGTGTTAACTTCAACTCCAAAATTTTGAGTCTGTGATTCATAGTACATTGATGATTAGGGCTAAAACACTCATCTTTCTTTGTATTTGCACTTAATATTGACCATGTCCTCAATAAAACCTTGGCCTTTACTTGGCTATAATTAGAAGCCAATGCCATTGGATGTTACTGTGCCAATTTAATATTTCAATTGTCTATTTTCAAGTGATAAGATTGACAGTTTTTAGCATATTTGTTTTATACCTGTGAAGATTTATTCTTTGGTTAATGAATAAGGCAGTTACTCAAATATGGCCTTTCTATATCGAGTTGAGTAGATTGTGATTTATTGAGTCTGAGTTTCCTCATTTGATTGATTCTTGCTGGGGCAACCTGTTTTGTCCAAATGGCTTTTATTATAGTCAGAATTTCCAAATATAGCTCCCTTCACTGTGACCAGAATTTAATACTATAATTTTTAAAATAATATAAGAATATATTGTCTTTTATAAAATCGGAACACTTAAAATAAATCTAAAGTTCCCTTTGACCTCAGCTTGAACCTTGTCCTACCTTACTATAGTTAACTATTAATATTTTAATGAGTTTTGTGTGAGTGGAAGAGGTTGAAACTTCAAATTGAAATGGCTGACTGAGTCTCAGGAAGGGAAAGGAACACAGACATCTTTTATGTATACCAGTGAGATTCTTGAGTTTCAAGTGTAAAGAGAAAATATTAACATGCTTCCACTTTAAAAGAATGGTAACTTAAAAGAAAATAATGATAATAATAATAACAGCAGCTAACATTCACTGAATATCTACCATGTGCCGTGCCATGTTCTAAGTACTAACACATATGATACTCTTAATCCATGCAACAGACAACCCAGCAAGGTTGTTACCCTCATTTTACAGAAGAGAAAATAGGGGCAAATTATTAACCTTTCTGTTCCCCCATTTTCTCTTCTGGAAGGTAGTAAACAGCCAATGTCTTTTGCAAAGTCTGTCATTTGTTTGTCACTGCCAACAAACTACACCTTAGTGTATATAAGAATTCAGAAAATATGCTGTCTGAACCCTCTCTGAAGAAAGTCAATTAGTAAAAAGATCTCAAGATAGAAGACTTGGAATTTGTAAAATGTGTTAACTAAAAACATTCTAAATGGAGTAATATTGGAGCAGTGAAAGTTAATTTGTCTTGGTGGGGTGGCATAGTTATTTAATTTGATGTAGTGTTAGAAAAATATCAGTTAATTATATGACTATAAGGATGGGAAGTAGAATTGAAAAGCATGATAGAAAACTTGCAAATTAAGGAAGAAGAAAAGGAAATGTGGAGAAACATAGCCAGATCAATAAAAAGGAGAGGGAGGTAAAGAGGAAGAAAAAAGCACTTAATAAGTAAGAGAAAATAAGATGGAAGGAATAAAATAAAATGTGTATTTGTATCACTAACTGTGAATGAGCTGAAATTCCCTCAAAAGTCATATCTGGGAAGTCACACAGGTTAGTGGGGTATGTGCATGTGTGTGTGTGTTTATGAGTTAGTGATAAAGAAAGCTTGAAAACGAATGTTTGGGCAAAGAGAAACTAGGAAAATGCAAACAAAGCAAAAATATTAATATTAAGGTTAGACAAAGAAAAATTCAAGGTCAAAAACAGGAACTAGGTAAAAGATAAGATATTATGTATTTACAGGTTGAAATCCTTGAAGATACTGTAAACCTTTATACAGCACGACTACCATAACCACATGACACCCACTTAATCAGAGCAAAATCTCTAGGAAATGCAACTTGATAAGAAGACAGTTATGAGTATTTGAAATACTGCTTTCAAAGTTTGACATATCAAAAAGACAAAAAATAAGCAAGGATATAGAGAATTTGAATAATACAGTCAACAAGCACGATTTGTGGATTCATTAGGATTCCATTTTTGAGAACATATTTAAGGATGTTCTCTAGCTGAGAGTGAAATTTAAGAAAGAGGGAGATGTGAGATGTAAGAAGTGGTGGAACTAATCTGGGAGTCCAGTAAAAAGAAATAACTGGATGAAAGCTGAAGTTTCCTAGAAAGCTATTCATCCAAATTGGAATTGGAAGTTAGTGGGATCCTGAAATTATGCTTTAAAAAAAGTGGAATGGATTTTAAGAAATTGTGTAATATAATATGATTAAGAAACTGAAAACTATTAGGGACATGGAGGGAAAAGGCCCATGAATCTACTACCATAAAAGGATAAAACAGCAATGGAAAAACTCTGCAAAAAGGTCACACTACAAATGTGAAACAAACTAAAATGTCGTGTGAGTTGGAGTATTTGATGTGTATGAAAGAATTCATTTGAACTAGACTCTGGAAACATTTTCTTTTGGGGAGCATACACTTTGGCTTTGTAGTGAACTATAATATATTTATAGGATTTGATTTTTTTTTTTTTTTTTTGAGACAGAGTCTCACTTTGTTGCCCGGGCTAGAGTGAGTGCCGTGGCGTCAGCCTAGCTCACAGCAACCTCAAACTCCTGGGTTTAAGCAATCCTACTGCCTCAGCCTCCCGAGTAGCTGGGACTACAGGCATGTGCCACCATGCCCGGCTAATTTTTTCTATATATATATTTTTAGTTGGCCAGATAATTTCTTTCTATTTTTAGTAGAGATGGGGTCTTGCTCTTGCTCAGGCTGGTCTCGAACTCCTGACCTCGAGCGATCCACCTTCCTCGGCCTCCCGGAGTGCTAGGATTACAGGCGTGAGCCACCGTGCCCGGCCTATAGGATCTTAATGTAATTAAGTAATATTGTTTTTCAGCTTTTTCAGTCTGCTTACGGAAGAAGTATAAGTTCCCTTTATGTTCGTGAAACATTTAAAACTTTATTATATATTTTTACAGAGAAATCTTACTGATGATTTTAAGAAACATTCTACAGATTTCATTGTGATCCAAAACATGAGTAGAAATCAACAAAAAGTTCAATTAAAAATGAGTACTTGGAAATTATGTAATATTTTTCTTTACAAAAAACAGAAGAGAAAATTTAAAATCGATGTTACAGATTATCTAGAACTGTACTAGTTCTAGGTAGGCACTGGTTACCACATGTGGCTATTTAAATTAATTAAGATCAAATGTTTTAAAAAAATCAGCTCTTCAGTGGAGCTAGGCTCATTCTGGTGTTTAATAAATAGCCAGCTGTAACTATTGGCTGCCACATTGGCCAGTACAGATATAGAACATTTCCATCCTAGCAGAAGTTCATTTGGACAGGGAGAAAGTAGTGCGAGAGAGAACACATCTGATTTATGGGTCATGGCTAATCTGGTATTCAGAGGAAAATTGAGAACCTTTATTAGCTTGTATTACTTAAGAAAAAGACTGAAAATAAGTACTCAATTTAAGAAATTAGAAAAAGAAGATAATAAAAGGAAGTAAGAGAAGAGAATTCTAAAAATAAATGCTGAAAATAATGGGATAGAAATAAAACATAAAAATACTGAAAGTGGTTAGGAAAAAGTAGAGATTCTGAACAGGCTATAATTATTGGGAAGGAAATAAAAAATATATTTATTAGTCATCATATCGAGATGGTAATCCAGCTGAATTATATGTACCCTTTAAAAAAAAGATTACGCTTTTGTTATTTACTCTAATAAATGATGGGAAGCTTTTAAATTTACTTTTCGGAAGCTGGTATAATCTTGATACCAGTACTTCGTAAAAATAATTTTAAAAAGTCAACTTAAGAATTTGGATGCAAAAATTCTAAATATTAGCTAATTACGTACGATTAAAGAATAGCATTTTCTTGGAATGCAATGATAATTCACAATAGGAAACCTATCAGCATAATTTATTGAATCAGCAATTTAAGGGAGAAAAGCCATGTGAGTCTATTAGTAGATGCTGAAAGGAATTTGATAGGATAATTAAAACTCTGAATATAAGAAGAATTATGGTGAAACCACTCAAGTTATGGAAGTAATAATAGCACTTACCACCTGGGGTGGTGATAAGGATTTAATGACTTAATACATGTAAAAAACACTTAGAGTAGTGTCTGGTACATAGAAATTATTCATTGTTAGCTATTTTTATTACTTAAACATGGTAAAGTTGACTTGCAAAAAAAAAAAAAGGCAAATATTGCATTGAATGGCAGAACATTTTGGTTAAAATTATAAACAAGACAGTTATTTGTTCTTACTACTACATTCAGCATAATTTTTTGAGACTGTTTCATTTTTCTAAATGCAATAAAAGTAGTAAATGAAATAACTGATATAAATACTAGAAGAGGAGATAAAAATATTTTAATTACAAATGATGTAATTATATACCTAGAAAATCCAGGAGACTACTAAAAAGCTGTTAAAATTAGTGAATGATTGGATATCTTGAAAATAAGGTAAATACAAAAAAAAGAGTAGTTCTTCATTGTTGGAATAACTGGTTAGAAATGAAAAGGGAAAAACATTATGAAAATACTCACTGATAAATTTAACAGAATTGTTCTTTACCAAGAAAATGGTTATATCCTTACATTAGAATTTAAGGAAAATCAAACCAGTCAACCTTTCTAAAATTAGCATATGAATTTAATTCAATTCGAGCTAGAAACTTAGTGCATCATTTTGGAAATTAAGATGATTTTAAAGGTCATGTGGAAAATAACATTTCCAAGAGTATACCTAAGAAAATATATTATATATTTAATCCTATTTTTGTTAACAGTCCCTCCCCCTCCTTTCTACTACACACACATTTGTATGGAGAACAATGAGGAAGAACACAAACATGCCATTTTGGTGGCATTTTTTTCCATTGACCTCAGTGTGGATGAGAATTCATGGAGAGTTACAGGGCTGATCATACATTATATCTTCATGTATTTTTTGATTATTTCACTTGTTATAAGGAATATGTTATATTTAATATGGAAAATTTAATAGAGAAAAGTTTAATGACGTTTCACTCTAAAGTTGTAATCCTTTTTTAGTTAAACTAAAAAATAAAAGTGTATTATTGGTTGACTTAAGAGTTTTAAAAAATTTGTCATTTTTTTAATACTAAAAACTGGAATGTAATTTATTTCAGCCTTCCTAAACATTTGGTGCTTTATACAAAGGCAAGATTAATTTTTAACTCAAAAATTCTGAAAAGAATTTTCTCTTTCTCTCTCTTTTATTTTTTCTCTCTTTTCCTGTCTCTTAAAGGTATGCAGCCACTCATGTATTCAGTTCAGGAAGCATTAAATGCCAGACCATGGTGGATTCGTATGGGGACTGACATTTGTTACTATAAGTAAGTATCTTAAGAATAACAGGACATCAGCTTACAGAAGGGAATATTAATAACTTCATTCAATAACTTCATTCTATTTCAATGTAAAGCTAAAAAATAGAATTATTGCATACTTCAAATTGTATTATATTATTGTGCTTTAGTAATTCTAGAGTTCTTTAGAATTTGAGATTTATGGGGTATGTATAGTAAAAACAATATGTGTTTTGTAGACAGACAAACTTAACTTTTCATGTCAATTAAGTTCTCTGATGCTTGTTTGTCTTACCTATAGGATGGAATAAAACTACCTTCATCAATATATAAGATAATGTGTGTTTTTCTGGTTTATTTTATTTCTTTTTCTTTTCTTTTTTTTTTTTTTTGAGATAGAGTCTCACTCTGTTGCCCAGGCTAGAGTGCCGTGCCATGGTGTCAGCCTAGCTCACAGCAACCTCAAATTCCTGGGCTCAAGAAATCCTCCTGTCTCAGCCTCCCGAGTAGCTGGGACTACAGGCATGCACCACCATGCCTGGCTAATTTTGTGTTTTTATATATATATATACATATATATATTTATTTATTTATTTTTTAGTTGTCCAGATAATTTTTTTCTATTTTTAGTAGAGATGGGGTCTTGCTCTTGCTCAGGCTGATCTCGAACTTCTGACCGTGAGTGATCCTCCTGCCTCAGCCTCCCAGAGTGCTAGGATTACAGGCGTGAGCCACCGTGCCTAGCCTGTTTTTCTGGTTTATAACCTGTGAACTGCTGTATCACTATAACATGGTGGTATAAATAACTTTCCAATTAAATGTTAAACTTTTGGGGGTTTTCCCCAGAAATTGGCAAGTTGGCAAGTACTTTATTCTTGAACTTGTTTTGCATTTTCCTTAATCCTTAGCACCTAGTCATTGGGTATCTATTCAGGATACAGTGACTAAGTTAATGAAGACTATACCAATTTGAAAATACCTTGAATATTTATTGTGTAAATAAATAACCTGTAGGCCCTGATTTTTCTTCACTTCATAGCTTAAATAATACAAGATGATTTGGAATTTTAGAAATTAAGTTGTTAGATAAAGCTTCTTTAAATCAGCATATGTCAGCAGAATTTAAAGTCTAGAAAGTAATGTGTACCTTTAAAAATTTTTTATTATGGGAATTTTCAAACATTTACAAAAGCAGGGAATAGGATAATGAGACCTCATGTATTCATCACTCAGTTTCAACAATTATCAACACATAAGTTTTAACTGTGCTTTCACTCCTACTTCCACACTGAATTTTTAAAGCAATTTCTAGATGATACATTTTATCCATATTTAAATATGTATCTCTAAAAGACAAGGCCTTTTAAAGCAGTCTAATCATAATGCTGTTATCACACCTTAGAAAAATTAAGAGAATTTCTCAATATGATGAAATATCCAATGTTCAGACTTCCCCAATTGCCTTAAAAATGTTGTTTTATAGTTGGTTTGTTTTAATCAGAATACAATGTAGGATTGCACATTGTGTTTGATTTTTGTTGGTAATGTCCTGTCTCTTAATTTATAGGCTTCCCTTTTCTCTCTCTCTTCTTTTCCCCTTCTCATTCATTTGTTAAAAAAACTGGATTGTCATTTATGATTTTTCACCCTTGAATTTTGCTTATTGCATCCCTGTATGTTAATAAATAGTTCTATCTCACCACTTTTCTAGAAACTTGGTTAACTTCAGGTTTGATTTTTGGGAAGAATACTTCATAGATAGGTGGTGTAGTCAATTCCCATTGTATCACATCAGGAAACATCTCTGTTTCTCTTTTTGCAATCTTAAGATTGATTAGCAAGTTCAGATATTGTAGGCTGATCCATCCACCATAAAGGTGTTCATCAGCCGCCCTTCTAATGGTTGTAGCAGCCACTGATGATGATTGCCTAGATCCAATAGTGTGTATGGCTGTCAAAGCATAGGATTCTAAAAATTTTGTTGATTAGTGTAGAATAGTAGCTGCATTTAATTAGTAAATCCAGAAGTGAAAAGTAATGTTTTTGGCTAATAATAATTAACTTTTTTATTAGTACTAAGTCTATTTTTTTTATGGGCTGTTTAAGTTAAACTTCTTACAGAGTGAGCTTTTTCTTTTTTTCCCTGAAGTTCTATTTAATAAAAAGTAGTAAGGAAAATCAGAATATTTATATGGGTGAAATGAGCATGTTTTATGCTTTGCTATTGCAGAAATCACTTCTCAAGAAGTTCAGCGGCTGCCGGTGGGCAAAAGGGAAAATCATACTATACAATTACATTCACTGTCAATTTTCCACACAAAGATGATGTTTGCTACTTTGCTTATCACTATCCATATACGTATTCAACTTTACAGGTGAGAACTCTAAATTGTATTATGACTGTTGTGTTATATGCATATGTGTCAGATATCTGAAGAAAAATTGCTTTTAAGTAAACATCTTAACAAAATAAGAAAAAGGTTCAATGTTGACAGTTTAAAAAAATACTACAGTATTTGTTGAAAACATAAAATGAGAAGGTAATTCTAATTTTTTAATAGCAATATTAAGGAAATTTGACACAATTTTTACTTCCCGTCTTTTGTTGAAGTCTACAGATCTCTAAGCTAAGATACCATGATTTACAAATTTTAACTAGGTGAGATTTCTACTTGTTTAACTAGAAGCTTTAAGTCTCATAGAAAATGTAACAGTAGAAAAATGTGCATGCAATTTGAATTTTTTTGTAGGAAAAATTGAAAAACTTTTCTGTAGGAAATGGTTTTATTATGGAATCTTAGATCCACATTTTTTAGACTCTACCCACCTATGAGTTGTTTTGTGGGACCTTTTGAGATTTTTGAATGTTTGCATTATAAAGCAAAACTAAACAAACTAAAAAATGAAGAAAGTAAATGATCGACTGTGATAGATTTATCCTCAGAACAGAATATCTATTCTAATGGTCAAGGATTATGAAGGTATGGTCAATTTACTAAGAAAGAAATTGGAGCACTGTTATTAGAAACAAGCTTCCAAAATGAGAGAGGGGAAAATGAAAGAAAAACATAGTCTATAGAGCAGAAAAGTTATCAAGGGTGGGAACACTAAATGAGGCTTACTGTATTGTAATAGAGGTTCCAACCTACAATAAAGGTATAATGTTCATGTATCTTTCTGTGCTGAATAACATTGCATCAGTGTATATACTTAGTGACTTAGTAGTTCTATTTTTGAGTAATTTATCCTAGGAAAATAATTACAAATGTATGTAGAAATATATTTTCAACATTTTTATTTGCCTGGTTATATGTTATTGTTCTTTGCTGATCTTGCCTTTTTAATATGGCAATTTTGAATTCTCCTGCTTTCTTTCAGTCCCACTACCAGGACCCTTTCCAGGCATGACCATGGTTTCTCACCTGGACTTCTGCCGCTTCTTTCTAACTGGTGTCCTAGGATTCACTTTTTTCCCTTATCCTCTTCTTTAGTCTTTTTTCCCCACTCCAGCCAGAGGGCTCTTTTATGACTAATCTCATCATATGAACACCCTGTTTAAAACTCTATAGTGACTTGTCTTGCCCTTTCTGTGAAGTCTAGAATGCTTACTTGGTTTATTCTGTTCCTTCTGTACTATTTTTCACTTTTTTTTTTTTGCCTTGTCCACATACTGTTTGAACTATTATTTATTTAATATTTATCTTTAAATAGACTTTAAAATAGATTGTTCTTTAAAATTTATCCTCATCTTAAGTTAATATTCATGAAATTACAGGTTTAATGTGCTAGATTTGTTTCCTAATTCACAGTAAAATCTGTACCTATTAAACTTTTTTTAAAGGTTGTCCACGTATCACCTAGTTATTTCAATTACCAGTAGTGTGCACACTGTGCTTTGGGAATGGCTGATCTGTCAGGCCCTTCATTCTGTACCCAGCTTCTCTGTTTCTCACCCTTGTTCTTTCTGGTTTAACAGTAACGAGTCTTTTTTAGTTCTTTGAAATGCCCTTATTTTGTCTTGTGGTCTTACATACTTTTCCTTCTGACTGTAGTACTCGTCTCTATCCTCTTCATTCATTACTTTGGCTCTCAGTTTAAATGTAATTTTCTTCAGAAAACCTTTCCTCACCATCCACTCGGCCAGACTCCCTCCCTGTTAATACAAGCTCCTGTAGCATTCCGTTTTTCCCCAGGGTGGGGTATGTTTATTCATGGTTACATCTCAGTGCTCTGCAGTTTCTCGCAAATAGTGACCATTCAGTCAGTAGTGATTATGCAAATGAAAAATAGGCAAGTTTGAAAACCAACTACATATCTAAAAATAAGGGATCGCACAATTTATTGTTTGTATCGCCATATAATAAAACCATCAAAACTTGTGTTTTCAGAAAACATATATTTAACATGTTTAATGATGTGGTATAGTTTTCATCATTATGAATATATGTGTGTGTGTGTGTGTGTTTATAAATTAAGTGATGAAATCAGATTATAAAATGTCTTTTATGTAATCATGATTTTGTTTACATTGCATTTTTTAGTAGTAATCTAGGTGATGCAATTGTGGGTGTTTTAAATTTTTTCTTTGTACTCTCTGTGTCTTTCAGACATTTTACAATAAGCCTGTATTAATCTTGAAATCAGGAAAAGAAGTTGTTGAAAAATTTGTGCTACATAATTTTAATTGTTTAAATTTTAGATCTATCTATGTTGCAAGTCTATAGTCACTGACAATTCCAAAATTCAAAGGCTTTGAAAACCAAAAGGTTTTTCATAACTCATTTGGCAGCAAAGCTTGACCTGAACTGATGTGAGCTTATTGAGAATGTTGATTCCGCTTAGGGTGATTCTTCCTATGTTTTGCTGCAGAAATAATAATGTGCTTAGCTTATTACAGGTTGTTGCCCCTGACTCTAGTGGTGGTGGTGCATAGTTAATATGTACCCACTGTTTTACCTTTCTCAGGTTTCCCAAATACTGAGGTTTAGACTCCGTCTGGCCCTGAGGGTTTCAGATAAGGGAGTAAGAATCTGATTCATTTCTAGTTATGTGGAGATCTGGATGCATTATTTCTATTTATCATAGGGAGTTTTTAAGTGATTGTATACTTTGCTTTAAATTTTTATTAAGATGCATCTTCAAAAATTGGAGTCAGCACACAATCCTCAGCAAATCTATTTTCGAAAAGATGTGTTATGTGAAACCCTGTCTGGAAACAGCTGTCCCTTGGTGACTATAACAGCAATGCCAGAGTCTAATTATTATGAACATATCTGTCAATTCAGTAAGTCTGTCTTCTTCACTCAAAATATCAGTCATTTTCACTTATTTTTCTTTGCTTAATATATATTTTATAATGGAAAACTGCTAGGAATAGACTCAGAACTTGGGCTCTAGTCTTGGTCCTGTTACTGCCTAAGCCATGGGCCTATCTCTGGGCCTCAGTTCCCTTATCTTCAAAGTGTGGGTGTTCATGAGATGTTCTCTAAGATCCCTTTTGATACTACTGTTCTTTAGTTCTTAGACATCATATTCAAAGTAAATACAGCAAATTATTTTAAGAGTTCATGTAATAATACCAACAATTTAAAAATTGACAACTAATTTTATTTATAAGCAAAACAACCAGAAACCTATCAGTTCTGATAGCTAGCACTGAATAGCTACTTGTGTTTCCCTGCCATATATATTTTTTAAATTGCTTCGGATATACAGCTTTGGTAGTAAAAATTAGAAAACTGTTCTAATTTTGATAAGAAGGTTAAGTATTTTCAGAAAAGAGAAAGCTTGTTATGTATGAAAATATAAGTGATGAGCTGAGTGATTATTTTGTAGATGAGCTAAGTGATTATTTTGAAGACTTGGATACCTAAATATATAGTGAAGAATATTTTTTGGCAAATCTCTGAGCAGATATATTTTTTCTCTGTGCTTATCGTATTGACTATAAGACAGGGATAAGATTGTATTTTCTTTCTTTTCTCCATGATTTTATGAAGAATAATTTTATACTGTAAACTTCCTCAACTACTTGTTCTTTATAAAATCACGATTACATTAAAGAACTAATTTTACATGTAAGATTTATCATTTGGAAATAAATGAGTGGCTCAAATGCTATTTATTATCTTATGTTCATATTACACACTCTTTCAGGACATGGTTTATATTGGTTTTATATTTGTTTGCTTTATAGGGCCTAGTGCAGTGCTTGTATATAGTAGGTGCACAGTGAGTTCTATAAATTTATATCAGAATTCAAAATTGAGTAGAGACATTTCTAAAGCCCCAAAGTAAAATATCATACAAACTTTTAGTAGCTGTTCATTTTAATTTGAGATTTTATGTGTACTTTAGGAAATCGCCCTTACGTTTTCTTATCTGCTCGGGTACATCCTGGAGAAACTAATGCAAGTTGGGTTATGAAAGGAACACTGGAGTATCTCATGAGTAATAGCCCTACTGCTCAGAGCTTACGAGAATCCTATATTTTTAAAATTGTCCCTATGCTAAATCCAGATGGTGTCATCAATGGAAAGTAAGTTAAGCAATAGTTATAGAATATATTATAGCTTATTGTGGTTGTCCTGTATAAACCTGTTGAAATAATAGTGTCCAGGTTAATTAGGAAAATAAACCTAGTGATTTCTCTAGAACAAAGAAATTTTTGGTGGGGAATTCATCTAAGATAAAGGTTTAAATGACAATATATTTTGTATGCTAGTAGTGGTATGAAATTTTAAGAAATTCCATTATCTATGAGAATATGATTTCATAAAATGTCTATGTCTTGCTTGAGTTGTTTTAGAAAAATCACAATTGTCAGGATATGAGGAAGATTAACACATACCTCTCATATTCCTTTTAAAAAAAAATTTGTAAATAGCATGAACCTAGATTATTCTAAGATTTAGAATTCTGGGATCTTTCTACTGATGTGGAATGTTAGCCCCATCTGCCAATCTCCTCCTGTTATGAGAGGTCTAGTTTCTGACAGAAGGAATTCTTTAGATCAGAAATACTAGAAAAATAATTACTTTTTAAGTGGAGGTAGCATATAGTTAGTATAATAAATTTATTCTGGCAATTTGGCAAGGTCTCTGTAGTGCTTCTGAAAGATGGAATTTAGGCTAGCTGTCATGAATATCTCCAAAGATGAGAATACAATTATCTTATTTATTCAACAAAAGTAGCATGAATATTTCTCATATTTTAGGAAGTTACTGAATTTTTAAAATATAGATTTCTTTTTAGTTGATATGTTACAGTTATGGAACTAGAATGAAATCTGTTTTTAATTCAGAAACATATTGGCCAGTTAGAATTCTATTTCTGTTTCTATTTGTTACCACCTTGTGATTAAGTTTTTGCTTCATGGCTTTAATACTTAGTACCTACGAGTAAATGAAAATATATTTTAATTTTTACAAGAATGTGTACTTTTCATAATACTTGTCTTTCTCAGAAAGAGGGCCCAGATAGCACTTTTACAGCATTACTAATGAAATCAAGATAGTAGAATGTTAGTATAGCAAATGGTTATTACATAGTCAGAATGGAAAATGTGACCATTAATAAATTTTATAAAATACGGAACAAAACCCCAGAATTGAGACTTAACTTCTTTCTTGAGAATTAACTTGAAAATTTTGGTTGTAAATTGGAAAGCTTACCACAGTTAAATGCATGTGACACAAGATTTTGCACATAGCGAATACTCAGTAAGTGTTTGCTTACTACTGATGTGTACTTGATTGAGCCCACCCTCTATACCTATTGGAAATACTTAGTGGAATAGAATCATAAAGTTAAATCAAAAATGTATGTAAGGGTTTATTGGTACCAATAGTTTTCTGTCTTTGTGTTTATGTACGTGTAGTCACCGCTGTTCTTTAAGTGGAGAGGATTTGAACAGACAGTGGCAAAGTCCAAATCCAGATTTACATCCTACAATTTACCATGCTAAGGGGCTACTACAGTACCTGGCTGCAGTGAAGCGTTTACCCCTGGTAAGTGGCAATATTTGTTTTTGCTTTGTAAAGTCAAAGTGTCTTTTTTTTAAAAATCATCAGTCACTTGCATAATAATTGTGGTGTCAAATTAATACAGTATATACATATTCTTATTTTACAAAATTGAATGTTTATAATCGTCACAAGCCTTTTATTTTTCTTTTTTGTTTATGAATATCAGTAACTCCTGGTTATAAGTTTTAGATATTTAACTTCACTGTTTGAGCAACACTAAGGTATGATATGTATCTTCCAAATTCTCAAACCTAGTAGAAGCTTATTTCTGAGTTCTTTAGTCAGCTCTGAAACTGTTAAGTCTCCATACACATGGAAATGTAGTACAGGCATGATATCAGACTATACTGAACTGCATATATAAGTTCCTTCTGCTTTCACCAGCTTTTGATTAGAATGTTCCCATTATATTAGTGTTCAAATTATTTAATCTTTCACTGGGAAAGATAGAAAAATTTTGCAGAGGAGTAAAATTGACGGGTTAGTTCTTTATTTTTCATTTTTTAAATCATGCTTTTAAAAATTAAATTGAAGCCATATCCTTTTTTATAGTGTTTTTCATGAGAGCATTTTCTTGTTCTTTTAAATTAAATAAATGTTTTAACAATCCTTTGGGGCATGATGACTGCAGCTGTAGATTTGAACTACAATTGAATTTATACATAGTAAATAAATAAATAGTAGATACAATCGTGGTGGTATAGGCTCTTTAAAGGATTTAGCAATTCTAGAGTTAATCACAGATCCTTTCCAAAACTAGATATTACTACTTTTGTTGGTTCTACTTGTTAAATGGAGGTTCTCTTGCTGTAAAATGACGAAAGAACACAGCCCTGTTCATTGTCATAATATTAACTACCTTTACTTAGCAATATATGAATTTGAAGGCTTTTAATTTCTAAAATATATTTTCTTTTCAAGGTTTATTGTGATTATCATGGCCATTCCCGAAAGAAAAACGTATTTATGTATGGCTGCAGCATCAAAGAGACAGTGTGGCATACCAATGATAACGCAACCTCGTGTGATGTCGTGGAAGATACGGGATACAGGGTAATTATTACAGATGACTCATGAGTTTTTGAATTTCACACATGCATAAAACTACAGAAAATAATTTAACATATACAAATTACTCAGATTCAGTAAATGTTGACATTTTGCCATTTTTGTTTCCTATTTCTCATTTTAAAAATTTTTGCTTTTCACATTTAGATTTTTCATCTATTTGGAATTAATTTTTGTATGAGATGTGGGGAATCTAATTTTATTTTCCCTGTGGATACCAGTTGGCTCAGCACCATTTACCAGATAGTACATCCTTCCTCTGTCGAGTCGACGGAGCCATCTGTTATATACCGTCTCTACACGCATGCTGTATTACAGCAGTCATCCTGGTCTCTAGCTCTTTGCATACTGCATTGTTCTAATTACTGTAGATTTATAGTTAGTACTGATATCCAATAGGGTAAATTTTCCTTTTTTATTTTTTTAAAAAATTCCCTTGGCTTTTTGTGGTCAGTATTCTTCCCTGTGAATTTTGCAATTAGTTTGTGAATAAACTTTGTTAGTATTTGTATCAGAGTTGCATTGAATCTAAATTAAGGTGGAGAGAATTATGATGATGATGATATATAATAGTATTGACTATGAACATTGCCTGTCTGCTCAATCAAGGCCCTTTTTTTTTTTTTTTTTGTGAGACAAAGTGGTGCTTTGTCACCCAGGCTGGAGTGTAGTGGCATCATCATAGCTCACTACAACCTCAAACTCCTGGGCTCAAGCAATCCTCCTGCCTCAGCCTCCCAAGTATCTGGGACAACAGGCATGCGCCACCATGCCCAGCTAATTTTTTTACCGTTGCTCAGGCTGGTCTTGAACTCCTGGGCTCAAGTGATCCCCTCACCTTGCCCTCCCAAAGTGCTGAGATTACAGGCGTGAGCCACCAACCGGACTCAATCAAGTCTTTTATATTCTTCAATAAAGATACAAAATTTCTTCACATAAGTGTGATATTTTTGTTAGATTTATTCCCAAATACTTTATGAATTTTGTTGCAGTTGAGGATGGGATTTTTTTCCCCCACATATCTGCCTGCCCCAGTTTATCATTGACAGTGCATAGGGAAGCTGTTGACTTTTTTCCAGCAGTAATTTCTATGAATTTTCGTATCCTCTACAAAGGATAACATATCAGAATGGCATCACATTTTTCAACAGCAACCCTGGAAGGAAAAATGTAGTGGAGCAATGTCTTCACAATTCTCAGCTAGATTTCAAAACTTTAAATTTTATACTCCATCCTTGTGTGAAAGTAAAAAAAAAGATATTCTCAGACATTGAAAGTCTAAAAAATTTACCTCACAAATAGTCTTTCTCTGGAAGCTGCTGGAAATTATTCTCGCCAAAATAAAGAAGTATTCTGAAAGAGGAAGGCATAAGGAAATTAAGTCAAAGAGAGAGACAAAGCCCATGGTGAAGGGAGAGCCCAAGAATGTATGTAAAATGCCCAGTATATCAATATTCAACAAATATTACTACCACACTAACTTCAGAAAGTTGAGCCTTATTAGATTTGGCCAAATTAAATGAAGGAAACAGTAGATTAGCAGAGCTTAGGGATATAGAAGAGAAATGGGAAATATTTAGTTTAGTCCCAGATAAACAAGTAAGAAAAGTGAGACTAGTGAGAGGCCTAGAGAATGGGAGAGAGCTAGACAAAAGAGCACACACGGAGCCTTTTCATGGGCTGTGCTCTGGAACACAACCACCACTATAACCACCATTCCCTTACCCAGTCATTTCTGCATCCTTTTTGGAGGTTTTAGGGGAGAATCATCCCTACCCCCCCAACCCCTGCCTCGAGGCTGCCTTTGTTCTTTGCATGATGGTCCCTTTCAGCCAGGCATCAAACCATCTGGCCTCTGCTTTTGCTGTCACATCACCTTCTCTCCTTCTGCCTTCCATTTTCTCTTATGAGGGCCCTTGTGATGACAAAGGCCACTGAGATAATCCAGGATAATCTTCCCATGTCAAAATCTTACTGAATCACATCCGGACATCCCTTTTGCCATGTAAAGTAACATATTCCCAGGTTCTGAGGATTAAGACGTGGACATTTTTGATGGGCCGCTATTCTGACTACCACCCATGGAACCCTTTTTTGCAGATGGTTGGGAGAGGATGGATTAGTACATAAATGCCATGTTTCTGATGATAAATCATAGTACTCCTTTGTCCCTTTAGCACAAGTATTTATGTTTTGGAGAAAAATAAAGCTGTAGCGTATAAATTGAGGAGCATTTGGCAAAATAACTGATAAATACTGTTCAGAAGTGTCAAGATCATTAAAGATATGGAATGACTAAAGAACTGTTACAGACTGCAGGAAAATAAAGAGAAATAGTAACTAAATGCAATGTGAGAATCTTGATAGGATGCTGACACAAAAGACATTAGGAAAACTGATAAAATTTGATTAAGGTCTATAGTTAATAGTATTGAATCAATACTAATTTTTTGTTCTGATACTACACTATGGTTATGTTAAGATGTTAACATTAGGGGTAGCTGATGAGAAATAAATGAAAATTCTTTGTACTGTTTTTGTAACTTTTCTCTAAGATTACAATTAACTCAAAAGTTAAAAAAATCATTTTTATTATAGGTTGAGTATCCCTTATCTGAAATGCTTGGGACCTGAAGTGTTTCATATTTTGGACTTTTTTTGATTTTGGAATATTTGTATTATACTTACTGCCTGAGCGTTACTATTCTGAAATCCAAAATGTTCTAAAAATTATTTCCTTTGAGCATCATGTCAGTGCTCAAAAAGTTTTAGGATTTATGAATTAGGGACATTCAACCTGTATGTGCTATGATGTTCACCTTATTGGAAGACAATTTGTGATTTAGCTTTAATAAACTAACTGTTATATTTTTAAGTACCTTCTAATATTGCTAACTATTGCATTAATAGATAGTACACCATCGTTCCTGAATGAGATGACTAAGAATAATGTAGATTAGGACTTTTATTTCTTTGGTTTACGGGGGATCCCCAGTACTTAGTAGACATTAAGTAAATATTTGTTGAATGAATGGGTGAATTAATTATATGTATAGACAAACATCTAACAATTATATTACCTTATTTGGATTGTGCTTATAGTTTTTAGTGTACTTACATGTGAATTTTTTATTTGAGCCTCTGTGATATAGGTAGGGATTATCATTGCTGCTGTATAAATGAGTCTACTAAGACTTCTGGGTCTGTTGACATGCTTGAGGTCTTGGCCAAAAAGCCCAGCACTGTGATGAGATGCATTGCTTCAAGTCCTGCGTCCTTTCCATTCTGTCACTCTCCTCCTGCAGTTTTGCCAAAACGAGCACCCCAGGTTATTTTGCAAAAAGAAATTCAGTGACATATGCCATTGCCCTTAGCAGAGCTTTAAAGCACATTTTCTTTTGGTGTCTTCTCTCTTCTTCCCCGTTTCCAAATAAATAAAATGATTAGAACAATATAAAAAATGGGAACACTCCAGAAGTATATAAAGTAGTAAGTGAAAATCATCTTCTCCCAATCATTCTCTTAACACTAATCAGTTTTACCGTGTGTGTTGTGAGACTTGCCTGTGAGCATGTCCATCTATAAATGTTATGCATATAGTATATGTAGTTTTTGTCTTTTTATTTTTTTAAAACCTACACAGCAACTTGCTTTTTCACATGATGTTTGTTGACTATCTTTCCAGGTCATCATGTCTGGATCTATCTCAGTCTTTTTAACAATTTCACAAGCTTTCCATTGGGCATTTTTGTTATTGTTATATGAGTGTACCAAAATTTATTTGTTCAGTAGTCCTCTGTTGGTGGTCATTTGATTAGTAATGCCAAACTGTCCTTCATAAAGATTGTGCAAATTGATACTCTCAAATACCATGAATAATAGTGCTGTTTTTCCATACCCTTACTACATTGTACTATCATCTTTGCCAGGTGAAAATATAATAGTATCTGACTGTTTTAATTAGCATATAAATAATTATAAATGAGGTTGAGTTTTCATGTTTGGCCAACTGTGATCCCTCTCTTTTAAAATAGCCTTTTCGCATTTTCTCTGCTTTCTTTTGTACTGATCACCTAATTATTATTGTTTTTAAAATAACTCTCTATATTACAAATATATTTTCTAATTTTTTGTTTTATGATGGGTAGTAATTAAAATTTTTATTATATTTGTTGATTTTTTAAAATGGCTTCAGGGTTTTGAGGCTTAGAAAGACTTTTCTAAGATTTTAAAAGTGCAGTTCCATTTTTACAGTTTTTAGTTTCATTTTAAAGTTTTACTTATTAAGTTTAAATTCTCAGTCGAGCTAGCATTTAATTTAATGAAGAGTGACTTCAAATTGTTTTTCTTAATGGCTACCCAGTTATGCCAATATTTAATGAATGATTGATCAATCTTTTCTCCACTAATAATAATAAATTTAATACCTGTGGTTTTAATTCTAAACTCTTTTTTTCTCGAGATTTATCTGTTTATATATCAGTATCACAGTTTAACTTACATTGTGATGTACAGTCTAGATTGATAACTGTTGGATGATTTCTCTAGTCATAGCCCCCTATTTTCCCCCAGTATTTCTTAGGATGTATTTCCATATTTACACTTTCAGGTGAACTTGAGAATAACTTTTTTTTTTTTTTTTTTTTTTTCAGTCCGTAAGAATAACATTTAACATTTATTGCCTTGCAGTCACAAAAAATAAAACATAATTTTTTTTTTTTTTTTGGGAAATATTCATGGTAAATTGAGAATAACTTTCAGTTGCAGAAAACTTTGGGGTATTTTGATTATGATTGTCTTAGTTTTTTAAATTAATTTAGGGATGATTGACATTTACCATGTTAAATCTCTCAATTAGACTTTCATGACTAAATTTTTTTTGTATTTTAAATGTTTTTCTTCATATTTTTAAACATGGTTTTATTCTACCTATTGGTTGCTACTATGAATGTGGTTCTTCCATTATGTTTTCTAACTGGTTACTGTATTTGTTTAGAAAAGCAGAAAATTCTAAATTAGTAGGAGGACTATTTTGATGTTTGTATAGCAGGGGATGTAAGATCCACATGGCCCTGCTCTAATCACTGTGCTTTCACCAAAATTTTTTAAAATTAAAAAATTTTTAAAATTAAAAAATACTTCTTGGTTTATTTTATTATTATCTTTCTCATTTTTACAGACTTTGCCTAAGATACTGAGTCATATTGCCCCAGCATTTTGCATGAGCAGCTGTAGCTTCGTAGTGGAAAAATCTAAGGAATCTACAGCACGTGTTGTGGTTTGGAGGGAAATAGGAGTACAGAGAAGCTATACCATGGAGAGTACTCTGTGTGGCTGTGACCAGGGAAAATACAAGGTAAAACTTCTCAGGTCTTCTAGCCATAAAGAGTATTTGAAGACTTTCCTTTCCTTACTTAACTCTCATAGTTTTCAAGTACATGTTAAATGATACGCTTGTTTTCAGTGAGTTCCGTGTAATTTGAAACAGTGGAGTTGAATCATATTCAGTCCTAAGAGCAGGTTTTTTTACTTCTCTGAACTGGATAGCTTGCTTGGATCCTTAGAAAATTCTTGGTTATTTGAGTCTATTTACATCTATAATTTTTAAGAAAGCACACTGGAGTAGATATTTAAATGCAAATTAGTAATTCATAATAAGCTGTGCGAGTAGTACATTATTAATAAAAATTTTCTACCATTTTAATTTATTGGGTGTAAGTACATTTTATACATTTAAAATGAACACATTAGACTTACTTATAAAGCAGCTGATTTGTTATATTTAGCTTTTTGTGTGTGTGTGACTTTTAAGGGTGTATCTCTTTACTGAAGTTCTTTGTTTACTACAACTGCTCTCCTGTGGTGCCACATAGGCTTTTATTGGATACAGTTGGAGTTTAAACTTTACTTTTGAAATTAAAAATGAGTAAAATGTTAGTAATTTGGGGTTTTTTAATTTTAAAGATTGAGGACTTAATGCATAATGAACTGGACCTAGGTAAGCAACAAGCAGGCCTGAATATTTATTTTTCTTGCCTTGTTACAGAAAGATTTCTGGATGTCATGCTAATTTTTCCTTCATTCTGTTTTGTGTGTTTATTTTGATATGGTGAAAGAGGATACTGAATCTGATGGTGATTTTTATATACCTCACATAAAGATGGTTATAACTTTGTGTTTGAAAAGAGTTAAAAATCTAACTGGTTATCATTAAACATGTAAATATATTATAGTTGATGTCAAATATTTTTGGAGAGCCTAAGTGATGACTTTTTCAGTCTGTAAGAAACAGGAAGAAAATTGTGTTGATTTTGCAATTGATGTTCAAACTTTTGGGACCTAGTAAAGTAGAATTTACTGAAATTCTAGTACTTTCTGTTGAGAGACTCTTTAAGTTGATCATAGTATGCTATTCTTCCAAAGCGTAATATGAGATCTCTCCAAATATTGTAAAACAATGATTTGTAGTCATTATAGTTCACCAAGGGCATGATGGTGATGAGAGATAAAATGTAACATTAGCACCACTCCAGTTCCCAGCCTTGTCCCCTAATCATTGTTTTAGTGAACAACTTTCGCCAAGGGTCTCGTGTAGGATAGGAGAAAACTTGCGAATCACTTTTGTGTAAGAAATAGGTGGCAGCTGGGGAAAAACCTTGGGATGTGTGATTTATGGAAATACACTGTAAATGACTTTTTCTTGAAGAGATGATTCATGCAGTGTGGCCGGAGAAGGCGATTTACAGCACTACTGTCTCTGAAACTAGCCTGTGGGCAGTGGGGAAGGAAGCAGTCAGGGCGCTTAAGGCTTGGATGCCCTCTGAAATCATATAGTATACAATAGTAGTGCTTTGTTACTACATTTGGATTCCACAGATAGACTTGTATTGGATTTTTAAAAATATTCTATTTGTATTTTTTTTTTTTTGAGACAGAGTCTCACTCTGTTGCCCAGGCTAGAGTGAGTGCCGTGGCGTCAGCCTAGCTCACAGCAACCTCAAACTCCTGAGCTCAAGGGATCCTCCTGTCTCAGCCTCCCGAGTAGCTGGGACTACAGGCATGTGCCACCATGCCCGGCTAATTTTTTCTATATATATTTTTAGCTGTCCATATAATTTCTTTCTATTTTTAGTAGAGATGGGGTCTCGCTCTTGCTCAGGCTGGTCTCGAACTCCTGAGCTCAAAGGATCCGCCCACCTCGGCCTCCCAGAGTGCTAGGATTACAGGCGTGAGCCACCGCGCCCAGCCACTATTTGTATTTTAATAAATTTATTTGGTCATTGAAAAAATAAATTTAAAAAGAAAGCAACAATATATTTTAAAGCATAAAATGTTACAACAATTTTTTAAAAAGTTATTTTTATTTTTAATATATAAACTTTTAAAAATAAAATGGATGCCAAATAAATACTCATTTCTCTTGTATATAATTTGGTTAATACAGTATACATTGATTTAAAACTTTTAGGGAGAGAAATGTACCTTGCTGAACCAGGTTTTTTTTTTTTAATTAAAAAATGCAAGGCTTTGATTAAAACATATACTTTTAAAAAAGGTTAATAGACTATTCTTAGAACAATTTTAGGTTCACATCAAACTTGCAAAGTACAGACAGTTCCCATATAATCCCTATATAGCATAAATATTTTAAACTTGTTAGCTCATAAATGTGTAAGTCTAATAACAGTTTAGTAAACAGTCTCCTTCACCCTCAACTATGTTTTTATGTTACTGAATTTTAAGCTATAAGTATTCTTTATTTTTATTTTCTATGAACTAAGAAACAGGTATAGCTTTTCTAAAACTCTTAAATTAAGAAGGCATATGAATGTTCTAATAAAATCAGTTAGGTCAAATTTCCTAGAATATTTGGGAGAGGGCCAACCTCTTTATGTAAGCTAAAAAAAAAAAAAAAAATAGAAAAAATTATTATTGTAAAGGCATGCATTTCATGTGGAGTAACAGTTTTTATAATTAATTTTATTATCAGTTACTATGTGCCCTAGGAAGTCATTTAGTCTGATCATTGAAATTTTTTTTTTTTTTTTATTTTGAGACAGAGTCTTGCTCTGTTGCTAGAGCTAGAGTGCAGTGGCATGATCATAGCTCACTGCAATCTCATACTCAGGCTCAAAATGATCCTCCAGGCTCAGCCTCCCAAGTATCTAGGACTACAGGCACATGCTTGGATAATTCTTTAATGTTTTGTAGAGACAGGGTCTCACTACTTTGCTCAGGCTGGTCTTGAACTCCTGGCCTCAAGCACTGGCCTCAAGTGATTCTCCTACTTTGGCCTCCCAAAGTGCTAGGGTTGCAGGCATGAGCCACTGTGCCCAGCCTGAAATGTTGTTTTATACTATCTTTTCTCTAATTGATGTTTGCTGTCGTCTACACGTAGAGCTTTTGTTGGTGTAAGGATTTCACCTGTTTTAGAGATTTATTTTATCTGAAAAATAAATGAGGAGTGTCTTAATTTGCAGCCTATTTTTATGGTTTTATGTGATAGCATTTAACTTTTGATAAACTTTATATTGCTTATTGGGAAGCCATTAGTTAAAAAAGGGTAGGGGGTTGAGCTAAAATATTTTCACCTTGGTAGATAAAATTTGAAATGGGCATTCTTAATTGGCATGAAACATAGGAACTTATTTTACTGTTACTTCATGGGCCTAGGTTTGTTTGATTCTTTTTTTTGGCAGTTACCTTTCATTTGTTTTTTACTGACCACTTTCTCTTATCATACAGTAAAAGAGTCTATAAGGTAATGTTCAAGTGTATGTATTGGATGAAGCCTTGATTTTAACAAGGCATAATGTTTCAACATTGGCATACAAAGTAGTGGATGATGAGAAATACTAGTAAGATCTTGTTCAAATGTTGTTTCTCACATGAACTTCAAGAGTAGCATTAACCAAAATGTTCATCTGTTTTTTTTCTCCCCAGCATGTTGGTGAAAATAGTTTGCATAATAGTGAATGAGAGTAGACATTTTAGAAATGTTTTCTTAGAACAATTAGTTTCCTTTGTGACATAGAATAATCTTACGTTGTTGAGATACTATACTTGTTGAGTCCTAGTTCCATACAAAGTACCAATCTTTTAATTTTATTACTATAGTTATAAATTTCTTTTTTAGTGAGGTGCAGCCAGAATATAGCAAACTCTTTCTTTCTAATAATATGTATAATATTACTTTATTTCTAGGGTTTGCAGATTGGTACTCGAGAATTGGAAGAGATGGGAGCAAAATTTTGTGTTGGTCTTTTGCGTTTGAAAAGACTGACATCCCCATTGGAATATAATATGCCTTCCAGCCTGCTTGACTTTGAAAATGACTTAATTGAATCAAGCTGCAAAGTAACTAGGTAGGATACAATTGTTTCATTCTTTTATTATGTTGCAATATATTGTTAGGCTTCATTGAAATAGTTAAGCACAGAAAAGGTACGGAGATTTTGACAGACAAGCGCATGTTTAGAATTATATAATTAGTCTTACATATCTAATATTTGTTTCAAATTGTGATCATATTCTTGATTCTTTAAATATTGAGATTTGGATGTGATTTTAATAAAAATATCATTATATTTTGAATGCTGTTTTTAGTATTATAATGCTTTACTTTTAACCCCATAATAAGCAATGTGAGAAATATTGGACTTAGATATTATCTAAATTAAGAGGGCTTAGAGTCAGGATTTATATTTCAAAAGATTTTGTTTTGTCTACACACATCAGATGGCTATCCAATAACTTCTATTTATATATATATGAAACAGCTAATTTAGTATCCCTTTGAGAATTTATATCTCTGCCAAATATTCTTCTAAGTAGGTAATCTTTTCTCCTAAAATTCAGTGTATAAAAATTTGTTCAGTTACAGGCTCAGAGATAATATTAGCATTTTTAATCATAATGCCAGAGCTTAGCATTTTATAATTTTGTGTATATAGGTAAGCATAGTCTCATTTTATAGAACCTTCATGATTTTTGTTGTTAGGTATTAACTTGTCATCAAATTTGTTAATTTGTTGCCATACACTGTTGTATATATCACTATAGCAGTTTTAAGTGTGGTGTAAAACATTAATTGGAACACCATTCTGTATAAATGTAATAATTTAGACAAATGATCACTTTTGTTCTGTACCCTCCAAAGTGCCTGCTAAATAGTAATGGAAATAAATACAGAGATTGTCAATTCTCACTGATATTTAAGCCTACTTTTAAGTTTTAATTCATGTGTTCTTACCCTGTAGTTCACAGACATATTACAGTTGCTTTAGATATCCTGAAATATCATTTATGCATATTAATACTTCACAACTATGGTTATTAGACTTTCCACTAGTCTTACTCTTAAAATGAGCATATATGTTTTGATAAGCACATATTTTAAAGAAATCGCATACAGGGCTATATCACAAATATGTTTTTTATAAGATTTTTATAATTGTATTTCAATATAATTGGTTTCCTTTGTAATCATATTTATTTTATATATATATATAAAAGTATTATTATGAGAAAGAGTTCATAGGCTTCATCAGACTCTCTAAGAGGACTGTGGCACAAAAAAAGTTAAGAACTTGTAGTTCTCCTCATTGTATGCACATAAACATACAAACCTGATAATAGCCACTTATAAATTCAGACAGTTTCCCCTTGAAATTTTACTCTAGCTGTTTCTCCTATGCACTGACTTACATTGTTAGGCAACCAGTGACTTCTTGCCCCATGCTTTCATTCTTCTTTCTCTATCTCAAATGAAGTTTCTGCCTTCACTTCTTGTGCCTTGATGCTTTGGAGGATTGTAGATCCTCAGTTGCAGTTTGTCTGCGTCTCCTCATGATTGTATTCAGGTTATGCATCTTTGGCAAGAATATCTTGAACGCTGTGTTCTTCTCATTGCATCCTGTGATAGTGTATGTAGTTTTTATTTGTCCCATTACTCAAAATGTTCCCTTTAATCACTTAATTAAGGTGGTATCTGCCAAATTCCTCCGTCGTAAAGTTAGCTTTTTCTCCTTTTGTAAGTAGTAAGCATTTTTATGGGATGTACTTTGAAACTATGTCAATATTCCATTTATCATCAAACTTTTAATGTATTTATTTTTAAATTTATATATGTTGGACTTATGATTTATAATTTTAATTCAGTAGGTTTTAATGTTACTCTCATTATTTATTTTGATGCTCAGAATTTCCCTGATTTGGCCCCTTCAAACAACTTCTGTATGTTTTTGACATGTCCCCATCATTCTTGGAGGACTTCCTTTCCTTCTGACACAACAGGATTTCTTGGCTCACCTTTATATGTACTTTATTTATGCCAGGGTTGGAGTTAGTCATTTCTTCAAGGCTCTCTGATTTCTTCTGGTGGAAAATGGTATTTATATGTAAGCCTAGGTGCTAGTGGTATTTATTGTTTTTGTGGTGTTACTGCTCCCAAGATCTCTCAGTGGACAGAGCTATAGAATGTATGTAAGTATTTACATACATGAATACATACATATATATACACATATACAAGTACATGGATGCACACATAAACACAGACATAATCTGAAAACCCTGAGTTCACAGTGATACTTTTGCTTGCAGTCCTACACTGAGGATTCAGTTTAGTTTTCAAATTTCAAATTTGTAACTCCCTTATTTAACAATGAGAAACCTGGCTCTCATTATCTTGAATATTTTTTCTTACTTGCTCTATCAGCCCTTGTGTAACTATAATAATCTCCTCTCTCCACTGCCCTCTCTCCGCCTTCCTCACCCTGCTTAGGCGCCAACACTCCAAAGGGAGGGGGCTTTTAAAAAATAATTTTTGCAATCTCAGTGCCTGGCATGTAGTATCTATTCATTGACTGACTACGTTCTGTTAATCAGTCATTATATGTAAGTATTTATTGCACACTTACTGTTGGCAGAATGTTGTGCCAGACTCTTAGTGGGAGCAGAAGAAATGAGAAATGAGAGCTAGTGTCCTGAAGGGGGCTGATAGAAGGCACACAATTTATGTTTGTGAAGTGGCATGATGGTGGTTATAAAAGAATACAGAAATAACAGTTAATCACATACATACACATGTTAATAAAAAGAGTTACTGAGTGAATACTTTAAAATGGCCTGGATTTCTCTGGAAGAGTTTTCTCAGGTTGATAAATTTTAGGCTGGAGTTTGAAAGATAATAGATGAGGTTTGGTAAAGAAATAGCAGCTGAGCATGAAGGAAACAAAGTCAGCAATAGGAAATACAATAGTCCTCCCTTATCCATGGTTTTTCTTTCTGTGGTTTCAGTTACCCTTGGTCAGGTATGGTCTGGAAATATTAATAAATGGAAAATTCCAGAAATAAACAATTCATAAGTTTTAAATTGCATGCTGTTCTGAGTAGCATGATGAAATCTCCTGCCATCCCACTCCATCCTGCTCTGGACGTGAATCATCCCTTTGTCCAGTGTATCCGCACTGTAGACACTCCCCACCACTTAGTCACTTAGTAGCTGTCCCAGTTATCAGACTGAAAAAACATACTAAATATAGGCTTTGGTACTGTCTGTGGTTTCAGGTGTCCACTGGAGGTCTTGGTCTTGTCCTCTGCGGATAAGGGGGACTACCTTATACTAATTTAGGTAAGGTGGGAAGGCTTATTTGGAGCTTAGAAAAGTTATGGTTGAAGAAAACATTAGGGGAGCAAGTGTTCAGTTCTGTGCTAATGAGTGCAAATTTTATAGAAGAGGAAAGAGTAATTGTATATGTTCTTAAGCATGAAATGATAACTGATGCAGTCTATATATAAAATATATTGAAATTCAAAATGTTTAGAAGCTTACAATATCCTGATATGTCTATGATATAAGCACCGGGTAATGTGGTGCTTTTGAAGGGAATGGTGACCGCAGAGCTTTCTGCAGTTGTTCAAGGTTGATACATCCAGTTAACATAACATACTACTAGAGTCCAGTTATTCGGTGTTCTGCTTCTTAAATGTACATGTTGTTGTTATTTTGTTTTAATTTTTTTTATATAATACAGATAGAATAAATAAGGAGAATGAGGGATGTTCTGATTGTGGGCTGAAGATTAAACTAGCCAGCCTTGAAATTTCAGGCAGGATCATTGGTGTATACTTGTTGCTTGAATGCAGTCTGCTTCCTCCCCCCATTTGGACTGGAAAAGGCTTTTTCCTCATAGCTATTGCCATTTATGATTTTAATATCTTATTGCATAGTAATTGCTTATTTATTCAGCTATTCTTTTTATTGCTTCTTGGAAGCCTTTCAGGAATAATTGTAAATTTTTTCTCACTATAAATAGTGACATTGTTGGTAGTATGGCAGGGGAGGTTGTATATAGTTCTTACCTTTACCTTTCTCTTAGCTTAGCTGTTGATATGCATCCTTTAGTTTTGCTGTGCATTGGAGATAATGAATAACAGTTACCTTGGAAGTAAAGGCCAAGTGATTGTAGCACAGATAACTTGAGTTTATTTGTTGAGGGGGAAAACAACGGGGGAGGGGTGATCATAACCTTTCCTTCGAGCATTTTCTCTTCATCTTCTTCTTTCCTTTTTGTCCTGTTTCATTTACTTACCTTTTCACCCTACCTGCTTTCTGTAGGTGATATTCGTCCCTGTGCTTTCAAATTCTATCTGTATATTGACAACTCCAAAATACTTGTAATCTCCCAGACCTCTTTCCTGAGCTCCAGACCTGTGTATCCAGCTTCCAACTTGATTATGCACACTTGGACATGACAGTAACTTGTCTGAAACTCAGCTTGTGACTCCTGCCCCCCTAACTCTCCCACAACAAACCTGCTCATCCTTAGCCACCCCTGTCCACCCAGATACTCATGTCTCATTCTTGGTATCTTTCTGTCTTTCCCTTACCCATAATCCAGTCCATCACCCAGAATTTTTTGATTTCTCTTCCAAAATATTTCTCGGATGTTTCCATTTCTCTCTACTCTCTCTGCCATTACACTAGTCCAGGCTGTTTTCATCCCTTGCCTGGACTACTCCAGTAATCTTCTGACTGCTCCCTGTTCTTTTTGTATCTTCCAGCTTCTTTATATGTAGTGGTCACTTTCTTGCTTAAAAACCTTCAGCCGTGTCCCAGGCATGTGGAATATATCCATCATCGTGTCCCTGGGGTCCAGCATGAGCCATCCATACCTTCCTCTACTCTTTCAGCCGGTCCTACTCTCATTCTTATTCTTACCATTCCAGCTGCATTGACTGTCTTTTAATTTTTGGAATAGTGCTTCTAAATTAGCTATGGTAAAGGACCAGTTTTTATTTTCCGCTTTGGTCTGGATGGCTACTTGAATAAAAATATGATAAGAATGAAGTACTATAAAAATGGAAGAGGGGACCCGAGGAATACAAGTCTAAGCTCCAATTTCTTATTATGAGATTCACTAGACATGTAATTTCTATGTCAAATTGTTATGAAAGTTTCTGAACGCTTCATTTTAATTTCTGTACTTTTGTCACCATGGGCCAGTAACAAAAAGTTTGTGGACCACACTGGTCTATGCTGTGCACCTTGAGCAGCATTATTCTAGAACAAATCAATCTCTTTGTCATCGCAGGGTCTTTGCAATTGGTTGTTTTCTCTACCAAAATGTCTGTGCTTCTACTTCTTTAAGATTTTATTCTTATTCTCAGTGCTCTTCAGTTTTAGTGCATTGTGTTTAGGAGTAGACTTATTTTTAATATACTTTGCTTGATACTTGATATGCACTTTTAATTTGAGGACTCTTGTCTTCAATTTTGAAAAGTTCCCAGCCACTTTCTCTTTGAAAATTGCTTCTTTATCTTTCCCTTTATTGTGTTGTTCTGGAATTCTTACATTAGAGCTTCTCAATCTGTTCTCCATGCACGTCTCCTAATTGCTTTTTCATATTTTCTGTCTCTGCTGCAGTCTAGGTAGATTCTTCAGTATCATTTTATAATTCACCCACTATTCAGTTTTCAGTCTAGAGTTTATCTCATGGGAGATTTTTATTTGAATGACTATATATGTCACATCTAATTGGTTTTTTTGTTGTTGTTGTTGTTTCTGCATGCTTTAATTTCACATTGTCTTGTTATAGCTGTTATTCTTTCCTCCTCTGAAGACCCCAAACATTTTTCAAAGTCATTTGTAGCTTGTGCCACTTACTGTGTTGGTAAATTCATCCCCTGTTTCTCACGAGCCTGTAGTTCACAGGCTCACTGAGTAGGAGTGCTCCCACTCCCAGCCCTTTCTAGCCTTTCCTCTTAACCTCTTACTGATGTTGTGATTACTTCTACCTGTCCCTTTTGGGCCTCCAGTCCAAGCTTATATTGCCTTATGGCAGGTAGCATGATATTAGTTTTCTGTTAGCGTATCAGATTTCCCATCGTTCAATGATTAGGAGTTTTGCAGGACAAGTCACTGAGTTCTTGAGGGTTCTGACTCTGATGCCTTGTATCCTTCTTATTGACTTCATAATTGCAACTTTATAAAATCTTTAGCTTTAGGTAGAAACTTCAGCCTTATTTTTTTTTCCAGCCTTCTTTCTAAAGTGGAAAGCCCTACTCCAGCTGCTGGATTCACTAGCATGCCTCTAGGGCACTTTGTAAGCCTCACCATTGCCTTGAAGGAGCTACTGCTATCTGCTTTTGGACCTGGCAGCAGACCCATTGACCTGACTTTGTGATTCTATTCTTCTCCTGGTCCAAGGAGATGTATCTTGTTTTACATGCATCTGTGTCTTTTTTGTTTTACTATTTTGTATTTTATCTAAGCATTGTTGTGTGTTTGGACCAGGAATAACTAGAATCTGAAAGCATACTTTTCTGTACCAACTTTTTAAGAGAAGTCTTTCACTCACACTTTGCCTGGCTAACTCCTAGTTTAACCCCAGGGACCATATTTATGCCCTTCACAATAATGTAGGCATTATGTATAATGTGCCAACCATGATGCCTTGCAATATATGCCAGTCACAAATTGAGTTGAATAAATGGTAGGTAGCTACATAAGATTTAAAAATTCAATTGTATTAGATTGCTTGGGAGGAGGGCTGTCTTACAGTGCCCTAAATACCAGCATAAAGACATTGGGCTTTATTCTTTAGGCAATTGGGAATTTTGAAGCCACTGGCAAAAGTATGCTAAATGATAGCTTTTACCTGAAAATAGTGTATGAATTTTATTGAAGCTGGGTAGGTGGAGGCAAGAAAATTCTTGAGAAAGCTGTTTAGAATCATGTATGTTTGAGAAGATAATGAGCTCCAATAAGAACATTAAGGCCAGGCGCTGTGGCTCATGCCTATAATCCCAGCACTTTGGGAAGCTAAGGCAGGAGGATCACTTGAGGCCAGGAGTTCAAGACCAGCCTGGATAACATAGCGAGACCCTGTCTCTACAAAAACTTTAAACATTTTTTTTAATTAAAAAAAAAAAGAATAGTAAGAATAAGGGGCAATGATTGAGGATATAGTATTAGGTAGCATTGGAGGGATCTTAATTACTGAATATGGAACCAGAAGCAGGTAAAGCCACATTTTCGAGTGTAAGTGAAAAGGGCAAATGACAGTATTGGAGCTGAAAGTAGGAAACCACTTACCTTTTAGTAAAAGATCCTCCCTGTCCTTTTCTCTTTATTGTCTCTGCTCTTCTGGATCCTATCTTTGTCCATGTTAATTTATTCTTCTGTTTCCTGGTTCTAATGTGAAACTAAGGTATCATTTTAATAAATATAAGTTCCCCCTATTTTTTTTAGTTGAAGTTTACCATTTTATAATCTTTCAAGCCCATGTTCCCCTGCCAGAATTTTGCTTTATTCAACCTGTATGCAACGTGGATGGTTTTATTCCACACATTAGCCCTCAATTAAATTTTATCCCTCTTGGTTTTAACTGTTTCCCAGGACATAGCATCTGTTGTGAACTAATTTATTTTCATTTATAGATAATTTTATATTAAGTAAGCTTGAATAATTGCAGCAGTAAGAAGAGATGTTTATAGTAAATGTCTTTTTCAAGGTAATTAGTAACTCATTGATAGATACTGTCTTAGTCCATTCAGGCTGCTCTAACAAAATACCATAGACTGAGAGGCTTATAAATGACAGAAATTTATGTCTCATAGTTCTGGAGGCTGTGAAGTCTCAGATCAAAGCACTGTCAGATTTGGTGTCTGGTGAGGGCCCACTTCCTCATAGGCAGCCCTCTTCTCACTATAACTGCACATGACATACACATGCAGTCCCTTGTGTTCCATCCCTGTCCCTTCCCCCAAATTCATGCCCTTCTCACAAGCAAAATATATCTATTCCATCCCAATAGCCCCCAAAATCTTAACTTGTTCCAGTATCAACTCAAAAGTTTGAGTCCAAAGACTCATCTAAATACATCATGCATTGCTTAACATTCTGCAAAATGCATTGTTCGGCAGTTTCATCATCATGTGAACATCATAGAGTGTATTTACACTAACCTAGATGGTATATAGCCTACTACATGCCTAGGCTACATGGTATATATAGCTTTTTTGTTTCTAGTCTACAGACCTGTACAGCATGTAACTGTAGTGAATACTGTAGGCAATTATAACACAATGGGAAGTACCTGTGTATCTAAACGTACCTAAACATAAAAAAGGTAAAAATACAGTATTATAATCGGGACCACTGTCATCTATGCAGTCTGTTGTTGACCAGAACATCATTATATAGTGTATGACTGTATCATTTAATCAGATAAGGGTGAGATTCATAGTGTAATCATCCTGAGGCAAATTCTCCTTTAGCTGTGGGCCTATTTAGGTGCTTCCAAAATACAGTGGTGGGATAGGCACAGGACAGACATTTGTATTCTAACTGGAAGAAATAGGAAAGAAGAAAGAGTGACAGGTCTTGAGCATTTCTGAAACCTTAAGGCTGGAGAATAATCTTCTTTGGCTGGATTCTCTGCTTTTCTGGCCTACTGGGTGGTCCCACCTTCTGGACACACTGGGGATCTCATCCCTGCAGTTCTCCTGGCCAGGGTTGAATCCCTAAGACTCTAGTAAGTCCTGCCCCCATGGCTTTGCTGGGCCTTGCCCTAGTGAGGGCTGTTTGTGGTGGCCCTGCCCTTGTGGTTGTTCCTTGCCTGGGTCATGTGCCTGTGGCTCCATCCTTTGAAATCTAGGTGGAGAAAGGCACATTCCTCAGTCTTGTGTATTCTTCAGATCAGCAGAGACAGCACACATGGATGCTGCCAAACATGTGCACCCTCTGAAGAAGTGACCACTGTGTGCATGCCACACCTGGGCCCTCTGAAGCTACGCTTGGTGCTGCCGAGGAGCATGGCACCAGAATGTAGGGACTGGAGCCTGTGATGTGAGGTGCTGACAGGCTTCCAGTGCTGGGATCCCAAAGGCACAGGTGGCCCCTGTTTTAAAACTACTCTGATGATCTCTGAATTGCCTGGGGGGAGGAGGAATCATTCTTTCATTTTCTTAGACAATAGCTCCTGGCAGATGGCTGACTAATCTTATCAGATGGTCCTTTGGCCACACCCTTGGTTCCTCTCCAGAACAGGAACGTGCTTTCTCATTACAATATAGGCTATAAATTCCCCAATCTTAAAGTTCTACTTCCTTTCTTATGACCGATTCCATCTTTAAATCATTTTTCTCTTCTGGCATTTTTACTATTAATATAAGCAATCAAGAGAAGCCAAGCCACACCTTCAACACTTTGCATAGAAATTTCCTGAGCCAAATATCCAATTTCATTGCTCATAAGTTCTACCTTCCACAAAACACTAGGACAGGGGCACAACTCAGTTATGTTCTTTACCACTTTTTAGAGAGAATTGCCTTTTTTTCAGTTTCTAACAACATGTTCCTGATTTCTGAGAATGTCATATTTCTGACATTCTATCAGGATTACTTAGGTATTCTTTAAGAAGATTGAGGCTTTCTCTACAGCTTTTCTCTTTTATTTCTGAGCCCTTACCAGAATCACCCTTCACGGGCTATACATAGCAACGTGGGTTTTTTCTAGTGTGCACCTTCAAACTCTTCCAGCCTCTCCCCATTACCTAGTTCCAAAGCTGCTTCCACAGTTTTAGGTATTTGGTACAGCAGCAGCCTTACTTCTTGGTACCAGTTTCTGTCTTAGTCTGTGCAGGGTGCTATAACAAAAGACCATATGCTGGGTAGTTTATAAACAACAGAAATTTATTTCTTACAATTCTGGAGGCTGGGAAGTCCCAAGATCAAGGTGCCAGCAGATTTGGTGTCTGGTGAGGGCCTACTTCCTGATAGATGGCAGTCTTCCCACAGTAACCTCACATGGCAGAAAGGGTGAGGGCTCTCTCTGGGGTCTCTTTTTTAAGGGCTCTAATCTCATTTATGAAAGCTATGCCTTCATGACCTAATCCCAAAGGCCCTACCTCCTAGTACTACCACCTTAGGGGTTAGGATTTCAACTATGCATTTGGAGGGAATGTAAACATTCAGTCCATTGCAGATATCATGTAATTATTCTTCACCACACTGTTACCCATGAGGTATTTGGCACATAACACTTGAGTTTGTTTAAATAAACTAAGAAAACAGTAATAATTATGCAAAATAAGAATATATAATTATGTAAAATAATACATACATAATTATACATAATATACATAATTGTATAATATTATATACACATAATTGTATATTATATACAATTATGTGTATACATATTTGTATAATAATTATACATAATTGTATAATAATATATACAATAATTATACATAATATAATTATGTAAAATAAAAACAAGATCCCATTTAGTTTCTACACCATAGCCTCATACAGTAAATGCTACTTTTAGTTTTACAACTAACAATGGAGATTTAAAAATAAGTATATGTTGAATAAAGCTTAAAACTACTAATCTGTAAAATTATTTTAATTGGAAAGTTTGAAACTTCTGAATGTATGACTTTATGTTAAAAAGCTGATAGATTTTTAACCATGTTGGTGTTACTATATATATTTATATATATATAAGGTGTAACTTTCTTTTTGTTTAGCGTTTGTTTTTAACCTTTCTATGTCTTTATATTTAAATGTCTTATAAGCACAATATAGTTGTATATATAAAAATTTAGTCTGACAGTTATCAATTCAAGCATTTAATTTGCTAATATTTGTTATAATTATTAACATATTTAAATCTACCAGAGTATTATTTCCTTTCTGTTTATTCTACCTGCCTTGCGTTCTTTTAGACTGATAGATTTTGGATTGATTTTAGATTTATATGGGTTTTATCCTCTTAACTTCCTTTAATGTCAGCTTCCACTTGGCATTACTTCATGCATTCCCAGTTTATCAAACTCTTAATATAAATTTGTACTTTTATCTCTTTTTGGACAACACAGGATCCTTAGAACATGTTAAGTCCGTTTAACTCCCTCTCAACATATCTGCTATTGTCAGATATTTTAATACAATGTTTATTTTAAATTTTACAGATGTTACTATTATGCAGTTATTAGATCTCACTATACATTTACATCGCCCTCCTCTTTTCTCCCTCTTCATTTCTTCCTCCATTTTGGGTTTTATCTGAGGTCATTTTTCTTTTTTTCAAAGGACACTGTTAAGTCTTCACTTCATTTTTGAAGGGTATTTTTGCTGGCTAGAGAATCTAGCTGACATTTGCTCTCTTTCAGCACATGGAAGATACCATCGTGTTCTCCCACCGTGGAGCTGTCAAATTAGCCGTATTTCTCTGATTGTTGCCCCTTTGAAGGTGATCTGTGTTTTAAGGCTAACTTGCTTTTATGAATTTCTCTTAGTCTTTAGTATTTAGGAGTTTTACATAGATGTGACTTTCTGTTTATTTGCTTGCGGCTCACATGATTTCTTAAATTTGGGGCTTCATGTTTTCTGTCAGTTTGGAGAAATTTTTAGCTATTTTCTCGTTAAACATTGTTTCTGTCCCCATTATCTCTCTCCTTCTGGGACTCCATTTATGTTTCAGTTAGACCTTTTTATTGGATCCTCTGTGTCTTTCATTCTCTTATGAATAAGTTTCTATCCCTTTGTCTTTCTGTGCCTTCTTGGCATTTTTTCCCTTTATTTCTCTCTCCACTGTTAATACTTAGCAAAGTGAAGGAAGTTGGAACTCAAGCCCGTTAGTTTCATCCATCTGCCTCCATCTTCCAACATTTAGTGGATATCCCTTCTGTGCTATTTATTACCTCCTGTCAAGTTTTTCCCTCCTGTGGATTTATCCTTTTTTTAAAAAAGTTATTCTTGTATGTCATCTTAGTGGCATTTGAGAAAGGATCAGAAATAAATGTTTACGTTAGATCTACTATGTTTACCAGATGTTATAGAACTTGCTTTTAATAAAGCCAGTGGTTGAATATTCATTATGTTTTGTATTTCCAGGTATTCATTGGACATTACCAACATCAGTCATTTTAATTTTACCCAATTGTGTTTGTTGTATAATAAAAATTCCATTTGCTGCAACAAGTTTGCATTATGTCTTTCCTAGGGAGTGTTTCCCTCTTAGTCAAAGCTGGAAGTATTGGTAGGAGTCATAAAAGCATATAGCTATGTAGTATTTTTGTGCTTAGCAAACAGTGTTTTATCTGTTATCTGAACTATTAAACAATTGCAGTGACCCTCATTTAAATGATTTGAGAGTGAGATTGTTAAAACATTCAATAATTCTCAAAAAGAAGATAGAATAAGAAAAAAAAAAAAAACCATTCAACAATTCTTATTAGGATATTATGGCTGACTAAATTTCAGGCTATTAGGCCTATGGAAGAAGTATCTGAAGTTTGAGCATGTTTAAGACATTATAGGAAAGTGAAGTTGGAAAAATAATAATCTCTATACAATGTTTTATCTTATTTTTTTTTTTTTTTTTTTTTTTGTTGAGACAGAGTCTCACTTTGTTGCCCAGGCTAGAGTGAGTGCCGTGGCGTCAGCTTAGCTCACAGCAACCTCAGACTCCTCGGCTTAAGCGATCCTACTGCCTCAGCCTCCCAAGTAGTTGGGACTACAGGCATGCGCCACTATGCCCGGCTAATTTTTTTTTTTTTTTTATATAGATTTTTTTAGTTGTCCATATAATGTCTTTCTATTTTTTAGTAGAGACGGGGTCTCGCTCAGGCTGGTCTCGAACTCCTGACCTTGAGCGATCCACCCGCCTCGGCCTCCCAGAGTGCTAGGATTACAGGCGTGAGCCACCGCGCCCGGCCTACAATGTTTTATCTTAATTAAAAATATAGCCATGTTCAAATGAAGCCTGATTACTGTCTTATAATCAAAAACACCGTTTGGACCTAGTTTTTTTAAAAATTGAGATGAAATTCGCAGAACATAAAAATTCACCCTTTTAAAGTGAACAATTCAGTGGCATTTAGTATGCTGACAATGTTGTACAACCATCAGTCACCTCTATCTTGCTCCAAAACTTTTTTATCGCCCCTGAAGGAGATCCTCATACCAATTAAGCAGTCACTGCTGGCCCCTGGCTACCACTAATCTGCTTTCTGTCTCTATGGATTTACCTATTCTGGATATTTCATATAAATGGAATCATACATTATGTGATCTTTTGTGTCTGATTTCCTTTTCACTTACCATGTTTTTGAGGTTCATCCGTGTTGTAGCGTGTATCAGTACTTAATTCCTTGTCATGTATATAGCATGAACATTAGAAAATCTGATGATAGATTTTCCCTAATGAAGTTAAGATAAATAGCACTTAAGCCAGAGAAAGCCTTTAAAATATACTTAGCATTAGTTATATTTTGTGTTGATACTTTTTAAAAAACTGATTTGGTGTGTTTTGATAAAGTTAGAGTATATTTCCGATAAGGTATAGGGAATGACTATGGGTCTGTATACCAGTTAGCGTCATAATATTCCTTGGATAAAGGCTCTAGTCCTGCCCTCAGCATTACATGAGAGACTTCGTTATTGGTAAAATAATACAAAGATACTAATTGCTGTAGACCATTAACACTAAAATGAAATATCCTCTATTATCCGTATTTTT
Organism: Eulemur rufifrons; assembly: GCF_041146395.1. Taxonomy (NCBI): domain Eukaryota; kingdom Metazoa; phylum Chordata; class Mammalia; order Primates; family Lemuridae; genus Eulemur; species Eulemur rufifrons. The sequence continues at coordinate 208,956,651 of NC_090989.1, forward strand.
CTTAGGTAAAGCTGGTGTGTGTTTGTTTATATATATGTAAGAGCTGTTTCTTCTGAGAAAAATAATATAGATCATTCTTGGCTAAATGTTACTGGTAATATCTAAAACCTAGCTATGTAGTAAAGTTTACTAGTATTACTGTGCTTTATTTTTAATGTACAGTTTACTGTCTAATAAACCTAATCCTAGAAATAAGTATCTTGCTTTTTAATGGCTGTGAGAGACATACTTGAGTCTGGTTTGTATTTCTTAGGACCATTTATTGCTACTACATAGAAAATTCTTGCAGTTATAATTGCTATTGGAGTATTTTCTAAGCAGATAAATCATGTCATGTAATTGAAAATCACATCAAAACTTCCAGTCCATTGGAAATCATAGTTGCTTATAACTAAAAGTATACCATTTGTGTTTGTGCTAACTAAATGGAATACTATTGTACCCACAAATACAAAAATTAAAATCATTCAGAAAAATTAGTTTGGTACTGAAGTAAATACTTCAGGATCCCAGGCCAGATTTGGTTATAATGAAAGCTTTGAGGCTTATGATAAGAGGAGTAAATGATTCTTATAATTGATACCATTGAGATAGGTATCAAGTTAGTAATTGTTTATAGGGAATTTGATCATATATATTTATAGATATTTATATGTTATATTTTTGATAGCCTCTTGGAAGAGTGAATTATTTCTCTCACGTAAGTGCCTGTTTGAGATTTCAAAATAAAAATACAGTACATCAGTGTAAGGAAGAATATATATTTAGTAAATGTGTTAATATTTGAAAAGAATGTATATACTTTAATTGCAGAGTACAGCATTCCATGTATTTTAGATAAGATCAAGTTTATTAATCTGTTCTTTAGATTTTTTTCTATCATTATGCTTGTTCTATTCCTAAGAGAGGTTTTCAAGTTTCCCCCATGATTGTGAATGTGTCTACTTTTCCTTTTAGTTCTGTTGATTTTTCCTTATGTATTTTGAAGTTATGTAATAGGTGTGTAGAACTTTTGAATTGCTAATGTCATTCTGGTGGATTGATCCCTTTATTATTATAAAATGTCGCTTTCTTTAGTAATGCTTCTTGCTTTAAAGTCTACTTTGTTTTCCATTAGCATAGCTACCCTAACTTTCTTTGGCTAGTTTTTGCATAATATATCTTTTTCCATCCTTTTCCTCTCAGCTTTTCTGTGTTCTTGTATTTAAGATGCAGCACGTAATTGTATATTTTAAAATCCAGTCAGTCATCTTTGTCTTTTAATTGAAATATTTGCTCCATTTCCATTTAGTGAATTACAGTCAAGCTTGTAAGTTACCATATTTGCTTTCTGTTGATTTCACCTGTTTTATGTTCTTTATTTCTCCTTGTCTTCTTTGAGATTAATTAAATTTTTTTTGTTATTCCATTTTTGTTTCTCTGTAAGTTTGTTCTACTTTCTTTTACTATTCTTTTATTGGTCCTCTAGAGATTACACATGAATCCTTGGTTTATTAGAATATAATATAAATTAAGACTTTTGCCTCTTCACAGGCAATGCTAGGATCTTAGGATATATTATTTTTATTTAGCTTCCCACCTTTTATGTTATTGTCTTATATTCTAATTGAACTACATATATTAAATCTCATTACACGTGATTACTGTTTCAGGCATCAGTATTTATTTAGATCTGCTTTTCTTTTTTTTTTTTTTTTTTGAGACAGAGTCTCACTCTGGTGCCCGGGCTAGAGTGCCATGGCATCAGCCTCGCTCACAGCAACCTCAAACTCCTAGGCTCAAGCGATCCTCCTGCCTCAGCCTCCCGAGTAGCTGGGACTACAGGCATGCGCCACCATGCCCGGCTAATTTTTTTTTTTTCTGTATATATTTTTAGTTGTCCATATAATTTCTTTCTATTTTTAGTAGAGACGGGGTCTCGCTCTTGCTCAGGCTGGTCTCGAACTCCTGAGCTCAAATGATCCACCCGCCTCGGCCTCCCAGAGTGCTAGGATTACAGGCGTGAGCCACCGCGCCCGGCCTAGATCTGCTTTTCCATTGTTCATTCCTTCCTCTATTTCTGTTTTGGTTTAGGATTATTTTTCTTCAACCTAAAGAACTCCATTTCATTTTTCTTTTAATGCATGTCTGCTTGTAACACATTATTTTAATTTTTACTTATTTGGAAATTTTCTTATTTCAACTTCACTTTTGAAGACTGTATCTTCAGTACAGAATTCTAGGTTGGTCCTTTTTCCCCCTGCACTTTAAAAATGTCACTGCATTGAGTGTGGGCTTCCATTGTTTTTGTTGAGAAATCAACTGTTTTATTTTTTGCTCCTTGAAGGTAATAATGTGTCTTCACTGGATGCTTTAAGATTTTTTTGTCTCTGATTTTTAGTGATTTTGTTATGAGTACTGAAGGTTGGTTTTCTTTGTATTTATCCTACTTGGGATTTGTGGCCCCTCCTAAATCTGTGGCTTGAGTCTTCTGTTGTTTTTGGAAACTCTCCAGCCATTAGTTCTTCAAATGTTGCTTCTGCCACATTCTTTTTTCCTCTGCAGGTTTAATTTATGTGGATATTTATTTATTTTAGTTTCCTATCAATTTTTGCACTTTTTGCTTCAGTCTGGAAGTTTTCTACTTGACTATCTGTCCTTCACTAATTCTCTTTTCAGCCCTGTCTAAAAGATAGTTTTAAACTGTCTTTGAGTTCATTTCAGTTGTATGTTTTTCAGTTCTAGGTTTTCCATTTGACTCTTTTTTTTTAATAGAAAAGAGATGGTGAGATTCTTTATCTTGTCATCTATTTTCTTGGACATATTAATCACAGTTATTTTAAAGTTCATGCCTGCTAACTCCCATACTGGATCACCTATGGGTCTGTTTCTGTTAGGATTATTTCCTGGTTCTATTTCTTGTTATGCCTAGTAATATTTGATCAAATGCCATGTATTGTGTATAAAAACTTATAGAGGCTCTAGATATCTTCCTTCCAAGGGGATTCATTTTAGAGTAGGGAAGATTGTCCCAATCCAATGAGCACTGAGTTGACTTGAGGTGGGATTGCAAAATGTGTAAAACTTGTTTAACTCTTGGTTCACTGGCCCCTACTTTCTAAGTTGTAGCCCTCCAGAGATCACAATCAAAGGCCTAGGGCTCCTCCTCTCCTCAGCATAACAAGATTGCCAAAAAATTCTGTTGCTTGTTTGCTTATTTTTTGTTTTGTTTGTTTTGCTGCTTTATGCTTTGCTGCTTATTAGCCTCTTGCACTATGTAGTTTAAGAATTGGTCAAATGCCTCTAGGGAAAAACTGTCGAGTGTTGGGGTCACATCTCTGCAACTCCCTTCTTTCAGGAGTCTTGGCAGCTCTGAACTCCAATTTTTGCCTCCAATCCTTTGAGATTGCTGAAAGCTCTGATGACTTCTCTGCCTCTAACAGCTGCCCTTGCTTGGCCTTGGTTTCCACTGGACTTTGTCCCACGCACCTTTTCTTTTTGCTGATTTTGCTTTGTATCCTTTCACTGTAATGAGTCATAACTGTGAATAATGATGGTATGCTGAGTCCTGTGTGTCTTCCTAGCAAATCACTGTACCTGAGGTGGTGTTGGAACTCCTAATAATCATGCCCATCGTGAATTTCTGTTAAGGTTGATTATCTTGAAGATTCTAATGTTCTACTGAGAATGATCAGAGACAGATGGTATTGTGACCCTTTTACATATGTGTGCAGCTGAGGCTCAGAGAAATGAATTTACCCAAGGTCATCCACCTGGTAATTCCTGAAAGAACCAGGAATTGCAGCAGGTCTAACTCAGAAATTCCCCTGTTCTTAAATGTACCAATTTCAGCTTTTGAAACTCTACTGCATAATTTGGGTAATTTAATCATTTGACATTCTCATTATGTGTAAGGAAATACACGTTAGTAGCAAAGTAAGTGGAGTTTAGTGACTTAGTTATTAATAATTACTGCTTCCCAGAGCCAGCTTAGTAATACAGGTGCTCCTTGACATACGATGGACTTATGTCCTAATAAACCCATCTAAGTTGAAAATATCATAAATCAAAAATGCATTTAATCCATCTTAACCTACCAAACATCATTGCTTAGTCTAGCCTGCATTAAACATACTCAGAACACTTATACTAGCCTACAGTTGGGCAAGATCATCTAACATAAAGCCCGTTTTATAATAAAGTATTGAGTATCTCATGTAATTTGTTGAATACTATACTGAAAGTGAAAAACAGAATGGTTTTGCAACATAGTAAAGTTGATACATGGTAAGTTGAACCATTGTAAGTCAGGGACTGTCTGCACTTTTCTTTCAACAAAATATAAATAAATTAGCAAAGTTCTTTCTTTTTTTTCAAATAGTTTCTTGTTGGATATTCTATGCACTAGTTCTGTGTGTGTGTGCTGGTGTGCATGTGTGTCTGCATGCTGTAGCTACTTAAGACTGACAAAAATTGTTGTATTTTCTATGGATAATTTTGTTTACTTTGTAATATTTAGGAGATGCAATATTTATCTCTCATAAGATAGGAGTAAAATTATATTAATTATATAACTAAAATATCCTCTAGTACTTGTGCAGATAGAAAGAATTTTTTCACCTTAGCCAGGACATATTAACACAAGAAAATCAGATACTATCAGCAATTGCTGATAATTTGGACCATGGAATATTTTCTGTTTGTGCATCAGTTTCAGAAATTCTCTCCTGTGATATCTTTATTGTGCCTTCTTAAAGCATAGGTTTTTCTCAAAATTGTGTAAGAGTGCAGAATTAAGGGAGCATTCTAAGTTGCCAAGGTAGAGGGAGTCTTTTTAATCCTGTTAGCTTGGGACAGGCCATTGCCTGGGTTTTTTAGGAATTGAGAAAGATTGATTTACTATTCTCTTTAACAAGGTAGGTTTTATTATTGTCATAATAACATTTTATAATTGTGCAGTTAGTGGTTTGTAAATGCTTTCACATTTATTTCCTAACTTGAGCCCAACAACTTTGTGAGGTAGTTGGGACTGGTATCCTTATCTCTGCTTTACATCTGAGAAAAACCTGTGCTTGGAAAGAGTAAGTGACTTGCTCAATCAAGGTCACATAGCTGGTTAGTAGAAGAATAGAAGCAAAACTCATAATTTCTCACTCTGTAGGCAGTGTTTTGTTTCTGTTGTGCCTGTGTAGGTAACAGAGCTAAAGATCTATATTCCCGTGTCTTGGGTGACAAATCAGCTCTAATGAAAGTAGAAGGCATACTACTACTTGAGGGAGATGGTGAATTTTTTAGGTTTAATTTTGTGTTACCCATAATAGTTGAACATGAGAGTAGCCAGAAAACTTTCTAAATCTGTATGAAGCAGAATTCTTTGTTTTCTTTAGAAATCGGTTGGAATTATAAACCTCTTCTGCATCATAGCGACCCCACACAACAGAGAGTTTCAATGCATTCATCCTATGAGAAAGACTCTTTGAATGAAGGTTTTGATATTTCCTTTGAAACAGCATGAACAGGATTTGTTTTTGGACCAAAATGCTATGATTCTCTCTAGAATGGAATATCTCTTTCTGAATTGTTCTGGGCTTAATCACCTTTATTCTAAAAATTAAAATTTGGAATAGAAGGATGTTAAGGCAGGTGTATGTAGGGCAGCTGTTGGAGAATGAAGCAAAAACAAGGTGAAAAGTGGAAACTTATGTGAAGAAAATGAGTGGAGCAGGGAAGTAGTGGCATGAAAACAAGTAATAATTAGGCTTTCTTTTTCTTATGACTGTAAGAATATTCAAACTCCTATCGCCTGGTTTAGAGGGATTATTTTATAACCCTAGGGCAAGTTAAAGTCCTTCTTTTAAGTAAAGGTTGTTATTAGAATCATATGAGATAATGTATATGGAAGCACTTCCTAAATTGTAAAGTGCTCAAAACATATGTTGGAATTAATAAAAGCAAATATGAATTGCTATGATTGGTTGTCTTGTACCTTAAAGTTTTTTCACTAAAGTAAAATCAATGGGATGGGGTAATATGAAAATTGACAATCTTGTCAACCTCACAGCTTTTCATAATGAGTTCAGCAAACCTTTGCTGAGGTGCCCTTCTGGGAGCTGACAGGAGGTACTCAGATGGGTAAGTCACAGTTCCTGATCTTAAGGTGCTGTGATTTAGTATTGAAAAGACAGCACACACATGAGTGGTTTCAGCTTATATAAGTGATCAGGTAGAATGTGCAGGGTACAAAAGGAATATAGAGAAATGGCACTCATCCCAAGATGGGCTTTAAGGACATCTGAAGATGAGCCTGAGCTTCATTTTGAAAGAAATGTGAGTAGTTAGGAGAAGAAAGGTGGGAAGTATAACTGACACCAGAGGAAACAATGTCCATAAAGACTTGCAGTATAGTGTGAACGAAGGAGTGGTCAGGATATTATTGAGTGTCAGGATTTGCTTATGGAAAATTTTGGTTTGCATAACTCAATGAGTGAATGACATGGAGGATACTAGAAGAGGAGAGGGCTTGGTGGGAGAACAATGAATTCTAATTAAGCGAACCAGAAGAGAAGGGTATCAGAATTTTCACCACCATTAAATGCAGCATCTAATAAAAATGGGCTGGAAAATGGCAATTGGAATAGCAGTATGAAGGCTGGTTTCAGTGGGGTGTTGGGTGTTACAATTTTCTGCCTCTTGCTTTACCCTATCTCAGTATTCCCCTAGCTCCTTAAACCTATGTCCACTGATATTTCCTCCCTGCCTCCTTCCCTTCATCTCTTCCTCTCTCTCTCCTTCTCTCTCTCTCTCTCACACACAGGCATATCTCTCTCCACTGCTAACTTCCTTGTCTCCATAGCAAACTCAACCCTGCTAACGTGCCTGAGCTACTGCTGGTGGCCCCATCACAATTGCTCAATGTATTCTGTATACATCAGCTATAGTGTAGACCTTAGTGAAGCTGCAGCTAGAATCATGATTGTCAAATGTCAAGGCCAGAGTGGGTTACAGGAGTGGAATAAGAGGAGTGGACTAGTTCCGTACTCTTACTCCATACTCTTATCAGAATGGGTGATGCCAGGACATGAATGGAGTTCATGTCACAGCATTATGAATAAGCTAAGATCAAGAAATAACAGGACCAAATTATTTTCTGGATCCAGAGCCCTGAACATTCCTTGTTATGGGGTTTCTTTTAGTTTTCCAGGAGCTTGCCTTCCAGGTTTTGCTTCTTTGTTTTAAAAGTGCACATCAGCATTTGATACCAGCATTGCTCCAAGTTTCCTTGCTGTCTAAGAGGTTATTTAGCTCGATTCCTGGGCATCTTGCTTGCTCCTAAATCATACTTCTCTCGTTCTGTTTCAGCTTCTAAGGCTAGGCCTTTTCCTTAAACTCTTGCTTTAGGTGTAAATTGATTAACTCTCATCTTCATCTTCCCATTTGGAACTAGAGCCTTGCTCTGACCCCAGTGCAGTGGCTGGGATTCCTGCAGCCGATTTCATTTATGCCAAGTCTTTTTTCAGATGAGGGCAGGGGTCTGGAATTCTGCTGTCCATAGATGTCTTGAACAATGCTCGCCTGCCTGCCCACCCACCACGTGGGTTTTGTGCTCTTCCTACCTGTCAGGAGATACTCTTCCTACCTGTCTCTGTGGAATCATCCCCTGTACAGTACGTGGCTTTATGGCATATTCATCTCCTCCTTGCATTTCCATTATCATTTCTTGTTATGATAGTCTCCGGGAAGAAAATAAGCAAGTATGTGCCAAAAGAAGATGCGTCTTTTCTTACTTCTCTTTCCCCCTCTTTTGCTTCAGTTAGTTATCCGTCTATTCTAAGAATTCTAAAAATCACCTGAGGCTCCTGAGATTTTGAAATACAAGGTGAAGGAGGAGGAATGAATTACTGTATTTCAAAGGAAAGAAAGAAGTGATAATAGTCATTTTATTTCTTTTATTTTTATTTTTTTATCGGGCAATACCTCATTCTATACCATAGAATGAGTGTTCCCCAATAATAGTCATTTGAAAAGGCAAATAATCTTTTCTTTTAATCTAACTCTTTTTCTAAAGACCTAACAGATTCATTCTAAGTATTTTAGTTGCATAATTAAAAACTGTGAAATTGTTCCTGAGAGTGATAGGTATTGTTATGAAGTCTCACACAATCCTTCCAGCCACTCAGCTTGATTTTTCAGAACTACTCCATCATATGCAACTCTGAAGTTTTAAGAGGAAGTTTGCTATATTAGATCAAGGTGATTTTGCAATGCATTTTTCTCTTTTCTTTCATGGACAAGATTAAAGCAATTGTAGGAAAAAAAGGTACTCTTGCCAGAGAAGTTTTGCTTTCTCTTCCCAGAAAATTAGAACCATATAATCCATTAATTTTTCCTTCCTGCCTTAACTTCCAGATATGTGAACTGTATTTAATACTCAGTTGCAGGAGTTCTCTCATTTTACATGCCTAATGACATCAGCTTCTCCAATTGTTCCCTTTTCATTGTCTGATTTTATAGCTTTTAATTGCATTAGCTATGGGAAATCCTTTTTGAAAGCAGGTGGGATATAAACAAACATACATCTATATGAAATTAAGGTAGTTATGCTCACTATCTTAGGGATTCTGAAATGTTTCTGTACTGTTTCTTTGGTGTAATGTGTGTGTGTGTGTGTGCATGTGTGTAAAATCTCACAAATGGGGAGAAATCAGAATAATATGATTTTTTTCAAGGAAAGAGTATGTTACAGAACCTAGTGGAAAGGTTGTCTTAATCCGAAACAACCTACTTAATGAAATATTTAGAAGCACTTAGTGCTTTTAAGCAAATGTCTTATTCTGTGTCCCAAGGGACGGTAATTAATCTGGGTGTAGAGTGTTCACTTGTTTTTCATTTTTATTTTCGACCCATGGAAACTGTGGGGATGGGTATATGGGCTTTTTTTTATGGCAGCTAATCACTTCATAGACTTAGAATAAGTGGTTTCAGTGCATTACTCGAGGAACCAATTAAATACCCACAGTTTCTTATAAGGCCTATTGAAATTATATGTTGCCTGATTTGCAGTGATTAAAATAGGACTTTAAAAAGAAATTTTAATAGCCTGAAAATTGATGAAATCTTTCAGAGAAGTAACCTGATGAGAGGGTTCGTTGTTTTTTTAAGCTATCTAATTGTAGGATGTATATTGGCATCTTGTAATATAGGTAATAATTAGCATTTCACCCTTTATTGTCAACACAAGGAGCTCTCACCTATTATAAATCTCTCAACTTGTTCATTTGGATAAGATTTTTAAAGTTAATGCAAACTGCTTTATATATATTGGAATCAAAGTTAATCTAGTATAGTGAAATAATCTTACATCAGAACCTTAAAGTCTAATGAAGTCTTGTATGTTCTATATGTTTTGGCTGCAGCCCTACCACTTATGTTTTGGATGAAGATGAACCTCGATTCCTTGAAGAAGTTGATTACAGTGCAGAAAGTAACGATGAGTTAGATATTGAATTGGTTGAAAATGCAGGAGATTATGAACCTTCTGCTCAAGAAGAAGTACTTTCTGACTCTGAATTATCAAGAACATATCTACCTTGAGCCCTCTGCCATCTCTTGTTAACTGTAAAGAAGAAATGAAATATCTTGGTTTTTGTTACACAGGAAATTTGAGAGAAATGAGTTTATAGAGAGCTGACTCAAAAGACAAAGAGTAACTTGGGCCTGTTTGGGTTTCAAGACAATAAATATGTTATTAATTCATGATAAAATTGGCACTTGTTTTATTTTAGATATTCAGTGCACTTTGTATAGCATTGAATTATCAAATATTGGCTTTACTTTTTAAAAAAAACCTAGAGAATCATTGCATGAATTTTTATCTCCTTATGGTTATACCCTACATCAAATGGATAATTTTGAAGTGTATCAGGATATAAGTCTAAATTCTAGAGTTGTTGAAAATCCTACATTGTGGAAAACTAATATATGTGTACATGGATTTCTATAGATGTGCTTGTGTAGGGGTGGGGTAGATAAGACTGTTCCTCCGAATCATGTTAACTGTTGGGTTGTGACTGAAATAATCCAGAGTTTGCCTTGAAACCATTACATTCTACATTTACCAAATTAAACAAATAAAAACTATATTAAATGTTGCATTCATTTCGTCATCCTTTTTAACCAGCTCAGATTATTTGATGTATAGAACTCTGTGAGAATATTATAAAAATCCAACATTTGAACACAATGATAAAAAGTTGTAAGAAGAAAAGTGTAACTTTTATGTCTTAAGTTTTAGGTATAACTGTACCTATCATAAGAGATACATTTGAAGAATTTTCTCTAAAATTGTGTCTCATAGATGCACCTAAAGTTTACCACTGCAGTCAAATAGTTTGTTAAGAAGCTTAAAAAATGCAGTGAGGCTACGATCTGATGTTCAAAGTGCATGTGTATATTGAGCTTATTTAGCATCTTGTGAGCTGTGCTATGTTATTAAATTTACTGAAGTGAATTTATTTAGGGCATGCTGACACTGGTATCAGAGTCCTAGGTGACTGCAGTGAATTTAAACCATTTCTCATAGTGACATCCACCTAAGTTTTAGCCGTCCTACTGCAGGAATGACTTTGCCTTCAAATAAAATAAATTCGGTGACTTTAGATGAGTGCTTCAAGAACTAGTTTCTGTTGCAATAAAACAAACCCCAAAAGATACCTCATTAACAGATTCTTGCCAGGATTCAGGTGCTTAGGTTTTGGCACGTATCTTCCTTATTTATTCCTAGATTAGAATATTTTTTAAACCTATTATAATGGAAAATAAATTATAAAGGTGTATTTCAGATTTTTGCATTTTCCAAATTGGTGATTTTTTTTTTGTACTATTTAAGATATTTCATCCATAGTGTAGATTCTTCTTGGTGTCTTCAGAGCCAGCCATCTTTAAAAACTCTATGGAGCAATTGAAAAGATATCTTTTTCTCTAACCAGCCTAATTCTTACTAATCTCAGAAAATGAAGAATAAATGGACTGTGAAGTTGAACCAGTCCCCTTAGTACAGTAACCGAATTTAGGAAAGATCAGGATAATTTAGCAAGGTAAAGTGTTATTTATTTAATCATTTATTTAATAATTATAATTATAAATATTTTATGATTTATATATTTTATATATAAAAACAATTACATATTTTGTTATAATTATACTTTTTTCAGAGAGTAGGTTATGGAGCCACTATGTCCGTACAGTTGTCCCTCGGTGTCCGTGGGGGATTTGTTCCAGGACTCCCCAAGGACACCAAAATCCGTGGATGCTCAAGTCCCTGGTATAAATGGTGTAATATTTGCATATAACCAATACACATCCTCCCATATACTTTAAAATATCTCTAGATTACTTGTAATACCTAATACAATGTAAAAGCTTTGCAGATATTTGTTTTACTATATTGTTTTTTAATCTGTATTATTTTTTATTGTATCTTTTTATTTGCAAATATTCTTGATCGGAGGTTGGTTGAATCTGCAGATGTGGAACCTATGGATATGGAGGACCAACTGTATATGAATTTTTCTTGGCTTTTACAAAATTAGAAGTTAAAAGCCAAAATAGTCATGTGTGAAAAGCAACTACAGCTACTATAATGTGCAGAGCAACTCAGAAATTTGAATTTATTATGTTAACTGTGTAAAAACCCCAGCCATGTACTATTATAATACTTTATGTTGATGAAGTACTTCTTTTGGCATATATTACAAACTAAATAAAGCCTTTTATTAAATACTCACAAGATTGAAGAGAAAGTCTTTATAGTTAGGAAATGATTTTATTCATAAACAATAAATAGCTTAGGAAAATAAATAAATAAAAAAAAATCATTTAAAATCCTAGCTTTTCTAAGTAGGGGCATAACTAGGTTTCATTGGCTGTTTAATAGCTAAACTGTCTAATTTTAGTAGCTAATTTTGACCTCTGTGGCCTCATGTTTTTCAGGACATTCAAAGGATGGTTGAGATGACTTCAGTATCATAGTCCTGTAAATTAATGTTCCACTCTGTGCTGCAGTGACGAAATCTGACAAACTGAGTCTAATGATGGAGTTTAGATTTATTTTATTTACCTTGCATTTGGAGCTTGGAATTTCTTAAATGTAGTTTTGTTCTAATCCAGTGGCTCTCAAGCTGTAGTGCGTGTGCATCATGCATCAGAGTCACCTTGAGATCTCAAAGCACAGATTGCTGTTAGGTAGATATCTGAGATGCAGTCCAAGGGTCTGCATTCCTTGTAAATTCCCAGGTGGTGATGCTGCAGGACCACACTTGGAGAATCACTAATGTAATCTGATGCACTCTTTCAGCATCACAGTTTCCTGAGAATCATAGGACCTATGAACTGGAAATTAGCGTTGGGGAGAATTTAGATCAAATGAATTTGTAGAATCAAGGAAACAGACGTACAGACGTCAAGTAAGGCCACAAGGTCACTTGGGCAGAGCCAGGGTCTCCTGACAACTGTCCTCATGTTCTTACCTCAAAAAAAGATGCTATCCTTTGCCTTTCCGTAGAGAGTGAACACGATGAAAAGCTTAAGGGTCTTTCTTGAATTTGTGAAATTTGTTCAGGCAAAGTAGAGGGCAAAAACCTATGGTTCACATTGACTTTTCATTGTGGTCATAGTCTTGTTTGAATACAGGAAGTATAATCAGTCTCTGCCGCTTTTGCTAGTTTTTGTGTGGTATTTAGAAACATGGAGATTTGTCTGAATTGTAATTACAAATAAGTAACCTGGAGTTCTGTTTCCGAGAGTGCAGTAACAGCAATGAATATGCTTTCTAAATTTCAAATAATCTAAATGAAAGTGACTGTATCAGTATAAGCAGTGAAATGGATATTACAATAAGTGTACTAATGGAATTGTTTTTGTGCATGATGCAGAAATAAAGGACAGTAATCAAACTATAAATGTATCCTTATAAATCCTCTTGTTTTCCTGTACATACTTTAATCATTACAAAATATTAATTGAAAATTGGTGAATTTTTCTCATTTGGTGAAGGAGCTATATGTAAACTCTAGTTCTTTCCATTAGGAAAAGTCTGTTGAACCTTATAAAATAGGATGTTACTATTAAGTAAATATTTCTCTGATTAAAGTATATTCAAATACCTGTGACATAAAAGGAAACCTAGAAGAAAGTTTAATTTTCTTTATGAAGATGAATATTTTAAAGGTTTACTCCTTGTAATGTCACGTCAGTTGTTTTCCCTTGTTAAAAATATTTACAAAGCACTTTTACTTACCTGTTTTGGGCTGATACTGGGCAACGGGAAGTCTACCTTAATACCCTCCTCTTTCTAGACCATGAACAGTAACTTAGGCCTATGGCCCCTCCTTCCACTCTGCCCCACAAGCCTCGTTTACACTGTACACTCTTTGACCTCCTGATACCCTCCATCAGATCCTATAATTTCTTCAGAGCTTGGCTGATTCTTAGGGGCATTGAATAATAAAGCTTTTTTTTCAATTTGACTTTGCTAACTATGCGGTGCCTAAATCCAAGTGAGTGGCCCTCACAGAATTTCAGACATTGCACAGGCTAATCAGAGTGCTATTTTGGCATCTAGGATGTGGGGGACTCTGTTGAGCCCTATGGTCATCTTTTGTATGTGCATTTGCACACATGCATGCCAGCCTTTGTGAAGCAGAAATGGATTTGTTGTGTCCTCCTATTTGTAAGCCCAGATAACTTTAAAGGGCTGAAGAGACTTAGCTCTAAATATTTAGAGAGGTTGACCTTTATGATACCGAATGTAGGACTGTCCCTCCCAAGGACACCACTGATCGTGTGCCGAGTGAACATGAAGGGAGTGACAGCAAAAGCCTGGTCAGCGTAATTACGATGGATGATCCTCCAAACGTTTGTAACGCACTTTCAAACCACATGCAGATCTCTGATAAATGCCAAATGTGAAGAAATTGTAAAAGGCAAAGATGCTTGTTATTGAAAATTAAAATAGAAAAGACTAGTGTTTAGTAAAGTCTGCACCTTTGAAAATAGATTGGCTTTTCTAGATGTCTCTCTAGCTGAAGGTGTAATTAAGCAGAGAGTTTCAAGACTGGAAACATATTTTCATGTTCAGTGTTAAATATTTACTAAGTCAAATTATGTGCTCTATTTACAGTGTCATGACTTTTTAATTATACTTTCCCATCTTTGTCTCATATCATCTGTATGATTGGGGTTTTTCCTGCCATTTTCCTCATTCTTTTTTTTTTTTTTTTGAGACAGAGTCTCACTCTGTTGCCCAGGCTAGAGTGAGTGCCGTGGCGTCAGCCTAGCTCACAGCAACCTCAAACTCCTGAGCTCAAGCGATCCTACTGTCTCAGCCTCCCGAGTAGCTGGGACTACAGGCATGAGCCACCATGCCCGGCTAATTTTTTCTATATATATATATATTTTTTAGCTGTCCATATAATTTCTTTCTATTTTTAGTAGAGATGGGGTCTCGCTCTTGCTCAGGCTGGTCTCGAACTCCTGAGCTCAAACGATCCGCCCACCTCGGCCTCCCGGAGTGCTAGGATTACAGGCGTGAGCCACCGCGCCCGGCCCATTTTCCTCATTCTTAAAAATATTTGACATTTCATCTATTTTTCTTTCAGAATGTGTGCACTTGAAATAGAGTGAATAGTTGTATAATTTCATATAAAAAGATAAATTTTAAATATGAAAATATCCCTTTTACAAGATTATAATTTGTATTTAATATATAGAGAGGCGTGTCCAGCACACACCTGCCTTTGCCAACCTTTATTTCTCCCTCCCAAAGAGCTATACAAAATGAAAAAAATATCAAAAACTAAACCACTATTCTATCACGTGTTAAAATTCAGATCTTTTACCTGATGGCGTAGACACGTGTGGTTGTCTCCTGTATGTCCACTCTCCCCTTTGCTTAACTAATATTCCAGATCTCTGCATCCTGAGGTCACCAACTTCCCTGCACCCTCAGGGGTGGAGGGGGGTGGAGCACATGAGCCGAGCTGAGCCAGCTGGCACATTCCGTCTGCTGACCAGGGGGATTGGGCTGGTGCAGGCATGTGACCTAAGCCAATCCAAACAGAATGAACATCAGGACTTTTGATGGTAATGTTAGAGCAAGCTTCTCCCTTGGTAAGGCAGGATATAGCCACTGGCAGCCACCATGCGACCCTGAGAGGGGAGCATTCCTGCATGAGCCAACACAAGGAATAGAGCCAAGGTATCGAGAGAAACTGGGTCCTTTCATCATCTCAGCCCAGCCCCATATCAAGCTGGACATGAAACCTCAAATCATGTCATTTATATGGACCTATTAAGTCACCTTCGTTGTTTAAGCTATTTGAATTGAAATTTTTTGTTATGAGTGAAAGTATGTCTGTTACACGAGTATGTCTGAAACCTGTCTGAAAAGCCAGCAACCCATAATGTCTGTCCCAGAAGGGGTGACTCCACCCAGCGCATGTGTCCTAAGAGAAGTTAATAGAAAGAGATGAGTCCTTTTACCCAAAGGGACACTCTGGGTAGGCAGAAACCACAGATGTCTACTCAACTGTGTCAGACACTGATTTTTATTTTGTGTCTACCAGAAAAATTTGCTGGGCCAGATCAGAAATGAACCACATATTTGTCATCGCTGTTCTAAACTCAGGGAGTATTTTTTCCCAGTGGTAAGACTTTGTCATCGGTTTGTTCAGAGATAATATTGCCCCAGGAGCTGGCTTTTCAGCATCCTGAAAGTTCTCTCAGTTGTAGTGAAGGACACAAATGTTGTTAAATATTCATACTGAAACTGAGTGCCTCTCTAATGGTGCATCGTGATGGCAAGATGGACCCAGGGAGCAAGCTGGGAAGGATTAGAGATCCCTTTGTTGAGTTACATCAGTTAGACCCAATATGCAAAGATTGAGAATAAGAGTTGGAAATCTCTAGCATGAGCAAATACAATGGCACGAAGTCTTAGCATTATTTGTTTACCCATTTCAAAGCTATCTCTATCCACTCCCTGATTGGAACGGCAAGTCCCTGGGTCTTTTCATCCACACAAGATACACAAAGAGCATGTGAACGGCCCTTTAAGGTTTAAGAAGTGCTTTCCAGCCGGGCACGGTGGCTCATGCCTGTAATCCTAGCACTCTGGGAGGCCAAGGCGGGAAGATTGCTCGAGGTCAGGAGTTCGAGACCAGCCTGAGCAAGAGTGAGACCCCTGTCTCTACTAAAAATAGAAAGAAATGATTTGGACAGCTAAAAATATATAATAGAAAAAAATTAGCTGGGTATGGTGGTACATGCCTGTAGTCCCAGCTACTGGGGAGGCTGAGGCAGGAGGATCCCTAGAGCCCAGGAGTCAGGTTGCTGTGAGCTAGGCTGACACCACGGCACTCCAGCTCGGGCAACAGAGTGAGACTCTGTCTCAAAAAAAAAAAAGTGCTTTCCTAAAAGTTACTTCATTTCAGCATCACCAAAACACTGTTAAACAGATATCAGCAGCATTTCCATTTTACGTGTGAAGGAACTGAGGCTCAGAGAGGCCACGTGACTTAGCTGGACTTGCTAGTGCAAAGCACAGCGGGCACTCAGACCCGAGCCTCCGCCCGTCTGCTGGCTGGTGGCCTGTGCCATCTCTGCACGTGAGCCGGCCAGCCAGCCTTCTGTCAGTTATCTGATGATATTGGGAAGATATGCAGCTATTTATCACTACACGCCATAGGGTTCTAGGAGGGCGGGCAGAGCCAAAACTGACACTGTGTCTAGTATGGTGAGCACTCTCCTGGGCGCTTTGTGAAAACACTCTCACTGGAGACATTTTCTCTTTTAGCCTATGGGATGATGCTCATATTTTCCAAATCACTATTTTATGGATGGTTGGGAGGATGGTGGTACTATCTCGTTTTTATTTCTAATCATTTTCTACTTTTTTAAAAGGAAAGAGACCCCTGGTCTTTTTTATTTTATGCTTAACAAAATAGGTGATGGTTTAGTACAAGCCTTTCTCCATCCGTCTTTTCTGGTTTCTCTAAAGGCTTGGAAAAGCTGCTTTTTTATATCTGTGGCAGCGAAGGAAAAGAATTTTGTCTAACATACTCTGCTAAAGTTCATTTTGTCTAACAGACCTGTATTAAGTAAACTTTTGCTTCATTTTCTTTAAAGAATTTATGTTTTTACTGGAAAGATAGTTTATTCTGTAGCTTCATTATCCCTTTAACTGGCAGGGACATGCAATAAGTTTTAGAAATAAGCCCACAAATGGTCTATTGTTCTAATTGCAATTTTAGCGAGAGGTATTGTAACCTTTTTATAATACAAAACAAAAATAAGATGACCCAAACATTCCAATTTCATATTTGTATTAACTTATTATAGAGTCGTTGGCAAAACTTTCACAAAGAATTTTTTATTCATTGGCTAAGCTCAGTGTTGTGTAGTTCTTAAGAGGGTGAGTGCAGGAGCTGAGACCCAGAAGGGAGATGACTGTCTCTCTAGCCATTCTGACAGGGGCTGCTCCCACCCGCCTTGTGGGAGGCGTCCAGTATGGGAATTCTGAGGATATGTATACCAAACTCAGAAGCATGGGCATCCTAAACAATGAGAGCTCGGGGACTCTACCTGGCTTTGCTTCTAGTTAATTTGGTATGGTAAGTTTCACTGCATCGTAACATAAACCCATCGAACTTACAGAAACCTTATAGTGAGACCACTGGAAAGCAGGCCAGTCTGTCCAATACCTACAGTGAATAAAAGAATGACTTTTTACTTTGATGATAGTAAAGGCTTAGCGTTTGCTCAGTGCCTACTACGTTACTGACCTGCGTGCCTTATATATGTGTATGCCTACTTAATCCTCATAATAACCCAATGATAGGTGTTACTACCCCATGTACAGTTGCAGAAACTAGCTAAAGGTCACACAGCTAATAAATGTTGGCAAATCAGTTCTTACTCAAGTCAAGCAAGAAAGCAGCTACTAAGAACCACCAGTAGGGCTGGCACATGGTTGTCATTGCAGATTCCACAGTATCTGACCAGGGAGCATATTTCATAGCACATGGTTCAGGAATGGGCCCCCATTTTGCCTACCACTGCGAGGAACCAGTGTGGCGAAACACTGGGATGTACACTTTCAGTCCAAGCTCTGGATCCTGAAACTTGGACACTCAAGCGGGATGGCCTCTGTCCCAACGCACAGAACTGCTCAGGGGTAGCTCTGTTTATGGTGCTGTCCCCCCAGCACATGTCTCCTTGTGAGGAAGGACAATGGAATTCAGATAGCAATGTGGCCACTACATGGTCTAGTGTCCCAATTATACCCACCATAAACTCTTTTGTTATTGTTGTTAAAACAAAAAGAGAAAATAGAAGCAGAACTGTCCTATTGTCTAGAATGGGATAAAGAGAACACGGTTAATTGGGAAAAGGTTCATAGACTGAGGGAAAAAAATAGCAAATATATGGTTTTAAAATAAATACCTCCTGTGGTATTTGTTTGTAAGTCTAGATGTGATGAGAAACCACTGATCAATGAAGTTGGGATGTGAGTGTTGCTCGTGGGGGAAGTACCACAAGTGAATCACGCCCTGTCACCTTCCCCGCACCTGCCTGGGCCGCCCTGGGGAGTAGCGCAGGAGGCTGTGTGTGGAGACCAGCTGTGTGCTGCCATGGGTGACAAGACCCGATCACGGGCCGGGCGCGGTGGCTCACGCCTGTAATCCTAGCACTCTGGGAGGCCGAGGCGGGTGGATCATTTGAGCTCAGGAGTTCGAGACCAGCCTGAGCAAGAGCGAGACCCCGTCTCTACTAAAAATAGAAAGACATTATATGGACAACTAAAAAATCTATACAGAAAAAATTAGCCGGGCATAGTGGCGCATGCCTGTAGTCCCAGCTACTCGGGAGGCTGAGGCAGTAGGATCGCTTAAGCCCAGGAGTTTGAGGTTGCTGTGAGCTAAGCTGACGCCATGGCACTCACTCTAGCCTGGGCAACAAAGTGAGACTCTGTCTCAACAAAAAAAAAAAAAAAAAGAAAAAAAAAGAAAGACCCGATCACCTGCAGGTACCGAGTGTGAGTGGAACCTGGGCGGTAGATGTTCTCACCCATGCTGGAGGGCTTAGTGGGCTTGGAAGAGAATTGATGGGCTGAAGCAATTGCTGAATCAGCAGGCACCAGCCCCAGGCCCGAAGAACTGAAGTGTTGGATTGTATACAAATGCCAACTTGTGGGCCGGGCGTGGTGGCTCACGCCTGTAATCCTAGCACTCTGGGAGGCCAAGGCGGGTGGATCGCTCAAGGTCAGGAGTTCGAGACCAGCCTGAGCAAGAGCGAGACCCCGTCTCTACTAAAATAGAAAGAAATTATATGGACAACTAAAATATATATAGAAAAAATTAGCCGGGCATGGTGGCGCATGCCTGTAGTCCCAGCTACTCGGGAGGCTGAGGCAGTAGGATCGCTTGAGCCCAGGAGTTTGAGGTTGCTGTGAGCTAGGCTGACGCCATGGCACTCTAGCCTGGGCAACAGAGCAAGACTCTGTCTCAAAAAAACAAACAAACAAAAAAAAAAAAAACAAATGCCAACTTGTATGTGAACAATGAAACTTATTTTTACAGACTTAGACAAATGGAAAGTTGTTTCAAAAATTGTCTCATTTTACAGGTCTACATAAGAAGACAAATGGGTCAAAGCCGGACACAGCAGACCAAGACTTTAGTTCTTTGGTATGTTGTCATTTAAATTGTCCCCATCCCACATCAAAACCGTCTGCCTGGGAATTTGTGAGGGACAGATGTAACACCGACAGGTATAATCAGTTCACCGTAGGTCTTTCCAATGATCGTTTCTTTTTTTTTTTTTTTTTTTTTTTGAGACAGAGTCTCACTCTGTTGCCCAGGCTAGAGTGAGTGCCGTGGCGTCAGCCTAGCTCACAGCAACCTCAAACTCCTGAGCTCAAGGGATCCTCCTGTCTCAGCCTCCCGAGTAGCTGGGACTACAGGCATGAGCCACCATGCCCGGTTAATTTTTTCTATATATATTTTTAGCTGTCCATATAATTTCTTTCTATTTTTTAGTAGAGATGGGGTCTCGCTCTTGCTCAGGCTGGTCTCGAACTCCTGAGCTCAAACGATCCGCCCACCTCGGCCTCCCAGAGTGCTAGGATTACAGGCGTGAGCCACCGCGCCCGGCCTCCAATGATCATTTCAGTCCTTAACCTCCCCACTCATCAACCCAACTCATATGTTCTCCACCTTCCGTGATAAGTTTGTTTTGTTATCCCAGCTTGGGAATCCTGGAATCTTATTAACTGTAGATTCTTTCAAATTATCTGACTTTGTTCAAAGGGACAGTCTTTCACAGGACTACTTTCCTAATGTGGGATTTGTTTATATTGGGTGGAGGATTCAATGTCCATTTAATTAAATCGCCAAATATTACTGTCCTGACTTGAAACCCAAATTAATAGCGGCAACCTCTTGGCTTCAGGAAAGTGGTCCAACTCAGAAGGGGTTTAGTCTGTTCTGTTCCCACAGTGTACATTTGTAACAAGGAGAGGGAAGGAAAGTAAGAGATAGATGCTCTACAGTCTTATGTCTTGCGTAAAACTGCCTAGAAATTGCCCTTCATTTTGGATTAAAAAAATTCCCTAAAACTTCATGGGAATTGGAGACACTTTAGTCAATGCACCACTAGAAGGGCAACCTCAAGAAACCCTTCCACCTGACTAATTCAGCTTTGGTGTCTTTATTAGGCCCCGTGTCCGTACTTTGCCATCTTCACTGGCGAAACTGGGTCCTCACAGTCCTGGGAAAACGACTGTTTCCCTTCATCAGGGATATCTCCAGGAAGGGCACAGGGCCTGGTGTGGCCTTGGAAAGTCACGTTGTTGTGTACATGGAGCCTGATTTAAATAACTTACGGGGACAGCACTGAAAAGGAAAAATCACAACAATGTTGTGACAGAAAGGTGCAATTTGTGAGATTTGTGAATAATGAACAACTTTGATGTCTTGAAAAAAAAAAAAAAAACAGGAAGTGCAGCTCAGTTGAAAGAGCTTGTGTTGGATTTATCAGACCTGAGTTCATCTCTCACTCTCCTGTTATTTGGCCAGCTAGGTGACCTCGGACAAGCCACTGGATCTCCCTGGGCCTGAGTTTCCATTTATGTAAAATGGCAAAAATAGTGCTGTTTTGGATTGTGTGTGGATTTAATTATATTGTAGGATATCAGGCACAAAGCTCAGCACCAAATAACAGCCTAGTGAATAGTGTAGCTCTGTGGACGGTGGCCCCTTTGGCTCAGTTGCATTTGTTCTACTTAATATTTTAAAATTTTTCTGTCCTTTGTAGAACTTTTAGTGGCAAAAGGGCCCTCCGAGGTCACTTAATCCCACTGTCTTTGTTAGATGAAGAAATTCAGCCCTGGAGAGGTTAAGTGGCGTGCCTGAGGTCCCCAGCTTTCTGACGGCTCCTTGAACCCCTCAGCAGGTCCTGTGTGTTGTGTCTGCTCTGCTGGCGCATCCTTCCGGGCTTAGCGGCGCAGACTCCGATTTCAGACTAGTTTCGTATTCTGTTGACAATTACACTGTTCATCATGCCATTTAGAGCTTTGACTTTATAGCTCTGGGAAGCACCTTAAAATATAATTGCAAACACTCTGTCCATCCAAATGTGTACTCCCGATGCCTAATAATGAGGCTTTTAAGTGGCGGCATCTGGGAGCACAAGATGATAGCTCATGTGAAAGGAGAAATCTGAGCAAATGGGATCTGGTAATGGACTTCGCAGTGACACTAGTTGTCTGATCGCTGCTCTGTGGTTATGTTGGTACATTTTGTATTTTGAAAGGCACAAAATGTCAGGTCATTGCCCAAATACTGGTTAAAATTCTGATTCTTTTGCAGCATTGTAGCAAAGTAGCTCAGGATTGATTCCTCCCCCCCCCCCCCAACATTTTATGTTTGATGTTCTTGTCCTTTGTTTAGAAGTTGTACTTTTTGTTGTTTATAGGTCTATCAAAAAAATACATTTTTCTTCCTGTTGCCTAAATGATTTGATTGTTCTATTCTTGGAGTAGAAATGCTAGTTGCCCTTAAATTAGTGACATATAGAAGAGCCGCCTATTAGCTTGGCAGCTCTTAATTTCAAGTGTTCTTTCACTCATCCATTTCTCAAACTTATTGAGTACTGATGTGTAAGGCACCGGAGTAGGTGAAAGGCAGGCAAGAGTGAGTAACACACGGTCCTTATCGTCAAGGAACTCGGAGTCCCATGGAGGAGATAGGTGTGGTTTCCAGAAACAATAGTAATGGAAGACAGAACACAATGTGCCAGAAGGGACAAAGTGCCATGGAGGGGGGCGGTGGCGGGGAGGAATGACTAATCCTGACATGGGCCTCTGGGAAAGGTGTTGCAATTATGTGAGACTGAGCTGGATCTTAAAGGGTGCTGGGAATTATAACAAGGAGAGAAGGGGCTTGGCAGGTGGGAGGCAGGGAGAGAGGGGAAGGAGGACAGGTATTCCAGGCAGAGTGAGCAAGAAGAGCAGAGGGTGGAGGTTGGTAAGTGAGGAAAGGTAAGCGGGTTTCGTTCATGAAGACACTTGGAAGCTGTGCTATGGTGTTTGCATCCACAAGTCAGTGGGGAGCTATGGATGGTTCTTACGCAAGTAATGGGATGAGATTTGTGTTTTAGAAAGATAGAGAGTGGATTAGAGCATGTAAACCTGATTTCACTTTCTGATCCAACCACCAGTTGGGCTTCTTAGGTTTGCCTCTCAACTCCCTTCCTTGGGGTGAGTCTGTATCTGACCCCTAGCTTCCTCTGGCGATAACCGCTCCTGGGCACCAGGCCCACCAGGAGCTCCCTGAAACAGGACCCAGCCTCTCACTGGGCCAGGGCCTCCGGCAGCCTGTTCCAGCAGCCCAGAAGGAAAGCGGACAACTGTCATCCTTTGGCAACCTAAGGTCACTACTGCTTCTGCCTGATACATCACATGCTTGAATTTAACAATCATTTTCAAACCATAAATCTTGAAATTTCAGCTAAGGCTTCTAGGGTAGATCAATATTGTCACAGAGTAACAGTTCTCTGAGGCTTGCAGGTCTTATATAAATTGCCAAATGATTTTCCTTCTCAACAGAACTGCAAACAAATTCCCAGTGAACGAGTCTGCTGAGCAGGTCCTCCTAAGGAGCGTCAGCCTGGCAGGGACACCACGCTGAGCCCAGGCTGGGTCAGCGTCAGCGGAACCAGAGTCCACCTGCAGACCCACGAACAGGAGAGTAAGTGTTTGTCGTTGAGAGCTGCGGGTTTGGGTGCTTTGTTACGCAGCGCTGTTGAACAGGTAACACTGAAACTGCCCTGGCAGCAGACTGGCCTGGAGGGCCTGCTCACCACGCGGAAGTGAGGATTAACTGAAGGGAGGTAATGAAGTGCTCTGAGCAGGGCTTTGGCGTATTATTATGATCATTGTTACTATTGTTATTAATCTCACATCAAACTTTGCTCACTGTCTCTCACAGCCAAACCAAGACCCTAGATGCCCTCCTGGTGGGCTGGGAAGGGAAATGTTGGATCAGCCTATATGCGGTGACTGGGTCGGATGGATGAGGCCTGCAGTCGTGTTTGCAGAGGGAGACAGGAGGAGGGCAGGGGAGAAGGGGAAGGGACGGAGGGCGGGAGGATAAAGCCGTGTCTAGGGGCTCCCATCATCCATATCTTACCAGTCTGCCATTTTGTTTTCCTAGTCTTGCTCACTTCTGGGAAATCTGTGAGGCAGGGCCTGCTTTGTCCCCCCCAGAGGACAGCTGGGGAACTCGGCCTCTCCCCTCCAGCTGGCTCGTCACACGCCAGTGGGAGTGCACCCTTTTCTGCTGAGGTGAGAGCTTCTTTACCGAGGGATTCAGAAGACTGTGCTAATGTCCTGTAGCTTTAGATTAGAAAGAAGGTAAGAAAAATAAGAATTGAGCCCTTGGTTTGTCCCACCCACTTCCTGAGGCTGCGGAAGGGGCGGGGCTTTCCTGCCTGGGCCTTCTTGGGGCAGCCCACAGGGGTGTGGCCTCATTTCCTCTGTCCTCCTTATACACGACGATCCTCCTGCCCAGGGCCCCACTGTCCTGTCCTGGAGCTATGCCACCCCTTACCCAGAGGTTTCCACCCAATAATCTCTCATATCTTCAGAATCTTCAGCTTCCGTCTGTGATTGTTGGCTGAATCCAGAGAGAAGTAGAAAGATCCTGTCCTGTGAGTAGGGGCGGGCTGGGTAGAAGGCAGGGACTTCAGCTCTGGGCTGGGCTCTCTGCACCCTGAGTCTAAAAGACCTAGAGACCAACACAACTTGACACACCAGGACTCATTTCTCACTTGAGACCACCGTGTCGGGTCGCTGAAAGGCATGTGTATTTCTCCTATTGGACCACATTACTTGAAAAAGTTGCCTGTCTGTAAAAAGAATTTCCTTATTCACCAAGTTGTTTGAACAAATGGCATCATTTTTATTAGGTTGATGCAAAAGTAATCGTAATCGCAGTTTTGGACCATGAATTTTAAATCATAACTAGGCTCAAACACATCTTTATTAATCAAAATAGGAACTATTACAATAGACACATTTTTGTGAACAATAAATAAATTTTTTTATTCCCATAGCGTAAAAATGCTTGCTTCAGGATTCAGTGAACTCTTGGAAAGCATTTTCTGTATCCTACTGGTTGTGGAAGTGTATTCCTGCAAAAAGTTGTTGAGATGCTTGAAGAAGTGGCAGTCGGTTGGTGAGAGGTCAGGTGAATATGGCAGATGAGGCAAAACTTTGTAGCCCAATTCGTTCAACTTTTGAAGCATTGGTTGTGCGACGTGCAGTCAGGTGTTGTCATGGAGAAGAATTGGGCCCTTTCTGTTGACCAATGCCGGCTGCAGGCGTTGCAGTTTTCAGTGCATCTCATCGATTTGCTGAGCAGACTTCTCAGATGGAATGGTTTTGCTGGGATTCAGAAAGCTGTAGTGGATCAGACCGGCGGCAGCGGACCACCAGACAGTGACCATGACTTTTTTTGGTGCAAGTTTGGCCTTGGGAAGTGCTTTGGAGTTTCTTCTCAGTCCAACCATTGAGTTGGTTGTTGCCAGTTGTTGTATAAAATCCATTTTTTGTTGCACATCACAATCCGATTGAGAAATGGTTCATTGTTGCATACAAGAAGAGAAGATGACACTTCAAAACAACAATTTTTTTGATTTTTGGTCAGCTCATGAGGAACGCACTTATTGAGCTTTTTCACCTTTCCAATTTGCTTCAAATGCTGAACTACAGTACAATAGTTGATGTCAAGTTCTTTGGCAACTTCTCATGTAGTTTTAAGAGGATCAGCTTCGATGATTGTGCTCAATTGGTCATTGTCAACTTCCGATGGCCGGCCACTGCGCTCCTCATCTTCAAGGCTCTCCTCTCCTTTGCAAAACTTCTTGAACCACCACTGCACTGTACGTTTGTTAGCAGTTCCTGGGCCAAATGTGTTGTTGATGTTGTGAGTTGTCTCGGATGCTTTACAACCCATTTTGAACTCAAATAGGAAAATAGCATGAATTCGCTTTTTGTCTAATGTCATTTCCATAGTCTAAAATAAATATAAAACAAAGAGCAAGTCATAAGTCATTAGCAAAAAACATAAAGCGAGAAATGCACATTAAAATGATGTATAACATAACCACATTTATTTAAGAATGTATTCCAGGAGCAAACGGCAAATTTCAACAATGCTAAAACCACAATTACTGTTGCACCAACCTAATACATCATTTTTTTCCTTATCTGAAAGTTTCCAGCTTATGTCTCATTAAGAGGCGTGCATGCATGTGTGGGGATGTATGTGTGCGTATGAGTGTGTGTGATCGTGTGTGAGTGTATGTGTAAGTGTGCATATGAGTATGAGTGATGATGGGTTGTATATGGGGCAGAGGGAATATGGAGAAATCAATCTTTATGCACAACGTTTTTGGCTTGAAAGTGCGACCTTTAATGGAGGTGGGAAATATGGAGTTGGGGGTAATGGGAAGGGAAAAAAAAAAGAGAGACGTAGGTGGGATATACGTTACTGACTGGGAAAGACAGACCCAGGAAGGCCAAGCGCTAGCTTTGTTTACCTCCCCGCGTCAGTTCTGGTTTCTTTGAGGCGCTCCAAAGCCCATGTCCTCGGCCTCTGATCATTTGGTAGGGGCCCAGCACCCTGTCAGCGGCTGGCACTGGGACGTTGATGAGAGGGGCTGTTTACTTTTTTAGCACCATGTGCTAATGGGGGAAAAAAGAAGAGGAGAGAAAACAACCGAGCGCCAGCCGCCAAGCTATCGCGTCATGAGTTCTACACGTTGCTAATGACACTGTGACATGACTGCTTTGATAAACAAAAATAACTGCCTTTCATATTGCTTGAATTAAAGAGTTCATATTTGGCTTCAGTTTCAGGATGATGCTTTTTATTTTTTTCTGTGTGCATGAAAAGTTTATATGAATTCCCCTTTTTATGAGGATATGAAAATGAGGAAAATACACTGTCCTCATTACAAAAAAGTCAAATTGGTGAGAATGGGTTGAATTTGAAGGATTTCAGTGTGGTTCGTACTCAGTGTGGAATCGCAGATAACGACGTGGCGGATGAGCAGTGCTGTCCTTGCGGACTGCAGGGGCTCGGGGCACCCACTCAGCCAGCTTTGGTGTCCACGTGTGCACGGAGCTATTTACAGTATGTGGACGTTCTTAAGAGAGAACTGCACAACTTCATAGCACTCTCAGCCACTTTTTGTTCTTCTCCTACATTTTTGAATCAACTACAATGTACCATTTTGTTGGAGTGATTTTGTCATTCTTGACTTTTTAATGCTGGAAAGGTGGAACATTCAGGCTGTTTTTACCAAGTGTGGTCACATCTGTGCGTTTAGTGCATATGAGATCACCGATGAACAAAATTCCCTGAACCAGTCGGCCCTATAGGAACAGTAATGCAGGGATGCATGAGCTTCCGTGGCCCAGGAAGGGGTCTTGTGGAAGGCAGCTGCGCTTGAGATGGTTCTCGTGAGTCCCACTTGAGTGTCCTGCTCCATGGTGGGCCCACCCTCCCACAGGGCCGTGGGACGTATGCAGTTGACACGGGCTGAGGGCACTAGGAGACTGCAGGGAGCTGTGCCACACGAAGGACCCTGCAGGGCTTTCAGGAAATGCATCTTCTGAAACACCTGCCCCAGAGGGCGCCAGCGGCTGCAACAACCAACAGAGAGGTTTACAGTCCGGCCAAATCTAGGCCCTAACTCTGAGCATGAGAAGCAGGGGCCACCAACAGGGAGAGAACTATGTTGGGATCCAACAAACTAAAAAAGCACAGTTCATTCTCCTCTCCCAGCCCCTCACCCCAGCACGCTGTAGGAGCACTGCCTGAAGAAGCAGCACTCAGGGCTGCGCCGCGACCCTCTCCCTGCACTCGGTCAGGCTCTCTTTCAGCCAGCAGGGAGGAGGGAAGAAGGTGAGGCCTAAATCAAATTTGAACTTAAATCTACAGTATGAGTGCACAATGTCATCAAAGGAAGGAAATGGAGATTTGGCAAGGTAGGACCGGAAAAAATCATTGCAGTAAAAGAAAACTGTTTCATGTTTATGCCTCTGTAGAGGTGAGAGTTGCTCAGGAGGCGAATGCAGGTGTCACACACTGGAAAGATTGCACCAGCTCCAGAGGGCCCCTTAGGCTCTGGGTGAGTGTGAGGGTTGGTGTGACCCAGGAGGAGTGAGTTCCCATCTATGCACGGATGCAGGCAGAGATGGGAGGTTGGAGCAGACAGATACTCCTTAGAGTTACTTCTAACCTGGGGCTCTCTTCCTCTTCAGCACCCTTGGCAGAGGTGGGTGGGTGGGGTGGAACAGGAGGAGACTGCAAGGTGCTGCTGCTCGAAGGATGGCCCTGGGCCTGCCTGGGCATGGAGGGCGGGGTCTTGGGGGGGCTGGACTCCCCTGGCTGGGGACTCCAATTGATTTTTCACAGATTAAGGGCAAGTTCTTCTGCTGGTCACCACTTCCTGCAGGTTGTGGGCCTGAAGATGCTCAGAAAAAGTTGAACAGGCTGGTATGCTGGGTCTGACCAAGGACTCTGAGGGGACAAGCAGGAGTAACTGCCACCCCCAGGGTTCATTCCTTGAACCCTTGGGACCTTTGGGCCACCTGCCTCTGCTCTGGTGGGAGGCCCGGGCCTTGGTCCTCTCAGTTGGTTTTGTCATCTCTCCTGTGGATGTAGGTGGACATGGACGTCTGAACGTGGGAAGGGCCTGGGTGTGGAGCCCTTGCCAGGGGAAGCCAGCAGGTCCCTGTGAAACTTAGTCATGGGACTTCATGCCCTGGTTACCGTGGATTTGAGTTTTGGTGGGGGGTAGCTGACCGTGGCCAGAATGTTCCAGTCTGGGAGGCCCTGATACCATGAATCTCAAAGACACAGGTCAGTTCCCGTCCCTGTGCTCCCAGGAGGTGCTTTGGCTCCACAGCAAATGTCCTCACTCCCCAGCAACCGGCTCTGCGTATCGAGTGGTCTTAGAAGGGGAAGCTCTTATCGAGGCCCCAGGACAGAGGAGGCCTACTCACCTCACCTTGACTGAGCTGAGAGAGGTCACCTAAGAGACTCTTTCTGGAACAGAATGTGTGAGTCCACCTAGACAGAAAATTCTGCCTGATCAGCATCTTTCTGATCTACCTGCACAGGAGAAAGAAAATGGAGGCCTCATGCTTGCGTTTGGAATGGCCGCACCATGTAAGAGCAGCATGTGTGTGTGAGTGCGTGTGTGTGTGTGTGCGTGTGTGTGTGTGTGTGTTTAGTGTAAGTCTAACACGTCTGCAGATCCCACTGTGCATCAGTCAGGCCCCTGGAACAGCGTGCCAGCATGTCTCATGTCACAAAGCATTTCTTCAAAGCAGTAAACACACTTACAATCCATACTGTGTTTTAGGAAGACAGTGGTTCAAAGGGTTTGCTAGGCTATTTTTAACATTGAAGTCTGGAAGGAAAATGATATCACATGCTGGGGAAAGTGTCCAGATAGTCCAACAGACCACAGCTGAAAAATTCTTGTTTTTATTTGTTTCTCTCAGAGTTGAGATTATTCAAAAAAGGTGAGTTTTAAACCCCTTGTTCTAGAAAGCTTTACAGCTTGCTGTGCGTAGAGCAGCTTTCTCTCCTGTGGTTTGTCAAAGAGACATAAAAGCTTCTGCAAACCAGGAGCCTGGATCATCGTGGATGAGCTGGTGGTGGGGGAGGTGAGGTGTTTTTCTGATAGCAAATGGACTTTGTGTCACAGAGGAGAAGGCCGCCAGGTTAAAGTGATGAAAAAGAATGATCATATTAGGATTTTCTACCTCTGCTGTGGATCTTGGACAAATTACTGAACCTCTCCGATTTTCAATCATCTCACCTATAAAAGAGGGTAACATCTACCTCAGAAGATTGTGGGTACTGATAAGACAATGAATGAAAATTGCTATTACAGTGCATCACATGTGCTAGGTGTTAAACAAGTATTAATTCCCTTCTCTCCTTTCTTCTGACTTTGTTTCTTCCATGACCATATTTTATTTTTCTTCATTTGTTACCAGGGAACAAATGTTAAAAGATCACCCCAAACTAATTCTGAGCTACTGCCTTTAAGTGAGGAAAAGCACATGGAAGAAAGCAAGCCGTAGGAACGTGTGGCAAAGGAGGAGAGTGAGCACAGTTGGGGATTTTCTGTTCCCTTTGGGACTGGGGGCTCATTTCTCTTTAGAAAATAGTGCTGTCATTTGCAGATGAGTGAGACCCTGACGTAGGCCATGCACTGGCTGGGGAGTCTGGGGACTGGGTTTTTCATCTGGGGTTGTAAATAGTCTAGTTAGAGGTAGGTCAAATCTTTTTTGGCCAATACTCTTAGAGCAACCTAGGCCTGCTTTTGGAATTTCCAGGCAAACGGTATCTTAGTCCATTTGTGCTGCTGTAACAAAATATCATGAAATGGGTAATTTATAAACAATGGAAATTTATTTCTCATGGTTCGGGAGGCTGGGAAGTCCAAGGCTCTGGCAAGACTGGTGTCTCGTGAAGGCTGCTTCCTGCTTCCAAGGTGGTGCCTTGTTTCTGTGTCCTTTGGAAGGAGGGAAAGCTGTGGCCTGGCACAGTGGAAGGAATGGAAGGGCCAGGGAGCACCACCCGCAAGCCCTTTTGTAAGGATGCTCCACCCTCATGACTTAATATACTGTTGTGTTGGGGATTTTCAGCATAAATTTTGAAGGAGACACCATTATTCAAACAATAGCAAAGGGCTGTCTGTGAGGATCTCGGGAGTCCACTGGCTTCTTGCTGAGAACTGTATTCTTTAACATCTTATTTCATGTTTGCTCCCTTGCCTGTGTTTCTTCTTTGTTTATAACAGGGAGACTGGTGACAGTTGATTATTACTTTAGGGGGAAAATGATGCTTTCCTGGGAAGCTCCCAGGGCAGAAGGAGGGAAGAGACACTGAGTGGGAGAGGCAAGACGCTGGTTCCAAAGCACAGCACAGGAAGCACAGCTGCCCTCTCTACGCAGAAGGAGTGTGGGGTTGGCTTTTGGTGGGAGTAGGTGATAATTTCCCTATTATCATGCAAAATCTGGAGATTGATCCAGCAGCCTTCCCTCTCCTGCTCACTGCTTACATAGCAACTACAGCCCAGTGACTTCTTTTTTATGACAGAAAGTGTCTCAAAAATGGCCAATCCAGTGATCAAGGTGCTTAGAGACAGTTATTTCAGAATAGGTCGTGCATAGGTATGAGAGGAGTGTCCTCTCCTTACAAGAACGGAGCTCTTGCCTACTGCTGGCGTCTGTATTCAGACCTGCTTGCTCCAGCTGCTGGCCAAGTTTTCACCTTGGGCCATTGATCAAGAGGATGAAGGGATGCGCACCAATGAGCGATGGCTGAGCAGGCTGGGGCTGGGAAACTGGGCAAAGGGAGCTCCGAGCATGGGCATCCCACTTGGACTTCAGAGGCTAGTGAAGTCATCCTAGAGGAAGTTATGTCTAAGCTGGAGGCCTGTAGGATGAATGTCAGCGTTTGGAGCCAGAGAAGAGAATTCTGAGCCACAGGAGCAGAGCATGAAAAAGGCTGGAGTGTGACAGTCATGGATATTGGAGAAGCTACAGATGCTCCGTCTGGTTAGCACCGAATGCATAAAGAAAGAACAAAAGGCTAGAGAGGTAAGCAGGGCCTGGGCTGCCTGGGGCCTTTCCTCAGACATAGCCGTGGTTGCAGGATTGAAGATGTCCTCCCTGTTGACACCACACACAGAAGCTTCTGCTCAGGGTAGAGGTGAGGATCAAGAAGCGTGTGGCACCTGCTGTTGGTGCCTTGTCTGTATCTTCTTGCTCTTCCCTCCACAATGTAGACGGGCAACACTGCCAGCACCTACCTTGCTTCACCTGAGGGCTTTCTCTGTCTTCCAAACTAACTTTCTCTGCTGTCACTATGTCAGGCTGGAAGTGCTGAAAAATTACTGTCTCCAGGAGCCACACTCCACCAATGATTCTTGGGAACTGGTGGATAAAGACTTTGGCTCCCTGGCCACCTTGGGTGGGATAACTGGAGTGTGGGTTTGACACTGGCTTTCAGAGTTTCTGCTGTGGGATTAGACTCATTTGCCCAAACTTGGACATTCAAATATGCTCAGAACTTAAAGGTCAACTTTCTGGTGCCCTTACTTATCACCAGGAGCCTGAATGCCTTCCAAAATTGTATCCCTTATAGATAATTATCTTAGTAAAAAGATAGTTTGGTTGCTAAAGAACCACCAAAATAACAGGGCCTTAGAAAAAAACAAAGGTTGTTTCTCTCATACCAATGTGAGCAGTACAAGAGTGATAGTGGTGTTATAATTTTAGTGAACTAATATCCTTCTCTCTTGTTGCCTGGTGTATTAGTCAGGATGGGATAGGCTATGCTGCAGTAACAAACAATCCTCCGGATCTAAGTGGCTGAAAACAACCAAGTTTTGTTTCTCCCTTGTGCTACCTGTGTGTTGAGAGTCACCAAAGAGGCATTGTCCTTATGTGAGACTCAAGCTGATGGAGCAGCCACTGTCTGGAACATTTCTGGTGGCCACAGCAAGGGCCTTGTATCAGCAATGAAATGCTCAGCCTGGAAGTGACACAACTCAATGGCCAGAAATCCTCCTACAGGTGTTCCCAGAGAGAGTTGAGAACTAAATGTGGCAGGCAGCATTGGTTACCACCACGCTGTCATATACAGCAGGCTTCCATCCTGTGGGTCTGCGATGGCTGTTCTAGCTCCTACCGGCACATCTGCATTCCAGCCAGCAGAAAGGGCAGAGGAGAGGTAGGTGAAGGGTGGGCCCCATCCCTTCCAGGTTGTGGTCCAGACCTTGCACACATCACCTCAATACATGTCCCATGGGTCTGAATGTGGTGCACGGGCAGCTGGGAAGTACAGTTCTTATGCAAACGGCCATATGGCCAGATCAAACTGTGGAAAAATTGGAGACTGGATTTTTGTATATATATATCTTAAAGTCTATCTCACACTGATGAGGAGGACACTCTGGCAGGAAGTGCTACCCTTTGGGTTGGTATTGGTGTGTCCGGGAAAGATGTGGTGAGGGAGTCTTTCAGGGAAGTCTGTTTTCTAAGACAGCTCTACCCATTCTGATTCTGGCCTTAAAGTATAAACTCCCACAGGCAGAGACATTCTTTATGGTGTATTTTGTAACACTCAAAATATAGAGGCTTGGCAAATACTTGTCACAGAAATTTTGAGAATTTTCCCAGGATCTAGTTTTGAGTTGAATGTGCATGAGAGGTTATTACTGCTTTCATTTGTTACAGGTGGACTTTCTACCTATATGGACAGCCACATCTTCCTATTGTATATATTTGACACACGGAGGAATCTTATGAAGTTTTGTGAAGAATTTGATATTCAATGAATATTCCCTAAAACAAAGCCTGGAAGTTCTGCTTAAGGACAGTCTTTTCCCTATAATTCAGATAATATTTGTGTTTATCAGCAAAAACCTACTACATCACTTTTATCTGCAATGATGAAGATTGCTGGGCTGGGGTGGGAGTGGGTGGGGGTTAAATATCAGTTCCGAATCTGCGGTTAACAGCATGAGTGGCTATGGATGGGGCCTCAGTTTCCTTATTTATAAAACAAAGTGTGGTAGATTGCAAATGGCCACGAATTCTTTGCTACTCTCCCCGTTGATGGGTGGCATCTAATTCTACTCTTCTTGAATTTGGGCCAGCCTAAGTAACTTGCTTCTCCCATACAATGTGGCTGGCACTGCCAAGGCTAGCTCATAAGCGGACTTACAGCTTCTGTGTGGGCCTCTTGGAACATTCCCTCTCATAACCCAGCTTATACAGGGTGGAGAAGCCATGTGTGGGCGCTCCAGTCTCCAGCACCCCCCTGAGTGTTCAGCTGACAGCGAGCACCAAGCACGTGTTGTCTTACATGTGGAGGCCAGTTGAGCCTTTGAATGACGCAGCCCCAGGTGACATCAGACCGCAATCTTGTGAGAGGCCCCGTGAGAACCTCTAGCTGAGGCCAGTAAACCAACCGAACTATGAGACAGAATAAGTTACGACTTTAAGCCACCAAGTTCTGGGCTGGTTTGTTATGTAGCAACAGTTGACTGGAACATGGCGGATGTGTACAGACATCCTTCACGGGGCTTTCCAGGTGTAACCAGTGCCGATCCTCTGTAAGCACCACAGTGAACGAACCTGTAAAAGCGGGTCAAGAGCCTCGGGTCTACCAAAGACCAGCCACCGTGGGACTGGAGAGGGTGAGGTGAGGCGTCACTCAGTACCCCCACAGCACGGAGAGAGAAACAATGAGGTCACAGGCGTTTCCAAATACAGAAAGTGCCCCTGTGAAGCAGAGGAGCCTGCTCAGGGTAGCGCCATCTTCCCAGTATCCATCAGGGAATCAGGGAGAGGCGATGGGTGGAGTATCACCCAAAGATGAGAGACAGGAGAGTACACGAGACGGGCAACTGTCTCCTGCCCCTTCCCAGAAGGTGATCTGGGGTGGCGTGGATTTAACCCTCGGGACAGCCGGCAACTCCAGAACCCTCTGGCCTGCTGTGCACAGATGGTGCATGGCGCTCCTGAGTCTTCTCTCTATAAGGGGTTGAGAGAGGAATGGTGAAGTAGAGCCTCCAAATAACTGTGGCAGGCCTTTCCCTGCTTGGGAGCCTGCCTTTCCTTCTTCTTTAGGGACAGGGCCCTGCTTTAGTGCGTGTACGTGTATGTGTGTGTGCGTGTATTGAGGGGGTGGGATGCTAATGGGCCCAGCTCAGAAGCTACCTTCCCAGCCCTCCCTGCACTGAGCAGAGGCCTCTGACACAGTTCTGGCCAAAGAGACCTGAGTAGAGCTCACTGGGTAAACTAGAAAGTGTGTGAACGGGCGTAGGTTCACTCAGCAAGCACCTTTGCCCTTTGCCCTTTGCCCATCCCTCTTCAGCAGGTCTAGAGCAAGATCTAAGCATTTCCTAAGACCCCAACTGCTGCTGCTGCTGCTGCTGGCCCGGGGACCACCCTTTGAGAACCACTGCTCTAGGACTGTGGCCCTCTGAGGTCCTTCAGAAGAGCAATTGTCCTAAGGAATGAGTCGGAAAATCACACGTGAGTGCGTTGAGATTCTGTCCAGTCCTCAGAGCAACCTGAAGATGTCTGGGGGGTGGGGCGAACCTGAAGCACTTGAGTCATGGCTGGAAGCACAGAGGAAACTGGATGCCACCGCTGAATGTCACCAATGGAGTAAACAACACGTGCCTGGTGTGCTGTATGAATGGTGGGGATGTGACCAGATGAGAATCCCCACCTCCCACGGCACGTCCACACACAGCTCCCACCCCTCTCCTGTGGCTCCCCCCTGAGGCCTGTTCTGCAGCACCGTCCTGCCATCCCCCACCAGCCTCCCGTCGGTGGCCTCGGCCGTGCAAGTGGTTCTCCATCGCAGGCATGTTTTATCCATCATGGCTTCGTTGTTAACAATACACAGTGTTTATTTTTCTTCATAAAAAGATGCAAGCTGTGCGCCTCCAAATGCTGGCAGCTAAGAATATTCCATTTGTTTGTGGAGAGACAGACTGGATGGCATAATTTCAATCAAACTATGAAATGCAGCCTGGCATGCCTGGAGAGAAGGATCATAACAGTGTGTACTCTGCTTTCTGAGAAGCCGAGCACTGCACACACGGTTAACTCGTCAGCCCCTGGGAGGCGTCCTGGCGGGCTCGTTCCATCAGCCGTGGCTGGGCAGGAAGGGAGCTCTGTCAACAGTTGTCTGTCCTTTCCCTGGGGACGGGCAGGACCGCGTGGCACATGCCGTGCCCCACTGATTTACTCCGGGTGAGAAGGGTTGTGTCCTTTCAGTTCCCAAATGGAAGTGGCCATTTGTTTTTTCCTAATTACAAAAGTAATAAGTCCTCATTTAAAAATTTTCTAGGAAAACAAAGACCCAACAACAAACAAAACAAAAAAAATTTTCTCAAGAACTATAGTTTCTCCTTGTTTTTATCTGTCTGTATCTGCCCTGACTTTTTCAACTGTGGGATTCTGTCCAAGTCAACGTATATATTGCAGACATATATCCTTAATTTTAATGGCTGAATATGATCCCACCACATGGCTATATCAGCCCCCAAATAAGGGATGATTTGTTGATTGCCAGTTTTTTTTTTCTTTTAAAAACTATGCTTTCTTGATCATCCTTATACATATGTCCTAGCCCCTTGGTTTTCTTATTTGCTTAGGGTAAACTCTCAGCAGTGGAGTTGCTGGGGAAATGCTTTTGATCAGCGTTCCTGAACTGCCCTCCCCAAAGTCTGCTCAAATGACATCCACCCCAGCTTCACACCCTCATTATCACCTCAGAGCACAGTCTTTGGCACTTTCTGGGGCCATTTGCTCTTAGATTTCTGAATGATTAGTGTAACAGCTACTACATTATATGTAGAGATAATATTCAGGGTCTCCATCCTGAGTTGTTTGTGCATCCAAATCACCTGGCACTATATTTTTAACAGATGGTGGGGATCTTCATGAAAATCCAGAAAGGAGAAGTTCTTCTGGGGGGTGTGTCATAGTTGCCAGGCCTTGGTGAAGGTGGGGGGTTGGGATTTGGGGTCTAGTGGTTAATGGCAAAACTGGGCCAAAGCACAGACCATGTTGTTTCAGGGACTGATCGACTATGTGTGGAAAGATGGACAAGAAGAGACTTCTGTCACAAGCATGAGTGTTATGGGACCTGGGGACAAGTCATGCATCCCAGGAGAGAGGGAGAGAGAGGACCCTAGCTCTTCTTCCGATGCCCGTTGCTTTCCAGGGCTGGGGACGGGGGGAGCTAGAATGGGGGGTAGGTGAGAGTTAGGTCACCCCCCCAGAGGCTGAGAACCCCCTGATCCTTGCTTAGCCAAGTCTGCTTCATCTCTTGAAGGAGAAAAAAGGAAAGCTTTGCTGCATGTGTAGAAGCCTACAGAAAGCAGGGGGCTGGGGGACGGGTAGGAATTTTTAAAATGGGGAGTTTTCCTACGAGTTACCAAATTTATCCAGTGATGGGATGCAGAGGGGCCCCTGGCCTGGGGCAGAGGCAGGAGAAAAGAAGACTGACTGTCTGGCGGCTTCCAGAGCCCGCACGGCGCTGCCACCACAATGTGTCCAGCACAAAGAGAGCGAGTGGTGAGCTAGCAGCATTTCAGAAGATGCGATTTCAGTGTTGGGGGCCGGGGATGGTGGTGGTGGTGGCACGCAAGTCCCACAGGCGCCCGACAAGGCCTTCTCATTAGCACAGGATTGTTGTGTGTTTCCCATAACCAGGCCTGGGCACGCTGATCTGCTCCTTGTGTCCTGTCGCCGACGTTTCCATGGCTCAGTCCTGTTTCTGACGCCCTGTGGGGACAACAATGGAAGTTTAGTCTGAAGTTACACAAGTCTCTCATTGCTGGGAAAGTCCACTTCATTTAGAACTTGGAAGCACCGCGGTTTTCAACAGGACGCTTAATGAACTGGGGCCTGTGAAATAGGCAGTAAACTTTCTGGCCTGCTTAACTGAGTATTGTCTCTCTTGTACTGACTGCAATAATGTGTTTTATTGCCCTACTTTTTATTAGTTTGCAGCTAAAGGCCGAGCTGCATGAGCCCCCGGTGGCCTTCCTTTTGGGAATGGTGGAAATCTCGGCTTCCCATTTGCCTTCTGAGCCCCTCACTGTCCTCTGACACTGTTCCAATAGTAAACCAAAATCACTGAAAATGAGATTTCAGTCATGGCAGTGGTTTGCAGTCTTCCATCTTAGAAGCGCAATCTTACTTCCTTTACTTTTGTTTGGATTTATATTAATTTGTATGATGTAAGCTAGCAGGGTGTTTTAATTAGTTTGGTGACGCCAACCTAAAAGAGTTAAAAATCCCCTTATGATCACACAAAGCTCACAGAAAAGTGGGGAGTGGATAACAGGAATATGTCTGGGATGTGGCTGAGAGTTGGATTTCCAATCTATTTCCAAAGTGTGGCTTCCTTTGGAAATATCTCTGCATTAGGTTTGAAATCACTAGTCATTTGTTAATTGGCGTTTAAAATTTGGTACTTGCAACAGAGGGGAGAGAGAGAGAGCTCTAGAGAGAGAGGAAGAAAGTTGGGGTGGGTGTCAGACATCAGGGGTACCGGTCTCAATTTAGCTATTTCTGAAGCCACCAGACCACACTGAGGCTCAGTTCCCACAAATCCTTTGTCTTCTCTGACCTTGAGCCTCCTGCTCCAGATCTGGGACTTCATCAGCACAAACGAGCTCTTCAAAACCAGAATATTGCTGTTTTTATTGCATTTATTGGCATGGTAAATGCAAATTCCATATTCTCCCCTTAGAACTGTAATAGGAGTTTTATGTCTAAACATAATTAGAAGGAAAAATTGTGAAGAAATGGTATATATCTATCATAGCCAGCCTGTGGAAAAAACTGTTTTATTTCTCAAGTTTTTCTGAGAGTTTTTTAATGTGCAAATCCTCATTCTCATATTTGGAATATATACAAAACTAAAAGATGGAAAATCAAAATGTTTCAGTGACCTCTCTAGCTAAAATATCTGAAACTGTTGGCATGTGAGCTATATACCCATCTATCCATCCATCCATCCATTTGGTCATTCTTTCTACTTCCTTTAAGCACCTACTGTATTAATGGTGCTTCTAGCTTCTGTAAACTTGATGCGCTAACACTTGCCCTGTATTCATTTGCCGTACACACCTTGGTCCTGGACAACCCAATAATGAGCTCGAGCCACCTTGCCTTGGCTTCCTGCCTCCCTTGTTGCCTCCTCCAGGGAATATGCCTTTCAAATACAAAGGACTAGTCCAGAGTCTACACCTCCATCTACCTCCCTTCTTGGGCTCTCACACTCAGGACACTGTCCACCTGCCCAAATCACCCCAGGGCCAGGTGCCAGACAACTAGGTATAGCCCCTGTGCCCATGAGCCCACTGAAATGATTCAAACTAGCCAATACCTTGCTTGCCCTGCCTTGCCTGTTCCTCCATGTGGAAACCACGGTCATGGGTCTTGCCCACGTGTCCCCTTTGCTCCTTCTGCCTGCTGAGGGACCCAGATATCCCCAGCCCCTGTGTAATCCTCCATGGCATGGCATGCCCTCTCTTCTTGGGAACTATGACAACTTATCTTTTCAATCGCCATTGTCTCCCAATCTTTTGGCCTCACTATACCTGAATAATATTAAAACCAAGTAAAGCACCTACCATGTGCCCGGTGTTGTGCTAGGCACTGTGATAGTGAAGATGAACAAAACAAAGTCCCTACCTAAAGGATCCTTACAGTTTGGATGGAGATGCAGCAAGCAACGTGCAGGCTGGGGGATGGCAGGTGAGTCTGGGAAGGCTCAGGGTGGCGACAGAGTGTAGGAGGCCTTGAATGCCATGCTGAGGCTTTTGGACATCAATCTCTGGGTGATGAAAAGCCACTGAATGCTTGTAAACAGGTGACGTGACCACATTTGCAGTTCAGAAAGATGACTCTGGTGGCAGTGCAGAGCCTCGAAGGAGAGACTGGAGTCGGCAAGATCAGGAGCCGGCTCGGAGATATGAGGAAGGAGAGAAGAGGTGGAGGTGGGGAGAGCCCAGAATTATTGTGGAGCCAGGACGGGACGGTTGATCGAATATCAGTGTTCCTGAGTACCTGCGTATGGGTGACAGGTGGATAATGGTGATGCTGTCAAGTGAAGGGAAAAGACAGGGGAAGGGGAAGGTAAAATGTCACATGCTCACAGACCTTCAAGGGAAGACAGAGCTGAGGTGGCGTGTGGGTCTGGGGTAGTTCCTAACTGGACCTTGCACGGAGTGAGGCTACCTGGAGAGAAAGCCAAGGACAGAGGCCTGGGAAGCCGATGTGTCCTGTTGGTGAAAACACTCGCTCCTGGGCCTTCCCCAAACTCTTTCATTTCCTCTTCTCAGCCTCCCTCCTCGGCTCCTTTTCCCTCGTTACTGCATGTTGCCTGTCGAGTGTGAAGCATGTTAGTGCGCATACGTGTGTGCGTGTGCATGTGTGTGTGAGGGTGGAGTTGACTTGATCGTGCTGGGAGGCCGAGGTAGGAAGTAAATGCGGGAGAGGTTGGGTATTTGATGACACAAGGAAATGGAAAGGGATAGAATCGAGGGCTTAGCTTGGAGGAGGAGGAGGAGGAGAAAGTTGCCTCAAACGCTTCTGACTCTCTCTCTTCCTGTCCCTCATCCCAAGAGGTTCTGAAAGAAGACAGAAGAGAACAGAATAAAGATTCTGATCAATTAGAACCTGATATACAGAAGTCTGGACACCTTGTAGGTGGGTCAAACCTGGAGACTGCTAATAAAAAAAAGCTTTCTGTGTAGATCTTGGGGAATTTATGATCTTATGGTTTCAGCTCTTGAAGCTTCTGCATCTAGAGTGTAAAACCAGGCGAGGCAGAGTCACACACAAGAAGATTTTAAGACAGGGAGGAGGTGAGACCTGGTGTGAATGAACAGTTGGGAGGTGGAGGGAACATGGAACAGAACGTCTCTCTTTTCCCTGTGAATCAGAGGGCGAGAGGAGGCTGAAAGTGTGAGGCAGCAGCACAGGGCACGCTGAGGGCCCTACAAAGGGCGAACGGATGCTACACAGTCAACGTCATGGGTTTGAGCACACGCACATGCCGAGCTGTATTTTGCCCTTATGGAGCTGACAGTCTGGTGGGGTCCGGCAGACTCACCCCTGGCTACAGAACAAAGCAGAACAGAGGAAGTGCTAACTGTGAGTGCCGCAGTTGGGGACCAGGAACCGCTTCCCAGAGGGTGTGGCCTTTGAGGTTGTCTTAATGGATGTACAGAGGCCAACAGGCTGAGAAAAACGGGACTGATCCTTTGGTTGTAAATATGGCAAGCAGAACTGTCAACCCCACTCAGCAGAAAGAGAAAAGTAAATCCTAGGGGTGCGGGTAGAGGGAGAGAACAGATTTAAAATAGTGTCTGCTGCTTTTGCCCCGTCTTGGAGAGCGGAGATCCTCGGCAGCTTCTGAACAGTGACGAGTGTGTTTCTAATTACACATGGAGCCTTTGATCTGCTTTGTTTGTTTCCCCCTGCAAACACAAATTTGACTCACTGGTGCTGTGTTTAGCCAGCTGCTCCGCTTGGAGGTGCTCGGCAGCGGGCCACGCATGTTTCCCAAATGAGACACAAGTGCTCGGCTTCCACTCAGCCCAGCAGATACTGAGTTCCTATTGTGCGCTTGGGGATGGGGCGTGCAGGAGCTGACGGGATGTCTGGCTGAGGTTGCCTCGAATGCTCTGAATCTCTCTGTCCCTGCATCCCCCTGCCACATGCAGGAGATGCTGGAGGAAACAGAAGAGAAAGGGATAAAAATTCTGATCAATCAGAGCCCAATATACCGAAATATGAACACCTTGCAGGTGAGTCTAAACTGGAGACTTGTTAATAAAAGAAGCTTTCTGGGTAGGTCTTGTGGGACTTACAGTTTCAGCTCTGTATTTGAAGCTTCTGCATCTATAATGTAAAGCCTTCGGCAATAATCAGATGAAGATGCGGTGTGATTCACCTGACTTACTGAGGCCAGAGGCAGAGTCATGCAAAAAAAGATTTTAAAATACAGCCTTGTGAATTTTAGAATTGAAAAATACTGTATTGAGGCATATTTTACATACTATATAATTTGTCCACTTCAAGTGTACAATTCAATTATTTTTTTTAAGGTAAATCTACCAAGTTGTGCAACCATCACCATAAATCAGCTGATTTTTAATTTGATTTCTTTGTATGTCAGTCCTCCTCATTGCTGCTCTATCCACTAACTGTGTATACTTCCCCTATAAATTCACTCTCAGTCATCCTTCCAAAGAAAAGAAAGTTTCAAAAAACCTGAAAAATA
Source organism: Eulemur rufifrons (assembly GCF_041146395.1). Classification (NCBI taxonomy): domain Eukaryota; kingdom Metazoa; phylum Chordata; class Mammalia; order Primates; family Lemuridae; genus Eulemur; species Eulemur rufifrons. The sequence continues at coordinate 208,998,107 of NC_090989.1, forward strand.
ATCCCTGATTATCCGAATTCTTTAGAACATACTCCAAGGATTGGGCCTCTCGGAGGTGATCAACTATCTGCCATGGAGCCAAATTTATATGTGGCTAACAAATATGTGTATCTGCACTGGTTTGCATAAGGAAGTAGCAAAATAAAAAGGAATTATTCTAAGGGCATCCTAAAAGTCATTTATGGCAACTTACAGAAATCGCTGGAGTGCACAGGCTTAGGCCTCAGACTCTAGTCAGTGGGTCCAGGCCAACAGCCTGAAGTCCTCGGTCTGCAGGTCTAAGAGTACCTGAATCTCATGGTGAGACCCAGCCTTTGGATCAGCCAGAGACTGTGCCCTGGCCCAAATGAGGGGGTGTTGCAGGCTGTGAGCCTGTAGCAGTTCTTGCTGAGCCGACTAGGGCTGGACTTTCCTTATAGCAACAGCATGTGTAAACAAGTCCATTTCTGAGCTTTTTGATGTCTCTCCATCCCCCATCCCCTGTCTTTTCTTTCTTTGGGTTTTCCTTGAATATAATTCCAATCCCAGCTCTTAGCTAACACAGGAAAAGGATCCTTCCCACCTCCACAGGAAGGAGACCAGAGGAGCAGAGGCGGGGGTGGCCTGCTGGTCCCAGGAGCAGGCTAGTCTCTTGTCATGCCTTTGACCTGTTATAATGTGGGGCTCTTTCTTGTGGGCTTTCTGAAACCTTTTTCTCCCTCGTTTGTCTGCCTGAACTGTGTCTCAGTTGAATGGAATAGGAGGTGGGACGTGCCAACTGGGACTCTTCCTTCCCTGCTGCCCATCTCTGGACTGGGGAACAGAGAGGTCCTCTGCAAGTGTCTAGAGCAAGGGTGAGAAACCTTTTCTGTGAAGGGCCAGATAGCAAACATTTTAGGCTTTACAAGCCATATGATCTGTCTGTCACACTTCTCAACTCTGCCATTGTGTGAGTGTGAACGCAGTCATAGACAATATGTAATGAATGTGCAGGGTTGTGTTCCAATCAAACTTTACCAAAACAGGGATGGGCCAGATTAGGCCTCCTGGGATATAATTTGCTGATCTTGGTCAAGAAGGTGGAACAGTCACCTTTGGCACATGAACACCATTTCCAGATGGAAAAGATGTCTCAAACTGCTCTGGGACTCCACGGGACCCCAAGGCAAAATTTGTACAGCCAAGAGCTTTCTGTGCCAACCTGCCCCGTTCAGCCCCTTGTAGCCCTGCCAGTCTGGCCTAGAAGGCTGGGGATCCTTGTTTCAAGCACTGTATTTAAGGAGCCATGGGTGGAAATATGGGCCTGGACAGCATCAGTGACAATGTCAGCTTGTCCAACTCATCCTCCAGAGCTTGCCAGCTGGGGCTGGGCCAGGGCCAGGGCTGCATTCAAAAACTGATAAACCTTCCGGAGACACATTTTGCCGACAGACACGTCCCCAGCACGTGTCGTTCTGATTATGCGGGCCTCTCCTGGTACGCTGTTGGAGACCTTACTGGGTTTGAATATACTGTGGGGCAGGGCAATTTGCAAACACAGAAGGGCCACAGGAAGGTGTGGGGCATGCACCATGATGACCCGCAGGAGCTGGGCAGGCCAGACACCTAGGATGCAAGGTATAAAAGTGTAGGTACCTGAAAGACCAGCTGCAGCGTGGCCAGTGGGGGAAGAAGGAAGAGTTTCCTTTTGGCTGGGATGCTGGCTTCACGGAGAAGGCGGCATTTGTAGTGGGCCTTGAATGCTGGGTCAGATTTAGAACCCACGCAGGGGCCATGGTCACAAAGTAGGACAGTGTGGCCATGCTTGGCTTTGGCTAACAGCCAATGGTTCCAGCAATGGTTTAGTTTGGCTTTTAGCTATTAGGCAGATCGTATTTTGCAAAGATGATCCCGACAGTATCTCCCATGCCACACGCTCTTCTCCCCATCAAGAAGTGGAGTCGAATTCCCCTCACTTAGAATCACCTGTCTGGCAATTTGGACACCGACACTAGAATGCAGCGGAAGTGACGTCACAGGACTGGCAGTTTCCACCTTGTGGGTGGGAGTGCGCATGCGTAGAGCCCCACGTGAGCGGTCCGCCCACGCCGGGCCTGCCACGCCCTGAAGCAGCTACCGTGAGGCTCAGCCACAGCCAGGGGCTCAGGAGGGCGGCTCTCATCTTCCTCCCCGCCCAGGTGACTCCAGCAGTGAGAACTCACAGAGCGTCTGCCAGAGGGAATGGCTTAAATTCAGGCTGTGCTTTTGGAAGAGAAATCCGCAGGTCAGAGTGGTGGGTGGTGACTGGAGAGCCGGGCAGCGGAACTGGCCAAGGGCAGGTTGGACCGCTTTCCGCGAGAAGCCATCTCAGGTGAGCTGTGGCTCCGAGAACTGAAAGGGGGGCCGTGGCAAGAGGTGCTGCTGTGGAAGGACGGGCGGGATTCCTTCCTCACCGCCGCAGCGCCCAGCCCCAATCCAAGGTAACCGAGAGCACGCGCGCCGTGGTCTTTGGAACCTGGTTAGTACAGTCTGTGAAAGCAGGACTTTCTCCTTCTTTCAGACCTGTGGTTCCTCACCGACCATTGGGTTGTGTGTGGGCGGGTGGATGGAGCGCCCTGGAGCAGCTGAGCCAGTAACAAAGGTGGTCATCAGACTTTGACATGTGAGGGACACAAGGACCAGCAGCTGTGACAGACCTGGAAAGACAGGCCAGCAGCACTCTCCTTACAAACTCTAAAGATTGACCTGCTTTACAGCCTTCTTGCGTGGACTGCCACTGTGGAGTTATTTCAGGGGCAAAGACCTTCTGCCGTGGATGTGTCTTTTCATGGAGATTCTGCCTTTTCTTACACAGTCAGAGATCAAGTTCACTGTTCAGATGCTTTAGTGTCTTAAATTTATACTATGGTGTAAATGACTGATACATAAACCTTTCTCAAATGAGAATTCTGAAGCCAAGAGCCCTGGGCCACATGAAGGCATTGGGTTGCTGGCTGAAAGAGAGAGAATGGGAGAAAGAGGAAAGGTTGGAGGCTGGGAGCTGAAGTCCAGGCTTACGACCTCAAACCTGTGTTTAGGTCTGGGTGTGCCCACAGCTGGAGCTATTCATCTAGTACAACCAGTAGAACTCATTGTTAATGGCCAATGTTGTTTGAGTGCTAGTTCTAACTTACTGGACATCTATTCCAATTGGTTGAATGTCCATCATGCATGGCTGGGCGTCTGTTCTGATTGGCAGTTGTGGAGTGCACATACTAGGCTGGACCCTACACCAGGAATAACTCGTAGGCTCCAAGTATGGATGCAAATACAGGATGGCGAGTCCAGACCTGTCACCTCCCGCCTTCCTTTTCTGAGGACCACAGTGATTACACTGGATCCACTTGGATAATCCAGGACAATCTCCCCATGTCAAGGTCCTTAATTTAATACCATTTGCAAAGCCTCTTTTGCCATGTAAGGTAACATTCCCACAGGCTTTGGGGGTTAGGACATGAACATCTTTGGGGACCATTATCCAGCCTACCACACCTTCTGCCAGACAGCGTTGCTCTATCTCTCCTTTGAACATTCTCCAAATCTGAAAAAAATGCCTGTTGTTGTACCTGATAAGCAAGTTGAGATTGTCTAGAAGTCTGTATCTACTACTAGACAGTAAGTTCCAGAGGAAAGCTATTTTGTGCATTATTCATTTTTGAATCCTTAATACTTAGCATAGACCTTGGCACAGAGTAGGAGTTTGATGAAAATTTGTAGAGTGTTTAATATACATGCAACCTATAGCCTCCTTGTGTATAATTGTATAGAAGTATGTGTGTGTGTGTCTATGAAAATAGATGTACATAGACACATACAATGTATTTGTGTATAATGCTTTTGAGGGAACAGGAAATACTTTTTGTTACATGAATGATACTCATTAATCATCAAATGAGATCAAAGAAGACTCTTTCCTAAAGCAAGTATTTCATAATTCTATACTTCCATTCTTACGTTTTCCATCTTAGCGTGACTCAGACCATACAACCACACACGGTGGGTTCTCACACCCTTTCCACAACACCCCTGGGGAGGGAATGAATGCTTTCATCCTCTTCATTGGAAGGATGGGAAATGAAGACAGGGGCAGTTGAAAGGCCAGACAAGTTGTGGAGGTGTGGATGATGTGCAGGTGGCTGACCTCCCAAGCCAGTGTTTGCCCTGTGGGTGACAGTGTTGGGTATTCAGCATTGCATCCAGGTGGACATCGTCACCACCCCATTCGTATTTGCATCACAGCCTTGGGAGGGATTATTCCTTTGACTGGAAATTTTCCATGCTTGGTCTGCATTCAAAAGGAGGGGAAAGATGAAATTCAATGAAAAAATGTTTTCTGCTTTGCAGCCAAATGGGAGGATAGGTGTGTGTATGTCTCTGTGTGTGTGTGTGTTAAACATACAAAAAAGAAAATGAAAAGAATTTATTTTCCTCATGGGTAACAGAAGAACATCTGGCAATACAAAGTGAAATCTTCCATATGTTAAATTTTTCATGAAAAAATGTGCCTATGTAGTTTGAGAATAGAAAGCACTGGTGTTACTCAAACTCCTCAGGCCAAGTGCCCAATGGCTTCATGAGAGTCTGAACAACATGACCAGCTCTTCGGTGCTACATATTTTGATGCAATGGTGATGGGCACCATAAAAACAATGGGAAGAATGAGGAAGAAGACCTGCTCATTTTCACTTGTCCCAGGGTTATGGAAATGAGGCTAAGACTTAGGGAAACCAGCCTGTCTGGGAGGTGAGCCTGTCCAGCACCCCTTCCAGTCTCACTAGAGAGCTTTCCCACACTGGAAATTCCTCATTAGCCACCTTACCTCTGGAAAGAAGGAAAGGATGGATGGTGTTTGCAACTGACTGGCAATCCCTGACATTGGAACGGAGCTCTTCCCTCACCTCATTGAATCCTGGTGAAGACTCTACAAGGTGGACCAGACAGGAAGCATTACTGTAACTTTCTTTTCTTTTTTTTTTTTTTTTGAGACAGAGTCTTGCTTTGTTGCCCGGGCTAGAGTGAGTGCCGTGGCGTCAGCCTAGCTCACAGCAACCTCAAACTCCTGGGCTTAAGCGATCCTACTGCCTCAGCCTCCCGAGTAGCTGGGACTACAGGCATGTGCCACCATGCCCGGCTAATTTTTTCTATATATATTTTTAGCTGTCCATATAATTTCTTTCTATTTTTAGTAGAGATGGGGTCTCGCTCTTGCTCAGGCTAGTCTCGAACTCCTGAGCTCAAACGATCCGCCCACCTTGGCCTCCCAGAGTGCTAGGATTACAGGCGTGAGCCACCGCGCCCGGCCTACTGTAACTTTCTAAATGAGGAACCAGATTGTCTCTGGGACCCCTCCTCTTCTTAAGACTCACTTCCCAGTTGATTGGATCCAACACTGACCGCAGCAAGGAACAAAAGGTTTCTAAGTTCAACTGCCTACTTCTTATATTCATTTATATATCTAACCAGCATCTCAAAGTCACCACGGCCAACAGAATTCTTCAATCTGTTCTTCCTGCAGTCTCCTCACCTCAGTCAACGGCACCACCATCCACTGTGTTCAAGTAAAAATCCCAGAGCTCGTTCATGATTTCTTTCTTCCTTTTGCCTCTACCCTCATCCCCATAGTCACATGCCCAATTCATTAGCAGGTTGACTTGAAAATAAGTGTCAGAATGGTCTACTTTCCTGTATGGTCACTACTTCCGCCTATCACCAGGCCACCATCCTCTTGCTGTGGAAGTCCTGTTGGAGCCCTCGAATTGGTCTTACTGCTTTCACTGGATTCTCCAGACATAAAACTATGAATCAGATGATGTCACTTCCCTTTATGGCTTTCCACCATACTTTAGAATACAATCCGACCTTGGCCCATGAGGCCCTGACTGATGAGGACTCTGCTTACCTCCTGCCCTCCCTCTTGCCACTCTATCAATTGTTGTATGTCAGTCACACTGGCTTGCTTTCTTCTCCTTGATTCCCTTGTTCACTCCCTGCCCACTCCAATGCCCCTTGCTCTTTTAAAAAAAATTTACTTTATTATGGTAAGAATATTTAACATGAAATCCGTCCTCTTGAATTTTTAAGTGTGTAATATATTATCATTGACAATAGATACAATGTTGTATAGCAAATCTCTACAGCTTATTTCTCTTGCTAAACAGAAATTGTATACCTGTTGATTTGTAACTTCCTATTTCCCCTGTACCCAGCCTCTGGAAACCACCATTTTACTCTTTGATTCTATGAATTCAACTATTTTGGATACCTCATATAAGTGGAATCATTCAGTACCTGTCTTTCTATGACTGGCTTATTTCACTTAGCATAACGGTTCATCCATGTTGTCCTATATTGCAGGATTTCCTTCTTTTTAAAGGCTGAATAATATCTCATTGTATGCATGTACCACACTTTCTTTATCCATTCATCTATTGAAGAACATTTAAGTTGTTTACACATTTTGGCTATAGCTGTTGGCTATTCAGTGCTGCAATGAATACTAATGTCTAATACCTCTTTGAGATCCTTATTTCAATTCGTTTGGTTAAATATGCAGAAGTGGGATTGCTGGATCATGTAGTAGTTCTATTTTTAATTTTTGAGCAATTTTCATACTGTTTTCTATAGCCCCTGCACCATTTTGCATTCCCACCTACAGTGTGCAAATGTTCCAGTTTCTCCACATCCTTGTCAACACTTGTTGTCTTTGTTTTTTTGATAATACTCCTGACAGGTGCGAGGTGATATCTCATTGTGGTTTTGATTTGCATTTCTCTGATGACAAGTGATATTGAGCATTTTTTTCATATAGCTGTTGGCCATTTGTATGTCTTTTTCGAAAAATGTCTATTCAAGCTATACTTTAAAAAATTTGGCTTCTTTTTTTTTTTGCTATTGGGTTGTAGAAGTTTCTTATATATTTTGGAAATTAACACTTTATCAGATTTGCAAATATTTTCTCCTATTCTGTAAGATGCCTTCTCACTCTGTAGATTGCTTCCTTGCTGTGTAGAAGCTTTTTAGTTTGATGTCCTCCCACTTGTTTATTTTTGTTTTTGTTCCTTGTGTCTTTGGTGTCATGTTCATTAAATTATTGCTAAGACTGATACCATGAAGCTTTCCCCGTTTCATCTAGGAGTTTTACAATTTCAGTTCTTATGTTTGTGTCTTTAATCCACTTTGAGTTGATTTTTTGTGTATGGTTGAAGGTCTTTGTGGTCTAGTTTCATTCTTTTGCATTGGACATCCAGTTTTCTTAGAACAATTTGTTGAAGAGCCTATCCTTTCCCCATTGTGTAATCTTGGCACCCTTATCAAAGGGTGTTTATCCAAAGACTGGTTGACCATATATGCATGGATTTATTTCTGAGCTCTCTGTTCTGGTCCACGTCTGTCTTATGCCAGTACCATACTATTTTGATTGCTGTAGTGTTGTAATACAGTTTGAAATCAGGAAGTATGATGCCTCCAGCTTTGTTCTTGTTTCTCAAGATTGATTTGGCTATTTATGGTCTTTTGTGACTCTGTATGAATTGTAGAATTGGTTTTTCCATTTCTGTGAAAAAACTGCCATTGAGATTTTGATAGGGATTGCATTGAATCTGTAGATTGCTTTTGGGTAGTATGAACATTTTAACAATATGAAGTCTTTCAATCCATAAACACAAGATATCTTTCCATTTATTTGTGTATTCTTTAATTTCTTTTATCAGTATTTTGTAGTTTCCAGTGCAAGTCTTTCATCTCTTTAGTTAAGTTTATTTCTAAGTATTCTTTTTTGTTGGTATTATAAATGGAATTGTTTTCCTAATTTCCTTTTTAGGTAGTTAGTGTATGGAAACACAACTGATTTTTTTTTTTTCAAATAACACAGGAAAGTTTTTATTTAATGCTGAAAATAAAGTCAATTAGCTAATTTTTTTTCTCTTTTGAGCTTTTTTTTCCTCCTGCTATCCTATTTTATTTTATTTTTTATTGATACATAATAATTGTACATGTTCATGGATTACATGTTACATCTTGATACAAGCACACAACATACAATGATCAAATCAGGGTAACTGGTACAAGATTCACCTGAAACATTCATCATTGCTTTATGCACAACTGATTTTTTATGTTGATTTTATATCCTGCAACTTTACTGAATTCATATATTAATTCTAACTTTTTTTTTTTTTATGGAGTCTTTAGGGTTTTCTATATATAAGACCATGTCATCTGCAAACAGGGACAGTTTTAATTCTTCCTTTTTGATTTGGAAGCCTTTTTATTTCTTTTCCTTGCCAATTGCTCTGGCTAGGACTTCCAATACTATGTTGAATACAAGTGGTGAGAATGGGTATCCTTGCTATTTTCCTGATCTTAAAGAAAAGTCTTTTAGTTTTTCACTGTTGAATATGATGTTAGCTGTGGACTTTTCATATGTGGCCTTTATTATGTTGAGATTCTTTCCTTCTATTCCTAGTTTGTTGAGATTTTTCATTATGAAAGAGTGTTGAATAATGTCAAATGCTTTTTCTGCATCTATTGAGATGATCATGCAATTTTTATCATTATTCTGTTAATATGGTGTATCAGTTTAATTTATTTTTTTGTATATTGTATATTTTTTCCCTTTGCATCTGAGGGAAAAATCCCTCTTGGTGTATTATTCTTTTACTGTGCTGTTAGATTTGGTTTGCTAGTATTTCGTTGAGGATTTTTGCTTTTATATTCATAAGGGATATTGGTCTGAAGTTTTCTTGTGTTATTGTCTGGCTTTGGCATCAGGGTAATGCTGGTATCATAAGTTGAGTTTGGAAGTGTTCGTTTCTCTTCAGTTATTTGGAAGAGTTTGAGAAGAATTGGCATCGATTATATTCTTTAAATGTGTAGTGGAATTCACCAGTGAAGGCATCTGGTTTGGGTTTTTTTTGTTGAGAGGTTTTTGATTATTAATTCAATCTGCATACTAGTTACAGTTCTGTTCAGACTTTCAATTTGTTCATGATTTAGTCCTGGTAGGTTGTATGTTTCTAGGAATTTATCCATTTCTTCTATGTTTGTTGGTGTATACTCATTAATAGTAGTCTTGTATTATTCTTTTTATTTATATGGTATTGGTTGTAATGTCTCCTCCTTCATTTCTGATTTTATTTATTTGTCTTCTCTCTTTTTTTCCTAATTAGTTTAGCTAAGCGTTTATCAATTTTATTTTTTCAAAAAAACAACTTTTTGTTCATCTTTTCTATTGTTTTTCTGTTTTCTATTTTATTTCTGATCTAATCTTTTTTATTTCTTGCCTTCTTCTAACTTTGGGCTTAGTTTTTTCTTTTTCTAGCTCTTTGAGGTCTAAAATTAGGTTTTTTATTTGAGGTCTTTCTTTTCTTTTAATGTAGGCATTTATTGTAATAAACTTCCCTGTTAATACTGCTTTTTCTTTGTCCCATAGTTTTGGTATGCTGTGTTTTTGTTTTTATTTGTCTTGAGGTATTTTCTAATTTCCTTTTTGATTTCTTCATTGACCCAGTGATTGTTGGATAGTGTTTTGTTTAATTCCACATATTTGTGAATTTCCCAGTTTACTTTCAGCTGTTGATTCCTAGTTTCCTCCATTGTGCTCAGTAAAGATATTTGGTATGATTTCAATCTTCTTAAATTTCTTGAGACTTGTTTTGTGATTTAACATGTAGTCTATGCTGGGGAAAGCTCTGTGTGAGCCGGAGAAGAATGTGTATTCCACTGCTGTTGGGTGGAATGTTCTGTGTGTCTGTTAGGTCCCTTTGGTCTAGAGTGGTGTCCAAGTCTGCTGTTTTTGTTTTGCTGCTCTGTCTTGTTTGATTTACTATCCAAAACGTCACTGAAAGTGGGATATTGAAGTCTCCTACTATTATTGTATCTATTTCTCTCTTTAGTTCTGCCAATGTTTGCCTTATATATTAATATTTATGTGCTCTGATGTTGAGTGCATATGTATCTATAGTTGTTATATCTGCCTGGTGTGTTGATTCTTTTGTCATTATATAATATCCTTCTTTATGTGTTGTGACAATTTTTGACTTAAGTTCTGTTTTTTTATTTAAATATACTCTCTTTTGTTTATCATTTGCATGGAATATCTTTTTCCATACCTTCATGTTCAGCCTGTTTGTCCTTAAAACTGAGGATTTGTCTGTGACTTGTTGTTGAATCAGTGTGTCAGTGGAGAAAGGAGAGTCCAGGGCTTTCTACTCCACCATCTTGATGTCATCCAGTACTCTTTTCACTTTCTGCTCTTCTACCTAGAATTTCCCACTCAGAGTTTGTTGCAGGGTTGGCATTTCGAGGTCTCATTTCAAATAATCCTTTGGATCTTCTGGCCATCTGGTCCTAGTGCTTCCCTCATCGCATTCGTTGTTCACCACAAGCAGGCTCCTCAACTAAAACCTAAGCCAATGTCATGAGCAGGGGCTTTTGTTTGTTGATCTCTGCATTCCTAGGACCTAGCATAGAGCCTGTATATAGAAGATGCTCAGTTAATATCTGTTGAAAGGTTAATGAAGAGAGGCTGCTGCCCTTTCTTGATGCCACACTGTAGCCTGTAGGCCCCGCTTGATTGTGGACAGAGGGTGGCTGGGTCAGAGGTAGTGTCAGGAGTCCTGGGGTAGCATGTTGGAAGAAAGACCATAAGTGAGTCTTACAGGCAGACTATCTGAATTTAAATGCTGGCTCTATCTCTGATCCCTTGCATGAGCTACTTATTTTCTCTGAGCTGCACTTTCCTCAGCTACTTAGTGGAGTTAATATTGCTTTATTTCAGCTGGTTGCTGTGTAGCTTAAGGAAAGTCACACATGTGACAGTCCTGGGTCCATAACAAACGGTCATGGTGCATTTTCTGTCTCCTGCTTAGCTTTTTTGGTCAGAACACAAAGCTAACCTGATAAAAGCATCATGGCTTTAATGTCTCATAAGGTGGTTGCAATTGGCTTCTTGGGGTCAGACTCACTCTGTCATCATCCTTGTTAAAAAGTCATCTCAAAGTGCATGTCACAAGACACCAGGTCTAAATATAACACAGGTAACCCTGGCATCAACTACATTGTTGTTTAGTGAATGAGATGGGGTTTTACTTGAGGAAAGAGAGAAATGGTAGTGGCATTTATTAAGCAGCTATTACTTTCAGCTGACCTGAATACATAATTTCAGCTATCATAGCAATCTGATGAGGGAGGCATCCTTTTACAGATGAGAATACTGAGGCTAAGGGTGATTACAGCAAGAATATGCATGTTTTTAAGGATTTTGCTATATGCTGCATTACTTTTAAGAAAATTTGTTTTGATTAAAATGATCACTAGCAGTGAATCTTACCACACCCTTGCAAGATTCATTTTTTTTTTTTTTTTGGTCGGGGGCTGGTGGTGATGGTGGAGGGAGGGGACAGAGTTAACACCTGTTTTTTATTTGATATATATGAATGATTTAGCACCCTCACAGACACAACCAGAAATAACGTTTAATATGGACACCCCATGGCCAGAAGTTGACACATAAAAGTAGCCATCATATTAAGTAAAACTGAGTGAGTGTACCACAGACTTTCCCACTGGCCTTGCTGCTTTGAGGGCATCTGTCCATCTAGACAGCCCTTGCCTGTGATAGGTCTTGAGTTGATGCTAGCTGCAGCCTGCTGTCAAGCCTATTTGTGGCTGTCCTTTAACACCATATGCAGTTCATGCTGCTTTGGAGATAACTAGCTTCAGTTTTAAACTGATGCAGGCAGATTCAGGGTGCAGCAGAGAGGTCAGGCTCAGCGTAGTCCTGTCCTTTCTCTCTCCCATCCTCTCATTTTAGCATAAGAAAGAATAGCTTGTCCTTGTACTGTTCAGCATTGGAGGAAACCTTGAATTTTTTTTTTGTTTGGTTCTACATAGGGCATGAGATTCAGTAGTGCATTTGGTTGTTATTTCTTGGCTTGGAGTCACAGGGGGTTTCTCTGTTTCTCCATTGAGTCCAGCAGAAAGTGCTTGCTAGATGTGGAACCTAAGACATGTCCGAACAGTCCCTTATTGCCTTCTTAGTAGCCACAGAGGCTATCTTTCCACAAAGGGGCTGGTTTTTCTCCTCTTCAATTGAAATGTTAGGACACCAGCACTATTCCCCTTGGTTGATAATTCTCAATGGAGCAATTGATCTTCTTTCAACCTGCTGTGTTTTCCTCATCAGTTCCTGGGTTGTCTTTCCATTCTTAAATCATTTCTATTACATTGGTTGATCTCACCAAAGAAAGTGTATTGCCTGCTAGCCGCTGGTTATCTGGTAGTTCCTTAGCTGTGATTCTGGGAGCAGGATCTACTTTCATGAGTTGTTTCAAAATGCTTTGACTGCAATAACTTACAGAATCCCAAAGCGGATCTTCAAAATGTAGTTCTTTCTTTTTTATGAGTTCAAAAATGTCTCTTGTGAGCTTGCCATAAAGGTGATTCCTATATAATAATATGCCCTTCTGACCTGATGCCCCCAATGTCACACTGCTGGCTATAGCCATGGGCATTGATACCTTCAAGGGTCGTGTAGACAGGAACCCCACCTGTGGTGCACAGTGTGGCTTTCTCACTGCTGAGCCAAAATTATCTTTATGTTGAAGTTCAGTTTGTTGTTAGCATCAATAAGCTGCTTTGAACCATTATGCTTTCTGGTTTCAGATCTCTATGCACTTTATTGTGAAGATATCCTGTAGCAGCTGTGAGGCTTTGGGTGACCTACCTTGACTCATTCTCTGGATGTGCCCTCTCCTATTCAGAATTTCTTCAAATTCTTCTTCCTCACAAAGCTCCATCACAAGGAACATTCACTTAGGGGTCTCAAACACTTGCTCCAGATGTACGATGTGTTCATGTTTTACACTTTTTAGGAAGTTCAACTCCCGTCTGACTAACTTCATAGAGGAGCTTCCAGCCATGTGTTTATTTGGCCACTTGTTTCTGTTTTCTTGTCTCAGCCTCAGGGACCATTCCAATGTTCCCTTGTCCCACTATTCTTCCAAAGGTACAAATTTCTGAAGATCAGCTCCATTATCCATCTGTATGTGAGCAGCTTTTCCTTTCATAAAGTTCGCTTAAAACCACTCACTGGTGTTGAGAAGTTTTTCTCTCTGCATTTGAGGTTTTTGAGGACCCTTTGATGAGAAAGAAATGTTCCTTTGATAGTTGGGAGGGCAGCGAAGTAGCTGACATCACAGTGTGAAATTAGGGATGGGATGTCAATTTGTGCTGAGACTAGAATCTTTGATACTTACCAATCTTTCCCACGGACAACATCTCTGCTGGTAAAATTTTTTCTTTTCTTCTTCTTTTTTTCTCTGTGGTGAAACTATAATTCTGAACCAGCAATGCTTGATGTATCTGATGTTTCCATCATTGAAATGGGAGGAACACTTGTTCTTTTTTTTTAAAGACTTAGAGTATTCCCATATCCTCCCTTCCTCCACACATGCACAGCCTCCCCCATTATCAACATCCCCACCAGAGTGATACAGTTGTTATAATTGGTGAATCTGCACTGATACATCATTATCACCCAGACTCCATAGTTGACATTAGGGTTCACTGTTGGTGTACATTCTGTGGGTTTGGACAAATGTATAATGACGTGTATCCATTATCATAGTATCACACAGAGTATTTTCTCTGCCCTAAAAATCTCCCGTGTTCTGTCTGTTCATCCTTCCTTCACCCCTAATCCCTGGCAACCGCTGATCTTTATACTGTTTGCATAGTTTTGTCTTTTCCATAATGTCATATACTTGGAATCAGACGGCATGTAGCCTTTTCAGATTGGCTTCTTTAATTTAGTAATATGTGTTTAAATTTCATCTATGTCTTTTACTGGGTTGATAGCTCATTTCTTTTTAGCACTCAATAATATTCCATTGTCTGGGTGTATCACAGCTTATTTATCAGAAACCCTTATTTTATAAGAACATACACAAAGCCCGTTTTTATGGGCATGAGCAACACTTGTTGCATTTCATGGGTTTTCTAACCAAGCCACTATCAGTTGCATATCTCTGAAACAAATGCAGCTTGGAAAAAAAGGTTCAATCAGAAAAGCAGGACCTCTAGGATACACAGATGACCTTTTGAATGACATGGGTTTGATTTACACGGGTCCACTTATATGTAGATTTTTCTCCTGCTTCTGCCACCCCTGAGACAGCAAGACCAAACCCTCTTCCTCCTCCTCCTCCTCCTCCTCCTCCTCCTCGTCCTCCTCCTCAGCCTACTGAATGGGAAGACAATGAAGTTGAAGACCTTTATGATGGTCCACTTCCACATAATGAATAGTAAATATATTTTCTCTTCTTTATGATTTTCTTAATAACATTTTCTTTTTTCTGGCTTACTTTAGTGTAAGAATGTAGTATATAATATATATAATATACAAAATATGCATTAATCAGCTGTTTATGTTATCATTTAGGCTTCCAGTCAACAGTAGGCTACTAGTAGTTAAGTTTTGGGGGAACCAAAAGTTAAATGTAGATTTTCAACAGTGCAGGGAGGGGTTTGGTGCTCCTAACCCCTACATTGTTCAAGGGTCAACTCTATACATGTGAATGATTTGTCACAGGATTTGAACTTAGGCAATTATGACTACTGTTTAATCAGGCTCTATGTGGTGGTTGTCTTTGCATCTGATGCTGGAGCTTCCAGTCCAGCAGGTGGTTGGGAGGGCAGCTGACTATGCAGTGGGGAGAGCAAGGGCGAGCTGGAAGACCCAAGCAGAGGCGGGAGTCCATGAGGCAGACTGGAACCTGTGTCAGTTCTCGCTGTCTTTGAACTTGGTGGCATGGGCCCTGCATCGTGAAGTTAAACATACACCCTGGTCCAGGAGTCAGAGAAGCTGAAGGAGGGTCCAGAGGAAGATGGAGCAGTTAGTTGTAGGCCTGGCGTGGCCATTGAGGAGAGCCAGCAGGTAGCCATGATGCATGTGAACTGCAACATGGGGCTGCTTCACTCCTGCCCTGCAAACCTCGCACACAGGTCTCCTTAGTTGCCCACTTTAACCGGAAATACAGGAGGAAGGGAATTCTGGGACATGTGGTTCAGCCAAGTCAGATGAACCTACTGCATAGCCACCCCAGGTTGCTGCCACATCAGAAGTGCAATTTTAGAAATCAAAGCTAATTATCAGCTTCTAGCACCTAAAGACTTCATCTTTAGGCCCTTGTTGCTGATTTGGAATTATTCAGAGGTTCTGAATAGCGAACCTCACGATTTTTGGATAGCCCTGTTGACTTTGGGTTATAGGTTCCTTGGGTCTATTGAGTTTGGCATCAGTTGTTCCCCTTTGCGTTATCTCCAGATTTATCACATCTGGTCTTCTGGGGGCCTCTGGCTTATGGGAATTTCTATGGATATATTTTAATATTTATATTTCTTTTATTATTTCATTGGGATTTGGTAGTAAGAAAAGGTAAATTTTTGTATTCGGTTGTCTCTAATTGCAAGTCTCATTCTATTGTTATAGAATATATACATACATTCTGTGTATATAATAATATATATTATATCTATCTAAAATATTGAGCAATGATAACAAAAACAAACATTATTTAAAGAGTGGTAGAAGCTTTTGAATTTTTGTTGGTTCTCTGTTTCCCATTTATGAATCATGCTTCTGACCCTACAGCTTTTTTTCCCCTTTTGTTTATGGTTTATTTCACTTAGCATAACATCTTCAAGGTTCTTGAAGGAATATTTATTTATATTTCAATAGATTTAGGGATACAAATAGTTTTTAGTTGCATGGATAAATTGTATAGTGGTGATGTCTGGGTTTTTAGTGTACCCATCACCTGAATAGTGTGCATTGCCCCAAATAGGTAGGTTTTCTTCCCTCACTCCCTCCTAACTTCCCTCATTCTGAGTCTCCAGTGTCCATTGTACCACTTTGTATAGCCCTGCATACCCATAGCTTAGCTCCCACTTATAAGTGAGAACATGAGGTATTTGATTTTCCATTCCTGTATTACTTCACTTAGGATAATGGTCTGCAGATAATTCCATTCAGGATGCGATAAAAGACATTACCTCATCCTTTTTAATGGCTGAGTAGTATTCCATGATGTACGTATACCACATTTTCTTTATCCACTCCTTGGTTGATGGCATTTAGGTTCATTCCATATCTTTGCAATTGTGGATTGTGCTGCGATAAACAGGTAATTGCAAGTGTATTTTTGATATAGTGATGTCTTTTCCTTTGGGTAGATAACCCAGTATGGGATTGCTGGATCTAATGGTAGGTCTACTTTTAGTTCTTCGAGAAATCTCCGTAGTGTTTTCCATTACCAGTATCTTTATATTTTCAGGTTACTTACTAAGCATGTCACTGTCATTTGGCATATGATGATATAGGACAAGACAAAAGGTGCACAGCAGTAGGACGGGTCAGGAGGATGGGTCCAGTTTGGACTGAGGTTTGCCACATCTGTTTTCTATACACCTTGGGTTGCCTGAGTTCATTTTAAAGTTGTTTGGATGACTCTGGGTTTGGACTTCCGGTTCTGGGCTGGAAGTTTTCCTCCTGCTCCCATCTCTGTTCTGCCCTTCTCTCTTCTCCACGGTGATGATGTGGCTGAACCAATGGGCTTCTGGGCCCTCTGGCTTCTGCTGGGCCTCAGGCAATGGGAGGGAGGGAGGAGAGTGAGGTTGGAGTATTTATTCCCCTGGCCTCCCTGGGAGCTTAGAGATCACAGCTCCTCACATGACATTCTCTGCACGATTTTCTTCCTCTGGTCAGTAACTACTCTTTCCTCTCCTCTCATGAGTCCCTAGTGTCTAGTCTCAATAACGCTAGCCCTGGGAGATCACATGATTCCTGTGGTATCTCTACGCAATTTTAAATAGTTCTTTTACTTAATATTTCTTGAATTATCCTAATTTGAATGCGTTGTCTCTTTCCTGATGTATCCCTGACTGATACAGACTCTTGAAAATTTGTCATTTCTTATGATATTAACAACCTAATTCTAAGAGGACTAAGGAGGATAGATGATATATGACATGTTTTCACATTTCAGTGTGTGCAATCTGGATTTTACAATCACTGATTTCTTATAATGCTTTTTTATTTATTTATTTTTTTATTTCAGCTCATTGTGGGGGTACAAAAGTTCAGGTTATATATATTGCCCATGCCTCCCCATCCCCCCCGAGTCTGAGCTTCAAGTGTGTCCATTCCCTAGACAGTGCACATTGCACTCATCAAGTAGGTATACACCCATCCCCTCCCCCCAATCCCCACCTCTGTCCGATACCCAATTGGTGTTATTCCCAAATGTGCACTCAGGTGATGATCAGGGAAACCAATTTGCTGGTGAGTACATGTGGTGCTTTATAATAATGCTTTTTGTATTTGAAGGCATTCCAACCTTCTCTTTCTTTTCTTTTGGGACTAAATTATCCCAACTTCTTAAATTTTTTGCAGGACTCAAACTCAGTATAATGTGATAAAATTGACTAAAGGCATTTGAATTTATACTGCACCTGGTTTAAAGACAATGTTTCCTAGAATTATTTTGTCTTATACTTCAGCACGTTTAAGAATCAAGTGATTCAGAAGCTAATCATTGACAGGGGGGTGCCTTCTTGAAGGCACCTCATTTCCCTTTAGTAGTGTTGGGGAGATGGATGGTAAGAAAGGGATTCATTGAAGATAAATCTTTTAATCCAGCCCAGGATTATGGGTTTTAGAAAGTAATCCAGAGAATTGGTGGCATCAAACAATGCATGCAGGCAAAGGGATTGCGTTCTCAAATCATAGGCTGGTTCATTCAATTTTCCACAAAGGGCAAGAGAGGAAAGAGCTAGGCCCAGAAAAAAATGAAGTGTGTTTTTTCTGCATATGTGTATCAGCCAATTCTTTGAGGAAACTGTAACAGAAAAGAGCAGAGGAAAAATAGGTAAGGTTTCCCTTTTAATCAACTGAGCTGAATCAGGGGCTCTGAGCAGCCCTCAGCAAAATAAGCCCAGATTCCTGGGAGAAGGGATAAAGAAGGTATACCCAGTGATTTTTCTGGCCCCTGGTTGAGTCAAGTGCTTGAAAATGATCTTAGTGGGTGTAGCAAATATCAGTTCCAAGCAAGCAGGGTTAGTTCTAGGTGGAGTCTTAGTGGTAGAGCCGCAGGCTTCAGGGCAAGATTCTGTCTTGAGTGCCCCCAGAACCCCACTTACCTGCTGAGTAGGCCTTACACTAAATGACATGCTGAATTGTGACCTGAGTCTATACTGAAGTGGAAAGTAGTTTATTTTATTAACAACAGGCTCTGGATTTATGTCTTTGTTTTGGATAGAGCTCTGGGTAGAAGCTCTAAGGATCTAGGTGTCTGCTAAAACTGAGGCTTTTGCTCTGCAAAAGAAGGGTAGAATTTTTTTGAGGAGAGAGGCACTCATTAACAGGAAGGCCAGAGAGAATGAAGAGGAGAGGAAGGAGAAAGGGAAAGAGAAGAGCTGTCAGGGTAGAATAAATTGAGAAGCCAGATCTATAAAGCTGGGTCTGTCAATAGATATTTTAGGAATGATGGTACCTAAAGCATGAGTTGTACATGTTGTGCATGGACCAAAGTGCACATCTAAGGAGGGCCAATCACATTGCAGGTATGCATATTTGCACTTGAATATTTATTATGACACTTATCCACCAGATGTCAGCAAAGTGTCTCATTCTAACAAGATAAGTATATTAAAGACAATTTTCCAACAGATGAAAATATCTTGAGAAAGGGTGCTTTAAAACGATTTGCACAAAGGAACAGTAGGTGTTAGCACAGCTCTGGTTTTTGGCCTTCTTCCACTTAATATTTAAAATATCTTCCTCTTGTACTCCTCAAAAAAAGAAAGGAAGGAAAAATAAAAGCAAGGAAAGAAGGAAGGAAGAAGAAAATAAACATTCACAAGTTTTCTAATCTTTTTTGAGACATCATATCCCAAATCTGCCATGAAACAATGGAACCAAATTGAGCACAACTTTTATTGTACACAAATGTGTTTGATATGCTTTAAGAGCTTTTTCTATGGTTTACTCATAAGACAACATAATGCTTCACTTTGAGTACTTATGTATTCTGTAGTAACCTATATTCATGTCTGCTTTTCCTAGAAGCCTATGTCTCTTTTAAATAAATAATTTATATTTTAATTTAAATTATGCATACATAGAGTTGACAGTTAAATATTGCTATTAGGCGTATAATGAAAACCAGCAGTCAACGACCCCACCCCACCCTATTCTCCCAGGTCTACTCAGATGCACTACTTTAAACTCTTTTACTTGTTTCTTCTGATGTATATTTCCATACATATATTTCTAAATAATTTGCTTCAATGTCTGTTTCTTGATTTGTCAGTTTCAGATTTTTTATTGCCTTGCTATTGTGAATGGTTGAGTATATTAGTCACGATAAGTAATGCTAGCTGCTATAGTGAACAGCCTGCCCATAATGGTAACTTAACACAATAAAGGTTTCTTTTTTTCTCATTGTAGGTCACTGAGGAGGTAAGAAGTTGTTCTTCACCCACATTCAGGAACTTAGGCTCCTTCCATCTTTTGATGCCACAATCCTCAATACCTGGCCTCCAATTTTCCTCTGGAACAGGAAGAGACAACAGAAGAGTAGCTGTGGGAGATGTTATAGGCCAAGCCCAGGAGTGGCATGTTATCACTTCTGTCCTCATTCCATTGTTCAGAACTCAATCGCAGGATGCCAGCATGTCTGCTGAGGAGCTGGACATGTAATTTAGCTGTGAGTCCAACAAGAAAGGAAACAGGGTTTGGTGAGCACATACCATTTCTCTGCCATTGTGAGTTCATGCTCTTTCCTGTGTCCTTTCCCTGTTTTCTCCTAATAATCATAACCCAGTTTCAGGTTAAATCAGTATTCAGTGTTTACATCTAAGTGATTATTGAAATACTGTTCACTGCTGAGCCAAGTAGTGTACTGGGATTATGTTCTCTTTCATGTATGTCTAATTTTAGTTTTTAAAAAAATGTATTTGCTTTTGTATACCTATTTAAAATTCTTCCCAAACACTCAACTGTTGCTGTAAAGAGCCTCTTAATACCACCTCCACACAACCCAATGTGTCAGATCATCTGTCAGTGACGTCTACCCATCTTCCTGCTGTGTAGATACGGATCTCTACATAGTGCCCAGCACTTGCCCTGGCACCTCCCTTCATGGTGGTAATCCAGGGATTTCCTGTTGTTCTCCAGTACTTTCCTGAGGAAGGATAGATACATGGGAGGTAAATATTTTGAGTCCGCATATGCTTTAATTTTCTTATTCTACTCTTACACTTGATAAATATTAGCTCGTTTAAAATCTAGGTTAAAAATGATTTTCCCTCAGGATTCTTTAGGCTTTGTTCCATTGTCTAGTTTATGGTTTTCCTATTAACAAGTCTGAGACATATGACACTCACTGCACCCTCCCCCCACCTTTCATAGCCTTTACAGTATCCTCTTACCTTTGAGAAGCTGAAATTATTTTAAGATTATTTCCCTCAATGTAGATCTTTTCAAAATTCATTTTGCTGATCATTTAGCAGGTCCTGTGCATTTGGAAGGTTTTCCAAGGAGGAATCCTCCAATCCCCTTTGGGGTGGGGGGGTAGGGAGGTGGGGAACGAGCCGCTCACCCCCACCCCTGCCCCTGCCCCTGTACTGTCTGTGTCCTCCAGCTTGTGGTTGCTCGCATTCTTTTTTATTTTATTTTATTAATTAATTAATTAGTTTTGGACTTTTTCCCCCAGAATATTACAGGGGTACAAACATTGCTCCCATTCTTTTTATTTCCAGAGATAAACCTCCTGTCTTCTGCAGCGTGGAAGTGCTGGGGGAAGGTGCTGTCACTGCACTGTTGGGATGGGAGGGGTGATCTAGTGATCAAACTACTCCATGAACAGCAAATGGCTTCTGAGATACCTGAGGCCTCGTGCTCTGAGCCTTTCTGGAGGTGGACGAGGTGAACTGGCTCAGTGCTTTCCACTGTAGCTTTCTGCGGTTGCTTCCGTTGCGCAGCTCTTACTTCTTCCTTCTTTGGCCTATGTTCCATTCCAAAACGTGTTGACGTCTCTATTCTGTGATTATCTACTTTTCCATTTCCCCTTCTCTCCATTCTTTCCTCTCTTCCTATCTCAATTATTTGCAGAAGAAAGAAGGAAAGAATATTGTATGCTAGAAGATAGATGCTATGGAGAAGACAGAGCAAGCCGGCGGTGAGCACTAGGAGTGCTGGGAGGTGTCCTTATGAAATGGTGGTCTGAGGGGCCTCTTCATGACTGCGACTCTGAGCAACGCCCAAAGGAGAGGGAGCAAACCTTGAGAGTGCTGGGAGGAAGGGCAGTTCAGACAGAAGGAGTAGCCAGTGCAAAGGCCCTGAGGTGGGGCCTGCCCCTCAAGGCACAGTGAGGAGGCTGGCGGGGGTGGACGGGAGTGAGTGTGGGGAGAGGAGTGGGAGGTGAGGCCGGCCAGGCAGGCTAGGTGGGACAGGGCCTTGCAAGCTGTTGTAAGGACTTTGAAGAAGGGAGGAATTTGGGGGCTTTTGGCAGGTTCCACAGCAGAAAGAGACAAGAGGGACTTAGGCTTTAGCAGAATCGGCTGGCTGCTCAATGGAGCAGGAGTGGGAGCAGGAAGAACAGTTAGGAAGCTGTGGCGATAATCCAGGCAAGAGATGGCATGACCCAGCTGAGAATGTGGCGGTGGAGTGGTGAGAAGCAGTGATTCTGTTTTAAAAAGTAGAGCCACTGGGGTTTCCCGAACACCTGCCTGTGAAGAAAGGGAGAATTTGAAGATGACATCAAAGTTTTAGACCTCAGCATCTGGAGGGATGGAGTTGTCATTACTGAGGTGGGAATGTTGGCGAGGAACACGTTTGGCAGGGAAGGATGTTAACACGTGGGTGACATTTGAAGCTGTGGAACTGGATGAGAAACCTGAAGGGTGGATGTAGACAGAAGAGCAAAGAGGTGCAGGGCTGAGACCTGGCGGTGGGGGGGAGAAACCTGCAAAGGAGCAGGGAAAGGAGTGGTGTGGGGTGGGGTGGGGCACTCTGAGCCTGGTGCTGAGAAGCCCAGACAGGGGAGTGGATAGACTGGAGGGAGCGGTAGCTATCTCTTGTCCAGCAGGGGAAGGAGAGGGTGAGTGGGCTGCTGGGTTTAGTGCAGCGATGGCTTCAGTGACGACGCTAAGATTGGGGTTTGGAAAACTTGATTGGAGCTGGGGTAAAAGAGAAGGGAAGGGAGAGGAATTAGAATAAAATAGGGTATAAAATGGATTTGCAAGAACTTTTGTATAGAAAAATGGGGCAGTAGCTGAAGGAGGAAGGAGAGAAACAGCGGTGTGTACGCTGACCCAATGTATGGGATGAGCTAACAACACTGGGAGGAGAATTGTCAGGCGGTTCCTGGAGTAGCTCCCCGCATGGGGAGCTGAGCAGCTGGAAGGCGACCTTAGGTAGGAAGCTCAGCTCATTTTCAGTAAAAGGAAAGAAGGAAGGGAGGCAGGGAGGGAGGGAGGAGTACATGGGTACAGATGTTGAGGGGGGGAGTGTAGAGGGGATGGGAATTTGGGGGAGCCTTTTTTTTCCTGATTGGTTCAGCTTTTTCATGGAAAAGTCATTTTGCTGAGAGAGAGGATGAGGGTGAGCTGAAAAGGGTGTATTAAGCATTCTTTATTTCTTCATTTTGAAAAAAATTCTTACAGTCATTTTAGAAGGATATGGGGAGAGAACACAAATGTTCCACCTGCCAGATTGAATGGGAAGTCCAGTTACAAGGTACTGAACATTCCAGTCCTATTCTCCTTAGCATCTGCCAGGGTGTGAACAAATAGACGCTTAGTAAGTATTTATTTGCTCAGCTGAAGTGAATTTTGTTTGTGGTCACAGTCAGCTTTTCTGATAGTATTTTATTGTTTCTTCCTTACCACCTTCACAAAGTTGAGAAAATTAAAGTTCAGCATGTTAGAGACAAGCTTCTCCATCCTTTCTTGCTAGAATTTTTTGTCTCTGGATTGGTTAAATTTTCAGGCCATGTGCTCTGTTGATCCACATCTTTGCAGAATACTGGCGGATCTGAAGCCAGTAGGAAGCCAGCGGTTTCAGAAGTGAGCTAGTCCAGTTGTCTCCGGAGTGTGCCTGCAGGATCACGCCTGCATTTCAGAACCAGGCCTCTGCGTTTCGCGTTTCCTACAGCGCTTACGGGTGATGTGCTTTAGGCATCAAGTGCTATGTGTGCTCATTCTGTAATCAGGTTGAAGTGGACTAAAGTGTCACTCATATTACTGCCTTTGACTTTAGACTGAAAGCATTTATTAATACAAGATGGCAAATTCAGAGGGTGTAGAAACCAGAAGAACCTATACTTACTGAGGCTTACTTAATTCTGATGACTTCTCTTCCAGGGTTATTATCCCCATGTCACAGATAAGTCAGGTCCCTTGCCTTGTTAGAAGGGAGAGGCAGGATTTAAACTGAGGCACATTGGCTCCAGAGTTCACGCTCTCAACCTCTGTGCTAATTTTCGGAACCTTTATTTTCACATCTTTCAAATGGGACCATGAATGTGTACCTTGCAGGATTGTGCTGAGGCTTAAATGGGAATGTATATAAAGCACCTGGTGGATCACAGGCACTCTGTGAGAGTTTTGTTAGTATGTAAAGTTGTTTTTCTTTCTTTTTGACAAGAAATGCAAAGATGTTAATATTATTCGAACCATTTGGTAAGAAATACATGAAAAAAGCCCGTTGATTTGCATAGTGATTGTCCTTGTAGTTCTTTCCATTGTATAGTTTCAAGAACTGGTTTTTGGAGCATAAATTAAAATTTTAATTTATCTTGAGTATTTTATTATTTGAATAAAAGCTCACGATTCAGTTTTTTTAAGGGAAAGAAAAATTAATGATATTTAGAATAAAGTACTACTTCATTTCTTTTCCAGTTTTCATGCAGGTATTTATTTTCTACTATAAATTCCTTATTTTTGCATTAACAATCTGGAGTATTGACAAGAGCAGATCAATTTCAGCTGAAAAATGAAAGATTGCAAAACAAGGAAAACATATTTTAGATGGGGATTCCTAGGTTTCTTCTCACTGGGCTATTTTATTATTAATAGTAAAGCAGGTGAGAGGGACAAGTTGTCACAGGAGACCATGGGATGTGGGTCAGAAGACTGAGTACTTACTCCAGTTATGTCTCTTGGCAGCTGTGAAATCTTGGGCAGGTCACCCAACTTCCCCAATGATCAATTTCCTTATTCAAAGTTGGAGATAAAGCTTCCCTATGTATAATCCCAGGAACAATACATGAATAGATGGCAGAGAAAAGGGTTTCATGGTTAAATACAGTTGGGAAATTCTAAGTAAGACAAATTCGAGGTTAGACAAAGTATCTTTACTGCAGGACTTCTCAGAGCATTTGATTTGTTAAAGACAAATCAAGGATTGACAGTATCCAAGCAGAGGATATATTTCTTAAATTTACTTCATCACAGAACTGCTTTCTCAAAGAGCATCTCTCCTACTTTTAGAAATGCTACAATAATTAATATATATGAAATGTGAAACTTTTTACAAACATTAGTAAATGATAATCATTAGTTATTCATCCATTCATACAAGATTTAAATAACCAAGTAAAATATCTGTTAACTAGAAGACTTTTCATCAGAGTTTCATTGTTGGGAAAGGTCCCACTATTGTAAGTTATTGGTGCAATTCTTATTGACCATTCATCTTTGCCCATAATCACTTCTCAGTTCAAATGTCCTTGCTATAGAATATAGGACTCACATATTAGCATAACTCCCTTATATATTTCGTTATTACAAAATTGCTTTCCTTTGTATTAAATCCTAGATATTTACATTGAGAAACATGTGTGATTACAGAAGATGTGAGCAGATACAAGAAAATGCTCCAAAAAATGGGTTGGGGTAGGTATTATAAAGATAACCTATTCTGTTTTTTTTTTTTTCTTAAGAGAGGGAGCTTATAATACAAAGGAATAATTCACCATGTATCCAAATGTTACCTGAATAATCATCCCATAGTATTGGACTAGGGATAATACTAGTTTGTCCTGCCGCCTTCTAAGATTGTCAGGAGAATCTTAAGGAGACAGCTACTGATGAACTGCTGGCCAGGACTATTTTTCATCACTGCTTTCTACCACTTCTGCCTTTTTGGTATGGAGGTCTAAGTTAAAATATGAATAAAAGAATAACAATTATAAACATTAACTTGCTGAATGAAACCCAATACCCAATTCCCAAGATGATCCATTTTGGATACAAAATGCTATTTTAAAACTTTGATCTTTTCAGGAACACTCATACACTGCTGGTGGGACTGCAAACTAGTGCAACCCCTGTGGAAAGCATTATGGAGGTATCTTAAACAGATTCAAGTAGACCTGCCATTCGATCCAGCAATCCCATTATTGGGCATATACCCAAAGGAAAAAAGGTCATTCTATAACAAAGACACATGTACCCGAATGTTTATAGCAGCACAATTCACAATAGCAAAGATGTGGAAACAACCCAAATGCCAATCAATACATGTTTGGATTAGTAAACTGTATATGTATACCATGGAATATTACTCAGCTATAAGAAATAATGAAGATACGACATCTCTATGGTTCTCCTGGAGAGAGTTGGAACCCATTATATTAAGTGAAGTATCCCAAGAATGGAAAAACAAGCATCACATGTACTCACCAGAAAATTGGTTTCCCTGATCATCACCTAAATACACACCTGGGAACGACACTAATCGGATATCAGACTGAGGTGGAGGATGGGGGAGGGGATGGGGGTATGGCTACACAATGAGTGCATTGCGCACTGTTTGGGGAATGGTAACGCTTGAAGGTGCTGACTCGGGAAGGGGGGGGTGGGGAAGGGAGGGATATATACCTACACGATGGGTGCAACGCGCACTACCTGGGGAACAGACACGCCTGGAGCTCTGACTTGGGGGGAAAGGCGGTACATGGGCAACGTATGTAACTTGCAATTCTGTATCCCCCATAACAGTAAGATGAAATAAAAAAAAAAAAACTTTGATCTTTTAAAAACTTATATAAAACTTTAAAAAATTATATAAATTTATATATATTTTACATTATATTATATAAACTTATATAATTATATAAATTTATATTATTTATATAATAAATAAATTTATATATAAATTTATTTATATATACATTATATAAATTTATATAATTATATAAATTTATTAAAATTATATATTATAAACTTTAAAAATTATATAAATCTATATATTTTTATATATTCCTACCTATTAATATGATAGTATATTAATCTATAAAAATATTTGTTGTGCAGTCACAATACAGTCATGCATTGCTTAATGATGGGTATTTTCTGAGAAGTGTGTCATTAGGTGACACATGTTTGTGCGAACATCATAGCCAGATGGTGTAGCCTACTACATACCTAGGCTACAAACCCGTGCAGCATGTGACTGTACTGAATACTCTAGACAATTGCAACATAATGGTAAATATTTGTATATCTCAACATATCTAAACATAGAAAAGGTACAGTAAAAATATGCTATTATAATCTTGTGGGACCACTGTTATGCGGTCATGAATGATGGAAATGTTGTTATGTGGTGCATGATCGCAATTTGAAAACTCTTTGGTCTAACTTTTGTAACTTTGCTCATTTCTCTGAAATTTTATAACTTGAGAGATTTTAATAGAGGAGTGCTGTATATCAGAAGTTTAATTAATTCTGAATATGTATTATTTTAAATCCATGTTGCCCTTAGGTCTACAGGTTTCTATGCTCTCCCACTAAACAATCCCAGATTATTACAATGCTTGGTATTATTTTTTTCTCTGCCTTCTCCCTCTTATGTTACCTATTGTGTATCTTGAACTGCTTTCCTCTGCGTGTTTCCCTCAGTACTTACAATTTATTTGGGAGCACAGAAACTAGATGAGCAGGGTTAATAGGGCGACATTTAAATGGACTTGATAGGCTTTAAGTAACCGGCTGTCCTTCAATTATGGTGAGCTCCAGAGCAGCAAGGCAGGGCCTTGGGCACCTACCAGAGTCTCTGAACTTCTGTGCCTCCTTTTAGAATTAGAATTTTGTTTTGGTGTGGATGTTTGACTTCTGGATAAGGAACTGGAGTCATTTAAAAAAAATGACTATTTTTCTAAAAATTACAGAAGTCAAACATGCTCATTTTAGGGAATTTGGAAAATACAGAAAGGTACAAAAAAGATAATTAAAAGAATTACAATTTCATAGTTAGAAATAACCACTATAAATATAAGTGAATTTCTTTTTGTCTTTCCATATGTATTTCATATATTTATTTTATGCATATTTTATAAAATTTGGTTTATACTGCATTTAGAGTTTATAATATAGTTTTTCATTTAACACTATTAATAAGCATCTCCTTGGTCATTACTTTTTCTTCAAAATCCACACCGATTTCAGTGACTGTGTTAATTCCATGAATGTGTAGCAATTTAGCTAACTCTCCCCATGTTGTTAAGTATTTGATAGTGTACAAAACACTGTGATGAAAATCTTATAAATAATTATTTGTCCACATTATTAGAATTTTTTGGATTGAATTCTCAGAAGTAAAAGTACTAGGGACAAGACCTGAAAGGCAGTGAGCATTTTTATAGCTAAATTGTTGTGCACATCCTTAAATACTTATGTAAACAAATTCTCCGAAGTGGAATTGCCATTCAGATAATACACATATTTTGCTTTATATGCATGTGTTTTTTACTTTTTTCTCATTTAAAAATACTTTTTTTAGAGCACTTTTAGATTCCTAGCAAAATTGAGAGGATGGTACAGAGAGTTCCCATATACCCCCAACCCCCACACATGCGCAGCCTCCCCCCTTGTCAGCATCCCCCACGGGAGTGGTCCATTTGTTACAACTGATGATCCTGCATTGACACGTCATCAGCACTCAAAGTCCACAGTTTGCATTAGGGTTCACTGTGTGTTTTTAAAATGAGAGTAGATCTTTCCACCTTTTTCTTCTGAGTGTAAAAGAAATCATATACTTGCTGTAAAAAATATTCAAACACAGAAACATATAAAGAAGAAAGTAAAAGTCACCTGTTTTTTCATAATTACTGTTGATATTTTAGGTTCTGTGCCCTCTATACACAAATATGTGCACGAAGGTGAGAGGGCATGCACATGGTTACAGAAATGGGACCCATACTATACAAACTGTATTATATACTGATATTTTAAAAAAGTTTTACAAAAGCATGACACACTCAGAGAAATGTGTATAAAACATAAATGTGCAGCTGGATAAATTTCCACAAAATAAACACATAGATTAAGAAATAGAAAATTATAGAACCCTTAACAAGGTTGCATTTTACCCTTACCCAGGGGCCATTGCACTTTTAGTATATGTACCACTGAAACAAACACTTAGGGTTTGGCAAGGATATCTTTCCATATTAACAAAGAAATTATATTTCATTGAATATGATAAGATGGCCTTACTAACAAACTACCTAACAAAAAAAAAAAAGAAAAATGAACTCACAACATAATTGTGCTTTTAAAGAAAAAGATCACATCACACAACTAACTGCCCA
Organism: Eulemur rufifrons; assembly: GCF_041146395.1. Taxonomy (NCBI): domain Eukaryota; kingdom Metazoa; phylum Chordata; class Mammalia; order Primates; family Lemuridae; genus Eulemur; species Eulemur rufifrons. The sequence continues at coordinate 209,026,762 of NC_090989.1, forward strand.
TTGTTTAATTAACCATCTGTTGTTTTTGAGAATTTAACAGCCTTAAAGTGCCCTAAACAGACAACAGGAGTATGAACTCCCCAGTTCTTGCTCTGGGCCAGCCCACATTCCAAGGATTCTGATAAACCAGCCTCACCAAAAAGAGAAAAAAAAAAAAAAAACAAACACAGCCATTTCACAGCCCTTTTCTGTTATCAACTTACAATAATACTTTTTTTCCCCTTTAGCTCCATAAAACGCTCAAACTGCTTGTCCTTTGGGCCTACACTTCTCCTTTCTTTCCTTCCTGCCAATCAGTCTGCAGATGAATCAGTTTCTTCATTACCCATGGGCCTCTTTTTTTGTTCCTCTTTCACTTCTGTTTATTTGCATTGTGAAAATTTATCTTCGTTTTTTTGACTTTGTTTCAATTTAATTGTGCAGGAACATGCTTGGTGGACCATTTTGCTGATCTCTCAGGGGTTTCTTTATGGACCCTTAAGCTGAGTCCTCTTTGCTCTTGGGCATCTTGGTGGTGGGGAGCGCTGTCGCCCAGCAAAGGCTTTTGCAGAGCTGGGCAGCCTGCTGCGGCCACTCCTGCTGCCGAGCTGTCGGAATCTGTAGCATTATTTTTCATGGCTGCACAGTAGCCCATTGCATGGTTGTGCCCTATGTTATTTTACCATTCCTGTATAGATGATGGACGTTCAAGCCTTTTCTAGTTCTTCAGTATTCATAAAAGTCAAGACAAAAGTTCTTTTGTTCACATAATTATACTTTTGTATAACCATTTCCTTAGGATACATTTCTGGAAGAACTGTTAAGTCAAATGTTGTGCATGTTTTATAGATTTTGTGTATACTGCCAAAAGTTACACAGGTTTACACCTACTGATGGTGTATGAGAATGTGCAATTCCTGAATCCTTGAGAATACTTTTTTAAAAAAAAAATCTTTGCCTAGTGATAAGAGACAATTATATCTTATTTTAAGAATGCTTGTATTCTCTAGTTATTGTACTATCATTTTATTGGCCATTTGTGACCTGCATGTAGTTTATTTCTTTAATAGTACTTTATTATTAATCAAAAACACCTTCTCCAATATATCAACCTTTTTTTCCTGTTTTGTATGTTGTAAATACATTTTAGCTTGTCATTTACCTTTCTACTTTCTTACTTGATAATACTTGGTAATATTTTTGGTTTAAGAGGATAGTTGTTGGGAGGTGAGATTTGTTGCAGGGCTGGAATTGTACATCAAGTTTGGCATGAAGTAAAAAGCAGGGTCTGCATATGGGCACAACCATGTTTATACCTAATATTTGCACCTCATTTTCTTTTTCTTAGTACATAGACTAGAAATTCCAGAACTAGTTTGAATAATTCAGACTAAAGCAGGTAGTCTTTTCTTGTTCCTAATTTAGTTAATGTGGATATATTTCATCATGTTGAGAATCTGTTTTTCCAGTATTGATTCATAAAGAGGTTTTTTTGAAAAGGAGAATCTGAATATTCTCAAATTTTTTCAGTACTGATTGAGATCATATATTTTTATGATTTAACCCATTTTATAAATCACATACATCTTTCTTAATATTTAATGATGCTTGCATTCTTGGAATAAAGTCAACTTGGTAATGATGTATTTTTATTATGTACTTTAGATCTGGATTGCTTATACTGTATTTATGATTTTCATATCTATAGTCCTAAATGAGATTAGTCTGTTTCTTTTCTTATCCTTGTCAGATTTTGGATTATTAACCTATTGTCTTTTATTTCATCTTTTCTATCTTGTTTCATAGAGTGTTTTCAACATCTAAAAAGTTCCTCTTAATTATAATACTTTTAAAAGTATATTCTTTATGAAGTTGAATATAGACATAGCCTATAACCTAGCAATTCTACTATTAGGTAGAAACTCTATTTCAATTCTTAGCCTATTGCAATTCAGGTTGTTATAGCTGTATAATGATGCATATATGTAGTAGGAGAGACATACAAGAATGTTCATGGCTTATAATAGCAAAATATTGGAAACCACTTTAGTGTTATTGGTCACAAACTGAATAAATATACTGTATATGCAGTATTATACATCATTACAAATTAGTCTCAAAAGCAAATATTGTGTAAAAAACATGTAAAGAAGAATATATAAAGTATGACTCAATTTATGTAAAAGCCTAAAGCAGACAAAGCTAAACACTGTATTCATATGTATGTATAAGGAAATTACAAAGAAAAGGAAAGGAATGCTTAGTACAAAATCCTAGACAGCAGAAATGACTGAGGAGGGGCAGGTTGAGGGCTTCAAAGTTACCAGTGACTTTTCTTTCCTAAGTTAGGTCATGGATAAACTGGTGTTTATTTTACTGTTATTAATTTTGAACTGTCCATTTCTATTATATATACTCTTTTGCATGTCTTACTGTATTAGTTTCCTAGGGCTAACAGGAAATTGTCAGATAACAAATTGTCACAAACGGGGTGGGTTAATACAACAGAAACTTACTCCCACAATTCTGGAGGCTAAATAAAAGTGTTGGCAGGACCATGCTCCTTCCAAAGGCTCTAGGGAAGCATCCTTCCTTGCTTCTTCTGAACTTCTGGTGGCTCCAAGCAATCCTTGCCTTTTTTGGCTGTGTTACTCCAGTCTAGGGCTCCATCTTCACGTGTCCTCTCCCCTGTGTCTGCCTCTGTGTGTCTCTTCATATAAGGACACCAGTCATTGGATTTAGGGACCATTCTAATGTGGTATGGCCTCAGTTTAAGTAATTGTATCTGCAGAGACCCTGTTTCCAAATAAGGTCACATTCTGAGGCTCCTGGTACACATAAATTTATGGGGGACGCTATTCAACCCACTATACTATGTAATTCATTCTTTAAATTTTTTAAGGAAGAGAATAGTGGCCAGGTGTGGTTGGCTCACACCACTAATCCTAGCACTTTGAGAGGCTAAGGTGGGAGGATTGCTTGAGGCCAGAAGCTTGAGACCAGCCTAAGCAAGAGGGAGACCCTGTCTCTACAAAAAATAGAAAAATTATCTGGTTGTGGTGGTGTGTGCCTGTAGTCCCAGCTACTCGGGAGGCTGAGGCAGGAGGATCGCTTGAGCCCACGAGTTTGAGGTTGCAGTGAGCTATGATGGGGCCACTGCACTCTCGCCTAGGTAACAGAATGAGACCCTGTCTCCAAATAAAAACAAAAACAAGTTTTTCCTCTGCAGCCTGAGTGTACTATAATATTTCCTTTTTTTCTGTTCCTACATTGTTTTCTGGGCTCCATTGTTTTCTGTTCATTTGACATGGAAGCAGTGGAAGGTGGGCTTACCTGGGCACGTATGTGCACTGGCGTGGTCCCCCTCACTGTCCACTTGAATACTGTCAGCATCCTCCTCTCTGATCTTCAGGGCAGGGAATAATACCTGTGCACTGAACTTGGAGGACAGGGTGGCCCCATGTGAACTGTACCAGAATCTTCTCTCACTGCAAGAATGGCTGAATAATTAAATACAATTGTAGCTCTTGGCCATTTGAAACAATCTGTCATTCTTCCTGTGTCAGCAGCAGTAAATAAACAATTACAGTCTTTGCAGGACACTTCTTCAATGGCCATTCGTGACTCTGTCTCTCTTCCAAATCTCACATCAAGGAAGTGAGAATTTACACTCCAGCTAGTTATAATCTCAGAATGGTGCAGGAGGTGAACTGATAATTGCAGCTTGGAGGAGGGAAGCCAGGGCCCAAGATAGAATTAGATAGTCTGACATTTTTGCTTCTTGCCTATTAAAATTTTTTTAAATATTCAAAGAAAAGTTATGTAAATATTTGTCTTGATCATTTGAAATTTTCTTGGCTTCAATTTTCAGAAGGCTTCATGATTAAAGTTGGAACATAATGGCAATTCTAAAACTGCTAAAAATGGGTTTTCTATAGTTCTAAAGATGTAAAAGAGTCCTTTGCATTTTTTTGTCTTTACTTTGCATATATATATTCAAACAAATGCCTTTCTAGCCATTGGATTTAAAAATTTAAAGATCTATAATGTATAGCTATAGTTTCTTCATTTTTATTGCAGTATATTATTGCATTATATGTGCTGTGGTTTGAACATGTCCCTCAAAGTTCATGTGTTGGAACTTGATCCCCAGCGCAACAGTGTTGGGAGGTGGAGCTTAATAAAATGTGATTAGATTATGACAGCTGTGCCCTCTTGAATGAATGAATATCAACATCAAGGGAGTCGGTTAGTGTGAGAGTTATAGTAATAAAAGTGAGTTCAGCCCTCTCTTGATCTCTTGTGCTCCCTTGCCCTTCCACTTTATTGTCATGCAATGGCACAGCAAGAAGGCTCTTTGGCCTTGGACTTCCTAGCCTCCATAACTGTAGGACATATATTTTTTATTTTGTAAATTACCCAGTCTGTGGTATTTTGTTATAGCAATACAAAATGTACTAAGACAATATGAATATGTAACAATTTATCCACTCTATGCTTTAAATTTTTTATTATGGTAAAATATATATAACATAAAATTTGCCATAACCATCTTTAAGTGTACAGTTCTGTGGCACTAAGTACATTTACATTGTCGTGCAACCACTGACCCATCCATCTCCAGAACAGTTCATTGTCCCAAACTGAAACTACATTTTGTTTATTCATTCATCTGTTTGTTGATGGACACTTGAGTTGCATCCAACTTTGGACTATTTCGAATAATGCTGCTATGAACATGGGTGTATAAATATCCGTTTGAACCTCTGCTCTCCATTCTTTGGAATATAAACCCAGAAGTGGAATGGCTGGACCATATAGTAATTCTATGTTTAATTTTTTTGAGGAATCACCGTACTGCTTTTCACAGTGGTTGTATCATTTTACATTCCCACCTGTCCATTCTACTCTTGATGGACATCTGGGTTGTTTCTGATTTTGGCTGTTATGAATAGTACCAAAACCATTCTTATATGTGTTTGCTGGTACACTTATGTACACCTTCCTGTCAGATATATCCCAGGAATGAAATTGCTGGGCCAGAGTATATGCCCACTCTGAAAAGTGGTAGTGATAATAGAAATTTCTATCTTGGTCCTGATTTTAATGGAAATAATTTCAGTAATTGTTTAGTATAATATTTGCCGTGGTCTTTTTCATGTTTAGACAGTGTCCTTCTATTTTACATTATGTGTAGTTATTGTTTCAGAATGATGCAGAAAGTCAAGTGCTAATAAGTTTGGGAAGGGTCTAGAGTGTTGAACTAGATAAATATTTGATGCTTCTGATTCTACTAAAACAAACTTCCTTTAAGACAGTAGTTCTTGATTTTTTTAAATTTTGAGATTATTTTCATAACAATCCAGTCTCTCTTTTTCTCATATATATTTGAAAAATAATATTTACCCTTTTATGTATGATACACTTTGATGTTTTCTATTTTTCATTTAAAATATATTGGTTGATACCTACTTCAGCAGTCCCCAACCTTTTTGGCACCAGGGACTGGTTTCATGGAAGACAATTTTTCCACAGACCAGGGGTAGTGGGGTGGGGGATGGTTTCGGGATGATTTAAGTGCATTACATTTATTGTGCACCTTATTTCTATTATTACATTGTCATTTGCCACTCACTGATAGGGTTTTGATATGAATCTGCAAGCAATTGATTTATTATGGTCTTGGTGCAGTCAAACCTCTCTGCTAATGATAATCTGTATTTGCACCTGCTCCCCAGGGCTAGCATCACCGCCTCAGCTCCACCTCAGAGCATTAGGCATTAGATTCTCATAAGGAGCATACAGCCTAGATCCTTCACATGTGCAGTTTACAGTAGAGTTCCTGCTCCTAGGAGAATCTAATGCCGCTGCTCATCTGACAGGAGGTGGAGCTTATTCAGTGATGTGAGCAATGGGGAGCAGGTGTAAATACAGATGAAGCTTCACTTGCTCACTGGCCACTCACCTCCTGCTGTGTGGCCCAGTTTCTAACAAGCCACAGACTGGTACCTGTCTGAGGCTTGGGGGTTGGGACCATAGGTCTACTTAATTGATTTTGTGATTCATTAAAGGGTTGCAATCTATAGTTTGAAACATTCCTTCCTAAGTTAATGGATGTCTGTTTTCTAGCCTTGGGACTAGGAAAAGGTCCTAGAGGTAACAGGTCAATAAAATATAGGGAATAGTTGAAGACACATTTGTTAATTCTTCAAAATGCTATCCTGCTGCACCACTTGGAAATTAGAAAAGTTGAGAAGTCTTTGAAAATGATTTTTGTGAATTTATTAAGCTTAATCATGCTTGATGGCTCAGTTTATTAAGAGAATTGTGATGTTTTTACTGAACTGATGATTATTTACCAATCATGATTTTTCATATGGCATCTGAAAAATATTTTCCGATAAGTAAGAAAACATGGTAAATAATGGTTATATTAGTTAACTGTTGCTCTGATAATACTACATAACCAACAACTCCAGAATCTTAGTGGCTTACAACAACAAACATTAATTTTCCTCATTCATAGATCTGCAGTTTGGTTGGAATGGTTTGCCTTTAGGCTCAGAATTGGGTCCTCTTGGAAGGTTGTTAATGGCCTCTACTCTGAAATGGCACACTGTTACTTCTATTTGTGTTCCACTGGCCAGGGCAAGTCACATGACTGAGCCCAACATCAGTCGGGTGGGGAAGTAAACTCCTGCTGAAAAGACAGCAAGGGTGAGAGAGGAAGAAAGAATTCTGAGCCAATAATACCGTCTACTATAATAGCCAACAGTTCCAGAATGCTACCTCTATTTTATTGCCCTTATTCCTGTAGTCATAATAGTCACTGCTCAAAATAAGAAATAAATTGGCTTTTTCTTTCATTATGAAAAAATGTTATCCCTTGATAAAAATAATTTTTTTTTTAAAGAAAAGGGTTACATTTCCATTGTACAATCAATTGTTTTTCAGTATATATAGTTGAAAATTTTACAAAAAGAAACATTAAATATTTATGCAAGGTACCTGGGGAAATATGTCCTTTGGATAATTTTGTATATTGCATTATTTTGGCATCAGTGTGTGCTGCATTTCTTGTAGTAAATATCCAACTGTAGATGAGATCAGAAAAATTGAATGGTCTTCACTTAGGAAAAAAACACCTCCTTCCTAATCCCTTTATGATGAAGTTCTTTGAATATACCATTTCTTTCCCTGTGGAGCCAGGACAGTTAATTAATAGAAGCTCTAAAATTGCTGAAATTATTCCATTCTCATGCTTTGATTCCTGTCCTAAATGCAGTTGTGGGAAGATTTTTCTGTATAATAAATAATCTGTCAGCAGATAAATGAAGCTGCATGGCAAGGGAAATCAGTACAAAGTCAATTTTGCTTCCTCTTCAGTGCTCTGTATCAGGGGTTGGCAAACCATAGTCCATGTGTCAAGTGTGGCCCACCACTTAGTTTTGTAAATAAAGTTTTATTGGAATGCCACCATACACATTTATTTATGTATTGTCTATAACTGATTTTGTGCTACAACAGCAGAGTTGAGTACTTTGACAATGACCATATGGTCCAGAAAGGCTAAAATATCTACTATCTGGTTCTTTATAGGACAATTTACTATGCCCTGCTCTATATAGTTATTATTAAACAAAAGAACAGTTTCAAAAGTGAAAATGTTATAAAATGTAAATATTTTGATTTCTTAAAAAAATGTATATTTTCTATCCTCACCTCTACTGGGGATCTGATATTTTGTGAGGAAGATCTGGCAACCCTAGTTTATGATATACAAGTATAAGTCAGCATAGGCTAGGTTAAGCTGCAGTAACAACCAACCCCCAACCCTCAGTGCCTTAACACAGTAGGTTTATTTCTCATTCCTGTGGAGTTCCCACAAGGGTGAGCAGGATCACTCCAGGACTCAGGCTGTTGGAGCAGCCACTATCTGGAAAGTATCTAGCCACCTAACACATCATGAATGTGTTAAAGCTTCTAGCCAGTGTGACACACACCACTTTTCTCTGGCCAAAGTGGATTATATGGTTACACTTAATCTCGGGGGTGGGAAGTTCAATTCTGTCACATCACCAGGAGGAGAGAGAGAGAAATATTTGGTAGATAGCACTAATGCCTGGTAAAGTATGGAATAAACAATGGCCATTTCAGAAAGTGGTTTCATGACAGTAGCAGCATGGCTACCAGCTTTACAGTGTCTGAGGCAGAGGTTTGCAGTGATAGAGGGCTACATAAATCCCTTTAAATCTCCTTTCTCTGCTCTTCTGTTTGGGGGCCTCATCTATGTTTTGGTTGGTGAAATTCCTCCTGGAGAATGTTGGATTATTTTCTGTTTCCAGTATTACTGTAATTTTGTGTCTTTTGGCTTTTATGATTATCTGTTTGATGTGCTGGGTGGGACCATTAGATCTAGAGTCTCTCACTTAAAAATTCTGCTGCTTTTTTTTCTAAAACTAAACATTGTGCCAAACTAAAAACATTTAAAAGTATATGAGAAAGAAAACCAATAAAACCCATCATCTAGTGGCTAATTTTCAAACTGGTATCACAAATGAAGCTATTTACTTATAATTTAATCCTAAACCATTGCTCAGGAATAGAGATAAAGCATCAAAATTGCTAGAAACCGAACACAAGTAAATTTGGTGATTCAATTATTTGGAACCTCTGCTTTAAAGAAGGCACTTTGTTTGGTTTCTCTTCCCTAACCCTCTAAATGGTTGCAGAGGGAGAACAGCCCCAAGGGACATAATGGACACATCCAAGATCACTGCAGAGGGAAAGGGACCCAGGCAGGGTGTCCGTCTAGAAGACCGGATCAGTCTTTACTGAGGTTACTTCAACTGTTTTTGACTGAGGGAGCCAGTGAGAGTCCATGGAAAGAGGCTGTGAGAACTGAAATGCCTATAATTTTTTGACTTCTGTGCCCCCTTGTAATTTATTGGGTTTTATGAAACCTTAATTCTGGAAAGTTCCATGTGGCATTTATGTTCAGATTCTCTTTTTCTTGATGATGAAATTGACAGCTGAGTCCTGAAGGCTAAACTATTTCAGATCCAGTCCAGTCAGAAGCCACTACAGAAAAGCTGAGATTCTAACATCAGGAACTCAGGGGTAAGCTGGACCAGGAGCCACAGGGGGCAGTGAACAGTGGCTGGCACATAGCAGACACTCCGTAAGTATTTTCTGAGTAAACAAGTATCAGAGTCCAGAGGCCAGAGTGAAGTTGGGACGGAGGAGCAAGGAGATCAGGGACTGGTAGGGATGAGATTTTGAGGAGAAAGTAGGTGAGCAACAAAGAAGGGATGTCCAGGGTGGGGGTGTCTGCTGCCAGCCTGTGTGTCTTTGGCTCAAAGAGTGTCAGGTTGGTTTCAAAGGCCCGAGGCAAGGCAGATAAAAGAGATTTTTAAAAACTGAAGTGAAATGAAACAGATTTTATTTTGAGAATTTATACATTTGGAGTAGGCAGCCCTGATGTAAAGTGAAAGAGGATTTTTAATGTCATGCCTTCATTTGTATACCACCTACAGTTCCAAAACACTTTCCTATACATGCAACTGATCCTTGAGGTGGGTATTATCCTATTTTGGCGGTCGGTGAGGATGAGAAAGATTATATGACTTCAGGTCTCACAGAAAGTAGTGGAGCTGTGGCTTGAATTCTAAGCTTTTTACTTCAAATTCAGTATTATTCCCACAATACTAACTGCCGTGCCTCACTCCAGTGAAGGATGGAGCCCTGTTCTGTCTCCTAAAGACCACACAGCTCTGCCTGGGTAAGTCTTCCAGTGAAGGCCTCTGAGCTCCTGGAGTGCGCAGAAGTGAGTCCCTCGTTAGCAAGCTCGGTTTCCTCCAGGTGCTCTGTCAGTAAAAGTGAGGCGGCAGTTCGGGGACTGCTGTTCTGTGATCTGAGGACTAGCAGCAAGGTTTTTCTGGATTTTCTAAAGAGAGCCACTTATGGGAAAGCAGAGATGTTTAGCAATGGCTGTGAAATATGCCTTCTTAAAATGAATAGTTGAGGTGAATGGATATGTTTAGTCTTACTGTTTTTCTCACTCTGGGGAAGACGTGAAGAAAAGTGATGGGAGATGAGATCCTAAGTGTACAGGTGACGCTGAGAACTGATCTGAAAACTGAACCTGGCCAGCGTGTCCTCGGTGGCCATTTTAATGCACTGTGATCAAGACAGGAGCTGCAGGGTCCATCCTTCTGGCAGGGGATACATTTTTAAATTTTTGTGGGTGATTGATGTGACCTGCTTTCCCTGGTTCTTTGTTGTTGAACAGTGAGGTGGAAAGGAAGAGGGTTTTTGTCCCTTCAGGGGCTTATTCGTTCTGAAACGTGTGAGTGCTCAGGTACTATTTTCTCCTGGGTAGATGGGACTGTATCAGGGGTCAGTTATCAAGAGGCCTCTTTCCTGTGTCTGTTTTAAAATTTATGGCAAGGGGACAAAACAGGAAAAAAATCTGTTTTTGGTATAAAGGCTTTTCTTAATATTCTGCTCCTAAACTCCCCACCTGCTTAATGATCTAGAAATGCTTTTTATAGAGGCCAAAACTATTCATTTCATGACTGGGGTCAAGACTTTTGAGTCTCAGAAAGCTGGTTTTATCCAGGAGTATGGGCAAGGGAAAGGCACTGGGCATGGTAGAGGGGGCCAGGTCCCCAGAGGACAACAGCTGGTACCTTTTCCACAATTTTACTTGAGTCCTTTGGTCACTTTTATTCATTGTTGTCATTTGTGTGTAGTGATGAGTATAGGACCAGCAATGGTGTGTTGTGGGCACTTGGGCTCTGGCTGAAGTTTCCCCCCAGGAGTGGTGTGTCCTGTTGGAAGAGTAAGGAGAGGGTGGCCTTCCTCTAAAATGATGGTCTCTTGGTCAAGAGGCCGCAGAGAATAAGCACCAAAGCCCGGGGAGCCTGCAGGTGTGCTTCTGTGGCCCTCACACACTACCTGCAACACGGTACGGTGACAATTGTACAGGGCCAGGTGATCTTCAAAAAATAATAATTTAAATGTGAATTCTTCCATATTTTATGGGCCTGCAGAGTGTACGCCATGAAACTCAGGTGGAGTGGATTCTGCTCGGGAAAACTGAGAGTGCTTATTTCAATTGGGATATGATGTAAAAGCTGCACAGATAGTAGAAAATGTAATTACACACATGTATGCTGCCATTACAGACTCTCTTTCCTAATGTAAAGGTAAAAACTAACTCGGTTATATGTCTTATTTTCACATGTCCCCTCCCCGCCACCGCCCAATACCTTCCTGTTTTCTCCTTATGTGGGCGACCTGAATTATGTCTGGACATTTCTGATGGCAACGTCTTTTCCTGGTCAACACATATTATTGCTTCAGGTATCCACTAAGCTTTGTGTGTGTTCCAAGACATAGGGCATTTTATTTGTGGTGAATTAGTGACCCTTGCTCATTGCCTTCTGTTGGCTGGAAGGACATATGGAGAATTCACAAAGGAAGGTCACCCTCAGTCTTTCTATGACAATGTGTGGGTCAGAGATCCTAGTTGCAAGCCTCAGAAGCCATCTCTGGGTGATTTAAGCAGACAAGTTTATACAGAAGGATATTGGATAGCTCACAGAATTGTGTTAACTGGCCTGAGACTGTGAGGCTGGCCTAAAAAAAAAATTAGACAAATGAAAGAGAAGCAAAAGCTCCAAAGAGGTACAACATGTATTATTATTTTTTTTGTAGAAGCTTTTATTCTCCCATTGGTTTATTGAGTGATTAATTTTTTAGGCATGATTTTGTACATGGTGGTAATCCATGTTCTCTGGCACATGTGGAATAAATTCATTTCTGCTTGATGTCTTTGGCTTCTCTCAGTCTCATAATGAAGGAGTGAAGCTAACTAGGGTTCTGCTAATTGGTGAACTGTGAATATTAAACTTTCTGATGATGTTTATCTTTTTGTTCTTGTCCTCAAACTTGTATGCAGCAAAGACCATTGGACTCTGTATACGTTTTTTATTGCAGCTTTAACACATCAAAAATGAGCATCTTAAACACAAATTATCTTACAATTCTGTAGGTCAGCAGTCTGACACAGATCTTATTGGGCTAAAATCAAATGTCACAGGACTGTGTTCCTTTCTGGAGGCTCTAGGGGAACATAGGTCCCTGTTCCCTTGCTAGCTATCAGCAGAGGGCTATTCCCAGTTTCTAGAAGCCACCTAAATTCCATGGTTTGTAGCCTGCTTCCTCCAGTTTCAAAGCCAGCGTTGGCAAGCTGAGTCCCTCTCATGCTTTGAATCTGTCCTGACTCTATTCCCTCTGAACTCCAATTTTAAAGCCTCCTGTGATTAGATCGGCCCACTTGAATAATCCAGGCTAATGTCCCCACCCCAAGATCCATACCTTAATCACATCTGCAAAGTCCCTCTTGCCACGTGAGATGATGTATTCACAGGTTCCAGGAATCAAGGTGTGACATACTGTGGTGGGGGGAGATTATTCTGCTGGCCACAGACTCTGCAGGGGTTAGTTCTGAGAACCACAGGCACTTGTGTCTACAAACCTTCTCTGCCCTGAAGCAGGCAGATGTGCTGCCTTCGACAGGCTTAGCTTGTTGTAAACACCTGCCCGGAGCCCAGAGCTCTCAGAAGCTGGCTGGGGCCAGCCCGCCTCCCAGCAGTCAGCTCCACAGACCCACTTGGCATCATGAAAAGAAGCTGATGACCTGGTCAGTTACAGTGGAGTCTCATTCTGGTCCGTGGAGTACCCTTGGCTTTCTACACAGAGTCCAGTCTGATACTTGCCTGGGTGTTTGATGTCCCACTGATTTGGAAATCACCCTTCCCAGGGCAGGCAAGGCCAACAGCTCCTGGACAGGGTTCACATGTCTGTCCTTTGGAGCTGTGGACAGAGAACCGATTTCTTCAGGAGAAACAAGCAAGTGAAGACGAGATACACTGGGGCTCGGAAACTGAGCGAGCCGATCCACATGAGTGAGTGCTCAGTGACAGCTGCTCTGTGACTGTGTCCCAGAATATTTCACCCTATTGTAAAAATCAGTCATTGGCACTTGGAGAATGACTGTTGCCATGGGTACCTATTGTTTTAGTCTGTCCAGCAGGCTACCTGTTTGTAGAAGCTTCTCTTCTCCTGCTCCATCCCTTGGTTCAGCTGGCCCTGCCCACCTGGACACGCCTGATATCCCAGGGTAAGCAGCTGACTAAGCTGGACCGATGCATCTCTTCTGGGTAGTTCCTGGCTTTTCACCGGAGACACATCTGGCCAGTGTCTCTCTTAAGTGGCAGACACTGTCAGACGGAAAGCTCAGAAGCTGTTGGCAGCCATCTTCTATGGAAAACGCCTGCCATGGCAAGAAAGATACACATGAAGAGAGAGAGAGCGCACTTATATGGCTTTGTCGTGCCTGCTTTTAGTCCTCCTGAGGCTCAGACACATTCTCTAGTTTGTCTTCTATGAGATAACCCAGTATCTTTCTAGTAAGTCCCTCTTTTTGGTTGGGTTGGGTTTCTGGCTGCTGTCAACCCTGGGCTTTGGGTTGCTGTTGTATTCTCATGAGAAATTAAGAGGAGAACCATAGAAGGAGGTAAGCTCCTTGAGGGGCGGGGTGGGGTTCTAACGACTGTCATTCCTGTAACACTGCTGTCCATTCCACAGGAGTGTGATGGTGTTTGCTGGGCATCCTAGTACAAGGTCCTCAGGTTAGCTCAGGCCGTATGGAAACTTCCTGGTTCCGTAGTTGAACCAGCACTGCGGAGGACTGCAGGTGTGTGGCCCGGCAAAAAATGATGTGAAAGCAGAGTCAGAGTGTAAATGACATGGGTGGAGACTACTGGTTGTCCCCTAATATGCACTTCACCTTCCTCTAGCACCTCTAACTTTAAGCGAGGAATGTGGTTGCCCAATATATCAGGTTGATTTTCCAGTCTCCTTTGTTGCTAAGGTGGTCATATGACTAAGTTCTGATCCATGGGATGTGAGCGTTATTGTTGGAGGGAAGCTCCTAAGAACCTTCTGTAGAAGACAAGAAGCTTACACTCTCCCCACCCCCTCCTTTGTCTCTTCTCCATTCTGCTTGCTGGAATGCAGTTGTGAGAGACAGTGCTTTAGCTGCCATGGGTGGACCACGAGGATGAGGCCAGGCCATGGAGATGCCAGAGTGGTGAGTTGAGTCGCTGAGGGCTCCATGAGCAGAACCCCCCATCAGCCCTTTGCTATCTCCCTCTGGAGTATGAATTAAGAGATGAATATATTTTTATGTCATTTTAGCCATTGTTTTTTTGGGATTCTATTGCAGCCATATGTAATCCTAACTGATAGCAGGCACGGAGCAGTGAACACTCTCCTCCTGCTTCCAGTAGTGATAGGCAGTCCATGGAAGTGAGCATAGGGGGACCAATGAAATAGTGGTATTTCTCCCCAAATGTGTGTCTGGCTTTTAAAGAGTATTAACTCTGGACAGTAGGTTGACTATGGTCATGAATCAAATGAAACATCCTCTACTCTTCTCACTCATTTCCTGCTTTTAGAGGGTCAATTGGATGAACTCTAGGTATTTGAATAGCTTTAGAAAACAGCTTCTGGTGATTTTATTGACTCAGTGCCCTTAATATACACAGCCATACTCAATGCTGCACTGCTTCAGTTTTAGTGACCATGACTCATTTTAAAAAGGGAAGGCCTTTTGGAAAAGAAGCTTCCCAAACCGCCTGGGCTTCCTTCTAAGTGAATCAACACAGAAAGTGCTCACTCCATTAAAATAACATACAACCTCAGTAAAATATAGTGAAAACACTTTTAAGCTATGAAATTCCACAAATGGATAATATTATCATTATTATTATAACAACAGGACATTCCTGTTCTTTTTAATATCTGCTATGGAATTACTGATAAAATCATTCAACCTGAAAATGGGTGGTTTGATTTTTAAATGGTGATTTTCTCCCAAAGCAAGTTTGGCCCAGTTCCTCAGATAGTCCAGCTGTGTGCAGCCAACTTTACAGTTTGCCAAACATGTTCCCTTTGTCTTTATTATTTTGCTTAATCCTCATCACAATTTTTAACCACAAAAGAACTGAGGTTCAGAAAGCTTAAGAAATCTGCCCAAAGTCCGGTGGCTGGAAGGGCTGGCAGGGCTGGGAGGGCTGGGATTCCACCTGGCCTTCGAATCTGGGAATGCAGGGAAGGGAGGGTGGGAGGCGGGGAATCTTGCAAATTTCCCTGGGTGGGGGGCTTGAGCAGCCCACCTCAGACAATGGGTCTGGTCCATCCTAGATGCCAATAAGAAGGGGCCCATTTCAGCCTGAAGCCCCATTCCCTCCTCGTTTGCCTGGACACACCCTCCCCTCTCAGGGTCCCGAGGACCCCTGGCATCCTGGCACATCCACAGAACTTGCAGGAACAGCCTCTTCAGGCAGCTGAAGTGCAGCCGCCTCTTAGCAGATGGTGGTTAATAATAGGCTTTGTTCTCTAGGTTCTTCTATTTTCAGCCACCGAATACAATTTATAACGAAAAAAAAAATACACACTACCATCTCCCCCCACCCCTTATCAGATCTCTTATAATTATAGAATAAGGTGCCTGCGAACTCCCAGGGAGCTGGTTTCCATGGCAATGACAAGCTATTATATTCTAAAGGCCAAGCTAGAACTCCACCCCCTCGTCCTCGCCACTGCAGTGCATCTTGTTATTGCAGTGTTCCAAAATAAACTTGCTGCCTAATCGTAAATCCCACATAATTAGAGATGAGCTAATCGTTACCCCGCTACCTTTGTGCGGCCCACTCATCATGCTAGCAGTTTCTGGAACAACTATGCTGACGGACTGTTTGATGTCAGAGCAGACCATCCTCCCCCAGGAACTGGGTGCAGCATAAATCCATGTATGGCTAGGGACCCTCCAACCGGAAAGGCCCTGTGAGTTACGTGACCTGCCCTGGGAGCTGCAGCCAACGACAGGGGCTGCTTAGGTAGTGACTGGCCGCTAGACTTCTGGCTCTCCAGCTCTCCTCTGAAGAGGGGCAGAGAAATCTCCTCGGAGGGGCATTGTGGTCTCCTTCTCATGCTCTGTGGTCACCTGCTGTGACTGGCTTCAGGCCAGGGCATGTGACTCTCAGAAGGAAAGGAGTTTCTTGCCTCTCTTCCTTCCATCTGTGCTGGATCTCCCCTGGCCCCTCCAGGTCTACTCCCGGTGTTCCTCCTCCTGGGTCTCTGCCTTCCACCAAGAGGCACCAGTGGGTTCTATGGTATCTTCCTGGTCTTAGCTGGTGGGAGGCGCTCGCGGGAAAGTGGAGGGTGGCGGCGCGTGGTGAGCATGAGGACAGTGTTCCCTGCAGGCCCACTGAGCATGGCTGCTGCCCTGTACGAAGGCCACAGGTGCTTCCATGCAGCCCTCTCTAGAGTGCTGCCCTCTCAGAGTCCTGGCACTCGCTCCCTGCCCTTGTCCCATTAGGCTTTGGGGTGACATCCCCCAACTCTTGTCAGCCCAAGGATGTTTGACCTTCCATGTGGGTGTGGTTTCGTTACAGCGGCCATCTCCATTGCAGACAGCACCTTCCTTACACCACACCACCCTGGGTTGAACATGCTTCCGTTTTCCTTCCTGGGCCCTGGCTGATTCAGTCTCTCTCTCCCATTTTCGCCAGCTTCCTCTGTGTCTTAGCTCTTGCTGCCCACCCTCGGTGCTTTCCCCCTTTCCCCTGCCTCTCGCAATCTTACCCATTCAAGGCCCAGCTTAAGTCTCACCTCCTCTCACCCACCCTTTTTCTTTTCCAAACTCCTACTTTTCTAAGAATCAGATCCCTATAGCTTAGCAGTCACTTCCCTGTTCTCTAGTAGTTTCCTGTCTGTGGATTTAGTTTCCCCAGCAAAGACAGGGACCATGTCAAGGTGTTTTTCTGTCCATGACTCACAGAGTGCTGGGGGCACCTTACCTACTGGAGAGTCTCCCTGGTTGGTTATATGAGTCTACCACTGCCTGGGGTTGGCCCCAGACTGCACGGGTTGCCAGGTCATGAACGTCAGGGCGGGAAAACATATTTAGTTGTTTGATCCAAGTGTCCTAATGCTGGGATCTTGGTGAAATAGCACTACATGGGGATCATACTTTTTTTTTTTCCCCATTTCCTAAGACATGGTAGATAATTCCAAAGACAATTGTAACAAAAACATTAAAGCTGTTTAGGAAAATACATTGCAAATCCACAGAAAGGAGCAATTAATAAAGAGGAAGTGGGAGAAGGGGCTGGAAATCTCCATAAAGAAAGTTTGTATAGGAACTGGGTAGTAAATGCCACAGGAAAGTGAAAGTAAATAACTGCTTCCAAGAGATCCTAACACCCAGGAGTGGGATCACAGGTAGGGCTGGCATCTTGTATTTTTAGACTCTTTAGAATCCCAGGAGACGTAAATGAAACCAACAGATTTTGTTGCTGCTTTCGACTGAAGAAAAAAAATGTGGCTGATTTTAAAATGCTGCTAGAGAATAATCTATTGAAAAAGCAAGACTCAGAGGGTTGCCCAGGAGATTAAAATCAGGGGACGGAAGAAAACAAAAGGCAAAAACCAAAAATCCAACCAGATCGATGAGTATAGCTTCCCAGCATGCTATAATAATACACTAATTTTTAAAAAATTAATTGCCACAACTGTTAATTGTACCTTTGCAACTTGATTATGGGATTTCTTAAACAACACCCCACTAATAAGGAGCTTTGACATGTTTGGTCCTGTTCTGAACCTGCTCTGTGCTCAGGATATCTAAAGCAGTGTTGGATTAATTTTTCTGGCCTCTGGCAGCTGGATTAATTTAAGGCTTCACTGGAGTGAGACAGGTCACCACAGTTTGAGCTATAAAAGCTGACTCCAGTGTAATTTTGCTCTACAAAGTGCTTGGATGGTTTGTCCATCAAGATTAAAAATGATCCTTTGGTGATATTTCCATTTATTACAGGAAGGCAATTTGTTAGGTGGTCTTTTCGGGGAGAAGATCTTGTCCAGATAATATTCCCAGATTTAATTCTGGATTTGCTTTCATGGGGTTGGGGAAGGAAGGCAGGACTGATTTGGGACCTTCCTAACAGAGTGTGCTACACCATTTTAAAATAGAGCACTCATCTCTGGCCTCCAGAGTCTCCCGTGTGCCAACAGATGCCCTTGAGTGGGCAGCCATGTCCAGAAGCCACAGCATTATCCATAAGGACAGAACACTGGCCAGCCAAGGAATGGCACACAGTGGGAGTGGGTCCACAGCAAAATGATGCTGATGTCGAGGAGGTACTGTCCCCACTAGAGAGGGCTGGAGCAGTGGAAGAAGATAAAAATGGTGAATGTTGTGTTACAGACTCAGTCGAGCCGAGAACTAATAGGACATAATCTCTGAGGTTCCCCAGAAGTACTTGGAGTTGGGGGACTTTATGAGTTGGCTGAGATGTATGTTAGCAAATGGGGCAGGAGCTGGAGAAACATGGATGGCAAATGGAGTTAGGGAACTTAGAATGGAGAGACAACCTGGCTAGCAGGCCGCTTGGGGATATGATAATAATGGTTTATTCTTTGCTTGTTGATTCTGAAGTAACTTAGACATTCAAGTGAAATGTTCTTTGCCTTGTTCATCAGAAGGGGGATGGTTGACTATTTGGAGTATTAAAATGACATAATTGCTTTATCAGGGGAGCTGTTTAAACACTAAGCAGTCATTTACACATTAGTATAAACAAAAGGTCTGCAAATAGGTTTTGGTAGGAAAGGAGAAATAAGGAGCCACTGTCAATGCTGATGGCAAAGTGGTTATCACTGGACAAGAAATTCAGCCACAGAGGGAGCTTGAAGGCTCTAAAGTCTGTCTTTGTGATAAGGCCCCAGGCCTGTTCTGCTGTATTATTTCTCCATCAGATCTCTTAATTTTATTTCCAAGCTTATGAGGAAACAAATCTGTCCAAATCTATCCCTTTTAGATTCTTATATCTCACTATAGTTCTAAATATTCCTTTTCATTTTAATATATTTAATATTATTTTTATATTGTATTTTTATTGAGATATAATTTTATATATTTGTATGATAAATATATTGAGATATATTTATTGAGATATAATTTACATATCATAAAGTTTAGCCATTTTAAGTGTACAATTTGATGATCTGGGGGGACTTTATTAAATGTACAACCATTACCACAGTCCAGTTTTAGAACATTTTCATTTCCCCAGCGACATCCCTCATGCCCATTTAATGTTAATGCTCATTCCTAGCATTACCTTTATCGTGAAAAATGGGAGTTCAAGACATGTTCCAAGTTCTTCAGAGAAGTGAGTGGTAGAGAACATTATCCTTGAGTTCTGGCATTGGGATGGTATGAGTCCTAATCCCAGCTCTTCCGCTGGGGGAGTTTATTTAATCACTCTAGACATCAGCTGTTCACCTGAAAACTGTAGGTAATAATATTTACCCATAGCGTTGTTCAGATGATGAGAGATAACATATATGAAGGTCCTGTCACATAAATGTTCAGTGAAATTATTTCATTACAAATACATAGATGCTTGTAAACAATAGGAATTAATTTGATGCAGGGACTGAATTCTGAGGTTTATTATTTTACTATTTTGTAACTTAATCAGTGGAATGGGGTAGGAAGGAGAAAACACAATTTATTTGTAATAGATATTGGCTGCTTTTAACGATCAAATGCATTTAAAAAACTTAATTTCTTTTGATTTACATTGCTCAATTCTTTTCTCTAACTACACAGAGGATTTCTTTCCAAAGAGCTTTTCCAAATGGCTTGACCCCCCCCCCCAGACCTTACCCCAACTCAACCCTGTCTTCTGCAGTTTCATCTTGCTTTCTTCTGAAATGGATTTGAGAAAATAAGACCTTAGCTTTGGCTTTTCAGAGGCTGGTAGTGATTTTCTCTTCTGGTATGAAATTTAAGACCCATAAAATGCAGTTGCCATTTCCTGTGGATGATCTGCTTCTGTGTTCTGATTTCATATTTATTGCCGTATGAGTCAAGATCCCAATAAGTTGCTCCATTGCCCTGTGTTATTGATGTAGTGCCATCCATTTATGTGGGGGAGTTGAGCTTGTTGCTAGGTACCTGGTAAGCTAAACATGGCCACTAGGGCGCGCCTCTCTCCCAGAGTCTTGTCCAGGGTCCTTATTTGGGAACCCTGAGAGAGCTGCTTCAGTGTGCCTCCTCTTCCTTCCTGATGGACCCACCCACAGGTGAGGAGCACCATTATGCCCAGCTCTTCCACCTTAGCCAGTGGCTAAGGTGGAAGAGTAGGCAGGGAATGAATGGGAGCTCTTTGCCACTTTGAATTTTGGGGTCCCTTCATGGCTTCTCCTGGGAAAGCGTTTTTGTTTTTAATCTGCTTTGCCAGAATTGTTAGAGGGTGCTTGCTAAAGACACGGTACTTGAAAATTTCCCTCTCTGGACAGAGTGAAGCAGAATCTCAGAGAATGAAGTTCAGAAGTCTGCATTCTTGACATGCTTTCCAGGTGATTTTAATGCACATCAAAGTTAGGGCCTTGAAAAGGTAAGCTGTTCTTGGAAAACACTCTTTTTTAAATCAGTCTTTCCCCCCAAAACCAAAACCAAATCCAAAACCAAAACAGAAGTTTTCAGAGCCACCCGAATACACTGTTAGGTCTCCAAATTCATCGTAATCTTCTCTGTGGAGGAATGATTCTCCCATCTCTGCCTGTGTTCAAGGGTCCCTCAAGGACTACTTTGAATTTCAGAAGTGGAACTTAAGAAAAGCAATGTTGAAGTAATCATTGATATTATTAATAATTAGGAGATGTAAATAATTTCTTTAAAAGAAATGGACTTTATATTGGTTTCCTAGGGCTGCTGTTAAAATACCAGCAACTGGGTGGCATAAAACAACAGAAATTTATTCTCCCAGAGTCATGGAGGCCAGAAGTTTGAAATCAAGGTGTTGGTAGGGCCATGCTTTCTTGAAGTCTCTAGGAAAGAATGTATTCCTTGCCTTTCTCTTAGCTTCGGGTGTTGGCAGCATTCTTGGCATTCCTCAGTGTACAGCTGCATAACTCCAGTCTCTGCCTCTATTATCACATGGCACCCCCCCCCCCCCCGTGTGTCTGTGTCTTCTTCTCTTCTTATAAGGACTCCTGCCATGTTGGATTAAGGCTCACCCTAAAGACCTCATCGTAACTCCATTACACCTACAAGGACCTTATTTCCAAATACAGTGGCATATGTATTGGGGGGACACAGTTCAATCCATAACAGACATATCATTTCCTACAACTGATCTATCTTCATTTTAAGTTCCCCAGCCCACTGAGTAGCAAGGAAAAACTAAATTGAATTGAGTCCAGTAAAAGCAGTCCAATCCAATAATTTAAATAGTCTATTCATTCTGTGCAGGCATGACTCAGATAAATGCTCAGTCTTTCTTATTTCCTCCCCCTTTTCTTTATATCACCACAAAATGATAGCTAGAGGTTTAAGGGGTGGGGCTTATATGACTTCATGGTTGTGGAGAAGGCTGACTCACTCTGTCCCTGCATCCTTGCTGGCATCTGCTGTAGGATGACAGCCCCAGTCTGCTGTGGCAGTCATTTCCACCGAAGTAAGACTGGTCCTATCTGACTTTTTGGGATTATATGCTAGCATCCTCCTCTGAAGTCCCATAATCTTGGCCATTAGTCCCTGAAATTTAGAAGTCTCTTCCTCATCACAAAGACTGGCTTCTAGACTATTATTTTATTAAAGGAACCAAGAAAATCAGCTTTGAGGCGCAAAGTTGATCAATGACCTTTTTGTTTCTGGTAGCAGTCAACCTTCTATCCTGAAGGAAAGGACCCTCATGGTTTAGTTTCTGTCTGCAAGGGAACAAGATATATGGGCAAGTAAAAACCATGTGGTATATTAGTTAGCTTTGCAATGTAAGGAACCATCCCAAAGTGCAGTGGCTTAAATCTGTGGTCCACAGCATGTTTTTTTAGGGCCCACAAGTTAAGAATGGCTTTACATGTTTAAAATGTTTAAAAAACAAAAAAGGATGTGCAACAGAGACTATATGTGTGGCCTGTGAAGCCTATAATATTTATTATCTGGCCCTTTGTTGACCCTGGCTTAAAACAAAAAGCATTTATTATTGCCCACAAGTCTCTGGATTCTTCAGCTCCTGGATGGACTCCTTCCTGCATCTGGGGCCAGCTGTGGGTCAGGCACGCAGCTCAGCTGATCTTGGCTGGTTTTTCTCACGTGTTGAGAGGTTGGCTGGCTGTGGACTGATTTAGAATGGCCTTGACTGGGACAACTGGGCCCTTGTCCATGAGCTGTCTTACCCTCTGTCCTGGCCTTGTTCACATGGCAGAGGTGGCATGCTGAAAGGGAGCAGAAATGAACAAGCTCTCTTGAGGTCAGACTTGGATTGGACACATTTTCATTTCTGCCACATTTTACTGGCCAGGGATCCCAGCCCAGATCCCAGGGTCGGGAAACAGACTCCATCTCTTGATAGGAGGAGCTGCAAAGTCACATGATAAAGTGTGTGACTACGGGGAGTGCTGAAGAATTGAGTCCATTTTTACAATCAATTTATGACATATGGGTTATTTTTTAAATATTGCCCCAGTAGCAAAAAAGATAATTTATTAATATTTTCTCCAATATTCCTTGTGATCTTAAGGCCCACCTGTGTAGAAGCAACAGTTGCTTCTGACTTGATTTAGAGCACATTAGGAACTTTTGTGCCTTCTTAAAAGAACTTTTAGGTTCTAAAACCCTAGAGTTAAGAGTTTTAAAACTTCATCCTAGGGCTGTCTTCTTTTTTCATAAGAAACATTTTCTCTTCCCATTCCCAGATTCCTCCACTTGGAGGAGGAGACAGGTTAGTTTTATTTTGTCAGTTATGTAATTAACAATAGTACTGTATTTTCTTATCCCTTCAATTTATGACTTCTGAAATCGGAGATGCTTTAGGGAGTCCTCAAGAGGCAACTCCAAGATATCAACTTGTCTTCCCCATGAGGTTGCTGTGGGCACCTCTTTTCAAGAGATTTTTTTTTTTTTTTTTTTTTTTGAACTTCTAAATTGGTGCCTGGGAGAACCATCTAGAATTTCATCCTAGCCAAGTACAAGATGAGTTTACCACCAGACTTCCCTTAACCCAGTCTTTAAGGTTTGTAACTCAGTTTTTCTTTGCTGGAAGTCCCACGACTTTTGCTTGGTGCTGTCTTAAGAGAGAAACTAAAGCAAACCACAGAGATCCAGTTCACCGACTGTTGGAGTCTGAAGGAACGTCCAGCCTTTCTTGGATACATCACACCCCACTGCCTTGAAGAAGAGACTAGCCAACCTCTTCTTGGTTGTCTGCCATGTCAGGGAGCTCCCTGCCTACAGAGACAGCTTGGACCAATGCAGACTCTGCATAGAGCTATCTAAGATACTCTGAGAAATGTCTAGGACATAGTAACCACTGATTTTTAAAGCATGACTTAGGGGCAAGCATCTATCTAGTTGGCAAAATAAGGAAACCGAGCTAATTCAGGGCCTGCCTGAGGGAATGGTGGCACCCACTCTGTTGGGGAAATGCTGTACTCTTGGGCATTCTTTCCAAATTCTGGTTGTAAAAATCAAGCCCTTCCCAAAGCTCTAAAAATGAGGCCTGGAATATAAATTCCTTGGCGGTTTCCCTAAGAGGCTGGTGGTTAATGGAGGAAATGGGGGTGTGCTGAGACAGACACCTGTGTTTGTTTAGCCCCTGTCATGGGAGGCTGGGGTCAGGACAAGGAGGGAGCATTGCTCACTGGGAAGAGACTCGCGTGTAGGGAGCAGGCTGCTCAAAACTGTGTGGAACCTGGTGGCCTTGAAAAATTATTTTCAAGGTTGTCATGTGTGACAAGTTATAGATTCCCTAACCAGTTACCCAATATCCAATCTCCCTTCCTTACGAACAGAACCTGATTTTGTTTGGGGCAGCACCGTGCCTAGCTAAGAATACCTGCATTGCCAGATTCATCGCAGCGGGTGCTGGCTATGTGGTACAGCTGAGGCTGATGGGATGTGAGAGAACATCTGCTGGGAACTTGGGGGAGCTTTTGCTTTCCTGTTCCAGGATCTTCTTCCTTTTCCTTTCCCCTTCCTTCTTCGTTCTGCCTGTCATATGGATGTGAGGCCAGGGGATGTAGCATCTGTCTCTTTGACGACTACAAGGCAGTAAGCATGGACAGAAGTCCACACCCTTGGGATTCTCACCCTGGGTGGCTGCACCGGCTCAGGACTGCATCCCTGGGCTTCTGGTGTGTGACAAATAAGCCCCTATGTGTTTAAGAAAACATTGGTTGAGTTTTTCCATTACTTTTAGTCCAACACAGTTCTTACTGATTGTCTTAGGCTGTTTTGTGCTGCTATAACAGAATACCTGAGACTAGGTAATTTATAATGGACAGAAATGTATTAGCTCACAGTTCTGGAGGCTGGGAAGTCCAATATCAAGGTATTCTGTCTGGCGAGGGCCTCCTTGCTGCATCATTCCATGGTAGAAGGTGGAATGGCAGAGAGAGAGAGAGAGAGAGAGGAGAGAGAGAGAGAGAGAGAGAGCACGCCTACTCTCAAAATTCTGTTTATTGAGGTATTAAACCCACCCGTAAGGGTGGAACCCTCAAGGCCTAATCACCTCTTGAAGGCCCCACCTCCCATAATATTTAATTACCACTGGTGATTAAATTTCAGCATGAGTGTTGGAGGGGACAAATGTTCAAACCGTAGCACTGATGTAGAACGTGTACTATGCAACATGGCTTCATGAATGTTCTTGTCTTTTAGCTTGATACCTGAGAGTCAAGGGTTGACTCTTGGGTGACTCTAAAGCCTGGATGACTTTAGAGGCAGTCTTCTCATAGTATTGTTCTTCAAAAACTACAGAGTTAAGACATAAAAAGGATGCTGTGTCTGTGAGGTCCCTGATCTGGGAGCCACCATCCAGGCTGGGGGAGCTGTGAGTTGGGCATGCTGACCCTGGGCCTGCAGGACGAAGGTGGTAGAAACGATTGGTGGGAAACCAAGGTGCTCTGTGCTTCTCTGTGTCCAGGTGACCCCCACACGTTGGCTCTCCTCCATGGCAGCTACGCATGTCCCATGTGGGTGAGGGGGCAAAAGAAGCTGTGCCCTGGGTGGCTTCCGGGCTTCCCTGTGAGCTGGGAATGCTGCCCCTGCTGTATCTCCGGTTCTGTAGCCTTCTGTAAAGCTAAGTCAACACAGTGCTAGATGGAAGCTTATTTGTGTCCTGTGAGTCTGCTTGCCAACTCTGAACCATAACTGCTGCGCCAGACCAAGACCCAAAGGATTTTATCAAGACTAATTAGCAACATCTTATCCCCCATTTATAATAATCATTTTCTTAACCTTGTATGTGGTCTCTTTGTGTTGCTTCAAATACACATATTTTTATACATACATATGTATATTTTATGAGTCATGGTATAAATAAATACAACTAAAAAGCTTTTCCTCATCAATGGCAGTTGCCTCCTATTAGACCCTCAAATGTCGGATCTCCAGGAAGAGTTGGTGTGAGCCTGTGTGGTAGGGAACATTCCACCTGTAGTGGGCCGAGGTAGCACTGAGACCTGACCAGAGCATGGGCTTTGAAGATAGAGAGACCTGAAAGGAAATCCAGGTGCTCCCAGCTAGAGCTGCAAGGCCTTGGGGAACTTGTTTACCTCCCTGAGCCTCAGTTGCCTTATTTGTGTATTGGGAATACGTCTCCGTGCAGATGAAATGAAATAGTATAGATAGACTATCAAATGCAGTCCTGACGCAGGCACTGCTGCAGACTTGCCCCAGTGCTATTTTTCTTCCTTCTTTGGGGTCTGTGACAGCAGCATCAGTGTCACACTTCCACTTGCAGTGCAGTGCGGTTAAGCGCATGGACTCTGAAGTCAGACTGCTGGTTCAAATCCTTGTTCTGCTCCTTGGTAGCTGCGTGACTTTGGGCGATTGGTTTAACTTCTTTATGGCTATTTGCTTTATTTGTAAAATGGGCCAGTAATAGTAATACTTCGTAGGGTTGTTGCGAAGGCTACAGAGGGTGAAAGTCACGTGTTTGGCACAGTACTTGGCATGTATTAAAGGGCTAGTAAAAAGTTAAAAAAAGAGAATTTTTACAAGAGCTCTGGTTTTGTCTCCTGGTTAGCAGCACCTATGGCTGACAGAGTCAGGCCCCGAAGCCAGGCCTCGTGACATGGAGCTTTCTCTCTGTGCCTGGCACTGTGCTCAGCTCTAGGGATATAAAGCATGAAAGAGATGCAGCTTCCACTTTTGATTTCAAGAAGCTCAGGGTCTATAGTGGGTGTTCAGGAAATGAGAATATTGAGGTAAGTTCCCAGTCCTTTAATGCTGTGGTCCCCAACACTCAGGCCGCACTGGTTTGTAGCCTGTTAGGGACCGGGCTGCAGAGTTCTGCCGTGCCCCACCCCCATCACTGCCCGTGGAAAAATTGTTTTCTTCCATGAAACCAGTCCCTGGTGCCACAAAGGTTGGGGACCACTGCTTTAATGCCCCCAATTGTGTGGATCTCGCTGTCCCTGAGAACAGGGAAGGTACCCCTGAATCTGAGTGGGTGGCTGCCTGGGACCAGGTGGTAGGAAGCCAGAAGCAGATCTGTCAGATCCGTTTGCTGTTTTTCCATCTCTGCTGCCTCCATTGTGTTCTTGTGAGGTTCTTTGCCTCACAGATTTATGTAACTTATCACCACAGTCATGTCTCTGTGTTTTATTGATGCCATTTAAATTCTGTTACTATTTAATACCAAGAACATCTAAAAAGAACATTTTGAGGGACCTGAAAAATCCAATTGGTCTCTTGGTAATTTGATTTGTAGGAAATAGGAGAAGATAGTATTCTGAATAGAGTGCTTTTAAATGAATCATCACTGCTTTCTTGCACAGGCAGTAGATGGGCTCGGATTGGTAGCCCTGCTACTCTCTCATTAGGTGGGAGATGCAGTCTGTGTCAGTTAGGAAAGGCTCAGCTGCGTGTGGCAGAAAATCTGAAACAATAGTGGCTTAAACAAGATGGATGCTGTTTGTTTCTCATGGAAAAGAAATGTGGAGGAGACGGTTCACAGCTGACAGTAGCTTTGCAGGATCCCCAGTAGTCCCCAGATTCCTCCCATCCCCTTGTTCTGCCGTCCTTAGCACATGGCTTCCTCCTTATGGCCAAGAAGTTGTCCAAACTCCACCACTTATGCCTGCATCCCACCTGCAAGGCGGAGGGATGTTAAGAAGGAGAGCGTTCTTCTTTCAGGGCATTTTCCGGGAGTCCCGCATCATAGTTGGCCTTTGTACTGTTGACCAGTACTTGGTCACATGGCCACATCTAGCTGCAAGGAAGGCTGGGAAATCTATTCTTGATTCCAAGTACCTAGGTACCCAGCTAAAATAGGTTCTATTATTAATACTAGGGCAGGGTGGGAGAATGGATACTGGGGCTTACCCAGCAGGCTTTGCAACACAGAGTTTGGAGACCCAACCACAGCCCCTTCCCTGCCAACAAAAGTTCATTGGTTTTGGGGTCATATCAGGGACCAGCAGCAGGGAAATCCCTGTTATAGATGGAATTGGACAAATAAGACAGATGGGGTTAGGAAAAAACTAGAGAACTGCAAAGTACTGTCTGAAGAACTGTCTGTTAAAGAAAGAGTTGAAGAGCCCTTGAAAATCATCTAGGGCTGTAGGTCAACTCTCTCCTTTTACGTGAGAAGCTACCAAGGGCCAGGGGGGTACTTGACTCGCTGTGTTGGGGTCGTCAAATCCATATTCAGGTTTGATGATTTTCTAGAAAGATTCACAGAACTCAGGAAAAATGTTATACTCACAGTTTATTGGAGTTTAAGGATACAGATTGAAATCGGCACAAGAAGAGAGGTCAGAGAGCAGAGTCCAGGACAAACCAGATGTGAACTTTCAGTTGTCCTTTCCCTGTGTATTCAATAGACAGCGCTGAATTCGCCTGGTGACAACGTGTGACAGCACATGCTAACCAGGGAAGCTCACCTGAGCCTTGGTGTGTGGGACTTACTGTAGTGGAGGAGGAGGGTGTCAGTCACGTTGACATGCAGCGCCCAGTGTCTTCTGCCTGCCCCTTCCCTAGCGTAGAACTCTATTTTAGCTGATACCTGGGTACCTAGGAACCTCGAATAAAGAAGTCAAACTAATACAGTGTGGCCCAGGGGCCCACCATAAATCACATTGTTAGCATAAACTGTCTGGTGTAGCCCAAGGGCCCAGGTATACAGAGACACTCTTACAAAGCAGGATATTCAAGGGCCCCAGGTTATCTCCTAGGGTCTGATCCAGGGCCAGGTTTGAGCAGCCCAGGCCTGCCGAGTTAACGCTTTACTGCACACTTGTCCAGAGCCACACCCCTATGGCAGAGCCAGGTCCAGAATGTTCATCTCTTTGGAAGCCATCGAGGACAGCTGGAATGAGTCAGCTTGCCCATGGCAGAGGCAGGCCTTGAGCGCTAGCCTCCTGAGTCCCAGCCAGGACAGCAGTGAGGTAAAGAGCATGATTTGGCACAAAGATGTAGAAACAACCCAAATGCCCATCAATACATGAGTGGATTAGTAAAATGTGGTATATGTATACCATGGAGTATTACTCAGCTATAAGAAATAATGGTGAAATAGAATCTCTTATGTTCTCCTGGATAGAGTTGGAACCCATTCTACTAAGTGAAGTATCCCAAGAATGGAAAAACAAGCACCACATGTACTCACCAGCAATTGGTTTCCCTGATCATCACCTAAGTGCACATTTGGGAATAACACTAATCGGGTGTCGGGCAGATGTGGGGGGGGAGGGGATGGGATGGGTGTATACATACATGAGTGCGATGCACACTGTCTGGGGAATGGACACGCTTGAAACTCTGACTCAGGGGGCGGGGGAGCATGGGCAATACACATAACCTAAACTTTTGTACCCCCATAATATGCTGAAATAAAAAAAAAAGAGCATGATTTGGGACACACTCCTGCATTCATATGGCTCTCACTCTTCGAGGCTGGCTGCATGACTTAAAAAATGTTACATCACCTCTCAGTGCCTCAGGTTGCCCATCTTAACTACGAAGAATACCGTACTATCATCTATTCATAGAATGGCCGAGAGGGTTACATAAGTTCTAAACATCATGCCGTCAGAACAGTGCCTCATGTATTACATGTGCTCAGTAAGTGAAAGCTGCTAACATTATTCTCCACATTGTGTTGTCACTCCTCAGTCTCTTCTTATGTCGGCGGAAACCCCTGGAGGTGGTGAGAACCTTGCTGTTAACCAATACTTGGCCCAGGCAGAGTCCCCTCCTGGAGATGATCAGCCCCAGCCGTGAGCTGCTGAGGAAATTCTAGAGTCCTTTGCATCATTGAAAACTGAAGTCTTATCTATACTTGATATTGCCCATACTGCAACATTCCCCGGACCATTCGCTCTAATCTTGCTTTCAGTAAGGTAAAGCTGCCCTGTATAAATTGTTTCTCCTCTGTTTTAAAAGTGGGAGCTCTGTGATATTTTCTCATTTCCAGAATCATCTCAGATAAAACCTTTTCTCTGAGCTGATTCTCTGAAGTACTTCAGTGTTTTCTGTGTTTCTCCAGAGAAAGAATTCCCAATTAGTTTTTGTTGCTTGTTTGTTCAAATTCAGCCGCAAAAGGCAGGAGCAAAGGAGTCTGAGATCCTCTTTCCTTTATGTCACTATCAAGCTGTGCAATTTTGGAAAAGTCACTTGACTTCTCTGGGCTTGTTTCCTCCCTCTAAATTGAGGGGAAAGGGAGAGATGGCCCCTGAGATTCCTTCCACCTCTGTGCTCAGATGCTGAATGTGAATGTTTAATCTGTGCCTCAGGCCATTTAGCTGTCATAATTATATAACATGGTGTGTGTATGTGTGTCTCTTCCTGTGCATGGGCTTGGGGTAGCTGGAAGATGGGAAAACAGCAGAGACTCAGCCAATGCTGTTTTTGTCCAGGTTCTATGTTGCTGAGCAATCCTGAATCATAAGCCTGTCAAAGAGGAGGCTGTTTGTGTTTGGGGTAAAAAACCCTCAGCTTCCGTTCCGCCCCCTCTCCCCACTGTAAATGCCAAAGCATGTGGAAGAGGTGGAGGAGCGAATCTCTAATATTCTGGAAGCTTTAGCGTTGCCTTGGAGCAAACACCCTCAAACTGATCGCAACTCTCCTCAAAATGCAAGACTGAGTTTTAAGACAGGGCCAGGACTTTGGGCGTATAAAGGGTGTGCTGGTGGTGTTTAGGAAGAGGTAGGCCCCTGGGAGGGGGATGATTTCACCCCTGTTGGTCCTTTCCTTTCCCCTTCCTCCCTCTCAAGGCTGTTTCCCCCCCACCACCCAATCCTCCCCACCCCCTGCTGACTTCCTGCTGCCTCCCAGTCCTAAAATTCCAGAGGCAGTGTCACCCAGCACGGCTGAGCAGACAAGGAGAGCGGGCTTGCCGTCTCAGCCGTCCTGCTCTGCCCGTGGAGCAGGCGCCTTCTCTCAGGCTTCTTTTAAAAGCGATTTAAAAAAGGAAACAGACGCTCCCCATGAAGCCTGAATAGCAGCATTTCTATCATCTGTTGTCATGACATGGGCTGACATGAGAGCAGCCTCGGCAACGGGGCTGACAGTTTGATGGGTTTAATTTCAGTGCAAAGAGATTTCTGCAAAGAGGCAGCTGCCAGGAATGCGCTGCTGGTGGCTGGGGAGGAAGAAGGAGAAACGGGCGGCAGGTGGAGTCTAATGATGCTGTAGATCATGACAGCAGCCCAGCGTGGCCATCATAATAAGTGCTTTGCCCATCATTGTTGTCGCAGATCATCTGCCCAGCTGGCTACTCCCCCTCTGGAGGGGCCTCTGACTGCAAAATGGAGGCAGAGGTCAAATAAATTGCTGTGAGATGAGGAAGTTGATTGAGGTGGCAAAGGAGCCCACAGTCCCTGTTCTTGGTCCTGGGTGCAGATCACTCTGTGAATCCCGGAGAGATGGACAGCCTTTTGCATCAGTTCCCCCTCCCCCCTTGCCCCACTTGGTGTTCTTATGTGAGGTCCCAATACGTGCAACAGAGGATTTAATGCCAAGAGAAATAAACACAAAACAAGGTAGGAGTGTTTCCTCCAGGTTCTGGGCTTCTGTTTCCTAGTACCCTCTCCCCACAATGGTCTGTGAGATCTATCTTGCAAGAACTGGGATTGTCCAGCATTCCGCTGCCCTTCTCCTGTGTTGCACAGGTGGGCTTCCTATTTTGTTTCCTTTTGAGCCTTGTGGATTGGGAGGCCTGTGAACAACGTCATTTATTTGTTCTAGCAACATTAAGTGGTGCTGTATGCTAGACATGTGCTGAGTGTTGGAGCCACAAGATGGCATTATTCATGCTTCCTGCCATTCAGGCTTGGAACATCTGGTAAGGAGGGCTAACATGCAAAGAAGTAATCTTTGGAAAGGCAAATTAAAGACCATCTTACACACCCCAGATTGGTCACATTTAAAAAGACCGAACATATTAGGTATGGTTGAGGATATAAAGCAATCAGATCCCTTATACGCTGTGGGTGAGAGGGCAAATTGATACAAGTACTTGGAAAATAATTGTATATTATTTAATAAAGAGGAATATGCATATTTACTAAGACTGGGCAATTCTATCATTAAGTGTATACCATGAGTCATTCTTCTATGTGCACTCACAACATCAGTGTTTGAAACAGTAAAACACTGGAAACAATACAAATGTCTACTAAGAATAGAATGAGTAAAAACATTTTGGAATATTATACAGCAGTGAAAATGGATGCACTACTGCTACACACATTGGCATGCATGAATATTGCTAAAAAACTGTAAAACAAGAGAAGCAAGTCACAGAAGAATATGGAGAACATGACTTTGTTTATATAAAGGTAAAAAACTGACAAAAGTATACTACATATATAGTAAGCGTACAAAAAACCAGCATGGGAATGGTAGCCACAAAACAAAGGACAGTGCTTACCTCTGGGGGTGGGTGAGTTCAGGAAGGGTATAGTCATAAAGGATCTCATGGCTTAGTCTTTGCACATACTGTTTCCTATGTCTGGAATGTTCATGATATTCAGATGGTTTTCTCCCTTTCCTTAAAAAATTATTGATACGTAATTGAAATAAAACATACAAATTGTGCTCTATACATATTTAGAGCACAATTTGATAAGTTTTAATATATGTACATAATCAAGATACTGGACAGGTCACCCACAGAAGATTCTGCCTGCCCTTTGTAATCTACCTTCTCAACCTTCTTGTCACCTGCCCTTTCCCCCAGGTGCCTAGTAAATCACTGATTTAACTTCTGCCTCTACTGATAAGTTTTCATTTTCAGAAATTGTATGTAAAGGGAACCATGCAATAATGCAGTATTTCCTCTTTCTTATTTGGCTTTTTTTTCATTCAGCATAATTATTTTGAGAATCATTCTTGCTACAGCATGTATCAATAGTTCATTTCTTTTTATTGTCAAGTAGTATTCCCACTGCATGGTTGTATCACCATTTGTCCACTTTCTTGCTGACGGACATAGGGGTTGTTTCTAGTTTGTGGCTATTACCTATAAAGATGCTGTTAATACCATTTATCCTAGGTAAATGCATAGGAATGAAATGGCTGGATCCTATGTTTGACTGTGTAAGAAGCTGCTTAACTTTATATATTCCTACCAACAATGTATCAGAAGTGTGGTTCTTCTGCATCCTCCCCAGTACTTGGTATGGTCAGTCTGTTTAATTTTTAGCCATTATAATAGGTGTGTAGTAATATTTCATTATAGGTGTTTTTTTTTTTTTTTTGAGACAGACTCTCACTCTGTTGCCTGGGCTAGAGTGCCGTGGTGTCAGCCTAGCTCACAGCAACCCCAAACTCCTGGGCTCAAGCAATCCTTCTGCCTCAGCCTCCCCAATAGCTGGGACTACAGGCATGTGCCACCATGCCCGGCTCATTTTTTCTATATATATTTTTAGTTGTCCAGCTAATTTCTTTCTATTTTTAGTAGAGATGGGGTCTCGCTCTTGCTCAGGCTGGTTTCGAACTCCTGAGCTCAAACGATCCACCCGCCTCGGCCTCCCAGAGTGCTAGGATTACAGGCATGAGCCACTGCGCCTGGCTCATTATAGTTTTGGTTTGCATTTCCCTAGTGACTATTGATGATGAGCATCTTATGTCTTCTTTAATGAAGTATATATTCAAATCTTTACTCAGTTTTTAATATTTTTGTTGTTTTTTTATTATTGAGTTTTCAGAGTTCTTTAATACTCTGGATTTTAAAACATACTCTGATTTGCAGATATTTTCTTTTAATAGTGTTTTTCAAAGAGCAGAAGTTTTTAATTAGGACAATGACCAATTTATCAATTTGTTCTTTTATGGATCATGCTTTTTGGGTCTTACCTGAGAAATATTTCTTTAAATCAAGATCACAAATGTTTTCTCCTGGAAAGTTTATAGCTTGAAGTTTAACATTTAGGCCTGTGATGCATTTTAAGTTAATTTTTGGACAAAGTATGAGGTTTGTTTTTTTGTTTATGTTTTGGTTTATTTTTGCTTATGTATATCTAATTGTTCCAGCACCATTTGTTAATAATTTATCATGAATATTTCCCATATTATTTCACATCATTGTACAAGAAATAATGTATACATTATGAGGACATACTGTATCTAACAAGATATACTGTTAGACTCTTTGATTCTGTAAAATTAAATTGTTATTAATGAAAAAAAAAAGTAGTGTTTACCCTTTTGATAATTGAGAAGTTGTATATTAGCTAGTCTGTTTCAGATGAAGAGTTCACGTAGGGATTTCTGGGACATAAACTAAACTGGGACTAAACTCAGAGAGAACCATGACCAGTTTTAGGTGATACAGGATTTAGATAAGCACATAATCACCCCCCCAAATTGCCATGTCCTAATTCCCACATATTGGGAATGTACTAGACTTCATGGCAAAAGGAATATAAGGTTGAAGGTGAGATCAAGGTTGCTAAACAGCTGACTAAAACTGGAAAGATTATTCTGAATTATCAGAATGGGTCCAGTGTAATCACAAGGGTCCCAAAATGTGGAAAAGCGATAAATAGAAAGTGTCAGATTGGTGAGATGTGAGAAAGACCCCAGTGGATATTATATTTTCATTGGTTTAATCAATTTTATATGCCTATCAATGTTTTGGAAGTTAAATGTAAAATGAGGGAATAAAGAACAACAAAGATATGATCTCTAAAAGGGGAGGCCCAGGTACAATAAAAGTATAGATAGTGTGCATTCCACAAGGGCATAATTGTGCATATGTTGGTGTTTTCCATATACATGTTTGGTGTGGGAAATGATGCAGAGGCTAGATTTTCAGAATTTATATGAGATAGTCCATGTTAATCAAGACTAAGTGGATAAAATAAGAAACAATAATTATGGTGACAATTTGACTATTTAAGAAAGAACATTGATGATGTAAGGTTTATTGTTTTTTCCAGCTATACAAAAGATGTTTCCTCTGTGCCATTAAGATGAATATTCTTTCTACTCATGTTATTAAAAATGCCTTTTATTCCCAAAAAAAAAAAAACAAAAAAAAAAAAACAAAAACAAAAAAAAAAGACTTATTCTTTTTCCAACTTTGCAACTTTGCCAAAAACCAATTGTTCATATACATGTGAGTTCATTTTTGGACTCTATTCCGTTTCGTTGATCTCTTTGTCTATCCTTTTGCCAATACCGTATTATCTTATTATCTGTGGATATAGTAAGTTTAGAAACCAGGTAGCATTATTCC
This sequence comes from Eulemur rufifrons, assembly GCF_041146395.1. Taxonomy (NCBI): domain Eukaryota; kingdom Metazoa; phylum Chordata; class Mammalia; order Primates; family Lemuridae; genus Eulemur; species Eulemur rufifrons. The sequence continues at coordinate 209,061,579 of NC_090989.1, forward strand.
TTCAACTTTGTTGTTTTTTTTCAAACATGTTTTGGCTATTCTAGGTCCTTTGCATTTCCATATGAATTTTAGGTTTAATTGCTTGAGAGTTGAGTAAAAAAGGTCAAAGTTTCTTTTATATTGGCCTTCCAATGAGAACATTAATTAGTGAGAAAGGAAATGGAGCAGAGGACAGTGGTGGAATGGAAAGATTTCCAGCACTAAGCAGGTATGAGGACCTGTGGCAGCCTGAGGCTGTCAACTTTGATAACTCAGAGGAGGGGCAAATCCACTGCCAGCTTGGGCCACACAGCTGGTGGTGTTTGTCCTTGAAACGTTGGAAAGTTCTGCATGCATCCTATAACTCAGGCACCTTGCCCTGAATATTGCTCTAAACATTTTCTCTGCTGGCCTCTTTGAGAATGTCTTGTGACAATACCCTGAGAGTCAGAAAGAGCCAGAAGGGAGATCCCAATTTCCATCTCTGGGTTCTTTTTTTTTTTTTTTTGAGACAGACTCTCACTCTGTTGCCTGGGCTAGAGTGCCGTGGCGTCAGCATAGCTCACAGCAACCTCAAACTTCTGGGCTCAAGCGATCCTCCTGCCTCAGCCTCTCGAGTAGCTGGGACTACAGGCATGTGCCACTATGCCCAGCTAATTTTTTTTATATATATTTTTAGTTGTCCAGATAATTTCTTCCTATTTTTGGTAGAGACAGGGTCTTGCTCTTGCTCAGGCTGGTCTCAAACTCCTGACCTTGAGTGATCCTCCCTCGTCGGCTTCCCAGAGTGCTAGGATTACAGGCGTGAGCCACTGCGCCCGGCCCATCTCCAGGTTCTTGAAGCTTCTTCATAGTTACGTGTCACGTGAGAATATTATGAAAAGGAAAGTAGGAAGCAATCAATCCCTGAGGGTGAGAGATCTCTGGATCCACCTTCTCTCTGCCTCAGCCAGCATCTTTAGAGAGCTGGATGAAGGTTAAGGTTCCTCTCTTTCCCCAAAGTGCACATATGAGTCACACATTGGCACTGAGTGTCAGAGAGCTCAGGGAGGCAGATGTGGACAACATGTGTCACCTTTTGGGCTGTCTCAGATCCAAATCCCCCTCTTCTTTGAGCCCTGAACTGTTGGAGCAATTCACTACTATGAGTCATCTTGGTGGGTGAGCAATTCCTGGTAACAGCCACCCCCTTCTGCCTGCCACCATGACAGTTGATGGAGACCAGATTCTTTCTCTATCTTGTTTGACATGTGGACACTGGCTTCTGGGACATTGAACCTGGAACAAATGAAGCAAAGATGGAGGGAGAGTAGAAGTGAGGGTCAGAGCAGTGGCAGAGACTGGAGCAGGCCTATCTTTTCATGCATGATGATATCTTGATGTCCCTTGCACAGTGCTTGCTACATAGAGGATGCTCAGTAAATGTTAAATCAATCACTGCATGGATAATAATACTGTCAGCCAATCCCCTTTCTTCTAAATAAAAACATTATCTAGAATTACCAGCTTGTCAAGCTGGAACAGAGTTTGGCTTTCTTTCTCACAGAATTCAAATCCTTTATTTTGCTGATAAGTAAGCAGAGACCCAGGAAGTCTGAGGAACTTGACCAAAATTGTTCCCCCTTCTACTCCCCAAGCACAGGCAAAGCTGGGATCTAAATATTCAGACCTCCAGTCCATTTTCTTTCAGTTACTCCATCTCTCATGCTTTTAAAAGTATATCCAGACATTTGCCTATTTAGATGCACACAGACATAAACATATTGATAGGAGGACCACTGAAAATGCTGACAGTGGAAGGCAGCCTCACCACCAGCCAAGATGGAAGGAGAGTGATTCAAGGTGTTCATGAGTAGGACTATGGCTGGTTAGCTGTCTAGGTGGGTTACAGGGACAGTGTTTGCAGGATGTGAAACTCACATACATGGAGGGCTGACTTTTCATATATGCAGGTCCCACAGGGCTGACTGCAGGACGTGAGTATGCACGGAGTTTGATATACACAGGGGTCTGGAACCAATTTCCTGCATGTGACGAGGGACAACTATATTTAGAATGGTTTTCAAGATCCCAAAACATTCTTTTACTTCCTTCATTTTTCTGACCAGAATTTGTTTTAAGTTGACTTTCCTAAGTCACTTAGCTGGTCTCTTGGAAACTAACCAACACCTCAGCTCTTTGGAAGGGACTCCTGGGTTTATAGGTCCAGGATGGTTTTCTTCTAGAAACTAGAACACGAATGTATCAGTTTTCTAAAAAAGTGTGCACTGAATGCAGATTGCTTCAGCGAATGTTACCTGTTTGAAAAAGGCTTTATAGTTAGTTGTCAGACAAACAGCCTAATGGCCAATGTCCATATTTGTTGCCAGGCAAATAGAGCAGCTTCAGAAATGCCTAAGGCTGTGTTTACCTGAGGGCACGGTCACCAGTCTTAAATAAAAATCATATTTTGTAACATCTCCATGAGATTTTTAGCAGTTTCTATGAGTTTGGTATTGATTAGGGAAAGCATAGGCCCTTGGGATCTGTAGCTAGAAATCTTCAGTGTATGTATCTTAATTTGGGTCCTTCCAAAAGCAGACCCTGAGACAAGGAATTGCGTTCAGTGGTTTATTTGGGAGGTGGAATGAGGGAGAGGGTGACGGGAAAGAAGGAAGAGCCAGTAAAAGGTGTGATGGTGAGCAGGTTACTGCTGAGGGCAGCTGGGGTTCAGCTTGTTGGGGACCCTTCGAGAGATGGTGTGGAGTAAGCCTCAGGTTCACCCCATTTCAGGAAGAGGAAGATGCAGCATTATTTACCAATCGTTATCCTTCATTGCTTGAGGGTTGCTCCTGAAATGTCAGCTCCCTGGCATTTCTGTCTGCAGGTAACCTCTGAGGTTGGCCGAGTCGTTTGGGTGGGGAACCAATGGCATATGCTACGCTAAGGAAATGCAATTCCAGCTCGCTGGAGAAAATAGGATCCTTTGTATAGCACTTTACAGTTCTCCCCTCTTTAAACATCGCCATGACAACCACCACAAAATAGAACACCTAAAGTTAGGAATCATTTAAAATTTCAGGAAATGCGGACCATAGGAGAGAAGATTTGCATTTTCATTTGATAAGAAAATTTACAGGAAAAACTCAACACTAAGGCTGACTCTCTAGCTCTTTATTGTCCATATATATGCTGTTAGCATCTCTCTCTCTCTCTCTCAACATCTTGCATAATTGCAGTATAATATCAAAGCCAGGAAAGTGATATTGATACAACTCAGCAACCTTATTTGGATTTTACTAGTTTTACACACGCTCATTTGTGTGCATGTGTTATTTAGTTCTAGAAATTTTATCACCAATTTAGATTTGGGTGACCCCCACCACAGCGAAGATACAGGACAGTTCCACTGCAAGGATCCCTGTGCTGCCCTTAATAGCCACAGCCACCTCCTTCCCCTCTCCACCAACCCTGGCAACCATTAATCTGTTATCGGTTAGAATTTTGTCATTTCAAGAATGTTGTGTAAGTGGAATTATACACGTGCAACATTTGAGATTTTTTTTTTCTATCAGCATAACCCTTTGAGATCTGTTCAAGTTGTTGTGTGCATCAATAGTTTGTTCCTTTTTATTGCTGAGTAGAATTTTACGGTTTGGATGTGTCAGTTTGTTTAACCATGCATGTTGCAGAACATTTCAGTTGGGGTCCTGTTTTGGGTTATTTTGAATAAAGCTGCTATGAACCTGTGTACAGGTTTTTGTGTGGACCTAAGTTTCCATTTCTCTGGCATAAATGCCCAAGAGTGTAATTTTTAGGTCGTATGGTAAATGGATGATTAGTTTTATGAGAAATCTTCACTCTCTTTTTCAAAGTGGCTATGGCATTGTACCCATTAGTTACCCATTAGCAGCTATGAGTGATCCAGTTTTTCTGCACCTCACCGGCATGTTGAGTATGTTGAGTTAGCCTTGACCTCTTTGTCTTAGATCAGGGGGCCAGGGAGATTGTCTTTGCTTTGGTTTGAGAACAATGTTATGTTTGTAAACTTTTACCACTTAAAATGACGTCTTTTATAATTCTTGCTCTTTTGTTTTCTGATTATTTCTCTTTTTATTTCAAAATAACAACAAATGTGATAAATTATGATAGATTAAATCATTTCACATGACTAATTTCCTCCACGTTAAGAAAATAAAGGACAAGTCTCTAATCTGTAGAGATAAATATGTGACTCACATGTAGCCTGAATCAATGTGGGAAGATGGAATAGGGGAGAAAATGAAGGATGAAAGAAACCTGAGGAAAATGACCAAAGAAGCCCATTATTTATAAAATGTAATGGATACTGGAACAGTTTGTGAAATAGGCTAAATACCTTCAGGATACACAGTAACGAAAAGGCATGTATTTGTGGTGACACTGAGCCCAGTGCCTACTTTAAGGGACTTCTTAGGGTAACATATTTGGGTTGGAAAGGATGTTAGCTAGCATTGGTTTGATGTCATCTTAACAATGATGCCATGGTTTTAGAAATGAGGTGACTGATGCCCAGAGCAATTAAACTGCTTGTCCAAAGCCACTCTGGGATCTGACTGCAGACAGAGCCCCCCCACACTGCACAGCCTGTACACGTTAGAAAAGATTTTGAGCTTGACCTGTGTCGGGTATTCTCGTGTCACACCATGCTCTGCTTTCCTGGATGTGCCCCTATTCCAAGTTGGAAGCTTCTACGTCGTTCCGCTTTGCTGTACACACCTATGAGTCTTTAGAGAATGGACAGGGGACGGTGGGCGAAGCGTCTCTGCAGAACCACAGGGTTACTTGTTTCCAAAACATCCTCTAGAGATTAGATGCAGTTGAAGGCTCAGAAGTAAAAAGAAGTGCTGGCCGTTTAAAAAAACAGATTAACCAGAGCATGTTTTAAAATAGCAAGACTTAAAGTGATTCAATGTTAATTGAATATTGAGTAAGGAAAAGGTAGGGAGTTAATTGAATGAGTGAGCTTGGGGTTTCGGATAATTTTTTCATGATGTGAAGGAAATTATTACAGAGTTGGACACAGATCAGGGGAGAGAGAGGCAGCATGATCGTTGGGAGCATAAATGAAAGTCATTTAGTTTGGCGGGAGAAACATAAGCCTGTTGGTTTGTTTGTTTTCCTTTTAAGCTTATAAAATTCTATTTTGAAAACCCCAACATTTAAAAAAATTGTTACAAAAAAGTTATGTGTTATCTGAAGAAAATTTAGAAACTATGGACAAGCAAAAAGAACAAACTAAATATCATCTATGATCTCATTATAGATATCACTGACATTTTGGCTTACATCCTTTTAGTCTTTTTCTGAGTATAGTCATGTGTTGCTTAACGATGGGAATACATTCTGAGAAACTCATTCTTAGGTGATTTTGTTATTGTGGGAACATCACAGAGAGTACTTGCTCAAGGCTAGGTGGTATAGCCTATTGCACACCGAGGCCATACGGTACAGCCTAGTGCTCCTAGGCTGCAAACCTATAAAGCATGTTACTGTACTGACTACTGTAGGCAATTGTAAAATGCTGCTAAGTGTTTGTGTATCTAAACATAGAGAAGGTGCAGTGAAAATATGGTATAGATATTAAAAATGGTACACCTATATAGGGCACTTACCATGAATGGAGCTTGCAGGACTCAGAGTTGCTCTGGATGAGTCACTGAGTGAGTGGTGAGTGAATGTGAAGGCCTAGGTCATTACTGTACACTACTGTAGACTTTATAAATATTACACTTAGGCTATACTAAATTTATAAAACTATTTTCTTTTTTCAATAATAAATTAACCTTAGCTTACTGGAACTTATTAACTTTATAAACATACTTTTTAAAAAAACTTTCTGACTATTTTGTGATAACCCTTAGCTTAAAGCACATTGTACAGCTATACAAAAATATTTTGTTTTTATCCTTATTATATAAGCTTTTTTCAAAAATTATTTATTTATTTACTTTTTAAATTTTTTGTTAAAAACTAAGACACAAACACACTCATTAGCTTAGGTCCACACAGGGTCAGGATCATCCATATCACTGTCTTCCACCTCCACATCTTGTTCCACTGGAAAGTCTTCAGGGGCAATAAGACACATGAAGCTGTCATTGCCTGTGATAACAATGCCTCCTTCTGGAATCCCTCCTGCCTGAGGCTGTTTTAGAATTAATTTTTTTTTTATAAGTAGAAGAAGGACACTCTGAAATGGTTATAAAAAGTACAGTATAGGCCGGGCGCGGTGGCTCACGCCTGTAATCCTAGCACTCTGGGAGGCCGAGGTGGGCGGATCATTTGAGCTCAGGAGTTCGAGACCAGCCTGAGCAAGAGCGAGACCCCATCTCTACTAAAAATAGAAAGAAATTATATGGACAGCTAAAAATATATATAGAAAAAATTAGCCGGGCATGGTGGTGCATGCCTGTAGTCCCAGCTACTCGGGAGGCTGAGGCAGAAGGATTGCTTGAGCCCAGGAGTTTGAGGTTGCTGTGAGCTAGGCTGACGCCACGGCACTCACTCTAGCCTGGGCAACAGAGTGAGACTCTGTCTCAAAAAAAAAAAAAAAAAAAAGTACAGTATAGTAAATACAGAAACCAGAAACATAGTTGTATATTATTATTATCAAGCATTATGTACTGTACATAATCGTATATGCTACAATTTTATATGACTGGCAGAGCAGTAGATTTGCTTACACCAACATCACCACAAATATGTGAGTAATGTGATGTGCAACAATGTTATGATGGCTGTGACATCACTAGGCAATAGGAATTTTTCAGCTCCATTGTAATCTTATGGGACCACTGTCGTATATGTGGTCCATCCTTGACTGAAACAGTTATGTGGCACATGAATATATATATGCCATTCATATGTATATATTTATAAATATAGGATCATATCGTTTTGTATCCAACCCTAAAACTTAACAGTCCATGAACACCTTTCGTATATAATTTTAAATCACTTAGTGTTCTATTGTATAGATGTTCTTTAATTGACTTAATACTATTTCTCTTTTATAAACACCCTGTGATGAATGTTATGATTTCATTTTTGTGCTTAGCCACAATTATTTCATTAGGCTATATTTGGAGTTCCAATGTCAAATGAAATGTAAATTTTTAGGGCTTTTGCTACCTAGTGCCAGGTGATCAACCTGGGAAAATTTGTCTCGATGGTCATTCCCCACTGTAGTTGATAGGGTTTCCCATGTTCTTTCCAACAATGGGTTCTATTATTTCTTTTTTAAATTGCCAATTTGATAAATGAAAAAATTATCTGTATTTAAAATTTTCAGCCAGGCACAGTGGCTCATGCCTGTAATGCTAGCACTCTGGGAGGCCGAGGTAGGAGGAGCACTAGAGGTCAGGAGTTCAAGACCAGCCTGAGCAAGAGCGAGACCCTGTCTCTACTAAAAAATAGAAAGAAATTAACTGGACAACTAAAAATATATAGAAAACGTTAGCCAGGCATGGTGCTGCCTGCCTGTAGTGCCAGCTACTCGGGAGGCTGAGGCAGAAGGATCGCTTAAGCCCAGGAGTTTGAGGTTGCTGTGAGCTAGGCTGACACCATGGCACGGCACTCTAGCCCAGGCAACAGAGCGAGACTCTGTCTCAAAAAAAAAAAAAAAAAAAAAAAATTTCATGTCTTTGATTATTGAGGACATTATTCTTTTAAAAAAACACTAAGTGAGTTTATTGGCTATTTGAGTTTCTGTGTTTGTAAATCACCTGATCATGTCCTTTGTTCATTTTTTTTGTGGGGTGCTCATCTTTTTCGGATTGAATGTTTAATTGCTTTGTGTACATAAGTATACTCACCCTTTATTTCCTATGTTAACATATTTTTTCTTTGTTGATTGTAGGCTTTCGATTTTATCTATTTTTGTATATTGGTAATTTTTGTTGCTGTTACTTTTTTGGTTTTTTCTTTATTTGTTTGATTGCCTTTAGTTTTTAGGTGGCCAAATCTATCAATGTTGTGATTTCTGTCATTGGTGTTATAAAGGCCACCCCATTCTTAGATTATATTAATATAACTATTTGTCCACATTTTTTCTGGTTCTTTTATCATTTCATCTCAAATCTGCAATTTATTTTGGTGAAAGGTCTTATTTTGGGCCATAATTTCAAAATATTAAATTCTAAATCACATTTGTAAAACAACCATTAGGACAGTTATTGACCAATACTGTTATGTTTCTGCAGTGAATATGTTTTCATCCACCATGTCTATACCTGCTAAACACTGTTATTCACATCTGGGCCCCTGACCCCTCTGTGAGCATCACTGTTTAATTGCTTAAAAATCAGGTAGGGGCCAGGCATGGCAGCACACGACTGTAGTCCCAACTACTTGGGAGGCTGAGGCAGGAGGATTACTTGAGCCCAGGAGTTTGAGGTTGCTGTGAGCTATCATGAGTCCACCCCACACTCTAGCAGGGGCTATAGAATGAGATTCTGTCTCCCCCCCAAAAAGAAAATTCAGGTAGGCGTTGGGTTCCACATATATTAAGTTCGAGGACTGTCACCATGATGCTGGTGGGTACACTCAAATTTCTTTTTGAGGGGTCTGGATTCTCAAACACTTAAAATTATGGTCATGTTTTGTTTTCCTTGAGGCCTATGAGGGTAAGTATATGTTATTTCAGTCACTGGTCAGAGTCTGTCATTTGTAAGAAAAGCTCTCCTGGGGATGGCAAATCAGAGGGAGCGAGCCACCCTTTCTCCAGACAGTACCTTACAGCCTCCACACCGAGATGCTCACAGCTGGGTGGATTGCAGAGTCTGATACACCTCTGAGAACAAATTACATTTCCTCCACATTGGCTATCTCTGAATGCCACCAGCTGCAGAACAGATCATTCCTTTCTTTCTTTAAACTTCGACTTTTCTTTTTCTTTCTTTTGCAGAGCTTGAAAAGTGACAACACATTCCAGTTGCAGGGTCAGAGGACTTCTCCTACAGCACAAAAATGCATGTAGCTCTACCACTTTGCAAATATACAAAAGAGGGCACATCTTATCATTCCTGTTTTTGAGATTTCTAATCATATGTCTTATAAAGTACTAGTTGCTGGTGGATAGGGGTGTTTTATAGGTAAGTGTGACTCAGGAAGGGGAAGTGGTTGGGCAGAGAGAGCCATGAAGAATTCCACACACTGGGAAAATGCTGCCACTCATGTTTTGTATTTGTGTTTTAAATTTTGGGAGCAACTCACAGGCACTTAGTGAAAGTAACTGATTAAATTAATCTTATAAGTAATGAGGTTTCCTGGCTTCTCATCAGACACACATCTTACTGGCTGGTCGGTATTTAATTGGGAGCTGGTGGCCAGTGCAAACAATGTGGGCTGAGTCCCATTTTAACAAGTTTTATAGTACGTCAACCTTGTTGTATTACATCCAGATGTTATTAAAATTAACAAGTGGTACACTGACTTGTTTGTTTTCCTTATTCACACAAGACAGATGCTCAGGACTCACTTTACTTAGACACAGTAAATTAGAGTTGGCTGTGTGGAGTAAAGTGAATACTTTGCCTATTCTAGAAGGATAAATGTTGTAGCAATTGTCCTGCTCTGGCTGTGTCTGAAAACAATAAATAATATTCTTAAAGCAATTTGATAATCTTCAAATGCCTAGTTGGAGTTCAAGGCTTCTAAAACTGAACTCTTGAGTAGTGGGGTGGGAAAGGATGGAGATGGAGTCTCAGATACGGCTGTGAAGGGGGTCAGCAGAAGCCAGTGTTCTTTGTGAATGGCCCTTTGGTGAAGCTAGCATAGCCAGTGGAGAGAGGATCTGCCTAAAAATGCGAGACTTGGTTTACCTCTCAGCATTGCCACCAGCTTGCTGTACGACCTTGTTCTGTGTCTCAGATTCTTCACCTGTAAAAAGAGGTGATCGAATTGGCTCTTATGTTTGGGCCTATTTTAGCACTTTAAAAAGTCTGAGGGGTGTTATATTCTAATTCTTGGAATAATCCGATGGATTTCAGATGCTTCAAAGTTTTCCCATAGGTGAGTTCTGGGATCCTTTTCCCGAGTGGTGCTGGCCAATAGGAAGGATCCTTCAACCTCTAACTCAAAGTTATTACTGAGATTTTGGGGCATCAACATGTGTGACTTGTGCCAGTTGGGTATTGAAGGCACACCTTTATCTGTATCTCCACTATCCCATTACGGTTTTTTCAGTGGGGCTCTATGATGATCAAAATTGTTACCATGATTTTTCCAAAATGACAAGCCCAACGCTTTAAGAAAGGGAGCTAATACCAAATAAAATTTTTTGACAAACTTCAAGTATTCTAATACCCCCACCCCCCATCTCTGTTAGGTCAGGGCCCCAAACAGTGTTGTTTTTTTTTTTAAATTCACCTCTAGGGCTAATTTGGACACTCTTCAACACTATCCATGAACTATCAGGTTGTCGGTGATGAGGATTTGAGGCTGGGCCCAGGACCACTGTGGCCTATCTCCACACACAGTCCAGTGACAGGTGTAGTACTCTTAGGTGTGATGTTATAACTGCAGGAGGGCCACATCCCTCACTGGGATTGGCATTCTCAGTCTTGCTCACAAGATGCCCTGACCACCTACCCAAAGAAAGCCAGTATTGCATCTCTCTTGGCTTTTTGTGAAAGCTCCTGGAAGCCATGGCACAAGCAGCTGCTACCTGTGAGTAGAATCTGTACTTTATTTCTGGAAATAGCTTGAGGTTCTCTTGTCCTCCAAGAGGTCACTGAATAGGGTCAGGGAAGAGCAGGTCCATGGGTGGGGGGTTGAGGAAGTATCGTATGACAGAAGGGAGCCAACGGAGAGGGTGTGGAGTTTCAGAGAAGCTGCCCAGTGCTCAAGGTATGGCTCCTGGGGAATTATCTTCCTTCACCAGGGTGACATAAACACACACCCAGATGGTGTCTAAATACAGTAAAGGAGGGTCTGGGGAGTGAGAAGTCTAATTAAATTAGCTAATGTGGATATAAGCTTTGTAATGCATGAACAGCTATCACATACATAATCTCATTGATTCCTAGCACAATTTGCATTGGGTTCCATCTTTATTTACCAACTGAGTTCTATCTAGTATTTGGCAGTGAAACAGATGTGAATCAGAGAGGTTAAACGACCTGCCTGTGTCACTAAGTTCACACATGGCAGAGTTGGAGGTTTGAACCCAGGACTTCTGAGCCCTAAAATTTAATTCTTTTACAAAGGATAGGATAAAATGGAGTTCAGCGTGTTTGGATGGGGTAGAGAGACATGTCACATGTTATTCACCCTATTTCTCTGCACTCCATGCTGATCCCCCTTAAAGGGTCCCCAGGCTGAGATCCTTGTCCAGATTCAAGGCTGCAAGATGTCCCCAACTCACAAGTACCTATTTGTTCTCTCCCTCCCACAGAACACAGCCTCTCTCCTTGCTCCATGCTGCCTTTGGCTGTGTTGCATGATTTGGATGTGAAGGTGGGAACGGATGAATCCTGGTGACCCAATAACTGAGAGAACCATTAAGAAAGGAAGAGCACCTTCTCCTTGAGGAAAAACTTGACCTTTTCAAAACTGGAACCCTCTATATTCAAGACAGTTTTTCATCTTTCCTGCCAGCTCTTTTCGTTCTTCTCAATTTTCCCATTGGCCATTTTTCGGAGTCACCCAGTAAGGGGTCTGCCCTGAGAGGACAGGCTCCTGCACAGCTGCTTGCTCAGCCAGAGGACTGACCTTGTCCCCACCCCACGTGTAGAGACAGCTTGTTAGGAGTTGTTAGGTGGAAGATTGTCTGGGATAAAGGAGAAGAGCCTTTCCTGCAGCTTCTTTCTCCAAACTGATCATGTTCCCAACACAGGCTGCAAATGTGGATTAAGCCCTAGTCAGGGCCACCATCATCATAGGCTGGTGTGCAGACATAGCTGTCCAGAGTGTGTGTCCTCTATGTCACTGCCTGACCCAGTCCATTCCTGCCTCAGAGGAAGTAGGGCCTGACATAGGTACTGTTGGTGAGATGGCAAAGTTTGGTGATTCATCAAATATTCATGGCCCACGCCTATAATCCCAGCACTCTGGGAGGCCAAGACGGGAGGATCTCTTGAGGTCAGGAGTTCGAGACCAGCCTGAGCAAGAGCGAGACCCTGTCTCTACTAAAAATAGAAAGAAATTATATGGACAGCTAAAAAAATATATATAGAAAAAATTAGCCAGACATGGTGGTGCATGCCTGTAGTCCCGGCTAGTAGGGAGGCTGAGGCAGAAGGATTGCTTGAACCCAGAAGTTTGAGGTTGCTGTGAGCTAGGCTGATGCCACGGCACTCTAGCCCGGGCAGCAGAGCAAGACTCTGTCTCAAAAAAAAAAAAAAAAAATTCATGGCCCAGTAAAGCTTAGTATCTTTTCTGTGTTATCTCAAATAACCTGTGTTATTATTTAGTTTCATTTTGTTTAGAGAATATAACGTTAATCAGCAATTAATTAGGGGCAGGTTGATTGAGTGGGCCAGTTGCCTTTCCTCCAGCCAGTCCTTGTTCAACCAGGATTTTTTGAGCACCTGCTATGTGCTGTGCGTCACATTAGGCAGGGAGGATGCCATGCAAAAGCAAAACAGAAAGATCAGACAGAGATCCTGCTCTCCAGGACTTCCTGTTAAACAAATAATCCTACTAACGATGCATAATTACAACCAGGGATTCTGAAAAAGGGGAAGGTGGCAGTGTTGAACAGAGGATCCTGTACTCCTGAGCCGAGGCAGGGAAAAGTTCCCTGAAGTCGAGAAGCCCAGGCTGTGTTCTGAGTGAAGAAGAGCTGACCAGAAGTCACCACGCAAAGCGTGGGGATAAAAAAGAGCTTTCCAGCCAGAGGAAAGGGACTCTGCAAAGACCTCATGGAGGGAGAAAGCAGGGTGCTTTTTCAGAAATGAAGGTCATGGCAGCTGGAACTCAGAGGAAAGCTGGAGAGAGGGGCTAGAGATGGGCCCCCATGGGCCTTTTAGGCCATGTGAAATATTTAGATCGTGATCCCAGGGCATATGGAGAGCCATAGGAGGCTCTTAAGCAGGAGTGTGTGTGTGTGTGTGTGTGTGTGTGTATGTGTAAGTGATTAGATTTGTATTTTGAAGAGGAAACCTGCTATTGTGAGAACCTCACATGGATAGGAGACTAGCAGGGAGGCTGTCACAGTCACCCCGATGAAGAACAGTGACATCTGGAATGAGGAGTTAAGATGGTGATTAGTGGTTGGACCTTAGGCACTGACAGGTTGGACATGGACATGAAAGGAGGGACCGTGTCAGGGATAATTCCCAGATGCTGGCCTGCATGCTCGGAAGGAAGGAGGTGTCAGTTACTAACATACGGATGCTGGAAGAGTGGGCAGGTGAGAGAGGGTCTCATGAGTTCAGTCTTCGTCTGTGGTCAGCTGCGAGAAACAGAAAGCCCTACTGGAGAGGCTGAAGCAGTAAGGGATGTATGTGATTCACTACACAGGAAGTCCAGGGCTGTGCAGTCCAGACCTTGTAGATCAGCTTAACAATTCAGGGATGGTGCAGGCTCTTCAGCCTTCAGCTTTCTGCTTATCTCATTATAGTTCATCATGGCTGCTGTGACCCTGCCGTAGCACCTGTGCTCCAAGTAGAAAATTATAGGATGGGCCAGTGGGTGAGGGGCTTTATCCTAGCTAAGATTTTCCTTTTTATTTAAGAAGAGAACCCCTCCTCAAGAATTTTGCCTCCATCATATTGGCCTGAACTAAGTTTCATGATGAACCCCAGCTAAATAGAGTCTTGGAAATCTAGCATTTTAGATTTCTAGCCTGTACAGGTAGAGGAAGGCCAAGGAGAGGGGAAATGTGAAAAGCTTTTAGGACTAGCATATATCTACCATAGTCACATGGGGCTTGAGGTGCTTTGTGTCATCAAAGTAGAGATGTCAGGTGGCAGATATATTGGCTGAGAGATATTCTTCCTCCTAAGGGGAAAGAGGTGATTTGGTGACAGTTTTAAAACATGGCAATGAAGACATACTTCCCAAGTCTTTTCCTTCTCCTTAAAACAAGAGTGAAGCAGAAAAGGTCTGGCCAAGAAATTTGGTCAGTCAAAAGGATAACTATTGGATTATTGGAAGTAGGTTACTAAGTAAGGGGACTTTAAAATAAAGACACAATAACTCTATGTGGGTTGTGCTTGAAAGTGGCAGGGAATGGGCTTCCTGACCTTGCAACGACCCGGCCAGTCTCTTAAATGGTTCATGAACCTGTAGCATCAGCTCTTAATAATGTGGCCACTGTGGACCCCATCGTAAACTTTAATGCACCAATTGTAATGATGGTAATAACTTTCTTGCTTCATGGGCCAAACCTCATTCCTCCCTGTCCATTTTCTCCTTGAAAACAAGGGCAGTGCCATTTCATAGGGGATTGTCACTGGTGAGGTGACACCTGAGCTGAGACCTGAAGGAGGCTAGGGAGGTATCAGGAAGACCTGTGCAGGGAGCCATGCAGGCAGAGGGAGAGCAGGCCGGAGGCCCGAGCTGTGCTGAGTTTGGCACTGCACAGGGAGGGCTTGCAGGGGACAGAACCCATGAATTCAGGAGAGAAATGTGATATTAACACCAGACTCTTTCCTTTTAAAAGTTTTAGGTGAATTATAAAAATGATACACACTTAAAACATAATCCCATCTAATCTTCAAAAGGCTTATCCTCTGGGAAACACATGGTGACTCCAGAAAAAGACTACGAGAAAATCTAAACAGAGTGGTAACTTACATCACATGGATAATAATAGACAGCAACAGCATAGTGATTAAGGGCACACGCTGTGAACCTTTGGAATCCTGTCTCCACCACTTAGCAGCTGTGTGAACTTGGGTGAGTTACTCAACCTGTGTGGGTTTCAAATGGGGATAGTCTAGTACCTATTTCCTAGAGTTGTGTGGATTGAATGATCAATAACTGAGTTAACATGTGTAAGACACTTGGAATGATGCACATAAAATCTCCTATCTGTGTTGGCCATTATTGTTATTGTAAGGAAGCTGGAAGATGGAAGAAATCAGAAACTGCTGGTAGTCAGAAGTGGAGGATTTTAGGACTTTGAAAGAATGGCAGGTCTAATAGGCCAGGTGGGGGTATTTCAGGTGGTGGGGCAGGACTTTTTTTTTTTTTTTTAAAGACTAGGCTAAATACTCATGATAAGTTTGATAAAGTATAGCCAAGAATTCTTGACTTCCTCAGGTTACATTATCTATTCTCTTGTGCCTCATTGATTTGTTTTCTCCTCCAGCTTTTATTGTGTCTACCATTTCGGTTTCAAAGATAACAGCATCATTTCTGTCATCCAAGCTAGGAGCCTCAGTGCAACTCCTGCTTTCTTTGGGTGCAACTGGTCAAGTGTGCATTTCTTTCTCCTCCCCTTCCTTTTCTCCCCTGACACCCACTGCCCCTTTCTTCTTTTGGATCTACAGCAGCCGCTATAGGACAGGTGACCAACAGTGTCTTCCCCCCAGTATATCTGTGAGTCCTCCCAAGACTGGTGGTAGAAGAGAGGACTGTTTTCCTCTCTTTATTCTGTCTGGACACGAGGCCTCAATGATGCGTTTCTTGCTCACATCTAGAGGATGACTTGCCCTGTCTTAATTTGGGTTCCTTCAGAAGCTGACCCTGAGGCAAAGATTCAAGTACAAGGAGTTGCTTTGGGGGACGTGGGGAACATTGGCAGGGAAGTGAAAAGTGATCCAGCATTGGGAAGGCAGTCGATACAGGGGAATTAGAAAACCAGTTACTGCACAGAGTGATTAGAGCTTAAGCCCGTGGGGAAACTGGGGAAAAGTCATGCCTCAGAATTATTCTGTTTGAGAGATGAAGGAGCTGGAGTATTTATACCCCACGTCCCCATAGGCTGTTGGTTGAGGGATGCTCCCAAGTGTGTTAATTCCCCAGCCTCCTGACCTGCATATGTGGACAGAATGGTCTTCTATGGCTCCGGAGAAAGCTCTCAAGCCCAGAGATGCAGGTAATCGCTAGGGGAGGTCATCCAAAGCACAAGGAGATGGTGGCAGGGGCACTGCAAACATTTGCTATGCATCCTACCTCTTAAGCACATGAGCCCTTCTCTGACATGTACTAAAATGCTTTGATGGAATGCTTCTCACTTAGATGTGTAACTTTATCAGTGTTCACCATAAACCGTATGTTCCTCAAAATAAGGGTGGATCAGACTTGTATAATTTAATTGGCACTGCATTCTGCACAGTACTGTGTATAAATAACTACTTTCTCACATGCATTTTGATGGTGTCACATTGGGGATAAGAATAACTTCTTCCATGCCACAACATTTGGGCCAGTAGTTATCATCATGACGAATTTATAACTTTAATACAACTTTTCCAGTCAAGCCAATTGGGTTAAGTGGTCAAGTTCTCATGGAACAAAGCTCTTGTAATAGAGGATCAACCTATGCCACATCAAGGGAAGTGGAGATTTGGCAGATCCCTATTCATTTGATTAGAGTAGTCAACCGAGTGAAAAGATTCAGTACTCCGAATTCTAGAACCATAATCACATTTTAGATCTGGAGATTTCCTTCTGTTTCCTTTGAATCTAAAGGAAAAGAAACATAACATTTTTTAGTCTTTATATGGAGCATAAGCTGTTTTTATAAATGTGGAATAATTCATTGAGTATATAAGTAATGTTGAGGAGGCATCCCAAGAAAACCTTGCTTTTGATGTAATCTAGTCAAATGGATTATTTTCTTCTCTCCTGCTCCTCCCCCCACCCCATTCATTTTTGTCAAAGTGAGTTTCCATATGTTTCAGCTAAATGAGTCACATTCAGAGAAATCATTCAAATTATCTGTGGGCACAGATACTTATTCTTTCATTTGTGGCTTGAAGGTGGGTGGTTATAAGGAGTGGGAAAGATGGTGGGCTCTTCTCCAAACCCCAAATCCTTTGGCTTGCTCTGGTTCTCTGAGCTTTCTGCATTTCCAACTTTGTTCTATACTAGAGGGAAATAGCCATAGTAAATTGCAAAGATTATTCAATTTCAATCCACTTTAAGTCCCCTTAAAGGGAGGCTGCACTCATGACTTCTCAGGGGATGGGCGATGCATCTTCCCATGGATAAAGTGCTGGTTGAGAGGTTTTAAATCACATTTGTAGCTTGGGAGACTAATATTGGAGGCAGTCTTCCTCTGAAACAGCAATGCCATCTGTGTCCCTGAGTGTACAGAGCACAGGCGGGGGAGACCAGAGCTAACTTGCTTAAAGAATGATAGAACCATTTAAAGGGTCTTTCAAGGGACATAAACACCTTAGCCAGGTTAATAAAGACTGTCATTACATTTCTTGCTTGTAGCCTGAAGGATGCAATTGTTTTTTTGCATTTCCCTATGCTACCTTATGTTGGTCAACCTGAACTATACGCAAATCTGAATCCAAATGAGGCAATGCACTTGATCTATGCTAGGAAAAGAGATCTTCTCTATTGACTTGAGTTTAATGTTCTATTTGCTTTTCATCCTTCTAATCAAAGGCTATTATGAGTGAACATTTATGGAGCACTTACATCTGAATGGTCTAGATATGGAAGGTTTATTATTGACTCCCTCCCGCCCCCCATTTGGCTGATGTTTTTGAAAGAATGGATACATTGTAGATTGTTTTGTGGATTTCATTGCTACTTGCATTCAAAAATCTCTGTTACTGGAAAAGACCCACTACATCCTTAT
Organism: Eulemur rufifrons; assembly: GCF_041146395.1. Lineage (NCBI taxonomy): Eukaryota > Metazoa > Chordata > Mammalia > Primates > Lemuridae > Eulemur > Eulemur rufifrons. Next base: position 209,079,289 of record NC_090989.1, read on the forward strand.
TGACCACCGGTGCTGTGCCTGATGCTGGGATAATGAACTGGCTAGCCTGCCTGGAATGCTGAACAACTGCTGAGCTCTCATAGAGACCATCTACACTGTTATCTCACTGATACTTGGTTCTGTCCCAGGAAATGGAGAGAGAGAAAAGGGAAGGAAGGGAGGGAAGGAAGGAAGCAGGGCTCTAAAAATTTCAGATCATTTCAAGAAGAAATTATGTCTGTGATAGGAATGTAATTGAGGTGGAGGAAAATGTTTTTCCCTTTTGCATCTGTGAACATCACTCTGTTGGACACATTCCACATGTGGGCAGCATTATACAGCCAGACTCTCTCAACCTCAGCTCTTTAAATATTTCTAAAATTGGCGAATTTGAAGTCCTTCTGTTAGATGAAGTGGGTCCTGTCCAACCTTGGCTGTTCCCTTTCTACTTAAAACAACCACGTTGGCTTGGGTGAGGATCTGTGTCCTGTTCCTCTTTCTTTCTCATTTGTTTCCTTTGCTGGCTGGGTAGAAATTTTCACAGCAACCAACCAGCTGACCTGTTAGGTTGACTTATTGCATGGGCCCAGGTGTGTAGAAGCTGATTATGATCTGTGTAAACAACAGAGTTGGGAATTTGTGGTCAGTGTGTCTCCCTAGTTTGTCATTATTTGTTTTTTAGTGTATTTATTATTTACACTCTACCTATTTCTGAGCCATCTTTGAAATGACTTACAGTAAAAGAAACATAAGTAATTTGACTCATATAATGGAGATAAAAAGTTAAAACTTACGTAATACATAAAATGATAAACCTAGGCTAATAATAGCTACCACAGTTTAACACTAATTTTAGTGGTGGGTTCATAGGCAATCAAAATTTTAAAATATAAGGAGGGGCTTCACTTTGCTTACCTGATAAAAGAGTACATACTAGTTCATCCATAGGTGACTTTCTCTTTAGATCACTAATTCTTCATTGAAACTTATTACATGGCTCCTGTATACAGTCAAAGACTAACTAATGAACACATTTAATGGTGATATTTTTTAAGTTGTAAAAATATTCATCATGCGTCTGTTTCTCATAGTGTGAAAAGAAATTGGATGGTTTGTGCAGAAGAATTAAAGTACTTTTTAGCTTTTGAGTTTTACTTTATCTGAGCTGCATCTTATCCATGTTAGAAACATGGACATGAGCTTTTTGGCAAAGGAAGCATGATCACTGGCCACTTTGTCTTTTGCCAAGGTGGTTTATATCCCAGACTCTTGAAAGATTCACCATGTGCTTTTCTCTTAAGGATATGTTGCCAGGTTCCATGGTTCCAGGGTTTAGTCTTCATTAAGGATTCTTAAAATTCTTCTCTTGGCTCACCCTCAGAGGTGCTTAGAATGGGAATTGGTGGTTCTTTAGTGCTTAGATATGTCCCTAGAAATCTCCGATATTTTCAGGGAAGACTCTAGGCCTGCTGGACATCTGCATCCTGCTAAGAGCATGGTCCTCTGTTATCTGAGAGATTTTTTGTGACGCACACTAATGCTGAGCTCTGTCACTCAGGAGATAAGAATCAAGCTTTTGGAGAGACCCTCGGAATTAGGCATTGTCTTGTTTCAGCAGTCAGTGGCACAACTGATTTTGGTAATCTTCAGTATTTGACAAAAGTGTTTCTCATCATTAATCTTTAGGGTATTTTATTTCTAAAATTCTGCCGAGTGCAATGACATCACACACGAGTAATGCTATGTATTCCTACTTCAAAGGCTGACAAATAGTTTGATGAAAGCAGCAAATCAAGTCTGGCTCAGAGCCATCTATGCAGCAGGCGTAGAACCCAGATGTCAAATGTCAAATATCATTTGAGACTAGAAAAGCACTAAAGCAACAGAACATTTTACCTGGATAGGCGATACTGTCCCAGTCAATAGAGAACACAAGAGGGAAATGGTATCAGGGCTAAAAACACGTGAAAAACATTTAATAACCCTAAGAACATATGGAAATTAATGATATTCAGAGCTTGCAGAATACCGAGATTTTTCAGCTTAAAATAATCTTCCTGCTGATGCACAGTTACTGGAGGGCTCCCAAAATGCCACAGAGAAAATTAGATGCAGCAAAAAAAAAAAAAAAAAAGCTCTGAGATTTAGGACATGGTATACAAATAAAGTGCAATTATTTGTGAGGAATTGAAGAAATGGTGTATTGAGACTTGGGATCATGCCCCAGTTTTCTCCTTAAACATCCTAATTGGGCAAGACTGTTTGTTGTTCTTTATTTCCTTATTTGTAAGGAGGAGTTTTTACTAGTTCTACTGTATTATCTTTTAAAGTACTTCATATCTTGAACATTGTATAGTCTATGCATATGACAAAGACCCAGTGGCCAGAATGACTTCTATCAGAAGCATCTGTGCTGAAGGGGGCAGTGTTGCCCCCCAGCCTCCACCCCCATCCCCCGCCCCCAGTGTTAGGAAGTCCAGTGAAAACTCATAACCAGAAAAGTTCTGCTCAATTTACACCCCAGACTACCCTGGCACCATGCTGCCTCAAGAACAGAGCCTGGTATGGGGAGAAGATGGGTGAAGAAAACAGAAAGTTAATCCGTTAGAGCCTGTGTTTGACCACATTACCCATTCATTCTCACCTATTTCTGCTTGAAACGGGAGTTAAATTGGGTAAAAGAATTCAGTGCAGCTCAAAATCTCAAGGGTGAGATTTCTCCAATGATAGAGTTCTCTAGTTTAAAAAGAAGGAAAAAGATGTCCAGGGTCTGGGCAGATGCACTCAACAGTGACATATCTGATTCTCTTACATTCGTTTACTATAATTGAATCAGAGCTTCAAAATCCTTGAACTTTGTCTTCCATTTAACCTCAAGACCTTATTGGCAAGCAGACTGCTTTCTGTAGAGAGGACAAAACCAGAAGGCTTTTAGTTGATGTTGGATTCGAGAGTGGCAGACTTTACTTTCTTCAAAGAGCTCTGAGGCCTGGAAAAATCACAGGAGTGTTGAGAGGTCACCCATAGATTTTTGAATTATTAACATGTGTTTAACAATTAAAGAAAGACATATTGATAGGCTATAGAGGCAATTAATTATTTAGCTGTACAAAGTAAAGAGTAGGAAAAAAAAAAAAAGATTAAGTGCAGTGGGTATGACTCTTAGGACACAAAGGCAAGTATTGTCATAAAACCTTATTTACCTGAAATCAAATCACATCTAACTCCAAGCTCCCATTCCTCTGGGGTGGTGCAAAATTTAATCTCAGGCTTTATTAGCGTTCTATTCTCACTGTCTTCCAGAGTCATGCAAAAATCCGTATTGAGAAGGGGTAGCTCTTATGTGGAACTGATGCTTGGGTTGTTCTCTCTCTGATACTTCCGTCCAAGTCAGGGTTCTAGGGACTCTGCTAATTCTGAGGTATGCTTGGGAATAGGAAAATGTTTGTATAAGAATTGGATTTCTTGGGGGCACCCCTCAAGGCATGCAAGGAAGCCAGCTGTGGATAGAAACCCATCCACCCTCCACTGCTTTAGCAAACTCAGGGCCATCACTTTCTCCTTTGAGAGTGCTGCAAGGCTGAGATTGGGGTGTGGGGCTGGCTGCAGGTGCTGATGTTAAGTTTTCTTAAAATTTAACTAAAAGGGCTCCTGCCAACAAACTTTGGGTTTGTTGCTGCTTGGAGGTTCTTTCCATTCTCTCTCCCTTTCCTAGGAAAACTCACCTATAAGCCAGCAGAACTTGCTGTTTACCTGGGCGTCATCCCTCCTTTAACAATCATATGTGAGCTATCTGTTGGTGCACGTGTGGTATCAGATAGATTGTACTTGCTTCTGATCTTGGTTTGCTTGTCTTCCAATATTCTAGAATGTATTTCCACTCAGACAAATTGGGTTTAAATGTTTTATTTTTTACACCCTTTACTAAAAATAATAATGATGATGATAGCAATAACAACCATTCCTTTCACATATACAGATGCTGCGATAAGCATTTTACAGATTCTGTCTATTTAATATTTGAAGCAACCCTGAAATGAAGATACTCTGTACTCTTTTCACTGATGAGTAAACTTCCTTTTGGAGCAGACCAGGGTCTCAGTTGGGGTCAGTGGTCATGCCTGGATGCTAAGCCAGTCCATTGTGCCCTCAAAACCATGATGGGTAGTGACAAAGGTCTGGAAAAACACTCTGTAAGCTATGATGCTTCTCTGGTTCTGGCCTCAGTGAGGCTATGCTAACTTTCAAAGGGAAGAATGGATGATCATTTTTTTGTTTATCATCCATAGGTAACTGGTTTAGTACAGTATCATGCCTTATAGGCAAACCGTAAGAGTCTCTTTAGATTGTCAAGGTGAATATCGTCTGCTTGCAAGCCGGCTTTTCCTACACTTGAAGCTTTCCCAGCCTTTGTTTTATAGTCAGTCAATTCTGTTGAGAATTTTCAAGAAAGATTTCTTCCTTTATTTATTCTGGAAATGCTGTATCAGTCTCTTCCCCCAAGCAATTCTGAACTCATCAGAGGCTGACAAAAATTAAACTTCTGGAAGGCAAAAGTTAATTAAGTTTCTCATCTGATGCCAGAAATATATTTTAAGATTTTAGAAAGTGACTTACAGTTTTCTTTTTGGTCTACATATCTACCTACAGCATTTATATGAACATATTTTGTTTTTAATTAGATTATAACATGTCAGCATCCACTTCTAATACTTTAATGGGAAAATTCTATAGATTAATACAAGATATCAGCTATTCTGGTATTTACTTAAGGGTGTATCGACAGAATAAATGTGTCAAGTCAATACTATCAACCAGAAGTATGAAATAGCATTTTTTAAAATTCTACTGAAGTTCTATGGTCTGAATGTTTGTGTCCCTTCAAAATTCATGTGTTGAAAGTGAACCCCCAAAGTGATGGCATTAGGAAGTGGGGCCTTTGGAAAGTGATTAGTTCACCTTTATAGCCCATAGGTCACTATGGGATTAGTGCCCCTATGAACGAGAACCTAAAGGGCTTGTTTGTCCTGTCTGCCGTATGAGGACACATAGAAGGTGCCGTCAATGAAGAATGAGCTGTCACCAGACATTAAATTTACTGGTGTCTTGCTCTTGGACTTCCAGCCTCCATAACTGTGGTAATAAATTTTCTGTCATTTCTAAGTTAGCCAGTCTAACATACTTTGTTACAGCAGCTCAAATGGACCAAGACATAGGACTATTAATATTATGTATATGTCAGGGATTGAAGCAGAGACCTTAGAGAGGAGCTCTCAAAATTACTTACAATCCATCTTTTGCCAATAATCTAAATCAAAATGCAATGGAGAAAGAGAAGGTTGAGTTTAAGTATCAATAAATTCCTTATGAAATTCTGAACCTGTAAAAGGAGATATTTTTAGTTTCTAGTACTATAAAAAGAGGTAACTGGGGACACAGCAGAAATGGACAATGTGACCTTAGTAAAACAGTGAAGTAAGAGACCAGGAGCAGAGACATGGCATGAATTCTCCTGAGTTAATCAGCTAACACTGGAACAAGCTAATGATACACACTGAAGTGCTTGTAATGCACATTGGGAATCTCTGTTTCTCTGGTCCATCCTCTGAGTTCCAACAAAGATGCTAATGTAAGATATTTTGTTGGTTTAAACTTGAAGCTGTAGTCTTAGTCTCTCTCTCTCTTTCTTTCTTTCTTTCTTTTTTTTGTTTTTTTTTTAAATTTTATTTCAGAATATTCTGTGGGTATAAACGTTTTGGTTACATAAATTGCTTTTGTATCCTCTGAGTCAAAGTTATAAGTGTGCCCATCCCCCAGATAGTGTGCATTATACCTGGTAGGTATGAATTTACCCATTCCCTCCTCTCCCCACCCTGCTTGATTTCTAATGAATTTTATTTCCATATATGCACATAAGTGTTGATTGATTAGTTCCAATTTAATGGTGAGTACATGTGGTGTTTATTTTTCCATTCTTGTGATACTTCACTTAGAAGAATGGTCTCTAGTTCCATCCAGGTTAATATAAGAAGTATTAGTTCACCATTTTTTTATGGCTATTATTCCATGGTATTCATATACTACATTTTATTAATCCACTCATGTATTGATGGGCACTTGGGTTATTGCCACATCTTTGCAATTGTGAATTGTGCTGCTATAAACATTTGTGAGCAGGTATCTTTTTTGTAGAATGTCTTTTTTTCCTTTGGGTAAATACCCAGTAGTGGGATTGCTGGATCAAATGGTGGTTCTACTTCTTATTGTCCTATCTGAGGGTAAAAATAATTCTTATGGATAAAGAAAAGCCCATAACTAACTCTTCAAAAGCTGAGAATTTATTTAATCCATTCTCTTTCCAGACTGAATTGATTCCTACTGCTCTTTTTCCATGGGTCCGTTTGGTAGTTATGATGGCAAGCAGTGCACACTGCCTTCTGGGTTATCACACTGGATCTGGAACGTATATTGCAGCACAGGCTGGAAGATAAAATACATTTTATGGTGGCAATATGGTGCCCTTTTTGTCTGGCTTTTGGGACAAATCAGGGCACATATATGTGGCTTTGTCTCTGAAAGACACCTTCAGTTAGTTATATGGATTGATAAATTGTTATTTAACTTACAACATGAACCAACTGCTATCAACTTTTATGGCTAAGTCAGAAGCTGTGGAGTGACATATGTCTCCAGTCTGAAGAACTGGAAGTCATTAACTGGCAACCTGAAAACTGTAAAGATGAGTTTTCAGCCCCAAGAGAGCTTGAACACAGAACAAGATGCAACATTACTTTGCTCTCCTCAGTATTCACTGTGGCAAAAGAAAATTACACACATAATTCATGCAGCATTGTCAAAACCCCCAACTTATTTATTATTTTTATTTTTTTATTTCATCTTATTATTATGGGGGATACAGAATTGCAGGTTACATACGTTGCCCATGTACCACCTTTATTATTTTTATTTTTTAATAAGGCGTACTTCAAGTCAGTTTTCTCAGGAACTGAAAAAATATGGCCAGCATAGTAATTCTCCTTTACAACGGAGTAAAGTATATCAAGATTTGCTCTACCTCATGAGTGACAGGAATCATAATGGTTAAGAACATGGATTCTGAGGGACAGGTGCAAGATGGCTGACTAAGACACAGGTAGCATGTGCCTCCTCCATGGAGAGAATGAGAGGATTCTCCAGGGAAACGATGGGAAGCCCCAAAAGTGGGTAAGGAGAAAGTTCAGGGAAACTTGCCTGGCTGGGCACTGGCTAAGAGCTGGGAGAAGCTCCTGGATGTGCGTAAACAGTAAGAGAGAAGCCCCCAGGGTGCCATAGTCTGAGATAAACTTTTACAACCTTGGCTACGAGACAATCCCCTGACACACGCATGTCTCAAGCCTAACTTAGGGAATGTCTTGGAGATTGTACAGAGACATTGCTTCATAAAGGGAACCCACACAGGATCCCACAAGCATCCAAACCTACAGCAACTTGAGCTGGTACCATTCTGAGAGCCCAGATACTGGTGAACCACAGGTGTGCCTGCAGGCACTGTGTGGCTCCAAGGAGGGATACAGGAGCCCAGATTCTCCCATGCACCTCTGGGAAGGTCCTCACCACGCTGCTATGGGCTACTGTTGAGACAGAGATGTAAGCAGACAGCACTTTCCAGAGTTTCTTGCCAATGCTGCTTGCGTGGGTGGGGCCCCAGCCTTTCTGGTCACAAGTTCAAGTGTCTTGATCTTGGACTCCCAGTATCCAGAACTGTGAGTAATGAATTTCTGTTGTTTATAAATTACCCAGTGGTCGGCCGGGCGCGGTGGCTCACGCCTGTAATCCTAGCACTCTGGGAGGCCGAGGTGGGTGGATCGTTTGAGCTCAGGAGTTCAAGACCAGCCTGAGCAAGAGCGAGACCCCATCTCTACTAAAAATAGAAAGAAATGATATGGACAGCTAAAAATATAGAAAAAATTAGCCGGGCATTGTGATGCATGCCTGTAGTCCCAGCTACTCGGGAGACTGAGACAGGAGGATCACTTGAGGTCAGGAGTTTGAGGTTGCTGTGAGCTAGGCTGATGCCACGGCACTCACTCTAGCCTGGGCAACAGAGTGAGACTCTGTCTCAAAAAAAAAAAAATAAAATAAATAATAATAATAATAAATTTCCCAGTGGTGGCCCACTGATGACACCACTAGGGTCTGAAGACTTGTTCAGCTAGTGTTCAAGTCTCCAACAAAACTTCACTACAACCTCAATTAATAACTGTGCCCTAAGCCACAAAGAAAATCACAGATACCACTGACCCTGTGTATTGCCTAAGAAAGCACACAAAGATCACATGACTGCAGGCACCCCAAACCAAAGCCAAAGTGTCCTGCTCAACCAAGAGCATATATAGGAAAAAATTCTCCCCTTTGAAAGCAGTTTCAAAAAATCAGAACAAGCAACTGCTACATCAGATATGCAGATATCAATGAAAGGACACAGGAAACATGAAAAAGCAAGGAAATATGACACCACCAAATGACTACGACAATTGTCCAGCAATGGATCCCGATCAAAAAGAATTCCTCATAATACCAAATAAAGAATTGCAAATATTGACTCTAAAGAAGCTCAGTGAGATGGAAGAGAAATCTGAAAACCAATACAAAGAAATCAGAAAATTTAGGATATGAATGATAAATTCACCAAGAAGATAGATATCTTAAAAAAAAAAAACCCAGAAATTCTGGAGCTGAAAAATGCATTGAAAAAAATACAAAACATGTTGAAAAGCTTCAAGAATAGATTAGATCAAGAAGAAGAAGGAATCTCAGAACTTGAAGAAGGTCTTTTGAAATAATCCAGCCAGACAAAATTAAGGAAAAAAGAGTAAGAAATAATAAGCAAAGCCTTTTAGATGTCTGGGACTACATAATGTGACCAAATTTATGAATTATTGGTATTCCTGAGAAGGAGAGGAGATAAAAAAGTATAGAAAACCTATTTAAGGAAATAGTCAATGGAAACTTCCCAGGACTAGCAAGAGAGTTATACATTCAGATGCATGAGGCCCAATGATCCCTAGGCAAATACATTGCAAAAAGTACCTCATCATGACATATTAGAATCAGAATCACTAATGTCAAAGTGAAAGAAAGAATTTTAAAGTTAACAAAAGAAAAATGTCTAATCACTTATAAAGGAAACCCCATCAAACAGTGAACCTCACAGCAGAACCTTATAGGCTAGAAGAGAATGGGATGGCACTTTTAAAGTGATGAAAGAAAAAAGAACTGTCAGTCAAGAATTTTATATCCTGTCAGAATGAGCTTCATAAATGAAGGAGAAATAAAGTCACTCCCAGGCAAGCAAATGCTGAGAGAATTCATCACCACTAGACTGGCCCTACAGAAAATGCTCAATGGTGCTTAAACATGGAAATGAAAGGTCAAAATTCATCATAAAAACATGAAAATATAAAACTCAAAGTTCTAATAAAACAATCACACAAAGGAGGAAGAGAAAGAAATTAAATGGCAACATGACAGAAATTCAGCAAAAAAAGAAACAGAATTTATAAAACAACTAGAAATCAATAGCAATATGACAAGAACAAAGTCTTATATGTTATTAACCTTGAAAATAAATGGATTAAATGTTCCACTTAAAATATATAGATTGGATTAACGAAGATGTAGACTGGATTTTTTAAAAAAAAAGATTCAACTAGATGCTGCCTACAAGAAACTCACCTTACCCACAAAGATACATACAGGCTGAAAGTAAAGAAATGGAAAAAGATATTCCATGCAAATGGAAACCACAAGCAAGCAGAAATAGCTACTTATATCAGCTAAAACAGACCTTAAATAAAAAACAATAAAAAAACAGACACAAAGAAAGTCATTACATAATGATACAGGGAAAAATTCAGCAAAAGAATATAATGATCCTAAAATATATGTGCACCCAACATTGGAGCACCCAGATTCACAAAACAAGTATTACTAGACCTAATAAAAGCTATAGACAGCAATACAATAATAGTGGGAGACTTCAACACCGTACTTACAGTACTATACAGATCATCAAGGCAGAAAATCAACAAAGAAACATTGAACTTAAATTTGAATTTAGACCAAATGGACTTAACAAAAATTTACAGAACACTCCACCCGACAACTACAGAATATCCATTCTTTTCATTAGCACATAGAACATGCTCCAAGATAGACCACATATTAGGCCATAAAACAAATCTTAACAAATTTTTAAAAATTGAAATTATAGCAAGTATCTTCTCAGACCACAGTGGCATAAACCTAGAAATAAATATGAAGAGGAACTTCAGAAATTGTACAAACACATGGAGATTAAACCACGTGCTCCTGAATGATCACTGTGTCAATGAAGAAATAAAGCTGGAAATTAAAATTTTTTTTAAATGAATGGAAATGAAAACACAGCATACTAAACCCTGTGGGATACAGCAGAAGCAGTGCTGTAAGAGAATTTTATAGCATTAAGTGCCTACATAAAAAAAAAATAGATCACAAATTAACAATCTAACATCACACCTCAAGGAACTAGAAAAGCAAAAACAAAACAAGCCTAAAGTTAGCTTTAAAAAAGAAATAACAAAGATCATAAAATAACTAAATGAAATAGAGACAAAAAAGGTCAACAAAATGAAAAGGTGTTTCTTTGGAAAGATTAACAAAATTGATAAACCACTAGCTAGACTAACCAAAAAGAGAGAAGATCCAAGTAAACACAATCAGGAATGTAAAAGGAGATATTGCAACTGATACCACAGAAACACAAAAGAGCATCAGAGACCATTATGAACAACTACACACTCACAAACTACAAAATCTAGAGGAAATAGATGAATTTCTGAAAACATACAACCCCCCCCCCCCGAGATTGAACCAGGAAGAAATAGAACCCTTGAATAGACTAATAAGGAGTAGCAAGATTGAATTAGTAATAAAAATTCTCACAAAAAATAAAAGCTCATGACCAGATGGATTCACAGCCAAATTCTACCAGATGTACAAAGAACTGGTGCCAATCCTACTGAAAGTGTTCAAAAAGATCAAGAAGGAGGGAATCCTCTCTAATTAATTGTATGAAGCCAGTATCACCCTAATGCCAACACCAGGAAAGGATACAACAAAAAAGAAACCTACAGACCAATATTCTAATGAATGTGGATACAAAAATCCTCAACAAAATATTAGCAAATAAAATCCTACAGCACATATAAAGAATAATGCACCATGATCAAGTGGGTTTCATCTTAGGGATGCAAGGATGATTCAACATATGCAAGTCAATAAATGTGATTCACCACATAGGCAGAATTAAAAACAAAAACCATATGATCATCTTAACAGATATGGAAAAAGCATTTGATAAAAGCCAGCATCACTTCATAATAACCCCCCCCCCCAAAAAAAAAACTTGGTATAGAAGGAACACACCTCAAAATAATAAAAGCCATATAGGACAAACCAATAGCCAACATCATATTGAATTGGGAAAAATTGAAAGCATTCCCACTAAGAAATGGTTGCCTTCAAGGATGCCCACTTCCACCACTACTATTCAGCATAGTACTGGAAGTCCTAGCCAGAGCAATTAGGCAAGAGAAAGAAATAAAAGGCATCCAAATTGGAAAAGAGGAAGTCAAATTATCTCTGTTTGCTGATGATATGATCTTATACCTAGAAAACCCTAAGGACTCCTCCAAAAGAATCCTAGATCTGATAAATGAATTCAGCAAAGTCTTAGGTTATAAAATCAATGTACAAACATCAATAATATTTCTATATCCTAATAACAGCCAAGCTGCGAATCAAATCAAGAACTCAGTACTATTTATCATAGCTGCAAAAAATAAAATATCTAGAAATAAATTTAAGCAAAGAAGTGAAAGATCTCTATAAGTAAGACTACAAATTGCTGATGAAAAAAATTATAGATGATACAAACAAATGGAAAAGCATCCTACGCTCATGGATCAGAGGAATCAAAATTGTTAAAATGACCGCACTGCCCCAAACAATCTACATATTCAATGCAATTCCTATCAAAATACCAATGTCATTTTTCACAGGATTAGAAAAAACAACTCTAAAATTCATATGGAACCAAGAAAGCCTAAATAGCTAAAGCAATCCTAAGCAAAAAGAACAAAACTGGGAGCATCACAGTACCTGACTTCAAATTATACTATAAGGCTATAGTAACCAAAACAGCACAGTACTGGCATAAAAGTAGATTCATAGATCTTTTCAGAATAGAGAACCCAGGAATAAAACCATTCACCTACAACAAACTGATCTTCAACAAAGCAGACAAAAACATACACTGGGGAAAGTACACACTATGCAATAAGTGGTGCTGGAAAAATTGGGTAGCCTCATGCAGAAGAATGAAACTGGATCCCTGTCTCTCACCATATATAAAATTTAACCCAAGATGGATTAAAAACTTAAATGTAGGACCTGAAACAATAGAAATCCTAGAAGAAAACCTAGGAAAAAAACTTTTGGACATTAGCCTAGCCCTAGGCAAAGAATTTATGACTAAGACCCCAAAAGCAAATGCGACAAAACCCAAAGTAGACTAATTGGACTTAATTAAACTAAAATGTCTCTGTACAGCAAAATAAATAATCAAAAGTGTAAATAGGTAACATACAGAATGGGAGAAAATATTAGCAAACTGTGTGTCTGACAAAGGGCTAATATCCAGAATCTATAAGGATCTCAACAACTAAGAAAAAAATATGCAATCCCATTAATAAGTGGGCAAATGACATGAACAGGCATTTTTCAAAAGACTATATACAAATGGCTGACAAAGGTGAAAAAATGCTCAACATCGCTAATCATCAGAGAAATGCAAATTAAATTATAGTGAGATACCATTTTACTCCAATTAGAATGGCCACTATTAAAAAAGTAAAAAAAAAAACAAACAAACCAGATGTTTGGCACTGATGTGGTGCGAACAGGACACATAAACACTGTTGATTGGAATGTAAATTAATACAACCTCTACGAATTTCAGTATGGAGATTTCTCAAGGAACTAAAAGTAGATCTACCATTTGATCCAGCAATCTTACTGCTGGGTATCTACTCACAGAAAAAGAAGTCATTATATCAAAACATGCACTTGTCTATTTATCACAGGACAATTCACAATTGCAAAGATACGGAGTCTACCTACCTGCTTATCAACCAATGAGTGGGCAAAGAAAATGTGGTGTGTGTGTACACATAAAAGTATGTATATGTACAAAGAAGAACTGGTGCCCATCCTACATAAACTATTCTCCAATATTGAGAAGGATGGAATTCTCCCCAACATGTTCTACCAAGTCAATATAACATTGATACCAAAACCTGGAAAGGACGCAACAAAAATAGAGAACTACAGACCAATTTTTCTCATGAATATAGATGCAAAAATTTTCAATAAAATACTAGCAAATCGAATCCAAGTACTTATCAAAAAAATAATCCACCACGACCAAGTGGGCTTCATCCCAGAGATGCAGGGGTGGTTCAACATACATAAATCTATAAATGTAATTCACCACATAAATAGAAGCAAAAACAAAAACCATATGATACTCTCATTAGATGCAGAAAAAGCATTTGACAAAATTCAACATCCTTTTATGATAAAAATGCTTAACAAAATAGGCATTGATGGAACCTACCTAAAAATGATACGAGCCATATATGACAAACCCACAGCCAACATCATTCTGAATGGGGAAAAATTGAAAGCACTCCCACTTAGAACTGGAACCAGACAGGGCTGCCCACTGTCAACATAGTATTGGAAGTCCTTGTGAGAGCTATCAGGCAAGAGAGCAGAATCAAGGGAGTCCAAATAGGGAAGGAAGAGATCAAACTCTCACTTTTTGCTGATGATATGATGTTATATCTGGAAAACCCCCAGGATTCAACGATGAGACTCCTGGAATTGATTAACAAATATAGCAAAGTCTCAGGCTATGAAATTAATATACACAAATCAGAGGCATTTATATATGCCAATAACAGTCAATCGGAAAACCAAATTAAAGACTCAATACCCTTCAAAATAGCAACAAAGAAAATAAAATATCTAGGTATATACCTAACTAAAGAGGTAAAGGACCTCTATAAGGAAAACTATGAAACACTGAGAAAAGAAATAGCAGAACTTGCAAATAGATGGAAAAATATACCATGCTCGTGGATTGGAAGAATCAACATTATTAAAATGTCTATACTACCCAAAGTGATCTACAGATTCAATGCAATCCCTATTAAATTACCAACATCATTCTTTACAGACATAGAGAAAATAATTATACACTTTGTATGGAATCAAAGAAGACCCCGTATAGCAAAAGCAATTTTAAGCAACAAAAACAAAATGGGAGGTATTAATTTGCCAGACCTCAAACTATACTACAAGGCCGTGGTTCTTAAAACAGCCTGGTATTGGCACAAGTTCAGGGACACAGACCAGTGGAACACAACAGAAAATCCAAATATAGAACCATCCTCATATAGTCACCTAATTTTTGACAAAGCGGGAAAGAATATACTCTGGGGACAAGAATCCCTATTCAACAAATGGTGCTGGGAGAATTGGTTAGCCACTTGTAGAAGACTGAAACAGGACCCACAGCTTTCACCTCTCACAAAAATCAAATCACGGTGGATAACAGACTTAAACCTTAGGCGTGATACAATCAGAATTCTAGAAGAAAATGTAGGAAAGACTCTTACAGACATCAGCCTAGGCAAAGAATTTATGAAGAAGATCCCCAAGGCAATCACAGCAGCAACAAAAATAAATGAATGGGACATGATTAAATTAAAAAGCTTCTGCACAGCCAAAGAAACAGTCACGAGAATAAACAGACCACCTACAGAATGGGAAAAAATTTTTGCATACTACACATCAGATAAAGGACTGATAACAAGAATCTATTTAGAACTCAGGAAAATCAGCAAGAAAAAATCAAGCAACCCTATCAAAAAGTGGGCAAAGGACATGAATAGAAACTTCTCGAAAGAAGATATAAGAATGGCTAACAAACATATGAAAAAATGCTCAACATCCCTAATCATCAGAGAAATGCAAATCAAAACCACAATGAGATATCACTTAACTCCAATGAGAATGGCCTTTATCAAAAAAACCCAAAACAACACATGTTGGCGTGGGTGTGGAGAGACAGGAACACTAATACACTGCTGGTGGGACTGCAAACTAGTGCAACCCCTGTGGAAAGCATTATGGAGGTATCTTAAACAGATTCAAGTAGACCTGCCATTTGAACCAGCAATCCCATTACTGGGCATATACCCAAAGGAAAAAAGGTCATTCTGTAACAAAGACACATGTACCCGAATGTTTATAGCAGCACAATTCACAATAGCAAAGACGTGGAAACAACCCAAATGCCCATCAATACATGATTGGATTAGTAAGCTGTGGTATATGTATACCATGGAATATTACTCAGCTATAAGGAATAATGAAGATACGACATCTCTGGTTCTCCTGGAGAGAGTTGGAACCCATTATATTAAGTGAAGTATCCCCAGAATGGAAAAACAAGCATCACATGTACTCACCAGAAAATTGGTTTCCCTGAACATCACCTAAATACACATCTGGGAACGACACCAATCGGATATCAGACTGAGGTGGGGGGTGGGGGAGGGGATGGGGGTATGCCTACACAATGAGTGCATTGCACACCGTTTGGGGAATGGTAACACTTGAAGGTGCTGAGTTGGGAAGGGGGGGGAGAAGGGAGGGATATATACCTACATGATGGGTGCAACGCGCACTACCTGGGGAACAGACACGCCTGGAGCTCTGACTTGGGGGGAAAGGCGGTACATGGGCAACGTATGTAACCTGCAATTCTGTATCCCCCATAACAATAAGATGAAATAAAAAAAAAAAAAGTATGTATATGTATCATGGAGTACTACTTAGCAATAAGAAAGAATGAAATAATTTCTTTTGCAGCAGCTTGGGTGGAACTAAAGGCCATTGTCCTAAGTGAAGTAACTCAGGAATGGAAAAATAAATGCCACATGTTCTCACTTTTAAGTAGGAGCTAAACTGTGGCTACACAAAGGCACACAGGGTCATATAACGGACACCAGGGACTTACAAATGGGGAAGGGAGGAGGGAGTGAGGGATGAAAAAGGACCTATAGGGTACAGTGTACATGATGGGTACATGTACAGTGTATGTGATGGGTACACTAAAAGCCCCAGACTTCACCAGTATATAATAATGAAATTCAACTTGTGCCCCTGAAATTTATTAACATTTTGAAAAAGGAGACAAAAACATGGGTGCTGGAATCATCCAACTGGAGTTCAAATTCCAGCTCTACCAGTTACAAGCTCTGCGACTTTGGGCAAGTTACTTTACTTCTCTGTGTCTCAGGTTAAATCAGTTAATATATAGATACACTTAGAACAAAATTTGGCCCATCTAAATACTATGTGTTTGCTATATATTTTGTAAGCAGATGTAAAGTTTTTCATATTTAAACTAGAAATTTTAGAGGCTGGCTTTGAATCACTGTACGTAAATTTTTGAGAAACATCAGTGATTACAAACTAAACACAAATGACTCTTTACCCAGGACCTAAACAATCATTGGAGATAGACTTTCAATGTCCTGTTTAGGTTGGTAATTCACTTCTTATCCCTGGAACAGATTTGTTTATTCTAGATATATATATCTTGAAGAAGAGTTAGATCTTTTCTAAGTGTGGATTCATTGAAATGCATTATAAAATTGTGAAAACTTTGTTATAATAAATTTATATTCTTTTCTTCCAGTTCATATTCATATTTCTCCCCCCACACTTCAGCAAACTAGCAGATGTTAAAATTTCTTCTTGTCACTCTAACTTTGCAAACTAATAATCACTAAGAAACAACACCACAAAAACAATCAAACAAAAGCTCTTTTCCCTTAGTGATTTCCATTCACAAAATATTTTTCTTTCTCTGTTTGCTTTCTTTGTTGTATTGAACACCTAGCATGTTGCACATGTTGACCAAGAAGTCATTGCAAATGTTTCCTGGGAGGCTTCTAATTTAGCTCACAAGCTATGAGATTACCTTAGGAAAAGAAATATGGTATTTGATTTCTTGAAGAAGCCACTATTCCTAGAGCATATGGTAAGACACAAAACAGCCAAACAGAAAGCTCTGAAGAGGCAAAGGTGTGTCTAGGAATGTCAAGATTCCTTCTATCTTTTTAAAATATAACACACAATATCCAGTAAAATATAACACAGAAAATCCATTAAAAATGCAAGAGGAATTAGGATTGACTAAGGTCCTATCAAAACAGGAGATGAATATATTTTAAAAAGTTGTTAGTATTACTCTCAAACATAGGTCTGAACCAATTTAGGAAGTATTAACAGTCTAGTGGGGTTCCACACAGGATGTCCAGCAGAGACCAAGGTTTAGAATCTCGTCATCTCAGGAAGGCTGGCAGGAGGGGAGACATTTAGTCAGTATAGAGGAGGGGGAGGTCAAAGCTTTTCCCCTATACTTGAAGTGAAGATTTGTAAAAGGGGAAGTGAACTAATTTGTTCTGTGTTAACTTAAAGAGCATAATTAGCATATAGGTGAAAATTATAGCTAATTAAATTTTAACTCAGTATAAGAAAAAAACGGAGTAATAATTAGAAGTATCCAGGAAGTAGATTGGGTTGTTTTAGGATATAGTTAATGTTTTGTTAAATTAGCTATTCTGACAGACACCATTTAATCATCTACCAAGGAGTTTTAGAAGATCACATTGAATGGAAGGTAGGTCTTGCTAATCTCTCAAGTTCCCTGCAACTGTAACATTCTGGGACATTAAAAAATGAAGATTCTATCTTAGGAACAAATGAATTGCAGAACAAGTTGCACAGAGGAAAAAATGTATGTGGCTGTCCAAAAGTAGAATAGAAAGAAAGAAATTGAGCATATTTTCCCAGTCTTCAATGGGAATGTGTAGACTTCCTTCACGAGCATTTATTAGGCATCTATTATATACATCTAATCTTGGCAGCCATGGCTGGGGGCATCCTCACCAGCAATTCCGCAACATGATTTTTAGGCATTTTCCTGATTACATATTCCTAAATCTTGTCCTCCAGTCTTTCAAAAAATTCTGTGAGATGTGTAATATCTTTCAATAACTTTGTTTTCTACCTATGTCAGTGCAAGTTGATACTGTTGCTTTCACATCAGAACCCTGAATGGTACCTAAACTGGTGTCAGGAATGGTTGCAAGCAACTGGCTTTCAAAGACATAGGGGAATCTGGAATTTTTAGCTCCTGGTTGGGGCTAAAGACTGTGGAAATCCAACTAAGTACTAAGACCTGGACTCTTGCAGCTAATGAGGAATAGTTGCAAAATAGTTGTGAATCAAGTTATAGCCATGAAAAGCACTAAAAGACTTTGCCAAGTTATAGATCTTGAAAGTCTGAAAATTGGTGTGGAAATAATTCTGCAGCAGCTATAATAGATTAAGGAAGAAAGAATATACTATTAAATAAGTAAAACCTATTAATATGGGTGCTCTCAGCAAGTAGTCTGGATTTAATGTGGTAGCTCAAGTGATGGGGAAGTGGTTCCAATGGGCTGCTTGTTTTAGTGTCTGAAATCTGAATTAAACGGTGGCTCTGCCAAGTGAAGTTGAAATGCTAGGATTCCCTTAGTATTATATAGAGGAAGAAATCCAAACTCTGAAGATGAAAATGTTGGAGTGGATTTATCATGTGTAATCTGCATACATTAGCTATATCCTATTAATAAATATATTGGTAAGAGAAGCATCAACACTTTTGTAAAGTCTTATATGTCTGCTCTCCATAGGCTGAGGAGTTAGTGCAAGATGTTGAAGTGTAAATGGGTTCTCTATTTTTAATGTGAAAAGCAGAATGTGGTTATGCGGTTACTACACTAGACAACAGATCTGGCATAGGCAATAGAATTTTCTGATCCACAGGAATCTTTGTTGATGGTTAATTGATCATGGGGCCATAGGGTAGAGATGGATGGACAACCCCTTTAAATATTATTTGATTTGTGTAACTGTTAACACAGTAAACTTGGTTAACAGAGGCCTGATTTGAGCTACCAGAGTAAAGGCACAGCTTTGTTTTTGTGCCCAGGTCTTAATTTACAAAGGTGACATTAGAGAGGCCAATGCCATTGAAAGCAGATTTTTTTTACTTATATTTCTCCCAAGGGACTTGCTATGCCTTGCAGGACATGGGGTGGTGCCTCAGGGTCAATCAAGAGGAAGAAGTAGGAGCCAGGAAAGCTGAGGCCAAAGCCTTTATTGGGGTTTCCTTGGGAGAGGTGAGGCAGGATAAACAGCTTTTCACTGGCCAATTTGAATACTATCCGTAGGCTCTGGGCTGTATGGGTTGTCCCTAGTTGTCTGGTACCCAGTCCTGGGTTGATTTAGGGCAGTGGAAATATTGATTTGCTGTGTGAGAGGTGGAAAAGGGGGAGGTTAGGGGTATAGACTCCCAGATTGATTAGTTTGCATTTGAAAGGCATTTTAAAGGGCTGAGCCCTTTGCAATTTCTAAGAATTGGCTAGCCCTGGGAAGGGCAGTCTTTCCTGGTCAGCAAGATTTTTAAGTTCTCAAAACACCAAAAGATACAGAAAATAAAACACATGATTAATACAAGTTTCCCATCCGTGTGCAGACACAGAGCCTACTGAGTCAAGGGAGGTCAGCCCTTGAGGAAGGACCCTTACAAGTTTGTGCTGTGATTCTTCCTCCTAGACTTCTCCAAAGGGTTCACAAGATCTGTATCGGGGTAAATCGATTGCAGGGAAAAAACACCCAATCATTGTGGGAGTTATTGGACATTGGGTAAAGCCAATGCTAATTCCTGGAGATCCGGAGTGCCGTTGTCAGAATGGGACTTTTGGACGTTTGAAAACAAGTAAGGCTTTAAATCTAATTCTCCCTTATTGTAGGATCATTGAGACCTTAAACACATTTTGTGGTTCTTTCCCCAGCTTGTGACAGTATACCTGTGATAGATTTATATATCAGTTGGCAAAATTCCTGCAAAGGCCTTTTGTCCTGAAGAGTGGTTATTTATGGGAGGAAGGGCCAAAGGGAAGTCCTTAGGACTCCCTCTCCGTGCCAAAATGGCAAATACCCAACCATTGGGGGAAATCCCAGAGATAAAGGTTACCATCAAAAACCTGAAACGTGCAGGGATGCTGTTACTACTGCACACCCACCTAACTCACCAGTGTGGCTGGTGCCGAAGATAGTTTACTTTATCAGAGAGAACATCTACTTGCAGCTACTATTCCAGATGTGCTCTCCTTACTCAGGAGATCAGTACATCCTCTTGTAATATGCCACTATTAATACGAAGAAATCTCTTTTCTCCCAGGAGTCAGCAAACATTTTCTTAAAGGACCAGATAGTAAATACTTTAGGCTTGTGGAGCCATTTGACTCAATTGTAACTGCTCAACACTGACCCTGCAGTGCAAAAGCAATCATGGACAATACATGAGTGAATGGGTATAGCTGTGTGCCCATAAAAGCTTATTTACAAAATAAGTGGTTACCTGCTAGAGAGCAATTTGGAAGTATCTATAAACATATGAAAGATGCCTTTCTTTTAAACCAGTCTTCCAGACCTATGGAAACCATCCTGAAAATGCGAATACAAAGATAAGCGTAAGTGTATTACCAACTGTTATAATTTTTAAAGTTTGCTCTTGGTGCAGGGAGAACCAAAAATATCAGTGAAGTAGAACGGAGTCCGTAAACAGACCCAAATGTATTTGGGAATTTAGTACATGATAATGGTGGAGTTTCAATGGAAATCCCCTCTTCCTTTTTTAAAAAGAGAACACAGAGTTATTTAGGTAATGGAAAACCAAGTCAAAACTAATGAAAGTAAATGGTGGGGATAATTTGTTAATATAAAAAAGGGAGTGAGGAATGCACGAGACTGGAGGGAGAGGTGGGTTGGAGCAAATTTGTCTTTTCCCCCTCTCTTGGTCAGCAAACTCTCCAGCCAAATCCAGCTTGCAACTTGTGTTTCTACTGCCCTGTGAACTGATTTTTTTTTTACATTTTTTAATGGTTGGAAAAAATCAAAAGAAGAATAATTTTTATGATATGTAAAAATTATAGAGGAAATTCAAATTTTAGTGTCCATAAATAAAGTTTTATCAGCACACACACATACACTAGATGGCCAGCCCTTGTGCACAGTTTACAACCTCTGCTCTTCTCAATAACCAGAAAACACTAAAAATAATAATTTGTTTTAACCAGGATAGGACAGTAGTATGTTTTTTACCAGTGAGGCTGAGACAAAAGGCATTCTGGCAATAGTTGCATGCTGAGACCAGAACAAGTTTCTTACGAGATAATTTTGGCCCTAAGATTCCATGGCTCTTATTTCCATCTCTTTTTTGTCATAGTCCAGGTATATAGAAAGAAACATTATGATATCTCATATGCCTAGTAAGTCAGAGTCTCAAGCTTCCACAAGAAACTAAAAAAAGTCCAATTTTGCTTTTCTCTTAGAATATTGGGTAGAATTTTCAACAAATATCCCTATAATTAAAATGCTCCATTTTGGTGACTTTCCCCAAACAAAAAATTAATCTGATATAAGGTGACTCTGTAAATTTATCACTAGAAACAAGCTTCCAGCAACCCATCCTCCTAAAAGTAAAATAATAAAGTTCTGCACCATCTAGTACTTTCCCACATCCACAATTCTTTCCTTGTGCTTTTCAGTAGTATGAAGACAGGTCATAGTCATCTGGGTTGAGAGATCTCATGTCCGGTATTTCCTTGGAGGGAGTCAGATGTGCTATCTTGTTAGCAGACCTTGATACTCAAGTTTGTATGGAGATAGAGCTGAGGTTTTGTTTAGTTATGTATTTCTAAACTTTGAATATGAGAACTTTACCAAGTAAAGGAGTGCCCAGGGTATCACCCCCTTCCTAACAACTTTCATGTATTAAAATCTTATCTCTCCCCAGTAGAGACATACCACAGGTCCTGAGTTACTGTGTGGCGACCCTATCAGTCACTACAACACTGCAATGTGCCGCGTTTAAACAGGCACATTGGATTTCAGACCAGTGCAGTTATAGAAGGCAAAGCAGACAGCTGTTCCATCAATCATTTTTCTAGGCTGTGCCCTGCAGCTGGTGAGCATTATCACTTATTTACTGTTTAAAATAGGCATTTTATAACAATAAGTCAAAGCCAACATAGCCACAAATGGGAGAAAACTGGCCCTTGGGATCTGGGGAAACTTTGTGGTCAGATATATATTTAAGCTTATGTTGTTTGAATACATCTCATTACTCACTCTGAGTGACCCTATAGCCTGTCGCATTAAAGTGATCAAGCTCACCGCAGAGTGACTAAATGGAAATATACAGCCCACTTTGTCTTTCAGCCCTCCTCATGCAACTAAAGTGCTCAAATACCTAAGAGAGATTTCCCTCATTCTGGAATTCAATGGCTATGGTTTAACTGGCTTGGCTTTCTGTCTTGGTTTCTATATCCTAATTAAGTTTGCTGAATGCTGGAGACTTCCATAAGAAGTGTTAGGTCAACCCAGTAAATTTTTCTCTTAAGCCAATTTGTGGCAAAGTGCAATAAATCAATAATAACAGAGGGAGAGATAGAGGGAGAGAAAGAGAGAGAGCAAGAGCTGAAGATAAAGACAGTGATTTAGGGTCTGGTTATACACAAGCTACCCTAGAAAGTTTGAGCATTTCGGTCATTGTCATGACTGCTGTAAATCAACATGGTTCAACAGACTGTGGTGAGATCAGTTTTGCTCATTAAAAAGGCTGTGCCATAGTCCAGCGTTTTGTGTGTGCAAACTAGACCTCAGATATGAATCACTTTTGAAGGCAGATAAGTTAGGAATATGAACCGCTACTAGACTATGGATCCTCAGATAAGATCTTCTGAAGATGATTTCCCATTCATTGACAAAGTAGGGCAAAAGGAAAATGTAATGGAAGAAAAAATAGAAAGAAAAGCTTCTCTTAATATCTGCTCTAAAATCAAAGAGGCTTCCCTTGTTTCTCTCAATGTCAGTACTAGAAATTAAAGGGCACAAAAATCGAGGGAAGTCTCATTGGCATTTTCAGGCAGTCAACCTTGATCAAACTATGTGAACCACAAGAATAAAATATGAATTTGGGGGTTTTATGTATAAAAATTAGCTGTTTGTTATTTGAAAAAATATTTGTTAGTGAATCAGACAAAGATTTATGGTATCTATTATCTGTGAAATATGTTTTAAATTGCCTTCTGTTTACATTTGGATGAGATAATGTCTTTTTCCCTCCAGTGGATTTAGTTGCCATCAGATGGTTATCTTTTTTATTCTGTGAAACTTGAACTTAAAAAAGTAAAGTTTCTTAAGAAATCTTTTTTTTTTAATTTCAGAATATTATGGAAGTACAAATGTTTTGGCTACATGGATTGCCTTTGTACTGCTTGAGTCAAAGATAATTATAAGTGTGCCCATCACCCAGATAGTGTACATTGTACCCATTTGGTATGGTTTCGCCCATCCCCTCCTCCCCCTTCCCACCTGCATAATTTCTGTTGACTTTTACTTCCATCTGTGCACTTAAATGCTGATTCATTAGTTCCAATGTAATAGTTAGTACATGTGATGTTTGTTTTTCCATTCTTGTGATAGTTACTTAGGAGGATGGTCTCCAGTTCCATCCAGATTGTTGCAAAAGGTATTAATTCATTTTTTTTAATGGTGGAGTAGAACCCCATGATGTACATATAGCACATATTAATCCGCTCTTGAATTGATGGGCACTTGGGTTTATTCCACATGTTTGCGACCGTGAATTGTGCTGCTATAAACATTTGAGTGCAAGTGTCTTTTTGATAAAATGACTTTTTTTCCTTTGGGTAAATACCCAGTAGTGGAATTGTGGGATCAAATGGCAGGTCTACTTTTAGTCCTTTGACGAATCTCCATACTATTTTCCATAGAGGTTGCACTAGTTTGCAGTTGTACTAACAGTGTGTAAGTGTTCCTTTCTCTCTATATCCACATCAGCATCTACTGTTTTGGGACTTTTTGATAAAAGCCATTTTCACTGGGGTTAGGTGATATCTCATTGTGGCTTTCATTTTCATTTCTCTGATGATTAGTGACGTCAAGCATTTTTCATATGTTTATGGGCATTTGTCTATCTTCTTTTGAAAAGCTTCTGTTCATGTCTTTTGCTCACTTTTTAATGGGGTTTGATTTTTTCTTGTTGATTTGCTTGAGTTCTTTGTAGATTCTGGTTATCAGCCCTTTATCAGATGTATAGCATGAGAATACTTTCTTCCATTCTTTAAGTTGTCTGTTTGCTCTGTTGATTGTTTCCTTGGCTGTGTAGAAGCTTTTTAATTTAATCAAGTCCTGTTTATGTATTTTTGCTGTTGCTGTGATTGCCCTTGGGGTCTTCTTCGTCATAAATTCTTTGCCTAGGCCGATATCTAGAAGAGTTTTTCCAACATTTTCTTCTAGAATTCTTATGGTTTCATGTTTTAGATTTAAGTCTGTTATCCATATTAATTTGAGATGGATAACAGACTTAAATCTAAGAAGTCTTTTGAAAGTTGAATGTTTTCCAAATTAAATCTGTGAATATTTTCAGAAAGAGGGAATTTATTTTGAAAAACCCCCAATAAAATCAATGTGTTTAAATATACAGCTTTAAAACACACTTTAATTAGATGACAATCTAATATACAATTAACTAAATATTCAAGCTCTTTTGGGTGGGGCATTGGGAAATTGGAGGGGAGGGGTGTGCCAGAGGGTGGGGATGTGCCTCACTTCCTCAAGCCCTCCTAGCCCTTTTCCTCTCATACTTCCCATTGCCTCAGGAGTAGAACCATCAGTGGATGAGGAAGAGACTGACTGGCACCCGTCCACTGAACACCACCCTAGAAGTGTGGGTAAGGGTGGTTAGGACTCTTGAGGGTGAGATGGATATTGACTGAGAAGGAGAGAATTGCAAGATGGAGTAGAGGAGCTGTGTAAACAAGGGAAGTCCCTGCTCCCAAATTCAGTCCTTCCATGGGCCAAGGCCTTCACACAGATGTGTAGCCTTAGTTAGGACTGGAGTGATCACATCACACATTCAGGCTGCATAAACTGCCAGGGGTGACAGCCATGGCCGTGTGACCTACGGCCACTCTGAACATACAGCCAGGACTGCTTGGGAGGCTATCTGCCTGCTTCTGCACAAAGAGGTTTTTGGTTAAGGCTGCAAAAATGGGCCCAGGAATACTTCATCCTTGCACACCTTTGGAAGGTGGCAGGATTGTGCTTATTCATGGACAAGAATATTAAGGTTCAGCAAAATGAATGCAACACCATCTGATCAAGAGGTATGAAGAAGACTGTTTGGAGAGCCTCAGTACTCACCAGAGATAGGTGGCCAGGATGCAAGGGTACATGGAGTGGCTCAGGCTGTTTGTCACCCCTGTATTGGTCAAGACCCTTCTGCTCCATGAACCTCAGTTTCCCTCTCTGCTGGTTGATGATTCTGGGGACTTTCCAGGTGCTTGCAATTCTAAGAGGTCCAAAGAAAATAGTCTCAGAAAAGGCTTTGAGTAAGGATGGGAATGGCCCAGATGCGGGTTCAAACTGGCTGACATTCTACCTCTAAATCCAACCCCAGACCCCTTCCTCCCTGCAAATGGATCCTCTGAGGTGCAAGGAGGTTTGTATTAATAGTTTCCTATAGAATGTGTCTTTTGTCTGGGGCCCTCCCTGATATTTGTGGGGTTCCAGGCAAAAGTCAATTGTGGCCCAGTAATCCAATGTCCGAATGCTTATAGTGTAAGCACCAAGCTACAAACTGTTAAATAAAGGATGTTCTATCCTCAAATTTAAAATTAAATAGGGCCAGGAGAAGATTCGTCTTGGTCTGTCTCTCACTGGTACCGTGTTCCCAGGAAAGACAGATAACCCCTCCTATCTGCAAGTGTATATTAGAGCTTCTCCACCTTGATTGCAAGTAGACATTGCCTGAGGGCACTTTCACAAAACACTGTCGTGGGTGTAGGAGACAATTAAATACAAATAGCATGGGTGGGGTTTGCATAAGGCATTAGAAACAAAAAGAGGGATTCTAATGTGCAGCCAGGGGTGATAGATACCCTTTGATCAAGGAAGGAAGAGACTTATTCTTTTAGAATCCTTTTGGCTCTTAATATATCTGATTCTAAAAAAAGTTTCATTTCAGAGTTCCAAAGCTTTATTTTTGCATTTGCTTTTTCTAATCGCTAAATCATTCTCTCTACTGGACGATACGGCTTTTGCCTGAAAAATGAAGTGGTGAGCTCTTGCGAGCAAGAACGCTCTGATTCATTTTGAAGTCTGGCCCCAAACTGGGTAGCGTCTCATTAAGGGCTCACTTCACTTAGTCTAGACCAGGTAGTGGGTGAGGCACTGGGAATGTCAAGAAGAATTCCATCAATTTCATCAAGAGGGAAAAATCTGAATATTTGGAGGCAGCTGTTTTTTCTCCAGAGTAACTTGACAAGGTTCCCCAAACCTTCCTTGTCTTCTCCTCTAGAATCATTTCAATACTTAAGTGTCCTTCTCCAAACACGTTGGACCTCCAGCCCCTTAAATGTATCACAGTATAATCATTAGGCACTGTTTAGTTACTTTTAGATCCTGGTGTTCAGATCCTCTGGTGTATTTTCATCATTGCCCTGATGTCATGCCTTTAAGATTGAGAATAAAATAAAATATAAAACTTGTTTTAAGAGGATGTGGTTTTGTTTGAAATAAAAGGGTTATAATTCTCCCATGTCCCATTATTCTGCCCTCTTGTTAAGCTCTAAGCCCTCTTTTGAAATAGTTGAAAGAAAATGTTCCTTTTCTTTCTCCTTGGGAGAAAACAGATTTATCATCTTCCACTCCCTCTGGTTCTTGACTTCTCCACTTGCTTGGAATCCTAAGTATCTATTAATAGTGGTGAGTGGAGGAGATGGATATATAAAAGAAGGGATTTTTTCTGTTAGGATCTATTTGCTTCCTCATATGTCATATTCTACAACATTTCATTTCACTCTTCCAAAGTTTGATTTGTTCATATTCTTTTCCCCATAGCTAAGTCATTCTATATTTCTGGGGCACCTTCATACTGTACAGGCTACATCTCTTGGAAGAAATACTTAAGCTTGATGCTCTGTTATTCAAACTTCACAGTCTTTGTATATGATTTTCCTGCCAAACTCACTGCATCTACTTAACGGATGTTAAGCCACTCTTAAGTCAATCAATACAGTTTTTCCTTGCAATGTTATTTCTCATTCTGTCCTAAAATGTATATTTCACTCCTGTCTGTCTAGGTTCTTCCTTGTTAATCTATTAGACAATAAGATTAATGCATTTATCCATTCATTTGTTGAACAGATATTTATATCGGGTCCCATCTATGTTTGAGTTGTCTCTAAGGATGCTTTCAAATATTTGGTACACATAGACATACACTTCATGCCTGTCATTCTAACAGCCTAGGATGTTAGTTCAACGACCTCTGTAAGCAGGAAAATGGCTGTTTTTCTCAAGAAGTGTTATACTTCTGGACCCTTCTGTGCTGAGTCAATGGAAGTTAACTTTCTAACTTCCATTCCTCTCGACTGCTAACAACTGTAAGAGCAATGTATCACAGGAGATTAATAAGTGTGAAGTGCAGGTGTCTTTGAAGGAGGAGCCTCTGGTTCCTCTGAAACCATAAAAACTGCTCCTTCCAAAGAAATGATTGTAATTATCAAGGTCCAGAGCAAGTGTCTGGACCACCTCCCCATCTCAGCACTCACTCTGAGATTCCAGTTTGGCTGTGCTCCAAGGGACCGGTCCTGGACTTTCCATGACTGTGCAGCAAAGGCAAGAAGAAGTAGGAGGCTGGAGAGACCCTGAGCCTGCCAAAGCCACTGGATGCTGGGACCCAGCTTTTCCAGTGCATAGTATTCTGGTCAGAATAATTATGTTTATGCTTAAAGGCACTACATCTCTTCTTGCTAAAGTGGTAGTTCATTGGCATTGTTTCTTCTGATGTCAGCAAATTCATAAGAAGGAAAGCAAACCCACATGGTCTGGAGAGAAGAGACTTAGTTTTAAGCACTCACATCAGACTGACTAACTTGGAAGGTACATAGGAATGAGGAAGGAGGCTTTGAATATGACCTCTCCCCCTATGAATATGGTGCTAACAAGTGTGTGGGGAGATGATACAAGATGAGTAAGACAGAGTTCCCAACCAGTGGGAACTTAATGTGGAGTGGATGAAAAAAACTATTAATAGATCATCTCAAGGTGTGAGATGGGATAAAATGAGGTTCACAGGGTACTTAGAGACCAAAGAGGTGGGCATGTAGCCTGTTTTGAGTCTCAAAGGATTAAGTGGATAGGTCAAGTGGTGCAGTTGGGTAAAGGAAGGGTGCTCATTGCTACTGAGTGCTCACTATTGTTGCTTCTAGGATCTCTTGGCCAACAGAGCATGGCAATGTGTGTGTATACATGCACACACACATTTACAAATATTTCTGTATGTAAACATCTGTATCTATATGAAACTAAACTGAGTCCATATTGATGTCTCCAACTCTAATGCATTGCTACATGGCTCAATCTAGCCTTCTCCATTACTTGCAACTTCCCACTCCAACGATGAGAAATCTGGCTCCTGCCATCTGTTACCATTTCCTGAATTGTTCAATTCCAGCACACATGTGTAGTAGTTTCAGAATTGTTAACCCATACCCCCATGGGAAACCTTATCTACTGGAGTACAGTGGTGATGCACAGTTCCTTTTGACTTTAGTCTTACATATGGCACTCATTTCAAAGTGACTTAGGTTAGCACATTTCCCCCCCATTCCCTTTAGTGAGGTTGTTGCATGCATTTTTTTATATAGATTATTTTGTCACATTCTGCTTTCTAATCTGTTATCCCCTGACCATCTAAATGATTTTTTTTACATTTGCATACATTAAGGTTCACTCTCTATAGTGTAAAGTTGTATGGATTTTAACAAATGCATAGTGTCAATTATCTATCATTACCGTATCATACAGAATAGTTTCACCACCCTAAAAGATATTTTGTATTTTACCTATTCAACTCTCCTTTGCCTTCTCTCCCCTTCTGACAACACCGATCTGTTTACCATCTCTTTTTTCCAGAATGACCTGGAAATGGAATCATATAGTATATGTGATTTTCAGACTGTCTTCTTTCATTTAGAAATATGCATATAAAGTTCATAGATGTCTTTGCATGGCTTGATAGCTTACTCCTTTTTATTGATGAATGGTAGTTCATTGTATGGCTCCACCAGTTTGTTTATCCACTCATCTACTGAAGGACATCTTGGTTGTTTTCAGTTTCCACCACTTAATCCTTTGAGACTCACAACAGACTAAATGACCACCTCTTTGGCCTCTATGTGCCCTATGAACCTCATTTTATCACATCCCACATCCTGAGATGATATGTTAATAGTTTTTTTCACCCACTCAACATTAAATTCTCACCAGCTGGAAACTCTTGTCTTACTCATCTTTAGTAAGAATAATGCTGCTTTAAACATTCACATGGATTGTATGGTTAGTTTACATTTATCTTTTAAAGAAACTGTCAAAATATCTCCCAAAGCAGCTATACTACTTTGCATTCCCACCAGCAATGCATGAGAGTTCTGTTGCTCTACATCCTTGCTAATCATTAATATTGTGCGTTTTGGGGCAATTTAACCATTCTAGTAGATGTGTGATGGTATCTCATTGTTAAGTTGCATTTTCCTAATTACAAAGGATGCTGAACATTTTTTCATATGTTTTATTCATCATCTGTATATCTTCTTTGGTGAGGTGACCATTCAGATCTTTTGTCCATTTTTTAAATTGAGTTGTTCTCTTGTTGAATTTTAGGAGTTCTTTGATTATTTTGGATACAAGTTAGTATAGTTTGGATGTTTGTCCCCTGCAAATCTCATGTTGAAATTTGTTCTTTAATGTTGGAGGTGGGACATGGCAGGAGGTGTTTGGGTCATGGGAGTGGATCCCTCATGAATGGCTTTGTGTCAACCCCTTGGTGATGAGTGATTTCTCGCTCTGTTAGTTCATGCAAGAGCTAGTCATTTAAAAGGACTGGCACTCCACCTCCTTGCTCCTTCTCTTGCCATGTGACGCGCCTGCTTCCCCTTTCCTTCGTCTATGATTGGAAGCTCCCTGAAGCCCTCAGCAGAAGCAGATGCTGGCAACATGCTTCTTGTACAGCCTACAAAACTGTGAGCCGGATAAATCTATTTTCTTTATAAATTACACAGCCGCAGGTTTTTCCTTTATAGCAATACAAACAGGCTAAGACACAAGCCCCTATCAGATATGCATTTTGCAAATATTTTCTCACAGTCTGTGGCTTGTCTTTTCATTCTCTTGACAGTGTCTTTCATGAAGAGGATGTTTTTAATTTAAAAAAATCCAACTTATCTTTTTTTTCTTTCATGGATTGAACTTTTGATGTTGTGTCTAAAAACTCATCACTAAACCCAAGGTCATGTATATTTTTTCCTATATATTCTTCTAGAAGTTTTATAATTTAGGTCTATGATCCATATTGAGTTTATTTTTGTGGAAAGTGTAAAGTTTGTCAAGGTTCACATCCATTTTTTTTAGCACCATTTGTTGAGAAGACAGTTTTCATGCAATTGCCTCTGCTCATTTGGTAAAGATCAATTGATTATATTATACTGTATTTGTGTGGACCTATTTCTAGGCTCTCTATTCTGTTCCATTGATCTATGTGTCTATTCTTTTCACAATACCATACTGTTTTCATTAATGTATCTTTATAGTAAGTCTCAGGTAGTGGTCAGTCCTTCAACTTTTTCTTCTTTAGTGTTAGTTGATTGTTCTATTTTTTTTCTCTTTCCACATACATGCTAGAACCAGTTTTTCAGTATCTACAAAATAGCTTGCTGGGATTTGATTGGGATTGTGTTCGATTATAGATAAGTTGGGAAGAATTGAATCTTAACAATACTGAGTCTTTCAATTCATGACCACAGAATATCTCTCCATTTATTTATATCTTCTTTGATTTCTTTCATCAGTGATTTTTAGTTATCTGCATATAGATCCTGTAACATTTTCTTAGATTTGTACCTAACAAACATTAAAGTATTTCATTTTTTATCCTACTGTAAATGATATTTTGTTTTTAATGTCAAGTTCTGTTCTTTTCATTGAGGGTACATATAAAAGGAAACTATCATTAGGTGAATAGACAACCTACAGAATGGGAGAAAATATTTGCATCCTGTACATCTGATAAAGGACTGATAACTAAAATCTACATAGAACTCAGGAAAATCAGCAAGAAAAAATCAAATAACCCCATTAAAAAGTGGGCAAAAGACATGAATGAAAACTTTTTAAAAGAAGATAGACTAATGGCTAACAAACATATGAAAAAATGGTCAACATCTCTAATCATCAGCAAATCAAAACCACAGTGAGATATCACTTAACTCCAGTGAGAATGGCCTTTATCAAAAAAGTCCCCAAACAATAAAGTTGGCATGGATACGGAGAGATAGGAACACTCATACACTGCTGGTGGGACTGCAAGTTAGTACAACCTCTATGGAAAGTAGTATGGGAATACCTCAAAGAACTAAAAGTAGAACTACCATTTCATCTAGCAATCCCACTACTGGGTATTCACCCCAAAGGGAAAAAAAAAAAAAGACATTGTATAAAAAAGACATCTGCATGCAAATGTTTATAGCAGCACAATTCATAGTCGCAAAGATGTAGAAACAACCCGAGTGCCCATCAGTTCATGAGTGGATTAATGAAGTGTGGTATATGTATACCATGGAGTACTAGTCAGCCATAAAAAATGGTGAAATGGTACCTCTTATGTTATCCTGGATGGAACTGGAGCCCATTCTTCTGAGTGAAGTATCACAAGAATGGAAAAACAAACACCACATGTACTCACCATTAAATTGGTACTAATTGATTGGGGATCAGGCAGGTCAGGGTGGGCAAAGGCAATTTATGTAACCAAAGCATTTGTACCCCTGTAGTAGTCTGAAATAAAAAAAAAAAGCAATATCTTTTGTATATTGACCTTGTATCCTGTGACCTTGCTATACTCCTCATTAGTTCTAGGAGATTTTGTTTTTTGTTTTTGGTAGAGTATTTTGGGATTTTCATGCCATCTGTAAATTAAGACAGTTTTATTTTCTCCTTTCCAATCTACATGGCTTTTATTTCTCTTTTGTGTTTTATTCCACTACCAAGAATTCCAGTATGATGCTGAATGGGAGTTTTGAAAGAGGACATATTTTTGCCTTCTTCCTGTTCTCAGGGGGAAAACATCTACTCTCTCATCTCTCTCACACAATATGATGTTGGCTGTTACAAGTTATTTTGTAACTGTTCTTTATCAAGTTGAGGAAGTTCTCTTTTATTTCTAGTTTACCAAGAGTTTCTTTTTTATCATAAATGGATGTTGAATTTTGTCAAATTTTTTTGCATCAATTGATGTGATCATATGATTTTTCTTTTTTAGCTTGTTAATATGGTGGATTGCAGTGATTGATTTTTTAAATATTAAGCCGGCCTTGCATCCCTGAAATAAATATTGGTCTTAGTGTATAATTCTTTTTATAGATTGTTGGTTCCTATTTGATAATAAATTATGTTGAAGATTTTTGTGTCTATGTTCATGAAACATTGGTTTTCATTTCATGTACTAATTTGGCATTAAAATAATGTTGGCCTCGTACAGCAAGTTAGGAAGTGTTCCCTCTGCTCCTATTTTCTGGAAGGTATTGTAGAGATGGTTTCTTTTGAAAGTTATTAATTATTCAATTAAAATATTTACATGGCCACTAAGATATATATTTCTCCTTGTATGTGTCTTGGTAGTTTGTGTCTTCCGATGAATTCATCCATTTCATCTAATTGTCATATTTATGGGCACAGACTTATTTTCCTGTTGATCATATTATTGGGTAGACCATAGAGTGGACTCTGTTTTAGACACCACCTCCCACCTTAACAGCCTCACCTATTCGTTGATGCTTGAAATACTCTGCACTGACTTCAAAAGCCCTTCACAAGTTAGAGGCAGGATAAAAAATTACACTGGAAAAGGTAACACATTGAACTGGATTCTCATTGAGGTGTTAAAACCCCAGATAACTTTATGAGGACAAGTTGCTTATAGGGAGAAGGATGGAGATAAGCTGGGGGTCCTGTAGGGAGGTGGTGGAAGAGAAAAGGGAGGGCTCAAGGGAAGGGATGCAGTGGTTAGCAAAGATAAGCTTTGAGGATGTTACAGATTGGCTCATGAGGGCCTGTCTTCCGAGTGGCAGAGGAGGAGTAGCCATTTTTGACAAGCAAACCTTCACATTGCCCACCCACTGCTGGTGGATACATCGGTGTATCTAGTAACCCAGTGAGACAACTGAGCAAGGTTTGAGAGCGAACCTGTCTTCATTACTTCCCAATGTTCTCATTTGGCTAACCTGAATTAGAAAAAGAAAGTGTTACCAGAGGAACTGACTCTGATCTGCTGCATCAGAAGGTCTCCCAAAATCCACCCCTCTGTCAAGTCTGCTACCTGGACTCTCTTTAAAAATCTGTGAATGACCTAGAGGAGGTCATTCAGCAAAGACTTTTAGAGTTTAACTATGTGCAACATGATTTTTCTCTTTATGTATTTATTGAGTTTTCTCCTTGAGAATTCTTTTTTTTTTTTTTTTTTACCCTCAGGCCCTTTCCTCTTCAAACAAGACCTCCAGGCATCTTACCTTGGGCACAGGTTACCACAAGCAGAAGGAGGAAACAAAACAGTCAATTTCTTGGCTTTTGAGGTTCGAAAGCTTGTTTTGATTTTTAGGAACACAGGGTTTTTAGCTGTAAAGTCTGAGCCCAGAAGGACTCTTGGAAGAATTTTTTTTCCCAATAAAAGTTAATTATTCTCTGTATCCCCAACTCTGCAAGAAAAGATACAGATGTCCAAGGATGCATGATAGAGAAGAATGTCAGGCAGGGGATAATGAGAGTTAGATGCTCTGTGGTATTCCCCCAGAAGGGGCCATATGCGCTGCCACTATCCTGGCTGAGTCCTGGTAAAGGAAGGGGGGGACTAGGGAGCAGAGAGGACTTAAACCATCGTCCTTTCCAGGAGTTTCTAGTTCCTCAAAATGGCAAATGTCAAAGTATGATTTTAGAAGGTTAAAAACATGACTCGTATGTTAACTAGATAGTAAGCATATGACAAAAATGAATTTAAATCATTAACGAGGGAACCAGCGGATGGTAATTCTAATTCAAAGGGAAATATAAGAAAGTTATCTATAACTGATTAATATTATATATTCTTATAGGCAATACAACCATATATGTAAGATTATCTATTTTGTTGGTTAGAAATAACTTGCAAGTTTATTGCCCAAAAGTAATTAGCAACTTATTGATTTTCTTTAAGAAGAGTCTGGACCTTAATTAATAGTAGGTAGTGACTAAAACAAAGTTGCCCACCCCAGACTTAAGTGACTTGTCAATTGAGAAATGATATTGCCCCTAGGAAGATAAAAATTTGTTCTTGGTGAGAAAAAAAATCTTCTTTATTACAATGGTTTTTGGCCCTCCAAAGCTTAACTTTACCTGAAAAATCTTATTTTTGATGACTTATGGTCTCTCATTAATAATAAATTAAACCAATTAATCAACAAATTGATTTTGTTTTATCTTAAAGGACTTTTTTCCCCAATTTTTTTTTTATTGTGGTAAAATACACATAACATGAAATTTACCATTGTAACCATTTTTAAGTGTACAGTTCAGTGGTATTAAATACATTCATAATGTTGTGCAACCATCACTATCATCCATCTCCATAACTCTTTTCATCTTGTAAAACTGAAACTTTGTACCCATTTATACAATAACTCCTAATTTCCTCCTCTCTGCATCCCCTAGCAACCACCATTCTATTGTCTTTCTCTGTGACTTTGACTATTCTAAGTACCTCATGTAAGTGGAATCATACAGTATTTGTCTTTTTGTGCCTTATTTCACTTAGCATAATGTCCTCAAGGTTCATTCATGTTGTGGCAATATCAGAATTTCCTTTCTTTTTCAGGCTGTCTAATATTCCATTGTATGTATGTGCCACATTTTTTTTACCCATTCATCCACTGATGGTCACTTGGGTTGATCCACGGTTTAGCTATTGTGAATAATGCTGCTATGAACACAGGTGTACAATCAACCAATTATTAACTCAATTATTTTAATTAATTAAAATTAAATTGAAATGAGATTATATTTTCCTCCTGAGAAGGGATGAATGATGAAAAACAGTTGAGAAACACTGCCCTAGAGCATCAGGTGACCCATAATATACCATAAGAGGCCTTGTTACATGATGCTCCACAATAAATTTTAAAGAATACCCAGCCATGTTTTGCCTTATTTCTAGGTTGTAGATAATTTATCTCAAATTAAAAGAGATACAGAGTACGAATGGCTGTGTGGGGCATGTAGACAGAAAGGGTCAAAGGTATTTAGCTTCAGAGAGTCCCCCAAAAGGCATGGGGACAGAAAAATATCTGCTGTGGCATCCAAAGACCCCAGGATCACAGCTGGAAGCGGGAGATGCCGCGGCAGCCCCACACCCACCCCATCAGACGCCAGGGCACACAGGTGGTGTCAGGTACCAGCCGTGCCGGGTCCCCTGGCGTCCTTGAATCTTCTGGACTGTACCTGCTCCCTTGGGGTAGGGGCAGAACTGGCTTTGAATTGAATCTGCTTTTGTTTCTGCCAGCCAGCACAGTGGAGACTCAACATAGAAATTAAGCCCAGGTAGAGGAAAATACCACACACCATATTTCTTATACCCCCACATCTGTGGCACGAAATTTTGCCTACTTACATGTTTGTGAGGAGAAGGAGGAGAGGAAAACTCATGAATGTGGTAGAACAGAAGACTGCATTCCATATAGTTCCTGAGAATCTGGAATAGCCACTGAATAGGGTCACAGAGGAGCCTGCCCTGGGCCTGTAGGAATTGTTATATGTGCTGGGATGTGGGGCCATAGAGACTGTTAACTTCTCCAATCAAAGGCCAAAAT
The DNA here is from genome assembly GCF_041146395.1 of Eulemur rufifrons. Lineage (NCBI taxonomy): Eukaryota > Metazoa > Chordata > Mammalia > Primates > Lemuridae > Eulemur > Eulemur rufifrons. Next base: position 209,115,543 of record NC_090989.1, read on the forward strand.
CCAGGATTGCATTAGAAGAGATGGTGGTCTTTTTCTAGAAAGTTCTGCCTGCCTACTCTTCCCTCTTGCCCACCTGGCTAACACCTCTTTCCAGGTGGTAAAATCCTCTCTAAATTTAAATGCTTAGCATTTTCCTTCTTGAGCTGCTTGAAGCCCAGAGAAAGAGCCCTGAGCACTGTGAAGCGAAGCTCCCATGAATAATTCTAGTGAAATTTTACTGCCAAATAAAATATTCAGTTCTGTGGGCTAAGTTAACCAACTCTGCATAAATGAGAAGGATGGCCCAGGGCTTGTGTCAGCCGCAGCTGCCCTCCGTGTCTAGCACAAAGGAAGTCTCACCAGAGCCTTTGTAGTGTCAAAGGATAATTCTGAGAAAGCTGAAAACCTAACTGTCATAGAAATATAGAATGAACTTGTGTCAGAGATTTATTCAACTCTAAATTAAAGAGGAAGTCAATAAAACAGTAAATAGCTGGTTCGAGGAGGACTTGAGGAACTGAACATTTACAAGCATTTAAAAATATATATTAGAATAAATTGCTAGGTTAGACACAAAACTCATGAATGCCTATAGGGCAAACAAAGCCAAAAGCATTGAGGTTATTTTATGTACGAGACAGAAATCATTCATGTTTCTCCTGGTCAGAAATCTGTAAGCTATAAAACTTCACAAAATCTAATTACTAGTTAGCGAAGTCAGATTCAGGTATCTCGTCCTAGATAATTTAATAACCGTGGGCAGGCTTATTAACCCGGGCCCACTGAAAGGACCTCACCCCTCCCCTTTGCCTTATCTCCAAGTCTTAGAAACTATATCTTAGCAGTAGCTCTTTGAAAAACTGGTGACAGTGTCTAGAGCTTATCTCAGAGCTATAAACCCTGTTAAATCAGTGCTCTGGGGCCTGAATATATACATGCCATAATCGGAGGAAAACACAGCACATTGCAGAAGAGCTCTGGCTGGAGAAGAGGAAGGGACCAGCCAGGAGGTGCAGGGAGTTTGTCACTGAGCCTCATGCCATTGTTACTTTGGACTCAGATAGGGATTTTGGCTCAACTCGGGTGAAAAGGAGATTGGGGAACAAAGAGAACAGGTTGTTTGAGTTCTGGTTCAGCCACTGACTAAAAGGGTGACTTGGGCAGGGGACAGAAGATCTCTGGAGGTGGCGGTTATCTGCAAAGATGCCCCCTCCCCCACAACTCCGCCTCTGATTTTAACACCATCAGGCAGTTCCACCCATGGGGATGTGGGTTGACCTCGCGTCTTGAATTAACCAGAAGAATGTTGAGCAGGGATGCTGCCTAGGCCTCAGGAAGGCCTGACAGCCTCTGCTTTTGTGGTCTTGGAAGCAGCAGGTGCAAAGGAAGTTCCGCTGTCCTGCCAGAGAGGGGCCACATGAAGGCACCCTGGAGAATGAGGGCCCACGTGGAGAGGGAGACCTCAGGGAGGAGCTCTGAGGCTCTGGACACGTGCATGAAGGCACCTTCTGGGACGTTTCAGCCCCACTGAACCTCCAAGGACACTCGATGCATCCATCATGTGACAGCAGCCACAGGAGAGCCCCAGGTGGGTGCAGCGGCACTGCCCGGCAAAGCCCCTCGGCTCACAGAATTGTGAGAGATATTATATCGTAATCCACTAAGTTTTCAGTTGTGGTGGATAATGGAGACACTGGTCCCAGCAGTGACTTCTGAGGTTCCCTTCGAGACCGACTATTCCTTGATTCTTAGTCTGATGGACAAGTTTGTACGGGTAATCCCTTGGAAAACAAAAAGGGATTTTAGTGAGTTTCTCTTTACCCAATAGAAAAATTGCAGCCCAGCTGAAAAGGGACCCAAGTGTCCTCACAGACCACCCCCTTCAAATCCTCTCAGTAAAGTAGCTTCCTTTTGCTCTCTACCTGACATTCTCTAATGCTTTATTTCTTGTTCTTTGTCTCTGCCTAGACTGTCAGCTTCTCGAGGGCAGGCACCCTGTCCTTGTATCTCCAGCCTTCGGAACATCAGTTGGAACGTATTTGCCAGTCAAGGAATATTTGTTGAATGAATAACTATTTCCTAACTTGGAAAAGAAAGACCAGGAATATTGAGGACCTTGGGGATCCGAAGAGGAAAATCTGATGATGTCCGAAGGAGCCAGCCTTGTGCCTGTATTTGACAGCACTAACTGGGAGGGAAAAGTCTTTTTTTTTTTTTCCCCCTCCCAGAACTAATATAACAGAGAAGAAATGCCAGCATACTATGGATATGCAGAGGAATTTAGGGATGAACCTCTATCATGATGAAAATGCTGGAGCTAAGTGCTTTAAAAACAAGCCAACAAAAGCCATTTAAAAGAGCTAAAGATGTCATTGCCAAGCAAAGCCAGACTGTGGAAGAGACCTCCCAGGGTAGAGTTGAGCCTGATGAGAAAAAAGGGAATTTTTCAGGGGCAAATTAAGCTTAATTGCAACGATGAAAAGCGGTGGCATCTTATGTTGAAAGGAGCCAGGGATGCACCCTTTCTTGTTATTGTGAAGTTGTATAAATCATTGGCGAAGATGTCTTAGGGAAGAGTCCTGAGCAACCCTTGGTGGGCAAAAGAGAGGCCTTAGATGACCAAATAGGTCTTTTCCACCTCTGTGTGGATGGTTTTATTGCTGCAGAGCTGGCAGCTCAGAGAAAACCTGAAAAAGGAAGAATTCCTTGAGGATGAGATTTACTATGGCAACAAAATATTTGTCTTCAAAGGAAATCTGGTTGAAAAAGACAGTTTACAAAATTTTAAACAGAAACATACTTTATTTTTAAAAATACAATAGTATCATGATAGTTTTAAAATATTTGAGCCTACCCTAAAATAAACCATACCCTCCATAAATCTTGTCTGAAGAGTAATTTTTGAATTCAGAAGAACTCACTTTTGAAATTGTGTAATTCAATGTAAAATAAAACTAAGATCTCTTTCCTTTGAATTATTTAGAACACTGAATTTTAGTATTTACTGATGTTGTAAATACTGAAGGTTTTCAAATTCCCCAGTAGATATCAATAAAGAAACAATAGTATCAAATGAGCCTTAGATGTGGTTCTTGTTTCTTTCTTAAATAATTCTCAAGCCGTTTCTTTCTGTCCACTGCTTGTTCTGTGTTAGTAACTGGGTTTGTGTTTTATGAGCCATCTGCAGATGCTGTGTTGTGTCTCTCTTTAGAGGATTTTCTTGAGATCCGGGAGTGAATTGCACCATGTCCTGAAACAGGGACTGTTTTATGTCTAGGCAATGGGAAGGGAAGGTCATGGCATTGCACACATGCAATATCCATGTACAGCATAGATGTTGCAAAAGAGATGCAAACACAAACGATGTGGAGTTGAATCTTCTATTCAGCTCTCTGCACTTTTAGCCTGAAGGGGGCTTCAGATCATTCAATCTCCATTTTGACAGTCAATTACCAAGATGGAGTTAATGTCAGACTTTGGAAGAAAGCTTTTTAAATGGTCTAATTTTATGGATAAAGAAACTAAGGCTCATAGAAGTTAAGCGACTTCTCTAATGACCCAGGAATTAATGGTAGAATTTGGAGTGTGAGTAATATTTGGTTGGCCCTTGGGAAATTATGTTAGTGCGGGAATGTCATGGACAATATTTATATGTCATGGCCTTATATGCTTCGGCATGTTTGCCTAACTGCAAAATGTTTTGTACAAATAAACATTTAGGGACTCTCAAATTATTAAGATTTTTTTTGACCCTGAATCCAAATAATAGATATAAAGTAACTTCCATGCATATAAAAACTAGTATATGAATGTTTCTTTAATAGTTAATTTTGTTAATATGATAGATATATGCACATAGTCTAAAAGACATAATAAAAACTGTTCTCTGTCATACTTGATTACTGTCATGCTATTTTTCTTCCTAAAGAAACAACTTTTCTTCTGTTTATTCTGACATTTACACCCATATTTCTATATAATACTCTGTTTTATAGAAATAGTAATATACGCTAATTCTCATTAATCTAAGAGATTAGTTATTAACTTTTTATTATGCTAGTTGAGAATTTAACTCAGTCCAAATGTTACTTAAAGTAGAACCTCAGATTAAATTTCTCAACCCTTGGCAAATGGGAACTTGGGATGAGATTTATTGATTCTGAAAAAGAAAACCATGTGACATTTCTGGCAACCAAGTGTTATAAGGAAAGGTCATATCTGTTCCACTACCTGTGCACAGATTTGATACAGAGTCATTTAAGATTCACATCTTTTGAGATCCATATTATTATCATCATCCTTGTTTTGCGGTGTTCTGTAATGAGGCTTAATCAGCCTAAGTCCAAGTTTAAAAAATGTATAATTGGCAAAACCAGGGTTTAAACTCAGATCTCTTTGACTCCAAAAACCAACATTTTCATAATTTTCATATTTCTTGTACAAGAAATTTTCATGCAGTGAAAACTTTTTTATACGCTCTGGGCATCACTAGATGTTATGGCTGCTGCTACCTTCTTCTTGCACAGAAAACCTTTGCAAACAGAGTCTGTGGATCTTGAGAAATATATGTGATCTTGATAACTTACTGCATGAAGAGAGGTACAAGTGGAATGCAAGAGGACACCTGACATCTTGTGATGGGAGGAAGGGGGCCAGGCTCCCTAGTTGATTTTGTGTGAGAAGCAGATAAAGGTGACTCCAGCAGGCAGAAGAACTCAAGCATTTGTTCCTGGGCAGGTTGATGCCCCAACAAAGATCCTTTGAAGTCAGGTGTTCAGCTGGTAGGGGAAAATTTGGGCTACTCAGGAGGGGTTTCTCCAATATAGGAGTGAAAAATTCTTCTCATGTTGTCTTGTACCTTGGGTAGGCAAGGTGTCTCTGCTCATGGGAAAGAACTATGATCTGATAGGGTATTGCTGAATGTAACTGGAAGAACAAAAGTGACATCTTCTCTTCTTCCCTGGACTGGGGAGGAAGATGGCTCTTGCCTAAGAATATGATTCTTAAAAGGAGTAATTGCAAAATTTTGGCAGCATCTTTGGTCACCTAAGGAAATGACCATTATGAGGCATCTCTCTGAGAGATGGCTGTTTCCAGCACCAGCAGGTCTGAAAGTGTGTTGGGGGCAGTGGTGGTAGAGAGGCCAAAGCAACCAAAAGGCCATGGTGTAGTAAAGCAAAGGGAAAACTCCACTGTGACACAGGTGACCTTGCATATCAGGGCATGAAAGGATGGTGCTTGGATTCTTTCTGGTGTTTCTACATTTAGCTGTCTCTGAGAACTAGGGTTTGTCCTTGGAAGTGGGGTGTGTGTGTGTGTGTGTGTGTGTGTGTGTTTTAGTCTGTTTGATTCACTTAACAGTGAATCAGTTACTTCTTGGGCAATGTATTATTTTGCAGCAAAGCCACAGCTCACACTGGTGGAGAGACCTCAAAGAGAATGGGGCTTGGGGAACCTCCACCCCCATAAAGACTGAATGCAGAACTTGATCTCTGTTCTGCTGGAACCCTCAGCACTTATGCTAGCATAAACATTTGCACATGGAGGAAATGCCACACCATGAAGACACCAGAGAGACTAATCTCTATGGGTAGGACATAAAGTTTTCTAGAAGTCTGGTGGAAATTCACATGGGGCGGGAGTTAGAAAAAGGGCACTTTTGCAGGTACAGAACAGCAGAGGCAGGAACTAGGAGCATCTGTGAAGGCTCTCTTTGTGAAATTTTAACTTCTTAGTTGCTGTTTTCTTTTAGACCAATAGAAAAGCCTTAATGAGGATACATAAAAATATAGATTTTTCTCCCTCCTGTTGTGCAATTCTCTTGTTTGTTCAAGTCTTCAGTGAAGCCTTACACGTGATGTGGTGGAGACAAGACGGCCAGAACAGTAAAGGTGGGTATGTCTTGCCCCTCGTCTACCCCTTTGGTGGAGTCTGTGCAGAGGGAGGAGGCATTTTGGGGACTGACCTGCCATGCAGTGGCAGGAAGAATGGTATCGGATACCAAGTGAACAACTCAGGAGAGCGTTGCATGAATCTCCTTCCTCTCCTTTCCTATACTGTGTTAGAGGAAGGGGAATGTTGAAAGTAGGCAGCTGACACTTGGCTTACGGTGGCTTATTTGAGGAGCAGCTTAATTCTACAACAAAGGCTGTCCAGGCTGTCAGAGCTTATCTATCTTGGAGAAGTCACTAACCACTTCATTTTTCCATTTTACTTGTTTATGTGTTTAGAATACCAAAAGAACAACTGATGTGAAAACATGCACCATGAGAACATGCAAATGTGTGAAAACATCATCTGTGACCAAAACCTGTAAGTTAAAATACATGCTCTTGATAACTCTAGGAAGATTGTGGTGGTGGCAGCAGCTAGATTTTGGAACTTCTTAAATTGCCTACAAGTGATAGAGCAACTAGACAACAAAACCAAAATGCCATGGAGAACATTAACAAAATTAAGAAACAAGATATCCCCAGGAATTTCAACACACAAGTTGGTGGGGGCAAACCACCAACAACCACAAGAGCTGTGAGCTATTGGCTTCCACATGGGAGAAGTGAGGGGGACATTGACATATGTGATAGATCCGAGAACAGAGGGAACCCCACATGGCCAACAGGCACTCACTGGGAAGCAAAGCCAGTGAATTTGAGAGCTGTGGCTGAAGCTGAGAGAGTTTTGCCCACTCGCTTTGCATTAAGTGCCAGGGACAGCAGTGAGGTCTGAAGGCCCAGCTCCTATGAACTCAAAGCCCGGCAAGCATGGCTTCCTTTGGGCTGGGGCCACACTGAGCAGGGGCACTGGATGGGAATGAGGTTGGCAGGAGAGGGGCAAGAGAAATGAAGAAGATAAGAAGCTCATACACAAGTGGAAAGGGAATGGGGTGAGGACATCTCAGACAGCAAGACACTGTCAGTCTTAACTCAGCATGGACACGACAGAAGAGGGAGCTCTGTGAAGTCAGACAAGCTGCCAGAACTAAACCGAATCTTCTTCCCAAAGTTTAGGAAAACGAAATTCACATTCGAATGAATAGCAGAACAAAAATTAGGGAAAATGCCATTTGTATGAAATAAAAGACAATAGAGAACAGAATTATATCCTTACAGATAGTAAAAGCGTGCTAGAAAGATACACCTCATTGTGTTGTTTAACCTCTTCATTTTAATGATGAGGAACGTGAGAACTGGAGAAGTTTGGCAAATGGCCACGCTGTCTGTCATAAAATTAAATAGTGACAGAGCTAGGACTTTTGGGCCACAGGCATTTAGACAACCTTGGGAACTTTAGATCTACTCTCCTTACATATCATATAAGGATTAGAATCCTTTTAAGAAATTATTTCTTCTCATCTCTGTGATATAAGTGTGAAGCCAGAGCTGCTGTGTAAGTTCTCCTTGGAAGTGCTACATGGCACCGACAACGGGCAAAGGAAATTTAAATACAATTCTTGGCTTCCCTGCTCTCTTTCTCTGTTGAAAATGTTTATAAAAGTGAATTTTAGGGAAAGGAATCTTTTATGAAGGGGACCCATAATCTTTTAGAGATAATTTAATGGGTACGCATTAGGTATACATATGGATATTTATTCTAGATCTCCTTAAAGGTGGACAGATTTGAGAAGTTAAATGGGACTAAAGGAAACTAGGTCAAGAATTGTTGAATATTATTTGTTCTCAGAATTCTGTGTGGGTTTGAATGTGAGAGCATGGGATGGGGTGGGGAGAGGTAGGGGAAAGGAGAGGAGGAGAAGGGAAGATTAATAATGAGCTGTACCTTCCCCCAGAGAGCTGGAATTAGGCAAGTTTCCTCATTTGCAGATTCGCTAATGTTGAAAGAAAGTGTGTTTCCGCTTGGTCTCAGCTCAGGTGGAAATCTTCCAGTTGCTTCCTCATGGTAATGACTGGGTGGGGTGACAGGTCTCCTGGTGCATGTCACTGTCACTGCTGTGATCTTCATCCCCATAGCTGTCCTCACCAGGTGGAGGAGGGCGACACCTGGGCAGGGTTTCTTAATGCCCAGACATGCTTCATGTCCACTGGACCCCCAGTGGGGACAGAAGGGTGGCCCTGAGTGGACAGCTAGTGCTGCGGATGCTCCCACATGGCCCCTCCTCTGCTCCAGAAAGTTATTTTTGTAAGGATCCAAGTTTCTCCATTTCTATTTTCCCTGTAATTGAGGTGTTGCTCACTCCTCCTCTCTCATTTATTAGTCTTTTTTTTTTATAGTCTCTGTGAGTGAAAAACTAGTTCTGGACTCTTCCTGTCTCTTATGTTATTCCTGACCATTGTTTATGTTTTCCCAGGAGGGAAACTCACCTCTGTTTAGTTACAGGGAGAGAAGAGTTTCTCAGGGTACAATTGAAAAAATTTAATGGGTGCAGAATGGGGTAGAAACACAGATAATATTTAGAAAAATTACCTCACCACCCCGACATGCAGACAGCAAGGGTATGGTTCTTTGCTCCCTCACTTCTTTATAAGTGGGCACCATATTCAACTCCTGATGGCCATCTCTCTAAGAGAAGGCAATGGCATCACCCTGATGGAACTGAAAATTCATATGAAAAACAAAGAAAGCCAAAAAATATATAACAAGAAGGCACATCTAGGAAAGTTCTCCACATGTGTGCAATAAGTTTGCTATATGTACACCAGGGATCTGAATTTATGATGTTGATAGAACCCACACCTTGACCTCTGAGGCTTACTTGTTTAAGTAACTACAGAGTTTGCAAATCTAAGTCATTCTAAGTTGGTACCCTCTGGCTGTTGGCCAAGATAAGGTCTGAAATCCAGACCTCCCAGTGACTAAGTACAGAAAACTGTTAATGCTTTGGAAGTATTTCAAATCTTTTAGGCCATTAGGGGACCATTTGGCGTTCTAAGGAAGATAATTCACTAAAACAAATTGTAATAGTATGAAATAGCTAATGTAACTCTTTAAGTCACTTGTTTATTTCTTATTCACTAGCAGGCTAATGGCACCCCAGTTGACATGCATCTCTTCGCACCAGTTCTCACATTGTCTTTTGAGTGTTACCTTATTATAACACTTGGACCAATCTGCCTTGTGTTAAAGTTGTTTGGTAATAAAGTAAAACAAAACTGTGTCGTAGGTATCCTAATGGAAGCAGACTGAGTTGGAGGAACAGGTGGGCCCCGGACCCATGGAGAATACAAGGGGCCAATAAGGGGCTCCCTAGTTGACGCAGGAAGAACAATGGAAAGAAGGCAAGTTCGGCAGTGACTGCTGGCTGAAGTATTTCACCTCTTATTCTTTTTTTTTTTTTTGTAACATCTGACAGAGTTTTGCATCATGTATAACCTTGGTGGCAAATAGCTTAGGCAAGCAACAGCCGCCACTTAACACTGGGGTTTCAGGAAGGAGGGCAATGAGGACGCTACAGTCGTGAATAGGAAAGGGTCAGAGAGGAGAGATGATGGTTTGGCTGGGGTTGAATGAAGAAAGAATTCTTAGAAGTTTCAAGACTCTGCGCACGGTGCAGTCCCAAGAGGGCGGGAATGTAACTGAAAACACAACCCTAGGTCTCCTAGGTCCCTTCTAGGAAACTGTGAAGAGGCTTTCATAGCACAGACATTTACCTCTGACACTTTGCGGAAGTACCCCCCCCCCAAATGTTTTTGGATTGATGAATGGTAAGTTCTCAACCTTGTTGCTACTTATATTTTGGGTTGAAGATTTTGTTGTTACTGTGGGGCTGGTCTGAGCACTGCAGAATGCTTAGTGGCATCTCTAGCCTCTACTCATTAGATACCAGCAGCACCTTCAAATTGAGCCAGGCAGCGGCTGCTCCTTCCTCCCAGGAGCCCTTGAGATGTCCGAATGCTGTGAGGTCTCTGGAAGCCACACGTCTCTGAGCAGAAGCGGAGAGGCTGATCCTTCTGTTTTACACCATAGCATTTGGGCCATGAAGCATGTTGTTGTTTTCCTGTATTTTTCTGAAATGGCCAAGGGATGCTGCAAAGAGACAAGTAACTTCATCTGCTCTCCTTGATCTGGGATAAAATTTGAACCCACAGGGGCTGCCCCATAGGACCTCTCAGTGACAGGGATCATTATGTTCTCCTAGTCCCCTTCCCCTCTGAGGATCTTGTACTTGACAATGTCTTTTTGCTATTTTCCCCCTTCTCCATCTCAAGAAACCAGACCTTGGTGTTCCACATCTCAGGAGATTGCAGGGCAGGGAGGGACGTTTTCTCAGAAAAATCCTCTTCCTGTTTTTTTTTTTTTTCCTTCAAAAGTTTCAACTCATGGAAGAGATTATGCTGTATCCTCTTGAGAGAAGGGAGAAAAATTTCCTAAGTCAGAAGGGCAGTAGATGTCTTTGGGTTCAGGGCAGTTCTTCTCCTTGGCAGTGCCCCTCAGGAGGTTGGAGAAGCTCAGAAAGGAGGTATACCTGTTGTCCCTTAGGATTTTTAGATTCTACACAGCAGGACTCCTGCCTGGACAGTGATTCCCACACCTATGCTTAACCTAGAAGCATAGAACCACCTGCCTCTTCATTTTTGAGGATATGAACCCTAAAAAATAACCACTATGATTCAAGACCATGTGATCCTCAGGGGCCGATTGTATATTCCAAAGATGGCTGCAATAGTTCCCATCTCGAAAGCTGATTTGCGATGCAACCTTGCTGCTCCCATCAAAAGATGGGGTCTACTTCCCCTCCCCTTGAGTTACGGTTGGCCATATGACTCTCTGGAAACCAACAGAATGTGGCAGAAGTGATGCTTCATGACATACAAAGTTAGATCAGAAAAGACTGTGCAACTCCTGCCTGTTTCTTTTGAGACACTCACTCAGCGGGAAGCCACGTGCAAGGAATTCAGCCATCCTGAGACTGCCATACGGGAAAAGACACATGTAGTCGTTCCGGGTTTACAGCCCCCGCTGAGCTCTCAGGAGACGTCTAGCCTCATCTGCAGGCCACGTGCTGAGGCATCTTGGACATGTAGCCCAGTGGAGTCTGTGGATGCCTGAAGCCCAAGTCAACATCTGACTGCAGCCCCATGAGAGACTGAAGCAAGAATGGCCCAACCCAGCCTTCCCCAAGTTCCTGAATCGCAAAATCATGAACAAAAGACAATGGCTGCTTTAAGCTATTAAGTTTTAGGGAAAATTTGTTACATAGCAATAATAGCTGGGATAACCTCCCTGATTTTTCAGTGCTCTTCAGCAACCCTGGAGAGGACAGGAATCCAATTAAACTCAGTGGATTTTCTCACCAGCCTTGTAAGATAGCGAGCGGTCCTGAGTTACCTGGGTAGGATTTTACTTTTGATATAATAATGTGACTTTTCCTGCACCTGTGAGCTTGTGAAGGAGAATTCATCCTTGCCATATATATATATATATATATATATATATATCTCCAACTGCATTTTCCTTCAGAATGAGTTCCCCCAGCAGCTCCTCAATCCCTTCTGTTAATTGGCTCCTGGGAGGCCCACCCCATGCCTCACTAGAACTAGCAGACATGCCTGAAATCCGCGGTTAACACTGAGACTCAAGCTATTAATAGGACCTTGGCTCAGCTGCCCTTCCTACTCGTGGGTTCTGAGGAGTGGACTGGCACAGTTAGTCCAGCTGTGATGCCACCAGAACCTGAGTGCCCTTTGGATCACTGAATCAGGCTGCAGCATGGGCCCCGGCCATCATCGCCTTGTCCACTGCTGCGTCCCTAGCCCCTGTATGATCCTAACACATAGTAGCTGCTCAGTAAGTATTAGTTGAATGCATAAACTAATATTGAGAAAGACGGCAGAAAACATGGAATAAGGGATTTAGGTTAAATTTAGGATTTAGCAGTAGGGGGCAGAAGAGTTAACAAATGCTATATATTTTTACTTGCGATTGTGTTAGCACCAAAAACACCCTTTTTATTTTTGTGCTTTCAACCTAGAGAGACTCTAATCTTCATTTGAAAGGGAAAAACGAATTCAATCTCTAGGATTAGCCCTTCAGTTGAGTGATGCAGAGGTATCTGCAGATTTCTATTCTCATGTCTATTTACCCCTCTGCAGTGAAAGCGGATTGCTTTCATTGGTCCTTACAACTGAGGGATCATGTTTCCCCTTAGGAGTTGCTCTTGGTCTCTATGTTTATTATCAAACTTAATTAAAAAACAATGCCCTAGGCTTCTGAAGCATTCTGGTTCCTACTAGTATGAAGTTTAAATAAAATATTTGATTTTTCTCTCTCTCTAATTTTCCTCCTTAGCTATTAATATTAAGTCAGGGTAGGCCATAATCCTGCATACAGATTAGGTTCCTTTCAAAGTATTGGTTCTACATCTAGAAAGAAAAGTAAATATTTATACAGTGAAATAATATCAATCCAATTGTCTAGAGCTTTCTAGGTAATTCTGCACACACATTTTACAATTGTGACTTTTATCACTTCCAATATTGTCAAGAAGAGGAGTTCAATTTGAATTCCTGTTACTGCCTCTTTATTTTCCATTTGAAAGTAAATTAAGTAAGTCAAAGATGTTTTAAGATAACCTCTATAGGGACTGCCCTCTATAGGAATAGCATGTGCATTATAACATTTGCATTATTGATATTTTGGGGATATTATATGTATCAAGAGTGGGGGTAATAATACTTTTCTTGTAGGGTTGTGATTTTGTGTATAGAGGTTAATTTCTTGGTGTTCTCTTGCCAATATGCCAGATAAATCATGTCTGTCTTTGAGTTCCCTGCATTTTGCTGTCCTCATTGGCCTCATTCTAGGCATTTACAGCCAGCATTACATAATTCTGCACTTAATTAAATACTCTTTCGTATTGTCTGTTGTTATTTTAACCTCGTTAGTCTTGTTTTAGATCTCAGGATGGCTAGAACTGTGATGAACAACGTTAGCCCCCAATAAATACTTGCTGATTTGTTCTACTTTCTTCTTTTGAAATTTATGGTCTTGAAATCAAAAGATTTCCTGAATTGACTGATGAATGATCCATTGTGACCGTCCTTTATTTTGGTAAGCCTGGATGGGGATGGGCCATGCCTCATGGCTCTTAGACACATACTAAAGAGAGGACATTTTCCAGTGGAGCTGTTGATATGATTCACAAAACAAACATAATTTTTATTAGGAGGGTGTTTATTAAATGAACATGTCCCCATGTTTTGAAGAAAGCTGGGGAGGCTTATGAGCTAATTTCCCTCATTGGTGACAGGACCTCTGATGCATGAAGGGAGGACCCAGAGTCATCAGCCTGCCAAGAAGTGCTGCCTGTGTGCTCTGGAGCAAGAGTCAGAAAGGAAATGTGTGAACAAAGCAGCCAGACCCGTCCCCAGATGACGAGACTTCTGAGAAGGACATGTGGTGCATTTGAACACATTCTCGAATAAGGCGTTTTGAGAGATGGGACTCGCACTTGCTGTCTGGTGGCAGGGACTGTCTCGGGAGGAGTGGTCCTGGGCACATGGTGGCAATGGTGCATGCTGAAGTCAGTGTCCTTTCTCTGCATCTTCACATGCCTCTCCTCTTGGGAGCCCCAGCGATGGCTGTGGTGCAGCAGTGTGGTCACAGCAGGGGATTTGGAGGCATGCCAACTTGGGCTAGAAATTTTGCTCATCTATTAATTGCAGTTTATAATACCTGCCTCCGAGGACTGTTGGGATGATTAAATACAGTAATGTTTATAAAACCTTCCTGCTGCTTCTTGGCAATAACAGTAGCTGTTGAATTCTTAAGTCTGCTTAGAGAGGTGCTCCCGGGGCACGCCTGAGTTTTCTCATGCAGAGTCTCCAGGCGGAAAGGACCCTGCACAGAAACCATAAAAGCCATGGCCGGGATGCTGGGCAGGGCTGGCAGTTGTGTGTAAAGAGGAGTCTGGGAAGGGGAGACCTGCTGAGACCAAAACAAGTTGTTTCTCTGGAGAGCAGAGAGTTTTCTCCCTTTGTAGCCAAAAGTGGCTCTATGGACCTCCCAAAATATACCGTGGTTCAAAGAGGTGTCAGATCGTGAGATGTCATTTAGTGACTGTGCTCCCTGCTTTCCCACAGCGATGGCTCTTTTGTGGAAAGAGTGGAAACGAGTTCATTTTACAATGGTAAATCTGCTTACAGATCATGCTTTTATTTTAATTTCTCATTCAGACTTTATTACCCAGAGCCTGTGCATGGAAATAAGAATCTGGGTTTTAAAAGATGGGAGCGTTTAGTCGCTGAAGCATTTGGCCAGTCCCACTCAGACTTCACGGAACCACAGCTATTAGTCCTTGGAGGGAAATCCCATCTCTTTCTTCCTTCCAAGGTGGTTTAGCAGGACAAGACGGTGCCATCCTTTTCTCTGAGTTTCAAATATAAACTCATTATTCCCCTTTCATGCTAATTTCTGAGCATGTGGACATGCAGGGTGCAGGGCACACTTGGCTGGGGAGATAGCATCGGTTTGGGTTTTAGGCAGACTAAACCCAAACCGCCAGGCACCCTCTATGGGTTTATGCGGGGTCTGGGAAGAAAGAAAAACAGAACCTTTCTGTTTATGCAGACTTCCTGTCTCTGGTGGGTATCCCCTATGGAGTTTCAGGCAGGGTGAAAGCCACTAGGATGTTCCAGACATTAGCATCCTTTGAAAATGAGGAGGATTCCATTAAAGCAGGGTGAGAAGATGTGGGGGGAGAGAGGAGCAGGCCACTGGAGTCAATGGGCCTCTCGTGTGTGCTCTGGAGGCCTTCTTAAAGCATTCTGGAAAACGCTTCATCATGCTCCATGAAAGCATCATCAGTTATTGATCGCTGCTTTCTCTTGGGTGGAGAAAACACCCAGCTCTGCTTACATTATTCTGTTTTCAGCCTTTGCTCAAGTGCAAAGAGCCTCAGATGTCCCTTTGCTCTTCCATCTCCTTCTTACTAACTCCACAAGCCCGGGAGGCTCCTTCCACTCCACTGCTCCATCCAGGTGTTAGGGTGTCTGCGAGAGGCATTGGTTGCTGGGCTGGTAACCAAAGAAACCTTGGAAAATATCTATGAAGGAAGAAAAACCTCCTACGACAAGGCAAGAGGAACCTGGGGCTACCACGACCGGGACATGGAAGGCTTCCTTTGACCCACTCGAAGCTGCTCCTCTATTTCAAACATAGTCACAGACTATTGATCGCTGAGATGTTTTTAAAAAGCATCTGGAATTAGGCAATTAGTTCCTGCTTAATGCAGAATGTCAAAACAGGGCCACTGATTCTCTAATTGATCAATTGATTCATTATTTCCCTCGAATGGTTAGATGTGGACTCGGGCCAATGGGAGTAATAAAGTAGAAGACAAAGTTGAGAAAGTGGAACCAAAGATTTATTAGCCCCCCAAAGAAGTACATTGTTTATCCATTCATTTCCCAGTAATTGCTTGTTTATTAAGGTAGCCACTCAAAGAGAAAGCCAACAGCAGAGATTTTCAATAATAAAGAGGGGTTATGTGTTACTGGAAGTGATGGTGTTGTGTTTCAGTTATTAGAGCTCCCAGACCATAGAGCAGCACAGTGAGAGTGCCTAAGCTATACAACTAAATGTAGGCCACTATCCGTTGGGAACAGGAATTTTGATATAGCCTATGGGCTTTTAGAGAAAGCTGCTTCTGGGTAAGGGGAGTTCTCGGATATGATAAAGTTACTCTTTGGAGCTGTGTCTTTGGGAGAATGCAGGTTGCATTGCAGAGCTCAGGCATTTGAGTCTGTTAATCATGGTTTCACATACAAGTTTGTCATGTTTGAATGACATTAGTAACTCTGTGACCTTGGGTCTGTGTCTTAGCATCTCTGATCATCCTTATCTGAGAGGTAAAACAGATAAGAATGTGAAGTTAGTATACTAAGTAGAAATCCCAGCTCTGCCACTTTTTAAAACTATGGGATCTTCAGCAAGTTACTTCAATGCTCCTTGCCTCTCTTCTGCTCCAGGCAGAAGAGGGGGCTGAGGTATAGCAGAATTGGTTGATGTCCAGGCCTGCCCAAGCTGACATGCAGGTGGGCTGCTGGTGTCCACAGCTGCCCATCATCCTACACACCTGGTCTCTCTTTTCTAGAAGCCTGAGGGCTTTCTCCTAGCACCAGGAAGCTTGCTCCACTGCACAGGCACGGCCTGGACACGGGAGCTGTTGCCCCTGGCAGCAACCCTCGAGCAATGAGATTGGAGCCCTGGATAAATATTCCAGCTTCCCTCCCCTCTGGAGGAGCAAATCTGAAGAGTGTCTTACCAGGTTCCTCTGAGGGTCCGCAGTAGGACTGAACCTGCTTGCCCACAGCAATGACTTAACCACCATTGGGCTTTCTCTCTTCAGTGTCTTGACTTACATCACATTCTCATCCATTTGTCTGTGCTCATCACCCTAAATCCCTGCACATAAACCCTTGTCTCAGGTGCTGATTTGGGGAGAACCCAAATTAAGATGTACTAGTATCTACTCTAAGCAAGTTAAGGCACTTAGAGTATTACTCAGTACATGTTAGTAATTTTATCAGCTCTACTTGGAAGATTTGAAAGATCAAGTCAATGGACAGTACTTGCTACAGTGTCTGACATGTCATAGGCATTAAATAAACATCAGTTTCCTTCCCTGTTATATACCCTCCCCTCATCCCCACCCCACCTGGCTCCTTGTGCGGTGCTAGGGAACCTAGTATCGAGTAACTCTGGGCTCTAACAGCTTGATACTTGCCAAAAAAATAACGCAATCATACACTGACAAAGGTAAAATACAAAATGTACTAGCAAGGACAGAAATGATGCATAGGTATTGACTCTTAAATGCCCACAGTACAAACAACACAACATCGCTTGTGTGAAGTGGCCAGACACCGTGCAGAAAAAGAAAAAACAATTGCATTGACACTCTGCCCACTAATGCCAAATCACAAGCTCAGGAGCATCTGCCCTTGACCGTTTGCTCTCACGCCCTGGCTCCTGAACCTCTCTCTCTACTCTCTCTGACATGGTCCACCTCGTCTTTTCTTTTCCAGAACTTATCAGTGTTCTTGCTTATCTCCATAGAGGCCTAGAATCACCCATGAGACCAAGACATAAGGCTGATAGAGCAAAGGAGCAGGGAGAGGGAACTAACTTCCTTGAGCTCAGTAAGTGCTTTGATTGCTTGACTTTATAACTGCTTTTTGCAACACCATACTCTATTGGGTATCATCTCTGATCCTCACAAGGAGCATGAACAATAGATATTTTCAACTCCATTTTACAGGCAGGGATCCAGACGTCAGAGAATGGGAGTCACTTGCTTAGGTCATCCGGTAGGTCACTGACGTGAGCTGGAATTGGGCCCAGCACTAGCAGCCAATGCTTTTCTTACTCATTCCACTGTAGGCAGGGAAAGCTCGTTGTCTTGCTTTCTTTATTTTTGGCAAAGAATCTGTTGGGTATGAGAGTTTACTGCTCACAACCACTCTATAAGTATTTTTGGTTATCCCCATTTTCCAGATGAGGAAACTGAGTCTGAATAGGATTGAATGGTATGTCTGGAGCCACCAAGTAACAGTGGCAGATTTGCCTCACTCCTATTCTTCCCACTCTCCGATACCATTGTGGTGCATAAAGATAGCTGCTGAGAAATGGAGTCTAATTCTCCTTCCCTTTGAGTCTGGCCTTGCTTGACTGATAGAATGTGGCAGAAGTTATGACCAGAGATTCCTAAAGCCGGGTCACTAGAAGGCTTGCAGCTTCTGGAATCCTGTCTCTGGGAGCCCTGAGTTACCATGTAAGAACCTGGGCTGCCCGGAGACTGCATGTGGGCACACTGGTCAATACTCCCCACTGATCCCAGGCTTCTAGTCACCCTGAAAAGTCACCAGCTGCATGAGTCTTACTTAGAGCTTCCAGCCAGTCCAGCTGCTAGCTGAATAGAGTGCCTGACCTTTGTTGATGCTGCTGGGACAGAAACATCACCCAGTTGAGCCTGTCTGAATTCCTGAACCAAAAAGTCATGAGAGATAATACTAATAAATGACTGTAGTCTTAAGCCTTTACACTTAAGGATTTATTGAGGTATAATTCAAACATAACTGCACATACTCATGGTGTATCATTCAACAAGGTTTGACATATGAATATACCCATGAAACCGTCACCACAAGCAAGAGAGCAAACACACCCATCACCCCCACTTTTCCTCATGCTCCTTTGACATCTCTCCTCCTGCCCCTCTTCTCCCACCAGGGCAACCGCCGTTCTGCTTTCTGTCACTAGATATTAGTTTGCACTTTCTAAGGTTTTGTGTAAGTGGACACAAAGCATAAATGTACCCTTTTTATGTCTGGCTTCTTTCTCTCAGCATATTTTTGAGATTCATCCCTGTTGTAATGTGTGTCAGTAGTTTGTTTCTTTTTATTAGTGAGTAGTTCTTTATTGTATGGGTATATCACAGTTTGTTTATCCATTCATCTGTTGATGGACATTTGCTTTTTTTTTTTTCCAGTTTTTGGCTATTACAAATAAAGCTTCTATGATCATTTTTGGCGAAGTCTTTGTGTGGACATATGTTTTCATTTTTCTTGGGTAAATACCTAAGAGTGGAATGGGTGGATCACATGATAGGTGCATGTTTAACATTTTTAAGAAACTACCAAACTCTTTTTGTGAAGTGATTGTACTGTTTATATTCTAGTTCTGGTACTTCCTCTGCTTCCTAATCAATATTTGGTATGCCCAGACTTTTTAATCTTAGCCATTCTAATAGGTATGGGTGTATACTGGTATGACATTGTGGTTTTAATTTGCATTTTTCTAGTGACTAATGATGTTGAGCATGTGTACAGGTGATTGTTCACCGTCCATATATTTGTTTTGGTGAAGTATCTGTTCAAATATTTTGCCCATTTTCAATTGGGCTGTTTGTTTTCTTCATTATTGAGTTTTGAACAATCTTTATATATGTTAAATACAAATCTTTTACCAGATATGTCATTTGCAAATGTTTCCTCTCAGTCTATAGCTAGTATTTTTATTCTCTTAATGGTATCTTTTGATAGGCAGAAGTTTTAATTCTGATGGGAGCTAAAATATTTTTTTTTCTTTTATGGGTTGTAAATTCGGTGTCATATTCAATAAATTTTTGCCTAACCCAGGGTCACAAAGTCTTTTTCCTACTTTTGTTTCATAGAGGTTTTTGAATTTTACATTTAAGCCTGTGAACTATTTGAGTTAATTTTTGTATATGATGAATGGTATGGATAGAAGTTCATTTTTTTTTTTTTTTTGCATATGGATATCCAGCTTTTCAAGTATCATTTGTTCTCCACTGAATTGCCTGGACAAATTGTGAAGAACCAATTGTCTAATATATGCTTGTTTCTTTCTGGGCTTTCTATTCTGTCCCATTGATCTCTTTGTCTATCTTTACACCAATACCAACTATCCCGATTAGCTTTATAATAAAATTGGAAATGAGGTAGTGTGGGTACTACAAATATGTTCTTCTTTTTTCAAAGTTGTTTTAGTTATTCTAGGTCCTTTATATTTCTATATGAATTTTAGAATGAGCTTATCAATCTCTACAAAAGTGTGAGCTGGGATTTTGATTGGATTGTGTTAAAACTATAGATCAATTTGTGGATAATAGACAGTAGTTAGACTTTTGACAAATGAACACTATAACACATTTCTCCATTTATCTAGGTCTTTTTAATATCTGTAGCAACATTTTGTAGGTCTGTGTAGAGGTCTTTCACATATTTTTCCAGATTCAAATTTATGCTAATGCATTTCACATTTTCTGATGCTACTGTAAATGGTGTTTATTGTTAATTTTAATTTTAAATTGCTGATTGCTGGGACAACCTCCAGGATGATGTTGAATAGATAGGTTGAGAGCAGTCTTTTGCCAATAAGAATGATGCTAGTTATAAATTTTTCATAAATGTTTTTTATACATTTGAGGAAATTCCCTTCTATTTCTAGTTCAATGAAAAGTTTTTGTGAAGAATAGATATTGGATTTTATGAAATTATTTTTCTGCATCTGTTGAGATGATCATATGGTTTTTCTTTTTAGTTTGTAAAAAATATGGTGAATTATATTGATTGCTTTTCAAATGATAAATAACCTTGCATTCCTGGAATAAACTTCATTTGGTCATAATGTGTTATCCTTTTTATATATTGTTGGTCAAGCCAGAAATATATAACAAGGATAACACATCTAACACATCATGACTTGGATTTTCTAAATTATTGTTTTGAAGTTTTTCATCTGTGTTCCCAAGGAACTCTGTCAGGGCAATAACCTGGGATGCCCTTGGGCTTAACTCCTTTGTTTCCTGTCTCTCAGGGATTACTCTGTGCTTTAAAGTTGCCTGACTTCCAGGGTTTTAAAAACTGTTGTGTCATATATTTCGTCTATTTTTAAAGTTAATTCAGGTAAGTAAGTAAACCTAGTCTTTGTTTCTCCATCTTGACAAGAATTTCAAGTAGAAAGCAGTAATCTTAAAAGCCAAAAACTGATAAATTGAACTTCAAAAAAATGAAAACCTGTGCCCAACGAATGATGCCATCAAAAACATTGATAGATAATTAGACAGAGACTATAAAATTCTTGGTAACAGATCTGTGTTTCAAAGGATTAGATCTAAAATATATAAAGAACACCTGTACTTAAGAATAAAAAGATAAACATCCCAAATTTTAAAACTGAGCAGAAGACTTAAACAGATTCTTCACAAATATTAATATATTAATATACAAAAATGACCAATGAAGATGTGCTCAATATAACTAGTCACCAAGGAAACTGTAGTAAGATACCATTTCACATTTTCTAAAATGGCTAGAATGGCTAAAATTAAACAAACAAATAAACAAATAACACCAAATTTTGGTGACAGTGTAGAGGAATTAGAATTCTTATACATTGCTAATGGGAGTGTAAAAAGTACATTCATGTTGGAAAACTGGCAATTACTTATGTAATTAAATATTTACCTACCTTATTAGATAAAAGTTCTAGATTTTCATGGCAGGACATGAAAATATAGATTCACAAATGTCCATAGTAGCTTTATGTATAATGACTAGCAACTGAGAACAATTTATGTCCCTCATCAGTAGCATAGATAGACCATTTGTGATGTATTTATATTGTGTGATACTACACAGTAATTAAAATGAAAGGAACTACTGATACATGCCACTGTAGGGATGAATCTCAAAAACAATTGTGAAAGAATCCAAGCACAAAGAGCACATTCTCTATAAATCCATTTATATAAAGTTAATGAATGGGCAAAACAAACCTGTATCGATAGCCATCAGAATAGTGATTGCTTCTGGAGATGGGGATTGAATGGAAAAGGGCACAGATAACTTTCTGCGATCATGGAAAATGTTCTATTAAGTAGTGGATTATGTTGGTGTATACATTTGTAAATGTTGGGGTAGTTGACCCTAATTTCCACAAAGAGCTAGGCTTGCTGCTGCACAAGGGAAGCACGGGAGAGGATGCCCAGAACTCAGAGGAGTCACAGAGTCTTTCATGCATAGTGAAAACGGTGAATAGGCAATTGCTCTAACCTTGGCCCCACAAGAGCCAGTCAACTCATGGCTCATATCCTTCAGGCGTGAAGGTCTGACTCAGATCAATCCAGACCTGGCACAGAGCTGCAGAGAGAACTCTAGTATGCATAATGGAGGAAGGGGACAATGAGTATCAACTCTAGCCTTGGGATCAGCTGTAGTGCTGGAGTCTGTAGCTTGTTCTAGTCTCACTAGGAATGAAGGCCTCTTGCATCATGTCTTTTTAGGTACTGTGTTGGCCAGTAGTACTGTGATGGCAACTCTGACTTTTTTGGCTTCCCCTTTCCTCTCACAAGAAATGAGCCTCTTGTTTGCATAAAAATGGAAAACTTATACTGTAATCTCTGGCATTTTTCTTTTCTCTACTTTCAAATCATTTCCATTTGAAGTTCCATTCTCAGAAATGTCCCTAATGTATGTATGCTTGTGTAGTGTGTATCAAATACCCCTTGGTATATGATCAATTGCAAAAAAATTCAAATAATCCAGAAAAGTTTTAAGAAGTAAATAACCTCTACTCCCATGTCTCAGGGATAAGCATGGTTTACATTTTGTTGACCATTCTTTCAGATATCATCTTTCTCTGTGTTTGTGTATGTCTGTATGGAATTTTATGTAAATGGGAACATATTGCATGCTGCTTTTTGTAAACTGATTATTTTAAACATGAAATCATGACTATTTTTCCAAGTCAATAAATTGACCTATATTCAATATCATAATTTTAAATTATTGTCTATTTCATGGTATGTGTATACAATAATTTGTATCAGTTGTTCCCCATCAGCGAATATGTAAGATGTTTCAATTTTTTTTATCATTACAAAGAATGCTTTAACAAAACCCTTGTGCATTGTTCTCTTCAGAGCCAATTGCTAGTAGTGAATTTGCTGGGTCAAAGAATATATTTAATATAATTCGATATAACTGGCCAACCCTTCAGAATGGTTAGAGACATTCCTACTTGCTAGTGTACCTTTAAGATATCTTTATAAGCACTGGATTTCCTCATTCTTTTTAAACCTTTGCTGATCTAATTGGTGAAAAATTCCTTATTATTTTTAATTTGCATTTCTTTGTCTACTAGTGACATTGGACTTATGTATTTTTATTTCCATTAGCCATTGTAATTTTTTGTGTGAAATGCATGTTAATAGCATGTAGTTACTATATATTTTTCTTATTTATAAGTTTTTTAAAATAAATATTAACCCTTTGTCAAGTGGGTTGAAATTATTTTTCTTCTTGTTTTGTCTTCGACCTTGTTTATATGTGAATTGTTGTTGATTTTTCTTTTATTTATACTATATATGAGTTTAAAGTCTATATAGACTTTATAATTTATGTAATTTTCATAAGAACTTAGAAAGATCTAAGACTATATAAAACACACTTAGTGTTTTCTTCTGCTAATGCTATGGTGTCTTTTTTAATGTAGAAGTTTTTTTTTATGCATCTGGTATCTATTTTGCAGCAGGAATAAAGTAGGGGGGCAGCTCTTCTTCGAAAAGCAAATCAACTTTCCACTGTTTCCTTCCTTCCCGCATCCAGCATGTGTTAATACTAAAGCTCTGTACACACGCTTGGGTCTATCTCTATGCTTCCTCTCACTGAGCCCTCTTGTTGTGGAATCACTTCTCTCCCCATTCCTCCCTGTCAAACACACCATGCAGACAAGGTAAGCTCGATCAGATTTCAGGAATTTTGGGTTTCTTCTCAAACTCATTGTCCTCAGTTTAATAGAAACCTTGAGATGCCCACGGCTCATTGAGGACCAGAGGTTTTTGATAAAGTTCCTGTGATGACTCTCGTACCTGTGGACCAACCTTAATGGATCTCTGCTGTGAGGCAAGCTCCCTTTGAAGTCTGTGGGAATAACGTGCACGTAACTCAGATACGGAGGTGTGCAAGGCACGAGGATCAGCTAAATAGAGGCTAGAATGAGTTTTCCAGAAAAACGTTAGAGGAGTACCAGAAGTATTTACAGACTAATGACAAACTGGACAAAATAAATGTGCCAAGACTTCAGAATGTTAAATAACGAATCTCAAGTGTTCTCACTTTCTTAAAACTATTTCTAAACCAGCAGGCGAGTGCTTCAAGCCCTCCACTTGGCTCTTCAGCCCTCCCCACAGCCGAGCGGAGCCTGGTGAGAGAGTGTGAGGCTGACGGGTGTGGGCCCCTGGCTACACACTTGCCTTCAGCCGCATTCATTTTGTCCTCAGCCCGTCCAGAGGAAGTCTTCCTCTGCCTCGACGTCTCCTGTCTCTGCTGGATCCTTTTCTCTAGGAAATAAATACCATCTCTTGGGTTGAAAATGGTGATGTGCTCCCCTGCTGCCTGTCTCCTCCTTGCCTTTGCAGCCACCTCTTTTGGCTTCCCCCATCCCTGGCCACCCCCGCTCCCCAATGGCTCATCCTGAGGTCACCAGTGGCCCCTTATTGGTCAAAGCCTGTGGCCACTTCTCAGAGCCTAAGTTGACCTATCAGGCATTTGATAGGTCGACTATCCACTCTTTTCTCTTTTCAGTCCTGAGTCCGTGTGCCTAGAAAAGTGCAATGGGCAGGACACTTCTGGTTCTCCATGCCCCTGAGTGCTGCTTCTCTAGCACCGTCACTGTCCCCTTTCCCTCCAGAAATCTCTCAACACACGCTCCTCCCTGTTCCTGTTCCCCTTTTCTCTCCCTCTAGCAGGATTCTGTCCTTAGTTCTCAGTTTTTCTTCATAATTTATACTCTGATCAGTTCTTCTCAGAATTACTATTTTCAAAACAATCTAACAATTTCGACTCCCGAAACTATGTGGTCAGCCTGGATCTTGCTCCTGCAGTCCATAACAGTATTTTCTCTTGCTAAGGAGCATGTCTACATGATGAACGTGGGAACTCACACTCAACATAGGTCCAGTGAAGCTGATTATTTTCCCCACACTCATTTCCCATCTCAGTTGACACTGTAAATATTCTGCGCCTGCCATTCCTGGGGTATTTCCCCTACTTCATCTCCCACTGCCAGGTGGAAACCAAGTCCTGTGAATTCTACCTCTTCCCATCTCCACCGTGCATCCCTTTCTCCAGCTCTACTGCTGCAAAGTGGGGCGCTGGCCACCTCATCAAATCTACAAAACAGGCTCCTCACTGGTGTCCTTGTATCCAGCATGTAGTCCATTGTCCAGAGTTGATTTTAAAACAGAAGTCTAAGGGTGGTGGTGTTCCGCTAAAACCTTCAGTAGCCTTCCATTACACTGTCCACTTCCTGACCCAGGCCCCCGTCCATCGCACTGTTCTAGGCACATCTCATATTGTACTGTGTCCTCTTGGCGCACCTTGGCTTCAGTCATATCAAAACCTTGCAATTCCACAGATTAGCAATCCTGCTGTATGTATGCACAATTCAATAGAAATATAATACAAGCCACAAATATGAGTCACATATATAATTTAAATTTTTAGTAACCACATTAAAAAGTAAGAAGAAATAGGTGAAATTTATTTTAATAATATATTGTGTCTAACTCAACTTATCCAAAATATTATTTTAACATGTGATTAATATAAAAACTATTAATGAGATATTTCACACTAAGTCATTGGAGTCAGTAAGTACTTCAGACTTGCAGCATATCTTAATTCTGACTAGACACATTTCTCGTACTCAGTAGCCACATGTGGCAGGTGACTACCACACTGCTCACTGGACGTGCCAGTCTTCCCTTGTGTGTGTGCTGTTTCCTCCTCCAAGAGAGAGCATATCTGTCTTAATGAACTTCTTTTTTCTTCAAGAGAGCATTCAAACTCCTCCTCTCTAAAGCTTTCCTGGAGCAGCTTAACTAGCCTTTATTCATTAATTCACTCAATAGACAGGATCAAGACTGTGGTCTCTGGATCATACCACTGGATTTGAATGCCCTGGAGAAGTTATGGTAGCAACTCTGTGATTCTTCTGAAAAATGTGGATGACTTATGGCACCCACTTTAAATGAGTGAGTTGCATAGCACTCTGGGAAGGACACATGTGAATGCTTGGTAGGTGTTACGATTTGTCTCTACATTTGTTACATATAAGACTCTGTGTTAGGTGCTACTGTCATAAGGACTTATAAGACCCGTGACCTTCCCTAATGAGCATTGAGCTAAATAAAGGCAATATGATGTAGAAAGAAGTATGAAGAAGTCCGCAGGTATTTCTAGTTATTCCCCTCACCCAGCACTGTGCCTGGCACATAGTGAATACTCAGTGTATATCTGAGGAACTAATGAGTCTACTAGAGCAAAGCGTTTTCACTATACAAATATAATTTCTTGTTCTCTTGTTCCATCTTCTTTCTAGGAAGAATAAACAAATTCAGATATTGGGAAGCATGCTCAACTTCAATTTTATACTCTTGGCTTTTTGGTTTGCACGTGTACACATACTTCACAGAAGTTTTTATAATAAATGGTCGTGGTACATTTACTGATAGAAAGCATTACCTCCAATAATTAGTTGTTAGAGAGAGTTCCTACCATTCCAAGAATAAACTTCAAAAAATAAAAAGGACTATCTCCAGTTAATTATTGTAGTAGGCCTGTTTGTTCTTAGGCTAAGTAATTGCTCAGTAACTTATATTTATATATTTCTGGTGTAAACACACTTCAATAGCAGCAGCTTGTTCCTGACAGGAGACCAAATGGCCATGCTGTTGCTAACAGGTGACTCTCAGAAGACAGATATCCAGCGTGTGTATTGGGAGGGAGGCAACGGAGGACAAGAGGAACTGGCTTAGGCTGATTGTACAGGAAACATTTCCCCTGGCTCAATCACATCTGCCCTTGGCTGTTTGTAAGTAAGCTGTGGCCCCATTTGGCCTTGGGTGACACTTCTGCCTCAGTTCCCCTAAGAGCACAGCCCATGTGAATCTGAGGAGATTAGGAGCAAGGATTGCACATCGTCATGAAAATGTTTCTGAAGGCTGCAGCCCACACACGCTATATTGCAATGCTCTACTCACTGGTCTTGCAACACAGGCATGGTTTCCTGGCTGTTGTCGGAGATGACGAACGTGGTTTTAGTAGCCCTTCCCCTGGTCATTTATGTCATGTTGCTTAGAAGGAGGCTATTTAACATATGGAAACACTTCCCTCCTTTGACGTTCGATGGAGTTACTGAGTTCAGTTATCTCAAAGGCAAATAATTCCAACCATGGTGTAAAAAAACCCCATCAATAAATAGCTTGTAAGAGACTTAATTCTTTAATGGTGTGGAATTTTTTTGCATCATGCATACTTGCAAAATAATCCTAAATTTTTTGACTTAATGTAGATGATTATGGAAATACTATTCTTAAAGTCAAGAGTTAATATAGTAGACAATAGATTATAATTATTAAAAGAGAAAAATATTTTTTCTGTGTAGCTGGTTATAATTTATTGTATTTAGGATGACGTAATCAACTATTCAGACTAAGTTTATATCTTCACAATGGATTTCATGGAGTTGTAGCCATTTAAATATTTATTAAAACACTGTATGATCCAGGGCAGTGTTCCTCAGGTATGTCTATGGTGGGCCACAAAATTCTGCTGATGGACCATAAAATAAATCAAAATATTATGTTTCTAATGTATGTTTCATAAGGGGAAGCATACAATTCCATTGATATTTTTTCTTTTCAATGGAAACTGAAAATGGTTAGGTAAAGTAAGCCATTGAGATTTTTTCTTTCTTTTTTTTTTTTGCTCCGTTGTTATGTGTTAAAGTTAAAATTGTTTAAGAATCAGTAGTCTAAGGTAGCACATAGAAGTTTAGGAAGGCTGAATCTTGTATCCTTACTTGGAGATGCACAATGCATTTGAACGTAGTGAAGACTCCAAGTGGTGAAGGCAAGTATTTAACATTGTTTAACCCCCTTCCCCCCAAACTACTTTAAACCAAAACCACCTTTGTTTCTGTTGAAGAAATATTTAATAATATCTTAGAGATTATCCGGAGTCCAAAGAAAACATTTTTGCAACAAGAGGCTTAGGGGCCATGAAGAAAACACCATCCAAATCTGTGAATAATCATAGCCAAACAATGAGCTGTAGACCCACAAATTTGGCTACATCAACTATAAAATGTAATTGCACTCTTTCCAGTTTGATTTTTGACTGTTTTAAACTATGATTGTTATAACTGAGGTTATTAAAGAAAGTGCATTGAGACCTCAGGATTATCAATGAAAGACCTACAAATGGCTAAGATACATATGGCAATTTACACGTGCCCACATACATGCACAAATACAAAAACACACCTGATTTCCCAGGGCAACAATTCACAGTGAATTGTATGTGAAAGGCACCCCCTGGAATAAGGCATATATGTGCAAGTGTGCACAAGTGTACACAGACATTCATGTACTCGGAATTAGGAAATCAAAGTGAATTCAATCAGCATGTTTGACCATTAAAACAGAAGTATAACTTCATCTTACCCCAACAGGTGAGGGCTTAGGGAAAACAATTTCTCTCTACCTCCTCCCACTTCAAAGCTATTTTCCATAATAACCTTCTTCTTGTATGTAATACTGTTTGAAATAATTTATAGATATTTCATATTCTCTTTGGAAAATATACCTTTAAGATCCACTCCATTATCAATGCAAAGAGGAATTTATGATAGTGATAATAAAGAATTTAAGATAGGCTTTGGTAAAAGATAACTTTAAATAGAGGGTTTTTGAACTTCGAGTCGTCCAAATATTTTTCCACCACCTAGAGGCAACTGGTGTCCTGAATTTTATGTAATTGCTTTCATGTTTTACTTTTGCCTCTTATTTATGCTTCCCTGAAAAATATAGTTTTGCTTGATTTTGAACTTCTCATGAATGAAATAATTCTGCATAATTTCTTTATTTTTTGCTTACTGGATGGTGTTGTAAGATTCGTTTATGCTGTTGCATATATTTCTAATTTGTTCATTTTCATTGCTATGTATCATTCCAAAGTATGAATATAGAATAATTTATTTATCCATTCTACTATGGGTGCATATTTTGATTTTTCCTCTTTTTTGAAGAAGGCTGCATCACTGAGTGGCAGCTTCTAGGTTAGCTACCAAGATGATCTGCCCAACCTACACCCAAGCATGATGTCAGTGAGAAATTAGCCTTTGCTGTCCTATGCCAGGTCTACAGAATAGCTTATCTTATCCTTAATAGTATAACTAGCAATAAAAAAAATACTATAAAAAATTCCAAGCCCGTGGCTCTACTGACAAGTTTTATTAAACATTTAAAGAAGTAAAAAAAAAAAAAAAGTTCAATTCAACACAAACTATTTCAGAGACTAGAAAAAGATAGTAAACTCCCTGTTGTAATGGTTGTAGTAGACAGAATAATGGCTCCCCAAGGATGTCATAGTCCCTGGAACCTGTGACTGTGTTACCTTACATGGAAAAAAGGGACTTTGCAGACGTGTTAAAGTTATGGTTTTTGAGATGGGGAGACCATGGGATCAGAATAGAGAATCCAGAAACAGACCACCCGTGTATGCACACATGTATGCTCACAATGCACTTGTGAGAAAGGTAGCATTACAGAGCAGCAGGGAAACAATGGGGTTTTCAATAGCTAGTGCTGAGGCAATTAAAATTCCATGAGGAGAAAGCTGCAGTTTCGTCCCTACCTCACACTATACACAAATATCAATTGCAGGTGGATTGTTCACTTAATTATGAAAGGAAAATTCATGCAGCTTGTAGGAGATGACATAGAAGAATATATTCAGGCATTCAGAATGGGAAAGGATTTTTAAAGAAGACTGAACAAGCACTGACCATCAAGGCTATGCATGTGTAGTCTGGTCTCAGCCCATTCCCTATCCTTCTGCTCTGCTCTGGACAGTAGGGGTTTGACCCCTGCAATCTGTGGAGTCCAAGCCCCTTCACTAGCCGGCTTCTGGCTGGGCTGGATTAACAGGATTCACGGGCAAGAGCTTGGTGGGAGGGAGGAAGAAAGAAGTTCCCACTCCCCTTTCTACTGAAGTGCTTCCTTTGGCAGTGACTGCATCTCCTCCCAGACAGTCCTTCCTTCCAAGGTACCAGCTCCCAGCAGGCAGTCCGTCCCATGGGTTCGGCTCTGGTCACCAGACTTCCTCCCTTTGGCCCTCCAGCCCTTGGGAGTGGTAGCCACTTCCTGCTGTAGCTAATCTCTGATTGCCTCTGTATCCACTGCTTGACTTTTCAGTGATTCTGACACTTTTGTGACTAGTTCTCCATATTAAATTCTCTCTATTGAACCATGTGGGGGTGGTTCTTTTGCCCATTTTTTGGACTACTTGTTTTCCTGACTTATCCCTGAATATACAAGAAAAGACAGATAAATTCAAATTACATTAAAAATAAGAAATTCTGCCTACCAAAAGCAATATATAGACAGGGAAAATAATATTTTTAGTCCAAGTATATACACAACCCCCAAAATAATTTTTTAAAAGCCCTGACAAACCAACAGAAAATGTGCAGATATTTGGCATCTGCACTCAGCAAGGTCTTATGTAACCCAGTAAGATTTTATGCTTTCCAACAAAGAGGAAACAAACCTCTCTTCTCTTTTATTTCCTTCTCTGTTGTAGATACCAGCTGGCAAACAGTCTTTAGTTCAGCATTCTTTTTATATGAGTCCGCAGTGTGCTCTTGCCATGTCACTTCTAATGCTGCCACTTGGGGAGCATATTCCTGGGGACAATTCACAAAAATCAGACCTAGGCCTTGTAGTATGAGTGATTGTTCAACTTCATATTACTAAGAATATGGGTTTTCTTCCTCATCAGGAATCTTTCAGCCAAAAAGTAAAAGGACTTTTTTCCCCCAGATGCTTTGGAACTAATCTTTCAAAGAACGAATATTTGACTTCTTACAGTGTTTTCAGATTTTTCTCATCAAATATATATATGTGCATGAGATATATATATATACATACACACACACACACACACTCACACATACACATATATAGAAAGAGAGAGAGAGAGAGGAAAATAAGTTATTTTTAAACGAAGAACAGGTTTAAATTTTTCTTTGAAAACACTCTTAAATTGGCTGTCAATATTCTATTAAATGTAATTTAATCATTCTTTTGTTCTTGATAATTAAGACTACTTAAAAAAATTTTAACATTACAAATATTAAAACATGTGTGGCATCCCAATGACTGTATTTGTGCATAAGTCTTTGTTTAACAAGTTCCCAGGGATAATGCTGTGTTCCAGGGACCACACTTTGAGAAGCTCATCCCCTGCAGGTCTAGGAGTGGAAATGTCTTCTCTCCAGGGAAGCCTGACCTCCCCATTCAGTTTCCCTCAGTCTTGCCTCCCCTTTCTAAAAGGGCCCATTACACAACTGTCCTCAGTCACCTTGTTTGGGTGGCCCCATGTTCCTGCCATACCCCTGACTCATACTGTGCTTTTAACTCATTACATTTAAGACCTTCTACAAATTGCCTTTTATTTTTATTTTTTTCTTTTTAGAGCCCAGCAAGCTAAGAACAAATTGCCTTTTAAAACAAGAAAAAGAGAAAGAAAATAAAGGCAAAGACTGTCCCTTCTACCTCCTAGCAACCAATGTTAACAAGAAGAACCTTGTCATCAGTGTGGCGCTGCTTTCTTCTTGAGAGAAACCACAGAAAGAAACAATCCTCAACTTGGGTCTGGCTGCTGTTTCTAGCTCCTGACTCTAAAGTCTGATCTATTGTTTAACACTGTGAAACTTGAACAACAGAACACTAAGGCATTCTCCACACCATCTCAACCTAGGCTTGTGTATGAGGCGGACTTGGCTGGTGGGACTCCTGCCCCCAAACTCCCCTCCTCCCCACACCTAACACTTGGTGTGGACAACAAAGGTTGGGTCACTTCCGTAGAAAAGGTTCCAGTAGAAGGCGAATGTGAGGATGCCCTCTACAAAAGCAGGAAGAGCCATCAGAAGGAAAGCCTGCAGCGGTCAGATTTAAAACCCTCCTCCCCCTCGCAGCTTGTCTGAGGAATATGCAGCTTCTAGACACTCCTCTGCCTCAGGCAGCTGATGGAAAGCCCTGGTCATTGGGTGGCTGGTGGCCAGATGACACACAGTACCTCCCAGGGGTAGAAACTTGAAAAGCATGGAAATAAAACTTGCCTATTATTTCCATAGGCCCTTAGTGTTTGGCGCTTGACAATGAAAAGGAGTCCCCAAATGATGACCGAACGCAAGCATTCCCAGTTCACTCCATGCTATTCATTTCTGTTTGCCTGGTGCATACTGTATTCTGTTAAAGAAAAAATGGTTTTTGTTAAAAAACATGTGAAAAATGCTTCTGAGAAAAGTCAGATTTTAGACGCAGATAGAAGATGCCCACAGAACGCATGTGCACTGAACGCCCCCTCAGGTATCTGGTTGTCTAAACACGAACATGCACGCGCTGCGCTGACACGTGGCTTCCCACCCAAACAGTATGGCGCGCACACCCACTCCTCGGTCCGTGCACCAACTGGGCGCTTTCTTTGTCATCAAAACACAAGTGTTCCAACCAAACTCTGGGACAGGTAAGCTGTCAGTGATTCAAAGCACACATTCTTGCTACTATGAAAGTAATACTAGAGTCTGGAATGCGTGCCTGGCTGTTCCTTCTTCAGCCTGGCGGGACTACCTTTGCACCTCCTGACGGCAGGTTTTATTGAAAAGAAACCTGCAGGAGCAGGGCTGTGTCATGGGGCCACGCCCGCCACAGGGCTGACTGGAGAACATGAATCTGATTTTCCCTTTGTGCAGGTTTTTCCTCTTTTTGCTAATTTCCCTCCTCAGGGACCCCATCTCTCCTTCTTTCAAAGTGTGTCCTCAGGAAAGGGTCTGGAACTTCTGAGGTTTAATGGATGCCATCTAATTCTAAAAATGGAATTTCGTGTGGGAGAGTGGGATTTTGGGGGGGGGGAGATGAGAAATTCTTATTGTGGATGCCCTTGAAAGCTTCTACATCAGTGCCCAGACCTTTTATCTCTATACAATTTAAGAATCAAGTTCAGTGCACAGCTCTCTGTTTTCTGCTGCTCAAACACCATTGTATATCCTGGAACAGACAAGATGTTTTATCAGGGCGATCTGTTGTTGACACATGCCGCAGCTTGGATTCTACACCTCTTGTGATTCTTATCTTCCCAGGAGCTTATGAAGTCCGTTTCCAAGTTCCATTCTGAGTTTCTGACTTAGTCATTATTGAGCCAATATGGTAGTCACAATTAGGAACAGTGTTAGAACACACCTCCCTCAAACTTGCATGCCATCTTGCTTGCTTGCCTTGCTTAAAATGAAACAAAACTAAAAACTTTTGTCCTGTCTAGGACAAAAGGACTTCTGACCTGCTTGCATGAGACCATGTGGCATCTAACTTCCTTCTTTCACAGGCAGATGAATAAGCAAGCAGTTGGCCCCTGACTTATTAAAAACCATACACTGTAGGGCATTATACATCATTCCCGACAGTTACCAAGGTGGCTGCTAGGCTCACAATAACATTTTTGATACTTTACTTTCAATAGAATTAAAGGCTTCCATTCCTAATTCCTTTCTCTTCTCCTTGTAACAAAATAGTTGCTAGATCAGTTGGTCTCTTGGTCAAAACCTTAACAAATGGGTTCTTATGGAATCCAGGAGTAATTCCATCTATCTATTTTGGAAGCACTATGGAGTTTCATAAAGGTTTTTTATCTCCTAGGTATTTCCAATTTTTCTTGTCCTGAAATTCTAAAAGTACTTATTTCTTGCATCCATCCCTTTTTGATAAAAATATATGATGCTGGCAAGAGGAGGAGAGGGAGGAGGCGGGGAGGGAATGGATAGTATGCCGAACTGTATCTTGGCTTTGCTTAGACCTTGCCTTTGGTCACTGGAATGCTAATTGCTTCCTCGTGCTGGGGAGGCAGCGTGACCGAGTGGCCGTGGTGCTGGTTCTGCAGTACCAGCGTCAGTCCAGATTCAGTCCCTGATCTTCTGCTTCCCACCTTTGTCACCTTGGGCAGGTCCTTCAACTCTGATCCCCAGTTGCGTCATTTGGCAAATGGAGAAAATCCAGCTCTTCCGAAAGACTGGTGAGAGGGGTATCTATGCAGTGCCCTGGGCACAGTGGCGCAAGGTCTAGTCTCTGTAAATGCTTCCTTTAGTGCCCAGCTTGGGGCTAGGAGTGAGGACACCTGAATTTCTGTCTGGGTGAACTTCACCATGGTCCTGGTTCTGACGGATTATTTTATTTCTTCCTCGAGTAAATGGAGGGAGGGCTGTGCCCTCAGGGAGGCCTCTTTGGGCTTCAGGGCCCCAGGTCGCCCTTCATTTCCTACCTGCCTTTCTGCAGCTGTGACCTGTGGCTCTTTCCTCTGCACCTGCCCACACATCTGCTGATCTCCTGCGAAACTTCCCCCGCGCCTTCATCCCTGCACAGCCGTCTGGACTCTTCTTCCTGTGGCTCACACCACCCTCATCGCCTCTCTCTCTTCTAGATTTCTCTCTTTGGTTGACCTGTATGTATCATGCAGAATTGATGGGACTGAAAAATCTAATTTTCCCCACCATAAAGCATCCTAGTTCTCCATGCAGCTGAGACCAACACAGAGCAGATTTCGTTGGACGGGACTGGCTGGAGCAGGTCTTCCTTCTCGCCAGCCCCCGGCCGTGGACATTCCCTTGGGCTCAGGCTCACCCTTGGCTCTTCCTGTTCCCATCAGTGGTCATCAGCCGCCAATTGTCACCCTAGACATTGTAGGACCTGGCAATTATGCAGACTTCTTCCGTAGATTCTCTATTAAAGTCTGGTAAAACTTCTTATTTCAGCTTCTGTCTCTGAATTTCCAGGCAAAATCTCTCAGTACCTTCCCCGTATGTAGCATATTTTGGCATCTTCCCTCCCATCTGTTACACAATTGTCCCGTCCTCCCTCTCAGGTGTGCAGGGAGAGGCCTCCTGTCTCCCCACCAACCATCTTACAGAGAAAAATCTTCAAGTATTTTTTTTTCTTGTTTAGATTTATAGTCATTACCTTCATTTATGTGTTTGATTTTTCAAAATCACAACTTTTCAGCTACATCAAAGACAGACGGGTAGGAGTTGGTCAAGTGAACAAAAGGAACGGGCATTCCAGTCCCAGCCAAAGGGATCCCAGTCAGAATTTGGGATCCCTCCCTGCCATTATTCACATGTGGTGTCACCTTGGACAAGTTACTTGACTTTGGAGCTTTCATTTCTTCCCCTATAACATCTTTTTCATGTCCATCTCTGGAAGAATAAATGAGGTAACATAAAATATCAGTTGGTAAACTCGAGTATGAATTCAAATGCAGGCTGTTATAATTGTCACAAAGGAAATCAGAGAGGTGTTCAGTGCTGCAGCAGAGGCTGGAGACAGCCCGAGGAATTCGCTTCTAATTACCAAAGTCTGCTTATGGCAAAAAATCTCCTTGTCTGAGAGCTTTGTTCTGGCTGCTGGACTCAACTGGTGAGCCGGGAAACCTGGAAGGTGGAGGGGTTAATGCCTGCGCAGCCTGAGCTGTCCAGGGGACTTGGTGAGGGCACGTGCCAGCTTTCCCCACCCGGAGGCATTTTCTTTCCTCTCCTCCTGGGTTCCGCAGGGGTGTGGGCTGGGCTGTGGCAGTAGCTGGCTCCACAACACACCTTTTCTTGGCCACCTTCCCTTGCGGCTCTCACTTCCCCACCCCTCTGCTGGCATTTCCTGGGATCACCGGGCAGATAAACCCTGGTCAAAGCTTTGTCTCCCTATCTGGCAAGTCAGGGCCCTTAGTCTCCTTGAAGATGTTAATTTCTGAGAAGAGAATAATCCCATGACAATCACATTGTAAGCACAAGTTTACTGGCTGCTATTATTTTTTTAAAAGCATGTTTAGTCTCTTCTTCACATTAACATGTTTGCCTGTTGGTTTTCTGAATAACAAGGAGGGTTATATACAAACAGGAGCTTATAGGCCTGTGTGCAGATCGCCAGGGTTCCCGGGACAGTGAGCTGGGACAGAGGGTGCAGGAGGCGGAATGACGAACTCTGGAAAGATATCCATGTTGTAATCCCTGGAACCTCTGAAGGTTATGTTATATGGGACAAGGGGACTTTACAGATGTGATTATTTTAAGGATTTTGAGATGAAGAGATTATCCTGGATTATTTGGGTGGACTCTAAATGCAATCACATGTCTCTCCATAAGAGGAAGGCAGAAAGGAAAGCAATGCGTCCATGGAGGCAGAGACTGAGTGATGCAGCCACAAGCCAAGGAATGCGGCGGCCACGGGGCTGGAAGAGGCACGGCTGGATTCTTCCCCAGAGCCTCCAGACGGGGTGCAGCCCTAGTACACCTGGATTTCAGCCTGGTAATAATGGATTTCAGACTTCTGGCCTCCATAAATGGGAGAGAATACACTTCTGTTTTTTTGAAGTCACCAGGTGTGTGGGAATTTGTTACAACAGCCACAGGACACTAGTGCGGAGCAGGGGGCGGGGTGGGGGGTGAGGGACAGAGGGGCTGGCAGTGTGAGGCTGCAGTGTCTGCTCAGATGGAGCCTATTTTCCCAGCTCTGAGCCAAGCCCCATCCTACGGCTGCCTTGGGTGTCTGTGGGAGCAGTATGGGGGGGCCTTACCCCAGGGAGGCACCCACCCACCTGCTCTTCTTTGCTCAGATTTATCCCCTCTCTTGTGCACACACAGCCTTCCTCTCTCCTCTTTCACCTCCAAGAACTTCATTCTTGCTTGCATGACTGTTCACCAGCCCATGGGATAATGGAGGAGTTAGTGTTTTTTTTCTTTCTTTGAGGTGAGCCTCCAGTAGCCTTTGCATCAATGCTCATTTGACTAGTGAGAGCACGTTTGGTCGATTATTTGCAAAATTCTACTATTTGTGACCTTGCATTTGTGCCCCTTTGCAACGTGACCTTTCTACTCTTTCCATTAAGAGGTTGAGTACATTTTTCTGCCCTTTAAATCTGGGCTAACTTTGTGAAAAACAGAACTTGGCAGTTCAGATCTTGGCCTCCACTGACCAGTTAGTTCTCTTGGAACCCTGCCGGCTGCCATGTAGACAAATCCAGGTAGCCTGCAGAAGAGGGGGACGGTCATGGAGCAGAGACAAGCTCTCCAAGGGAAAGTC
The DNA here is from genome assembly GCF_041146395.1 of Eulemur rufifrons. Lineage (NCBI taxonomy): Eukaryota > Metazoa > Chordata > Mammalia > Primates > Lemuridae > Eulemur > Eulemur rufifrons. The sequence goes on from NC_090989.1 coordinate 209,152,189, forward strand.
AGCGAAGACCGGCCAGTCCTCAGCTGAGTTCAGAAAGATGAATGAGCCTGGCTAAGGTCAGCTGAGACCAGCCCAGATCAGTGGAACCACCTGGTCAGACTGTAGACTCCTGATGGGTTTATTATGCAGCAGCAGATAGTTGATACACCTTGACTTAGGGTTTCTTGCTGTTCCAACCGTGCCACAAAACCAAAGCCTGTGATCACAGCCCCAGGTCTGTGTATTTTTTCTCCTGAAAGCCCCAGAGCCATTCCTAATTGTGTCCTTGCAGCATTAGGGAAGGAACTGTTAAAGTGTCAGTAGAGGTTACTTTTCCTTTTGGAATAAGCTTAGACAGAGAATTATAAAGCACTCTAAGCATCTGAGGAGTAATGGAAATATCAGCACCTACTAGACTTGCTTTAAATTTGCTTGCCGTCACTTCAAATGTTTTAAGTAGGAAAATTTGGAAATTAAGTGAATTGCAGAGGCAAACAATTTTAGTGACTCTGATGGAAATTTAACTTTTTGGTCCAGTTAGAAACAGATAATGAATATTTATATTTGGAAATAGTTGCAAAATCATAACCAGCAGATACGGGGTTCTGTGTAAATAGAATTCACCTTTTTGAAGCTTCCGTTGTGTCTGAGAGTGTGGGACCAGGTGTGCTGTTAGATGCTTGTCTCTTCTCCATATGCTGAGAGGTTGGGGACAGCAAGACCATCTCCAGGACAACCTGTGCCTCAGAGAGAAAAGGACATGTGTATCAAAGCAGGCCTTCTCCAACAAAGACCATTTCATCTTTCCTCCTATGAGCTATCTACTTCCAGGGAAAAAAATCAATCTAGCATTTATAGCAGGAAATTTAATTTTCTCCATGCAAATCAGTTACCTGGCATTCAATTTCATCACAACTATAGGGTGAAGAGAAGGTGTATCCACCTCTTTACTTTATCAAGTGACATCATAGCCCCTAATTCTGCAACAGAAAATGTTTCATCCAGTTGTTTCCTGCCTGTTCATAGCCATGTCAAAAGCTCTCTCAAAGTAATGGAAACATCTTGCTCCACTGTACCTAATCAAATACATGTTGTAGTTAGAGGTTACTACTTTCACAAACCTTATGATTCTTTTTTTTATTAGTGTGATCTAATCCAGAGGCATTCTAATTCCTGAACAAGTGAGTACCTTTAGTAGTTCCAATAAGGTTTTCTTAAAACTGTAGAAAAAAAATCAGACTGGATCAAACATTTTACAAAGTTTGTAGGCAAAACCTGGACTAGCTCTTGTCAGATGAGCAATGAACAACTTATATTTCTCAGATTCCCCAATTACCCTTTGTTAATCCTTTATAGTTGTTCCAAATTATTCAGGGAAAAAAAGGATAATAGTAAAAACTTTGTCCTTTTAAAAAATATTTGTTTACATTAGCTTTTAGTTTTTATTTGCAGTAAATGTTCATGATAATCATAGAATCACTTATGCTCAGCACTGGAAGAGATCTCAGAGACTGTGTAGACCAACCACCTAGTGTTTAAATGCCTTCTGCTACATCTAACTAAATGGTAATTCAATTTCTGCTTGTATGCCTGCAAAGATGGGCAGCACACCACCTGTAGGAAGCCCATTATTTCTTTGGATATCCCTGACCATTTGAAAGGGCTTCTCTATATTGAGGTGAAATAGGTTTCCTAGAAACTTCCAACCATCAGTTATTGTTCACAGAATTGTCAAAAGTCAGAACTGGGAAAAACTGTCTAGATGTCATCTTCTAATGTTTTCCAAACTTCAGAAACCATTAGTGGATTATAAAAATCAATTGAGTAGGGCACAATCAGCATCTTATCAAAAGGGGGAATTTAAAAGAATGTCAGAGTGCATAACCTATAGCAAGGAAACATTTGATTTTGTAAAATTTTGTTATATATATGTGTATGTTGGGTTTCAATGCAAAATTTATTTCTTGCTATGGGTAATTTTAGAAACTTAAAAACAACTGACATTGTTTATATCCTCATTGTGCAGAGGAGATAAATTAGGTCCAGAGAAGTAAAACGACTTGTCTAAGATCCCACAGCTGGAATTCTCTTACTTGCATCTAGTGCTCTTAGTGGTACAACATCAGCTCAGGACCTTGCTGAGAAAGCCTAATTCCTCTTCCATACTCAGGTACTGGAGAGCCTTCTTGCATGCCTACTGAATTTTGTCTTCTTCATGAGAAACATTCCTATTTTTTAAAAATGTCTCAAATGAAATGCTTCCAAAGCCCTTAATCATCCTCATTTGACCTCTTCTATATCTGTTTCAAATTGTTTGTACACATTTTTAAGTGTTATACTGAGAACTAAAAAGTTTTAGATGTATTAGTGGGATCATACTCTTCATTATTCCTGACACTCCGCCTCTATTCAGGCAATCTAAGTTTGCATTACCATTTTGGGAAGCCATATTGTATTACTGCATCTTATTGAATTTATTTTCAATTCAGCCACCTAATTTCTTTTACTCATGGTGGGAAGAAAGGAAGGGAGAGAGTCAGGACAGCAAAGAAGGGAGAAGAAAGACGACTATGTATTAAGTGCCTACCATACACCAGGTCCTTTCACAAGTGTTAACTGTCTGCTCAGCATAATTTTGTGAGATACTTACTAGCATCGTTGTCTGGATGATAAACTGAAGTTCAGGGATGTCAAGAAACTTGCCAACTTAAATGGCAGAACCAGAGATCAAGAAGGGGTTTGACTGTGGTCTGTCATTCTAGTATATGACTGTGAGTTCCTTCCACTGAGAACTCAGAAGCTTGGTGTACAGGAATGAATGTGGTACCTTAACTTTCTCACCATACGTGGATGTGCTGTGGACACCCCAGCACTCGGCGTCTGGCTGCCGTTGGGAGAGTTCTAATTCCACAGCCCATGACTGTCCTGCTGACCCTGCAGGGGCTCTGCTTTCCCAGGACTGACTTATTCCTCCTTTCTTCCACTGCCATCTTCCTACAACACTCTTCCAGGGCCTTTCAGAAACAAACAAATAAACAAATAAAAAAAAATACAAAGCAAAACAAAAAAAACACCCCAGACTCTTCCCTGGTTTCTACAAGAAATCCTCTCACATGGTGCATTTTATCGCTGTGGGGACTTCAATGCATATTTTGGGTTAGTAATGGGAAGGGTATACATGATCTTTCCCATTTCACTGGCTTCATTTCATCTTTCTCTGTCTCTAGAACAATTGTTAAAAATTATCCCTCTTTGCCACACAGGGAGGTGCTCCCCGCAATCGCATCCCTTGGGGGACCTCAGTTTATTTCTCACAGAATTTATTCCAAACAAATACAGTCAACCCTCCGTATCTGTGGGTTCCCCATCTGTGGATTCAACCAGCTGGGAATTGAAAATATTAAAAAAAAAAAAAAAAAGAGGATGATTGTGTCTGTACTGAGCATGTACAGACTTTTTTCTTGTGGTTATTCCCTAAATAATACAGTATAACAACTATTTATATAACGTTTCCATTTTATTAGGTATTATGAGTAACCTAGAGATGATTTAAAGCATACAGGAGGATGTGCGTGAGTTCTGTGAAAATACTAGGCCACTTTATATAAGGGAATCCGAAGACTTTGGTATCCTCTGGGGTCCTGGAACCAATCCCCCACAAATACTGAGGGACCACTTGTACAGCGTCCTCCTTTCAAGAATTTCCAGTGAATACAATTTTCTCCCTCCCATTATACCATTATTAAATTTCATACTATTGTGTAATATTTAAAAGGAAACCTTTTCTGCCTCAGTTTTGACTGAGTCTACAAAAGCTGTGAATAACAAAGTAGGCACCAAATGCCCAAACATCCTAGAGAGAGGGACTAGAGCACACATGCAGGATGCAGACGGTACCACAGGTTTGCAGGTCTGGCCGGAGCTGGCCTCTCGGCCAGTGTGAGGATCTGGAAGAGCCAAGGTGGAGGAGAACTGCTCAAGTTCCCTGGCATTCACGTCCTGCACCCACGGGGAGAGGAGCGGTGTTATTTCTTTCATTTCAAACTACGTGGGAGGAGCTTTAAGGTGACAATTTCCAGAGTTGTCCTGGGCTGATGGAGTTTGGGACCATAAGGATTGGTGTTGGACTCTTGTCAGGAAAAATCCGAAGGCAGGCGGGATGTGTGGATGAGTGAGAGGTGACAGGCTGGGTCTGGACAGAACTTCTCATGCCCCGAGCAAGGGCAGAGGGCTGCGCTTTCCACAGCCCAGGTTGGCCCCTGCAAGTTGAAACTGGCCTGGGTTGTCTTAAAAGTGTCTTGTCCAAGTGCCTGGATAGTGAACTGAGGGACTGATGCCAGAATCCGTCAGGGCTCGGGGAGGAGTCTTAAGTCATCAGCTGTGGAAAAGGCATTTCCTAGTCGAGGCACTGGCACGTAGAAGTCCCCAGCAGAGATCTCTGAGGAACCTACAAAGATGGCCCACAAAAGAGAGTTAGTTGTGTACATCCATCATGCTCAGAGAGTACCAGAGACAGATGACCTAGTACTAGTTAAGTCAGAACTCTTAAGGTCCCGGTTTCCCTTCTCATTCTACCTGCTCCACCCCCAGAGTGACCGGAAACTGGAGGAACCAGGCTGGCGAGTGGGAGTGGAGTTAGGAAACGGTGAAGAAGCTGACCACCTCATTGCACACTTGTAAGCCCAGATGGAACCTCAGCTGGGTGGGGGTGGGCAGAAGCTTTTATTGGATAAGAGTTCAAAGCTTTGATGATTAATCTAGACTGGGCTGGGAATTGTGAGATTATTAAACAGCCCTGGACATTTTAATGTCCTATTATTTGATTCTTTTTTAAGAGTGACCTGAAATGCTATAGAACAGGTCCAAGATTTTATCCAGTGGCAGAAAAGAATGGGTCCATAGAGCAAGTTTAGAAGGAAGTGGTGAGAAAAAATTTTAAATTGTATATTTTTGTTATAAATTATCAATGCCAGTTTTTCAGTTAGCAATGAACAAAATAGGATGATTGTGATAGCCAAGAAAGATCTTTCTTTCCATGTATTTGCTCTTCCATCCAATTTCTTATCACTCATAGATTCGACAAGCCATTTCTATTAAAGTTGCAAGAAGTTATTCCATGAGGCCAACCGTTGACATTGCCATGACATTGTATTCCGGTTGGGATGTAGGGACAGGCTGTAGGTTATGGTGAGTAAATTCCACCAGACAGATCCTGTATTTGTGTAACATACTGATCACATACAGAGGTTACTTAGAAATAGTACTTGGTAAATTATGAAATGCTATATATAACAAATGTTTTCTTGTCATTGTTGCCACTATCTGAATATAGTTTGAAAATAAGTATATGATGATTACAACCAGGACACATTTTTATAAACTCTCCATTCCCTATTATGAAGTAATATAGTAAAGTGACTAGGATATATAACCTTGACTATTATTTTAGCTGAAAGTGTTGCCTTGGGGAGTAAGTGGCTATTTTATGTCTATTTTAGAATGAATATTATATTTCTATTTCTTAGACTATAAAATCCGGTATGGCAGGGATCACAGCTTTTACTTAATTCCCTTGGCCAAGTGTTCTATGTACACCTTGAAGCTGTTAGCAGGAGTTCTGCATTTAAATGGTGACCCTGGCCTCCCAGCCCTATTCTGCCTTCAGCAGGGACTCACCTGTGCTCACATTCCTGTTTCCTTTAAATCATGTCAATGTTCCTTGCCAGACAAACCACAATATCTATCTAATACTATTTAAAGTCCCATTATGAAGGGGAAGAAGTTCTTTAAGAAAACATTGTTGCTACATATAAGAAGGGTGCTGTTCAATTTCAAGCACCATTCTTACACAAATATCAGATCAGAAAACACGATCTGAAGAAACTGCAAATATCATTGATAATAGGAAATTTTCTTTTTATTTATTTGAAAATATTCTTTTTAATATTTTATTTATATTCTAGTTTTTTGTCTTAGTTTAGATTTCCTCAAAAGCAGACGTTGAGACAAAGACTCGGTTTCAAGGAGATTATTTGAAAGTCAATCCCAGGAAACACCAGAAGGAGAAAAGGGCACCAGGAAAGGATGACAACCAGACAAGGGTGAGTTACTGTGCCAGTTACCCCTGTGAGCAGGAGTTTAGGGAATCAGTAAAGCACACCTCAGAGCCATCTCAGCCCGGGGAGAGGGAGTCCGGTATTTATCCACCAGTCAGTGGCTGGGAGCTGCTTCCAAGGGCACTCTCTCTCTCTGGGCAGTTCTGTCCCGTGCTGTCCCAGGCTGAGCGGACTCCCTTAGTCAAAATAAAAGAGACTCCAGTCAGTCGCAGGTGTTCGCTTTAAATTTTAAGATCATAGAGGGAATAGCCAGGGAAAATGGGCCAGACACTGACAGCATCTGCTACACTTGGGCTAATAAAAATTGGTGAAATGCAGAGTGGTGCCTGCTAGAAATCACAAGACCATGTTAGTTTCAAGGCGACTTATCCTTTCTTGAGGTGTAGAAACGGCAAAAGTTACTTTCAGAAACCAGTGCATTTTGAATGACAGAGGTCATTGAATGGTACATCAGATGGATGCTTTGTGAAGGGCATTAAACCTGCCCAGTAAAACATCACAAGACCCCACATTAAGGGAATAAAAGACATTAAGCCAGAACTAGGGTTAAGCATGAGCCAGAGGCAGGGAGCAGTCACGTGAGTGCCCGAGTGGGTGTGGATGTGTGAGCATGAAACCTACACTCAAGAGATTGGAGAGTCAGAAAGTTTTCACGTCCAATTGTGAAGAGTTTACTGAGAATATTTAAATTTTTTTAAGTATATATTTAAGAGTAAGAGAAATTATATACACTTTGGAAGTTTTTCCCCCTCTATTATGATCTGTGAATCTGAATCTTGGCTATCTTCACGAGCTAACAAATGTCCACAAGTGATTGCTCTATTTCATTGCCAAGGTAACATCTAGAAATCTCTGTTCTGTCCCCTGAACACTGTAGCAACCCAGAATCTAATTTGGTACCTTATAAATGATTGTGTTCCATCTCTTGACATTTATTTTTAAATTCTATGAAAACACTAGCTCACAGGATGTTGGGGTGTGTGTGTGTGTGTGTGTGTGTGTGTGTGTGGTTTCCTCCAATATTTCTGCTGTTCCCCAGCTGTTTAAAACATGTTATGGCTTTGGCATCTTCAAACTACCTCCTGTGATGGAGATGACCTTAATTGCTTGGTTGTGGAACATTCAGTCAGGGACAGAATATGCTGTTAACAGTTACCAATAGGTGAAGGCTGACATTTGATATTTGTTATTCCGTTGGCAGTTTCTCATGACGTCTTTTTTTTTTTTTTTTTTTTTTTTGCCTTGAAGCCAGAATATCCTTTGAAGTTTTGCAATCACAGTTCCATCATCCCCCTAAAGGGCCACTCCATGGTCAGAGAAAAGGTTTTTATCCTTTCAAACAATATTCGACAACCATTTATTAAGCATCTATTACATGCAGACGCTAGTCTAGGTGTAGGGGATTCTAGTGTGAACTTCTTATATTAGGTTTTGCCCCTGTGGTGCCTACATTCTAGTGGAAAAAACAGAAAACAAACATATCAACAAATCAGTATGTGAGGTCATTTCACATAAGGATAATGTTACGAAGAAAGTAAAGCAGCAACCATAAGCAATGTTATGTTTTTGTGTGTTTTTTCTCCCCAGAGCTATTGTATGCACATATAAATAGTGCAAATATATATATTCTATCTTCCCTCCTTTTATGCACAAATTATGGCAAACTGTACCACACATCCCTTTGTATTGCCTCATCTTTTCTACTTGCATATCTAGCCATATATCTTAGAGATCATTTTGCCAGTACTTAATGAACTTCTTCATTCTTGTTTATATGGCTACAGAGTATTTCAATATGCATTGGTACGTAATTTATGTCACCAGACTTCTTTGGATGGATATTTAGTTCATTTCTAGTCTTTTGCTGTCTCAACCAATGCTCTAATGAATAACCTTTCACATATATCATTTTGCATGTGCAAAGATATAACTGTTGGATAGTTTCCTAGAGGCAGAATTTTTGGGTCAAAGGTATGTATATTTGTCATTTTTAAGAGAACATATTTTATATTATAACTTTTATGAATAGGTAACAGCCACACATAGTAAATCTTGGCAAGAAACAAAACTACATATAATGCAAATTAAGTGACACCTCTTTTCTCTCAGCATCAAATCCTCTCTCCAGAGGCAACAAGTGTCACTTATTTCTTGCTTGTTTCTTGTACATAATTCCAGACTCTCTCTGTGTGTGTGTATATATATATATATATGCATGTGTACATACATGTATACACACACGTAGGCATATTATATAATATGCACACATATACTTTATTGTCCCGTCATTGTATATCAGCCAAGTAGCATCATCACTCTGGATATCATTAGTAAAAGTACTGGTTCCACTGGCTTCCCATGCCTTTCATGTAGGGAAGGACAGCTATGGGTATGAAGTCCTATGCTGTCCTTGGCCACAATTTTTTGAACGTGTTCCACAGGTCCTTGTTTCCTTTTGTCCTTGGTGCTTATCAGTCATCCTGGAGGCTTCCTTAATCATTGTCCTAGAGAATCCCTCAGCTCTCTGTGTCTGTGTGTGCCTACGTGTGTATTAACATGTTGGATCTTGTACTACCTGCGTCCCATAAGGTCTTTAGCAAGCAGTTTACTCCCACCTTTAGGTGAGGCACGTCCTTCAATAGCTCCCTGAGAAAGGGATTAGGGGGGGTCAATTTTCTGAGAATGTCTGAAAATATTTTTGTTCTATCTTCTCCCATAATAGATTGTTTAACTGGGTATAGAATTTTAAGATAGGTAATAACTTTCTTCAGCATTTTTAAGACATTCTTCAATTATCTGTGAGCTTTTTACTCTTGAAAATCCCAAACAATTGTGATTACTAATCCCTTGTAAGTGACCTTCTATTTCCTTTCTGAAACTCTTGAGATCTTCTTATTGATCCCAATATTTTATAATTTCACAATGATGTACCTTAGTGTAGGTTTATTTTCATTCATTGAGCTGGGCACTAAGGGAGCCCTCTTAATCTAAAAAAAAAAAGTATATTTTTCAGGTTTTGGTAGTTTTCTTGAATTATTTTGTTTTCATTGACTATTTCCTCCCTCCGCTTTTTCTATTCTGTCTTTCTGGACCTCCTATTATATAGATTTGCAACTTTTGGAATAGTGGTCCTCCAATTTTGTTTTCACCTATCACTCTTATTTTCCCTCTTTGACTTTTTACTTAGATTCTAGGAGATTTTCTCAAGTTTACTTCCAAAGCTTTCCATTGATATTATTCTCCTCTGCTCTAAAGTTTTTAATTTCAGAAGTTCTTTTTAAATCTCTAAATATTTCTTTTTTTGTAGCATCCTGTTCTTGTTTCATAGAAGCAATATATTACTTTTATCTCACTATGTGTGTATATACCCAAGTTTCCCTGTTTTATTATATGAAGAATGGGAATTATAAGACCTGTTGATGCGCTGCCATATCAGTGGCAGCCTGAAATCCCAGGGTCAGAAACCCAACAGGAGAGATCAGCCATAGGCCAAGCCAGCCATGGAGTGACCGGAGACCAACTTCTTATGTGTCATTGGCTTGCAAGCAGGTGTGCTGCCATCTCTTTGTTCTCCCTGCCCATGGAGAGAAAGATGAGCATTTAGTACTCTGGTATTGTGGACACAAAAGAAGGTTGAACTGTGAGACTGTGATGGGGAAGCTAAGGACTAGAAGGCTTAGAAATGTGATCAGTGACTGAGATTTTAATAACTAGATTAAAAAGTCACCAGGCCTGATTAAGTTCACTGGAAGAGAATAGACCAAACTGTCTTCTCTAGATGGGTTAGTTCAAAGCCAAGAAAACATGTGCAATCATAAAAACAAATATAAGCCTCAAGTTTAAATATATATGAGGGGTGATTCTCTAATCACCCTTTTTTTTTTTTTTTTTACATTATATGCCTATTTTTGTAGGTGTTTGAGTGATGTTCAAGTCCTTGTCTACCTACTTGAGTAGCTAAAGCTTATAGGAATGCTTCTTGTGTTACTGAGCTTGTCAACTGTGGCAAAGGTCATAGATATTCCTGCATCTAGGTGCACTAGGTGTAAAAAACTTTTTAACAAAACTACTATGGTAGAATTATACCCCATTGTTAAAAAAACAAAACAAAACACAAAACCCCCCCACAATGTGTGAAGGTCCAGACTCACACCAACAGATAAAACAGAGAGTTATCCTCACTGCACAAGAGGATTATTCATGTCATTGAATCATCCGTCTTATCATTTTAAAAATCAGACTTCCTTAGAAATATAATTTAACCTGGTAAGATGTGTGCTACTTTCATGCAAGGGTCCCTCAGCTCCTGCTTCCCATGCATGATGCTGTTCACTTGGAACATGGTGCACCTGGGAACAGTCACTCTGGGGGCCCAGGCAGAGCCTTTCTTGCTCACTTGACACTACTTCCAAGCACCCAGCATGTTGGCTGGTAGTACTATTGGATACACTTCACATGAGTGTAAACTGGGTGGGAACCATGAGAGTTCCCAGCCACCCCAAGCTCAGAACCCTTGTTTAACTCATGTAGGGCTTTGGGCTCTATGTCCTCTCTCTGGATTGTCACTGGAAGCCCTCTTGAGGATATTACTTCCCAGTCTCCCAGACCTTCCAGAACGTCACAGGATGTCCTCACTCAGTCCCCTTCAAGGGCCCCCCAGGACACAGCTTCTTAGCATTTGTACCCACTTACTCCCATGGGCTCCCCCAATAAACAGCAACCCCTTAGCTTTGGAGATGAGTAAGAAAAGCCTCTTAGAACAATCCCACCTCCTCTTTCCACTTGTGGACATACCTATTCTGGGAAAAGCTGAAGATGTCAAAGGAATTTCTAAATTCCCATGGGTCAATGGATATCCCAACTTCCCTGAACCTTGAAATCAAATCAAAGCATTCATAGGTAATGTCTGCATCTCATGGTAGTTCTAGAAATCTACCTATTGTAAGATCGTACAACTGTATTGGTAATAACTGATACTTACTGAGCACTTACAGTGTGCTAAGTACTATTATAGTGCTTTACATGTGTTACCTTATTGCCCAATAAATGTTGGCTGTTTTCATCCCTTCTACTTGTCCAGATGGTCTCCTCCTATCATTGTGACTCTTCTGTCTTGGCAAATGCATTCCATTTCTAAGCTCCTTGTTCACAGGCCTTGCTCATCTATCCTCTAACTAAATCAAGCTTTGCCGATTAGTTGTAGTTGTTTTTATTCCCTGTCTGCAGTCTCTGCCACATTCTCTCCCACACTATCCCCTCCTCTTCCACACATATTTCCCCTTAATTGTGATTAAAATGTATACCACCCACGTGATTTGATATTTGCAAATAATTTTTTAATATCATAGACTCATATACTTTTGGAAGTAGAAGGAACATCATAAAACTTTTTGCTTTTTCAGATGTGAACACTGGCCCAGAGAGATGAGGTTACTTTCCCAAAATTGCATAGTTGGTTTAATTGTTTAGCTGGTATTGGACCTCAGAAAGGCTTTTTCCAAGTCCCTCTTTATCACTCCATGCTCAATAAAAGAGAAAAAGGCCTTCATCTTAAAGCTCATTTTAAATCATGAAGTAGGTAAAAAGGAAAGTCAGTCTCTCTCTCCCTCCCTCCCCCTCTCTCTCTATTCATCCATTTGTCCTTTCATCTAAATTTCTTAGGTAAGTTTTCTCAAAGTCCACCTGCGCTTAACTTTCTTGGGATCATGCCAGTTGTATTGCCAATTTATATGGCAGTGTCCATTGATAGTGTGACTACCATGTCTATTTACTTATAAATGTTATAAATGATGGAAAATGCAGTGACTGTTCAGAAGAATTGCAGATGCTTTTGTGTATGTTGTTATTTAATCCCAGAGTTTTATGCATTTTTGGCATTTATTTATCTTTTGGAAAGATTAGAAGTTTTAGGATGTGTGAAAATGATTGAACCATGTACAAGAACTCCAAAAATCTATAGAAAAAATGTTAATGAGGAAAAATCAAGTGAACAATCACATTGAAACAAGACTCACCATTGATGATGATGAAGATGGATAGAAAAAAATGAATAATGAGGAAAATAATTGACAACATTAAGGACCGTACAATGTAATGGATGATCAAGCAGTATACAATCTTGAGAGCATTGTATAGGAAATTTGTTAAAACTGAGAGTTTGAGAATGGAAGATTTGGGAGTAATTTTTAAATATATTGAATAAATTCCCTCAATGTTGTCAAAATGGAAAGGTTTCTCTGGGACCACCATCTGAGACAGCCACTGAATAATAAAATCATTGGAAGAAAATAACCTACAAAGTATATGCTAAAGAGTACAGCTTAGCAATGACTTCCACATCACAGGATGCCAAGATGAAGTCACCATTTGGAAGTAGTCCAGGCTATTTTCAAATATTTGGCCATATAAACAAATGCATACATATTTTATTAATAGCCATTAAGTTTTGCTTAATGCATATGTAATGCAGCATATGGTCAAGTTATCAGTTCCCATATAAAGAAATGAAAACTCCAGTAGGTGTTTGACAGAGCCACTAACCTACTAGGATCCCATATTCTGGAATTCTGACCCAGCCAGTAACAGCACCAGAGTACGAAGAACAGAAAGAGCAATAGTTGGATCTGAAGCACAGGTCATACAAAATTTCAATTTCTTTTCTAAGGCTTTTTCCTCTCTCTCTCTGTTGGCTTCAGGATCAAGGATGAGTTTGGGCATTACATTTTAGGTGGAATGTTGATTAAACTTGTTAATATATGGGGTGGTGCAGGGAGCAACCAGGATGGTAGGTAACCTAGTGGCTACATCATAGGAGGAAAGTTGAAGAAGTTGGAGTCACCATTCAGCAGAGAGCAATGGTACTCCTCCAACACGCCAGGGTCTGAACTGCACTCTGGGGATGCAGTAGTGAGCAAGGCAGCGGAATCCCCTCCTTCACGGAGCTGCCTTTTAGTGCTAGAGATAGACTAGCACATAAGTGATTTGATGTGGTGCATTAATATTTACAATACAGACTAAGAGCAGAGTGCCCTGGGAGGGGTGCCTGATTCAGCTGTGTGAGGGAGAGGATGAGGGATTCTGAGAGGATGAGCAGGACAGATCCATTTGATGGGGAAAAGACGGCATTTTAGGCAAAGAGTGTGTATTAAGGTTCACATGGGAGAGCAAGATGGGTTTGGGACCTCAAAGTGGTTCAGAGTTTGATAGATTTTGTGTGAAAGGTAAGGAATAATGAGTGATGAGCCTGGAGAAAGAAGCAAGGAACAGATAATGAAGGGCTAACAAGGTTGGAAAACTGAGCTTTACTTTGAAGGCAGAAGATGTTTATGTTGGAAATATTATTCAGGCTAATGTATTACAAATGGATGGGAGGAGGCAAGACTGGAGGCAGGAAGGTCTCACAGGACACCAGGAGTCATTCACGGGAGAGGATGTAATGAAAGCAATAGAGAGGAGAGAAGGGGGAAGGCACTAGATGGATTAGAGAGAGACTTGGCACAACCTAATATTTGATAACACATAGATGTCCTCAAGTATTTGAAAGGCTGTCACTTGGAGGTTCTTATGGGCCCATGGAAGAAGGGGGACCATTGGGTGGAATTGAGTTTTATGAGCAGGCAGAACTTCCAAACACTGAGCATGGCTCAATGATGGGGCCAGCTGCCTTGGGAGGCCACAGGTCCTGGTAATCACTAGGAGACTTCAAGTAGAAATCAGGACAAGTGCCCATCAGAGATGCTGCAGAGGATATTTCTGCATGGCACTTGGTATAGTATACTTAACTTCTGAGATTTTACTTAGATTCTGAGATTCTATTATGGTTGACATGACTTCATGTGGCTTCCCTCAGACTATCTCCAGGCCAGCAATAATGTCCTGATAATCATTCTAGAACTCTTGGCTTGTTGGATCTACACTTATTATTCTGAAGTAGAGATACTTAAGGAAACATGGAGAGGAACAGAGAAGGAATTAAGGCATTAAAATATGCTTTCCTCTGCCCAAATCATTCCAAGTTTATGTTCTATGTTTGCCCACCACGATGACTCTGGGATGCAGCGGGGAGGTCGGGAATGGGACCCAAGTTTCTCAGTGTTGTGCTCACTAGATTTATTGCCTACAAATGATAAGATCTAGTTTGAGCAGACATTAACAGCATATAACCCATGAGGTTTCTTAACTCTGATTTCCTCTAGGTGTTGTTGAAACAATATAACATAAACCAGAGGAACCATTAAGGGAAACTCCATGACAATCAAACCACAGTGTAGATATATCAGTTTAGGCAATGATATCCTCAGGTCTCCAACTCACCAACTGTTGCTTCTGTATTAGAAAAATTGGGTTATTTTCTTTCCCCTTTCCCTGGTCCTGTAAGCTATTTGAATGTTTTTATGACATTTATTTTAACTAGAGTATAAATACACAAAGATTTTTGATACATCAACAATCTCAGTGAAATAGGAATATTCCACAGCAGAAATCTAAACTTTGGAGAATATTATGCTCTTTAATGATTTTTAAGACACTGTCACTATCTTTATTTTATGCGTCTTCCTAGGATGCAGAGCTCGCCTTCCCTGCCAGGCACCAAAATGCTTCTAAGCCTCCTTTGCTACTACTGTGTAGGCACAGGAACAAGTCCACCAAAGGAAGGGGCCCCAAAGTTTGAAATGGGAATCACAGAGACTGAGATACATCCCACTTTGGTGGCAGTGGCAGGGCAGCAAGACTGAATTTCCAGGAGACTGGTGGCAGGGAGGTCGTGGTAGACTGCATAGCCACTGCTAGCAGGCTGGAGGGACAGGCTGACACATCTGGAGCCTGAAGGCATCGGCAATGGAGACCTTGCTGGTTCTTTGACCTGATCCAAGGTGTTGTTCTGCCTGCATAGTTTGAGTCTTGTGGTCTCCCTTGGTGATTATGTGAACTACCCAATATTCTTATAATAAATTAATTTTTTGCTTCAAATAAACCTGAGGTGATCGCTTTTGCTTGCAATTAATAATCCTAATCAAAAGAGGATCATGCAAAGGAATACTGTGCTCTAATGACCGATTAATAATTCTAGAGCAGTAAACATGAAAAAAGTTACATTGATAAGTACTTTCTTTGGTCTCTCCTAAACTCTGACTAATAAAATAATGGCTCACAGGATATATAGGAAACAGGATAAAGAGAGTTGAGTGTAACTGAGTTGCTTACTGTTCTATTATTCTAAGTAGGAAAAGGATTCTGGAAAAAATGCATAGTATGGAAACTAATTCATACAAATGCATAAATTATTCTATGACTAATCTGCATTTGGAAATAGAAACTTATATTTCTTTTTTTTCTTTTATTTCAAAGTATTATGGGGTAAAAACGTTCTTGGTTAGATAGAATCGCTTTTTTAGTGCTTGAGTCAGAGCTGTAAGTGTGCCTATAACCCAGACAGTGTTCATTGTACCTGCTAGGTATGTTTTTATCCATCCCCTCCTCCCTCCCCCACTTGATTTCTGCTGAGTTTTACTTCTCTCTGTGCACATGTGTGTTCATTGGTTAGTTCCAATTTAATAGTGAGTACATGTGGTGTTTCTTTTTCCATTCTTAAGATACTTCACTTAGGATAATGGTCTCCAGTTCCATCAAAATTGTTGCAAAATGCATTAATTCATCCTTTTTATGGTTGAGTAGTATTCCATGGTATACATATATCACATTTTGTTAATCTACTCATGAATTGGGCATTGAGTTGATTCCACATCTTTGCAATTGCGAATTGTGCTGCAATAAACATTTAAGTGCTGATGTCTTTTTGATAAAATTACTTTTCTTCCTTAGGGTAAATATCCAGTAGTGAGATTTCTGGATTGAATGCTAGGTCTATTTTTGGTTCTTTGAGGAGTCTTCATATTGTTTTCCATAGAGGTTTTACTAATTTGCAGTCTCACCAACAGTATATAAGAATTTCTTTCTCTCTGCATCCATGCCAACATCCTTGTTTTTGGACTTTTTAATATAAGCCATTCTCACTGGGGTAAGGTGATATCTTGTGGTTTCAATTTGCATTTCCCTAATGATTAGTGAAGTTGAGCATTTTTTCATGTTTGTTGGCCATTAGTCTATCTTCTTTTGAAAAGCATCTGTTCGTGTCTTTTGCTCACATTTTAATGGGGTTGTTTTTTCCTTACTGATTTGCTTGAGTTCTTTGTAGATTCTGGTTCTTAGACCTTTATCGGATGTATAGCTTGCAAATATTTTCTCCCATTCTATAGGCTATTTTTTCTGTTGATTATTTCCTTAGCTGTGCAGAAGCTTTTTAATTTAATCAAGTCCTATTTATTTATTTTTGTTGATTCTATGATTGCCATGGGATCTTTTTCATAAATTCTTTGCCTAGGCCAATATCTAGAAGAGTTGTTCCAACATTTTCTTCCAGAATTCTTATGGTTTCATGACTTATATTTAAGTCTTTTATCCATCTCTAATTAATTTTTGTGAATGGTGAGAGATACAGATTCTGTTTTATTCTTCTGCATGTGGCTATCCAATTATGCCAGCACTGTTTATTGAATAGGGCTTCTTTTCCCCAATGTATATTGTTGTCTGCTTTGTCAAAGATCAGTTGACTGTATGTGGATAGTTTTATATCTGTGCTCTGTTCTGTTCCATTGTTCTATGTCTCTATTTTTGTGCCAATACCATGCTGTTTTGGTTACTGTGGACTTGTAGTATAGTTTGAAGTCTGGTAATGTGATGCCTCCAGGTTTGTTCTTTTTGCTTAAGATTGCTTTGGCTATTTGGGCTCTTTTCTTGTTCCAAACAAAGCATATAATTATTTTTTCTAGATCTGTGAAATATGCCATTGGTATTTTGATAGGGATTGCATTGACTCTGTTAAGCAGTTTGGGTAGTATGGACATTTTAACAATGCTGATTGTACCAATTCATGAGCATGATATGTTTTCCCCTTTGTTAGTGTCATCTGTGATTTCTTTCCTCAGTGTTTGGTAATTGTATTTGCAGATCTTTCACTTCCTTGATTAAGTATATTCCCAGGTATTTTATTTTCTTTGTAGCTATTGTGAATGGCATTGAGTCTTTGATTTGACTCTCACCTTGACATTTATTGGGGTATAGGAATGCTACTGATTTGTGTACATTGAATTTGTAACCTGAAACTTTGCTGAATTTATTTATCAATTCTAGAAGTCTCTTGGTGGAGTCTTTGGAGTTTTCTAGATATAAGATCATATTGTCAGCAAGAAACAATAGTTTGACCTTCTCTTTCCCAATTCAGATATCCTTTATTTCTTTCTCTTGCCTAATAATAGTTCTAGCTAGGACTTCCAGCACTATATTGAATAGAAGTGGTGATAGTGGGCACCCTTGTCTTGTTCCAGTTCTTATGGGAATGCTTTCAACTTTTCCCCATTTGGGATAATGTTGGCTGTGGGTTTGTCATATATGGCTTTTACAATTTTGAGATATATTCCTTCTATGCCTAGTTTGTTGAAAGTTTTTATCATGAAAGTGTGCTGAATTTTGTCAACTGCTTTTTCTGTATCTATTGAGATGATTATATGGTCTTTGTTTTTGCTTCTGTTTATGTGGTGCATCACATTTATTCACTTGCATATATTTAACCATCCTTCCATCCCTGGGATGAAGCATACTTGGTCATGGTGGATAATTTTTTTGGTGTGCTGTCGCATTCAGTTTGCTAGTATTTTATTGAGGATTTTTGCATCCTTATTCATAAGGGATATTGGTCTTTAGTTTTTGCTTTTTGTTGTATCCTTTCCTGGCTTGGCTTCATAGAATGAGTTGGGGAGGATTCCATTCTTCTCAATGTTATGGAATAATTTCTGCAGTATGGGTACAAGGTCTTCATTGTAGGTCTGGTAAAATTCGGCTGAATACATCTGGTCTGGGCTTTTTTTTGTTGTTGTTGGAATATTATTTTATTACTGCCTCAATCTCACTGCTTATTATTGGTCTGTTCAGGAGTTTTATTTCTTCCTGATTGAGTCTTGTGAGGTTGTGTGTTTCCAGGAATTTCCCCATTTCCTCTACGTTATAAAGTTTATTTGTGTAGAGATTTTCATAGTATTCACAGATGATATTTTGAATTTCTGTGGTATTAGTTTTAATATCTTCATTTTCATTTCTGATTGAGCTTATTTGGGTCCTTTCTCTTCTATTTCTGGGCAATCTAGCAAGAGGACTATCAATTTTGTTTATCTTTTCACAGAAGCAACTTTTTGTTTCATTCATCCTTTGTATTGTTTTTTATTTTCCATTTTGTTTAGTTCTGCTCTGACTTTAGTTATTTCTTTTCTTCTGTTGGTTTTGGGTTTGGTTTGCTCTTCCTTTTCTAGTTCCTTAAGATGTGTCATTAGATTGTTAATTTGTGATCTTTCTGTCTTTTTGACGTAGGCATTTAAGTATTTGAATTTTTCCCTTAGGACTGTTTTTGCTGAGTCCCATAGATTTTGATAGCTTGTGTCCCCTTTGTCATTCAGTTCGAGGAATCTTTTGATTTTCATATTAGTTTCCTTATTGACTCAATAATTGTTCAGCAGAAGGTTGTTTAATTTCCTTGACTTTGTGTAGAGTTGAGTGTTTCTCTTGAAGTTGATTTCTAGTTTTATTCCGCTGTGGTCTGAGAAGATACATGGTATGAGTTTGACTATTTTGAGTTTGTTGAGACATGTTCTGTGGTCTAAGATATGATCAATTTTGGAGAATGTTCCATGTGCTGATGAGAAGGATGTTTATTCAATAGCTTTTGGGTAAAATGTTTTGTAAATGTTTGTTAGGCCCATTTGTTCTAGAGTCCCATTTAAGTCTGCTGTTTCTTTCTTTATTTTCTGCTTGGATGATCTATCCAGTTCTGTCAGTGGTAAGTCCTCAGCAATTATGCTGCTGCTGTTTATCTCTTTTCTTAGATCTAGTAGAATTTACTTTATGAATCTATCCATTCCTGTGTCAGGTGCATAAATGTTTAGGATTGTTATGTCTTCTTGTTGAATGGCTCCCTTTTCTATTATATAATGAATACCTTTGTATTTATTTACTATTGATTTAAAGTCAATTTTATCTGATACAAGAATGCCTATACCAACTTTCTTTTGGTTTCCATTTGCATGGAATATTTTTTCCATCCCTTCACCTTGAGTCTGTATGAGTCCTTGTGTATTACATTTGTTTCCTAGAGAGAGCAGACACTTGGGTTGTATTTTTTCATCCTGTCAGCCAGCCTATGTCTCTTGAGTGGGGCATTCAGACTATCCATGTTGATTGATAGAATTGATATGTGGGATGCAGTTCTGTTCATCCTCCTGGGTAGTAACTTATTGCTTTGTTTTACCTCTTGTGCTATTGTTTTGTATGAGCTCTGAGCTTTAGCTTTTGCATGGTTTTACACTGGTGCATATTTATTGTGCTGATACATGTACAATGCAGTTCTGAGTATTTCCTGCAGGGCAGGTCTGGCCTTGACAAATTCCCTCAGTGTTTGCTTGTCTGGAAATGTCTTCATTTCTCCTCCAAATATGATACTTAGTTTTGCAGGATACAGAATTCTAGGCTGGCAGTTGTTCTATTTAAGAAGACTGAAGATGGGGCCCCAATCTCTTCTGGCTTTTAAGGTCTCAGGTGAGAAGTCTTCAGTTAGCCTGATGGGTTTTCCTTTGTAAATTACTTGATATTTTCACCTCACAGCTCACAGAAGGTCCTCCTTCATGTTGACTTTGGCCAGTCCAATGACTATTTGTCTTGGTGATTGCCTCTTTGCAATGTATCTCCCAGGTGTTCATTGTGCTTCTTGTACCTGGATGTCTAAGTCTCTAGCAAGGCCAGGGAATTTTTCCTCAAGTATTCCCTCAAGTAGGTTTTCCAGCCCTTGTGTGTTTTCTTCTCACCCTCAGGGATGCCTGTGATTCTCATATTTGGTAGTTTTACTTAATCCCATATTTATTGTAGGCTTTGTTCATTCTATTTAATTTTCTATTCTTTATTTTTGACTGACTGTGTTAATTCAAAAGAGTTGCCCTCAAGCTCTGAGATTCTTTATTCTGCCTGGTCTAGTCTATTCTTAAAACTTTCCACTGTGTTTTGTATTTCCTTAAATGAATTTTTCATTTCCAGAAGTTCTATTTTTTTAAAATATGCCAATCTCTTTAGTGAATTTTTCATTCATTTCCTGAATTGTTTTTCTGTTTTCTTTGAGTTGGCTTTCCATTTTCTCTTGGATTTCATTGAGATTGCTTACAATCCATATTTAGAATTCTTTATCTTTCATTTCAATATTTTCATTTTGGTTGGTATCCATTGCTAGAGAGCTAGTGTTCTCATTTGGGGATGTCTTTTCTCTCTGACTTTTCATACTTCAGAGTTCTTTCACTGATTCCTACTCAGGTGGAGCATCTGTCACTTCTTATTTGGGGATTTTCTTTTGTTTAAGTGGGGCTTCCTCCCACCACCACTTATAAGGGTGTGTCTGTATCATGTGTTAGGTAAGAACCTTTGGCTTTGCTTGTGGGTACTTTTATGGTGGTATAGGTTCTGGATGGATGCCTTGGTTATAAATATCCTTAGTGTGGTGGTTTTCTCAGTAGCTATTTGTTTGTAGGCAGTAGCAATGGTGAACTGTGTGTGTGGGCAGATTCCTTGTCTCTCTTTGATGAGGAAGGATGCAAATATTTGAAATATTTTTCCTTCCCCCATCCCTGTGGTCTTTTTAACAGTGTGAATTGTATTAGCATGCCCAGTTTAATCTCTGAGACAGTAGGTCATGTTTGTGGGTAAGAATTGACCACACCTTATATGATTGAGTCAGTAAATGTTGTGAAGGGCTTTGTAAATTGACCTCCCTCTTAGTAGGTGGCACTTGCCAAAAGAAGGCATCTGTAGTGTTGTTTTGGGGAACCTGTGACTGGCTCTAGCCCCTCAGGAGAAGCACTTGTATGCCCCAGGTGGTGGGAAGGGCCCTGGAATTTCCAGGTTAGTCCTTATTCTCTACCACAGCAGAGGTGGGTTGGGGAGTGAGACTGGGTGGGGCTGGGTTGGGTGGCCTTCCCATCAGGCTCCACAAAAGCTGGTAAGGTAGCTGTCTTGGCAGGGGTCAGAGGTCCACTCCAGGCTTTTGTAGAAAGCTGCCAGGGAGGGGCTGACATGGCCCCACCCAGCCAGAAAGTCTGCTTGTTGTGGGGTGGGGGATTTTTAGATTCACAATCTGGCTGTCAGGAGCAGGTTTTGCTCTTCTTCCCCCTCCCCTGCTTTGTGGTCTCCCTGCGGCATCTGCCAGGAGGTAGGAGCTCAAACTTCCTGAGCTCCCTTATGATGGTGCTGCAGGCTGGGAGCTTCCCTATTGAGCATTCTGCCCTGGGATGAGAGTGTGGCTTTCATGTGCCAGGAGGGGAACTCCATGAGTATGCTGCACTCTCCTTTCAGTTCTGGCTACACGAGCTCCCTCACTTCCTGAGATTAGTTCACAAATCTCCCTTATGTGGCTCCAAGCAACATGATTGAGTCCTGGGGGTACAGGATTTGTTCTGTGGGTCTGTCCCTGGGTCCCTGAAGATCAATCCCTGACTGTGTCAGGGAGAAGTGTGCTGGCCCCAAGTTGCCTATAAGGTGCTCAAGCTGGTTTGATGTCCCTATGCTTCAGGGTATGACCTGCTCTGATGGCACAGCTGAGTGAGCAGCACCAGGGAAGGCTGGTGAGCAGGGAGCTCACAGTCTAAGCACCCCTTAGTCTGCTGCAGGTCTTCAAGAGGAAAGGTTCGAGCCCCATTCTCCGGGGAAGGCTTGGTTCGGTGGATGCACCAAGAGCGGGGAAGCAGCTGCTCCTGAGAGCCCCGGCTCAATCATCTCAGCAGCCGTGGTTGGGGAGGGGAAGTGGAGGCAAAGACCCTGAATGGAGGAAAGCTAGCACTCAGGCCCTCTCTGTCCCTCTCTCTGGAAGGCAGCCTGCCCAGAATATCTGGGCTCCGGGGTCACGCAAATCCCCCAGTACCCACTGGCATGCCTGTAGCTTCCAGAGTCTGGGCCAGAGTTGGGAACTATTTGTGTGGGAACGAGTGAGGTGAAAACTGAGGGGCTGAAGCTCCCTGGGAAGGACAAAGGCACATGGTGAGTGGAAGTGGAGGAGCAATATGGTGCCTGCTGTCTCGGCTAGGGTCTGTGCTGATGGGAAGCACTCCCAAGGGGGCTGGCAGCCTCGTGCTTTGTTCTCAAGAAGCTCCCAGTTCACTTGGGCTTGTGAGGATATAAAAGCTCTCCAGCAGCTCGGGAGCCTGCTGACTGCCCGAGTTGTGAGGGAGGGAGAAACAACCCCCCACCTACCCTTTTCACTGGACTCCAAGCCTCTTGGGGATTGATCTCTGCCAATATCTTGCTCCTCCTTGTTCTGCTCCGCAACTTCTTCCCGTGGAATCTCTGGCACTTTTCCCTCAGAATTACACCTGATCTGTGATTGATTGTTTTCTTTTTCATGTAAAACTTTTCCTTCTTTCTGGAATGATCTGGAAGCTGCTGTCTCTGGTCACCATCTTGTCTCTTCAGGAAACTTGTATTTCAACCAAATCTTTAATTAAGGCAGAGTGAAAAGATTTTTAGGACAAGTTAATTGGGCAAGTTATCTCATTCAACTTCAAATTTCCTTAGCTACCCAGAAGAATATTCCACATAGGAGCAGATATGAAGAAGAGGCCATCTCATTTCCCCCAGAGTTTCCTTCACCAGAGTTCCCCTCGAAAGAATAGAGTCCTTTGGTCCACTTTGGACCATGGAATCAGAGTCAGGTTGTTAGATATTTCAATGTCCCAGGGAAAACTCCTGAAATCTCCGTGGGCCCACTGGAACACAGGGAACTTTGACTTTTGTTGTAACTATCCTGTTGACATCTGACTGCTCAGAGTGAATTGCGGAATTAAGGAAATCGTGTGACCACCATTTGTTTTTTCATATTAAGATGCTAGTTTTTCATTGGTTTTATTTGTTTAATTAGCATTGTCAGCATTTACTGAAAAATAATGTAAGAACTAATGTCATGTGTTCCCAGTTTGTCTTCTAGTCACAGCCCCATAATCTGTTTAAAAGGGGTTTTTGCCTTTATCAGGGCTGGCAGAATGGGTTTCCTGGGGTGACACAAACATATTGTCAGGGTTTCATTATTCTAGTCAAGGCAGAAACCCTTAAACAAAGAGTCCTGACTAGAACACATTTAGTAATTATATTTCTATCATAGGGGATCCTTAACCAAAATTTGGTCTTTAGTTTCTTCTGGTGACATAATTTAAAAGAAAATGTTGACTTCTTTCATTCATTCATTTATGCACTCAGTCATTCAACTAAACACATATACTGACCACTCACAGTGTGCCAGATTCCATGCTGGGCCTTCAGGACTCAAAGATAAGACACATCCCACATCTCTGGGAGCACACAGCCTAATTCTGGAAAGATGTTTAGGCTTCATTATGCTACATGGTATTTTTTAGTTACATGCACTAAAATAGCTTTAAATTCTTGCTACCATTTTAGAATGGCACTGGAAGGACTTCAGGGGTTGTGCTCACTGTGGGGGAATTACTCATGTAATTCTCATTAGTGCAAATGGGAAAGAGGTGTGAATCCACAGCGATCTAGCTGAGAAAACAAACACTCCTTCTTTGACTTCTGTTGTTTGTTTATATTTGTTCTGGGTTGAGTCAGGGAAATAATCAGGAAAATTACACGTGTTCAATCGCCCGGTTGCTCCAGAACCCTTGGAGTGTCTAATCACAGTTAATGATTAAAACAAAGCAAGACGACTCAAATGCTGGATTTAAGTACTCTCAGGAGGGAAAGAAACTCTTTGAGGGGGAAAATATGAGGAATGCTTTGTGGTAGACAGATTTTTACAGACTGAAACATGGCTATAAAGGGAGAGTGGTCTTTTAAAATAGATGTGGATTATGGTGGATCAATAACTTAATATTTATGAAGCCTCCACAGTGACCCAAGCTCTGTGTTAGACCACATGGGGGACGCAGAATAGAATGAGCAAATAATGTGTGATTGGAAGAAAAACTGGGACCTGTGGTTTAAAAATGGTACAGGATACTTGAAATAAGAGCATTGGCAGGAATTTTAGGACATGTGGTCATAGTTTTAAGAATTATCAGTTAGAATGGACTGAACTATGCTGCAGCAACAAATAACCCCCGAATCTTAGTGGTTTATAACAACAAGCCCTTTTCCATGTCTCCTTGCTCTGGGATTCAGGCTGATGGAGCAGCAACTACAGGTTGAGTATCTCTTATCCAAAATGCTTGGGACCGGAGGTGTTTTGCATTTCAGTTTTTTTTTTTTTTTTTGGATTTTGGAATATTTGCATATACATAATGAGATGTCTTGGGCATGAGACCCAAGTCTAAATATATAATTAATTTATGTTTCATATATGTCATGTATGCATAGCCTAAAGGTAATTTTATTTTTCCCTTGGGGATGGTAAATAAATTATGTGTCATGTACCTGTGTTTTGACTGGACCTCTCACATGAGGTCAGACGTGGAATTTTCCACCTGTGGTGTCGGGTGCTTAAAAAGTGTTGGATTTTGGAGCATTTTGGGTTTTGGATTTTCAGATTAGGAATGCTCAACCTTGAACACTAGTATAAAGGGACAGAGAGAAAGCTCTCTCAAGTCATGCACTGACAATCAAATGCTTCTTTTTACAACTCATTGGCAAGAACTAGTCTTGTGTTTCCACTTAGCCACAAGGCACTTATAAATACAATCTTATTATGTGCCCAGAAAGCAGACAGCTGAAAATATTAGGTGAACAGCGCTAATGACTATGACTCAGCAGACCTCACCAGGCAGTGTGCCCAGATGTGCTCACATTAAATTTAAATTCAACTTGATACCCCTCACCTGTGTGAGATTTTACTGTTAGCTTAGTGGTCCTCAAACTTGAGCGTGCATTAGAATCACCTGGAAGGCTTGTTAAATCCTAGCTCCTGGTTCCCCCTGCCCCGCAACTCCCAGAGTTCTGGGTTTAGTAAGTGTGGGGTGGGACCCAAAATTTTGCATTCCTTACAAGTTTCCAGGGGATGCTGATGCTGCTTATCTGGGAACAGCACTTTGAGAACCACTGGTCTTGGAAAATCCAATGGTTGTTTCCTCTGTTTGTCTATTCAAGCCTTCACTAAAATTAAATGTTAGAGCCTGACGTGTGCTCTGGGGAATGAATGGAAGGTCCGCATACTGCAGCCAGAGGGATGGCTGGTTTCAGAATCCAGAGCGTCAGGCCCAGCTTCACCAGGTGGCTTTAGGACTGGCCTCTCTTTTCTGCCTTTTGGATGCCTCTTTATGGCAGAGGCCATCCTTCTCTTAATGGCTGAAAGAATCTAGAAACATGTTTGTAGATTCCATGATGAAGATGGTAAGACTCAGAGAGAATTTGTTCTCCCTGAGGTCAGTTTTCCAAGTTCTCATTTCCTCCCTTGGGACCTTGTTCTTCCTAGGATCATTGACAATTAAAAAATATGCACGTCCTGATTGGGACACTTTGACCCAAACCCACAAATGTGTGGCTCCTGCTGCACAATTGCAGCAGAAAATACTAATGCCACATCCTTAAAAAGGAAAAAAAAGGAAGGAAGGAAGGGGTGGGCGGCTATTTCCATTGCATCTCTCCCTCTTTATTACAAAGAAAGCATGGCTCCTTTCATTCTAAATATTTTCTTAGATCTCGGTTGTCTAGATTTATGTAAAACCATTGAGGGTCATTAACCCTTCAGTCCAGGTTGAGCTCTATCAAGCCCATCCAAGTTTCTTTTTGTGGTCCTCCCTGTAGATCATCCTCCCTGCCCTTCCTGCAGGCTTCTGATTCTTAAGTTTCTGATTTCCTGTGAACCTCAGCTTGAATGAGAGCACACCTGAGCACTCAGGAGCAAGTAAGGTGCAAGCATCACCAGCAGCCAGCCCGCAGAGACATGACTCTGCTTACAAAACACACAGCCACACAGAGCACTCAGCTGTGTGGATGGATGGATATATGTACACGGCTATATGGCCCATTTGTGTTGACTTCCAGGAAAAGAAATAGTCTGCAATAGAGGTGCAGTCAAAGCTCTACCTTTTGCAGCTAAGAAAACTGTAGCTTTGAAATCGCAGTTTTCTCAACTTCTACCATCCCTGCTAAGGTTTCAAAATCTTAAGGTTCTTTTAAGCCACAGCTCAGGGTCAAGGTGCCACATGCTCCCCATTTCTCAATAGTCTTTTCAAATAACATAAAATAAAAACAAAAATAGCTTTTCTTCTAAAAATAACTCAGAAGCTCATCCCTGTGGTGTTAGCAGGGAAAGGACCACTTTTATTTTCTCTTGCATGACCTATTCTTTCTTCCAGGATATTAGCATTTTATAGAAAATTTTCTATAGGAAATTCTTCAAGACAAGTCTTTAAGAGAGCCTTGTGTTTGTTGCTAGTCTAATTTTTAAAATTAAATAGTCAAATTGTTTGTTGTTGTATAGAAATGCAAT
Organism: Eulemur rufifrons; assembly: GCF_041146395.1. Taxonomy (NCBI): domain Eukaryota; kingdom Metazoa; phylum Chordata; class Mammalia; order Primates; family Lemuridae; genus Eulemur; species Eulemur rufifrons. Next base: position 209,178,805 of record NC_090989.1, read on the forward strand.
TGTCTTTCATATATTGATCTTACATCCAGAAATTTTGCTAAGTTCTCTAGTTAAATCTAATATGTCTCTCTGGAGATGTTTTTTGAATTTTCTATGTAGACAATTATATGTAAATAGTGGCAGTTTTGTTTGTTCCATTCTGATTAGTATATGTTTATATAATATTTTTCTCTTTTCCTGCTGTGCTGGCTAGGGTCTCAAAGCCAATATTGAAGAGAAAGAAGCAGTCATCCTTGTCTTGTTTCTGATAGAAAAGAGAATGATTTTAACATTTCACCATTGCATGATATTTATGGTAGATACACTTCATCAGATTAAAGATGTTTCTTTTCCTCTCTTCCCACTTTAACGTTTCTCTTACAAATGAATGCTAATTTTCAAATGCATTTTCTGCATCTATTGAGATCATAGTTTAAGAAAAACCTGTTAATGTGGTATATTACAATAATGACTTGTATAATGTCAAATCAAACCTAAATCAATGGAATAAATCAATTCAGTCACAATATATCATTTTATAAATTGTAGGATTTACCTTCTGATATTTTTGTTTAGAATATTGCATCTCTGTTCTTGAATGAAGTTGACTTATAATTTCTGTTTCTTATATTATCCATGTCATGTTTTGATATAAAAAGTATAAGAGTCATATGTGTATTTATAAAATATATACACTATTAATGTATATAGTGATTATGACTGATTGACAGAATTACAGGTGATTTTGTTTTCTTTCTAATTTTCTGCATTTTCTACTTTTCCACCATAAGCAGGTATTATACATGATCACAACTCATTCATTCATTCAAACACAGACATAATCATAAATACATGCATGTCACCTAATGTAGGGTTTGACTGTTGATTCCAAGACATTGTATCATCTGCACTTTTTCCTGGATTTTAGGGTGCTCCCTGGTGTGAGAGAGTAAACAAAGGCAGGCAAAATCCTTAGTGAACCCTCAAAATGAGCATGAAATGCTACAGTGTAATACAGCAAAAAGCAGGAGACTTGGAGACCCAGGTTTGGACATGTCATAACTAGCTGTGTAGCCTTGGGGTGTTCCACCTAACTCCTCTGAGTTTTCATTTTTCTCACTTGTGAAATGAGGGATTCAATTCATACTTGTGCTCACCTCATAGAGTTGTTGGTCTTTTTAAAGTACGGTGAATGTTAAAGTGATTTATAACTTAATCTGTGCTCACACCCATCATATGTCTATGTATATGTGCATATATACACTATATATATATACACACACTATAGACATACAGTGCATATAGATAGAATGAAAAGAAACTGATTTAAGAGACTCCAGTAAAGGTTGGTTAAGGCTTAATTTAGCTGATTCCTTTATTTAGGGAGCATCTGAAGACCTGGTGACTCCCCAGTTGAATCAGGGTCAGAGTTTTTAGAAGAGAGGGAAAGTGGAGCAGCTGTCCTTGCACTTTTGGCCTCAGCAGCAGTTTGCTACTGTATCTGAAACTTGTGGTTGGGAGTCATTCTTATTTTGTGCTCCTTGCTCTGTAACCATCAGAACAGTCTTTTCCAACAACTGTTTGTGCAAGTCTTGCAGTTTATTGGCGAGTCACAGTTCACAAGGTGGAAGAGGTAGTTGGCAAAAAGAAAGAAAACGTGTCAAAGGTAGAAGGCAAGAGGAAACTGAGGCGCCTCTGTTAGGTGCAAACTATTTGGCTTAGTCCTATTCCAATAGACAGACAGATAGAGGCAAATACAAACTGATAAATAGATATAAGAAGGAAAACAAAAACAAAATTATTAATATAAGCACCAGCATTCCCAACCTTCCTCACTTCATACATTACAGCCTCCTCTCTCCTCCCAGTATACACGCATCTCCCTGCAGCTCCTAGAGAGCAGTGTATACGCTTCTGCACAGCCCTGGCAGGGGTTGCATGCAATGGAAACAGGGATGGAAACATAAAGATGATAAAGTGTCTTAAATGGTGGTGGTTGTTTTTTAAAGAGGGAAAGACAGGAAGAGAGAGAAAAGCTATGAGGATTGGAATTGGGAGAGTTTGGATGTATGAGAAGTCAAGAGTAGGAACGAAAGTTTGGAGGAACAGTTATCATTCCTGTGAGGGATGCTGAGAAGGCAGAGATGGGGAGAGAACATTACAGAAACTGTTTTCTGTGCATTAAGTTTTAATTGCCTGAGTAAAGATGTGAACTACTTCTTGTCTGCTGATCTGAACCAATTATATTTCTTTTAATATGACACCATCTCCACGCTGGATCAAATGGGACCCCAGTTATATTTAGGTTATCCATAAAAAATTTGCTTTGGAAATAGAAGGCTTAAAACAGTGTATACATTTACTGATTTTTCTTTTCTTACCTGGGATGCTAGACAGATACTGGTCTGTGATATAAGGAGACAAGGAGAGACAAGTCTCACTGAATTATTCCCATCAGTCTTTATTGTTAATCAAAGCAGAGCTATTTAGTACAAATATAAGATAAGAATTCCCCCCTGAACTCCCATCTTCTGCAAGAAGTCTCCTCTGTGGCCCAAATCTCATCAAAATAATTCTTATTCACTTTTTTAATATCACCACATGCTCAAGGGTTACCTTTTATTCCACTTTTCCCCCACACTCTCTTCCCTCTATAGAAGAAAAGATATCTAACTTTAAAATGCCGAGGGAAGGAGAGAACAGGCTTTGAAAATGCTGAGTAAATAAAAAGATAAGACGGTGTAGCCGTCACTGTTGCTGTCCTCCCAAATAACCTTGGCACGCGCCATTCTAGCGCACACCCACCCCCTCCAACTCTCCGTGTGAGGGCTTCCTCTTGGCCTTGTGTGGGGAGAGTCAGAAGAACTGGGTAGTTAATGTCTCTGGGAACAGCTTAAAATTAATAAGTAGGAGTTGGTGGGTGAATACCCCAGCTTTCTTCCTCCTTGCTAGGGACAATTAAAAAGGTCCTATACTCTCTAACAAATTCCTCGTTAGAGTTGAGCCTCATTGTCCCAGTGGCAATTTACTTGATAATATATTCTTTATTGGTTTCTTTCTTTCCCCTTTCCTTTGCTCTTTTCCCTTACCAGAGCTTTCTGGACTCACCTTTTTAGTGAAAACTACTTGCACTGATATTATTCTCCTAGGGTCTGCTTCCGGGGCAGCCATCCCGAGACAGATGGGTGTGGGAGGCATTGAAAGGGGAGTGAGAACATCAGAGACAAACTTTCCCTCCTTATTCATCATGCTTCCCTTCAGATCTTTCCCTTTCCCCATGTTCCACTCCTGTGCTTTGCAAGAACAGCAGTGTTCTGCGTGAACCAGTTGAAATAGAGACAAAATAACTGCATGATGAACATCTAATGGATGAGCTATCATATTGAAAAAGACAAAGACTTAAGAGGGAAGTTTGTGCTTTCTATAGCACTCTGAGAACAAAAATCCATTTCTGATTGATTTCTTTCTTAACATTCTACTTGCTCCCTAAACCCCTCACTTCATAAATCCAGGCGACTATCTAATTTCAGGTTTCAGACAACATGCCTCTGACCTGGATTGTCTTCCAGAAAACTCTGACAAGAGATGCATTTTTAAAGATTTTAGTGTTCTATATTTATATTTGGTGTTCCAATAGTTGTCAGAGACTCTCCTAGGCTAGTGTAGATAGTAGTCAGAAAACAAATAGTTAAGGGACTGCCCTTGGCAGTGAATGTTCAATACCTTCTGAGATCCCAGGGAAAGTAAAGAATGATTTCTAACGGTTGCTGGAAATTGTGGCATTAACTGAATATATTTATATGCATAATTTAAAATGGCATTTTTTGAACCCCACTGATTTTTGGATGTGTGATTTTTTTTTAGAGCTATATTGGGCTTAAGTTTATTCTCCTTACATCTAAAAAAAGAAAGTGTGTAACTGTATTTCAGGGTGCACAAGCCACTATCGACTCCTCTGCCAGGTGGAATTTGAAAGTGGCACCATTATAAGCATTTTCCATCTTGGGATTGAGGACATCCCCGGGTGCCCCTGAATATTTTCCACTTTCTCTAAGCTTCATAATCATTACGTTGTGTTCTCCATTTCTGTTTCTGTCTCCTCTTTGGAATAGTGGGCTCTCCTAAGGACAGAGCTTTACCTGAGTCATCGTTAGGTTCCAGACAACAATGAACACATAGGGAGTGTTCAATAAATGGTTGTCAAGTTGAACGTTCAGGAATTCTGTGCATCCATCTGAATATAAATTTTATATATGCTAATTAAAAATGACCTTCACTTTTTCATGAAAGCAACTGGCCATAGATCTTGGCTTTTCCAAACATTAATTATTAGTTTGTGCAGCTGGTATAAAGAAACTGAAGTTCTTCAGTTCTTAGTAATTATTCTATAATTTGGACTTGTCAATATTTCACATTGTCCTTCCTCTATTTCTTTTTATTTTTACTGATATTTACTACATTTCTAAAGGAAAAAAAATGTTTTGGGAGGCCAAAAGGAATTAAAATGTAGGATAAGGTGATGCTTAAAGTGTCAGAAAAGGAAGAAAAGAGTTTCAAAGGCAAAATAACCTATGTTTGTGAAAGCTTATGTGAAGTCAGTTCCATTTAGCCAACATTCACGTAGCACTTACTATTAGCAAAGAACTGTGACAAGCATTCTGAGAGACGCAAAGGTTAATGATAGTTCTCAAGAAGCAACTAAAAGCTTTATAAAGTGACTATCTTTGCTTAGCACAATGATAGATGGGGTGAGTGGGCCAGGCTTTGGAAATGCCATATGTTAAAAATTACATATATACATTGTATTTGTAAAAATAGAGTACACATGTATTTATAATTGATATGAAAAGGAAATAGGCAAATAGAAGCTTAATAAGACCCCAGAAATGGGAGGTGGGACTAGGGAGGAATTTTGCTTTTTATTTTATATCCTTCCATACAGTCGTAATATGTAATTTTTTCTGAGTATATGTGTTGTTTTTATAATAAAAATGTTTTTAAAAGTAAAATAAATAATTCCCAGTCTTCAGAGAACTTTAATGCATTACCCACTGTGGTGGATCATTTGCAAAGACAGCTGCCATGCGTTTCTTCCCTTCCAGCACATGCACACCACTCTGCTTATCGAGGTGGAGCCCACTTCCCCTACCCTCACGACTTGCAATGCTTATGAGGCTGTGCCTGTTCTGAACTGAGCATTTAAAAATCCTGGAAGCCTTGGCTTTGGCTCAGGGGAATCCAGAAGCCATGCAGGACATGTAACTAGTGCAAGACCACTTGCTGGGGGAAAGCCCAAGCTAGTCATGTGGAGAGGCCAGTTGAAAGATGTGTTAGTTTCCTGTGACTTCTGTAACACATTACCACACACTTTGTGGCTTAAAATGACAGACATTTATTCTCTCCTAGTTCTGGAGGCCAGAAGTCTGGAACCAAGATGTTGGCAGGGCCAGGCTCTCCCTGCATCCTCCCTAGGGGAGAAACCATTTCTTACCTCTTCCATCTTCTGCTGGCATTTCTTGACTTATGATCACATCACTCCAATCTCTGCCTCTGTCTTCACATCCTCTCCTCTGTGCCTGTCTCTGTGTGAAAACCCTTTCTGCCTTCCTCATATAGGGGTACTTGTGACTGCATTAAGGGCCCAACAAGATAATTCAGGATAAACTCCTCTTCTCAGGATCCTTAACCTAATTGCATCTTTTGCCACATAAGCTAATACTAATAGCTACAGATTTGGGGGATTAGAAAGTAAATACATTTGGGGGATAACCATTTTTCCTCCCAGCCTACCACAGAAGAGCACCGAGATGTCACCTTTCTTGGGTTTTTTCAATTCAGCTAAGCTTTCTGCTGAATGCAGCCAAGTGAGTGATTCTACCTGAAGGCAGGTACATGAACCGCCCAGCTGAACCCAGTCAACACATATTCAGGAGAAATAATACATCATTATTTTTAGCTACAAATTTTGTGGTAGTTTGTTATGCAGAAATAGGTAAATGAAACATATATATCTGGGCATATTAAAGAAAATTGATTTTTCTCTCCTTATCAATACGTTTCGACTCTTGCTCCTGTCTTTTGAATTTTTCTCTCATGTTTGGGTTTAACAGTAAAGTGAAGAATAAATATTTCTTTTTTTTGTTTGTTTGTTTGTTTTTCTTCTTCTACATCTGGCTGTTCTTCTAGCTCCTTCTTCCCTCTTAGGCCACAAAGTGGTCAAAGAATTCCAAGAGTATTATTCCAGCCCTTTATTCTCTTGTAAGTTCCTTAAGTTCTGTTTATACAACATCACCGATAGCGTACACAAAGAAATCATGCTGGGCTGGGTTGGAATTCTCAAACACCTCCTGGCTGTGTGATCTTGGGTAATTTCCTTCTCTGAGCATCCACGGAACTGGGGCAATGGAACCCAATTCATGGGGGATTGAGCAGGGGTTCAGGGCATGCAGGCCATGCCTAGCACATAGCAGGGTCTTAGTCAATATTAGATCTCACTACTCTCCTCCCCACTCCTTGTGTTAATGGGAACCGGCCTTCTTATTCATGCCAGGAAACAGCATGACTAGAAGGAAGAAAGAGAATTGGCTGGAAAGAGAGGAGACCCAGAGGGGCTTGAAAAATCTCAAATCGGAGAACAAATCGGTGAAGACTGGTTGCTACATATAGAACACAGAAGTGCTGGTCTGGTCACTCCTAAGCCCCACTTAGATTTTGGGCAGCTTCTTCCAAACTTCGGCCCAGGATCTTATTTTCCTGAGACTGCAAGTACTTAATATCCTCCTCACTCACCACCCCCCCCCCCACATCTCTCCCTCTTGGATTTGTTTCATATCTATTTTCAGCCAGCCAGAATGTGGAAGGAGAAGAGAAGCCAGTCCACTTCGTGGATGGGTGTAGACACCTGCCTTCCCGAGCCTGGAGATGGAGGCTTGAATGCCAGAGCCAGAGCTGCTGCCAAGAGGACATAATTCTGTTCACGACTGACAGCTTCTGCATTATTTAGTTTTGTTGGGAGTGAGAGGAGATCCTAATATAAGGTCTGTTGATTTTTTCAGGGTGCAGCTGACAACAGCAAGGACCTGTGAATTTACAAACACTGCCCTTAAAGGTAAGGAGCCCTGTGTAGAATCTCCAGTGAGACACTGCTCAGGGGAGTCACGCCAGTGCATAGTCTCTTATTCTGACCAAAAATGAGGTATGTATCTATACATTCATAGATATTGTTCAGGGATTCAAGAGAAAATGATAATACCCCTTGTCATGTGACACATTGCAAGAGCTGGGTTAGAATCCCAGATCTACCCTTTCTAAGCTACATAACCCTCCTCAAAGTATTTGATTTTTGAGACTCAATTTCCTCACCTGCAGAATAAGGATAATACCTATTTAATAGCACTATTGTGAGTGTTAAATGAAAAAAATGGGTGGAAAGCACCTGGCTCGTGGTTGGTACTCTACAAACATTGTAAGATGAAGGAATGGTATGTGGGTGGTACCCTGTAAATATCACCCCACCCCCGACCCTGTGTAGAGAGGACAGAGAGCAGAGAGGGGAGGGGAAAGGGAAAATCCATTGCTGCCTATATTCATTCAGGCCCCGGGGGGCTCACAGTCAAAAGTTTACAGGAACCAAGCAGGTCAAGTGAGGTTCAAATTCTTTGCCACCTCTCACATGGAGGGGTGGTGTCTATGTCCCTTCCACATGAAACAGGGTGGCTTATAAATGCTTCAGCCAACAGAATATAACTTCTGACACTAGGTTATAAAAGACCACTCAGTACCACCTGGTTTTCTTAGGATGCCCCCTGTGGGGGAAGCCAGCCACCATGTAAGAAGTCTGAGATGAAGACCCTCCTTAGACTGCCATGCTTCAGCGGCCACGTACACGTGCTCCAATATACAGCCCCGGTGGACACCCCAGCCAACGTCAAGTACATCATCTGCAGCTGTGGGAGCAGCCGTCTTGGAGCCCCCGCTCAGCTGAAACTTCAGTTGACTGCAGACCAGCCCACATCTGACTGTAACTACAAAATCACGAGTGAAATAAAGCAGTTGTTTTGAACTGTAGACTTTTGGGGGTAACATGTCACACAGCAATAGATGTCATCAGAACAGCCTTGGGACCACTCGAATTGGAGAGTGTGTCTTGACTAAAGTGGGCAGCCCGACTCATACAAGTGTTGTCTTAGAGGGATTCAGGTCTTGGCTGGCCAGATGTACATCTAAGAGATGCTACATCTGGAATTTTGTGAAATCTCTAGGTTTTGTTTTTTTTTTTTTTTTTAAGATATCAGTTACTAATGAAAAGGTTTTGAAAATGCAGTATTCATTGCACCGAAGCTGTCTATGTTCCAGTAAGGTCTGTGAGCTGCCAGTTTTCCACATCTGCTGTCCACAGAAATGAGGGCACGCCTGCTTGCCCCCACCCTGTCCGATGCCTTCCTGTGACCTGGGACGATCAGCCCTCGCTGGCCGCCAGCCCACAGGGATGCCTCCTGCATAACGTCTTAGCATCTGAAGACCAGCATATAAGTAAGCATCTGTACAATCCCACATCCAAGCCAAACAAACTGCCTCATGTTTCACTAGTGACTGGAGCCTTGACCTATTTCAGGCTGATGGCAAAATAGCGATGAGGGGAGTGTTGCTCGGGGTGTTTTGGTTGGGAGGAAATGAAAGGAGTTGGAGGGAGAAGGAACAGAGGAGGGGTGAATAAAGGGAAAATTACTCGAGGACAAAAGTTCACCAGTTTTCCCTTGAAATCAATTTAAGAACAACAGAATGACATCAGCAAATACCTCAGTGAATTGTTAAGTGTTTTTCAAAAAAGCAGCCCCACTTATTGTCTTTGGCTTTTGCTGAGGATGTTTTGCTCTGGGGCATTAATGAATTCACCTTTAACTGTGGAGGAGAATGTTGCACATCGTTCTGTATCAGTTTCTTGTGTACTTTCTTCAGGGTGTGAATGCAGCAGCAAGCAGAGCTGCTGATCCCAGCACTCTGGGATCAAGGACCAAGGGGCCATTGCAGCCTATGAGTGTGGGGTGCGGAAGGACAAAGGATGCAGAGACAGGTGACAGCTGCAGAGTTGAGGTATGTGCAGTCACAGGCGAAAGAGGGTCACATTTGATTTGAAACAGCTTTGCCAAGAGTGGCAGAAGCGTCCCTGACCACAAGTCAGAGATTAGGAATGTCTGTGACCTTGACAGAATGAATAAATACGTGAATTTTCACTGAGGCACCCCGCAAAAAGTGTTCTGTAAAGTGTGTTTAAAGACTATTAATATTTTAATCTTTTATATTGAAATTATTTTTGAAATAATACAAAGTGAAAATGCTGAAATCTCTCTCTCCCATTGCAGTATCCTCACACTACCTTATTCCCCCATGTCACCAGTATAATCTAGTTCTTGTGCGTGTTCCAGAGATACTTATGCATGTACACAATATGTAAATGATCTTTTTCTACTCGAGTGCAGGCATACTGTACGTAATGTCCTGTGCTTGTCCGTTTTCATGTGATTATATAACAGGTTTCACATTTCCATAGCTGTTCATGCGTGTGCCCTCGTTTTTTCCTACAGCTGCACAACATTTCATTTTATGGGTGTATCATAATTGGTTTAAATAGTCCTCTGTTAGCGGACCAAGTATATTGTCTCCATGGTAATTTTCTTTTGAAATATTTAGAGTAAATTCTGTGATATGTGTATGAGTGAAATCCGATCTGGGCCTTGGGAGTGATTAGTCCACATTTGACGTAGCCTGACCAACAATCAGCATTTCAAGGCTGATTACTTAGCACTTCAAATATTCTTGTTGAAATCTACACCACAAGGTGTATTAATTAGCGTAAAAGATGAAATGAGTAGAGTTCAAAATAGGTGTTTGGTTAAGAAAATTATATGTACTTCACAGTCCTTGAATAAACAAAGTAAGAGATTTCTCAAGCAAGCCATCTATTGCCATTGACATAACTCTCAAGACACAGAGGTGGCTCACTGTGTTCTGTGTCCTTCACTTCACAGAGCACCTTGTCACCTGACCGAACCAGAAAGCTGGCCAGCCTTTCTCTCTGAATATCTTGGCTTCTGTTGTTTGAAGTACCTGGAGCAGAAAACAGACATCTCTACCTACAGAACTTGTTATGTGTCTGCATTTTGATTCTGCTTACTAAACATATACTGTATATACTAGCAAGTGTTTGCATAGGAGGAAGAATTTGGTCTGAGAATTGCTTTCATAGTACCTGGAATTTGGTGTGGAATTACAACATAGCACGCAGAAGAGAGATTGTAAGGTAAGGGACATATAGGCTCCATTCACCTACAGTAGCCAGAGGCTGTCAACAGTTATCAAAAGAAACTGACATTCCTGAAGAGCCAAATTGGTTTAGGATAATTTGAAACATGGACATTTCAATGGATTTTAATCCTAATACTATTACAAATAATGCTGTAATGAACAACCGTGTATATAGGTTATTGTGCATGTGTGAATAACTCAAATTGTTAATATTAATTTGTGAAGCCTTCTTTCTGTTGGACAAAGGGAGTCTCAAATTGAGTCATCATGTATGCTGTTAAATGTATACCATATAACTTGGAGAAAGAAAATGAGAACCATCTTGTCGTTTCAAATGATCCCGATTGTATTGCTTGTGTTTACTGTACGTGGAGTTCTCAAACTTGCTTTTCAGCCATTCTAGGTGAACATCCGTCTGAGGAAAGGTTATGTTGAATGCTATCAATTTATAAGTCCTTTTACTTACTCAGATCCATCAACTCCCAAAAAACAAAACAAAAAACAAACAAAAAGCCCTCTCTTAGTCTGTTAAGGCTGCTATAACAAAACATCATAAACCGGGTGGCTTATAAACAACAGAAATTTCTTTCTCACAGTTCTAGGGGCTAGAAAGTCCAGGATAAAGTCATTGGCAGACCCACGTCTGGTGAGGGCCTGTTTCCTGTTTCATCGGTGTCTGTCTTTTCACTATAATCTCACTTGGCAGAAAGAGACAAGGATCTGTCTGCTCTATTGCCTACTTACATCCCAAAGGTCCAACCTCCTAACACCATCACCTTGAGGGTTAGGATTTTAACATATAAATTTTGGGAGGAGAACACAAATATTCAAACCATAGCAAGCCTTCCAAGGCAGCAGTCCCCAACATTTTTGGTACCAGGGACCAGTTTCATGGAAGACAATTTTTCCACAGACCAGGGGTAGCGGGGAGGTGGAGCTCAGGTGGCGATGAGAGGCCAGGTTCCTAACAGGCCACAGACCGATACCCAGCCTCGGCCTGGCGGTTGGGGACCACAGCTCTAAGGTATTATGCTTTTTACGCAGATAAAACTTAACATATATTTTTAGGATTAGACATGTAAACATAATCATAAGGCTCAGTAAATGGTTGTGTGGGGCTTAGAACCATTCATTCAGCAAATATTTATTGAGCGTGATGGCAAAGACTAGCTGGAAGCCCAGTATGTTTCCCAGTCCTCCTGGGCCTACGGGTAGACGAGCTTCCCAGCCTCCCTTGCAGCTGGATACGAACATGTGACTGAGTTCTGACTAACGGGGCATGGGTAGGAGTGTGGGGGCCCCTTCTAGGACTGACTCATGAAGACTGCCTGTCAGAGCCTCTGCTGCTTGCTGACACCCAGGCCAACTGCTGTGGTTGCTGGGTGGCCAAACCTCTCTCAGCCAGCATGTGAGGAAGAAGTAAATTTCTGTTACCCTAACCCATTGAAGTCCCAAGATTTTCCTGTTATGACAGTTGGTGTTTCTTTGACTGGCATACACTCCTACCACGGGACTCACACTGTGTCAAACACCAGGTCTTCAGACTCCAAAATCAACGGACTCGAGTTGCCTCCAGCCTCAAGGACTGTGAAAAAGATTGTTGAAGGATCTTGAAATCTGGCCTGCAATGAGCCTAAGTGAGAGATTAACTCCAGGTCACCAGAAACTACGGTAATCCTTTGATCTGGGTACTAAACCTCCTGTATACTTAAAACTCTTGTTATACCAAAATCCTAAGAAGGAAACAGATTTAAACTATAGCAACACCTTCACTTATAATATAAGCATAATCCTGAACTGAACATTCAACTGAATGACTGTCTGTCTGACTAAATGTCTGATTGTGTGTCTGTCTGACTGCCTGTTGGAACTGTGTGACTAAATGTCTGACTATCGGACTGACTAGCTGGATGGCTGACTGATGTCTGACCAATGTCTGTCTGTCTGACTGACTGTCTGACTGAATGACTGAATGACCGAATGACTGACTTTCCCACCATCTGTCTGGTTGACTGACTGGCCAGATGTCTCACTGTCTGGCCGACGGGCTGATGGGCTGGCTGACCAGGCTGTGTCACCATAAAAGGAGTATAATGCAGAGTGAGTTGTGGCATCTAACGCGGGTTGGACTTTCCCTCCCAGCACCCAAGCTATCGATTTATCAGGAGCCTTTTTTTTTTTTTCTCAGTAAGAAGCCAACCAGCTCCATGATAAATAAATAAACACCACCAAAGGAAAAGCAGTTCATAAATCATTGCTAATAGATTTATGGTCTTTGCAGAGGCTGATCAAACAAAAACTAAAATAAAACAAAAAAATATAAAAAATCCCACAAACCTCCCCAAACCAAATCTTAGAGAGTTCAATCAGCTTCTGTTAACCCTGCCCAGCTGCAAACAAGACCCACCTGAGGCAAAACTGTCACATAAGCTAACTTTTTTCCCATCAGCTTTTCTTCTGGTGGTGACCCTTTCTCTCCCTTCAGGTGTCCGGGACCTTGCCCTCTTCACCTCTTTCCTCTCTCAAAGCAGAGAGAGATCTGATAACCAGTCACTGACATTTGCTGACTGAGGCTGACTGATTATATTTTGGCTGCAACTCATATTCATCAACGCCTTGTCTGAAACAGACTTGTGAAGTTTAAGCCTTTTAGCTATAATTATGGGATGAAAGGTGCTCCACTCCGGTTAAAGGAATCTTGGGCATCAGCAAACAGGAAGGGAGAGGTGAAGGTCCACCTGGCCATCTCTGAAGGTGATCCTGATTTTTCTTCCTTTCTGGGGGTGTTTTTCCCCACGAGAAACGTCTGGCTCCACTGTGGAGAATGATGCAGGTGCCGGCAGAGATGACGCTGCTGAAGGCCTAGCCCAAGGGTTGTTTGGATTAGAACAGTCAGTGACTTCTAGAACCTTGTCGATCTCGCTCCCATCTTCCCTGCTGGGCCATAGTCTGACCTGGTTTCTCACTACCTTGATGAACTCCCTGACTCTAGCCCATCTGTTTCAAGTTTTTCTGACATAATTTACCCATTCTTGGGGCATTTTAAAAGTTTAGTGATTGTTTAATATTTTCTCCTTACCTTGAGCTCCTGTTTTTGACATTCTGAAAGCATTTGGTGAATATCATCTCTACCTCAGGTTAAGAAGCTTCTAACGACAACAGAAAATATGTCGTTAATCTGTAGCTCATTAGTTAGAGCTTGAGGGCATGGCTGACAAGAGAGCACGGAATGAGGTCTCTGGGTTTCAGTGTCCCTTTGGGTGTCCTCTGGGTATGTCTGAAGGAAGGTTTTTCTTCTGAGTTCCAACCAACCTGGGTCTTACTTATCCCCATCTAACCCATTAGGATATTCATGCTCAACTCTGTCTAGTAATTTTCCTAAGAACATCTGGCTGGTAAGTTGCAGAGCTAAGATTTGAGCCCAGTTCTGCCTCACTTCCAAGTCATGTTCTTCCCACCACAGCACAACAGTAAGAAGCGCTTTTATTCCCCAGAGCTTCTGTGTCTTTAGCTGCTCAGAGAGATAGTCATCATTTCTAACCCTGGGCTGAAATCTGAGGGACTTGTTTAAAGGTAGCCACTCTATTTCTGATATCTCGTCATTGTCTTCCAACGTTGAGATATCAAAACAAAAATTTTGTTTTCACAGTCCAAAATTTTCTAAGGGAAGGAGTTTCATTAATTTCCTGATGATAATGGTCCTTGTTCTTGCCAGAAGTTGGCAAAAAATAAATGCAAAGTAGATAGAGTAGGTTGTGTTATTTTTTAAACCAGTAATTATTAATGTAGAAACAAATGAGAAAGAGGTCTTTTATGAGACAAAAAGCATGAACTCTGTTTCTGTCTTGGTGGACATATGTCTTAAGGAGTAGGTTAAAAGTTTACCATAATAACATTTTGGTTATCTGTTGAATTTCAAATCTAGGATCGATAAGTCTTATCAGAACATTTTTATGACTTCAGGGAGGTTATCACCATCTTAATATAGTGATGAAGACAAAAACCAGACCTCAAGAGAGGTCAGAACTTCGCAATCAAATTAACATCTGTTAGGAATGACTTAGCCCAATCTTCAAGGTCAACATATTCACAGATGTCAAAGTGCCTGGATGGAAAGATGATAATCATTGACCCTGAAACCTTCTGGGGCTTGGCAGGCAGCCTCGGGGGAGATAAAGAGCTTTTGTTGAGATAGCAAATACATGTTCAAATACATATTTTCTTATTTTTCCTTTTTGAAATAAGAGGAAATGCCAAAACCAAGTCTCAGTTAGCCCATGGCCCTACTGGATGGAGATAAAACAAATTATTGATGTCCTCCTTTCCAACAACCACCTTCTCCAGAATTATAATTCAGAGTCCTTGACAGATATTAGTTCCATGTTCCTTCTTTTACTTATTAACCCTGAAGAGAAATGGGAAAGAGGTGAGCAGTCAGAAAAACACAGAGGAAAGAGGGAGATTAGGTATGGCTAATCAATAAGAGGAATGTAGGTCAAATTTGCACAGAAAAGCTTTAAATTTCCCACAGCTGTGCTATGCCATCATTAACTAGATAATCTCTGAACGAGATCTAGAAATCGAAAGCTTTTCCCATTTCAGATCAGAAATTGAGTCCCTAACTGTAATATAGATCTGGACTTGGATTTATTTATTTAAAAAACCCCAACCTTAATAGAACCGACCATGGTATTCTTTACAGTCTACAATGAATATTATCTACTAGTAGTGCAAACTCCTAAGGAAAAGATCTTGATCTGTTTTGCTCCCTCTTGTGTTCCAGCCCCAGGAGGAGTGGAGAGGTGCACTATCTCTGTCGCCATCTCAAAGTCTCCTGGTGCATTTTCTCTCACAGAGTAAAGCACACCAGTCCACTGGAATGTGATAAACTCCCTTGATTGTGAGCTTACTGTGACAAGGTAGATAAACTGGACTACAGGCTTGGGTTCTCATGTTCAATCTTTTAAAAAGCCCTGATTTATTGGGGGTGAAAATTAGAGCCCCATGAAACTTTTTTTTTTTTTTTTGGTGGAAGAATCAACCAATATATTTACTCATGTTGGCAGCAATCATGACTGACTTGCAACTTGATTTTGTGCTAGCTGAGATTCGGCTTTTAACTGGAATACATGGCTAGAGGTCATGTGATGATGCCCATGTCTGCACACTGGCCACAAAACAATGACAACTGTAGAGTATGGGACACAATAGCTCAGTTACACGCCTGATAGCAGAAGAGTTTCACTGCTGCCTATGGATTAAAATGACCCATACAGCAAAGCACAAAAAATAATTGTAAGCAGCAAACAGTAATTGACTATGTCCATGAGATTGGCCAAGTCTGGCTGCTCTACCCGAGTCTATAGTGTTCAACACAGAGGAAAAACACTAGGACTGGGATGAGAGACCTGAATTCAGGTACTAACTTGTCACTTACTAGCTGGGCTTCCTTGGGGAGCTTACTTAACCCCTCAAATTCCTGGTTATTTCTCTTTACAACGAAATTATCAGGGATCCTATAGGATTTTTCTGAAGTGGAATGTTGCCCTTCAAAATAAGACCCTCAAGGATAAGATGCATCTCTTAGATTTTAGCCTATAAATTATCTGTAAGGTAGATTTCCTACTATACTTTCCCATCTTAAATTGGCTCCTGTTGCTACTGGGACACTTCCAAGCAAGCTCCCCCTGCCAAACAGCCAGTATGTTTATGGGAATAAATAGTTAGCCGAATTCTCATGCTCTCACTCTTCAAGGAGAAAAAGCACACCTTCCAAGCTGTATGGGGATAAAAAGCCCCCAGTGGCCTCTCTTATCTTATCCTGAAGTTGAACATTCCTGGTCCTACATAAATTCATTAAAGGTCTCCTGCCAGCATATATACCACAGCCTCCGATATACTGAGGATAATGATAATGGTGTTAATAGTAACATGTGGTTAGTGTGACGTGGTCTCTGACCCTCCAGCAACCTCAGATTCTTTATTTTATATGGAGATACTGGATTCTTTTAGCTCCATTTTTCAAGATTGCGTGAAAGGCATTAGCTGCTGTATTAATGAGATGGATATCTGTTTCACAATGGGGTTAGGAGCTAACCTATGTTTTGATAACTCACATTAGCAAACATGCCTGTTAAGAAAAGTCTCTGTAAACTTTCACTTACAGAAAAATATGATGATTCTTGGCGTAGATGTTGTCTGTTAATTAGAAACCTACAATTTTCCTTAAATAATTGAGTGAAAAAGAGGAATTGCATAGAGAATCAGATTGATCTCAAGCTCAAGAAATTGCAGTGTTTGGTTATATTTTCCTCTCTATTCTGCTTTTCCCATAATGCATTTCCATATCAGTAGGTGCTGAAAGACAATGACCCCATTTTTGCAGATTTCCTCTAAGAACATCTTCTGTGCTTACATGAAATAACAGAGTAAAGAAGGAACCAATCTATTGAACTTCAGCGTTATGCCAGGTTCTATGGTGTCAGACTTGATTTCTTCACCTGTAAAATGCATCGGGATACTACTTTGGGCATTTTTGAGTCATTGTGTGCATTAATTAAGATAATATACATGAACGTAGTAAGTCAAGTTTGTCTTTAGGGCAGACCCTCCCTTCCTGAACAATTGCCAGTACTCTGAATAGCTCAATGTCCCCAAAGTCCTGCCTTTTGCTTAGGTCAAAGTTTGCTATTAAGGAAGAACTGCATAAACTCATTCTTACTAACTGGTAAATGACTCAACTTCTAAAAGTGAATCGTCCTAAGAAGATTTATGTTTGGTTGGGATGGAAGCCTTAAGAAATCATACTTAAAGATGGTGGTCTCAGGAGTCAGACACCAGCAGGGGCAGATTCTTTTGTGGGAGAAATGGAGGGAGTAGGCAGAATCAGCATCTCCTGACAACACCATGATCCTCTCGTCTATGGAGGAGGACAGTGGCTGGGAGGTGTTGTGTGTTGTTTAGCTCTCTTAGAGAGAGCTGGGGTGTGTGTGTTCCCTTGAAGATGCTTCATGGCTCGTCCATGAGAGGGCACTGGTGCTCTAGATTGCCCAGACCTGGAGTCTTGTCTGAAGAGAGACATTCAGGAGTGGTGAGCCACTTGTACCCCAGCTGTGGCTGCCTGTGATAGAAGTTATATACAGGGAACCTTAGGGGCTCTGTCCTTCCACCCAGCTTAGTATATCTGTGGTCTTAGACTCCGGCTGCCAACTGCTAAACCCGCTGCCCGTATGTGGAAGAGCTGAGCACTGGGTACAATGGGTATTTATAAAATTAGGGCAACAAGTCTGTAATGCAGTATTATCCTAGAAGGGGGCACCAGGACCCCCTGAGTGGCCCTCCAAAGGAAGGAAAAGGGACAGTCCCAGTGGAAGGAAGACATAGAAAGAAAAAGAAAAAGAAAAAGGAGAGAGCTGGAAGTTTCTAGTGAAATGGACATTGCCCTGCACCCTGAACTGAGAAAGGTCTTTTGACATTGGAGTCCAAGAAAAGACAGCCCAGGGCCCACATATACGTAGATTTTTCGGGTGGGAGCCAATAGTATATAATAGTTCACAAAACTAATCACCTAGTGCAAATTCCCCCACTCCTCAGTCTCCTTCATATTATCCTGTTTTACTTTCCTTATGATATTTACTACTGTCTGAAAAAATCTTAATGATTGAGTTGCTTATTTATTGTCTATCACCTTTGTTGGAATATAAACTCTGTGAGGGCGGGGAGCTTGGCTCTCTTGTTCACTGCTCTAGTTGCAGTTCCTGGAAACACTGCCTGAGGCGGTAGTCGCCAGTGGACACCAGATGAGTAAATGATAAAGCCTGCAGGTGCCAAATTTTGGCACCGTGGGCCAAGGTGAGTGTGTTCAGTGAAGGGCTGTGGCTGAGGATTGTGGAAACAATCCACAGGGCAGCATTGGGTTTCGAATGTGGGCAAAGTGAAGGGGTTGCTGTTCTAAGTAAGATGACCACGTGTTATTCCATGAAACAAATTCCCTGGGGAAATTCGTAGAGATTTATACATATGACTGTCCCACCTATGGAAAGAAGTGGCCACCATATGGCCAGAATTTTACAGAAAATCCCCATATGTCTTTATTTTGGGGTTCAGAGGATTTGACCACTATACATATAAAGAAAATATTAGGTGACTTCAAAATAGGAATATGATCTTGTGTTTATGTCAATCTCGATTTGGACTGTGAGTTCTAAAGAACCAGGTAATGAGGTAGGGGTGACCAGCTTTAGGTAAAGTGTTGGGGATTCAGAGCCAGTGCCTGATTTGGGGGGTGCCAGTCCTGCTGGGGCCACACAGCAGGTTCACCGTGGGCGTTATGAATGTATGCCTACTTTCTAGTTTCAGTATCAAATGAAATAGAACAATCCAGAAGACAGATGAAGCAACACATTTTTGAGTGACTACCATGTACCTTGTATCAGACCAAGGCTGTGAGGAGCACAGTTCTGTCTTTGAGGAGGTGAAAACGTGCTGAGAAAATGGCACACTTAGACTCTTTGTAGTTCCAAAGAAAGAAAACGCAAATTGGCTTAGGCAAAACACAGGAATTTGCTGTCTCATACAACTGGATAAGTTCAAGTTGCAGGCTAACTTCTGGCATTATTGGATTTAAGACTCACAATAAGCCACTGGGTCTCAGTATTTCTGTCTCTCTGGGCTCTGCCGTCCTCCCCGAGTGGGCTTCATTCTCAGGATCCACGTGGATCATTCCTCCAGGGCTCTTGCATGGTGGGATGTCAACACTTCTCTCCCATCTCTCAAGCCAAAGCCCTCAGCGAACCCTGCTGGCACTGGCATGGCTGGCCCCAAGGAGAACTGGAGGCTGTTATCTGGAGACCTGTGAATGCACGTAGGTGACCAGGAGAAGACAGATGACCACACCTGCACAAGGACAATGAATAGGGTGAAGCAGTGAGAGGGGATTATCATGCAAATAATTCAGGTCCAAAGTGATTTTGAAGGTTGGGGAGAGAGAGTTTGATGTGGTTGCAGTCGTGAAGATATACTTCAGAGGAGAAAGATAAGCTTGGTAAGGGCCTTGCAGGGTACTTTTCAGGTGTCTTTTGTGTGTAGACATTTTGCAGAGGGCTTAGTATGTGTGAAGGAGTGAATGAGCTTCATGGACAGCATGCCAGTGACACGGCCACCGTGCAATACGCAGCTTGCCCCCTTCCCTGTGCAGCGAGAAATCTGCCTCCTGTGAATGCTCTAGGTGCAAGTGCTGTTTACCGAGCTCTGTGGTGCCTGGTTGACACATTTTTTGCTTCACTGTGATGGGGCAAGTTCCATTTCAGTTTCTGGTCTGCTGCTACTTGTTTAGGCCTTGCCTGAGCTATCCTACCAAGCACATTCCTAGAGCCGGCCTTGAAACTGCGGGGCCCAGGAAGCATGCTTTCTCTACGGCAGCAAGCTCCTCTGCAGGATGGATGTGGCCCCTTCCGTGTGGGAGAGACCTGAGTGATCCAGCCCTGATTTGGGTGGCAGACATTAAACCTTTTGTGGACTATCATTTATGCAAGGAAGACCTCATATCCTTAGCTAATTTATTTTCATGCTACTTTTTTTAATTGACCAGCCACATGAGAAAACAGTGATAAAAGCATTCACTAATAAACAGTGCTTTTCTGACTGCATCATGGTGGTTTTGGTTTTAGGAACTGCCACGAGGAAAACATATGTGGTTTGTTGTGGTGTCAGACTTGCATATAAACCATCTTTATCTTTTCTGTCGGAGCTTAGCAACAGCATATGTCAATACTGACCTAGGATCTAGGGCTCTGTGCCAGGTGTATCCAAAGGCTAGGAAATTTGGGTTCTCACAGAACTTTTCAGTACACTGAAATTGTGTTTCTGTACCAAGTGTAAAAGAGAGATAATCTGCAAACACGGGAGATAGATATATATGTATATACTCCTATGGGTTGCAAGGCTCATTTGGACTTCCTGAAATAGTGTAGAGTGCTAAGTATGCATTCTCTGGCATCTTCTGGGAGAGGTAGGTGACAGTGGATTTCTCTTGTCCTCATATTTCACCGCTAATATAGTGGAATCAAATCCATTAGTCTATTTCACTCTATATTGATAAAATGGACTACTTCCTGCTTTTTCTTCCTGAATATGCTGGGATTTTTTTTTTTTTTCCAAGCCTCAGAGTAGTTCTCAAGAATATCTGTGCACTTTTTTTTTTCTAGAAAGTTTTGTCTCTTTCCAGTGTTGGAGGACATATTTTTGCTGGCACACATTGAAACTTTAGGAGATTTTACATATGATTAATGTATTATCAATCACAACTAAAAGCCCAGTGAGTAAATGCAAGTTAAAGTTTTACAAATTAGAATTCTATTTTTAACCAGAGGAGGTGCTCAGTGGGTAATTTATTCATTCCACGAATGCTTATTGAGAATATTTACAGGTCACTCTGCTTAAATATTACTTCTATTATTATCAGTGTAAGTTATTTTTGAGCCTAAATTTAATGGCATTTGTGTTTGAAAGTGTTGGCCAATTTTCCATTCTAGATATGAAAATGCTATATAATGTGTATACATATGCATATGGATATATAAACACACATATGCAAACACATAAACTTAGAAAAACGTCTAGTCCATTATCGCTTGCTGGAAACCCTGCTGATTTTAATGAAGGTGGACGATCTTGGTTAGATAATTGACTTGTCACAAGAAAGGGAAAATGTTCAAAATGAATGACTATGAAATATTAATAGCTAAGGAAAACAAATAGATGACAAAGATAATTTTTATTTTTTAACAAATTAGAATCATCCTATAATCACATTTTGATTGCTGCTGATTTACACTTATACGTATCCCAACTGACCTTCTTAAGTCTTTAGATCTTTTCTCTTAAGGAAATCAGGTAAGAGTTTGTTCAGGGGCATAGAGAAGTCCTGAGACAGGAGTTTTGAATTGAGTCAGACTTTGCCAACCACGAGCTATTTAACCTTAGCTAGTTAAAATCCCTCTTATAAAGTGAAGATGACACAATCCTAATGATCCTTCTGAGTTCCAGGGGTCTGTGAGATATAAAACCAAAATACCATCAAGCTT
Organism: Eulemur rufifrons; assembly: GCF_041146395.1. Taxonomy (NCBI): domain Eukaryota; kingdom Metazoa; phylum Chordata; class Mammalia; order Primates; family Lemuridae; genus Eulemur; species Eulemur rufifrons. The sequence continues at coordinate 209,200,173 of NC_090989.1, forward strand.
CACAGGAAAGAAAGTCTAGCTTGAATTTCAGAGAGTCCTGGTTCAAATTCCAGCACCTGCTAGCTCTATAACCTTAGGCCTATTATTTCACCTCCCTAATTCTCAGCTTTCTCATTGTATAATGGTGGTAGTAACAGCACTTAACTCATTGGGTTAGGGATGGGGGTAGATTAAATGAGAGTGCGCAGGCAAGGTAATTAGCACTGTGGGAGTTGATAGGGGATCCTCTACTGATGGAAGTCACCTGGAAGGACGATGACCTTTGTTTGCTCTCTGTTCTCCAGTTTAGGAAAGTTGAACCAACAAGGATAGCAGAGGCTCAGACAACTGGGCAAGATGGTGACAGAAGAGGAGTTGGACTCATGCCACCTGTCTCAGTGGATCTCAGAGCAGCCCAGGATCACCCTGGGGGGCCGAGCTTGCTATTTATGGCTGCGGAGCATCTGAGTACCCAGAAGGGATATTGGCTGTGCTGTCTACACAACTTAAAAAGCACTTAGAGGAATGCAGCTCCATTAGACCAGGCATAATGGACGCACTCAGGGCATACTTTGTAAATACACAGCTAATGTCATTCTGACGTGTTTACAGGCCAGGACATGCTTCGCACAGGTCAGGACCTTCAGATGAATCTGCTGGCTCTCGGGAGCCAGGCCCCTTCCCTCTCACACCCAGGACTCCATCCCTACTACTTGAACATGGAAAACTTTTTAAGTGGCAGTAAATAAATTACTGTTCTGAAAGACTGCGGGATGACCTTGGAGGTACACATGTCAGACCAGCGCAAGGCAATTGCCTGGAGGTTAAGAAAAGCCATTATCCTACTTTGTAGCTGGTTAATTAAAGGCTATTTTTGTCATCCTCAATTCTGAGAAAATCAAGAGAGCCACAGTCATACTTTCACAAGAGAAATTCCTATAATAACAGGGTGGAAGAGGCTAAACGGTGGCAGGATTTCTCTTTTTGAATAAGAGTTCAGCATTTGTCCTTCTCGCATCCTCCAGAATTTGCTTGGCACAGTGTAAATCAAGATTTGAAGGCTTCCTGGAGTCCAAATTACTTGTGGATGATCCTACAGGAGGATCTTCATGTCGAGGGTTATCTGATGCCTTTTCCCCTTGTGCAAGGTCACTGGCATTACTGACGACAGGATGTGATAGGGCTTAGTATTGTATGTTAAAAGCTGATGAAAGTATTTTTAAGAATTTGTCCTTTTAAATTCTGGAAACAAATTATATTTCTTTTTTATTTTTTGGAAACACCATTATCTCCTAGCTCAGAGAAATTTTGAATTGATGCCTAATATTTTAAAGCTAGTAGACTTCTAAAAAGTCATCTTTAAGACTTGGCACATTTTTGGCACTCATTTGCAAGGTTGAAATAATTTGATTATAATAAAAATGTATTAAATTCAAAATTCCATGGCAGGAAAAAAATTAGCTCAAATCAATGACTTCCAATGTTTAGAGAGCACCTCTAAAGTTCAGGAAGCCTGAGTACTTACTAACTTTACTGAATTCACCTCTTAAATCCCCCATAAAGACACTGAATCTCCTTAGGGATAAGAGGCGTGGTAGGTTTTTCTTTGCTTTTTAATTCATTGACAGAAAATTAGGATTATGTACTTAAGTAAATAATCAATTTCATTTTCAATTAAGTGATACAGTCTACAAATCAGATGCTTACATTGAGTTTCCAAGTGGTTAGTATTTAGAAATTTATCATCAGTGCAAAATTGGTGACTGGGAACGACTCATGACCTTCAAAGGTAAGATTCTAGGAACGGAACAAATCCTACCAATCACACTGTTGGGGTTTCCCACTGAGTGTGTCACAGGAGAGCGACCAGGCTCCTGAGGAGGCTGGAAGGAGCTGGCGACCAGAAAAGAACAAAGGGCTTCTTTGGAGTCCTGACCTGCAGCTCTGCCCATGGAGCCCTATGTCCTTATTATCCCAAGACAGCCATCGGTCCTGGCCCTGGGATCATGGAAGTATTTTCTGGCAGGGGTATGGTAACCTTCCCCACCTTAGAAGGAACTGGCATAGATGATGCTTTTGGGATGATCCAAGTAGTTTGTGGCAGGACCAACGCAGAGATACAGGGCTGCACACGGGCATGCTTCAGCATCTTTGTGCACGTTGCTATGATGGTCAAACTCCCATTCATCCTCTCTGCGCAGCTCCAGTGGTGTTTCTTCTGCCCTAGGCCACAGACTGGGAAGGTCTGAGCATCCCTTCCTCATTCTCCCACTGGGCATTGTACCCATCTGTATTGTAGCACGTGCCACATCGTCTCACAGTTGTTCATGCTGCTTTCTCTCCATCTAGAATTTGAACCCGAAAGGGCCAGAATCAAATTTATGTTCAGTAATTTATTCCCAGGGCCTTAGAAAGAGCCGGACAAGTTATAAGAACCAAATGAAATGTCTGTGAATGGCGGGTGAAGAACTGCAGATCCTCCAGTCTCTGCTTTCCCCTCCATCTCCCTTCCTTTCCTTCCTGCCTTCCCATCACTCCAGCTCCGTGCTGGGCCCCCAGGTTCCCCGTGTCAGAAGTCAGTGGTGCTGTGATACTCTCCCAGAGGCATCGCAGGAGATTGGGTTTCCCACTTGGAGTGCACCATCGATGCTAACTAAATCACACCATCGTGTGTCAGATTGCTCTCCGTGGCTGGCAGTCAATGTCCTGGGTGGAGCTAGGATCACGTGGATAAAAATCATTAAACCGGATGGCTAGCATTTGGTGGGGCTGGGAGTTAATGGTGACTAAGAAATGCCAGGCAGAATGCTGCTTCTGCCTGTGACTTCAGAGAAGCCCTCTGCTTTTAATGATGAACAGATCGTGTTTGTTTCCTTCCACGGTCTGAGCACCTCTCCGGTCTTCGCAGCACAGAGGCAGTACCTAGATGGCCATGGTTCATGTAACTCACAAATTGCTTCTAAATCTACATCTGTCATGTAGGTCAAAGTAATTAGAGAATGGACTGGCGCTTTAGAATTAATTGACCACCACAATTCTTTTCTATCTTGGAGCTCGCATTGCCAGCTTGAGGCTAGGGACAACTCTTCATGGTTGCCTTTTTTAACTGGCAGAAATAACCCACTGTCCTTTTTGACAGCTAATAAATGACTAAAGATTACAAGACTAGAATGAGTAAATGAAGAGATATTTAAATATTCATTACTCAGTTTTGAAATGTATTATATCATTTTTGTTAATATGCTAGTTGATTTGTATCCATTTCCGTGTTAAATTAGTTTCTATTTTACATTGAACCACATTGCTGTTTTCCAAATATAGCTAAGTTTTGAAGGTTTTTATTATTATTTTTTTGATAGGTTTTATTGTTTTGACTCATGCTGTTGCCTCTGCTTAGATGCAGGGTTTTTTGTTTATTTGTTTGTTTTACTTTTTTTCCCCTCCCTTTCCTTTGCTGCAGCTTTTCCTGGGCTTGGCAAATTTCCATGCTTCTTTGAAATTCAAAGGTTTCCTCCTCTGATTTTTCTAACTAGAATAAATTGTTCCCCACTCTCTGTCCACAGGTCCACAGTTTTTATTGGGCTGGGTATAGCTAGTTGTTTACTTGTCTATGTCCCCCAAGTTGTGTGAGCCTGTTGAGGGGGCCTCATCTATTACACACATCTTCCCAAATTACAAGACAGGAGCTGATAAATAGTAGCTAATACTTCCTAAGAACTTACAATGTGCCAAGCACTTTGTGCAACAATTCTCCCTCCACAGTTCTGGGTATCTTACTGAAAGTATGAAGGATTGAAATCCACACAGGCCCTGGGGTCTGCAGGCTTAGAGCTCTAAGTGCGTATGCCCACTCCCCACTCCCCACTCCCCCCACTTGTCCCTGCTCTAACTCATATTTTCACATCTACATGCTCACCCAATCAGCTTATTTACCCCTTCCCTTCCAGCCATCTTGCATTTTTCATAAATCTTAGCAGAATTTCTTGTTCATAAAAGACATTCACTAAAGGAATGGTTATTTTTATTGATGGACCTTATAAATTTTTCTTAAAGGATAGCATTCATATAGAAATGCACAGATCCTAAGTGTGCAGCTCAATGCATGTTTGACAGGACAGCCCACCCATTTACCCACCTCCCAGATCAGGATATACAATGTTTCCAGCACCCCGAAGCCTCCTTTGTGATGTGCCCCCCCAAACCACCCTCCCAAAACATAATCACTATTCTGACTTTTACCACTGTAGATTTGTTTTGCCTTTTTTTTTTTTTTAACTAGATACAAATGGAGTCCTAAAATATGTGTTTTTTAAGTGTGGCTTCTCTCATTCAGCATTATATTTGTGACAGCCACGTAGATCTGGGTGGTTTATTCAGATGGTTGTATAATAATATTCCATTCTGATTTGCATTTCCCTGATGATTAGAGATGTTGAACATTTTTTCATATGTTTGTTGGACATTCTTCTGTCTTCTTTTGAAAAATTTCTGTTCATGTCCTTTACCCACTTTTTGATAGGGTTGTTTGATTTTTTTCTTGCTGATTTTCCTGAGTTCTAAATAGATTCTAGTTATCAGTCCTTTATCTTATGTGTAGCATGCGAAAATTTTTTCCCATTCTGTAGGTTGTTTATTTACTCTCATGGCAGTTTCTTTGGCTGTGCAGAAGCTTTTTAATTTAATCAGGTCCCATTTATTTATTTTTGCTGTTGCTGTGATTGCCTTTGGGGTCTTCTTCATAAATTCTTTGCCTAGGCCAATGTCTATAAGAGTCTTTCCCACATTTTCTTCTAGAATTCTAATAGTTTCACACCTAAGGTTTAAGTCTGTTATCCACCGTGATTTGATTTTTGTGAGAGGTGAAAGTTGTGGGGCCTGTTTCAGTCTTCTACATGTGGCTATCCAGTTTTCCCATTTATTGAATAAGGAGTCTTTTTTCCAGAGTGTGTTTTTGTCTGCTTTGTCAAAGATTAGATGGCTATATGAGGATGGTTTTATATCTGGATTCTCAATTCTGTTCCACTGGTCCGTGTCCCTGTTCTTGTGCCAATACCAAGCTGTTTTAATAACCGCAGCCTTGTAGTATAGTTTGAAGTCTGGTAAATTAATACCTCCCATTTTGCTCTTATTGCCTAAAATTGCTTTTGCTAAACGGGGTCTTCTCTACTTCCATACAAAGCATAAAATTATTTTTTCTATATCTGTGAAAAATGATGTTGGTAGTTTTGTAGGGATTGCATTGAATCTGTAGATCACTTTGGGTAGTATAGACATTTTAACAACGTTGATTCTTCTGATCCACAAGCGTGGTATGGTTTTCCACCTGTTTACATGCTCTGCAATTTCCTTCCTCAGTGTTTCATAGTTCTCCCTGTAGAGGTCTTTTACCTCCTTAGTTAAACGTATTCCTAGGGACTTTATTTTCTTTGTTGCTATTGTGAAGGGTATTGAGTCTTTGATTTGGTTCTCAGTTTGACTGTTATGGCATATATGAATGCCTCTGATTTGTGTGTATTGATTTTGTATCCTGAGACATCCTGCCAGCAATCATGTGAGTAACCTAGGAAGTGGATCCTTTCCAACGGAACCTCGAGAAGATTGCAGCCTTGTGAGAGACTCTGAGCTGGAGCATGCATCTAAGTCATGCCTGGATTCCTGACCCACAGAAACTGTGAGATAATAAATGTGTGTTGTTTTAAACTGCTACATTTAGGGGTAATTTTTTATGCAGCAATAGATAACTAGTACATCATTTACTAAATATACAGGGAAATGACAAAAAAATAATAATATTACATTCTATTAATATGCCAAATATTTTAATCCATTGTATTATTGATAGAAAAATTGGTTGTTTCTGGTTTTTGACTATTGCAAGTGATTCTGCTATGAGTATTTGTATTCAAGTTTTTTGGGGAATACACACATATGCATGCATTTCTATGGTGTATACATTTAGGAGTGAAATTGCTGGTTCATTGGGTATGAGTCTGTTAGGCTTCATTAGATACTACTAAGTGTTTTTTCAAAGTAATTGTATAAATTTAGATTCCCACAGCAGTATATGAGAATTCCTGCTGCTTCATATCATTGCCAATATTTTACATACTTGTTTTTGTTCCATTTAGCAATTCTGATGGATATTTGGTGGCATTTCACTGTGATTTTAATTTGCATTCCACAATTGATTTTTGTATAGTGATCAGTATATTTTGCATAATATATTTTGTATAGTATAGCATATTATACAGCATATATATTTTTTGAGAACTACAAGGGCTTTTTATTTCAGAATATTACAGGGGTACAAACCTTTAGGTTACATATATTGCCTTTGCACTGCCCGAGTCAGAGCTACATGCATGTCCATCCTCCAGACAGTGCGCACTGCACCCATTGGGTGTGATATACCCATCCTCTTCTCCCTGCTCCCACCTGCCCAACACCTGATGAATGTTACTTCCATATGTGCACATAAGTGTTGATCCATTAGTACCAATTAGATGGTGAGTATATGTGGTGTTTGTTTTTCCATTCTTGTAATACTTCACTTAAGAGAATGGGCTCCAGCTCCATCCAGGATAATACAAGATGTATACAATGTATTTTATTATAGTGATCCAGTGAATTTACTAAATTCACTGATTAATTCTAATAGTTTATCTGTAGATTCTTTTGTGAATTTTTTCTACTACATAATCATATCTTTTGAAAAATGATATGATTTATATAAAATATTTCTTCCTTTTATCACTATACACCTTTATTTTTTCTTTCTAGGACCCTCAGTACAATCTTAAATAGAAGAGGTGATAGCTTTACCAGGAAGTTGTCACTCTCTGGTGCAAAAGGAAAGCTTTCAGTATTTCACCATGAAATATGATGTATGCCGTGGACTTTTTGTAGGTACTTTTCTTGAAATTAAGAAAGTTTCACTTTATCCCTAGTTTCCAATAGTTTGTTTTAAACGATGAATAGGTATTAAATGCTATCAAATGTACTTTCTATGTCTACAAGTTTTCTCCTTTTTTTTTCTTTTTCTGTTAATGTGGGAATTACATTGAGTGATTTATTTATTTATTTATTTATTTTTGAGACAAGGTCTTGCTCTATCACCTAGGCTGGAGAGCAGTGATGCCATCATAGCAAATCCTGGGCTCGAGCAGTCCTCCCACCTAAACCTCCCGAGTAGCTGGGACTACAGGAGGGAGCCACCATATCCAGCTAATTTTTAAAATTTTTGTAGAGATGGGGTCTTGCTATATTGCCCAGGCTTGGTCTTGAACTCCTGGCCTTAAGCAATCCTCCTGTCTCGGCCTCCCAAAGTGCTGGGGAGCCACTGTGCACAGCTTTGATTTTTTAATGTTAACCACATTTGCATTCCTGAAATAAAATGCATTTAGGGATGATGTATTTCCCTTTTTATGCATAGCTGGGCATGTTATTATTTTGTTAAGAATTTTTGCATCTGTGTTCACAGGAAAGATTGATCATAATTTTCTTTTCTTTTAATGATCTTATCTGGTTTTGGTTGGTATCAACTTTATTCTGACTTCTGTTTCAATTTTATTTTATTTTCCCCCTTTATTAATTAGTCATATATTCTTTTACTATTATTTAGTGGTTACCCTAAATCACATTACAATAAGCTCCCTTGGTTTATCCTCATGCCTGATAATGCTGAACTTTCAAATAGTTTAACTTCAGCTGTCTCATCTTTTGCATTATTGTTGCTATATTGTTGGTTTTACAGGTATTGTAACTCCACAAGACATTATTAGTATTGATTTTACTGTCAATATTTACTTTTATTTTACTGATTTTTACCTTTTCTGGTTTTCTTTATTCTTTCTTGTATTCTTTCCTTGTTTCTACCTGGATCATTTTCCCTTCTACTTGAAGAATTTCCTTTAGTGTATCTTTTAATGTAGGCCTACTGGTGATTAATTCTCTCAATTTTTGTTTGTCTGAAAAATCTTTTATTTCATCTTCATTTTTGAAGGATATTTTCCCTGCATATGGGAGTCTAGATTGTCATTTATTTTTGTTAGTGCTTTGAAGATGGTATCCCATTATTTTCTATATTTTTCTACTGAAAACTCAATTGTTAGTCTTGCTGTTGCTTGTTTGAAAGTACCATGTCTTTTATCTCTAGCTCTTCTAAAGACTTTTTCTTTGCCTTTGCTTTGCATTGTTTTTGCTATGGTGTATCTAATTTTGATTTTATTAGATTAATCATGCGCTTCTTAAAACTGTGTTTGTTGTAATTTAGAAGTCTTGGAACATTCTTAGCTATTATCTAGTCAAACATTTTTTTCTGTTCCAATCTAACTCTCATCCCCTTCTGGGATTCAGTTATGATGTGTCAGACCTTTTCACAGTGTACCATATTTCACTAATGCTCTTGTCTGTGTTTTCTACTCTTTTTGCCTTCTGTGATTCAGCCTAGATATTTTATACCCATCTGTCTTCCAAGTCACCAATTCCTCTTTTGTTATATTTAACCTGCTATAAAACCTATCTATTGAGTTCTTAATTTCAATTATCATAATTTTTAGTTCTGGAAATTTTATTTGATGTGTTTTCTATTTGATATTACAAGTCTCTGGTGAAATTCACATATTGTCCCATACCTTTTTGAAAAGTATTAATCATAGTAATTTAAAATCTATGTCATTTAATAAGTCAAATAATGGGACCATTTGTGGATTTGTTTCTTTTGTATTTTTATTCTCTTGTTTCTCTCTCTCTCTCTCTCTCTCTCTTTTTGGCATGTCTGATGGTTTTTATTTGAATGCCAAACAGTGTATATGAAAACTGTGGAGACTCAGAACAATGTCAACTTCTTCTAGAAGTCCTCACCACACCCTCTGATAGGAAGGTTGGATGGGAGCAGATTACCTTAATCTAATCAGGTACAGAGTTGACTCAAGCCTAGGTTGCAGAATTGGTATGGTTCCACCTACCCCTTGTTCATCCCTACTCCTAGAGTATAGCTTACTGACAATCTACACTGAAGGCCTGAGGAACTTACTGGAGTCCTTTTATTTTGATTGTTCCTAAACTGAAATTTTTGTCTTATTAGTGCATCAGATTGTTGAAAACTCTAGTATATTTTCAGCAGTTCTCTGCTGACCTTTTTAGCTTCTTGCTCTGAGCATCTTTATGATTGGTTCCTGTGCTCCCTTTGCTCCAGGTTCTTGGGCACTCTACACTGCCTGCCAGGTAGCTGTGCTGTGGTTTGAATATTTGTGTCCCTTCCTAAATTTATGTTGAAACTTAACCTCCAATGCAACAGTGTTAAAAGATGGGGCCTTTAGGAGGTGATGAGGCCATAAGGGCTTTTCCCTCACGTATGGGATTGATCCCTTATAAAGGGCTTGAGGCAGTGGATTTGCTCTCGTCTGCTCTTCTGTCTGCCATGAGGACACCCAGATGGCACCATCATTGAGGACGAGCCTTCACCAGACACTGAACCTGCCAGCACCTTGGTCTTGGATTCTCAGCCTCCAGAATGGTGGGGAATAAATTTCTATTGCTTATAAATTACCCAGTTTCAGGTATTTTTCAATAGCTACCCTAATGGACTAAGAAAAGCTCCAAATTCTATTTTTTCCTCTATTCCTGTGAGATTTCCCCAATGTTCTAGTTGCTTCTTTATCTCTTAGCCATAGCTGTCTGCCCAGTTTTTCAGATTTTAGCCCGTGATAAAGGCAGGACTCGCAAATGTCCTGATGGGAAAGGCAACACACAGAAGGTTAGCTCACGTCCCTACAGTCCCCTTCTCTTGAGGCTCTTGTACCCTCTCAAGTCTTGGTTACCTTGGCAGCTCTTCAATACCTTCAAGTAAATGTTTTAGTATTTTATCTTATTTCCTAGTTAGTTTTGGAACTATGCCATCATCATCCAAAGCAGATGTTGGTAAATTTGTTTTTAAAAGCCTAGTAACTAGCATATGGATTATACTTTAACAGTGGACATTAAAAATTTTTTGGTAAAGAAAATACTAAGGTAGTTGTAATGGAAAGTGGAAAAATGGTGTCTGAAATGGATTTATGATATACTATATGACATACTGTATATACTGTATCTAATCCTAAAGCAAATTAGAGAACACAGAGTGTTGGTAGGCAAACAATGCTCTTATTCTACCTTTAGACCATGAACTCTATAACTACCTTTAAAATATATATTTTAGAGTGAAATAGGTGGGAGTGGACCAAAGAATAGATTAAAATATGTTTAGCACATGCTCATACATTCAGAGATAGACACATAGGGAGATAAAGATCAAACATTCTGATCTAAGCCATGGACCTTGAAATATATTCAATAGTTGTAGATTACCAAAAGTGATAATTTTCCTAATTTTGCATACGGGCATATTACATGGTGCTATATCTCTTCTTGCATGCTGCATAATTGGCATTAAGTGATGTCTCTCCTTGAAGATAAATTATTTTTGCAAAATACATGGGTTAAGGTTAGATTATTTCCAGTTTGGGGCCCACTGAAAGAATTTATCCTGTTGTTATTTTCTGTTTCAGGAAAGTACTGATCATGCTTTGTACTGTTAATGGAATGAGAGCTAATAAGTTTCACAATGTCATTTTTCTTTCTTTTACTAAAATCTTAGAAAGCATTGTCTTTTCTGCAGACTCAGCATCAAAGTTTGTGTAATAAGCCACAGGACAGGTATCAGGAGAGGATACCCATCGTTACCCACTGAAATTCCTGTTCACTGCAATCAAAATTCTGAAAGTGGTAAAGTGATCTTTCTTTGCAAGAAAGAGTTTAAAGACTAGCAGTCAAACTCAGCAGGAGTCAAACAACTGCTTTAAAACTGGAAGTGGAAACACATAGCATCAGACCAGGAGTGCTCAGAGAGCCCTGGGCATTTTTGGTGAGGTTAGGGAATCGGGGTGGTGTTTGGGGAGGTGAGACTTCTGGAAATGGGGCCTCCGGGGAGCTGTGACATTCTTTATGACTTCATTAGAGGACAGGATGAAGGAAGGGTTTATGTGTTCTTTGACTCATTTCTAAACTTTGGATAGTAAGTACTAGAAAGTGTCCCAGCATTTAGAAAAACAAATACCCCAGAAGATGGAAAAGTCCTCTTCCCACTTTTAAAAAAGAATAAGAATCCCTTGGATATCTTCGGTGTCATCCAAATCTTCGTTGTATCCCTGCCCCTGGTCTAGTAGTCCCATCTCTAATACTCCTTTCCCAATTCCACTTCTTTGACTATTTGAATACGATGAGCTTCCAAACCCAATTCAAATCCACCTTCTCCAGGAAGCCACCTCAGACACAGAATTGGTGCTCAGGAAGAGAATGGAGCTCAGAATGTGGCTCTGGAATCTTTTCCATAGTGTTGATAGCTGATGCAGGGAGAGGTGAGGTCACTCCTAAAGGAAAAGGGTACAGACACAGAGAGAGAGAAGTGTGCACTTTAAGAAGATTTGCACATTTAGGAGGCAGGAGCAGGATGAGAGAGGTGTCATGAGACTAGGGAAGTCTCCAAAGCCAGGGGAAACAGCACCAGAGGGGTGGGCAGCATCAGAAGGTTCTCAGAGGGCCAGAGACCTGGAGAAGTGGCCTTTCAGTTTGGTCATTGTGGGGCCACTCAAGCTTTCAAGATACCTTTCTTGCATATTTATGATGAAAGTGGGATAAAAAGCAGTACTTTGAAAATTAAAAGAGTAAACATTGCTCTGCTATGTGCAGTTATAAAGACATCATCATCGTTATTATATAGAATGTCCTAAATCATTTTCTTATTTTCTTCTACCCTCATGATATCTTTGGTGCAGGACTGAGATTGCTTCCAAGAGGATTTTGGATAAACATTTTTTTGTTGGTTTTTGCTTTCTTCTCTGTCTCTCTTTCTCATTAGTTGCCTCCAAAAACACCGCAATGGGAGATTGCATTCTTGAACCGTTTCCTTTTCCTTCAAATTGCCATTCTTTCTCGTATTGAAAACAAACTCAATCCTTGTCGCTTAAATGGCGCTGTGTTTGGAGACTGTCAAGCTCAATTAAGGCTGAATATTTTTTCAGGTGGTGTATTAAGGACCGATGTAATAGCCTGCATTTAGGGACACAGCCTGGCCATTTAAGAGGTTCCCTGGGCAGGGAGGTAAAGTTCCTGCATACGGGTGACATGTTGAGATAAGCCTTCTCCGACCGATTCAGGGAAAGCAGCCCCCTCTCCTTCACCACCCATCCATTAGGATCAAACATGCTTCCAGTTAGCTTTCTTGAGTCAGAGAAAGAAAAATAGATCAATAATATTTATGATTTCTTGAAAAGATGTTTCCTTGCTGCAGCACTACTCCACTAAGTGCAGGCTCTCTCCTATTAATAGAGTTCTGTTGGTTGCAGTGGGGACATTAGCCGGGGTTCATTATAACAGGAGGGCTGTAAAGATTGTCTTTGCTACTATCCAGCTGAAAAGCTTCATAAGCTTCATAGTAACTTTGGTATGGGGTGACATGCTAAGAATAATACATTTGTGATGACATTCCTTTATGATAATGACAATAATGACAATAACAAGATATATGTTTTATTGACTACTTTCCATGTACTAGAACTGTGCTAAGTGCTTTGCATATATGATACCCCTTATTTAATTTTCAGAGTAATGTTGTGATGATGGCAATGTCAGGTCATTTTTAAACGAGGAATTTGAAGCACAAGCAGGTTTAGTAACTTCCTCCAGGTCTCAAAGAAGACTGAATTTTGAACCCCAATCTTCCTAACCCTCTAGCTCAATTTCTCTTAACCAGATTACTCTGCCTTTTATATAATCAATGATTTATGCATCTGCAACATATTATACTAATTGTACAGCTTCAATTTCCCATTTAGAAATATGTAAAACTCTAGTTTTTGAGAAGTCGCAAATATGATTCATTTAATATGTATGCATAAGTGTGCGTTCTATTAAGCAATTCTAACTCAGATCTTTTCATGGTTTAATATGTCAGATAAAATTACTCAAAACATTTATTTTCAAAAAATTTTTTGTGCTATTCTTTATAACCACAACATTAAATCTACACATTTACTTCACTGATAAATTAGGTTATTACTAATATTGCCTATAGCTTTTAATCTACTTTAGAACATCATAAAAACCAGTACAGATACCATCAGTAATACATATTCATCTGTGCTGGTTAATAGGTTGGAAAAATTAGCTACAGATGGCTTCATGTTTATGGATGTCCATGTGCATTTTGTAATAGTTAATGAGGATCAATTTTGGGTGCTTGAATATGTGCCTGACAGGTAGATGAGATGCAGATCACATGTGGAAATCTATGCCTCAGTTCCCATGCACTCCCTTCCGCCATTATTATTGACCTTTAATTAGCAGTGTCACTCAGTAACTCTGGGCAAAGCACCGTGAAGAGCTTTGCTTGGAGGCCAAGCACAGACACGGTTCCTACCTTCCACGGTTTTACAGTAGAGCGGACAGGTAAGATGAAGTTGTGCAACAAGTACATACCATGGATCATATGGGCAAGAGGATCAGTGCTGTAGGAATTTGAAGTTTGAAGAGACTGTGGAGGGCTGAGGAGGTCAGGGAAAGTGTTATAGGCTCAGAGAGTGGGCAGGGTTTGGAGATGGAGGGGAAGGGCGAAGGTATTTCAAGTGCTCACGGGCAGAGATGGAGGTGAGGGCCTGGGGATGAGCAAGTGGCTGATGGAACAGTGGGGAGATGGGCCCTGGGGTAGCAGACCCCATGTGGGGCATGATGGGGGACAAACTCACCTGGATCATATGGGACCATATGGAAGCCGTGTAACAGGTCTGCCCAGTGTAAACAGGATGTGCTACCTACCTTTAAGTCGATCTTGGGGGAGGTGGTAGGGGAAGGATAGAGAAACATCATACAGGTAAATACAGAAAAGAAATGCCTTGTGAGATTGAGGGTGAAGAATTATGATTGATTCATGTTGGACTCCCTAACAAAGTTTCCGTGTCTTTTACCCATACTAGTTACCTATGTATTATTTAAGGCAGTATAACATTGTTAAAATATTTTTCAAAGAGAAGTTTGTATTTTCACCACTCTGATGTAAGAGAGAATGAGTCTTATTTTTGTGTATTTTTTCCCAGTCTGGCTTCACATAGTTGTAATGAGCAGGTGATAGAATTTTGTGTTCTGTTCTTTTTATATAAAAATACAGAGCTTTCCATGTTTCCATGTGGTATTTACAATTATTGTTTTTAATGGACACATAGTATCCTATTGAGTCACTTTAACAGTTTGCTAATGCGTTGGTACTGTTGGGCATATAAATTGCGTCTTACTTTTTGTCATTATAGAGGATGCTACTACAAAGGACATCGGCATGACTGTGACTTGTTTTTCACTTCCATTGAATCGCTGAACACATATTCCTGGGAGTGTGATTACTGGTTCACAGAATAGGACCCCATCGCAGCACTTTCCGTGTAATATCAGGCTGCTGCTTCAAAGGCCCACACTAACTGAAGACGCCGCCAGCAGGAAGTAAGGGTGGCATTATTGCTTCCAATTTGGAGCATGAAAAAAGCCCTGTTGTCGATGGTAACATCCCATTTCCTTCCCTGGAATTTCTGTGCAACTATACGTTTGGTTTCTTTTAGATTTTCTTTTGAAAGTGAAATAATCCACTTTCTCTGAAGTGGATCAGAGAGAAAAGCAATTGACAGGTGAGGGGCAAGGGAGTGGAGAAGTAGAAAGCAGTGGGCAGGTGTGATGGAGAGATGAGAAAAGGGAGATGTGGTGTAATTTTGCCATTGCGCTTAGTGAGTGAAGGCGCCTATTGGAATCCTATGGTTTCTGACGCTGTCGGCCTGACTTCTCCCAAGGGCTTGGGGGCTTCTGGGAGGATCAAGTTTGAGAATTCCCATTTCCTCCGCACAGCTCTGGCTGCCCCTGGAGGTGCTGTGTTCCTCTCAAAGGCTCATCCCACAGGGGCCTCTATCTGCAGGTGGTGATAATGGCCTTGCTCTTGAGGCAGCTGGGCAGGGAGGCGGGAGTTCGTGGGAGGGCTGGCTGTGTATGTACCCAGCGCTTCACCCCTGCTCTCAAGCCCTCGCTTTTGGCCTCTCCTCGGGCAGGTGTTTGGGAGAGGCCTTGACTGCTGTGATGGGCCCTGGGTTTGCCGTCCCTTTATCTCAGGTCCCCACGGATCACAGCTGTGGAAAGAGAGTGCACAAATGTGGTTTTGATTCTTTCTGATAACGTTTCAGATACATTTATTCGTACAGGACTACAAATAGGATCTTGTCTACATTGGCTGGGAGAAACTTCGAATGTGCCGGGGTGGCAAGCCCTCCTAATATTTCACACATTTTCCAGCCTTTGCATATTTTTGCCAATGTTTTATTAGCAAAAGTGTAAACCTCAAGATGTTTTAACATAACTTTAACTGTCATGGAATGTTTGAAGAGCAGAAGAAATATAGGCTGCAAGAACTTTTTTCTTTTTTCTTCCTGAGTGGTTTTACAGGTCCTAAGCAAAAGACACCTGTTTGCTCTCCCTGGAATCCGCTTTCCCCAGGTATCAGATGACTTGTTTTCTCACTTCTTTTAGATCTTCATGGAAATATCACTTCCTCAGAGAGGCCTTTTCCAACCATTCAAGCTTAAAGTTTCTCTTTCCTCACATTCTATTCCCTTATCTATTTTTTTAGAGCAGTTACCTGATATGATCATTATTTACTTATTTTTTCTTGTCTCTCTCCCTGACCCAAAGAAGAACTCTGAGAGTGCAGGGACTTTGGGTCTCACTCACCACCCCAGATTCCTAGAACAGAGCTGAAGCACGGTAGGTCCTCAGGTAATATTGGTGGAATGAATACGTGCATGCATAAGGCAAAGGTATTGGATCTTTTGGCTTAAAAAAGAAAAAAGTTCTAAAAACTATCACACTTGGAACACAAGTTAGGCATCTAGAAGATATGTCTTGGCCACAATAGCGATGGGGTGTGAAATGCAGATGGGGGGACCACTGCATCTCCAATACCAGAAATTCAAATGTGGATCCAGCCGACAATCTCACTTCCATATGCCCAGTGTAGTAGCCTGCTGTCCTCACGTGCCTGCCTATGGGAGCTTGCACGGGGACATGTGGCCGCATGTGAGACGCTGTAGCTCCTGGGAGTGGGTGGTGGGGAGGATGGTGGTGGTCACAGAGTTAGGATGCAATTATATCCCCACACATGGGTTGACCAAGACTGGAGTTAGAGAGTACGGGAGGTGGTTTTTCCCTGTTCCTTCTCCCTTGTTCCTTCCACACACAGTCATACCATTCTCGTGGCAGCCCTCTCCTTCCCCAGAAATTATCTCAGCTGGACATGGAAAGGTGACAATCAGTGACAGTCACCCCTTCCCCACAGTTCACAGTGATCTGAGCCACCTGTGGGACCATGGGAAGCACAGTGCCCTGGGCCTAGGCGAGGACATTGCAGAGATATTGCCAGCATTTATAATGTGGATAATTGTCTGTGGCTCTTTCTTCTTGTTCACTGCTAAGGTAGTACCCTTTCTCCCACCCTGAACCGCTCTGCACCAAAATAAAAAAGGTAACACAATCTGAACTATAGTTCCCCAATTTTTCTGCAGGTTACTGGCATCTGCTTTCACCCTTAGGTATTAGAAGATGGGGATTCCCCAAAATAAATTTCATTCTTTCCTGGGACAATAAATGGGGCGCATCTTGGGAAGGGGAAGTTTTCTTCTGTACTTGAGAAATCCTGGATGCCTGGTGGGACAGTGTAGTGAATTTTTATAATTACATGTTGCCTCCATTTGGAATACAGGTTTAACTTTCTCAGACCAGAAGCAGGGCTCAGTCACCCTTGACTCAGTTTCCATTTCTGCATCACACCGAGATGGCTCTAGCTAGAGGCCAGAGATGAGGCCTTAGAGGCACCTCTCTAGCCCAGCACAAGGGGCTCCCTGCTTTCCCGCCTCTTCCTTTACATGGACCACCCAGGCATTTGCCCGCCAGCTCGAGTGACCCACACCCCATTCCCTTACATGGCTGCCGGTTCCACACACTGTCTCTCTGCCTGCCTCTCATTCTTGTCTCGTGTGACCCAGGGATGCAGGATGCCCTCCCAGCTTATCATACTCTCCTTGCCCAAGATCTGTAAGTGAAAATCTTTGAACTTCTTTCCTATAGTGGTGGTGTATTGCATTCTCACCTTCCTTCGGAGGAACCAGGGGCTGCCCCGGGCAGGTTTCCTCTGGGATATTGGGGAGAACACAAGGCCAGGCTCCCAGCACCACAGCGATGGTCAGGCAGGCACGAACTGGACACAGGTCAGACAAGAGCCGCATGGGCATCTGCCAGTATAAACAAGTTTCCCGTGTGAGGGACCCCCAGTCGCAGGTTGGACAACCAGGCGTTAGGCCATCTGCCAAATAAAAGAAGCATCTCACAAAACACCCATGGCCAGCTAGCTGCTCTGGTACTAGAACCCTAATTAGCTGGGGGCTCTCAAAACAGATAGATTGCAATGGAGGACTTACACACCTAGGCTCAGGGGGACGGGGATGGGAGGTCCAACTTTGGCTGAGTTTGGGAACCCTTTACCACTCAGCCATCCAGAGGGCAAAAGGTCAGTGTGGGTGTCTGTACTGAAATATTCATATAACCGAAGGCTGGAGCAGCCAGCCTCACAGGGGAGCATGTCTGAGTTCTGGCTCCAGTTCTTGGCAAACGTAACCAGGACTGGCCCTTGGGACACTCTCCATCTTGGCGGTAACAGAGACGGGCGAGCCAGATCCCTCGATACCTCAGGCAGGTGTTAGCAAGCCGGGCATGTTGTTTGCATTCCCAGCTACAGCATGGGAGGCTCCAGTTGTGTGGATAAAATGATGATAATGGACTGTTGGTCTTGGCCACTTCTCATCTCAGCGGCCAGTCTAAATCCCAGGTCAGGGAGGCAGGATGTTGGTGTTCCTAGTCTGAAAGATAGAGTGGAGAGAAGAATGAGCAAGATGGTGCGAGCCCGGCACTTGGTGGGAATCGGGGATGAAGTCAGAGGGGAGCAACGGAATAGTGAGCTCCTCAGCTGCAATCACCTAACTCCGTTTGGAACCCCCCTTCCCCTGCTACAGCCCCCAGCTCTGCTCTCTACAGTATCTCATTTTCGCTTACAACCCGTGTCAACAATTTCAGCGCTCTGTTCGGCAGTAGAGCTTCTTACAAGCAAATGCTGGAATTAGGACTTGAGTACCCTTTAGAGATGAAGGCTCAGAACTAAAACCAGCACACTCTCCCCATGGTGAAGCACCTTTCTGGAACAATTCAAAGGAAATTCTGTGTTTGCCACATGCCCTGGATGATAATTTTAGAGAGTTGATGTGTCAGTCAGTGCTTCGTTCTTGTTCCGTAGAATGCAGTGGCTTTGACGACTGGCTGAGATCTGGAAAATAAAGACGACCGTCCCAGCTTTCTGAAGGTGACCGTGTGGCCTCCATGGGGCCCTGTGAGGGATGCTCGCGAGCGGCCTTGTTGATCGTCTTTTGGAGCTAATGCTGCCGGCTCTGTGGGTCTTGCTAGAGCACTTTGCCATGTGCAGCTAAAGCGCTCTTAATTGACTCGACAGATGACGGCGTCCACTCTCAGCGGCTCCCCATGCTTCTTCCTTTTTCTTTCTTGATGCTTTGCTCATATCTGATTTCCTCTGTGGTTTGAGTTCCAGACAAATGTTTTGGAAATATGTCATGGGAAGAATCACATTTTCTAATATTTAAAATGTAGACTGTAGTTTCTTTCAAAGTGTTAATGTTTTCTTGGTTGGGTAAGTCATTGCATATTTGTTTTGATTCTTAGTCAGAAATTTCAAACTCATTTTAGTAGGTTTTGTTTGACCTGAATCGCAAGGGGGTAAGGAAAAAGTCGTGTGACAGGCATGCCCTTCCCAGATTAGGCTGGAAACGGCTCCGAGATTAATCCTGCTTCAAGTAAACCTGAGCGCTCACCTCTAGAAGGAAGTACGAGAATACCAGTCCTTTTCAGGCTCCTACTGCATTCTTGTTGTGTGATTGGAGGGGACAATCCTGGTGTTCCTTGGTGCTATACTGCTGTGCCAACTATGTCAGGCCACAGCTGCTCCGATGACAGGGGTCTCAGTGAGCTGGCCCAAGTGCAGGCAGCCCTTGACTTCCCAAATAGTCCTGTGCTCAGGTGGCAACTAAGCTTCACTGATCATCTCCCTGTGGAGGGGCCATCCCTTCTCCGAGGTCATTAGGCCACAGCCTCTGCACCTACCCTCTGTCTCAGTCTGGGTTCCCCCCAAGACAGACCATGAGATAAAAACATGGGTTCTAGTAGCTTATTTGAGAGGGGATTCTAGGAAGCTTAGCTGGGAAGTGATCAGAGAATAGAGGAAACATAATAAAAGGGGTGTTAACGAGCAGGTACCCCGTGAGGGCAACAGGGACTGAACCTGCAGAGGACGCTCTGAGAGACTGTGGATCCACCTCAGGACCGTTGAACTGAGGCACAAGGAAGCTGGGCTATTTATCCACCCACCAGAATCCTCGTCTGTAAGGGTCACACGAACTCCCTGGCCCTTGCAGCCAGCCCTGCGAGTGGCAGAGCACCCAGCCACCAGCAGACGATGCCCTCGTGCAGAGAGATGGGGAAGCCCTTGGCATGTGAGGGGAAAGTGTGCAGGTAGGCTCTGGAAGGGCGAAGGTGACGGGTGAGACATAGACAGTGTCTACAGCACCTTGTCAGGAGGCCCGCGTCCATGTCTCCAGGGATGGGCACTGTCCCTGCCTAGTCTGTGCAGTGGTGGCAATTTTTCTTATGAAAAAGAACAAAATAGTGCTCGCGCGCACACACACACACACACACACACACACGAATTTAATCCCTCCCAGAGAAGCCTACTACACAAAGGACAGGAGTTTGTGAAAACGGGGATAAGATCAGATACAATGAAACCACCAGAGAGCGGGGCTTGGCTTGCTGCATGGAGTCGACTTTCTGGGCTCCCTGGCGTTCAGCCGTTGGCCAAGGCCCCAGGAAATGGGCTGGGTTGGCAGGTGCCATCGGCGATTTCCTGAGAAGGGGCTTCAGGGTGCCCAGGGGGCTGGGAGACAGGTGCACGGGCAGGTAAAAGGGCACAGGCTGGGACATGACAGCATCTAGGACCTCGTGTTTCCAGGGCTTAAGAGCTACTTAACGTTTTTCTTTGATAGTGGTTTTGGTGTACCAAAGACACATTTAATGTAATGTGGGGAATTTCTGACAACAATTAAATACCGTTATTGCTGTTTTCTATTCTCTCTTTTTCCCTCAACATGACCTTGAGTAAGTCAGTCACGCAAGTCAGAGAGACGGCGAATTTCAGGTAGCGCCCGTGTCGCTTACTGGGGAGACTGCCACGTTGATGTGCGGCACGGGATTTCCTCTGCTCTAATGTGTTGTAATTAAATAAAAAGGCCTTTGCCGCATCTTCAAAGAGTTTCGTAACATGTTCCCCAGTGGATGGCTGCCACGTTACACGGACGCCAGGTGGACAATTCAGTAGCCTTTTCAGTATTTAGTTGCCGGGGATGTGCAGACAGATCCAGAATTTGGGATGGAATATAAAATCACTAGTATTTATTTCCTCCTGTTGGGATTGTAATGAGCAAAAGGTGAAAGTTCTACCCAGAAGAATAATCTCCTAATGGCCGGGGAAGTTATTCTTGGATGGTAGGGATCGAACCTGAGGTTTTCAGAATGGAAGGAGTCAGTTGGATTTGTCACCACCTGAGTCAGAAACAGAATTTACTACATGCACCTGCGTGACCTCAGGCTGATACAGATTGAAATGGCAGAATTGATCTCCTCCTTAATTTATGACATTGCAAAGAGGGACAGCAAACCCTTGTTTCCCTGCCTCTCAGAGAAACCCTGCCTAGATTCTCCTCAGAGAGACATTTTTGTATTCTGAAGAAAATGCTCTTGAATGGTAGCATTGATGTTGGAATCTTATCTTGCTAAAGGTAATCGTTACTTTTGTTCATTTGCAGCAGAAAAAAAGCACGCCTTATTTCAAAAAGAAAAATCTGGAAGTTCTCTTATTCCTTGGATTTGTCATGGTTACGAGAGGGGTTTTGAGCTTCAGGAAGGAGGGACTGGACTTCAGCTCGGGCTTTGAGGCATGCTTTCCTGCAACTAGGGACAAAAAATGAAGCTGTGGTGGATGATGCTGAAGTTAGCTGTTGGCAGCCTGCTAAGTTGACTTAGTGCTCAGAGACCTTTCATTACTTACTAATGGCACAACTCTGGTAATGCTTAAACCAAAAACTTAGTTACTTCTGTGTCTGTTACTATGGGCATAAAGAGAGTGATCTGAGCAGAGGTTTATTTTCTGAATGTACAAATATATCAAGAAAATGTTTATTTTGGAAGTCATAAAAGTGAAATATTTGTAAAAACTGAAATTTACAAGTTTTCAAGGAGAAGCGTCATTATTGTTATTGGAGGCAGACACGGGAAGTATTTGCTAGGCACAGCTGGCCTTCGTAATGGCTTTGGAATTGCCTGAGGCCCAGACGGGGTCACCCAAGTGGTGGTGCCAGCAGAGACCGAGCAGTGCATTGCACTTTGCTCCCACTGGCTGATGCAGAGTCAGGGAGCACCCCTGGAGTGACAGCTATCCCTGGTCAGGCTCCATTCTGTAAAGGCTTCTGGGTTATCTGCCCATCCAGACGCCAGATTCTTGATCACAAAGTTTAGTCCACTCCATAGTATCATACATAGTACATAAATACAGCAAAAGACATAATTGATAATGGCTGAATATAATAAAGTTATATCATGCATGCATTTAACTAATATGAAATCAACCATTCCAATTAGGCAAAATGGGAAAGTATTTCCATTATTTGCTATGAAAAAATTACCCCAAATCAAGTTACCTCTTGACCTTCTCAGTCCCAGAGAAAGGAAGGCCACTGTCAAAATGTAAAGAGAAACAATATACATTATTTCTTAGTTTTTGAACTCCAAAGGGTCTATGTCTTGGTGAATTCAAATCTGTTGAATAGATATTCAAGGATAATTTAGGCCACAGTTAATTGTTAGAGTCAACCCTGTACATGAAATGCACATTGTGGGAAAAACTGTTTATAGCAACATAGGTTTAAATATAAATATATACACACCAGCTACCAACGTTCTCATTGTATCTAGTTACACTGGCAGCCCCGCCTCCTGAATAAGCCTCGGGGATTGTGTTTCTCTACACCTTACCGGGCAAAATGCAAGGAGTACGTGATGACACTCTGTTAGTTACCACCAGTTCCTCCTCGTGGGGCCTTGGAAAAACCCCAGCGTTCCTGATCTAGTCTGATCTTTCTTTCTCTTTGTTTTTGTGGGTGGTTCTCTGTTGGCCAAAGCAGTCTACACCCCATAGTAAAATTGTTGTGACACTGGCCGCTTCCTCTTGCTTTAGTACATGCTAAGGCATTTTGGTCATGGATCTGCAATGACTCAATGTTCAGCCCTAAAATGCAGCCTTCATCTTTCATAGTTCGTTAATGCTAGCTGACTTCTCTATCCGTAAATTCACAAAGTACTTGAAAGGGGACATTTCTCAGATTCAAATAGTCTCTGCTGATACCTCCTGTGGATGCAGGTGTGGTGACTGACTCTTGCTGGAAAGATACAGTGCTCCCTGACTCTTGGTGGAAAGATAACTTCTGTGCTGAGTGATTGACAAAGTTGAAGACCTGAATCGCCTGATGAGTTGGTGGTAAAGCCAGAGCCTCTCTGCATGGCACTTGGTCCTCAGGGGCATGTGGTTCGGTGAATCACGTGCTTGCTGAGAACACAAGGGCTCTCTGGGCTGGACGGACACAACTTTCCAGTTGTAATCATGGAAGGGCTGGGACTGGGAAGTGCGGTGAGATGGGAGGAAGAGGGACATGGGATGTCAGGACAGAAGTCCTAGGCACCCAGGGGTATTACCTCACTCAATTTATTTTAATAAGTGTCTTAATAAGTGTGATGTCTTTATCTCCTAGAGCCAAAAACATGGCTCAGCATGGGAAGAGTCTGTACGGTTTGCAGAAACTGTCATTAATACGGAATAAAAGCAGAAAGATACAATGAAGCTGAATTCCCCCAATCCATGGTTCTCCTACTTTTCTGGGCTACAGACCATTCACAGGGCATGGGAACCGCTTAATCCATCTGTTTCCACTTGGTCCTCTAATTAAAAAAGAAAAATCCAATCACTGCTCTGAAATCAGCAAACAAATTGTACTGTTCTTGATGAGAAACCAATGAGGTGTATTCTTGGCTTTAATTTAAGACTACAAAGTAAAAGCATTCAATAATGCCTGGGAAAAATGCATGTCCATTGTCACAAAAAGATAAAAATAAGGGATTCTTTCAGCCTCACATTTGTCCCCCCACCACAGTGTAAGAGCCTTGCTGGAGGACATCTGTCCGCCACCAATTTGTGAAATGAGTACATAGGACTATGAAAATATGTACTCAATTGTCCCAGGTCATTTAAAGCTTATTTTTTAGCATGCTGAGCTGATTTTTTTTTTTACTCTTTAGTCATTCCAAGCTTTAGTATTGTCCAACCAAATTAAAATTCATCTCAATAATTTAGATTAATGTAGATCTCTTCAATGAAGACTGGTACACATTGCATAAAAATGAGACCATTAAAAGACTCCTCTGGCAGCTTAATATAGAAACACAAGCATGCATTATAATAGTAATATTAATAATATATTGTTTTATGTGCCTTTTATCCCAAAGGGTTTCAGAGAGCTTTACCAACTTTACTAATAATGTTTGTGTATACAAGTAATGCATGTATGCATTAACCTTGTAGAAATTTCCTAATATTATTACCTCTACCCTCCCCCCTCATTTGGGGCCTCAATATCTTTGTTGATATTCTCCACATTTTACATGTTATATGTCTTCTACTTTTACCATTTAAGCACCGTCAGCTCCCAAACTTTTTGTCTGTGCACTTTCATCAACAAAAATGGGTGGGGCCAGGTGCGGTGGCTCTAGCACTCTCATAGGCTGAGGCGGGTGGATCATTTGAGCTCAGGAGTTCAAGACCAGCCTGAACAAGAGTGAGACCATGTCTCTACTAAAAAATAGAAAGAAATTAGCTGGACAACTAAAAATATATAGGAAAAAATTAGCCGGGCATGGTGGTGCATGCCTGTAGTCCCAGCTACTGGGGAGGCTGAGGCAGAAGGATTGCTTGAGCCCAGGAGTTTGAGGTTGCTGTGAGCTAGGCTGATGCCATGGCACTCTAGCCTGGGCAACAGAGTGAGACTCTGTCTCAAAAAAAAAAAAAGGGTGGAACCTGCACCTTCACTACATGTATGTATGTGTGCATATACTTGTGTGTGTGTGTATGTGTGTTAAATATAAATCATTCTTCCATACCGTGGTACTGGTGTGTTATGAAACATACTTAGAATATCCAAATAAATAAATTAAAGTTGATAATAAAAAGTTGCAATACACAAGATTTTGAAATGTATTACTACTTCTGATGGCTTCATACCTTCATTAACTACTCTCTCAAGCCACAGTAAATACTTATAGAAAAATTTATTGTTCGTGGTATTGGAGGTAAATCTATATTTCAGAAAATGCTCTTTACAATTTCATTGTTCAGCCAACATAAAAAACTTTTTAAACACTTTTCA
The DNA here is from genome assembly GCF_041146395.1 of Eulemur rufifrons. Classification (NCBI taxonomy): domain Eukaryota; kingdom Metazoa; phylum Chordata; class Mammalia; order Primates; family Lemuridae; genus Eulemur; species Eulemur rufifrons. The sequence goes on from NC_090989.1 coordinate 209,224,859, forward strand.
TTATGAAAACTTTTAAATACACACAAAAGAAGAAAGAATATCAGAATGAAACCCTACATTTCACCACTCGCTTTCAACAATTATCAACATTTTAAATCATCATAATTACATCATTGTTTTTCTCTGGTAATGTACCTAATGAAGAGTTAATAGTAGAACTGAGGTCTCAGCTGAGCCATTTTCTTTCTGTTTGGTGTGCTTGCATTTTTTGTATTATATTAATATTTAATCCAAGATTTTATGGGAGAAATTTTTTAAGATACTATTTGTGTTAGTCTGCTCAGGCTGTCATAGCAATATACCATAGAGTGGAGGGACTTAAACAACAGAAGTTTACTTCTCACAGTCTGGAGGCTGGAAGTCTAAGATCAGAATGCCAGCATGTTTGAGTTCAGGTGAAGGCTCTTTTCGTGGCTTGTACACAGCTGCCTTCTTGCTGAGTGCGTCCATCCTTGGTTCGGTTCATACGTGGAGAGAGAGAGAGAAAGCATGCGAGTGAGTTTTCTGGTGGCTCTTCCCATGGGGCACTAATCTCATCAGACCAGGGCCCCACCCTCATGACATCGTCTAATCCTAATTACCTGACGAAGGACCCATCTCTAAACACCATTACATTGGAGGTTAGGACTTCAAATATGAATTTTGGGGAGACTCAACTCAGTCCACAGCACCAGTCTAATTTCTGACAGCTAGTTTATGTAATAATAGATAAATGATAGAATTTATACGTTCTCTTTACTGGCACACTTAACTACAATATATTGAGAATGAAAAAATGAGGGAGGAAACCATTACTTTAGACTCCAAATTTCCCTCAGATACCTATAATGCTATACTAACCCTGAGTGTACACGCCCAAGTGAGGCCATCAGTCTTGGTGAGTAAATGAAATGTTAGGAGAGCTGGTTCTTTTATTTTTTAAGAGAGAAATACAGGTCACCAGAAGTTTTCTTTTTTTTTTTTTAATACCAGAAGTTTTAATATAACCATAACACTTTTACACATCACTCTTCTATATAGCCACATTTCAATAAACTTGTGAAGACCAACATTTTGTTGGCTACTGCTTCTTTTGGACACTATCTGTCTTGGCCAGGTAAAGGAAACACAGAATTAAAGCACATTGGCTTTATCTGATACATCAAAAAATATATAATCTTTATTTCACTTGAAAGAAAAAGACCATAGTGTTTGGTCTTCTGCCCACAGAGCTCAGCCACATGAAAGATCTGCTGGACACCAGTCTGAGCATGTTTAGTCTCCAGTGTGTGTTGGAATTTTCATTCAACAGACACTAACTGAGCACATGCTCTGTGTCCTGTGCTGTTCTAGTTGCTTGGGTGGTATTAATGAACTGAACATGTATCATATATTCTAGTGGAGGGAGATAGAAAAAGATATTGATCTGTAAGTTATGTAGACTATTAGAGAGGCAAGTGCTATGGAAAAATAAAAAGAAAAGCAGGGTAAGGAGGAGTAGGGTGGGGTGGGTTGCAATTTTAATTACAGTGGTCAGGACAGGTCTCATTGTGAAGGTGAGATCTGAGTAAATATTTGGGAGGTAAGAAAGTTGGCTATGGGACTAGAATGTTCTGATCAGAGGGAACAGCTATTGCCAAGGCCTAAGGCAGGAGGTTATACTGTGTATTTGACCATTAGCTTGGGGAGTCAGAGTATATAGAGTAGAGAAAGAGAGAGAGAGAGCGAGAGAGAGAAAGGGAAAGTTGAAGAAGTCAGAGAAAGCCAGAGTATGGCCTTTCATGTGTCACTGTCAGACTTTAGCTTTTACTCTGAGTGAAATGGGGAGCCATTGCAGGCTTTTGAGGGGAGGAGGTGTACAATCTGACTTATGCTTTAAAAGGATCAGGCTGGCTGCCATATTGAGACATAAGAGAAGACAAAGGAGTGCACAGGAGGACCAGGTGGGAGCCCATCGTGGGAATCCAGGTGAGAGATTATGGTGGCTCAGACACCCTCAGATGATGGTGGCTCAGAAGGAGTCATGGTGGGTGAGAAGTGGTTAGATTTTGGATATATTTCAAATGTACAGAGCTGCTATTCTTTGATGCATTAGATGAGAAGAAGCAGTCAAGAATGACTCTAAGGTTTTGGGCATGAGCCATTGGAAGAATGGAGTTTCTACTATCTGAGATGAAAAGGTTGCAGGTGGAATGGGTTTTGTGGGGAAAATCCAAAGTTTAATTTTGGACATCCTGAATTTGAGGAGCCCATCAGGTAACCAAGCAAAGATGTTGAATATATGTGTCATATATTCAAGGCTGTTGGAGATATGCATCTGAAGTTCCGAAGAAAGACCTAAGCTGGAAATTAAAGTTTGGAAGTTGTTGGCATAGAGAGAGCATGTACCACGTGCCCAATACCGTACTAGGTGCTGGGAATACGCAGTGCGTAAGACGGACTCAAGATCTTATGCAAAGTTTTCCAAACTGCACTCTCTGGCCATGGTTCTGCATAGGTTAATGAGTATTCTGAGAAAAAAGTTCAGCAGTCAAAGAAATTTGAGAAATGTTGTGCCTCATTCTTTTGATTCATACTGCTTATGAACATTTTAAAGGCTCTGAAAAGTTCTGCCATAAAGAAATCTGTTTAAATGTGTTTAATTTAGATTTCTCCAAATTTATTTTTTATTGTACTTTTTATTCCCTATTTTAGGCATGCATATTACTCTCTGAAGGCCATCAGAGTTGGAAATGCTGAACTGGTGCAATTGCTAATGCAAATAACTAATTATATTGTGATGTGACAAGTGTTTTAATTGAGATGTTCACTAAGTTTTATGGAAGACAAGCATAATATTTTTCTGCCTGCAAAGGCAAAGGAAAGCTTTGATCCACATTTGTTAAACCTCAGAACAATAGACTCACACATTATGGATGAGGTCAGAATACAGCCGCAACAATGATAAGTTCTGATTCACTGGATAAGCCAGAGTAAGTTACTTTTCTGTTTCTCTTTCGTCTGGAAAATTAAGGTAGAAATAGTGACCTATACAGCAAGGAGATCATACAAAGCAGTTATCTATTTTGCAAGTATTGTATTTGATTAAATTGCATTCAGTTCTTGAGAAATATATTTGTTAAAAGTTATTTGTCAGTTACTGATTAATAAGCACTCTTTACTTAACCTAATTCCCCTGCATTCATGTCTTTAATTAACCCCCAAAGCAAATTAGTTAGAGGATAAGGGTGGGAGAATTTATGGCAGCCTAGGTTAGTTTGATCAGAGAATGATGCTAGCCTGAGAGATTTTAGAAAACTTGTAAGTTTTGAAGAATTGAACTGTATTGCGTGCATCACAGGTGGATTGCAATTGGTTTATCTCTTTGATATTAATATACAGAGTACACACAGAGGGGAGCTGTTCTTATATATTACTGACATTCTCCTAAACACTCCCACCCACCAACTCAATGAGAGATCCCATGAGACTTTGCTGAATACTTCCTTTCCCGATGATGTGCTGATTTTAAAACATGATTTTCCAAGAAGTATGACTTCATTACATTATGCAACACAGGTTTCAATTGTGACTAAAAGTGCTGAATGTAATGGGAGAAATGGGGTAGTGGAGAAACAGATTTGGGCAATTAATGATTACATTTGTACCAATAATCATCAGCTTTTATTTTGAGCATAGCTTCAAAGATAGTTGTTTCCATCTGTTTCTTCCTTTTACCCCAATCTTGCTCCTTGTTTCTGATGTTGAGAAATGTCCCACACTCAAGCCTTTTAATCTGTAGATTTATCTCCCATCTTACCAGTTCAGAATCAGACATATTACATTGTCTGAACATCTTTGTTTTGCTTTTCTTTCCCTTATTTTAGATTAAAATGTGATTTCAAAAAGCATTGCTTGTATTTCTTCATTTTACCTAACATAGTATTATTTTTCCTATTTCCTATACCACACTCAGTCTGCTTACCTTTATGTCTTCTACAGTTTAGAAACACTTCTAGTTATTTCACTGGATTGGGGATGTGTGCTATAGCTCTTAAATACATCTCTGCACTTCAGGAGTTGAGAAACAACATATAGGCAATTGAAATGTAATTGCAATAGCCACTTTAATTTATTAATATAATTCTTGTTACATAATTTCTAAGGTGATTTCAAGAAGGAAAAGTGAGAAATTGGAGGCAGATGATGTCAAGGAGTGATCAAACTTCCTGGCCATTGGGAGTACCAAGAACTGACTTACACAATCATTTCAAAGCAGCCAGTGGACTTGCTTTTGAATCTATCAATAATTTTCTCTCGGCTTAAGTGCCTAACCAAGATGACTATAATTGAACTAATAATCACTACCACCATCTCCCATTTTCCTTATTTCTCATTTCAGTGTTTCTTTTCTTGGTAAGTGGAACCAATACCCATGTGGTCGTGCAAGACAAAACCCTTGGGGTTATCTGTATACCTTGCTAAAGTTCATCTCCAGTACTCAGTGGGAAGCTTTACCTCTTCTGCCCTGCAAATATTACTCAAATACACTTCTTTGCTTCCCAGCCACCACTATCCTAGTCCAAGCCACCATCCTCTCCTGTGTGGACCTCTGCAGTTGCCGGCTAGTGGTCTCCCTTGCATTGTCACCTTCAGTCTGATCTCTGCACTTCAGCCAGGATGATCATACACGTCAACACCCTAATCTGAGGACATCTCCCATCCCTTCCCCATTTAAAACAAGTCAGTAGCTCCCTACAACGTTTAGTTTAAACAAGTCCTTTTAATGACAGTGAGCCTACCTGCTGCTCTGACTTTGTCTCACCCACACTGCTGTGTTCTCCCCAATCTCCAGCCACACTGGTCTTCTTCTTTCAGGCACTCATACTACCCGTTCCGTCTTGTCCTTTGCATGCTCCCCTGTCTCTGCCTGTAACCTCTTTGCTCATCTTTGCTACAATCCTATGCACCCTGTAGGTTCCAGGTCAATCACCACGTCCTCACTACAGCCCCCTGAGGCCCAGGCCAGGTCATCCCCTCCCTTATCACAGGGTCTTACCCACCTGCCCCTCCTCCACAGCATTTCCCTTAATTGTGATTTTGTGAGCATTTCTCTGATAACTTAATCATATCCATCTCTCCCACTAGACTAAAATTGCCATGAAGTCAAGGACCATCCAGCTATCTGTCCATTACATACCTATCTTTGAGAGAGAGAGAGAGAGAGAGATTTTTTTCAAATTCAAAATGTGTTCAAATATATATATTCAAAAATATATGAATATTCACAGTCATGTATCAGCTTTTTTTCTTTTCCTAATACAGATGCTGGCATTTTTAGGAGCTCAATGCTCAATACATATTTGGGGAATTAATTAATAAGTCTGATTTTCTACCTGGTTTACAGAGTTTTTTGAAAATAATTTACTCTGTCAAAGCAGGAAGCAAACTGCTTCTCTCCCATCTGCTATTTTCAAAGAATTTTTAGTCTAAGACTTAAGACTGTTGGTTGATTTTGATTTTACTTTAACATTATTTTGTCTATAGTTTCTCTTCAGTCTTTCCTGTGTTCTCTCCATTTCTTTCATTAGTGCTTTTGAATTTATGTTAAAACCCCATAAAGGATGTGCCCTCGGGTTCATTGCTCTCTTTTTATATTGTGCATCACTGCAGCCTAAGCAGAAAGGGGTAAGTGATTTTTAAAAAAAAATTTCATAATGGGAATGATAAAAGCATTGTTCTACCAATGTGCTCCACTCTCAATAACTTCACCTCCTTCTGGATGACCAAAACAGTGTCAGTGGAAATAGAAGTTCTCTATCATGGGATTGGACCCCAACCATTCCAGCTCAGCAGGGTGTTTGTGTGGGTGTTACCAGAATATCGCGTTTGTGGTAATGACTCGTGGGAGAGACTTTCAGCTTCTCATATCTGAAAATGATCAATGACTTAATTAACACATCACTCCTTCAGGTTCCCAAGGGCTAAGTGTATGCATATGGGCAGAATAAAACAATCCATAAAGTCAGTGATCCTTTCAGTAAATTCATATGGAATTTCTAGGTTATAATGCATTGGAAAAAACTATGCAATGGCTTGTAAACAATATTCGTCAATGAAACTTTTACATTTAAATCATCAGAGTGAAAAATAAAACAACCCTTGCTTGTTCAGCTGAGTCTCTGAGGCAGTTTGGTGATACCATGAACACTAGTTCCTGAGTTAGATCTCGGCTTAATTTTTGGTTTTTTGCTTTCTAACTAGGTGATCTTAAGCAAGGGATCTAACTGAACTTCGTTTTCCTCTTTTGTATAATTAAAACCACAATGCCTCTCCCACAGGAATGTTTTAAGGAATAAGTATTAATAAGATAGTGTACATAAAAATGCTTTTACAAAACACAAAACACCATATTGTTAATCTGTTATTGCTAACCGCCAAGTGAAAGCAGTCTGAAGATCATATTTCAAAAATTTATAGCCTCTGAGTGTGAGGATCATCTCAGGAATGAAGGAGCCTCAGGAATCTACTTTTCTTTGTTATAAGCTACAGTAATGATTGTGGGGAGTGGCAAAGTGGGTGCATGGCTCATTCATTCAGGCACCTCTGAGAAAGAAGCAAGTATGCAAACCAGCCTGTGCATATACGTTTGTATGTGTGTGGAGACTGTCAATCACTTCACCTCGATCACTGTCACAACGCAGGTGTCACAAGGATGAACTCTAAAATATCTCCTAGTTCAGGAAGAAATAAATGCAGGCAGCTAAAATGAGTCCACAAAAAAGCAGCCAATTGCAGTAAATATTGGAAAGAGAAAAACTTGTGCAACTGATTCCCAGTTATAGAATGAAGACAATTGTCCCCCCAAATGTCAAAGGATAATTTTCAAAAATTCGAAAACATGACTCATTCAAATATAGAATGCACAAGTGTCAAAATATATTAATTCATTACTAAGGGAAACACTGAGATAATAAAATCACAAAGGGCATTTAAGAAACTGGGGTTTACACAGGTCATTAGGGAGGGCACACTGAAATGTGCTTGTGTGTGTGCACAGGTGTGTACAAGTTAGAGATAAATATGGCTATTATCCTGTAGGGCCATTAAACATGTAACCTTTGGGGCATATTTTCTGCTGGACAGAAGTAATTTGCATTTCTACCCGACAAAAATCTGCAAGTTAACATATAAATTCACAGCTGAGCTCTAATCAATAGTAAATAGAAATGTCAACAGAGGTACATTTTCTTGGAGAATTAACCCCTACTGAGCAAGTTAAACAATGTTTCAGTATAACATTGAGAGAGTTTGCAGTCAGCCTCTCGGCCTTGTTTTCAAGTTTGTTTACATTTTCTTAACACAAGTGATTGCTTAAATCCAATTTCCCAAAGTAGGGGAACTGCTTCAGCACCCTTACAATGCTCTTACACGCTGGCTTTGATCAGGAGTTCAGCACTGCGTCAGCAACACCACTGACCCAGGCTTTTGGCAGTGTGGTGGGCAGTCTGCCTTGAGCAATGCGAGTGCTGGAGAAGGTTCAGGTTGAGCCCTCATTTTAAAAGTGAGGAAACTGAGGCAAGAGAGGCAAAGAGATTGCTTGGAATGCCCTTTCCTGCCTTGTCTTGCAAGGCCCAACTCAAGAATTACCTTCTTTTTAAAATTATCTTTGATACCTAATGCCCAAAGCCTCCCCACTTTCATAGAAGATAGCCTCCCCAGCACTGTGACCCCGTAACACTGTATTCTTATCTCTAATGAGTACCATATTGTTTTATACCCATTTGTTTGTTTGCTTATCTACCTGGCTTGGCTTGGGGTATTTCAGTGTAGAGATAGTATCATATTCATTTTTGTATGTTAGTGTTGAGTTCTGTGTCTGACACATTATAGGTGCTCAAAACCTTTGTTGACTTGACTTGAAATTGCCTAAAATCCAACAAGTTTAGTGGCATAGTTGGGACAAGACCTACCTTCCCTATATTTTAGACATTCATTGTATGACATCTCAGTACCCCTAAAAATGGTACCACTTCATCATTAGAAGTGCTAGCCTAGTAGCATGGACTAAATAACAAGTGATACACACTGGAATTTTGAACACATGGAATCTTTCCTTCTGTAGACTTTCCATTTGGTTTAGTACTCAGGCAAGCCGCACAGAGATGACAGGGCAGACCCTTCCCCACTCCTCCCTGCTTTACAGTGAGTGAGAGGCCTCTTGCCCTGCAAGTCTCTGGCCTTGCTAGTATACATGAGCACCCAGCTTTGGCCACAGGGCTAATAGTCTTCACAGGATGTACCTGGTGTCCGGCATCTAGCCACAGCTTCTCAGTGGGAGGTTGGCAGCTTTTCTTTCTCTTCTAAAATTCCATGTTTTCATAACAATTTTACATATCACAATCCACCCTCCACATCTGTAGTTTCCACATCTGTGGATTCAATCAACCACAGAATGAAAATTTTTTTAAAAAACACAATAAAAAATAATTAAAAATTTAAAAATACAGTGTAACAACTATTTACGTAGCATTTACATTATATTAGGTATTGCAAGTAATCTAGAGATGATTTAAAAAGTATACAGAGGATGTGTGTAGATTATATGCAAATACTACACCATTTTATTTAAGGGGCTTGAGCACCTGAGGATTTTGGTATCTGAAGGGGTCTTAGAACAAATCCCCTATGGATACTGAGGGTGACTGTATAATTATCTGATAAACATGTAGATAATTCTTACTGGATAAAATCTCAAAAATATTAGAAGAGAGAAAAGTAGAAAATTAAAATCACCTGTAATATCATTGTTCAAAGATAACTACTTGTAACACTTTGGTGTACACACTTAGACATTTTTCTACACACGTATATCTAAATATATATAAATATGTATATATAAATTATTGAAACAAATTTTGATGACATTGGCTGTATTGTTTATAATCTGCATTTTTAAACATACCAGTATATTATGAGCTAACTTCCCTGTCAGTAAGCATATTTGTATATATGATTTGTAATAACTGCATATTATGCCATTGTCTAGATGGCCATTATTTATTTATTTAACCATTTTTAAAATATTTTTGGCCACATTGATCGTTTCTAATTTGCCCTAATTATAAATAATCAAATCGTTGAGGCTAAACCTTGGCACATATTCATTTAAAATAACATTTATGGCCGGGCGCGGTGGCTCACGCCTGTAATCCTAGCACTCTGGGAGGCCGAGGTGGGCGGATTGTTTGAGCTCAGGAGTTCGAGACCAGCCTGAGCAAGAGCGAGACCCCACCTCTACTAAAAATAGAAAGAAATTATATGGACAGCTAAAAATATATATAGAAAAAATTAGCCGGGCATGGTGGCGCATGCCTGTAGTCCCAGCTACTCGGGAGGCTGAGACAGGAGGATCGCTTGAGCTCAGGAGTTTGAGGTTGCTGTGAGCTAGGCTGATGCCACGGCACTCACTCTAGCCTGGGCAACAGAGTGAGACTCTGTCTCAAAAAAAAAAAAATAAATAAATAAATAAAATAAAATAACATTTATTATATGGGTATGTTTCTGTTAATGGAATTTAAGTTCCTTATTTTTTCCTTCAGTTCCTTCTATCTTAGTACCTCATGTTTTCCTTTCCCTGGTTGCCTTGACCCTGTTGCAGTTTGAAGAGAAGTAGTGGGCCTTTCGTTTCTCCACCCCAACCCCATTTGCTGATTTTCTTTATTTGAAAAGGTAATACCAAAATGAATAAGGAGAGATGAAGTCTCTGGCCTACCATGGTTTCTCTGTCCTTTCTTATCTATTTCTTTCACATTCTCTTCACCTCCTTGCCTTTTCTTCAATTTAATTCTGGGCTACCCTTCTGTTGGACCAGCAACCTGTAGGACCAGCTAAACAATATGTTACCCATGGCCAGTGGATGGCTACACCACCGTTGATAGCCATCATCAAGATGTCTTATATCCATTGATGTCATCTTTGTTTCTTAAAGAAAGAAAAAAAAAAAACTAAACAATCAAAAATTGCCTAAGAAAGAATCATATGCTTTTAACTATTAATGACTCATTGAAAATTATTATTTCAACAATGTTCCTGGGAGTAAAATGTTTCCCATATGTGTGATTACCCAAAACGTCTTGGTAGCTCCTGCCATCTGGAATGGTTGTTTGGTATCTCTAGCTACATGATTTTTCCAACTCTTTGCTAACATCTCCAGAAACCATGCAAGTTCTCAAATGCATATTTTCTCTGAAGTTTAATCAACAATGTTGCAGCTGAGGACACGGTTGGTTGGAGAGGCGATTTGATGGGAGCTCTTCTCTGTCTGGAGGTCCTGGTATCGGGCATGACTGCAGAGCTATTCTCTTGCCTTCATTTCTCCTTTGGTTTGTCTGGCTTGTCTTGACGAGGCCCTTCTCCTTTCAGAGGGCAGTGCTCTCACATCATGTATAGGCCTGGAAACATCAAGTTCATGCAGCTGTGTGAGATTATAACTGAGATAATAGTGGGGGTGGGTGATGGGGAAACCATCGCACACGGTTAATAGCTTCCTCATCAACATATCAGTGAACTACAAGAGATGGTGGTCTTCCCTGCTTTCCCTTTCTGCTGAGCTTCCTTGGTAAATGAAGAAAGTGTGTGTGTGTGTGTGTGTGTGTGTGTGTGTATGTTACAGGATATCATGTAGGGGATTCTGTCTTAGAGCTGGTGGAAGCCCCACAGCAATAGGTGTCTCCTCTTTCACATTCCAAAGTCAAGTGCTCTCTCAGCCTCCTAAGCTGACATTTAAGTATGGATACAGAGACTGCCCACTTCCATCTATAAGAAGCTGGAGATGCCACAAAAGAGACTGAAGATTAGGCCAAGGATTTCTCTGGAGAGAGCTGTGTGGTGGGTTCCATTCCCATCCTTGTGGAGGAGGGGTGGAAGTGCTTCTCTCCTTCCTAGTGAGCTGGGCTTCAAGAGACCACTGGAGACTTTGGTATGTGACCCCTTGAGTCTGGGGGTGGTGGTGATGTTGTCCTGCAATAGAGAAGTCTGAGGACATCAGGCTGGCACACATGGTCTGTGTTAGTAGAGCAGAAGCTGCCGTTATGCAATGGGACCCCCACAATGAGAGAAAGTGTGGAGATGCCAGGGGCAGGTAAGACATGACATCATCCTGCCGGGGCCCTGTGGTTGGGAGAGTCCAATGAATGTGTATCCCCCAAACCAGCCAAGCGCCCATGAGAGGACAATCCCCACAGCCAGAAAACACCACCACAAGATCCAAGTCAGAGAAGTAAGAATTTTTTGCTCTTTACCTCTCTCCATCATCTGCTCCTTCACCCTTCCTACCCCAAAGCGGTAGGGGCAGCTCAGAGTGTGTGTGTGTGTGTGTGGGGGGGGGGGGTGGAATTGTAAGTCAGGGGAATAATGAAACTGGTCAGGAGCTTCTGCCCCATGAACTTTCTGCCCGAAGCAGCCTAGACTGGAGAAAGGGGAAGCTTAATTTTTAAATGAAGCTTAGAGTTTGATTATTACGATGTACTGGAATCTAAATACTGAAATGAGATACATTGGGAGATTAAAGTGAACAGAAGTTGTTTTATTATCTAAGGGTGAGCAGATGAGCTCTGATGCTTACCGGAGATTATTTCTGGGGCAGGAGAAGAAGAAGCCATGGAGCAGGTTTAATCAGGCAGTGGGAAAAACAAAGTCGCCTTATGCTTTGATAGTGCAGGTACTACTCTTTCAACATCCAAGTTACATTACTTATTCTAAAACAAATTTCAGCCTTCAGTAGACATTGAAATGCTTATTTTTCATTTTCAAAGGGCTGTGACTTCTGTACCTACAATGTAACTCCACTATAAAGAGTCTAAGAATTCCACAATTTATAGTAATATCTTTTGCCATATTGTATCCATCCACGACACTATATACACATAAGAACATACTTGTTTTTATTATTGAGGAAACTCTCTCAGTATAAAATTTGAGCCTAACCATACTGAGTGGGAAAGCTACTGGACAGGCCCACCTTGAGCTATTTATTATCAAAATGTTCTTTCCCTCTGTAAGGAAATGGCCCAAAGCAATCATTCATGTGTGAGGCAGTGTATGGGTTAATTATTGTTGCATGACAAACTCAGAGACAGGAAGCAACAATCTTATATTGTCACTCATGCTCCCAAGGGTCCACTGGCATCAGTGGCTGTTGCCTGGAGCTTGCTGGGCAGCTCTGCCCACCTGTGCTGGCTGGTCCTCGTGCCTGTGGGGGATGAGGGGTCTGCTTACCCTGGCAGGGCTCAGCTGGCTGGCTCTGCTTCTCGGGGTAGGTCGTGGGGTGGGAAACTGGAGAGGCTCCACTTCAGGCTGCCCTGGAGGGGGCAGCTCTGCTCTGTTGTCCCAGTGTCTCCTGAGAGCAGTGAGCTGCCTGAGGCATGGTCTCATGGTGACGGAGAGGCACAAGAGGACAGGTGGAAGAATGTGCGAGGCCTCTTAAGAGCTAGTCCTGAAACTGGGATGTTGTCTCTTCTAGTCCCCTGCCCTTGGCCAGAGAAAGTCACATGTCCAAGACCAAAGTCGAGGGCAGGGATAGAAACTTCATCAGTGATGGGTGGTAGCAAGGGTTGAGGTGCAGGAAGTGATAAAGAATTGGGCCCAAATCACAATCCGCCATAGACAGATGTCTGGGAAATGGTGGAGGCCAGGGATGACACATGCATGCTGGAGACAAGTGACATCTCTTACTCTGGCGTAGTTTGTCTCTTTCTTGCAGATATGCCTGGAGTACAATAGGTCACAAACGCCGTGAGGGAGCGAGGAGATGCGGTGAGCCTGGCCACAGGGAGAAGGTTATCTCGGGCATGTTGCTAGCAGGGAGCTGGAGACACTGCACCCCATCCTCTAGGAACTTTCCAGAGAAGAACCTCGGAAGACTGAGTGGATGGTGGCAACTACTAAGGGGCAAGAAAAGCTGGCTGAGCCCCTGGGCCCACTCTGGGGAATCAAAGAAAGGAAACTATTTTACCGAATGCCTACTGTCTTCCGGGGGCTATGGTAGACGTTTTAGTGGAGCATCTGATTTCATCTTCACCCAAACAACACTGTATGATAGTAATTAATATCCGCATTTGATAAATGTGGAGACTGAGATAACACGAAGAGAGTCACCTTCCCAGGGTCACACACTAGTACATGGCTGAGGCAAACAAACTTGGCAATCTCTGCTGCACCCTCCACTGCAGCTTAAGCCTGAGACGAGGGAATCTGTTGTAGAATGGGTTATACACTTACACTGCTTCCCACACTGTCACTGAGACCCAGGAGTGCGCAGTGGGGCAGGGGCAGGCAGACGTGCATTGAGCACCTTCTCAGGATGAGACCATGATAGGGGTTGATTGGACCATGTCACTGAGGCTCATCTGTAACACTTCCAGAAATATCTAGCTTCCTAATCATTATGAAATCTTGTCTCTTAAACTGAGGCTCCTGTCTCCCTGAATGAAAATTTGAACATATGCCTGGTTTATATTTTAGAAACAGAGTAACTCTACCTTTCAAAATTCTAAATATCGCTACGTGATTCCTGCCTGTGGCAGGGCTGGAGGTATGCTTCTCTTGTGCAGCAGCCTTCATTATTTTCCAAGAAATAAAAACATGAGCTCTGCATTTCACTCTCGTCTTTCATAGGCCAAATGGAGGACAGTGTTACCATGGCAACTGCAGCAGAATTTAGGACATAGAGGATATTTGGGTCCTGCTGCATCTTTGACCAAAGTTATGCCATGTGACTGTGACAGTATCCTAACTGTGGCTCTATGGTTCCCCCTTACAGTTCAAAGCATTTAGGTTGATCATATTCTCTTTTCAGATACTTGTCACTCTTGCTTGGTACCTTGTTTCAAGCTCACCAATCCAGCTCACCAATCAGGAACACAATTTTTCAAATGTTCAATCACCAGGTCAGAAACAGAGGAAAACATATGGATGTGATCTTCTGTGTGCTCTGTTCCCCTCTTCTCACGAATTCCTCCCTCAGTCTTCCCTACCACCTGCTGCTCCAAGACACACTCTGAAATATCAGTCACATAGAGGACTTCAAAAGTCAGTGGCTGAGTTGAGGGTCATCTCTGAAGGATTTCTCAAAATTATTTTTTAATCCATGTTAATTTTCTCTTTGGCACAACTAGGGGAAATTTGGATATGGATTGGGTATTTGACACGATGAACATTAATCACTATGGAAGGTGGTGATCTCTAACAGTCCTGGTAGAATATGCACTAAAATGTTAGTAGTATTCATCTCTGGTTATGAGAATACGGTGTATTTATTTTCTTATTTTTGCTTTTTGCTTTACAGTGCACATATACCTCTTTTGTAATAATAAAACCTGTAAAAGAAAAAGTCAATGTCCTCTTTTAATGCTATTAAAATTCCAAACCAGCTAAAGTTTGTGACTAAAAATAAATCAAAGCAGTAAGATAATGTTCTGCTTTCTTTTCACACTACACATGCATCCCCAGAAATTCAGATTTGTAACCCCTCCAGAATCACTTTTGAATATATGAAAAGGGAAAAACAAAGGAAATGATGGAAATAGATTCTCTTCCATCGATCGTTATCATTCCTTGCATCCAAGAGCCTAAGATAATCTAAGTCCACGTTGAGAAACTCCACAGTGAATCTGCTCTTCCCCTAAAGGGTCACACCTTCCCCCAGTCTGGCTTATCACACAGATAGGGCCCTCAGCAAAGGAAAACACTCTTCAATTTTAATCCTTAAAGTGTCCTCTGGGGACCAGCAGCATCAACAGCAGCTGGGAGCTTGTCAGAAAAGCAGAAACTCAGGCCCCACCCAGACCTACTAAACCAGATCTTGCACTTTGGCAAGGTTGTGTGGAGAGTCACACGAACACTAACGTTTGAGAATATTGCCCTGTATATAACACAACGTCTGGGCCTGAGGGTGTTTCTGGGCATTGGGAGCCCAGAAATTCTTGGCTATAGTTTGTACCTCATCAGATACATAGCACACCCTATGAATGGGTAACTTTTCAAGCCCAGAACATGAAAAAGAATGATCTGGACCAACGTTTGGCTCTGCTGATTCTACAGCCAGCACTTGTTCCTCTTTAGCCTTGCCCTGCTCTGTCACTTCTGCTACAAACCCTCCTTTGTGTTAGTTACCACTCACCGCATACCAAGTTACTCGGAAGTGTAGTGGCTGAAAACAACAAGCATTTGTTATCTCTCAGTTCCTATGGGTCGGAAAACCCAATATAGCTTAGCTGGCTGGGTGCCTCGGACTCAAGGTCAAGGGTTGCCAGATTTAGCAAATTAAAATATGGGATGCCCAGTTAAATTTGAATTTCAGATAAATAATGGATAATTTTTTAGTCCTATTCAATCTTGGGGACATATCTAAACAAAAAACTATTTGTTGCAGCCCCGTCAAGGTCTCCCATGAAGTTACTGTGAGGCCGTTAACAAGGACTTCAGTCATCTTGAAGACACGTGTGAAGCTTAACTTGATGGGTCAGCTTGGCCAGAACAAGGAGTGCCCAGATATTTGGTCAAACATGATACCAGGTGTTTCTGGGAAGGTGCTTGTGAGTGAGATTAACATTTCAGTCGATAGACTGAGCAAATCAGATGGCCTCCCTGGTGTGAGTGGGCCTCATGCAATCCCTGGAAGGCCGGAATAAAACAAAGAGGCTGCCCCTCCCATAGTGAAGGGGGAGCTCCCCCTCCCTGACAGCCTTGAGTGGGGACGCCAGTCTTTTCCTGCCTTTGGACTTAAACTGAAACATCAGATATTCTCGGGTCTTGAGCCTGCTGGCTTTCAGGCTGGAGCTCCACCAGGGCTCTCCTGGGCCCTGGGGCTCCAGCTGGCTGCCTGTGGGTCTGAGGCTTCTCGGCCTTCATAATTGCATGAGCCAATTCCTTATAATAAATCTCTTTCTCTCTCTATACACACACACACACACACATACACACACACACACACACACGCACACGCACACCCCCTATCTATCTCATGTCTCTGAAGAGCCCTGGCTAACAGGATCTCTCAGGTGCTTGGTTTGGGGCCTTTGCCATGTGTGCCTCGCCCGACAGCTTTCTCCTGACATGGCCATTGACCTAATTCTGGGAAGGCCACCCATGAAAAAATAAACACAGTGCACACATCACTGTGGAAGCCAGTGTTCTTGTAACATAATCTTGGAAGCAATATCCCACACCCCGATACGTCTGCCACATCCTCATCCCAAATCAGTATGTCCAACTCACACACAGAGCGAGGAGATGATGCAGGATGTGAAAATCAAGAAGTAGAAATCACTGTTAAAGGCTGCCTGCCATACCCTTACTTCTTCCCACCAGCACGGAAATATGGGTGGGAAAGGAACACAGTCACTCTCATTGGCAATTTATATTTGGGCAGTTTATGAAAGTTATATGAAGATAGCAAAAAAGTTTGAGCCTTACTCAAAAAGATGGTGGCCATTCCAATGATATGAGGATAATGTGAAAAACTCTGAGAGAATGGATTCAGAAATTAAGCTGGTAGAATAGTCCCATAAGGGGCTCCATAAGGCCTGATGGTCCCCTGCTGGGGACCTGCTGCAAGGTAGCTCTGGTCCCGACTCAAGCCACCAAGACTTCTGTTGACTTTCACTTGGGGGCTATAGACTCTCTGGTCATCTCAATCCTGTCAAAATTACATGCCAGGGTGGAGAGAGAAATGTCCCAGCAGTATTCTATTTGGCACTTTAAAAAAAAAGTGTCTTTAGAAGTTGGAGAAAGCACAACCAGAGGATGTCTTCTCAAAACAAACAAACAAACAAACAAACAAAAAAACACCCAGAAGGGACTCTTGTTGTAAACTGTCTTCCCACAGCAATTTCCACAGAGAGAAAAGGGACTCTTCCTTCTGCGGTGCCCCTGCTCTGCTTGCCGCAGAGAGAGGAGTCACCGATGTTGCACAGGCAGCTCAGTCCTGAGCCCAGTCATGCTCAGAGCGTTTTATGGTAGGAGAAAGTGGGATCAACTATAAAGGGAGGAATAAAATGGTAGTCATAAAGGGCTTTGAGCCAAAAGCCCCATTAAGACAAGAGCATGAAGTAAACTACATTTAACCATCTTAAGGTCTTTTTGTTTTTGTTGTTGGTGGTTTTTACAAAAAAAAAAAAAAAACCCAAAAACCTGTGCTATGCAAACATTAAGAAAACTATTTTCACAGAATTCAGCTTCATTTGAAGCAGCTACGTAGAGCCAACTCCTAATAATTATAAGGCAATCTCACAAAAGTAAAGCTAATTCCATGGCAGTATATCGACATAAATTCTCACAAAACAAGATGTCTTTCCAAAATTTCCATTAAGCATGGGCTAGCCTTGCAAGCATATATGTATTAAATTAAAAAAAATAGAGTAGAAACACTTGAACTAAGTGGTTTTTACAATGAGTTCTTGGACCATTTTGTATATTGTATAACATCATCTGTATCCCAAAAGTAGTGTACTCATTTAAGTCTAATAGGACACAATTGAAAACAGGTTCACTACGGAGATATCTCAAGTGACCTGAGAATTTTCCTTTCACTTATGCTATAAAATTTGGATAACATCCCTTGTTTAAATTTATTGCAGAAACACTGCTTATTGAAGACTTCTCTTCTAAGCCCTGGTGATTCTTCTGAGAAAGAAGAAATTCCTTGTAGGGATTAAGTGCTATTCTGTAGTTGGTCACACTGAGTACACTAGCACTGGCACTTTCAAAAGGGTCTTTGGTTCTTGAAAAGCAAGAAAAAATATGGGATTTGTCTTTCTCATACAGTTGTACACAGCTTGTCATCTTTCGCTGGTATCTCAGGTTCCCTCTCATTTAGCAACCCCCCAGTTCAGCATTTAAAAAAATAATCAAGCATTCAATTAAAATATATTTATTGTGTTAAAGAAAGTATTGTAGGAAAAACAGAAGAAAGAGATGGATGTGAAGCAATTTCTGCCTTCAAAGTCCTCCACACTGGATAGTGGGGACCAGGCAGGTGCACCAGGTGTGGTGAGTGTTGACTTTGCTGGTGTCATCATCTATGTTCCAGGGTCTGTTTCTGGTGCTTTATGTGAAATAGTAATAACTCATTTAATTCTTACAACACCCTTGTCAAGTAAGTTCCATTATGGTGCTCATTTTAGGGATGAGGTAACCAAGGCTAACAGAGATGTTAAGAACTTTTTCTAAGGTGAAAACACCTGGGCAGTGGTATGGACAGTGTTATGGGCTGAATTGTGTTCCTCTTCCTCCTCCAAATTCATATGTTAAAGCCCTAACCCCTGGGACCTCATAAAATGACTCTATTTGGAGATAGAATCTTTAAAGAGATAATTGAATGAAAATGAGAACATTAGGGTGGTCCCTAATCCAATGTGACTGGTGTCCTCACAGGAAGAGAAATTAGGACATAGACAGGTACAGAGGGAAGACCATGTGAGGACACAGGGAGAAGGTGGCCATCTGCAAGCCAAAGAGAGAGGCCTCAGAAGAAGCCAACCCTGCTGACCCCTTGGCAATGGATTTTTAACCTATGTAATTATGAGAAAATAAATTTCTGTTGTTTAAGCCACCCATCTGTGATACTTTGTTATGGCAACCTCAGAAAACTAATACAGGCAGGATGCAGACCTGGGCTGGCTGGTGTTCTTGGCTATGCTGCCTCCTTCAACTTAAGAACAACATAGGAGACAACATAGGGGAGACACAAGTATGTGGAGGTGAGATTCCAAGGATGCAGCAACTGCCTCTTTGATGGATGGGGGAGGGGAGGGTACAGGGAAAGCTCCCATATGAAGAAGCACTTGAGAAGGTCCTTGTGAGTAGTCAGGGTTTGGACAGATTCTAACAGTGGGGAGCAGGCATTTTAGGGGACACAAACAACAGGAACAGGAATGCTGTAGTTGGAAAGCTTGAGCTAAACTTGTCAACCAGGCACTGTCTATCCCAGACAGTGTGAGTACATACAAGTGCCTAAATCGGGGGTTCTTAACCTGTTTCTGTGTGTGGCATGTACTTCTTTCTCAATATGGTGAATTCTATGGACACTTTCACAGGTTGTTTTTTAATTGCTAAAAAGTACAAAGAAATTATGTTTAAAAACAGTCATAATTCTGCAGGTTGTCTATTCGCTCTAATGATAGTTTCTTTGGCTGTGCAGAAGCTTTTTAATTTGATCAGGTCCCATTTATTTATTTTTGTTGCTGCTGTAATAGCTTTGGTGGTCTTCTTCATAAATTCTTTGCCTAGGCTGATGTCTATAAGAGTTTTCCCAACATTTTCTTCTAGAATTCTTAAGGTTTCACACCGTAGGTTCAAGTCTGTTATCCATTATGAGTTGATTTTTGCGAGAAGTGAGAGGTGGGGATTCAGTTTCAATCTTCTGCATGTGGCCATCCAGTTTTCCCAGCACCATGTATTGAATAGGGATTCTTTTCTCCAATGTATATTTTTGTCTGTTTTGTCAAAGATTACATGGCTATATGAGGATAGGTTTATATCTGGGTTCTCAGTACTGTTTCAAAGATCTATATCTCTGTTCTTGTGCTAGTACCATGCTGTTTTGGTTACTACAGCCTTGTAGTAAAGCTTAAAGTCTGGTAGAATGATACCTCCCAATTTGTTCTTTCTGCTTAAGATTGCTTTGGCTATACGAGGTCTTCTCCGGCTCCATACAAAGCATAGAATTATTTTTTCTAGATCTATAAAGAATAATGATGGTATTTTGATATGGATTGCATTAATTCTGTAGATAACTTTAGGTAGTATGGATATTTTGAGCTGATAATAAGAATCTATATAGAGCTTAAGAAAATTGACAAGAAAAATTCAAATTACCTCATCAAAAAGTGGGCAAAGAACATGAACCAAAACTTTTCAAAAGAAGACAGAATAATGGCCAACAAACATATAAAAAAGAGCTCAACATCTCCAATAATTAGGGAATTGCAAATCAAAACCACAATGAGATATCATTTAACTCCAGTGAGAATGAGCTTTATCAGAAAGTCCCAAAACAACAAATGCTGGCATGGATGTGGAGAGATTGGAACACTCTTACACTGGTGGTGGGACTTCAAATTAGTACAACCCCTGTGGAAAATAATTTGGAGATACCTCAAAGAGGTAAAAATAGAAATACCATTTGATCCAGCAATCCCACTACCAGGCATCTACCCAAAGGAAAAAAAGACATTCTATAAAAAAGACACCTGCACTCGAATGTTTATGGCAGCACAATTCACAATTGCAAAGATGTGAAAACCACCAAGTGCCCATCAATACATGAGTGGATCAATAAAATGTGATATATGTATACCATGGAATACTACTCAACTACAAAAAACAATGGTGATCTAGCACCTCTTGTATTATCCTGGATAGAGTTTGAGCCCATGCTTTGAAGTGAGGTATTACAAGAATGGAAAAACAAGCACCACATGTACTCGCCATCAAATTGTTACAAACTGATCAACGCTAAAGTACTCACATGGAAGTAATATTCACTGGGTGCCGGTCAGGTGGGAGGTGGGTGGTGGCAGTGGGTAAACTCATAGCTAATGGATGCGGTGTGCACTGTATGGGGGAAGGGCAAGCTTGTGGCCCTGACTTGGGTGAGGCAAAGGCATCATATGTAACCAAAATGTTTATATCGCCATACTATTCTGAAAAAAAAAGCAGTCATCAAAATAAATATTAAAAAAAATTAGTGTATTCAATAAATAATACATGCGCTTCTTTATTGATGCATTAGGTAACTAGATCTAGTGGCAGGCCTAAGAACTCCCATAATTTTGAAGTAGCACTTTAGCACATGTGATCTTTTGAGATTATGCCTGCAGTGTGATAGAAAAACATCTATAATTTCTACTGATAGCAAAATCTTCACTGTACTGCAATTAATCATATGCTTTGTTACCTACATTCACAATCAAAAGAAATGCTAAATTTCAGTTAGAAATTAGTAAAAATAAAGATGCACTTTTTTTCCCATCCAAATCCACAGATGCCTGGCCTCAAGCAATGGTTTTTAATCTCTTTGAGTTTCTTCATTCTTTTTAGAATTTGATGCATATGTAGATCTTCCTGCCTCCCACCTCTGAAAAGAAAAAAGAAAAGAAAAGAAAAGAAAAGAAAAGAAAAGAGCAGAGCACAGCACATATAAATCCCATTTTACATTCAATGTGAGGAGATAAGTGGACTGCAAGTCTAGATGCAAGTCTGGAAGAACTCCAGACTGGAAAGCCTGGTGTGGACTATATTGTAGAGGGTCATGAATAACCAGAAGACTTTCTGCTGAAATTGACAGATAATGACAAATCATTGGAGGGTTTTCAGAAGCAAAAGAACGCAACTGAGGATGTGATCTCAGAAGACTTATCATAAACTATCTCTCAAGAAGTCAAATACTCTCTTCTTAATGGTTCCTCAATTTAGTTTTCTACAAATGTATGAATATTTTACTCTCAAATACTCGCAGAATCTGAATAATGCATGCTGCATGTAATTCTTAGTAATGCAATGTTCTTGCTTACAAACTTTGTGTGGAGAATCAATAGTCTAAGCAGCTCTGGCAGAGCCTGCATTGAAGGCATTGGAGACCACTGTATTTCAGGTGTCGTGCTCATGGCAAGGGCTGAACACTGAGCCATTGATCAACTGCCAAGCGTTCAATCCAATTTATTTGTCGAAATGGATGGAATGACTAGGCAAATGCCACTACAAATGCTTAACCACAGAGCTGGCTTAACCACTCATCCATCATTTGATTTTTTTAGCCTATATGACAGCTGGGAAACATAAGAATAATCTCCCAATAGTTCATTCATGGGCATTCCACAGACTCAGCTGCTCAGGGGAGCAAGTGCCCTTTCTTTTCTGCCTGGTGCCACCTGCAGCAGTTCTCAGGACCCACAGTGACACTCCTGGAGGGAGTGAAAAAGAGTCTCCTAGGGTGCATGATGGTTTGCAAGACATCATGGTGAAGCAGCTATAACTCTGCATCGAAGCTCAGCCCCAGGGGCTTGGCCACAGAGAGCACTGCTGGTCAAAGAAACTGCAGGCGTCAGCCACACCTTGACCTGCACTCTTCAAAAGTCTGAGGGGACCCACATCACTCACACAGGCAGCCCCTGCCTCTACGGACTTCCAGTTGTCCCCACAATCATCCACCAAACCTCTCCCAACTTTTAGGTCAGTTCTTCTTTTACCTCTTTTCATTCTCTCGAATTTCCTTGTTTTGTTTTTAATTGACGCATAGTAATCGTACATATTTATTGGGTGCAACGTAATGTTTTGGTATATATATACATTGTTAATGATCAATAAAGGTAATTAACATGTCCATCACCTCAAATACTTGTGATTTCTTTGTGGTGAAAACATTTGAAATCCTTTCTTCTAGCTATTTTGAAGTATACAATACACTATTGTTGACCACAGTCACCCTACTGTGTAATAGAACACCAGGACTTATTCCTCCTATCTAACTGTAACTTTGTACTCATTGGCCAATCTCTTTATCTCCCCCTTCCCCCTAATTTCCTCAACCTCTGGTAGCTACTATTACATATCCAAAGGCAATGAAATCAATATATTGAGGTGAAATCTACACTCTTATGTTTATAGCAGCATTATTCACAATATCCAAGATATGGAATCAACCTAAGTGCCCATCAACGGATGAATGGATAAAGTAAATGTAGTATATACACACAGTGGAATACTATTCATCCATAAAAAAGAAACCCTGTTATTTGTGACAACACTGATGAACTTGGAGGACACTGTGATAAGTGGAATAAGCCAGGCACAAGAAGACAAATACTGCATGGTTTCACACACATGTGAGAGCTGGTCTCTATTTATTTATTCTGTAGATTTACAAACTTTCTCCAGCAGGGAGGAATCCTTTCTCCTTCAAAGGAGGGTGGAAGGAGAGACAAAATCTGTGCTGGCTGTTGTGGAACCGTCTTTGGAGGGTGGGGTGATGAGGACTGAGGACGGGCTGATGGCCTCTGGCCAGGTGGCTGAAGTACGGAGGACTTCTGTAGAGCCCTTCGGATTACCCTTCCAAATACTGAACATCTGAGTCATTCTGCCAGCCAGCCTGGCACCCTATTTCTGGGTTAGCTGGAAACCTGAAGTTCCCCTGTCCCCACATGGAGGACACTGATATCTGCCTGGAACCTGTATCTTGCCTTATCCTTCCCAGCCCTGCCTCGTGGGTATTGGGCCTTTCTTGGTGTTTTCCTGGGCATGCTGCGTGATACCCTGGCACACCACCTATTGCACACTGCCCTTCTGAAACAGCTTCACCAGTCCTGCTCGCTGTTCCATGTATTTCAACATCTGCCTGGAACTGGACTAGTGTTTCTGCATCTTTGCTTGGACGGAGGTGTAATTTGCCAAGTCTTCATAGTGGCTGCCACTTTTGCCCCCACAATCATCCCCACATAGCTTTCTACCCCTCTGACTTTCTTCCTGTGGCACCTAGTACCTCGTGGCAGGGTCCTGGTCCACATCTGGAGCCAATGCTGACATTACTCTGCTACAAACAGAACTCACTCATTCAACAAACACAATCAGTTTTGCCTTAGAGTCCTGTAATTGTGTTGTTAACAAGACTCATATTCTCAAAAATATGAACTCCTTACTGTGGCTTTCAAGGCCCTTGACCTCCTCTCTAGTCTTCATTTGTAGCAGCGTGTTAATCGGTTATTGCGTTTTCAGTGGCACACAATAAGGAGCATTTGCTCCATACCTGGAGGCTGGCTGGGGCTTGCTGATCTAGGCTGGGCTTGGCGACAAGCTGTAGACTGTGTCCTGGTCTGCTCCACATGTCTCCCAACCTCCTTGGGCCAGTGGCTCCCCAAGACGTGCCATTCTTATGGTCAAATGCGGGAGTATAAGAGCACAAGCCCAGCCTCATAAGCAAATTTCAAACCTTTGGTCGTGTCATATTGGTTAAATACAATTAGTCAAAGAAAGTCACATGACAAAGATCTAAATCAAGTGGCAGGAAAATATACTCCTCCCATGGAAAGGGGCAGGGAGAATAAATATTTTCTAGGCAGTAATCTAATCTATTACTCTCCTGCCTTCTGATTACACTCCAGCCACGCTGGATTTCTTTCTGTTCTTTGAATCCGCTAAACTCATTCCTGCCTCAGGGTCTTTGCACTTACTTTTCCCTCTGCCTTTCCAAACACTGACTCCTTCTTTTCAGTCTAGGACTTATTTCGAGTGCTACCCATCCAGGGAGATCTTTCCTTGACCAGCCTCATAAGCCTCACCCTCATCACTTTTTATTAGACCTATTTTTATATCTCATTCCTAGCACTTATTGCTATTTGAAATTACCTTTAATTCTCCTCTTCCCTTACCCCATGAACAAGAATGCAAGTTCCATGAACACAGTCTTGTTCACACTGTATCCCCAGTGCTAGAGCAGAAGCCCAGACTTCTCTATTCTGCTCTCTAATCCTGAGATGGGGAACCAGAGGGGTCCCCCTGCAACATCCCATCTCCTCTTTTTTGTCCACTCAATTTTGGGGGTGGAAAACACTTCCTGAAGTTTCCGTCTGGCTATCCCAGCAATCTCATTTTGCTCTTTCAGTCTTCCAATTGTGTAATCTATTCTTTGGATTAAATCCACTCCCTTTGAAATAGCTACCATGGTTTCAGTTTTTCTAATTGGACCCTGACTGATACAAAAAGTCAAAATAAATGTGTTTCGATCTCAAATGAACTTGATCTCTCTCTGTGAAGCAAGCTGTCATGTAAAGATGCTTTGGGGGAGAAGTGGCTTCTTGTTGCAGCTCAGCCAATATTTCACAATTTGATCTCGGGCCAGCCACTTCCCCTCTGACGGGCTCCATTTATCTGTCTGCAAAATAGAGTTGAAATCTATCACCTCTAGGGTTTCTTTCACCTTAACATTCTATGGATTCTGTGGTTTAATCATTTCAACTTCATCCCAAATTCCTTGTGAGAAGTCCACTGGATCTTCAAATTTTCTCTTTAGCAGATACCTATTTTTTAATCACAGTAGACATTCCTTCTCCCTTACAGACACTGCTTTCCTTTCCCAGAGCAACCTCCCTGTAGCCTAATTTCAATTAAGTCATTTCTTGGCTAGATTGGTTTTCCCAAGGAGAATTTAACCATCCTGGACAAAATTACCCCTTTCCCTCTAAGGGAGCTTAAGGAAGGCCTTGCCTAATGTTCTGGCTCGATGAACTCCTTAACTCTCCTCCGGACCTGGGAGTTTTATGTTAACCCACTTTCTCTCTTAGTACAAAGCTGCACGTTTTAGCTATTAATGCTGGCAAGTCAATATTCTGTCTACACACTCTTCCTGACATGGAGCAAGAATAGCAATAATAAAAAGAATAGACTAAATGCATAACAGATGCCCAAGTGCAACTTGAGGTGAATGATTGTGAATAAGGAACTGTCATCGCCTACCTCACAAACATCCAGCTGGTATCTGAGACCTAATTTCTATAGAAATGTGAAACACACCCTCAACCAACCTCAAGCATCAAAATAAAAGAAATATTGTACCTTAATGTTGGTGAAACCAATGCTACACTTAGCCACCCACCCCCCCAACACTCACACAGTAGTTTTAAGCACATATTCCTGCTAGAACTTGGTTGGTATCTGTGCCAAATTGGTTCAATTCTTATATTTTGGGAACAATGCCAAGATCTTGAGCCAGAAAGGCTGAAGCAGTTGGTTCTGGGGTCCTCATCAATGAGCCATATCCTTTAATGAGATAACATGGGCCTTCTACTGAAGCCACAGCAACTCTAAGTTAGAGACTGAAATTATTGCTGAAAGAATGGAAAAGAAGAGAAAAACACAACACAGCCTTAGATAATGTCAGTGATATTTTCTATTTCCAGGCCTCCTGTAATCACTCTTTTCCATTGATTACTAACTCTGATTTCCAGGAAATAACAGTGGAAGAATGAGTTTTTGTTGTTGTTGTCCAATTTAGGTTTTCAAACTGTGTTTCTGGTGAGCTCCATCTGTCATGCTGAGAAGCGATAGATGAGGAACTGCAGGTACCCACTGAGGAGCCTTGGCTTTCTCGTCTCCTGAGCTGAGCACCAGCACCACCCCTAGCCTTTTAGGGGATCTTCAAGAGCCACCTGACTCTTTTGACAGGCTACCAAGGACTGGGGAGAGTGTCGAAAGGAGGAGGTACTTGAGTTTGGATGTCAAATACTGCCAGAACTTTCCCAGCTTTAGAGCCATGACAAGGGCAATGGCTCATGTGACCGTGTCTGCTGTCACTTTAGAGACAGACATCTTAATTCCTTCAATTTTCATCCTCATCTTACAATTCATTTCATCTCCAACCTTTCAGTGACCCCCCCCACCCCCCACCGCCACCTACCCAACAAGCCCATCCACAAGACATTCTAGTGGGAAATGGCTTAGAGGTCAGTGGCATCCAGTACTGTGAAAGGCATTCATGGCGTCAGTAGCCCTTGTTTAAATGGGTGCACATTTGAAGAATTGTCTGGTGGCCCATGAGGTGGGTCACAGCATCCCTCAGGAAGGAAGAGACATGGTGGTATTGAGCACTGGATTCCACTCTCAGGTCCAGACCTGGGAAAAATTGTTCTGAAAGTAAAGTTCATTGTCTGCCTGTTATATTCTTTTCTTCTCCCCCCAACCCCCTTAAAGGATCTCTTATCTTTTCTTCTCTCTCAGCCTGTTATCCTCATTTACATTCTCCCTTTAAAAATCTCCTTTCAATAGTGGATCTAATAAACTCATTTACATTGAGTTATGTAGGGCAGATGAGACTTAATGTGTCCATTATCATAATCAGTTGAGAAAAAAAATAAGAAAACATGTTAGGAAGAAGTATCCAGAGTAGTTTACATTTAAAAGGAAATAAACCCATAAATGGAAGAAGTAAACATCTCATTGTAGAATTGAAGACATCAGTGAGTTGGTCAGGAACTCTTTTAAAGTACCAGTCAGCCTACAACCTATTCATGGTTAACCTTGCCCAACTCTGAAAGTGGAACACCAGACTATTCCTCACTCTGGCTTGACATTGTGAGAGTTTACATCTCCAATAGGATAGGACTGGTCTAATTTTATAATACATGGGAAAGACACTGGTCTTATTGCATATATATAATTGAAACGCTAAACAAGCATAAATTATGATGTAATCAAACACAAATGTATTTTTTATCTCCTACTTCACCTTTACAGTATATATTTTTGGAGGAATCTTTTATAATGCCTGTGGATGAAAACTTTGCAGGTCCCTGGACTTTTTCAGTCATTCTTAGGTATTAGATATCCTTCCAGTAACTTTAAGTCATGGAGATGATCTCAGCTCAGTAATCAGAATGTCCAGGAGAAGACATTACTGAAAATTATCCAGGTGATTTAAAATGAAATTATTTTTGTATTTGCAACTCTAAGGAAGAGGTGGTTCCCTGAAGGGCTCTAAGTGGTCCCATAAAAGTGTTCTTCACTGGGATGTAGATAAAGAAGTCAATACCCCTTCCCTACTCCCATGGGGAAATAGGGACTCAGAATGTCAATAGCTCTTTCCAAAGAAACATCCCCATTCTCCTACATTACGTCCAACTTTTATTACCTCGACATTGTTGAAGGGCTCAAGAGTCATGGAACTAGTTCTCCATCATATCTTTGTAAATTATTCATTTGAGTATCGTCCCACACTCACTTTGATAAATCATATCTATTCTAGAGAAACTTTGGCTGAAACTGAGATCAGAATAGTCCCACTCTAAAACCTCTTATATCAATAACTGATGTTTCCCTCAGTGATTTCAATTGCTAAGTTGGGGCTGGGTATGGCCCCCAGATTAGAAATGTTACATTATCTCTATCCTGTAGCTGCAGACACAGAACTGGTACTTTATGCCCAAACAATTGATACATGGATTGAGAAAGGCAGTGGTTGGTTGGGCATCTGTTAGAGATCATAAAGAATTGTATTTGCTACTAATTTAAACTTTCGTTTCTGCATTGAAGACCCACAGGACAGTTTGTAAAGTCTTTACAACCATGATCATGTTTCTGTCAGTCTTATTCTTACTGTCTGGAAAACCAAATAGTAAGAATTATTTTAGTTATGATCCTACAGGCAGAGGGTGAAGCAGAGATGCTCTTTTCCACTCTGCAAGTCAATGAGAAAAAGTGCTAAAAATCAAACCACGGTCTCATTCCACCAGTGCATTTTTTCACCAGCATACACCTCATTACATTCTATGCCAGCATAGGAATGTTACTGTTCTACTTAACAGCTGCAATGCTGGGGGATGGTGTTGGCTGCAGATGAGACAGTCATCACAACCTATTGTGAGTTAAAAATGGAATGTAGAGACATATCTGCTACATCCTTTCCTACTAAGTCATTGGTCAACACTAGTGTTTCTCTTTCATTCCTCCTCATCTTATCTCTTACCTTCACAAAGGAACATTTTCTAGAATTCTGCAAATAGGTAGTGTGACTGAATTCCCTAAAATTTATCACAACTTTTATCTGTTTCATATCTGTTGATAAATCTTTTATCAAACTTAGCCAAGAGGGACTGACTAATTCAGTTAACCCTCCAAAAGGCTGGACTTAACTTGAAGAAATCAGCATTTGCACTCTTATTCAGCAGAGCACTTGGTAAAGGCCTTTGTAGATAATGATATTTGGCTTTATCATTTATTTATCACTAAATATAGCCTCCCACCATATATATGGCTCTATTTTTATTCTCCCGCTTTTATGTGCTTTCTCATTATGAAAGATACTCCTCTGATAATGGCCAAAGACCACTGAGGCTGGTGGTGGGGTGATGGGCATAAGGCCAATGTAGTCAGCTGAAAGTGAGAGATAAGAAAACATAATGGACTGACTTATGAGACAGTTAGTCTCTTGATTTAATGGATGTATGAGCAGTGAATCCATATACTGCTGCTGATGGCTTTAAAGTATGTCTACAAATTCTATGATACTACTCCCTTTAAGAAGTGGAGTTTAATTTGGTTCTCCTTGAGTATAAGGACTTAGTGACTCATTTCCAATGACGAGCATGTGTTGAATGTGAGGGTGGGTAACTTCATAAAAGGCACTGCAACTTCAGCCTTTCTCTCTCGGGTCACTCGCCCTGGAGGAAGGCAGCATAATGGCTTGAGGATACATCAAGCAGCCCATGGAGGGGCCTACATGGCAAGGCACTGGGTCTTCCTGTCAACAGCAGTATAAGTGAGCCATCTTGCAAGCAGCCCATCTCACATTTTAACTATATTGTCATGAGAGATACAGAGCCAGAGCTATCCAGCTAAACCCTTCTTGAATTTCTGCCTCATAGAAACTGTGAGATAATAATTTTTGAGATAAGTCTCTAAGTTCTGAAGGTAATTTGTTATGCAGCAATAGAAAATTCATGCATCTCTGAGCCAAGCAACACTTTCTGTGTGTCTCTGAAATGTTACAAACTAGGATCTCTTGATGAAATGGAGGAAAAGGTGTTCACTGCAAGCAACAGATGGTTTGATCACTTTAGGAATAGAAGTAGTTGGCATAAAAGTGAAGTCCTTGAGGAAGCTGGAAACGGCAGTAAAAAGCATTGCAGAGTTTTCCCTTCCCTTCACTATCCCTGTGGTTTCCCTCTATCCTGCCTATGCTTTGTAAATAGGTCTTGTATTCATTTCTCCTTGAACTGCTAAATTTCAGAGTATCTTTCATGCCGGGAGGGTCCTTGGAGGTCTTCCTGAAACCCCACAATGTTGGCCCTTTCCCTATTGGGGCCCTACTGGGGCAGGGCTGCATCATTTCTATTTTTGCTCCCCGCAGAGTGCCTAGACCCACAGTCGGCAGCCAGTACACGTTTAATAAGTATGTGAACAAACGAATCCAAACATGCAACACAGAGGGAGGGAGGGACAGAAAGCCCCTTCATCACAGAGGTGTATCTTGCATAGATCTAAGAACTTATGTACTCCATCTCCAATATGACAGCTTGGGAATAGGATGGCAAGATGCATATCTTTAGATTCCTTTGAGATGAGACTGGACCTGTAAGACATGGAGAGAAGATAAAGTTTTGTTTGAGAGCTAGGGCTTTAAATCAGGCACACCTCACTGAACCCTTACCCTCCCTTTCTTGTTTAGAATCTTCATTTAAACTTTTGTAGCCTCAGTTTCCTCATCCAAAAAATGAGGATAATAATACCTACCTCCAAGTGTTGTTATAAGAATTTAATGAAAACCATATTTGTAAAGCACTTGGAGTCAGGTCAGACACTGAGACAGAGCTCAATGATGAAAGCTTTTATGTTTGTTTTTTCCAAGGCATTGTGATTTCCCAGAAGACATACAAAGCTAAAAGTTAAATCACCATAAGAACTTAGGCCAACATATGCTCTGGATGATCTTCCCCTCTTTATTCCATAATATAAATCTTATACTCAAAACATGCTAGTCCTTTCTTAGTCCCTTACGCTTGCCATGATCATTCAATCAATAATCATGTGTTGAGCATTTCTACCCTGGCCACCTCCCTATGTCAACCATACTTCTGCCCCAGGGCCTTTGCACTTACAGCTCTCTCTGCCTCAAAAGCTTTTCTTCTAGACATCCATGTGTCCACGATTCACTTTGCTTAGATTACTAGTAAATATAAGCTTTTTCCTGAGATCTTCCCCTTACCTGGCTTTATTTCTTTATAGCCTGTATCACTGTCTGGTATACGGCGTACTTACTTCCTAGTGTATTGTCTGTTTTCCTCATCACAGTTTAAGACCCAGGAGAGTGAGGACTTTGCTTTATTCACTGCTGAGTCTCAGTTCATAGGACAGTGCCCATCACCTAATGTGTACTTAATAAATGCTTGAAGAATGAATGAATGAAATTCTAGGTGTTACAAGGATAAGAATGTGTGGTGTTATACCCTAACTATATACTACAGTCTACTTACCTGCATTTGTCCATTTTTTTCTTTCCTACCTAGAATATCCTAATTATATTTCTTGATCATATTAATCTTCAACTCCCAGTCCATGTCCCAATTTTCCCAGAAGGATTCGTTCCATGGGTGCAATTTATTATGTATTAATATATCCCTTATCTGACATCCCCTAGGACAAGTCCTGATTAATGAGAAATAATAGAACAAGAAAACCATGTGATGGATTTCTGATACCTAGGAAAGATGATTGGTGCAGTGGAGGCAATATCTATGAAACCTCTTGAACCTAACGGCTTTGTGACTAAGAACAAGTACTCACAAAATCACCTTGTGTGTGCAGCTATGTCTTCCTCTCACCGCCTCCCATGCTAGCACACCAGGCGTGGGGTATATGAATTGGCTGAATCAATTTCAACTGGTACCTGAATCTGTAGAAGTCATTCCAAATGCACGGACTATCCGGTTACTATAAATCTGCCCAGCCTTTGAGATAAATGCATTAGCTTTATGATGAGACAGGGGAAGAATATTTAAGTTGTCATAATTCTGTTTTAGACCCTGCAGAAGTAGGAAGTTACACAGTCATCACATGATGAGGGGTGAAGAGGAGAGGATATAACGCATCTTCCAAGAACGACATAAAGGACAAAAAAGTGGCCCCAGGATCAGACAGTCTGGGTTCAAATCCTGCCTGTGTTTCTTACAAGCTCTGTGTTCTTGAGCAAATTCTTTAATCTTCCTGAAACTCAGATTTTTTTCCTTCAAAAACTGGAAATAATAGTTGGCCAACTTACCATACAAGGATGTCCTAAAGAGCAACTGACTTACTATATGTTAAATGGCTTCTTGAGCTATAAAGAACTTTATAAATTTGAGTGAAATATACTCTAGCTCCTGTGCCCAGCTGCTTTGGTCTCAGCAGCTATGGTGCGTTGTACTGAGACAATGACTGTCAGTGTGCTAAGTGCTACAACAGGCCTTGAAGCTCCTGAATGTGTTTGCTAGGCTGCCATAACAAAGCTCTACAACTGGGTGGCTTGAACAACAGAAATTTATCATTTCACTGTTCTGGAGTCCAAGAAGTCCAGAAGTCCAAGATCTATGTCTTTCCTTCTGAGAGCTGTTAAAGAGAACCTGTTCCACGCCTCTTCTCTAGTTTCTGATTGTTTGCTGCAGTCTTTGGCGTCCCTTGGCTTGTGGAAGCATCTTCCTGATCTCTGCCCCTACATGCTGTCCTTCCTGCTTGTGTCTCTGTGTCCAAATTTTCCCTTTTATCAAAAGGAACACCAGTCATAATGGGTTAGGGCCCACTCTGATGACCTCATCTTAACTAATTACATCTGAGACAAACATTTTCAAATAAGGTCACACTCTGAGGTACTGGGGGTTAGGACTTCAACACATGAGTTCTGTGGGGGACACAATTTAACAGAGCAATGATGAATCCAGAATCTCCTGCCTGATCGGATCGCTGAGAGGCAAAGCTTGTTTCTGGGTTAATCTAACTCATCTTCTCCTGGGATGTGCTCTCTCTTCTAGCGCATTGCCAGTGTGCTCTGTGGTACCTTCCCTTTGGTTCCCAGACGTCTCCTCCCACATGGAGGCAGATGGGAATGGTCTGCCCCAGAGAGGATGAGTATTTTATCCATAGTGTTGTTTAGACTTGCTGGTGCATGGTGATTATAGAAAGCAGACGAACTTTCAGTTATTTAATTTAACTGGTGTTAAACTCTCCGCAGACGCTGCACTGCTTCATTGCCAGCACCCAGCTCCTGTTGCCCTGCCCTTGATAAACCCAGCCTGACCCGGCCCTGTGTATCGCAGCTCCCTGGTGCGAACAGCATCAGACATTGCCCAGAAGGCTTCTCAATCCCTGTGCAAATAGAATTTCACCAAGGCTCATCCACAGGTGAGAAAACATGCTCAGATATGCTTGCTAAGAAAAATTATTCAAAACTTATATATAGCCCAAGAGAGTACAACACAGACTTTCAAAGACACACATGGACATGGTTTAACAGGCTCACCCAAAGATTATTTAACCACCTATTGGAATGTACTGTTTATGTCTCTGCTATTTATTATTAATGTTAACTTGTAGGTCTTGCTACAGTAGAGATGCAAATAATTTTGTCCAGTAGGAAAGAAAACACCATTAACCTAGCAATCTTAATCTAACCTTCTTTCTTAAAGGCCTATACAGTCCAATTCCTTGAAATGTGCTTTAAATCACATTTACCATCTTAGTGAGTGCATATTGAATGAGTTCACATATCTTTATCACCAGCCAAAATGCACCAATCAGCAGCGGAAGAATATGGCTCAAGCTGCATCCCAGTTTCACACTGTGCGGCTCATTTCCACTGCAGTTGCTCAAGGTTCCAAAGCATGGTTGGTGGAGACACTGCTTCTTCTTCTGTTGAGAATATTTCTGCCTCCCATTCCCGTTTCACTCCTGCCCTAGTTAAAGACTCCTCCACTCACTGCTTCACAGTTCTTTGCTCAATCTGAGAAAGAGGCCTAGAGGAAGGACAATACATACACAAAATGAAAGAAGCATTAGAAGTTAGCTTTCGAGTAGGAAGCACAGTGAAATATTCTCCACTTGTACTGCATACTTACAGCACAATGAAACCAAATTTCTGGGCTGACAATGTCTGAAGAGAGAAGGGTCGTGAGTTCTCCCTATTGAAAAAAAAAAAAAAGAAAAAGTACTAGCTGGGAAGGCTCTGCCATTGGAAATTCATTCTCTCTAAGACTTTTTCTAGGATTCCTAAGTAGGCAGCTTCCTATTTTTTCAAAACTGAAGCAACAGGAGATTATGAGGAGGGATGGCAAATTCCCTGTTTCTCTAAAATTAAAATTTCTTTTTAAAGCTCCAAAGTTGGTCATTGCTGTGTGCATTTCCAGGTTTTGGTTATGTAAGAAGATGTTAAAATGGAAGATTTGGCAGAGACCCTTATGCACTAGATATCAGATATTAAAGTGAGTTGCAAAACAGATCACCCTTCTTTCAAAGGAGAGCATCAAAAGTCAATTACTCTCCTAACCTTCATCAAGAATATAAAAGATCAGTAGAGGTGAAGGGAATATTTATGACAAGGGTTTCTTTGAAGAGAGCTGAGCTGTGAGCTCCACCCACCATCTCTTCTCCAGGAGGAGGGGCAGGGATGCTTCTGGGAGAGCTTGTCTTGTAATCCCTGAATTTGGAGGACACAGTTGTTCTTGGATGCAGAAGATTAGATTATTATTTAAAAAGTAATCAACCCTTCCCTCTCCATCTCCATGGGTGGAGTACAGCTCCTCTGCCCCTTGATTTATCACTCTACCACAGGACTCAATTTGCCAGTGGGGTGCTAGTAGATGGGATTGAAGCAGGAGCTTAGATTCTAAGCTTGCTTGCCTGGGGGTCGTGCTCCCTTTCTTAGTGCCTCTGTCTTTGTTATGAAAAGAATGTGCCTGGCTGGACCCTGGGTCCATGGAGAATGATAGACTCTCCGAATAGACCTGCTGTTCCAACCAGCCCACAAGTATAAGAATAAACTATTGTTATTTTAAGCCACTGAGATCTAGATGGTTTATTCTGCAGCCTCATTGTGGTCATAGCTGACTGATGTTGTTGGCTACCTGTTTTGATGTAGAGAAAAGGAGAGTTGCTGTTGCCGTGTGGAATCAGCCCTCACTCCCCGTTTGTCCAGGGGAAGACGTGCCTGAGTGTTCCTGTGGATCAATGTATGCTCTGTCCTGGAAAGAGACTTTGATTTAGCATGGGGGTTGTCAAGAAAGGTTGATAGATTCAGCTGGTAAAGAAACAATGACCTTTTATTTGATTTAAATGGTTTATTACTCACATAGCAAAAGCAAGAGTACCGGCTCTTTGTGTTTCTTGTTCCACAGGACAACACCAGAACAAAAGTGCACCAGAACAATACGGGGACGTGAATGCTGGGACATCCTGTTGCTGGAGAGCCCGTGCCCTGCTGCAGAGAAGCAGTGTCACAGCCTGCTGCTGTACCCTAAGTGGGAGTGAGGCAGAAAGCCTCGCGCCTTGTCAGAATCTGGGAGGCAACGAGGAGCTGTCTCTTGACAGGCTCCCGGGAAGACAAGGAGGCAAGTGAGAGATGGCCTTGCAGCAGCTCCTTCCACACTGCATGTTAGTCTCAGGCTGAAAGGACTGTTTGCATGTACTGCTACCAGAAGTATTTTCAGATTCCAAAGTCACAAGCCAGTTGTCAAGTGCCAGGATGAAATCTACAGCCATGATAAAAATGTACTAGCTCCATTTATTATTACAGAGATTATTGAAGATATTTTTCAGGCATAGCCATTGATGCAAGTATGAACGATGTAGAAAAAAAGTTTCTCTTTGCTTGTGAAATATTTTTTTTGTTATCATAAAAGAACTTGCTTATAAGACTACTGTGAATAAAATCCCTTCCAGATGAGAGTTCAAAAACAATAGCAAATTTTTGCAGAGACCCTCTGGTTGCATCAGGATTTAATGAGAAAAATTTTACTGCTTTGGGGGAAAGTACTACAAATATAAATTTTAGTGAATAATTGCATAAAGGTACAGACAATACTTATTCAATGTTGAAGCAAAGCATGAATGATGCCATGGGAAGTGTTGGCTCTCCTGCTCCTACTCTGAACATTGCTACTCATATTCTGAACAAAGCATCTGATGTCCTTTCTATTGACATTGAAGTAATTGTCATGAAATTCTTGTACTTGGGTATTTATATTGTTTGAACTGAACAATTAAAGGATTTTCGTGATTTTTTTTGACATCTAGTATTCTTCAAATCTCTTGCACTCAAAAGCCCATCAGATCTCTCTAACAAATGCAGTCCAGAGAATTCTTGGTTTATTTGCAGCACTGAAATCATATTTTAATTCTGAAGAAAAGGCATCTCAAGTTCTTCTTGACTTTTTAAGTAATCTATTGAGTGAAAACCTACTTGTTTTCTATTTCTTATCACTTATAGTTTTCAGTATCTCTTTAGCAATAATATTTTGCAAATTGAAAAAAAGCAAATAGTACTATTGAAGACTCGATTGCTTAAAGAAATTTGTTGAATGTGTTAGAGAAAGAAATGAGAAAAACTTTTCCTTTAAAGTGTCACAGCTGTTCTTAAAAAGACAAACTTACTATGAACAGGAAAAGAAATTCCGAATTGAGGTGGATAATTATTACAGCGCTTGTCATGACTATCTTTTTAAATGGAGTTAATCCCTTGAAGAATTTGATTATTTTACATGGATGTTACTAAATAAATACTGTTTCAGCATGTGTGGTGTTGAAGAAGAGATTAAAAATTGATTACCACATTCTTTTTTTGTAAGTTTCACAATTTAAAAATGTGTTTATCACATGTTTATCACTATGGGCATGGTGGCTCACCCCTATAATCCTAGCACTCTGGGAGGCTGAGTTAGGAGGATTGCTTGAGGTCAGGAGTTCGAGACCAGCCTAAGCAAGAGTGAGACCCTGTCTCTACTAAAAATAGAAAAATTAGCCAGGCATTGTGGCACGCCTGTAGTCCCAGCTACTCGGGAGGCTAAGGCAGGAGGATTGCTTGAGATCAGGAGTTTGAGGTTGTAGTGAGCTATGATGATGCTACTGCACCCTAGTTGGGGTGACAGAGTGAGACACTATCTCAAAAAAATTGTTTATAAAGAGATTTAATGTATTTGCTGAAGAATGGAAAGGGAAAATATATAATGAAAGATGGCATTGCGTGGTGCAACAAAGAAAATTTGAAGAACAATTCTCAGAGGTGTGAACTTTATGCCAGTACATGTTCAGTATACCAGCTCATAATGCTAGTGTTGAGAGTGGCTTCCTATTAATTAATGTTCAGTGAACAAAAGAACAAAATAAGTTGGATGTGACCACTGTAGAAGCTATGTTACAATGTAATAGGAATATAGAATATAATTTTTCAGTACAATATATCATTTGTATTATTTTTCTTTTATCTCAGTCTACAATGTATAAACAATTCAAAATAATTCAAATTAATCAGGATATCTCCTATTTTTATTTGCTTAATCTGACAACTGTAGCCAGGAGTCAAATGGAGGGTGACCCAAGACCCTCCTAATCTATCTGATCTATTTAGGGACCAATTTTCACACAAGCAGGCCATAAACTAAAGAGGAAAATATCCACGGTAAGTATAGGGTCTTCAAGTAGACCCTGGCACCCTAGAGATTTTCTGCACCAACAACAGAAGAAACCCCATCAGCAAAGATGGCCTTTCAGCCCAGCCCCAATAGCCTAACAGCTGGAAGGACCACGTAGGACAGTCAATCCATTTGTTGCACAAATCTTTCAATACATTGCAAGTTGTTTTATATTTTTAAGTCACTAACACTGACCCCTGGAAGGTGCTTCCCTCAAAGGCGTTTGCTTTGAGCACCACAGGGTGTGCATTCGGCTGGCCAGGGCTCGCTCATCCCTGGGGGCAGCTGGAAGAGTCTGGGTTGCATTTCTAGTGTTTATAAGTAGCAGCAGCACTTCCACCAACAAATTCCCTAGTTAGCAGGTAAAAGTTTATTCATATAAATATACTCTGGGGTTTTTCTTTCTTTCTAAAATGCTTCTCCCCTAATGACTTCTCAAAAAACCTTACATTTTCTGTCCTTGTTTTAATTTTCCACCAAGAAGCATGTTGCTGTATCCAGGCATGAGTGTAGGGTTGAGCTAAATCCTAAAGCCCTTTTTTCTGCTTGTGGGTCACCTTCCTAAGGTAATAAGGAAAAGCAGCAGCAGCAGAAGGATTCCTCATAGAAATGAGGCAGCACTTCAGGTAGCAGAAATTCTTTAGTGATGGGGTGGTTACCAAGGGAAGACGGGAAGTGCAACTAACCAGCAGTCTAGGAGATGCCCTGCCGGCAACTCACCAACCTAAGTTCAGCCCTAAGAAGTGGAATCATGATGCACTTCTAGGAAAACAATGAAACAATGGAAGACTTTGGTGGAAAATGCAGTGGATTTATGTTTTTAATACTTTATGTTATGATAGGTTTGGGTTCAAGTTTTTACTAGAAAGAAATCAGTCCCTTCAAATTTGTTTCCTCTTCTGAAAAAAGAGATGTGTGTGTGGGATGCCTTTTTCATAAAATTGTTGTGAGGATTTAACACGGAGCCGGTCCTCAATAAATATTATTTTTCTATCTCCTTCATTTATTCATGCTTCTGTTTAGTTATTCAATCTACAATATTTACTGAGCACCTACCTTGTGTCTGTACTGTGGTCAGTGCTAGAGATACAATGAAAAACAAAATAAAGACAAATCCCCCCCAAACCCAAGATTCTTGCCCCGGTGGCTTTTAAATTAGTAGAGGAGACAGACATTAATTAGACATTGAGGATCAATTATAACTGTGATCGTTGGTATGTAGGGCTGATTATGATGCTGTACATATTAGGGGCTTTAGATAAGCTCTCCCTCTGGAAATTAAAACTGAGTGTAGGTCCAAAGGATAAGTAGGAGTAATTAGAACTAGCACAGTTGGGGGTGCACATGTGGCATTCTAGGAAAGGAAAAAGCCACCAAGGATAGAGCATATTGGAAAGTATATAGAGAAGTGGAGAGGGCTAGCGTTTGGGTTGATCTGATGTGCAAGGCTGAGGTTAGGTGACATCATGACACTCCTCTTAGCCCTAAAATTCAGTGAATATAACTTCCTGTTCTACCACACTGATTATTTGTGGACTGACTCAGTGCGTAGCCATGAATTAGATTTTCTTTAATGGGCACTCAATTCAATTATTTATTGACAAAAGTAACCAGATCATAAACAATTATTTCAGTCTTCTTAATAACACATTAGCTTGATTACAGCAATAATTGGAAAAGATGACTCAGTTAATTGGCTCAGGGGAGAATGGGTTTCCCCATATATGCAGGGATTAATGTAACCTAATACGGTTTGGTTAGAATCTAGTTGGAAATGGAAAAATGTGTTCATGACAAGCTAGTTTAGGCTTTAAAATTATGTCTTTGTTTATGATCTTGTAGTACTGATCTCATATTGACCTGCCATGACCTGATGTATTATGCATGGCTTCCAGGGTTCAAGATTATGTCCGTATATCTGTCAGAGAGCCTTCACCGGCCACACAAACCTCGAGGGTTTAACAGAGCATGATACTGTGCTAAAGTGTGAGCAAACTGAGACACATGAGAGAGAATTTCTAAACTGTTATCCCCAAGTACAGTTTGGCAGAGCAAGCCTGAGATTTGAAATCACCCAAACTGGGGTTTGAAGCCAAGCATGGCCATGGGCTGTGCGACTTTGGGCAAATGACCTAAGCCATATGGAGCCTCATGTTCCTCATCTGTAAAATGGGATTACAATACCTATTTCTCGAGATCGAATAAGATCAAATACACAAAGTCATACATCCAGTGAATATTTATTCCTTTCTCCCCTTCCTTTATATGTTAGCTGAGAATCCTAAACATGCACAGAGAGGAATTATGGCTCCAAATAGCAGTTCCGAGTACAGAAAGGAGCCCCACAGGTAGTGAGGGCAGAGTCCAGGGGAGGGAGTGTCAGGGCAGGACTCAAGAGGGAGAGAGGACAGTCTCGGGGCTTGGAGGGTTATACCACCCAGAGGTGGGGACATACAGTGTGGACACTATCTGTGCCCATCAGACCCATCTGCAAAGGGACTGGTGTGTTTGGAAATCATGAAATAACTTAATCCATTTGTGCTGCTATAGCAAAATACTGCAAATTGGGAAATTTATAAACAACAGAAAGGTATTGCTCACAGCTCTAGGGGCACTGAT
Source organism: Eulemur rufifrons (assembly GCF_041146395.1). Taxonomy (NCBI): domain Eukaryota; kingdom Metazoa; phylum Chordata; class Mammalia; order Primates; family Lemuridae; genus Eulemur; species Eulemur rufifrons. The sequence continues at coordinate 209,264,635 of NC_090989.1, forward strand.
CCAGGCACTGGCATTCGGTGTCTGGCGAGGGCCTTCTTGCCACGCCCCCACAGGGTAGAAGGGGCAAACGCAGTGTCCCCACATGGCCAAAGGCAGAAGGACAAAAGGGGAAGAAAGTGGTGAACTCACTCTCTCAAGCCCTTTGTATTAAAGCCCTCTAATCCCAGCCACGAGGGCCCCACCCTCATGACTTAATCACCTCCTAAAGGCCCCCCATACTATCGCATTGGCAGTGAAGCTTCAACATGTGGACTTTGGGGGATACATTCAGACCACAGCAGTGACTACAAAGACCAACATGCGAACAGCTGTCCTTTCTCTCTGTACACAAACAACACTGTTCTGAACAAATTCCTTCATTTCTTCAGTTCAAAAGACACCAACTCAACAGGCATAAGGGGACCTGATCTGCCAGAACTCGGGGGGACTTTACTGTCGTGCTAAGAGAATCGACTTAGGGGAACTGATATTGTCATCTCAGAAGGAAACAGAACTCCCATTCGGAGGCGGCCAGTTTCCATTTTCCAGGGTCCCTCGGACCCCTCAGCCTGCAAGAGGGGACCCCTCAGCCTGCAAGAGGATCCTGTCGGTGTCTACTTGGAGCTGGCTGCAAGCTTGTGTTAAAATCATGATCTCATTAGCTGTAGGACTATTAATCTTCTTACAGACTGTCAGACGGAAAACCACAGGCAGTGAAATAACAGCTGGTTGGGAGTGACAAAACTTTAAAAAGGCACAGTCGAGAGGCCTGGTGTGAAACCACACCAAAGCCCGGCCTTCAAGCAGCGAGTCCGATGACTGTCCTCCTGGGGCTGGCTGAGACACGCTCAGAACTGGAAGGGCCACAAGGTGGGTGTGAGAAGCCTGGAACGCTCCGGCACTAATGTCACTCACTGCTTATGCCCTGGAAGGGAAGCCAGACAACCAAACCTCTGGGCTCACAACAATTCTGACAGCCTACACCATGTCTCCCTGCCTTCCCTTCCCCCCTTCACCCTTGTTAGCTGTGACACGGCCATTGGCAAGTTGCCTGGAGAAAGATCTGGGGGCAGGTTGGAGAGCTTCTTATTCTCTTGCTTTCTCAGTATCTGGCCTGGGCTTAAGCTATGTGCTGGCTTAAACAGCAACATTATTTAAGTGAACTTTGGTCTTAGGACTCCCAACGCTTGAAAGGAGGATAATAGTAACCAACCAGGTCAAACCGCAGGGGGATGGTGGCTGGAAGGACAGGAGGGCTGCCACATTTCTGAGCTCCCAGGGAGCCAGACCTGGCTATGAAAGTCGGACTTGATGCAGGTGTGAAATCACCCAGCCTCCCCCATGAGCCGGGCCGGAAGATCAAGGAGACGATGCAAATTCTGATATTCGTCTGGAAACCATTGTCACACGTGGGCTGCAGCATGTAGGAATAAGGGTGCTCCTTGGGAAAGAGTCAGCAGAGCCCGGTGTCCTCCACGTGGGACAGTCTTTTCCCAGTGACGTGAGATGTGGGACATGGGAACTACACAGGAGTTGTCTTATCTACACTTTAGAGCTTTACTCTCTCAGGTCTTTTCTTTATATGATGCAGAATTTCACTCCTGGGTATATTCACAAGGGAATTGAAAACAAATATCCAAAAAAAACATGTGCATGAGTGTTCATAACATTATTGGTGAGAGACAAAAAATGAACAACTCAAAGGTCCAACAGATGCATAGACAAACAAAAATGTTTACCCATTCAATGGAATACCATTCAGCTATGAAAAGGAATGAAGTACTGACAAAGGCTGCGACCTGGATTAAATTTGAAAACAGTATGCCAAGTGTTAGAAGCCAGGTACAGAAGGCTGCGTATTGTAGGATTCCATTTATATGAAAAGCCCAGAGGAGGCAAATACCCAGAGGCAGAAGGTAGAAAGTGGCTGCCAGGGATGGGGATGAGAGTAGGGAGGGACTGCTAATGGGTCTGGCATTTCTTTTTGGGGTGATGAAGACATTCTGGAGTTGGGTAGTGGTGATCATTGCACAACCTTGTGAATGTACTAAAAACCACTGAACTGTATGCTTATCTGAATAGCATCTCAATAAAAAAAGAAATTTTTGAAATGAGAAGACACTCTAGGAATTTATAGCTAAGCAACAGCATTTGGATTTGTGTTTAGAGATTCCCATGTTTACTGTGGACCTTGGGTAGACATGTTTCATTTTGAGCACTTTATGATGTTTATAAATGGGTACTTTTTTAAAAAGGTAAAATCATGGATCTTATTTTATTTAATTCATTAATTAATAAAGGAACTAGTAAGATGTTACAAGTTCAAAGGAGAATTGAAAGAATGAGAAATATATGGGCAATAGGGATGATGAAATGAATTTTCAAATAAATGTAAAAGTGGTCTGTCCTCAGGGTAATAATGAATTGCATTTCACAGGACAAAATTCATCTGCATTTCTACGGACAAGCATAATTTGCATTATTATCAGTTTTCTCCAATTTATAACACTGTAAAATAGCTCAAAGTCAATAAAAGGCAGAGAAAACCATAGAATGGTGTGCTAGAGAGGCTATCTAGCAATCAGAACTTTTTTCTCATTTCAAAATTCAAAATTTTTCCTGGCTTGCCTGAGATATTTTGTAAGTACTTTAATGGTTAAATAAAAGAATGAGTGAATGCTATTGTCTTCATCACGATTATTCAGACTTATAGATTCCATAATAAATGGCAGTTATGTCGATCATTACCCAATTGGCAGATATTTATTTAGCAGCTACTCTGTGCCAGGCCGGGAGCTTCCAGGTTAGTGAGCGGTGGGCGGGGAGGGAGGCACAGAAAGTGATTAGCCACTTAACGAGAAACACCAACAGCGAAAGTGGGAGTCCAGAGGAAGGAGAAATCTTGGTAGCCGGAAAAATCTTAGACAAGAAGCAGCACTTTGAGCTGAACCTCCAGCATCTGACAAATATTTAATAATCAATAGCTAGAGGCAATACAGTATTAACATAAGGGCTTGGGTTCAGGAGCCATCCAACCTAGGTTGAATCCCAATTTTATCGTCTGTGTAATCTTGGGCAAGTTACATAAGCTTTCTGTAACTCAGTTTTCTCATTTTCAAAACAGGGCTAATAAATGGAACCTATCTCATGGATTTTTTTTTTTTGAGGATTAAATGAGATACGAAATGTAAAATGCTGCAGCCCCTGTCTTGCACACAGGACTCATTAAATAATAGTTGTGTCCTATAAACTGTCCCTGAGGCCCATTTCTTGCCCTCCAACAGTCAAGGGAGGAGACAGCTGTCACACAGGAAGGGGTACTAATGGGTTAAAATGCCTATATAGTGAAGGACCTACCCGGCACTTTTACAAATATCATTTTTCCTAATTATTACAAGAAATGTGTGAGTTAAGTATCATTATACTCTTCTTAAATGTTAGGAAAAGCAGGCCCACAGAATGGATTAAAATCTCGGGCACTCTCGGGCTGAGAATGTGTCCGCTCTGTGCTCAGAGCAGGGTGCTGTGCGCTATGCTGAGCGAGCAGAGGAGGAGCCTGTCCCTCTCTGGAGGATTATTGTGCCAGGAGAGGGCCTACTGGGATGGGGGATGGCTTGAACAGAGGCACAAAGGCAGGGAATGTGAGGTGGGTTGAAGGGACAATGAGAAGACCAGTTAACACATGAGCAATGAAAATATGAGGGGAAAGACAATAATATAATATTAGGTTGATGTAAAACTAATTGCAGTTTCAGACCATGAATTTTATCATTATAACTAGGCTCAAACACATCTTTATTAATCAAAATAGGAACCATTACAGTCAACACATTTTTTGCCAAAGAGAAATAAGTTTATTTATTCTTGTAGCATAAATATCTGTGCTTAGGGATTCGACAAACTCTTGGAAAGCATTTTCTGCATCCTGCTGGTTGTGGAAGCGTGTGCCCTGCAAAAAGTTGTCGAGATGCTTGGAGAAGTGGTAGTCACTTGGAGAGAGGTCAGGTGAATATGGCGAAGGAGGCAAAACTTCGTAGTCCAAATCATTCAACTTTTGAAGTTAGTTGTGCAAGTGCAGCCAGGCATTGTCATGAAGAAGAATTGGGCCCTTTCTGTTGACCGCTGCTGGCTGCAGGTGTTGCAGTTTTTGGTGGATCTCATCGATTGGCTGAGCAGACTTCTCAGATGGAATGGTTTCACTGGGATTCAGAAAGCTGTAGTGAATCAGACTGGAAGTGACCGTGACTTTATTTTAGTGCAAGTTTGGCTTTGGGAAGTGCTTTGGAGGTGCTTCTCTGTCCAATCACTGAGCTGGTCGTTGCCGGTTGTATAAAATCCACTTTTGTTGCATGTCACAATCCAATCGAGAAATGGTTCGTTGTTGTTGCATACAAGCAGAGAAGACAACACTTCAAAACGAAAATTTTTTAAATTTTTTAAATTTTCCGTCAGCTCATGAGGCACCCACTTATCAAGCTTTCTCACTTTTTCAATTTGCTTCAAATGCCGAATGACCATAGAATGGATGATGTTGAGTTCTTTGGCAACTTCTTGTGTAGTTGTAAGAGGATCAGACTCAATGATTGCTCTCAGTTGGTAGTTGCCAGCTTCGGATGGCCGGCTACTGAGCGCCTCATCTTCAAGGCTCTCGTCTCCTTTGCAAACTTTTTTATTGTATTTTATTTTTTTTATTTCAGCATATTATGGGGGTACAAAAGTTTAGGTTACGTATATTGCCTTTGCCCCCCCCTCCTCCCTGGAATCAGAGCTTCAAGCATGTCCATCCCCTAGATGGTGCGCATTGCACTCATTTTGTATGTATACACCCATCTCCCCCCGCCCCCACATCTTCCCTACACCCGAATACATGAGTGGATTAATAAAATGTGGTATTTGTATACCATGAAGTACTACTCAGCTGTAAGAAACAATGGTGATATAGCACCTCTTGTATTTTCCTGGATAGAGCTGGAACCCATTCTAGTAAGTGAAATATCCCAGGAATGGAAAAATAAGCACCACATGTACTCACCAGCAAATTGGTTTCACTGATCATCACCTAAGTGCAGAACTTCTTGAACCACTGCACTGTATGTTCGTTAGCAGTTCCTGGGCCAAATGCGTTGTTGATGTTTTGACTTGTCTCTGATGCTTTACAACCGATTTTGAACTCAAATAAGAAAACTGCTTGAATTTGCTTTTTGTCTAATATAATTTCCATAGTCTAAAATAAATATAAAATAAGCAGCAAGTAATATCATTAGTAAAAAAAAATAAAGTGAGAAATGTACATTAAAATGATGTGTAACATAACCACATTTACTTAAGAATGTATTCCAATATCAAACAGCAAATTTCAACAATGCTAAAACTGCAATTACTTTTGCAGCAACCTAATAACTTTATGTTAGGATGCAACCACAGGAGGAGGAGCTGCAGGCTGAAAGTGGTACTTTCAGGAGTGTGTAGAACAGCTTTACCTCCCTCAAGCCTTGCCATTTCCCTTAGATCAGTGCTGTCGAGCATTTCATTGTAGCATCAGGATCCTTTTGTTCAAACCCAATGTAACACAATTCACTTAAAGATGGACCAATGATTGAGACTGGGGGAGGGGGTGGGCTGGAATCTTACCCACTCGGCCTTCTTCGCTCCCACTTGCCAAAAGACAGCCCTTGAGGCAAATCTTTGGGGCCACATGACTTTTCAGAGCTCTATGGCCCATGGGAGCCTCCTTGGAACATTGTGCAAAAAGCCACTGAGTTGGGTGAAAATGACAGTTGATCAAAGCAACCTGGACTACACCCTTGTGGACGGCTGGCTGAGGGCAAAGACAGGTGCTGTCTGTGGTGGTAAAGGCACTGGTTTCAGGCCACAGAGGAGGAAGTGAGGTAATTCACAGAACCAAAAGTGTGGGTCAGAGCCATGAAATCAAGGTTGTGGACTGGAGCTCAATGATGCAGAATCCAAGCTGGGAGAAGTACCAAAGAGGGGGTTATCACTCTCAGGATCTTTGGGTTGCAAAAGCTGTTTGTGGACATTTGGTGAGTTTTGTACCCACGAGAACTTGATCATCTGGCTTAGTCACTTTCTCTGAGCATCTCTATCTGAACATGTGCTCGACTGTGCCAAAGACAGAGACACGTCTTGGGGTTCACCAGCGATGCAGCAGGAGAGTTTCCAATCCCAGGTGATTCATCACATCCAACTATTAGGGTGGTTCAAACTTGAGGGTTTGCACCAAGGCCTCCTTATCTTCTGAGCCATCCTTATCTGAGGTGCTTGGAGGCTTCTGAACTCTCTGAACTTAGAGATCTGGACAAAGGACACTATTGGTTAAAAGTCGCTAGGTTTTGAAGGGCTTAACTTATACTAATCAGTAGAAACTTACCCAATATATTTGATGTGTCTTGACTTTGGATCCAAGCTTGAATGATTTCAAGGTCACAGTGCTCCTGGATTTTAATTTCAGATTTTGCTTAATGAAGAACATTTAGAGAATCAATAAAAAATGTTCTAATTAGGCTGCTAATGAGAGAAATGGTCTCAGTTACGAAAGGAAAATGAATATTGTACTTCCACACAGCAAAGAAGAGCCTAGGTTATGGAATTTTCTTTGCAAACTGCAAATGTCTTTGGGTGCAGTAGTTTGTATAATATGCACTAAAGGTTATTAGAATCTGATAAGTTCCTTTGTTGCTTATGAACAGATCGTGCATGCTGAGAGCAACAATCTAATTATCCAAACTGCTGGTATCCAAGATACTGTCTCTGAAGATCAATGTGTTTGCGTTATGAGTTTCCCTCTGAGTGAGAGACAGTGGTCCTAAATAAATTGCACTGAATTGCTGTAACCAGCAATGAAAATAAATCAACTTCTCATGTCAATTCTAGACTTGGGTGATTTCCATTGTGGATAGAGCAAGGCCAGTCTTGTTGTACATTAGAATCAAAGCAGAGCGATTTTGTGGACCAGAAAGAACCATGACAATCATTCTTAGCTAACTAACTGGCTGCTCTTCTCAAAGCTCTGTCCTTGTTTTCTAATCCTTTCTTCAGATGTTCATTTCACCCTGTGGCTTTCAACCCTGCCCAGATGTATTAGAGTACTCCTGAAAGCTGTCCACCTCTGGCAGGGATGTCCTGACATTGGGGTTGCCTCTAACACAGTCATTGAAAAGTGGCTCTGGAGACCATTGCTCATGTTCAAATCCCAACTTCTCTACTTATTTACGATGCAACCTTGGGAAATACTCATTCTGTGCTTCGGTTTCATTGTCTGTAAATAAGAATGATATTGCAAAAATGTTTTTGTGGATTTTTTTGTGAAGATAAAATGAGTTACGACATGTAAAGTGCATAGAACAGTGCCAGGTACACAGAAGGTGCTCAGTAATGTTAGCTATTCTTATCTTTCTTGTTATTATATAATATGATGAAAAGAGTCCTGCATGTGAAATTAAAAAAAAAAAAAAAAAAAAAGGCCTGAGTACAAATACTAGTCTTACCACTAGGATTCCAGATCTGTGAATTTGGGAAATGTTATCTCTACTCTCAAGTCTATTTTCCATCTATAAAAGACAGCAACATTTACCTTATGGAGTTTCTGTGAGTATTAAGTAGGAAACCAGGTGGAAGCAGGGGTAATATTACATCATGGTCAAGAGCATACATCCTTGAGCCACAATTACCTGTGTACAAATCTCAGCTAGCTGTGACCAGAGGTAAGTTGTTTTGCTTTTTAAACTTTAGATCCAGTGTCTGTAAAATGAGGGCAATGATGTCATTTCTTGTTGTGAAGATTAACTGGTTTAACACTTTCTGGCCTGTGTCATTAACAATGCTCTCCACCAATACCTGGCAGATAGCTGACACTCAGTGCACCCACCTGCCATTTCCTCCCTCTCTTCCCTCATTCCTTGGGATGTACCAGCAACTTCCTCCCCCAGCACCCGGTTAGGACCTGCTGTACCAGGGAAAAGCTTTAGAATAGTCATAGCTCTCAGACCTGTTCTCTCCGATATAAACCCCATCTGCCCCCTTGGGAGGGAACATACCATGAGATCTGAGCCGAGCCCCTGCCCTGGGCCTCCTTAGAGTGAAGGCCCACACAAGAGAAAGCCATGTGTTCCATCGTGGGTCTGACCCAAGTCTCTGTTTCTCCTTCTGGCAAGAGAGCAGACACTCTGTCGATGGCTCTTAGCAAAAGCATTTCTCAGTGACTTTGGTGAGATAAAGCTTACCTACTGAGGACCGACATGAATTTTTACTTCAGTGGCCTTGGCTGTGGAAGTTGCCATTTCTTCTCCTACTCATTCTAACTCAAGGAACAACACTTGACATTTTTTTGTGATGCTCTGTACTTCCCATGGAGTTTGTAGGACAGTAAAACCCTGTGGTATACGGTGTTTATAGCACCATTCAACAGATGAAGGGAGTGTGGGGAACAACTCATGTTTATTGAGGGTCTAGCCTGTGTCCGACACTCATGAAACAGCTTTTACGATGCTGCTCTTGCAGATGGGGAAGCTGGAGCTCAGAGAGACTGAGGGCCTTGTTTACTGTAACGCAGATGAGAAGACCTGCAGATGAAATTCATCCAGAGTCTGTTTCATTTCCAAACCCGGAAGCCTCAACCTAAAGCACAGAAAGAATCCAGGACTTGCCACGTGTGCATTATTACTAACATTTGGCAGAGAAGGGGGTGGTCCTCAGACTATTTGGATGCAGAGTTTGTTTTTTGTTTTCCTGATTAGAAAAGCATAGGAAAAATTTCTGAATAAGTCAAGAATTTGCTACTGAGAAACTTATAGTCCATGAAATTCATTTTTATGATAGGGGAAATATTCCAGGTAACTCTGGCATGCAAGAATTCCGAAAGAAATTTTTAGTAAAATCTAAGCCTGCATTGCACAATACAAGAGACAGTAGTTATATGTGAATATTTACATTTAAGTTTAAATGAATTAAAATTAAATGTAATTAATGCCACACCATCTGGGTCTCCTGCCAATGCTGCCCTCGTCAAGAGCCGGGAAACACTGTGTCCCGCAGGAGCCCATTGTGGGAGAAACCGCACAGCCCAACAGTGACGTGTCCCAGAGACGTGCTCTGCTGGAGACTGGCGCGTGAGTCACCCCAGGACCGGGAAGGGAAGCCCATTCCTCTTCCACAGCCTCTCCCAGAAAGTGCGGAAGGGCCATGAGAAGACTTTTGGGATCTGGAACTATCCTGGGTGCTGATCGTGGCAATGGTTTTATTGGTGTGTCCATCTCAGAAGGCTCATCAAATTGTATATTTCAAATAGATGTCATTTCTTGTATATAATTATGCCTCAACAAAATTGAGTTTAAAAAAGAAATGTGTCATAAACACTAATAGGCCCACACGTGCGTGCGTGCGCGCACGCGCACACACACATACACACAGAGGATGGCTAAAATGAAAAAGACAGAAAATACCAAATTTTAGTGAAGATGTACAGTGATTGGAACTTTCCTTATATTGGTGGTAGGAAGGTAAAATGTACAACATTGGAAAACTGTTTTACAGGACCTATTCAAACTGAAGTATGTATGCCTTTGACCCAACAATTCAACTCCTAGTAACTAACAGAAATGTGAACATACACTCACCAAAAGATGCAGAGTAGAATATTCATGGTAGCACTGAAATACTCATAGCCTCAAACTGGAAACTATCCAAGTGGCCCTAATAGAAGAATGGCTTACTCAGTTGTTGTCTATTAAATCAATGGAATATTAAGCATGAACGGCATCGAACAAACTATACATACAACATAAGAAGCCCAATACAAAAGAATAAAAATGGTATAATTCCACTTATATGCAATTTTAGTTGGCAAAAAAAAGAATGGTTAGAAGTCAGAGTAATGGCTACTCTTGTGGAGTGTAATGACAGGGAGGGAGACCGTGAGTGACGGGTTTCTGGGGTGCTGCTGCTGTGTTATCTCTTGATGTGGGTGGTGTTATATGGGTACGTTCAGCTTGTGAAAATTCATTGCACTGTGCCCTTCTAGCTTCTGCTCTTTTCTGCATGTATGATATACTTCATTAAAATACACTTTAAAAAAATTCTAAGCACTCAGTACACTCAGGGCTCACTATTTGGGTTTGGAAGTAGGAAACTTATGCTTCTGCAGAGGGAATGGGCTGTTATGACCTTAATAGGTTGTGACTCTGTTCACCTTGTGTGTGAGCCAATAAGCACCTGCGAGACATATGTGGTTATCTTAGGCAGGACAATACAACTTCTCTTCAACTTCCTGTTCATAGGTAGAGAGGAGACCAGGCTCCAGCAGGGAAGCTTTCCTCAATCAAGGCTGAGAAGCTCTGGAATGGGAGCAGGTGAGCCTTCTTCACTTGGTAGATGTTTAAAGGGAAAAGGCCTTTAGTTAAAATTATTATTATTTTTCACTTTACTTTATCTGTTAGCTGGTCTTCTTTCTAGTTTGTGCATCAGCGTGACAGGAGACTTGAGGCTATGCCAGTGACTTTGGTGTAAGCTGGGTGTTGGGGGATGGAAAGACATCATGTGGAACAGAAGGAGCCTGGGCCTTGGAGACACATAGGCCTGGATCTGAACTGTGAGTCACCACTTGGTGTATCTGGGTGACCTTGGAGAAAGTTGTAAAATCTTTCAGAGACCCAGATTTCTTTTCTTTAATTTTACTTTTTCTTTTTTTAAACACAGTGAATTACTATTATTTAGGTATGCCTCCTCCACATTTTAGCATTTAGTGGTCCTAACAGAAAGAGGAAAAATGCAGCAATTTGCCAGGAAGTCAAGACTGCCAATTTCCAGGTCTGCTGTGCACACCCAGTTCTTTCTGAATCCCTGCTGAGGATCCTGAGAAGCAGTAGCACCGAAATCAAAGTACAGCATGCACCGAATGTAAGGTTCTTCTTGTTCCGTTTGTCAGATTCCAAACTAGACCCAAATGAATTGCAAGGATGACCACATGAGAGCCCTGTTTAAAACTTCTTCAATTGTTGAAATCAAAAGCACTTTCAGGAAAAGAAAGCAATTCAGAGACATCGCCTGTGCTTACAAGTGTCTCCATGTGAGCTTTCTCCAAGTTTAAACACCAAGTACTCTGAGAGCTGGCAGGTCAGAGCAACCTGGCGGCTATGTTTTTCCCCTTATCAAAACCAGACCTAAAAAACACAGCAGCCGATGATGACAGCAGAGGGTGGCAGGGCTGAGGACCTAATATGCATTTCCTAGGCTAGGGGAGAGTGAATAAATGTGTTCTTAAACTAAACAAGGAAGGTCAGAGACTCTTTCCAGACTTACCTGGTGATTTCTGGCCACAGCGAGGAAGTATGAGGGAAAGCGTTGGGCGGTGATGGTGCAAAAAGGGACTGGAGGGGGAGGAAGGAAGAAGCAGCGCCCCTCTGTAAAGGTGGCGAAAAGAAGATATGAAGAAAGCCCTGAATTCCTCCCCAAAGGCCGGGAGCGGAGGGGTTACAATCTGTGCTTTGGCCACGCAAGGGAGTGGAGGAGAGCTGGGGAGGATGGTAGCTTGGACAGGGCATCACTGAAGACTTAAGGAAACCAGGGGTGCAGGCAGAGCACCCCACAGGTACTGCTGCTACCCAGCGGTGGTCCACAGGCTGTGACCTGAAAACTTCATGTCCGTTCTAACAAGCCCCCCAAGCTGCAGGGCTGCTGGTGGGGGTGGGCAGAGACCCCAGGCCATGTAATCAGCAGAGAGGTGGCTGTGGGACATGTCTTTTTACAGCTGAGTTAGATGTGCCCCACCATGTATGCTGGGAATCAGTTCAAAGATACTTTCTTGATTCCAGAAGTTCAACTACGTGGACAGCAGTTACACTTGACAGGATGATTTGCTGCAGCACAACTCATATATTTCAAATGGGCAAAAAATGAGTATCATTCACAGTGTCTCAAAACAAATTGCCTTTGAACGGGAGCTTCCTTTCCAGTACTTTGAGGTCTGCAAGACGTACCTGAAACATGTAGTACTGTGGAAATGAAGACTGCTTAAATTGACTGGGAGAAAAAAGGGCCCTGTGGTTTCTCTCTTTGGTTAATTGCTGTAACACTGCCCTACATGTGGCTGAGGGAATTTCATGTTTTCTTTTTTTTTTTTTTTATTTCAGCATATTATGGGGGTACAAAAGTTTAGGTTACATATATTGCCCTTGCTTCCCCATCCCCCCAATTCAGAGCTTCAAGCATGTCCATCCTCTAGACGGTGCACATCATACTCATTATGTATGTATACACCCATCCTCCCCCCCATATATGCCCAACACCCGATTAATGTTATTCCTAAATGTGCTCTTAGGTGATGATCAGTGAAACCAATTCGATGGTGAGTACATGTGGTGCTTATTTCCATTCTTGGGATACTTCACTTAGTAGAATGGATTTCAGCTCTATCCGGGAAAATATAAGAGATGCTATATCCCCATTATTTCTTATAGCTGAGTGGTACTCCATGGTATACATATACCACATTTTATATGGTATATGGGTTGTTTCCACATCTTTGCAATTGTGAATTGTGCTGCTATAAACATTCGAGTGCAGATGTCTTTTTTATAGAATGTCTTTTGTTCTTTTGGGTAGATGCCCAATAATGGGATTGCTGGATCAAATGGTAGGTCTACTTGTATCTGTTTAAGGTATCTCCATATTGCTTTCCAGAGAGGTTACACTAGTTTGCAGTCCCACCAGCAGTGTATGAGTGTTCCTGTCTCTCCGCATCCATGCCAACATGTATTGTTATGGAGCTTTTTGATAAAGGCCATTCTCACTGGAGTTAAGTGATAACACATTGTGGTTTTGATTTGCATTTTCCTGATGATTAGAGATGTTGAGCATTTTTTCATATGTTTGTTGGCCATTCTTCTGTCTTCTTTTGAAAAATTTCTGTTCATGTCCTTTGCCCACTTTTTGATAGGGTTGTTTGATTTTTCCTTGCTGATTTTCCTGAGTTCTAAATAGATTCTAGTTATCAGTCCTTTATAAGATGTGTAGCATGCAAAGATTTTTTCCCATTCTGTAGGTTGTCTATTTGCTCTTGTGACAGTTTCTTTGGCTGTGTGCCGAAGCTCTTGCAGGACAACCTTGACGCTGTGTGAATTCTGCCGTTTGCTAGCACTGATAGGCTCTTGGGTCCACCACTCCATTGGAACTGTTAACTCCATTCATATTAATTTTTGCTATAAATCTTACAAAGGTGGAAGCTTCTGGGTATTTAGGTTCCACATTCTATTTTAAGGCTGTATATTTGATTTTCAAAAGGTGTCCAAGCCCATGGTCACTACCATCTTGCATCCAGAGCCCCATATTTCTTATGTAAAACAGAAGAGCTACATTCTACAAGAATTAGCATTAGTGGATGACGTCAGAGTTTTACACTTTTTTTTGACCATGATCTTCATTAAGATAAACACTTACACCAAGACCCAGTATAAGCTCACACACACACACACACACACACACACATTTTACAAAATAATATTCTGCATTATTACAAAATAATTATTGCAAAATAATTAACTATGATGGATTCTGATGTTTTCTATTTTATTTATTTTTAAAATAAAAAGTGCCCATTGCAACCATCTAAATCGATTTGATCACCCCCTAATAAGAGACTGCCCATTGTCTGAAAAACACCAGTGTGCAGCTGCTAGAGCAAGGCAAGCAGTAGTCAGGTGTAAATGATACACCATAAAGACTGGATCAGACAACTTCCTGTTCACTAGCAAAACTGGGTCTTTTCAAAACAAAAACTTCTGAAGGTCATGGTCCCTAGTGGAACCCTGACTTTAGTGTTCTCAATCTCAGCTCTATACTGGAATCACCTCTTGTTCTTTAGAAACTCCCCATGTCCTAGCCACCACCCAGGCCAATTAAATCCGAATTCCTGAAGGCGAGATCCAAACACCAGTGATTGCTAGAGCTCCCCATGAGATTCCAGTGTGCAGTCAAGGCTGTGAACACTGGTCTCCTGGGCCACATGTTTTCTCCCTGGATGCACTCCTCCACAAAAGTCCCCTTGGGAGAATCAGCCTGTCCCTACTCCAGCTCATTCTTCTTCCTCATGGGGTCAGGGACACCAGGACACTCAGCCCTGGATTTTGTCCAGGCCCAAATACCAGGTTGGAACATCACTGATGCCCCAGTGACGACACATTGATACCCACTGTTTGGGGAGGGGTGAAAACTCCCCTTCTTTGGCTCTGAAGCAGAGTCTAAAATGTGCAATTATCTGTGAATTCACCTGAAATGACGTGAATGCACAGCCCACCAACCTCCTCAGGGTCTTGCTGGGATTAGCAGGCTAATGTTGATAAAGCACATTGAGGTCTCGCACCAAATGACCAAGAGATTATGTTAATAAAGCTGTGCTTGTTTATTTACTATTGAGCAGGAAAAAAAGTCAAGGTAGTTTCCTCTGTTGGGGTGTGCTCAGATCAAGCACCTTTGCTGTTGTTACCTTAGCTTGCAAATGTCTCCTCCTGGGATGTGCAGAGATTGAGCGAAATGGGAAACCAGAACTTTGCCTTTCACCTGCATTCTGAAATATGCGTTTGACCAGAGCATCTGTGTCCTGGAGACACCGTTCCCAATCACATCTGAACTTAACTGTAAAGACGACCTAAATTTCCAATCTAATTGTAGCACTTAGTCCTGCCAGAAATCTCTACCTGTTACATATGGCTGAAAAGTGACACAAGAGAAATGCTTGGCAGTTTTCCTTTCTTGATTTTTGCAAGTGACCAGGATTTAACCTCTAGCAAATGAGCATTTAAAAACAAAGGCTTATTTGCTTATTTCTTATACAAAAATATATTTTCTTTAATCATTTTTAGTAGTGCTAAGCCACGGGGGCCGGGGTGAGGGAGAGCACAGAGGACGTCTGTCTCTCTGGTGAGGTTCTGGGAAAAAAAAACAAAAAAAAACCCAAAACCATCCGTTTATCACACGATACCAGGCATAGGAGTTAATTGCATTATAGGGCTTATCGAACTCAGATCTTTGAGACTGCATTTATTATTCCAGAAGTTTGTGCTCTGATTAACAATACAAGGCTAGCCACATAGTTAAGTAGAATGATTGGCACCTTTTATGGGTTGTCTTTGGGAATAAATTAATGAAAATGGCTGACCAGAGAGCGGAAGTTTACTGTTGCACGGTCTGGCAGACGCCTGCCTGTTTGTAAACCAAAAAACCTGCTTCCAAAGATTACGCTCCTGGAGCTAACTGGAAATCTGCTGCATTGTGTGTGGTATTCAGATCCTTCTGGAACTATGATTCCTGATTCTTCCCTTCTTTTTTCCTATAAGGATAGTTAATTCTTTTCTGAATAGTCAATATTTGATGTTGACACATGTATCCCTCAAAGGAGGCAAAATAATTAGAAATTAACCACTATTTTGGTGCAGCCAGTATCCAATGGGCCAAATAACTTTGGGAAGGACAGGCTAAAGTTTGGTTGCTAAAAACTCCACTAAGGAATGTGGAGTGAATAAACACTTAAGCCAAAATCTAAAAATCAAAAACACAAAAATATTAATAGAAAGCCTGGCGGAGACAGTGAGAGCTGTGTGCACGGGCAGGAGTGCATGTGGAAATCTCTTCTGAGTGTGGGGTAGGGACTACAGCTGCAGGGTTGTGGGTTTCCCTGAGAGAGCTGGGAAGGGGGAAGGTTTAGGGGGTGAATGTTTACTGCTCTCCTATTACGTGTCAGACACTGGCAGGTATTTTACAAACTGACTTCTGTGCTCACACCAACCTTTCCTGGAGGTGTCTGTGCCTGGCACCTTCTGCACCTCCCCACCCTCTGCCTTGCTCTGCCCCACAGGAGACTGACCTGGACCTGTGCCAACTGCATCCACAGGCTCCCTGTTCTGTGCCTTCCACTTGGGCAGAGTTTAGAATTGGCAGGAAACAAGAGAGCAGGGAAAGGAGTTCATTGACTCCTAGGTCCATTCCTGTGGAGTCTCTGCAAAGTGACCCTCTCTGGGTCCTGCTAACCATTCCTTCACCTAGCCCTTCAGGCTGAAGACTGCTAATGGCCTCCACGGCAGGGTCAGGGACTGTACCAGCCCTATCTGTTTTCCCCAAACCTTGCCCACATCTCGTATGTAATCTCTCTATTGACAACTCCCCATCACCCAGCTTGCATGGGTCATCTGAGTCCTGCTCAGGCCCTGTCCAAGACAGTGTCCTCAGCCCCATTTGTAGAGATGAGGAATTGGAAGTTCAGGTTGCTTACGTAACTTGGCTGAGGTCATGCAGAGAATAATTGGTGAAATTACGTTCTAGCGTTTACACACACAAGGTAAAGCATCCTCAGATACTGCATTAACTGCAATCGCAGCTGTGACTCAGGTGTTCTACAAGGGGACTGAGTGACAATGCAGGTGGGATTAGGAAAGCAGGTGAGGAGGGCTGGTGAGCTGAGCAGCTCTTCCGATGCTTCCCATGTTCCGTCACCCACCCTGCTGCAAAGGGATAGCAAGCAGAGGAATGAAGGCATCAGAACGTCTTAGGCTCTTTAGACAGCTGAGGTCAAACTGGAGCTCCACAGAGAAATGGGTCCCAAGTCTTGTTACTGCTTTGGAACTCACCACTTGGTCAGCATTTGCCTTCATACTCTCAGCTCTCCGGCAACTCACCAAGCCGTTCTAACTTTGCCCAGCATTTAAAAAAAAATGTTTGCAGTCCAACAGGAATTAAAGATTAACAAGATTGTGAAACTATTGATAATATGCTAGGAGAGCTACTCAGCCCATTTAAAACAATACAACTAATATTTATCAAGTGGCTATTATATGCTAGACACCGTGATACTAACAACCAGGTGTGCAATGTCCTGGTTCTCATTTTACAGATGAGAAGACTGCATTGTAGAGAGATTCAGAAACTTGCCTCAAATCATATAGCTAATCAATGGTAGAAATGGGGCTTAAATACAGGTCTGTTTGATATCAGTATCTTTGAACCATTATGCTATGTAGGTAGCTGAATTAATTCTTGTTTCCTTGCTATTTCTCCTTTTAGATAGGCAATATAGTTGCAATCATCTACTGAAAATTTTCCATTTTCTTCTTAATATACTTTTTCTCTTATTTCTTCCCAAGCACCCAAAAGATGTACTTTCTATTATGGGAGAGCTCCTTTCTTCTTGCTTAAGCAAGACTCTGTCTTTGATCTCCCATAGCTTTGAAATTATTGAGCTAGATGTTGTTCAACTCTCTTGTTCATTCTTTAAATGGAGAGAGCAGGTTTATACTAAATGCTAAAAGCAATGGATCACTATTTAAAAACACTAAGAGCTCTTCCACTCAATATTTTCCTAGAACATAGAAGTATTTCCAATTATCCTGCTTTTCTTCAAACCTAAAATCAACAAATGAATAACAGATGTCAACTCCCATGGAAAGCTACTTATGGAACACTGGCTGTTCTTGCTTATTGAAACCCTTTAGCATGGGTTCTTTGTGTTTCTGTTACCATGACAATTTTTGGCCCTGTCCCATGTTTTCTTTTTCCAGATCTGAGGCACACTTCACACAAGTGGACTGATCATTACGAGAAGTAGTAGTCACCATGTATGATGACAGCCTCAAGTGGATTTTATTTACTGTCTGTTATGAGGGTTGTGTAGTCCATATGATTGCTTCAGTTCATCAAGTTACGGCATTTACTACGATTGACATTTCAACTATTCAGGCTTCAGATTTCAGCTCAAAGATCACTTACTTCAAACTGCTTTTCTGACTCTCCAAGACCACACTAGACTGCTAAAGTCCCTGCATGATCTCTTTCACTGAATTTTCCACAATCAGCATAGTTTTGTTTTTTAAATAGTCTTTAATTTTTTGAACAAAAAAGAGTCACTCCAAAATTGAGCAGAAGGTGCAGAGAATTCCCATATACCCTCTGTCCCCACACAGGCAGAGCCTCCTGCATTGTTGACACCCCCTCCACTGTGGTGTATTTGTTAGTTGATGAACCTACATTGACCTAAAGTCCATACTTTGCATTAGGATTCATTCTTAGTGTTGTACATTCTATGGGTTTTGACCAATGTATAATGACACATATCTAGCATTGCAGTATCTCACAGAGTAGTTTCACTGCCCTAAAAATCCTCTGTGATCTGCTTATGAATGTCTCTCCTCACTAACCTCTGGCAACCACTGACCTTTTTACTGTCTACATGGTTTTGCCTTTCCCAGAATGTCGTAGAGTTGGAATCATGCAGTATACGGCATTTTCATATTGGCTTCTTTCACTTTAAGGTTCTTCCATGTCTTCTCATGGCTCAATAACTCATTTCTTTTTTGTGCTAAATGATATTCCATCCTCTGGATGTGCCATGGCATATTATCTAGTTACCTTCTATGGTTTGAGTGTGTCCCCCAGAATTCATGTGTTGGAAATTTGGTCCTCCATGTGGCAGTGTTGGGAGGTGGAGCCTTTAAGAGGTGATTAGGTCGTTAAGAGGAATTAATGCAGCTCTCTCGGGAATGGGTTATCATGGGAGTGAGTGAGTTCTCACTTTCAAGGTACTAAATTAGTTACCACCGGTTGTAATAAAGTGCGGCTGCTCCTTGTGTTTGCCCCTTTTGCACTTGCCCACTTCTCCACCATGTTATGATGCAGTACGAGGCCTTCACCAGACGCCCACCAGATGTAGCCTCCTGAAACCGGACTGACTTCTCAGCTTCCAGAACCACAAGCCAAAGTAACCCTCTTTTGTTTACAAATTTCCCAGTCTCAGGTATTGTTATAGCAATAGAGAATAGACTAGGACACCTACTCAAGGACATCTTTGTTGCTTCCAAGTTTTGCAGATTATGAATAAGGATACTATAAACATACTTGTGCAGTTTTTTGCATGAACATAAATTTTCAACACCTTTGGGTAAATACCAAGGAGCATACTTGCTGGATCCTATGGTGAAAGTATGTTTAGTTTGGTAAGAAACCACAAAAGTGTTCTCCAAAGTGGCTGTACCATTTTGTATTCCTGCTGGCAATGAAAGAGTTCCTGTTGCTCCACATCCTCACCAGCACTTGCTATGATCAGAGTTCTGGATTTTGGACATTCTAATAGGTTTAGCATTCTAATAGGAATAACATTGTATATGGTGTCTTATTTTCATTTGCAAATCCCTAATAATATATGATGTAGAACATCTTTTTATCTTACTTTACATCTTGCCTTACTTTTCAAGTAAGATGGTTTACTTGCTATCTGTATGTCTTCTTTGGTGAGGTATCTCTTCCCCAGGTATCTGTTCTGCCTAGGGTTTAGTTGGTTGTGCAGCACCTGTGTTCCCTGCAGAAATATAAAGTTCCTGAAGGCAGGGGCTGTGCCATTTTTTTTCTTACTGCTGCCCTCTCAGCACTTAGCTCGGGGTCGTAGGAGTACAAGAGTTTGTTTAATGAAAGAATGAGAGTGCACATGAACTTGAACACTAGCAATATACAAAGCAGTCAATCTGGCAATGCTGATACTGATATTGGCTGATTTACTAACACTGTGGCCATTGGTGATGTATTTAGCCTAAGTTTCAATGTCCTCATCTCTAAAGTAAGGATAATAATAATAAAACAATAAAATCAAGCTTTCTGATAGTTGTGAAAATTATATGAGGTAATAAACATGAAAACACTTTGTGAACTGTAGTGCAGATATTTATGAAGTGTTACTTATGATAAAGTCCAGCAAATGGTACCTTCAATAAGCATTTCAGGAAATCTTTAGGCACAGGATAACTGTCATCTACTTCAGTATTTATAATTGGTTACGTTAGAGTTTACTTATAGCTGGTGTTAAATGAGTGTGCTTTGTATGCCAAGAGTTTGCCACACGTGATTTCTAATCATCACAACCACCATACACTATCAATATCATGTTCTCTCTTTCACAGATGAAGAATCTGAAGTTCAAAGAATTTAAACAACTTATGCAAGATCACAGTTACTGAGCACGAATTTGAATCCCAGTAAGGATTGACAGCAAACACAAAGTGCTTTCTACTTGCCCTGAATGGTCTCTAACAGTGAAACTAAATCAGCCAAAATAACAACCTCTAGTCTGCATATTCTTAGAATTTTCTGGAAGAATAATTCAGTCTGTACAAGAGAAAATTGAGAAGCTAGAAAATTTCACTGGTTGCTTTGGGTGGTCTTTGCAAAGTCTCTCCCATGCGCTCCCTTTAATTTGAACCGTGTATTGGGTCAGTTCGACCCTGGGGCCCTAAGCCCTCTGCAGAATTGGGATTGCAGTTAGCCCTGCCTTGGCCTTGCTGTGAGGCCAGCCTGCTCACGTCACATATGGACAGCAATGCCTTCCCCAGCGGGATTGCACGTGCCAGCCCAAGGCCCAGATATGAAGGCATGTTCCTTACCCCCAGGCCCAGCATAAATCCAGAGATCAGCCTTAACTTGATAAAACGTTCTTTATTACCTACATTAGGACTGTTTGTTTATGTTTCCAGTGACTAAAAGACTGGACTATGGAGAGTTGCTTTCACAGGGACCCTTTTCCCTCATCTTGCTACGTCCATAAAATCCCAGCAGAGAGAGATTTCAGAGGCCACCTGGAGAACAGGGTAGCTCAGAAAGGGGGTTTGGAGCTGTCTCTATTCCCGCATATTCAGTCACAACACAACAGATGTAGATCTAAAGGAGTCTGTTAGAACCAGTCCCTGGCAAATTTTAGGAGCTCGACAATTGCTAGGATTTCTATTTTAGTCTAGAGTCTGAAAATGTGTTTAGTGCTTATTCTGCTGCCTAGGTACAGTATTCCCCCAAAGAATGCTGGTTCTTGCCCTAGTTTTTCTTTCCTAAAATCTCTCAGAGGCAGAAATATTTCTCTTCTCTATATTGTTATATATTTCCTCTTATACAATGTATCACTTCAACTATTTTAAAACTAGAAAATGGTAAGTGCTCTATCACTACTGAAGGACTACTAACAAAAATAGCCTTTCTTCCCCAGTCTCTGCCCAACTCTTTGCCCCTGCCCTGGCCATCATTCTGATCCCTAGACATTTGATGAGGTCTTTTGGGACACAAATGTGAAAGGTTGTCCCCGTCGCTGAGTCTGCCTTCTGCCCTACCTCAGTGCATTTTATTACCCTTATCTGCTTCTTGGATGACCATTAGCTACTTATCTTGACAAAGGCACAGTCATAAATATAATTCACTGGATTTTGAAATCATAAGCCATGGCTTGTTTATATCATTCTTTGTTTCCAGGTTGGATTTAATAGCACACAGGTTTATTAAGGACTCTTCCCTGTTCCGTACTCCGAGCGAGGGACTATGTTTCTCAGCTCTGTTCCCCTTTATTCCCCTGCCAAAGAGGCCTAAATAGAAGCTGCTGCTTGGTTTATATCCTTTTTTATTTTTTCTTGGAACAGAAGGGTGTGGCGTTTGAGAAAAATATGGTACTTCCTTAGCAGAAATTTGTATGTTAGTGATGAACATGAGCCAAAGAAAAATTTAAAAATATTCCTGACGCCTATGTCTCATATATGTTCCAGTGAAGTTTTAGACACAAATTCATGAAGTAAAGCATCCTCGGATAGTTCACACTTAATGAACTTGTATCTTTCCTCATCTGAGCAGCATTTTAAGTAGTTGATATTTTGTTGAGCCCTTGAAGACAACTCTCCTACAGTTTGGGTTCCAGCTGCCAGAAGTGGAGTCTGAGACTGGCGAAAGTCACCTCTGGCTTGATGTCAACTCTGGGAATTCTTTGAGAGGCCTCTTTTACTTCTTCTAAAACTGCTGCTGATGCCTTACCCTTTGCCCGTGAATGCTTTGCCCTGGTTGACTGACATTTCCATCTGAAACTCTTTCCTGAAATCTGATGGGGAAAACTGAGGGGCAAGACTTATGTCTTGCACTCGGGTTGAAAATTTTCGCTTGGAGGTGAAGGAAGATCCAGAACTAGAATTGAGTGGCTCGAGCATGGGAGACTTCAAGAGCCTGCACACTCTGCTGATGGACTCGGCAGTCACTGCTTTTAAGACCTCTCGTCCAGCTACTCATAGAAGAGCAAGGAAGACCTGCCCTTTGCCTGCGCACCAAACAGATGCTCTCTGAACTTCAGCTTTCAGAACCCTCAAAGGACCCCCATGTCACCGATACAGGCTGCCAAAGCCTCTGCGTTATCACAATAGACCCTTTGGAGTTGAAAGTAGGTGTATTTTTTGTATTCACACAATGGATTATGGAAAGAACATTTGCAAGTGATTGTACTGTTTTGGTTAAGTGCACTTAAGAACATAAAATGCTCTATTCAAATAGACTCCAGAGTTCTCCATCCAAATATCTCTGACTTCTGGGGTGGTCATTTATCTCAGTCCCCAAATAAGATCACTCAGGCCCCCAACCCACCCTCTATGTGGTACTCCTTCCAATGTCCTGGGAGATTTCCAGGGAGTCCTTGGTCTCCTGGTAAATACACACTGTGTCCAGTTTGGTAACATGGCTTTAGGTTTCCTCTTGTTGTCCTCCTTCATCCTGTATCAGAAACCACTTCGAAACCTTTCTTCTCTCAGAGTGCTACTAAGACTTTGTGTGTAAAGAAATTTACAGAACATTTGGAACAACAAGAGCTACTGCATAGCTTGGCCCAGGGAAGAACTTCACCTTGGATATTAGACATCAGTCTCTGGAGGTTCCATTACCATTCCTCACCAGGGGCATTTATCAGTGGCCATCTCATCTCCATCTTATTATGATCTTTTGAGGCCTCCTCCTTCTTGGATAGCCTCTCTTTCTCCCTGCTTCCTGTCTTCAAAACATCAATTCTTCACATGTCAGTAGAGCTCTTAACTTCCCACCTCACATTAAATTGCAGGGCTACCTCTGCATAGCCCAAAACTTATTCAGGTGTTCCGAAAAGCAGAGGATATTCTACTCCATCCAGCTACCCACATTTTATTGGCATAAATCAGAGACATGCTAAAATAATTAACCTCCGGTACAGCATGGCCCTGACCATATACCTCCACATGGCCAGGCCATGTGTACAACTGAGAATCAACTATGGAGCGAAAAGCATGAACAAAAATGATAGAATTCTGGTTTTCTTAGGCAGGAGATCCTCCTTCACTAGGCTCTGCAAGCACTAGAGGTGTAGTTTAAAGACAGACTTTCCCACTGGGTGGGGAAAGTCTCCTGTTTTCTTTTCTCCTTTCAATATTATTGAATAAATCAATAAATTATTGATATTATTTATTAGTACATGGATACTGAGAAATGAAAGTGAACATTCATTAGGTGCCTACTATAGGCTGAGTGCCAGACGTATATTATTTAAACCTCATACACTGATGCTTGGAGGCAGGTTGCATAACCTGTGTTTAATGAGGGAAGAATGGGAGGCTCAGGCTACACACCAGTGGTGGGGCTGGGATCTGATCCAAGGTCTGGCTGAGTTCTCAGTCTGTGCCTTTCCCTTGCCTTTTGGGTGGGCAGGAGTCATAAACCAAGCAGTTGAAGAACTGAGGAAGCAGATATCTCCCAATACAGTTAGCTCTTGCCTTCTGTTTTCTAAACACACACTGAATTTCTTAGAGGAAAAGTTTGCGCTCCTGTTTATAAAAATCCTTAAGTTCTGTAAAGCTTCACAGCTATGTGGAGCACATTCTGCTCTCCTCCTCGAACCCTGCTACAGAACACGCACTTTGCACAAAGGCCTGTGCATCATCCACAAACACTCACTGCATTTTATCCCAACACCTATTGCAGAATTCATTAATATACCCCTATTGCTGTTGTGAATATTCCAGGTAAGAAATTGTAACAAATAAAATGACCTAGAATATACAGAAATGGTCTCATTTTCCCACTCAAGGAGAAGTTTAAGAATCTATTTTCTCATGATCTCCCAAGTTTCCCAAGGCCAGTGTCTTGTCCACCCATGTGGGATAACGAGGAAGTGACTGATGGCCACTGGGGAAGGGGAGGTCAGAGACGGATCTGGGTGGCACAGGCTTCCTGAGCTGTCCCAGCAGCAACTGCTTCCACTGCCTGATGCAGACTGCTGCTCGCGCCAGCAGAGAAACAAGAAATCGTGGTGTTTTTTTCTTGGCACTTTAGAGTTACCAAGTTTCTCAAGAACTTCTTCCCTGAGGAAAAAGCAGAAAGGATTTTCTGACAGATCAGACCAAAATAACTGGTTAGTAAAGAGATCCTGGACTACATCAATTGCCACTAATGAAAGGTATCTTCCCCTTGCCAAAGAGTTTCAAAAGATTCCATAGGGATCCCCAGAACACTGATCATGGCAGATGACACCATCCTCTCTCACCTGGATAGCGCATGTTCCTCCTACCTGGTCTCCTTGTGGCTCTCACTGTGTGTGTGTGTGTGTGTATGTGTGTGTGTGTGTGTGTGTGTGTGTGTCTGGCAGGGGTGGTGAAGATCACCCTCAGGCTTTTTTCCCCCCTCTGAATGTGCAGGGTTTGAGCGACCCAGGCCTGCTGAGTTAACCCTCTCCTGCCCACCATCACTTCCCTTGAGTCCATTCTTCACACAGCCAGAGGGATCCTTTTTAAAACCGAAGTCAGATCACATCACTGCTCTGCCGTCTTCTCGCAGTAACTTAATCTCCACAACTCCACATGACCTAGTTCCCTATCATGCCTTTGTTTACCTCATCTCCCTCTCTGCCTTGCTCACTTCACTCCAGCAACGCTGACCTCCTGTCTGCGCCTCAAGAGCACCGGCACACTCCCACCTTGGGGCATTTGCCCAGCTGTTCCCTCTCCCCAGAACGCTCTGTCCCCAGATGTGCACATGGCTTCCTTCCGTGGCCACCCCGTCCAACGCATCCCCCCACCCCAACATCATTCATCTCACCTCTGTCTACTCATTCCTCTTGTCACTTATCAGTAACTAACAGACTTTATAACTTACTTTATTATTCACTGATGGCGTCTCCCCTCGAATGTAAACTCCAAACGTGTTTTATCCATGTGTTCCCTGTTGCATCCCTAGTGCCCAGATCCAGTGCCTGGCACACTCGAAAATATTAGTTGAAGGAATAAATAAATGAGGTAAAAGAGGTTGCATCCCTCTTCATCCTCAGTAGGTAGGAAACAACCACCACCACCACCACCACCACTATCATCATCAAAAAAGCCTTAACTCTATTTTGCTACTTTACAGCTCACCAAGAGTTCCCACATCCATTCGCCATCTGAGCCTCCTCCCCCTGTGTGACAGATGTAACGAGTGTAGGGCCTCTTCTATGCCCACGTCGGGTGTGAAGAAGGCAAGCGGAAGAAGAGGCAGGAGATGCAGATGAAAGAACATCAAAACACTGTGGGTCTTCCACAGACTGCCACTCTATGGGTCTTGCATGGGTCACTCCATCATTATGGATCCAGTTTTTTCTTGTTTATGAAATAAAGAGACTGAATAATTTTAAGTCTTGTGTCTTCTGGAAGCTGGCTGTGAAATTCCACTTTTATGAGCTCCAATGTGGTTTCTTTCAGTCATACCGAATGCTTCTCTTTCTGAGAAATGGCAGCTTGAGTCTATCTTCTTTCTTCAGCCCCCGTGACTGTAGCTGGGTCTCTAAAGCTGTCTGTGGATTCACCTTGAGCTTTCTGTGGCAATCCCTATTATTCCCAACAGGAAGGTCATTAAATTCCTTTTAATTCTACTTCTTTCTTCATTCTAACCAGGACACTTTTGTGCTAATATGTAATAATTTTTTAATACTCCAGAGAAATGCTTATGTTATATTACTAAGGGTAAAAAGCAGCATCTAAAAATAAACCTACAGTGTGGTCTCAATTACATAAAACATGTATAACAAAAAGTCTGGAAGGAAATATGCAAAATGTAAATTGTGGTTTCCTTTAGTTTACAGTTTTTCACACCTATTTGTTGATTTACGTATTTTTCAAATATTCTCAAATAAATATGTTTTGCCAACTAACATTATTTCCTTAATTAAAAATTTAAGACAAAACAAAAAATAAGAACAAAACATAAGATATCAAGAGACATAATTTAGAGCAACTATTTTTATTTTCTAAGATAATATTTTGAGATTCTGACCATAGTGTAAAACAAAACTTTAAAGTTTGTATTTCCATTACTTGTGTTTCATTTCAGCACTTGAGTAATCCCAATGGGTAGCCAAGCTATCCTTCCGGGGCTGTAACCTCCAGCATCAGAAATTTATCTGAGGAGAGCAGTTAGAATCACAAGTCTTAATGGAACTCAAGTTCCTTCCAAAGCAGTCTTTTGCTCCAGTATAAATTGCCAGTTTTCACCCACCACAGTTCACAAAGAAGTAATTCAGAACCAGAAGCCTTTGCTTTTTCAGTTCTGGGACAGGTAGGCTCCAGCAGCGGTAGGTTTGCTCAAGATGGACCAGTCCAGTGATGTTGAGGGTGGTTTGAACCAATGTAGGGCCATTCAAGAAGGAAAGTGTGTGTGTGTGTGTGTGTGTGTGTGTGTGAGTTAGAGAGTGTTATTGAGATTCTTGACATTGGAGTCAGGATCTAGTACTTCCTCAACACCCACCTGTGACTGTCCCTCATTTTCAGGAAGCCAAGTGCACAGTAACCACAAAAACCCCTCGTTGAGCCATTTCCATGCTGTACTTTCAAATTATCATTTGACAACATGTGGAGGTAGCTGAGTTTTTCTCTCTTAAGTTGCCAAAACTGATTGGAGGTTCTGTTCCATGAGCAACAAAATCTACTTTGCCAGGCATCAGGTTTTAAAGAGGAATGTTGCATAGATGTGACCAACTATCCCTGTGTGCGTTTTGGGTAATCAGCTTCTCTTAGCGATGTCCATTTCCCCAGGTTACTCCTTTGCCAGGCTCTGCTGACACAGGGGCTTGGGACACACCTGGATCTGCAGTAATGCTCGTCTCCTAATTGTCTCTCTGTCAGTGCACATCAGTGTATTTGCCTTGTCTTCCCTACGAGATTATAAGCTCCTAAAGATCAGGGGCTGAATCTACTTTTAAAATATTCCCACATCCCGTCACATGGTGTCACTGAGCATGAGAGGTAGCCCCTGAGGCCATCTACAACTGGACACTGGGAAGAGTCGGGGCGAGGGAGAGAACTAAAGTGTATTGAGCATCAGTCTTTGACGGTCACTGTACTAGGTAGGTTGCTGAGGCTCATTTTGCTTCATAATTTCTCTCTTGGGTGTGTATCATTGCCTCACTCTACAGATAACAAAAAGGGGACATAGGAGGACTAAGTGACCCCATCTATACATGGAAGTGTTAGGATCCAAAAGCATTTCAGTCTAATTCTCTAAGTCTTGTGCTGGACTGTTCCACGACTCCACAATGGCCTTGGCTTTGACATTTCCTCTCAGAGTATCTGACACATGGGGACTTCATTCAGCACAGCAGGAACCGCATCATCCTCTCTTGCTTTTCTATAGGGTCCACTTCCCTATTTGCCAGGGGCATCCAGTGCCTGGGGAGAACCTCTGTTTATTTTGAAACTTGCCTTTGAATTTTGGGTCCACTTATTGAAACCCTAAAGGACATTTAAGAGCACTCCAGCGGCTAATAACTCCAGTGTTTGCAGGTTGATCTCGGCCCAGATTGAAATCACAGTTCACAGAGTAACAGTACAAGGCAGGGTCTTTCTTTACTCTGCTCTCTTATATTGTTTATAGCAGATAGCTCAGTTGTCAACAGCCTGTTAATCAAACCTTAATTATGAATTCTCTGAACCCCAGAACTGACATTTTAAAAATGGACACATCATGTGACCTTCCCCTTGATGTACATGCTGGTGCACATGAATACCTATAAACAAAGTTGCGCCTTCAGTCCAATTTCTTCTCTTATTCCAGAAATGGAACATGCTGGAGTGGTTTAAAAGGAAGGTCTTGCTGTGCTTTATTGATCACCCTGGTGAGCCAGCCTCTCTCCCTCCTGCTCACATTACAGGCAGCTGGTGATCTTGGGGACATATCTTACATACGTAGGGAAAGCAGGAGGACTGGGAAGGGCCTTTGGAAATTACAGGAATGAGGCACTATAAGAGCTCCATGCAGCCAAAATACTGCTCTTATGAGTGAAGGAGAGACTGGAAATTTAGTGGGGAGGAACCAGGAATCAACAAAGGGACCCCACTTCATCAGGGACCATGCCGCTCCTCCTCGGGAAGCCTGAGGCTCCTCACTCTCAACCTCAGCCCAGCTTACACTGGCGCCAAGTTATCTGTGCTGGCTGAGGGCTTGGTGAGAACCGCTTTTGCTCACCTGAACGTCTATTTACACCAAATCTGTGCACAAAGAGCTCACCCTGAGATTTCACATAGCCGTCACCAAAAAACAACATTGGGAGACAGGGCAAGCATAAGTGTGTCTGCCCAAGAGCAATGGAGACTTTCGAAAAACAACCGCTTCAGAGACCACTATAGCTGGCCAAATGTGGGGAACCCACAGACCCCCAAAGTGTTTTTGCTTTTCCCAAACAGGAACTGGCCGGGGAGCTCTGTGCTCATGGTTTCTGTCAAGTTATTCTTCTGAAGATTTTATTTTCCTGTGCTTTTCTTTGGAGAGAGGTGGACTTGAGACATGGTTGGTTGTGAATCAAAACCACCATAAATGTCACTATTTACTTAAAATTAGACTTTCATCCCGTAAGTACTAAGCAGCCACATGAAATGAAACACTCTCCTGCAGACGAGGCTGAGGGATTTGCCTAAATCCCCCCTGCCCCCTGCCACCGAAACAGTGTTGTGTTTGGAAGTCGTGTTCCAAGAGCAGCTCACCCGGGCCTGATGTTCCCTGCGATGATGACAGAACCTGACCACAGTGGAGGAGAGTGAGTTCCAACTTGCGGGGGCAGGAATGCATCTATAGTTTTGCAAAGAAATGAGGAATATCCGTACTGGGAGGTGAGGGGAAGGTGAGTTTGGGCAGGAGGAGCGGGTGGAAATGCAGAGGGTGTAGACTGAGAAGCTAAGGGGTGAAGCTGAGGTGCATTTGACCCAAGCTATTTCCTTCGATCTTTTCTTTGCCTTTGCTGAATGGGAAGAAGAAATAAACATGAATCAATTTCACCTATGCTATTCCAGATGGATGGCAGTTTAGGTGACTTTTTCCTCCACCAATTTGATATTCTCTCAATGGCTCTCAAATAACCTCACAGGCCAATGCCTCAAACAAGAACGCATGCGTCTCTGTGGTTAGTTTTAGGCAGTGTGGCTGTTGAGGGAAAGGTTATGAAGTGAGAGTTCCTCCATGATCGTGCCAATTCTCATCATCGAAGTGGCTGCTGACCTGTGCACAGGAAGCCAGCTCAACCAGCCCGCAACGGCCCCGAGTGGGGTCGGCCACTTCGGGAGGACAGGTGGTACACTAGTGACGTAGAGATGCCACTGGTCAGGAGGGAAGCCATAGGAAAAGGAATTTCCTTTTACAAGGAACATTCTTGCCCCATTTCCCCATTGCTTCCTGGAATGGCATCCCAAGTGCTGGCACCAGCCCACCAGCCCTGGAGCTGCACATTGCTCAAGCCTTCGCAGTGGCTTGGCATTCGGTCAACAGGCACATCTGGGTGTGCAGCTGGATTCAGAAATTTCCAGCGGACTCTAGCACTTGGCGCAGTTCTAGGCCTTTTTAGCATTGACTCAGGCTTGGGAGGGGTGACAGCACGTCTTTTCTCAGCAGGGGCTTCTCACTCCATCAACACCTGTAGCCCAAGTCAGGCAAGAGAGCCTCTGCTCCACTCAGGCAAAAAGAGTGAGGTCGTGAGTAAGTTCAATGAATGAGCACAGGACAGCAAATCCAGATGTCTGTCAGCCACGGGATGACGTTTTCTGTTGATGATCTAAGGAAACCGAGAGGAGAGCAGTGAACGACTGAGACTGAGTGTGATTAAGGATTCACACGACTGACTGGTGCTTCCTGTCTCCCTGGCAGCTCATGGCAGCATGCACAAGTGGCTCAGGTTACAAAAGCAGGCAGGAAGATGAAGCCATTCCCACCCTCTCCTCCTATATTTCTGTTTCGTTAGTGTGTCTGACTCTTGAACAATAACAACAATCATTTGTTGAATATTTATTAGGTGCCAGAAACTTTATATATATTGGCTCCTGTGACCTTTACAACAAGCCAATGATGTATTATTCTTACTCAACTTTTAAGCAAAGGAAACGCAGCTCAGAGATATTAATTACCTTGGCCATGGAGACATTGCTAGGAAGTGGTCAAATGAAATTCAATGTCAGCTCTATCTGACTTCAAAGTCTACACTCTTCAAGGATATGTCATGCCACTTCCTGAACTATTTTAGCTCTACTTTCCAAGAGTTTCCATGGGAGTTATAGCAGTAGCCATAGCATCTAAGTGCCCGGATTATGTAGGATACAGAGTGACTGTGTTAAGACCCAGGAGTAGCCTATACAAATTTAAAGCTGTTTTTTTTTCCTCAGTCTGAGCAAAAGCCATCCAAGATTGACATGCTTGCTCCACAGTGTCTGGTAGGTTCTATAGCCCCCTTCTCATTCATTTTGTCCAACATGGTTCTTCATGATGTCTGCTGCCAATGGGTGAGAAAAACAAAATTGGGACAAGGCAGGGCTCACCCCAGAAAAGCACACATAACATCTACTCAAACCCAGTCGACCGCCACTTAGTCATAGGGCCTCAAGTGGCAATAAGAACATCTTGAATATTACCCTTTATTCTGAACATTCATGTGGATGCCAAGAGTCTAGTACCAAAGACATATAGAAGGCAAGAACGGATATTGGGGCACAACTCTCAGTCTTGCCACATGTCCTAATGGCCAATCTGAATTTCAGAAGGGAAAAAAGTGTCATCCCTCTAATGCAAAGGTGGCTGGGACATCCTGGAGAGAACTGCTCAAGGATAATAGGAGTGTGAGCAGTACAACTGAGTCAGAGGGGTACAACTGTGAGCGACACAGCTGGGGTGAGGGAGCGAAAAAATATGTATATACAAGAGAGAGAGATAATTGGATTGTTGGCCAGAACTGATCATAGCCCCAAACATAACTGCACTGGAGGCTTGCAAATATAGGTTAGCTCATGGATTTGGTGTGATCACCAACTGTCTCAGCCGTGGAGATTTCATGTAAAAATAAGAATTTCTAACTTTTCTTGGAAAATCAAATGTAGCAAACTCAGCCCAACTGTCCTCTGGGCAAGATCCACTGGAGCGTCTCTGCTGCCCCCTGCAGTCAGAGAAATGGGGTTCCAGTGTGCCTCACTCACCATTTGGCACCCCGCTTTTAGGACCTGATGTCTTCAGAATATAGTTTACAATGATTTCAGGAGCCTTTCCCTAAGTTGCTCTTGACAAGCCAGAGCAATCCATTTTATAACCTGGGTTAGAATCATTTTTCCCTAAATGTATCACCGTATATCTTCCTCAATGACTCTTTATACTTCCTCACATTTTGCCTTGTGAGTATGACCTTACTGTGTTCCTGTAAGGTTGACATTTTATCACTCCAAGATTGTGGGAACCATTCTAGCATGAACTTTGTAAAAAAAATATAAGAAACGGTTTCATTTTTCACATTTTAATCAAAGCTTCGTGAATGGCCAGCCTCTTATTTTAATTCTATTCATGGGTGGTGGATGGAATTTATAATCTAAAAGCCTCAGCTGAAGTCTTGGTCCTATGACTTGTTAGCTATCTGACCATGGATGCATCTCTTAACCTCCTGGTGTACTCACAAAATACTCAGTACAAAGGTTGTCTTTATTAAGTGAGACAAAGTTTGTGAAGGCATTTGTAAAATGCAACACCGATTCTGTTTCCAATCTGTCCATCTTTCAAGTTTCATTGCTTTCTATTTCTTCTAAATTTTTAATGATTTAGTATCCTCTATGTTTTATTTTACCTTGTTTAATTTAAGAAAAAGAAGTCAAGAACTGAAACACAGCTGTAGATATCTAGAAGAGACAGGTATAATTTTCTCCTTATACACTCAAAGAAACTGAAGAGTAAGTAGACCCATCAGAGTCAAGATGCCAAGGCAGAATAAAAGGGGGAAGGTTATATGGCCAAACTGAATGGAAAACCTAAATACAATTGATCTTCATTATTTGTGGATTCCATATTTGCGAATTCACCTACTCGCTAAACTCTATTTATAACTCCAAAATCAATACTCCCATTGCTTTTACAGTCATTTGAAGACATGCGCAGAGGGACGAAAAAGTTGAGTCACCCAGTGCGCATGCTCCCAGCTGAGGTCGCACAAGGAATCGCCGTGGCTTCCTGTTTCCGCTCTCTTGCTGTAAACAAGTGTCCTTTTTGCAGTTTTTTTTGTGCTTTTTGTTGATGCTTTCACTGTTTAAAATGGTCCCCAAATACAGTGCTGCAATGTTGCCCAAAGTTCCTAAGCATGAGTAGAATATGATGTAGAACACTTACGGAGAAGGTATGTGTGTTACGTAAGCTTCGCTCAGGCACGAGTTATATTGCTGTTGGCATGAGTTAAATGTTAATGAATCACCTGTGTATATGTATATTTTATGAATCACCTATATATGTATACTTTATATATTGTATATATAAAATAAGATGTCTTTAAATAGAAACACATTTAAAAAGTTACATTTTCATTAACCGATGAAAGAAAGCCTGTGACCACAGGCTTGCAGGAACCTAACTCTGCATTCCCCCTAGGAACAATAGTTCAGGATTAGCTAATTCTGTGTTTGAGGCAACTTTACAGTAGATAATTACCATGAATAATGAGAATCAACTGTACATTGCTAAGTGCAAAACCTTCATCGTAATTCAAAAGTTTTAGCATTGCTTTCATTTCAAGCCCCTTTCAAGTATAGTCATGCAACTGATGAGAAGCCCTGGATCTTTGTGGGTGTGTCCCTGACGTGCCACTGAAATTGTCAGCTAACTTTGGAGATACTCGGCCCAGCCACAGGCCATTTTTGGTTCCATATGGGCTGTGCCATGATCCAAAATTTAGGATTTAGATTCTAAACTCAGCATTGAATGTACTTCATTTGTTTTGACTTCATAGTCAAAATAACATAAAAGTTAAGTAATTGGTGAGTTTGGTTAACAGGACAGTAAAGTATAGAACATTCAGATTCCTTACCTACTCTTGAAATGGCTGTTTCAAGACCTCTTTGAAGTAAGTCTTTCTTCTTTTCTTCTCTCCTTTTCTTTTCTTTCTTCTCCCCTCTTTTCCACTCTATTTTCGCCTCCTTTCCTTCTCTTACCCTCTTTTTCTCTCCTTTCCTCCTTTCTCCCTTCTCCCCCATTGCTCCTTTCAAATGTTATTTCCCTTCTCCTCAGTGCACAGCACACAGCCCTGCCGATTACCCACTCAATTTTATGAACACAGACAGCTGGCACATCAAATCCACTTTGAGAACTCACAAAATGCAAAGACCAAAAGACAACGTGCAAGAAGTTGTGTTTTGAGATACCATTTTAAACTCCAATTTTGGTGTGTGTGTGTGTTTCATAGCTCAAGGTGAGGGAATGAGAAATAATGGGAATATATCTTAAAGAAATCCCTAAGTGTGGCCCTATATTTATAGGTAATTTAGATCCCAAAAGTGACTTAAAAAATATAATTAGATGTTGAACTGCATTGAACAAAGCCTGGTAATGAAATGAAGAGGCCATTTCACTTGGAGATTTAGTTAGGGATTAAGTAAATTTGGGCTTTATTTGTTCTTTGTGGAATATGTTCATGGTTTGTGTTGTGAGCCATATATCACATTTTAATAACTAGCCTGGGTTTGTATGCACGTTGGCGGTAATGTGCTTGATCTAGTTTAGACCTGTCGGGGCACTCTCTCTTTTCTCTCTTAGATGTAGGAGTTTCAGTTCTGATCCATCATCCCAGGGTAAGAGCTGGAGAGCATTTAGCGGAAGAGCAGCCACTTAGTGCCTCTGAAGAAGTCTCATTGCTGCTGCTTGGTTCGCCTGGAGTCACTTTAACGATGCAAGTGAGCACATAATGCACTTTACCCTGACGTTTCATTACTTTAGGCACTAACCCATCGTCAGATCCACCATCAATATCTTATTAAATTCATCATTATGTCCTTGACATTATTTTAATAGCACTGGCAACTGCATGATAGAAATAAATAAATCACAAGCAAGTGGTACAGAGCCGGAATTTTCTTTTATCTGACTTTCTGACTTAATCCACCACTCACTTTCTCTTTAGTTATAAAAATACTTAGGCAACCAGTCATTCTTTTTCAGTTAGAAGCACTAGGATGGAAGCTTTTGGTTGTTGCTTTCTGAACCTTTCACTTTAATGGTGCAGATCTGTTCATGGAGCCAAACCCTTGAACATCAAAGACAAAATGTGTGTGATTGGCCATGGTCCAATGAGAACTTGGCCACAGCATTCTGCAAATACAAGCACCAAGTCCAGGTACCTGCAAGAAGAGTGTCCTTGTGATTCTTCCACATAGGTAAAGTGTGGCTCTAAATGCTTCCTTCAATCCTTGCTAGATCGGAGCAGCGTTATTATTTTGAGTTTAACACGCAGTCTGGATTTCTATATTTACAAGCTTGAATAAATCGAATATCTCATTCTGAGAAGTTCTCTGCCCTTTTCTTTCTTTTTCTTTTTTTTTTTTTCTCTAGCAACATATGAGCCTTTACATTTTTTCACCATTTACTGATGCAAACTGCAGATTTTTTTTTTAGAACTATGCTGTGGCTAGCTTCCTTAGGCTATAAATACTCCAGCTTGGTTCTTTTAAAGACAGATAATTTATGAATTTTAGGAAAACCAGGCTAAGATCAGGGTCCTATTAGATAATATTATGATCAAGAGGCCATACATAGTTCCTCAAATTGTGCTCCTAGAAGCACTCACCATTCCATAGAATATGCGTGAGAAGCAGATGCAACCACACGGTGACAATCTGCAAATAGAAGACAAAGTAACACTATTTTTAGCTGGCCCCATCCTGATGAAAAACTTGAGTGTGGTGGAGTGGGCCATGGGGAAGCAACTTTTCCTTCTGCAAGTTAGATCCATGCTTCTCAAACTGGAGCATGCCTTCAAATACAGTTTCTGATGTAGTAGGTCTGGAGCAGGGCCTGAGAATGTGCATTTCTTGCAAGTTCCCAGGAGATATTGCTGCTGCTCTGGAGACCCCACAGGGAGATTCCCCTAGTTAGACCTTCGTTGCCTCAAGATAAAGCAAAAGCTGAGGTCTGACTTGCCTAGACCCCCTCAAAGCCTACATCTGAGTTTTTGATCTTACCTTGACCCTCATAGAACCAGGAAGGACCCCTTCAGTGCCGAGCTTTGAGCTGGTCCCAGCCCAGCACCCTGGCCATCTCACAGCATTTCAGGAGTTCCAGGAGTACCAGGCTTGCTTGATGGATGGGAAAAACTCACTACTGGACCCCAGGGGTGGAAAAGCAGAAAGAGGACAGTGCAGCTTCCTCATCCACTGCCCCCCCACCATCTTTCAGGAGCTCCATTCTTCTGAATGTTGCCTCCAGTCCAGGTGTTGGGAGCTGACCAGTCTACTCAGTCCCCTTCCTGTATGAGGAACCCCAAGGAGGGAGAGCAGAGAAGGGCTCCCAACTGCCTCCTTTTAGAAGAGAAACTTGTATCCCCTTTTCTGTCTCTACTGGCAAGCCTCCTTTGATAAGCCACAGCCTGGGATAATTCCTGTGCATGCCATTGTCCACCTGTACCAATGATTCCTCTCTACACCTGTGCTTCTATGTAAATGGCAGAGGTGTGCTGGAAAGTCACACATTTATCTTTGAAAACAGACTCAAATTTCATATGGATTTGCAGAAAATATCATTGGAAGAAATCCTATGATGAGTATTTTTCTAAAATACATCCTGCTCTAATTTGAATGTGTTCCCCAAAGTACATTGGTTGGAAACTTAATCCCCAATGCAACAATGTTGGGAGGTGGGACCTTTAAGAGGTAATTAGGTCAGGAAGGCTTTGCCCTCGGGAATGGATTAATGCCATTATTGCAGGAGTGGGTTAGTGATCATGGGAGTGGGTTCCTGATAAAAAGGATGAGTTTAGCTCCCTTCCCTCTCTATCTTGGGCACATCCTCTCTTGCCCTTCTGCCCTCTGCCATGAGATGATGCATCATGAAGACCCACACCAGATGTTAGCCCCTTGATCTTGGACTTCCCAGCCTCCATAACCGTGAGCCAAACACATCTCTTTTCTGTATAAACTATCCAGTCTCTGATATTCTGTTATAGCAGCACAAAACAGACTAAGAGACACCCTTTCCCTTTAAATCGTTCCTTTGATACAGTCCTACTTTCACATTATAAGGTCTGCTTTAAGTGAGGCGTGTAAATTACACCTGCCTATTGCTTATTATTGTTAACATTTTATTGCAGAAAATTTCAAACATGCTTTCCTTGTACATTTTTTTTTTTGGAAAAATGTTCTTCACTTAAAATAATTGTTCTACCCAAATTTTCTGTTGTTCCAATTTTGTCTTGTATTAAGGGGGAAGGAAAAAAAAAAACTACACAAACCTCTTAAAGAATTTACTCTCAAGATGGTATTTTTCCTTACCCATGGCATTTCCTTTATGAATATTCAGTGCTGGGTAAACTATGCTTGACTTGAGTAACTGTTATCTTTTGATTATACAAACAATGTGAATCTTTCTCTGATCATGTTTCATTCTTTATTTTAGCTTGAAGACACTTAGACTAAATTTGCAATCAACTTCTAGCTATTGTACCAAACCTTCGGGCACTCGTTTCAGAGGGTTAAAGTTGCCCGAATTTTCTTTCCCTTATCTTTTTTTGAATTCTATTTTAAACATTTCTATAAACTCTGTCTAATTGTCTTTGAAAAAAGAGATAGGGTAAAAACAAACAAATGATATTTTTCATAGAAAGGCACTATCTTCCTGTCCTTAATTCAGACCATGGCATGGAATCTGTGTGGTACAGAAAAAGTATTTTAACTCTTCTAAAGAAAAGTTTTCCCAGGAGCAAACTGACAAACTAATCCCACAAACATCAATGGCCACCATGAGAATGAGTTCTCATGGCCAGGTCTAGGTGCCTTTTGTATTGGGCATGGTCAGAAGCATCCATTACTCTTACCTGGAGCTCATTCACTTGACTGAGTGCTCACAAATGAAACAGCTTGTCAAGTATGGTCTGTTCTAACCTCCCATAGGCTGAGCTTCTGTCAAGTTCTACTATTTTTTTTGTTGTTGTTGTTGGTAGAAATATGAAGGAAAAACATCTGGACAAGATCATTTGTAATATATGAAGATCTACAAATTCATACAAAGAAGACAACCCATTAGAAACATGACATTGGATTGAACAAGCAATTCATGGAACTAAAAATGATCACAAATGTATAAGAAAATTCTGCTCAACCTCATTTCATAATGGAGGACAAGAAAATTGTATAACCAATAAAATAATGTCTTTGGCCCACCAGATTGGCACAGATTGGCACAGATTGGCAATATTTTAAGCAAAAGTAGGAAAGAGGGTGGGAAATGAATACTCTAAATCACTCAGTTGAGAAAGAGTGTGGGAACTGAGAATACTCAGGGAATACTCAATTGATGGGATTATAAATTGTCAAAGATTGGAGGGCAAGTTGAAAGGCATTATCAAAGATGTAAATGCAGAGACAGTACCAGGAATTCTTCTTTTAGGGATTTGCATATGTGCACAGAGGCATGTATATGGATTTCATTGCCATCTCAGTCATCATATTGAAGTAGGGGGATAATTAAACTATCCATCGGTAGAAAAATAATGAAATAAACGGTGACGTATTTGTATGACGGAACATGATGCAGCAGTTTAATGAGTGTGGTGGCTCTCTGTGTGCCAGCATGGAAAAACTCTTCAAAACATATGGTTAAAAGGATGAAAGCAAGATGCAGAACAATATGAAAAGAGTAAGAGTCCACATATGTAGCGAATAAACTACCCCAGGCAATATGTTTGTGTGTATATATATATATATATATATATATGAATGCAAATACATAAAGACTTTTTATAGCTCTGCCTGGGTAAGGGCGTGGGATAGGGAAAATGGGAGTGAAGAAGGATTTTCTTTTTTTATCCTATATAGTCCCAAACTGTGCTAACTTTTTAATATTTGTATCCCCAAATGATGCAGTTACAAAAAAGAAAACCTTTAAAATAATGAGAAAGACAATGATAAAAGAAGAATAAATATAGTTACATAACAAAATATGATCTGGGTAATAAGATTATGGGTAATTTTTATTTTCTTTGAGCTCTTGTTTTCCAAATTTTTTAACAGTGGCTATATATTATGTTGTAATCAAACAAAACATTTTTCAGTTTAATATGGTTTCACCCCTTTCTGAACACATAAGAGGGAAAGATGACCCAGTGCATTTTAATCATGATGACTTCCTTTCTTATTCTTTTAACCGCTAGCATCATTAAAAAGCATCTCTTCCTCTGTCCCACTATTTCCTTTGGTACTTCTGACAGGCTTCCTGGGGCAGGCTGTCTATGGCTAGCCCAACGCCCAGAATAAGTTAGAGCTTTATTCTCAGAAATGTTCAGTCAGCTCCCCCTTCGTCCAGAGGGCTGTTAGGGGAAGATGCCGAATGGTTTTTCAATTTGTCTTTTTTGTTAGCAATATCCGTCTCCTGTGGATTTACCTGGATACCTGGGAATTTCTTTTTTAAAGGAAACACGTTTTCTTCCAGTTGTGCCCCCATACATAGGCAATCCTCATCTCCATTTGATCCAGAGCTTTGACAAGCTGCATTCCTGATGGTCTCCCTTGGATCGGCTCAGTCATACGTTCTCCATGTGGAGTACCCGTGAACCATCTCCCGTGGCCTGCCTACCTTTCATTATAAGCAAATCAAGGCAGCCAGGTGGGGCACATATTTTTGAGAGTAGAGAGTATTTTGCAGAAATAGACACATGACAGTCTTCCCTTCTCCCCTACGCCCCAGCTTTTTTCCCCCTAGTGGGATCTTTTAAGCGTACAGAACGTCTTCTTGGAGCAGGCTTCCCAACCTGCAACATGCATGCAAATCACCTGGGCATCTTGTTAAAATGCAGATTCTACTTCAGAAGGTCTGGGGATGGGGCACAAGAATTTACATTTCTAGCAAGCTCCCAGGAAATGCTGACTCTGCTGATCTATCCACAGGCAGGGTTTGAGTAGCAAGGTTCTAAGGGACATGGAATTAGTCACACAGTCACATCAAAATCATGTAACGAGATGGGACTAGTTTAACTGCAAAAAGGAAACTGTCCATGCAATAGTGAATGAGAATTAAAGACATGTTTGCATGTATGGCTACACACATTTATATTCATTCACATTTAAGTTCTTAAGAATAAACCAAGGGGCCCACAGTTTTAGAGAAAGATCTGGCTGTGAAATTGTGAATCCCAGAATTAAAGGGCTTGAAGAGCAGCCCAGAAGGCGTGTATCAAAGCGCATGACTTTTGAAAGTCATGCATGGAGTGGGCCACTGTTTTCTGTGGTCAGAGAAAGAGTAGTTTGCAATGTGCTGAGCTGTGAATTGTAGGGGGAGGTGAGAAGGACAGACAGAGAAGCCGTGCTTAGGAAATGGCTTCTAGGTTAAAAGCCCAGCTCTGAAGTGGGGAGGGTGATGGGCTGCTTGCTGGTGGCCAGAAGAGCCAGTGGCATGGCTTTCAACGGGCCCCAGAGAGCCACTCCCATGGTAAGTGGCCGGGATCTTGTCTTTTGGTACCCACATGGAAAGCCGAAACAATCCTGACATCAACGACTTCCAAAGGCATCAGCAACCCTTTTGCCTTCCAGCTTACCTCCCTATCCTGCCCTCAGCACATACTTCAGCCTGTCCCTAACCTATTTCAGTCTTTCTGCCCCGGCTGTCTGATGGGACCGTTTGAAG
The DNA here is from genome assembly GCF_041146395.1 of Eulemur rufifrons. Taxonomy (NCBI): domain Eukaryota; kingdom Metazoa; phylum Chordata; class Mammalia; order Primates; family Lemuridae; genus Eulemur; species Eulemur rufifrons. The sequence goes on from NC_090989.1 coordinate 209,304,550, forward strand.
AGGCATCAGAAAGACCGACTGTGAGTACCAGCTCCGGGACCTTGAATACGTACACTAATTTTTTCCTCAAATAATTTGTAAAAATGTATTTATTGGAATAGATAAATCATTCATGTTTTGAGCATCCAAAGTATAAAAAAGTACGATAAATACACAAAAACCTCCATCTGCTCAGTTCCCAGCCTCCACTCAGAACCAGGTGACAATTATTAGTTTCTTATTTATCCTTCCCAAGAATTTTGTGCTTATTTAACTTAATACAGATACATATTATTTATACATGCCAATTTTTAATGTAAATGGCAACATATTTTGTGTATTTTAGTGGCTTGTTCTTTTCACTTAAAATATATCTTTGAGGACTTTTGTTTTCAATACATAATAGCGTCTTTATTCTTTCTCAGCATCTGCCTACTGGTCCAATATATAGTTGAACCACATTCTATTTATCTTCTTTCCCATTGAGGAAAATTCAGATTGTTTTCAGTCCTTTGCTAGTATAGATCATGCTATAATGAATAGCCTGTTGGATATAGAATTTCACTTGTGTGCAAGAATGGCCTTAAGACAAATTCTTGGAAGTGGAATTGCTATTAATAGATCCCCAGGTACTTTGCCAAATCACCTTCCTTGGGGCCAGTACCAATTGACTCTCTGACCAGTAATACATGAGAGTCTGTTTCCCTGTAGCCTAACCATGCATACTATCTGATATTTTGGATTATTGCAAGTTGGATAAGTGAAAAAAAAATTATCTCAATGTAGTTTTAAAATCTTTTTCTTCAAGTCTAACACATACGTGTAAAAGTATGTATACTGCAAGTGTGTAGGACATGAATTTTCAAAGTGAACACACATCACTAGAACACAGATATCAAAAGGTGGTACCCAGAATACCCCTGTGTGCCCCTTTTAGTCACATTCCTCCCTAAGTAACCCCTCTCCTGTGTGATAATACCATAGATTAATTTGCCTTTTCTTGAACTTCACACAAGTGGGGTCGCACTGTATATGCTCTTGTGGGTCTGGCTTCTTATGCTCAACAACAGCTTTATGAGATTCAACTGCATTGTTGGAAGTAGTGCTTATCTTACTGAGCTCTCAAAAACAAAGCACCTGTCATTCAGCTTTCCAGCTGCTAAGCCTAGAAGCTATAACTGGACAAACTACCATTCTGCTTCAGTGTTAGGTTCTGGAAGTTCTTTGAAACGACTGTTTCATTTGTTCTAAAGCCTCTTATAACTGCTTCCTCTTTACCTGTGAGTGCTGCTTCCCCGTCATGTGTGAAACACTTTCCTGGAATCTGACACAGGAGACGTAGGAGCAAGAAAAGGGCTAACTAGCTTCAAAATTTACTTGGAGTTGGAGGCACATCCAGAAATAGACTTTGGTGGCTGATGTAGTTTCAGCCTTGCAAGCCTCCGAACTCTACTAATGGACTGGACCATTACTGCTTTTAAAACCTCTCATCCAACTACTACTCATAAATAAGCAGTTGAAGACTGCCCTGCCCCCGTGTACCAAAAGGATGCAGTAGAAGCATTTGTAAGTGATTGTTGTCACAAAATGTGCTTGAGAAAAAAGATGCTCTCTCAAATGAACCCCAGAGTCTTCCATCCAAAAGTCTCCGCTTCCTCTAACCTTCAGTGGTTGCTTTTTATCTTAGTATCCTAATCAAATCTCAAGCTCCCCATTCATTCCTTGTGACTTATCTCTTCCTAACATTTCTGCAGATTTCTGGGGAACTTCATTTTTTCTGATAAATCCACCGGGCATTCTAATTCCAAACATTGCTTAGGTTCCCGCTTGTTGGCTTGCTCCATACTGAAGACCACCCCCATTGCCATCTCACTGCAGAGTGCCAGTGAGAACAAACATCATCTCATAACTGTGAGTGCTCTTTCTATTTCATTTTTCTTAAATTTCCTGTTGTATCCTGTGCCCATTTTCCTGTTGGCTTGCTGTCTTTTTTAATATTCAAAGTTTTAGCACCTATTTCCATTTATTTACTTTTTTGTGGTCTTTTGTCTCCTTATTCTAGGGTCTCTTTATATTAAGAAAATTAGCTCTTTGACATGTTTTATTCATATTTATCTCAATTTTCATTTGTGTTGTAACTTTACTTTTAGTGTTGTTTGCCATGATAAAGTTTTAGAATTTTATATCATCAATTTATCAATCTATCCCTTAACAGTTTCTGGATTAGAGTCATAATTAGAGGGCCACTGCCAATACAAATTTATAAAATGCAGTACTATGTATTCATAGAATTCTTACGGGTTAATTTATTGCATGTTATTTTTGATGCATTTAGAATTCATTCTGGAGGATCATAGGGGACATGAAGCCAATTCCCCCCCCCCCACATAAGTTGTTCCCATTCAATTTAGGATCATTTTTTCTTTTTTACACACTGATTTGGAATGAAGCCTTTATTATATACTAAAGTCTCCTATATTAGAGTGTATTTCTAGACTTTAAAAATTCTGTTCCATTGATTTATTCATGTATCGGTACCACCCTGTTTTAGTTACTAAAGCTTTAAAACATTTTTAATATCTGATATGTTAAATCCACTCTCGTTCCTTTTATTTTTAGAATTTCCCAGACTATTCTTACTGACTTTTTGTATATGAACTTTAGAATTGTCCTGTCTAGTTTGAAAACAGAAAACAAAAACCACAGCCAATGGAAGATATTCTTTTGCTATTTCTGACTTCAGTAGGAATGCTTCCAATATCGTCCCATTAAGAATGAAAATGTGGGAAAGACTCTTATAAACATTGGCCTAGGCAAAGAATTTATGAAGAAGACCCCAAAGGCAATCACAGCAACAACAAAAATAAATAAATGGGACCTGATTAAATTAAAAAGCTTCTGCACAGCCAAAGAAACTGTCACGAGAGTAAATAGACAACCTACAGAATGGGAAAAAAGCTTTGCATGCTACACATCTTATAAAGGACTGATAATTAGAATCTATTTAGAACTCAGGAAAATCAGCAAGAAAAAAATCAAACAACCCTATCAAAAAGTGGACAAAGGACATGAACAGAAATTTTTCAAAAGAAGACAGAAGAATGGCCAACAAACATATAAAAAAATGCTCAACATCTCTAATCATCAGGGAAATGCAAATCAAAACCACAATGAGATATCACTTAACTCCAGTGAGAATGGCCTTCATCAAAAAGTCCCATAACAACAAATGTTGGCGTGGATGCAGAGAGACAGGAACACTCATACACTGTTGGTGGGACTGCAAACTAGTGCAACCTCTGTGGAAAGCAATATGGAGGTACCTTAAACAGATACAAGTAGACCTACCATTTGACCCAGAAATCCCTTTATTGGGCATCTACCCCAAAGAACAAAAGACATTCTATAACAAAGATATCTGTACCCGAATGTTTATAGCAGCACAAGTCACAATTGCAAAGATGTGGAAACAACCCAAGTGCCTATCAATACATGAGTAGATTAATAAAATGTGATATATGTATACCATGGAGTACTACTCAGCTATAAGAAACAATGGTGATCTAGCACCTCTTGTATTTTCCTGCATAGAGTTGGAACCCATTCTACTAAGTGAAGTATCCCAAGAATGGAAAAATAAGCACCAAATGTACTGTGTTGGGCAGATGTGGGTGGGGGAGGGGATGGGTGCATACATACATAACGAGTGCGATGCACACTGTCTAGGGGATGGACACTTTTGAAGCTCTGGCTTGGGGGGGGCAAGGGCAATATATGTAATCTAAACTTTTATACCCCCACAATATGCTGAAATAAGAATTAAAAAAAAAATTAAAAAAAAAAAAAAGAATGATGTTAGGGTTTTTTTTTTCTCCAAGATGGCTGACCAGAAGCATTTCAAACATGCCTCATCCACTTAGAAGAACCAAAATAGGCTGTAGATAATCACACTTTAAATACATTATCCAAGAGGGAACATGAGAGTTCAATAGAAAAGCAACATATAACTCCTAAAAGTAAAAAAGGAGAAGGAAAATAGGTAGCCTGTGCATCTGAGACTGGCCAGGAACTGGGAGTGACTCAGCAATATGGAAGAGTATGAGTGCATGTCTTTCTGTGTTCTACCCTCCCACTGGGGAATCATGCAATCCAGGCCATAGGAGAGCACCTTGACCCTCCCAAGCTCTAAATCTAATTTAGGGAGTACCTGACAGACTATGAGAAGAAGCTGTTTCAGGGAAGGAACATGCCCTAGGTATCATGGCCTTCCTGAAACCTGTGGCTATAAGAAGATATCATTCTTGTTCCTAGCTCTTTACAGACTGTGCAAAGTCCTGGGGACCAGAAGCACCAGTCCTAGGTGTTAGGGAAATTCAGACTCCTGCTTATGAAACTGGAACATGAGAGGGGAGTGGGCTTCTATGACTATGACTGAGAAGCAAGCATGCTATGGGCTGCAGCCACTGGCACTGGAACTGGGCACCACCCCCAGGGCTTGAGCAGGATGAAAATCGCCCCCATGCTTTGTCTTGACCTGGGCAGAGGCTCCTATGGCCTGGGGCTGAGTTGTGGACAGGCACAAACTCCTGGTTCTTTCACAGAGCTGGGTTGGCTACAACATCTGGCATTGGGGATTGAGCCCATCTGGAACTGGGATATGAAACAGTTACAGGTCCCCCACCCACTGGCCAAGACTGAGGCTGCTAGGACTGGCCTCACCCTCCCCATGACAGGACCTCAGAGCAGCGGCAGTCACCCCTCACCCAAACATTCTGCCAGAGCCCAGGGGATCACCCTGCCCCCATCCATCATGGCTGGTGCAGGTGCTCACCAATGGAGAGCTTGAGAGGAAGCTTCCCTGGTCTGACTCTACTTGGCTTTGTCTTCTCAAGACTGAGTGCAGGATCCAAGGTCCCCGGTGTTTCACAAACCAATCTGCCACCTGGGATACCAAAGTACTCCTTTCAGGGGACTGAGGTAGGCCATAAACTCCTTACCACCATTACCTCAGCTGGCTGCTACCTGCAAATGCCACCTACTGGCCTGGAGGCTGGTCCATACAGCTCATTGCAACCATTGCCAACACAAGTGCACAGCAGCTGGGACCCAGCAGAGCATTTTATCCACACTGTTTCCATCTTTGCCCATGTCACATGAGCTTCCCAGGAGCTAAAGAGCCCATTCACCCACCTGGTATACTACTACCTCCATCAGCACCCAAGAAAGTCACTCAGAGGCCCAAGAATCAGCCTGCCTGGAACCATAACACAGGAGCCAGCATACACTTAGCCCACCACTGCTACTACTGAAAAATGAAGACGAGCCCACCTTGCATTCCAGTCCTCAGCACAACTTCACCAAAGCTTCCACCAATAACCACATTCTCACATACTGAGGTAACCACAGGTACCATTAAAACTTTTTATAGGCAAAGAAATCATACAGAGACTTCCCTACAGCACATACCCAAAAGCAAAGCCAAAGGACACTACTCAACCAATATCATAGTCACATCTTCAGGAAATGTCCCCCTACAATAAAAGTAAATTAAGAAATAAGAAGTGACACCAGATCAATGCAGAAATCAATGTAAAGACACAGGAAACATGAAAAAGCAAGGTAATATGACATCCTCAAAGGAACACAATAATTCTCCAGCAATACATATTAACCAAAAAGAAATTTTCAAAATCCCAGATAGAGAATTCAAAATATTGTTTTTAAAGAAGCTCAGTGAGATTTAAGTGAAATTTAAACACCAATATAAAGAACTCAGAAAATTAATTCAGGATATGAACGCAAAGTTCACCACACAGGTAAATATCTTAAAAATAAAAACCAAACAGAAGTCCTGGAACTAAAATATTCATTGAAGTAATTACAAAATACATCAAAAGCATCAACAATAGACTAGACCAAGCAGAGAAAAGAACTTCAGAACTTGAAGACAAGTCCTTTTGAACATATCTAGTTGAAGAAAAATAAATAAAGAAAGAAAGATAAAGTATGAACAAAGCCTTCAAGATGTTTGGAACTACATAAATCCACCAAATTGTGAATTATTAGTATTCCCAGGGTCAATAGAGATCAAAAGATTTGGAAAACCTATTTGATGAAGTAATAGATGAAAATTTCCTATGTATAGCAAGAGATTTAGATATCCAGATACAGGAGACTCAGTGATCCCCAGGAAAATACAACACAAAAAGGACTTCAACATAGCACATTACTGTCTAAAGTCAAAGTGAAAGAATAAATTTTAAAATCAGCAGCGAAAAGCCTCTAATCACTTAAAAAGGAAATCACATCAGGCTCATAATAGGCTTCTCAGTAGAAATCTTACAGGCTAGAAGAGAATGAGATGACATATTTAAATTACTGAAAGAAAAAATTGTCAGTGAAGAATTCCATATCCAGTAAGATTAACCTCATAAATGAAGGAGAAATAAAGTCTTTCTCAGACAGGCAAATATTGAGGGATTTGTCACCATGAGGCCAGCTCGACAAAAAATGCTCAAGGGAGTCCTAAACTTGAAAGTGAGAGAAGAACATTCACCATCCTGAAAACGTATAAAACTGATTGGCAAAGGAATCACACAAAGGAGGAAGAGAAATGAATCAAATGGCACCACTACAGAATTCCACCACCACAATGACAAACAGAACAAAAGAAAGAAGCATAGAATTTATAAAACAATTACAAAACAATTAACAATATGACAGAAACAAAGCCTCATGTATCGATGCTAACCTTGAACATAAATTGATTAAATGCTCTATGTAAAATGTAAAATGCACATTGGCTGCATAGATTGAAAAAACTAACAAACAAACAAAAACATGGTCCAACCATATGCTGTTTACAAGAAAATCACCTTATCTATAAAGACAAATATGGATGGAAAGTAGAGGGGTAGAAAATACGTTCCACATAAACAGAAACCAAAAGAGAGCAGAAGTAGCTATACTTATATAGAACAGACTTTAAGCCAAAACCAGTAAAAAATGACAGAGTATCATTATATATGTGCACTCAACACTGGAATGCCCAGATTCATAAAATAAATATTATTAGAGCTAAAGAACGAGATAGATAGTGATACAATAATAGTGGGGGACATCAACACCCTACTCACAGCATTAAACAGATCATCTAGACAGAAAAATTTGGCTTAAATTAGACTTTAGACCAAATTGACCTAACAGACAGTCACAGAACATTCTGTTTAGCAAAGCAGAATATACATTATTTTCATCAGCCCATGGAACATCCTCCAAGATAGATTATATGTTAGGCCACAAACCAAGTCACAACAAATTTTTAAAAATCAAAATCATATAAAGTATCTTCTTAGACCACAGTGGAATAAAATTAGAATCAATACCCACAGGAACTTTGAAACTATACAAATATGTGGAAATTAAACAACATGCTCCTTGACCACTAAGTCAACAAAAAAATTAGGATGGAAATGAAAACATTTTTTGAAACAAATGAAAATAGAAACACAAAATACCAAAGCCTGTGGGATAAAGCAAAAGCAGTGCTAATAGTGAAGCTTATAGCATTAAATGCCTGTATCAAAAAACTAGAAAGAGAGCCAATTAACAATCTAATGACCCATCTCACAACATTAAAAAAATCAAGAACAAATCAAACCCAAAATTTTCAGAAGAAAAGCAATAACAAAAACCAGAGCAGAACTAAATGAAATATAGATTAAAAAACCCAATACAAAGCATCAGTGAACTGAAAAGTTGGTTTTTGAAAAAGATAAACAAAAGTGATAAACTGCTAGCTAGACTAACCAAGAAAAGAGTAGAGAAGACACAAATAAACAAAATTAGAATGAAAAAGGAGACATTACAGCTGATACCACAAAAATACAAAAGATCATCAGAGATTATTCTGAACAACTATATACTCATAGACTAGAATACCTAGAGGTAATGGAATTCCTGAAAACATACAGCCTCCTAAGATTGAACCAATAAAAAATAGAAAACCTGAACATACCAATAATGAGCAACAAGATTGAATCAGTAATAAAAGTCTCCTGACAAAGAGAATCCTAGGAGCAGATAGATTCACAGCTGAATTTTACTAAATGTGCACAGAAGAACTAATAGCAATCCACCTGAAACTGTTCCAAAAAAAATAGAGGAGAGAATTCTTATTCTACAAGATGAGTATCACTCTGATACCAAAATCAGAAAAGGATACAACAAATAAAGAAAAGCTATAAACCAATATCCCTGATGAACATAGATACAAATATCTTCAACAAAATACTAGCAAACTGAATCAAATAGCACAATAAAAAGATAACATGCCATGATTGAGTGAGTATTATACCAGGGGTATAAGGATGGTTCAACATGCACAAATCAATAAATGTGATACAGCACATAAACATAATCAAGGACAAAAACCATACCGTCATCTCAATATATTTGAAAAAGCGTTTGATAAAATTCAGCATCCCTTCAGGATAAAAACCTTCAACAAACTAGGTATAAAAACAATGTACCTCAAAATAATAAAGGCCAAACCCACAGCTAACATCATATTAAATGGGGGAAAAGTTGAAAACATTTCCTTTAAAAACTGGAAAAAGACAGGGATTTCCACTTTTACCACTCCTATTTAACATACTACTGAAAGTCCTAACCAGAGCAATTAGGTCAGAGAAAGAAATGAAAATCATCCAAATTGGAAAAGAGGAAGTCAAATTATCCTCATTTGCTGATGATATGATCATATATCTACAAAAACCTAAAGATTCCACCAAAAAAGTCTTAGATTTGATAAATGAATTCAATAAATTTGCAGAGTACAAAATCAATATATAAAAATCAGTACCATTTTTGTATGCCAGTAATGATCTAGCTGAGAACAAAATCAAGAGGGCAATTGTATTTATAATGGCAACAAAAAAGAAAATATATACGAATATTTATATAACTAAGATGGTGAAATCTCTACAAGGAAAATCACAAAACACTGAAAAAACAAATTGTAGATGATATAAACAAATGGAAAAACATCCCATGCTCATGGATTGGAATAATTAGTACCATTAAAACGACCACACTACCCAAAACTATCTACAGAATCAATGAAATTCCTTTAAAACACCAACATCATTTTTCACAGAATTGGAAAAAAAAAAATCCCCAAATTCTTATGGAACCAAAAAAGATCTCAAATAGCCAAATCCATCCAAAGCAAAAAGAATGAAATTGGAGATATTACATTATCTGACTTCAAATTATAATACAAGACTATAGCAAGCAACACAGCATGGGACTGGTATAAAAATAGACACGTAGATCAAGGGAACAGAATAAAGAACCCAGGAATTAAAGTCACATATTTACAGCTAATCAATCTTTGGCAAAGAAGACAAGAATATACACTGGGGAAAGGATACCCTTTTCAATAAATGGTGCTGGGAAAATTGGACAGCCGTATGCAGAATAATGAAAATGGACCTCTATCTCTTACCATATACAAAAATCAACCCAAGATTCTTTAAATACTTAAGACATGAAACTACAAAAATACAAGAAGAAAACCTATGAAAAATTCTTCTGGACATTGGTCTAGGGAAAAAAAAATCTATGACTAAGACCACAAAAGCAAAAATAACAAAAACAAAAGTAAAAATATTCTGTACAGCAAAAGACATAATCAACAGAATGAACAGACAACCTGTAGAATGGGAAAAAATATTTGTAAACTATTTATCTCATGGAGAACTAATATCCAAGGAACTCAAACAACTCAACACTCCCCCACAAATAATACCATTTAAAAAGTGAATAGACACTTTTCCAAAGAAGACATGCAAATGGCCAACATATATATGAAAAAATGCTCAACATCAGTAATAATCAGAGAAATGCACATTAAAACCACAATGAGATATCCCCTTACCCCAGTCACAATGACTATTATCAAAAAGACAAAAAAAAAAAAAAAATGACATGTTGGTAAGGATGTGGAGAAAAGGGAATGCTTATACACTGTTGATGGATTGTAAATTAGTACAACCTCTATGGAAAACAGCATGGAGATTTCTCAAAAAAACTAAAACTTGAACTCCCATTTGATCCATCAATCCCACTACTGAGTATCTACCCAAAGGAAAAGAAATCAATATATCAAAAAGATACTGACAGCACTATTCACAATACCAAAGATATGGGATCAACCTAAGTGTCCATCAGTGGAGAAATGGAGAAAGAAAATCTGGTATATTTATGCAATGGAATACTATTCAACCATCAAAAAGAATGAAACCGTGTCTTTTGCAGCAACATGGATGGAACTGCAGGCCATTATCTTAAGTAAAACAAGCCAGGCGCAGAAAGTCAAATGCTGCATGTTCTCACTCATAAGTGGGTGCTAAAAAAAATGTGCACACTTGGATGTGGAGAGTGGAATGATAGACAATGGAGACTCAGATGGGTGATTGTATGGGCAGGGGTAGATGATGAGAAATTAATTAATAGGTACAATGTACGTTATTCAATTGATGGATACTCTAAAACCCCTGACTTGACCACTACACAACCCATACATATAGCAAAATTGCACATGTACCCTGTAAATTTTTACAAAAAAATGATGTTAGAAGGGTGAGTGAGCAGTTTTAGTATGATTTTAAATAAGTGTTCATTGGTTATGTCTTTTATGAATGGATGTTGAATTTTGAAAAATGCTTTATAGTTGTTATATTAATAGAAAAGTGTGCATGTGTGTGTTTTCCCTTCGACCAGTAAATGTTCTGAATTTAATTAATTGACTTCTTCATTTCAAATCATCCTGAAAATCTTGCAATAAATACAAATAAATATTATTTTATGGTGCTACTGACTTCTGTTTGTCAATGTTTCCTTTTAGATTTTATTAAATTTAATGATTTTACTCAATCTTGTCAATTTCAGTATCAGGAGTATGCTTCCTTGTTTACTGCAGCACTATTCACAATAGCCAATAGCCAAGATTTGGAATCAACCTAAGTGTCCATTAACAGTTGAATAGATAAAGAAATCGTGGTACATATACACAATAGAATATTATATAGCCACAAAAAGAATAAAACCCTGCCATTTGCAGCAACATGGATGGAACTGGAGAATATTATATTAAGTGAAATAATCCATGCATAGGAAGATAATTATCACATGTTCTCACTCATATGTGGAAGCTAAATATTAAAAACAATTGATTTCATGGAGACAGAGAGTAGAATGATTGTTACCAGAGACTGGGAAGGGTAGCGAAGAGGAGAGGATAAAGTGGAGATGCTTGATGGGTGCAAAAATATAGTTAAAAAGTTAGAATGAACAATATTTGATAATGTAACAAGGTGACAATAATCAACAATAAGCTAGGGTATACTTTAAAATAACTAACAGAGTGGAATTGGAATGTTCCTAACTCAAAGAAATTTTAAATGCCTGAGGTGATGGATACTCCAATTATCCCCAATTTGATTAATTCACATTGTATGCCTGTATCAAAACATCACATGTACCTTATAAAAGATATAAAACTATTATGTACCAATAATGATTAAAAATAAAAAAAATTTTAAAAGAAAATCTTTATTAATTTTATTTTTGTTTTGAATTTTACTGTTTTTTTACCTTTATTAATTCTTCCTTTTGCTTTCTTTTAGTTTACACTGTTTCTTTTCAAAATTTTTTTAGTCAAATGGTTTTATTCTTGTCTACTGATGTTATTATTTAAGGCTATGAATACTGAGCAGACTTAGCTGTATCGAATTATTCTAACAAGTGGTATTTGAATTATAAAACATTTTGATTGGCATTTCCTTTTTGATCTATGAGTTGTTTTTGCAATTTAAAGGAGAAAAACAATTTTGTTTTATAATCTAGCTGTTAATTTCTAGTTTTATTTCACTATGATCAGAGATATCATCTATATTATTTAATATTTTGAAAGATATTGATGTTTTCTTTATTGTCTAGATTTTTGTGGTCAATTTTTAAGACTGTACTATGGGCACTAGAAAACAAATTTTATCTCCATTTATCAGAGTAAAGAATTTTAAATGTAATATATTAATTGTATTATTTAGTTCTTTTGTATGTTTACTTATTTTTTGTCATTGATCATCGTCAACTGGGAAAGAGGAATTAAAGTTTAAACTACACATGTGCTTCTTTTTCTGTTTGTGTATATTGAAATTGTTTAATTAATAAATGCTGATTCTATGTTATTTGGAGGATATGTGTTCATAATCATTATGACATCATTGTAAAATGCTAATTTTAGCATAATAAAGTGTCCTTCTTTGTCTTAATTCTGTGACTTGAATTATACCTTCTCTAATATTAATATTGTGACTTTTCTTGGCATGGGGCTTGTAACTGTCTGGTATATATTTTGTGTCTATTTATTTATTTTTAAATGTATTTTAAAAATATTTAAAATACTTATAGATTTAAAGGAATATACACAGAAATGTATAGAGTGATTCAGGGAAACCCTCACCCAGCCTTCCCCAATGGTAACATTTTGCATAAGTATAGGATAATATAAAATCAGGAAATTGACATTAGCACAATCTACAGAGCTTACTCAGATTTTGCCAATTATATAATATATGTACTCATTACTGTGAGTGTGCATATAGTTTTACACAATTTTATCACGTGTAGTTTTCACGTCTGTACCACCACAATCAAGATACAGAATTGTATAATGATCATAGGCTTCCTTGTGCTATCTTTTTATCTCCCCCACCCCTTACTTCATCCTTTCTTTAGCCCCTGGTAGCTAACTAATCTGTTCTCCACCTCTATAATTTTGTTTTGAGAATGTTATAAATAAAATCATACAACATGCAAATTTAAGATCAGCTATTTTCACTCACCTTGAAGTTTATACAAGTTGTTGAGTGTAAAAGTAGTTGTTCCTTTTTATTGCTGACTATTATTTCATGGTGTGAACGTGCAACTTTGTTTAGCCATTCACAAATTGAAGAACATCTGGCTGGTTTTTAGGTTTTGGCTATCATAGATAAAGTTGCTGCTATGGCTTGAATGTATCCATAAAGTTCACGTGTTGGAACCTTCAGCCTCAATGCCACAGTATCGAGAGGGAACATTCAGGTGAATAAGTGATGAAGGCAGAGGCCTCATAAATAGATTAATGTCATTAACACAAGTGTAGGTTTGTTATCTGGAAAGTGAGTTACAAAAGTGAGTTCAGCCCCCTCTCTCTCTTTCTTGCATGCATGCTCTCTTGCCCTTCCACCTTCCATCATGGGATGATGCTGCATGATGGCCCTCTTCAAATGCCAGCCCCTCAGTCTTGGACTTCCCAGCCTCCAGAACTATAAGAAACAAATTTCTGCTCATTATACATCACTCAGGCTGTGGTATTCTGTCATAGCAGCACAAAATACACTAAGATGGAAAACTGGTACAGAGTGAGGCTGTTGCTATAACAAATACCTGAAAATTTGTACATGGCTTTGGAACTGGGTAATGGGGAGAGGCCAGAAGAATTTGGAGGAGCAGGCTAGAGACAGCCTAGATTGCCGTAAATGGAGTGTGAAGGATGATTCTGATGAGAGCTCAGAAGGAGACAAGAGCTGTAGGGAGAGCCTAAATCTTCTCAAGGATTACTTAAGTGGTCATGACCAGAATGTTGGTAGAAATATGGACAGTAAAGACCATTCTGGTGAAGTCTCAGACAGAAATGAGGAACAAGGTATTAGAAAACGGAATAAAGGTCATCTTTGTCATAAAGTGGCCATGAACTTGCTGAGCTGTACCCTTGCTTGAGGGCTATGTGGAAGGCAGAATTTAAGAGTGTTGAACTAGAATATCTGCCAGGAGAAATTTCTAAGCAGAGTATTTAAAAAAGCTGTGTGTGGCTTCTTTCAACTGCTTACAGTAAAACGAAAAAAGGTAAGAATGACTTAAAGATGGAATTTATAATTTAAAGGGAAACAATGTAAATTTGGAAAATTCACAACCTGACCATCTAAAGAACAAAAAAGCATGCAGGGGTGCAGCTAAGTCACCCCGTAATAAAAGGATTTCTAAGGATAGAGGGAAGCCAAAGTAATTTTGTTTTTGGTCTGAAGTCTACATTATCTGATACCAATATAGCCACTCCTACTTTTTTTTTTTTTTAAATAATGCTAGCATGGTATACCTTTTTCCATTCATTTATTTTTAACTTACCAAGTGTTTGAAGTTAGTTTCTTATTCAGAGTATATTGTTGAATCATGTTGTTTTATCCTTTCTGTTGATCTCTTATGTACCTTATCTACTAGTATCAGTATTTAATCGCTTCAAGTGAAGTGTAGAAGTCTTGCTTCCACTTAGTTTCCTTACCCTGTTCAATATTTTGTTATGATAAAATGCAAATGACATAAAATTTACCATTATTAACACTAAGTGCATTTATGATATTGTGTAGCCATTACCACAATCTAATTATACACATTTTCATCACCCCCAAAGGAAACTGTGTACCCATTAAGCAGTCACTCTCTTTCTTCCTGTCCGTAGTCCCTGGAAATCACTGGTCTACTTTCTGTATCTAGGGATTTGCCTACTCTAGTTATTTGTATAAATAGAATCATATAATTTTATGCCTGGCTTCTTTCACTTAATGTAATGTTTTCAAGATTCATTCGTGAGTGAGATGGATCAGTACTTCTTCATTCTTTTTTATGGCTGAATCATATTCTGGCTCAACTGGTATGTGAAAGAGAAGCTTCTATGGTTGAGTCATTATATATTTGTGTCCATTTAGGTCTGGGACTAGGAGGAAGTGAATGAGTCAGGCAAGGCACTTGTCTCCAGCCCTAAATTTAAAAGGTGCCAAAAAATTCAGTAACTATGATAGATAATTGTTTAATGCAATATTTAAAAAAAAATAAAATTAATAAAAAAGTACATGCTGAACAAAATATCCAAATTTTAAATAAAGACAGGATCAGTATACTGATATTTCATTTTGGCTTTGGCTCTAGTATGTTCTCAGCACATCACTATTTACTGGAGCCATCTTTATTGAAAATTTTGATATTTTGTTCAGCATGGCTTTTTTTTACACTAATTTTGATTTTTTTTAAAAAAATATTATATTAAGAATAGTATTTACCTTGGTTGCTGAGTTTTTGGTGCCAACTTAAATTAGGCCTTGGAGTGTTTCATATGCCTCATCTTAATTAATCCTGGTCCCCTGACCACTTGTCCTCATATATGTTTATAAAACAAAATAGGATACCACAAAAAAAGAACAAAGAACAAGATTAGATGATTCTTGAAATAAAGTTAAGCTGAATTAAAAATTAAGTGAAAGTCTTGAAAGATAAAACTTAGACAATCTTCAAGAAGATAAAACCACAGGCAATGGTATAAAACTGTGAGAAAATATTTTTTAAAAACTTAGAGGATCAGACCGGAAAAATCTAACATCAGACTATCAGGAATTCCAGAAGGAAAAAACCAAAAACTCAACTGAGAGGAGGTATTTATTAAATAAATCATACCATAAAATTTCTGAAACCTCAAAGGGAGAAGTCTAACAAGAACACCACGTCTCCCTGTTAGAAAGGCCCAAAATACCAAGCCTAATAAATGACAAACGATTCAAACTCAGTGACATCACTGTGAAATTTCAGATCTCCAAGGATAAAAGTACACAGAGAGAGGAGAAAGGCAAAACAAATTATGAACAAAAGAATGAGTATCAGAATGGCATCAGCTTCTTGAAGGAACACTTTAGGAACAGCCAGAGCATAGCTTGCTTGCCCCTCCAAGACACTCTGCCCCATGCTGGCTACCTGCTATGCACCATTGTGAATGGTGATATTATGTAGGAAAATAAAAATACAATAAAGTTAAACGACACCTGTAGGCAATGCTACAGGGATAAATATGAACCAGGTAGTACCAATTATAATTGCAATCAAGAGTCGGAAATACTCAGATCAGGTAGAGGGTGAGCAGCCAAGCCATCCTTACAATGGTGTGTGAACAAGACTCTTCCTTTGTCTGTGTGGTATATTTCACAATCACATACACTATAAGCTCTACAGGAGCTGGGACCTGGTCTATCTGTTCACAAGGCATCTGCGGCAAGTATTATGTGGCAGCTAATGGTCTTTTGTAAAAACTTATTAAATGAATATATGAATGAACATTTTATCTTTGAGGCTCATCACTCACCACCCTAGGAGGAAGGCAGATACTATGTAAACAAAATGTTCACAGGTAAGCTGTAAATCAAGATAATCCTGGCCTGGCGTGAATCAGAACTGGCAAGGAGCACAGAACGATCCCATCTTTTCAAGTGTGTCTTGAGAATTTGGATATTCCCCTTTGGCCCACTTCATGGTACATATTTAGTTTTAATTAAGAGCAAAGACTTTAATAAAACATTTGGAAGCACAGAACTATTTAATATCCCCCCCCAAATGCTATTAGACATTTCTAACACATGCCTTTTTATTACTTTTAGGTTTGCTTTTCTGTCTTCCAACATTTTAAAATAAATGTTTCCTAGAGAAGTCAACACGTCTATTTTCAGGGTTTGAAGAAAATATATTTTTGGCATTTATATAGTTTCTGTTTCATTTTGTTGATTTAATTTTTCTCTTTTAGAATTTATTTTTTTTCCTTCTTTCTAATTCCTATAATAAATTTAATCCCTTCTTTCTTATACATGTGCTCAAAACAGTGTTATAAACCCTGGAAGATCTCAACTAAATACTATTTAATTAAGTCATTGCCATTTCCATCCCTGATTTCATCTGGACCAAAAAGTGTCCTCCTGTCTTTAGCAGATGCCTTGAGGCACTTGACAGCACACTGTTGTGACAAATTTCAGCAGACATACCAAGTAAACTGAAGGTTCCTTTCTTTTACCTAAAAGAAATGTCCCAATTTTAAAACTACTCCCAGACATATCTCCTCCCTATCCCCAGGAAGAGGGAGTACAGCATAGCTGTGTCATGTTTCTGCTTTAAATCTTGCTAACCTGATTTTCAATTATTTTTTAAAGTTTCCTCTGGCAAATGTACCAAATAAGTGCATGTGATTCACTTCAGCAACCAAGGCAGCTCTGCATTAGAGAGAGGCCAATCCTGTGAGTGATTAAAAAGTTTTGGAGAGGACCAGTCTGTGCAAATTGGACTTAGCGCAAGAGTTGACTTCAAAGGGAAAAATTAATGGTTAAGTGGGAAAAAATTATTCCTTTATGATTAAAAAGAAAATGATATATTTTATGCAGACTAGCAGCATAATTTTTATGCAAAAAAAAAATGTTCCTCTCTCCTATTCTGTTTCTGCCTTCTACGAGAGAAGAAGTGGAAGACAGCAGAGAGACCAATCACACCCTTAGAGTTCCCTTGTGCTAGGGAGGCTTTAAGCCAGTGCTACTTTTTCTTTTATTATTTTTAATTGACACAGAGTAATTATACATACTTATGGGGTACAGTGTGATATTGCAGTATATGTATACAATGTGTAATGATCAATCAGGATAATTAGCATATTCATCGCCTCAAACATTATTATTTCTTTGTGTTGTGAACACTCACACTATCCACTCTTCTAGCTATTTGAAAATATTGATAAATTGTTGTTAATTATAGCCATTCTGTGGTGCTGTAGAACACTAGAACTTTGGAAGAAGAGCATAGAGAACCCGGATATAAATCCATGTGTTTACATATAACTGTTTTTCAGCAAAGGCACCAAGAACATTCACTGGGGAAAGGACAGTCTCTGCAATGAATAGTGCCGGGAAAATTGCTGTGCCTTTACATGCAGAAGAGTAAACTAGACTCATCTCATCATATATAAAAATCAACTCAAAATGGATTACAGACTTAAATGTAAGATCCAACACTATGAAACCACTAGAAGGAAACACAGGGGAAATATTTCAGGACGTTGGTCTGGGCAAAGATTTTATGGAGAAGATCTCAAAAGCACAGGCAACAAAACGAAAAATAGACAATTGTGATTATACCAAACTAAAAAGCTTCTGTACAGCAGAGGAAACAATCAACTGATTGAAGAGACAACCAGCAGATGACAGGAAGTATTTTCAAAGTGTCCATCTGACAAGGGATTAATATCCATAATGAACAAGGAAGTCAAATAATGCAACAACAAAAACCAAATAATCCTGTTAAAATAGGCAAGGGATCTGAATAGACATTTCTCAAAATAAGACATACAAATGGTCAACATGTATGTGAAAAAATGCTCAACATCACTAATTATCAGGGAAATGTGAGTCAAAACCATAATGAGATATTATCTCACCCCAGTTAAGAATGGCTATTCTCAAAAGAAAAATTAACAAACGCAGGCAAGGATGAGGGGTAAGGGAAACTCTTACACACTGTGGGTTGGAGCATCTATTAGTATAGCTACTATGGAAAACAGTATGAAGATTTCCCAAAAAACTAAAAATAGAACTGCCATATGATCCAGCATTACACTAGTGGGTACTTATCCAAAGGAAAGGAAATCAGTACATCGAAGAGATGTCTGCACTCTCATTGTAGCACTATTCACAACAGCCAAGATACGGAGTCAACCTAAGTGTCCAAGAACAGATGAATGGATAAATAAAATGTGGTACATATACACAATGGAATACTATTCAGCCTTAGAAAGAAGGAAATCCTGTCATTTGTAGCATCATGGATGAGCTTGGAGGACACTCTATGCTAAGTGAAATAAGCCAGGTACAGAAAGACAAATACTTCATAATCTCACTCTTACGTGGAAGCTAAAGATCCTGCCCTTGTAGAATAAGAGAGCAGAATAGTGGTTATGAGAGGCTGGGAAGAGTGGGGTGAGGGAAGGGAGAGCCGGTGCTGTGGACCAGCTGTCAGTGCTGTGGACCAGCTGTCAGTCCTCATACTGGTGCTTTCTGTTAACAAAACAAAAAAACTTGCGAGGGAATGTAAATCCATGACATCACTAAGCACACATTTTGGTTCAGCTGAAATTCACAACCAGACTTTCTTGATGAAGGAAGCAGTGTTTGTTCACATTCCGGTGCAAGCTTCTGTCCTCCATTCACCTGACAGTTTGTGCAGCACTGTTGTAGTCCATTGTAGAGGAAAGCTGGCAAGCGGACTCCTGAAGAAGCCATTGCACTGGTTTTGGTTGCAACAGGAACACACTCAAGAGAGCTTAAGAAAAGAGTTCATCTTAGGCCTACCAACATGGGACCTCGTGGAAATTCAAGAAGGGGCGGCATTGTAAATCTGAGCCTCCCAGAAGCTAGAGCCGGAGGCCAGTTTCCAGATCCCAAGTACCCCAGCAAAGGCACAGCACAGATCTGTGGACCTACATGCTGTCGTGCTTTTCTCTGATTTGGTCTTAAGGTCCCTCTCTTGAAACTGGCCATAATCTAAGACGCGGCCACTCTCTAGGAGGGCCCTGGCTGGAAGGAGAGTTAAGTTTGGGTGTCAGTCAGGTGAGACACAAAGGAGGCAACACAACAAAACCCATGAAATAACAGAAGCATGTTTTTTATTACCTACAGAGCCCCGAGAGAAGAAGGCAGCGTGCGTAGCAGGGACACACACACTCAACCAGTGGATGAGAAGCAAGAGAGAGTGAGGAGCCCGAGGACTAAAACCTTTATTGGGGTCCAGGGCGTTATGCGAGCAGACTTCCAGCCGGGGGCTCTAATTGGTGGGTTTAGAGCAGCAGGCACAGCTCCGTGGAATCTCCTCATGACTGAGAGGGGGTCACTGTGGCATATCTACACGGTCCCTGAGGGCTGTGGGGGTCAGGCATGGGTGTCAAGTGGGCTGTATCTAGCTGTCCTAGCGGGAGGTGGTCACCAGGAGGCAGTCGTATGAGGCAGCCATCTGGCCCGACCACCCAGAGGAAATGGCAGGAGGTGGAGAACTGGAAACCGCGTCAACAATGACTGAGACCTGCCTGGTCTCCAGCTTATGTTCAAATGGTTGCCGAGGCCAGATACGATTACACAGCTTCGCTACACACAATTGCACTGTTCTGTTAACAGGATTTGGAGATATTTATTTCTCTTCTTTGCTTTCACCGACAGTTTCTGCTCTCTCCGTATGTCACAGTAACCAGCACTTAATGAATTGAACCTAAAGACCATACTTGAGGTCATTCTTTTCTTAATGAATCACATCTGAAGATAAAGGGAACTTGGGGTTGTTAGATCTCTAGGCATGGGGATTTGGGGAAATACAAAGTCTTAAGCAATGTATGGGCAAAATCTTTTACTTTCCATTGGCAGTGATTTAAAAATAACATTTGATGAAATTCCAGTCATTATAGACAAAAGAAGGATGAGTAAGAAACAGTTTAAGACAGACCAAAATTAATTGCCTGAAGGACAGACCTACTTTAAACGTGTGCTTTATCTGGCCTGCACACACACACACACACACACACCCCCTCCACACGCATCTCCTCATGCTAAATATGTGTGTGTGTGTATACATATGTTTCAATTAACCCATATTATATTGGGTTAACTTACATGGATTAATTGCCTGTGGCTGTTGTAACAAACTAGCAAACCTGGTGGCCTAAAACAACACGTTTATTCTCTTACAGAGCTGGAGGCCAGAGTCTGAGATCAGCTTCACTGGGCTGACATGAAGATGCTGGCAGGGCCACGCTCTCTCCAGAGGCTCCAGGGGAGAATCCGTTCCTTGAGTCTTCCAGCTCTGGTGGCCTTGACTTATGGCCACACCACTCTGGTGTGTGCCGTTGTGGTCACATCGCCTTCTCCTCCGCTGTGTGAGATATCCTTCCTCTCCCTGCCATAGCATTACTCACTGTTGCATTTAGGGTCCATTTAGATAATCAAGATAATCTCCCCATTTTAAGATCTATAACTTAATCACATCTGCAAAGACTCTATTTCCATATAAAACAATATTCCTGGGCCCCAGGGATATCCCTGGGGGCCGTTACTCAGCCTACTACACCATATGAAATTATTTGACTTTTTTTGATCTACAAAAATAACTTTCATATGGTAAGACCTAAAAGTTGCCAGCAAATAACTCAGATTTCACATGAAATACATTTCTGCCCTTTCTTGAGAAGTGGGAAGATCTGGACACACGGGGGCCCGATCCTGAGTAGAAACATAGCTGGATGTCGGTGGCATCTGCCCCTGTTTTGGGCTCCCCCGTGCTTTCCAGTTCACTGTTGTGTCTATTTACAGACTTACTTGACCTCTGAATGAACTTGAGTTTGTAACCTTTGACTTTAAAGCCAAGCAGAGTTGCAACATTCACACACACTTATATGTTATGATACAAAGCGTCTAGATAGAGCACCCTCATGGAAAAGGTGTATTTGACTGGTTCCAATGGGAACGTCAGGCCGAGATCTTACAGTGGGGCGGGCTGGAGCTGAGGGCATCCTAAGTAGGTGAGCAAAGCTAGGAGGTTGGCTAGTGTTAGGCTAAGCCACCTTAGGGCACCAGAATGTTTCTTCCCTGAAGGCAAGACTGCTCTTGCATTATGGGGCTGAACACGAGCCTGGAATTCAGTGACGCTAAGGGACATTCTCAGAAATGTGGCCCATTCTCCACGGTTCTGGAAGGCACTGCACACTTGTCCCCACAGCAACTGGCAGACACAAATGATAATGCACAGAGCTAATAATAGTCATTGATAATGAAAACGAAATACATAGTTGTGATTGCTTTTACTGTAGTTTCCAAAATGCTTTTTAAAGATTTACCGTATCATCATGATATCAAACTGTATCAGTTTTTGAAATTATGAATTATGCCTTGTTTAAAATCTGTGGAGGACTAAATGTATTTCATTGTGAAGAGGTAATTTACTTTTTAAAAACTATGTTAAGTCAATCACTACAAGGTGAGTTTAGCTAAGGTCAGGTTGACATTTCTGTAGCTTTTTCGCTGAAGCAAAGGGGGGAGATGGGAGCTGAGATGTGTGGTTTGCGCTCCCAGGTGAACCGACGACGTCTTTGAGAGCGAAATTGTGCAACTCCTCTCTTCCTCCCCTCTCCTCCCCTTCCTTCCTGCTATGTTCTTTCTGTTCTCAGGCCTGCAACGAATCTGTTCCATGAATTGGGGGTAGGGGGGGAGTGAGGGAGGAAAAGGCTTGATGTTTTTAATTAAACTATAATTATTTGGGTTTGACTAGTCAAAGCTCTGATGAGACAAGGTAAGCACCCCCTCAGCTCAGAATCCTGGGCGGAAAACTCAGCAGGTAAAGGTCGTGGCTATGATTTAATTAACTGTTTCCTCTTGAGAATTATAATGTGGGTGTTGAGAGTCAAGTTTACAGGTTCTTCTCTGGGAAATAATAAGGGAAGAGATCAAAGATACAGTTCACCAAAGTGTCGAGCATGAAAATATGCGGCGTTGTCTCTCCCTCCTCCTTCACGGCACCTTCAGTCACTATCTTTTAATTTTTTATGCATTAATCCAACAACTATTTAATGATAATCTATGCATGCCTGGCACTGTATACAGTGGTACAGATATTTCAGGGGAAAGAAGGAGAGGGCTGGTTGCCAGGGCCTGGGGGAGGGGTAATGGGAAGATGATATTTAATGGGAACAGAGTTTCAGTTGTACAAGGTGGAGAGTTCTGGAGATAGAGGGTGGTGGCTGCAAACAGTCTGAGTGCATTTAATACCACTGAACTGTGCACTTAAAAACAGCTAAGATGGTAAATTTTATGTTATGTGCATTTTACCACAATACAAATACTTGGAAACAATTTAGAACTATTCCTGAAACTTGGAGATTATATTCTAGCGGGAAAAACAGACAATTAATGATAAGCCCAATAAACAAGAGGATGATCTAGTACATTAGAAGCTGATAGGTGCTGTGGGGGGGGGGTTAATAAGGAGTCTGGGTGCTGGGGGATGAGTTGCAACCGTAAATAGTGTGACGAGGTGGACCTCATGGAGAAGGCAGTGTCAGTGCAAAGCCTTGGAGGAGGAAAGCAAGTGAGCCATGTGGTTGTCTGCAGAACCAGGGAGAGGGTGCGTGCATCCTGCAGAGGAAGAAGCCAGGACACAGGCCCTGGGTGGGCAGCATGCCTGGTGTGTTCCAAGAGCAGCAAGGAGGCCAGTGTACCTGCAGGGCAGGGAGAGACGGAGAAAGCCATAGGAAAGGAGGGGACAGAGAGGGCCTTACAGGCTGTGAATGGCTTTTGATTTTGACTCTAATGAGACGGGATGATATGGAAGGATTCTGAGCAGAGAAGTATTACGATCTGATTTGTGTTTAACTTGCTCATTCCGGCTGCTGTTTAGGACTTAGACACTTAGTTCATCTGGAGTGGTAGCAGAGAAACCTCATAAAAGGCTTCTGCAAAGAAGATAGTGGCTACCTATCTTGTTGGTACGAGTGTAGATAGACATATTTTTGAAGGTAGAGTAAAAAAAAAATGTCCTCACCAAGAGCTTATACCAATTAGAACCAAGAACATTGATCTATAATTGTGTTTCAACTTAAGATAATGTCATAAGGCTTCAGGGGAAGGACTGTGGCATAGAACAACAGTTAAACTCTACACCAGACCTAAAATAGAACAAAATGAGCAAAACACAAGTTTAAAAAACGAGAAAATATAATAATGGCTCTGAAACTCTCAAAGCCCCTATACAGCAGCCTCATTGTCCACAGGCCTCTACCACGAGGCCGCAGTGACACTGACACTATTTCTCATCCTCCCCCAAATAAATAAAGTGTACAGTGCCATCTGCATTAGTAAATGTTACTGAAAATTCCATGGGAAAACAGGAAAGAGTATTTATATTGCATGCACAAATCCAAAGAGAAGTTTCTTTTCATTTTGTTTTTTTTTCCCATTGATGACAAGCTTCTTCGTCTTCCTTCTCTCTCCTCCTTCGACCCACATCCAGGGCCCATTTACTGTTTGAAAGAGTGAGGCTCTGGCTCTTAGCTCAGAATCCACTTACAGAACAAAACACAACAAAAGCTCATTGGTTATCCCCTTGCTCCTCAGGTGCAGCAACAATCAATTGCTGTTATTATTCAAGCATGACTCTGAGCTCTAATCCTCTGTTTCAAGCAGTTTATTAAAGTCTTAACCCAACGAATACAGATCTTTTCTTGGATTGAGGATGCTGCTGCTAAAAACATACATTTTCTACGCATTATTACAAAAAGAAGTTTCCAACTTTATATCATAATTATAGAACATCAAACACTTTGGAAAGTTTCTTCCAGAAACAGAAATAGAAGAGTCTATAAAATGACACACAGCTAGTGCATCCTAGAGCCAGCTCACACCGACTCATGAGAGCCCTCTGTGTACAGCTTTTCCCAACTCCACATTTAGTGGTATCGTGTTGAAGCTTGAAATCAACCACGATGGTAGTGTTTACACCACAGGAATCATGTACTGAAAATCAAGGCTTTTTTCCCTGCAGAATCGATTTACCAACATACTGCTGCACAAAGCTCTTGCTAGAAGAGATGGTAGCAAAAATTATAAAAAACTCACTTTTATTCCCCAACTTGGAAGGGAGCAGATTGAGAAGTCTGAGGAAAAAAGTCTGGATAAAAATAGAACAGAAATCAAATATGGAAAAGCTCTGTGTTGAATCTATCTAAATATACATAGAATTAAAATTAAATGACTTGGGACTTCTGGTCCTTCCAAGATGCAGTAGCCTATTTCTCCCAGATCCTTGGACATAATACAACAAACAAGGATACAACATTTCTGAAAGGTGGGATGAAAGCCTCTGCCCAGGATCCTTGGGATTTGAGAAACAACATGTGGTGAATTCCCTGGGTTTCCTTATTGCCTCCCATGTATCCCTGACAGGACACTGGAGAAGCCTCCAACTCAACACCTCCAGCAGGCATAGACAAAAGCATGCTCTCAACAAAAACCTTTTTGACAAAACATGCCCCCTTCCAGCAAAACACAAATGGAAAACCTGCACCTCCCTCCCTGAGGTTTCAATGGGTTGTGCCAGAAATTTATCTTGCAAAAACCTCACCCTCCACCAGAGCAGGATGGCATGCTCTGATTTCCCTGCCAGGTGGTATCTGCATGGAGCTAATCTTCCATTCCCTCACCTGGGAGAAGGAGGTAGTGGTGATATGATTGTTGTTTGGGCAGCTGATTTTCCATCCCCTGTTGGGTGGAAGCAGGCAGTACTCCAAATCCCCGGTCAGGGTAGTGTCAATGGGATCCAGTGGGGAGTTGAGCCTTCACCATCACCTAGCAGCAATGGGATGTGAGTAGGAGGCACTGAGCAAGGCTAGTTACCATTTGGTTTCACCATATTCCCTCCAGTGTCAGCAGGGCCCAGTGGTGAGTCTCTGTTGCCACTTGGCTAGCAGAGACTAAACAAAGTGGTACAAAGCAGGGCTCGTCAGCACACCTATTCTCCCCTCCTCCCTACCCATATGAGTGCAGCCCAGTAGGGAGCTGCCTTCACCTCACCCAGCATCAACAAGACAGAACAATGTGATCTGATGCAACACTCTGCTTCCACCCCCCAACCCATCAGTGGGGAGTAGAAACACCACCTCTACCTAGAATCTGCTGAATGCGCTTAGAGAAGGCATGGGCTAGTCAGTACTGCTTGCCCGCTCCCGCCGGTGTTAGCGGGGAGCTGAGATTCTGTACTTACCTTTCAGCAGCAAAGCAGCACGAGTCAGACCCCTGCTTTCTCCTTCCCTGGTGGCAATGAAGCCCACTGGGAAGCTGACCTTATAGCCCCATTCAAAGGTAATGTGGGAGTCTGAGACAGTGTCCCACATTCACTGGGAAGGTATCAAGGGAGCTGAACTTCTACCCAACGTGGCTTCATTGAGGCTGTGTGAGTCAGTGCCCCACTTTTGCTGGGGTGGTGTCAGCACTGTTCTGTGGGAAGCTGAACGCACTTACCTACCCAGCCCTCCTGTTATACCCCAATAAGAGTACTACCGGCTATAAAAAGATGATTAAATAGGATCTCAAGTCTCTAAATATAATATCCAAAATATCCAAGGTATAATTTTTAAAAATTACTAGTCATGCCAAGAATCAGAAAAATCACAATGCGAATGAGAAAAGACATTCATCAGATGCTAACAATAAGATGAATCGAATGCTGAATTATCTGAAAAGGATTTTAAAGAAGCCCTCACAAAAATGCTTCCAAAAGCAATTATAAATTATCTTGAGTTAACGAAAATATAGAAAATCTCAGCAAAGAAATGGAAGTCATAAAAAAAGAGAACCCAGTGGAAATTATCAAACTAAAAAATATAATAACTAAAAAAAAAATCACTGAATACATTCACTATAGAGTGGAGATGACATAGGATAGAATCAGTGAACTTGAGGCCAGATCATAAAATTTACTTAATATGAGCAATGAAGAGAAAATAGACTGATAATAAATGAACAAAACCTCAGGGACCAGTGAAACAATAACAAAAGATCTAATATACACATTATTGGAGACTCAGAAGGAAAGTATGTAAACAAAAATACTAAAATAGCATTCAAAGTAATATGGCTGATGACATCATAAATTTGGTGAAAGACATAAATTTACAAATTCAAGAAGCTATGAGAACCCCAAATATTTATTTTATATTCATAAGACATATCAGAATTAAATTTATGAAAATAAAGACAAGGAAAATATCTTGAAAGCAGTCAGAGAGAGAGGACATGTTACTAATAGGGAAACACTGATTTTTTTTTTTTTTAAGAGACAGTGTCTTGCTATATTGTAGGCTGGACTGGAACTCCTGGGCTCAAGCAATTCTCACCCTCCAGCCTCCCAAGTAGCTGAGAGCACAGGCATCCACCACTGCATCCAGCCGGGAAACCATTGACTTGAATGATAGTAGTTTCCTTGTCTGAAATCATGGAGACCAGAGGAAGTTGCACATTTTTCAAATTTGGAAGGAAAAAAATTTGTGAACTTTGAAATTATGTCTAGTGAAAGTATCCTTCAGTGATAAAGCAGAAAATAAAGACATTCTCAGGCAAAAGAAAACTTAGAGAATTTATTGTTAACAAACTGACCTCTAAAAATGGCTAAAGGAAGTTCTCTAAGTGGAAAGGACAATAACAGAAGATTTGGAACTTCATAAAGGAAAGAACATTGGAATGAGTAAAAATAGGGGAAAATGTAATAGGCTATTCCACTTCCCATGAGTTACTTAACTCATGTGATTATTGAAGCAAAAATTATAAAACCATCTGATGTGGTGTTTAATGTATGTAGAAAGAAAACTCAATAGAATTATTTAAATGAGAAAAGTTAAAGGAAACAAAATGAAAGCAAGGCTTATACATTCCACTTGAGTAGATTATAATAAGGTAATAATAAGTTAATACCATCTAGAGCAACCACTAAGAAAACTACACAAAACGATATATTCAAACACAGTATACATAAATCAGGATGAAATCCTAAAAATATATTTAAATAAGCCAAAGAAAGTAAAGAAAAAAGAAATGGAGGAATGAGAATTAGAGGGAACGTACAGAAAACAAATATTAATAATAAAATGAGAAGTTAAGTCCTAACTTTCAATAATTACTTATTAAATATAAAAGGTTTAATACACCAATTAAAAGTAGACACTGTAAGAATGTCTACAAACAATATGCTATCTATAAGAAACTCACTTCAAATACAATGAAATAGTTAAGTTGGAAATAAAAGGATAGAAAAAAATAATATGCAAACATTATTTTTTAAAAAGTACTAGGGACTACAGTAGTATCAGATTAAGCAGGCTTTGGAGAAAACAAAATTACTAGAGACAAAGCACAATATTACATAGTGATAAAATGACTAATCCATCAGGAAAAAATAAAGAGCCTTAATGTGTATGCACCAAAAAACAGAATTTATGTATACAAAAATACATGAAGGAAAAACTGATAGAATTGAATGGAATGAATAGAATGTAGACAAATCTACAAATATACTTGGGATCTCAACATTCATTTTCAGCCATTGATAGAACTACTAGACAAAATTAGCAAGGATTTAAAAAACACCATTAACCAACAGGACATAATTGACATAACACAACTACTCCAACAGCAGAATACACATATTTTTTTCAAGTGCCCATGGAATATTGACTAAGGTATTAATAGGTCATGTCCTAGGCCATAAAAACAATCTCAATGTAAGAATTGAAGTAATAAAGAGGATATTCTCAGAACATAATAAAATGAAAGTAGAAATCAATAACAGAAAAAGCAACAGAAAAATTTTCTGCCACTTGGAAATTAAACAACACACCTAAATATTCCATGGTTTGAAGAGGAAGTCTCAAAAGAAATACATTTAAAACATAAAATGAAAAATGAAAATACACCAGATGAAAATGTATAGGATGCAGCTAAAGCAGTGTTGAGATGGAAATTTACAGCACTAAATGCTTATACTAAAAAACAGAAAATCTATGAAATTAACAAAATGAGCTACCACCTCAAAAAAAAAAAAAAAAAAAAAGAGGAAAAGAGAAACTCCAATATAAGCAGAAGGAAATAAATAGTAAAGATAAGAATAGAATTAATTAAACTAAGAACAAAAAACAGAAAAACCAATGAAACAGAAAGCTGATTATTTGCAAAAAAAAAAAAAATCAATTAAATTGACAGCCTTCTAGCAAGACTGGAAAACATAAAAAGAGAGATGAAACAAATCACTAGTATCAGGAATAAAAAAGGGATATTCCTACAGACCTTGCAGCCATTAAAACAATTGTAAGGGAATGCTATTATCGACCTTTCGTTCATAAATTTAACCACTGAGAACAAATTGGACCAATTTTTCAAATGCCACAAATGTCTAAAACTCAGCAGATGTTTTAGATGAAAAAAATGACCTGAATCTTCCTATAATCATTAAAGAAATTGAATGTGTAATTAAAAACCTCCCCCCAAATAAATCATCAGGCTTAGATTGTTTTACTAAAGAATTCTAACCAACATTTAAAGAAGGATTAACATTAATTTTCCACAATCTCTTTCAGAAAATAGAAGAGGAGGCAATATTTCCCACTCATTTTATTAGGATAGTATTACCCTGATACCAAAACCAGACAGAAAGTACAAAAAAAAAAAAAAAAAAAAAAAATAAGAGAAAACTTCAGCCTAATATCCTTCATGAACATAGACATGAAAATCTTCTACAAAACTTCTAGCAAATTGAATCTAGCAATGTGTTAAAGAAGTATATTCCATGGCCAAGTGAGATTTATTCTAGGCATGTAAGACTAGCACAATCTTTTTTTTTTTTTTTTTTTTGAGACAGAGTGTCGCTTTGTTGCCCTGGCTAGAGTGAGTGCCATGGTGTCAGCCTAGCTCACAGCAACCTCAAACTCCTGGGCTCAAGCGATCCTACTGCCTCAGCCTCCCGAGTAGCTGGGACTACAGGCATGCGCCACCATGCCTGGCTAATTTTTTCTATATATATTTTAGTTGGCCAGATAATTTCTTTCTATTTTTAGTAGAGACGGGGGTCTCGCTCTTGCTCAGGCTGGTCTCGAACTCCTGACCTCGAGCGATCCACCCGCCTCGGCCTCCCAGAGTGCTAGGATTACAGGCGTGAGCCACCGCGCCCGGCCAAGACTAGCACAATCTTTAAAAAAATCAATTGATGTAATCCACTATATCAACAAGCTAAAAAGAAAAATTATATGGTCATATTAGTTGGCACAGAAAAAGTATTTGACAAAAGCCAACACCCATCCATGATAAAAGCTTTCAGTAAACTAGAAATGGGGGTGGGGGGAGTGGGGTACTTTCTCAACACAGTTAAGAGCATCTACAAAAAGTTACAGCTAACATCATACTAAATGACATTATACTGAATGTTTTACCTGTCATGTTAGCAATAAGGCAAGGATGTCTGCTCTGACCACTCTTATTTGACACAGTACTAGAAGTCCTAGCCAGCATTTCAGGCAAGAAAATAAATAAAAGGCATACAGATAGGAAAGGAAGAAATATAATTATCTTTATTTGCAGATAAAATGATTATTTACATAGAAAATCCCAAGAAACTTATCAAAAAAAAAAAACCCCTTGAAATTCCTAGAATTAATGAGTGCAGCAAAATTGTAGGACACAAGATCAACATGCAAAAGACAACTGCATTTCTATGTACTATCGACAAGCAAGTGGAGATTAACATTAAAAACATAATTCAATTTTCAATTGCTCCAAAGAAAATGAAATACTTAGGTACACATGTAACAAAACATATACAGAATGCATATGCTAAAAATTACAAAATGCTATTAAAATAAAATTTTAAAAAGACAAATAATTGTAGTGGCATACCATGTTTATGGACTGTAAGACTCAAAATTCTAACAATATAATTTCTCCTCAAACTGATCTATAGGTTTAATATAATTTCTATTAGAGTTTTTGGGAGGCAAGAAAGCTAATTGTAATGTAAAATTTATATAGATAGGTACAGACTAAAAGACCTAAAACGATCTTGAAAAACAAGAACCATGTAGAACAGATAACTCTTTCTGCAGTAATAAAAAGAGTATTACATAAGCAGAGAGATAGATATGTAAACTAATGGAACTGAATAGTGAGTCCAGAAATAGATTTACTCAAATATGCCCTATTGATTTTTGACAAAGGTGCAAAAACCAAACAATGGAGGAAAAGACAGACTTTTCAACAAATGGTGCTGGGGCAAACAGACATCCTGGGCAAAAAAGCAATAAAAAAAAAGTGAACCTCATCCTAAATGTCACACCTTATATAAAAATTAACATAAAATGGATCACAAAATTAAATGTAAAATATACAACTATAAAATTTTTAGAAAAATGTAGGAGAAAATACTCTGAGTTCTAAGCTAGGCAAAGACTTTTAGACTTGATACCAAACGCATGATTCATAAAAGAAAAAATTGAGAAATTGAACCTCCTTGAATTTTTTTTTTTTGAGACAGAGTCTTGCTCTGTTGACTGGATTAGAGTGTCATGGCATCAGCCTAGCTCACAGTAACCTCAAACACCCAGGCTCAAGTGATCCTCTTCCCTCAGCCTCCTGAGTAGCTGGGACTACAAGTGCTCACCACCATGCCCAGCTAATTTTTTGTTTCTATTTTTAGTTGCTCAGCTAAGTGTTTCTATTTTTAGTAGAGACATGATCTCAAACTCCTGACCTCAAGTGATCCTCCTGCCTTGGCCTCCCAGAGTTCTAGGATTACAGGCATGAGCCACCATGTCCAGCCAAATCTCATTAAAATTAAAAACTTTTATTCTATGAAAGACCCTGTTAGGAGAATAAAAAGACAAGCTCTACACAGCAACAAAATATTTGCAAACCACATATCCCAAAATGGACTGGTATCTAGAATATATAAAGATCCCTTAAAATTCAGTTGTAGGAAAACCCCAAATTATTCAATTAGAATGTGAGCAAAGATCATAAACAGACACTTAACCTAAGAGAATATAAGAGATGATAAGATGATCAACATCATTAACTATTATAAAAATGCAAGTTAAAATACCAATGAGATATCACTATGCACATATTAGAATGGCTTAAATAAAAAAGTGACAATACCAAATGCTGACAAAAATATAGATACATTAGATGAGTCATATATAGCTGATGGGAATGTAAAATGATATTACCACTGTGGAATAGTATATAGCAGTTTCTTATATAACTAAACATATGACCCAACAATTGTACTTTGGGTACTTATTTGAGAGAAATTAACACCTATGTTAAAGCAAAAAACTGTACATGAATATTAGAAGTTTTATTTGTAATAGCCCCAAACCCAGATGTCTTTCAATGGGTAAATGGTTCTTTCATGTCATGAAACACTACTCTGCAATAAACACGCACAAGTTGTTGACATATATAAAAACCTGAACTATTCTGAATTATGCTGAATGAAAATAGCCAATTATGGTGAATGAAAATAGCCAATCCCAAAACGTCACATACTGCATGATTCCATTTATATAGCGTTCTTAAAATAATGAAATTACAAACATGGAGATTACTGATTCCTTAGGGTCATAGATGGGAACAACATAGATGTGGCTATAAAAGGGCAATATGAGGGATTTTTATGGTGGTGGAACTGTTGTTTGTTGTATATATTAATATCCTGGTTGTGCTATTGTACCAATTTAATAGATATTACCATTGAGGGAAACTTGGTAGAGGGTACAGGGGTTCTCTTTGTATTATTTTTTTTACAAGTGTATATTAATCTCGAATTATCTCAAAATAAAAAGTTTAACTTAAAAAAATTTGATGAAAAAATTAAACCACTCTGGAATTATGATTATGGAATAAAACATAAATAGTAAAATCTTCATGAAGTGAAAATAATATAATTTGGAAATGAGAAGTTTAGAGTGAGGATAAAGAAGAGTTTAAGAGTACTAATTTCATCATCTTTCATACAATCTAGTCAATTAATTTATAGTACCTTCTTCAGAGAATACATTATGAGATGATAAACATTAATCTAAGGATCAACAACTTTTCAGCTTCTTTTCTTTGTTAAATTTAAGTAAAAAACCACAACTTTATTTAAAATGTAACATGTGAAATTTGATCACATGTTGATTAATCTGTTTATCTGCCCATTTATCTTAATTTAGGGAATGAATGAGGTTTAATTGCTCTTAATAATAGTAATTTATAGATAGTAGGATTTAGAGTGAATTTTTACTTTGTCCATCTCTGCACTTCTTGAATTATTCATATAAAAATGTCTTACTTTTTCAAAAAATCACTGAATAAAGATCAAGATATAAAAAAAAACAATTTGCAGAACCATAGAAAAAATATAAATAAAATACCTAGGGGTAATCATAAAAGGACTTAGAAACAGACATCTGGGTCATTTAGATACTGGAATTAGCGGAAAAGGACTTTAAAACAATTATGACTATTATGTTTAAGAAATTAGAGAGAAAAAAATGGAACTTCACCAGAGATTTAGCATCTTTAAAAAAGAATCAAATAAGAACTTTAGAAGTGAAAAATATATGTCTGATATTAAGAACTCAATGATGTTTTCAAAAGCAGAATAGCTGTAGCCAGACAAGATGGGTAAACTGAATCAGTCAGTTAAAAAAAAAATCAAACTAAAGTTCAGAGAGAGAGAGAGAGAGAGAGAGAAAGTGAGAACTATAGAAAAAAGTGTAAGAACTATTTGGAAAACAGTATAAATTATCTAACATATGTGAAATTCAAGTCCCCAGAAGCAGCCCAAGTGGGAGTAAAACATTATCTAAAGAAGCAAAAGTTAGGTCAAAGCTAACTTCTCAATACAGACAATAATGGAAGTCAGAAGACAATAGAATGACATCTTAAAAATAATGAAAGACTGAAACTGCTAACTAGGGTTCTCTACACAGTGAAAATATCCTTCAGAAGTAAAAGCCAAATAAAGATGCTTGCTGAGAAACAAAACCTAAGAGAATGTACTGTTAGCAGACTTAAACTACAAAATATACTAAAAAAAAGTTTTTTAGGAAAAAGCAAAATGAGCTCAGAGGGAAACACAGAAATTCAGGAAAAAATGAATAAAAAGGCAAGTATTAATGAATATTAGCTGAATAACACAATAGTATAATGTCTTTCTGTGTTTAAAATATATTTAGAATCAAATGCATTATAACTGTACAGTAAAAATGGTAAGAGGTAAATATACTTAAAGTATTAGATAGGTAGTTAAGGTAATAATTTGACTTATTAATTTAGTACTTAGTAACAAGTATTAGTAATAAGTAGCAATAAGCTATCCTATATGTGCTCATCTACAGAATAGCCATTTAAAGAAAAGTAAAAAAGGAAATGTATAGTCACACTTATAGCTGTGACTCAAGCATTACAAAAGCAATCCGTATAACCAAAAACATTTGTACTCTTAATATTTTAAAATTTAAAAAAGTAAATGTATAACTAATAGGACAATAAAGGAAAAAATGAAATAATAAAAATATTTTATTAATCCAAAAGAAATCAAGATATGAAAACAAAGGAACAACAACAAACAAACCCCAAGAGTAAGATGGTAGTTATAAATGCAAATATATTAGTAATTATAGTAAGTGAAAATGGACTAAATATACCAATTAAAAATTTCAGAGTGTCAGATTGAATAAAAATATAAAAACTATTAATATGTTGCTTATAAAACACACATCTTAAATATAAGTAAAATGATATGTTAAAATATACCAAACACCACCCAAAAGAAAGCTGGGGTAATCATACTAATATCAGACACAGTAGAGTTAAGCATTTAAGATTTAAAAAGCATTTCTAGAGAAAAAGCAAGTTATTTTATTATGATAAAGATGTCAGTCCACCAGGAAAATATAACAATTCTAAATCTGTTAAGAACTCAATACATGGCTTCAAGATATATAAAGGAAAAATTGACACAATTAAAAAGAGAGAGAGAAATCTACAATCAAGGTAGGAAACTTAAAAACCTTCTCTCAACAGCTAATAAAACATAAAAAATATCAATAATCTTATATAAAATCATAAAAACACAACTAATAGGTACGCCTTAATTGATATGCACAGAATACCAGACTTGAAACAATGGAATAGATTTTGTTTTCAAGTCACATGGAATACTTACCAAAATTTCTAAAAAAGCATAAATGCATAAAGTTTCAAAATATACAATGTAAACTTCCATTTCAAGTATCCAGGAAAAGACTAGCAAAAGAAACTCAAAGAAACTAGGAAGAAGGAAATAATAAAAACCAGAAATCAGTGAAATGGGTATCAAATATTTAATTAAAAATCAGCAGAGCCAATGTTGCTTCTTTGAAAAGATTAAGAAAATTGACAAACTCCTAGTGATACTGTTGAAGAAAAAAAAAAGGGAAAAAATTGCAGTTAACAGAAATAAAATGAGGACATCATTGTAAAACAGATCTATACATATGCAATCTCCTGGTATACGATAGTGTATAGCACATAGATATTAAAAAGGTTGTAAGAGGATACTACAAATAATTTTTCTCTAATAAATTTAAAAATTATACGCAATGGACAAATTCCTCAAAAAACAAGAGTTGTCAAACTTGACCCAAGAAGAAATAGAAAATATAAATAATTTTTAAAATTTATTAGATAAATTGAATAATATCCTTCCAAGAAGGAAAACTCCAGGCTCAGATAGCTTCATCAGTGAAGCTTCCAAATATTTAAGGAAGAAATACCAACTTCATATAAGCTCTTCCAGAATGAAGGCAAAGATGGAGTATACCAAACTTGTTTTCAGAGGACAGCTTATTTTGATACCAAACCCTGACATGGGTACTATAAGAAGGAATATTACAGACCAATGTCTCTTATGAACATAGATATAAAAATGTTAAAAAATTACAAATCAATTATATGTATGCATAAGTGTGCTTTACCATTCAAAGCATTAACCAATATAATTCACCACATTAACAGAAAATAGAAGGAAATTATTTCTTATTGAGAAAAACAAAGCAATGAAGAAAATACAACATCCATTAAGAAAATCAAATTATTTTAAACTTGAAATAGGAGAATGCTTCTTTAATTTGAAAAAGACTTTCTACATAATCTTACTGTAAACATCATACTTAGTAGTAAAACATGTAAAACTTTGCCCCTGAGATTGGGAATGGGACAAAAATGCTCACTTCACAGTTTCTATTATTCAACTTATACTGGAGATTCTAGCAAGTATAATAAGGCCAA
The DNA here is from genome assembly GCF_041146395.1 of Eulemur rufifrons. NCBI lineage: Eukaryota > Metazoa > Chordata > Mammalia > Primates > Lemuridae > Eulemur > Eulemur rufifrons. Next base: position 209,340,318 of record NC_090989.1, read on the forward strand.
AATATTAAATAAAAGCCTTAAGAACTGGAAAAGAAAAAAATTACCCTCATTATTTGAAGAAACTATGAGTGTGTACATAGAAAATTCAAAAGAATCTGCAAACAATTAGAATTAGCAATAGAACTTTAGCAAAGTGACTAGATAAAAGGTCAAAATGAAAAATTTATTTTATTTCCATAACAAAACAAACAATGGATTAAATGATAGAATCATATGCTTTTAAAATTCATACTTGCATTTAGCAAGATAAAAAAATATAAAATTATGAAATAGGAAATTATGAAAACATAAAAATGCTCAGAAGTACCTGTAATGAAATTTGTGAAGACCTCTACACTGTAATCTATACAACATTACTGAAGGAAATTAAAGAAGATCTAAATAAATAGAATGATATGCCATGTTGGTGTATTGGAAGACTCAATATTGTAAACATGCCAGTTTTCCCCAAATTTATCAACAGATTCAATATAATCCAAAATCCCAGCAGGGGTGTGTGTGTGTGAATTAAAAAGCTAATTCTAAAATGAATATGGAAATGTAAAGAGGCAAGAAGGATTAACACACTCTTGAAGAACAACCTATATTAATAGACACCAAGAATCATAAACCTATAGTGATTAAGACTGTGTGATATTGACACAAGGACAGACACACTGGCCAGTGTAAAAGAGGAGAGAATCCAAAAACAGACCTACATATATGTAATTTCCTGATGTAGGACAGTGACATTGCAATACACTGGGAAAAGATGGTCTTTTTAATAAATGATGTTGAGTCAACTGAATATCCACATGGAAAAAAAAATGTAAATCTTGACTTCTATTTCACCCCATACACAAAAATCAATTCCATATGGATTGTAGATGAAAATATGAAGTCTAACAATAAAGCTTTTAGAAGAATGTCTTCATGAGTATAGGCAAAGATTTCTTACATGTAACACAAAAAGCACTAGTCATAAACAAAAAAATATTTGGCCACATTAATAATACAAACCATTGTTCATGAAAAGACACTATTAAGGAAGCGTAAAGGCGAGCCACAGAGTGGAGTTATATATTTTCAATACATATATCCAACAAGGGATTTATGTGCATAATAGCAAGAAAAACCAGTGGAAAAAAGGGCAAAATGCTTGAACAGACACTTACAGAAAAGATATCCAAATGGTGAACAAACATATGAAAAAGTGCTCCACTTTATTAGTCAACAGGAAAATACAGAATTAAAACCACAATGCATTCCTTCAACACACTCACCAGAATGATAAAATGAAAAAGACACACACACAAAATCAAGCGTTGGATGAATCAATCATATTTCTTGTCGCATTGCTGGTGGGTCTTATAAATTGGTAAACAGGTTGGAAAATCGGGAGTATCTGCTGAATCTGAACATATGGAGACCCTGGGACAGAAGAGTCCACTTTTAGGTATGTGCCCAACAGAAATGCAAACACGTCTTCACCACAAACACATATGAGGATGTTCGTGGAAGTGCTATTTGCAGTAGTGCAATATTAAAAACAACCTGAGTGTCCATCACAAGCTGGCTGACCTGAGGGGAGTTTTGGTCACATCAAGGAGTCCTACAGTAGAAACTGGCAGGGGACCCTAGGGGTTTCAGAGTCTGGAGTGTGACCAGGTCACTGGGTGACACCTCTACATGGGATGCCCAAGGAACATGATTTATCACAGACCAGGCACTTCCTTCTCCCCTCCCTCAGTCCCATTCCATGATGTCAAATGCACCCACAGAAGAGGGACAAGAGGATCTTCTTTTGCCTGAGGCTAAATGGCAAAGGCTAAAAATAAAACCAAACCAACCAAACAAACAAACAAAAAGCACTTAAATGACTCAATTTCTTTGGGATATTTTTAGATTAAGCTTTTTTGAAAAAATTATTTTCTTGCTTCTGACTTCTTTTTAAAAAATTATGGTAAAATACACATAACAAACTTTACCATCTTAGTCACTTCTAAGGGTATGGTTCAGTGGCATTAAACACATACATGTGTGTTGCTATCACCATAGAACTCTTTTCCTCTTGCAAAACTGAAACTCTGTACCTATTAAACAGTAACTCCTATTCCATCCTCTCTTCTGGCCCTGGCAACCACCATTCTGCTCCCTGTCCCGGAGAATTTGGCTACTCTAGGTATCTCGTGGTTCTACCCAGGAGTGGAGTTGCTGGATCCTAAGATAATTCTATTTCTGATTTTTTGAGAAACAGCCATATTGTTTCCCATAGCGGCTGCACCATTTCACACAGAACATATTAGATTAAGCTTTAAGTGAAAAGGAAACCCAAGACAGAAGCTAATTTCAGTTGTAGGAAAACAAAGAAAATTGCATTTATTTTCCACACCTATGTTTGGCAACAGATGAAATGTATACCTGCTGGACTAGGTTAAATCGTGGATTCTGCTTTCTGCCTCCTGAAATGTGATTTTAATAACTTGCCCCTTATTTTTTCTAGTCTGTAAATACCTAGAAAGATGACTTGCGTGAGTTTGTGACTTTGCATTTTGTGGCTTGGCACTACAGAAACACAGCCCGTCCTTTCCCTCTCGTGGGCTGAGAACTAAGCAACAGCTTGAACTGAGGACGTGGGTTTTTCTTCTAGCCCTCATCCTCCTCGACGTTGTTATGTGGTCTTACGTCTGACCAACCTCCTTTCCACCGTGTCATTCCTTGCTTTCTGTTCCTGTTTTCCTTTCTACTTCTCCGACTGTTCCTCTTGGTCCTCCTTGTCCCTGACACGTCACCAAAGATGTGCCCATGGCTTCATTCCCTCTCCAGCAGCCTCGGGCCCTTGGTCCTAATACTGAGAGAGCCCCAGGACAGCGGAGCGGGGGCTGGGAGTCAGCAGCCTCGTGACACCGACTCAGCCCTCAGTGGCCAAGTAGATGGTGTGGGCAGGTGATGGGCAGAGACAAGGATGAGATGACTCAGAGGTTCCTGCTTGGGCACCTGGATTGTGCCTCCACTTGTGAGAGAAAGCAGGAGGCAGGGTGGTGTGTGCAGGAAGATAATCACTTTAGTTCAGACATGCTGAGTTTGAGCTGCCTGCAGGACATTCAGGTGGCATCTGCCACTGTCCTGCCTTGCGCAGCCATCCCGTTCCAATCCCCAATGCCAGAACCCTAATTACCACTCACCTGGGCTGCCACATGGCCACCAACAGGCACTGTGGCTCCTGGCTCCAGGTGTCCATTTCCACACCACCCTGTGCTGCCGGATTAATCTTCCCAGAGCACAGCCACAGTCACATCACATGCCAGCATGTTATCACACGGCACACGGTCCACGCTCCCACACAGTCACATCATATGCTACCACATATCACAGGGCACACAGTCCATACTGCCACCACACAGTCACATAACATGACATCAGGTATCACAGGACACACCGTCCATGCTCCCACACAGTCACATCACATGCTAGCACCTATCACAGGACACATGGTCCACGCTCCCACACAGTCACATCATATGCTACCACATATCACAGGGCACACAGTCCATATTACCACCACACAGTCACATAACATGCTAGCACCTATCACAGGACACACGGTCCATGCTCCCACACAGTCACATCACATGCTATCATGTATCACAAGGGACACGGTCCACACTCCCACACAGTCACATCACATGCTATCACGTGTCACAGGGCACACGGTCCATGCTACCACACAGTCATATCACATGCTATGATGTATCACAGGGCACACGGTACATGCTTGTTCTGTCTGTGTTTCCTTAGATTCTGTATTTGTGTATTTGGCATCCATCCACAGCAGGGCCAATTATTGTAACTATATTTTCCTTATATTCTGTATTCTTGATGCGTCTATATTCTTTAGGGCCTTACAGTCCCAGGGAAGCCAATTCTCAGAGATAGCCAAAGGCTCAGCCTGGAGCACACCTTTCATGTGCAAACTGACCTATCCAGTCTCTGTCCCCCCAACCACCCCCTTATCTAACCCTCACACACCAAGCCCATGTACCTCCAACCCACCCTCCACCCCCCAGGGCAGGAACCAGGCAACCGGGGCCGCAATGAGCACTCTGGGCCATGACTTCTCCTCACCCCTTTCTCTCCTCACCAAACCTGGTGCTCCTCCGTGGCCCTGCATGGTGTGCTGGGCTTGTTTCTAGAAGAACTGTGAGGAACACGAAAGTTTTGTTTTGGTGGCATTGACTTCTCCCTGTTGTCATTCAGTCATATCTCCATAAGTTAAATCCCAGGTATAACTTTAATGCCACCCTACCACACAGTCATGTCACACACTACCATGTATCACACTTCACACAGTAGTACATGGTACCTAGTCACATCACAGGCTATCACCTACTATCATTATGTGTCACTACCACACACCATGTGTATTTCACCTTATCAAATATCACATGTCACACAATGCACACTATCACATAATCATATTACATGCCAAAACTGCAGCCACTCAACAACCTTAGGGGATGCTGCCCATCCTACTATACCAAGTGTAAATTTCCTCCCCTGTAATTCCATATGTTAGGATGTTTTTGGCTGCAAGACACAAATCCAGACTTAAAATGTCTTAAACAACAAGGCTCCTTAATATTTTTCATGACCAGTTAGGTAAACATTAACTACTATTTAGAGAATAGGAAACTAGGACTCAGAGATGTTAACTGACTTGCCCAGCACGAAAAAGTAAATGTCCAAGTGATGACTTTTAACTCGGTCTTCCTGGTCCGCAAACCCTTACTTTGGAATTGAAATCATACCGACCTTGTTCCCTCCCTGCCTTACTCCATCCCTGTCTTGAGCTGCCTGGGTTGAATTTCCCTTGCCTTCTCCATTTCTTATTCTAAGAGATCAGGGTGAGGGAGATCTTGCTAAATGGCAGGACTGACACTTTTTTAATTTTGATCCCATGAATTACAAAGTATTAATACATATGGAGGAACTGCTGTGTTGCAGCACAATGGGAAAGATTAAAAATTCTGTGGTCTAGTTCTTGCCCTCAAGGAGCGTCTAACCTGGTGGAAGAGAAAAGGTGTTAAAGCTTAGGTGATCTCTGGAGACTGACAAAGGGGCTTAAGGCTGTAACAGTGCAGACTCACCTCTCCTGTTTCATCTGTGACCACATTGCCCTCACACGCTCAGCCCTGTTCTTCTAGAACTTCTTATATTTCTACAGTGTGTCATTCTCTCCGTTGCCTCTCAGTCTTTGCAGATGCAAGACTGGGTCTAGCATTGTGCCTGGCACATACCAGGAGTTCAACTTTCTGCTAAAAAAAGAAAAAATTGTATCAGATGACTCTGACAGATTCCTTTTCTTTCTAGAAGTGAGTTGATAAAGAAAAGGGGCTAAAGATAGTGAATTGACAGTCATAGGAAGATGCAGTGAAGGGAAAAACACTCGTCTGAGAAAACACCTGGGATTAGAGTTCTGGCCTAGGATTGGAAAATTTCAATCTAGTGTTATAGACTTATAGAATATTTGAACTGAAAAGGCCATCAGATATCCCCCCCGTCCAATCCCTTCATTTTATAGATGAGAAAATGAACATGTAAGTTGTCTAAATCCACAGTGGAACTAAACTAGAACCAAGGTCTTTGGGGCTTAGTGATAGTTACATACAACGAAGCCACACAGCTTTTCAAGGTCTCGTGGCTCTTCCTGCAGCTGTGCTTAGCATCCAGTTCCGGGCAGGAAGTTAGCCTGGACACACAGCGACCACATCTGGGCTGTGGACCACCACTGACCACATCTCAGTTCCCTCTGTGGCCCTGCCCTGAACTCGGAGTACCTGGGAGGCTGTTTTACTCTGCAGCAACCTGCATGCAGCCAGGTGAAATAAATTAATCTGCCTACAATTTTCCGTCATCCTTCCCCATGAAGACAACGTGCTCATTCATCAGACTTGGGAGGCTCCTGTTTTTTGTGCCAAAGACTATAACTAAAATCCTTTCTCCCTAATCTGATGCTGTTGCTGAATTTTTTTTTTTTGTAAAGTGATGTTCTTTCCAGATGCCTGTTTATCATTATCAGGTGTTTCTTCCATAAAATGTCCATGTGCACACCCTGCTCTCCTAGGCACTATTCAAAGCATATAGAACAATTAGTCAATGCCATCCTAGGAAGAGAAATTCTAGAACTGACACACAAACCAGCCAATGAGAAGTCAGATGGACATAGGAAAGGCTTCTCAGATCTGAGCCAGTACTGGGAGGTTTCTGTTGACCTTACAATCAGGCACTAAGTTCTGGGAAGGAAACAGGGAAGGAAGAGAGAGCCTGCATCTCCCTTGGAGTCAACTATTTCTCTATACCTTATGTGAGTGACAAGAAGTGAGACAATTGAGAAGATGGATAGAGCATGTGTGTTGGGGTGGGGGTTTGGGTGGGCTGGTGGAAGGGAGAGGTGGCAGAGAGGGGAACTGGAGAAGCACTTTTTTTAAAAATTAAACTTTGTTTTTTAGAGCAGTTTTAGGTCTACAGCAGGGGAGACACTTTTAAGAGAGGGTTGAGAGTTCAGATGCTGAGTTAAGATTCCATTTTCCATACAAGGGACAGAGCAGGTAGGTGCGGCAGAGAGAGCTATAGGCCCTGAGCCATCAGTCTGTTGGGGCACAGGGAAAATGTTCACCTGCCAATACCAGCGGGGCAGTGGCAGTGTCTGGGGAGAGAGTTGCAAACCCTCACCTTGCCGTGGAATCGCTGCCTGCCGCCCACTGGGGTTAGTGTAGAGGTTGGCAAAACTACAGTTCAAAGGCCACATCTGGCCTGTGGCCTGTCTTTGCATAGCTGGAGAGCTAAGAATGGTTTTTTATTTATTTAAGTGGAGTTTGAAAACAGAAGAAAGAATATGTGACAAAGACCCCACATGTGGCCCCCCAAAGGCTAAAATATTTACTTCCTGTCCCTCTGCAGAAAGAGTTTGCAGATCCTGGGGTAGAGGCCCAGGCTATCTGGATGTCTGTGCGGAATACTATGTTGGCTACTACACGGAGGGTGTTTCCATTCCTGGAATTGCCTGGATGGTTTCAGGCACGGGTTCCCTCAAGGCCAGGGAAGGACCAGCCCTGGTCCCTAAAGCTGCGGGGGCAGCCTTGCTCCGTGGGAACCTCCTTCCCAGTATCACCCTCATGGGAAGTTAAAGCTTATTCTAGTGGTCAAGATTGGCCTTATAAATACTCTGCACACTCAGAGAGTATTTTTTTTTAATTAAACAATGTTTAATTAAACAGTGTTTTTCAACTGAAAGACTAATACATACAGGTGTTTTTTTCTAAAGGAGAAGTTATACAATGAAAGGAGTCTTCATTCCACCCTGAGCTCCAAATTCAAAAGCACTACTGTCAGGAGTTTCTTGTGTATTCTTACTCTGTGTGTGTGTGATTTTACTTTATACAAATAGGACCAAGTTATGTCCTAGCTCTTGCTTTCTTGCTTTTTTTAACTTAGTAATATAATAAAAAAGACCTTTCCACATCCAAAAATGCAAATCTGGCTTCTTTTCATAGCAGTACAGTATTCCTTTGACTGAATGAGGCATATTTGAATTAACTATTCCCTTGTTAATAAAAGTTAAATTGTCTCCAATGTTTGTCTATCACAAATAGTACTAAATTTCTATAAAGCTTTGTACAAATGAGTGAATGTAACTGGAGAATAAATCCCTAGAACTGAAATTGCTAAGTTAAATGGTACATGGATTTTAGACTGTGATACATGCTGACAAACACACTCCAAAAAAGTTACAGCAATTCATACTCTCACCAACAGTAAGTAAGAGAACTTTTCCCCAATGTCTTCGTTAGCACTGAACCTAATCATTACCAATTTGGTAGGTGAAAATGACATACCACCATTGTTGTTTTAATTTGCAGTTAAAATTATGGAGGAAATCAAGCATCGTTTCATGTATTTTCAGCTATCGAGAGCTTGTTTAGCCTAATGGTTAAGAAGTGTGGGTTCTGGAGGCAGACTACCTGGCTTCAGACCCTAGATCTACTACTTACTAGTTTTGTTATTTAGGGAAAAGTACCTAAGTTCTCCATGTCTTTAAAATGAAGATGAAGATGATAGTGTTCATTGTATAGAGTTGTTGGAGAGATTACTTGAGTTGATGCACGCAAAGCCCTTGGAACAGAAAGTGCTCAATAATATGAACTGTCATTTTTTATATTTATTTTATGGGATCTGCCAGTTTATGATTTTGTTTATTGAGGTGCTGAGGTTTCTGTTTTTAATGCCTTTCACACCTCATGTACACACACACGCTCCAGAATACAGGCTGCATAAGAAGAAGGTTTTTATCTATTTTGTTTGCCCAGTTTATCCCCAAACCAATGCCTGCAATTTTGTCTGACACATAGCAGGCAGGTAATAAGTATTTGTTAAATAAGTAAAAAAAAAAGCTGTTAAATCATTAGATATTAATAAAATTAGGCCCTTTGTCAATATGTGTTGCAAATAATTTTTTCTCACTGTGTCACATTTCTTTGGCTTTGCTATTTTTATGTTGAGTTTTTTGCAATGTAAAAGCTTCATACAATTTTTCCATGGTTAAAGATATCATTCTTTGATTCATTTAAAACATATTTTGCTATAAGTCGTGAGGTAGGACTCCACCTTAAACTTTTATGCCTTGCTGTGGTTTTAAGGTCACTTGGATGTGCCTCTGTCCAGAATGCTCTTTGCATGCTGGTTGTCCATGAAATCCCACCAAACACACTTTGTGCTTTTATCTCAGGGTGCCGGTCCCTGTGCCTGAGAAGTAGTCTTAACATTGCAGGCTCTCAGACTTTGATATAAACAGATTCACAGGCTATTCCTGAAGCAGGTGTGACTGTGATGGAATGACGGGACAACTGTGACCACCAGGAACACGGGTTGGTGTAGAGAAGGAAGATGGCACCACAGAGCCAAATGTGCAGGAAGTTGGAAGTTCTGAGGTTGAATTTTGCTTATTTCACATTAATTCTAGGACTGGTTTAATTAGGATGGCTTGCTTTTAAGGTATGTGCAATTGTATTTTGGGTTTTTCTTACATAATTCAGACATGTCAATTCTGAGCCTTATGAGATCTGGGGACGTTAGATAGTCCAGAGCTCACCTAAGTATTTCTGAGAATTCCTGGAAGTCTTAAGTTCTCCCACTTCTTCTGCCTCTTCTACTGCAGTTTGTTCACCATTCTCTATGCCTCACGTGCATCCCAGTGGAAACACAGATCCATTTTCATTGCTGTTACTCAATCACCAACAGAAGTCTCACATGCTAAATATTTGTGCGGTTAGTGACATTTACTGAATAGTTTTTGGATTAGACTTCCTGCCACCACATTGGCACTACCTTTGTCTCCATACTAAACCCTCCATCTCTGCTTGTCGCCCCACATCCACTGGATTGGTGTAACACTTTGCAACTTTTCTCCCTCTGTTAAGACAGGTAGCATCCTTCCCCTATGAAACTTTGCCCAGCAGGAAGGGGAAAGAGTGGGTCACTTTTAACCCCAGACAGAATTTTTCCATCAGAGACAGTATTGTACCCAAGTGGAAATCTGGTGCTAACTGTTAAGATCATAAAGTGTTCTCTACCTTGTTGCATTTACAGTTAACCTTGAACTACATGTGTTTAAACTGGGTAGGTCCACTTGCACGTGGATTTTTTTCCTACCTCAGCCACGCCTGAGACAGCAAGACCTACCCCTCCTCTTCCTCCTTCTCCTCAGCCTATTCAACACGATGAGGACAAGGATGAAGACCTTTATTATGGTCCACTTCCACTTAATGAATAGTAAATATATTTTCCTTATGATTTTCTTAATAACATTTTCTTTTCTCTAGCTTACGTTATTGTAAGAATACAGTATATAATACATTTAACATATAAAATTTGTGTTAATTGACTGTTTATGTTATTATTAAGGCTTCCAGTCAGCAGTAGGCTATTGGTAGTTACATTTTTGGGCAGTCAAAAGTTATATGCAGATTTTCAACTGTGTGTGGGGTTGGCACCCCTAAACCCTCGCCTTGTTCGAGGGTCGACTGAACATTGCATCTGAACAGGTCCATTATTGCTTTCTGTCATCACATTCCATCTTCTACCACCCACAGCCATCCACGTGCACACACTTTTCTCCTGGCTTCTCATTTATCTATTATAAAGCAACTTGACCAATATTAAAGCCAAGTATTTTAAAATGATTGATAATCTTCAGGATGTGGCTGAATTTTTGCTGTTTCATTGCAGTACAATAGATTGGATAGATTGGGGTCTAGACTAGATTCAGAAATTAGAGCTGCATACTGGATAGAGCAGGCCCTTAGTGGTCCCTTAGCATTTTGAGGTCCTAGGAGAAAGTCTAGACTAGCAGACAAGAGAAAAAAGATACAAAGGGATAGTCTAATGCTTCCTGTCCCACTGGGGGTGTCTGCATAGACTCACACAGTGTCCCAAAAGGTGGGCAGAGGCTGATTATGAAGAAGCCATTGGCTAGTCACACACGGGTGAATTTGTCTGGGGTTCTCAACTAACAGGTACTTAGGTATCTAGATGCCACTTCAGGAGCATCACTGAAATCCGACAGCAGGAAGTGGGCCCTGCCAGTGGGCAGAACTGCTCCCCGGAACATAGGCTGAAGGAGGCTGAATAAATGAGTATGGTAGGCAGCGGGCTCCTCAAACCAGAAAATGGGAAAAAACCCAAAGGGAAAGTAAACTTGATCATGAAGAGGGCTCAGCACACTGTAGCCCAAGGGCAAATACAGCCCACTGCCTACTTTTGTAAGTAAAGCTATATTAGAGCACAGCTACACCCATTCATCTGCATGTTATCTCCAGTGGCTTTTGTGCTATAACAGCAGTCAAGGAGTTGCAACAGAACCCGTGTGGCCTACAGAGCCTAAAACATTTATTTTTTCGAGGTTTCCAGAAACATCTACCCCTGCTCTAGAATGTGAGTTCTGAGAGCAGAATTCTGTCCACCTTTTCACATGTCTGTTCCCGGCATGTACAATAGTCCCTAGCACATAGCAGGTACTGAATCAGTATTTGTTAAATGAATGAATGAATGAGCTAATGAGCAAATGAACCCCTGAATGTTATAAATCTCTCACTTTCTGAGTTCTTTCTGCAAACAGCAGCATAAGTCCTAGAGACTAGGGGTCCCTCATAGCTGTGGAGAGAGCAAGGTTCACAGAGAACATACCAGAACCTGAAGATCATTCTGTAGGCAAAAACAGGTTTTCAGACGTCCCTACGTGCTTCACCGGTAGAAACCTCCCCTGTGTGGCTATTTCTAGAAATTAAGCCTAATTTTAAATCTGCAGAATTAGCAAAGCACCCAGATAGTTTTCACTAATGAATTCTAGTGGTTAATTATGCTTAGTCTCTTAATGGTTTTCTTCCTCCATCAGGGCCCTCCATGCTGGTTCTGCTCAGAGGGCACAAAATGATACCTGCTGATTGTATTTCTTAAAAAAAAAAAAAAGACTTTGAGTTTGCTGTGGGTTTCTTTTCTTTATTGATCCTCCTTGTTCTCATGGATAACTAAGAGCAGACAGGAAAAGAATATATAAGCATGGTCGTCACTGGACGTATTCAGGTTTCAGTTTTTAAATGCCAACTGCTGACTTTTCAGAGCTTGGGCTTGGATGAAGGTTGGTGTTAGGTGACTCCCCCAACCCCCACCAAAGTTTCTAAAGAAAAAAAATAAAGACCTCATTCTTGGGATCTTAGTACACAAGTCCTCTGAGAAGACCTTGATATCAAAAGCCCGCCTGGGGTACCAAAACTGCTAAGCAAGAAGCACTCCGTCCCCCGAAGCCCCCTGGGTGAGCAAGTGTTGAAGGACCTTGTGACCCCTTCTTTGGCCATTTCCCTCAAGTTTTTCTTTCTTAAGGAGGAAGGGAGATGATGCTATGATTGACAAGTCTTCCAACCCTGTAACTGTGATCACCTCTTGTCTCAGTCAGTTCAGGCTGCTATATGCCACCAGCACAGACTGGGTGGCTTAAACGATGGAAATTTATTTCTCACAATTCCGGAGGCTGGACGTCTGAGATCAGGGGCTGGCATATTAAGTATCTGGTGGGGGCCCTCTTCCTGGTGTGTGGATAGCCATCTTCCCGTTGTATCCTCAAGTGATGAGATTATCTCTCTTGTGTCTGTTCTGATAAGGGCAGCACTAATCTCATTCATAAGGCCACCTTCACGACATAATCACCTCCCAATGACCCCCCTCCTAATACCATCACATTTCAAACCATGAATTTGGGGAAAGCGCAAACATTCAGTCCATGGCACCTTTCCTTCCCCATTTAAACAACAACATTAATAAATGGAACATGTTTTCCCAGCCTCCCTGGTTGCTTGCAAACACCCTGATTTGTTTACGTCTTCTGATGTTTTCAGTGAAAAGGTACCGGATGTTGGTTCCAATCGTCATGTGGCCGCTGTCCTCACTGTCACACTCAACTGCACTGCCAAAGTGGGCAGAAGAGAGAGGAGGGCTCAGAGGAGGCAGGAAGGAAAGAAAGCAAAAGGGAAGGGGGAGGGTGGGGTGAGGAGGAGAAGAGGGGCCATGAGGAGAGAAGAGGGGGCGAGCAGGCCAGAAGAGATCTCTGCTGAAATTATACGAGCCAGTGAAGGGTTTCTACTTTGCATCCAAAGGAAAACGTAAAAGAAGAACTCTTCAATCAATTTTCTATTCAGGGCCATACTTTCATTGTTTTACATGGAATGTACCAACAGCCTAACAACAGTGTAGAAACCCAGAATATTGACAAGCACCCTGGAGACAAAGTCCCTGGTGACTGATTTCAGAGAGAATTTGCTTTCTTTATCCATGATATGGCATTTTGATTAGGGATTTAAAATATGCAATCTTAAACTGAGATATAAAATCATTGCATAATGTGGATTTCATAACAATGTCCAGTTTCCTCTGAAGAAATACTAGGGGGCGTACTTCCTGAAGTTCGTCTTTTCCATGAGGGGCAAGATGAGAGGGAAAGGACTTTGACTGCAAGGACAGGGATTTTATGTGGTGCTTGGGAGAGATTCCTGGCCAGGAGATGTAGGTCACGTGTGAAACAGTCCAAGACTTGAGATTCCTTCCTGGAATTCACCTCTTCATCTCTCCTCAGCTAGGTTTTGGTGGTGAACAAAAAAAGGGGAGGATGGAGGAAGGAAAGAAAAAGGAGGAAAAAAGAAGTAAAAGAGAGGGAAGAAATACCTGGACTTCATTACATGATGGAGCCCTTATTCAGTGTGTGATACTCTGAGGGAAGCTTTATAAGGATCCTCTCGCTTGATCCTTGTAACCATCAGTGAGGTAGACATGAGGGTCACCACTCTACTGCTGAGGAAACACAGAGAGGTCAAGAAACTGACTCAAAGCCATACAGCTGGACTCAAACCCAGACAGTCCGATTTCAAAGCTCAAACACTGAAGAAAGAGGTATAAGGGAGAGAAGAGGGAAGGGAAGAGAAGGGAGGCACAGATTGAGTCGGGAAGAGAAGGGAGGCACAGATTGAGTCAGGAAGGGTAGAGAAAGAGAGGAGAAAAGAAAAGAGAGAAACACTTAAGAGATGAAGAGAGAGGATAGGGGAGTGTTCTGCATGCTTGCAGCTTGAGAAAAGAGAGGTCAGTTCTTGATCTCCTATCCTTGCTAGTGCCTGCACCAGGCCCGGTGTGCATGGCTCCTCAGTTCCAAGATCATGATGTTTGGTCGGATCATGATCAAGCCTCCAGCTGTTCTGGTGAAATTCAGTGCTCTACTCCTCATTGCAGTGGCATTATTAGATGCATGTCTATAACAGGCTCCTGCAAAGGCAGATATTTAATGCATAAATTTAAATCCCTGCTTTGCTCCTGAATTTTTACAAACCACTGAACATCTCACATTGGACAAAGTCATTATGTAGCTCTGTTTGAATGCAGCTCCGTCTCATTGAAAGGCATTTAAAAGGGAATGCACTGTGGTGGGGTATGGAGAAGACATACGTCCTTATGAAGATTCTTGAAGAAGTTAAATTTTACCTTGGATAGAACACTACTACTTTGCTTAAGAAAAATTTTTAGAAAGTTCATTGTATTGTTTATCTTCAAGCTTCCAGGTCTCTGCACAGGCCACCCACTCTCTGACTGTCCGTGGTGACTGGACTTTGCCCATTCACCCTTCCTTAGGGAAATCTTTCAGGAGGTCTATTACCTTCTGCATTTTCTCAGACATCATGCACACCGAAATTATAGTAGCCGGGCACACACAAATCATTGATGAATTAATTATACAATATTTGGTGACTTCCTTCCAAATTTGACCAAAAAAAATTTAAGTGCTGATAGTCTGTGTCCATTCAGGAATGAGAATGAGGGGGAAGGGCCTCATGTTAACACAGATAGAAAATGTAGTTCATCCACAATCTGTTGGAAACCTAAGTTTGATGTTATGTGACAGGAAGTAGCTAATTGAACTTAGGTTGTATGTTTTTACCATCCTGTTGTAGTAGGGATCATTTTATGAATGACTGCTGCATAGAGCCACTCAGATTGTTCCCTAAGCAGCTCCCTGGACAGTCATGCACGTAGCCTTCAAGTTGGGGGCATCCCAGGACTGTGCAGTACACAACCTGGACAACTGTAATGGCCATCCTGGATAAGCACTTACTATGTTGCAGATATGCACATATCTCATCCCTGAAGCCCATAACAACTCTATAGGTAGAAATTACTTGGTCAAATATACACAGTGACAAATCTAGGATTTGGACAAAGGTTTATCTTATCTCCAAACCCATGCCGTTTTCCTACATGACAATGGTTGCCATGTGGGCTTCCTATGTTCCAGGATTTCCTCTAATGGCTTTACATCATTGCCTCAGTGGATCTCGCGATAGCACTTGGAGAAAGGAAGTATCCATCGGGGCTCAGTCAGAGAAGGTGAACCACCTGATGATTTGACATGATGCAAATATGGGAGCTGGTTCAGCAGTTGTCTCTGCATCTGATGATGGAGTGGGGAAGGGAAGATGCACATAAACTGAGAGAGAGCAGGGCAGGCTGGGACCCACCAGGATGAGCTGGAGCCTAGTGGAGTCCATAGGCCAAACTGGAATCAGTATCAGCTCTTGTTGCCTTTAATCTTGCAGCTGTGGTTGTCTTGCAGAAGGCAGGGGAACTAAACACACACACCTGGCCCATGATTCAGAGAGCTTAAGGAAGGGTCCAGGGGGACCAGGAGTGGTTGCAGGTCCAGACGTGATATATGTGAGCTGCTTCACCTCCGCCCTCCAAATCTCCCCCAAGTGTGCCTCTTGTGGTGCACCCTAACCAGAAACACACAGGAAGGATTTTCCGGGATATGTAGTCCAACCTAGCCAAGTTAAAGCATCACAAAGCCCCCCCATAGTGTTATTACTATCTTCTCTATTCAACAGAGGCGAAATCTGAGGCACTATAGGTTAAGCCCAAGGTCACAGCATTAGCACACCATTTAGTTGGACTTAAACCCTGGAAAAGCAATATTGGTGCAGAGAGAGGGCTTCCCTTGACTTTGCAGTGGTCCAAGAGACCTGACAGGTGTGGGAGTTGCTGAGGGACAGCCGAGGGCCGGAGCACCTTAGCAGGCAAACTAAGGGGGACACAGAGCATATAGACTGCCAACCTCAGTCACCTCTGAAGACGCAGCATGCAGAGCTGGTACCCAAGGCAGGTACCAGGGCGGGGCCACTGAGAATCAAAGGAGGTCCCCAGTCTAGATGCTGCAAACCTCTAGCAGAAGCCGCTGTGCTAAATAAGGTATCTCTAAACTCAGATGTCCCCTAGGAGAAAGAGAAGAGGGGCAGATTCTGAGTTGGCTGGGTCCTCATCCAAACGCAATTCATGGAATCTAAAAGTTACTGAGTTGAATCCAGATGCGACTGAGTGTCAAGGTTACGCTTCTTTTTTATTTTTATTTTTGCATTAGCAGAAATAGGAATTTGGAGTTACTTTATATTTCATCATAAAGAAATAAACCATGTTTTGTTGTGGCACCACTGAGTTACACAGTCTGTGTCTGAGAAGAATAATATCTGCTCCAGGAATGGTACGGGCAGGGGCTGTGGATGAAGATGGGTTTCATTTTCTCAGCGTCTTTCACTTCTTACTAACTGTAGGAGCTCGGGCAAGACATTCATTAGGTCATACTGTGCCTCAGTTTATTTGTTGAGAAAAAGCATCAGGGTAAAAAAAGCACCTTGCTTGTTACGGCAAGAATTCAACAAACTTCCTCCCTGTGTAAAGCGCTTGGCACCGTTGGGGAAGGCTGCTGTGCTACCTGAGGCCGGGTGGCACACTCACATGGTGTTCCGTCTGGACTCTGCTCCCCCGGCGCTGGCCGTCCCGGCGCGGTGCTGGCAGATAACGTTGTTAGCTATCTGTGAGTATCACTGGGCTTGTGTAATCTCGTCAGCGTCTCTGGCAAGCCCTCCCTGCCATGCCACCCACCCTCCCCGGAGCCTGGACAAACAGCTTCCAAGCACTCGAGGGGCCCCCAGAGTCCTGCCTTTGCCTCTCTGGGCACACGTCACCCAGTGGCACGATTCTGTGCTGCCTGTCTCACCCACTCAGCTGTGGGTGAGGGCAAAGATTGTGGCTGTGATGTACCCGTCCTCAGGCCAAGTGCAATTTAGGGAACTTGGGCCCCTGGCTGAGGAAATGCGGCTGTTACATAAAGCGTAGGCATAGGCGGCCAGGACTTCTGACTTAGGATCTAGTGACCTTCTCACCACACATTTTGGGGTTTTGAGAATGGGAGAGAAATGGGTGCTGAGAGGGGACAGCCATCTCTGACCACAGACAGGCAGTGTTGTCGTTTCCTGCTGCTGCTGTGACAGATGACAGCACACTTGGTGTCTCAGGACAGCGTGAACTCATTCTCACCACAGTGCCGAAGGCCAGAGGTCCAAAATCAATATCACTGGGTCAAAATCAAGGTGTTGGCAGAGCGGGGCTCGCTCTGGAGATTCTGGGGAAGAATCCATTCCTTGCCTCCTCCAGCCTCCGGTGGCTGAGGTGTGCCGTGGCTTGTGGCCACTCAACTCCAATTTTCAAGGCCAGCATCTTCAAACCTCTCTCTGCTCTATTAATAATCTGTGATAATGTCTTTAATGATAGCTTCTCCTCTGTGTGTCTCAAAACTTCTCCTGCTTTTCTCTTCTAAGTATACTCATGATTGGCTTTAGGGCCTGCCCAGATAACCCAGGATAATCTCAAAATCCTTAATTTAATCACATCTACAAAGACCCTTTTTCCAAAAAAGATAACATTTACAAGTTCAGGGGATAAAGACCTGAACATCTTTGGGGGCCACTTTTCAGCCTAGTATGGGTAGTAATACGCATTTTCTGTAAAATTACATGTACTTTTTTTTGCCCCCAATTTTCAGTGTAGGAGGAAGAGGTAATGCCTCAATTCGCAGGAAATTTCCCAGTATCGAGGCATCCTTAGCCCTAGGAGGAAAGCCTGTCATCGTGGCAGTCCTCCCTGAGAAGCAGAACTATTTAGTTCCAATCAATCAAGCAATATGCATTTTGTGTGTCTTCAGTGTGTATGACATTGACTTGGATGTGTGCTGGAGACATAAAGTTGCATGAAGTAGGGTCCCCATCTTGAGGAAGAGTGGGGACTCAGAGACGCACATACAGTTACTAGCCAATAAGAGCTTGATTAAAATCCCAGGATTACCTTGAATTCCAACCAAGCAGGAATTGAATTGAAAAATAGAACCTGGTCCCATTAGAAATACCACCAAAAGGTCTTATTCCTTGAAGGCGAGGCCCGTGAGCACTGTTGACAAGGCAGTTAAAGCTGCCTTCAGCAACCCTCTGCAGAAAGTACAGGTGACAGGTCTCAGCCCTCGGCACTTCTATTTTGTTTGCTAAAGTAGATCTCAAAATAGTGTCTGCACAGGACTGTGGGGACGCATCAATTTCTGTATTGACTGGATATTTTTGGATCGATGCTGAGTTAGAAGAGAGTAGTAATTGATTTGGGGTGGGTATTTATATATTTTCAGTGTTTTTGTTGTAACTTTCCCTGTAATTTTCCTGTTATCTATTTCAAAGTGAATTTAGAATTGGTTTTGAAAATTATTGATGCATATTAAAACCATAACAACATGGGCTTCACAGATTTGATAAAACTCCTTAGATTAATGACTATTACACGTAGATTTCAAATGGAAACGCATACTCCTCAGATAAGCCCTTACTGGTATTCACTGGGGAGGAGATTTTTCGTAGTAGATGAGTGTGTTTTGGTTATACTCACAGATTTTTAGTTGTTAAACACAACATGATGAGGCATCCCCTTCTATTATGTAAACTTCTCAACCGGACCCTGCTTCTCTCCACTGAATTCCACTCCTCCATTACGGCCTAAAACAGCTGTCCTTCACTTTACGCTGCCTCTTCTCACCTCTTCAGCAGCTTCTCTGTGAATCCCTCATGTCCAGGCAGGAGACCAAAGAAATGCTTTTCAACACGAGAAAACTGCCTTATGAACATTCAGCTCATTATTAAACAACTATTAATTGTGTAAGAATATTATCCATCTTGGAGCTTGATGCAGCAGACTGGTGCTCATGGAGCTGAAGGTCAAGGCTTAGGATGCTGCTGGGAGGACCCAGAAGGACTATCTGCCCTGGCTTCCTAGGCACCCATGGTAACCAGGCACAGAGACAGAACTGAAAGTAGCCGATGTCTGTCATACAACTTTAAACTTGTATTCCGCTGAGAAAAATTATCTGCCATTTAGAAAAAAGGCAAAGGATGACTGTGTGTCCTTTAATATCACGCATCGCTTAACAGCCCTGCTGAAGGGTTATCAGACTCCCTAGAGGAATGTAACTAAGTTTGCACAATTGATTGGGGTCTAGACATTTGCAATTCTGTGAAACTGATAAGGTGTGATAAATTACTTTGCTGACTCTGAGACCAGATAAGCCACAGGTTATACTTTCATTGACCTGTGATACACTCATCAGTTAGTATCCAATTTAGTCATCTTATTTTAGCCTTCCTGTATTGCCCATGGACTATAAAAGTCCCAATTTTTCATATTCTCCTTTTAAAGTGGTGTTGTCATCTTTCTGTTCCCTTGTTGATGAGTTAAATAAAACTTTGGCACATAGTCACTATATATTGTGTGAAACTGGTGTTAAAATTATTTTTAAATTATATTTTCACACCTGTTGCCAGACCACACTGCCTATAATGTTTATAAATCTCTTCATAGTCTTGCGAATGGTTCACTCATATGGCATTGTGTGTTTGTTAAGCACATTAAATTCTTCAATGTAAACATTTAAAATAGGGCACAATGTTGTATCTCTGTATTGGTATTTCTTTATTTTTAATGTATTACGAGTCTCAAAAAATGAAAGTGGAACCAGTCTCTCTTGACTTGGTCACCACCTCCTGTAGGGTGCCAACAGATGGGAGAAAGTCTCCCCTGGTTGCTAAACTGTCAATGGAATTTTAAAGCCTATTGAGCACTGAGAAACATAAACACACCCCCCTTTTCTTTCCTGAAATAAGAACTGAAGAGTGTCCCAAGGGGAAGAAAACCTTTCCCTTTGATTTTGCTTTTTATGTCTCCCTTAGAGTCTGAGTACCATTAACACCTGACATCAAAGTCACAGGCCAAAAGCATGACCTTCCTCAGAGGAATTCTAAAGAAAATTACCTTTCAAAAATGGCAAGTTATAGCCATGGAATTTGGGGAAGCTAAGGTAGAGCCCAGAGATCTACAGCCCCGTCTTGGCTGCCCCAGGCAGCACGGCCTGGATTCGTGCAGCGCACTCCTTACGGACGACAGCGATACAGCTCCCCGGGCAATCACAAATTAGGCGTGTCCAAAGCTGATGTGCAAAGATTTCTTGTCTTCTGTCTCACTCAGTGGTACCTATTTTCTCATGATAAGCCTTAGAGTCAATCTTAAAACACCCTTCTCTTCTGGTGTAACTCAATCAAGCCCCAGTGATTCTACCACCAAGTATCTCCTGAATTCATCCACGCCTCCCCGTGTCCCTTGCCACCAGCTAGTGTAAGACAACATTGTTTCTCTCCCTAGAGACCACCACAGTTTCCTAACTGACCTACCCACATCAATTCTTACCTTCCTCCAATTTTGGTAAGTTCCTAACATTTCTTCAGCTCACTGATCCCTCACAGTGAAGCCCGTCTTACACAGTCTGCAGGGTCTCGGAAGCCTCGTGCCCACCTATGCCCCCAAGCTTGTCTCTTCTTCTTCTCCCCTTTGCTCGCTCATCTCCAGCTGCAATAAGTTCTTTAAGATCCCGGACTGTGCTGCCACTAGATACCCCAGGGGCTTTCCCCTGCTGCTCCTTCTGTTGGAACCCTCTTCCTTTCTTGCCCCCTTAGGGGTGGCTTCCCTGACCCCCTCGGCTGGGTCACAAGCCCTTGTTACAAGTTCTCATCTCACTCCACATTTTTCTGCCTACCCATTTACCATGATTACATGGTAGTGGTATCTTAGTATTTGAATATTCAATGTATCATTGATATGTGAATATATATTGCTTTTCTTCCCTTCCTTCTTCTTTTTCTATGTTTGTTGTGATAAGAGTCATTTTACCCATCCTGGATGCAAAAGTGGCTCTTCCCAGGTCACAGTGAAAACATTCCTCGTTCCCTACACTCTTTCCACCTCATGCAGAACGTGCAGTTCTAACCAGCAAGGGCATCCTAACCAAGAGAGAGGGGAAATGGATTTTCTGCTGGAAATGGTTTGGGAGCAGGTCTAATAGGTGATCAAACTTTTCCTGGTGGGCCAGGCTCTATGGGAAGAGACACAGAGGTTTTGAGCTAAAGCATTAATAGCCCAACGGTAGGAACATGGGACCCCAGGGGCAGGCCAGGTTGATGATAAGGAGGAGAAGCTTCTTGGTGGCGCCTGCCTGATGCTGTCAGTGGACTGTGGGTGGAGCTGCCACCAGGAGGCCTCCGGCAAGTGAGCTGACAGGAGGGCCCTGGGAAGAGCTGTAAGCCCCTCAGGCAAGTGGCAGTTCTACGTCACCTGCACCAGGCCACTCTCCATCCCCTATGTGAGCAGAGTTTCAGGACATGTGTAACCTAAGGTGACCTCTGGAACCTAATGGGACTGAGGAGGAGTGAGACTCCTTAGAGTCTAACTGAACATTCTGGAGCACCCCAGGCTGACTGGGAGCTGATTCTATTGTTTAATTTATTAACAATGTGTCCCTTACCTGCAAGTCTTCGGCTTCAGCCAGTGGAATGTGACTTCCAGGGGAGCTGGGACAGTACCTGTGTGGACACCACCATGTACCACACCTTATGCAGCAGCTGGCAGACAACTCTTGTCGAATGCCCCAATAAGCCTCAGTTCATCACCTGCAAAATGGGGACATTGGATCATGCTAGTGGTTCTTAGGGTAATTTTACCCTTGGAAATGCTTCTAATTCATAAAGGATCTGACAAAGAACTCCAATATGAACATCAGTTAAAAATGAGGTTGTTCTGTGTGAGTCAGGGATGGGGAGTTGCCCTTCAGCATCTCAGTAGACCCCACCCTCACCTCCTCCTCCCTGGAGGTATGCCCTGCTGGGACCCTGGCAACCCCAGGACTGGATCATCTTCTATTAATGAGCTGCTCACTGTTGTTTGAGGCTTTCCAGTTCCAACATGCTGCCCCATGTATTATTCTCACTAAATTGATGACCTCAATATCCATCCCGTTCCAAGGCTCTTTGAGATTAGTGTCAGAAAAGTGAGCTAAGACAATGATAAGCTATGATAGTGTTAAGGATGAGACTACCTTCTTGTTGCCTGGGGCTGGAATTCCAGGCCCCAAACGCTGCTTCCTTAGCACACTGTGAAGAGCTGATTCTGGTATTTCAACAAAATAGAGAAAGGTTGCCCATGGCTGTGGGCCTGTCTCACACCCTCCTGGCGTCAACCTTGCCAATTTCTACTTTGGAAGGAAGGCCTGTCTGGTCCTCTCTTGCTTACATCTCAAGAATGAATGTAGGGTCCCCTTTCTGTAGGGCCTGGGCTCCCCCTGCATACTTCTCCACTGTCTGCCACATCTGCACAGACCCCAGTCGAAGCCCGTGTTCTCCATCAGGACCTGTCATTGCTCTGCTCTTCCTCTTCCTTACTGTTAATCACTGGCTTTCAGACTCAGGGGAGTGTCCCAGCTGAGTAAAGATGATGTTGTTCACATTGCATTTCCTAACGTGCTGGGGCTAGATTTTTAGCATAATGCCAGCCCCTTATGACAGACATGCAAATTAGCTAAGCCCATGATCTGTAAGAAATTAAGGCGGATTAGAGCTAGTCATTTGTTGCAAGAGAACAAGTTTTATGTTGAAAATATGACTCATGGCTCTGGGGTGGGCAATTCAGCCAACATCTTCTCACCCTAATGCAGCTGATGGAGAGCAGGGCCTGGATTCTGTGGTTCTAAAATCCATACGTGCTTAGAAAGAGGCCCAAGTCCCCCAGACTGGAAGAGGATCCTGCCTCCAAATCTTCATAGGCAAAGATCATGATGGTTATGCTTTTATTTTTATTTTTTATTTTTTTTATCATTAATAACAATTTAATTTTACAGAATCAAAGAGTCTAACAGTATATCTTGTTAGATACAGTATGTCCTCATAATGTATACATTATTTCTTGTACAATGATATGAAATAATATGGGAAATATTCATGAAAAATTATTAAGTGAACAATGCAAGTTAAAAACAACAGTTTCATATTTTTTCCCCACCCCCCCTTTCCCGAGTCAGCACCTTCAAGTGTTACCACTCCCCAAACGGTGCGCAATGCACTCATTGTGTAGGCATACCCCCATCCCCTCGCCCACCCCCCACCTCAGTCTGATGTCCAATTGGTGTCGTTCCCAGATTTGTATTTAGGTGATTATCAGGGAAACCAATTTTCTGGTGAGTACATGTGATGCTTGTTTTTCCATTCTTGGGATACTTCACTTAATAGAATGGGTTCCAACTCTCTCCAGGAGAACCATAGAGATGTCGTATCTTCATCATTCCTTATAGCTGAGTAATATTCCGTGGTATACATATACCACAGTTTACTAATCCAATCATGCATTGATGGGCATTTGGGTTGTTTCCACATCTTTGCTATTGTGAATTGTGCTGCTATAAACATTCGGGTACATGTGTCTTTGTTACAGAATGACCTTTTTTCCTTTGGGTATATGCCCAGTAATGGGATTGCTGGGTCAAATGGCAGGTCTACTTGAATCTGTTTAAGATACCTCCATAATGCTTTCCACAGGGGTTGCACTAGTTTGCAGTCCCACCAGCAGTGTATTAGTGTTCCTGTCTCTCCACACCCACGCCAACATGTGTTGTTTTGGGTTTTTTTGATAAAGGCCATTCTCACTGGGGTTAAGTGATATCTCATTGTGGTTTTGATTTGCATTTCCCTGATGATTAGAGATGTTGAACACTTTTCCATATGTTTGTTAGCCATTTTTATATCTTCTTTTGAAAAATTTCTATTCATGTCCTTTGCCCACTTTTTGATAGGGTTGCTTGATTTTTTCTTGCTGATTTTCCTGAGTTCTAAATAGATTCTTGTTATCAGTCCTTTATCTGATGTGTAGTATGCAAAAATTTTTTCCCATTCTGTAGGTGGTCTGTTTATTCTCGTGACTGTTTCTTTGGCTGTGCAGAAGCTTTTTAATTTAATCAGGTCCCATTCATTTATTTTTGTTGCTGCTATGATTGCCTTGGGGGTCTTCTTCATAAATTCTTTGCCTAGGCCAATGTCTGTAAGAGTCTTTCCTACATTTTCTTCTAGAATTCTGATTGTATCACGCCTAAGGTTTAAGTCTGTTATCCACCGTGATTTGATTTTTGTGAGAGGTGAAAGCTGTGGGTCCTGTTTCAGTCTTCTACAAGTGGCTAACCAATTCTCCCAGCACCATTTATTGAATAGGGATTCTTGTCCCCAGAGTATATTCTTTCCCGCTTTGTCAAAAATTAGGTGACTATATGAGGATGGTTCTATATTTGGATTTTCTGTTGTGTTCCACTGGTCTGTGTCCCTGCACTTGTGCCAATACCAGGCTGTTTTAAGAACCACGGCCTTGTAGTATTGTTTGAGGTCTGGCAAATTAATACCTCCCATTTTGTTTTTGTTGCTTAAAATTGCTTTTGCTATACGGGGTCTTCTTTGATTCCATACAAAGTGTATAATTATTTTCTCTATGTCTGTAAAGAATGATGTTGGTAATTTAATAGGGATTGCATTGAATCTGTAGATCACTTTGGGTAGTATAGACATTTTAACAATGTTGATTCTTCCGATCCACGAGCATGGTATATTTTTCCATCTATTTGCAAGTTCTGCTATTTCTTTTCTCAGTGTTTCATAGTTTTCCTTATAGAGGTCCTTTACCTCTTTAGTTAGATATATACCTAGATATTTTATTTTCTTTGTTGCTATTTTGAAGGGTATTGAGTCTTTAATTTGGTTTTCCGATTGACTGTTATTGGCATATATAAATGCCTCTGATTTGTGTATATTAATTTTGTAGCCTGAGACTTTGCTGTATTCGTTAATCAATTCCAGCAGTCTCACGGTTGAATCCTGGGGGTTTTCCAGATATAACATCATATCATCAGCAAAAAGTGAGAATTTGATCTCTTCCTTCCCTATTTGGACTCCCTTGATTCTGCTCTCTTGCCTGATAGCTCTCGCAAGGACTTCCAATACTATGTTGAAAAGTAATGGAGACAATGGGCAGCCCTGTCTGGTTCCAGTTCTAAGTGGGAGTGCTTTCAGTTTTTCCCCATTCAGTATGATGTTGGCTGTGGGTTTGTCATATATGGCTTGTATCATTTTTAGGTAGGTTCCATCAATGCCTATTTTATTAAGCGTTTTTATCATAAAAGGGTGTTGAATTTTGTCAAATGCTTTTTCTGCATCTAATGAGAGTATCATATGGTTTTTGTTTTTGCTTCTATTTATGTGGTGAATTACATTCATAGATTTACGTATGTTGAACCACCCCTGCATCTCTGGGATGAAGCCCACTTGGTTGTGGTGGATTACTTTTTTGATAAGTACTTGGATTCGATTTGCTAGTATTTTATTGAAAATTTTTGCATCTATATTCATGAGGGAAATTGGTCTGTAGTTCTCTATTTTTGTCGTGTCCTTTCCAGGTTTTGGTATCAATGTTATATTGGCTTGGTAGAACGAGTTGGGGAGAATTCCATCCTTCTCAATATTGGAGAATAGTTTATGTAGGATGGGCACCAGTTCTTCTTTGTATGTATGGTAAAATTCAGGTGTGAACCCATCTGGACCAGGGCTTTTCTTTTTGGGAAGGTTTTTTATTGCTGTTTCGATTTCAGTTCTTGATATTGGTCTGTTCAGGTACTCTATTTCTTCCTGGTTGAGCCTGGGAAGACTATGTGTTTCTAAAAATTTGTCCATTTCCTCCACGTTCTCCAGTTTGTGTGCATAAAGATTTTTGTAGAATTCATAGATGATATCTTGTATCTCTGTAGCGTCGGTTGTGATTTCTCCTTTCATGTTCCTAATGGAGGTTATTAGAGATTTTAGTTTTGTGCTCTTGGTTAGTCTAGCCAGGGGTGTGTCTCTTTTGTTTATCTTTTCAAAGAACCAACTTTTTGTTTTATTAATTTCCCTTATAGTTTCTTTGTTGTCCTTTTCATTTAGTTCTGATTTGATCTTAGTAATTTCTCGCCTTCTGCTGGGTTTGGGATCGTTCTGTTCTTCTTTCTCCAGCTCTTTGAGTCTATTCGTTAGGTTGTCTATTTGCATGTTTTCTGTCTTTTTGATATAGGCATTTATGGATATGAATTTTCCTCTCAGGACTGCTTTAGCTGCATCCCATAGATTTTGATAAGTTGTATCTCCATTGTCATTTAATTCAAAGAAATTTTTGATTTCCATCTTGATTTCTTCTTTTATAGAATAATTATTCAGGAGAAGGTTATTTAGCTTCCATGACTTTGAGTAAGAGTGAGAGTTTCTGTTTGTGATCATTGTTACTTTTATTCCACTGTGATCTGAGAAGATGCATGGTATAATTTCTATTTTTTTGAATTTTTGAAGACATGATTTATGTCCTAGGACATGGTCAATCTTAGAGAATGTCCCGTGAGCTGATGAGAAGAATGTATATTCTTTGGACTTTGGGTAGAATGTCCTATAGATGTCAGCCATGCCCATTTGTTCTAGCATTCTATTTAGGTCCATTATGTCTTTGTTTATTTTCTGTTTAGAGGATCTGTCCTGTACTGTCAGTGGGGTGTTAAAGTCTCCAGCTATTACAGTATTGTTATCTATCATTTGGTTGAGATCTAGTAGGGTTTGCTTTATGAATCTAGGTGCACCTAGGTTGGGTGCATATATATTGAGTATAGTCATGGCTTCTTGCTGAATTGTGCCTTTAATCAGTATGTAGTAGCCATCTTTGTGTTTTATTATTTTTGTTGGTTTGAAAGCTAAGTTATTGGAAATTAAGATTGCCACACCAGCTTTCTTTTGGTTACCATTTGCTTGAAATATCGATTTCCATCCTTTTATTTTCAGTCTAAATGCATCTTTGCAGGTTAGGTGAGTTTCTTGAAGACAGCAGATACTTGGATTGTGTTTTTTTATCCATTGGGCCAGTCTATGTCTCTTGAGCGGGGAGTTCAAGCCATTCACATTTATTGAGAAAACTGATAAGTGAGACAGTTTTTTGTTCAGCTTGTTGGGTAGAACTACATTGTGATGTTTTCTCTCCTGGGCCATTGTGGTATCTGGAATTTGATCTTTAGCTCTTGAGTAGTTTTACATTCGTGGATCTTTCTTGTGTTGATCCGTGTGTAATTCTCTTTTGAGTACTTCTTGGAGGGCTGGTCTTGTCTTGGTGAATTCCCTCAACCTTTGTTTATCTGAGAATGTCTTGATTTCTCCTTCGTATAGAAAACTTAGCTTAGCTGGGTACAAGATTCTAGGCTGGGTATTATTCTGTTTCAGAAGCGTGAAAATGGAGCCCCAACCTCTTCTTGCTTGTAAGGTTTCAGCTGAGAAATCTGGTGTAATTGTGATGGGTTTTCCTTTGTAAGTTACTTGTTTCTTTCTCCTTACAGCTCGGAGAAGTGACTCTTTAGTGGATATTTTGGTCAGCCTGATGACTACGTGGCGTGGTGTTTTCCTATTTGCTATGAATCTCCCAGGGGTCCTTTGAGCTTCTTGAATCTGTATGTCTAGAGTATTGGCAAGGCCTGGAAAATTTTCCTCGATTATGTCTTCAAATAGCTTGTCCAACCCTTGCTTATTATCTTCTTCACCCTCAGGAATGCCAATAACTCTCAAGTTAGGTTTCTTCACATAATCCCACATTTTTTGAAGACTCAGATCATTTCTCTTACTTTTTCGATCTATCTCTGTGACTGACTTATTTAGTTGGAAGGAGTTATCTTCAATTTCTGAGATTCTTTCCTCTGTTTGATCTACCCTGCTCTTGAGACTTTCCACAGTGTTTTGTAGCTCTCTGAGTGAATTCTTCACTTCTAGGAGTTCAGTTTGGTTTTTCTTCAATATTTCAATTTCTTTAGTGAATTTTTCCTCCAAATCCTGTATTTTTTTTTGTGTTTTCCTTGTGTTGTTTATCCATTGATTCTTGTATATTATTCAGCTTGTTTATAATCCATAATTGGAATTCTTCCTGTGACATGTTGGTGTTTTGAGTCTGGTTTGTGTCAAATGGTTGGGAGCTGGTATTTCTCTTTGGGGATGAGCTTTCCATTTGATTCTTTGTGCTCTCCGTGTTTTTTCGCTGGGCCCTTCCCATCTAGATTTATCATTGGATTTTTACTTATAGATTTAGTCTGGTTAACAGGACTCTTTGTGCTCTATTCTTAGGCTGTGAAATAGTCTAGGTATGTTGCTTCTTTTGGCAAGAGGGGGAGACTGTTGTGTATTGTTTAGAGATTTTTCTGTTTCCGTTGGGGGACTGCTTCCGATGGGTCCAATCCTAGAGGATTGGAGTGATCCAAGACCGCTTTGGTGAGTTAGGACACTGTGTTGTGGTCTTTCAGAAGGCAGGCAGGGTCCACACTAATAGTAGACCGAAATTCTCTTTGTTTGTTTGTTTCCCTTTGGTTCTTCCTCTATAGGGGAGGTTTCTGACTCTATCTGCAGGCAAGATACTAGCTATGGGGAGAGGACAGTGACCTCGCTTGCTCAGCGCCCCAGTTGCTGTAGCTCCCACGGGCAAAAGTCTGTCTTGGCCCAATGTCCCCAGGGATCAGGTTCCACACTCTCGCTTCTGGATAAGTATTCAGTGTTTACACTTGGGCGGGGACCCTATATAAGGTCCGTGGGCCAGGGGAGAGGGCCGTCCAGGGAGCCTCTTGGTACCCTATTGCTCCGCAGTGACTTGGCTGTGGGCCCTAGAATGGCGATTGCGTGCCCGCAGATCGCCGGCCCTGGGGGTGACTGCTAAGGATCCGGTATGTACCAGAGCCAGGGACCTGGCCCGTTCCGAAGCTCACCGTGGGTCCCCAGTTAGAAGGTGAAAAGAGAGGAGAAAGGAAAAAAAAAAAAGAAAAAAGAAAAGGAAAGAAAGAAAAGAAGGAGGAGAAAACGAAAGAGAAAAGAAAAAAGAGAAGAAAAAGAAAGAAAAAAAGAAAAGAAACGCAAAAAGCCAAACCAAAAAACACCAAAAACGCCAACAAAAATGAACAAAAACAAACTACATAGCACCTCACCACACCGCAAGGCAGAAAGATACACAAATCTGAAGTATATAATTCAGCGACTCAATGTTTTTTTGCTTGTTTGTTTGTTTTATGCCTTAGCACAGCTCCGCCCCTTCACTTCCGCTCGGCTGGGTCTGGAGCGGCAGTTAAATGTTTTTGTTTTTACGCCTTAGCGCAGCTCCGCCCCTTCACGCCCGCCCGGCTGGGTCCTGGGCGGTTTCACAGTGGATTTCAAGATGGCGTCTGCGCACCCGCACAGCTCCGAGGGTGGTGGGGATCCAACCTCCACGCTCAAAAAGGCGCGGCAGCCAGAGGCCCGGAGGGCAAAGGTGCCCGCCGAGGCTGTCCGGCTCGTGAGCCGCTGGAAAAAAAAAGGAAAAAGAAAAGAAAAGAAAAGAAAAAAAACAAAACCAAAAAAAAACAAAAACAAACACAAACAAACAAAACCCAGAAGAAATTTACCAAGAATAAAATATACAGTTCGGCGAGCCTATTCTTCTTGTTTTTTTTTTTTTTTTTTTTTCTCTTTCTTTTCTTTTTTTTTTTTTCAATTTAATTTTACAGAATCAAAGAGTCTAACAGTATATCTTGTTAGATACAGTATGTCCTCATAATGTATACATTATTTCTTGTACAATGATATGAAATAATATGGGAAATATTCATGATAAATTGTTAAGTGAACAGTGCAAGTTAAAAACAATAGTTTCATATTTTTTTCCCCACCCCCCCTTTCCCGAGTCAGCACCTTCAAGTGTTTTTTTTTTTTTTTTATGCCTTAGCGCAGCTCTGCCCCTTCACCCCGAGCGCGGCCCCGGCATATCCCGCACTCCTGGCGTTGGTTCAGAGACCAGCGGAGGGCGCCGGGCAGAAAGAGCCGCTGGGCACTTTATGGCTCCCGAGCGGTTTCGCCCTCGCTTTCAAGATGGCGCCTGCAGAGCTCCAGGGCTGGAGGGGACCGGCTCCCCGGCAGGCAGAGACGGCCACTGCCCAGGGGCTGGCCAGCAAGGACACGCACCGGGGATGACCGGCTGGAGAACTGCCGAAAAAGGCAGCACGGGGTACAACGCTATTTGCTGTCCGGGAATCTTTTGTGTTTTTCCGCCCTGGGGCAGATCCGTCCCTCCTCGCCAAGCGCTGTCTCAGCTGAGATCCCCCAGGTTCTAAGGTAATTTCGCAAAAAAGCCTCCTGTCTGCAATGCGCCACGTATCCCTCAGTGATTCTGCGCTGGCCTGGGTCAGGGCTCTATTCAATTGGGAGCGGAGGGCAAGCCGCTTTCCCGAGAGGCTGCACCCACCCCGGCTGGGGGCGGGTGAATCCGACCCGCGCTCCGCTGGCTAGTGTCTGTCCCGCGTGCCTAATTTTCATTCACCTCAGACCTCACTCGCTCTGTTTGTCCCACGCTGATTCTCCGTGGATTCACACCGCTGTTCCTGTGTGGGAGCGGTCTTCTAGCGTTGTGGCAGGTCCGGATAGATGCCTTCCTCCCCGGGAGCGCAGATTCAGGCCGTCACCACCATTCCGCCATCTTTGATTCTCCTGGTTATGCTTTTAGATCTCAATCTAATATTTGACAGAGCCCTGTAAAATATCACCTGTGCTTTTTTATTGAAAACATAAATTGTTGCACTCAAAATAGGTCTGACAACAGAGGTACTTTGATTGATCTTCCTAAGAACAACTTCTATAGACCCTAATTGCTCTGATTGAAAACTGTGACTTCCAAATTCTTTTAGAAAGGGGAATACTGTTTTAACCAACCCTCAAGAGCCACTTCCTGACTTAGTCCCCTACCCTTTCTTCTCCACTCATGCCTTTCTCCAGATGAGCAACGGTTAATTATTCCATTACACTAATGGGGAAACAGAGGCTTGTAGCTGGTAGGTTGCAAAACTAGCAATTGAACTTATATCTGCCAGCTTCCCGAAGATATGTTTTTTTGCAATATCCTGGAATGGACCATCTATATAACCCTCTCGCTACCAAGATTCTGTCTGTTTTTATTTTTCTCTTGTATTTTTATTTTGTCCCATTCACCTACTTCCCAACTCCCTCCATATATCAATTCTACATTAAGCCATTTTTTTTTTCTCCTTCGGTTCCCATTTTACAAAGGCAGACATAGCCATAGCAGAAGCAAAGCTGATTAAAGGGAGGGTTGAAATATAACCGTAACAGTCTTTATTCTCCATCAGTTGCACTAGATATGAAGATCCCACGAGCTTTCCAAACAAGTGCCCTTGCCTAAATTTGTTAGACATAAAACAATTTCCTGATTTCCTAAGGGAACATTACTTTTGTCAAAACTAACATTCCACATTAGGTTTCTTTTACTATAAAATCTCATTAAATTTGGCTCAAATAATTGGGAAAGTGTAATAATGTCCCTGCATTGGGAAAAATGATTTTTTTAAAACATCTATGAAGAACTGGCATGCTAAGGAAGTAATAGCATAAACAAGGGACATTTTTTGACCTACTTTAAGGCACAAATATTTAAAGAACTGTGGTCTATGAATAGTTTATGTGTTAACACAATGCTTCCCAAACATCTGCCATTCATAGAACGTGCTCGAAATTTTTCCATATATTGAATCCTATATACTGCTCCATGAATATTTTGCTTTAAATCTACTCTGTCATTTTTACATAAATAAATCTATTTCTAGAGGAAACTGTATCACTGGATAAGTAAAAAATGAAACTCAGCTCATAAATAAAAGCTACAAATAAACATTAATTCAAAAGAAGCAATACAAGTTATCAGTTTCTGGCTAGATGTTGTCTACTGATGGCTCCAGGTCTAATAATTATTTCTTCTCTCTCTCCTGTTTTTTTTTCCCCCAAGAGAGATTGGCAAGGACTAGTAAAGTACAGATCAAATAATAACCCAGTGTGGAAACTTCTTCCTTTAGGGAATCAGAATGTACGGAGGGAATTGCAAATGGAATAACTTTGTGCTGTGAAATTTAGTATTATTTAATACATTATGCCCTTAAAACCCCAAATAGCCTTTCATATCACTAGTGGTATGTTTTGCTCACCCTGAGGGCTCACTCCTTCCCTCACTCATTAATTCATTTACATTTTCCCTATAAGCAGAATCATCAGATCTCCTTGTAAATGTTTTATTTATGATGAATTTCTGCACTTGAAGGTCACAAAACTTCATTCCTTTAAAATATCCCATAATTCAGATCCCATAATTTGCTGTAACCCTCTGAGATTTCTCCTCCTCTTCAAATCAGCCATACGAGTTCTGTGTTTCAGTATAAACAACCTAAAGCCAAAGAAGTTTTGGTGCCTTTCCGGAGACCATTCTGAACTGTCTTACTCCATTTAGAAACGGAGTGGGTGAACTCACCATGCAATTGCCCTGCACTGTCATTCAGTAAATAAATCCTCATTCGCGGGAATGATTGCAATAACAACAAAAACCTCCACCACGCTATTCCCTTCCGGAAGGCTGTCTCATTCATTTTGGAGGCCCCTGAGACCCCTCCTACCAGTGATCTCAGATTTCCTTTGCACCCACCTACTGCGAGTGATAGAAGTGACAGGAGCTGGTTGCTGGGCAGGTTCTCCAGGGCAACACGGGAACGATGAATGACAATTGTGAGAGCAGGGTGTATGGGTAGGATCTCATTTTTACAAGGCAAAACCAGAAATGAGTCGGCATATAAGTGTGAAACAGGGGTGAACTTTCAAGTACTGTGACTTAGATGTGCATGTTGGCTGTAGGCCATTGAATCTTCCTCCTGACTCCTCAAACATCAGACTGTGTGAAATTTAAACTTACCTGTTAATGGATTTTTTAATACGCCAGTCGATTCCTGTGTATGAGACACCTGTTCTCCTGAGTTTAGCACAATCTCATTGCGGTAATGAGATTGTGAATTCAAAGTTTGACTTTCCTCCTCTTCTCTCCACAATGGCATCTGGTGAGGTGATCGCTGGAGGCTCTGGCTGGTGGTGGGATGATGTGGGACAGTGGGGAGGGTGGCCTCGCTGGGTGCTGGCCTTCTCCATGGGCTGCAGGTGGGGACCTTTGTCCCGCTGATTTCTGAACACAAGCTCAGTTCCTGTTGAAGTTACCACTGAAACGGAAGCTCTATGAGGATAGGGATGTGGGTCTGTTGGTCAAATGCTGCCTCCCAGCACCTGGAACTGTCAGGCCCACAACTGGTGTGTAAGAATTACTTCTTGAATGAATGAATGAATATCATTGGCTCCTCCTGTCCTGTTGGTCCTGAAACCTACACTATAGTCATGGAAGGCCCAGCCTTGGTGGCCCACCTGCCTGAGCCCGGCCAGCAGACCTCTCAGTATCTCCCATCACATGGGGGCCCACACAGAAATGTTCTTCCTCCTGGCAGACTCTTACCCAGGACCAAGGCAAACTTCTGCCTCTAGAACACAGAAGATTGGTCATGTTTAGGGCAATGCAAGACAGAAAGATAATATGTTTCAAAATGTTTTAGCCAACAACATGTACATAAATGGGTATATAATTTTCGTGAATATAGAGAAAGGTTTGAAAGAATAGACACCACATTATTAGCAGTTTTTCCTGGGCAGAAGAGGTGGGGATGGGGTAGCCTTAGAGCAGAGAGATTATTTATACCTAATTGTTATGCATCTTTATTTATTGATTGGCTACAATGAACACTGAACCTCTCAAAATCAAAATATTGATTAAGTTGGAAAAGTGTTATGAGAGTAAAAATAATAAAATAAGCCACTTGAAATTTCTTCAGAGCCATCTGTGTGTCCATATGCTTTTGTGTTTGCACTAAAGCAGTACTTAGAGCCCTCAGGTGCGTGAGGGTCACTGGGGAACTTTAAAGAAGCTAATGCCTGAGCCCCACCCCAGACTAATTAAAAGGGCTTGTCCCGGGGTGGGACTGAGGCAGCTGTAATCTTCCAGGTTCCTCGGGGGGTCCTTGTGCACAGTGAGCACTGAGCCACAGGCCAGCACGAATGGCAGTCACAGTGACGCTCTGCGAAGGCAAACTCCAGGGAGAAACACTCATATCGATTCCTGTGACCATATCTGGCCCACTCCCCTCCTCTCAAAGCTGGGGCTACAGACATACCCTTTGGGTCAATGATAAGCAAAACATTGCCAGGACTGCCCAAGTTCAATGCAACTCATCAATCCATTTCACATACATTTATTAAATATCTCCTGGCGTAGTAGGGCACACCCACAGTGTGGATTCCTGCCTGCATCTCAGTGGTGGTCATGGCAGAGCTCAGGCACTTGTGAGGATGTGATGGCATGTGCTGCGGTACAGGAAGAGCTGGGGTCAATTTCCAAGGAGTCTTCTGGGAAGAGTTTAGAGGCACACAAATCTGAAGCAATGGACAAAGAGTTCTGTCATCCCACCTGTTCTGCAGCCTAACTGAGGACTATGCAGTGAAAAGTGATCCAAAAATTATGGAACCACTATGTCAAAGTCTCTGTAAGATCCTAATATTGCAAGGCCCCAGAGCATCTACACTGGTAGCTTCAGGAATAAAAGGAAATAGGGTCAGCAGCTTTGCAAACCTAAACAGACAGGGTTGGGATGGCTTATGTCACCCAGGGCTGACCAGTGAGTGCAGCAGCTTAGAAGAAACTGGTAATTGTGCTGTTGGGGACGAGCAACTCGGACCGGGTACCCTCAGCATCGCATTGGCACCTGTGCACCTGCAGGCTCCGGTGCACCCCAGGGACGGGGACATGGGCATACAGACCTGCAGCCGCAGAGCCAGTCCATGGAACAGACATGAGATGCTTCCTGGGAGCCTTCCAGAAGTGTTTGTCAGGAGTGTGAGGTGGGAACAGAGCTAGAAAAATACTGTTTGCGACATTATTGCTCTGATGTGGTTTTGGGGATCACACCCCCAAAAAAACGTTGCACAAAAAAGTCAACTGCCCTTAATTCTAGTCGAGGAGACTGATGGGACACAGCACAGGGCTACAAGGGCTAACACAGACACAACTGGAGGGGCTCTGGGGGTCGGGACTGGCAGGCTGAGAACGTCAGGAAGGGCTGCGCAGAGGAGGTGACAGGGAGTTTACCCCTGGGGGGAGAGCCACACCGATGCAGGGTTTTGGTGGAAATTATCTTGTCTCTGTCACAACCCACCATTCCTCAGACAGGTCCTATCTCTTAAATTCACCAATTAGCTCTAGCTCTGTGTGCCCTTGGTCACGCGGGGCATCCCTGGTTATTGTGTTGTTGGAGAACGTATTTGTAGCTTCATCGGAGTAGAATTTCCAGATACCGAGTTGCACCAACAAGAAAAGAATTTGTCACCAACTACACTCTGAACATTAGTTTCCAAGCCACAAATATTTATGGAAGAAACCCAATGTTTCCTCTGTCTGTCCTTCCTTTTTTCCTTCCTTCCTTCCTTCCTTCCTTCCTTCCTGCCTGCCTGCCTGCCTGCCTCCCTCCCTCCCTCTTTCTCTCCCTCCTCCCCTTTCTTTCTTTCTTTCTTTCCTTCTTTTTTTTCCAATGCAGCTGTTTGGTCTTTGGTGCTTTTCTTATCTGTGATGGACCATTTCTCTCGGGCTCTGTGTCTTCAGTCAGTAAGGCCCAGGCCAATGTTTGGGGTTTACGTTGTATCTTATTTTTTGCTGTTAAAAAGCAAAAGAAGTAAATGTGATCATGCTCAGAAGACCAGAGAATCACTCCACTGAGTCAGTGAGTTTGTGAGTTCTGCAACCTTATGTTTCAACCCTTCTGAAGGAAAACTCAAAGCTAAAAGGAAGAACCCGAAGATACTCACTTGCCTCCTGCCCCTCCTTCTGCTCATTCGGTGGTTCCAACAGCTGGAAGGAAACCCAGAGCACCATTTGCCAAGACATGTGTTCCAAACATGGGCATATTTATAAACTTTAAGTATATTTGCAACATAAACTATGCTCTTTTAAGATATAGTCAATAATGAATAAATAGTAAAACAGGACTGTAAAAGCTGAGGCATATTTTACATGCTACATTTTATAAATAGAAGTTATAATATGATAATGTAATTATGCTACTCACAAAAACTTTTAGTAATTTCCCCAAAGTATTAATTTATCACAAAAAGAGAAATGAGGTCTGGGAACAAGACCTAAGACCAGAGCTGAACCATGAGCATCTCTTTTCAATCCTTTCTGTCCTTCTTTGGGACTCTTTGTAATGACCTCATCTGGGGAAGTCATCAGAGTGAAAGCTGAGGCTTCTTGTGGACATGAAAGTCCATCTAAATAGCCCCATCTAAACCATCTAGGCCTTGCTCCTGGTCAGCCTGGCCTTGCTCTCTACCGGGGCCAGTTTCATGCTCGTGGAAATGGCAACGAGAACAGATCTGAAGCTGTTTCCCCAGCTCGCTTCCCCCCTTGGAAAGTCCTGCCTCCCACCCCATGCATGGGGTCCCACCCTCCCGTCCTGCCCCTGCCTGTGGAGCCTCTTGGGCCTCGCTCAGCTCTCAGAGTCACAAGTTCCACCCTATCCTCCCTTGCACCACGACACCCCTTTCTCCTCAAGAATCTGTGCAAATGGTAAAGGAAAGGAAGTTACAGCAACTCGCCTACCTGGCATAGAAACATGGTGCAATTAACAAGGGCCCTGCTTAAAAGAAACAAGACCAGGGGAAGGTATGAATTCCACCCGAGGTTGGAAAATAATCTGCAGAACTCCCCTGTCCACTGCTCACCGGGACACAGGCATGTGTGAGCCCTTGAAGGCGTGGCGACACTTTCGTGGCCTGGCAGAAATGCTGTGGGCTGAGAAGCAGAGCCAGCAACCACCCCACGCGTGACATTTTCTTGAGCGAAATTCTAATAGAAAAGAGTCTATTCCAGAGAAGTTTTCTGAGGAAACCCCAACTTGGGCAGCGATCCACTGGGGAGTGTTTGCTAAAGGAGGAAATGGAAAAGAGAGGGAAAGACAGAGTCCAAAGAATGCAGGAATTTTTAACAAGGGTGTGAGGAGAGATAAGGGAAAATGGAGTCAGGTGTTCCTGGGTCTTGGGCTGAATTCTCTCTGTGGTTGGGAAAGGGATAGGGTTGTGCAGCTGTCAGAGACTGTGCCCTGCGCTGTGGCATGATGCTGCCATGGAAGAGCAACAGCTCCGTACCCCGTGGATTCAGGTGGGGGTTGAGACAGTCAGGAATGGATAGGAACCCAGTACCCAGATGTAACTAAGTGCAAATGTCCTGTCCCTTGCCTGCCCCTTTCCCCCCTTGGTCCTTCCCCGCTGGTTGTCCGGGCCCTCTGCACCGGCAGAGAAGGCCAGTCTATGCGCCTGACTCACACTGGGATCCAGGCTGAGTGGGAAATGCAAGCAACACGCCTGCTTTTCAGATCGAGAAGCCTCAAAATCCCCAAGGAGGAAATTATTCTTTAATGCTCTCATATCTGGAAATATTTTGAAACTCCTGGGAAGAGTTCTTATGTCTTCTCCCTGCTTGGTTTCTATATCTTTCAGGAGAACTAATGTTTGATTATGGATTGGGAGGGATGTCTGGGTTACACTCTCTGAGAAACAATAGACACTCCTACCCCGCAGAGATGTGAACCTGTGCAGGTGCTGAGTAATATCAAGTTGTAAAGAGTCTTGAGAGTTTTTCTTTCCCCCACAACATCTTGAAAGTATTTTCTCTGTGTCAGCTACGTGTTCTAATCCTAAAAGAAAGACCATGATACTTGGAATATACAATGTGCCTTTTTTCCCCTCAGCAACGTGTACAATTAATTCCTTATGTTCTCAAATACAATGGTGGAGCAGAAAGTGCCTCTCTGCTCCCTGGAGCTTCTAGGCACACAATAAGCATGTTCATCTTTTCATTTTCAGAAGCAATCACTGCACACCACTGCCTGCAGGAGAATGAGTAGCTGGAATTTCTTTCAATTATTTTCCCAAAGAGAGAGTCAAGGAAGCCATCAAGCCATCTGGTTGACCTTCAGCGGTTGTTTGCCACATCTAGGAGTAAATCGTAATGGCAAGTAAAGAGCT
Organism: Eulemur rufifrons; assembly: GCF_041146395.1. Classification (NCBI taxonomy): domain Eukaryota; kingdom Metazoa; phylum Chordata; class Mammalia; order Primates; family Lemuridae; genus Eulemur; species Eulemur rufifrons. Next base: position 209,378,120 of record NC_090989.1, read on the forward strand.
GCCACAAGAATAAGAATCCTGGGGAAAGTTTAAGTGTTAAAAGGTTAAAATTTATAAAAGGAGTAAACAGGAAAAGGGAATAGAGCCTCTTGATACCCCACACTCTCCTTCCACGTGCATTTCTGCCATCTGACCTGCTGTCCCGGCTCTCACTCTGACTCACAATGATGGGTGTTTTTCATACCTGCTCACCCGAGGGGAAGAGACAGAGAGAGAATGAAAGTCTTGGGGACCTCCCTCTCTGTAGAGGCAAGCCTCAACCTCTCAGAGGCTGAGCGGGTACCTCCAATCATAGAATTTTGGACAGATCACTGTAATTCCAAACACATGCTGCCTGGCTCCTAAATCTGTACTCCTACCCACCTCACCATCATGGAGACCTAACGTGATGAATGAAAAACAAAAATCTTTATGAATTCAGAGGAGGACACACAAAACCAATACACAAACTCATAAGAACTAGGCAAATTTTTGCACCAAAAGTGAGCTGGAGTAAAATGATTTCTTCCCAATGTCTCCCCATCTCCTCTAAAGGTGTACAGTATCCCTATTGTTCAAGGACACCTGAGGGGTAGGCCATTAGGTAAGAGATGATTGGGATTAGCTGGTGCCACCGCACCTCTGGATGTGGACAGGCACTCAGGAGGGATACCTGAGAGTCCGTGTTCTGTGTGTCAACATCTTTCTGGGTTCAGGAAACAAATCCTGAATACCCACCCAACACCCAACCCCATCTCATGATCGGGAGGTATCTTAATGGTCTTGTCCCTTTAGGTCATCCTTGAGGATACTTTTAAAACAGATTTTAAGACTCTTAAGCTGGCTGTTATTGTAGCTTTTAGGCTTTCTCTCCTGGAGAAATGACCTTTAGTATATGGAATTTGAGTGGGAGACTTTTGCCTTTGATTACTGTATATACTAAATTTAATAACTACCCCAATTTTTCCTTTCTTGGAGTATGGAAAGAGAGGACAATTAGAAGAAATTAAGGCTATAGTTGGAGTTGAGAATTTAAGACATAAAGCACCCCTAGATTGTTCAAAACATAGAAGAGATTACCTAATTTACCTGTACATGAGGCTGACCCTGGGTTCTGCAGTTTTTCAGGACAATAGTCTATTTTTCCCCTCTGCCCAGAATTTTCCGGTATGTCAAGTAAGAGCTGTGCATATTTCTTGTACTATATCTGATTTTTTACATAGGAAGGAAAAAGGAAAGAAGTTAAATTTATTGATTACTATGATGGACACTATGATACATTGCCCAAGTGCACCTTCAATGAAAGAATTTTTGGTCCTCCTTCTGGGAACACTGTGGGCAGATAGTTGACAGCACCTTCAGGTTGTCCTAATCTGTGGTCACCTAAAGTCACATTCCTTCCTGTGGTGGCCCCCATCCATGTTTGATTAATATAAAATTGGTAGCAAAATAAAGGCCTGGCCATCTCAGGCCAACTCAGAACCATTCTGAAGGGCCATTATAGCTTCATAGTCCCTATGGGGTTGGTGAGATTGTCATTGGGCCTGTGGGTAGCTCTATTTCTCCTTCAAATCCATATTGCTTCTTTACCTTCCTTTCCCCAAGAGTGACTTGCACATGTCCTAATAAATATCCTGCATGCTACTCTCTATGACAGTTGGTACCAAGAACGGTCTGGGAAGGCAGGTGCCGATGGGGTTTCGGAGCTGGATCGCTCTCTTCTTACTAGCAATGGAGGCCCACGGCTGGTGGTAATAGGAGTTCACACAACTCCTTGTACAAGGTGTCTAGCAAATTGTTTAAAATTTCACTAATGATGAATTTGGATGACATTATTTAGTAAGATCTATGAGGACTTTGAGAAATTCGGGGAAAGTTATCAACTAAAAGACAATGTATCTTGGTGGCTATTGCTAAACTAAAGCTCTGGGAAAAGATAAGGAGAAGCTCAAAGCATTAATTTACAATTGAACATTTAATGTGAAAACCATAGAACCTCCTTCGTATTTTATGAAGAGATTCTCATGTCCTGAGGGTGGAGGGAGGACAGAGAGAGCTGAGAACAGGCCCAGGGTTTATTCTTCAGAGTAGCCCAATTCCAAGGAAGGGTAAACTCCCTTCCCATACATGGCAGAGAGGGGCACCGGCATTAGTGTGGCCTCCTCTGTGAGCCAGAGACGATAGCAGGAGAGACCACAACAGAATCAGGCTCACAAATAGCAATGGGGATGACAGGAACCCAGAATAATAGAGGCCGTGTGGGCACATTAACCATCAGAAGCCAGGAGAAAAGAATTACAGTAATGAACGGTGAAGTTAGAAGGGCCGTGAAAGTTGGGAAGATGGTTAACGGAATCCAGCATGCTCATGGGGTATGATAGGTGGGGAGCCAGCAAGGAGACCACTCAGTTTGCACCATTAAAAATACCAATGATGAATGATAAGGAGTGACATCCCATCAGATTTGTTGTAATTTATTGGTCTTAGAAGCAAGTCACAGGTCCTGCCCACACTCAAGGGGAAGAGATTATATGGAGTGTGAATATGGGGGCCACCATAGGGTCTGTCTTCCACACTGGGTCACCCGAAAGGCTGCCAGCTTCAAATATTTGTATCAGGAAAGGGCTTTGCAGATCTATCGTGCTGTGCAAACAGCCCTGGTATTTGGATCATAAACCCTGAGAGAACCTATAGTATTATGGGTAAAGTGCTGGGAAGAGAGGCCATGTGGTATAATGGCAAATCCCAGTGAAAGAATCACAACACAAATACCTAGGTTCCAGAGCAAGTTTGCACCATCTGCAGCAGAGAATTATATAACTTCTGAAAATCAACTCTTGGCATTCTACTGGGCCCTAGTAGAGATGAAGGATCTACCCAGAGAGCACCAAATGACCATGATTCGGAGACTGCTTATTATAAGCTGAGCTCTGTTAGAACTACCAGCAGGTAAGCTAGGTATGTTCCATCATAAGATGGAAGTGATACATCTTGGGTTAAGCATGACCAGTCTGAAGACACAAGCAATCTATACAAGCAGATAGTTCTGACTTCCCATTTCATCCACGACCAGGGCACCAGCACCTCTCCCTCAGCTCACACCTTTGGCCATGTGGGCTATGATCGGCTGATGGAGGAGAAAAAAGCCTGAGTATGCTTCACAAATGAATTGGCTCAGTATGTGGGTACAGGTCAAAAGAGTGATAGCAGCTGAACTATAGCCTTACTTAGGAATGGCCTTAAAGGACAGAGGGAGGTAAAATCCTTACCAAAACTAGATGCTGGCCACTCATTGTGGAAAGAGAAGTTGCTCAAAGTTGGAATATATACACTCATAGCAAGTGGAAAATGGCTTGACCAGCTAGTCAAGGCCTGAGAGAAGAAGTTGGGAAGATTGAGATTGAAGAGGTGTAGGGTAGAGGCACGTGAAATGCATGCATGGGAGTGGCCACAAAGTGTGAAAATCTTCGTGTCACATGTGTGTCAGTCAGGGTGCAGTCTGGAGACAGAAACTACACAGTGATTTCAACAGGGAAAGTTTAATATAGAGAATTATTAACTAGTAATAGGGGACTAACTACTAAGAGGTAAATAACTCTATAGAACACAGGAATGAGAGAAGGAGCGGTCAATACCTCCAGAGTTCAGGCAGTGTAGCGAAGGAAGAAACACATTTGGAAAGGGACTCCCTCTTAAGACCTATCTGAGAGAATGTGGCTGTGTCCCACTGGGTCATGGGAAAATTGACTGAGGTGCTGAAGTCCAAGACCAGGAAGCAGGAAACCACCTGCTGAGGTAGTGATGGAAGACTAGGGGAAGCCATTCTCTGGGGCACAGGCAGACAGGGCCAGCCATATAATTTGTGGGACCAAGTGCAAAATGAAAATGCATGACCACTTGTTCAAACAGCAGGGAAATAAAGTACAGTAAAAATTCTATAATATAAAGACTTTTAAGTTATTATTTATAAAATGTAAACAGGTAATGGTGATACATGAAATAACAAACTTATAAATTATAAAAATTAATATACTATATATCATAATTTTATGTGGTACAATAAATTATAATACTTTATTAATGTGATATTCTGATTGATCATGAGATTTTTCTGACTTCCTTTTCTGCAAATATATAAAAACTTAACTTTATTTTCAATGTTATAACTGAATGTAATGCCAATTGCTCTTGGCAATGTAAAATGATAAATAATTTTTAATGTTGAGAAGAGTCTTTCTGGTGATGCAACTGTTAACGGAGCTGTTACGAGTATGTGATAGGCTGTAACAACATCGGGTTAAGTTTCTGACGAATCCTTTTGAAATATAAATTTAAGTGCACCCAGAGCATAATTCTAAATATTTAACTCTTTATATAAATCATTTTTGTTTTTCTTAATTTAATTTTAAATGTAAATTTATACAATGGCATTTTAGTACTTTCTCTGACATTTTCTATAATTTGTGGATTTGCTTAAGATACCAAAAGTGACTTCTGTTTTGTATAAGAATTAAAATGCGGCCGGGCGCGGTGGCTCACGCCTGTAATCCTAGCTCTCTGGGAGGCCGAGGTGGGCGGATCGTTTGAGCTCAGGAGTTCGAGACCAGCCTGAGCAAGAGCGAGACCCCACCTCTAAAAATAGAAAGAAATTATATGGACAGCTAAAAATATATATAGAAAAAATTAGCCGGGCATGGTGGTGCATGCCTGTAGTCCCAGCTACTCGGGAGGCTGAGACAGGAGGATCGCTTGAGCCCAGGAGTTTGAGGTTGCTGTGAGCTAGGCTGACGCCACGGCACTCACTCTAGCCTGGGCAACAGAGTGAGACTCTGTCTCAAAAAAAAAAAAAAAAAAAAAATGCCTGTTACGTATTCTATTGCTCTATGTTCATTGACAAGAAGACATTAATTTAAAAATTACCTTTCTTGTCAATAATTGGTTCATTGGAAAGTTCATATGAAAATACTGTGTTTTTCCTATTGAATGCACTAATCTTTAAATTTAATTTCTGTTTTTAAGCCTGTGGGTACTTGCTTCCCAGTCTTGCAGTAGGTTTCAAAATGAGAGATTCCAAACTCTTTAAAGAATTCTAATAACTACCCAATATGCTTAATTGCAATGTCCATATAAATGCTTTTATTTACAAAAAAATAATATACAGAAAAAGTTTACTGGATGAGAACAGGAAATTCCTATTCTGGTGTCAAAGCTGAAGAGCTAATATTTGTGCCAAAGCCACAAGGACAGGCTCTGAGAATGGTGGCCAAGCTGGCCTCTCACCACACGCCCCAGCATTGTGTCTTTGAGGTGTCTCCTCTCTCTTCCAGTGCTGCGGCTGCCACCACTGCTGCTTCTGTTGCTGCTGCTGTTGTCCCAGCAAAGGCCACCCTCTAGGGGTCTGCAAAGTGTCAGACTACCCCATGCATGCCTGTGTGTACCTGGTGGCCAGGCCAACTGCTTTGCACTCATGCTCTCCACTGTCTGTTGTACCTGAAGACGGGAGCCCATGTGTGTACTATCATCTGGTTATCTCCTCTGCTCAATGCATGCTCCATTGTCCCATTAAACTTTAATTACAAGGCACAAGTACAAAATTATAAAATTATTAAAAATTTCAAGATAGCATCAAAAGAACATTTAACCAAACATGGGACCTCTTCTGAGAGTGGTGTCCTATACAACTGCACTAGAATGTCTGTGAGGCTGGCCCCGTTGGCAGAACTTGCTGGGAAGGTGAGCATCACTGGGCATCCTGCATGCCGCTGGCTGCTGCACTGTCACAGGAGCAAGCAGGGAAGATCACACCAGAAGCAGAAAGAGAAGCTGCTATCTCTTTCAGCATCCCTCTAGTGCTCCCCTGTTACCATCTACTGCCAAAGCTTAATATCATGTCAGCTGGCAAAGAGAAATTGTTTTTAGGGTCCAGCTCTACTATCACTAACAGGATGAAGAACAATGGATTTGGAATAATAAGGTGCTGATCTAAGTTACTTTTTTTTTTTAATAGATCAAATACATTTTGTTATTCATTATTTTTCATGATTCACTTAAAGTCTTTACATCATTAAACAGTTAAAATTCTCAAAGTTCTGAAATGGGCACTGGAGTTCCAATAATAGATAAGGCTTATTTCCAGAAATGAATATTGCAAAAATTAATAACAACTTTTAGCAGTTGATCCAATCTACACATTTTTACTGGATTTTAGAGTTCACCCTAGTCATCACATCTCGAGAATGCAGATTGATTCTTCCCAAGCTGTTATTCTTAGTCTGTCAAACACTGGGAAAGGAACATTTTTTCTCTGCTGACTTGAGACTGTGTTTGAACTTATGTATATTCCCTTTCCATGCGGTATTTTACCGTAAAAATTTGTATTGCTAACCCTGGATTCCTTTCATTTTTACCTTTAGGTTTATATCGATCAAAGGATATGAATATCATAAAACAAATGAGATGTACAATGTTTCCATATAGTGTTCACAAAACCAGATATCTTTCTCATTTCACTTTTCCTAGAAAGTAAAAATGGTCTGATTTTGCATCCCAATGTGCAGGAATGGAAATGAGTGGAGTCTGTAAGACTAAAGGCAAAAAGAACTGTCCATAAAAACTGTACTCCCGTTGATAAAGTCATTTTCCATGAGGATATGGGTTAACAATTCTGAAATCATTAAATACGTACACTGGAGTTGAATAATTATGTAAATGAGTGGTGGGAGCCAGATTCTCACTGTTTTAGTTAGAGGTTATAGGTAAGCAAAGGAGAAGTCTAGAATGTTCCTTGTGGTAACATATTAGCATTGGAGACATCAGTATGAACTCATATTTGGCTTAATATAGAAACAGATGGTTATATAGAGAGAGATATATAGATATGTGTATATGCATGAGTTAGTATACATGCATATATAGTATCTCCTTGATCTATTAGCTAAGAAAACCTAGAAACAATGACACCTTAATTGCTACAAGTACACCTAGCACTCAGATTTTGGTTTCTAACACCACTCTCTAATAAAAGGAAGCACAGCTCCTTGAAAAGATGGCTAATTCTAGGTCTAGGGCAGGAAATACACAAGATGATGCAGAACATCTGTAGTACCTAAAAGATAGAAAGTGCTCAAATAAACAAACAAAGCCCTGCAATGATGGGGGTGTATCAAAAGGATCCAGATGCCAGGTGAAACAGCTCCAAATGGCCAGAGCTAGAATAATATAAACAACAAAATAAGTAAAATACTACTGGATTATTGTCCAAAGTATAACATAAATCTCCATGAGTTCATACTGATAAAAACAAACTATGGATAAAATTAGTAAATAGGAGAGAAAAGTCAAATCTCCCATGCAGAAGAATTCATGAAAAGAGAAGGAAAAGAAAGAATAACTTTACATTGGAGAAACCTGACAAATACCATCTCACTTCAGGTGATCAAAGCTGATGTCAACAGTGGTAAGTTCATGTTGATTGGATGTACCCTTTAAAAAATGTGATGAGAATAGCCCTTTACCTCTGTAGTCTTCCTCCCCAAAGCACATTATTCTAGTTTAATCACGATAAGAACTTCAGACAAATCCCAATGGAGGAAAATTCTACACAGTAACTCACAAGTGTTCCTCATAACTACCAAGTCAGCAGAATAAGAAATGCCTGAGTAACTGTCACAACCAAGAGAGCCAAAGGAGACACAGCTACTAAATGCAATGTCATATTGTGGATGGGATCCTAGAACAGAAAAGGACATTAGCGGAAAACCAAGTAAGTTTGAATAAAGTATGAACTTTGATTAATAATAATGCATCAATATGGGTTCATTAATTGTGACAAATGTACCATAATAATGTAAGATGTTAATAATAGGGGAAACTGGCTAAAGGGTAGACAAAAATTCTCTGTACTACATTCCCAATTATTATGTGAATTTAAAAGTTTGTTTGAAAAGAGAATGGATTTGAAGCTTAGAGGCAGTAACTTGACAACTGGTACAACACGTTAATGCCCTTCAGAGAGCATCCACCTCTGAAGAGGCACTATATTGTCTCAGTCTGTTCTGTGCTGCTGTAACAGAACACCACAGCCTGGGACATTTATAGCAAACAGATATGGGTGAAGCTCATGGCACCATTCATCCTGAGGAAAATTCACCCCCAGCTGTGAAGCTGTGAAATTAAGCAAGTTATCTACTTCCAAAATACAATGGTGGGACAGGCATAGGATAGGCATTTCCATTCCAAATTGGGGGAAATAGACAAGAACAGGCTCTGAGTAAGTCTAAAACTCAACAGGGAAAAGAACATTACACCTAATTTTTTGTTGTTTGTTTTTGTTTGTGTGTGTGTGTGTGTGTGTGTGTGTGTTAACAATTTTTGCATTTCAAAGTATTATGGGGGTACAAATGTTTTTAGTTACATGAATTGCTTTTGTAATGTTCCAGTCAGGGTTAAAAGTGTGCCCTTCACCCAGATAGTTGTTCATTGTACCCATTAGGTAGGTTTTCACCCATCCTCTCCTCCCCCTGCCCCCTGCTTGATTTCCTTTGAGATTTCCTTCCCTCTATGCATATGTGTGGTCATCCATTAGTTTCAAGTTAATAGTGAGTACATGTGGTGTTTGTTTTTCCATTCTTTAGATACTTTACTTAGGATAATGGTCTTCAGTTCCATCCAAACTGTTGTTAAAGGCATTAAGTCATCCTTCTTCATGGCTGAGTAGTATTTCCTGGTATACATGTACTACATTTTGTTAATCCACTCATAAATTGATGCGCCTTTGGGTTGATTCCACATCTTTGCAATTGTTTATTGTGTTACAATAAACATTTGAGTGCAGGTGTCATTTTGATAAAAGGACTTCTTTTCTTTTGGTTAAACGACCTACCGTTTGATCCAGAACATGAGGTCTTAAAGCTGGAGAATAATCTCCTTTGAGAGACGTTAACATTGTGATCATCACGAGTAAGCAGGTTGCTTTTACACAATGGGGCAGAGATGAATTTGTTGAGCACCTAAGTGGTTGATGTATTGGGTGCTTCTTGATACTTCCTTGCCCACTTTTGATTGTAAATGAACAAGTGCATCCTGAGAAGGGCTTGGTGACCAAGAGCTCAGGGATGCAGGTCTAGGTCACTGCACCGGGTAAACTACTAAAACCAGCAAAGTGGTGATATGGGGTAAGGGAACCTAGAAAATATAGCAGAGAAGGAAGAAGATAGTGTCTTTGTATCACTGAGACCAATCACCATGGCAGGGACTGTAACTTGACTCGTGAACCTTTCTCTTCTGGGTTTTTCTCAGGATGAGAGGCCCACTGGAATTCTGGCAAGCTATTCTCTGAATATATATGAAACAGTAGCTCCAAGTGGTGAAGGGATGGAATGTGTTGGACACAGAGTTGTGCCCTCCAAATCCTTCTTCACTGTAGGACTTGTCACTTTGTCTCCTGGAAGTATAGCAGACACTTCACAGCTGTTGGCACCTTCACAGACTGCTTCAGCTGCAGAAAACCATCTTGCTCAAGTTCATGTCCCTTCCTGGGCCAGCTCACATCTAATGACTAATCAATGTGGGAGCCCAAAGGCCTGGATTTCTTGGCCAAACTCAGAGAACTCTTAAAGGCCTCTGTAGTATCATGATTCTCCTTGGGGGTAGGTTGAGACTGCTATTCAGCCTATATTGCAGTTTAATTTCTTCCTGTGTCCAATTCTGTTTCCTTTTCTTCTCTTCTACAAGTATTGATCCCAATGGCACTCCTTGATAAATATCCTGCATTCTGTTCTCTATCCCAGCATCTGCTTCCCAGGGAATCTAATCTGTGACAAGTGTCTAATAAGTGCCAGGATCTATGCTGGGCAACTTACATTCATCATTTCTATTATTCCTCATATCACCTTGTGAGATGTTTTGGATGATGGCTACTTTTAAGATTTGGAGTGGGGCATCGCAGAGGTTAATTAGCTTGTCCAGGGTTCTATCATTTATAGGATTGACTGATTCAAGAGGCCTTGTCTGTTCTGTCTACCATGCTAGCTACAGCTGTTGTAGGAAAAATGAAATGGACACTAATAACCAATCCCTACTATAGCCCAGACATTGTCTTAGGTACTTGTACCTATAAAATATCATCTAATTTTCACAGCAAGCCAATTAGAGAATGTTACCTTCACTTTTATGCATGTAATGTATAAGACCAAGACAAATCTGTTTCTGGAACCCAGATCCGTCTGATTCCAAGGGCAGTGCATTCTCCTCCAGGTCAAGCTGCTTACTCTAAGATGGAGGGTCGTCCAGGGAGAATACGGGAGACCCCGAAATATGCATTAACCTAGAAGTAGCCCAAGCTATGCAATACTCATTGAAGTATCTACCATGAGCCTGGGTATCTTCTTTCTCAGAGTGAGTTTCAGAAATTTTTTTGGTGGGGTTCCCCACCAGCTTCCTAAACCCTGTGGTTTAACCTATAATTAGGGTATGTACATAATTTTTGATCCAAAGCATGACACCTGAGAATGTCATGGGACAATAGAGGCAACTCAGGATGGCCATGGGCAAACAGAGAGAAATGCTCACCCCACTATTGGGAAAAAATGTTATGTTTCTTAGATGCTATTCTTCATTCATACTTAGTTGGTATGACAAACCAAATCACGACATAAGGTGGGTTGTAAGAGAGAGTGCTTCAGAGCGATTCTCTGGAAGGTTTCAGCTTTAGAGCATTAACTTTTCCCTAGCAAATCCACCCATGATCCTTGCCTCTTGGTCACACAGCAACACAAATTCCACTTTGATATAAACACAGCACATTTCCGAATTGTGGGATTGTTTTCCTTTAATTAAATGAAAGGGGGAGGTGTAGTTATTTTCAACACTCTGCACAAATTTACTACCCAGTAGAAACCGAATAATGCATTGTAAGTAGTACTTATTCTATTCACTGTGCCGTCTATTGATGTGTGTTGGACTTGTTCTATTTTGGAGGCACTGCCATGGTAACTGGGCTCCTCACAAAGGCCTGTGTCAGAGCAGAACTTGAACACAGAGAACTTCATATAAGTGACAAAATAAAGAACCAACCTCAGCAGGCCCAGAAATATTCATAACAATTTCATGCTTTACTCTGGGACAGATTTCTCCATGAAGATAAGTCTTAAGAGGCAGTTCATAAGATTTACTGGACATAGAACTAGTCCTGAGCAAAATGGTAGAATAAAGTCTATTTTCACAGTCTCTTACATGTCCTGATCAACATCTGTGGCTCTGCTTCTTGTTCCATTTTGGCCTTTAGGTCAAGCTCACAGCTTTAGGCAGAAAGCACAAGCTGTTTTACAGCTTTCAGAAAACCAGGGTGACTTTAGATGACTGGCCTTGAGTCCATAGACCTGAGACACAACCCGGGCTCTGCCTTTAACTGCTGAAGGGCTTTTTTTTCAAACATGATTCTGTTTCCAAACTATAAACTTGGATGTAAATTTACAAACTTGTTATAAACAAGAGGGGGCCCTTGAGCTAAAGCCTTGTGCTCCTCTTGAAGTCAGTCCCAAGGGGGAGACAGAGATTCTAATTGGTTCACCCTTCTCTGCAGAACTAGCAGATCCCAATATTCTCATGGGAAGTGGGCATCTAAGCTGTGTTCTACAGTCCTTGTCATAGAGACTAAGGATACTAGAAGGAAGTCTGCAAGAGCAAAACTCCTTTCCTTGTGAGAATGTCTTTTGGATCTTATTTAGAAACAGTCTCATCACTTTTACCAATTTCTTACCTCTGTAGGTTAACCAATAAGCACAAGCAATGACCAGACCCTACTCTGCCTTCTTCATCTCTCCCCTACCTTTCTTTTTCTTCTTGAACTCCCTTGGCCTATTAGCTCAGGCTAGTTTAGTCTCTGAGTCAGGCCTGGGAGTGGAAAGGAGCTCATGTGCCCATAGGTGGCTGTGGAGTCCACCCTAGACCTTGTCCTGTTGTTCAGAGACGTGTGAGAATCATCCTTCTCCTTTTCCAGTAGAGGTTTAGCCATTGCCTATGGCTTCATGAGCTAAATTGTCCATGCTTGAATTCCATCTAAAAGCAAGATGGTCACCACTTCTCAGGAGCCTCCTGAGAAGGACTAGAAATGAACAGCCTGACAAGGCTCTGTGTGATGACTGTGGGTCCTAGAGAGGAGGCTGACAGAAATGGCATCATCTTGCAAACTTCCCAGTCCAAAGAAGAAAAAGAAACCAAGGAACAGACAGGCAAAAGAGCAAATATGGAGGGATTTCCCTGTTTATTGGAGAAATCGCCACCTGCTTGGCTGAATAAAATTTGGAAGATTATCTCAGAATCACGTCTTCTCATCTCAGATATCATATTCTAACACCCAAGATCTGAGAGGTGCTGTAGATGTAGAGCAGGCTTAGTGCCCTCTCCTATTTATTTCTGCTGCAACAAAGCATTCAGTCCCACCTCCTGATCCTTGGTACTCCCCCGCCCCCAGATCCCCCCAAAGCATTTCAGCCCTTGGCATTCCCATTTGCTCTCCCTCAGCCCCAAGCCTGAGCCAGAAGGCTTGAGCCATTCAAAGATTCCCAAAGTTGAGGGGCCCCTGTATCAGAAATAACATATGTGGGTCTTGGATTTAGAGCAGGCACAGCTTTCCTCAACTCTCACACCCTTTCAGGTTTTTGGAGTTTTTTAATTGATAATGGAAATCCCACATCTCTCTGATCCTACCTCTATTTCTCTTCTCTCAAATATTCCTCTGCCATAAACTACAGAAACGACTGCCTTTCCACTCAACAGCCTTCTCCCTTGGGATCCTGGGTATTTCCAGTGAGGGGAGTCAGCTATCACGCTAGCTCTCACCTCCCTCCCTCATTTAATCAATTCTTACTCCAGTTTGTCAAACATTCCACTTGTCAATGACACATTTGCCGCAGGAGGTGGGGGGAGCCAGAGGTGGAGGTTATGGAGACAGCGGGACAACAGGTGTGGAGTTATGCTATAGCTAGGGAGTTTTTTTAGGCTAAAAAGACTAAATAAGATGGCCAATTATTGTAATCTTTTTGATTTTTCTAAAGGGCAAGAGTTCAAGACTTGGGGAAACCAAAAAAAGAAAGGAAGGAAGGTGGGGGGAGAGAGAGAGAGAAAAGGAAAGAAAGAAAAAGAAAGAGAGAGAGAGAAAGAAAGAAGGAAAGAAGGGAAATAAATAAATAAATAAATAAATGTATGTTTGCATGTCCAAATCTGGGGTGAATATGTGTAAAGGTGTAAAGGCGAGAGAGGGTGGAGTGGGGGAAGGAGGAAGACCAAGAGGGGGCTCTGTATTTTTAGGGGTGACAGAACACTTCCGGCCTGTGAAGGCTGGAGATGTTAATTATAGGACCTGTGGATGTCAGCAGAGATCTTTTAAAAGAATAACCCAAGTGCCTAAAATCCCCCCAAGAATACAGAGCCCGTTTTAGCAATGGCCGTCAAAGACAACAAAAGTGAAATGCGCAAATGCCTTCTACGCAGGGCGGTGCTGGGCAACCAGCTCGCTTGCCGCCTTCCCCCACGCTGTTGCTAGGAGACCGGAGGGCCATACTTCCATCATCTCCATACTTGCTGGGAGATTGAGTAATTGGTGTCTGCATGTGCGTGTGCTGCTTCCCAAAATATCTCTTTAAAAAGACGTGAGAGGGATGCGGAGCCAGTAGGTAGGATGATGGGGGTGGACTGTGTCCCAAGGGGGCAAGCGTTTGAGAGCCCAGGCTGAATCTGAGAAGGGGGTGGGGACCCACACGGGGATAGAGACAGAGAGCTGTTGACAGCTTTCCCGGATTCTTTTTCATCCTCCGCCTTGTGATTTGGGACTGATCTCCTAAGTGGAATCTGGAAATTGGTGGGGACAACTAAAATTTAGGTAGAAATGTAGTTTGTTTTTTCCTTCTTATTATTGAGACCCAGCAAGGCTAGCAGAAAGATTTTAATTTTATTTTGTAGATATTTAAAATGTAGATGCACACACTTTTATAGTGCTTGGTGATAGGTGTTAAATCATGTTTTGTGGGAGGAGGGTAGATGAGAAAATGGGGCATGCATGTGAACACACACAGAACACACACACACACACACACACACACACACACACAGGTGATGAAAATGTCTGCTTCAGTTTCAGGGAACCAGTGAAGTATACAGCTGGGGCCCATATCTTTAGGGTTTCTGAAAGTTAGGAAGCCTGAGGGTGAGACTTGGCCCTGCCTGTAACGGTTACATAACCTTCATGACCTGTCTATGCCTCAGTTTCCTCATGTGTAACCTGACAGTCTTGAGCTAGTACACACCCAAGTTATGCTCCAAATATCCAACTTTCCTGATATGTTGTCCCACCTTGTCCGCACAGACAAGGGGCAATGTCATATTATTTCTTTGTGGAGGTGTTCAATTCTCTCTTTTAATTAACAAGAAAAATTAAATTGCTGCATTTTATACTTTTTCAAATATCTATTCAAATACCTATTGCTGAAAGTCTTGAAGAGTAGATTAGGAAGCAGAGTAACTGAATTTTAAATTTTATTATTTTTCTTTTTGTCACACTTGTCTGATAATACTTAACATGTTCAAAAATCTGATTTGTAATAGCATCACTTTCTTCTTTTTAACCAATGGTGGAAGGAGGCAGTGTGTGCAGGATATGTTGACTTTGTATTCTGATATCGTACATGAGAACTAAGAATCTGAAGAATTTTTCTTAAAGTCGCTGGCCAGATGGTTGAATGTTCTGGAATTCTATCAAGAATTAGGAAACTTACCTGCTAGTGTCAACTCTGTCACTAACTTGTGGAACTATGACCAGATCCTTATGTGTAATAATGGAGGTGTGTCCCCTGTGTTCTAGTCCTCATAGGAAGATTAGGAAGGAAAACGCCATAATATATGTAAATTCACTTTGGAATGTAGAAAGGGTGCACAGAATGTACTGCATTCTTTTCACCGTGTGCTTGGGAAATTTATTCATTTATTCAGAAAGTATTTTTTGAGATACTGCTGCTGCCAGGCCCTCATTAGGCATTCATTCACGTGGTGCATACACATGGTCAATGCCCTTCATCATCCATCCCATGCCCCGCAGTTCTAGAGAAAATGACCTCCCATTACTACAGAAAACTGCATTCTCAACAGCTGCATCCTCTGAGTACTACACATTCTCCTAGGCTGAACCTTTGCACAGTGTGAAAAATGCTTTAGAATCACTCCCACGAGTGTCTGTCTTATTTTGTTCTTGAACACTCCCAGTGACACAAACCTCAGACACTTTACTTCCTGTGTTAATGAATGCCAATGCCTAATCATTGTACAAGCAGATGTTCCTTAGGAAAAACAAATAAAATTAAGGCTATCTTTAGGTTAACAAACACCCCCACCCCCACCCTTGGCTGAGCAAGCAGCTAAGCAATGCCTTTCACCTTTTTTTCCCTCTCACATTAGGGATGGCAAAGCTTGCTATCACATGAAACACCCAGACTTCCTCATCTTACTTGTTTTTCACAGAACCTAGGGAGATTTTTGGATGGACCTTGAATACAAGGGCTGTGAGAAGTTCTATTTGTTGTGTTGACACCATTGATAAATCGTTTTTCCTGGAGAAGAGGAGGCAGACCTCACTTTTAACCTCTCCAATCCCTTAAAAAGTAGTTTGCCCCTTGTGCCAAGAATAAGACAAAGCCTGGAGGACAGGTGAGGGAAAATGAACCGATGCCACTAAAGAAAAACCAGGGATTGTGGGCTGGGTGTTAGCATTACCAGGCAGAGCTTGGTTCCTTGCCCTTTCTTCTGGGTATTTGGCAAGCATTCCAGAGTTTTTAGAAGGGGAATGGATGTGGGAGGAAGAGCACAAGGAAGTCATAAAGGGATGCCAAGTAATAATGAATAAGAGTTATTTTGTGCACTCCCAGGAGATCTGAGCCCATCGGCAGTAGTTCCAAGGAGGCAGATGTTGGTTCAGCACCAGGAAGTCCTTGCTAAGGCAGCTTTGCAAAATGCAAAGGGACTAGGGGAAGGGGAAAAGGGGAGGTGTTCAAATAGAATTTCCTCTCACTAGGGCTGGACCCCCAGCAAGGATTGTCCTCTATCACCCTTCCAAGCCTATGGGTCTGTGATGCTGTGGGAGACCCTAGGGAGCTATTCTGATCCATATTCATCCCTCTGCCCACACCCCCACATCTCAAGCTTTATTAAACCCAGTGCCAGAAAGGCCACTACTTGTATACAAAAAAGTTCTGTACTCAAACTAGGGAAGCATTAAATAACTTTGCAAAGTGCTTTTGGAAAGTCCACTATAGAAGAGTCCCTTGGTCAAGCCGAATTGAACAAAATAGTCATCATCTTAAAGATGCCACAAAATTATTTTTATGCTTTTATATTTGGCCATAACTGCCTCATTTCCAGCCAGTGCGGAGGGAGGTGCTCTCCAAGGAATGCTTAATCTCTTAATTTTGAAGATAATGGATTCGTTTTTTAAGGGGAAACCACCATGGTAACTCAATTGTCCACTTGAAAATAAAAACTTAACTTTTTCATTCATGGTGTCCTTGCTTCTTCTGGAAGCTTGTCTGGGATCCCCAAACTGGGTCAGAAAGAAAAATGGCTTTGTTCACACTTGGGAGCACTTGAAGTTATTTATATTAAAAATTTGTTTTATGGTTTCAAAGCATGGATTATCTCATTTGAATCTGGAAAAAAAAACTGGTATTATATAGTTTGTAAGTGAGGAATCTAAGGCTTAACAGGGCTAGAATGACTTGCGTAAGGCTGCACCCCTTGTTTCTAAGCATGTTAGAGACATCAGTCTACCATAACTACCTGTCTTGTCTCTTGGCCTCACATCTCAAGCTCTTTAACATTCATCCATCCATTCACTCCTTTAAAAAATATTGAGCACCACCTGTGTGTCAGAAGCCATCCCAGACAGTGAACCAAGGACACAAAATATCTTCCTGCACAAAGCTTACATTCTAGTCTTAGGAAATTGACAATAAAAATAGATAAGAAAAAAATACAGTATCGTCATGCAAGCAAAGACAAATGCCTAGATAGTACATACAGCAGACCCGAGGGACTGACTGTGGAGCAGCATCATTAGAGGGGAGGCTCACGGCAGGATTAGTAGCTGGTATGTGTGTTCCTGGTGCCCATGAATCTCTAGGATTGCACATAGCAATTTGGTAGGACTGAATTTAGACTCTTGAAGAGGGACCCTGACCTTGGGGCAGTGGGGCTTTCGTGTTGAATGATTAAGGAAATCCAGGCCCCTGCCCTGCAGTGATCAGGGGCTGGGATTTCATAGTAATATGGCAGAACTTCAACTCCAGCTGGATCCTGCCAGCTCTGTCTTCATGGTCAGAGGCTGGGTCCAAGCCTTGCGTGTCATAGCAAGCAGCAGCAGGATGAGCTTCACCAGAATTTATGGTTGGAGAATCACCTGCTGTTTCTCTGGCATAATGGGAAGCTGGAGTTCCAGCTTTTTAGGTGATCAGGATTGATTGATTTAATGCCTTAAGCACTGGGCCATAACCGGTTTCCATGGAGCTTTGCAGCAAACTTATTTCCCGAGAGAACATGTGGTTCACTACTCAACTCCTTAGATACTGATGACCTGCTTTTCAAATCTGTCTAGTGCTCTATCCAGCATTCTTGAACTAAAGTCCTAGGCCCTTATCTGTTTGGCCCATTCTCTGCTGAGTTAAATCCTAGGTCTAGCAAAATATGTTTCTATTTGGATGGTTAGAATTCTGGGGCTGAACCGTACCATGCCCTAGAATAGTATTTCTCTACCCTACATGCACATCAGAAGCACCTAAAAACATTGCAAAAAACCTCTATCTTGGCCCACCCCAGACTAATGGAGGCCAAGAAGCTAATTCTTTCAGGGTAAAGCTTTGGCTTCTATATCTTTCAAAGTTCCCTAAGGTATTCTTATCCACAGTGAAAGCTGAGAACTGTTCTAATATTCATCTTACCAGAAAAATAAGGCTATGTGAAGAGAACCTTCACTTTGCATTAGGGAAAGAAGCTTTGAGTTTTCTAGGGAAGATGGGAGACAGAACAGGTGTGCAAAGCCTCTCATCTTGTTCTGAACACATGCACATGCTTGTTAAAAAATATAACAAAAATTTTAAAAAAAGAAAGAAAAATCTACATGTGCCAAATGAAGCTAAAACCCAAATTAAAGTCTTGGAGGTAAATCCTTGTGACCCAAAGGGATTTTAAGAGGAGACAGATAGTTTTGTGGCTGAAGTCATAATACCTAAAGGATTAGGTGTGAGGACTAGAATTCTTATATAAATCCAAGGTGCTTCATCAATGAAGAGGGCCTATAAAACCTGTGTTTACCTGCTCAGGCACTTCGGTAGAAAGTAGAATGGTCTCCCTGGCTATGGGACTATGACTTTTTTGAGAGCCCCCAGCTAAATTGAGGCTGCAATTTACAGCAGCTAATGGGAGAAGAAGGGGAGCTGGACATGGGTGTTTACAATGTGCCTTTCACAGGATACTTCTTTTACCTGGTGGAGAGCGTAAAGTCTAGTTGTCCAACCTGTGACCAAAGGGTCCTTCACACTGGAAACTTTTTTAAACTTGCAGATGACCATGAGGCTCTTGTCTGACCCATGTCCAGTTTATGTGAGTGCTGGGAGCCTGACCATGTGTTCTCCCCAGTGTCCTGGGGGAAACCTGTCCTGGAGCAGCCCCTGATTCTTCAAAAGGAGGGTGCAATGAGTCAGGAGGGCGTCCTCCATCCCTGGGTCACATGAGCAGGAATGAAGAGTCAGGCACAGAGAGAGAGAGAGAGAGAGAGAGAGAGAAAGTGGTACATAGCAACTAGCAGCATATGTAAGGGAACAGGGTGTGGCTGACTTTAAGCTCCTAGGGCAAATGCCTGAGTGGGCCATTTAAAGGAAGAGGCAGGAAAGCAGAGAGTCCAGTGTGCTGGGCCAGAGAGATGCCTCTAAGTCCTCATCTCTGGCCACTGGCCTGGGCTATTTGGGTGTGGTGCAGAACTGGAAACTGTGTCAAGGGTGACTGAGCCCCCTTCTGGCATGAGAAAGTTAAACTTGTATTCAAAATGGATGCCGAGGCAACATAAAATTATAAGAATTCGCCACAAGGTGGAATACAGTCACCCTCAAAAAATGGGAAATCCCAGGCTGCACCATACACGGGTCTGGGCCCAAATTCACACTCTTATGTACTGTGTGCTTCTGTGCGGATACAAAACAAAAATAGACTCAGAACAATTCAAAACTGCAGCTCCTTGGGAGGGGAAAATGTTAATCTATCACCTGGGACAAATCCACAATCCAGGGTATAGACAAGATTTCTGGAGAAGAAAATTCTCACTGAAGATGCACCAACAGAAAAGAAAGGACAAAACATGAAGGTGAGACTCATCAGGTTCTAAAAATTGGATAAGTCAGGACTGTATTAGTTTCCTGTGACTGCTATAACAAATGACCACAAATTGCGTGTCTTAAAACAGCAGAAATTTGAAATTGAGGTGTCGGCAGGACCACACTCTCCATGAAGGCTCCAGGGGAGAGTCCATTCCTTGCCCCTTTCAGCTTCGGTGGCTCCAGGCGCTCCTTGGCTTATGTTCACATCACTCTAATCTCTGCCTTTGTCTTTATGTCACTTCCTCCTCTGTGTATCTCAAAGGCCCCTCGGCATTTTCTTATAAGGATACGTGTGATTGAATTTAGCAACCACCTGTATGATTCAGAACAAGCCTCTTTTCTCAACATCTTTACCTTAATCCTATCTTTTCTCATATATGGCGATATTCTCTGTTTTGCCATATAAGATAATATCCCCAGGTTCCAGAGAATAGGACATGGAATACTTTTCAGGGGGTCAATCATTGAGTCTTGTACAACACCTGCCTGGTGAGAATAGAGCAACCTGATGGAGACTTTAAACTGAAATTGTTTAAAATGCTCAAAGAGATATAGATAGGAACCAAGTCCACAAGACATTATGAAAAAAACTAAGACTAAGACAGTATGAAGCAGGACTAGGCGGTTTTGAAGAAAAACCCAACAGAAATTCCAGGAATGAAAAATAGAGTAAATGAAATAAGAGGTAAGTAAACTCAATAAATTAAGCAGAAGAACAGACAGCAGCTCATGAGGGAACAAGAGATCTGAGAAGCCTTTCTGAAGAAATGTCCCTAAATGCTGCAAAGACAAATAATAACAAGAGACCATGCATGAAGGTGAGAATGAGAAGCTCCAACATATGTCTACTCCAACCTTTAGGGGAAAGAAATCGTATTTCCATGAGAAATGCATCAAAGAGAGAATGGTGAGACGAAACTGTACTAAAGAAAGACACAGGTCCCCAGATTGGAACTAAATCCCACAAAAGAAGTATTAATATAAAAAACTTATCTATACCTACACATGCTGTAATGAAACTGGATAATATGAAAGACAAAAAGAAAATCTTAAATGCTGCTAGGAAGAAATGACAAGTGATCTAAAGAGGAATGAAATCATATTGACAGAAGACTTTTCATAATCAACACAAGATGCCAAACAATGGAAATAATATTTCCAAACGCTGGAGAAGAAAAATGATTGCCAAACTAGGCTTCCATTGTAAGCGCAGGTATTCCACTGGATTGTGATGGACGGTAAATGGAGACCCTTCTCTTACTTCCTGGGTATCAGTGAACCTTGGGACCTGTGGGTTACCCTGGGAAGGGCACACTCAGTGATGCCTGAGATTGGTTTTGCTCTTGCAGAATGTGAGCCGGAGTCAGATATAGCCTGATCTAAAGGAAACGAAGCAAGTGACATTTTCCACAGTTGGGTTTGGTAGCCACAAATCCATATCTACTATAGAAGAAAAGGGGTGCCCCTGTCCTCACAGAGGCTGTTATATTGTCTGTGTGCAACTGACTTTAAAATCAGTGCATACAGCATGATGTGTGTGTGTACAAGTTAAATCTTGCCTGTACCCTAGAGGGGACCTACATAAGCAGGGCCCATGTGAGAAGTGACTGCAGTAGTTAATTGGTATTTAAAATATTGTTATCAATACCAAAGGATAAAAGGGATAAAAAGGATATTAGGGATTTGGGTTTTTTTTTTTGTTTTTTTTTTGTCTGTTTGTTTTGTTTTTTGAGGAAATGACTGGTTGTGACAATTGAGGATTAGAAGCATCATACTGCACTTCAAGCAGGCACTGGCACTCCTGCATCAAGGAGGCAGAAGAGTGTGGCAAGTCCAGCTCTTTCATGCCAGGAGTGTGGCTTTCAGTCATCAGCTCTCCCTGGGTCCTCTGTTGGCCCTCCCTGTCAACCGATCTGAACAGGTGCTGGGCTGGTCCTGGCGTTAGCACATACTTGCGTCTGCTTTTGAGTGTTATTCCATGAACAGACAG
Source organism: Eulemur rufifrons (assembly GCF_041146395.1). Taxonomy (NCBI): domain Eukaryota; kingdom Metazoa; phylum Chordata; class Mammalia; order Primates; family Lemuridae; genus Eulemur; species Eulemur rufifrons. Next base: position 209,399,498 of record NC_090989.1, read on the forward strand.
GGAAGGGAAGTTCCTGTTCTACATAGTAGGCATGTGATCTGGATAATAAATATCATTGCTTGTTTGGAGGAATTTGGTCTGCACCTTGCTTTCACTGTAAAACACTACCTGTAGATGCAGGATGGAGGATGGCACCTTTAGGCCTCATGTGGCTCTAACCATGGGAGGCTACCAGAGAACTTCACATTAGGCAAAAGGCCCACTTTGCAGAGCTATTATTGTAAGAGAGGTGTTCCTAAATCCCAGTTCTAACATCACCCCTTTTCTAGCTCCAGAAGCCCTTCTCTAGGCAGCTCCCCCTACCGGCAGGCTCTCCCTCGCCCAGACTGCTGAGTGAAGGAGGATGGTTTAGTAGCACTGGGCCCTAGGAAAGCACCAAGAAGTCCTTGCTGGCAGCTCTGGCTTGACTTTGGGCTTCAGAGTGGCCAAATTCTGACCCTATCCCTAATGACCAAAGTCCTCCTGCCTCACACCCCAGGTTCAATGTCCTAGAGCACACCTAGTCTCCTTGAACCTTGAATCTTGGCTTTAGCTGCTGCTGCTAACCTCTTTCCTGCAGAGCCAGGCCACTGAACTGCTTCATCCTGGCCTCTGCTTCCTTACGCCAGCCAGGTACCTGCATTTCCGTCGATTGCCTAGAGCTGAGCCTCCACCTTCTTCAATCTGAGAGTTGTCTGAGGATTAAATGAGTTAATATACAAAACTTCTCAGCAAATAGCAAGCATTATATTCATTGGTCAGTTTCTTTTGACTTAACTTTTTGCTAAGTTTCTTAACTTCTCGTGCCTCAGTTTTCTTATCTGTAAACTGGGGACAGTAATAGTACCTACCTCCTAAGATAGATGTAAGGGTTGGCTGAGTTAAGATACTGTAGTGGGTTGAGTAGTGGCTCCCAAAAAATATGCCCACCTCCTAATCCCCCAGAACCTGCGAGTAATACCTTATATAGCCACAGCTATGATTAAGTTAAGGATCTTGAGAGAAGTTTATCCTGGACTAGCTGGGTGAGCCCTAAATGCAATCACATGTATTCTTACGAAATAGATACCCAGGGGAGAAGACAGGTGAAGAAGAGCAGGAGGTGATGTGACTGGCGAGGCAGAGATTGGAATGATACAGCCACAAGCTAAGAAATAGGAAGGAACAGGAAGGAACGGATTCTCTCCTAGGGCCTTCAGAGGCGTGTAGCTCTGCCAGCACCTTACTTTCAGACTCTGGCTTCCAGGACTGTGAGAGATTAAACTTCTGTTATCTTAAACCACCTAATTTGCAGTGACATGTTAACAGCAGCCACCAGAAACTAATATGCATACCTAACACCCTGGTACAGAATAAACATTCATTTTGTTAGTTGATTTAATCTAGAAGTAATTATGTCTATTCTAATGAGAAGCATTTTTCTTTAAGAAATAAGGCACCCCTGCATGGAAGAGGTGTTTGGAGGGGAAGGCCAGGTGGGGTACACAGGAAAGCAGGTGAGGGCTCTGCAACACTTAAATTTAGCTTTGGAGTTTGAATTGATACCACCGTAATTGTACCAATAATAGGATGATAATAGTTCAGATTGGGTTATGGCGGGCCAAGGCATCGGTGGCTAAACTTTCCTCCTTTAATCCACAGTTTCTGGGAGTGGAATATACACTTTGATCCCACAAGGACACATAATCCTATTTGGATGTTTGGACAAATTGTTTCCCCCCTTGTACAGCTTTGAATTCCCTGCTGAATTTTAACCTGCTCATATCTTTTTTAACTCAAGGAAAATATATATGTGCCACTGAGAAGAGGTATTCAAGGGGCAAAGTTTCTGAGGAGTTCAAATTCTGGACGGTCCACTGCATAACCTGACGTTCCTGCGTCTGTGCTGCCCAGGTGCTGCTGGGCCTCTCTGAGGGTCACAGAGCGGCCAGAGCCCGGGAAATGCAACTGGAATACTGAGAAACAAGAGTGTGGTGGACCTCTCTGACGGCGAGGAAGAGACAGCTACAGGACCCCTGCCGAGCCACCCTATTTTGTCCTCCCTCAACCACTGTGATTTCAGAAACACGGTGCACAGAGAGGCTGAGAGAGTGGCACTTTTAATTCAGTTACTTCTGCTCTCAGGTCATTCAGATCCTCAGAGCTGCCCAACCACAATAGGATGCCACAATACCCATTTCTCTTGGGAGGTTTCTTCAGTCTGATCTTCTAGAAACCATGAGGATGCCATCTTTTCACTCTGTGTTGTCCAACATGGTAGCCATTCATCACATGTGGCTATTTAAATGTGACTTATTAAATAAAATTTCAAATTCTGTTCTTCAGTCACACTGGCCACATTTCAAGTGTCCACTAGCCACGTGGGGTAGAGGCGCTCACGTTGGTGAGAGCAGATTGAGCATTTATATCACTGCAGAAAGTAAAGCAATGGGCAGTGATGTTCTAGTTATCTAAGATGTAAGTTGGAAGTATCAGACTGATGGAGCAATCAGCCAGGAAAAAGTACCTAAGGCCACTTACTCTCACTAACTTCCACTAGTGAACACTGCAGGCATCTTCAGTGACCATATCTAGAAATATATGCATTAGAGCTGAGTACGGTGGCATACACCTGTAGTCCCAGCTACTCAGGAGTCTGAGGCTGGAGGATTGCTTTGGCCCAGGAGTTTGAGGCTGTATCGTGCTATTTGCACCTGTGAATGCCACTGCGCTCCAGCCTGGGCAACACAGAGAGACTCTGTCTCTAGAAAACACACAACAAACAAAAAACCATAATACTACATTCATACAGAAAAAAGAGCACACCATGCTTTGTGGAAATTCTATACATTTTTTTAAGAAGTAATCATCATGCCACTTTTAGTCTCTCTTTTGGAGGATGTTATTTATTGTAAGACATCATTTTTATTAAATACACTGTAGTACAAGAGACTTTCCATGTCAGGTTGAGAGAAGCTGGTCACATGATTTACAAACAAAACTTTTTTTTTTTTTTTTTTGAAACACTGTATTCAGGTGTCACTTTGAAATCAGCCAAGATGCAGTGGGTCTTAGTAAAGCAAGGGACCTCAAAACAGATTGCAAAACAAGAACCAGTAAGTATTGGCACAGAGACGTCACATTAAAAAGAAAAGAAACCAGATGAAAAGATAGAGAGTTCCAAATACCAGGTCACTATTAAAGGGGAAATATATCTGCAGAGAGATATTGAAAGTGTGTGTATATGGCCCGGATATATACAAACATCTCTCCAGATACAGCAGCAAATGCAGAGTGTCCACATCTCCAGGCAGATTTGTAAGTCATAGGTAATGATCAAGGAACACAGGGAGCAATAGTTCACCATAATTTGGTCATTTGTCGAGGGATTACATATTTTAAAATCCACATTTAATTCAAAGACCTTGTATTTAAAACATTTCCAGCTGTTTTATACATTTTTAAGCGATAGTAAGATATACAAGCTGCAAGATGTAGGCCTTTACATTACATTTCATTTTCTCCAATTTTTTTTTCCTATTCAAACACATGGCTACTAGCAGCTTTATGTTATGCTTGCTCCAGTACATTGAACATTCAGCCAACCTTCACTCAGGATCATTTTCATTAATGCATGGACCAAAGAAAGAAAATAAACATGGACCTGGCCTTGAACGCACAGACTGAAAAATGACATCCCCATCTTTTCCCATTTCATCTCCTGAGACATATGTTAAGATGGCAAAATAGTTGCTTGGTGGTGGTTGTGAAATTCACAGTGTTTTGCCTGCAACACATATACATACATATATATATTTTTTGCTTTGCTTTGTGTTTGTGATGAATGGAGCAAAAATAGATAAATAAATAAATAAATACATAATTCAATAAATAAAGGTTAAGGGAAAAGAAGGGGGAGAAATGCAAAAACTAAGGATATTCCAGAACCTTTCACTTGAGCAGCAGTGATTCATTCCAGCCCTGACAACAAGAAGATACCCCTTCCTGCACTGTCATTTTAAACTATAAATCTCTCCCACTCCTAATTCTTTAGAATAATATTTGAAATTCATGTGCAAGCTATCACAATATCAGAGTGTCCACATTCCAATTAAGCATTGTAAAGAATCGGCTTTAACAACTAACTAACTTAGACATTTGGGGAGTTGGGTCACTGGCCATTCCTCTCACGGGATTTTCTGTAACAGTGATATATGGCCAAACCAAAGGTCAACATTGAAAAAAAAGTCCTCAAACAGGAGAGGGGAAAAAAAAAAAAAAACTAAGGGAGCAACAGAATTGAAGGTATCTGTGTATACCTTCATATACACAGTCATTGATTTGATTAGATATAATTTAACATTACTGGTGAAATAGCCTGTCCAATCTGCAAACAGGAAGGTAAAATAAAGATAAAAAGTCCATTCTTGACCAGGAAATCCTGTTGTCACTATGCTTTGCAAAGGACAGCATTCTTCACTCTTGGTTGGTACATTCTTACTCGGATGTGGGAATCCCTAAGACTAGCCCATCTTGCTGTGGGGTCTTGGACTTCTCACCATTGGCCTTTGAGACACTGGGCTCCCAACATTGCAGTTTACACCTGGAGTGTTTAGACTCTGAACACAAGTGTGAAGGGATCACAGTGGGACGAGGACCAGGTGAGCATAACACAAATGCGCAGAAAGACAAAACAAAAAATCCATTTTCCTTTCCTGGACCTTTATATAAAGTGATCTAATTCGGTCCTCATTTTCCTTTGCAAGGAACCAGAGAAAGGATTCAGTGTGGTGGGATGGCTTTTATTCAGTTGTTTTGGGAAGTGCATTATCTTAAATATGCCTTCCACCCATGCAGTACTGCACAGAGTTGAAAAGTGTGATGTCGTCCTACCCACATGGAGAATGGGAGCACTAACAGCAACATGACATTACAAAGTTTTGGTTATTTAGCAGATTTTAAGCAAATTATTCATACTGCACCCTACTTATAATTATCTCTATTATTGTGTGTCTATAAATTTATACATAAACACACAAACACACTATGTTATGTGCATTTGTATATGTATAAATCAAGTATTTATAACACATATATAAATACATGAAAATATCACAGGTAGCACTGATGTGAACACATGTATAATATGAATTCTGATATAATCTTTTATAGCATAGTTCAAAGAGTTTTCTAAATAAGCCTGATTATGACATTGGTTCAGTGTACAAGGATTCAGCTGAAGCTAAGAGCATGATTATATATCACGATATCTCAGCTGCTTGTCATCTCATGTATTTCCTTTTGTTCTTCTAACTTCACACCCTGCTCCATGAATTTGTTAGCATGCTTTCTTTCCTGAATGCTCATTTGAATATTAGAGTTTCTAGTGGACAGAATCATGAAGTTCAGAGTCAGAGTACTTGGATTAAGTCCCAGTGGTACCAGAAGCTAAGCTGGAGACTTCTAGCATGCATCTGAGCTTCTTTGAGTCTCAATTTCCTCACCTATAAAAAAATAGGAATAATTTGCTAACACGTGTGAAAAGTGTTTGGAAAACTATTAAAAAATTTGTAAATGGAAACGATTATCAGGCTGGGTCTGGGCTAGAGAATCACGTTTATCACTGCTACTGCTGTAGTTCTCAGCGTCTTTGATGGCAGGCTATATTTGGTGACCATTACAATTTAGAATGAGGATGCTACTTTTCTAAAAATTAGACCATGAGAAAAGGGGTGTTGGAGGAACAGTGAAAAGTATTTTAAGATATTCTGTGGCTCATTCAGCTACGTTAAAGCAATCGATATTCTTTCAATGCAAGACGTCTCTGAAGTCAGCACATACTCTTGAGACAACAGAGGAAATAATAATAATCAGTAATATAAATAACTATAAAACTTTGCACTTGCATAGAACCGTCCAAGACCTTGAGGGACTTGTAGGAAGGTGTAAGGAGAATTTTTTTTTTTTTTTTTGCTTTCAGAGGAAAACATACAACTGGAATGGGATGCTCCCATCTTCTCATCTGCCTGAAACTGCACAGCCCTCCTTGAATTTGATCTCTTGAAGTAGTACCTCCTTTGCGCTCTTAAAATAAAATAACTTGCAGCTTCTTTCCCCAGAGCAGCTGGCCGGACATGCACAGGTAGCAAACCTGGGTCGGTTTTCAGGTCATCGCTGATGGAATCTAGAAAAGTGATTGTACAAATCTGCCCCTTCCTTCCTGCTTCACAGAGCTCCACAGTGTTTTAACAGTACCGTGGGTCCTTAATAGGATATACACGTGCACGTATATATCATTGAGATATGGCTTTCGTTAGATTATTATGTGTATTCCGGAGGGTTTTTTTCACTACCATAAAGAACAAACAATTCAAACCCCATCTCTCCTAGGCCAGCACAGAACTTGAAGGGACTGCAAGATTCATGTTGTCCAACCTCCTCGTTTGACCAGAGATACTACTGGATTTCCTTTTGTTCTCTGTTAATTTACACTTTTGAATTTTTGAAAACTGGCTTTCAAAGCCTATAATGGAAAACAAGGTGTTCCAGTAATTAACAGGCATAAGCAAAACCTAAAACAGAGCTATTGCACCTTCAGAAACAAATATGAAATAACATGACCTAAGAAGAATTAAAATCACTCCCTTTCGATCTGGCTCATGTTATAAAGATGTCAAGTTTAGCAAAATTCCCCTCACAGAGGGTAGCAAGCTTTCTTGAGGAACAGAAATATTTTTCTTCCTTGGTATATCTGACCATCCAAATAAGTGTAAATTTCTATTTGAATTTACGCCCTCTTTTTGCAAAACCAATGACTATGCCCAGAAGCACACCTCCAGTGCTCAGTCTGGGCCCAGCCTCCCATTGGCATGCCGTGCTAAAATTTTATTTTGACTTTTTTAATGGAGTGAAGAAAACAAAACAGTGTACTGACAGTGGGGTACACTTGGAATGAAACCACTCTCCCAACCAGAGCCCAGAGCAAGGGACTTGACCTGTGTACACTGAACATTAACGCATGTGATGTCCTCAGGGTGAGGTTTCCTCTCCCTCAGGGATTGATTCTGCCCTCCCCACAGTCCTGTGGGTTCCACGTGGATGAGGGTATCCACATTTCAGGGTCCATATTCATTAAAACCCATCACCACCATACAAGGCAGAGACGATTATCCTCAGCTAATCAACTCCATTAGCTTCCCCTAATTGCATAAGTCATACCTTTCACGGATCTGCTTTACCTATCAGGGGCACGGTGTCTGGAGTGGTAGTTTCTGCACACAAGGCATTAATCCACGAAGACCATGCACAATTTTGCTTGCACAGTTAAAAGGACGGTGGGAGTAGAAGTTAGGGGTCGGAGGGAAGTGCTATCTGAAAAGTTCAATATAAGAGAAACTCGCCTCCGAATTTATAGCTTGTCCTATCTTTTCCAAGTCCTTGGCTTTCCCACCTGAGCCTGAAATGATCTCTGGACACAAATCCACCTTGACTGAACTTGACAAAGGATCAGTGGATAACACTTGAAAAACAAACCAGTGCTATCGTTGCGACCTACAAAGACAAGACTGTGTCTAGGCATATGATGCACCATCTTGTGTCTCACGGAAGCCATCCTTTCTCTCTACTGCACGCTAGTGTTTCTGGTGATAGGCAAAGAATAGTCCATGGCACAGAGTTCAACAGTCTTTTTACTCCTCAGAAAGGTCCTCAGGGGAAGGTGCCGAATACATTCCTCCCAGCTAACGGTTGCTGGGCTGTTCCCAAGTAGGGACTAATGCCAGCTGATCCCAATGGTTGTCTTTGTTCCTCCCATACAGCGGTTTAGAATAAATCTTCTTTCTCTCTGGTTTGAATCTCCCACATATAAAGGCTTCTCAGATTGAACACAAGTTTTCCTTTTCACACACGGGCTTAAGCCATCCAAAAACAATAAGAACAGTAATAATAATAAATAAATAGAAGTGAATCCATAGAAACTCTCGATGTCTGTACAGCAGAAGTGACAAAGTTTAAGTCAAATATTTGTTTTCCCTTTTTTTCATCCACATCAAAGGCAGGAATACAACAAGGCATTGTTAGTTGTGGTGGGCAAACTGAAGTGTCTGCTGATATAACAAATTAGGTTTGTTAAGGCCTTTGTCTATGCAGAGTTAATAGTAATGCAGAAGCCAGATTGATCGAAAAGAAAGGGTACGAACTGTGAAGCAGGGAAGACTGAGAAAAGAAAAAAGGAAAGAAAAAGAAAAGAAAGGAACAAATCAAGGGAGATGGAAAGAGAGAAAGAGATAATGCCAAAAAGAAGTCAATACTGCGTCTACGGATGGAGAAGTACACACTGCTTCGCTCTGAGAGCTTCTCGCTGTCTCTGCTGTTGACACTGTTAGAGTGAAGGAGAGCAGCTCGGGGCTTCCAGCGGCAGTTGAAAGATGTTCATCCTCGGCCTGTCTGAGGAGTGCGTCGGGAAGGATCGGTCTGGGGGAAGTGCCCTAGCCTAGAATATCCAGGTACACCGGAGAAGCCTTGGCCAAGTTCTGAAGGAGGGTGTGGATGCCCTTGATGTTCTTCCTCATGTGGGGCTCCCGCTGCCAGCACCCCAGCATCAGCTCGTACACCTCCTGGGGGCACGTGCGGGGTCGCTGCAGGACTCGGCCCTGAGTGATGCATTCTATCACCTGCACGGGGAGATCAAAGATAGGATGAGACGGGAGGAAAAGCAATGCCAAGCAAAGAAATGTCAGAGCAAAGAAGGGCAGAAGAGAGGGCTTTTCGCTGTTTACTTTTCTCAGAAGTAAGTGAGCAATCATTACATCATTTAACCTTGGTTGCTTTATATCAACGTGAATTCGACTGGATTATCTCCACTTTTTCAAGCCACTCTCATGTCACAAAACTGGAGGAGAAATAATTTATGTGGAATGCTCTCAAACCTCACACTGGAACTCGCGTGGGCTTTAGATTTTACTGAGATGGAACCCGTTCCCCTTTTGTGTCAAGGCACTGACTCACAGGGCACCCCTCAGGCTACAGACACGAGCAGTCGTACTGGATGATGGAATTGGAGTAGAAAGACAGACTTGGACCTGACTAGATGTGGGGTGCTTGACCAAGAAGCTGTGCCTCCAATATAGACACATTTGCAAAAAGGTTAGAATAGGAAAACAAAATGCTTGAATTTTTCACTGAAAGTTAATGATCTAGTGAAATGTGCAAAAGGGGAAGAAGCTTGAAACGTCACTGAAACAATACCAAACACCTGGCTGGACTGTAGGGTGCTGGGATGCTACATCTGCTGTTAATTTATCACCTGAGCAGCGTGAGGTGACTCTTCAGGGTCCTCACCAGAGGAGCGAGGCTGAATCAGCAAGCACTGTGCCTTTCTTCCCCTAAAACCCTTAAATTCATGAGTGACTATACTTTGCCCACGAAATTTAGATACATAGCAGGGTATTTGGGAAGTGCTTCCCCCAACAAAGCCACATAGGGTCATGTCCTGACTTCCAGCCCTAAAGGAAACCCCAGCAGAAGCTGCCCCTGGAGTCTCAGCCAGGGCTGGGGTCTCGGCCGGGCCCGCTGCACACCTCGTTGTTGGACAGCTGGTACCAAGGCTGTTTGCCGTAGGTGAAGATCTCCCACAACACGACCCCCAGGCTCCAGACGTCACTCTCTGTGGTGAACTTCCTATACATGATGCTCTCCGGAGGCATCCATCGGATGGGCAGCATCGTGTGGCCACCAACCTGCCGGGAGAGGGATCAATAAGGAGGCGTCAGTCACCCCAGAGCCAGGTGTGGAAGGTACGGCGGTGGGGGATGTTGTATTTCGGTCTTTATTTGTACTTATTAATTTTAATTATTTATAATCACATAAGGAATATGTGATTTCTTCCTAGTCCCAAGCAACAGAGACAGAGGGCAAAGAATGATCAAAATAATTTTTTCATATTATTGGTGATTCTCTTTGTTTCAAAACCAGATAGGAGCAGAGATGATGATTAGATGGATATTCATCTTGTACACACAAATACACACACACACACACACACACACACACACGCACACACACGTACTTCCTGGTAGGAGGATGACTCCATCTTGTAAATAACAGGATAACTTTGACCAGGGTGATAGGTAAGGGCTCTGCCTCCAAAATGACCTGCCAGTGACTCTACTTCCTTGACAAAGTCAGAGCCTCTTTCTGCTTTCAGGTGTTAGGTGTGCACAGGGCTGATTCAGACCCCCTCACCACAACCCAGCAGTGGGCTGAGCAGAAGTTTCTATTCCCATTTTACAGATAAGGTAACTGAGGTTCAGGTTGCTTATGGACACAAAGAACTCAGGGTTTTGGACTCCAAGCTCAAGACTTTCATCTACTACAGACCACTGCTACTTATATTATTTACAACAATAAACAAATACATTTTTTAAATGCCCGTTTTAGTGAAAATACTGAGGCTGAGGCACCAGACGGTAATCGCATTAGCACAGGCAAAGTAAACTTGTTTCTGACTTCTTACTTCATGGAGGAAAGTTAGGAATTTCATTTTCAGGCTTGTGGCACATCAGGGCTGTCTGATTTTAAAGCCATGAACAGATTTCCGCACAGTTGTCCCATGGCTGGCAGGTCCTATTTTTTATCCTGTAATCCCCAGGCACTACCAGGCTACAGGACATGCCTGACACCTGGCAGCAGGTGGGCTTATGCTACAGCAGGAGCTAGACCTCAAAGACAACTCTCAGCCTCTGTGTTTTTGGAGTAATGCCCCAGAGAGTCTATGCTCCATTCTAATTATCAAAGTCCATTTATGATTCACTGAAGGAAGGAAATAACAGTGCTTGAAAATGTGCCTCCACCCCATAGTCCAAGGAGCTAAAGTGTCGGAGACGTTTAATGTGCCTGGTAATTTCCAGTGATGCGCTTAGCACCAAAGAAAGAGCAAGAGGGTTGTGGAAGGGGGAGGGTTTTTACTTTTCCATTCATCTCTGTATGATGAGTCCAAATATGACGAGTAGGGACATAATTTGCTGGCTTAGGTTTAAGGTGCCCCCATTTTTGACTATTCAGTATTTAATAACCCAAAAGCTCATAAAGACTAAGTTGGCCTCCATAGAGTTAGATTTCCTCACTCCTTCTCTCTCAGCAGTGACAGGTCATCTCTCATGGACCCGCCTGATGTGTCTGAAGGTGGTGGCAGCAGTCACCCTCTGAGTTGATACTCAAACCACAGCCAGCGTGGCACGGGCACCGGCCAACCAGAAAGGACGTGGGTGATAAATCTGCACAACCATCTCTGCACATTTATGGCCTGGTGAATACCCTCCCTGTTACAGCCCTGTGACTCTCGTGCGCCCAGGACTCTGGGAAAGGGAATCTGCTACTATACATGGAGGACCCAGTTTCCAGATGCTCAAAGGGACTCACAGTACAGAGGTGGACCTCACCAGGTCCAGGGCCACACGATGGCACCAAGGAGAGGACTGCTTTGTGGCCTTGCAGGGGCTACCGCCCTGCAGAGCTGGGCACACCTCCCGTCTGTCTACGTGCCAGGAAAAGGCTGGGCACATTGCCACACACATTTACAAAGATTACTAATCCCTGGAATAACTTGGTCCCTGAGTTTTTAGAGTAATGCCCCAGAGTTTCTGTACAATTCTAATTCTCAGAATCCATTTATGATTTATTAAAGGAAGGAAATAACAGTGGCTGAAAAATGTGCCTCCACCCCATAGCCCAAGAAGCTAAAGTGTCATTCTCCTTGCCATTCTCTGAAACCACACTTGGTAACGCTCCAGATAGTTTACAAGACATCTATACACAGTCCCATTTAATTTCATGAACACACCACAAAGGACCCAGGATTCATGGTGGCATCTCTGATCTGCAGATGACAAAATTGCTCTCAGCAGTTATAGGATCTTGCCTGAGGTGACACTTCAGCACCTGGTACAAATAGGACTAAGGTCCAGCACACTGACTGCCACACCAGAAAAAAAATTTTTTCCTTGGGGCCATGGTGTTTTATTATGAAAATATTATAAAAACTTTGAAAACAAAACAATCCTTTCTAATCTAATGAAAAATGTGTTATTGTTTTCTGTGTGTGAGTTATATGCAATTAAATTGTCAATATTAATTGTAACAATAAAAATATCAACAAGTAAGATTTTCATGAACCAACTGCAGGGTTTTGCACAGGGGGCCACCCATCATACAACATGTATGCTACCGCGTGGCAGTGTGAGTTCCCTGCGCACCACGCAGCTCCCAAGGTGAAGAGACGTGTGAGTTACATATGCTTCACGAGGCCCCGGGCTCAAAACTACCATGAGTTAAATATAACTCACATGGCAGTTAACGTGCTAGACTTTCTAACAGACCATTTTCATCCACATAGCAAGCATTTACTGGGGACCTCCTGAGGTACAAAACAGCATTGCTCTAACTATCATGCAAAAATTAGGATGGGGTGGTATCAAAGAAAAAAACAATCTCTTCCTCTAGGGACCTTATTCTTACATTGCCCATTTTAACCTTTTCCCCACCTTATAAACAAGAGTGAATATCATCATTGTGTAGCACACCATACTGTAGGGGTGCAACTAGCTCAGTTGTCCATTTTGTTGTTGCTGCTTTTTCTCATTAGACAAAACACAGCCCCAGTGGCCAAAGTGACTGAAAGAAGTGGGGGGTCACAATGAAGACTGGGACTTTGTCTTCTTGCTGTGCTGTCAGAGCTGTGTTATTTAAACATCCGTGCAAGGGAAGTATCTTGGACAACCAGTGCAAGTGTCTGCTAATCTTTCTGAAAGAATATAGGGCTTAAGAGAGGCATTTTTCTTTGGAAGGAATGGATAAATTCTTGCAAAGAGCCTTTCTGCAAGAGCTATTTATAAGTGTGACACCTTGAATTTTACAGAAATTCTAGAAAATAAAAGGCCCAAAAGGGTAGGCAACTACATGGTTGGCAGGGTTTCAGTGCAGACTTATATGGAGTTAGAGGGCCAGGTTCTTAGTAAAAAAGACATAATTATTTCTTTTATGGAAATATTGAAATTAGAATCCAGATTTATGATAAAGGTATAGTTGATGTGTGGGGGTAACAGAAGACATTGGTCTGGGGGGGGGTAACGAGAGGGCTGGGACTCAACACGGTGTTCTTTTGAACATCAGTCCCTCAAAATGTTAAAAGCTAGCTCCCTCTAAAAGTTCCTAGGTCAATTGTGTCCAATACACTATAACCTGTAACCCTCATCACTTCGAGGAGATTCATAATGCCCTGAGCTTCATTAAAGTATCTGGAGAGTTTGGTAGGAAAGAAAAGATTTAACTTTAACATGGTAAATTAAACTAAATTGAACGTGTGTTTGTGGGAGAGAGAGAACCACCTGTATATGTCTCCTAGAACCAGACAGCTAAAAACCACACTTTGGGATGTGCTAATGTAGCAAGAGACCAAGCTTTCCATATCTACCTGGGCATTTGCAGCTGCAATGCAGTGGGCGAGACCCAATTCATGATGTTAGATGCTTTGGGGTCCACAGTGGACTTACTTGGCTGTTTCTGGGTTGAGTTACCTCGACTAGTTGCCAAACCTCTCTGTGCCCAAGTTTCTCCAACTATAGCAGGTAGGAAACAATATATGCCTCCCAAGATTGCCATGAGCAAATATTCAAGCAGACATTTGTGAAAGTGCTTTATAAATTGTAATGTGCTAAACGTTTTCAAGGTGTTGCTTCCTTCTCTGGGACCTTCACAATCTTACTTCCTCCATGGGAAGTGGCCATCCTGGGGACGCTAAGAAGAATCAACACAAGTGACTCTCCTATACTTCTCACTTGGCCACGACCAAGTGGCTTCTCTGACACCCGTGTCACTGTACCAAGTTCTCTGTTCTGTATGGCTAATGGCCAAGAAAAAGCCCGCGTTTCCTTTAAAGGAGAGGGAAAATAAAGATTCACATTTTGATTTACATGTTTTCTCATCTGATCATTTATTTTCTGCTTACAGTCTCTTTGGGACAGATTTTGTTCCCTTTAATTCTTTCAAGAATGCCTTCTGGGATTTCACACGTGCGTTATAAATAATGCTTTCCTTGTTCTGGTGTCAAACGAGTGAGTGGTGGGACAATCTAATAAAAGTTCAGACAGGGTTCACAAGTTTTTCAAATCTGTTTAGAACATTTCTGAACATTTCTTTTACAGTCCTTTCTCAGGATTTTGGAGCATGTCACAAAAGTAGACCAAAGAAAAAGAGAGAGAGAGTCACTGTTGTTACAAATTACTGTCACATTCTAGTCACAGCCACTCGATGGTTCTGGGCCACACAAAACCACACAGTGTGCGGCAACAAACACAATGAGACATTTGTTTTGTATTGTGCTACTTGGCAGCTTGCCCTCACGCCCTTGCTTAAATGTTTGTGGGATGGAATGTGATCCCAAGCATGACACAGGGAGCCAGAGGCAGATTCTCGCTCTTGGTGGCCCAATGTGCCGTGGTGCCTCAGAGGCTCTCCAGCGACCAAGATGGGTCAGGACCCGCGGACTTCACGAAACTCACCAGATTGAACTGATGAAGATGGGAATCCCAGTTAGCTAGAGAGTTGGCTTGGACTCGCTATTTTATTCTCCTCAACCCAAGAGGCTGGGATTTCTAGTTCCTGCTATGCTATTTATTAACCAGCTTGAGCAAGTTCCCTTAGGTATGGCTTATCTCTCTATTAGTAAAATGTGAAAGGTTAGGGCTGCTTCTGTTTTTTTCTAGCATAAAACACTGTGGCTCTGTAATCACCCACCGCCACTGTGCCACCATAACTATCCGTCAACACACAGTACCTCACTGTGTACAAAGAATTTCCACTCACTTATCTCACTTGAACATAACAGTTACCCTTTGGAGTAGACATTGGCTTGCCTAGATATTACAAATAATGCCCCTAAAATTCAGACAGTTCAAGTAGCTTACCTAAAGCCACATACAAAACCTCTCCCCATGGGACATCTTGTATACATTCCAATGGGTTGCTCTACATTTCTGGCTTCTCCAGTTTCCAACACATGCTCTCTGTTCAGCCAGCAGGCTTAGTGTGGCACCTCGCCCTGGGAGAACTTACTCAGGGCTCTTGGAAAGTTTGATCTCCCTCCCTTTCCCCCTGCTTCCTAAAGGTCTCCTAAAGGAAAGCTAAAGATCCACCTCTTCAGGGAGCTCCCCCGCCCTGCTACAGCTCAGGGGCCATCGAGTGCTCTCAGTGTAGCTCTGGAAACACAGCATTCCCTTCCCTCGCTAATGGAGCATAGTGACGCAAGAGGAACGGCCACTGAGCAGCTGTGTCTGCTAGGGGACGAGGGTGTCGGGTAGTAAGCATAGCATGTCCTCAGGTGGGTTTCCTGGCAGTGCTGCTATTTGAGGGAGAGTTCTCAAC
Organism: Eulemur rufifrons; assembly: GCF_041146395.1. Taxonomy (NCBI): domain Eukaryota; kingdom Metazoa; phylum Chordata; class Mammalia; order Primates; family Lemuridae; genus Eulemur; species Eulemur rufifrons. The sequence continues at coordinate 209,414,873 of NC_090989.1, forward strand.
GTGTTCTTTCAAAGAGATCAGTCTTCACTACCTTTCTGTCTGTCTGCCAATTATTTCTCTAAACTTTTGATAGAACCAAGCCTTAGATTAGATAGATGGAAACAATCTCACCTGTTTGATGCTACAAATAAGAACCATTTAATGAAATTCATAACTTTTCAAAATGCAGCCAAATTTACTGGGGTTCACATGGAGTCTAAGGGCTCTCTAATAAAAAAGCCCACTCCTTGGTTTGCTGTCTGTTCGGCAGACAGCGGGTGTGCCTGGGGTGCAGACCCGGGACTGTTCAGTCTGAGAATGAAGTCATAATGCGCAACATGAAGGAGTATTTTTCTAAAGATGGATACTAGGCTCTCATCTCTTCTGAGGCTGGAGAAAATGGAGAGAGACTAAACAAGAAAGTTAAATCATGAAAAAAAATAAAAGGACTGGATGACCATCAGGGCTGCTAATCACTGCAACCTAGTTAAACCAGCAAAGCTAATCAGAACAATGTCTGAGGTCAGAGGTCAAAAAGAAATTCCATAGTGCCTAAAATACATCAAGTTGAGAAAAATAATGGGTTCTGTTTTAAAAACATATCAAGAAAATAACTGTTCTTTTAGCTCTTAATGTTTATTTCTAGGGCACCTCATAATTTTGATAGTGACATGTATAGAATAATCTGGTTAAAAACAAAAATAACAACTGTGTTCTGGTTAAAATACCTGGGTCTAATCATCCTTTAAATCTACCTGTTTGAAAAGTATTTCAGGACAATAAATCCCGCAGAAAATACTAAAAAGCCCTTGGTGAAAATGACTTGCATTAGAAATCAACGATTTTATTATTTTTAAATCAAAGTAGACACATCTAATCAGTTCAACTACAAAAATTTATTTCTTACCCAAGAAATTCAAAGTACACACTCTGGTCATTAGGTTGTAAATTGTGAAAATTTCAATTGTTTGTGGCAAACCAAACAATTTCTCTTTCTACATTGGAAAACTGCGATTTAGGGAAATTAGGGAACTTGCTGAGCAAGTTAAATGTGAATTGTTGACCAAACACTACTGAAGACAGTTCTCTACGCCATCACTATTCATGACTAGAGTCTCGTTTCTTTCTCATGTTTGGTTGTTATTATTTGTTTGCTTGTTTTTCAAATGCACAAAGTATCCTTATCCGTGGTACAAGTCAATGAGGAGTGCATAGTTCCTCCTCCAGGGTACCGGGAGATGAGAGAGGAGGTGATGAGCCCAGCTCTCCCCTTTCTGTTGGGCTTCTTGTAAAATGCACCCATCATCCCCTTGTGCCCTTGTCACCTTCTCTTCCCCTACTGTGTCTATTCTTCTCAATATTGCTCGCTCTGTCCGTTCCTATGTCCCTCTTTCTTCAAATCTCTGCTCAAATATCATCTGTCCAGTCCCAGTTCAGACACCAATGTTGCATTTAGTTTTGCCCAGTTCACCTCTTATTTCCCCAAATGATCATGCTTACCTGCACAGCTTCCTCTCCCTCCCTCCGGAGTCTCCCTTCTGTGTTTATGAGAGGCACACGGGTGGGCAGGAGTTTTCCCACAGACCCAAAACAAATGCCTAGCTGGCTCTGAAACTGCTAGTGATTTAGAGGCAAGTAATGCTAATCTGGGACCTTCTAAACTCAACTAGCAAAGACCAATGATGCCTGGGAGGCCACTTTCGGCTTGTGGTATTTACTTAGTGAATGACGGATAACTTGTTTGGAAGCCAAACATTTTACTCCCTTAGAAACATGCAGGCCAAAGGGCAGGCCCCATTAAGAGATGATTAGTTGTCAGAGGCTTTTGCCTGCATTAAATATTGAAGGGGCTCCTAGACCTCCTCATCACACCCTACGCTCCATCGCTTTGTTTCAGCAGTTTCTCCTGACCTGTTCCTTAAAAATTCATGAAAGCCGTAAACTTTAAGGAATAGCTGGACCTTATTTACTTATTTATTATGTGTTGCATTTGTAATAGGAGGCTAAAAACAAGAGAGAAAAATAATGTCCACAAAACCTCCGCCTTTGGGAAGACCCTGGAGCCATCGTGGTCAGACTGTGGGTACTCTGTGACCACATCCAGGAAGATGAGAATTCTCCAATTATAATGAGTGATAGGTTTCATCTGGGCACGTGGCTACAGAACCACAGGGAGACTTCATGAGAAGCAGCTCAGCCCTTTCTGCCTCGCCTCTGACTCCCGAATGATGCAGCTGGGGGTGGTGGGTCAGGAGGAGAGATGCCAGCCTTGGTACCCTCTTGCCTACACTGGGGATTCATTATCACTACCCCTGAAATTGCTGTTCTTTGCAGCCTAGAACATCTTTCATTGTCTTCTACCATTTACCGTAACAATCTGATCGTAGTAGTAAGGGTAATGACTTGGTAACTTTAAGGCGAGGTATTTTTGTACTGGTCAAAGACAGGGTGTGCTGGGCCTTATTACTAACAGTATTTTTGCAAATACTTTTTTCGTCATTAAATTTCCGTTGTGCTAGAACATGGCAAATTATCCTCTGTTTTGAAGGGAGAGGTCACAGAGCTGTCACGACTCTCTCCTGTCGTTTGGATTCTAGGTGAGCAGAGAAGGCAAATTCAATAGAAGATGTCCATTGAAGTTTGATTTTATTTTTATTCTACTGAAAAATTAATAAAAAATATAAATAACAATAATAATACCTCCTGTTTGTCTAGAACTTTTTGCTTTTTCATAGCATTTCCATATTTGTTTCCTCTATAATAATCGTACCTACCTCAAAATATTGTTGTGAAGATTAAATGAGTTGATATTAGAAAAGCTCTTAGAAAGAAGCCAGACTAGTCTTATGTGATGCCATTTATATGATAATCTTGAAAAGGCAAAACTAGAGGTCTAGAAAACCTGTGGTTACCTAGAGCTGGGAGTTGAGAAGGGCTAGCTAGTTCTAACAAGGCATCAGGGAATTTGAGGGCTGATGGAAATGTTCTGTTTCTTGGTTATGGTTGCATTTAAATGACTGTTTGCCAAAACTTATAGAACTGTGTGCTAAAAAAGGTGAATTCCACTATATGTGTGTATATCATATCTATTTCTGTATCTCCATCCATATATAATATGCCTCAATGAACTTTCCTTAAAAATAAACAAATAAAGCTCTTGCAAACAGTAAATGTGTAATAAATATTAGCTGTTGTTGCTATGCTCCATATTTGATTCTCCACTAATCCTGTGGGGTAGATCAGGCATGCTCTTTATCCCAATTTAAGAGATGAGGAATCTCCAGTCTCAGGAGGTAAAGTGATGGATCCAAGACTAGCTGGCTTGGCACTCTTCCCGTTTTACCTCAAATCTGACTAGGTTCCAGAGGCAGGGATGGGAAAGGGTGTCTGTCTCAGTCTGCTTGGACTGCCATAACAAACTACCAGAGACTGGGTGGCTTAAACAACAGAAACTTATTCTCTCACAGTTCTAGAGGCTAGAAGTCCAAGATCAAGGTTCTGGCCAATTTGGTTTCTGGTGAGGTCTCTCTTCCTGGCCAGTAGATGGTTGCTTTCTCACTGTGTACTCACATGGAGGAGAGACAGATAAAGAGAGCTCTAGGATGTCTCTTTGGATCACGGCCCTGCTCTTTTGATGTCATCTAACCTTAATACTTCCTGAGAGTCCCCATCTTCAAATATCATCACACTGGGGTTAGGACTTCAACATAAGAATTTTGCAGGCCGGGTGCAGTGGCTCACGCCTGTAATCCTAGCACTCTGGGAGGCTGAGGCGGGTGGATCGCTCAGGGTCAGGAGTTCGAGACCAGCCTGAGCAAGAGCGAGACCCTGTCTCTACTAAAAATAGAAAGAAATTGTATGGACAGCTAAAAATATATGAGAAACAATTAGCTGGGCATGGTGGTGCATGCCTGTGGTCCTGGCTACTTGGGAGGCTGAGGCAGGAGGATCGCTTGAGCCCAGGAGTTTGAGGTTGCTGTGAGCTAGGCTGACGCCACGGCACTCTAGCCTGGGAAACAGAGTGAGACTCTTTCTCAAAAAAAAAGAATTTTGCAGAAACAAATATTCCTAATACTCTCCTTGCTAATGTTCCCCTTCTGATTCCAGTGCAGTCCAGGGGAGCAAGAACAGCTCTGAACAGTAGGAAGTGGGCAATTCCGGTCCAGAGTCCAAATCAGTGGCCCTTTGTCAGATCTTCATGTCCCTAAGTGAGGCCTACTCCCACTGCTCCCTTCCCTTCCTGGGTAGCTCTTGATGGTTCTCTATTATTAACTATTAATAATTCTGGCACCTAGCAAGTGGCTTAAACCAGCTGTTGTTCCACAGCAGTCCTCAGATGCAGTTCATTTCCAATGGAAACCTCAGAGCAATCTCTGTCCCCCCCACCCCTTCCCAATCTCCCTGGGGGGCAGCTAAGGGAGGGTGAGGAGACCCGGGAACTCCCTGGTGAGGTGTATGAAAGCAGGATGGCTTCCTGGACTCCACGTTGCCTCATTTCTCCCTCATGGGTCCTACTGTCCTGTGACCTATGGATGGCACCCGGCTCGTGTATGCAATTTAAAGACCTTCAGCCTTAGAAGTGATCATAGGTTCGTCTTATTTTACATTTGGCTTTACTCAGGAGCAAATATGTCTTCTCTCTCAGTAAAGCATAAATAAAACCAGAATCACACGGATGTTTAAGAATTACATTTGGATCTAGAAACAAGAATTCTTCATTTTAAGAATAAAGTAGAATTAAACAGTAAGAACATGCTCTCCTCCTCCCACCCCCAGTAACTCTTATTAACCTCGATGGGGGGTTTCCCAAGTGGATCAGTGGGAGGACGAAGCCTTCAGAAAGCACTAACACACCGTGCTGCCTGGCATGTGATTACTGTGCTTACATTTCACACAGCAACGGGAAGTTGTACATTCCAATGACATATATATTTCATCAAGCTGCCATTTTTAAATGTTCAATGTTACTGAGCTTTTTATGGGCTCCTGAGCATTATGGTTTTAAACTCAAGTGACCATCTGACTTTTAGCATTTGAGACCAAAGTATCACACCCTTTCATGGTGAAAAGCCGCAAGGACTGCCACAGTACTGAGAAAAGGCAACCAGGAGTGCAGGAGCAATATATATTCGTGTCACTGTCTACATGAAGATGATTGCATTATGTGGGTTTAGTACCAAAATTCCAATGTAAAATTGTTTCTATGGAAATTACTCAGGTTAATATTCCAGGTATCTTTTAGAAAAGGAAGAATGCAGTGATTTGTCAACAGAGGAGGAAAGTAAAAAAGGAAAACCACATCTCTGCATTAGAAAGAGCATTCTCCATATCAGCTGTGATCACTGTGATTACTGCTGCCCTGGGTGCATCATGTCCAGTAAGTGGAGAGATCAGCTGTGCCACCACTAACCCCAGTTTATTAGTTAACACTGAAGACTCCGCCGGAATCTACATTTCACCATTACCCTGAGACCAGGACTTAATACATCAGAGCCAGTTAAAAATGAATAAGGTCCTCTTTCCTCCCAGCAGGCTAAGTTCATTCTGATACAGAAACTGACGTCTGTGTCCACGTGAGCGTAGCAATAACAGAGCCGCTTTCTCTAGGGAGCTCTAAACGCCAACCTGGCATTATTATGGTCTTTCTTTCTGCTATGCCTGTGACATATGTAATGCATAGCAATTGTGACCTCAGTCATAAAGGACAACATGAGTTCTAAGGGTGATTGTGGGCGTTAAGAAATACTATAGTAAGAGTAACTCGCAGTTACTGGGCACCTACTCTGTGTGTCATGCTCTGAGCTGAAGACATGACCTACATTCGAAACTCATTTTTCGTACCTCCTCACATAGACCTACAGACAAAATATACCCATGGAAAGTGCACCCATTACAAGAAGCAGCTGTTTTGCGATTTTGAAACTGGAACTCAGTTTCTGCCCAGCTGCTTTTCTGCATAATGGTGAATACTGGAACTCAGTGTTGTGGAAAACCGGTGCAGCATAGCCCTGTGCTTCTCGAATCTCTCCACCAAACCAGCCTGATGCTGCAGAAAGTAGTAAAAAGTTGAGGAGATGGGGAGTAATTGGGACCTAGCCCAGGTGTTTACGGAAAGTGTGGAATTTCTTTAAAGTCTTATATTTCATCTTTAACATGATATAAATGTTGCATAAGACTTCCTAGTGCACTATGAAAAGTAATGTTTTGTCCGGAAGTCATTTATTAAAATTGATGCTTTAGAACCATGGCCCATGTTTATTTTGCGGTTTCATGCGTCTCTGGTCCAGACTCACCATCTTGTGTCCAAAAGCACTGGTAGCAGAAGTGCATGGGCTTTGGAGTCCATGGACTTTGTTTCCTATTCTAGCTCAGCCACATACTAACTAGCTGAACATAAATCAATTACTTAATGTCTTGGAGTCTCTACATTGCATCTAAAAAGGAATAAAACCTATAAGCCTAAATAAAGCCTATGAACTTCCCCAACGGCTAAGGCCTAGAGAAGTGGTGCTCCCCTTGGAGAACAGCCCTGTGGCTGGGACTTAAGCAAAAGGAAACATTCAGGCAATGCCTTGGAATAACAGCAAAAACTCTGCCCCAGGATTTGATACCGTCCTGCCCCACCTCGCAGTCCTCAGGGGCACCATTCACACTGCAGTCCTCGTCAGTGCTCTTCTTCCTCCTGGAGTCTGCAGTAGGGTGACCTACAGTGGAAGCCTGGAGCCACCTGTGCTTACAACAACTCTCCATGTGGCTTTGGGCAAGTCGCTGCCTCCCTTTAAGCCACAGGTTTTCATTTTTAGAATGCGGGACGATGCTATTCGTTGCATCTTACCTGTGAGGCTCCAGTGAAGTAGCAGACATAAAGCATGGCTTGAGTGGTAACACCCAACCCACATGTAACATCACTACTCTTGCTTCTTTGCATATATCTTTATTTCAGTACATTTCAACACGTTTGTATTTAGTCAGTACTATGAGCACTGTGAGGAAATAAAATTGAACGAGACATGGCCCTTGCCCTCCAGAGCGTGTTCTATGACCACAATGCAAGACAGAGCACGGGTGATGGAGTGGGAATGTGAATGAATGGTGTGTCCCACCACTTGATACAGGGCAGCCCACTCCTTAATCTAGTGATGCTTTCAGCTCCCTTATACTAAGGGGTTGAGAATAGGACACCCAGACATTTGTCAGGATATCCAGAGGATCACATGGAGGGAGAGTAGGAAAACTAGCTCATGGGAAATAGCAGGAGAGAAGGTTTTTCAAAGAAAATATTCCTGTCCCCTGCTGCAAGGTGCCGATTCCTCACCAAATTTTCCTATGAAGAAGGGGTTGGCCGCACGCCCCACATAGGCTGCTGAGGCTGTTTGTGTTTAGCCGTGTGGCTAATGTTTAACATCTTGCCACCATTTGTTGCAGGCCTACCATGTGCTAGGCATGACCGAGAACTTTACACGTATTATCTCATGAGCCAGCGAATCATGGGCCAGGCCAATGCAGGCATGAAGAGGGCACACCAGTGAGGCGCCACCGCCCGCTGAACGTAACAGAGACAGTGGCCTGACTGTAGGCAGGGGTGACCTTTACCACCAGCTACAGTCCTGAAGTACACAGGTAAGGAACAGCTGGGGGAGCTCTCTAAGGTGTGTTTCCAAGGACATCCTTCCAAAGACGTCTGGAGTCTGTCTACTTCTTTCCACCTCCATTTTGATAGATCCCCCAGTCCCATCACCTCCCCGCCCCTGCGATCACCTCTCCTCATTTCCCTTCCTACCTTCTTCCAACCCGCTGTCCATGCAACAGCCAGAGCAACAGCCTTAAAATAGTAATTGTATCACATCATTTGTTTTTCTGCTACAAACTCTTCAATGACTTCCCATTGCCCTTCGGATCAAATGGGGGCGGGGGGAGGGGATGGGGCTATGACTACATGATGAGTGCGATGCGCACTGGCTGGGGAATGGACACGCTTGAAGTTCTGACTCGGGGGGATGGGCGGGACATGGGCAGTGTATGTGGCCTGAACTTTTGTACCCCCATGATGATAAGCTGGAAAAAAAAAAAAAAAGTTGTTACAGTGACTGGAGCCAGTGTCCTGTGTTCGTTACCTTAGCGCCTTCTTCTCCGCCTCCTCTCGTGCTTTCCTGCCCTTTCCTTGCCATTCTGCTGTCCCAGCCTTTTTGATCTTCCCTCTGTTTCCTAAATGCTCTTAGCTCTTTCTCGGCTTAGGTCCTTCAAACACCCTGCTCCTCAGTGTTTACCTGGCTAACTTCTCATCCAACAGGACTTAGCTTCAATGCCACGTTCTTAACATCAGAAGTGGGTGTCCCTGTTGGGTCACGAGGCAGCATGTCCCCCTCACGGCACGCTCAGCTGCGAGGATGTGCTTGCGTGTGTGCTGACCTGTTTGCTACTTCCCTGCACATCTGGACTACGGGCTTCACAAGGGAAGCACAGCCCAGCGCTATTTGTCACAGGAGTGGGTTGCATCTCAGTCTCTCAGGCAATGGTCTCAGGGGATAGAAAACACTGAAACATGTGGAAGGAGAACAGGGGCTAAAGCCAAACAGGCAACCTCCTGTAAGCCCTAGTGGGGCTGCCAGCACCGACCCCTTGGCGCCCAGAGGGGTGTCCAAAGTGTGAAAATGAAGAAACGGACAGCAGCCACTCTGCTTTAGAGAGGGACACCCCTTTCCAAGTTACACTGTAGATAAGGAATGGAAACAGATGTATGCTGTTCGCAGGGTAATGAACACATGGGATAAATTACCAAGAAAAGCCACTGGAGGCAACGATCAATGAGCTGACGTGACACCTCTCAGAGGAGAGGGTGCCAGGGTGCTGGGAGAGGCCAGCCAGCATGGAGTGCTGGGTGCCCCGTCCCAAGGGGCCCTTCTCTTTGTTCCTCCTGTGGCATATCCCGCTGGCCACTCCGTGAAGCATCTGACTACGGAGGCCTCCTTACAGCCCCATCAGAATCTCCGCATGGGAGCGTCTGGGGTGGCAGTCTGGCTCGCAGGTGGGAGCGGCTCATCTTGAAGCTGCCTTGGCATAGCCGCACGTCCGCTTAGCCACGATGGCTGGGGAGGTCGTGGGGGCAGGTGGAGACAATGATAGGAGGTCTAATGCCAGCAGTACCACTGCCCCTGCAGGAGCTCTCCTCCCGTCTCCCCCAGCACCGTAGCTCCACAGCCTTAAGTCAGGCCCGAGTGCTGCGCAGTGACTCAAGCCTGGAGAAGTTAAACTAGAGCCAACTCCCTCTCTCTCAGAGGACTGTCCATTTCCATCACAACAGACAATAGGAAAGGCTCTTATAATATGTTTAGGATTCTTAAACCCTTATTGCACACAGTACAAATTGCTTTTTTTAATCACTGAGTTGACAATCATTTGTTTGTTTTGGTGAAATTCACTCATTCAGCAAAAATATATTGAGCTACCTACTGGGTGTGGAGCATTGTCACGGGCACCAGGAACATGCAAGTGAATAAGCTCCTTATCCTCATGGAGCACTCATTTTAGCGGGAGACACAGACTATATGTAAATAAACAAATACCTAAGCATGATAACGCCAGGTGGTGATAAATACAGTGCAAAAATAATAGAGTAAGCGGCTGGCAAGGATACAGAGGTGGTGCTATTTTAGATAGGAAGGAAGGTCAGCAAAAGCTTTTCTGAGTAGGTGGTATCTCAGCAGAGGTCTGAATGACGCTAAAGAACAAGACATGCAAACATGGGGAAGAAGTGCATTCCCGCATCAGGGTCAGCAGGTGCAAAGGCCCTAGGGTAGGAACAACCTCCATGTGTTTGAACAGCAAGGAGGCCAGTGTCACTCGAGGCTGTCATTGGTAGGGCGTTAAGGAATGGCCATGGCTGCACTGGGGAGTGTGTGTCTATGGCTATATATCTGTATCTTTATCTACATTTACATCTTTGCCTCTCTATCTAAATAATTTGCTATAGCCAGGTAGTATTTTAAGGTAAGGTACTTAATATTATGGGCTTTTCAAACAAATGCATAGTCTATGACCTAGTTATCATTACCATTTACTAAGTAGGGAAACTAAGACATAGAAACCCAAGAGCATGGTCAGAATCAGGGTCGCAGATGGCAATGGAAGGTAGGTGTTTCAAATCCACTAACCTTGCCTCTTTCTCTTTGATTTCTGTCTGTCATTTTGCATCATTTCCCCAAGCCCACCTGGTGGCATGACCAGCTATGTGAGCCAGTTAAAGCAATCATCAATCACTTTTTTTCCAAGCTCTGTTCAGGAGGAAATCCCTTTCTCTCTGATCCAGAGAATTCGACAATGACATCATTGCAGCGCATCAATCACCAGTGCTTTCTTTTGCAGGAAGTGACAGGCTCTAGGAACCAGAGTGGGTCTGACTACATGGGTTTCCCCCTCCCCGCAACTGGAGGCAGTGGAGAGATCCTATTACTACTACTCCCTTCAGTAGCACGGAGGCAGTATCGTGTTTCTCAGAGCCAGAATCCTGAGGATGTTTAGTTATAGCCTCCCTTGAGACATTAGCTTTAAGATTTATGCTAACAGTCTCTGCATACTTCTCTTGGTTAGTACAGGTGTAGGAGGCTCCATACACGTTACCTGGGTTTTCCTGATTACTTTCCCAATAGTCCACGAGTTATATGATCACATCACTGCTGAGGTCACCTTTGACTCCTAAAATAATTTGAGCTGCCTTTGAGGAAAGCTGCCCTTATGGTATCCCAGGGAAGAACAGAGATTTCATAACCCTGAAGTCCCTGATGCTGGTCAGTTACCACCCTTTCTCTGTGCTTCTTCCTTCTGCCCCTCAACCCCTTAGTCAACCCCTATGATCATTTTTCTTCAAATTCCCTCCCAAAGTCTCTATCCTCTGCAATCAGACTTTGTTTATACTAAAACATCTATTTAGGTACAGATCATAGGCCTTTAGGATTCTATATTTACTGGTTAATATCTACTTGAATCCATTTACTGGAATAGGTTTCATGGAACATATAAAGGTCTTGTGGCACGAGTGTCTACTCTCTGAGTGCAGACTCAGAGAGAGTAATTCTCTTCAGCCCCGAATTTGTCTTTAGCGATGAAGACAGGAACATTCCGGAGAATGGCAAGGCTTATACAGAATGAACAAACTATTGCAAATGAAACAAAAACTGTGGGGAAAGGCAGAGATGATTCGCAAGTTAAGAACACAGGATATTTGAACAATCCTCCACCTTTTCCAGTAGTGGTCTATCCTCTGCTGACCCAATGAAAAAATGTCCTCAAATGCCATCCCCCTTTGAATCCCTGATCCTCCTGCCACCCATCCCCTTAAATAGCACTGCCATCACCACCGACTGTTTTGTTCAAGCTAAAATCCTACAAGTCATCACTGATTCTGTATTTTCTCTTATCCCGGTATTCAAGCCATCATCAGGTTGTTTCAGCCCTACCTGCAAAACATGCCCTGATCACTTCCACTCCCTGCGTTGCCACTGTCACTGCCTAGGCCAAGCCCCCACATTCTTTTGCCCAGACTGCTGCAGTCGCCTCCTAACTGGTGGGTCTGCTTTCACTCTCGCTTCCAGTGATCCATTCCCCAGACAGCGACTGGAATACTCCTTCAGAGATGTAAATTGGATCCTGCCACTCTCCCGCTTACAATTCTTCCCCGGCTTCCACTGTACTTGGAATACAATCCAAACGTTGCAGCAGGACCCCTCAGTTCCTACCTGATGCAGGTGCAGCTCAGCTCTCTGTTCTCACCGCCTACCTCTCCCCCTTGCCCACCACGCTCTGCCACGCTGGCTCTCTTTCTCCTCTTTGTTGAACTTAGAACTAGCTAAAGTTATTCTTTGTGTCAATTGTCTTTTCTGCCTCCCTCCACTGGAGTAAGGTTTGATGATCTTGTTTGCTGCTGTATCTCTAGAGCATAGGATGGCGTTGCGCACACAGCAGGTATCGGTTGTTGAAATGGATGGATGAGGGAAGTTGTCATCCTCCTGTGAGCCATAGCCCCTCTAGGGAAAGTCATCTTGGGCAGAGCCCCCATCACTCTGGTCCCCACCTTCTCCTTCCTTCCTGTCCTCCTGGACACTACCAGAGACTCACTCAGTCACCTGCCCTGCCCTCATCTCTGCCACCAGACCCCTCTCTGCCCTCGGCAGGTGTGGACCAGCACAGAGAATAGTGAGTAACAAGATTTGCCACTGGGCTCAAGCCGGGGTGGGGGTGTGTGCTCCTGGGAACCTAACTTTAGGGACTGTGACCGCAAAATAGTCTTAACAAAAGGGATCTTATATATAAAGTCATGCACTTAATAACAATGTTTTGGTCAACCACAAATATGACAGTGGTCCTATGAGTCCATAATCCTACATTTTTACTGTACCTTTTCTATTTTTAGATATATAAGCACTTATCACTGTGTTACAATTGCCTACGGTATTCAGTACAGTAACATGCTATGCAGGTTTGCAGCCTAGGAGCAATAGGCTACACCATACAGCCTAGGTGTGTACTAGGCTATAGCATCTAGGTTTGCATAAGTACACTCTGTGATGTTCGCACAATGAAGAAATCACATAATGATGCATTTCTCAGAACACATCCCTGTTGTTAAGTGACATACAACGGTACATAAATCCTTGTCTTTGGGCCAATCGTGGAATTTATCACACTATATAGCTGACTCTCTTGAATGTAATCTCCATTTAAAAGTTATAAGAAGGGGGATTTTGTTTTGAGCTCTCTTGCATGTCTTTGCCTGGGACAGTGCTTAGCATATAGTAGGTCCTCAGTAAATATGATGAATGAATTAGTTTACAAATGAACTAATACAAGTAATAAAGTTCAATGATCTTATGGGTTAAACAATTTCTCACTAACTAGGGTCCCTCTTTAAAAGTTTGCTTCTAAGTTCAAATAAATGGCAAACAAATGAAATTTTGAAATATAAGTCGGTTGTTAGAGGAGAAAAAGGAGAGAGAGAGAGAGAGAAGGGGAGGGAAAAAGATTTTCACAAAGTAAATCCAGAACTGCTGAGTTTAGCACCAGGTGGAGACTCCTGGATGGGGTAAAAGTTAACTGCCTTAGACTAGGCCCCTCAACCCTTTTCTCCTCCCTTTGTTTTTCTCTCACTTTAATAATGACTGCTTCTTCCACGCTGGCCCCGGGAATGCAATACATCCCTTTTAGTGACCTCACAAATGCAGAGCACCATCTTTTCTTGTTTCAACTTAGCACAACCCTAAGTGAGCTGGAAGTCTTTGCTAAATTCTAAAGCAAAACCACAGGAGAATAAGCACTGAGAATACACAAAGAGGAGCATTCTGATGCGCAGAGTCCAGCCTTCTGACCTTGCCCTAGCAGGCTCCCTTCAGCTGGTCCTCTGAGCTCTCTCTGCTCTAACCCCCAAGTGCTGCTCCAGCTCAGCAGGCAACAACCTACCTGCACGTCCCAAGTCCTAGCCTGGCCCGCCTGGCCTGATGTTGAAGGCGTCATTTGAAGATAACCCTGCACCACCCCCCAAAACTCCCTTCTTGATACCTTAAGATCTTCATGGTCAAGACAAGACAGTCACAGTGACTTGCTGAACAACCATCCTCTTTGGCTCCAGGGTCAGACTTTACCTTTGTGCATCGAAGTAACCAGATTTGAATAAAACTCAATACTGGAGCTGTCAAATAACAAGAAGGACAGACTCAGGGGCCAGTTGCTCATGGCTTGCATTTGGTAAACCTTGCAGAAGACGGGAGTAGTTATTTTTCGAGGAATTTGTGAAAAGCTTTTACCCATTTGCTGAACACTTGAACGGTCACTTCATGGTCTCTCTAAATTAAATCACTAAGGTTGCACCATTATTTTAAAGTGGAAAAAGTGGTTACCTCTGGAGGGAAAAATTAGGTTCAGCAGAAGAGGAACCAAAAGTGAGCATTAAAAAGTAAAATACCACAGAGAGAGAAACTAGCAGCCCCGGGGAAGCTCCTCGCATCTGCACATCTGAGCTCACACCAGACGTGAACCGTGAACCTTCACGGGCCAGGCGTTTCATGATCTCCACTAATGAAAACTCAGCCAGTCAGAACTGGCCTCATTCTGATAGTTATCCTCTTGGGGTCTTCAGAAATTACCACCAGGCTTGCTTTGCATTTATATCACCCAGGGCAGTTGGGGGGAAAGCATTTATTTAGCTAGAGGGAGGCAGGCAAAGGTGTGGCTAAAAACCATCTTTCAAATGAGGAGGCAGTGTTGTCAGGGGACAATGCCTGGCTACTGGCCACCAAGGGCAGGTCTGGAACAGGCCAGGGGGAATTTTAGCAGGAAGATCTCACATTTGATTCAATCAGCTTTTGTGACATGAATGGCCCTTAGGTCATTAATTGCTTGAATACTCAGATGAGGGTAGCAATGAAGTCCCCTTCTCTGTGACCCTCCGATGCTTTATAATAGAACACTCAGGGGCTGTTCCCGTTGCCCCCCATGCCTGACTTAGAAATTCAGGCCTTCAGGTAGGGAAAAGGAGCTCTGTGTACTCCATATTCTAGAGCGGGCTCTATATCAGTCGGCTGCCAGCACACAGCTGGAGCAGACTGGCCCTGCACGAGCCCACCATCCTGGGTCCTGCACCTCTCTGCCTGCGTGACCAGAGGACTGGGAGGGGGAGTGAGAAAGAAAAATGGTTCCATTGGTCTTTTGGTGGAATGTTCCTGAAAAGAGGTGGTTCCCTTCCCTTTTCCATCTCTGTACTTCCCCATCCCCAACCCGAGAACAAGCAAGGGGCTTCAAGAGAGTCCCTCATAAAGACTGGGTGTGCTATAAGAAGAACGGGACTTCATTTTGCATTTGGGCTTCTGTTTAGGCAGCACTTATGTGCACTGCAAAGGAAGTGGGAAGAGGATGGAGAAAAACAGTGGAGCTGATAGGGCAGGGCCAGAGCTTGCTCGCCCATCACCAAGAAGGGCAAAGATGTGTGAGTTCCCCATGTGTAAGTGGGCACTGTGCAAAGTGTCTATGATTGAGCCTTCTTGTCTGTACCCTGGCTGCCCAAGGGTGACCCACGGAGGTGTTGGCAGAGAAACAGCAACAACAACAAAAAAAAGGATGACACCTGAGAAGTAACGAGATGTTTGTCCTTTATCCTCAATCCCTCCTCCAGCCCCTAACCAACCGGGCACTAGGATCAGTAGGGGAAGTCGGGAGAAGTCCAGGTGTGATGCTGAAAGGGGAAGTTTTGAATCTGATGTAAGAATGAAGTTTTAAGCTGAATTCAATTGGTCTCATAAATAAAGGTTAACGGAGAGTCTTGGAATCTACCTGAGATGCTATTAAGTGGTGGTAAATATTGGCTTCAAAAGTGTTGCAACGCATACCGCTACACACATATTAGGATGGCCAAAGTCCAGAACACTGACAACACTAAATGCCGGTGAGAATGTGGAGCAACAGGAACTCTCATTCATTGCTAGTGGGAATGAAAAATGGCACAGCCACTTTAGAATAGAGTTTGGCAGTTTCTTACAAAACTGAGCACTTACCCTATGATCCGGCAATCATATTCCCTGGTATGTACCCAAAAGAAATTGTAAACTTATGTCCACACAAAAACCTTTACATGGATGTTTATAGCAGCTTTATTTAATTGCCAAAACTTGGGACCAACCAAGATGCCCTTCAGTAGGTGAATGAATAAATAAATTGGTACATTCAGACAATGGTATATATTATTCAGCACTAAAAAGAAATGTACTATAAAGTCATGAAAAGACATGGAAGAACCTTAATTGCATATTACTAAGTGAAAGAAGCCAATCTGAAAAGGCCACGTACTATATGATTCTAACTATATGACATTCAGGAAAAGGCAAAACTATGGAGACAGTAGAAAGATCAGTGGTTGCCAGAGGTTAGGGAGGAGAAAGGGATAAATAAGCAGAGCACAGAGGATTTGTAGGGCAGTGAAACTACTTTATGTGATACTATACTGGAGGATACATGTCATTATACGTTTTTCAAAATCCATAGAATGTACAACATCAAGAGTGAACCTGAATGGAAGCTATGGACTAGGGGTGATAATGAAGTGTCAGCACAAGTTCACTGATTGTTACAAATGGATCACTCTGGTGCAGGATGTTAATGGTGATGGAGGTTGTGCACATGTGAGGGCAAGGGGTATACAGAAACTCTCTACTTTCTGCTAAATTTTGTCATAAATCACTGCTCTAAACTGTTCAAAATGTGTTGCAAAGAGGACATGGGATGTGGTCATGACTGAGGCTCTGTTGCTCAGTTTCCTCTCTTGGAATGCAGGACAGTTTCCATTAATGCCATTAAAAAATTCAGAAAAGGAGGTGGCTAGTCCTGTCCTGTCCTCCTGTGTTGTCACCATGGTTCACTGGGCTGTGGAGGCTGTTTCATAGACACTGAAAACCTGAGCAGTGAACATGGAAGTGTGGCTCGGAGAAAACCAACAGAAAACCCAGTGGGGTGGAAGCTGTCACAGAGTGGCCCATTCACCCTTCCCCAGAGCAAAATTCATAGAAGTCAGTTGTGTCCAGAAGTCTACTCTCAACAGGAGTTGGGAAACTATATTGCTCGGGATTCTTGGAAATAGGAACACAATGAGGGCTTAGGAAAGTGAATTTGCAGCAGTACCATTTTTGCCAAGATGAAATTAAGTTTTACCATGGAATATATGCACTCACTATAAGGGGTCTTCAAAAAGTTCATGAAAAATATATGTTATGAAAAAACTATGCATGTGCTTCAAATTTTTTTTGCACCAAAATACAATCATACTAACTTGTTATAACATGTCTGAACAGGATCTAGTTTGAGGCATTAGGAAGGATAAGACATCAGTTGGAACGAGAGCCCCTATCAGAGCAACATGAATTCTGCTAAAATTGAAGTAAAAACAAACATCACATTTATGTTAAAGGAAGAATGGTGAAATCATAGAAAATTTATGGGGATAATGCTCCAAAGAAATCAGCAGTTTACCAGTGGATAATTCATTTTAAGAAGGAATAAGATGATGTGGAAGATGAAGCCGATAGTGGCAGACCATCCACATCAATTTTTGAGGAAAAATTAATCTAATTGAAGAGAATCAATGATTAATAGCATGAACAATAGCCAACACCACAGACATCTCAATTGGTTCAGTCTCTATAATTCTGACTGAAAAATTAAAGTTGAGCAAACTTTCCACTTGATAGATGCCAAAATTATCATGCCCAGATCAGCTGCAGACAAGAGCAGAGCTTTCAATGGGAATTTTAAACAAGTAGGATCAAGATCCTGAAGCATTTCTTCAAAGATTTGTAACAGGAGATGAAATGTGGCTTTACCAGTATGATCCTGACAACAAAGCACAATCAAAGCAATGGCTACCAAGAGGTGGAAGTGTCCGGTCATAGCGAAAGCAGAGCAGTCAAGAGCAAAGGCCATGGCAACAATGTTTGAGATGCTCAAGGTATTTTTCTTGTTGACTTACTGGAGGGCAAAAGAATGATAACATCTGCTTATTATGAGAGTGTTTTGAGAAAATTAGCCAAAGCATTAGCAGAAAAATGCCCAGAAATGCTTCACCAGAGAGTCCTTCTCCACCAACAATGCTCCTGCTCATATCTCTCATCAAACAAGGACAATTTCGGGAAAGTTTTGATGGAAAAATAATTAAGCATCCACCTTACAGTTCTGATTTGGCTCTTTCTGACTTCTTTTTGTTTCCTAATCTTAAAAAATCTGTAAAGAGAACCCTTTTTTTTTCAGTTAATAATGTAAAAAAGAATGCATTGACATGGTTAAGTTCCTAGGACTCTCAGTTCTTTAGGATGTACTGAATGGCTGGTAACATCACTCACAAAAGTGTCTTGAAATTGATGGAGTTTATGTCAAGAAATAAAGTTTATATTTTTTATTTTTATCTTTTAATTCCACTTTTCTGTGAACCTTTTGAAGTCCCCTTATATTTCCTTCCACACATGACATCTTTTTTTCTTATTAAAAAAAAAACAGACTTTTTCTAGTTTTTATTTTGAGAACTCAAGAGCTAAACTTGCCAAAGAGAATTACAAGGATGTTGGGAGTATCAGTATAACAAAAGTGCTGAGCTAGACTAAGTAAAATGAGGAAGAATTGAATATTAGTGAGAAGTATCTTTAATTTTAATGATTTGTTACTTAACGGCCCAATATGCTGGTAATATCATAACCAAAGGTATCATAAAATATTCATCATAACAATTCTCTTTTACAGATATTAGACTCTTACCAGACAGTACAAAAAAAAAGGAAAGGCTTTATAAGTTACTGCAGGGAAGGATTCACAATTGAAAACAATGAGAGACTCATGCATATTATCACAAGCTTCAAAGGGCTCAGGCAGTCGTAAAAAGGAAAACTTCAATCTTGGGCTACCAAAAGGGTGTTTTGTGGGAGAGGGATAGAACAAATGCTAAAATGGACTTACTGAGCTGGCTTGGTGTTTAACCTTGTCCTCCTACACATATAAGTAAGGGATTAGGTTCTCTTATGCATGGGCTCAGGAGGGGCTAAAGAAAGAGTATGCAAAAGATGGACTAAGCACCTCAAGGTCAGAAGCCAACAGAGAATTGTCAGGTAATAATTGCTTAAAAAAAAAAAAAAAGCCAACAGAGAAGAGCTTTCCTAGCTGAGAGAAAAGAAGGTTGCATGGGGCATTCCAAAGAAGAGACTGACACTTCAACTACAGATAAGGGCCCATCTAGGACAAACTTTCACACCCTGGTGCTTCCCTAAAATGACATCACCTGAGTCTGTATTGTGAGACTATGTCATGGGTGAAAATGTATCATGTGTAAATGAGGTCCTTCCAGCAGCAAATTCCTTTTCTTTCCCTAATGGAATCAACTTAAATCAAATTCTAAGAAACAAGAATGTTGGAAGGTGGGAAAGTTTCTCCATGAAGCAGAGCCTGAGGTCATGGCTTATCTGCTACTATAATAGTTTCCCAGGGAGTGCAATGCCAGGGAAGCAAGACTGAGGAGTAAGGAGAGAGGGGCAGGGGAGGGGGAGGAGCAATCGGAACAGGAGTTACTGCACTAGACTGCTTGCTCGAGGTTGTAGGAAATACTTTGTCTCAGGAGAGTCTGGTGGTAAGAACAGGGAGTAACTTATCTACAGACTCCTGCCTCCTATTGCTTAAAGATTCTAACACTGGATGTTGGCTTCCCTACACTTCTAAGTTGAGCATGTGTAAGCTTCAGATGAAGCCAGCAAAGTTTCATATCTGAGCATTAACAGGGAGGCAGCAGGCCATGAGATGAGAGGTACACAAGGTGGGCAAGACACTGTGCAGTCAAGAGGTCAAACCCACACAGAGCTGGTCATCATAACAGGGGCTGGAGCAGAACAACATGGCCAGTGGTCCCAAAGACAGGCAGAGCCCAGAGGCTCTGAGGCAGTGTATGAGAGGTGTTTGCTACAGGGAGGGGAATAGGCCCACCATCTCCTCCTTCTTCTGACATTCCATGGTCACTGGACTGCTCTTCCCTATCCAAGTTTCCAGACCCATCATTACTTAAGCAGCTTCAGCTTAGCCTACGCTCTTCCCAAATTTGTTTTGCTGAATACAGCATCAGCCTCCATGTTAGGCCACCTTGGTGCCCTCTTTGGACCACCCAGCTACCCCCTTTTGCCTGGAATCACTCTTCTTGTTCACCTGCCCCAAGGATACTGACCACTGCATACCCCTAGCTCATAGCTTAACACTCGCAGCTCTGGAATTTCTCCGAACAGTCCCTTTTGTGGAACAAGGATCCGATTGGTCTCCATTCCAATTATCACTTCAGTAACCTTAGTCTTCCAGACCTCCTAAGATACCTGAATCTGAGTCTCTAAACCTAAACTCAGCTCCTGGGTCCCAGTGCCCCAGGATGGATTCCTTAAAGCCAACTTAACTGTGCATAAGACTCCTCGTTTCTGGGTCCGGCAACTTCAAGGGGCACTTAGCTTCTTCATGACCTCATCCCTGGCCTGGAGATGATTTCCAGCTTCAGACACCAGCTCCTCTGAGCCTGTCCTTTACCACCAGCTGGATCTGCCCACCACGGTGCCTGTGTCTAACACCCAGCACCTGCTCAGCCCTACCCCTTCCTATCTGGCTGCCACGCCTTCTCTACAAATCCAACACTATAAAACAACAGTAACTCAGGAGCTGATGGCACTTCATGCTTAGCTGGCTTCCTGTAGAGTTCTGCAAGCCTCTCACTGGGTAAAGGTGGCTGTGCTCACCTCCACAGCCAGATGAAGACAGGCATATAGACACATGATACTTATCACTGGGCTGAATGTAAACAAATCCCCAGGTGACTCTGCACATGGGCAAAAACTGGGCTCGCCAGCTTTGACACAGCCACAGAAAGGAAGAGGGTTGATTTCACTTGGAAAATTTAGCTAAGCCTGACTGCAGAGCACCTGCCATGATGCTTAGCACACATCTGAAGTTGGGACAGGCTGTAATCTATTACTCTCTCTCCACCTCTCTCTGTATCTCTTCTCTGTACTGTCTTCTCATTTTCTCTTTAATATAATAGCACAATAGAAATGACAGGTTTGGTACTTCCAGGCCTGCCTGAGGGCCAGCAGCTTCCTGGTTGCAGACACAGAATACAGCTCTCTGACTCGGAATCCAGGGCTTGCTAATCTCCATCGCATAGTCTCCTGGCACCGGCCTGTGTCCTCTGCCGGATTTGCACAATGTGGGCACACACAGGATCTCTCTCCTGCCCTCAAGTGATGTCAAGAGACAGGCTTGGAGGGGAAGTATCTCTGCTTTCCATCCGCAAAGCTGAGCTCTAACTGTGGGCATCTGTGCTCTGCCCACAACCCACTGTCACCTGGGGCAGAATCGCTCTCTCACTCTAGTGTGTCCCTCTGATGAGACACCTTAAAGCATTCTTTTGTGAACTTGATTAAGTGAGAAACAATGATGGAGGTCATTGCCAAGTCTTATCACAGTAACATCTTTCATGCCGCATCAATAAATTTCAGATTATTTAATCACTTTTATTAATGGGAAGGGGTTATATCTTTAGAAAAGCTCTTTCCCGAGGTCAATGTTTCATGCTAAATCTATTCACTCTTTTAACATTTTTATAACCGGTGTACAGCAGTCTCATATGTTCACAATAATGTTCAAATTGAAAGAGTATGATCAGTTCCCAACATAAAAAGTACCGTTTGTTATTTCTGTTTAAGCATCTTATTACATTTAAGACTTGTGACCAATCAGATATTTGCCTTTTAGAGATCAGCCTTTCTTATTTTCCCAGGATTGCAACATTTGGAAAGGTTAGAAAGAGAATGTTGACTTAGCTGAGAATCTCAAGGGTCCATGTGTTCTCCTCCTCCACTAAAGGCTAATTACCTTTAGGCAAGTCAATGTGATCTCTTGAATTAAAAACTGTAAGAGCCTGGAATTGTTAGCCTAAATTTGGACCTGACCTCCGGTTTCTGTTTAGTTGTCCAGATAAAGGTGGAATGTCCTAGTGCTGGCAACAGAGTCAGCACACGTTCCAGGCCATTTGCTGGTTCTTTATATACACAGTTTAGTTCTCGAAACAACCCTGCAAGTGAGGAGTTGTGATGTCCAATTCTCAGATAAAGTAACTGGAGCTCAGAGAGGATAAATGACCTGCCCAAGTGTGCGGAAGAACCAGCCGAGCAGCACAGGCCAGAGCTGGCTCCAATTTGCAGGAATTGCCGTGATGCTTTGGATTCGGTCCAAAACATACAGAACTCACATGTGCCCTTCACATAAGCAACTGGGATTTCTCAGGGTCTGACTGGGCACAGTGAGACTCACATTCCACCCCATGCAAAAAAAAAAAAAAAAAAAAAAAAAAAAAAAAAAACCCAGGGGATAAAGAGGGTTCTTTCCTTGAATTTTACCAATATTATAATTGTTCTGAGAAAAAAACCCAAAACAGTATGTAGTCATTCTTCTTGGAAATGCGGTCTTTTACAGAGTGATGCTTTCTGAAGCCCAGCGGGCTTTCTACGGCACACGCTGACAGTAGACCCAGGACTGGCTGTGTCTCTGTAGGAATCTAGGGACTGCATTTCTCTTAGGGAAGGCCCTGCAGGGGGAAAAACATCTACTTTTTCCAAGGCTTTTTTGTTTCTAAGGACTCACATGGAGTTTTTAGTTCACTTTGCTATTTTTAAAATGGTCTAAGAGTTACCTTGAAGCCCTGACCACAATATCCCCTCTTCTCAGGGACAACCCTCCCCCTCCAGCTGGAGCATGTTTTATGCATTGCAACGGGGCTCTCTGCAGACCCATCCTTTCTGCACGTTAGTGACTTGTCTGGGTCTAATTTAGGCCACAACACACATTGGGCAGGAACTCTTTTAATTCCATGTTCTCTTCAATGTTCGGCAGATTTTGTTCACTCAACAAATGTTAAATGCCAGTAATAACTAACACCTTCTCTCTCTAAATAAAGCACTATTTTGAGACAGCATATACATGACCATTCTGATTTCATCTTTTATTTAGAGAACAGGGGGGGAAAAAGCCACACAGATTCTGTCAGCAATGCTTGAATTTCAAAGTCTGAAACTGGGTCATGGTGACAGGATGGAGGATACGGGATGCTAAAGAGTCCGGAAGCGCTGCAGCAATGTGGGAATGCGAACAGGGAACACGTATTCTGCAAGTCTTCACGAAGGACACAAGGTGGGGGGGAGGGCATTTGATGGGGAGCCTGCCACCAAGCCACGCTCTGGGCTCGGCCACCACTGCCACTTGTACGCTGTGTAGCTAGCAACTTCATCGTTGTGGGACTCACGGGTCAAATCAGATGATACTTGGAAAAAGGCCGTTCATTCACTTAAATTATTCATTTTTCCAACACATATATTGGGTGCCTATTTTGTGTTAGATATGGAGAATGGAATGGTGAACACATTCCTTACCCTCATAGAACTTAGAATGGGAGAGACGGTAATCAAATAATCTCAAAATAAGCACAACATTACAAGTGCAATAAATGCTATTAAGGAGAGCATGTAAAAGAACAGGAGAGATATTTAACAGGCACCGACTAATCAGAACCCACACAGGTCTTGGTGCCTGAAGGCTACATTTTGTGCCTGGAGGTAACTCTTTAGTGGCTGAAGGAAGTGGACTCAGGGTGCTGGCTACTTACCAACTTGTGCGGAAATATTTTAATTTTTGCAACCAGTGTTCTAGCTGAATATAGGCTTTGCAGGAGGATTTAAAATAGAAGGATTTGCTTTGGGCTGGAAGGCTGGCAAAAGGTTTCATGGAGGGGTGACATTCAGGTCAAGACCTGAAGGATAAGTAAGCACTAACTAGGTAACGAGAGTGGGAAAATCATTTTAGGCATAGACAGTGCAGCATGTGCAAAGGCCTTGTGGCAGGAGGGCGGCGGAATTCGTTTGAGGAGGTTAAAGAAGTCTGGCATGGCTAGACTGCATTCAGCAATGGCTTTATAGGGCATGAGGCTGAGGAGTCAGATATGACTAGAACATGCAGGATTTTGCGGGCCAGTGAAAGGATTTCAATTTTTTTCCCTAAGAGCAATGGGAAGTCATTAAAGATTTTAAGCTGAGAATGGCATGGCCAGATTTGCATTTCACAAAGGACATTCTGGCTGCTGTGTGGAGCAGGGATTGCAGTGGGAGCAGTGGCTGGGCTGCTACAGCCATCCAGGGGAGAGTAGGCTTCTGGTGATTTGGTGAAGAGAGGATACAGTGTCTCACTTGCTGAACTTGGTAGATGACGGCCACTCACCGAGTAGGTTGGGGCATGTTGGTGATGGGGGCCAGAAGAGAGGCTGCTGGAAGGGAGAGGGGCTGACATGTTGAGTGGGGCAGTGGGGGTCGGGGTGTCTGCAGATCCCAGGCGAACCCTGGGTGTGTGGGAGTGAGTGAACCAGAGGTGTGCACTGGCAAGTCATCTTTTCAGCTGTGGCCACTGGAGCCCGACAGTGGCGTGGGTGGCCTCCGGAAGAGCAGTGGGACTGGGAGGAGGTCATGAGAAATCCCAACCATTAATGGCCAGGCCTTCACCTGTGAAGAAGACTAAGAAAGAGTGACTAAGAGTAGATGAGGGCAAACCACATGGTGTGGTAGAATCCAAGTAATCTAAGGAAAGGCCATTTCAAGAAACAGGAAGTGGGTGACAATTGTCAAATGAGAAAAGGACTGAAAGTGCCCATTGGCTTGATCTCCAGGGAACTGCTATATACATTTTTTTAACTTTTTACTCTGAACTAATTATGGACTCACAAGTAGTTGCCAGTAGAGTCCAGAGAGGTCACATGTCCCCATCACCTAGCTCTCCCCACGGGTACCATCTTACATAGTAATGGCACACGAACATCTACATAAATAGAGCACAGAAAACTGACACCGGCACCTTGCAGCTGACCTGACTATGGACTTTAATCAGATTTCAGTAAGAGCAATGGGGCCAGAGGTAAAATCAGAGTGGGCCGGGCAGGCAGTGGCAAGAGGCAATCGGGGCAGCATGGATGGTAAATATTTATTGTATTCTGCTCTGTGCCAGGCATGATGCCAGACACTGGGCACAGCATGGAGCCCTAGAGGAAGCCTTCAGATCCACAGGATCTGAATAAAGAATTCAGGGAAAGGGAAATTAAAGATCAAAATATATCTCTGGGCTGGGTGCGGGGGCTCACGCCTGTAATCCCAGCACCTTGGAAGGCTGAGGTGGGAGGATTGCATGAGGCCTGGAGTTCAAGATCAGCCTGAGCAACAATAGAGAGATCCTATCTGTACAAAAAATAGACACATTAGCCAGGCAAGGTGTTGCATGCCTGTACTCCCAGATACTTGGAAGGCTGAGACAGGAGCATTGTTTGAGCCCAAGAGTTTGAGGTTGCAGTGAGCTGTGATGACGCCACTGCACTCTTCTAGCCCTGGTTACAGAGTAAGACCCTGTCTCAAAAAACAAACAATAATATCTCCAACAGGGGACACTGGCATTAGAGGGCATAGGGGACTGGGGACCAGGAACTCTCTAGTGGTGCAGTCATTGAAGACATCCAGACCCCTGGCAGTGGCAGGAGAAAATATGCTCACAGAGTAGCCGACTCATCAAGACTCCTTCAGGACAGATTTCCTGGGGCGTTTGTTTAACAGCACTTCTCAGATTTTATAAACTACTAATAGCAGAAAATCTTCGTTTTGGGCAGTGGAGCCCAAAACATTTTGCCACAATTACATTTTCTAATGGAACTTCAGAAGGAACTCTAGCTAAGTGATTGGTGTGAGACATTCCTATCAAACCCACTTCACAGATGCAGACACTGAAGCACGAGCTCCAGGGGAGCTCATGTTACTTTACCCCCGGGCAAGGTCCCGGGACTCAGAATTCTGAGTTGTTGAAGCTTCCACTGCCTTGTAGAAATCCCCACTCCCTGTGTTGCCCTGGGTCTCGAGAAACAGATTCTGCTGGGCCACGTGAGTAATCCCTGCTTCCCGTGAAAGTTTGGTCACTTTCTTCTTTTTGCTATCACCCAAGTTGGCTACCCCACAAGTATCGAGCAGACAACAACATCATAGGACATGTTTCATGTTTGTCTCTTGTTCCAACTGCTGGACGGCCGACAACCGGAAAGATAATGAAATATATGAGACCTTGAAGGGTAGATTTTACTGCCTGCTCCACATTCCAATGCCTCTCCCACTGGGGTCATTCCGCGTTCTCCGTTTTCAAGGGAGGCAAAGGAGAGGAGGTCAGAGGAGGGGGAGGCGCTGGCGGGAGGTGGCAGCAGGACTTGGATCCTCGCTGGACTGGGGTGGTGGTGGGCCACCTCCAGACAGGTGCCTCCAGACAGGTGTGCCGCTGGGAGGTCTTCGCTCTCTCAGCTTCATTCCATCTCAGCCGGCGCTAGCTGCTCTGAGTGTGAGAGGAGCCGGATGGGGCACTGGCCCTGCATACTAATTGGCCGACTTTAATGACTTTTCATTCCCTCCCTCCTGCCGCCACAATCCCCTCTTCCTAAATTGCAAGCTCTGCTCCAGGCGGAGGAGGCTCGCTGCCATGGCAACCGAGCCTTCCAAAGCTGGGAAAACTCACCATAGAGATGTGGGGAGAAAAATTTCACTGTTGAATTTCCAAAGGAGAAGGCCTCAAAGGGGAGGGAGAGGGAGAAAAATGGTTTTGGAAATGATGAGGTTGGAGATGGGGCTCTTCCCTGGTTGAGAAACAATGGGGGATGCACAACACAAATGTGCCCCCAGCCATAGACACTCACAGAGATGGCACCTGGGAGAGAGGAGTGGGCTGCCCTGGAAGCCTTCATCTGCATATGTTAATGTTCACATTGCCTCATCCACAGGCCACCAGGCTTGGAAATATGGAGGGTAGGAACATGTTTGCAAGGCCCTTGCCTCCTTAATAAGATGCTACCTACGTACTCAGTAAAATATATTACAGAGATTGAATGTACTGTGATCAAAATGTGAACTTGGTCACTGAAGGCAAAAACAAATTACTGGTTTTGCTCTGCTAGAAAATTATATTTGAAACACAATTATACTCCCTGTGAAAAAGAGAGAAAATAAATTTAATATAACGTGTGTGCTTCCCTAGTAAATTGCTTCAGGAAAAGGGAGAAGCCATCCAGGTACGTGTGCTGGCCAATTTGCTTGGAGGCAGCCTGCTCCCACCCAATGTGACTCCAGACTTTTGATGTGGCTACAGGGAGGAGAAAGGCACCTCTTTAATAGCCTCAATAGGACAAAAAAGCAATAGACGGTGTGGGGGGTGGTGATCCCGTCTCATTCTGGGCTGCCTCTTAGTATTTTCCTTTCTGAAACACTTTAATTCATTTCCCTCCATTCTTTCTGGCTCCGCGTAGGTCCCTTTTCTTCTCGTTGCTAAAGCAAGGCAGTGCTCTTGCATCACGCGCCCATGGCATCGTTTCTGAAACACCCCGGCGTTAAGTAGCTGGCGCACGTAACGTCAAAGGGTGTTTAGTTCAAGAAACCAAAGCAAACACACACACAAATGTTCTCTTTGGAACCAACGTGGGAGAGTTTCTAAAGCCTGACCACAATTTTTCTGACAGTCTCCTTCACTCAAAGGAACGGGCAAATTCCACCATGCCTTTATCTGTGCCTGACAACTCACAGAAACAAGTCCGGGCTGGGAGCTTGCTTAAGAGCCAAGTCAGGAAACCCTTAGAGCAAGAGAGCGCCTGGGCTTGGAGAGAGAATACAAAACCACACAGAATGGGAGGCAATTGGTTTTCAGATGGAGCCATCAGTGCGGAGAAAAGCCTCACTCCCTCATACTAAGTAAGAGACACAACAATGTCACATTCACCTTTTTCCCTCTGACGTCATTTTTGACACAAAGACTTTGTGACATGCTTGACTTCCAAGCCCTGGCTCTCAACGTGACATTTGACAAATTTTTCATTCATTTCTTTTCAACAAACATTTATTGAACAAACTCTGCTAGATGCCCAGGATACAAAGATGAATATCCGCTTGGCCTTCTTGTAGAGGCCACTGGAGATAATAGCAATCTCCTACATTTGCAGAACACTTCCAGCTTCCAAAGCACTTCATCTAATTTAATCCTGAGGACCTGCCTGCCAGCGCGCAGATAAAGCCTGTGCTGCCTGGCCAAGGAGGGAGAGGCAGAAAACCCTTGACAAAAGATGCCACCAATGTTGGGATGTTGTCCTTGTTATTACCAACTTACTTTGTGCATAAGAAATGCAGGTGCTAAAACTGTATGTTCTCTGGATACAAGCACGAGGCTGCCTGGGTTTGAAGAGCCTCTCAGGAGATTAAATAAGTTAGCCTTCAAAGAAATTTTTGAAAGTGAGGATACTTTATTCAGAAAGAAAACTGGTTTTACTTTCAAAGAAGACTACAAAAAAAAAAAAAAACACTTTCAAAGCAATGGCAAAAAAATAAAGCCATTTTCAAAGCAATGGCTTGATGAAGTAGAAAAAGCACTGGGCAAGGAGTTAGGAAGTTTATAGCCTGGTTCTGCTCTGCGGCTTTTGAAGAAGGAAGAAAATTGGGAACAGATTACTTGCAAGCTGCAGGTCAAAAATTCTACGTGATTTACCAGGTAGGTCTGAAATTATATATGTTGTTCAGCAGTTCTTGAAAATAAGTGTGATCAATTGTAGTTTTAGAAATTATGCAATTGATTCTTACTTACATATGCATTCATTTCATTGCCAAGACTGGTGGAATGTCAAGAACTAATTAGCATTTTCAATCTTATTATTTGATGTATCCTCTCACATGTATTATGGGATTGATAAGGATGGAGATATGATACCTGTAACAAAGTAGACATTCTATAAATATTTGCTTAATAAATATGTAAAGCTATGGAAGAATGAATGAATAAATGAAGAACAAATGACTTTAGGGGGCAAAGAACAGAATTTTGAAGTGGTGACAAACTGGGAGAATACAAAGTGATATTTTTATGAGAAGTGTAATGAAGTATCTAGTGCCCCCAACAAAAGCCATATAACCAAGACAAAAAACAGTGGTTTATAGGGTGGGGTGGAACAGGTGGGGCAAGTTCAGCTGTAGAAGAAGTTTTAATTTTACTATTTTAGTCCTACGCTTGTTTTCTTGAGGTTAGTTGGGTGCTTTGCTGCTAAGTAGCTGAAGAACCTTGGCTGGGTCCCCTGTGTTCTCTGATTCTAGATATTTGCATTTGGAAGATGAGGCTGTTCCCGTTCCAGCTCCAGGGAAAGCATGATGCTGTGCAGATCCAAGTATCAGATTTAAAGCCAGAGTCCCAGCTTGCATCAAAGATATTTGCCATCTCACGTCATTCGAGGCAGTCAGATAAGCCACTCCCGGTAGCCTCAGCTCCTTGGCATTTGGTCTGTGGGCTGGCTCAATGACGGTGCCTCCAAGGCCAATCTGCCTGTTGTGCAGGTGCACAGCAGCACTTGCTGACTGTGTGGGCCGCCTGCCTACCAAGGCCCTTCCGGCAACATGGGTAGGTGGCCTTGCATCACCTGTCATCACCTGATCTAGGAAAAATGGTTTCACCCTCATGATAACCCAGGTTCCCCACTCAAGGAACTCAGGCTCATTTGGGACTTCATGTCAACCCTTTAAATGTGCACACAGCGGCAGAACTGACTTCCCTAAATTCACCCTCACTGCAGCAGGGCCCCATCACAAAGTTTTCTATGATTCTCTTTTTCGGTGATTCTCAAACATGATGGGAGAATTGTCTCGGTCTTTGGGAAGATGTGGGATTAGTATATGAATGAGTACATGAGTTGAGTGTGTGTGTGTACTTGTGTGTGTGCCTGGGTGTGTGAATGAGATGAAGTTCGTAGATTAATTTTCCAGGGTGATACTGATTTATACTCTCTCATCTCCCACCCCTTAAGAACCCTGGTTATACATGATATCATCTTAATCCCTTAGACAAGCATTCAAGGACTTCATACCTTCTAGACTTCTCTCTCATCAAGAAGTCCTTGGCTCTTCCCTGTGCCTCTGCTTCCTGGGGCTGCGTCTCCTGGTGAAATATACTCAGATCTCTTCTAGATCTTGTCAACTCTGCAATATCCTTCAAGCTGTAGCTCAAGTTTCTTGGTCACACTCTACAAAAACTCCCAATCCACAAGTTCATCTGGCATTTAAACTAGGTTAAAACCTCTCCTAGGGTAGGAACCATATTTAGTGCAATTCTGTCTCCCACAGTGCTCTATAGGAGCTAAATAAGCATCTGTTGATTAATAGGTAATAAATACAATAATAATGATTTAAGGAAGTAATTGCAGCATTGAAGGTGTCAAATTAGAAATTCTACAATTTTGAAGTATAGGCAAATATATATCATTAATCAATGATATTAGTTGACATCATTTATTATATGTAGAACAGAATTATAAAGAAAATACAATAAAAGTTCAAAAGTTCCATTATTAAAATTCTTTTTGTAAAAAGACACTGCAATTTTATATTTTCTGTGTGATAAGTATATTTTAGCTATGGCAAATTAAACAATCAAGGAGAAACTATTTAAAGAGAAAATGGGAGGCATAATTCTTCTCTCGTGTACTATTTCTCAGTTAATGCTTTTGCTCAGAAAAATAACTTTCAAACTGCTCAACTTGGATTGCTCATTTTTCATTCTTAATGCTTCACTATCCTTTGATTCCTCAAAAATAAATCATCAAGCTTTGAATTTTTTGTGAGGGTAAGAGAAAGATATACAGAAAAGGAAAAGGAAAGGAAGGAGTTTTAAGTAATGGACAAAAGAATTTATCCTCTGCTTTCTTCAAGGACTGGTGATCCCTTTTGTGCACCGAGTAAAGATACTATTTGCATTTTTCTAACTTAAGAAAACAGAGTGGGTTTCCTATCCTTTCACTTTTATAAAACTGCATCACAATCCGTGCACCTGAGTCACTGGAATGTAGTCACTGGATCATTTCTTCTTCATCTATCCAAATTAATTCCTGACCAGACATTAAAGAAAGCCCAACTGATTTAAACCCTGGTGCTCAATCAACATAAAACTGCCGTGATGCCTTTTCACTGGATAGGTATTAGGCTACAAAGCTGAATTTCCTAACAATTTCCCTTTACCCTGACATGCAAAATTGGGTCAATCTGGGTCTCAAATGCTCACTTTTTCAAACCCAAAGATATCAAACATATGATCCCATTTACAGGAGAGAGTGTGATTCTCCTCCCTCACCCTCATCGGAAACAGCCCCAGCTAATGGACTTCACACTCCCTCAGTGAAATCACCTGTGTTTCCAAGGCCAATTACAAGATGATCTGTTCTCATCTAAAGGATACTTCTGCATGCTTTTTGCCTACATGTTAGAATGTCCTGAGTGGAATGGTTAAATTAAAATCAGCTTTTTGGACTTAAACACAGTGAATGCAATGGTGAGGTCCCCCAATTATGGGCACAAGGCCACTCTGCCTCTTTCTGTCTCCCTCACTCTCTCTCTAGACTTGCCTTGCCTTTTCTCTCCAATAATATATCAGATAGTTTCACGAGATCTAAAGGAATTACGTCTATCAATACATGATCTAAAGGAATTATGTCTATCAATACATAAGAGGCATAAATGACTATGAAACTTTTCGATAGCGTAAGGTGGCAAAAATGGTTTCGATTGTGACTGAAGTGTTTCTTGTAAAGAATTACTGCAAGATAGTCTGAACCAGGGAGGGCCTGAGAACTTTATATTTTGGATAGGTTTGGGGGCTGTTTGTCAAAGAGTAGTCATCTCTGGCCTTTAAATAGCAGCCGGATAATAACTGTAATTTAACCTGCCCATGACTTGGAGATAGCGGCCACCTTTTGAACTCTGGAAGGTTATTCTACAAAGAGCACAGAGAGCATCTCTGTGTAATTAAAGCTCCAGCTGCATGGATCCGCTCCATAGAAATTCAAAGAGTCCTGGAGACCAGCTCCTGTTAGTGTTCCTTGGCCCTTCCCACCTCCTCTCCTTGCCTCTTCCTCTTTCCTGCCCTTTCTGGCTTTATAATTCAGCTCTGAAACTGCAGCAGAAAAACAGCAGGACACCTAATAGTCCCACTTCTTAATTAAACTGTGTGCTCCTGGAAGGTATGTCTTATTTGTCTTAACACAGAGCCTCAATAAACGTTGGCTGAATTAATGGAAGTTCCCTTTGCCCGTACAGAAGCTGGAAAGAACATTACTTCTATGCAAATGAATCTTGCCTCTTAATATCTTGAACCTTATCTCAAATTATGTTTAACCAATTCAAGGAAGGTAGATTTCATTATTCAGAAAGCTACCACAATAACATTTTTCATATTTATACTAACAATGAGCACAAAGATTAATCAGTGGGTAGATCTCACTCCTTGTAAGTCAATTGCATAGTTGAAAGGTCAGGCTACTAGCAGTTAGCTTTTTGGCAGAGGAATGGTGAAGATCTTGGGCTGTACAGTGAATACCATGCAGGTTCAAATCCTGGTTTCAATATTTACTGACAGTGTGAACGTAGACAGAGCTTCTTTATCTTACAGTGGAGTTGTTGGGTAGCTTTCATTAGTAGCACCTATGAAGTGCTCAGAGGGTTTGTCCTTCGTAAGGCTTAATAAATGTTAATCACACTAGCCATATCAGCCAGCTGATCGTGCTCCTTCAAATAGAGATACAAATTATAGGAGTTTCAGAGAGGGCAACTTCATTGTGTTTCCATCATGGAAAAGGGACACTAAAATAATGTCAAGCGATTGGTTAATATCTGGTATCTGACTAGCTATTTCCTATGTGCCTGATTTATCTAAATAAAAATAATATATTAACAGAGCTTGGCAGTTCTGCAAACACCCTCACAAGGACAGATAAGTGACTTTTTAAATCTCCTTTTCCTAATAAGACACAGTCTTGTATTGGTAGCTTAATCAAGGGCATTTCTATGACGAGAAGGCAAAGTTATGCTCACAGTTTATAATAATAGCAGCAACTCTGTTTTAGTGTTTAATATATTAATACTATTTAAACCCTTTGTAATGCTTGTTCTTTCATTTGATCCCACTATACCTGCTGAAAATACAGGAGGAAGACAACAAAAAAATGAAATTGACATGTTAAAAGGCTTTTCTATGGCAACACAATGAATTAGTGGCAAAGATAAGACCGGGATGGTGGCTCCCAGCAGCAAGCTCTTTCTAGTATACACATGAACTACTTCTTCACAAACCATGATTAATTTTTAAAAATACGAGAACATGCTGCAAACAATTTTTGTCATATCATACAGTGGTGGTTCTCAGTGTGTGGTCCCCAGGCCAGCAATATTAGCTTTACCTGAGAACTTGTTAGAATTATAAATTCCAGGACCTCCTCCTCCCTAAACCTACTGAATCAGAAACTGTGGGGGTGGGGCCCAGCAATCTGTTTTCAGGAGGCCTACAGGTGACTCTCCTCATGCAGGTGACTCTCATGCAAGCAAAGTTCTGAGAACCATAGAACACAAAGGTGAATCACTACTTAATTATCTCATTTAATCCTTGCGACGACTCAAGATAGGTAATACTGTCATCACAATTTCAGATATGAGGAAACCAAGGCTCCAAACAAAGAGTCGACATTTCTAAGATCATGTAGTCAGTAGGAGGAAACTGAAACTTAAACCCATATCCGCCCAACTCAAGAGCCCCAACTTGCAAACCGACTGTCCCACACCTCTCAATCGTTACTGTCAGAAAGGGTTTTGTTCTAAAGACATCAGATCTGCGTATCTATAATTTCAACTCAAATAAGGCTGTTCCTTTTCTTCACAATAAGCTTTCACATTTCAAATGATGGCTATCAAGTCTCTCCGCTCCAATCATGTAATCTGGGAGAGGGGCTGTTAAAATAACCTGTTTTGCATATCTAATAGTGGAAATCAGAATTTTTATAGGAAATGATTGTACAAATACCCAATTTCAATGGGATCAGTCTCCTATAGCTTAGGTCACTTTTTACACTACTCTCAATTTGGAATTGAAGAGCACTTTTGATCACTGCGCTCTTCAAATGTTTGCCATTTATTTTCTAAGTGGTCCTAGAAAAATAAAAATGTATTTGACCTCCATTTCCATAACCAGAAGAAGAAACTCAAGGATTCAAGAGAATTGTTTATAGTTAGGCAAAGACTGAAAATACTTGTGAAGGCCTGAATTAGCAGAG
The DNA here is from genome assembly GCF_041146395.1 of Eulemur rufifrons. Classification (NCBI taxonomy): domain Eukaryota; kingdom Metazoa; phylum Chordata; class Mammalia; order Primates; family Lemuridae; genus Eulemur; species Eulemur rufifrons. Next base: position 209,448,573 of record NC_090989.1, read on the forward strand.
GAATGCCTCTGGCGGAAGTCTAGACAGCTGTCCTTCAAGACGCTTTTCAAAGAACAGCAGGTGCTCTGTGGTTTTGCCCTGGAACCCACTGGTGCTGATCCCAGCACAGGGCCTGTGTTTAAGTGGTTGCATATTTCATGTTACCTCCCTCTCCATCAATCTGATCTTGGGGACATCAAGTTTTCAGGGAACCATGGGAACAGAACTGATTATAAACTTAAAAGACAGCAACTTGGTACGAGACGCTGTTAAAGGGCAAGTAGGTAGTAATTTTTAAGACTAGAATTGGGGACACTTGAGGGCCTCAGCTTATGCATCTGCAAAATGACCTCATTACCAAGACCTATTCCAGGAGGGTCGGAATATTAAGCATCCTTTCCCACTTCCCTATCCTTGCTTCATCCAACAAAAGTCATGGGGGTGGGGGGCAAATGAGACTGGAGAATGGAAGAATCCACTGTAGCTCTGAGAAAGAAAATCCATATAAGCTGCTGAACTACATGTTGTCCATCCTCTTTGATTAATAAGCATACATCATTATATTTTGTCTAGGTGTCTTTGTGGAATGGACACTAACTTAGAATATGCCATGTCTTTGAAACTATTTTTATGCCAAAGCACATAATTTCTTCCTTTAAAACAAATGGACATGGGAATGTCAAACAGTTGCTATCCCATATACTGAAGAAGTGTGAGTTACCCTACATTTTTATATTCAATGCAATGTGTACAAAAGCATAATTTTGTCATTGCACATTGGTTTGTAGGTAAGAGGTGAGAGGGGGCCAAGATAAACCAAAATAAAGATGTTGGGACAAAGAGCCTGAGGTGGACCTTGACGGTGGAGTTAGCATGCAAAAGAGAGAGGCACTTAGCAACCACATGGATTTAGATTGGATGCCTCCTTTTGACCACAGAGGCTACTAGGAATCTAGAGGAGACCTCTGGACCAGCAGTCAAGTGATCCTGGGGCTGCCGCAAACTCCAGAGTGACACAGGCAAGCTGTTAGACTTGCATCTTCATCAGAACCACTGATGATTTAGAGTCAAGGTCCTCCTATGAGAAAGATTCCCATCCGATCCTTCTTTGCTAGTCTTCAGTCATGAAGAGCCACCCAGGTAACTTGATATGCACCCTCGAGGGTGTGGCAGTGAGTAGATGGGTTTCCTAAAAAGTGATCCTGACTGAAGGCCCCCAAACTCTGCTCCCCTTCCTACACTCCTAACGCTGACGTCTAATACTGAAACATGGCAGTGTGTAATACATAATTCAACTCAGTAAAAAGGAAAAATGATATTGCAGGTATGCATTAAGAAATGGCAGAATATTCTTAAATAGTTTACAGTTTCATTAATCAGAATGTCTACACAATAACAAAGGCACTGGGTAAAAACAGAAATTAAATCCCTTGGTTAGGTATTGCACATGCTACTAATCAATCAACTCGATTGATATCTCACTTCCCCACTGAATGACTTAATTTCTTAGCTAAGCCAATTTAATTATTTTGCCTGCATAGACTTACCTTCAGAGTAATCAATAAAAACCCAGAAACTATCATTCTGAAGGTTAAACTGCTAAGTAATTCAAAACACAGGCATTTCAAAAACAATTTTTCTCTCTGAAACTCCTTTCTTTTTATCCTGTGGACATGATGGCCATAGTAAAATGCTATTTTTAAAAAATACAATTCTTCCACTTATGGAGAAAAAAGACATGGGAGTATGACGTGATGCTTTCTCAACTGAGTTAAGAAGATGACGAAAAAATCATCAGGTTCTAATTATTATAAAATTTGAACTATAGGTTAAATAAACTATATTCTGTTTCCAAAATAAAATGGAAAACCATAGATTAGGAAAATTATTTGCTTAATTACATATACATGAGTAATTATACACACAAATATATGTGTATATATTAATAAGATTATTTACTCATGAGAAAAAAACATCAAGACGTCAAAAGTTAAACGTTGAAAGCACACAGGCAGAAAATCTAAATAAGAGAAAACAGGAATGAGTTACCAAGATTGGTAACTGGTTGATTTTGCCTTTCTAGCCCCTTTAGACAGATCTGCTCTGCCATGAAAGGCATCTGCTAAATTTGTCTAAACACTGGGATGGGAGTCTGAAGGATTAGTTCAACTACTCACTCTATTGCAGTTTGACCCACTACACCTTGCTCTCCTCTTCCGGGTGCTTCATTTACTCTATTCCGAGGCTCACATTCAGCATCATGAGCTCGGATGCCCCATTTCGGACACACTGCCCTCGCCCCACCTGGCATACCTGCTTCAGATGTGATTCTCACATGAACCCTCTGCCCTTCATCCTGGGTTGGTGGGGAGGGCCCTCTTGGGCTGTTGAGACTTGGCCCTCTTGTTGTCTTGGCCCCAGAAGAACTCATCAAGAGTCACAGGGACAGAGATCGTGCGCGAATAACTGAGGGAATTCAGATTCATACCCAGGGGCCAGTGTTTTATTTAGGAGTTTACAAAACTTTTTATCTAATCACCAATCTTGTCAGGGCTGAATGCAACAGAGCCACCCTGGGATTGGTAGTCAGTAATGTTCCTGTATTAGTGTATCCTGGGCAACTATTTTAAAATCAGGATAACAATATAGATTAAGACTCATAATAATGTTCATATTCTTCGGGCTTATAAATCCATGACTGAGAACTTATCCTAAGTCAATAATTCAAAATAAGAAAAAAGCCCTACATAAAATCATGCTCTCTGCATAGTTATTTAAAAGAGTAAGACATGAAAAATCTAAAAGTCCAGCAACAGGAAACAATTAGATTAATTATGGTAACTCAACCAGATGGAATATTATTTATCCATCAAAACTAACAATTATCACAAGAAAAATTTTTATAATAAAAGACCAGGTGCAAAACCTGAATAAACATTTTAAGTTTGAGTACAGGCACACCTCAGAGATAATGCACATTCAGTTACAGACCACTGCAATAAAGCAAATTTGCAATAAAGCAAGTCACATAGACTTTTTGGTTTCCTGGTGCATATAAAAATCATATTTATGCTCTACTATAGTTTAAGTGTGCAATAGTATTATGTCTAAAGAAAAATGTATATACCTGAATTTAAAAATGCTTTATTGCTAAAAAATGCTCACAATCATCTGAGCCCTCAGAAAGTCATAATGATTTTGCTGGTGGAGGGTCTGACCTCGATGGCTGCTGACTGATTATGTTGGTGGTTGCTGAACGCTGGGGTGGCTGTGGCCATTTCTTAAAATAAGACAACAGTGAAGTTTGCCCCATCAATTGGCTCTTCCTTTCATGAATGATTTCTCTGTAGGACATAATGCTGTTTGACAGCATTGTACCCACAATAGAACTTCTTTCAAAATTGGAGTCAATTCTCTCAAACCCTGCCACTGCTTTATCAACTAAGTTTACAGAATATTCTAAATCCTTGCTTGTCATTTCAACAATGTTCACAATATCTTTGCCAGGAGTAGATTCCATTTGAAGAAACTGTTTTCTTTGTTTGTCCACGAGAAGCAACTCCTAATTTGTTAAAGTCCTACCATGAGAGTGCAGCAATTCAGTCACATCTTCCGGCCCCACTTCTAACTCTAATTATCTTTCTATTTTCACCACATCTGCAGTTCCTTCCTCCATGGAAGTCTTGAACCCTTCAAAGTCATCCATGGGGGTTCAAATCAACTTCTTCCAAATTCCATTATTGCTGATATTTTGACCTCCTCCCATGAATCCCAAATGTTCTAAATGGCATCCAGAATGGTGAATCCTTTCCAGAAAGTTTTCAGTTTACTTCATCCAGATCCATCAGAAGAATCATCATCTATGGCAGCTATAGCTTTACAAAATGTATTTGTTAAATAATAAGACTTGAAAGTTGAAATTACTCCTTGATCTATGGGCTGAAGAATGAACATTGTGTTAGCAAGCATGAGCACAACATTAATCTCCTTGTAAATCTCCACCAGAGCTCTGGGGTAGTAACTAAGTATATTGTCAATGATATTTTGAAAGGAATTCTTTTTTTCTGAGCAGTAGGTCTCAGCAGTGGGCTTAAAGTATTCAGTAAACCATGCTTTAAACAGATGTGATATCATCCAGGCTTTTTTGTTTCATTTATAGAGCACAGGCAGAGTAGACTGAGCATAATTCTTAAGGACCTTAGGATTTTCAGAACAGTAAATGAGCATTTGCTTCAACTTAAAGTCACCAGCTGCATCAGCCCCTAACAAGAGAGTCAGCCTGTCCTTTGAAGCTTAAAGCCAGGCATTGACTTCTCTCTAGCTATGAAAGGTCTAGATGGCATCTTCTTCCAACAGAAGGCTGTTTCATCTACATGGACAATCTGCTGTTTAGTGTAGCCATCTTCATCAATGACCTTAGCCAGAGCTTCTGGATAACTTGCTGAAGCTTCTACATCAGCACTTGCTGCTTCACCTTGCACTTTTATGTTATGGAGTTGACTCCTTTCCTTAAACCTCATGAACCAACCTCTGCTAGCTTCAAACTTTTCTTCTGCAGCTTCCTCACCTCTCTCAGCCTTCACAGAATTGAACAGAGTTAGGGCCTTGGTCTGGATTACGCTTTGGCTGAAGGAAATGTTGTGGCAGGTTTGTTCTTCTATCCAGAACATGAAACTTTCTCTATATCAGCAATAAGCCTGTTTCACTTTCTTATCATTCATGTGTTCACTGGTGTAACACTTTTAATTTCCTTCAAGAACCTTTCTTTTGCATTCACAACTTAGCTAACTGCTGGGCATAAGAGGCCTAGCTTTCGACATGCCTTCCTTATTGAGCTTAATCATTTCTAGCCTTTGATCTAAGGTGAGAGACTTGGAACTCTTCCTTTCACTTGAACACTTAGAGGCCACTGTAGCATTATTAATTGGCTTAATTTCAATACTGGTGTGTCTCAGGGAATAGGGAGGCTTGAGGCAAGGGACAGAGACAGGGCAGTAGCCTGTCGGTGAAGCAGTCAGAACACATACAACATTTACTGATTAAGTTTGTCATCTTGGATGGGCGTGCTTCCTGGTAACTCCAAACAATTACGACAGTAACATCAAAGATCACTGATCACAGATCACCATAACAGATATAATAATATTGAAAAAGTTTGAAAGATTATGAGAATTACCAAAATGTGACAGAGAGACACAAAGTGAGAACATGTCCTTGGAAAAATGACACAGATAGACTTGCTCAACACAGGGTTGCCATGAACTTTCAGTTTGTAAAAAACGCAGTGTCTGTGACGCACAATAAGGAAAAATACAATAAAATGAAGTATGCCTGTACAACTCTATAATGTGTGTGCACATGTGTATAGATGGTGTATATGCAACAGATATTCATTATTCATGAATTCTATATTGGCAAATTTGCCTAATCCTTAAAATTTATTTGTAGCACCGAAATCAACACTCTCGGTGCTTTCACAGTCACTCACAGCCATACACAGAGCAGCAAAAAATTCGAGTCATCTGACTTGTACATCTCCAGTGAAGGTCAGAACGGGGGGCCACTGCCTTCTCGTTTCAGATCTCATACCATAAATCAGCATTCTTTTCGTGGGCTACTTGCTATCACATTTTTAGTGTGCTTTTTTTTGGTGATTTTGCTGTTTAAAATGGTCCCCAAACATAGTGTTGAAGTGCTGTCTAGTGTCCCTAAGTGCAAGGAGATTGTGATGTGCCTTATGGGGAAAATACTTCAGGCATGAGTTATGTTCAGGCTGTTGGCCCTGAGTTCGGTATTAATAAATCGACATTATGTATTAAATAAGATGTATTTAAGCAGAATCACACATAAAACAAGGTTATGTATTGATCAGTTGACAAAAATGTTGCTACCAGGGTATACAGACCCTAACCCCATATTTCCCCTAGGAGTAGTGGTTCAGTATTTGCAAATCAGTGTTTGCAGTGACATTATAGAACATAACTACTGTGAATAATAGGAATAGACTGGATATATTAATGCATACATATACATACATGTGCATACATATATGTGTATCTATATATTTCTATCTACATAAACACAAAAAACTAGAAGAGAATAGTATGCACAAATAATAAATATGCAATCATTTCGAATGATTTAATTTTCCTCCTAAAATTTCAAAAATGTTTTTATAACATTGCTTCCACCCGGAAAACATTTAAAATGGACAAAAGCCAAAGAAACCCTGCTGATTGCTAACAGAGTTCTCTAGTCATGAGCATAGTTCTTTTGGAATCAGGGGCCTTCATACCTTTGTCAAACAAAGCAGATCGGCCAGCCCCTGTCCTTCATAGCCATTCTCTGGACAAGTCATCACCTAATCTCGCAAAGTTTTGTTGGCTATACTAAGAAGTAAGGATAACATCAGGCCTTGCATAAATATATATAAATTAAAATCTTGCAGTACGTTTCCCAGGGAGATATTCTGACTCTCTTAGGCCTATGGCGTTGTGGTGTTTCAGAGTGTCTACTCCAAATTGTTACTTGGTGCCATGGACTGAATTATGCCCCTGCCAAATTCATGTTAAAGCCCTACCTCCCCCTGTGACTGTATCACAGATAGAGCCTTTAAAGAGGTGATTAACATTAAATAAGGCCGTAGGGTAGAGTCCTGATCCCATGGGACTGGTGTCCTTATAAAAGAGGAAGAGATGCCAGAGCTCTCTCTTTGCCTCTTGAGGACACAGCAAGAAGGTGGCTGTCTGCAAGCTAGGAAGAGAGCCCGCACCAGAAACCCAACCAGGCTGACACCCTGATCTCTGCCTTCTAGCCCCCAGAACCACAAGAAAATAAGTTTCTTTGTTTAAGCCACCAAGTCTATGGTATTCTGTTATGGCAGCCCCGGCTAACTAATTCATTTGGGTCTGTCCCCTTGCCTTTGGCTGTCACTCAGTTCTGAGGACAGGATTGGGGTGTGGAGCCGCCACAGTCTGGCTGCATCCTTCTACCCACAGGCACAGCTCTTGTCAGGCAGCCCTCTCTGGGTAGCTACTCTTCCTGGGTTCAGGTAACCACTCCCTCCCCTTGTCCCCTCAGTCCTATACTATCATTTGTGTAGTCCCTAAAACCTAGCAACACCTTTGTCAACAGTCCTTTTATTCAAATGTTTCCGATACACAATTTCAGTGTGCCACATATTTCCTACCAAGACCCTGACTGCATCTAACAGAACATGAGGATTGCTAAAAAGATTACTTTAAAAATATGATAATTCCAAATATCATAGCACTGATAGAGAGACTGAGACCCAAGAACTCTTACTTAACTGGTAATAATGTCACATCCTCAGGGTCACCCAAATCATTGCAAAATGGATCAGCATGCACAGTGGCTGCGGCTTTGCCTGCACCGCGTGGCTTGGGGTGACAACGCCAATGTGGTGGTAAAAATGAGATTCCTCCTTTAGTCTGCCTAGAGCAAAACCTATTAATATCACAGTTGTCTTCCAATACTCTATGAAATCAGATCTTGTATAATCTCTGATTCCTTTTTTGTTTTTGTCATGTATTTTCTCCATCTTGGTTCCAATTCACTGAAAAGTCTCCATTGTTCTAGGGGTCAGGAAAAAGGGGCAGGGGGAGTGCTTGTTTAGAAGTGATTGCCTAGCAACCTATCCTCCTTATTCCAAGGACACAGGCTATTTGCATTTTGGGAAAGAAGAAAAAAAAGCTCCACTTCTCAAGAATCCTGGGGTGAGAGTGTCTTGCTGACCACTCCTCAAAGGAACCCTCCTTCCTCTGAGAACTCCCCCTGGGGGGGGGGGCGTTCTTTGCTCAGCAGCTTGTGTGTGTTCCCTTGGGGGAGGGTGCCGCCTTCCAAGGTGCTCCCAGAGCCAGGAGGGCAATGAGTGTCTCCCGGCACTGCCAAGCTGCAGCCCCAGGCGGCACCAGGACAGGGCTCAGAACATCCTGATCTCATTCAAGTGGGCATTTGTTTCCCACACTGTTCTTTCCTTTTGCAGCTTTCTGTCCTGGAAACGTGCCACACCCAGGGGATGTCCAGGCCCGCTCCCCTTAACCCCCAAACTGCTGGTGAGTTCCTGGAACCTGCTTGTGGAAAGCTGAAGCCGGGAGGGACATGGAAAGGGGAGAAGGCATAAAGCTCCACTTGGAAGTTCTCAGGTGACCTACAAAAAGTGGGGACTGAGGGAAGAGAGACTGACTGTTCTCCACATCATCTGAGAAACTAACTGGGTTGGTGTTTGGGAAAATCATTATTCCAAACTAGAGAACTCTGCCCCCAGATATTTCACCCTCCATCCTCTTTAATCTCACCACTGGAAGAAAAAAGGATGGCTCTCTTCTCAGTGGGGTGTGGAAAGTAATAAGTTTGGAGTCCTTCCTCTTTGATGCCTTAAAAACATATAGAAAACTCTTGGGCTATCTGGTTCCAAATTGGGCAAGACCTTTAATCTTCTACAGCTCTAAACTACCATCTATAAAACTGAGATCTTTACAAACTACATTGACAATGGTTGACAATGTTAAACTTACTTTGAACACTGCCCAGCAGCACAAGGCATGTACCCACGGGTGTATTATTCAGTGAAGACCATCTCATGATTGTGTTTGCATTGGTTCACTCACCACCTTATCATCTAGGATATCTGTCACGAGGAAAGGCCCTGACTATACACAGGTAATATTGATCTACAACATGATGGCAGATATGTCTGGCATTAAGAAGACATTATAGATGTTAGATACCTTTTTAGTCCTTGTCATTTTATGCATTTCCATGCACACATGCACTCGGAACAACAAAACTTATGGAAGTCTCCATGTGGCTAATAAATAAATAAACTGCTTTGACTAAGACAGGGATATTGCTCTAGGAGAGAAAAGATGGAAGAAGATAATACTGCATAATCCTCTTAACTGTAAGGCCAGGAGATAAAATGCACACAGAAAAAAATTCTGAATGATTCCTGGGGGTTGCTCATAAACAGAGGACAAAGAAACAAATTAGAAGAACACAACTGCATATTTGTTTTTTTGTTTTGTTTTGTTGTTTTGTTTTTGCTAGTTTTATAAATTCTCTAAGAATTGATCCCAAGTCTTCCCTAGGAAGAAAATATTTTGATTTAATTCAGTGGAACTGAGAATTAAGCTTGGAATTTGAGGGCTGAAAGGACTTTAGAAGTCATCTGACCCAGACAAACACTGTCCTCATTTGACAATTGAGGCCAGGGGAAGCTCACACTTGCTCAGACCACAGGCAGATCACATGGGTTGTACTGAATGCACAGAAAACATTTAGCACACTTTGGGGTCATGTAGCCGTAGGTAGTTGATCTCTTCAATGTTGGGAGCATCACATTTATTAGCAGGACAACTTTGTTTCTCATTTGAAAGGGTTTTGAGGTCTTTGCTTTTGGAAATGAGGAATACGGATATTAAGCAAGGGGTGGAAATTGACCGCCATATTCCTGTTCATCTCTCGTTCATTTCAGAGGGAGTATTTGAGGACATGCTGAGTACTCTAGTACTGAATAAACAACTAGAAAAGACTGTTATGTCCAAATGTGTCCTTGGGTGAATGTTCTCTCTGCAGCAAAGTTGGTGAGTTTCGCTGAGAGCCTGGAGAATAGTGAAGCAGTCATCTGGTAAAAAGTTGAATCAAATGTTCTCTGGGTTTCTCTGATCTGCTTACCATTTCCCCCTTTTTCTCTTAACTACTGCCACTTCATTATTCACAGTCAGTTGTGCTTCAAAGCTGTGAACATTTGGGCATTTTCTTCTCTGAGACATGGAGAAACTGTTGGGCATAGTCCTTAAGCTGTTTCAATACTTATGTCATAAATATAATGAGATACCAAGCGTCAGCCTGTTTAGAGGAGTCCATGCACATATAATCAATGCCTTTGAAAGCTCAGATGAAGTTTGGCAAGTTTGAAAGAAGCAAGGAGAGCATGGAACCAAGGTTTATTGGAGCGGGTAGGGTGAGTTGGAACCATAGCTGATTCTGGAAGCAGAGTGTTTCATAAATGTTTCCCTGTGCAGAGAGGACCTAGATCTGGCCATAGCCTTTTTGTTTGGGCTGAAACAAACTTATGGAAATGAGAATATGGTAGCTGATTTTAATTTTCAGAATAAAACTCATGGAATCTTTGAGTCATAAGGGTCTTTAGATGCTATCTAAATCACATACAACTGAAAACAGAATCCCCGAAACTAATGAAAATAAAAATGCATCGTATTAATATGAATTTATTTCTAAAACTTCAAATTGGTAACATTTATGCATTATAAAACTAAACCCTGAAAACACATTAAAGACTTGCTCTTGCCCAATGTGTTAAAATTGTATATACAACACATCTGAGCATATTGGTTTCCATTAGTTTTTATTGCTTACAATGCACTTAATATTAGTAGTTATATTAATGGATGTCATACACATAAAGAGATGAAATTGAAATCATCTCTTTACAGAACCAATCACTGAAGCCCCTTCACAAACTTGCTAGGTTCCATGGAACACAGTTTACAAAATACTGAGCCCTTTTTACAGCATCGTAAAAGATGGAAAACCTACTCTTGGATACTTCCCTCCAGTGACACCAGTGACAAGGAACTCATCTCTTGGCAAGGCAGCCCATGTCACAGCTCTCATTCTTGGGTTGTTCCTCTTTACGTTGTGTCAAATCTACTTCATGAAACTTCTATGCGACAGTCTAGTTCTGGCCTCTGGAACCACTGTCCTCATCTCCATAGCAGAAGACAGCTAGTGTGTTCACATCTAGGACTTCCTTTCTCTCATCCCAATGTCCCCAGTTCCTTCAACTCTCTCACCTGTAGCATGGTTCCAGACTTCTTGGTCACCCTACTGAGAATGTTTTCATGCTTGTTAGAGGTATCTTTGAAATGTAAATGACTTAAAACTTAACATGCACACAACTGAATTTTTGGTCTCCTTCTATCTCATTCAAAAACCATGTCATGGAATGATATCGACTGTCCAGTTATACTGGTCAGAAATCTATTTCACATCCCTTACATCTTTCTCTGCTTTGCCCTTTCCATACCCAATCTGCCTCCAGGTCCTGCAATTTTGCCTCCAAAATAGCTCATAAATCCCTTCACTTTGCTCTGTCTCCACTGCAATCATCTTTGTCCATTGTACCAATGTTTTTCTCCTGAGCTTCTGCAAGAGCCCCTTAGCCTGTCTGCTCACAGCCACTCTGGCCCCCAGTGATGCACAACCCCACATCTTTCTTAAAGTTTAGCGGCACCCATTGTTTTCATAATCATGAAAAATCTTCAGCAGGGCTGGCAAAATTTTTTCCACTTCTCCAACTGGGCTTTGCACTTCATGCTTGTGTCCATCCGGCACACTGGCCACCTTTCATTTCCTTCTCCATGCTCTGCTTCTCCTGGCACAGGGCTTTCCTACCCACTGTTTCCTCTGATTAGAAAGGACTTTCTTCATATCTTGGCCTAGTTAACTCAACCTGCAGGACGAAGCTCAAAGACGCCTTCCTCAATCTTCCTGGAGCTCTTATACCAGGACAGATTCCCTTGTTATAGGTTCATATAGCCCTCATGATGTTTGCTTCATGCTCTCCTTTGACATACATTTGTGGGATAATTTGATAAATGTCTGGCTCTCCGGCTGGATTGTCATCTCCAGGAGGCTAAGATGTGTCTATTTTTGCTCACTTTCTTCCCACTGGTGCCCAGCATGTAAGGTACTGATGGGCAAAAATATTTGTTGAGTGAATTAGCTACATAATTCCTATTTTGATTCTCTCCTTTCCATCAAGAAGAATGACTTGAAACCTAGAAAATATGGAATGACTATGGCTAAATCGTTTTTTAAATGGGAAGCTCAACATTGTTTTAAAAAATAAGTATGTCTCCAAGCATAGCTAAATAATATCCCAGCCTGCACCCCTGCACAGCATTAAGTTTGACACTCATGCAAACAGCAGGAACAAGGGAATAGGAAAAATGGAAGATGATGAAGGAGATGAACAAAGGTGGACATAATTTTCAAAAGAGAGTGAAGAAGTAGGATTCCAGAAACAACTGATCACTAAACTTGACCTTAGTTCCAGGATGAATTTCAACACAAACTATTTAAAGATAGTGTGAGTGCACTTAGAAAAAGAAGTAGTGATGACCAGGAGCAAGTACGGGAGCATCAGGGTGAAGCTGACAAATGATCATCCAAAAGTAGGTGCACTTGCGCTAGGATGGGGGATTGCCTCGGACAGGAAGTATTCTGCCTTCAGCAAGACTCTTGGCAAAGTCCCTTGCAATATCTTTGAGAGGTGGAGAAATGTGGGCAGAACTCACAGCTCATCAAACACAGCGTGTGCATGCCCTCTTAACACATCCCTGCCCAGTGCTGACTCACTCTAATGCTATTTATTTCTGAAATACTCTCTTTTTATGTTCATATATGATTACAATAACAACATCGCACATATGAAGTGCCCGCTCTAAGGAAGGCACTGTTTAAGGTGCACTTAATCCTTACAATGTCTCTTTGAGAAGATATTATCATTATTGCTGTTTAAAAGTTGAAGAATAGAGTCTTGAGAGGTTAAATAACTTCTTCAAGGTCACATAAATAATAAGAGGCGGAGCTGGAATTTGAACCTAGGAAGTCTGGCTCCACAGTCTCTGCTCTTTATACTACTCTCCTTCCCCCACCTCCATGCTTACTATGTTCTAGAATGTGCTTAGCCAACAGAGCTTTGTTGTAGTGTATCTGCCTAATGAGCATTTGTGTACTATTCTGCAATGCTCAAAAATAGGGTTTCTTTATCTGTATGCACAGAGCTTAAAGGGATCCATGGATAGAATTCATAGGGTTTCCGTAAACTTGGATTACATCTAATTTTCAGTAACTTCTAACAAAAATTCAGCACTTCTTTCAATTATTAACATAGGCAACAAACCACAGTAGGATCAGCAGAATCTGTGAAGTTGTCACCCATAGAAATCAGATGTTTTCATGTCACATTATTGTTGTTGTTACAGATATCAAAAACATCACTTATGTTCATCACTTTGAAATGATAGTAGTTATTAGACCTGCCACCAGATTTCATTATTTAATGTTTAAAAAAAAAGCGTGCTATTATATCACATTTTTAGCATTTTATAACTGTATGCAATGCAACTGCATTCCTTTGTAACTCCATATATTTTATTTTATGCATTTAAAATGTTATTTGGGGCAGGAGTCCCTAGGCTTCCCTAGACTGCTAAAGGGCAGAGCTCTGTCTTGCTCTATCCAAATTAAGATTGTCCTGAAACTTGTGTGGTTTATGCCACAATTGTTCCCCTTTATGACAAATGTTTCATGCTCAGGCAAATAGCTATGACTCAGAACCACCTGACAAAAGGTAAGTGAGCAATAGTTCTGGACCAATCACAAAGAGACAAAGGAAGAAATCACACAAAGCATTAAAATGCACCTTAAGTGGTAGTGGCTAATGTCACCTCTAGGGACATAGTGGAAAAAACACAGAGTACAGGTCAGCAGGCAGCTAGGCATCTGGAGAGGTCCTTTGATGTTCCTGAAGACCTCATAAACACCACTCTAGCCAGGGTGGGTTGACCAACAGTTTATGAGGAGTGGCTGCAAAACACTGGTGGGAGGTAAGTCATAAATTTAGGAGACATGAAGAGAAGGAGACTGTGATGGCCAATGTGTATGTCCCAGTGGCAACACCTTGGACCATTCCACAGAGATCTGAGACAGCACTCACATTGCTTAGAAGCCATCCCTGGACTCAGGAATGTTTACCCAAGAGAGCACCCTTCAAACATGGAAGGTGGAGCCAAGTAGAAGCCACAGGATTCTTGCCTTGTCCCTGTTCTCCAATGGCAATAATGGTACTAATAATACCATATATAATAATATTCTCCATATGGTATTAGTAATAACATTGTATTAATAACCTTCTTCCTATTTTAACAAGTGGAAAGTAAGGTTCAGAGAGTTTGAACGAGTTGTTCAAAGTCACACATCGCACACATATTGAAGGTGAGACTAGACTCAGGTCTGCTGTCAGCCAGCCCATGTTCCTTGGCATATCAGTAAGATTTGGAAATATCCCAAAACTGAACAGCTAACAGGTTGGATGAAAGATTCAGATTCTCTCCTTAAAACAGAGGGACAGACTAACTATTTCTGAAGAAAGCCTCTACCCAACCTGAAAGGTGATGGTTCTGAGAAAGTATCCCTTTTCTTCCTTCACCCAACACAGCTTTAAAACTTCATTCTGCACGATGGGCCATTGTCCTAGACGGACCTCTTATGACCACAGAGGGCAGAGCTCTGAGCATACACCAGGTGACCCTTGCCATCCCCCGGCCCCCCACCAGGAAGAAGACTAGAGGAGCCAGGGCTGTGTTGAGGGTGCTGGGAAGGTTCCAGAGTGGGAAGAGCAAGCTCTATTCCTTCTAGAACAGGGATTCAGACGCCAGCTCTGCCACAGGGATAAGTGGTGACACCTCAGGAAAGTGACTTCACCTCTCTGAAAATTATTTTCCTCATCTGCGTTATTAAAAGATGGTTGAGAAGGTTACATGCCAAGCTGAGACATAAAAGGAGGCTAAATATGTCAGTCTTCCTTTTAAGACCCAACATTAACCCACCGAGACATCAATAGGAGTCTTTTAAGGTCACAATTGTTTCCTACAATGAAGTCTAATGAGTTTTCCAGAAAGAAATTCACCGTTTTCCCCAAGAGAGCTGGGAAGAACTGAAGCACCTGTAGTAGCTGCAAGAAAGCGTACTGATGTTGGACATCACTCACCCTGCAGTCGCTTCTTTGAGCAAATGCTCCTGCATGCCCTTGACATCGGGCATCGACCCCTCCACACCCTTTCAAAACCCAGGAAGGTGTCTGTGCTGTGCCCAAAGGCGAGGCATGAGCCTCCAGCCCTCCCCAGCCTCTGCCGCTGTATCCCTGTCATCGGCAACATGTGAATGAACCAAATTATCTCCAGGGCTGAGGGCGTGGGCCACACAGCCGGGCTGTGCCGTCAAAGGAGCCCAGCGTCATGTTCTCCACCCCCTTATGAGAAGGCTGATGCTGTCGTAAGGCTGTGAGGGAGGAAGCCAGCCTGGAAATGCCATGTAAGGAAGAATCTGTTCCATTTCGGTGCTAGGATTCTAAAATAGCTGCTAATAAAAAGCCTTCATACTGTGACACTTCAATACAGACACCCACAAGGATACCTTGACAAGCTGTTTGACTCCTCGTGAGCCTTTTCTTGCTTTTCCTGCACAGGCCCCCACACAGATGCACAACCGTGCAGTGACAGACCAGGCCAGCAGGGGTCTGCCTAGACCGCGGGGCTGGCCGGGGGAGCCCGCTCCTTGCGGGAGACACTGCGGTTCTGACATGGCCTGTCCAGAAGCATGGACACGCTGCTTGTCCTGTCCCTCTCTCCATCCTCGTGATGTCTTTGACAATACTTACACAGAGAATGAGCCCATCCCAGGCTGAGAGAGGATATCTTCAGATAATGTCATTTACCACTGATCACAAGGAATACATCTCGGGCTCATGCAGAAAGGCCACGGTTCAGTGGATTTAGGCTCTAGTGTTAAAGAGCCTAAGATAGGATTATATACTAGTGATCAAAATTCAGAGATTCTTTCCTATTAGAAGTCCTAAAAATCCATTAATTTGGGTAATATTATCTCCGACAGAAAAATAAAGGGTCATGTTTGAGGGTATTTTTAACAGCACCTATTCTCTTTTTGAAGCTGGATAGCTAAGACCTGTTGTTGTAAAGTTACCGTTTGAGTCTTAGCATAGATGAGATCACGCTCTCTCCTCAGCTACTTTCTGTAAATCTTCCTGCGCTGGACCCAGATAACGGTTCGTGCACTTGGCTGCACATCAGACTCGCCTAAAAAGCTTGTTAAAAACATAAACTCCTAATTCTCATCCTCCCTGAGATACTGAATCACTATATCTCTAAGACAAGGCCCAGGAATCAAGATTTAGAGAGAAGCACTGAGGATTTCCAATGTGTGGTGAAGCTTGGGTGCCCATACAGTGGGGACGTCCACGGTACCTGGTAAGATAATATGAATTTTAGAAGTTTTCATACTGTCGGATGTCACAAGCAACTTTAATATTTGATGATTCTCTTAGTGTATCCCAGTGAAGGATTTGTTTTATCTGGTAAGTAGAATTCCTCAGGCTCTATGCCTGTACCAAGTTCTTACGATCACCAATGGAATGTTCGACAAGATGCTCCTACAACTCTAAAGAGAGATAAATTCTGGCATTTTTGATGTATTCATAGGTATCCAATATTGAATCAGAATGTCGTAACAATCTGTTATAGTTTTATGGTTTCTTGCACATAGACAAATAGACTAAGCAGAAATCTGAAATACCAACCTGAAGACAGAATTTTAAGAGAGTTATATGGAGAGTTTTGCGAGATGAAGTCAAATCATGCTTGGACTTAGGAGTGATTTCTATACTGAAAAGCCACTGCATTGCATAGCATCTTTACTTTGAAAAACTTGCAAGAAGAATATTATAGAATCTTTCTTGGAAGTTCCTTTTAGGTAATTGTCATGATCAGTAAGAACCTAGGAAGTGCCCAGCACTCTGTGAGGCATGAGGAGTGCAGAATTAGAACATACACACACTGCCCAGGAAGCATTTGTAATCAGACTGTCTAGCTGTGTTTGTAACTTCAGTCATATGCCATAGTATTTGAGGTTTACAAAACCCATACCTGCTATTCGTCCTTCAAGGCCCAGGTTAAATCCTATTTCTTCCAGAGACCTTTCCAGATTTTACCCCACACCTCCCCCCAAATCAATTTATCTCTACTCTCCACAACATGTATCACCCTGCCTCATATCAGAGTGATTCATTTATGTCTCTTCTCCCCAGGAGATGTGTGATTTTCTTTAGGAAACAGAACACATCTTACTCAGTATTTACATATTGAAGAGACATGGGTAAGAACTATATATGTGATGCCATCTTGGATTAATCCAACCAATTCGCCCATGCAAGGTATTCCAACCCTGACTACAGGGCAAAGACTGTGGAAGAAGGTGAAAAGTGTGGAGCATTATTAATATTCTGCCCACACATTTTTTCCCAAAGCCTTCTTGAACCAATTCACATTTTAAGCCTAGGGAAGCTCTCAGAGGTAACAAGTAGGCTAAGATAATTTCCTCTTGCTCAATACTCACTGGAGACGGAGAAAATCTACTCTCCCGCTTAAGTAATAATCTTGTGTAGGCAAGAAAACTTTAATTGTAGAAAAAGTATTATGTAAATGTAGGTTATTTAATTAAAAAGGAAAAAAAAAAATAAAACCTCCACTGGAAGTAGCTGTTTTAAAAGAGATGAGAGAATTGTTTTCTTTACTGCAGCTTATAAGTGGTTCACGGATAGATTTTTGAAATGACGTGTGCATCATCAAGAGATGGCGACTACCTTCTGCTTTTAGGCAAGGTGGAGTAACAGGGAGCATATTTACCTTCTTACCTGAAACAACCAAAAAACCGCGTAATATAAGAAACAACTGTTTTCACAACACGAGATAACAGGCAATGAAGGAAGTGATCCACGAGATGAGAAAAAGGATGTTGAGTCCTGTGATTATCCAAGCTAAACACTGAGAGAGACAGAGAGGGGACCAAGGTGGAGCCCAGCAAGCTCCTTAAGTTGAGGAGCTGGAGCTGAGAGTCTGGGGAGATCCAGGTGGATAGGACACCAGAGAAAAGAGAGCTGCAGACAGAAAGAACACAGGAGATCTGCAGAGGGTGCCCCTTGCGTATTGAGCTGAGTGCTGATCAGTGCATTCATGTGAGGACACTGCCCATGGCTGAGGGACGAACCACCCAAAGGATCAGAGAAAACCATGCTCAGTGCTCACACAGGGCCAGGAATAGTGCTGGTGCCCATGAAGCAGAGTGAAGACCTCCTGCTTCATGGGGCATCGGGGAGAGTACACAGTAGGATCCTGCCTCAATAATGGGAATTAAGCCCTAAAGTAAGCATTGCTCTTGTCTTGCCCAATAAACTTTAACTGCAACACACAAAGGGATCAAACTCTTCCCATGCCACTTAAATGCATTCTAGAACAAAGCTCAAAAATATTTATAGGAATACAAAAACATTTAGCATCCAACAAGGTAAAATTCACAATGTCTGGCATCCAATTTATAATTACCAGGCATGCAAAAGAGCATAGAGTATGATCCATAATGAGGAGGAAACTCAATGAACTGAAATTGATCCAGAACGGACACGAATGTTAGAAGCATAGACAAATGCATTGAAGCATTGATTATAACTATATTCCATATGTTTAAAAAGTTAACTAGAAATATGGAAGATACAAGAAAAGAAGACCCATATTGAACTTCTAGACCCAAAAACTATAGAGTATGAAATGAAAAAATGTACCAGATGGGAATAATAGAAAATTAGACATGGCAGGAGACATTTCTTGTTGAACTTGATGGCATAGCAATAGAAACTACCCAAAATAAAACACACAGAAAAAGGAGAGTCCAAAAACATGAAAAGAGCTCAGTGAGCCATGAGACAGTGTCCAGTGGCTTAATATAAGTGAAATTGGAGTCGCCAGGGAGTTGGTGAGAAAAACAGAAGAAATATTTGACCAAATAAGGACCAAAACCCTCAAAAGCTAAACTGTTGAAAACTATAAGCCCACAAATCCAAAAAATCCAGTGAACTCAAGCACAAGAAATATGAATAAAACTATACTGAGGCCCATCATTATCAAATTTCCCAAGACCAGCAATAAAGAGACAATCTTAAAATCAACCAGAGCAAAAGGAAACACAGCATACAGAGGAACAAAGATCTCCCATGGAGAATTTCCAGTACTTTTATTATTTTAGCAATGATTATGTGTCACTTCAATTTATTGTTCTCAACTTTTAAAGGCAGGAACTCATTGCAAGTAGAGAAACAGAGGTTGTCATGGTGCATAAGGTCAGTGTGACAGATAATTTTTTTTTGCTTGCCTCAAAGCCATTCCCTTCCTTTTTTCTTGTTGTAGAATCCCAGTTTTGTCCAGGGCTTTGGTAACAGGCCACTGATCTCTGGCAAGTCAGCTCAGCCCTTTGTCTTGACCCACTGGCCAAGGAGGTGTAAGAAGTCTTTGCAGAGGAGAAGTTCTGGAAAAGATCTATGTCCTGATAGAAAGAAATGTGCAGGGAGAGACAATCTGCTTCCTGCAGCCGTCTGCCTCCCTCCTGCAACTGCAGTTGTGATGTCTGGAGTTGCTGCAGCCACCTTGCAGCCAGGAGGGGGAGCAAGGAAACCTTGAGTGCCAATCCACAGCTCTGACACTCGAAAGCCTCTGGCACAGTCGGAAACTGCCCACCTCTGAACTCCCTGTCCCATGAGCAAGACAACTCCCTATCCACTTAGCCACTGTTAATAGCATATTGCTACCTTGCGCTAAACACATTCCTAACTGATATAAACATAAGTTTAAAAAAGAAAAATCAGAGATTTGAACCTTTGTCTTCAGGCTCCAAATGTAATGCACTTTTCTCTATAACTCAGCTAACTCTTTCTTGCCAGCTTCCTTTTTAAAGTGGCCCTGGTCTGAGTGATGTAAAAGCATGTAATGCCATAAGCATGAGAAAGCTTCAAAAACGGGGGAGGGGAGACCTCTCAGGGCTTTGAGGCATCAGAGTCCTCTGTCCCATCCAAGCCAATGGGCAATGCCGACTTTTCCCTACCTTCATTCCCAGTGCACCTATGACCAAGCAGACTTATTTTCTGTGTGTGGCATATGCATAAAGCATAGGGGCTAGTGATTTCAAGAATAAGAGACTCAGAACACCAACCCCCCCCCTACACACACACACACCCACACACACACAGAAAAAAAAAAAAAAAAAAAAAACCCAAAAACAAGCGCAAAGGGGATACACCCATCTACTGCCAACATTCTTCACTAGTTAGGAGATGGATAGAACTGGGAACCTGGACAGCACCTCTCCAGACCAGCTTTTCCATGCTGGCTTATGCAACTTTCTACAGCCCTTGTTAAAAGGTCACAAAAGCATAGACAGGCATAACATATCAAAGGCTCCGAGGAGTTCTGCAGCAAGGAAAATGATGGCTTATCTTACGACCACAGACCTCTTTTACTGAAGCACACCCTCCAGCAGCTCATGGATCCAGTCTGAGAGATCCTGCTCTAGGCAGAGCAAACATGTACAGGGGTAGAGATATTGGGATCAGTTGGGCAGATCTATTTTCATAGATTATGTAACATATCAGAATGCAACCTAGTATGTCATTTTCTGGTGTAAAAACTCTTGCTGGCTCCCCACGGCCAAAAGGATCAAGTCCAAAGTCTCTGGCATGGCAAACATGCCCCTGTGAAATCTGATGATAGCCTAAGAAGCGTATTTGTTAGCCTTAGAAGTCTCCATTGCCCAGCCACACACTGTGATGCTTGGCCTTCTTGCCAATAGAACAATCTGGGGTCTATATCTCAAATACCAGATCAAAAGCCCTGTTTCTGTGACCTCTATTCTGATTTCCCAAAGTAGGTGGGAGGCTTTCTCTTCAGGGTTCCCAGTATGTATCTCTGTCACAGCATTTATCACATTGTATTAAGATGTCTTAAGAACTCCTCCAAGTAGAGTCCACGTGTCTTTTTTATCTGGACGCCTTTTGTAGCTACCACAGCAGCCGTTCCCAACCTTTTTGGCACCAAGGACCGGTTTCGTGGAAGATAATTTTTCCATGGACTTGGGGGGTGGGGGGATGGTTTCAGGATGATTCAAGCACATTACATTTATTGTGCAGTCGAACCTCTCTGCTAATGATAATCTGTATTTATAGCCGCTCCCCAGCACTAGCATCACAGCCTCAGCTCCACCTCGGATCATCAGGCGTTAGATTCTCATAAGGAGAGCGCAACCTAGATCCCTCACAGGTGCAGTTTACAGTAGGGTTCACACTCCTTTGAGAATCTAATGCCGCTGCTGATCTGACAGGAGGTGGAGCTTATGCAGTGATGTGAGCCATGGGGAGCAGCTGTAAATACAGATGAAGCTTCACTTGCTCACCCGCAGCTCACCTCCTGCTGTGTGACCTAGTTCCTAACAGGCCACGGAGCAGTACCAGTCTGTGGCCCATGGGCTGGGGACCACAGTACTAGCATTTAGGACATAGCAGTTGTTTTATACATATGTGTTGAATAAATGAATGAGAGAATGAATGAATGAGAAGACTCTCACACGCACCCTGTTGCAACTCCAAAGCATATGTAAAATGTTCTTAGGTGCACTTGAATACAAATTAAACCAATTTAGAAGCTTGTAACAATTTATGCAAATCTAGTTTAATATAGCATTAGTCTGAACTCAGTGTTCTGATTTCTCCCTGGCAGACAGGTTCCTCTGAACTGTGCTCCCTCTAAGCGTTGTGAGAGGCATGAATTGAAGATGATTTCATAAAGTAAACAACTTCTTATGTTTCTGAGGCCACTTTAATCAAAAGAGAACAAACTGAAAGGTCTATAATTGTTCATGTGAATGTTAGAGTCATTGTGTAAGTATTATGGTGATTGAAAAAATAAAGAAATGCTAGATAGAAATGAGAGGTAATGACACAGAGGACATCCCTTTTTTAGGAAGGGATTGAGTTGCCCTTGCATTGCACATTGTACCTTGTTTCAAGGGTTGTAGACATAGTATACCAGAGGAAGTTTTCCTATTATAGTAATAAGTGGAAGTAAGTTTTAGCCCTGGTCTCTTTACTACAAAGAAATTGTCAGGGATAAGGACGTCCCAATGTCCTTAGATTTACTTCCTGAAGTCAGTGCTCCTAACCTCAGAGCTAGACCCAGATACAAACCTGAACATCTTCTGTATTCACCTACAGAGCTAAAACAACATACCCAAAAGGCCTCTCCTGATTGGAGTCCTATTCAACAATCATTTACTGCCCATCTAGTACAAGCCATGCATTGTGCCAGTTTGTGCAGCTACAAAGCTGTATAAGACTTGCCCTCTATCTGCTCTCATATTAGTGAGAGAGACATAGAGATGAACCGGTTTCCTTGATGCCACATGCTCTATGCTGTAAAGCCTATTTGTACGAAGGACTGAGCAGTTACTCTTCATGGAGGAAGTCGGGGAGAAGGTGAAACTGAAATTCCTTCTTTTGTGGCTCCTCATAGAGGAAATGGCACTAGTACATGACATAACAAGACACTAGAAACATCTGTGCAATGAGTCAGTCTACCTATCTATCCATCTACCTGTCTATCTACCTACCAATCTGGAAATATTCACATTGCCTTAAAATATTCCTTAAAAATAAACACATACTTTGTAAAGATGAAGGTATATAGTAAACTCTTGATTATTTCTTATCTGCTTGTCTAGCTATTAATTTATCTAAACCTTCTCCTCCCTTCTGTGGCTCAGGGCTTTGTTTTCTACTTTGTCAATCTATTTCCTCCAGGGTGAGCAGGGTAAGGTAAAAGGTGCTGAAATTAAAATAGGTTTATTTGGCTACTTGCTCTATCAGCTGGTTTTAGTACAATGCATCTTCCTCTCTCTCAGCAGTTAATACACTGGGAGTGAGCATCTAGTGATGATTTCTTGGAATTTGTTGCTGACATCATTTTAACACTTTAGGATTCTGAATGTGGCCTTGCTTAGCCAAGTTATATTCATTTGCTTCCTTAAATGTCTACTGTAAATCAAAACTTCCCTATTCTGCTTCCTTTTCTTCTTAAGTAGAAGACAAATTAAAGGATAGGACTTCCTACAACCCTAAAATAAGCTGAATCCCGAGAAAGAACAAGACTTAAAAGCTAGGATTTGGGGTGTTTGGGGTTCTCCACTCACCAACAGATCACATTCATATGAAGCACATGTTAGAATCAAACAGTGAAAACCACCAAAGTGCACATTAAAAAAACTTCAATGGATCCACTGTGGCACAGTAATGACCAAGTAGAGTGAGATCTTAAGTCTCCAACAGGCAAAATGTGACAGAAATCTGGTTCAAATGTTTCCTAAATGTCAGGTTTTGCCAGTGGAGGAAAGGACTAAAAAAACAAAATAAGAGACTGGTACTGCAGAGCTACTAATTAAAACAATTCAAAGAACATAAATGCTGGAGTAATTTTGGACCCGCCATGTCGGGCTGGTTTCAATGCAAATGTAGTGTTCCGATTTCTCCCTTCATGGGGAAGGTATAATTAGCTCAGCTGCAACAGGGTGGAAGCCTTGATGCAGCCATCCCTGGTGCTGCCAGCTCCCCCGTGACGAAGGAACAGCTGCCACCCGCCCCTCCTGCCACGGATGGCACAGAGCCGAGGCCACCCTGCAAGGCTGCTCACAAGCCACTGTGAGCAGACGGCTTAGACTTCTACTGCGATTGGTTCTTGCTTAAAGGTAAGGGACATTTTACCCCTCTATCTGGTCGACTCCAGGCACCATCCTTCCACATGAGAGCGCCCTGGCTATCACAAAAATCCCGTCTCCAATAGAGTCACAGAAAGATCTTTTAACATTGGTGAGGACAACCCACATCAGTGACCAGCCCCTCACCTTGTAGTCTGATGCAGGATGTTGGAAAGGATAGGAAGAAAGTAATGGAAAAAAAAAAAAGTAAGGTGCTGGAAAATGAGAAATATGAACCATAAGGACACCCTGCCCCAGGCAGGGTGATAAAGAAGATGAAGATGGCCAGGTGCGGTGGCTCATGCCTATAATCCAGCACTTCAGGAGGCCGAGGCAGGAGGATTGCTTGAGGCTCGGAGTCTGGGGACCAGCCTGGGGAACATAGAAAAAACCTGTCTCTACAAAAAAATTTAAAAAATTAGTCTGTAGTCCTAGCTATTCAGGAAGCTGAGACAGGAGGATTGCTTGATCCCAGAAGTTTGAGGCTACAATGAACTATGATCATGCCACCATGCTCCTGTCTGGGCAGCAGAGAGAGAGGCCTAGTCTCTTAAAAGAAAAAAAAAAAAAGTGAATAGACATGGAGACAGTGTGGGGATGGGTTTAAGGATAAGCTTATCACTAATCCAGTAGGTGGAAAACTGATGTAAAAGCAAGCAAGCTCTGGGGCACAGCTGCTGCAAGATGCACTGGAGCTCTGCAAAACAGAGCCACAACTGCCACGTGTCCATTTGACAATTCAGCAGAATGGACCCCATTGATAACGCTACATCAATGAGTAAACATATCCCAAGAACATCTTCTATGATAATAAATACTTTCATGAAACCCAAAGGTGGGCAACCATTTTGAAATTTTAGAGAATGCAAAGTAAAATTCGTAATTTCGTTGCTTTCCTAGGCTGCTATCAAATTGTCCGGTCTTCCACCCATCACCTGCTTCCCTGGCCCTTCTTGCCCATCCCCACCCGTAACAGAGGCCATGGCAAGGCTGGTTCTCTTTCCTCATCCTGAGTGGGAAAAACAGACAGAAAACAAACCTACGAACCCTGCAGCTGCAACTAAGTAGTGCCCATGGGGGGTGGGCGTGGGGGATGAAATTAATGTGGCATCTGAAGCCCATTTGTTAATGTCTAAAAACAAATAAAGGAACTGGGGGTCATTATTCCCTCCAACCATGCCAGAGAGAAGGACTTCAGGATCTTGTCATCTAAGTAGAGAATTTTCTTTTTAACAAATGGCAATAAAATATGGCAGATAGCAAAGGCCAGTGTTTTGATAATGTGTAAATGACCAAGATTAACTTTTTTTGTTCATAATGATGGTCACTATTTTGCTGGTATTTTCCTTTTCAGGCTTTTTTGCTTTTTTGAAATATAATTTAGATACCATAATAAAACCTTTTAGAGTATACAAATCTGTTGGTTTTTTTTTTTTTTTAGTATATTCACAGTGTTGTGCAACTATCACCACTATATAATTCTAGAACATTTTCATCACCCCCAAAAGAAACCCTGCACCCAGTAGCAGTCACTCCCATTTTCCCTTCCACCCAGCCGCTGGCAACCACTAATGTATGTTTTGTCTCTATGGATTTGCCTATTCTGGACATTTCATATAAATGGAATAGTGCAGAATGTGACCTTTTGTGTCTGGCTTCTTTCATTTAGCATAATGTTTTTAAGGTGTATCCTGAGTTGCAGCATGAATCAGTACTTCATTCTTTTATATTGCTGAATAGTGCTCCATTGTGTGGATCACCACATTTTGTTTATTCATTAGTCAGTTGATGGTTACAGTTGTTTCCACTTTGTAGCTATTATGAATAATGCTTCTATGAACATTTGTGTACAAGTTTTTGTGTGGACATATAATTGCAGTTCTCTTGGGTATATGACTAGGAGTAGAACTACTGAGTTGCAAGGTGACTCTACACTGCACATTTTGAGGAATTACGAAACTGTTTTCAAAAGCAGTTGCACTATTTTACATTTCCAACAGCAATGTATGAGAGTTTCAATTTCTCAACATCCTCCCAATACTTGTCATTATGTCTTTTTATCACAGCCACCTATTTGGGTGTGAAGTGGTATCTCGTGAATTTTCTTTGCATTTCCCTAATGACTAATGTTGTGCATCTTTTCATGTGCTTATTGACCATTTAGATACCTTCTTTGGAGAAATGTCCATTCAAATATGTGCCTATTTTTTAATTGGGTGATTTATGTTTTTACTGTTGAGAGTTTCAGTATTTTTTCTCTGAATTATTTTTCTAGAGACTCCTATAGAGGAGGATGTTGGGTTCCACTTTGGAGATAAAGTGTATCTTTGTTGATCTGGGTAATAATTAGAGTAAAGCATTAAGCACTTACTTTTTGCCAGGCACTTTGAAACCTGTATTAACTTATTGCTACAGAAAAAGTCGTTGCTTAGGCCACATGTTCCTACCTTAGACGCTCCTCAAGATCAGCAAAGCTTTTCCTCAGGGAATCACCCACGTGTTTCTCTGTCTCCTGAGACAGGGAGACACCCCACCCCCACCTACCATCAATGAAGCAGAACTAACAGAGGAGACGCATCTGTTGGTAGGTAAAATCTCCCCCATGTTTGAGGTATCTGGAACAAACTAGTCATTGCTTTTAAGCTACATTTTGAACATTTGAAGTTAAGACTGTGCCCACATTTCCTGCAAATACACCCAAGAGAATCCTTTTCAATTTGAGCTCTATTCTTTCTCGCCATACAAAACGTGAGCAATGCTTATCAAGGTGACAAAGGAAGAAACACCGCAAAACAATCAACAGAAGAATTTGCAGCAAGGCAATAGATACAATTTATTAAAGTAACTGTAGCACAGTTGGCTCCAGCAAAATGTGGAGGCATTAGAGGTGAGGGAGGCTGCAGGAAGGGATACAGGAAACAAGCTGACCAAGTGCTCCTCAAAAATAAATAAAAACAGGAAGAGCAAAGGCATCGTTTTCACCAATTATGAAAGGTAGTGAAGTTCTATGCTTCATCCTCTTAGGTTATATACACCCAGCTTGTTTGTTCCTTTCCTGCCTATTCCTCTCTCCTTGAAAATCAACAAAATAAACAGGAACATCAAACTGAGGGTATGAAGTGGTGGAACACCACCCTAAATCTTCATTCCGAATATCATGACTTTGGAGTTTCCAGAAATTTCCCCTTTCTCTCATACCCAATTTCCAAGATCTCAGTTAATAAATCTAGCACATCCAAGGGGCAAGTTCCAGGTAATCAGTGGATTTGAATTACCATCTATATCTCTGCCCCTCCCCCGTTTCAGTGGTGGGCCCACTGGGTGGCTGGATGGGACCATTCGGGAACAGGCAGGACAGATCTTCTCACATGTCACCAAGAAGGCCACTGGCTGAACTGCTTTCAGCCGAGATGGTTCTGTGCGGGAAATCCCAAGTCTACTGTACTACTGTTTATGGGAATAAGTTCTCTCTAGTTCAAATCTCAATCAAAGGCTCCAGGCACAATTTCTCAGAATCAAACCCAAACCTCAAAATCCTTTAACCTCATACCGACCAAGAATTCCCTCAAGCCCCCCAGGCTCTCCTGGGAGGATTCTCATGCTGAGGACGTTTCTCCTGGAGATGTCATGCGCCACTCTGGGGAGCCATGGAAAGAGCAAGGTAGATGTTATGGGCTGAACTGTGTCCCCTCAAATTCCTATGTTGCAGACCTGAGCCCCAGAACCTCAGAATGTGACTGTATTTAGAGATAGGACTTTAAATAGATAATTAACTTAAATGAGACCATTGGAGTAGGCCCTAATCCAGTCTGACTGATGTCCTCTTACTCACACAGAGAGAGATTAGGTGTACAGGCGCACATGAAAAACAAGGCCCTGTGAGGACACAGGGAGACGGCAACCAACCGCAAGCCAGGGAGAGAGACCTCAGAAGGAACCAAACCCGCTGACACCTTGATCTTGGATGTCTGGCCTCCAGAGCCGTGAGAAATAAATTCCTGTCACCCAGTGTGCGATATTTGGCTATGGCAGCCCTACCAAACACATACGGTGGGGGACCCCAGGGAGGGAGGGCCCTGAGGGCTCCTTGTCTGCACAGCTACTCACCCGGTAGTAGTCAGTGCTGTACACGTCCCGGGACATCCCAAAGTCCCCGATTTTCACCAGCAGGTTCTCCCCGACCAGGCAGTTCCGGGTGGCGAGGTCGCGGTGCACGAAGTGCTGGGACGCCAGGTAGACCATGCCCGCAGCGATCTGCTGGGCTATGTGCAGCATCTGCGACTGCGTCAGCTCCGTCGGCGGGTTGCCTTCGGCCATCAGCACGGCGTCGGGCCCATGTGCCCTAGGGGAGGACACAGAAGGTGCAGCTGAGGCTTCAGCTCTTTGACTCAAGGGCCCCTCTGCCCCCTGTCAGTCAGCTACAGGTGCTAAAAGACGCTGTCTGACTTAGCATAAAGACGAGACAAAGACGCTTCACCCACACCTTTACCCTGGACGTCCGGAGAGTACCCAGGCTGCTTCGTTTCCCAACGAGTCTGGAATTCCCAGGGCCACGTGAGCCTGAGTGACCCCGAACACAGACAGGCTGATGTTTCAGAGGCTCCAGAACTATTCCGGGGTCAGGCACTGGCCATAGCCCCTGACCCTGAGAAGCAGCCGGTAGCTGAAGCAAAACACAAACGCAGCAGCACGCTGGGGGCGAGGCTGGCTCTCCTAGGGGGATGCTCACGGCACCTGCAGCAGAGCAACCCCTCAGAGCTGACCCTGCAGAACGTCCCCACCAGCACCAGAACTAGGCAGCTTGGGGTCTCCCCCGGTCCTCCTGACCTGTGGCCAGGCAGGGTTTCCAAGCTGCCTCGACTCCCTCACGCCCAGTTCAGCAGAGTCTCGGAGCATTCTCAGCCCGGACGTTCATTCCCAGTGAAAAAATACCGTTTACTTCTGCCCACCCCTGTCCCCCGGGCCTCCAGCTCAACACATCACTGGCCGACACATAGGAGAGCTCTTCTTAATCACAACACACTAATGTTCTTGCTGGGGGAAGTTTTGTTTTTTACACTATGGGGGGGGGGGGGCTTATGGTATTTTTTTCATATTTTTTTTCTTCTGTCTTATACACCTGGCCTTCCCCCAGCTGTGGAGGACTTAGGGCATCTTAACACTGGCATGTGCCTCTGGGAGGGGAGGGTCCCAGTGGATAGCTCCGCAGTCCCCCGCTGGCGTCCTGCACTGAGCTGAGACGGGCGTCGGCGCCCGGTGGCCTGAGGGGGCGCTGCAGGGCAGGGAATGAAGGCGCACTCGCCGCTGCTCTGCCCTGCGCGGGCAGGGCTTCTCCCTGGCGAAGGCAAAGAAGAGAGGAGACCGTCTCCTTCAGCATATTTGTAATAAATGCGGAACATGCAAATACGTTTTAAAGTGGGTGACCTCTCCCACAGGGTTCCAGACCTGATATTTGAAAGTGGGAAAGCCAGGGCTATCCGAGAGCAGATGTCACATTGTGCCCGGTGCCCGGTGCCCGCCTCACGCACTATTCCAGCCGCAGGAATAGCCCCCTTCCATCATGGCTCAGCCCACAGTGATTCTCCTTTTCTTTGATTTTTAAAGCATCCGTCACAGACTTTCCATTCTTGTATTTTCAGGCAGGGAGCACCGGAAAAGGACGTGGGCACTCTCCCAGCCCCACCAGTATCCAGCACCGTGATCCAAGGAAGCTTTTACCTTCTCCAGTCTTCAATTTCTTTACTGGTCAAAAATACAAAGGGATATTATGCTGCATGATCTCTTAGGTCCCTTCTGTCTCTAATTATCTGGATTTGACCACCCTCTAGAGAGGAGGAGCTTCCTGTTTTCACACAAGGCTGGTCCTAACACATGTCACCTCTACTCAAACCACAGACCACCCCCCACCCCCCGCCTTTTGTCACATTGAGAAAAAATACTGGAGAAGTGCTTTGGGGCTTTCTTCAGCTCAAAATCTCTTACTAGAGGTAAGAAATGTACAGCATAGTGGCCAAAGCTCTGGGATATCTGCACTGAATTTGGATCCTGTCCTAACACACTAGCTGTGTGACCTCAGGTGAGTTACATAACCTCTCTGGGTCTGTTTTCTCATTATGTAAAACGGAGATATGAACTGCACCTTGCTGAGGGTATTTATGTGAAGAGGAATTGAGACTCTGCTTGCACAGTGCTTCGTGGCCTTTCACAGGAAAGCCAGAGAGGAAGACTTTGCAAACAAAGGTTCTCTTTAAAAAAAGAAATGGAGAGAGGACATGAAAACACAAGTTAGCCTCTGTGCATTCCTTTCTGCGACTGGCCTGGAATAGGGCTCTTCAGGACACCAAAAGGTCGGCCCTTGCACCTCACTGAAAGTTAGTTAAGTCCGAGGCTTTCTAGCACTAAGGGGCCAGGGAAAGTGAGGATGTTTTCACTTGTCTTACTTAACTCTACTGTGACTTCAACACCAGGAGACGGAGCTAAGGAAACGTATACTACGTGCTCGTGAGCTAAGGAAAACCTGTAATAAAGACCCAGAGAATCTGGGCCAGAATTCAGTGCTTATAGATACAGTTCAAATTGTTGATTGGTCGCAGTCTTATTTCAGCCCCAGAAAACTGGACTACTCTAATAGTTTATTAGGTTTATACAAGTTAAAACATTTAAACCGCTTAGCAAGGCTCAATAAATATTAACTGCTATCACTTAAAAAATACTCATCTATCTTTCCCAGCATTAGAAGGGAACTCCAGACAGATTCTAAGAGAAGAGACTGGGAACCCTTTGCAAGCAAGGACCATGTTTACTCCTCATTTCCACCCCACCTAGCACAGGCCTGGCCACACTGGTGCTCAGATGTGGCTTTTGGGTGAACAAAAACGGTGGTAAGATAAAAGAAGACATTTGTCTTTATAGGGTAGGGCCAATGACACTTGGGAACTTTTCATAAAGCTAATTTCCCGTTTCTCTTCCAGAAAGAAGACAGCCTATATTTGTAGCACGTTAGCACACCTGAGAACGTGACTCTTGGTATAGCAAACCTCTTGCTCTCAGACTTTAGTAGATCCTGAAATCAAGCAGGGCAGGTTTCCAGTCGCTCCATGCCCCATGCAAGATGCCGAGGGAGAATCAGGTGCCTGCTCCTTCCGGAAGGCAGGAAGGAGAGCTGGGGAGAGGCTGACTGAGTGAGAGAGTGAAGGAATCTAGTTGCAACACACACATATGTGTGTGCGCCCCCTCCCCCCCACACACAGAGAGAGCTCACAGAAGCATTTAATTACATCCAGGTGGGTACATTTGGATTTATTATGCTACAGTTTGGGGAAAGCATCATTTTGAATTAGGATGTAGCCTGGGGAATGGGAACAAGGGGGAAATATTTCTCCTAGGAGCAACTAGACCTCAACCAAATTCAGCTTCCTTTCTTCCTTTCATGTTAGCTCTGACAAGACAAAGTGCAAAAGCTGCCATCATCCCCTGTCCTGTCACCTATCAGAAAAACTTTGCTGACATGGGATAATGCATTCAGATTGTCTGGGAAGACTGCAGATTGGCTGCATACCCCAGTCTCACCTGGCACCCTTCACCCACACAGTCACAGGAGGAGCAAAGAATGGGATCCCCCCAGCAAAGGGGAACGGAGTTGCACATGTATCCACAAGGCTCGAGATGGCAAAAATGATGCAGATGGCACTAACCATGTGATGATATTTCTAAAAACAGCAGTACACTCTCTCCCTTCTACTGCTCTCGTAGTGATTGACTGATGACTTAAACTGCACAGTGTCCGAATCTTCCAGCAGATGCATGAAGCTGACTAGGGCTGGGTTTTGGGCAAAGCCCTCTTCAGTGCCCGTGGAAACGAGAGGAAGACAGGTCCAGGAGTTGCCATAGCACAGAAAGTCTCACTTCCCCAGGGGATTTTGCATCCCTCAACCAAAACGAAGAAGAAAATGTGGCAGAGTGAAGGGTTGTGGGGACATTTATCGATTACCTCCCGATCCAACAGCACTCACACTAGCCCTTCAAATGGATTAAATTCTATCCCTTTTACAGGTAAGGAAATGGGGTTCAACAAGGGCAGATAATCAGTCTGCCTCCAACACCTTTCCTGCTTCTCCTAGAGATTACTATTGACCAAGATATCACAGGCAGCTTATCTGCTCATATTTCAAAAATGAGGTCCAGCTAAATTTCTGATGTTCACTGGTACAATGGGGCAACTATAGTTGACAATAGTTTATTGTATTTCAGAATAGCTAGAAGTTTTCAAATGCTCCCAGCATAAAGCAATGATGAATGTTTCAGGTGAATCTTGTCCCAGTTACCCTGATTTGATCATTGTGTGTTGTGTGCTTGTTTCAAGATGTAACATGTAATCCATGAATATGTACAATTATTATGTATCAATAAAAAAATTAAAAAAAAGAAAATAACATGTTAGAACCAGACAAGAGCTAAAAAGGATCTCACTCAGACCCACCTGAGAAGTGACAGCATCATGGGCTAGACTTCTTTAAGGGACACCCACAGCTGATGCAGAATAGAAAGAAGAACCCGGATCCTTCCTGGGAGAACTCAGGTCTCCTGACCCTCACTACTGGGACCTCTTACTCTTTAGGTTTCTGATCTCACACCTGCCACTTGCATTTGTGCCCCTGCTTAGTGCAAATAAAAGCATCGCTTGGTTTCCTTCACCAAGGAGCATCTGGCTCAGTGCATTTCTGCTCTCCCTCGGTAGATGGTAGATGCAGGGTAAGAACATTCACTATCGGCTCTACCCGGGCGACCAGTAACTTCCCTGTCGTACCAAATGCAGCCCTCCATGTGCTTTCTCTTACCAGGGCAGATGGGTTAGCAGTGGAAATCATTCCTGGAGGAATTCAAGCGTCCACCTATTGAACACTTCCTATTGGCTTTACACCAAGCACTTTCTGTGCTTATTCTAGTTCAGTCCTCGTGTCTACCTTACCCTCATCAGAACAGCTAAGAAACGTGTCTGAGGTCACTCAGCTAATGAATGCCAGAGCTGAGATTCAACTTCAGCTCTGTCTGGAGATCAAAACCCCTGGGGGTATCATCATACTACACTGTCTCCTCGTGAGTCACTCACCTCATCCCCTGTATTGTGTGAGTTAGCCTGGCTGTTGCAAAGCAACTTGACCTTTCTTCCCGGGTTATGCTCACTCTAAGCTGTTTCTCACTTGCTCTATCCTGTGACATCTCCCAGTTCCCTGCACCCTGCACCTGAGGGAGGGCTGAACTAAAACTCAGTCAGCCGATGCTAGAATTCCAAGTGACACTAATCCTATTTAATAGCCCATGACTCCCTTCTAGCGTCAACATTTTCTCTCCCTTGCTTTGCCTTCTTCTAAAGACCCTGCTCACTATGAAACCTCGCAAGGTGAAGCTGTCCATCTTCTCATGCCCTCAGGGGCTCAGCCCCAGCCACAGTCCTGAGCCTTCAGTGGTCATGCCGCATGTTGTCCCACCGCCTTCCTTCTGCAGCTTTGGTTCTTTGGATTCAGATCATTCCACCGTAGATCCTCGGAAGTGTTGACACCCTGGTTATTCTTTTTGTCCTCAGCATGAAGTCCAAGCACCCACCCTTCCATCCATGAATCCTCCAGTGATTTTTCTACTTCCTGCCCCCCTGGTTCAGTCCACAGTCTGGCACCCCCAGACTCCTCACTGTCACCCGACTGCACTTTTCACTGTGACACCCGGGTACCTTAGCTCCCACTGTTTGCTTTGCCTCAAGTAGTGTCCTTCTCTTATCCACCTGGCAAACTCCCACACATCCGCTAAGGCCCATCTCAAATGCACGTGTCACAAACCAGTTCATGTGACACATGCTCAATAAATGCAGGTTGAATTGAGTTGAATCATTAGCATCACATTATGTAGTCTTAGTTGACCAGGGAAAAAGAGCAATGCTGTGGCCTTCTTTTTCCCTTTGTTCCTTTCCTGGCATGCTTTGGTGTGGTTACCAGGGGAGACTGTTCCCGGGAAAGCTCTGGGGGCTCCTTCACCCTTCCCAGGAACTCCCTGTTCTCACCTTCCTGCTGTCTGAGCCCGGAAGTCCTGCTCCTTCCCCAAGCCCACCTCCCCCTACCCCTCACTGTCTGATTGTACCTGAGGAACTTGTTGAGGTCCCCATGCTTCATGTACTCAAAGACCATGATGAGCGGGTCACCCTCCACGCAGACGCCGTAGAACTTGACGATGTGCTCGTGTTGGAGGTTGGTCAGCAGCTCGGCCTCGCGGTGGAAGTCCTTGCGTGCGTTGTCGCTGGCGTCCTTCAGCGTCTGTTGGGGAGGGGCAGAGAGGGAAGAAACCCAACACACGTTACACCGAGGATGTCAGGGAGAGGGTTGCCTTGGGAAGGATTCAGTGGGCCCTAACATTCTCAAATGGGAAGGACACTCATCTCACTTATTACATGAGAGACTGGAAAACAGCCTAATTCCCGAGAAAAGAACATTTATATTAATAACTGAGGAATAATCCCTATGTGTACACAAAGCTTGATAGTTTGCGACAAACTTTCACAGACGTCCTCTCATTAAGTTACAGACCAGAGCTCTCTTTATAGTCCTCATCCTTTCAAACCGTGGTCCGGACCCAATGATTGCCCTGGGCTTTTCTCCCCTTTTGGTACCTGTGGTGTTTTCTGTGATGCTATGTGCAGCTCATGTCTGCTCATATCACCTTTCAGAAACTTTATATTATGAAAATATTCAGTAGAGAGAAGAGTACCATGAATGTGCATGAACCCATCTCCAGCCTCAGCAATGATTACTTTGCCCATCTGTGTGTAGCAGTCTAAAGAGCCTTCTCCAGCCTGTGCCCCAAAATGCCGCTGGCTCACAAAACGTCCCTGCCCAGTGAGCTGCAAGAAGACTAGTCATGCTGCCCTGGTGAAGATGGCCAGAAGCATGCCTCTGCTCAGATCACCTGGTCACCACAGTGTCACAGCAGGGCGAAGATGGCACTTTGATGCCACACAGTGTGCTCCGGTCTTGCCATGTACCCAGCACGGAGCGAGAAATGTGACAGCATCAAGAAGGCAATGACCCAGATCCTGGCCTCAGGCCATTATGGGAAAATAGGAAGATAAGGCATGTATATAAATAACTACGATTTGAGCTAAAAGCCCAGTGTCCTGAATGGACCAGCTCCTGTATCTCTGCCCAGCTTGATCCCTTGACACTCCTCTTATGAACTATCTGCAGCCCAGATGACAACGGGCCATGCCTCCCTGGCTTTGTACATGTTCATTCCTCCGCCTGGAATGCTATCTTGAGTGTGGTCACCGGTGTGGGAAGTTGGACCCCCCCACACCTTGCCAAAGCTGTCCACTCCCTAATGCCCAGAACCTGTGAATACGTTGCCTTGCATGGCAAAAGAGACTTTGCAGGTGTAATTAAATTAAGAGTCTTGATGGGGGTGGATTATCCAGGTGGGCCCAATGTCATCAAAGGTCCTTATAAGAGCGAAGAGAGAAAAGATGTAAGGACAGTAGCAGAGATCAGAGAGGAGAGAAGATACCACACTACTGGCTGTGAAGATGGAGGAAGGAGCCATGAGCCACATGGGTGGCCTCTAGAAGCTGGAAGAGGCAAGGAAATGGATTCTACACTAGAACCTCCAGAAGAAACCAGCCCTGCTAACATCTTGACTTGAGCTGAGTAAAACTGATTTCAGATGTCTGACCACCAGAACTGTGGGAGAAATAACTTGTGTTGTTTAAGCCACTGAGTTTGTAGTCATTTGTCACAACAGCCATAGGAAACTAATACACATGGCTAATATCTAGCAGTCCTCCAAGACTCAGCCCACTGCCACCTCTCTGGGAGGTGTTCCTTGGCCACCCCTCATCCCTGTCACAACCCTTCTGCCCCCCAGGCTGGCTTAGATGACCCTTCTAGGTGCACCTCATACCTATTTCTATCATATTGCTGATTGCAATACAGTCTAATTGCATGTTTACTTGTCTCTGGTATAGACAAATGAGTTCAGAGAGGGAGTGGTTGCTTCTGATGGAGGAGGAGAGAAGCCCGAGGACTCCTCCCAGTAGAGATGATGTGTGAGTGTGTGAATCCTGTCTCCAGGGCGACTGCAAGCAGTCATTACCAAGGTCAGATGGCAAATGTGAGTATCCAAGTTCACATGAATTTGCCATTGGGACGGAATGAAAACACTGCCATCCATCAGATATACACTAACTACAAAACTAAACACTACGTCCAGGAGCTAAGAACAGGGCTGGGTCCCCGGTGGTCATTTTCTAGATCACTGCCTGGACTCTTCTCTCCCTGAGGGGACATCTGCGACCTGGACCATCTATAGACTTTGGGATGTGTCACAGGTCAAGGTCCCTGGGAGCAGGCTGAGAGGAGACCGGCAGGAGACATTTATCAGGGCGTGCTCTCGGGATCCACACCTGCGGGAGGGAGTGTGCAGGGGTGAGGCGGAGTCATGACACAGTCTCAGCAAAAGCCTCGCGCGCCCCTACGGGCTGCCCCTTCAGAGCCCGTCTGACTTGCGCTAAGGGGCTAAGGGGGCTGAGTCTTTATAGCCCTTTATTAATCAGTCGTTGGATGCCCACCCCCCGGAGGGGAGTGTGACCTTGAGTGGACCTGCTGGGCCCCCTGAGCCAGCAGGCAGCTGAGGACTGTCAGTGGCAGCTCTGGCAGCAACTGGGGGCAAGTCCTTCATTCTGAAGAGGGGCCGGGTGGTTCCTCACTGAGCCCACCGCAGGATGTTTGCAGCACGCAGTGTAGCGTGCCCTCGGCTGCGAGGGGCCACACAGGAGGGGACCAATGAGTACGCAGAGCCTGCCTTGTGTCAGCCACAAGAAAACACTGGCGTGGTGGAGGCAGCCACAGATCACAAAGTATTTTCTGCTACCATCGTCACAGAATCTAGCATTTTCCTTAACTGCCTTTAGCAGAACTTAAAGTTCTCTCTCCAGTGGTGACCTGACCGAAGGAGACAAAAATCACAGGTGCATCTTTCATTAGACCAGAGGCAGTTGCTTCTTATGCCAGATTCTGGAGATACCATTCAAAAAAAGGGTCTGGTGACTGGATTCACCATTTGCACTTCACTCTAATATGTGACTTTCTGGGAAGTGTATCTATAAGCACCATCAGCTCTGCTTTGAAAAATGAGAGGATTTGGGCCAGCAGTGCTCAGAGAGGCCATAAAGCTTCCATGGTGCTGTTGCCATGGAAACAGCACATTTCTTCATTTAATTACAAAATGAACAGTGGCCGAGAACCTGGGATCTGGGTCTCTGCTCCCTTGAAGCTACAGAACCTGGGCTTGTCCCGTCCCCTCTGCTCTCCCAGAACTGGCTAGTTTAGTTAGATCCAAACTAAACTTTGCATCCCCGTTACAGAGGGCGAGTGATGTGCTTATCTTGACCATTTGTTTAGGTTGGTTTTATCCATGGACAAGCTTTTGGTTATTTTTTTTTTTAAATCCACCCACTGTTTTGTTTTACTGAACTTCTCAGTAGAAAAACAGCAGATGAGGCAAGGAGATGGACTTGGAGGAAGTGAAGGAGCTGGAAGTCATCATCTGCCGGGTCCTTCTTCTGGGCTCTCGGAGCAAAACACACACACCAGAGCATTTCTCACGCTCGGACTTGCAGCATGGTTGTGGGTCCGTGTCTGTCTCCACTGTTCCTTTGACAGTGGAAGTGTGCCCTGTTCACTTGTTTTTAATCACTGGCTGCTTAACCTAGTGTCAGGCAACTAAAGGAACCCCTGACACATGAGGTCTGTGCAAAGCAGAGAGAAAAGAGCATGGGGAAGGCATGACAAGTGAATGGTTACCTGGAAAGGCTGATGTGGGCCCAAGCAAGAAGTGGGAATGAAGGAAGGGCCAAGGTCAAGGGGGGCTGCCCAGTGCACTCTCTCCTGCAGAGCTGACCCCAGACATCTGTGTTCTTCCAGTCAATCGGCAAATCCTAACAATTGTGGTGATCAAAGAGAAGGAGTTCTAGCTTAGAATCAAAAGATCCAAGTTCAAATCCTGGCTGTGCCCTGGACCTCTCAAAACTCTGTTTTTCTTCTCTGTAGAGCGAGGGTAACAATATCACCCTGTACTTCACAGGGAGGATGGGGCGAGGTAGTGTAAGTTGGGATGTCTCCCTGAGTCCCTGGCAGAGACAGGCATTTGGGTGATGTGAATTTGAAACCACAACCAAGCCTGCACTCAGTTTGCTCACCCAAGGATCCAAGAAGGCCAAGAGATGCATGGATAACGTGAAGCACCAACCTAAGGCACAAGGGCAGCAGTGTGGCCAGAGCTGCCACCTTTTCCCAGATGGCCTGCTAAGCTCCTGAAAGTACCAGACTACACACTGAGATCA
Source organism: Eulemur rufifrons (assembly GCF_041146395.1). Lineage (NCBI taxonomy): Eukaryota > Metazoa > Chordata > Mammalia > Primates > Lemuridae > Eulemur > Eulemur rufifrons. Next base: position 209,486,404 of record NC_090989.1, read on the forward strand.
GCCCTTGGCCTGCAAGACCTTCTCGGAGTCGCAGCCTCTTTATTCAGAGGCTGCTCTGAGGCACTCAGATAGCTCATTTCTAAGGCCTCGGCCTATCTTTGCTCACGAGTGGGACCAGGTGCTGACCCTTCTAGGCCATGATCACAAGTCACGAACAAATTCTGTGTGTAATCTTTCTGCTCAAGTTTTAGCTATGTAGTGTTGATCCAAGAATGCTAGATTGTGTGCATGTGTGTGTATGTGTGTGTGTGTGAGAGAGAGAGAGAGAGAGATGGAGAGAAGGAAGGAGAGAGACCAGGGTTTTCTTTTTGTGAGCACCAACCCGAAAGAGTTAAGAAGCATCTAATATTTCCATGTCCCCAAAGAAAAATACTATGGAAAGGAGCCCATTCTTGGTGCAATGTCAAAAGCTGTGTTTTAGTAACATTTCTGGAATTAAGAGAGGAGATTTCATTATTCATGGGACAAATGCATCTCACAAACCTGGCCTCATCCTATATGCCCATCCATTTTTGCATGTTTTTCTAAATTATGATTCAATTCTATTTTAAGAGATTCAGAAAATATGGCAGTAACAACTTGGGCAAAATCATCTTCTGAATTTGGCAAGCTAAGGGCAGAATTTTTCTAAGGGTGGAACCCTAGCCAGATAGCAATCAGAAGCTAGAAAATCCTGCTATCAACCCTATTTATAAAAATCATCTCTGTTTTAGTACCAGAGCTGATTGTCATTTCACTCAATTATGTGAGGCTTGGCTGGTTCCCTGAGTCCCTTGGCAATGCGCTGAGGCCATGAATATGGGGTGGCAGCTTCCCGCACTGACAATTCCCTCCACTTCAGGTTCATTTTGACAGGCATATTTGCCCGATCACTGAGCATTGCTATTTTCTTACTCTTACTGTCTGCTTTGTAGCTTCATTTCTTCTTACTCCTGGTGAGTTTCCTGACACCTCAAAGCTGCCATTCTTTTCGAAGACGTTCACAAGGGAGAGGTCTCCTCCAGAGCAACAGTGAGATACTGCCTGGACTACATATCGATTCAGAATTGGAACAGGGGATTAGTAGCACGAAATACATTTCAGCACTGAACTGAGAAACTAGTGAAGGTGAGATAGAAGTAAGGGCCAAAACAAAAAGAATATCAGAATTCATCTGAAACACTCTAGCAAAATCTTAAGGTTAATGGGAAGCTGGAAAGAGAGGCAAGAGGGCTTCTTTGAAATTGGTGTGGCAGCACATTGTAGGACATGACAAACGATAATGCATTTCAAAGGACAGGTGGGTTAGGAGACACAAGGTAAAACAGAGATTGTGTCCTTTTTAAAATACTGATCTCATATTCTTCTCATACATTTTAGGGATCATAGAGGCAGAATGTCTTTGTTAAGGTGAAAGACAAAATATAGAAGATGTTATTATGGTAAGATCTCACTATGCTTCATTCTCACCACGGTGTTTAAAACATAAATGGAAATGAATAAACTCTCAAACCAAGCAACCAAGATGCATGAGAATGTTTGGCTAATATGCCCAGGTTCCTCTGGGTCAGGTTCACTGGGACAAAATCTACTGCTAATGAAGAATCTTTATGCTTCTAATATCTTCTGGACATGCACTGTCCAATATAGTGCCCAACAGCCACATGTGACTAGTGGTTATTTGAAATTTGGCAAGTCCAAATTGAGATGTGTTTTAAGTGAAAAATATACACCAGATTTTTAAAACTTTGTATGAATAAAATAATGTAAAATGTGTCAATAATATTTTATATTACTAATATATTGAAATGATAGTATTATAATGTTGAGTTAAATCATATAGATAAAATAAATTTAATATGTTTCTTTTTACTCTTTGAATATGCATATTAGGAAATTCAAAATTACAAATATGACTTGCATTTGTGGCTCTTATTATATTTCTATTGGACTGCACTGTTCTACAAAAGCCACTTCTGTAAGCTACTAATGGGTCAACCTCTACTTGGAAACATTGGAAAACACTTCTAAAATACAAAATTGAAATAGAATTAAGGCAGGCTCTCTTATAAGTTTTTTTCCAGGTTGTGATTAGCCAAGCATTTAGAGCAAGCCTTGGTCACGATGCTGCATGATTCTCCGAATGGATAGGATCTTTCCTAAAAAATGGCAGAGAAACTATCTATCAAATTCCTACAAAAGTGAACTTTGGAGGAGTATATTTTAATAAATTCGGAGACAGATAAAACTTGATAAAATAAAATCTTAGCATCCAGGGTAATAGCAGTAGTAGGTAGCAATAGGTAGCTCTCGAACATCCTTACAAGTGTGACAACTAATTAAACGATCACATGAAGATAATAATGATGAGGAACACTCAGCTAGTGCTTGCTATGTGCTAGGAATAGACACTCTGTGTATATCAACTCAACTAATTGTATATAACTGTCCTTTGAAGGGATTTTAATTGTGTACCAGGTGACAACCTTCAAATACAAGATCTACAGCCAGGGTGTTGACTGCTACTATCTTTATTTTCACAGCAATCCTGGCTCTTATGGCTCAGATCCAACAAGCCAACCATCCAAAGAGAAACAGGAGGTTCAGTTCTAATTCATACATGTTAACATACTAGCAATAATTTGGAGGATAAAATTGATGGTTTATGCTTGCATGTTACATCAAGTTGCATATTAGAAATGATAAGTCTTTGAAAGACAGACAACTAATTCATAGCAATTGTCATATTAGAGAAATATTGAATCAAAAGAGTAAATCAGAAATTAAGCTCCAATACGGACAACTTCAATATATTTTATAGCCTTTAAGTACATCAGAATAAAACTGGAGAAAATTTCACTAGCCGTACAGGAGCTGGTGGATCATGGCAGAGCATGACTACCACTGGTTGTGTGTTGGTCTGCCATGTTAAAGTGAATTAAAAAGCAGCACAATTATCCCAATGCATACTTTCCAAAGACACAAAGGTTTGAAATGAATCTTCCAGCTATGTTTGATGCCAGATGAGTTCACATTAGAGTGAAATGTACTGTTTCGGTTTGAGATTTTCCGAAAAGATGTGGATAAATTGGAGATAAGGCAGAAAGGAAGGTGATTAACAAGACAAAAAGCAGATCCCTGATAAAGGTTAAAAGTTGAAGTTACTGGGAAAGGGAAATTGATGGGGCAACTTACTAGTGGGGGGCCTACCTGATTCAAGTGCACAAGGGATTCTTACAAGGAACACGATGCTCTCCATCTTACAGCACATGTGTGTGCTCACATGCACACACACCAGAAAGAACGCTCTTACACCAAAGAACAATGAAAATCTATTAAACAATGTCTGGACAAAAAGACAATCACAGACACTATTAAAAGCTCCACAAATTCTGTTCCTAGGGCCTTGTAAAGGTAGAATTGATAGTCAGTGCTTTCTGCAACATTGTGTCCTGTGCAAGCACAAAATGTTTCTTTTTAGGGCAATGTTGACAAATGTCCTCTTTTTAATAAATAACTAATCTTTTCAGCATCAATTTTCTTTTTGCAGGAACAAGGATTTCACATGCCAATGTAAATGGAAAAGTGGGAAGGACGCGCAAGAAGAGGGAGGAGTGGGAGAGGGACATCACAATCAATGAAGAGGTGAGAGCTGGTATGATGACTACTGCGAAAAAGAAAGGAGGAGACTAGCCATCTGTCTTAGAAATAAATCCACTGGGCAGAGAACTCCAGTCAATGAGCTCCTGATGCTCTTTCTCATCTAGGAATTTTTCCACTTTTCTGGAATTGGAGAGAATGAGCTTTATGCTGTCCTTATCCAGATTCTGAGACAAGTAGCCCTGGTTGCTTCCTTTCCCAAAGGTAGCCTCTTCGGTACCAGGCGGCCACCCTAGATGACTGTGTTGCACGTAGGTGTCCTGGGCATGAAGACTAAGTGGCAATACAGATGACTAATTGGAATAATTGGGCCCATAGTATTTTCCTTCTTGGGGAATGAGCATGTGAGTCACAGAGACGGTGTGAGCAGTAGCTGGTGTTGGAAGCAGCGGCCAAATATTAGGGAGCAGCAGTGGCAAGAGACAGCTGCACTGCATTAGCAGGGGAGCCCAGAGAAAAATCCCCGAGGCCCCTGCTGAGAAGATGAAGAAGGGACAGTCACCAGGGCTGCCTCAGATCTTGAGTGAGCTTTTAGATTCCACCTGTTCCAGTCGCACGGGTGCCTGGCTACCCTGCAGCTCCCACTTGGGTTGGTCATCTTTCATTTCTTCTTGCCAGATCTTTCCCCCTTTTCTTTTGGCTAAAGCATCTGAATATTTTTCCAGGCAGCCAACACTTCCCCACATTCAGCCCGTATGTGTTTGGTAGAGCTGGCCCCATCTTCCATTGCCAGAGGTGGGAGTGTGATGCAGACCAGCATAATCAGATACTCCATTCCTCTGGGCAGAGGGTCTGGGACACAACCAAGATGAGCAAGGAGGAGTAAGTCCTTGGATTTTTGCACAACTCTTGGGAACAGTTCTTTCATTTGGGTTGCTAGGATGGCAGGATTGAAGCCGATAGCCATTGCTGCCAGATGTTTACCACAATGTGGAAAGAACCTTCCTGATAATGAATCCAATACAGAAGAAAGCAGAGCCAAGGGATGGAGAAAAAGAGAGAGAGAGAAGAGCATTGTTGATTCCCTGGATCCAGCAGTGTCTGAAGCTAGGATACCAGCAGCTAGGTTTGCTAGTAGCATGGATTTCCAGGATCTAATAAATTCCCTTTCCTGCTTAAACCAGCTTGAATCGAGTTTCCAATGAACACGATATTGTTCTCTTTATGAAAGCTGATTATGATGTTTTGCTTGTATTCCCCTGAGGCCAAATCACTCCCTTAGAAATCTGGTTTTCCTTATTTCCACTTACTCCCCTGAATTAAATTTCTACTTGGGAAAATATAAAAGTGCCCCTCATGCCTGTATACAAATGAGCATAACTAATATACTCCTTTATATTATTTGATCAGTGGCATTGTGTTGAATTTCCTCAATGTGATTTACTAGGGCACGCGTAGAATTCTATCAGTGAAAGTGTGCCACACAATGAGCACTGCACTGAGGCTTAGTCCTAGATCTGGCATTAAATGACCTCATTTAAGCAATGTGACTTTGTTTGGGTCATTTGTCTTCTTTGGGTTCCTGTTCCCTCATTGGCAAGTGGGCAAGTTAAGCTAAAGAATGTCAATAATTGCTCTCTATATATTTCTAAGATGATTTCTCATTAGATTACATTATTCTCTATATATCATCTTTACAGGTGCTTTCAGCTATAAAATTCTATGACTATCAATAGATCATCAAATTATTTCTTTACCTAGAAATGCCAACTGCCAACTCTGAAATTTCTTGAAGAGCTATTATTTCCATGGTCCATTTTTCCATTCATCCACCCGCCCAGCCACCCATCCTCTCTTCCTTCATTCAGCAAGCATTTATTGCATGCTGCTACATATTAGGCACTGTGCTAACAGACACAGTTCCCACCCTGGAGAATATGCCACTCTAACAGTGGAGACAGACATTCAACGGCACTCATTAAATAAGCCCATAGCACATACATAATTTTAAAACCTTGACAAATGCTATAAAGGACAAGTGCAGATGTTTTAACAGCATGTAATATGGAGGTCTGACCTAGATGAGGGAGTGAGCACAGGGAAGACTTCCCAAGCAGGGAAAACTGAAGTGAGAGCTGACGGATGAGTAGGAGTCACCAGGACCAAGCGGCTGGGCAGGGGCATCCGATGGAAACGGCAACAGCGTGTTAGATGCTGCTTTGGGTCTGCCTCATGGTGATGTGCAAGAGGGTTTGTCAGTTAACTTTTCCCAAACCCTTGGTGGAGAAAAACAATATCATTTTCTCTGTTGGCAAGAAGGAATTCAGAAACATGAAAAGCAAAAATCCTAAGTTGTATCCTCAAGAAAGCACTTGCCGAATTCAGATTTCCCTATTTTTTATTTTGCCAAGTCTTCTTCCTGTGCAACACCTGCACCTTGCTTTGGCTTGCACCTTGAGGAAGTCACTCAACTTCCCTGAGTCTCGGTTTTCTCATCTATAAAACGTGAGGCTTGGATTTTATATACGATTTCCAAGGTCTCTCTCATATTCAGCACTTTATGTCTCTAGAATACATCTGAGTTACTGGGGAAGGAGAGGAGGGAACATGAATCCTACAAAGCACACTTGTGGCTATATTTAAAAAACAAGTATCAGCATGCATTCATAGTACAAGGGAATGTTGTAGGAACTATAGCTACTGAAACACAGGTTGGATGGAGCCAAAAATAGCTAAGGCATCCACAGTTAATGCAAGGAAACTGCCATGAAGCGTTTCCTTGGCAATTGACTTACTTAAAGGTAAAGCAACTCTGTTTGATCAAAGGCTGGTTTCTCTGTTTCTCATCCTCTCTATGGGTTCTTTGATTGTAATTCAGTGTAAAGGGGAAAAATGGTTGACAAATCCATTCCTCCACAAAACAAAGGTCATCCAAAAATATCAAGAAAAGGGCAATCCGGTTGGATCCAAACAAGCAGGTACTCTCACAGGAGAGGCACGCTCGGCCCCCGTGCGCCCTTGAGTGTGCTGCAGGTATCTTAGGACCACTTCCATCCTAAACAGCTTCCTGTGGATTGCTCAAGCTCTGAAATCATTGGCACCAGAATTTACAGGAGTCTGACATCTGTCAATCTGAATGTAAAGCCTTGGATTTCAAACCAGAGACAGCCCCTTCTAGAGAAGGAAAAAGGACAATAGCTGCTATTTCTTAGCATGCATAATCAATGCTGCAGGGGTTGCTAAGCAACAGCAGAAAGGCTGTCAAACATCCCTAGTGCCTCCAGTGGAAGAGGAGTGAGCCCGGCAGCCACTCCACAGAGGTGAGAGGCTGTGCAGCCCCTGGAAGCTGCCTTCGGTTTGTTTCTTTCCTTAAAAAAATCCCTTTCTTGTGGTCAGGGCTGAACCATAGACATTTCCCTCCCAGGCTCCTTTAGATAGTCTTTGAATACACTTGCAATTGGCCCAAAGCCCTGAAAAATGAGCAGGTCAGGCCAGCGAGAGGCAGCATTGTAAAAGGTCCGTGGGTTACTCTGATCCCGTTCACCCTGGAGCTGGTGAAAGATCCAGCTTGTGTCCCTTACAAGGCTGCAGCCTCTCAATCGCAGAAAATTGAAATGGACCTCCTTTCAGAAACTTGGAATTATTCTAGCAAACATAAGCAAAACCTCTTATTTCAACAAAAATTCACATGCAGGGTCACTGACACGAGATCTCTTAGGTTAGTGACCATGAAGTTAGAATGAATTTTGAGTCTGCAGACACTTTGTCCTCCCTACTTGAGATGACAGTTTCATTTAAATTTTAACAAGAAGGGGACTTGCAAAGAGAAGAAGTCAGGATTTTATAAAGGGTCCAATCCCCACCACCACCTTTTTTTTGCCATGTTGATTAACAAACAAACACGCATCATCACAGGCCATTAATTTGCAAACACTTACTTGGCAAAGCCAGGAGACACTTGAAGAGTAGGGCCTGGATCTGGTTCAGAGGTGGGATTAGGGGTGTAATTGAGGTTTAAACCAGAGAGGGGCCTCCTTGACAGTGGTGATGGGAGATATGACCAAGCAGAAGCTCATGGTGGACAGGAAAGTGGAATGCTGTGTGGTCTCTCTGAAGGCCAGCCCAGGTACCAGTGGCTAAACATTGCTGTCACCCGCTAACCCTTCACTGTCAGTAGTCCAAGCCCTGAAGTCCTGTTTTAGCACGTGTTCAGAGGGAACTGTGACACACAGGTTGAAGGTGCCCTGGATTTAGCTCTGCAACACCCTCTCCTGAAGGGCATTGCAAGAGGTACAGAGAAGTAGGCACAGGATAAGGAATGGTACTGAGATGAAAGGCTCTACCTACGGAGAAATTTTTTACATCTATCTCTTTATCTGGCTGAGATTTTTCAGCTATTCCTACACTATCATCTAGGATTCTCTAATCTTGCAGGATTTTCTCACATTCAAAGATTTCCACCTTGTGACACTCAGAAGTGAATTCGGAGTCTGAAGGCCTGACTTAGCTTCCTGGGTGGCCTCCAAGTAGCAGCACAAAACGTGGGCCCAGAATACGAATCCAGGGTCTTCAGTTTCCTTGTCTGTAACACATGGCTAGGCTAGGATTACATGTTCCCCAAGACTCTTCCAGCTATAACATTTGATCAGACTACGAATTTATAAAAATAGAGCCACCTTTTGGTCCAATTGAACCAAAAGGAAAAAAAAAAGATAGAAGCAGAAGAAAGCAAAAACTGCAGATGTAACACTGCCGAATGTTCTGAACATTTTGTGCTTAGAAAACAACAACAAACTTTTTGAGTAAATGAAAGAAAAGAAGTAGTAGCAATCCCAGCAATTAAACATCTCCAGAACAACTGCGTGATTCTAATTTTGCACCTTCTACCCCATTCGATCTCACCTCTTCTCCTCACTCCCCTGTGTACTCTCCCCCTCCATTTGCCTGTCTTGTGGACACAATATTTATTTGATATATTTCACATGTACCGTCCCTAGAAAGGTCTGTCATTTATTCCCAAAGTGCAGCCGTTTGGAGGCTTCTCTGAGAGTTTAGGAGTATCGTGTCACCCTGGTTAGTATCTTTCAACAACAAGGAAAGCAAATGCACAGTTTTTCCAGCTAGATGAACTTTAACAGAAACCATTTAGGATGGGTAAATCCAAGAATAATTTTATTTCTCTCCTCAATTACCCATTAGGTATACCCTGAAACATTTTAATGCTAAGTATAACAGTCACTTGATTTTTAAAAATGAGAAGTTGGCCTGGTTATAACTAGTAAACAAATGCCATTCATGCAAATGTTCTCTGTTTGGCAGATATAAAAGACAACAAAAAAACTCAATCATCTTATATTAAACCAAGAAGTTACATTTTAGTACAATTGGCCATGTCCATATTCATTTGGCACTCAATTCATTTTCTAAATATACGCTTCTTTTAAGTGCTTTATATATATCACTCAATACTTTGATTTTTTTTTAATTTTGACAATGCATATGTAAAATATCTGCTCAAGTTGTGCTATTTTTGTTAATTCTTATGTTTTAGAGAGCTCAATGGAAATTTTATCTTTATCAATAATAATGTTTATCTTATCGAAGACCAGGGCTCCTTTTTCAGTTTATGAGGATGTGTCTATGATAAAGGACTTTTAGACTTGCTTATTTTAGTAAGAGCCCCATGTCTCCTAGGGTGGTAGAGTCCACCGGAGATGCCGTCCACCCCGGGTGGAATTGTGCCTGCGCTATGCAGCCTTGGAAACATCTGGGAGAGACAAGGTAGAGAACTGAGTGGAGCAGAGGCTGAGAGGGTAAATAAAGTCCACAATCCTCCCTTCTAGACCATGAACCTGAGGAAAGCTTCAGCTGAGCTTGGCAAAAGCACCAAGCAACAGGGAAGACAAGTTTGATTCTTCACGACTTAGCCGGTTGAATTCTGTTTGACCTCACTGACTGACGTCCGGAATTTAGTTAATGTGGATGTGGAAGAGTAGCTTAGAGCTATTTATAGCCTGCAGACCGGTCGGTTGCCCCTGAGAAGAACCTCTGACAGTTGCATATGCCCCGAGTGTCCTTCCCACTGCCCATTTAGTTAAAGGAATTTGAATACATCCACCATAGCGGACACAATTTCCTCCTGAATTGGCCACTAAAATAAAATAAAATAAAACTTCCACACATTGGTGTGACCACAGATAATGAGACATTCTGGAATGTTCTCTTACCTTCACTGCCACCAAGATCTTGTCCTGCTCAGGACAGAGGTTATAGCATTCAGCTAGGAAAACTTTTCCAAAGGCTCCTTCGCCTAGCTCCCTTTTCAGAACAATGTTATGTCGCTTGATGTGCTGAACAACTGTAAAACAAAGACAGAATGGAAATTGGAATTGAAGCTTGTGGAGGGGAAGACAGAGGACAGGGAGGCAGTGGCCTGCGCTTGAGTGTGCAGGCCCAAGACTCTCTCCTCTGCACACAGTGAACCACAGGAGAAGGTCATTGTCCATCTTCACAGTCCAGCCCAAATGCCTGGAAGGAGGTTTCATCAGCTGGCTCCTAGGAATTCAATTATTGTTTTTGATAAGACTAAAGTAGAGGCCTAGCTGTTGGCTACAAAATATCACTGATAAACTCTACAGACTAGGGAAGGGGAGAAATGAGAAAGAAATTAACATTACTGGCAAGCCTCTTTATAAGTCAGATTCTTTGCATGTATTTGTTAGTCATGTGTCTGGTGGGGCAAGGCGGAGACATAGCCAGGAATCCCTAATTCTTTGTTAAGCCATCTCAGACTCCTGAGGGAGATAGGCTCAAAGGACACAAAGGGAAAAATGCAAAATCTATGCAGTGTTAATTAACGCTTTGGCCTCACCCAAGTTTTAGCCTTCTGTGAGGTGAGACACCATGGTTGAGCCCCAGTGACTTCTTTTGCTTAGACCGGAAATATCTAGACTGTGCTAGAAGCTGGCTTTCTTAGCCCCTTTCTAAAGTCAGGCCCCAGTCCTGGCTCTCCAAAGCCAAGAAGAGACAAGAATAGATGAATCTGGGGAAGAGAGAAGAATATTTCTCCCTACAGTGTGGAGCAGAGCTGGCCCAAATCACTCCTCCAGACGCCTTCTTGGGGAGGAAGGCAGGAGGCAGTCAAGGGTCCTAAGAAGCTCACTGGCTGCAAGGTGGACACCAGAGAGAGGACAGACCTAATGGAGGAGAAACCTACAAGGAGACTCCGCAGAGGACAACACCCCAGTGCAAGCCTGAGCCACTTCACCCAGCACATTAAATGTTGGCTCCTTCGCACTGGTGTATCGCTAGGTCTTGGCTACTATTCTTTTCTGAACTCCTTGCCCCCGGACGGTAGTGTATTAAAGAGAGATTGCAATGCCCTCTAGAGCTTGGAATGTGTGGCCACCAATGTTCTCTCAACTGGTTCTCACAAACCCATTCCTCTCTGCATTTTATATGTGGGCAAACGGTCTGCAGGAATGTCAAGGATTCAGTCTGGGAATGAAATTGGGATCTGAACCCAAGTCTGTCTGAATCCAGAGTCCAGGCTCTTTCTTCTACACCACCAAGTCTCTTTTCAATTGTAAATCGTGTTAAACACGGCTAGAGACTTGATTTACATGAGAAATAGAGTAAAAAGTAAAAATGATCCCCAGGCTTTCTCTCTGCTCAGTCCACCTTCCAAGTCCAGCTCAAATTCTTGCTCCCTGGGGGAGAGCTTTCCAGGACCACTTGGACCACCAAAGACCTCCTCTTCTCGACTCACATTAGATCACGGCTTGTGCTCAGTTGTATTCGGATTTATCCTTCAGGCATTTCACACCTGCAAGCTCCCAAGGTGAAGAGAGAGTCCTATATGTCTCCTGAGACCCTGTGTAGTACCTTAGGTGCTAAGCACAAAGTAGAGATTTAGTACTGTGGTGTAATCTGATCATTTTTCTTTAAAAGTTTTTTTTTCCCCTTGATTGTGAACTGCATTATAAAAACAGAAAGAACTATAAAATATATCCCTGCAGTTTAAAGAATAATAATAAAATGAATACTTACGAACCCACCATCTCATTTAAGAAATAGAATATCACTAGTACAGTAGGAACATAACTGTATTCTTTCGTGATTGTATTCACTTCCCTATTTATCTCCCAGGGATACCCACTGTCTTAAATTTTGTGTTAATCATTTCCTTTCTAAGTTTGCTGCCAACATTATACCCCTAACAAGACATAGTGCAGCTTTGCCTGTTTTCAAGCCTACATAAATGGAATCATACTATATGAATTCTTCCATATCTTGCATCTTTCTCCGAACAACGCCCTTGAGACTGAGTTACATTGTGTGTGTGGTAGTAATTCTTTCCCTCTTACTACTTCATAATATTCTGTGGAAGGACTGTACCACCATTTATTTATCCATTCTATGTTGATGGATATCCTATACAGTTTCTTTCTAGACACAACTTTATATAAAATGAGAGTAGTGATTAAGGTTTTGCTTTAATGGGATTTTTTCCCCCCTGATAATTCATATGGTTTGGAGCTGTGAATGGCTCTCTGAGCCTCTGGGAACTCCGGGTGATAAAAATCAAAGGGTCTTTTTATGAGCAACAATATTAATGAATATAAGAACGTATATTAATTTCTCATGCTCCAGTAGCAACGCCTGAATTTAAGAGGAGAGAAATGTGTTCATTAGGTAGAGTGCCCATATAAAGACACAAATGTAATTCTTGCAGAGAATTAGCTGCCGTATTTAAATCTAATATTTAACTCCCTGGTTGTCACATGTTCGCTGGGAATTAAATTGCCACTTGATTTACTTCACACTCTAACCAGACCAAGGCAAGTGTTTAACTTTTTTTGCATTTGACTTACACATTTTTTTCTTTGATTATTATAAGCAGGGGGAAAAGTTGGTGGAAAATAAGTTTGAAAGCTATCATTTCATCACCTTCAAAATTAAAATTTATTAAACTAGTTTTCCCATGTCGACCTTGAAAGCATTAAATGCATATTTTCTTTAGAAAATAGGCTACTGTATTTGCATTTATTTGCTTTGTTGTGCTTTGGGGCATAGATTACCTGAACAGTGTCCTTTTGCCGATATATTCTCTCTGAACAGAACAAATTTCTTTTTATAAGACTGAAGCTACTTGGAGGCATAGGTAACAGTTTAAATATGCTATATAAATATTTTTGAAAAAAATATGTTTAATAGTAATACCCACAAATAGATATTATTGTGCTATATTATCTCAGTTAACTGACGACAACCCTATTGAGTATGTAGGTGATACAGCAGCCCAGTCTCTTGCATGTCAGGAGCGGGGAGAAGAGCTAATCTGAAGCTTCCATTTCACTGAGCTAAGAATTTCATCCCATTCTACTCCAAGAGAGCATCAGGACTTATCCCAGCCTGTCTCATTTCCCATTTCTCTCAAACATCACGGCAAGTCCCTGGTTATCCAGTCTTTCACCCCAACATTGCTCATGCCTGCCCCGCCAACTCTCAAAAGCCCCTGGCATCCCCTAAACACCCTTCCATAGCGCTCTCTGGGCTCACTGCTTGTGACCCCACAAGCTCCTCATTTTCCTGACTCTCGTTAAAAGTCCCTGTACCTTCCTGGCTCAAATAAAACCTTGGCAACGCACCAAGGACGCCCAGGCCTTTCCTCCCCCACCCTCTCGAATGGATGCCATCCCCCTCCCTCTTGCCCAGGTATACCAGGGCCCGCATGCCTCATTGCTGCCCCTTGCTCCCTCTCCCTCCTGCTAGAGCCCCAGCTATCATGAAGATCTATCTTAGGGAGCCATTGCCTGTACCACCTCTGCCCACTCCTTGCTGACATCTCGGTTACTCCCCTCACCCACTGACCTTCTGGCTCACACTTTCCCTCTCCCTTACCTGTGCCTTCCTTCCCAGGGCCCGAGGCACAGAGAGGTTCAGGAATTCACCTAAGCGATAGGAACACTGGGCTGCCATTTCTCCTGTGTCTTTCAGGAGTGAAGCTAAGAGTCCAGGTTTGGTTTGGCTGTTTGCATGACATTAAGCTGACTTCTGAGAGCAAGTCTTTCTTATTAAAGGAAGCAATGCACTGACTCACAATCTGGACAAACTCCTATCTTACTGTGGACTAGCACTTTGAATATCATTGTTTTGAAGGGCCCTATGAACATTTTGATTCACTTTTTACAAAATATTCTGTGTGAAGCAAGTCTAAGGATTCCATGAGGGTTTTTTGTTTTTTTGTTTTTTTTTGAGATGAGAGTCTTGCTATGTTGCCCAGGCTGGTCTCAAACTCCTGGCCTCCCACCTCAGCATCCCAAGTAGTTGGGATTACAGACTTGAGCCAATACAGCTGGCAAGGATTCCATGGCAAATAAGCTATTGTGTCATCATGTGAAATTCTTATATGCTTCCTTTCTCTGAGACCAGTCAATTCTCTGCTTTTAACTTTAAGGACTTGAGTAAAATCACCACAAACTCGTCATGAATAAGTGTAATAAAAAAAAAAAATAAGATCCCAAATTCCAGCATAAATGGCTTCCTAGATTTGGAGGAAAACTCAAAACAAAAGTTCATTTTTTTACAGAAAAAATTTCTCTTTAAAATTCACACCAAAACAAAAGAAGGTCTTAATGAGAGCTATAAGAAATACACCACCAAACTCACGTGGTCTGCATACGGTCTGGGCATCTTTGTCATTGATGGAATTTTCCAGAGTGGAAATTTGGCGGCCTTGGTAATCTGTCTCATGAATACCGAAACTGAACAGATTTCCGGTTTTGTGTTAATATCACATTATAGTACTGGAAAATGCATTGTGTCACAAAGTAGCTTCAGCAGTTTATAGAGATGCTTGCAGCTTCAGATTGCTGAAATCAAATTCCTAGCATAGAGTCTTCCCAGAAGCACACATTCTATATATACACACGGGCAATAGATAAAGTATTAGCCTTTGTCTATATCCATTAGTACTAATCTAAAACTAATTTAAAAAATAAATAAATGTAATTCTACCCATTTAAGGTCTTAAATAGGAAATGTATCTTTCCTATTTCCTCAATAATGGGGTTTCATAAAAACCCTTGGCCCAGTGGACATAACCCCCTCAATACATGGATCTTAAGCTGAGACATTTATTGAGGGTGTAATACATGCCAATTCTAAGTGATCTGCAGTTAAAAAGAAAGATAGTTTGAGGTTTTGACTAGAAAGATGAAAAGTAATGCACCCTAGAAGATAATGTTCTATGTTAGGGGTTCCTGAAATTTTCTCTCAGTTTCCCCTATAGTCCTCCATGCAGAGCCTGCCTTGTGCAGTTCTCTCTCATAGGACTGGGTGTGGTGATAGGGAGGGAACTTAAAGTCCACCGAGATCGACTCCTTTGTGTTTGACGGATCAGTGAGTGAGGCTTCGAGCAGTGATGAGACTTTCCCAGGACCACACAGCTGAAGGTGACCAAGCCAGGACTCACGTCCCCTGCCTCTTAGAAGAGCGACACCTGGACTCCTCATCATAGGCCCCTAATTGGGACTGAAGACAGTGAGGGTTTTCTGACAACCAAGCAAAAGCAGGTATTTCATTTAGTTAATATCTTTCTACCAGAAATACTTGAAACATTCACGTTTATCATCTGAAATGGACCAAACATCTCATAATGAAGAATTTCATTAGAAAACTGCCAACAAATACAAAATATGAGTGTGAAAAGCAGAAGGGAAAGGTTAAATACTTTGAAAAATACTTGAACTTGATTTAAAATATAAGTAACAAAAATTATTTCCTAAGTATCTTAATGTATGAGTAGCATATTGAATCAAGTGAAACCACCAACCTTATAAAAATAAATTTGTGTGAAAGATAGAAACTATTTTTTTAATTTCATCTACATTTTTATTAAGCTACAAATAGGTACTAAACTGAAAATAAATGCAGTTAAGACCACAGACATAAAACACCCCAGGACAAGAAAAGGGCAGATATTCATAAATAATATTAATGATGACACAGAGCATGTAATGATACTGAGCTATTCCTAAGCACTTTTCAGTAAAAAATCCCAATGTGCATTATCATCAATTAATTTTCATATCCCTCTGAATGAGGTCAGTAGTCACATTTATTTTACAGATGACACCACAACTAATTGACTTACTTGTGGTCATAGAGCAATCCACTTACTTCTCCTTTTCCAAGTACTATTTCCAATGAAATGAGAAAATAGAGAGGGAAGAGGGTGCCTGACATGTGCTGATTGCTATTATAGGCCAGGGAGTGTGCTGAGAGATTGACAAGAGTTATCAATCTTCATAGCAATCTGGTAGGGTATTCTTACCCCCATTTCAGATTAAAGAAAAAGAGGATCAGATCTACTAAACGCAATAACTCATCTGAGGTTGTACAATGAGTAACAGACAGGGCTTGAATTCTTTCCACTACACACTCCCTTTCCTTGGCCTTCTTATGAAAAGCAAAGTGAAAGAGAAAGTCTGTGAGTTTGACTTTGCCTACTTAGGGAATCATGGGTCTATTTTTATCAACTTAGTTCAATAAATCTTTACTAAGAACCTACTAAAAATGCCTGGGAATTTTTCTAGGGCCTAGAAAAAGGGAGGAGTAAAATAATCCCTGTTCTCTAGAAACTCATAACCTAAAGGGGCAGAAAAACACACATACAAATATCTATCATGCCATTTACTTACATCTTTGCTTCATTCGCAAAAGATTTTAGGCACTTTACAAGATACAAAGAAATACGAAAACTTAAATAACAACTCAAGTCAGGAAACATGAAATAGAAAGCTAAGACAAAGCTCTAAGTACAAATGCAAACTGTCTCTAATGGTTATTAAACTTGAGTCATAATTTGACTCTCACCTTCCTGGCAGGAAAAGCCAAAAGACACACTCATTTACAAAATTTTGGCTACCCATAAATAAAAGCACAGAGATTCCTCTGGAAAGTATGATTCTTCATGACAGTTAGTTTTCAAAGGAATGTATAATATGGACTTTACACAGGGGATGCTGATTGGCACAATGATCAACATCCTCAACAATGTCCCTAGAGTAAGAAGTGGGTTTCTTAAGGATGTCTCTCACAGCAGAACTCAATAAGAGATGAACGTAGGACACAAAAGCCACCCTCAGCCAAAGCGTTACACAAGGAGTCCACAGCACTTAACATCATAACGGCATAAAAATAAACACCTATGGGCATACTCAAAAATGCTTTGGGCATGGGGTTGACAAATAGGCATAATTTCCCCTAACCCACTGCTGGGCCTAGAACACAATAGGCAATTAAAACTATTTTATGAATAAATAATAACATGTAAAAATAGATGAGTTATTGAACAAGAGAAAAGTGGTGGGAAACAGGGCATTTACTGGGGGATGGGAAGTGGGGGAGCGGAAAGAACAAGGATGAGGAGTAGAAAAGTCCAGAGTGTGTTTAGGAAATAGTGATTTATCTTGGTTTTTCCTGAAGAGGAGTAGCTGGCAACATGCTGTAAAAGCAGAATGAGGCTGGATCACGGAGGGCCTTCATCATCTCACTAAGTAGTTTAGAGGCCTTCTGGCACTACTAAATATAGACTCTTGGACCAGAGACTTCATTCTCTGTGCCTCCAATTCCTCAGTACTAAATGAAGCATTTTGGGCCAAGTGGCATCTGAAGTCTCCTCCTGCCCACATGTTGCACAGGCTGGGAGGCTATGACTTTACATGTGAGTCCATGACTTGTATACAGATGAGTCCTGGGGAGCTGCTGAAGACCTTTGAACGTGGAGAGAAGTGATAACACAAGTCATGAGAGAGATTCCTCTGGCTGCGGTGAAAGTGGAGGCAGGGAGGCCAGTTAGAGCGTAGCTCTAGAACTCGTCCCCTCGGAGGCCGGTGCAGAGCCAAGGTGGCTCCACTGAGTCACTCACCCATCTTTCCTCTCCGCCCCTTGTCCATCAAAGGTGCATGGCTCAGCATGACCACTTCTGTGGGAGAGCTGAACACAGCCAAAGAGGTTGGGGTCAAGACTGTGACCCCAAAGGGATCAGAGATATCACCAAAGACTAATCCTCAGAGAATGACCATGTGGAAAAACAGGGAAAGACAGAGGATGAGACCAAAATGGACAAATCAGGGGCAGGCAGCGGGCCACGGATGGTGACCCTGAAGAGGGCAGAAGAAGGCAGACTGCCCTGGGTGCAGTCATGGATGGGAGGTGAGGAGGTAGAGTTGGCACATGGAGACTGCCCTTGGTCGGGGGAGGTCAGTCTAGAGACAGCAGGGTGGCTCCAGTGGATGGGGGTAGGGGTGATTTTGAGGTTTGAGGGTGTTGTTAAATTAAGGGGAATCGTAGAGGGTTAGAAATTGAACAGAGAGAAAAATAGAAAAAGGAAGGAGGGAAGGAAGAGGAGATAACTGGTGGGAGAGATTCCTAAGGAAGGTACAGACAGTGCAGTGGGGTGCAGGACATAGAAAAATTCTGAAACAGAGAAGAGAGACTTTGAGTGAGCGACCTTCTGTGGGCCTCAACCCAATGCTCAGCATAGCATTTGGCTGCCAAAGAAGAAGGTGGACTTTTAGGGATTACCAAGGGGTCTATATACACAAGCCATCCTAAGCCTTTAAGCCCAGCTGGCAGCCCTGCCCTTGGTGCAGTGAGGAACAAGATGGACTCCTGCAAAACCACTTTACTCTTCTTGGAGGGCACCAGGTACCTACTCAGGTGCCCCATACAACATCCACTAGCAGCAAATAACCCTTTCCTCACTAGAGCAGATTTTAACACCCTGAATGAGTGGAGTGGCGATAGCAGTGGAGACAGAAGGGCTTCCTTTAACCTGATTGTTATAGCAGGTAAAAGCAATAGAGTTATTTAAGTTAAATTCTCAAAACTTCTTGTAGAAAAAAGCCGAGGGGGGAAAGCCCCAGAAATCTTTCAAGTTGTTAGACTAGAAGGAACACCACACTTCAAAATACACATATGGTACAGCCTTCGCTTTGACATCCCCTAACAGCCAAAATTATATCTGTTCTACACGCTGGCATGTGGTAGAGTTGGATTGATTTGCCCTGACAGCTCTCCCCGCTGGAACAATACTTGTCAGTCAGTCCCAGCAATGTTTGTATTTTCAAGAATCATTATGCACAGTGATTGTACAAAATCCTGGCAGGTGGGCCAGACAGTCTTATCTGCCTTCCCCTCCGACTCTGTGTCCCTGAGCCCAAGAGTTCTTCCTGCTCTGAAGGCTGGAAGGCGTTCCCCTAACACTCTGCTTTCTACTCCCAAGCTCGTGCAGAAGCCTCCATTTGAGGACTGTCTGCTGGTGCCTGTTTAATCTCTGGAATCCTCCACTCCTGTGCCCTCCCCGTGAAACTTTCCTTCCTTCAACAATTTAAACTGGTAGCTACTGGGGTTTTCTGACTGATGTCTTCAAGTTAGTTGGCCTTTACTAATATACCTCTGCAGGAATGTTCCCACTGGGGAAGAAATCTTTCGTTTTTGGTGGGGATGGTTCAGAAACCACACCAATGGTCATTCAGGGACTTCCCTGATCTATGTCCTAATTAGTGAACAGTTTATCCTTACTTAAGTATACCCTGCATCTTCTCTGTGCACACACTTTAGTGAGGGAGCAGGAATAGGTAAGAGAAATACGTAGGTGAAAATGATGCAATCAGAATCTGACAAATGGTGATGACAGGGACAAGCAAAGTGCCATGTAACTGGGCAATGCAGAAAAGGCTCCATGGAGTCATCGGGGACAACTTTACATAAGCAGGTTGGAGCCTTTATGAGGAAAGCTCTGAGCATAAGAGGAAGGAGCAAGCGCATAGACGCAATGGGAATCCGGGTGGCATTTTATGAGGTCCAGAACTTCGCGCCAGCTTTCCAGGCAGCTTTCCTTGGCTGCAGACTCTGTCCTGATTCCACAGAAAGGCTCAGTCAAGCTCATAACCAACAAGCCACTGTCTGAAAGATGGAGGGTCACAGGCAAGGTTTCTAGAGGCATCCAAAGGTTTTCCATCTCTGGATGACTTTCTTCCAGTTAATATGCAAAACAGAGTCCTGGGCTCTTTCCTCTTTAATATGCTTATCTGAGAACTCTGATTTTACAAGGTAATGTTAATATTTATTTTCCTTAAAGGATTTTACAATATGTCCAGGATCTTTCAAACCAACATTCTCTCTCCCACGCCCTGATTCACCATTTATGCATCTAGGGGAAATGAACTGTGTTGGGTGTTGTAGAAGATTCCGGGATGAATAAGAGGAAGGGGAAGTAAACAGTCATTACATGCACATCGGCTCTGTGCAAGGCATTGTGCTAAGTGTCTCATTCAAACATCCTGATGGGCCTAGGGAGAGACATCTCTGTCTCCATCTTGGGGATGTGGTAAACCAGTCTTGGAGATGTTAAGTAAGTTGCTCAAAGTCACATAGCTGGAAAGCAGCAAGGCAGGCCAGGAGTGCTTCCAAGTCCACACAGTCTCTGCCAATAGATCATGAATCTTTCCCTCAAAGGATGGACAGTGTAACACAGAGATGAGATAAGTACAGGAGGAACAGTTACCAAAGGCAGAATATAAAAACTGCCATGACAGATGTAAAAAACATAGGGTTAAGGGATTGTAGAAGAAGCACATCCTTTGAGTATAGGGTTTGGGTTTGGAGGATGTGCCATTTGAATTTTTCCTTGAAAGCAGGGCTGGAACATTGGTTGGAAAGAAGAATATTGTAGGATGTAATGAAATATGACATTTCCAGAATGCCAGGATGTCACTGACTTGATCACATGTTGGATCTTCGTGCAAAGACATGTCTGCCTTAAAGACCAAAATCTGAAAACTATTTAGGTTGAGTCAAATGAAGTTTCCAATCATGCAGGCCAAAATTAGAGAACTATTGGCTCGTTCATGTAGCTCAACCCTAATTTATCACTAATTTGTACCCTTGCACACAGAACCTCTGAATTTTAGGAAAAAAAGCCATATTGTTTTTAAATTTCAAAAAACCATTAAAGAAAGCAATACATGTACATGGTAACAAACCAAGTAGTACCAAAGAGCGTACGACAGAAAGAAACTGTCCCCTTCCAAAGGTCCCACACTTCTGTGTAGCCAATTCAAACCAATCGGATTTTTGGGTTTCTGGGGATTCTCTCCAGAACTCTAAAGAACATGCTTATACCTCCTGTTCCTGTTTGCCCACTTACTGACTCCCTACTACATGAGATGAGGATTCAGCTTGCAGTACCCCAATAATTGAGAGCTGCATTATTTTTAGTTCTTTTGTTAATTATCTGTCGCACTTATATCTCTATTCTAGCCGTATTCTGATACTACTTCTCTGCATATGATAAGCATGTGAGTAGCTCTACCTTCCCTCAACCCCAACCACCTTCCATATTCTTTAATATTACCCTTACTGTTAACATTATACAAGTCATTAGTATTTACATTCTGTTTATAATGTTATACAATTAAGTTTATGCTTCTAAAAATTAAAAAACAATAAAAGAATTTATGTTAACATGACCAGCTTAACACCATACTCTACAAGGCTTAGTGTCTCTCCCATGTCTCATGTCATGCAGAGAACTTCTGAGCCACTTAAAGGAGGGTGTTCCTAGCATTAAGTTCAAATGGATTCTCTTCTCTAGCATCATGATTGTCCTAGCATCTAATTTCAGTAGGCAGAATTTTCATTTATTCGCTGGCACTTAATTTGAGTTCTAAGGTGCTTTTTTAGGACTGGGAAATGTCTTCTCTTCTTGTCTTTGATAATTTGCTCCTTGCCACTTTTCTCTGTTCTCATGATTATCTGGAAATCTCAGTCATCATATGTCACCTCTCCTGGATTGACTCTCTATTTCTCTTATCTTTTCTCCCCCAAGATTCTCCATCACTGTCGTTTTGTTCTTCATTTGATCTTAGCCAAAAGGCCGAGAAGTGATTGTCTTTTTGTTCTTTATGCTAGAAAATTTTCTTGACTATCTTTTAGACCTATGATTGAAACTTTTATTTCTGCCATCATATATTTGTTATGAGTTCCCTCTTGTTCTCTCATACTTCCTCTTCATACCCATCTATCTTTAAGTATATAAAATCTAAAATCATAGAAAACATTTTTTTTTCTTTTGAACTCTCTTCTGCTTCCTGAAATACCTATTTCTTCAAGATCAGTTTTTCTCTGGAACTTTCCTTTTAAGTGCTTACTGTCCTCAGATGTATGGTGGATCTCGAATCCTATTTATGTTTGAGAAGTAAAGATTGATATGGAAGTAACATTCATCAGGTGTCAGGCAGGTGGTGGGGAGGAGGGGATGGGTATATTCACACCTAATGGGTGCATTGCACACCGTCTGGGGGATGGACACGCTTGCAGCTCTGACTTGGGCAGGGCAAAGGCAATATATGTAACCTAAACATTTGTACCCTCATAATATTCTTAAATAAAGAATTAATTAATTAATTTTAAAAAGAAGTAAAGATTGGATAGCTAATATGAATTCCTGGTGCTCTTATGTCAGTAATTCTGCTTCCAAATAGGGAGTCTCTCTGCACAGGAAGATTGGCTAGGAATTGGGTCATTAATAGAACCCTTAGATAGGCAGGCCTTACTTTACAGTGAGTACACAGAGAGTAGGCCCTTAAGCTGGAGCTAAAGAGAACATTATTCTTGGGCTCCAATACCCATACTATTTGTTCTCATCCTTTAGTGCAATTTGGCAATTTCTGCAGAGAAGTGATTTAGACTTTTTTTTTTTTGGCCTGAGGATAAATAATGGGCCACCTGACACTGCCAGACTGGAAGTAGGGGTGCACACCACTAAGGCCCTTGTCCCCCACCCCATGTCTAAGCCCTTTCCCACTCCTTTCCTCTGTTGCACCTGCTGTACTTGCGGGCCCCAAGCCTGGAGCCATTCCAGCTTCTACCAAACAGGGCAATCCCATCTCCATCCCAGACCCCCACAGATATTCTGAGCTGAAGATTCCCCCATTATGTCTCATGCATCAACATGGCAACCACATATCATCTTTCTTCTAGAAATCTGTTGCAAAGTCTCATGCATTAGGGCTTCCACCATGCCTGCACTTCACTGTCATGGATAAGAGGCAAACAGGCATGCTCACCTCGCCAGTCTGAGTGGAATGTCTTCAACACTTTTCTAAGGAACTGCTGCTGGAAGTCTTCACAGCAGATGGAATGTTCTTTAAGAGCTCAAGCAAGATGCCTAAAGACCTTAAATAACCTATTAATGTTATAAATAAGGACAGCTAGTTATAAATAAAAGTGTTAAGTTCCCAGAACTGAGCTAGGACCCAAAACCCTTCCACTTGCCCTCAAATCCAGTGCCCTTTTCATTATACTCTGATCCTTCTTATTATAAACATTTATCAACCAAACAGAATATTATATACTCAGAAGTGTAAGAATGGGGGAGGGCAGGGGAGATAATGGCTGTGTAAAGTCAGTGGAATATTACTATAGCCTGTTCCCAAAAGTCAAATCACCCTTTCTCTGCAGCCACCAGATTTATGTGTTTTGTCTCCTGCCTATTTATACTCCCCATCTTTGATGAGCTGCAAAACCCTGGGTGTGAACTCATGTCAAGAAGCTCTGGTGTTACAAGTAGTTTATGAGCCGAGAGCAGATTTATAAAGTGAGAGTCACAGTGCTTGGGTTCCTTTCCTTTCTGTCTTGCGATAAGGACTTGCTTTTAGGCTTCTGTCAGCTGGAAGACTTCCAAACTTTGCCATCAATGCTACAGACTCAGCATTCGGAGGACAATGATAAAAACTATACAGCTAAGTCACATTTGCCTAATCATAGTGCTTGAGAAAGAAGAGAATTGCTTCACCCATTGGGCTTTGGGGTCCCAGTGGGGATACTGTAGAGCAATGGTTCCCAACCTTTTTTGCACCAGAGACCAGTTTCATGGAAGACCACTTTTCCACGGACCAGGGGTGGGTGGGGTGGGATGTCATGGGTGGCAGGAGGTTTGTGTGGAGCTCAGGTGGTGATGGGAAGCCCGTTTCCTAGTAGGCCATGGACCGGTACCAGGCCATGGCCCGGGGGTTGGGGACTGCATCTGTAGAGCTGCTGTTAGGTTTCCCCAAGTCCCTTATGGAAATTGCCTTCTCCTGGGAGAGTCTCGATGCTGCTGTTACAAAGGGAACTACTTATGCTAGGTGATTAAAAACTGTTTCTGGCCAGGCATGGTGGTTCATGCCTGTAATCCTAGCACTCTGGGAGGCTGAGGCAGTAGGATTGCTTGAGCCTAGGAGTTTGAGGTTGCTGTGAGCTAGGCTGACACCATGGCACTCATTCTAGCCTGGGCAATAAAGCGAGACTCTGTGTCAAAAAAAAAAAAAAAAAAAAAGCAAAAAAACCACCTGTTTTTTACATGTTCCTATGAACAATTTATATCTGGGATTGGCATGGTCTAAAGTATTAAAATGGCATCAAATATTGTGATTAGATTACACTGAAGAAATTCATTCAAGAATAAGCCAATGTTAAATTATACTGAAGTTCATGCTGAAGTTGAGGAAGTAATCATCCGATCACACTTTGTCCCTATGGGTATGGCTAAAAAATGCCAGTGCTTCCAGCAGCACTTCCCTAGAAAGGTGTTGAAGACATTCTGTTCAGACTGGCAAGGTGAGTGTGCCCGTTTGCCTCTTATCCGTGACAGTGAAGTGCAGGCATGGCGGAAGCCCTAATGGATGAGACTTTGCAACAGATTTCTAGAAGAAAGATGGTATGTGGTTGCCATGTTGATGCATGAGACATAATTGAAGAATCTCCAGCTCAGAGTATCTGTGGGGGTCTGGGATGGAGATGGGATTGCCCCATTTGGTGGAAGCTGGAATGGCTCCAGGCTTGGAGCCCACAAGTACAGCAGGTGCAACAGAGGGAAGGAGTGGGAAAGGGCTTAGACATGGGGCAGGGGACAACTGTATTAGTGGTGTGCACCCCTATCTCCAGTGTGGCAGAGTGTCACATGGCCTGTTATTTATCCTCAAGCCAAAAAGAGAAAGGTCGTGACCCTGCCTGGGATCTGGGCAGACAAGCCTCTATGGAGAACAGGCAGAGATAGTGAGGACCTAACACTGGACTCCAGTCCCTTCTCTGATCCAGCCTCCCCCACCTAAGAATGCTTCAATAAACCAACAGCATTTATAAGGAATAATAAAATGTCCCTCATGTTTTGTTCTTCCACCTTATGAATGTGCACATGATTGTAATGAAATGAACAGGAGCGAGATCCTTGCAAGCCCAGATGAAACCACCCTCACTGTGCAAGAACCAAGGACAGTGAAAAGAGGGAAAGTGAAAACCGCGTAGGAAAGTGTCCTAGAGGCAGGGGCTGGGTGGTGATGGAGGAAGCAGAGAGTGAACATGACCACAGTTTACAGACACGGGTTAAGAGGAAGAATGGAAGCTCCAGTTCAGTCATGGCCATCAACTAACTACATGACTTACAGCAATTCACTTAATGTGTTTGTCCCCTTTGATTTCTCTCCTCTAGCTGTAAAATGGGAATGAAGATACCTGACCCCTGCAACCGCAAGGGGCGCTGGTGAGAACAAAATGGTATTCTAAGTAGAAAGCACTCTGAACAATGACACGTGCAATAACGCTGCCTGGCGTGACCACTGCTATTTAGCAATTTGGCACTCAGGATTACACAGTGCCTCACAGATACATTTTATTGGTTCAATTTAGTGTTAAATATTACAGACAAACTACAATAATAAGAGTCCTTCTGTTCTCGGAGCATTTTAAGGCTCATAAAGTACTCTCATGTGCTATTTTATTTGAGCATTAAAACCACTCTGAGAAACAGGCTATGAAAATATCCTCAGTTCCATTTTACAGCTGAGGAAACAGAGGCTTACGGAGGTCAAAGGCCTCATCCAAGGTTACACAGCTCCTCAATTATAAAGCTGGACCTCAGACCTAGTCTTTTGATTCCAAGTTCAATGTTCTTTACACTAGAGCAGATAGTAGGCATTCTGGAGACTAAGAATCAAGAAAGTAAAAAATTCATTCTGGAAAGAAAACTTGTAGGTAAGACACTAAGGTCAATGCAAGACGCTAGTGCAAAAATAGCACCAAGCATTTGCCTACTAGAGTGATAGGAGCTCGAGAAAGAAGTTGGTGTGGATGGTAACTATCAGAAAGGCTTCACAGATACAAAAGAGTTGAGGCTGAGACGTGAAGAATGTATTCATTTGAACAGGTGCAGGCAAAGGAGGGCTCTTAAAAAGGAGAAGTGGCAAAGGCACCAAGGCAGGGAAATGGTACCAGGATTGCTCTGCTCAACTGCAGTGTGATGCGAGGTGGTGACATGTAAGCTTCAATGTATGTTTAGATAAGTAAATTGGACCAGATTATAGAGAGCTTGAAGGTTAGATGAGGGGTGTAGACTTGATCGTATAATTGGATGGGAGCTATTGTAATTCCCGAACAAGGGAATAGCATTATATAAGTAACGTGTTGTCTGGTAGCAATATGCACAGTGTATTAAATGCCCAGAAGCAGAGAGAATAGCTAGAAGGTTGTTGCATTAATAAAAACATCATCATGAAATTCTAAATTAGAATAATGGCAATGAAAATAAAAGGGAAACTATAAATCCACAGAGTCAAGTTATTTGATCACAGAATAAAAGAATTATTCACTCAGCAACCACACTCCACATGACTCTCAGAAACACCAATAGCTTTCTCAATCATATTTCCCCTTAACCAGGCTGCCAAATCAAGTGATTCAGAGTTGGTGCCAAAGCAAAGATTTCATTAAAAAATCACCTAAATTTGTCATAAAAAATCCCTTATTTTCTGGTCTTCTATCCAAGAAGACTTCTCAGAAATAAAAAGATTACACACATGCATAAACACCGTTTGGATCCCTTTAAGACCTCCCCAGTGCAGATAACTATGGGTCACGGCACGTGGATCCCTCAGCTAATGTCAAGCTGTTGTCAAATGTCACCTTTCATTGGACCCAAATCATCGCAAGGAGGACGGTGAAGATAGAGAACAGAAGCTGATGCAAAGAAGTCCCAGCAGCGGAGCAGAAGAGGAGGAGGAGACGTGGCACAAGGGCAAGAATGGGTGTGACAACAGTGGTGGGCAGCTCAGATCCTAGTAGCTGATTGCTTGGCCCAGCTGGAGTCTTGGTCCCTGGTGCTGCCTTTCCAGCACCTGTTCTCTGAAGCCCTGTCCCAAATCAAAAAGGTAAAGGACTGAAATCGGTCCTCTTCCATTGCTTGGCAGGTGGGTTCAGAGACATGATCACATTTGAACATAGGGACAGTCTCACTTTTGTAAGTGAATTTTACTAAAGACTGACTTCCCCTTTAAATTTCAACAGCAATGCTTTGCTTCCCATTCCCTCTTGATTTCGGTGTGTGGGCATCAAACACACACACACACGCACACCCAGACACTTCACACGCTGCACCGACAGCTGCTTGCCAGTCAATGAAGTCACATTACTCTGTCATGAAGATGTGTGAAATAAGCTGCCTCACAGGAGGTGGGCAGAGGCATGCACGATGCAATCAATGCAAACGGGATTTTTCTCTCTCCGCGCCTGACTGTTCTGTGGGCTCATTGAGCAGAGGAATGAACAAGCCTCACTGGGTGCAGAACCGTGTTTAGAAAAAGCCCTTTCATTTTATTGTCATTCTACATGATAATAACTGCATGAGATTGTCACCCCTAGAATTATGATGGTTGGACAAAGGAGGCTACTTGCTCTTGGAAAAGTCCAACAGAATCAACGTCCTTTGATCATGGAAATGTCAATAGCAATTATACAATTGATACTCCATAGGCAAGCACACCTGAGTCATAACCCCTCCGAGGGCTGCGAGGGCTGTGGACAAGTTCAATCACTGTCGTGATATCTTGAGCACCTCCAAGTCTCTCCCTTAGAGCTGATCATCACACTGCTCTATACCAGGCAGCTGTCATTGCAGCCGAGGAGCTACCCAGCTGCACACGTGGTATCATTCCACCAGAATCATCTCTACCCCAGACACCAGCAACTCAGAAATGATGGCCAAAACCAAGAACCTAAGAGCTTAATTGTATTATTTCGTGGGAATTCAATACTCAATGAAAAGAACGTTTGAGAGAGGGATGTTAATTCTGGGTCCAATGCACTCACTCAATGCCCGATGGTGTGGGAAAAATGATTTGTTTCACCCGACATCTTTGGACTACCCACAAGGATTTCTATGCTCTCAAAGTTAAACCTCTATCCAAAACCAGCCAGAGCCAAACAGCAGGCTTGACTGTTTCAATAAGAAATGTACAGTGGGAGGAGAACTACAGGCCTGGGGTAGTAGTAGACTGCGGCAGGCTAATTAGCAGGACGAGAGAAGTGAGTGTGATGGACTCTCACACACAAGTGAGCTGGCAGCCCTAACTAATTAGCAACAATTAATTTTATGGTAGGAGCAAGAACACGTGTATTATGTTCTATAAAGTCTTAATAGATGTCACCATAAATCATTCCCATCTCTCCCCTGAAATTCAACTTGTAAGCAGGCTGACTTGAAATCTTCAGGAATTAACAATATAGACCAGCTAAGCCTTAGATCTTAATACACAAAGAAAGATGGTTTTTCTTCCTCTGCCATTTGGCCTTCTACTAATCTCAGCTGTTGTAACTCAGGTCAGTAGCAGCAGGTTCGGTTGCCCCCAGGCCGTGAACCAGTTCTTATTAGGGAAGGCAAGAAATGAGCAGCTCAGGCCCGCTCCTAATGGGCTCTGGGGTCCTCTGTGCTGCTCTAGATCTGATGTCCTGTGTGCCCAGAATGAGCTCCCTGCCTGAGCTGGAAAGCAGATTTCTTCTCCTCTGCCTCCTCCTATTGATGAGTAGTGCCTGCATGGGACACTGTGTTGAGAGAACTGGGGGCATAGTGGGAAACGATGTCTACTGGCACTGAGATGAAGAGCAGTGGTGTTTTTGATCACCCTGACTGTCCCTTTCTGTGGACCAACATTCTTCTTCAATTTCCTAAACAATCATCTCAGCTCTCTTCTGAGTCAAGAACCCACTGAAAAACCTAGCCACATCCTTCTAGGCCCTCTTGTTCAAATGGCTCCATTTTATTTCCCATCCTGCCAGGCCCTCAGTGGGATGCTGCTCCTGGGAGGACAGAGTAACTGCAACTAAAGCTCTGCTGCTTGCTGAACTGCTCCTGTTATTACGATCCACCCACCTGACTAGAGCTCCTTGGAATAAAGGCAGAATCCCCCTACCCTTGGGAGCACTGCATGTTGCTTACTCTGGACTGACAGATTTCAAATGCCAGATGTTAGCCAGGTGAGCTCCCCTAGCTCTGAACCAACCTACCACACCTACACCTCCTTCCCTTAAGTCTAAGCTGTTGTGTCCATTTCATCCCTCCAAATTCAAATGCTTCCTCATAATCATCTCCTTCATATTGAACAAGGTATGTCTCCAATGATTTGGGGGAAACATAATTTCAATTAAGAAAACATATGTAAACCAAGTGTTCTTCTTCTATATGTGAGTAGTTTTATTAGTCTTCCAGAAAGTTCAACATCTTGGAATGCACAGCGGTAAATTAAAATGTAAGAGATGCCACTTCTGTTTCCAGGAAGATAGGGTAGATGTACTTTCCCCGATTTTTCCCACTAAGCACAACCCTGGGCAATATGTATTAAACAAACAGAAGAAGACTCTGAGAAGTGAAGAGAAGAAGGAAGACTGGCTGGAGACCTTAGAATGGTGGTGAGTTCCCTGGATTTTTCCTCATATATCCCCAAATTGGAGTTGAAGAAGTCAGCAACCTGAAAATGCCAATGGGCACAGAAAAAAAAAAAAATCCTCAGAAAAAGCCTGCTCTCTCCATCCAAAGTAGCAGGAAAGGGGCAGCTTAGTAAGACAGACACTCTTAGACAGTAATCGCTCTACTCCAGACAACCACCAAGGAGAAATTGTGGCCCCACCTTCACCCCTGCCAGCAAAAGCTGAGTTATGGGGCCTAGACTTCTATTCTCATGAGGTGTAATGAGGCACTCATCTATGGCCCACGTGATGTCAGAGAAAGCCAAGTTAGGGAGCCTAGACTTTCATAGTTGCTAGGCAGTACCAAGCACCCTCTCACCCTCAACGTCCATAGAGTCCATGCAGGCAGCCTGGACTTCCCCCTCCACCCTGCAGTAACAAGGTACCCCCATTCTTCCCTGCTAGGACAGTGTCAGAGGGGGCCTAGTGGAAAGTCAGAACTCTACCACCACCCAGCAGTAATGAGACCATCCCCACCCCATCCTACACACACTGTGGTGTCAGTGGAAGCCACACAGGGAAAAATAATGAGGCAGTCCTACCTCTTTCAACCAAGGAGGTATCAGTGGAGGCCTAGTGGGGACCTGGAACTCCATCAACACTCAGCAGTAATGAAGAGACCCTTCATGTGTTAACCGAGGTTGAGTGGAGAATATGAACTTCTACCCTACCTGGTAGTACTGAATTGGTATCCCTTTTTCCCCTGTTGGGGTGGTGTCAGAGAAGGCCAGGTAGGAAGCTGAGACTTTCATTCTCATCAGGATCAGTGTAAACCATGCAGGGAGCCTGGACTCCCACCCCTACCCAATAGTAACAAGGAGGCTGCTTTCTCAAGTGTCAACAAAGGGTGAGAGGAAAACCTGAATGTATACCTTTTCCTGGCAGGAATGAGTCAGAGTTCCCCCTTTTGCCTGCTTAAGTGGTGTCAGAGGGAGTCAACTAAAACAGAAGGTTTAAATAAGGTCTGGAATCTCATAACAGAATACCCTAAATGTCCTGGTTTCAATAGAAAATCAGTCATGATACCAAGAACCAGAAAGATCTCAAAATGAATTTAAAAGAACAATCAACAGATGCCAACACAAGGATGACAGTAATGCTAGAATTATATGACAAAGATTTTAAAGCAGTCATCATAAAAATGCTTCAATGAACAATTGCAATTATACTTGAAACAAATAGAAATGAAAAAGTATTAACAAAGAAATAGAGGGTACAAAGAGAACCAAATGGAAATATTAGAACTGAAAAATACAATAATCAAGTTTAAAAACTCAACAAATGGACCCAACTACAGAATGGAGGGGACAGAGGAAAAGAATCAGAAAAAGAATTTGAAGACAGAACCACAAAAACTATTCAATCTGAACAACAGAAAGAAAATAGACTAAGAAAATAAAAAAAAAAGAGCCTCATCCACGCTATGAAGATTATAGTCAAGATTCTGAAAACTAAAAACAAAGAAAAAAGTCTTGAAAGCAATGAGAGAGAAATGACACCTTACCTATAGGGCAAAAACTATTTGAATGATGGCAGATGTCCCATAAGAAATCCTGGAACCCAGAAGAAAGTAGCACAGCCTTATTCAAGTGATGATAGAAAAAAAATTACTAATCCAGGATCCTATATATAGTGAAATATCCTTCAGAAACAAGGAAAAAAGCAAAATGTAGGCAAATAACATTTTCCTTCTCCTCTTGAGTTTTTAAAATTATGTTTGATGGTTGAAGTAAAAATTATACATTGTTCTGCTGTGGTTTACAAGGTATGCAGAAAAAATATTTAAGACAATTATACTATAAATGAAAAAGAGAAAGTAAAGTGGAATAGAGGTAAGTTTTCTACACTTCATTTAAACTGGTAAAATGTCAAAATCAATACACTGTGATAAGTTATGTATATATAATATACCTAAAGCAATCACTAAAAAAGGCATAAAAAGAGACACTCAAAAACACTATAGATAAATTAAAAAGGAATTGTAAAAATTCAAGCTCCCAAAATTCAAGAAACTCAGAGGAAGGAAGAAGAAAATAGAGAAACAAAAATAACAAGAAAAGAGAATAAACAGAAAACAAAAAATAAAATGGCAGATATAAACCCTAATATATCAATAATTACATTAAACAGAATGATCTAAATACAGAAATTAAAAGATGGAAATTGATAAGTGGATTAAGAAACATGGCCCAACTATATGCAATTTACAAGAAACTCACTTCAAGTATCACAATAAAGTAAGTTGAAAATAGAAGGATGCAATAAGGTATGTGATAGATTAATCAAAAGAAAGCAGAAGTGTCCATATTAATACCAGATAAACTAAACTTCACAGCAAAGTCAATTACCAGAGACAGAGAGGGATATCATATGATGATAAGAGGGTTAATCCAACAAAAGGACATTGCAAACCTAAATTTGAATACACCAACAAGAGAGCTAAAACATATGTAGGAAAAAGCTGATATAACCAAAAGGAGAAATAGACAAATCCACAATTATAGTTGCAGACTTCAACACCTGCCTCTCAATAATTGATAAAACTACTAGACAGAAAGGTCAGCAAGGATATATAAGAAATGAAAAACACCATTAACCAATAGGATCTAACTGACATTTATAGGATACTCCACTCAAGAGAAGCAGAACGCATTTTTTTCAAGTGCTTATGGAACATATACTAAAATAGACCATATCCTGGATCATAAAACAAATGACAATTAATTTAAATGAATGGTAATCATGCAGAGTGTATTCTCTGACCATGAGGGAATCAAAATAGAACTCGTAACAGAATGAAAACAAGAAAATCTTTAAACACTGGCAAATTAAGCAACATATTTCTTAATAATCCATGGTTCAAAGAGGAAGTCTCAAGGGAAATAAGAAAAGATTACACTGAACTGAATAAAAATAAAAACACAGCATATTAAAATCTGTGGGACAGAGATAAAGCAATGCTAAGAGGAAAGCTTACAGCACTAAATGCTTACACTAGGAAGAGGAAAAACCTCAAATCAATAATCTAAGTTCCTACCACAAGAAATTAGAAGAATATTATAAATCCAAAACAACAAGAGGAAAGTAATTTTAAAAAGATAAGAGCAGAAATCAATGAAATTGAAGGTGAAAATAGTGGAGAAAAATACTAAACCAAAAAGTTGATTCTTTGAAAAAAAATCAATAAAATTGGCAAGTTTCTAGTAAGACTGACAGAGAAAATAAAAGAGAAGGGACAAATTACCAATATCAAGAATAAAACACTACAGATTCTACAGACATGGAAAAGATAATAAGTAAATATCACAAGGAACTCTACACATAAACTCGATAATTTGGACAAAATGGGCTAATTCTCTGAAAAGTACAAACTGCCGCATATGAAATATCTTGTATGAAATAAATAATTTGAATAACCCTATAACTTTTAAGGAAATTAAATTTATAATAATTTCCCAAAAGGAAATCTCCAATTCCATATGGTTTCACTGGAGAATTCTACCAAACATTTAAAGATTTAATACCAATTCCACATAACATCTCCCAGAAAAGAGAAGAGAAGGGAATACTTATAAATTCATTTGTAAAGCTAAAATTATCTTGATATTAAAACCAGATGAAGACAGCAAAAAAATAAAAAAATACTACAAACATCCTTCATGAATATAGATACATAAATCCTTAACAAAACATTAGCAAATAGAAGTCAGCAATATATCAAAAGAATGGTACACCATGACCAAGAGGGGTTTATTCCAGGGATGCAAAACTAGTTTAATATTCAAACATGTGCAGGATTTGTATACTGAAAACTACAAGAAGATTTAAATAAATCGGGCAACATACTATGTTCATGGATTAGACAACTCAGCATAGCAAAGATAACAATTCTCTCCAAACTGATATACAAATTTAACACAATTGCTACAAAAATTCCAGTGACACTTTTTGTAGACATTGATAATATTATTCCAAAATACATATGGAAATGCAAAACATATGTAAGATAGCTAAAACCAATTTTGAAAAAAAAGAATAAAATTGGAAGAATCAGTCTACCTGATTTCAAAGCTTATGTAGCTACAATCATTAAGTCTGTGATATAGGTGAAGGAGTAGACATATAAATCAATGAAACAGAATAGAGAACCCAAATAGACTCACTCAGATATGACCAACTGATTTTTTGACAAGCATGCAAAAGCAATTCAATGAAGGGAAAGATAGCTGTAGCAGCTGAACAGTGGCTCCCAAAACACATGGCTGCTGCATCCTCAGAATGTGACCTATTTGGAGTAAGGGTCTTTGCAGATGTAATTACAGTGAGAATTTCCAAGATGAGATCATCCTGGATTAGAGTGGGCCTTAAATACAACGATGAGTGTCCTTACATGAGACATAAAAGGAAAAGGCAGAGAGAGACAGAGAGAGCGAGAGACAGGAGAGACAGGGGACACAGCTGTATGAAGATGGAGGCAGAGATTGGGGTGATGGACATCAGAGCCCTGATGACACTGGTTTCAGACTTCTGGCTTCTAGAGCTGTAAGAGAATACATTAAGCCACCAAATCTGTGGTAATTTATTGTAGCAGCTCTACAACACTATACAATAGTCTTTCAATACATGATGCTTGAGCATTTGGACATCCATAGGCAAAAACTGAACCTTGACCTAAGTCTAATGCCTTATACAAAAATTAAATCAAAGCTTAATCATGGCCTTAAATGTACAACATAGAACTTTTTAGACAAAACAAACATGGGGACAATCTTCAGGATCTAGGAATAGGCACAGCATCCCTAGACATGACACCAAAATCACAATACCTAAAAGGACAAATTACTAAACTGGACTTCATCAAAATCAAAAGCCTTTACAAAAGATCCTGTTAAGGAGATGAAAAGGCAAGCTACACACTGGGATAAAATATTAGCAAGCTACATACATGACAAAGGACTAATATCTAGAATACATAAAGAACTCTCAAAACTGAACTGTTAAAAACAACAAGCAGTACAATTAGAATATAGACAAAAGGTATGAGGAGACATTTCACTGAAAAGTATAAATAGATGGCATGGCCAATAAACACATGAGGAGACGTTGAAAATAATCAGGGAAATGCAAAGTAAAAGCACAATGGGATATCACTACACACCTCTCAGAATGGCTAAAATAAAAATCAGTGACAATGCTAAGTGCTGGTGAGGATGTGGAGAAACTGGATCACTCATACATTGCATGTTTAATGGTGTGGATATTCTGGAAGATGTTTTGGCAGTTTCTGAAAAGAAAAAAAAATTAAACATGCAACTACCATACCACCCAGCAATTGCACTCCTGGCCACTTATCCCAGAGAAATGAAAAACCTGTGTCCCACAGTGTACACAACTGTTTATAGCAATTTTATCCATAGCAGCCAAGGAACTAAAAACACCCCATATGTCCTTCACTAGGTGAATGGTTAAACAAACTATGATGTATTTATACCATGGACTACTACTCAACAATGAGTAGAAACAAATTATACACACAACAACCTGGATGGGTTTCCGGAGAATTGTGCTGAGTGAAATTTTAAGAGATCCAAAAGGTTACATCCTCTATGACTGCATATAATTGACATTCTTGAAATTATAAATTTATAGAAATGGAGAACAGATTAGTGGCTGCCAAGGGGTTATGGATGGGAGAGGGGGTCTAGGGAGGGAAGTGGCTACGGAAGGGCAACAGGAGGGATCTGTGTGGGGATGGGAATATTCTGTATTTTTGCCAGCATCAATGTCAGTATCCTGGTGGTGACATTGGACTATAATTTTACAAGGTATTATCATTGGGGGAGCTGGGTAAATGGTACATGGGATCTCTCTGTATTATTTCTTGCAACAGCATGTGAATCTACAACTGTTTCAAAGTAAAAGTTTAATTAAAAAATGTAAGGGATGTGCCTTGTGCCCTTGGATAAGTTTGTAATATGGACAGAGGACATTACTCGCTTGTAAAGAACAGTTTGCCACTAAAAGCTACCATTTATTATTAACAATTATGGATTTGGTCCCACCTGCATCATAAGTGAGTTCCTTGAGGGCCTGGCTCATGTATTATTTATCCATAAATCCCCCATCGTGCCTAGCAAGCACCCTGCTATGTAATAAGCGCTCAATAAATGTTTGTTGACTTAATGTTTTTATCAGCAATGCATTGAGTATGTGTATTGTACACTGTTAAAACATCGCTTGCTGCAAATGAGGAAAACATTAAAGAAATGTGTCATCAAGTAAATTAATGCCATCCTTAAAAAAGCAATTAGATCTCTTTGTTTTGTTTTGTTTTTAACTAGCGTTCTGTTTATCTTTTTTTCTTTCTTTCCTTTTGTCTGATTACAAAAGTAATAGATGTTCTTGTAGAAACGTTTTAAAGTCTAGAAAGGCATAAAGACTTTCATTTTACCTATTTTAATGCCTAGACGAGTCACTTCCACTCTGGCATGGGATGCTTCCAAAGCGCTTCACCGTGGTTTTCTTATTTGTTGAGTCATTTGTTCATCAAATGTGTGTTGAGAATCTGCCAAAGGCAGTCAGACAGACCCCAGAGGCAAATGTTGCTTCCCACATTCTTCTACAAATGAAATGGACTTGTTTGTTTGAAGGGTCCAGCCAGAGGGAGCTTGTTTCTTCTCTTTTCTGGTAGCCAATAGTATAATACCTTCAGCTTTCCTTGCTCTGACATCTTACAAGGACATTTGCTCCTTGGTCAATGATAAGCACAGCTGAGTATTTCCCTAAGCAGTAAAGGTTTCTAGAGAACATCTCCAAGGGACATCTCCTGGTCTGGCACCACAACCAACAGAGAAACAGCCAAAGGGTACTGACTAACCTTTACATAAGAAGTTGGGAATTCAGAGATTATAAACTTGGGCCAGGCATTTGAACATATTTAAATGCATTCTGAAAGAGGACAAAGCAAAAAGCAACATAGGATGAGACTATGGAACACAAAACCCACCTTATATTTATATTGAATCTGTATTCTTAGGAAAACTAGAAAAAGCAAAGCAAGCATTGCCTCCAAAGACAACCAGGCAAAATCTGTTACTTCATCAACAGAAATGTATTATTTCATTAACTGGTGTTTTTTGCTAGTATATTTCATCCTCCAACGTGAGCAGATTTAAGCAAAATTTGGGGGATTTTTGCCAGGCAGGTACAAAAATGTGTGCTATTTTTTGTTCCACATTTTGAAAAAGAAGTAAACTAACTCAGGGAGTGTGTTTCTGTTTGTTTATTGTTGCTGTTGATAATAATGAGGAACTAAAGATTCTAGACTTTTACCAAAATGCCAAATGGGATTCCAAATGCAACATAGTTTTCAGTTCATTTTCTGAAAATGTTCTGTTGCTATGGAAATGGCTGTGCAACTTATCCAAATAAAAGAAATTCTTCACAGGTGAGGACCCTCTTACTGGGTTCACTGTATTTCCTCGCCTTTCGTGTATGATGTAGTCCAGTCCTGCATTAGAAGCAGTCCCGCCAGCTACAGGAAAATTGTGGGTGTCAAGTTCACATTTATCACCACTATTAATATGAGTAATAGGTGATGCTAAACACATTTTTTATGGTTTAAGGAGATCCCCATGTTTCAGTCCAACAAATATTGATTCCACATTTACTCTACAACTGCCACAAATACCCTTAGCCTCACTGTACCTTATACAAATGCTTTGAATCTCTCCAGAAGCATCCTGGATTTTTTTTGACTCGCCTAATTGGTTAGTTTTCCTTTTTAAAAAAGGAACACCCCTTTAAAAAATCATTCTTACAAAC
Organism: Eulemur rufifrons; assembly: GCF_041146395.1. Taxonomy (NCBI): domain Eukaryota; kingdom Metazoa; phylum Chordata; class Mammalia; order Primates; family Lemuridae; genus Eulemur; species Eulemur rufifrons. The sequence goes on from NC_090989.1 coordinate 209,523,652, forward strand.
GGAGAAAGGGGTGGGAAGGGTGGGGGATGGTTGTGTATTGATAAGCACAACTTACAAAGGAATAAAGAGAAACATGTAGAGCAAGGCGGTCTATCCACAGGCACAGTGGGCAGCTGCCCCCACACGACCCCAACAGCACCAGAAGGCACTTCCTACCAGAAACTTCTCTAGTGTGCCTTTGCAGCCCTGCCAACCACAGAATCACCTTCAGTCTTTTGGACCCAGGAGTTATGTGACTTGACTGGACTCATTACTATCCACTGACCCTAGAGTTCTGAGAGAGAGGGACAGGGAATGGGTCAGTTTTAATGGAAAATACATCAAGTCTGGCAAGGATCGTCAATGTAGGTGTTGGACAGAAGTGAGAAGAACCAGTCAACCGGAAGAACCAAATCAAGTCTTCCCAGTCACTCTCCATCTGTCCCTACCAAACTCATTGCTTCAGGGCCCTTGCCACCAGCCCACCCAGCAAGCCTCCTCACCCCCTAGCAGGTAGCCCTCCCAGGGTGCCCTGCTAAAGCTGCCCTCCGAGGTCACTACAGGGCTCTGCCTCGCAAATCCACGTTTTCTCTCAGCCGCCATCTTCTTTGACTTCTCTGCATCATTGGATCCCAGCACCTGCTCCTCAGAGCTGCTCTCGCCTTTTCACTTCAGTGTCACTGGTTCTCTCGTTTCTTCACCCTTTTCCTCATCTTCTTGCTGCTCCTGAATTCTAGGCATTCCCAAAGCCTGGAATTCTGGCATTGGTGTTCTCTCTCTCTCTCTCTGTCTTTTTTACACATTTCCTCATGCTACAACCACACATTTTCCCAAGCTACAAATCTCCCTTCTACACAGATCTCTCTCAATCACCATCTCCAGCCCCACAACTCTCCTGAGCCCCAGTTTCCCATTTCCAGCTTCCTTTAGAACCTTTCCCCTGGATGTCTCTTCTGCTTCTTGAGTGGGAGACACTGGAAATCTAATTCATCTTCAGCCTCCCCAAACCTGATCCCCCGTTTGTGTCCTTCATATCACTCCTCTCACTGTTCACTCTTGTTTGCAGATTAAAGCAAAAACAATTTTGATTTTTCCCTTGTCTTCAAAATATACACCTGTCAATGGCCAAATCTCATTGACCCCACGTCCATCATTTCTCACTTCTGTCGTATTCATCCCACTTACTGCCGTCACCCTGACAAGACACTTCCTCCTTTTTAATCTATATTAAAACAACAGCCTCCCATATAGAATCCACCCATCTGACACTCCCAGATTAATTATGCTAAGGCACCACACAGACACTATCATTCCCTGATTTTGATTGCAATCCAAATTAGAAGTACTTTTCACATTGCAACCTAGTATACACTAGCCAGTATACACTAGCCAGTATACACCTAAAATTTCATAAAGTATGTTTATTCTCTATAGGACTATATACTTTTTTTTAATTCAACTTAATTCAATTTTATTTTATTTTACTTTCTCAAAAAAATGACTTCTTGTAACCCACTCATGAGCTTAAAAGGCACTGATTTGTAAGACACTTCGGTAGAAACTTGTTTTCCTCTCTCCTCTCCTGGGACTGTCCTACTCTTTATCTTTCAGGTGAAGCAGCAAATTTCGTCCTTCTTTAGTTATGCCTAGGACTTTTAAAGCCCTGCTTCAGTGTCCACATCATTTCCTTGCACGTTCCTGGTTCCTGTCTCAACTGACATGAGCTCATGCATACACACAGCCCTCAAAAACCCCACCGTGCATTAGGTTTGGGGACAACAGTGTTACCGTGAGGAAACCTCCCTCCTCTGAACATCTCAACCACCTTCTTTCTTAACCTTCAGAGGGAACTTTTCAGACAATATCCTTCTCCATTTCCCACTTATGTTTAACCTTTCAGAATACAGATGACTCTACCCGAGCAAATTCTTTCCCATGAATGTGCCCATCACCGCAGGCCCCTGTGTGTACCTTCTTCTCTCGTCTAATGCCTGTATATACCCAAGTCAGCCGCCTTTCAATACCCATCTTTGTTTTCTCCTTTTGTTAAAGGAAAAAAATTAATCTTTAATGCTCTTTAAGAGTTGATGGACATAAGTAAAGCAAGGAAAATATTGGTATAAAGGAGAAGAAAATTAGAGATTTATAGACTAAAATGGAGACATTTCCTATTTTATTTAAATATTTGGATTATAACAGCATTACTTACCATCATTTTTCATTGCAAAGCCAGAGATTCAATTTTAAGTGAAATAGACTTATGTGAGCTAGTCTCATATTCTAACCACCATTTATAAGATTATTCCTGTAGTCGAAATGCAAGTTTCAAAACACTGACTTTATAGTCAACAAGCATATGTAATATGAGAGCAATAGGTCCTATGCCTTCACATAATACCTTTTTATGTGACGTGATATCACTACATTTTTATCTCCTCCTGTTTATCAGGGGAGAAATAGCTTGAATGAAAACATTCACATAAAATTCAGATGCCCTTTTTAACAATTAGTTTCTCAACTATATTTTTAAAACTACAGTTCTTATAAGAAAAAAGAATATTATGTTGGTGAAAGATAGTAGAAAAATCCATCTATAGTGGAGGCAAGAAGAGGTGAAAAGAATGTGAAGAAACCATAAATTAAAAGCCATGCTTAAAAAATAAATGGTTGCCTTGCTGTGAACTTGCCTTATTAAAATTCAAAGGTATTTATAAAGATTAAAAATTAAGGTTGGCTGGAGTTATACAGCAATGCAAGTTCTCTGCAAATTCCATTAATAATTAAACCTTTTACAGCATCGCATGTGATTCCTAGAGGAACGCATTAAAGACATGGTGTGTCCTCTGCCCAAGGTTAGGCAAGAAGCCAATTTACTAATGAGGATTAGAATTCATGAATTCTTAGTTCAGAACACCATGTGCCTAGCATACAGGGTAGGAAAAAAATAATCCATAATAACTTATGATTGAAAAAGAGAGGCCAAAGAAGAAGCTGTTTAGAAGTAGGAATATTTCCATATTTAAACTATGCCGTAGCATCCATGAAATTTTTTTCACACTTCTTCTCTTTGGCATTGTAGGTACTGTTCATTTAGATTCACTAGTTTGGAACAGCCTAAAACAGCTGCTCAGTAATAGTTGATGCATCTGCTTAGTAAAATACTCAGGGCAGGGATTTCTACAGGTTCATTAATGAAGCATTACCCTGTTCCAGCAAAAAGACCACTGTTCCTGGAGCAGGCGAATGTCTTCAGGATAATTTGAGAAAGAGAGAGGAGGGGAGACGGAAAGAGAGAGAAACAGAGAGAGAGAGTGAGAGAGAAAAACAGCAGGAAAACAGAAAAGAAGGAAGAGAGGAGAAAAGGAAAGAAAAGAAAAGAAGAGAGACGAGAACAAACAAATGAGGGTCAGAAGAGAGCAGGAAAGATTTTTCTTGCCTACTATGAATACACAACTTCTCCTAGCTGGCCTCCTTTCCCATCAAAACACCTGAAGCATTGAGATTAAAGACATTGTCTAATTTAAGAGGGAGCTAATAAATATTTTAGTTCTAGGATGATCATAACATAGAGACTGGGAAAGTTAGAACATGGTGAAATTATGAGAAATGTTTAACTGTAGACTATCTGCAAACAGCAACCAGCTCTGACTTATTTTTCCACTCCATTCCCATGGCTTCCATCCTCAAAGTCATCCCATGGTCACAAGATCAATCCTGCAGCTCCAGCTGCCTTCCAGGAAAGCTTTACCTAGAGATTTTTGTTTACATTTCATGGGCCATGACTATGTCATACTTACAGCTGCAAGAGAGCCAACAGCATCGTACAACAGACCTTTCTGTGATGATGGAAATGTTCCATCTGTGCTCTTCTATTTCATGCCACTTGAAACAAGGAATTGCAAATTTAATTTTATTGAATTTTAATTAAGTTAAACTAAAATAGTTCCTTGTATAAAATAGTTCCTTGTATAGATTTTCAGCTGGGCGGTACAATAGAATCTGAAAATTCCTTCATCTCGAAGTTACATGATAACTGTGATGAGACAGGCTGGGGTGGAGAAAGGAATAAACTATTGTTGGGATAATTTGTTTGTAAACGCGTGAAACCATGTAAGTGACTTGACAATTAATGTTGCATTTAGGTCTCATGGAAGCTACAGCAGACTTTATTGTACCCATTTTACAGATGGAATAACTTAGGGCCAGTTTGAATGACCTGGCTAAATTCAGAGATGAATGTTGAATCAGAGATTCTCTTCCATCAGAGCACAGGCTGTCTCTACTATCAAAGAGAAACCTCAGAGACACGGGAAGAAGAGGCCAGGATTCCTAGATAAGGCACCCAAAGGTTGAGGGGAAAGAGTTAGCTGGAAGGACCTTCATTATCCCTATCTTTCTACTACTAGTTCTATGGATTAGTTTGCCTTCTTCCCTTTCCCTTATGATAACCTGAAGATTTATTTATGTATTTATTTATTTATTTGCAAAACCATTGTATACTTATTATTTACAAAAACTCAGATTTCTCCCAAAAGTATCACACACAGAGAACAAAAATGCATCCCAAATCCTATCTCCAGTCCTAAAACTTTTCACTTCCCCTCTCTTTCTCCTGAACCACTGCGAAACAAACAGATGCATAGACTCACACTAATTCCCATGTCCCTACAGCATGCATTGGAGTTGTTCAAAGAAGAACACACGAGAATTTTCTGAAGTTTCCTGCCTTCTCATGGTAGGAAAAAGACAAAGATCCTTAGAGTAAAAAACACTGATAGTACTGATGGCAGTCTTTAGATTCAACTAGTACTAAGTGATACTACTAAAATAACATGCATCTATGCTTCAATAGAAGAGTGGATCTGGTAAGTTTCTGTGCACTCTGAGCAGCAGGAATTATGGTCCAGGCATACCTTGAGAAGAAGCTAGGGGAGGAAAATGGGGGTCCAGGCTCTGGACTGTACAGGGGTTAGCTCTCTCTCAGAGCCACCACAACTATTTTGGAAAAAGTGGGTTATAAACAATAGATGAAAATCAATATACTCTTCATAATAATTTGGGATTTCTTATATGATTATTAATAGGGTGCATTTCTGCTTTTTTATAGGACTTAGAGCATTGTTTACATTTTTAAAATTATAACAGTGCTACAGTAATTTATATTTATCTCCTCATTTGAGGGGTTCTATCTGTACATTATTTGCTAGGGGGGAAAATCTCAATTGCATATGCAACCTGTAATTACACATTTTCTTTTAGAAAATGCCATTCTATTTAATATGTTCTACTTTGAAATTTCATTTCTAGGTCAAAATGTGAGCTGACTGTAGGAAGTTCATTAATACAACCAGCTTCTTTCCTCCTGCTACCTGCCCACTTGTCCTGTGATCAATATGTTGCTTCTGGATGCTTGCAAAAAAAAAAAAAAAAAAAAGGTTTTTCCAATCACCACTTATTGAATAAAGGTTTCTTTTCCCCAGTGTATATTTCAGTCTACTTTTTCAAAGATCAGATGGTAATATGTGGATGGTTTTATATCTGGGTTCTCTGTTCTGTTTCATTGGTCTATGTCTCTATTTTTGTGCCCGTATCATGCTGTTTTGGTTACTATAGCCTTGTAGTATAGCTTAAAGTCTGGTAAAGTGATGCCTCTAGATTTGTTCCTTTTGCTTAAGTTGCTTTGGCTATTCAGGCCCTTTTCTGGTTCCAAAGGAAGCCTAGAATTATTTTTTCTAGATCTGCAAAAAATGATGTTGGTATTTTCATGGGGATTGTTTTGGATCTGTAAATCACTTTGGGTAGTATGGACATTTTGACAATGTTGATTCTGCCAACCCATAAGCATGATATGTTTTTCCATTTGTTTACATTATCTCCAATTTCCTTCCTAGGTTATTCATAGTTCTCTTTCTTAGAGATCTTTTACCTCCTTGGTTGAATATATTCCTAGGTATTTTATTTTCTTTGTAGCCATTGTGAAAGGTATTGAGCCTTTGATTTGATTCTCAGCTTTACTGTTGTTGGTGTATGGGAATGCTACTGATTTGTGTACATTGATTTTGTAGCCCAAGACTTTGCTGAATTTATTTATTAATGCCAGGAGTTTGTTGGTGTAATCTTTGGGGTTTTTTAGATATAAGATCATATCATCAACAAAGAGCAATAGTTTGACCTTTTTTTTCCCCATTTGGACATCCTTAATTTCCTTCTCTTGCCTGATTGCTCTGGCAAGGACTTCCAGCACTATGTTGAATAGAAGTGGTAATATGGGGCATTCTTTTCTTGTTCCAGTTCTGAGTGAGAATGCTTTCAACTTTTCCCCATTCAGTATGATGTTGACTGAGGGTTTGTCGTATATGGCTTTTATAATTTTGAAGTATGTTCCATTTATGCCTATTTTGTGAAATATTTTTATCATAAAAGAGTACTGAATTTTGTGAAATGCTTTTTCTGTATCTATTGAGATGACGATATAATCTCTGTTTTGGGGTCTGTTTATGTGGTGAATCACATTTATGTATGTTGAACCATCCTTGCATCTTATGGTGGATTATTTTTTTGATGTGTTGCTGATTTTGGTTTGCTAGAATTTTACTGAGGATTTTTGCATCATATTTATGATGTATATTGGTCTATACTTTTCTTTTTTTGTTGTGTCCTTTCCCGGCTTAGGTATCAAGGTGATACTGGCTTAGTAGAATGAGTTGGGGAAGATTCCTTCCTTCTCGATGTTATGAAATAATTTCTGCAGTATGGCTACTAATTCTTCTTTGTATGTCTGATAAAATTTGGCAGTGAAACCATCTGGTCTCGGACTTTTTTTGTTGGAAAATTTTTAATTGCTGCTTCAATTTCGTTGCTTGTAATTGGTCTGTTTAGGAATTCTATTTCTTCCTGATTGAGCTATGGGAGGTCGTGTGTTTCCAGGAATTTGTCTACTTCCTCAACATTTTTGAGTTTATGGGCATAGAGATTTTCATAGTATTCACAGATGATATTTTGTATTTCTGTGGTATCAGTTGTAATATCTCCTTTTTCATTTCTGATTGAGCTTATTTGGGTCTTTTCTTTTCTATATCTGGTTAATCTAGTGAGAGGTCTATCAATTTTATTTTATCTTTTCAAAGAACCAACTCTGTGTTTCATTAATCTTCTGTATTTTTTTTTTTGTTTTGTTCTTTATTTCATTTAGTTCTGCTCTGCCTTTAGTTATTTTCCTTGTGCTGGGTTTGGAATTGGTTTGCTCTTCCTTTTCTAGCTCCTTGAGACAATTAATTAGATTTTTGATTTGTGATCTTTCTGTCATTTTGATGTAGGCACTTAAGGCTATAAATTTTCCCCTTAGGACTGCTTTTGCTGAATCCCACAGATTTTGATAACTTTTATCCCCTTTGTCATTTAGTTTGAGGAATCTTTTGATTTATACCTTAATTTCCTTGACCTGATAATTGTTCAGCAGTAGGTTGTTTAACTTCCATGACTTTGTGTAGAATTGAGTGTTTCTGTTGGAGTTGATTTCTGATTTTATTACACTATGATCTGAGAAGATACGTAGTATAATTTTTATTTTGTAAATTTTTTCAGACATGTTTTATGACCTAAGATGTGATCAATCTTAAAGAATGTTCCATTTGCTGATGAGAAGAATGTGTATTCAGTAGTTTTGGGGTAGAATGTTCTGTAAATGTCTATTAGGCCCATTTGCTCTAGAGTCCCATTTAATGCCAGTGTTTCTTTATTTATTTTATGCTTAGAGGATCTGTCCAGTTCTGTCAGTGGGGTATAGAGGTCTCCAGCAATTATGATGTTGCTGTTTATCACTTTGTTTAGATCTAACAGGGTTTGTTTTATGAAGCTGGGTGCAACTATGTTGGATGCATAAATATTTAGGATTGTTACATCTTCTTGATGAATTTATCCCTTTGCCATAATATAATGACCATCTTTGTTTTTCTTTACTATTATTGATTTGAAGTCTATGTTATCTGATATGAGAATGGATACACCTGATTTCTTTTGACTTCCATTTGTGTGGCATATTTTTTTCCATCCCTTCACCTTGAGTCTCACTGAGTCCTTCTGGATTATATGTGTTTCCTGGAGATGGCAGATACTTGGCTTGTATTTTTTATTTCATTCAGCCAGCCTATGTCTCTTGAGTGGGGAATTCAAGCCACTCACATTTATTTAAATAAGTGAGATGCATTTCTGTTCATCCTGTTGGGTAAAACTTTATTGCTTTGTTTTACCTCTTGACCTATTATTTTATGTGGGCTCTGAAATTTAGCTTTCGGGTGACTTTACACTAGTGGGTTAGTCACATGTCGAAGATTGAAACAGGATCCATATCTCTCACCACTCACAAAAATCAATTCAAGATGGATAACTGACTTAAATCTAAGACATGAAACCATAAGAATTCTAGAAGAAAATGTTAGAAAAACTCTTCTAGATATTGGCCTAGGCAAAGAATTTATGAAGAAGATCCCAAGTCTATCACAGCAACAACAAAAATAAATAAATGGGATATGATTAAATTAAAAAACTTCTGCACAGCCAAGGAAACAATCAACAGAGCAAATAGATAACCTACAGAATGGGGGTAAATATTTGTATGCTATACATCTGATAAAGGGCTAATAACCAGAATCTACCAAAAATGCAAGCAAATCATCAAGAGAAAAAATTAAACAACCCCATTAAAAAGTGGGCAAGAGACATGAACAGAAGCTTTTCAAAAGAAGAAAGACTAATGGCCAATAAACATATAAAAAATGCTTAACATCACTAATCATCAGACAAATGCAAATCAAAACCATAACAAGATATCACCTAACTCCACTTTTTTATCAAAAAGTCCCAAAACAATAGATGCTGGCATGGATGTGGAGAGAAATGAACACTTATACACTGTTGGCGGAACTGCAAACTAGTGCAACCTCTATGGAAAATAGTATGGAGATCCTTCAAAGAACTAAAAGTAGACCTGCCATTTGATCCAGCAATCCCACTATTGGGTATTTACCTAAAGGAAAAAAAGGCATTTTATCCGAAAGACACTTGTACTAGAATGTTTATTACAGCACAATTCACAATCACAAAGATGTGGGATCAACCCAAGTGCCCATAAATTCATGAGTGAACTAATAAAATGTGGTATATGTGCACTGTGGAGTACTACTCAGCCATAAAAAATGAATTAATACCTTTTGCAACAATCTGGATGGAACTGGAGACCATCCTCCTAGGTGAAGCATCACAAAAATGGAAAAACAAACACCACTTATACTCACTATTAAATTGGAACTAACCGATCAGCACTCACATGCACAGGTGGAAGTAAAACTCAATGGAAATCATGCAGGTGGGAGGGGGAGGAAGGGATGGGTGAAATCATACCTAACGGGTACAGCGTACACTATCTGGGTGATGAACACACTTATGAGTTTGACTCTAGCAGTACAAAAGCAATCCATGTAGCCAAAACATTTGCACCCACATAATATTCTGAAATTTTAAAAATGTGAGAAAAAAAATTTTTGTACTCAAATTGATAGATGGTTTTTAGCTGTTGAAAACTTTTAATTGAAGACTTGGAGAAAGGAATTTTAAATGAATTAATAAAATGGGGCCTTTATGTGTAAATTTTATCCAGGTTGTTCCTGCTATTTCAGAAGAGCTGAGAAGGCTTCCTTTCCTACTCAGTAACCAAAGAAGGTGGTATTAATGATCTAATCACTGAAAAAAGTTGGCAATTGACATTTAGACTTACAAGTGCAAATATTTTTTAAATAGCACTGTGCAGCCTTCCCAAAGCATGCCTCTAAAATGTAGCCTGCTTTTGTGCCCTGGAGAATTGCTGTGGCCATCATAACCTCTGGGAGACACAGATGCTATATAAAGGAGAAAGGAAACCACAGAATTCGGCCCTTGATGTGCCCATAATATTCTTCGGACTTGTCATAGGGTTTTGGAGTTTAAGAAAACTTGAAGAATGTCCTTTCTTCACTCTCCTCAACCCCAGGAACACATGCAGAAACACACAAAATCCTTCATGTACCCTGAACCTGAGGAAAGTTAGGAGAGAGGTTCAGGGTAGAAACAGAGTCACACAGCAGAAACAGGCTGGTTTCTAGTCCCATCTCTGCTATTTATTACCTATGAGACCTTGGACCAGTCACTCTGCCTTCAAATAGTTTTCTTATCTTTTAAATGAAGAGGTAGAACTCTAGACGACCTTTCAGGTCTGAAGTAGCACTGACATTCTGAATGTGACCGTGGCTCTGGGGAAGGGAGCATTTCCTTTCCCGACACTAACAAAACTGGTCTGATTTCCAGGAAGAGAATAACTGCATTTGGTGCTGTGTTTTGCGAGAAAGATGGAGCTATGAGCTATTCCTTTTGCTTGAGATGTCCCCAAAGTAGGCCTTTCACATAACATGACCCCTTCCTTTACACCTTCCTGATAGGTATTATCAAATCAAGTCTTTTTGGATTTTCTAAATAGGCCTAAGCTTGGGCAGGGCAGGAATCTCCTTTCTACAGGCCAAGGAACTAAGAATTTGAGGAGCTGAGTGTCTACCCCAGAGGGAAACAGAATCCTGGTCTTTGGGTTCCTAGGGGCATCCGCTCTGCTGTACTGCTTCGTTCATTTCCAGACACATTGTCATTCTTCAGTTTTGTCTCTGTCCCTGACACTAACTCTCTTTTCCCTTTCTCTTCCTGTCTCCCTTCTCTCTAGTACCTCAATAGGAGTGACAGGAATTAGAAACGCAATCCCTATGTAAAAGATACAGGGTCCTATGACATGCTATTTTCAAAACTCGGTTGGTTCAAATTCCTGGCCCATATTCAAATATGTTACTCAAACTGTGGGCGCTGGCCTTCAATGATACAGTTGCAGGGACGGGAACACCAGACCAGAAAGTGACGCATGGCTGGCAGGCAGGCAGATGTTCCCCCGACTTTCCAGAGAGAGAAAAAAAAAATGATAAGGATCGGTAGCATGACAGACTGTTAAAAGTTCTATTGATATAGGAGGCACAAATTTAAAACCCATCACTCCCATGCCTGGAGTCCTCTGTGCACCTCCTTACATATTTTAGGCACGTTCCACCTATGTTTTGTCCTGACATATACATTCAGCTTTTGATGGAGAATCAGGTAAGCAAAAGAAAAAATATGTATCTAGGTCATTAGAATTTTCTGAAGCAAGTCACTAGTCCTGGTCGTCCTTAAATAAAGACACATCTAGTGCCTGCCAGTGTGGTGAAGTAAACATTCATGCTGACATCCTTCCCAAAGGAGCTGTGCACCAGGGTTGAGAGTCACCAGCCCCACCTCCACCCAATCTCAGTGCTCACGTCACTCACTAAAAGCACATTTGTATTACACTAGACTTTGTTGTCACTGAAGACAAATTTCCATATCTTAGTAAAAGCATGTCTTTGTTCAGAAATAAACTGAAAACACTTTAAAAAATCCACTTTCTTCAATAACTTTTGAGCTACAATGTAGCTTAAAAATTCTTCGTATCTGAGTACGTACTTAGTAAGAACAAGGTCCACTCATTCAAACAGAAAGATCTACTTCACCTAAGTGCGTTGTAGCCAGCCATAAACACAATATCACAGCATCACTTGGAACGCCACAAACAACTGGTAAAATGAAGACATTCCTCAGAAAAAGGAAGGCGCCCTGGAATGCCAGTTCTGGGGGAGAAGTGGAGATTTCGCAAGCCCAGAAGTCAGATGGTGCCTGACCAGGCACACTGCTCCTATGTGGTTATAGCAAATCTCATTAGCTACGGTCATTTCCCAACAAGGTGACAGAGGTTGAAGCATTTTTGTAAGAGATGAATCTGTCTTATAAAGACAGCTTTCTTTTCTTTTTTCTTTCTTTCTTTTTTATTTTTTTTTAATTTAAAGAGGTATATTCTGAGCCAAGTTTGGGGACCATGGCCTGGAGCCATGCCCAAGAAGTCTTGAGCATGTGGACTCAGTCTGGTTAGGTTATACTTTATTTTTTTTTTTCCCACAAAATATTAAAGGAGTACAAAGCAGGGAGGGGGAATGCGGGGAGGGTAATAAACCCACCTAATGGGTACTATGAACACTATTTGGGTGACGGGCACATTTACAGCCAGAACTCAAGCGTTACAAAAACAATCCGTGTAACATAAAGATAGTTTTCAAAGCCAACTATTGGTGATGTAGAAAGAAAAAGCCGTAGCAAACAGGACCTTTCATCTTCGCCTTATCCTGTAGGTTCTTCTGCCTCCAGGTTTCCTTGCAAAGTCAAGGGAGCCCTGCCCACAAGTCAGTGGGTCTGGCCTTCTGCCCACCCCGGACTAAGCTGTGGTTGCCATGGCTACAAAGTGTTTGGTTTGATAGAGCCCTTGGTCTCCTGCTCACAGGCCTGTTGGCATTTCTTTCACCTTCCTCAGAACCCAGTGTGGGAGGTGCAAGATGGAGTTCACCACTGCCCCGGCCAGCGTGAGTGATGATGGACATGGGAACGGTCAGGTGGAACAGCCCTGAGGAAGTGGTCTGTGCGGGCGTGGGGGAAGGGCTTGCTTCCCTCCCTACACTTCTGGGTCCTGAGGCACCGATCACGCCCGGGCTCGGGCATCGTTCTCAACCTCATGCTGCTTTTGTCCAGGGACAGAACAAGAGGTGCCAGCACTCAGGGGACTCCTGTACCACAACAGGTGCACGACCCTGGTGACTGGAGTAACAGGCCGTGGAGCAGGAATCAGAACCAGGCACAAACAATGTCACAGCAACACCTGCCTCAGGGTGCCTGGGGGAAGTAGGCGTGGTGGTTAAGAACGTGGGCACAGAAGGGTTGCAGGCTGGCTCCTCTGTCTGTCAGCTGTCTGGCCTCCCTGGCCTTGGTTGGGTTAACGACGTGCATGATAATAGGAACGCCTCTCTTGGAGGTGTGGCTATGACTCCAGGAAAGGTCCCATGAGCAGTCCAGGAAGGGAAGGTGGTCCACCTCCCCGAATTATGCCCACTCTTCCCGCTCCTAGCTCTCAGCTACTGGCACGGGGTTCCCAGGGGCCACCTTCTCTGGTCACTGACCATTTACTCTCACCTGTCCTAGTCCTCATCCTCATCCTCATCCTCACCATCCTTTTTACCATGAGCCACTCCTGGTAGAAGAACAAGCATTTTGCTGAGATATCCTGATGTTGGGGCTTTAAAATATCTGACTCTTAAAGTTTAATCCCTCCTCTTAAAGTGTATAGTAGGAGGTCATTTATGTATAAGTACAGTCACAAGTCACAGAAGGCAAAAAAGGAATTTTGATGATGTTTCTATTTATTTTAAATAAGCAGACCTTCCCGATGCACTTTTTACTCCGTCAGTTCCATTTCAGGGATGTCTAAAGTAGTGAGATAGTGCAGAATACTGGAAGAGGCTAAATTACTTTAGAGACACACCACGGAGGCCTAACATCACACAACTACTTCTTTCCTTCCAATTTGGGGGTCTCACAAGTCGTTAGAACTGGGCTACAGCCCTGGGGAGAAAAAACCGTGCTTCAAACTCCCCTCACTGTGTGCTCTCTCCATCCACATGCCCCCGCGCACCTGCTCTGTGCTGGGCAGTGTTCCCGGCACTGAAGATACAGCCGTGGCAAAGGACGGCAAAGTCTCTGCCTGCGTGGAGCTTCCACTCTTGCACAGTCACTGGCACACAAAAAGCAGGCAACTAACCGTTCATCGAATGAACCGCAAGCGCGTTCACCCCAATGTTGAAATCATCCTGCTATCTTTAACGTACCTCTATAATTTCTTCAAAAACTGTAGCCACGTGCTTAGCCAAAGTTGCCTTGTTCAGAAAAACAAACACACAAACAAACAAACCTTGGTTCATTTGCAGAGAGCTCATCTGAACAGAACAACAAAAGTGCAAGTGCAGAAGTCGGGGTGGGCAAGGAGGGAGGGAGGGAGGGAGGGAGGGAGAGAGACAGATTGAGAGAGGGAGAGAAAGGGCGAGGCTTTTCAAATGGGGGGCGGCATCCTAAGATCCCAGGAACAGGTTACTTAGAAATTGACATAGGCTTCTGCAAGTGAACACCATAGATGAATGTCCCATCGCACCCTTTAAAAAATCTCACCAAATGAGTTAAAGATCTTAGGGCACAATGTATTTGTCCTTCACTGTCAGGTCGTAATTCCTCAAGCCCCCTGCAGCCAGCAGGCAAGCCCCTGGCACTGCACAGGGCTGCCCCAGCAGCCAGACAGGAGAAGGCAGCTCAGCCTGCAGAGTAAAGCTGGAGAGAGCTGCTGCCTCCTCTCAGCACTCTATTGATCTGCTCACACTCCCCAAAGAGCTGAGACATTTTATAATCATGACCATAATTGAATGCCATCAGGGGTTCAAGAGGACTTCCCTCTTTAACATTTAAAGAGACAATAAGCACCAGTTTAAAAGCCGTAAAACCTTACCAAGAAGCCAAGGGAGCCCCACAGCCAGGGCCTGCCTTTCTGACCTCCGTTTTTCTTAACTGTGGCTGTGGGTGCCTGGCCACCAGCTCCACAGGAACCTGGAGAAAACCCCCGTCCCTCCCCTAGGATTCGGGAATTTGGATGCCAGGACGAAATGTAGGAGAAGAGGAGAGCTGCTTGGGGAGAATCATTCTAGGGAGAAGGAATTTAAAAAGACTTTCATCAGGGCCTGGTGCTGGCACCCAGACAGGATCAAAAGTGCCAGGAACTTCCAAACCCACCAGCTTCTAAAATCATATCCTGGCAGCATCTCCAGATTCAGAGAAAGTAGAAATCTCTGTACCCAAATAATTGCTTAACAGTTAGGGCTGGAAAATTGTGAAGTATGTCTTTAATTTAAAAGACATTTAAAAAAAAAAAAGATGTTAAAACAAGTACAAAGTCCACTGAGCCTCCTGTCCTTTTGTTTTTCTTATTGTCAATATCCTGTTATCTCCGCCCTTCACTTCCTTCTCTTTGTCCTGAATGGGGTAAGTTGTGTAGCTCATTGTCTCAGGTTGCCCTATTATCTAAGGGTTATATTTTTCCCATTATTGCTTGGATAAGCTCTTGAATCATAGATCTATATGTTTTCTTGTGATTTTATTCCAGCTGAGCCAAGTGGCATCTGTCTTATCTTCTCTGATGCCTGTCCAATTTCCAGCGATCTGTGAAGCTTTGTCTGTAGCTAATTAGAGGGAAAGGCTTATGAATTCTGTCCCCAGTCTTGTTTGGTGTTTGAAGTCATCATAGACAATATTAGAGATAATTGATAGCTCACTGTTGTTTTGAGATACATATGGCAATTTATTAATGTGATGTCTGTCATCAGTCATGCTAGATATATTTGGAAGGTAGACTTCATGGTAAGATTTCTGTAGATGAACTATTGCTTTGATGATAATTGTACTTGACCAGGCTGTAAAACTGAAAGAAGCCTCTTGCTCTTGGCCAGCCTTGAGCAACAGGAAGTTCAGGTAGGATATTTAGGTGGAGGCTGGTGGGCAGGATGGAGGAATCTTCCTGGTATTTGCTGGGTAGAGTCTGATGAGTCCACGTAATGAGACAGAACAGAAAGTCGGGATGGCTGAGCTGCAATAAGCCAAAAAAATTGCTCAACTTTGCCTTAGCTCAGCAGAATGTCCCATTAACTTACAAAGCTAAATAAAATAATCTGTTAGTAGAGATAAGTGTGATTGCTGCTGGCCTGGTTATACAAACTGTGCCCCATTAAATTAAGCATGTGAGATGTAAAACAAAGAGAACCCGCTCACAGTTGGAACGCATTCAAGGCACTGGAGCTGCAGCTTCTTAGATTAATGTGGGGGCGCAACGCGGACAAACCCCTCTGAATGTAGGGTCTCCCCAGCGCATGCAGTTGCCAGGCACCTGGTAGACTTTTAGTTTGGTGGAATAACCCTGAGTGGCCCCGACGTGGGAACACGCTCATGCACAGTTGGCCCTCTGGATTTAACAGCGTGATGGTATCTCCTTGCAACGCTTGGTTTGAGAGGCCTCGTGGGGCACATTCCGACTGTGTTGTCCTCTCTTTTTTCCTAAATGTACTACATCTATCTTGGAGAGTAAGGTGACCTGCTTTTCGTTGTCAAGAGCTCTGTGGATTTGGGCAAGCCTCTTAAAGACAACTTCAGCTCCCACATGTGGTTTCCTTTTCTACCCTGGAAGCAGAATGAGCAACGTCTGCCTGGTCGGCCAAGAATCTCCAGCCTGCCCCAGAGATACACGTCTTCCACCCCTCTGGATCACGTTGCGTGCTTTGAGGCAAACTATTTCCTCTTTTGTCTCATGGAACAATAAGAATAAAATCAATAAAATAGAGTCCAATTCACAGACACAAAGGCAGGCCTGCTAATAAACACACGGCATCTGGGATTCGCGAGTGTCTGCATGGGTGTGCCGGCCCTTCCTATCTCTGTCACATGCTGACCCGCACGTCCACATCCGTGGCGTCTGGGAGAAGCTGCTGCAGTTTCTTGGGGACGCTGAGATAAGGACACAGGGTTGACTGCTCCAAAAGTGCTCAGCAGTCAGAGCTGACTCCTGAAGCAACAATTCTTCCTCCTGCGAGGCAGCAAAAGGAGCAGAGGCTCTCAGGTTCGCTGCCTCTGGGTCTAGCACGAAGCACAGTCCCATTGTGTGAGGTTTTGAACATGTATTTAAAAAGCCCAGTTCTCACGCAGAGTATATACTGTATGATTCCATTGATATGAAGCTCTAGAACAGGTGAAAAATGAATGTATGGTTTTAGAAAATCAGAACGGTTATTGCCTCTTGGAGAGGGTGGTTGGAGGGGACTGAAAGGAAAGGCACAGGAGGGACCTTAATGGGGTGACAGTCATGTTCTGGAACTTCACAGGGGTTAGGGTTACACGGGAGTGTGCATTTGTCAAAGCTCATGGAATAGTACATTTAAGGCTAGTGTATTTCATTGCTTGTAACTTTAATCTCCAAAGAGAGGGAGAGAAGGAAAAAGGAAAGGGAGGGAGAATGGAAGAAAGGAAAGAAAAAGAAAAAAAAAAGAAAGGGAGGAAGGACAGCAAATACAAAACTCTAGTTTATACTTATTGAAGTGTCCTGTTGTCTTCAGCTTATTTGAAATGCTTCTGAAAACAGATGGACTGATGAACTGATAGGAAGATCTTGAATGTAGAGTCCAGGCGGGTACATGGGTGTTCACTGAACCATTCTTTTAACTTTTCTGTATGTTTGAAACTTTTTGTTAATAAAATATGGAAGGTGGGAGGCAGACATTTCATTCTACTTTTCAGAAGTCAGGTTTCAGAGCTGGCAATGTTAGTTTTGGGAACATGCCAGATGGGACGTCTTACACAGAAAGTTTAAGATGTGAGAGACAGCGCTCAGGGTAACCGGGGCACTGCACACAACTCCGCGCTGTGTGGACGCTGCTGCTTGGGGCCTCTCGTTCTCTCTGGGCTCTACAGAATTGTAATCTGCAATCCTGCTCAGTGGCAGAGCTCAGATAACTTAAGCAAGAAAAATGTCCTTTGGATAATTTGCAGACTTTGACCTGAAACAAGGGCAGATACATTTAGATATATGATTTGTTTTCCGGCTGCTGTGCTATTTCAAAGTATCCTTGTTACTGCTTATAGTGAAAAACTCCTCCACCATCAGGGAAATGAATCAGACTGAGTTACTAAAACCGCACGATACCGCTTTCCTAGTATCTATCTATCTTGCTATCATGCTGGCCTAAGTTCACCTCTTAAAAAAAAAAAAAAAAAGTTTTAATGTAACACATGTGGGTAAAGATTTTTTTTTTAAGTAGAATATATTAGCTGGGCCAAACTAAACTAAGTTACATCCCTGGACATCTTAATACAACAGGGTCCTTTCCATACTTCTGTAGGTTCTAATTTATAACTCTCATTTTCGTGGGTAAAGGATGAAAACACAGACACGAACATCAATAAAAATCACTTGTATTTGGCTTTGGGATTCAGACACAGATGCACACTCAGTGGGATAAATATATGGACTAATCATCAAAGCTGTATCCCACTCTCCCCCCAGATCAGCCCTACTGCATCCCAAGACCCAACCTGACAGCTAGGAAAAGAAGAAAAGCCTGGAACTTACCTCCCAAGTGGCATTTCCAGGGCAGTGTGCCAAAGATAAGCGAAACCATGGAATGCATATTGCCACAACTTCCCTAAGAGTTAATTTTACTTGACTATTTGAGAAATATATTTTCATAACATATAATAGATACATTCTGCAATAGTGTACAAAATTCCCACGTTGTAGTGGACTATGACTTTGGTGGCCTCCAATAAACTGTGCCACTCTGTTTTTATACTCTCATGTAATCTCCTCACTTTGAATTTAGGTTATTTTAATCCACAGAATGCAGGGAAAGTGAGACTGTGCCAGTTCTAGAACCTAAGCCTTAAGAAGGCCTGGTAGCTTTCACTGTTGTGCTTGTTAAAATGAGTTTGATCACAGTGAGTCCTCCATGATGTGAGGAAGCACAAGCGTCCATGCACAGAAGTCCTCGTGGGACTGAGGCCCTTGGCTGGCAATCCCAGCTGAACCCCCAGCCAGCAATCCCCAACTACCTGCTGTATGCAAGAGACCACTGTGGACCTTCCTACCATACCAACACCACATGATGAAGAAAACTATCAGATCAAGCCTACAGAATTGCGAGAAAAAGTAAATTGTCCCTGTTTTAAGCCACTAACTTTTGGCGTGGGTTGTTACACAGAATTAGATAACCAAAGCATATATTTAATACAAAATCTGTGATTTTAAAGATACTTTACAATGGAAGAAGGAATCTTAGAAATATACTCTCAGACCTCTCTCTACCAGTCAGTACTTCAATGAAGATGATTAAGAAGCATTTCCTTAGAACAGAATTCACAAGAAGGTAATCTCCCAGATCCAGTATGTTTCCTAGCTGTTATATGATGAAGAGGAGCCTTGTGTCCTAAGCCTTTGTTCTATTACCAGAAATAAACCTTTTGTAATCATGGCTGTTCATCCCAAGGTGATCGTTAATGGGATCATTTGAAGACATTACGGAAGTAGGAAGATGGAAGTGTCATTTATATCTGACACCCTCCTTTAGACCCTTTAATTATTTTTCTCTCAAATTACTGTTTCTGTAACTAGGAGACTATCCAAATGGGCAGCTGTAACTGATCCTACAGGGTGAGAGAAGATTAGGAAAGTCTTGTCTACATCTGCTGTACCCAGGACAAACAACCTGAAGCTCAGGCTAAGAAAGGGACCCTCACACTAGTACTTCCTCAGCTGGTCCCTTCATAACAGACCCTCAGTATCCCTCGCTGGGCTAGACCTCTGACTGTAATATAATAAACAAGCACCAGCCTGGCTTTGGAACTGTCGCACAAGGATGGTAAGGATCACAGTCATTAGCACTGATCAGTCACACCATGGACGTACTCTTGTCCAGCACCACTGTGTTCCATTGAAGACTTTAACCAGAGGTCCTCAGTGCTTGGCGACCTAGTGTGATCTAAGCTGAGGGGGAGAAGCAAAGGGAGAGATAGGAGAACAGGACGGACAGCTACTGACCACAGCGTGCCAGGCACTGCGCTAGATGCATCATGTGCATTGGAGATTGAAGATGCAGAAGAAGCAGAGCAGCTGGGCATCCCCACCCTCATTCTTCATGTGGGCAAAGTGCTAAGCACAACAGCTGGCTCTTAACAAGTGCCCCCAAATAGCAGCCATCCGTATTTTTATAATGTTGTTTATGTCATCTTTTAGAGTGGAAACTGAGGTTGAGTCTATGGGACTTGCCCAAGGTCACATAGGAGTAGAAGTTGTGGGTCCAGGATTAAAACCCAGGCCTGAAGCTATTATCTCCATACTAGTAATATCGATAGTGTTGTAATAACAACTTTTTCCTAAACTGAATCTTGCTGATGACTGAAAAAGTTATACCCTTAGAATATACAACCAATGATATGTTAAGTTATATCCAAATTTAAAACCACTTAAAGCAACAAGGGTATTTCAAAATCACAGAAAGATTAAAAAAAAGAAAAATGTTTTAAAAGAATCTCTTAAAAAGTCATTGCTGTCAATAATAGCAAATGGGGAAAGTTCATCAATGAGGCAATTAGCCATCAGATGAAGTCTGGACTCCCAGAGATTTAAAGCAAAGCAGATTTCATAACTTGTGATTCTGCCTAATCATGGACTCAACCCTTCAGCTATTATGTGTTGAAGTGGGTGTCTGGGCTCAGGTGAATTTCATAATGTGTTGAGTACTCTAAGGCCTGGGTCTGACCTCTTAGGGATTTTCATGGGGTTGGTGGCCAGTGCCTCATTACGAGGGGTGAAGTTTCGAGTCTTGTCTTTGCCACTTGATATCTGGGCTATGAGTCTGTTACTGAAACTCTTCAAGTGCCACCTTCCTCATCCATAAGAAATTGCCTGAAGGTGAAGTTTAGCTGAGATCATGTGTGTGGAAACACTTAGCAGATAGTAAGTCTCAAAAACAGTTTCCTTTCTCCGTCCCTCTCTAGAACTGGTTAAATTTCGTCAGTGTTCACCTCTAACATCTGAACCCAAGAATCGCATTTTCTTCTTTCTTTGTCCTGGCTGACTTTCATTTGTGTTATTAACTACTTGGAAAGTAATGAGGCTGGCTTTGTTTTGTTTTCTGTTCTACTCTGTGGTTTGTCAAGAAGCTGTGTACCTTTAAAAAATGGGTTTTGACATTCTTTGTAAGAGTTATTTGAATTTTAATCAAATGGGACAGAAAACAAGATCATGTGTCCCTTTTGTCCCTGTAACATCAAGAAAATAATTTGCAACCTCAACTAACACACACACAAAAAAATCTGCAGACCCAGCTCTCCTGTAGTTTCCCAATTTAAGAGATTTTTTTCCACTGGTGTCCAAGCCAGAAAGCCAAAGGCTACATAACGAAATAAAGCTGAGAATGGACGCTGCTAATCCCACAGGAGATGGTTACCTGATGTCCCTGGAGGCAGCGACTATTTGCTGAGGGTCAGAAAAGGAAACAGTATCTTGGGCTACACTCTGGACTTGAGCTTATCATTGATATATTTGGTCTTGCTGCATGCAAAACGCTTAGTACACACAGCTTACAGTCAAGCTCCAGAGAGACGACCACTTTACATGTTTGGGACCAAAGCATTTTATTGAAACTCATGTCCTTCGGCTCCAAGGCCTTTACCAACTGTCGTAAATGATGCTAGAGTATCATTTTTAAATTCCTTTGACAGCAGGAAAACTTTCCCTCCACGAGGTGCTTAATTTTTTGCTGGTCATTTGGAGGTGACTAGGTCTCAAGGCCTCAGGCCAGGCTGACACCACCAGAAGAGGATGCAGGCTGATGCAGGATAACCTTAAGTCAACCCCTAAAAATCCCTTGTCCCTGAAAACTGACCTAGGGAAAGTGTCTGGCTTGAGAGTATGAAAAGAAAAGGAGCAACACACTCACACTTGTTTACAAAATACCAGTTTGGGCCTTTGTAAGAACCTCTTACATTTCCTGAAATATTATAAATTCTCCTGAAATAAAACACATGAACACATATCACAAGTCATTGATTTTTTTTTGGATGAACCACATACCTTCCGCCCAAGCAAAACTTATTCTTGGGAACGGAGTCCAAGCCCACGCTGAATCTTATCTTTTGTTCAAACCCCACACTTGTTTTACCCTCAGCGAGTTTAGGCAGAAACTGATAGCTAATGCTTTTCATTAAGCCAGTCAAGAAAAACTGCTTACCAGGTTTTACTCCTTCATCAGCCTGACTAATTACACCCATTCACTGTTCCTTTCATACAGAGATTTCAAATTCCAGTTCTCAAAGATACACACCACCCAGGAGACATCTGCTTCCTGGCTCCCTCTGTCTCCTTTTTATATTACCCGGTGAAAAGTACCCGGTGGCCCAGAAAACACAAGCTAAGCAAAATCTAGAAGCTGAAAGCTGGTTTTAAGCTGATGAAGGGTCAGGTCAAGGAGAAAGTGTTGACATAAAGGTAACAGGAGATAGTGGAGTAAAAAGGCAGAAAAACGATCTTTTCGTTCAACATATTTAGGGAAAGGCATTTGGCACACAGACTCCAGTGACAGGCCCCAGAAACCTCTGTGCAGAGACAGAACGAAAAAACAGAATGTGCACGTGTTACTAAGGAAAAGGCTGGTCTGAACCAGGTCTGAGCAGGGGCTTCAGGAAGTGGCAGTGGCCTACATTTGGGTGATAATTAAGGCTGGACTTGAACACCCAAACCTAGGCAGTGCCTGCATAGCAATTACATTTCTCCAAACCACCAAATGTTGGTCATTAAGGAGGTTAGGAGACCAACAGCTCTATAAACTTTGGAAGCAACTTCCTATGGGTTCATGGTCCAAATTGAAATTTTGCCTTCAAAGGAGAACACAGGGGTATATATAATGTCAACCTCATGGGGAACTATAACCATAACTCCCTCTATGGGGAAGTTTCTTTTCTATGGAACTGCTTTAGCCAAATCCACAACAAACTCTTCACAGTGGTCACATGTATCTGCGAAAGCATAAAGTCTTGACCTAAAGAGCTAAAATCCCATTTATCATCTGTGGGTATTCTGTATTCTCTGAAGTTCTTGTCTTTCTGTTAATTCTTCTGTTGGTACAAACTTGATGGTAATAAAGAACAGAATTCTTCAAGATTGCAGGAAGAAAACCATTTTGAATACTGGATTTCAATAAACCTCATAGGAAATAGCTCCTCTTTATACCCTTTTCTTTCAAACTTGCCCAAACTAATTCTGTATATTGTTTCAGTCTTGGGCTTTCCCATGTGCTTGACATGATGCATCTTAGGATTATTAAAAGCCAAAAAAAAAAAAAAAAAGATAACTTCTATTCTGCCACCAGTTCATTCCATGTATTTGATTTATTACAGCAAAAAGAGCACCAGATGCAATTCACATTTAATTGTGTCTTTAATATAAAGATGTAGTACCACTGATACTGTGTATGTGTGAAAGACATTTTTCAAAAAAAAACACTTAATACCTGGAAACCATATTTCACAATCTCAAACTCATGATTTAACACCCTTTAACACTCGATTTTTGAGTGGTTTGTCATTTGAACCTCATTTTCAGGGATCATCAGAAAATAGGCTTCTGGTCTTTCAGGTTTTCAATTGGTGAAGTCATGCTAAATAATTTCTGATAGATCACAGGTTGCAGAACTGAGTAGCTTGAAGGGGCCTCAGTGATCATCTCTACCCCCGAGAGTTATAAAGTCCTAGTTAGAGCAGGAGACACATTTCAGACCGGTCAATGAGCGGCTTCTTTCTGCAGTCTTAGGCTAACTAGGGAGCAGAGAGACTGACTTTTCTATTAGCTTCCTTGCTTCTTGACCACATCCGGTACATATTTTATATGTTCTACGTTTAGCTTAGTGGCCTTATCTTTTATGTTTAGCATCTGGAAAAGACACATTGATTCTGAGAAATGCAAATAATAGTCTGGTTGCAATAAAAAAAAAAAAAAAGCCTGGTTGCACGGACAAATATTAAGTAAAGGAAATATTTAAAATCATCCTTCCTAGCATAACACACAGTATAATTAGTGTTCAGCCTCTGTGACAGATAGTGCCTAACAAATTGTTCAAGCATCATAAGCATTATGAGAAGACCACAGTTTTATTAAACACTGAAAATTGTATTTTTCCCAGTGGTTGTGTTTGAAGATAATGAACTCTACAAGTGGCAGCAGAGATCCAAATTCGATTTTGCACAAGACTCACAAACGTCGTGATATATTATGCCAGTGGAGACACAGCCTTCGTCTAGACAAAATGCAAAAATGTCCTCATGTTCAGTAAATATGTATAATTAGGAAAATATGAAGAGCAGCTAATCATCAGTATTGCATGCATGTCTGTATCTCTCATCTTGTTTTTTTTTTTTTTTAAGTCTAGGTCAAAGTTGAAGCTCACTCTTCTAGGTTTCAAGCGTCATTTTTTCAATTTTCAAAAGGACTATTGGTGTTTGCAAAATCAGAAGGCACCCTAATCAGGTTCCAAAATTTTCTAACTCTTCCTTAAATTTTTGCATTCAATCAAATGACATGGAAAGGTTTTATTTATAAGTACGTTTTATTATACAAATAAGCAGACACTGTCTGAGGAATAAAATCGAAGCAGCTCTGATAGTTTTATTAATTTATTTGATTTACTTCTGGTTTCTTTTACCCAATCTTATTTATGTCAAAGTAAGTTGAAACAGAATTCATTATGTGGTGAAATGCAATTTGAACACTTTTTATTGGAACATGGTGATTCAATCATTTTCTCCATCCATCCCATTATCTCTTCTTATGTTATTTTGTACAGATCAAATCAAATAAGATGAAATCCAAAAGAAACTTAAGAATTTGTGAAGGGGGATGAAATAATATCCCAATAATTCCTTCTACTATAAATGCTAAGTTATACAACAATTAAAAACCTGGTAATTTTGCATTATTATAGCATATTTTCTCTGAGGAAAATCAACTGAGTTAATGAACTTAATTTTTTTGAGTAAAATTTTGATGTAGTTGCAGTTTCTAATCATTTTGATGCAGAATTACATGAAGCATTGAGCCTAATCTAACCCACTTTGGGCATTCTGCATTTTGTTGATTATGTAGATTACAAAATTTGCCAAATTAATACCAGATCCTTTCCTCTTCAAATAGGTTTTGCATTTTAGTAACCTTATGAAGTGTTTGTGAAAATATAAATAAGTGGAGATTTCTCTCATTTGCTATTTTTTGACCTGTTTTATCATGTCAGGTGTGTTGTTAGTACATAGGCGATCTTCAACTCATAAATGGATCAAGTTCCATGTTAGTTGTGTAGAAACAAGATCTGTGTGCTCATGGAGACATTGCACTTGTGATTAGAATGACAAGGCTATCCTTTAAATGCCTTTTCAACCTTTGTGCTACTATATATCCTCCAAATCACAATTCCTATGCCCTAACCCCTCATGAGTGAAATATTTCCATGTTTAGAAACCTGAAAAGGCTGCACACAAACCACAGAGGGTAGCCAAAGGTCAGCAGAGTAGGGAGGGCCAGGAAAACCTCCCTAGCAACCAAAGTGCAAGCCCGTCCCCAGGGAGGTTGCCTCCTCACCTCACAGGCTTGGTCTAGAGCAGTGACCCCCAAACTCTTGTGTGTATCCCAATCATCTAGGGTCTTCATAACAATGCAGATTCCCTGGCCTTACCTCTAGCCATGCAGATTTGATAAATACTGGTTACAAGGCATGGACTTGATTCTTAGAAAGTATCTCCAGTTATTATCTCTTTCTCTCTCTCTCTCACACACACACACATACGCACACACATGCACACACCAGGGACTACACAGCAAGAAACACAAATCCAAAAGGTTTTGCTTGCTTCAGACTGCCAACAACTGGCTGGCTAGCTAGAGGACACAGTGTTAAGGGTAGATGAATAAAGGTCTCTTCTAGCAGTGGTGTCCCCCAGCTTTGTGGAGTGTTTGAGAAGAACTAAGCTGGGCAAAGCCTCAAACAAAAGACCACCAGGTGACTTTCTACCATCACCTCCCAAAGCCATGCAGCTGCCATTGGGTGGATCTTCATCAAAGACGAGGGACTACAAACTCTGGCCTTTACCCTTTGGAATCATTCTCTCCCATGTTTTCATAGGCTACTGAGAATGCAAAAAGTACTTTTACAGTATGGGAGGGAATTTCAAGATTCCTGGGCAAAATGAAAAAGTTTCAGATACACCATCTCATCAGTTAAAGTAGCTACATTTCCAACGTAAACTGCCTCCAAGCCATTGCTGGTCAACGTGTGCCTGTTAGGAGGCAGTGTGAAAAAAGCCTGGCTGGATGGTTGGACAGAGAGATGGGCACTAATATACTATGTGCATTAGAAAAACTAACTCTAGAGTCCACAAGAGTCTAAGTAGGTTCAAACGCTAGCTCTTCTGCCCATTAGATGTGTGTCCTTGGGCAAGGTGCTTAATTTCTCTGTGCCTGACGTTCTTCTTCTGTGTGATTAAAGTAACAATAACAGGGCTATTGCATAAATTTGATGAGATAAATATATGTGATGCATATTGTACAGTGGCCAGCATGTATTAACTACATAATAAATATTAGTTATTATTATTGTGTTAGTGATAAAATTAAACATTGGTTGCTGACATTCACTAATCAAGCTCTTGGCTTCTTGAGTGAGTTTTTAATGCTAGATTAGTCAGCACACATTTTGAGGGTCTAGGCCTGAATTTTCTCAAAACTCTCCTATTGGTCCCCGGCAAAATGCCATCTGACACACCTAAAAACGTTGGTCTGAAAATCTTCCTGTCTCTTATCTGGAACCTTCTGAGTTGTTTTTTTTTTTTTTTTTTTTTTTGACAATAAGACCCCCATTCTTCTTCTCAAGCAGCCCCTTGTTGGTCCCTGAGCCTCAAATTGTTCCAGTGACCTCTGGTTTTGATCACTGAGGGCAGGTGCTGTTCTAGTTTTCCCTAAATCACTCTGCTTTATCTTCACATCCCTACTCTTTTTGGTGTCCTTCTACCAATAGAAGCCTCTGGTATCTCTCATTGCCAATTCTCCTCCAAACAAAAGTCATGCTTGAAACTTCAATGTTAGGCCTGCCTGAGAAATTATTCTCTTATAACAGAAAGCATAAAGCTTTAGCATAGCTGAAACCCAATTCACAAAATCAGACAAGAGAATTCTCAAAATGTAAATGACTTGGGAGATAGAATAGAAAGAACAGGAAAGAAAGCTTCAAACCCAACAGCGACCAGGCATGGCTATGAGGGTAGATAATATGCAATTCAAAAGGAAAGGTAGTCTACCTTCTGCTCCTACCAGAATCATAGGCAAATTTAATTTATTAGCCATGCCTGAGGTTGGCTCAATGAAGTTGAGATGTATTTTCTTCCCAAAGCTACAGTAAGATGACAGGTAGAGTAGATATGATCATCCAATCATTTTTTTTCATTCAATTGTTCACTACCTATTTATTATGCACCTACGATGTCCTGGGCACTGTTCTAGGAGCCAGCCAGAGATGCCAAAGCACTTGTTTGTTCATTGAATAGTCCATGATTACAAATTTACAAAATGGTCAATAAGTATTTATTTACATCTGCAATTTTCAATATCATTCAGTGCCTACTGCCACCGAATTCCCAGTAAGACGTGACTTCCTGATTATACATTCATCATCCAACACAGACATATGACTATATACGCTGAGCCTAATCAGAACTTTCATTCCCACCCCCTCAGCCCCCAGCCCATCCTGGAGTTTCATTGTTAAAGGTCCCAGCTAGTCTTATTAGTCAGAGGTTTGTTTTATTTCATTTCTCTGGGAAAATTTTCCATACTGGCAAATGTACATAGAAACATGTGAAAACACACCCAACCCCTACCCCAGGGGAAGCAAAGGACTCATCCAATTCTCTTTTTGGAAATATTTCAGCCCCTTTTCTATGAAGTCTCATTCTAATTAGTCCAAGCCACTCTCTGGCTGCTTCTCCACAACCCCAACGGGCTGGCCAAGCCCTGGAGCTCTGTGCTGATAAATGCATGGAGGTTCAGGGGGATTGGAAATCTCTAGTAAACAATATTTTGATTGTATTATTACTTGTCGTGATGGACTTTAACTGCAGTGGAATAATTCATACTCAAAACTCTGGTCTTTTCCAAGTTATCAAGATGATTAAGAGAATAAACATTGGGTAGGAAAATAATTATTCCTTTTGGCTAACCTCACCATCTATTATCTACACTTACTAAGTGCAGTAAAGAATTGTTGTATTACTTTTGGGGGAACACTTGTTATTCTACCTATTAAAAGATTAATATGAGGTATTGGTCACGTGTGCCTGTCACAAAGTGATTGTTCATATATACTGGCTCCTTGATGTCCCCTGACTTTATGAAGCTCCTAGATGCAGGCATGGAAGAATGCCATTTATCAATGCTAACTCACATTTTTAAAAAGACTCTGTAAAGGCCACAGATCTATAGAAATTTTGACCCCTTTTAGTCAGTTTGGAAACATGGACCTTTGCATGGAAACTGAAAGAATGAGTTGTAGAGAGTAAGCCAGAGAAGTATTTGTCTGTCCTCTGAGATGCTCACGAGACTGGTATCAAGATTGGTTCTCCGTAGACTGCTGGTAAGGGGGCGTTATTAGCTGCTGTGTTCCCCTGGCCTCCCTGGAACTGGGTGACCAGGGCACGTGCTGTGTGTGCTCAACCCTCACATCGCCTAAGGAAACTCAGTAAACGTGTGTGTCCCACTGTGCTCCCGAAAACACCTGGCACACTTCAGACTCCTGTCTTGGACATCAAGTTCACCTAGGAAATCTGATATGCTAATCTCAGAGGAGTGGACTCACGTAAGAAAGAGTACAAGATCTATGGCATAGGATGCTTTTTCTAAGATTTTCTGAAATAAAACAAAAAAGACAAATTTTTCAGAGTGGGGTTGGCCAAAAAAAAGTAGAATTTTACATAATTTTAATTAGCAAAACAATAAAAATAAGGGTTTATTATTCGTGATTATTTAGTATTTCTGGTAAAGACTGTACTAAGAGAGGAAACCTCACTACTTCCCTAGGGAGCAAAGGGGCCCAGGTCTGCCCACTGACGGCTCCACTCTCCAGCATTAAGTTCAGTCCCCTCATGTCCCCCGCCTTCACGTTTAAGGTTAATACACTCCAGCATACCTTGATAAACTCACAAGAAAGGGACAATGCCAGTGCTACAATTCCTCTTGCATATTTAGAAAACTGCTGGGTATTAATTTTGGAAAAGATGAGTAGCAGCAGCACGAGGCTAGAAAGAGCCCTGAGTCCCAGGAGGTTCTCCTGGGTCTCAGAAGAACCTCTCCCACGTGAAAGGGGTGGGATTTGGGTTCTTTCTTTTTCCTTCTAACCTTTCTGAGCCTCAGTTTTCTCATCTGTGAGACAGAGGAATAATATCTATCCTCCAGCATTGATACGGATTTTTTTTTAATGTGAAAATACAATCCATGGGCCAGGCGCAGTGGTTCACACTATAATCCTAGCACTCTGGGAGGCTGAGGCAGGAGGATCACTTAAGCCTAGGAGTTTGAGGTTGCTGTGAGCTATGATGACACCACTGCATTCTAGCCCAGGTGACAGAGCAAGACTCTGTCTCATAAACAAAAAAACACAATCCATGGGGCACGCAGAAAGCATTAGAGATGAGCTGTTTAAAAAGAGAGAATGCAAACATTACAGAAAGGGCTCATGGCATTAAAGAACAGGCTGAGTGAAAATGGAGTATTTTAAATCTCAAATATTGTTTCTTTAATAGAACAAAGGTAACACCAAAACTCCAAATGGCGGGGGGGGGGAGGGGTGTGGGGAGAATAAATCAATATCTAATACATTTTTTAAAGAATTTCACTTATTTTTAAAAAATTTTATCCAGTTTTTCCCCCTAGATTATTTCTCAAACTTACTGAAAAGCTCTGCAGACCCTCCTATCCTTTTCAAAAGAATCTCTCCCTCTCTTTCTCTCTCTCTTGTCTCTTTGGCAGCCTCATTCTTGTTCTCACTCTGGAGAGTCACATACGAAAAGTAAAAAAAAAAATGCAGGCCGGGCGCGGTGGCTCACGCCTGTAATCCTAGTACTCTGGGAGGCCGAGGTGGGCGGATCGTTTGAGCTCAGGAGTTCGAGACCAGCCTGAGCAGGAGCGAGACCCCGTCTCTACTAAAAATAGAAAGAAATTATATGGACAGCTAAAAATATATATATAGAAAAAATTAGCCGGGCATGGTGGTGCATGCCTGTAGTCCCAACTACTCGGGAGGCTGAGACAGGAGGATCCCTTGAGCTCGGGAGTTTGAGGTTGCTGTGAGCTAGGCTGACGCTACGGCACTCACTCTAGCCTGGGCAACAAAGTGAGACTCTGTCTCAAAAATAAAAAAAAATAAAAAAAATAAAAATGCAGGGAGATGAGGGTGCTTATCTCTCGCATATGTCAGTAGGTAGCACAGGACGGCTAAGGCTGGACACACCGAGGCTGGTGAGCAAAAGGGACTCAGGGGACTGTCTATGGAGAGGGCCAGAGGAAGGGTTGAGGAAGGACGATTAGGCCAGGAGCTCAGGAAGGGTGAGAAGACTGGCAGGCAATCAGCCGAGTGGTTCATGTATAGAAAACAGAGCTTTGCAAAGGCCGGAGGTTTCCACAAGATCCAGGCCAGAAGGAGCCCTGAGTCCAGGGCTGGGCAGGGAGAGGACGTGAGATTCTCACTTTGTGCATAAAATTTAAGGAGACGCCAAGAATTCAGTCATCAAGATAAATAGTAGTTTAATGCAATATTTTCTAAAATAAAATCGAGTGCAAATATCTGTGATAAAAATACATCAGAATTTTAAGAAAGACTAAATCTGACACTGAACTTGCAGGACTCACCTCACTCGTCTTACCTGAATCCTGATCCTACCAGGAATCTGCTGTCTTTATTTAAAATTTTTGATATTTTCCTCATAGATTTAATTTTTTGCTTTAAAATTTTTTTTTAACATGTTGCATGAATATTTTACTTATCTTGAGTGCTGAGATTTTTGGTGCCCCTTCAAGTTCTGTGCCTTAACTGAGTGCCCCTCTCACCTCACCCTCGCTCTGGCCCTGCCTGAGTGAAGGGGAAACTTCCAGAAAACCCAGAGGCGCCACCTGGGAGCAGCTCGGAAGCCAATGGGGACAACTCCTAGAGGGCTGTTTGCGAAGCTTTGAGGAAGCCCAGCACTGATTCATATTCTCAAGTCTATATAAGAATAATTATTAGTAGGTGACAAAAGTAGGCAACAGAGACCACAGATCTGACACTCTTGTCTTTATTGGTATATGTGTTTGGCTCTGAATGATCAACTACATCACAAAGTCCAGTACAACAGATCTCATTTTCACAGACATGTCTATATGATAAAGAATTCCAAGCTCCACTGATCGCTCATACACACATGTGGGCAAGCCCTGGAGTTTCTGAACATAGTAAGAGAATGTAAGTCATGTGTTAAGTCCACTGTCTCGCATCAAATATGGGAGAGGGAAATGAAGTGAAGCAACACTTAGCAATCAACACAGCCCTTCCCTGTCCCACCCCAGCATGACGTGCTGCAGCATCGGAGGGCTGCACTGCAGAGACCAGTGCTATAAGGTGGCAGGGGTGCTCAGATGGGAGGAGGCCCCTTGGCCATGGAGGGGAGGCAGGGAGAACTCACAGAATCACACTGACACCTAGATTTGGTGCCCATTAGCGGGAGGAACATCAATCCGTACTGACCCACCGAAAGTCCCCCTCTCCCCAAAAGTGGATAAAGGTGTGGGAATCATCTGAACTAATCCCCCAACCTCAAACCTCCTCCACAGCCCTGCCCACACACCAAAGTGCTTCCTCATGCTGGGACAGGAGGGGCACGAAGGCCGCAATGACACAAGTTTTCTCAAAGAGAGCAAAAGAGGATACTGGGATGTCAACACCAAGAACGATGCCGATGTATCAGCTATTAGACCCAAAGCTCACCTAGATCCACTTTAATTAAAAACTTGGGATGTAATATGTAGGAAATGACAGTATATACAAGCCTAGAGGAGAAGCCTGATTCAGGAAGTGAATGACAATCTTATTTCCTCTGCTACTTGGCTTCCTCCCCAAAGCTCAGGAGTTCAGAAATTGAAAGAAGGCATAGCTACCCATCACCAATATCTTGCTAAGAAAATGAGAGTTTTCCTCTTTCAAAACTAATGTCCTTGAAAGTCTAAGTAGGGTTCAGGGAAACCAAAACCTTACATGTAAGTAGAGGAATTTTACCAACAGCTCAAAATGAAGGCTCCTAAGTGAGAGAGAAACATCCTAAAGGTCTCCCCTCTGGCAGCACTTGGGAAAGAAAGAACAGCCTTCTATAATAAGTAAGGCGCAAGCAGCTGTATGTAGTCACAGTTGTTTCTGTAGATATTAGGAAACGGCATTAATGGAATTAGGAACCAGGAAGAAATGTGATCATTAGCATCATAATTCCTGAATTCTAATACCTAGAGAAAAAGAGGGAGGATGGAAGAACAAGAGGGGCAAAGAAATTTCCATTCATGGAAGTAAACCCAGGAGAGAGAACATGTGATACCAGTTAGCTCAGCTGGCCGGGGGATTAATAGAACATAAGAACATAAGTTCTGACCCTGGGCAAGCCAGTGAGTGGCCCTCTATTCCTTAGTAGTAGACTGAAGGCCAAGTTACTTGCAAAAGTCAAGTCTTTGGGAGTGAGAGGTGGGTGAAGGTAAGTATTGAACATGAATATGTAAGTAGATCTGAAAATTCACTATTATAGGAAAACAATTCAGGTGGATGCTCAGTGGTGCCATCTCTGCTTATTGTACAAGCAGACATTTCACATAATAACCTTTAGTAGAGACATTCCCTAAAGTGGAGACTAGCTATTTTGATATAATTATATATAATAGGATTTTATTCTGTCCTTTCTATATCAACCACTTTATTGGAACATGAGGAATATGGCACTCAGTCTAAATGCCATCATTATCTAATAATGAGCTTGGGTTCCACTTTAATGCACCCAGAAGGTCAATGACATGGTTAAACAAATGTGCTAAATAATAACAGGATACAAAGAATGTTGATGTCTATCCACATGCAGTAACTGATAAGAATAATATAGAAACTAGGCCTAGATTATTGTTTTCTTTCTGGAGTTCCCCCTTGCTTTGGTTCAAAATCACACAGATCTAATCTCTTACAAATCACAGGAATCTATTTGTCCTAAACTCAGTTTTAAAATCTGTTAACCTTAACATTACTGTGCAAAATACCAACACTGACATACAATTGTATGTCATACTATTGATAGAGGTCCCCTTGCCAGAACCCCAGCTCTAGACGCCTGAGATATCAGACAAGGAAGGAAGCCCTTCATGATGGAAAATCCGGGGATCCACGGGCAGCCCACTCCACCAAGTTTAGGCAAGGCTAGGAGTGACTGAAGGGAGACTCCAGCTCTTCAGAAGTCCTGCACAGCCCAGGGGTCCTGGGTGGAAGAAAGGTTGCCCTAAATATTGGGAAGTATATCAAATATAACCAGCCTGGCCTTTTAAGGTCCAGAGCTAGCTAGCAAGTGCGAAGAACTGGGAGACAGATGTGATCATCTGCTTCAGTTGAGCAACAAACTACATTTGGAGTCACCTGGAATGGTTGACCCCCAGCTACAGCTCTCAGCCTGCCTTGTCAGAAAAAGGGAGACTCACACTTCTGAGTCTTTCCAGGCTGCAGCACATGTGATACTCACAATGTGAGAGCTGAGCTTCTGCGGGGTCTAAGATCTCTCTAGACCAGACCTGATGTGGCCAGCCTTGGCCAGCCGCCAGCGCTGTCTTAACCCTTGTACACCCCGCCCAAATATGAAATCTGAAACCAGGAGTAATACACCCAGTGTTCTTCCATGCACTTTCCAGCACAGTCCACCAAAGGAGAGCCATTGCTACAGAAATAGAAACAAAGCCCAGTACAGACAAAGGCAAGGACACATACGGTTAGACTTGATATTACCAGAGTTAAAAGGACACCCACAGACTTGAAAGCCATACATCCAGATGATATCAGCAGTTGTTCTAACAGTTGCAATTATAGGTGAGTTTTAAACTTTCATCTTTATTTCTTATGTTTTCCAGATTTTCTACTATAATCTATATTATTTATTCTTGTTTTAAAATATCTCCTTTTAGGGTACCTGAAAGCATTTTGGCTGATTAAGACTTAATTCTCTCTTACTAGCAAAAATCATCAGGACTGTACCAATCAGGGTGACCAACTCATTGTGGTTTGCCTAGGACTTTTCTGGTTTTAAAAATGAAAGTTTCACATCCCAGAAACCACCTCAGTCCTGGGCAAACCAGGATGGGCCATCACCCTACTATTCATTTTCTTTTTGGCCACACATACTATCTTCTAATTTTCCCCTCCATAGGAGAAGCCAAGTATTCACCACCAGCAGAAACACACAGCATTCTCTCCGGGGCAGGAAGCAGACCCAAACACAGGGCAGAACAGATTTGTCTCCTGCTTGGCTGCTGTCTAGTCTCAGGAGGTGGCTCTTGCTCTCATTTAGGGGCCGAGCCTGAGGAGAGAGATTCCTTTATGTGGTGATCAGGTTGAACTAAGAAGTAGCTCTCTTCCTAATTCTTTCCCGCCCACGATTTAGAGCAAATGTTTCTTCTCTTGCCATTCATGAGAAAGAACAACGGCCAAGAAAAAGAAAACCAAAACAAACAAAACACCACTAAACTTCAGTGAGTAACCTCCGTGCAGCATTACTGCATCTCAGAAAGGAGACCTGGTGTGACTGTTAATCCAACAAGAAGCCCAGCCGTGGTGGGCTACCCTCTCAGGCTGGCAGGATTAGAGAAGACAGAGAAAATCTGCACTTCCCAGGGAGAAACCCTGCTGTGTGTTATAATAGCTGCCGTAAAGGATTGAGTGTCACATCCAAGAAAAACTCCAATGGTGCCATCTCTACTCAACAAAGGGGAGCACTCAATTGGTCCAAGCATCTGGGTAGCAGAAGCTTCTTAGCAACATACGAGGCTCCTCTGCATTTGGGTTTGCTGAGCTGGTCCTAGGCCATAATCTGCTGCAAGAGTGACCAACCCGAAACCAAAATGGGGTGCAACTTGATTAGATTCATCCTGTTGCTTCACACACCCCAGTCAGGCTGGGCCTTGGGAAATACCCAGAACACGTGCATTGGGATCCCCCATCTGCTGGGATGCTTCCAGAACACCACTGATGTTTTGGTGAAATTGGACTAAAATGTATCTGATGTGTATGAGATGCATAATTCCATCTTGGTTGGTCGATGATGTGGAAGTAAACACAGTCTTCAGAATATCACTATGAGTGTCTCCCTGACCTAAATCCATAATCTCTTTTTTTTTCCTTTTCAGCCATCAGGCATAGGATTGGAGTATTTTCTCTAGGAGATCTAGGTATACTACAATTGAGTGGTATTTCTTTTTGGATAACAAATAATATCACCCAGTGGTCAAATGCTAATAACACGATTTTACTTTGTTGTGAATGTGCTTGAAACTGGTTTGCTAAGAAATCTTCATCCCAGCAGAGTCTGTAACATGGCTTACATTTTAAATGTAATTATGCAGCATGTATTCATTTCCCTTCTTTTAGGGAACTCAAGTTGCTTTTTTAAGCATTATTTGATAGCTTCTTACCATCTCCTCTGGAGTTGAAAAGGGAATATAATATCAAATTGTTGTAGCTAGCGATGGGGAGCCATGGCACTGAGGGGGAGAAGAAATTGCACCGGGACCTACAGAATGCCAGCAACGTGCCATGAAGGCCCCCACGGGACAACTTGTCCACCCAGTGTGCCATAAAAGAAGCAATTTCTAAGGATCCTAAAATAACTGCATTCTCTGTCCTAATGCTCATAGTGGGTAGAATGGACTTAGCTGATTTGTAAAGTGCAAGTCTTGACCTTCCAAGGCAGACCAATAGTTCCCAAAGCAGCCATTATTCGGCCAATTAAACACTTACAAGAAAATATACTTCTGAAAGACAAATTTAATAGGCAAAGGACAGGAGAAAGTGCCAAAGCAATTGTTTCTACCTGTTTTTCTATCCTGTCCCTGGCCATCAAAATGGACCACGGTGATCTGATCACACTGAAGTCTGAAGATAACCTTAGCTAACTCTCAGGGCCCTCATTCTTTGATCTAATGAGCTCCTGGGGTTTAGGACCCTTGCTCATGTGTTCTCGAAGTAATGTTGCAAATCTGTTCAAACTCTCTATGGTTCTGTGAAAAATATTACCTCCATCCCCTCCCCTTGTTCACAAGACAACAACAAAGTGGCCGTGGCCATTAAAGGGAACAGGATGGGGACACTGCGTGATAGTTTCAGCTACTATTAAAACACTCCCTCCCTTTATAACATCTTATTTCCTTAGTACTAGCTGGTCTGTGAATCTGTGCTTATCTACATAATTACCTAATAAACATGTGACGAGTGGAAACACATACACGCACGCATGCGTACACACACACATGAACTATAATACCTGCAGAAGTATGGCACACTCTGGGGAAAGCCAAAAATTATCCACTTCATTGGAAACAGAACTGAAGTGGAAAAAAGTCAGAATTCTTTATATGCATCTGCCACAGGGAGTTACTGGCCCTAGGTATACACAGAGGGCATGCTCTGCAAGGACAAACAATTCAGGTGCATCTCTAGAGAAAATTCCCATTCAATTCAGGCCTCAGGCCTACAGCCCTAGCTAATTTACAAGGCTGCTCTAGGGAAGACACAGTTTTAGGGATGACAGTAAGTTTATGGTGCTCTGGCAGAAGAAGGTATAACCCATTCCCACCCTTCAAGAGAGAGCACAAGACTGAAGATTTGGGGGTTTTGCTGGTTAGTACGTTTGTTTTGTTTTTGTTAGTTAGTGTCAGCTCAGAAGGTACGTTTCCATTGTACCGTGTCAAAAACTTTCTCAGCAGTCAAGGAGAGGAAAGCAACACAGCGCTGCCCTTGAGCCGAGTTTGTAAGTGTTACAGGGAAACCACCCCGTGCTGTCAGGTGACATGGTTTTCAGACATGTCTAAACAGACTAGTTGACTTAAAGACCAACTCCAGACTTGATGATGCTGAGCTGATCAGCTCCATCTTGCCATCCTGATTGACCGAGGAGATGGGTCTACAGTTAAAGTGGCAGAGCCCTTGAGGGGTTAGTCATTAGAACACATTGCTTTGTCTTGGGAAGGCAACTTCTTGCTTGGCTAGGTTATGGAAGCTAAGGAGTGACGTCAAGATCTTGTCTGGCCAGAATTTGCAGATAAACATAGAACTCTTCTCCTCCATCGGGCATGGGTTTAGCCTCCTTTAGTTCCTGCAGTGACACAGGAGCCTCCAAATACCAAATTATTATCAGGCGGTCTTGGGGGAACCTCTGGGCCCTGCAATAAAGTAGACAGACTTGCTATTGGAAAGTGCTCGGGAGCAATTCAGCCCTGTTCAGATTGCTCTAAAATCCTGCAAACCATCTCTGGACTTTGTAAATGCAACCCTCATGTAGCTCCTGATAGTGTAAAAACGTACTTCCGGGGATAGAATGTATCACCACCTTTCACTGAAATGCTTTTACGTGTCATTTAAATAAATCTGATTTGATCATGTTTTGTTTGTTTCGTTGTTGTTTTGTTGTTCAAGCAAAGCTATGCAAGTATTGAGGCTGTATCCCTTTGGACAAGCCCCTTCTGAACATCATTTGTAAAATAAGGTGTTTGTATTAATTGAGCTTTAAGGTCTAACTCAGAGGATTACAAACAGACGGTGGACGATGGACCAAACCTGACTCATGCTGACGTATTCCTATTTTCTCTCACCCAGTGCCTTAAATCTTGGGGAATTCACAGAAAATAATAAATGTCTGTTTCCTCTGAAAAAAATTAGAGTATGTAGTAATACCAAGCCCATGTTCCAGCATGGCCCTCACTACCCCTTATCATTCTTCTAATTCAGCCTGGTTTTTATATTGACCTGTCTGATCCCTCAAGGTAATTGCTCTAACCTATTTTATCATAGTGCCTGACACGTTGCATTGTGATTATATGATGATCTAACTATCAGCCACCCCATCGAGGAGGCAGGACACAAACCATTATTTTCATGGAATCTCTAGCTCCTAGCATTATAGGAGTATTATAGGTAATCAATAAATATTGAAAGAATTGAACTTCCCACTATCTAAAGTCTTACAATTCAGTGAAATGAGACAGGGATCACTCTTTGTAAGATCACACATGTATTCGAAAGCCCACATCTTTGACTAGCATGCAGCTTTAGGAAAGAGAAGTAAATACGCCAGTTTGTGGCTCAAGCCTCTGATGGGTCAAGGACAGGGGCGGTCAACTGTCCATGTGATATTTTGCTTTAAGCACATGGAAGAAGTTCTAAGCTCTCCCTGAGATCTTCTTAAATTTTTTAAAGATATAACATATGCAACTTCTTGGAAGAGCCCTTCTTAGAGGTTGTTTAGAGGTTAGTTTGTAAAAAAAAAAAAATATTCAATAGGAATCATCTAATTGAAAGCTAAGCTCCTAACATTTCATGGACCTATAGCAACAGATCCCTCTGTATGTCAGATCTATTCATTTTGAAACATTTTTAATTTCTAGAAGACTATAATTAGGATGTTCAAAGAAATGATTTTTTTGTTAAAAACTTATTTCTGCTAAAATTGTTATCTAAATCTGTTTAAATTGGCTAATATACTGTTAAAAACATGTCTAATAAGTAAACTGCTATGTAGGCAAGTTTGATAAGAATAAAGCCAATGAAAAAGGCTATGAGTCATCTTTCTGGTTACAAGTCTGCTATTAATCAATATTTCAGTCATATATAGACACATCTGCTCAACATCTGGCCAACATCAAAGATACAGCATGTTTCAGGAATAGTTCAACAGATGATGTCCCTGCTCTCTGGGAGCTTACAATCTAACCTAAACAACACTCCGGAAACACATACACAAGAGTGGTCATACTTAACAAAAGGCAACAGATACACTGAAGATAAAGGAAAACAAAATATGGGATAAAAAAGTGACATTTACAAAAGGGTGAGGGGAAAGAAAGGAAATTGCATCTTCATCCTGTTTCTTTGAAAAAGGATTCATGAAAGATGTGGGATTTTAAGTGCTTTTAAAATCACAGAAGGGTATATGTGGCTTCGTCCTGGAAAAAAAGAATCTTTTGGTATAAGATGCCAAGTGACTGAACAGTAAGCCAGGAAAGGACAGGTGGGGGAAGGACCCAGCAAGACTTCATAGGAAGGAGCTGCCTGATGGAGAAGGGAAGGTTTAGATACCTGGATAGAGCCAGGGCTGAGGGGAGGCACAGAGTGGCTGAGCCACAAAACCAAAACTTCTCCAAAAATATCCAAAACCTTTGCAAAAAATCTCCAAGGACTCCAGATTAAGGAAATGATCTTTGAGACTTTCTTTAAGGATTTCTAAGGGAAGACAGCACTTCCAAACATCTAGTCCACTTTCTTCTATGGGATCTCATTCGTTACTCAGTTT
This sequence comes from Eulemur rufifrons, assembly GCF_041146395.1. Classification (NCBI taxonomy): domain Eukaryota; kingdom Metazoa; phylum Chordata; class Mammalia; order Primates; family Lemuridae; genus Eulemur; species Eulemur rufifrons. The sequence goes on from NC_090989.1 coordinate 209,562,811, forward strand.
GTTTGCTTTTCTGCTTGTTTGTTCATTTTCTCTGATTGGATGCGTGAGGCTGATGGTGCCTACTTGATTATTCAGCTTTATCCTTCCTCCATCTACCAAAAAAAGCAAACTTTTTGAAGGCATGTTGATTTTGGTCAACCTCAATTAAAATACAGCCCCAGGCTAAATGCAGTACCTAGTAGTGGTGGTGACAGAGGTGTCAGAGGGCTTTATTCCTAGGGAAAACAATCAAAATGATGACAGATGCTCCCATCACAGTGTCCTGCTTTGTCTTAGTCCAACTTGACTGTCAGGCATGCGGGGCATTTCAAGGGCCTTTGGAGGATGCTTTTCTCATCAAAGTAGGCACATGTCAAGCAATCCCCCACTCACCTTGTTCCACAACAATGACAGTATTAGGATTAATAATACCTTAATTTCAAATAGCATCTTTTATTTCAATGAGCTCAGTCTTCACACACATTGTTCTGTTTATCTTGTCATGTTACAGATTCAACCAAAATCTATGGTGGGGTCCAATGTCATACATCAAAAGCTTGTGGTACTGTTCTTCCTAACACTTAAACTCAAATCCAGACTTAAACATACCTTGGGATAAATTTGAAGAATAGGAAGAAATGACAGGTGACTCCTTATATATGAACAGACCTGATATGCATTGCTAAGGTCCCTTGTCCCATGAGAGTTCTCAACACAAAGTCAGTCCCCAAAGCCTAACCTTGCAACAGTTCCACCTTACCTTTGAGACAAGGCGGGAGAATGGTATTTAAGACAAGATAAGAACATTCAAGGAGAAGATACCCCCTCATGAGTGCTGGGGAACTGCTGGGATTGGGACCACTTGATGTCATAGCCCTCAGGACCCCTGATTCACGTGTGAGGGAAGCCCTGGAGTTCCATGGCATAAGCCTGTTTGTCCACTGGGTTTATTTTCTGTTGTCCTTAAGGCTGTGTTCCATTTTTTATATTTGAGCAGTGGCTCACAAAATAGGATAAAAAGCTCTAAGAAAAATCTCAGGCTTGCCAACAGAGGCTAATGGGTCAATTTGGTTCTGAAAAATAAAAGTCATCACACTTAACATGCACATAATCTGTTGCCATGTATTTTTGCTATTGTGGCATCATGACAAAATCTCGTGCTGGATACTAGGACTAAACAAAGAATACAGGACTACCCAAATTGATACCACCTGTGTGCAACACAGCACCTCCCCAACTACCAAGAGTGTATATTTTAATTACTTTCAATAGACCAAATTTAAATTACATCAATTGCCTGTCGTCTGTAACTGATAAATGTGCATTCTAAGATTACTTCTGGTTTCTGTCTCTTTTTCAAGATAAGCATGCCTTGATTCCAACTTCATGTTGACAAACGGTTTTGGGAAATGGATCCCAAGAGAAGTCAGTATCTGCCCAAAGTTCCCATCCCAACAGGAGACACACCCTGAAAACTCCATAAGCAACAAACTAAAGGACCTATTCCGTGGGCCAAAAGCTGCAAGAATCCTCAGACGTTTCATTACAACCCCGCCCCCAGCCATCCTTGTCAGGGGCTCTGATAAACAATCTGGTTGATGCAGCAAATGGACCAATAAGTATAAACAGCTGTACTTACACGTGTCTGGCTTGAGCTGACTGTTGGTGATGCCAAAGTACTGGGGATTTTCAATGACAGGGATCTTGGTCATTCCAATAATAACGGCATCGGGGCCACCCTCTGAAGAAGACGGGGTGTTACTCCCATTGGAGATGTGGTGCAGTGGGCTGGCAGAGTCGTCATCATTGCTGATAACTGAAGCCGGGCCTGGAATCAGAAAAAATGTATATTCTCCTGTAAACAAGGGTTTTATTGAGCTATGATTCACATACATAAAATTCACCCATTTAAGGTGTACGATTCAGTAGGTTTCAGTATATTCACAGAATTGTGCAAGAATCACTCCAATCTAATTAATTGTAGGACATTTTCACCCACTCCAATTAGTACTCACTCCCCATTCCCCCACTCCCAGCCATAGGCATCCACAAATTCACACTCGATCTCTATGGACTGGCATTTCGTATGAATGGAATTACATAATATGTGATCTTTTTTAACTTTTTTTTTTTTACCTAACATAATGTTTTTAAGATTCATCCATGTTGTAACATGCATTGATACTTCCTTCCATTGAATTGCCTGATAATACTACGTTATGTGGATATGCCTCCTTTTATTTATTCATTCATCATGTTTTGACTTTTTGGCTATTATGAATAATGCTATTAATACTATGAATATTCATCTACAAGTTTTTGTGTGGACACATGTTTTCATTTCTCTTGGGTGGAATTGCTGGGTCATATGGTAGCTCTATGTTTAATATTTTGAGGAACCGCCAGACTGTTTTCCAAAGTGGCTGCACTATTTTATATTCCCACCAGCAGTGTGTGAGGGCTCCAATTTCTTCACTTCCTTCTGTAATTTAATATGAAGGTTTCCTCTCTATTCTGTGAATATCTCTAGAACACTTTGTCATTGAAACTCTCATCACAGGGCCCTGAAAGTTGTTCTGAGAGTTTGAAGATCTGAGTTTCCTGTTTCCTTTCTCCACTCTTTGGACAAGTCACTTACCTTTTTTGTACCACTTCATCCACTTATGTGCAAAATAATACTTGCTTGTTATTTTATGAGACTGGAATAAGACTAGTGATATGAAAATGTATTATAAACTTAAATGTGCTTCATGAGTACATATTACTACTAGATATTACTAAATAAACATTAACTAGTAGACTAGATTTACATTGGACTGTCCTATGACTATGTTCCTCTTTCTCTGTATTCTGGGAGTACCTGCACCACTTTTGCCTATAAAATACCTTCATAACAATAATGGATCAATCCCATGGCAAAGTTACCTGCTTTGCATTTAGCTGTACTATTACTTATAGAGTCATTACTTGGGTGTCTTTATACTAAAGCAATAATCATAGCTTTAGTATAGCTTTTGTATGTTTTTCATACAACTTAAATTTTCTAGTCCAACATCTCAGAATGTATATGCCCAACAGCAAGGTCTACTGTATCTTGTCTAAACAATATGTCCATTGACCACTAAACTCAGTGTTTGCAAATAGATTGGCAAAGATAAAGGTCTACGTGAAAGCTTAAAAATGGTGAAGATCATGGTGGCTCACAACAGGCGTTCCACACATGGGAAGTAGACAAAGCCCCTAGATGTATATTACACACGCAGGGTCCCGCAGAAGCAGACCACTGGCCAGATGACTGGCATAAGCCAAGAGAAAGGATAAGGAGAGACAAGGAGGAATGAAAAGGCAGAATCAAATGCCCAGCCAAGGCAAATGCCATGCCAGGTAAGGGAAGTCTAAATTGCTACTTCCTACACGAGGGAATGTGTTTTCATCCAAACCCCCCACAAAATGCATGTTTCAGCACCTCCATCCATCCGCTACCATTTTCCTCATGCTTAGCTATTTCAGTGAGAAGTGTGGCAATTCTAAAAAAAAAAAAAAAAAAGCCTTTTTGTCATAGGACTTTGAATCCCCTAGGAAATACAGTGACAGCCATCCCCCAACCTCCAAGATCCATTCTTTTCCCCTTGTATGGGGATTATCACAGTTTGTAGTGATAACAATTGGACATTCCCCAGCTAACTGTCTTAAACAAACTATGCAGGAGGCAGCCAACTGCTATTATGGGTAATTTTTGAAGCATTCTCTCAAGGTGATGTGCATTTAAGTTGCATTTAATGATACACTCCGGCTCAATTCTGCAAACAAGTCCTCACACAGCCAATTTAGAAGCCACAGAACACTCAAAGCAAAGGCAAGCCCACCAGTCGTGCTCATGTTGTGCCTAGCTCACCTGTGTTAGTAAAGAGCAGAAATCCTGCCAAGAATAACTATAAAAACAAGTTCTTTCCAATATCCCTAACCGCCTCTGTTTTAGGATTTGCTTCTTGACAGGCCTAGCTTAGCCAGTTTCTGGCCAGTGATGGAAAATGGAGATGTGCTATGCTAAGGTTTCTGCATCTTGTCAATGAAACGCTGTCACCACTGGTTCCCTTGCTTGGTTCCCAGAGCCGCTGTCCCCTCCTGCGAGGTTACCAAAGCATGCTTTCATGAGCTCCCCGAGGGGATGGAGTCAAGGCTGTAGATTTCAGATTCCAGGCTGCAACCTTCACCCCCAGAAATGCAGGAGTTTCATTTTCAAATACTCTGCATGCTGTCAGAAGGTTAACAATATTTCCTCCTGGAGTCCCTGCAATGATTAGAAATGCATTCAACCCCAGGTGCTTTCTCCTCTGGCCCAGGATGGTATGATGTTCATGCCATGAACATCACAGCAGTATTCAATCATTTTTGAGGGGGTTGAAACCTAGAAGACAATCTTGAGATTCCTCCAGGGATTCGGGCTTTGAATCTTCTGCCAAGTATACAGTGGAGTCCTCACCAATGGGCTTGTTCTCTGCTTCTCCTTCTCCACTAAAAGGACACCCCTTCCTTCCCCTAACCTCTCCAATTAAACCCCCCGCTCTGATGTAACAGATCTCAAGGGCGTGGGCTCTTGTTTGGGAAGGTGGGGAGATTAAGCATAGGAGCAGTATAAAGCACCAAAGGTAATTTTCCAAAAGCCTTTTCCCTTTGCCAGAAAGTCACTGTTGACAAATGTGAGCAACACATAAACCTCAACAATTCATCAAGTGGGATATTAATTCAAGTGCTGTTTTCTCCATTATTGATGTTCTGAAATCTGGAAGATTGATAGGGCTGGCAAGGTTGCAGGGATTAAGCCCATTTTTCTACGAACATTTTGATATAATGGAATGCAAAGCACAGCCAGGTTGGAAAGGGGGAAGAACCTCTCAGCGGGGACAATGAATGTCTATACAATTTGACAGCAGCCTGTCTGTGCAAATCATGCCATGTGCCTTTGTGTGTCTGCGCATGTGTTTGAGCAGGCACCTCGAAAAAGAAGGAGAGTAAAGGGGCACATCACAGCACGTTAAAAGAAATTCATATGAGGACTTGAAAAAATATAATATTAACATAAAGTTTTAAATTAATAGGTATGTGCACATCTGCTGAGTCTGGGATAGGTAGTTCTAATTACTGAGCTGGCAAACATGAATTATGCCAGGAAACATTTTTAGTCCATTTTTATTTTAATATGTCTCAGGTGCAAAAAGACATTTTTTTCTTTTATCAGAGATGCTTGGTAACATATCCCGCACATATGACTTCACAGACATTTCTAAGCCCAACCAACTTAGACTTATTTTCCTGTGATAAGAATCTATGAAGGTCATGTGGGAAAGGAGTTTTCTTTTCTCGATACCAACAATACCTTCAAGGTGGGAGGAGGATGATTACTCTTGAGCAGCTGTATTAACCACACCTTGTTATTTTCTGTATTCTGATGCTTTGACATCTGGGGCCCTGCTCACACTGGTTGGCCAGTTCCTGGAGATAGTGAATACCCTGCCTGCGATCACATCTCTCACATGCAAGCCAACCAATCCAGAGTCTACACCCCCAACCACCTTCCTAAACCGGCTCTCGCACTCCAGGCCACTGTCCACCTGCCTTAACCACCCCAGAGCCAGGTATGTGACAACTTAGGACAGCCTCTGTGGCCCAGGCCTGCTGAAATCACTCAAACTAGCCACACGACCCTGCCTCGCCCTTTTCTTCCCATGGAAAACACACCAAAGGCTCTTGCCCATGGTCCTCTCACCCCCTCTGTGCCTTGAGGGGCCCTGACACTTCCCTGTGTAGCTCCCCAAGGCACCAAGTGGCCCCTCCTCCTGGGAGCTACGAGCGACAAACTGTCTTTTCAATGGCAGTCATCTCCTGAACTGTTGGGCTCACAGTACCTGAAAAATAATAAAACTCCTATCTTAAAACAGCAGCACCTCTGCTGGACTGCAGCTGGAAGAGCAATTCTGAAGAATTCTCTCTGCTGTTGCCTACAAGGGTTAAATCCTATTTTCGAAGTTTGCCAGGATCAAGCACTCTTCTGCAGTGCAAACTGGCTAGAAAAATGTTTAAGTGGTTGCAGTGATTTTCTATTTAGTGGGAGCAAGACCCCGTCTTCCAGCGCTGTCCTGGAGATGATACATACCTATCTCCAGTTTGTTACCCCTCCCCCAACACACACACACACACACACACACACACACACCATAAAACCCTAGAACAGGACACCGTTAAGACTTCCCAGGCAGGATAATCCTTTTTATATCTTGGCAAAGTGACTATGATCACTTTGTGCTTGAAATTTGCCCCTGGGGAGCTGCCTAGAAGCCCCGAGCTGTTTATCCTTGCTATTCCAAGTTTGCCACATCTCTACTTTCTCCTTGTTGGTTAAGAGCTTTAACCTTGGAATTCATGGGGCCAGTAAGGGTCAGGGTGACTTTTCTCCATCCAGGCCCCATCTGGCCAGTCGGCCTCAGCCTACTGGTTATTTTTGGATCACTGGACAGACACTGATAGAGGCTGTCTAACAGGTCAAAGTCTGATGTCAGGTTCCAAAGCAAAAGGAAACAGAGTTCCTCATACAGATGGGATGAACAAGTTGAGGGTGGATGGCCCAAAACTGAGCAGCTCCCTGACATTTGTACACTTCCCCTACCTTGCAGTTTTACCTCTGGTCTACCTTGCCACCAAAAGAAATACTAATCATGCCTGCAATGGTCAGATCTTGGAAACCCACAGGAAAGACATAAGACAGTCTGTCTTTTCATTCCTTCTAATCAATTCCTGTTGGTTGTCTCTGCACCCACGGAAAATACTGAACAAATTGGAGGTCCAGGGAGATCACACCTGATTTCAATCCTAATGATGAGCTACCCCATCTGCATTCACTTGGTATGCGACAAACTCTGCTTTTCAATTGTCAGCACATAGATTGAATGCAAGGAATAGAATGCAATCAAGCACAAATCACAGCGTCTGGACGTTAGAGTCTGTTTTGAAAGAGAAATGGTCATAAATGAACAGCTGATTTACTAATTCAGAACTTTATTACATCTTGGCCAATCGAAGAGAGTTAAGACCCAAATTTATGCAGCCTTTACTATTCAGTCAACTACTCCCTGTACACGCAGTTGTGATAGGAGTTGCATTTTATTTCTTTAACCTTCTTAAAAATGCACCATGACCTAGAACTGGGATGACAGGTTACAATGGATAAAAACAAATCAACTTCAAAAAATGCAAAAAAAGTTTACTGAACTCAATTAGCAAGAGTAGTGCCTTTTCTGGAAAAATTCTAGACCTCGTTCTTCAACAAACCAAGAACAGAAAAAATGAATCAAGGACCAACAAATGTAAATAGAGTATAAGCAGTTTCATCCAAATTAAAAACATAAATGTATTACTTTTCCAAAGAAGGAGGAACTACTTACCAACACCTTGTCTTGATTTTATTTTCCCAAATCCAAACCATGAGAAATCTGAAAACCACAACAAAACATAAAATAAACTTCGAAAGAGAAGTATAAACCAGAGGCAGTCAGCACTGTCCTTGGTCAAATAACACAACAAACTCCCAACTAAAAAACAAAACCAAAAACCACACTGGGAACCAAGGCTTCCTCTCAAACACCCAGAAACTAACACTTGGATTTTTGCATCAACATTTATTTCTCATTCTGAGAACACAGAGGTTTGAATCAGATAAGAGACAACAGCCTGTCTTGGAGAAAAATGGCCAAAACCCAGGCTTAAGGGCTCCGAACCGTTTTCTTTCTTTCTCACTTTCTTTCTTCCTCCTAAGTGGAGAGATCACTGCCTAGTATTGAATCATCTCACAGGAAAGCTGCAGGGGTGAAGACACACACAACACATTTGACAAATGCACTACAGTTCGGAACCACAGCAATGTGGGAAAATAATAAGAGAGAACAGATCTTTTCTGAAGCTCAGACAGGCAGTAAGAAAAGGAACACAGAATCCCATGAGAGAGCTGACACTGGGCTAGACGGAGATTCAGGAGGGGGAGAAAGGGATTTTAATTCTACATGGATTCCTGCTACTGACTTGCCGTGTACAGACTTGCTGTGTGACACTGGGCCACAGGCAGCATCTCTGTGCCTCTTACAACAACAGCCTCCAGAAGGCACGTGTTAAGAAAAGACCTGCCAAACGTTTGGAGAGCCTCCAGTGAATGAAGCCACAGTCAAAGGCGTTTGTTTCCTGGGCCTGACTATCCATCCCCTTCTAGGTAATTTCCACTGGGTTCAAAGTGAATTCTGTGCAGCAGAGAAATCCCTACATACAAGCAGATAAAGGAATGGAGCCCAAATAAGTAACTGTGTTTCTCTGCTCTTTCAGCTCCGTGGTGATTTTTACAGGCAGCTTGGATAGTAAACTAGATTGCAGAAGTACCAATTTAAGTGAAACAATGTATGTAAAAATTCTTGGCACTCTCAAAGATGCCTTACAAAGTTGCTGTCATGATTATTACTTGTTCAAGTGTAAATTTAGGCTTTCCTTCCCTGGTATCCCACAACTTCAGCCCTCCAACTTCTAAGCCAATTTTTACTTTTGATTGATATTCCTCTGAATGCTTCCTTCCAGGTTTTGGAAGACGAGATGAAGGCCTGGCCTCGATCCAAGGCCAAATAAAGATTCATTTGCACAGAAGACAGTGAACTTCATTCACTGGAGCTATTAGTCTAGGGAGGGAGGGTCGTGCCTATAGATTTGTTAATTACAACTAACCCCATTTAAAATAAAGTGCATTTTCCCACTGGTTACTTTTTGTTTTTCTATATTTGTTTGATTTACATAGTTTTAATTTAACCACAGATTGGATTTCTTAAAACTGCTCTTTTCACTTAAGTAATTTTTTTTTTTAAGTGACATTTCCATTTTACAGAGAACCCACTGAAGGACAACGCCATAGCAACTCCTCACTGGCTGCACGTGTCAGATTATTTTTGATCACTATAATAAACACAACTGCAACGAACATCTTTACGCATGTTAAGTGCTCCCCTCCTGTTGTCAAAAATCATTCTCTGAAGAGAAATCCCCAGAATAAAATTACTCATTCAAACGGGATGAATATGGTTAAGGTTCTCAACACACGTCAACACTGCCCTATGTCAACACTATATGACGGGGTGGGAGTGCATTTTTGAGCTCCAGCCAATGGGAAAGCTAAGGGTGAATAATCCCCCACAGCCACTCGACCATGGGTGCAGCTCCAGCCAACTGAGCAGAGACCTGGCAAACACTCCCCTCCCATCTGTGCCCTGTGAAACCATTCTGGCCCTGCCTCTCCCAAGCTGGTGTTTTGCACAGGTGCAATAAGAAGACCCACAGACATGAAAAGAATACGATTTCCTCTCACTTGAGCAATCATTACAATTCACCAAGTGCCTCCACCTACACCAGCCAGACACTTCTCCGCCGGTCCTCAGCCAAGCTTTGTTTGGATGATAAATTATCCTGCGCTTATTGATGAGGAACTGAGACTCAGAGAGGCTGATGCATTTAGCAAAGGTCCCAGCTTGTAGTGACTGAGCAGAGATTCAGTCTCCTGATGTAGAATCCAGGTTTTCTTACCCATTCTATTTTCCACCATTCCAAAATAGCCAAAAATAACCAAATTTTACATTATGATCAGGATTTAATTTTACATATGGAAAAACACTATAAGCAGTTATTCATTCTCAGTTATGCATTCACCAGGCAGAGCAGAGGATTTAAAGAGGAATGAGCTGCAGGGCCTACCTGCAAGGAGCTTCCAGTGGAAGCTGAGCCATCCTGGAAATATGTCCAGCAGCACCTATGTGGGGAGTGGGGTGGGGAGAGCTCTCTGACTTCCAGAGAACAGACTAGGATCAGCCAAGCACGGGAAAGAGCAGAGGGAGGGGTGCTCACTCTATCCGTAATCCAACTAAGCCTAAAGTGGGAAGTGCTGGATGTGTCAAGGGGCTGACACAGCTGGAAATGGGGGAAAACTGAGAAATATAAGCAAGGACCAAGTCAAAAGTTTGGATTTTATAGTGAAAATTGTGGTTAGACTCTAAAATATATATATATAAATCTCAGGCCAGGAAGCAACATGATCTAGATTAATTTTAGAAAAATTGTTTTGGCTGCAGGGCGAATCAGGACTATGGGAGGGAAAAACTGAGGGCAAGAGATTGATTGGTTAAGGAGATTTTCAGAGAAATCAAGGCATGAGAGAATCGTGGCCTGAATTGGGTGTCAGGGAAGTGGCAAGGTGAAGAGAAGCAGAGGAGTGGCAGGCATAATTAGGGGCATCGGCAGGATTTGGTAATCAATTGCAAATTGAAGGGCGCGCGGAGAGAAAGCAATGAAAGTTTCAGGTTTGGACAATGAAGTATAGAATCCCTAAGGGACTTAGAAGGGAAACAGATTTAGGGGTCAAAGTGAGAACATTGGTCTGGGGCACAAATCCCAAATAAGGTGTCTGAGTGGAGAAACTGTAAGGAAACACATCCAGTTAGCAAGACGATCTGAGGCTCAGGACACAGGTTTAATGCCCAAAAGGGATTTGCCCAAGTTCTAGAGCCCATAGATCAACTGGGGAATGGAAACTGGATTTGTACCTAGGATTCATTTTTTGTCTGGGTACACACAACATCCTTTCTTACAGGCACAAATAAATGAGCACTCAACTGGGGCCAACCTTTGACAAAATTATTCTTAAACAGCTGGAATATTTCTAAGTTCTCTTTAAAAGTAGCACAATCATTGCATAGGAGAGAATGCAATTGTCTTGACTATACCTCAGAGTACTTGGAAAATTTAACAGGCCAGTTATAGAAAAGTCAAATTGGTACCTCTCCCCTGGAAGCTGTTATTTGATCAACAGCTCTTTCTTGATGGATTTAAACAGTAGTCTTAAAACTTTAATACTAAATTGCACCAGCAAAATTTTCCCACAAGGCCAAAAAGAAACAATTTCTCCATTTCCTGTGATGTTTCACCCATTGGGAGCGGAGTCCTGCCAAACCTTCCTTTATTTTCTGTTTAATAAGAGACACTTTATTCACTGCAAAATAAAGGGCCCCTTCAAAAGCAAATGTAGTTGTAGCAAGCCTAAACAATCCCCTCCTGCTGGAATCTTAACCAACAAAGACTCTAAATTATGAAATTAACCAATTAAATCCACCTTATTTTGAAGAGAGCTCAACCTTTTCCCTGACCAGAGAGGAGGAATGTAGGAAAAAATAGCACCTTAACAACTCCAAGACGGAATTCAAGCTAAATAAAATAAATGGCAAAAAAGATTACTTTTCAAATGTCTCTTAAAGGAAACAGCTGAAATGTAGGGGATTGAAAAGGGATATTTATGAATCAGAGACAGGAGCCAGAAACAGGCAACACGGAAGAAACCTGACCTTCCCTGTAGGTACTGACTTGCACAAACACTAAAAGTGACGCTTAGCAGGGTTCCGATCGCAAGAGAATGCAGTTTCCGGATTTTATTTTTAAGTCTCAGAAAAATCATTTTAGTATGTTAAGAGAAAAAAATCAGCTTTCCTCTCTTCTAACGCTGAAGAAGTTAAAATTTCCTGTGTTCTCAAATGTAATTTCTTTATATTTTAAGGTAAGACTCACCACCCTCTACCCCCAAGAAAAGCAACTTTAACATCGTGATGGAAGCAAATAGAAAAATGTGATTCATGAAGAGAGAAATGTACTTTACCTCCAACTTCTTAGGACCATGCCCATGCCCTAAAGCAGCGGTCCCCAACGTTTTTGGCACCAGGGACCGGTTTCACGGAAGACAATTTTCCACGGACCAGGAGAGCAGGTGGGGGATGGGGGGAGATGGTTTCAGGATGATTCAAGCACAATACATTTGTTGTGCAGTCAAACCTCTCTGCTAATGATAATCTGTATTTGCAGCCTCTCCCTAGCACTGGCATCACCATCTCAGCTCCACCTAAGATTATAAGGCATTAGATTCTCATAAGGAGCATGCAACCTAGATCCCTCACATGCGCAGTTTACTGTAGGGTTTGCACGCCTATGAGAATCTAATGCCGCTGCTGATCTGACAGGAGAAGGAGCTCAGGAGGTGATGTGAGTGATGGGGAGTGGTTGCAAATACTGGTGAAGCTTTGCTCTGCTTGCCTTCTGCTCACCTCCTGCTATGCCACCTGGTTCCTAACAGGTCACAGACCGGTACTGGTCCACCGCCCAGGAGTTGGGGACCATAGCCCTAAAGGACATGTGAAAGAAGCATCTCTGGGCTGCTTTCCTGCAGGGAGAGAGTGGACCAGTGTTGAATCCGGAGTTAGTACTCAAAGTGCTTGCATAAGTAGCCAATGGACTGTCACCGCAAAGAACTAGAATGACTACTCATTGGGGTGGAGGAGAAATGAATGCAAAGGATTGTCTTGTTGACAATATAATCATCTCCCTTTCCTACTGACACATAATCAGAGTGAGTAATAGTTTGCTTCAAATTAATTCCAGTTCCTCGGGGTGCAGAAAAGTGTAGTTTGGGGCCAAGTTTCCACTTCAATTTAATCTTAATCTTTCACTTAAGGACATAACCTTTATAAAAGAAAGTTCCATGTCCACAGTGTAGGAAGAAGGCTTGCTTTGAGTTAAACTGTATCTGGAAATCATGATGCAAAGGAAATTGGTATCCTTCTGACCAACCTTCCTTTGGCTTCATCTCTTCCCCTTTTTCAAATTTGCAATGTGACTTATTTCTAATGTTCTCCAAAAAAAGTAACACTGAGCAGCTCCTATGTGACAAATATAATGAAAAATACGTGTTTTGTGGCTGACACTGCTGGCTGTTCTCTGAAATCTGTATTTTCCTTTTTTTCCCCCCTGGGTCCACAGCTACACTACATTTCCTGGCCTCCTTTGTGGTTAGCTGTGGCCATAAGACTAAATTCTAGCCACTGAGAGGGGAACAGAGCAAGGGGTCCCACTTCCGGGCCTGGGGATCAATACTTCCTATGTGTGCCACCCACGCTCTTTCCTCTCCTACCTGCCCAGAATGATGACAACGTCTGGGGCAAACTTGGAGGTTATGACTTGAAGATAGCCTAGAGCTCTTCCAGTGAATGACTAATTCTCCCAGCATTGTTATGTGAGTATAGGCAGAGTAGAACACATCTCAGAGGCTGAGCTATTTTCCCTCCAACTCTCATCCATCTGCAAGAAATAAACTGTTGTGTTTGAGCTGTTATCCACTTTGGGGACTTATTTACTATTGTAGAGAGCCCATCCCAACTAATACACACAGACAAAGAAAAAATATATATACTTGAGTTTTTATTAACTGACTCCAGGGCTTCTCAATTCCTCATCACAAATTTAAAACTGTATGTCCATGCATATTTGCATTTTTCTGGAGGGAAAGTCCATAGATTTCATCAGATTTTCAAATGGTTCTTCATCCCTAAAAGCTAAGAACCACTGAAATAACTTCCTATAGAGACAAAGATATAAATGTATATGTACTCTGTATGGAACTCTCTATAGGAGACAAAGACATAAATTCTGTTCTCTGTCAATGGTTGAATTTGGGTGCGGAGAACCATCCATCACCTCTCACCTAGATTTCTGCAGCAACCTTCTAACTCAGCTCCCCGAGTCATTCTTGCCTCCCCTTAGTCTCTTTCCCAAGGAACTGCCAGAGTAATTATTTTCAAGTATAAATCAGATTATTGCATTCCCTGCTTCAAATCCCTTAAAGGTTTCTCGTTGCATTTAGTATAAACTTGGGATCATCACCGTAGAGTCTCATATGAGCATGGGCAGAGCATGCCAACTATCCAGCGCCCCCACCCTCAACTCATTCCCTGTGAAGCAGCCACAGTAGTTTCTTTCCGAGTCCCGCTCATTTTGCATTTTTTCTTGACTTTTCTCAGATTCTTCTCACGTTCTTTTTTGTGCCTAACTACTTCTCCTCCTCCAGGTTTCAGGTCAAATACTACACTTGCAGAGGGACCCCGACCTCGCCACCTTAATCAGAGTCTGTCTGAGCCCCTTTCCACTCTCTGCCACGTCATTCTTCTCAGTATGTGCCAATAGATGACCTTCTTTATTTGGTTTATTGTTCATTGTCTGCATCCTTTGCTAGAATTTGAGCTCTAAGAAGCCAGTGACTGCCTTAGGCCACCCCCACCCCCCAGAAGCAGACCCTGACTCGAGGATTCCAGTGAAGGTAGTTTATGGGGACTGGATCCCAGGAAGCACTAAAGGCAGAACAAAGAAGTAAAGCAGGAAGAGGGAAGGAAGCCTAGGGTGGATGTGTTACCCAGAGGGTTACACTCTGGACAATAGGAGTTCAAACCCTTGCGGAACTTGGAGTGATGGTGTGGAAGGCACCTCAGAGCTAGTCCATCCAAAAAGAGAGGAAGGTGGGTCATGTACCCTCCAACTACCATCTGTCAGTGGCTGAGGGCTTCTGGCTCAGAGAAAGCCCTTATGCAAAGAGTTGTGGGTGCTGGCAGCAAGACACCGTGGGCCAGTACTGGGATGGTGAGAGCTGAGAGGATGCAGGTGGGACACCCACTGTGTAGTTTACACCATCTCCAGTGCCTAGCAGTCTCTCAATAAATACTTGTGGAATGAATAAGTGAGAATAACAATTTTTCAAAAGCATAGCAATATCAATATTGCAAGTACTATAAAAATGCCAATATGCAAACTATACACTCAATATAAAGACCATTGTATTTTGCAAATATATTTGCTACCCCCCCGATTCATTTCTGGCCCTCCAATGGAACGTTGCTGAAAACAGGATTTAAAGGTGAGCAATTCTTAGAACCCACACTGCAGGAAGCAGTATGGAATACAGAGCTGGACTGGATGTGAATCAGAAGCTGGAGGCCCTCTCTACACACTGCCCAAAATGAACAGCATGACCTTGAGTGAGTCATTTCCCCCTCATCACTTCTGTTTCATACTTTGTGAGGACAGAGCTTGAGAAATGGCATCTGAGGCTCATTCAAGTTCTAGCAGTCTATAGGACTAAACATCAGCCATGTATGACTGAGAATAGATTGACACATGGCCTTATACAGCTTTCCTGAGGCTGGGTATTTTCAGAATGTGAGATCATGTGCAATTTAAGGAAAAGCATTCAGTCAACTGGCCTAGATTTTCTTCTGCTAAATAATACTCAGATGCTTTGGGGCCACTATATCCTCATCTTAAGAGAAAAGGCCTGTGCTCTGCAAAAGCAATTTTAAAAAATGGTATTTATTGAATACTTGCTATATACCAGGAAACTTACTAGTGATTAGATATTACTTTAATTAGGGGAAATTTATCAGCTTCTATTGCAGCATTAAAAAAAAAAAAAAAGCCTTACATCCCATAGACTTAAAGTTCAGAAGCCTCAAGTGGGAATAGATGTAACTAGACCTGCCTGGAACATGGCAAGATGTCCTGATTCCATATTCCAAACACTTAATTTTGATAAAAAAAATTGCCAACTACTTGTCTCTTTCATTTTGAACATGTGGAACACTTCAAAGACAATTCAGTTAGTCTCCCTCTTAGTTATTCGCAATTAAACAGTATAAAGTGTTGAGTTCTTAAAATCTGTAGTAGATTCTGGAAGGCTTTTTCTTTAACGAATGTGGTCACAATCTTCCCTGGGTGAAAAAGGGAACCTGGAACTCCGAATAATTAATTTCCATGCTTGGAACTCTGAGAAAGTCGGGGGCAACCTCTGCTTAATAATGAGAGTTGACAGACACGAGAGAGTCACATCAAAGCTTTGCGTTTCTGCTGTACCACCCCAGTGAGAGCTCAAAATGCTCTATAAACATTTTCTCAGCTGTCACAAGCTCCCTGCAGGGAAGGCAGGTGATGTCTGGCTGCACACACACACAATTTCCCTGTTAACACTGTCTTTAACGTTGGATGGATGACTGCCTGAGACATGCCCCAAAGTCCCTTCTCTTTGCAAAGCCGTGATGGTTAGCACTCGGATCAAGTCTTTAAGAAGGAAATTGACTGATTCCCAGGGAATCATCTTAGAAGTGATGTTAGTGGCCCTTAAAGAGAGTGACAAGTCCACAGATTCTGGCAAACACTATGTCAAATCCTCATGAGCTTTTGTTTCCATGGAAAACCTAAACAGTGATTCATTCCTTGGCCGACTTGCCCAGACCTGTCCACTGTGCCCAGTCTCCAAATGAGTCCAAAAATGAAGGAAGGCTGTGCTCGCCACAATTCCTTGCACAAGCTTTGTCACCACATTAAGTATATTTGGAAATGCCTTTGCAATTTCTGCTACATATTTATAGTTATATTCATATTTATACTTACTTATATTCATATATAAAACATGTGAATTCTTTTTTTAGTCCTTCTAGACTAACATTTGCTAATGCAAAGCACCATGTAGGAAACTTTTTGCAGTTGTATTATGGAATTTTGGAGGGAGGAGGAGGATGGCAGGGCTTCCAGCCCTGATTCTCACTATAGGATATTTTCCATTTCAACTATATTCGAATTATTGCCACCAATCTGGGAGCATGGTGACCTGCTTCATGTCACTCCTCAACACCTTTTTCTTTTTTTTCAGTGACCTGTTGTCTGCCTTCCCTTCCCACCACCCACCTCTTGCAACCAGCCAAGGTCAGGAAATGTGTCAGGCTGACACAATAGCCAAGATGTTTATTTAATTTTATTATTGTGTGCTCTTCTATTAGGAAGCTCCCATAATGGAATAGAACATAATAGGATTATACACACTTATAAAGCTGGGTGCTGAATAAAAATAATTGGATAAAATTACCATAAATAGAACAAAATGAAAACCCATTGTTTAAAATGCAATGCCAGTCAAACAAATTAACTCTGGGCCATCCTGCTGAGCATCCTTTGCAGCGGCTGCACACTGCCAGTGGAAGAAACCAAACCCACAGGATGAAACTGCACTTCTTCCCCAAGTGTTTTCCCACTAAATGCCCAATGTGCTCTTTAGGGTTCACTGCTTTCCTGGAAACTAATCAAAATTGATTGCCTAGGTCAGTGATTCTCAAACGGGGGCGATTTTGCCTCCCAGGGGAGATTTGGCAATGTCTGGGGACATTTGTGGGCTGTCACAACGGTGGGATGGGTGGAGGGTGAGTGCTAGGAGCCAGCAATGCACAGGACAGTCCTTCACACGGAAGGATTTCAGGCCCAAAATGTCAATAGTCTCAAGAGTGAGAAATCCTGGCCTAGGTTATAGGTCAGCAGGGGTGGAATTTATCCTAAATCTTTTATCCCTGTTAAAAAGAAATCCTAGCCTGCCTGTGCTCATGGTCACCGTGGAGTTTAGTATTCTCTCATTTTATTGCTACGTTCTCATCACTAGTGACCTGGCTGCCAACCCCTTTCTGTCTCAGTTTATCTTATACCTTTCGAGAAACAGTTCTGAGATTGTCATTTCTGCTGATCCCAAACACCAAAAAGTGCTTTTCTGCCCCTAGAACAGAGATGCAGTGCAAACAAAGGAATGGGGACTGGATTTAGACTCCATGCCTTGGGTTTAAGTATTGGATTCACTGTTGCCTGACAGATTTCCCACAATTACTTAGTCTATCTCTCTTGGATGCAAGGAGTAATTACTGCCCTGCCCCTCTGATGGGACTGTTTTAGGGGCATGTGAGCCAACATGTCTGTGAGACTTTTGTAAACAATCTGGAATTATGTAAATATAGGCGTAAGGGAATACTAAAGTTCAAAATCTTCAATAACATTCAAAATCTTTACCGAGCCCTATGACCTGGCTCCAGGTTTCTCACTTTAATTCTACCTTAAGATTCCAGTTAAACGGTTATTAATAGTTTGCATTCCTTAAATAAAGATGCCTTGAATTTTCCCGTTAATTCATTCAAAGTCTATTCATTGACCACCCGACAGATGCAAGGCAGAGTTAAATGCTGGGGATATAGTGAAAGTAGAATAAGATAGTCACTTTCCCTGCCTATGTGGAGTTTCCAAATTTGATGTCTTTGCATCTGGTGTTTTTTCTACCTGAAATGTAACCTCACACTCCATCTTTAATCATTAAATTCCATTTATTCAACAAAATTCACCTTAAAAGTCACTATCACAAAGCATTTCTTCATTCCCCAAGTCAGAAATACCTCCATTGACTTCTGGGCTGTTTGTCTCTTATGATAACACCACATTCTCACTGTGGTCGCTATTTATGTAATCTTACTTCTCCTATTAGAAAAAAACCCTTACCTTATTCAGCTCTGTACTCTCTTCCATAAGCTTCATAACAGTTACAAGAGCATCAAGCAAAGTACTTTCTACATGGTGGGTACTCAATAAATGTTTCTAATTCTGTCTGAAAGATTTTAAAAATAGGGCATAAAATGCCCACAAAATATTACAGTAGAGACTGAGTTGTAAAGCTCAGAGATAGACAACAGTAGGAACATTTATTACTGCTGTCTGCCATTCTCTGTATTTCCAAGGCACCCTGTTCTTTCCCTGTCATAGTTCATCTCACTCTGAATTCTAATCATCTACTTACTGGTAGCCTCCCCGCAAACCCTAAGTTCTTTATGAACAACAAATGTTTCTAGCTTGTCTTCTCATTGTATCTCTAGCAGTAAGTATAATGCCTGGTTCATTTTAGGTGCTCAATAAAGAGCTGAATGAATAAATGAATGAATCCTGAATGAACCAAGGAGTGAATTCTAACTTTTCGCCTTTACATCCTTCAATTAAGAGCCAAATCTGGTATAATGTGGATCCATGACTGTGTTATATGTTGCACCGCTCACCTCTCCTTCTGGCCACTGGAGAACCGGACTCGCCCACCCACCAATCCACAGTGCTTGCTTATGCCAATGAAAAAGTAAGCAGAAACAACATGTCACTTCTAAACAGAAGATCAGCAGTCGGTCCTGGGTTTCCACTTCCTCTTCATCCTGCCATGGTGAACCATGAAGCCTTGTGTTCATCAGGGGGTTCTGGGTTCTCAAGAGACTAAAATGAATAGAGCCCCTTGCCAAACTGCATTGTTTATGCAGAAGGAGGACAAATAATCTTTGCTGTTTTAAGGGTTACTTATTTCTGCAATAGTGACGTTCCAAGTGAATCTTATTAAAAAGCATTCCCATCTATAAAAATATAGGGTTTTTATATTATAAAAAGACTCCAATATGCATGTCCACATGTACTCTCTAAAGCTGCAGTCCTCAACACCCTGGCTGCGGACTGGTACGGGTCCGTGGCCTGTTAGGAACAGGGCCATAGAGCTTCACCTCACCCCCACCCCCATCTGTGGAAAAATTGTCTTCCATGAAACAGGAACCAGGCTGCACAGCCGGAGGTGAGCGGCCGGCGACCAAGGGAGAGCAAAGCTTCATCTGTATTTACAACCCCTCCCCATAGCTCATATCACTTCGCCCCCCAACCCTCCTCACCCCATCCATAGAAAAACTGTCTTCCATGAAACCCATCCCTGGTGCCAAAAAGGTTGGGGACTGCTGCTCTAAAGCATCTGCAGGTGTGTATGTAAATACATAATGTATAAATGTCAACAATAAAGTGATGGGAGAAGTAACTCATATGGAAAAGTAACTTCCACTGTAACTCATATGGAAAAGTAAGAGGCTGGGCACGGTGGCTCACACCTGTAATCCTAGCACTCTGGGAGGCAGAGGGGATAATCTCTTGAGCTTAGGAGTTGAAGGTCGCAGTGAACTATGATGACATCACTGCACTCTAGCCAGGGTGACAGAGCAAGATTCTGTCTCAAAAAAAAAAAAAAAAAAGAAAAGTAAGCATCATGACCTTCCAAGCCAACCCCTTAGAAGGCCATGCCTTTATCCCAAGGATACTGCTTCTGAGTGTCACATTTCAGAAATCTTCTTGCAGAATTATCTTTGAATTAATGTAGTAGTGTCTACCAATTATGTAAATCTTTATTATTTGAGGGAAATTTTGCTTTTTTTTAGTCAAAGATCATTTGGAGCCATGTCTGATGGAATATGTGAGTGATTAAGCTGGAACACATCACTGTTATTCAAAACATCAGGGGGTCTGATTCTACTGTCTTAGACTTCTGGCTTTCTTGTGGGGCTCATAACTTTTCATTAAAGGCTCTACCAAAAGATGAATTCCAAAAAGGCACAAAGTCTCTGGTTGGGTGATGTCTATTTTTTCATAGTTTTAGAATCACAGGTAAATGTCAATCTCCAAGAACCTTCTTAGTCCCTAATCTCGTGGTCATTAAATAAGCATATGATTAGATGCATGACTAGGTGTTCTTCACAGTGCACATTAGAAGCTACCCAAGCACATTTATTCTCAGACACCATAAAAACAATTGGACTCCTGGTGGATAAAATCACACTTAAACCAGGACTAATTAGAGATGCATAGCTGGGGATTATCATTTTTGTTTGTATCACGAACTGATTGGATATATACAAAATTCATATGTTGAAGTCCTAATCTCCAATGTGACTGTATTTGGAGACAGGTCCTTTAAGGAGGTAATTAAGGTAAATGAGATTATAAGGGTGGGACCTTAATCCAATAGGGCTGTTGTCCTTATAAGAATAGACACCACAGTGCTCTCCCTCTCAAAGCACTCTCTTTCCACGAGAGCCACAGAGAACGAAAGGCCATGTGAGGACACAGCAAGAAGGCAGCCACCTGCACACCAGGAAGAGAGTCACACCAGGAGTCAAATTGGCCAGCATCTTGATCATGGACTTGCAGCCTCTAGAACTGTGAGAAAATAAATAGCCACTGTTTAAGCCACCCAGTCTGTGGTATTTTGTTAAGGCAGACTGAGCAGACTAATATAGTTTGTTTTATTTGTTTGTTGTTGTTGCTATTGTTTTGATCACTACCCTGCATCCACTTCCTCCTCCTCCTCCTCAACTGGTAATGATTTTCCTTTTGTTATCCACCCAACTCCGATTCCCAGGCAGCCAATGTGATCCAAGATGGAACCCATGGCTCAGGCATAAGTAAATCAGCATAACTCCATTCCCTGCCCACAGTTGCTGGTTCTAGAATGGGCATATAACTAAAGTTGGCCTGATCAAAACAAAGCCTACAATGTGTGTACAAAGGTTGACGTAAGCCATGTTTTCTTTTCTACTGGACGAGCATTTGGAGGATATAGAATCGGCAATGGATGGAAATCATCTGTCCTGCAACCACAAGAGAAAAGTTTGTCTCCAACTCAGGCCGACCGAATGAAAGGGAGCCAAATGCCGGATCCTGGCCACAGTGTTTGGGCCTTGGATCAAGCCACATCCAAAGCGTGTATTTACTCCTTGATGGTATATTTATGTGCAACAATAAGCCCCCCTTATTGTTCGAACCATTTGCAACTATAAGATGCCAAACTAATACAGGGATGGTGCAATAATAGTCTTATTTTCAAAAAGTTACTTCTGCATCCCCAGAGGCCCGGAGTGAATGGGTACCATATTCTGGAGTCCTTTCATGCACCCAAGTTTTATTACCACTAATGTTGAATCGGCCTGTTATGGAGATGTAAATGTCCTCCTCTTCAAAGGCATGTTTGACAGGATGAAAGGCTTTGGGATTTCAATGACTTTGACTCCTCTGGAGATGGGAGGACAGCTTATTTTAGCAATTTCCATGGGAATGAATAGACATATACTTTAGCTATTCAAATATTTAACTAGCTCTTTTGTTGTTGTTTTGAATCCCAAGGAGCTGCAGCTGCCTGTTTGTGTCTGTTGTGCCTTTAAGGGGCTTGCTGATTCAGTAGGATCCCTTGAATGCATTAATTAGCCTTCTCTCATTTTCCCAGCCCATGCCTATGAAGAAATGAGCATTTGCAGCTCCAATTGCTGGGAACGATGTGAGTCTTGAGGGTGCTGGATAAATGGAGGCTCAGAATTGCCTGCTTTTTGATGGGCAGTTTTACACTGGCAGCAGCCTGCGTGGCAAGGCTTGTGCGGCTGCATGGTTAATTTATTGGCTATCACCATTGGCAGCAAATGAAACACAAGCCCTGGATTAAAGTGTAATGGGGAGATGGGGCATTAATCAGCCCAGGTACATGAGTCAGAAGGAGGTAAGGATCCAGAGAAAATAAAATGTTATGGAAGGCTGGAAAATGATTTATCATTTTTAATATATATCATCCAAGCTCCGTCTTTATAACTTGTAGGCTTCCGTGTTGTGAAGACTTTGGCAATAAAACACTCCTTCCTTAAAACATTCAAGTGAAAGACGCTGGTGGGGAAAATAAAGAATCATGAAGAATGAACTGACTGTAAAAAGGAAAAAAAAAGTGTCCAGCTTAAAATTAAATTTCCACTTGTTTCTTTTTATATGATTTAGAAATACAGCTTTTGCTTGGAAAAACCACATTCTATGGACCTGGTGGAGAGGAAGATGAGAAGCCTGACTAGGAGGGCCAATTTCTCAGATCATTTTTGAAATTATCATAATAAGAGAAAACTGCACTTTCAAAGAGGAAATGTTCCTGTCAGGTTTAACTGTTAACCCAACCAAATAAATCACTATTAACCAAGAATCCTTAAGCTTGGAAACTTGGTTCTGCACAATTAAGCATTCTCAAATTTGGAAGTTATCAAGATTGAAGTCTAGTCATCAAGCTGGGAATTGCATGAAATGAGACATCACCTCTTCTTCCCTTTGTGTTTACGCTTTCTCTTTGGCTTTCTTCAACCCAAGAAATTGTTAAGAGCCGTTTTGGGGAAGGCAGAATGTATAATGGCCAGAAACAAACAACAGCACATTCCCTAATACTTTAGGGTTTCTGACAGTGACTGTGTTCCTCACTTCCCCTCCAGAAATGTCAGGTGTTTATAGCAAAAGGGCAAGAAGAGACCATGGATCTATGCAAGTTACCCAGAAATGTCAGGGAATATAATGAGAGAAGAATTAGGGGGTTATTTGTTCCCTCTTTCATTTCAGCCCTCTTTACACAAATTCTCTGACTTATTTTGAACGTGGAAGAAGTTGGAAATATGTTTATAAATGCAGAGCCCACGACTCTATTCCAAACGGGGACCATCTCTGGCCAGACTGATGCTGGCTGAAAGCCCAGGGCTCTCCGGCTCTCATGCAGCAGCTGCCATGGCTCATGCCAGCCCCCTGGCTCCCCCTTCCCCTCCTCTGGTCCATCCCCCATGCTGCAACTGGAAAGAACTTTCCAAAATGCCACTGGGATCCTCTTCTTCCCCCATCCTTACTTAAAACGGGTCAGCGGCTCCCCATCATTGCCTTGGAGCCCACACTCCTAATGCAGGTCTGGGCCTCAGCGTTCTCCAGTGTAGAATCTCACACCCCAGCAACTGCAGTAGTGATGGCGAGCTCTACACTCACACTGTGTCTATCGTGTCCTGCCTCTCTGTCCTGCCAATGCCAACCCTTTTCCCAGTTTTTCCTGTTCATCCTTTATTTCTCAGAAGTCACCTACTTCAGAATGCTTCTCCTAAACATTAGGTTTATCCTCTCTGTTCACATGACACTCTTTGCAGATCTTGATTATCATTCTATATTACAATGATCTGTTTGCTTATATATGTCCTCAGCTAGATTATAAACTCCTTGAGAAGAAGCCTCTAGTCTTTCAACTGTTCATTTCCACACAGTGCATGGCATAAAGCCTCTGCCCCTGCACGAGCCTGCACAGGGCTGAGACATGGCACTGCACCCTGACTGGTGCTCCCTGGAGCTGTTTATCTCAGGGTAGGACCAGGCTGCACGTGGCCCACCATCTGAGATCCTCACCTTTGAGCACTAGCTCTCTGCCTCCAAAAACTCTCTGGTGAAAATGCCATTGTCCTTGGTAAAGAGAACACATCAGACCATCATAACCATGAAGACCAAGCATTGCTTGATTGAGCAGTGGGCCAATCTATCAGTAGGGTTCTCGGGAGTGAAGGACAAAGGGAGTCCCCTTTAAGTGAAGGAGAGGGAGGGGTGGGAAAGGCCTGGAGCTCGGGGGACATCTTGGGAGCTGGCAGAACCCTGCCCTGGGAGGACAGGCTGCTGAGACAGGGGTAGCAATACCAGTGCCATGCCTTGTCTAAGTCACAAGGCTTCTGGGGCACCTGTAGATATAATAACTTCTCATCTATCATGGACCCAGGGGGCCAATCCATTGATTTAAAATGTTGAGGCCGGGCGCAGTGGCTCACGCCTGTAATCCTAGCACTCTGGGAGGCCGAGGTGGGCGGATCGTTTGAGCTCAGGAGTTCGAGACCAGCCTGAGCAAGAGCGAGACCCCATCTCTACTAAAAATAGAAAGAAATTATATGGACAGCTAAAAATATATATAGAAAAAATTAGCCGGGCATGGTGGTGCATGCCTGTAGTCCCAGCTACTCGGGAGGCTGAGACAGGAGGATCGCTTGAGCTCAGGAGTTTGAGGTTGCTGTGAGCTAGGCTGAAGCCACGGCACTCACTCTAGCCTGGGAAACAGAGTGAGACTCTGTCTCAAATAAAAAAAAAAAATAAAAAAAAAAATAAATAAAAAAATAAAATGTTGAGATTAAAAACCTACTGTGTGTAATATTACAGGAATGACTAGCATTTACTAAGTTCTTCCTATGTACAGGCATCTTTTTATTAGATCCTAACCGTAACACCACCAAGTACATTTTACGATTGCCATTTCCACAGGAAGGAACCCAGGTACGGAGGAATTCAGTGACCTTCAGATCACACAGACAGTAAATGAAGCAAAGTAAACATGTAGCTCTTGCTCTTAAATGTCAAGAGTTAGTCAGAAAGGCTGGATCGTGGGAATAGATTAGGATGTCACCCAGGTACACATCCTCTATCATTCCCTTCCCCATACAGACACACGTCGTCTTCCATAAACCTCTGGAAAACTGGTTGTTCACAGCCTAAGTTATCCCAGTAGTGGATCTAGAACTCAGCCACTCAGCTGTTTTCCCAGATGGTCATGAAGATCTAGTTCTCCCCAAATTCAGCCTAAAGAACTGAGCGTTCTAATAATTGGAATAGGCAGGCAGTGGTGCCAGACTATGGATGAAGTAAGGTTCCAATTGTCATAGAGAGGAAAGCCCCAACCTTTACTGAAATCAGCGGCCCAGAGGCAGGGAAGCTCCCGTAGGCAAGAGGTCATTGCTGGATAACCCACGCATGCCCAGGGAGACAGTACTGTGAGTGGAAAAAGGCAGAGGCAGAGTCGAAGCCGGAGCAAGCCCTGGGGGGCTTGCTCAGGCAGATGCCCTGAGCCTGGAGTGGGGACCAAAGCCTCAGGCAGATCAATCACTGTGGCCAAGGGTCTTCCTTTGGGCTCAGGGCTTGTTTAACTGGGTCATCCTGAACTAGGATGGTATTCTCACACACTGCCTTAAATATAGTGCTTCCCTTCTGATAATGTGAACATATGTTTTATGACAATAACCTAGGCAGTCATGGGGACAATGACCTGCAGAAGGGCAAGACTTGGATCAGGAGGGGGATGAGTGCAGAGGCCACTGCCGTGGAGAGGTCAGGACCTCTTCACATGGATCAGAGCTGCATCTCAAAGCATCCCCAGCATCCAGACTAAGACCGGTCAGTCTCTTCCTGAGCTGCAGAGCTGCAGTGGCATGCAAGGCTGGCTGGATGCAAAAACAGGGGATTAACAGGGATTCCAGAGTCACCCACATTGGTTGTGTCATCAAACTTCTGGGGAAAGGATAAGTCACTCTGCCTGTTGCTTCAGTGTTTTGTGCACAGGATGGGACACATCTGCACAGATAGAAACATCTGGGCCACTAACATTTTCACTTTTAGTGGGGTGCTTCTCGTCACAGGGCCCCAGATCTTGCCATGCCCCAGATTCAACCTGGGACATTCATTCTTTCATTCATTTATTCAACAAATATTTCGAGATAAGTGAAGAAAATGGACCAAAATTCCTACATCAATGCAGCTCACATTCTGTTGGGGGAGACAGACAATTAACACCACCACCAAGGAAATTAGCAGCGTGTCTGAGTGTGCTAAGCGCTTTCAGCATGAGTGAGGTGGGGAGGAGGGACAGCGAGCAGGAGTAAGGGCTGCCATTTGAAAAGCACGTCCAGGGAAGGCCTTCAGGGGAGGTGATATTTGAACAAAGACCAGAAGGAGATGATGAGAACATTCTGGAAAGAGAGAACCACAAGTGCAAAGGCTGTAGGGAGAGAGTAGACTGCCTAGGGTGAACTTTGCTCGCTGTGGCTAGATAATCTAGGAGAGAGATCAGGGAAGTGTGGACCAGGCTGTTAGCAGTAGAGGTGGTGAAGCATGTTGGAGGCTAGGTATGTTTGGAAGGTAGTGCTGAGAAAGGGTGTGAGTGAAGAGATGGGTTACAAGGTCCCCATTTATTGAGATGGGCCAGACCATGGGAGGGTCACCTCTCACGGGACAGCTCAGGGCTCTGTTTTAGTAGTGCCCAGTGTAAGATGCACCCCCGGCATCAAACGGAACTGCAGAGCAGACAGCTGGCATGCAAGTCTGGAGTTCAGACGGGAAGTTTCTGCCAGAGACTAGATACAGGCAAAGCCAGTGTGGAGACGGACGCAAAGCCCTAAGCCTGGATAGAATCCCCTAATGAGGGGTGCAACCAGAGAGGAGAGGAGCTCAGAGACTGAGCTCCAGGGCTTGGCAATAGTCCCCTTAGGGAGACAAAAGCCACTCCTGAGATAGGAGGAAAAGAGAAAATGCAGCAGCCTGGAGTCAGTGGAGAAAGTGTCTAAGAAACAAGAAGCTGTGCTGGGAGCATTTGATAGGCCAAGGAGGAGAACTCAGAGTGGCCATGGGACTTAGCCATGCAGTGACACTCTGGAGCTGCAGGGGGACAGGGGACAATGGCTGGGGTGATGTCCTTCCACAGATAAAGGGGGGAAGAGTCCAGTGCTCAAGGGAGGGCTGTCCTGGGAGGGGCCTCGCATCAGGAGGGAAGCGAGAGTCACGGTGACGCCCATGTTGGGCAGGACACGGCTGCTGGGGCTCGTGCGCACTCCCTTCTTTGGACGGTTTTGCGTTTCTCAAAGGATCAGCGATCTTATAGCCAGTGACCCCAGAATCAAGGCTAGACAGAGTGAGCACAAGAGTAGGGTGAGAAAGTAAAAAAGTATGTATATTTAAAGTTGGGGGTCAGTGTTTGTGGTCTGAGGAGGCCAAAGGACGGTTGGAATCAGGGTAGCGGTGGACGGGCTGGAAGCAGGACTGGAGAGAGGCATTCCTGAGATTTTGGAGAGGCTGCTCGTGACAAGGTCGAGGGAGTGTTCCCACGGAAGCACGACCAAAGACAGAAGACACGTTTCTCACAAAGGACCAAACTTAGTAAGACCGGCCTGGGTATTTTTCCTAATCAGCAGGAAAAATCAATCAAGAGATCTGATTTTATTTCTAAGGTCTTTCAGAAGGAAGGGAGGGAGGGAAAGAAGAGAGATGGAAGAAGGGAGGGATGTTGGCAGGAAAACGCACCACTTAGCAACATCGGATCTGAAAACAGAGCTTGAGAAAAAGTAACCAAGAAACCCAAAACCCTGTAGTTCCAGAGCTTCCCAAAGTCCTTCATCCGTACCTCTAATAAAGAGCAGCAATTTGTCTGCGTTTTGCAGACACACTTGATGTGCTGGCAGACTCCTCGCACACTGCCTGTTTGCGGGGATTAGGGAGAAGACGGCTGCATAACTCGAAGGCAGCAAAGCGGAGAAAAGCCACAAGCAGGCCGGGCCTGGCCTGAGAACGTGCAGCCTGACCTGCATCTGCTAAGGCGCTGGGCTCAGCTCCCCATCACAGAAATGGACTCTGAGCCCACTCAGCACAGGGCCTGGCATGGGGCAAGCACTCCGTAAACGTCTGGTGTTGACCAAAGGCAGCAAACTGTCCCTGCTGTAGACCTTTATGCGGTAGGCATGATCTTTAGGATAAGCGTCTTCGGATGAGGATCAAAATGTTCTGAGACGCTGCTGGGTGTGACATGTCACCATCCAAGGAGACTGTGGGGCCGAGAGTTTGAAGCCTCGGGTTTTTATTCTCATTTCTACCTGGTCCACAAACATTAGGTGGACAACTATTATGCACCAAGCTTTGTGCGGGGAACTGTGGGACTCATGAAACTTAGTCAATATTGCATATTGACCCAGGTTGAATAGGATACAATACAAGCCAGTTAAAAGTCAGAATTAAAATTTGTGCTCACCTGTGGTCTATCTTGGTTCAGGTTTTTAAAAGCGTGTTTTGACTCTTCTGGTGAGAAATTATTAGATGAGCAGATGAGAACAACCTCAATGTTTCAAACACAGAAATTGTCTGACAAAGATACCCATTAGGTTGACCACGAAACCACAAATGGATAGTGATAAATAATATATAGCGTCGTTCTGAATCAGTACGAATGTGAGTGTTAATTACTACAGTCATAAAGGAAGTGAGGTCATTTATTTTTCAAAGGATTAATAAAATGGATGTTTCACCACCCAGGATCTACATGTACATCTTGGCATTCACTATGTTCCAGAAACTGAATCCAAGTCATGTAGCAAAACATTATATTTAATAAAAAACATCAAAGCATCAGTACAGAATTTCAATTATTTGTAATCAATGAAGCAGAAGGTAAGTAGTGCTGTTCTATATTTTAAAGACTTGAATTCTCTATTTTTCAAAAATAAGCCATTATTTATTTTGCTTTAAATTACATATCAGCAATAAAAGTTCACAAAATAGTACATACATTATATTGTTGAACATTATTGCTAACATATGGGCAAGCTGCTATTCAGCCAGATTATAGGAACTCTAGATTTATTATTGAGTTTGCAATTTGATTCTCTACCATTTTCAAAGCAATCATAATATCTACAAATAATATCTTTGCTTTTTCCATAGATAAACCTCTTATATCCATTTCATGTCTTATTCCATTAGCTAGAACTTCCAGAACATGACAAAGTAATAATGATATTGCAGGCATTCTTGTATTGCTTCAGATTTTAAAGGGAAAACTTCTCAAATTTCACCACTGAGTATTCGGTATGAGATGTAGCATCTTGATCACACAGAGGAGGCATTTTTCTATTCTTAGTCTACCAAATTTTATAACAAAAGTTTTTTAATTTTATCAATACCTAAATCAAATAGATTTTCTTTTATGACTTAGTCTTAGTCATCGGATTCTTAGTTTCCTACAGTAGCATGGGATTATTTGTTTAGTATTAGGTTGTATATAAGATTATCTAAAGGTTTATCTTTTTATATGTAAAAGTCCTCTCTATTCTGTTGCACAAAATTCTTTGCTACAAAGCCTCTCTCCAAAGCATTAGTTTTAGCTAACATTCACTGAGGGCCTATTAAGTTCCAAGAACAGTTTATAAACCGTTCACACCCATCCGTAAACAATCCGATAAGGCAGATATTATTAATATTATTACTCCCATTTTACACCTGAGGATAAAGGGGCACAGGGAAGTCAGACCATTGGTATGAGTTTACACAGCCAGTGAGTGGCAGAATCAGGACCTGGACCCCAGGCAGCCTGACACCCAAGTGGGCTCTTGGCCCCACAGCCAACCCCCCTAGTTTGCATCACAGCTTTATCACCTGCCACGCAGGTGGCCTTGGGCAGGTCACTTAACTTCTCTCAGAAATAGTTTCCTTATCTCTAAAATAAGAATAACAACAGAAATAACAACACCTACCTAACAGGATTGTTATGAAGCTCCTCTATGCCTGGCATGGAATAGACAGTAAAATAAATGAACACTTTTTATTATTACTTTTATTATTTACTGAACAAATATTTATCGAGTTCCAGGGGTTTTGGATAAGAAAGGGTGGCCCTGTATAATATATGATAACATTAGATCATGCGGGCCGGGCGCGGTGGCTCACGCCTGTAATCCTAGCACTCTGGGAGGCCGAGGTGGGCGGATCCTTTGAGCTCAGGAGTTCGAGACCAGCCTGAGCAAGAGCGAGACCCCATCTCTACTAAAAATAGAAAGAAATTATATGGACAACTAAAATATATATATACAAAAAATTAGCCGGGCATGGTGGCGCATGCCTGTAGTCCCAGCTACTCGGGAGGCTGAGGCAGGAGGATCGCTTAAGCCCAGGAGTTTGAGGTTGCTGTGAGCTAGACTGACGCCACGGCACTCACTCTAGCCCGGGCAACAGAGTGAGACTCTGTCTCAAAAAAAAAAAAAAAAAAAAAAAACAAAAACATTAGATCATGCTAGAAAAGCACAGCATTACATCCTAGTGTAATCCAGCAGAGCCAGTACGCACTCAAGTTGTTCTCTCAGAACGCAAGTTCCCTGAGGCCCTGACTGTTCTCGCTCAGCCCGTTGCTCCCACTGCGACTCCCTGCTCCGAGTACCTGGTGAATTCTTGCCAATCATTCCACTCAATTTAACTCAATGCAAGAGTATCCTCCTTGATCCAAGATATTTCAGTTTCCTGTAGGGCTACTTCTTTTGGATCAAAGCATCACCATGGCTATCATTTTCTTACAAACTGAGGACAGGGCAGACCACAGATAGAAGGGCTGCCCTTTCCTTCCATTTCTGGATACCTAGAGGCGATTTTCTGCCTCTTATCAATATGCTTGGTTGTAAATATCTGAAAAGTTAACTGTTTTAATAATAAAATGTTCAAAATATGTCCTCACATTTTAATGATTTTATTCCTCCGTAAGGCCTACTCAAAACGTTTTGGCAAGGAATGGAACTATGGTGCTCGCTCCAATGGTAAGAAGCTCTGTTTCCCCGAGATTTCTGCTGGAAGACAGCCCCACGATGCAATGGCATCCTTGGTGCAAGGCATGAGCCAGGCCAGTAAATCCTGTCTTACACGTCAACCACGAGGGCCTCTTTGTGTTTCTGGAGCTGTTTCATCTTGTCAATTGTTTTTTGAGTTTCACATTAGATTAGGATTCGCTGGCATTGCAGGGGAGATGCCGAAATGCCTCAGGCAAGCTCTATAAGCCATAAATAAGAAGAGCAATGCCTTACGTTGCTCTCACACATTGTATTTTTCATAGTACTTTCACACGCATGATTTCAGCATAGTTTCCCATCAGCTCTCCCCTCTCCGCTACCTGCCCCCCACCCCCGGGTCAGCCCTGTGCTGCCAGTACCCACGTGGCTATCTTCAGCAATGACTTCGAGGGCCAACTGCACCATTTTACAACCTGACTGCTGTGAAAGGAGTGGGGGAGAAGCAGTTTTGGTTTTCTGCCAACCCAATGGGCCATCTTTGGATTTTTTGTGGGGTTTTTTTGTTATCAGTGCTGAATTTCATAGTGGCAGATGTCAGAAAAATAATCCTGTGGTTCTAGCACCTGATAGGCACACCTTTTTTTTTTGGAAAAACTCTCTGTTCCGAAGGCAACACTGCCTGCCTTTTAAAGTCAGGGCTACACCAACAGAGTACAGTTTAGCACACGCCGTGCGGCAGCAAAGGATCACGCACAGACAGGTACTGACTGCGTCTGCGGTGATGATGGATGACGGCGATGGGGCCCGTGAGGAGAGGTGCCCTGCACTGGGCCAGGGACTCAATAATTGCTGATTGATGAATGGGGACAGCGACTAAATGCCACTTTCAAAGATAGCCACACTTGAAAATAGATGTAGGTTAATTTAAGCTCCCAGTTAAAATGCCTGGGTTTGAGCTGCAGAAGTCTTCGTTAAGGCAGGCATCCCCCAAACAGTGGGAAGAAATGGGTAAGCAGTTGTTGCGGGTTGCCCTTGCCAAAGGAATAGCACTTACCCAAGAGAGAAAACGAAGGCCTTTATACCTCTCAGGAATATAAATTATTGTCTGTGCAAAAAGCCACTACTTTTAGTCTATGTTGCCTATGTTTTATAGTAGGAGCTGGACCAGCTACATAATTTTCAGTGTCCAGAGCCAAACGAAATGCAGACCCCTTGTTTATAAAATATGAAGAATTTCAAAACTTCCGCAGCAGAGCATTAAACCAAGTACGCAGCCATTCTAAGCAGGGGACCTGGTGTAACAGCACAGGTCGCAGTCCCATGAAGGTGGCCCTGGGTATGGGTAATGGTTTGTGCATAATGTTACAACTGTCTTTCTTGTTGCCTGTCATCAGTGGGCTTTTAGAAATCCCAGAAAGCTTAACACGTGGGCAGAGCTAATGACCTGAGCCAGGAAAGGTGAAGTCAATTGTTACACTGCCCCAACATGAGACATGTCCCTTTGGTTAGAAATGGAAAGTAAGTAGGACAGCCCAAGGCATTCCTGGAAGCTCAAGGCCAAGTGCTGACCTCGATCATCACGGGAAAAAAAATGTGAACAGGCATCAACTTCATGTGGTGGGAAATAAGGCTGTTTCCTACTTATTAACAGAGACTTAAGAAAGAGGTGCTAACACTTTGGGGCCCCGGCCTAATTATCCAGGGGACAGGCTCCAGGGCACAGGAAGCCCGGAGAACTGTTATCAACTATAGAATCAGAAGCTTTCCATTTTAAATCTATTTTGACTTGATTGAACTTCGTTTATAGGTAGGTTAAACATGGAATTCCCAACTAAATTTCAAGTAAAGGAGAAAAAAGTTCTTGTGGAAGTATGTCCCAAATATTACATGAGACGTTATTATACTAAAACATCATTTGTCGTTGATCTGAGATTCAAATTTAGCTGGGAATCCTGTATTTATTTGCTAAATCCGGCAATCTTATTGGTAGGTTCTTGATAGGTTCTCCCTTTATATTTAGTCAAGTTCCATTGAAAATGTCAACCTCTCTCAGCTGAGCTAGAATTTTAGGGAGGTGACAGTATAACACCATAGACATAGTGGCCATGGCGATTATAATGAGCTGCCTAAGTAGAAGATGAAACTCAAATGAACGTAGCCATGGAGACACCTCTGTATCCATCCTCACCTGGGCATCTCCTGCAGCTCTCACCCTTTGCTGCACACTGGAATCATCCAGGCACTTTAAAACCTTTGATGGCAAGGTCCTGTCCCCGCCAAATTCTTATTTAATGGGTCTGGGATGTAGCCTGGGAAGATGGATTTTTAAAAGCTCCCCAAGTAAGAAATAAAACATCAGTGGGTAATCTGATTTGGTTTATCAAGGGAAGTCACTATAAAGCCCCAAATATATATATTTATATGTAGCCCCAAAATACAAAAGCAAGAATGGATTGCATATTCACATTAATATCTACAAGTGATTCTTTCTTTCTTTCTTTCCTTCCTTTTGTTTTCTTTCTTTCTTATGCAAAGCACTAAAGGCACCAGGTTAGTCTTATCCAATACTGGTTCTCAAGCCTGGCCACGCAATAGAATTACCTGAGTGAGGAAGTTAAAAAAGATACTGGTGCCGAGACCCCATCCCCAGATATTCTTATTTAGTTCATCCAGTGTGGTCCCAGGCACAAGTATTTTTAAAATCTCCCCAGGTGATTTTAGTGTGCAGCCCAAGCTGAGGCCCACTTCCCAGAACAACGGTTCCTCAAGCTTTACTGTGCATCGGAACCAAGTGGGGGCTCTTTAAACACGCAGACTTCTGCCCTGCACCACCTAAGGCCTAAGAATGTGCACCTTTAACTAGACGATTCTAAGACAGACCACTCTTGAAGAAAGGCAGCTCAGGCCATGGGCTCCTCTGACATAGCAGTCCTCCCCCAACCCAGCTTTGCTTTCCCAGAGCCTGACAGAGACACGAGTCTGGGTACACAGGCACCCCATTTGGGCGCTAAGAATGGTCACTGATATTATCCAGTGGTCTGAATAAGAAAACCAAGGATTTGGGCCAATTTCCCCTGCATCCTCCTGCTCCCACTGTTTCAAACATTTTGGGCCCATTTTGATGTGTGTCTGTGAAACTGAATTTTTTTTTTTTTTAAATATTAAGAGGGTACAAATGTTTTAGATTACATGGCTTGTTTTTGTGATGCTTGAGGCCTGGCTATAGGTGTGTCTGTCACCCAAATAGTGTTCATAGTGCCCATTGGGTTGGTTTATTCCCCTCTCCTCCTCTCCGTCCCCCGGGTTGCTTTCCGCTGAGTTTTACTTCCCTCTGTGCACTTGTGTGCTCATCGCTTAGTTCCAATTTAACAGTGAGTACTTGTGGTGTTTGTCCATTCTTGAGATACTTCACTTAGGAGGATGGTCTCTAGTTCCATCCAGATGATTGCAAAAGGTATCAATTCATCCTTTTTTATGGCTGAGTAGTACTCCATGGCATACATATTCCACATTTTATTAATCCACTCATGAATTAACAGGCACTTGGGTTGACTCCACATTTTTGCAATTGTGAACTGACTTTTATTGAAGAAGACTGCAGCAAATCACACCGAGGAGAGTAAAAACAGTGAAAGGAAGGAGAAGGCAGGCCCAGGCCCTCTTTATGTTTCTGGAGCTGGTTCACCCTGGCAATGATTTGGAATTTTCCCTTTTGGTGAAATACTGCGTGGTACATGCGGGACCCAAGGACATTCATGTGTGTTTAGCACATACAAGAACAACGCCTGGTAACGTGACCACAGCTGGGCCTTTGCTGCTTCTACGCCTCCCCCAACCGGATCCTTCCACCAGGGTGTCCCTCCCCTCCACCTTGGCTTTTGTATCTCTTCCTGATCCTCGCAGGGCCAGCAGAAATGTTGGCTTCCCCAGAAATCCTTCTCTGCATCTCTGCAGCAAGAAATGCCTTCTCTGTTCACTAAATCCACTTGGTATTTATCTTAGTCTACCTTGTTATACTTTTCTCGAAAACTTAAAATTCCCTGTGAGAATGTAAACCTCTTGAAGGTATGTCTCGTATCTCTGAACCTCTTTAAAATGCTTAGCATCCTTGTGTGGGTGTCAAATGCTTGTGTATTGAATTAAATTGCGATTGTTAATATAGCATCTAAAGCCTCTAATTTATTAAGAATCGATGAGAACCACTGTGTTTCCCGTTAAGTGGAGAGAAACAGAGGTAACAAGAGAATATAAGAATATTGAGGTTCATTTAATTCCATGGTCTGTCAAGGTGGAAGGAAAATCCTAACACTTCTTTGTATTTCTAAAACAACTATGTCATCTAGACACAGCAACAAATGCCATTTCTGAATTCTTTTGGAGTTGATTGGGTCTTATCGTGAAGAATAATTTACAAATTTTATTTTCTGTGGCAGTGAAAGACCTTTATGTCTGAGCTAAAATATCTTGCCTTTTTTAGAAGTTTATCTTACTTTGAGTCAGGGACCTACACCTACTTTCCCCTTCACTAAGAAAAGAGAACTGCTAGACTCTCGTAGGTTTACTTGCATCCTGTGATCCTCGTGCTGACCGCCCATTCTGTTTTTTATCCACCATGTGGCCCAGGCCCTGAAGTCTCTTCTTTTCCCTTAAAGGAGTATAGACTCTGGAACCCAAAGGCCCTGTCTGAATTCTGGCTGTGACACTTTTTAGCTCTATGACCTGGGGTAAGTCACTTAGCATCCTTGGGCCTCAGTTTCCTTCTCTGCATGAGGATAATAGTACAGTAGTAGGAGCTCATAGGAGTGCTGTGAGGTTTGCAGGAGTCGGCACATGAAAACACTTAAAGAACTGCCACGTCCGCGTGTGAGGTGGGTGCCTAGCCCGGGTAACCACCAATATACCATGTCTCTAGAAAACTAGATTTTGTTTTTCCCCTTATTAGGCAGTGAATATTCTCTCTCCCCTACCCCAGAGCAGTTAGACATGTATATAAAATAGCATATAAACACTAAAATAAAGATTAGGAAAAAAATTAACAAAGCAGTGCTAGCAAGGGTGCCAACAGATGGGCATTCTTATGTACTTTTGATGTGGCTATAAACTGGACAGTATTTCTGGAAAGTAAGCTGGCAATATGTTATAAGGGTCTTAATGCTAAAGCTTTGTGACTTAGAAATGTTATGTCTAGAAATCAATCCTAAGGGAAAAAAGCCAGAGATATGGACAAAGATTTATACACAAAGATGCCCATTATGGTGTTACTTTTAACAATGAAATTGGACATTACTTAAATGTCTAATACCAGGAAATTGTTAAATGCATTATGGTTGATTCACAGGATGAAATATTATGGAGCCACGAGAAATTTTATTTATGAGAAATGTTAATTCCATAAAGAAATCCTTGTAATATACTCTTCAGTACATATAATAGGAAATAAAAATTATTTGTGTACAATATTATTCAACCATGGAACAGTTATAGGCATAGAAAAGTATTAGGAAAAATTAATAAAATATTTCTGGATGGCAGGATTATAGGAAATTTTTCCTTCTTTCTTTATAATTTATATATTTGTTTAAAAAACACAATACCAGTATAGTTTTAAACATCACGCAGGGGTGGGGAACCTGCAACCTTGAGGTCTTAAGATCCTTGAATGTGGCCTTTTGACTGAACAAATCCAAGGGGATTTGTTCTGTAAAGTTTGGATTTGGTCGAGGGGCCGCACTTGGGGATCTGGAGGGTACATGTGGCCTTGAGGCTGCAGGTTCCCCGCCCTAAGGCGTTTGATAAAGCATGGTAAGGAGACAGACAACAACAAGGAGCCCAACTTGTGCCAGGTTCTAAGAGCTACTGATCAGTGGATTGTTGCTAGTACACTGTAGCCAATAGAGCTACAGGAAACGTTCACAGAGGCTCCATAAAACCCTGCCTGGGCTAAAATGAGATGAGATGGTGCATGACGTTCCACGTACAGGAAACCATACGCAGGAGTGTGAGGTGAACAAGGACTGGCGAGGATTCCTGGCAAGGTTCACGCCCGAGGGGTGTGAAAGGCATCATGGGAGATACTGGAGAGGTGGGGGAAAAGCACAGAGCTCGTCCTGGCCTGCTCCTATTGCCAGAGCCACCATGAGGTTTCCACATTTAGCAAAACTCTCCATGAATGCCACCAAGTCGTAAAGCTAACTGCCAGCCAGCTAGGTGGGGCGTGTCCCCTGCAGGGGTGTTGGGTGGCTGTTCCCTAAACCACTCCTACTCTGGAGCAGTAACAGCCACAGGGAAGCTTTGCCCCAGATGCTTTTGACGGCATATTCCCTAGAATTACTAGTGCTTTCCCCTCATCGATGGATGGGAAACAAAACACTCTCAAATCTAGTAAGCGGGAAGAGTATCTTTGCTATCTCTTGTGGAAAGGCAGCAGCCATCCAGGAGTTCTCAATACAAAAGAAAAATACAGGGACAGGACTTAGTGGACAGAATTAAACTACCCCATCCATCAAAGGCAAAAAGAGCATCATAAATCCCTGAATAATCCCAGAAGGCATCTGATGGACCCTGCCATCTGTCTTGGCATGTCAGGAAGGAGCATGTGCAAGTCTCTCTCACCACTTCTTCTCATACACTGTCCAGAGCCCTACAGCTACCTAGCATGCAAATGGGTGGAACAGCCCGACAGAGGCCAACAGAAAGAACACTTAAAAAACTAGACCCTGAGAAGACCTGGAGAGAAAAATAATTGATTCACTCATTTTATTTAGAGAAACAAAGCTATTCTAAACTGTTGTGTAGAATCCTTCAGGGCAGAAACCATATCTGGGAGTCCATGGAATGGATGTTAGATATTCTTTGTTTGACTATTACTTTGTTTAAAAAAATCTGTACATGACCTGCCAACAATTTAAAATTAGGAAATTTTATATGAAAATAAATTTCTGACTTCTCTTTAAAAAATAAGGTTATAAACAGTCCTGTAGAATGGTCCACATTCTATCAGCAAAAACTAGGAAGTGACCCTCTCTTTAGACAAGGCATGAAATGTCCCTTTTGACACAGTCTCCAAGAGCCTGCCTCACTGATTTATATATTTGTCTGCCCCTATAATAAGCTTTGAGTTTGTAATCCATGAATCTCAGATCACACAAGGAAATATAATAACTAAATATACTCTTCTCCAGCTTGTAGGAGGGATTTACACGCATTTGCTTTCTTCCCTTTCTTTGAACTTTACTAGTCAAAGAAATATTCAACCAATGAAAAAATTGCAATGAAATTTAAAAGAATTTAAAAGAAGAAATCTCATATTTAGGAAGAGACATGTGGCAGACAATTCTACGTTTGTTGCTGTTGTTATACCAATGAGTCCATTTGAGTTCTGTTATCCATTGATAAGAGAATTCATCTGTTTGGGGTGGGGGGTGGGAGGTGGGAGGTGGGAGGTAGGAGGTTTATCTTATTATCTAGAAAATCTTCACCTGAATCCTGAATCTCCCCAAAGACAAGCAGAATTAGGGAGAAGCAGCATATCTATGGAAATGCAAAATTTCCCTGTCATGAGAATGAATCCTAAAAGATAAATTTTTAGCTTCAACATATAATGAAGTTATAGCTCTTTGACAAATGATGTTCTGTGTTGTCATGACAACTGGGCCTCTAAGAGGTGTGCATAAAGAGGCCTGCCCATAAATCAGAGTGTTTTAGGAAGGGGTTAAAACAAACATTTCTAGACTATTCCCCAGATATAGTGCCAAAAATGTAATTATAGACATTTGTATCAGTCTGCCATAAAGCATGACAGCTCCAATTTTACAAAATGTTAATTTAAAAAATCTATTAAATCCATGTCCCTCTGAGAGAAATTAATATCACACCTAAGGTTGGGAGTCAATGCAACTCAATGGCTGTGAAAATTGGAATGGCAAAGTCAGAAAGGCAGGCTTAAAAGCGGGTTCTAATCTATAAGATGTTTAGTTAAGGGTTTAGACCAAATTGTGACTCCCTAGAGAAGAAATGCTGAGGGGAAAAGGACAATGCCCAGAGCCTTTCTGGAAGCTTGAGAGAACATGAAAAAATAAGCAAAGATTTGGAGGTGGATTTGGAAAGGAAAAGCTGATAGACTGAGGTTAGCTCACCTGAAAAGACAGAGATGAAGCATCTAAGAATCGTTAAATCCAGGAGGACACAGGCAACAAGCAGTGAGCGTTAGCAGCTTTCACGAGGTCAGGAAAAATGAGAGTTAGCTTAAAATCAGACATCAGGAAATGTTTCTTAAGGTAAAGGTCATGAGATCCCACCCCAGGGGTTACAAATTGGCAGCCCTACAGGCCAAATCGAGTCAAGAGACAAGTTTTGTCTGGCCTGCACAGTGTTCTTTTAAAAATGTACATTGTTTGCCAACATTTAAAAATCAAGAGATTTCACATAAACTCTGGCTTCTTCTCTTTAAAAAGCAGATGATGTGGCAGCAACAGGCCTGGATTCCCGCGTGGCACCTGGAGCCGGGGCTGAGCTCAGAGAGCACAAGCCCTGTGAAGACTTGGGGCTTCGCCCTGCCCAGCCAGTGGGCCCAGCACTTGGCACGGTGCAGGGCATGGAGAAGAGGTCGACACATGCTTGAGTGAAGGAATGAGCAGTAGCTGCCCTCTTTAAATCAGACACACACCCTCTGGCCTCCTGGACTGTTACCTGCCTGGTCCTTGAAGGCAGTTCTGTTAGCCCCTTGCTCTGTGCCGTGAGTTTTTCTTTAGTTGGGTCACTCCATGTTGCCCCTTGATATGAATTTCCATGGCACCCACTCTGATGACCACCTGTGTGGGCCACTAAAGTGGATGGCAATGCATTAATATTCTTTAAGGATTTTTAAGACGAGTCTAAAATAGGAGCTTCCTTTAAAGTTTGGCATCATTGTTCACCCTGAACACAGGACATAAGATAAAAGGACTTTGCCATAGCCTCTTCTGATTCTTGGAACAAAGCAAGTATTTGTGATAGGCTTCAGATCTTCTGGTCACTTGTTTATTCATTCAACAAACACTGAACAACTTCTAAGTGCTCTTATGACTAACGGCCACATGAGATGTTTCTTTCACCTTGATGTCCACAGATTTAAATTGTTATTATATAAATTAACAAGTGGTAGGAATAACTATAGACAATACTATTTTGTGAATCTACTATGTACCAGATACATACATTCTTAACTTATCCTCACAACCTATGCAGTAGAATTAGTGTCCTTATTTTACAGAAAAGAAAACTGAGACTTAGGGAGGTTAAGGGATAGGTCCACAGTGTGGGCCAAACAGGGACTGGAACTCAGATGTGCTTGGCACCCACACCAGGTACATTCCACGGTGCTGGCAACCTCTCAGCTGAGCTCTATTCTCAGTGTAGTGGGTTGAACAGTGGCCTGCAAAAAAGTTATGTCCAATCCTAACCCCTGGAACTTGTGGGGTGGCCTTATTTGGAAAAAACGGGTCTTTGCTAATGTAATTAAGGATCTTGGGATAAAATCGCCCTGGATTTAAGAAGGGCCCTAAATCTAATGACAATTTGACAAGAGGAGGAGAGGACACAGAAGCACAGGGAGAAGCTGGGATGAAGCCAGAGGCAGAGATTGGGGTGACACATCTACCAGCCAAAAAATGCCAAGAATCGCCAGCAGCCACCACAAGCTGAGAGAGACCCTCAGACCCTCCAGGAGGAATCGACCCTGCCAACACCTCAGTTGCAGACTTCCGGACTCCACAGCTATGACAGAATACATTTCTGCTGTTTTAAACCATCGAGTTTGTAGTTGGTTGTCATGGCAGCCCTAGGCAACTACTCTATGAAGATATTCCTGGTCCGCATACTAAAGAAGTTCCCCCGAAAACTTTGCTTGTGCTGTCCACGGGGAGGATTCAGCTTCATTCAGGATCTCAGAACTCTATTGATCTTTCCTACTTCAGAAGTTCCCTATTTCTCATGGAGCCTTTCGGCCTGAGGTCCCACAGAGCTTTACTCACTCTCACATCTCGAGCACAGTAAACTCAGCTGAGAGCCACGTTCTTCATGTGCGGCTTTGAACGCGTGGTGAGTACCTCTGACGGGAATGGCATGTGGGCCAGGGCTTTGGAGCATTTGTTTAATGTGGTACCAGAGGACCCAGGCTCTTCTCACCAGATGAAAAATACAGCACGATACTAATGCGGGGATATAGGAAAGAAGGCGTCATTCTGAGTGGGGAATTCTGTGGCAGCTTCTAGGAGGAGGGTGGGAAATGAGTAGAGCCTTGGAAGGTGGGTAACCATCCTGACACATCCTGGTAACCACTGTTAGGGTCATTGTCACCGTTTACTGAGCACCTACAACACGTCCCCTGCTGCCTGAATGACCTGCCAGGCATTTTCTTATTTAACTCTCCCAGTCACCCCACGAAGTAGATATTTGCCACCCTTGTTTTCCTGAGGAGGAGCCTGAGACTTCGAGAGTTAAGTGCTAAGTCCAAGGTCACCCGATCAGTCAGCACCAGGACTCTGACAGATGAACGTTCAGGGTGGTGGAAGGAAGAGGGTCAGATCGGGTGGAGTGGGCGGCCTGGGGAAGGGGGCCAGAGGTGGTGGGTGGGGAAGCATGGCTGGAGCAAAAACGTCCTGAACTCGATCTACTTAGCTGTGCCAGTTGCCGAAGGTGTGTGAGCAGCTCATTTGCATTTTGGGAAGATGAGGTGAGGCTCAGTGGGTGGAGGCCAGCTCGCCCCCCTCAACTAGGGAGGGCCTGGAGGAGGGCAGAGGCAGCGTGGGTGCAAAAAATGGGACAGGAAGACCCGGCTTGATTTGGGGGCCGCACTCGAGAGGTGATGGAGAGGAAGCTGTCCCTGGCCAATCCAGAGAGCCGGGAGGATGAGCAAGCTGTTAACTGCAGCAGAGGGCACAGGGCAAGCACTGTCTGGACGGATGTAATGAATTCAGTTAAAAAAAAAAAAAAAAAAAAAAGAATCTGATCTTGTTGCCTCTGGGTCCTGCAGAGTCCAGAGATGTCTGGTTGGCAGATGGTGCTGTGGCTTCTGCCTGCTCTCCGCACCCCTGATGGATTTCCTTCAAGGGAAATTGGTGGGATTTTAGAGGGTATATCTTTAAATTAAATACATGCATAGTTTAAATTTCTCTGCAGGAAGCAGCATCCGTACTGTGGTACTACGATATAAGGTGCAGAAGCCCCAGGCCTATTTCCCTGCAAGGGCCACCTCCCCAGCAGGTGTGTCTCACAGGCCCTGGCCTCAGCACGGGGGCAAAGGGCACCCAGAAGCACTGCCTGCCTCTCAGGTGTGAAACTGCCAAACTCAGCGAGAACAGCCTAGAGGTGGGAGCTGCCTCAGGCTCTCTAGGGGCCGTTTGAGGCTGTCTAGAGTGATGCCGGCCCAGAGCCCCTTGCTAGCTCCTGCCGGGCTGCCTCTGCCTCCTCCAAGTGGCCGTGCCAGCCTCTCTCCATGTGGTGCTGGAGGACAAGAAGAGCTAGTCGCCTGGGGTCGGCATACCAAGCTTTAGGGTCTAAGATTATCTGAATTCTGCATGTTGATCTCAGTAAGAAGCAGGTGGAAAGAGTGTCCACAAGCACTGGACACGGGGTCAGAAGATCAGGCTTTGAGTTCTGGCTCAGCCTGAGGACTTGGGAAAGTCACAGATCTCTTGTGTGGGCTGTGCGGTGGGAGGCGGGAGGCGGAGGGGGGCTCAGAACCATTGTAACTGCCATTATGTGGCCTGCAAGTGCCAACAGTGGCACCTGTGTCGCTTTTCTGGAGGCGTGCCCGTGAGCTGTCGGAGTCCACTTTTGCCTATTGCAGCCTTCAGGCAATGGCTGGCAGGTGCAGGCAAGTGAGAGCCCGGCTCCCTAATCTTGCTGGGACAACTCTAGAGGCACCTTAAAGGATCAGGCCAAAGCCACCTCCCGAAGCTTGTCTCAAACCGTACTCCTGTCTGGCTCCCCCTGTCTGTCCTGACTCCCCCATTCCTTCCCCAGTCACACCCTTAATAAATCACTTGCATGTGAATCCTCATCTCAGCGTCTGCTTCCAGGGAGCCTGACTTAAGACAAGAATCTACTCGAGGCCGTTGCAAAGGAACCTTGTCTGAAAGCTACAGGCAGGATGTCCAGCAGGAGAGTCACAAAAGGCAAAATTTGGCACAAAGACATGTTATGCTTGGCTCACGGGGGCTTTAAAAAATGTGAAGGGCCTTGCCAACATTTCAAAACTGGGAAATTTCACACAAAAACCCAGATCTCCCCTTGTCTTAAAAAATCAGAAGATTTGGCTATCCTGAACCTGCATTCCTACACGGCAACATGGGTGGGGGCTGGGGACAGCTCTGGCCCGTGATGGGGGCACTCCCCACTGCCCACCTACCCAGGCATGTGACCATCCAGTCTCTGTAGTCATTTGAGCCAGCAACCTATGAGCCAGCACTTAGAAAGTACTGAATAAAGTTTGTCGAATCTGAACAAGGCATCATTTTTCTTGAAAACAATTCAACTCCAGGGCTGCTGGGAACAGGGGTGAATAATTGTGTAAGAGACGTGTTGCTCTGTTGCACTCCAGCTCTTTCCTCATGCCTGGCAAGGTATTGATGTGCACTTCCATAAACACTCTGCCGAAAGAATATGAATCAATAATGAGAGCTGCCATGATAGGAAATCTGTTTGACGGGGAACATAAAATGAAATGAAATAAAATCACTTGTGGTTTTAGTATGTAGGCAAGAAAAACAAAAACAGGTCTTAGTTTCAGATGTTGTTTTATGTTGCCATAAATAAAAGGATGGCTACAGCTCAAAAATGACATTTTAAGCATTTCAAAATGTTGATTTGCCCAGTCTATGTACTTTTTGTTTTCTTAAGAATGAGTATAGTTGAAGCCCTTTTAACTAATGCAACTGGTAGTAGGCCATTTGGGGAAGCAGAGGTACCTTGAGCACTCAACCTGGCTGTTCAGCCCGGAGTGTCTGGGGTGCTGTGCAGGTTGGTCATTATGTCCTGCCCAGAGATGGTGAGCAGTGGTTAACAAGTACATCCATTAAGTGGGGCTCAGATGAGACAGTGCCTATTGTTTGAGAGCCACAAGAATGCACCTCGAAGAACTTCAACTGGGAATGTAATTGACCAGGGGCATCAGACGCTGTGTTCCGAAAGCCAAGCGCTCATCTGCAGAGGCTGAGCTCCCCGTGTGCTGCTCTAGCGCCAATGACCGAGAGTGGTACGAATACAACAGCAGACCCATCCTGGGAGACGAGGAACTCTTCTGATGGCCAAGTTTGGCTCAAAGACTCCCCAGCAGCCTTGCCAAGACTTCCTGGGAGTGAATGGCAGTCTAGGGTGCTTGACCTAACCCTCCGTCCTCTCTCATTCACTCAGGGTCCTACTTACACTGCACTCTGATGCTCTTGCAGCCTCTTGGACACCCTGTTTGCTCTCACCCAAGAGTTTCTCCTGATAGAAATACTTGCAACTTCAACCCCACCTTGGTGTCTGCTTCTGAGAGGATACATTCTGCATTGGAAAATCCCTACTGCCTGTGTTCAGCAAAACCTGTCTACTCTACCCAATAAATGGAGGTCCCCAACTTCTGTGCAGTTACATGAATCCAAAGAAGAAAGCACTCACAAAGAAAGTGTAAGATGACTGGGCTTTGAGGAGTTGAGCATGAAGTTAA
The DNA here is from genome assembly GCF_041146395.1 of Eulemur rufifrons. Classification (NCBI taxonomy): domain Eukaryota; kingdom Metazoa; phylum Chordata; class Mammalia; order Primates; family Lemuridae; genus Eulemur; species Eulemur rufifrons. Next base: position 209,607,184 of record NC_090989.1, read on the forward strand.
GAGAAAAAGAAAAAGAAGGGGTAGGAGGAAGGCAGAAGAAGAAGGACACGACTTCTCAGAGGTTCCTCTATCTGGACAGTGCTCTGCTAAGAATATGGGCACGGAGATCCCTGGAAGCACAACCTATTCACACCACTAGGAAAAATGTCTTGCTCCAGAATCCCAGCTGTCAAATTGCCATGTGGGGATGGGATTGATTGCCCCTTAGGGGGCTTCTGGGGGGAAAGAAGTCCTTTGTGGTCACAAGTACAACCATAGGGTATCACTCTCTACATTCAAAGCCTCAACATTTCCAGATTTTTACTTTGTTGAAAGGCAGAAAAAGGGAAGCACACCATCTATATGAAATACGTGATGTGTACCTTATAACCAAGAAGGAACACAATAATTCACACACATTCTCTCTCCTCTCATTCTCACTCTGCTAAGAGGGTTAACATTACAAGGAAACTTTCAGTCTGGTTATTTCATAATTCACAGCAAAATAGAAAAAGGAGACAAAATCAGCAGCATCGTTTATAAACCCTGGAAAATGGAAGTTTCCAAGCTGTCATAAATAAGGATGGGAGCATTTGCCAAGTCAGAAATTTTGCCAGATTTGAAATCCACTCAATCCTTACATCTTGGAGCTCAGAACGGAACACCAACCTTTTGGGATTTGTAATCATTGCTTCTCAGCAAAATTTCTTGCTATTTATAATGAAGTAAAAACAAAACACAGAAAATACAACATGGAAAGTTTTTTAAAAGGAGCTAGGAGTGTTACAGCACAGTGAGCACTGGGGAGGTGATGAGATAAAAGGTATTTGTACTGGGACTAAATTCCCATCTAATCAAACAGGCCTGCGAGTATGAAATACTCCTTTTCCATGGATATGTGTGTGTGAGAATTATGTGCTCTTTCCTTGTTAGAGCTTCTCTCTCTCTCTCACACACACACACACACACACACAAAATCTCTTTCCTAAGCACATTCTAACCAACCAAGTTAAAATTTTTAATGTGTAAAAATTAAAGAAAGGACAAAGCATGTTATTTATGGTGTTTTTGTTGGGTAGAAAGAGAACTAGCGGAAAAGGAGGGGGGATGATTTTTTTTAAAAAATAAAAGGAAAAGAAAAAAGAAAATTGGTAACAAGGGCAGGGATACTCTTGTTTACACCAGGTGAAGGAGAAGTGCAGCCACCAAAATGAAGAGCAGCCATCTGTCTAATGGCGGCTCAGAACTTGCCACTATGGAGACAGCAATGGGCAAAGGACAATCACTCGCCTCAGAGAAGCAGAGCCAGAAGCAGGGATTTTATAGGCAGATGAATCGGTTTGTGCGCCCATGGACAAGTTACTTAACTTCCTAAGCCGTTGTTCTCTCACGTGTAAATTAGAGGCAGCAATAGTGCCAGCACAGCCCATGAGGCCAAAGATGGCATCTGCTTGGTTTACTGAGACATTGCCCAGTGCCTAGCTACCTGCCTGACATGCGCAGTTGACCCTTGAACACCACGGGTTTGAGAAGCAGGGGTTCACTTCGATGCAGACTTTTTTCAACAAATATATTGGAAACATTTTTGGAGATTTGTGATAACTTGAAAAAACTCACAGATGAGCCATGTAGCCTAGAAAAGGTTGAAAAATTAAGAAAAAGTAAGGTATGTCATGAATGCATAAAATACGTGTAGATATTAGTCTATGTGTTAATCAGCCGTGTATGTTATCAGTAAGGCTTCTCGTCAACAGGAGGCTATTAGTAGTTAAGTTTGGGGAAGCCAAAAGTTATACTCTGATTTTCAACTATGCAGCGGGGTGCCAGGGGGGTTGGTGTCCCTAACCCTGACATTATTCAAGAGTCAACTGTAATTGACAATAAATATTTACCAGGTTTGGAATATATTTGATATAAGATAAATGAGATAATATATTAAAGAATTTAATACATGTCTCATTTGGGGTCCTGTCAAGGGAAAAAACTCATGCAAAATGGTTTATTTTATTTATTTATTTTTTTTTTGAGACAGAGTCTCACTTTGTTGCCCAGGCTAGAGTGAGTGCCGTGGCGTCAGCCTAGCTCACAGCAACCTCAAACTCCTGGGCTCAAGCGATCCTCCTGCCTCAGCCTCCCGAGTAGCTGGGACTACAGGCATGCGCCACTATGCCCGGCTAATTTTTCTATATATATATTTTTAGTTGTCCATATAATTTCTTTCTATTTTTAGTAGAGACGGGGTCTCGCTCTTGCTCAGGCTGGTCTCGAACTCCTGACCTTGAGCGATCCACCCACCTCAGCCTCCCAGAGTGCTAGGATTACAGGCGTGAGCCACCGCGCCCGGCCTCAAAATGGTTTAAATGAAGAGATGTATTGCAGGGACTACACACAGAGAGATGTGGGTGGGTTAAAGGGACAAATAGGAAATGATGAGGCACTCGGGGCCTGACAGCAGCGGGAGGCCCTTACCAGCTCTAGGGATGGAAGGAAAAGTAAGGAAACTGCATTCCTGGGGCCTGGTGAGAGCTGGAGCCACAGAGCAGGCGCCACCCGCAAGATGGCAGATGGGGGCGCTGAGCCCTGTGAGGCTGGCGCCTCCCCAGGCAGAAAGGGCAGACATGCTCTGAGCACCTCCTCCAGGGGACACCTGCCCGTGCACCCCACTGTCAGACACCTGGCACAGAATCCAACGTGGCAGTCAACTCAGCAGTGTTGAGGGAAGGGTGACGGCGAGGTATTCAACCTCCCCAAGGTCCGGGAGCCCAGAGTAAGTACCAAGAAGAAAATCTGCCCAGAAAGTAACCTCGGAAGAGCCTGAAGCACCCTCAGAGGCTGTGTCCCAGTCCAGGTAAAAACCTAGAACTCCTCAGAAAAGGTAAAACAGTCCTGGAGACCCGTCCTGACTCAAGGGGCTTTAGGTGACATTGTATGAATGTACCTGAGGCTGATTTACAATCCTTAAAGCAAACAGCCGTGGCCTACATTTTTATTTAGTAATTCAGTAAGACTGATTACAATATGATGAGAATTGTTAAAAAGAGATATAAGGGTGGCAAACAAACACAAAAGAGGTTTCTCCTTTCCTCCTTGGCAAGAGAATAAAAATGGCAAAGGAGAGAGAGAGAATTTATTGTTCATTAATTTATGGTCAGGCAGAGATTTTTAATTCAGTAAACACAGGCTCTGGGGGCTTGTGGCCTGTGAGATGGGACTTGACCAAATGACTGGAAAATTAGCATGTGCCCTTGGCAGTCTCTTTCAGTCGCTGGGCTGCCAGCCGTGACATTCGAGGACAGGAGCATCGACGTGACCGAGCTGCTCTGAGGCTGCTCTGCCTCTGGGTGTTTGAAAGGCAAGGCGCAGCTCGGGCATTTTCTGCCACCTCGTTCTGATGTCTGGATCCTGTTCGTGGAGGTGGCAGGATGTGTCCCCAAACACCCCTTCCCATCTCACCCCCTTCACCTCCACCGGGGTGGTTTCCCTCAAGATCACTCATCAGACAGCAGGGACCGCTCCAAAGGAATGAGATGTACTAAAGCTCAGGAGCAATGAGGAAATTCACACGGGGACAATCAAAAACAACAAAGCTATCTTCAGTTACAATGGACAAAGCAAGCATGAGCTGGGTTTTCATGAGCTAATTAGCACTGACTACATACTTGATGCAGCTTCTCCATTTCATAAGGTAAAATTTAAAAAGCATGTGCCAGTTTCACTGCCGTGCTACATACCTGCAAGTCAAGCTCTGCAAGCAATTTGTTAGTGGCACAAATACCTGAGAGCATACTGGGACCAGGGGGTGCCACCCCAGGGACCTAAGTCAACCTTCCAATTCTACTTTGCCACAACAATAATCTCTGCTCAACTGCCAGAGCTGGTAGGAGCGACCATTGGGCACTTGCACGACCCCGAGAGTGACTGCCTCCTTACCTGTTGTGCCCTAGGCACCTGGCTGGCCCCACCTTGGTTCCTGCCTGGCTCAAGAGTCCAGTTCACACCAGCACGTTGTTAAGAGCACCTGCTCTAGAGCCAGCGTGCCTGAACTCAAGTCCTGGTGTCAACCTGTTACTTAGGTAATCTGAGACAAGTCCCCGAGTCTCTGATCTTCAGTTTCCTAATCTTTAAAATGTAGGCAATATTAATGTTGGCCTCCAAAGGTTGCTGGGAGGATCATGAAGCATTTAAGTGAGAAATCAAGCACAGAGTGAGAAATTATGCCTTTACCTATTACGATCTCTTAGATCATGTGGTAGATCTCACGTTAAAATGTGTTAGAAAAGATGGAAGCAACATAAAAGGATCTTAAGTGCTGGTAAAACATCAATGCCACTTATTTAACAATAAGAAGAAAAGCCCAGATTACAAAGTATTAAGAAAATGAAATTTTATTACTTCAAACATGAAGTAGTTCCAACTAGGCCAAGCATGAGCGGCCTACTAGAGCTATTACCAGAAGCTACCTCAGGGAGTGGGGAAGAACAATCTAGTTAATTGTAGCTCATCACCTGTAAACACGTATTTGGGGACTTGAGGGAATTTGAGGGAACTTGAAACACTCTTTTCTTTCAAACAATCTTTTGGCCAATTCATTATTTATATGCCTAGCCAAAGATTTTTAAGTAGAGAATTCAAAAATTGAAGTTACTATAGACCCTGTTCAAATGATCAAAAATTCTGAATTAATAAAGGGAGAACAAAAGAAGCCAACCATATTCAGTATAAGACGTTCGATGCTACTTCCTCAAGAATCCTAAAATTACAGAGCATCATTCAAACTCACTAAACTCCTTCAATACAAGCCAAACAAATTGGATGCTTTTATTTTATCAAAATCACATCTGAGGTGGAATCAATGTTCAAGAATTGCCCGGGTAGAGAGAAGGATCCAGGGGCAGAATTGCAGTGACTCCTGAGGAAGTTCCAAAGTGGCCATCACAGCATGGGCCACATCCAGGATGGCCCAGTGAGTGACGTTTCCTTTTCTTTGGGCTCCGTGATTTACACCCACACTATGTGCATGTGGCTGGTGGATGGTGAGTTTGTGATCTGCAGACATTTACCGCAGCACACCCAAGCCAAAGCTCCTGCAAAGTATCATTACGGGCAACACCAGGCAATGTGCTGAGTGCTTTACCTGAGCCACCTCATTTAACTCTCCTAAGAGCCCGGTGGGGTAGGTACTATTACTATTATCATCTCATTTTGTAAATGAGGAAATCTAGGCATGGCGTGGTGAAAGAACTTTCCCAAAGTCATATTGCTTGTGAGCGTAGCTGGGATTCAGACTTGCATAGCCTGGGACAAGTGCCTACCTCCTCAAATGATCATACAACATCCAAATGTGCCCTATGCTCAGCTGAGAACATGCCTCACGTTCTCAGCTCAGCACATTTAGAAGGAAGTTTAGAAAAAGCACAGGTCACCAACACTAAATATCAGGCTTTTATAAGAGGGGCAGCGTAGTTGGCTTCATAAAATATTAGGTCACACTGGCTTGGTTTTTCTAATCCCGAAGTCTCCGATTTGGAGAAAACTCCCTTCAGAGTCAGAGGGGACAGCAGGCTCGAGTGAATCAGAGCTGGGGTTTACAAACCCTGCTTTTAGGGCCTGTCCTCAAAGGGAAAAATGAGGCAGGGTCTGTGTGACAGGCCTGAGGATGAGACAAAAAGGACATGAAGCATGAACACCATGGTAACAGTTATGGTCCCACGGCGTCTTCCCTCTGTATCCACTGTGTCCCTCTCTCTCTCTTCCTTCTATGGAAGTACAAGTCATTATGTTCATTTGATCACAAGGTCACTTTGAATACAGGGAAAAGAGCACTGAGTGTACCCTCTTGCTTGGACCTCGGTCATTCCAAGTTTTTAAAATACCAAAGGGCTTTCCCAGAGAATATAGGATTTAAAAAAAAAAATACCATATACTTTTTTTTAAGGGTTGCCTTTTAGCCAATGAAAATATTTATGATGCAAGAATCAGTAAACAATAGATGTATAATTCATATTGATGGAAATTTTAAAGATAATTTTTGGAGATGATTTATTTCAGAACCTAAAGTGGGTTTGGGACTCCCCCAAAACTCAGTGACGTTTCTCACACTCTTTCTTCTAACACCCTCCATTTTGAACACCACCAATGGCACCTGGGTGATGGTACGTGTTGGAGGAAGGGAGGGAAGTCTACAGCATCTACACAGAAAGCAAGACACATGGAGATGAATTATAAAACTTTATTGGCTTGTTAAAAAATGAATGAGTTCAGCAAGTACATTTACAGTCTATCCACATTGTTAAAACAGCACTAAAAATAAAATTTTAAAAATGATTATCCATTATTTACAGAAAATGTGAAAAAATGACTTTAAAACCTGGAACATTATAAGGAAAAAAAACACGGCATGAGAATGATTCACAGGCTGCCTCTGGATTACAGCAAATGGATTTGAACATGAAATGGGTGAGACTCAAGGACTTGTCTTTCCTGGGAATCTGTTGCTACTTTGTATTTGTTTATATTCAATTCATAAATGGACTATCTTAAAATAAAGGTGGTGAAAAATCTCTGTTCTTTTCTTTGCTTCTCACACATTTTTTTTTCCCGTGAAAACTAAGACTCCAGTCACAGTAAATGGTTTGGGAGGGCGGGGAGGAGGTGTTGGTTCAACATATTCTAGGTGTTCACCAACGACTGTGCCAAGCCTATACTGGCAACATTCGCCTGAATTAAACTTAGAGTGATCTCACTGTCAAAATCAGATGGCTGTTCTTTTGTCCCTGAAGACCAAAACAAGAAAGTGGGCTGACCTCAGTGGAAAACTGCCTTCTGTGACAACCTTTTTCACTTAACTTTCTGGGTTGGGAATTCTGTCAACCTAATTCAGTTTGGCATAACCCACAGCAAAGTAAAGTCACGGCTGTCCAGGAGTGTCTTTAACCTTTCCAGGTGCCTTTGGATAAACCTGACATGGTTTGCAGGGATTACAGGTATGTGAACATAGCAGAATATACACTAAGTTCTACACACTGTAGAATGGCTACTTCTGTACCTGTGTCCTGCAAGTCACATCTGTTGAGCTGCACAACCCCAGGGCCTCCAGGGACGTAGACTAGACGTGACTGGCCCTGCCCACATGGCTGGATGCAGCAACCCTGTGAGACCCTGTATTATATGGAATCACTTTGCCTCAGTACAGCTCTCCCTCCATGTCTAGAGTCTAGACAAAACAAGATGAAATGAAATTCTACTGCAGTGTGAAGGAATTAGATCAAAACCAAGGGAGGAGTTTTAGACGGCAAGCACCAAAGCAGGTGGAGGTGGAAATCACCAACCCTCCGATGGAGGGAGGGAAGATTTAGTACAGGTCCTGTTTAGTATTTTCATTCCATTTTGCAATGGGGGAAAAAATTGTGTGTTGTAATTCTGCAAAGCTACCAGTAAAGCAAATAAAAATAAACTCTCAGTTTGTCATGGGGTCAATTTAGAATGCAAGAGGGAGAAGAAAATTCAGAGATTCTAAGAGAAGAAAAAGAAAAGAAGAGGAGCGAGAAGGCAGGTGTCCCTCCAGCATGCTCACTGTCACACTTGGCCTGAAACTGATTTCCTGCCTTGGGCTCCTTCCGCTAGTTATTCCACACACCACTGTCTCCTCTGCTCTGTCTGCGGAGATGCTTCGAGCCTCAGCCATTCTGAGTCTACTTCTGGATTACTTGAAGAGTGAGGAGCGAATGTAAACTCCTTCTGTGTTCTGTGCTGTGGGCGGGGCTGGGATTGTTCAGCTCTTCTCCTTGCTACCTATTTCTGGAAAGAAATCTCAGTGGGTCAGAAATGAAATCAGTCCCTGCTGGGAGACAAGGAGTGAAAACCCCTGAATCGATTCTCTCTAATGTATGTTGAGATTCATTTTTCCTGTTGAGAGAGGAACTTTCCTTAGCTTCAGACTGTTCTACTCTTGTCGCTGTCAGAGTTAGAGTTGATGTCTTCTGTGATGACAGGGGAAGTTTCTTGGTCTATCTCAGCTGCCTGAGAGAGGCTCAGGAGGACCGCACTCAGCAGTGGGTGAACAAGATAAAGGACCTGGACCACATCTCCTGAAGATGACACACCTGTCTTCCATTTACCAGTGTCCACACCGGTAGGTCAGATACACCCATGAAAATGGTATGTGCACGTTCCCACCTAAACTTGGCAGCACACAAGTAGGCCAGAAGACACGGGTGCTGGGGAAAAGAAATTAATGTCAGACAAAACGGGACGAAGGACTTACTAGGATGCCTTTGGCCACAGGGGCAAATGGAAATGGTGGGGAGACACCATTTGGGGAGAATTCCCAGCAAGGTGAGAGGGCCAAGAGTCACCACTGGGTGGGAGTCACTGGAAACCGACATGCTGCAGATCACTAGGTTGCTAAACTCAATTTCATAGCTTGTTGCAAGAAAGCCCTGGATGGCATTGTCAGGAAGAAAGAAAAGTGAATTTGCAAGGGAAAGACAGAAGGATATAATGAGAGAACAATGATCATGTTTTAAGACAAAAGCAACAAACTGGCAGCTCACAGACATGTTGTGTTGGCCTACAAAATGTTTTAACATTAACTGAGCCAACTTTTTAACAATTGGGACATTTCACACAAAAATCCAGGTTTCGTGTTTCTCTTAAAGAGTCACACAATTTGGAAACCTGGTCCCCCATTCCCGTGGGTCATGGTTGGAGGGGCTGGAGACAGCTGCCCCTCTGGAGGGGTGGGTTTTGCCTCACCCAGACCACTTTGTCTATTTAGGACACCTGCCTGGCACGGAGGTGCCAACTCCTTGTTGGAGGGCGACAGACTTGATTTCAGCAAAAATGCCGCCTCTCCTTTTCTAATTCGGCAAAAACACAATGCGTGCCATCAGGAAGCTCTAAAAAAAAAGCACATTTCTTACGGGGGACATAAAAAGTAAAGGACGAAAGGGGGTGGGCTAGAGTATAGAAAAGGGAAACCGTGTTACTGATTGTGGTCTGTAAGGATTAGAAAAAAAGAAAAGCAAAGAACACAAGAACCACATGAAACAATTTTCTAATAGCCTGCTCTTTTCATCGTTCCCTAGGAGATGTCAACCGATCTTTGATATATTAAATTGCCTTATCTGTCCACTTCTTTCCATTTTAAAACAAAAACCTACCCTGCAATCCTTCTAGCTGTTGAATACAAATATTCTCCTTTTTTCCCCCTTTGGGTCTGTGAAGCTTATAAAATAGTTCTTAAACAATCCATCCCCTTTTTATGGCTCCAGGGAATAACATAAAAGCTTAAAAAATTTCTGTAGCAAATGGCCAATATTTAAGAACCGTTGCCGTACTAAACCCCTGCCTGGCTCACAGTTTGAATTTCATTTTTCTTTTAGAGGTCAGGATTTCTGCTATTAGTTGGCCTCTTTGTAAATCAACACCTTCGGGAAAGATCGAAATCTAAGTAGTGACAGGAACTGTCATTTAGCAGCAAACAAGAACATGGGAATTCAGAGACTATTGGGACCTCCTCAGACCAAGGGCCAGCTGCCCTTGCACTCAAATGGAGTTGGAACGACAACTTTCTGAGAACTAGCAGCAAGTTTATGCTTTGGAGAAACTGCCCGTCTTTAAGGCACGGTATGGAGTAGCCCAGTTAAATGCTGTAATCCATAGGACTCTGTGAAAGGTCTGCATCCAGCAACATTGTATTTAGCGGCTAATGTAAAAGATACAGTATAAAATATTCACTATGGATATTCTTTTTTTTTATCAAGTGGTGCCTAAATGGATCCTGGTTTATTAAGATTAATGCCTTGGTTTACACAGGATTCAAAACAATGTTTCAAAATTTGTGGGACTAGTTAAAAATCTATAAATCGTTAAAGCTAAACTGCAGAACTTGAGCAACTATTCCCCAACCCCCCGCCCCCAAAAAAAAGAGAATTTTTAGAAACATCAATAAGTTTCCAATTCAGCCATGGCGTACACGTGCATGTCTAGCAGTCAGAGCTGATTGTGTTTTCAAATGAAATGTTCCATACGTTTTCAGTATGGCCTGGCTCTGGAGTCCCCATGATGAGAAAGCAGTGAGGTGGGGTGGGGTGGGGGCAGCAAACCTCTGTTCAGGACGAGGATCCTGCCTGGCGCAGACTGAGCAGAGCACACTAAGGTCACTGTGAAGGTAAAGTGAATGAAACAGGCATTCAGGGGCAGACTCTGGGGGATGCAGAAATTGTAGCTCTAAGGCTGCCCTCTCAGCAATGAAGAAGGACACTATAAAGCACGTATTCATTATCGACGTGCCACCTCTTTGCTACTGGGGTCGGGACAAGCTTTCCTACCCATGAAAACCCAGCAGTAGGGCAGTGTGTTGTAGGGGGACTATCCTCCTTAGAACCTCCTCTCCTGCTCACAGCGGGCCAGCCATTCTGCTCCCAGGCCTTTTCAGAGTAGAAAAGCTGCAATTCTGTAATGCAAACAGCATGAGATGCTGCGGCCTTCTGACTCGGCAGACTTCTATAAAGCAGGTGGAACACAGAGGGCAAACAAAAAGGGGCAAGGTTGTAATTTCACCATATGCATATATTTCACTCTTTTAGTTATTCTGAAACTGACTATGACTAACTTCAATCTATAACCCCACCAAACAGCTGCCGCTGTCACCACGGCTTCTATGCCAGCTGATGAGCTTAAGGCGATCACCGGCATCGCATGATTCGGAGACCTAAGCTAAAAGTTTGGCTTTCATTGTCAGTGAAGGAAAAAACCTTTTGATGACCCCACCAAATCCCCCAAGCGAAGATGTATATGCCCTTAACTCTTTTAGTTATGGTGTTGTAAATGGAAAGTCAAACTCTCTGACTTCAGTACTGATTAAAGAACAGAAAATGATACTAAAATATGTGTTAAATGTAGATTAGATTGTTTAGTGTGCACTTATACCTGCCCTCAACTTTAGATTTTTTTTTTTAACTTTGCAGTTCACCTTTTAATAAACAGAAGCAATTAAAATCAATACATTTCCAGTATGGTCAAACAGCACACTTTTCAGAAGAGAAGCACAATCCAATGGAATTTCATTTCGATTTTATATTTGAATTATTGTCAGAACAGAAGAGAAGCATTAATGTAAGATGTTTTCTTGAGGAGCTGCTTAGCTGCCTGAGAGCTGCCTGTGCACTGGTGTCCCCTGTCACAGCTCATAACACATGCAGGCTTCTTAACTGGCGAAATCCTCCTCCAAACACCACCCACATCTACCAGACAACCCCAAAGCAGCAGCACTTCCCGGGATAAGCCAACAGCAGTCCCAAGAGTCCAGCTAACAGGGCAGCATCAACCAACAAGCACCACAGCCCCTTTCTCTGTCTTTTCCTTTATTTCAGTTACCCATCCAGTGGGATCTTATGAAACAAAACAAAACCTAAAAGAAACACAAAATAAAACATAAGTCATGCTCAAAAGAAAAATCAATGGATATTAACATACAAGTACAATCACTTTTAAATGAACATAATAAATAAACATCAAAAATAAGACACAACATGGAATATGCTTGAAAACACAAAGCAATATATAATAACAGAACATAAGTTGGGAGAAAATATGCCTCTCCTTCTTTTAAACTTTACACTGATTTGACTTGGTACATGAAACATGGGAAAGAAGTACAAAGGATTTCTGTAGACAGCTCTACCCACAACTATATCAGATGTTACCAGCTTAATTTAAGGAGGAAAAATATGTGTATGACATAGATGATCCCTGAAGAATTTTTATATATTTGCCTTTATGGGGGGAGAATGAGATTCAACAACAAATATCTACCCAAATCCTGATTCTTTCCCCACCTAATTTTATCAAATTGTTTCTAAAATAACTGATTATTTACTCAGCAATTGGATCTGGTAACCAAGAGAACTGGTTAACTTAACTGGTGAAATACTACACAATGCAAGTATTTAGATTCTTTTTCAGGAATCCTAATGTTAAATAATAAGTTGCCTAAATTTAAGTAAGTACCATATCATATGTGAGACACATAGAGAGATGTACTATTATATAACATATATAGCATAAGACATGTAGTATATTATATATCATAAATGTGTACATACAATATAAGACATACAGTATATGCATATATTACATAAATCATATAATATATATACCTAATATTAAACAAATCTGCAAACATTTATTGCACACTGACCAAACAGTAGACACTGTGATAGATGAGATACAAAAACAAAGAAAATGGAGTTCCTTGACCTCAAACATACTTCCTTGCCCCACAGATAAAGATGAGTAAATAATATGCTCAGTAAGTAATCGCTAATCTACTTTGGCCAGGCTGTCTTCTAAGCACTGTGCCCAAACCAGCCTTTTACATTTCCCAACAACCCCGTGAGATAGGTTCTATTCTTGTGCCCTCCTTACTGGTGAGGACACAGAGGCCCAGAGAGTTAAGCAGCTTGCCCGAGGCCTGACAGCTAGTGGGTGGTAGAGCCCAGTTCCAGCGGGGACCTCTGATTCCATAGCCACCCTGCCATGTCCAAGTGCCAGAAGGAGACAATGAATAAAAGACGAGCTCCTCCAAAGATGCCTGTGAAAACCCAGTACATTGGGGAAGATTCTGGTACATGTAATTCTGTGTGCACTTTGCATGAATCTTTATTAAATTCATAAGTGACAAAATAGATGCCATCATAATAGAAACCCCCAAGAAACATTCAAGTTTAGCTATGGAAGGCACCGCTAAACCCAACCCTGCAGACTCCCCATCTTCCTCCACCTGGTGTCTGGTCTGCCAACTGCCGCTGTCATCTGCCTCCAGAGCTGTAACTCCACCACCAATCTGTACCATCATTCACAACACTAAGAGGCTATGGAGCTTAATTTCCACCGCATTTCTCTCTCCTCCCCTTCCAGGTCTCAGAAAAGAACTGGGTACAGACACCAAACATCATTTATGGACTTAATCACCCACAACGCCCTGAGAATTTAGGATGCACTCAGTGGCGCGGATTAATTCTCTTTCATATCTCTCTCCAGTCTCTTTCTAAACGTTTTGCCTCCAGGCAAACATTGCCAAGCTAGTGTAAGAGTGGACTATGGACTGTATGAGGAGCATGCCAAATTAACAAACCAAATTCCTCAAGTTTTAAGAGGGTAGAGCTCAAATTCCTTCCCACTGAAACAATAGTATTAATGTAAGAACATCAAGTTTGTCAATAAAAACTGGAGAAACTGGTGTTACAAATAGAAGACATCACCTGGCAATAAAAAGATTTGTTGATTCCATTACTAGTTCCTCTGCACGTTCAATTTTGAACGGAATTTGATTTTTTAAAAATAACACAATGATTAAACTGCTGGTGTAAAGCCTTCTTTCCAATGGGTTTATGGCACAAGAACTCCAAGAGTTTACCAATCCCAGAGTGTTTACAGCAGGGACCAGGCTATTCTTCCTTTCCCGATTCTTGCCATTTTCCTGCCCCAGGACCCTGCAGGCTCAGTAACTATTCCAACTGGGAAATACAGTTTGCTTTGCCCGACCCCAGCTCTCCTGGACTGTCTGAAGTTCTGTTGGACTCCGGCTGCAATTGCCTTTTCCCCTATTTCAATGGGTGTCAAATGTTTCTTGGCAGCCTCCTTCTGCTTGCCCTTTTAGGATGCAACCCTCCCAAAGAAGCAGATCTCAGCTCTGCCCACCCACGCAATAAAAACAAGCGAAGCCACCACAAAAACATGCATGATGTCTTCCTCACATGAGGAAAAGCCAGCCTGTTAGCAACACGCAGTGTCTGCACTCCAACTGCCACTTCCACCACCTCTCACCTCAGGGAAGGCAAGTCAGCCTCCCCTTCGATACCCCTGATCTTCCTGTGCTATTGACCGACTACAGACATCCCACCACACACTGAAAAGTTTGATTTTTCAAGAGTTGACTCAAATGTATCCGGTGCATCCTATTTCTAAGAGGTTGACAGTAAAATCCACTGAGGCTCCCAGTTTACCCATCAGGATCTCATGACTTTTGCCCTCTCCTGTTATAAAAAACTCAAGAAACGGACCACAAAATGATATCAAACAATAGATGATTATTTTCACCTAGTGAGGGGGAAAGTTTTTAGACCACAACAAATGGCTGAACATCTTGTGGGTTTAGCAGCCAAACGAGCTGTCTAGCTTACGAGCCTGAAATATAGATATTTTGACAATGTGACATTCTGAAGCATTTGCAGCATTCCGATGGTGCGTGGCCGTTACCATGGGATCAGCTCTGTTATCAAAAACAACTTCAGAGAAACTTTGCCACCGCTGCACACACTGGCCGAGCTAGACAGGAGCGAGGGTAAAGCAGGTGCTGCCTGAGAAATGAGACGTCAGGTTGAACGCAGAAGGGGGAAGAAACCGGATGGGCCCTAATACTCAATCTCTGCTATTTGCTGATTTAGGATCTATTCACTGACCTTTTCAAAGGGAAGGACTGGGAAGAGGAGGGGGTTGAAGGTCAGTGAAGCACACTGCGTTTTTACCACTGGCTCACAACACATTTAAATTTATTTACATTCGAACGTGCACACATTTTCATCCTATCACTCAGAAGCAATCAGCCATGAAATGGCGAGGATCTGCAGTACATTTAAATTAACAGCAATTTATCTGGAGCAAAAAGGAAAACTGCTGAGTCCAAAGGAAGCAATAGGGATGGAAGAAAGATGCAGCTGCTATCTAAAAAAGCAAATCTTACCACATTTATCATTTGGAGAGTTCAAGCAGAAAACTGCCAACTTGAGCATCCACGTGGCATGGTGCCACTGGAGACGATTTGGTGGCTGGGCCGCCAGTGTAGCAGCTCACCTTCATTGGAAGGCATTGGAAAGCAAACTGAATTTTTCCTGACTCTTTCTAGAAAATGTTTACTGGGTAAGACAAAATAATAAACTCCTGTGTTCTCGTAACATTAGGTGTGTAGGAAACAGTGGGTTCAAAAGCTTTCCGTCACAGAGTTCGATGTGAGTAAGGTGCAATGCTGCTTTATTTCAGCACCTGGGCTTAAACATCATTAGTCCCAATTTGACACCTGTGGAGGACTTAATAACTGTTGGTTTTTGCACCAACTATACCTTGCTGTTGCTGCTTTTTCTATTTTGTACGTGACCCACATGGTGGATACGAAGTGTTCAAGGTCACCCAAGAATCAGTGAGAGAGCTGAAATCTCAACTCTGAACTCAGGATTGTCAGCCCATCTTTTACAAAAGTATCGTCTGCACCTGTAGCAGAAATTTCCCAATAGATAAGTTTAGGTTCTGGTGCTTTCTTCTCCACACACAGTCTGGCAGTTGCTTAAACGTCCCTCAAGGACGTTTGGCTTCCCAAGGATCTGCTCTGTCCACATACCATCACCTCTCCTGAGACCTCCTTCCACCAAGCGAGCTCTCCTAGAAGCCTTGACTATTCTTCAAAGTGCGGTGCAAAAGCCATCTCCTGTGAGTATTTAGTTCACCCTTCTCTTAACTTCTATGGCATGTGCTTCCACTCATGGGGCTTTCCTTTGTACCTTTAAAAACTTATATTTATTTCCTTTTGACTTCCCTACATCCCAGGCTGCATCCCGTAGAAGGGTAAAGGGAGCGAGTCTATACATCTATGCCCAACACTGTCTCACGCAGGTACCAAGGGCTGAATGCATTTTAGTTTTCATAATGGTAATGTCTAAACTTTGCATTTTATTGGAGAATTTTGTTTTAGTCTATTTTCTGTTGCTTATAACAGAATACCTGAAACTGGGTAATTTATGAAGAAAAAGAATTTACTTCTTACAGTTATGGCGGCTAAGTCCAAAATTGAGGGGCCGCATCTGGTGAGGGTCTTCTTGTTGGTGGGGACTCTCTGCAGAGCCCCAAGCCAGTGCAGGGCATTACATGCCCAGGAGGCTGGGCGTGCTAGCTCAGGTCTCTCTTCCTCCTCTTATGAAGCCACCAGTCTCACTCCCATGATGACCAATTAATCCATGAATCTGTGAACGAATTAATCCATTCATGGGGGCGGGGCTCTCATGACTCAATCGCCTCTTAAAGGCCCCATCTCTCATACTGCCACATTGGGGATTAAATTTCAACATGATTTTCAGAGGGGACAAACATTCAAACCACAGCAAATTTCAATGTACTCAACAAAAGAACTGACTGGGAGGAGAAGGAAGGACGGAACGCAGTGCAGAATCTGCTGCTTCTCATTGATAACGGGGTTAAACCAGTCACTCTAAAGCTTCCGGTACAAATCACAGATTTGCTCAGAAGTACATTGAAGACTACAGAGTTAGACACGTGGACACCCAGTGAGCGCTTCCTGGAGCATTTTAAGCTCCTGGGGAAAAGGTGCTAGACTTGGTTTATTCTAATTTTCACCATGATCAAAATTACAATGGGCGTGGGACAGGGGAAAAAAAAAGCTGTCGTCCATTTATTAGCTAGAGATGAAAAACTAAAAATACATGGCTAAAGACGGTCAAGAAGGCTTTTAAAGGAAAAGCTGTGGTTTGACTTTGCCAAATGGAGTTTAGTTATGAGCTGAAAATTAAAGTAGGAAACACAACGTTCTTGGCAAAGCTAGAACGAGTAAGGAAAGCCAAAGTTATGGCACAATTAAAATTCAGTGATCCTAAGGAGGATGGGCTCTGATCAGCATGGCCTGATGACAAGTGCCCAGGGACTTGACAACTACCATTTCAGAGACTTCACGTGGGATGGGAAGCACCGATGCCCTTGCCCCACCCAATCACCTACAAATGCTTTCATGGAGTAGGAAAAAAAATGGAGTTTATGGTTTGAAGGGAATTCAGATTCTCAAAAGGCTTCACTACCACCCCATTGTGACACCTAAATCAATCAATTTTTCTCCTACAGGGTGTTTCTAGACTTCTGGCCTACTTCAATAAACATGTATTTCAAAATCTATAGGGTAGCTCTTTGTAGAGTGAAATGACATTTTCTTAAAGATATTGTACTATAATTCTGAGTCTGGAGCCGCTCACCAGTGACTCAAATATTCAGTACACATAAGCATGGCAATATGAATTTCATTATAGAAGAGTATGTACTTGCTGCTGCCATCATGGATCTTGTGCCTAAATCTATTTTTACCAAAATACTCGAGCCAGTGGTTCTTCATAGTATGAAGCCAGACTGTTAGAACCTACAGAGTCCAAACAGGAGATCAATGATATTCATCTATTATTTCATCAATCTATAACTACACAAAATCTGCAAGAACTTCAAATCTACACAATGAGAGTTGGTTGGCTCTGCCCAGTTGTGGCTGAAACCGTGGGCCACAGACCAAAATGGGTCTGGGAGTAAATTTCTACAAAAGTAAATAATGTACAACAAAAGACGCAAGAGAGAAGGTCAACTGGTGCCATGTGAGAATGATGATGGTAATTATGGGTGAAGATGAAGATCAGGAGACAGAAGGAGGAAGAGGAGAAGGAAGAATAAAAAAAAAATAGTTGGTGTTGATGCACTTCAAGAGACCTCAAGCATGTACAGAAAGTGACAGTTATTGAAGAGTGAAAATAGAGATATTAAGGATCCAAAACAGGAATATAAATCCAAGTCCAAGTTTAAGATGATCCTAGAAGGAAGAGAATTGGTAAAAATAAATTTTGTCATGAAATAACACTTTTTCATTAGCCACCCCAAGCAATGCTTCAGGAGTTTGAAGATCTTCAACATTTAGGATTCTTGCTAAGAAAGCAACAATCAAGGAGGCTTTTGTGTGGACAGTGTCCCTGAGGATTGTTGCAAATCCCAGAAGTCAGATCCTCCAGTGGTCCCAATTAAACCAGAAGAGGGTCAAATTACCCTTGCTTGACCAGTGGTACCTTATAAATCCCATCTCCACAGAAATTAGCTAAGCGGGAAAGATAATGAAACCTCAGCTAAGCACCAAGTATTCCAGAATGCAGAACAAAGACAGGTGGGGTTGATGAGCCCCATGAACTGACTACAATGAACACGAATTACCCAAATCTGCCTGAGAGTGAGATAAAAAGCAAAGCTTGTGTTCTGTCTGGCCAGGGACTTTTTGGAAGGTAGGCTGCCATCCTCTGATCTGGAGCCCATAGGTGAAACTGCCAAGTCCTCATTCAAAGGACTGAACCAAGGTTTTTCAAGGGGCCTAGTGCATGTGGTCATTTATAGGCTCATTGGTGGTGTCCCTCTCCCCATGTGCTACTGCCATTTCTCGGCCTCCTCACTGGCCACAAGCAAGGACGTTAACAGCCCACTGCCCAGGGTCCTGCTTCCAGACCGAGGTGGGGCCACAGGTCTGCTTCCCACACTGCTGCAGGTACATGCCCTGACTGTGGGGGGTGGGGGTGGCCAGTGAGCAGGAAGCTTCCAGGCTTCAAAGACACTTCTCTGGCCACAGGTTTTTATCCAGAGAAGTGGATTTGCCCGAACTTGGAGACAGAAGATTATGGGGAAGGAAGGAGATCCTCCACCCAAACATGCCTTTCTCTCTGGTGCCTGTTCCCCAGAACAACCATTAGCAGGGCTTCCATCATCTCAGACGTTACCTAGCTACAGTGAGAATTAAAACATGCCTCGACTGCACAGCAAGGCCACCACGGACTCATTTGGCACTCTGTTGATATCTGGGGAAGGTTGGGTTGAAATGGTGACCATTCTGGACTTTTTCAGTCTACCTGGGGCATTATTTGACACTTTTCTAGAAAGAGAAATTAAAAGTCCCAGATCAGACCCTGGGGAAGCATATCCAACTTAAACCTCAGTGATCGTGTCTTATCCTACCAAGGCTCATGAGGGCGGAACCCTGAAACACTCTTCAGTCTGACAAAGTGCTGCTCATTTAGGCCACCCAGAACAGGATCCACACCCTAAACCTTCTCCACATCTGGTGGTACCCGCAGGATTCCGGAAACAGCCAGTCACTAAGCACACTCCTTAAGCTTAGCAGGCGACCCATTTCGAAAAGCCCCATTGAAACAAAGCTTGCTCTATCCAGAAGTGGACTCTCACTAGGAAACTTGAAAATCGCAAAGCCAATTCCAGGGTCCCCTGACTTGACTTAACCCCACAGTTCTAGAAGCCTCTGCTGTCAGGGACATTTTTATTTGCTCAAAGAGTTCATTTTAGAAAGAGCCCATGCTGCTATGTCATCCCACCTCCCTGTGTTACTAACGCTTAACAGCATCTTACAGAAGCTTCATGTGTGCTGACCTCGGTGGTTTTATAGGGCAAGACCCCTTTCTGAAAGATTCCCTCTTGTCCTTGAATCCATGCTGGAGTACAGCAAGTCCCTTCATGATTCTTTGGTTCAGGTACGATTTATATATGGAGAAAACTCTGGATTGTAAAGAGCAGGACTCTTTACACACACACAGACACACACACACACACCTCCCCGCAAATGTCACAGCTTATTTTCCTTTTGAACTAAAGCATGGAGGGCAGCTATGGCATTCCAGCTAGACAACCGCTTGGTTAAGAATCATGGCAACCACACCAAAACCCAACCTAACTCAAGAAACAATGCATTTCAGATTTTTTAAAAATAAACATTTAATGTATCCAAAACAATGACATTATTTTAAGGAATGTTTTCCAACACTTAAAGGAAGTTGTCTGCTAAGTCAAAATGATTAAAAGGGAAAGGCTATTTACCTTGTAACACTGTGCACATTCTCAGTTTAGCACAGGAATCACCATCTACATAAAGCACAAGACGAGTTGAAAATCATGTGACGGACAAATGCATTTCCTTATGTGAAGCAGTAAAAATTTTAAAGCGTCGCATAGATGAAAGGACAGAGTATAATTACATGTGCATAGCAGGAATGACTAGATTTTAGATTAGTTTTTCCTTTCATTCTTCACAGTTATGACCATATATCATCCATCATTCTAACTTTACAGGATCCCAAAACTATACAGAAACTCCTCAACTTACAATGGGGTTAAGTCCTGATATACCCATAATAAGTTGAAAGTATCCTAAGTCAAAAATGCATTTAATACACCTAACCTACCAACCACCGAAGTTTAGCCGAGCCTGCCTTAAATGTGCTCAGAACACTTACGTTAGCCTGCAGTTGGGCAGAATCATCTGACAGCTCTGTGGGCTGTAGAGTATCAGCTGTTCACCCTCCTGATCAGGGCGCTGACTGGGAGCTGTGGCTCGCCGCCCCTGCCCAGCATGGTGAGATAGTATCATACATCTTTCTACTGAGTGCATGCATACTGCTTTCGCACCATCGTAAAGTCAAAAATTGTAAGGGACCGTCAGTACTTACAGGTACTATTGGAATTAGAATTGTAATAAATAAATTCACCCCACATGTTTATCTTCTTTGGCAATCGCATGTTAAAGGTTCATTTCCTCAGTGATGTCTAAAAGAAAGCCACTCAGCTGGCTGGTTAAACAGCAAGAAGCAGCCCAAAGCCAGACTGACCTGAGTTTGTGTCCCGCCTTTTTCCCTCCTGAGCTGTGTCATGATGGCCAAGTCAGAGGACCTCTCTGAACCTCAGTTATCCAACATTAGGATGACTAGAACTAATAGGAGTACCTTCGTGCCTTCCAGCTGTCCCTTCCAAGTCACCACCAGTGAACTCCACCCTGCCTGCAGTCAGCCCAGCAGCCACTGCAAACGACTACTTGCAACTGCATTCTAAATCACAGGACTAAACAGATTCATTGTCATGAGTTATGAAGTCAGAAGTCACAGAAGGGAACTTTGCTCAGAAAGTCCAAATCCATCCTCCTGGAAAAGGCTGGCTCAAACTGAGAGTTAGAAGCCCTGGGGCCACTGGAGGAGGCTGTGCAGAACCACAGCTGACAGCTCCACGGGTGGCTCTGTGCCCTCTCACATCCAGACTCAGGAGCTAAGATGTCTCTCAATGCCGAAACGGCGGCTGCTGGCTGGTGCTATCGCTTTGCATCTGAATGCTGGCAAGGGCCAGGATTTCACACCCGTGGTGGAAAATGTCTGTGAACCATTCCACGGCTTCAGTTCCAATTCCAGGACCACAAAGACATTTCTTGCAAAATGATTTTGCCTTTAACCTTGACTGTGAAACTGACTCTACAGCTCCACAACTGAGGAATAGACATAGATGATGATTATGAAACCATGATATTAATAGGTCTTCAGTTTCCAATTGTCCTAGACATCCACACTAGTTGTCCGAAGGCGAGAGGAGAGCCTCCAGGAACACGTCCTCTCTACCCAGACCTGCTTCCCCCTACAACGATGCTGGGTTCTGCCTGTCTAGCATCTTCCAGCAGCAGCTAAATGAACCAAACCCTAACTAAATTTAACTGGCTAATTGCACCTAAATTACAGTCACAAAGCCCCTTCAGAAGATTCAGTCAATTTCTTGAGGGAGAAAGTAAATGTTTTACTATATAATTATAAACTTAATTAACATAAAATAAATTAATTAGGGACTTGCGCTGGTAGTGAACACCATGGTTTAGCTGTTTATTGCCGTATTTTCCAGGGGAAGCTAAACCTTGAGAAGAGGGCTAAGTTGTTCTTTAAGCCTCATTTCACCTCACCTCTCCCACCCCCAAGTGACCTGTTAGCTTTCTTGTTTATACTCAGCAGCCTTCATGGAATGCTGATTCCTCCATGCCGGGAATCACTCTGACCGCAAGAACTGCTGAATGAAAATGCCCCTCATACTGGACACCTAAAATTCTAAAGAATTCAAATGAAAATGGGTTAAGTACTAATCTCTAGGGGGAATATATCCCCATCTTAAACCATTATATCTACACTAGTGCCTAGCTGGCAGTTCGCTACAATAACAGATGATTATCTAAAGTCATAATTTCCATTTCCCAGAATATAATGACTAAGGCTCACCTAGAACTGAAATAACCATCTGCCACAGATTGTTCCACATCGTTTGTTTGCTTGTTTGTTTTTTAATTCTCAGAAGGAATTCAAAAATGGTATTGGCAAAGAAGGACGATTTTACAAAAATGACCCAGTTTCCAACCTGTATTGTCACAACTATCATCCTAATTGTCTTCATCTGACTTAGGAGAGGAGGCAGCTGAGAAAAGGAGCCTCCAAGGATGATCTTGATGGCACAGAGAAGGTTTTTGGTAAATGAAAGATGTCTCGTTCTAATTTTCAAGTGTTCATAGTTTCTAGGAACACCGACCTGCGTCTCTCGTACCTGTTTACCCTCTAACTTGCTGTGAAGATGAGGAACAGCTGCTGTGCAAAGCCTGACCCTCTGGGAGGTAGGAAGAAGAGTGGCTGAGAGTATGGGCTCTGAAGCTAGAACACCCAGTCTGGTGTGACCTCGGGCAAGTTGCCTGTTTCCTCACCTGTAAAATGGAGCTAATGATGCGACTTAATTTGAGGCTATTGTGCAGATTAAAAAAGCTAATACACATACGAGTGCTTAGAAGTGTATCTGTCACACAATATGTGCTCAATGCATATTAGCTGTTCCCATTGTGTGCAGACTCTAGGTCTCAGCTTTTGTCCCTGAAATAGCTAATGCTTCATGTTTACAAAGAGTTGCAAATGATGAATGATATAGGTCTAGTTTACTTGGATACACTGGTCAACACATGCACCAAACGGAAAAGACAACTCAAGTTGAGACTGCAAATAAAAAGAACCGTCTTGTGTCAGATACGAAATGAGCTGTCTCGTCACTGAATTGGAGAACGTTTGTGAAGGAGACTTGGAGACCTGATAGCCCATTCTCTCCAGTGAGTATCTATCACCTCTTCTCTTGAGAAATGACGAAGATAAGTTTCTGAGAGCTTCAGTAACTTGCTCCAGCGCAACAGGGCCAGGCGGGGGCAGACCCAGGGTCCTCGTCATTGTGCCAGCTATAGACTCAGTGCTTGAACAAAATGCAACACAGTGACATCATCTCTCACAACAGGCTGGAGCTGAAGACAGAAGTGAAACCAGTGGTTTTGGTAGGAAAGTCAATGTCCCTGCTATGGTCTGAATGTTTGTGTCCCCCTCAAATCCATATGTTGAAACCTAATCCCCTATGTGATGGTAGCGAGAGGCAGGGCACGTGGGAATTAACTAGGTCACTCGGGTGGAGCCCTCATGAATGGGATTAGAGTCCTTATAAAAGAGGCCCAAGGGCACTCATCCACCCCTTCGGCCATGAGGACACAAAGAGAAGGCACCATCTAGGAAGGCACCAAGGCACCTTGATCTTGAACTTCCGAGCCTCCAGAACTGTGAGAAATAAATTTCTGTTGCTTGCAATCTACCTACTCTGTGGTATTTTGTCACAGCAGCATGAGCAAACTAAGATAGTCCCAATGGCTCCTGTCTAAGACTCCTGAATGCACTATTGCTAAATTATTCACATATTTTTACTTTAATTTTTACTTTATTTTTTTAAATTTTCCTTAAACATTAAATTGATTTCCACATGGAGAGGAAGAAGGATCCATTCACTGTGTTCAGCTCTCCTGGACTCACCCATGACCATTATGCAGGTATCACCAAACTTCTTCTGGAAAGGGCCAAATAATGAATAATTTTCAACTTTGTAGGCTCTTCAGTCTCTGTTATAGCTACTCACTCTGCCATTGCCGTAGGAAAGCAACCATAGACAATATGGAAGAAATGAGCTGGTGTGTTCCTATAAAACTGAAATTTATAAAAATGAATGGTAGCTTGGATTGACCCACAGGCTGTAGTTTGCTGACTAGGACTAATACAACCACCTGCCTGATGTTCTTTCTTTTACTTCCTTTACCTTGTCCCACCTTTAGCTTCCTCCTTAAGTGAACGTTCTACTGTTTCAATGTACTTATCAGGATCTGATCAATATGCGGTAGAACCTAATTTATTAAGACTAGAAAGAAAAGCCAGTGTGAATTTATGAAAGCTCTAAGTTATGAAATATGTTTAAAGAAACTCAGCTTTATTGCTTTCATATACATAAAGGAATCAAAATTAAGCCAATAAAACATTTCTGACTTGTTCTGAGAAGTAGGGGGTAATTCAGCCTTACTCAAAAGAAATAAACACAAGAACTTAAAATTATATAATTCATCAATTGTTTTCATGCAATTTCTTTGCAAGCGCTTACAAAGTTTGTTCCCTGGGAAGGTGAAATATGATTCTTGCCGCCCATCTTGTTTCCACAATTAATAAATTTGGAAATTCCCTTGGTTACAAAAGATGCCCAAATATTCCACCAAAACAATTCCTCACTAAATTAATGACCTGAATCAGCAAGAGTTTTTGCGCTTTCAGAAAAGCTAAATAAATTGTAACCCTATGACATCATAGATTAATACCATCTTTTGAAACAGCCTTACTGCTTTCTCTCTAAGGGCTCTATCTGACCTTTGGCAGACGCTGTAGGTTGGCTATTCAGAATCCATTCACAATCCCCTTTCTCTTGCCTTCCTGTATCCTTGGGGGAGAAGATCTAACATACTGTTTTCCAGCATCTCTTGAAACTAAAGTTGTGTGTGTGACAAAATTCTGGCCACTGAGATATAGCTAGAAGTCCAGGGGGAAGCATCTTCTCTTCTTGAATTAAAAGAGAAGGCCTCCTTTACCTTCTTCCTTCTTTCTAGTTGGAATGTGGATTTAAGGGCTGGAGGCAAAGCAGCCTTCTTGAGACCACTAGGTCCCAAACATGAGGAGGGCCCCTACCCACTAAAGACAGCAGAAGGGAAAAGTGGAAAGAGCCAGAGTGCCCCTCATGACGTCATTATGCCACCCTGGTAGCCTTGGATCCCAGAATTCTTGCTGTGTAGAGAAAAAAAAAAAAAAGCAAGCTTCTATTTCATTGGTTGTTTGTTTTTGCTTGTTTGTTGTTGTAGCTAATGCAATCCTGAGTGACACAATTCATGGATGCTTTGGCCTCATTTCTGTGAGAGAGGGGGAGGGGGGATGTGGTTGACTATATTAGCTACCACCAAAAAAAAGATAATCAGCTTTCAAGTGACATTGTGGCATCTGTGTGGCATCTGGAACGCTCCACAATGGTCCATGTTGCAATAATACGGGGCTGGGTGGGGAGCCAGGGCGAAAAACGCCCTAAAGACAACCACACTTGTCGCCTGTGGGAGAGCAGCCAAAGCTCCCCTGAGGGGTCATGGCAGTGGCCGAGAGCGGGGAGGTGCACTCAGGTGCATGAGCAAGGATATAAGAAACTCAGGGTCCGTGAGGGGAGCACTGCACAGAGAAAAGATGCGTCACAGTGCGTGTGTAACTCGGAGAGCTAGACTCTGAGGAAGGGGCACCGCAGCCCGACACACCCTCAGCCCGAATCCTGGGCTTGGTGAGGAACCATAGGCCCTCCTTGGCATTTGAGGATGTGCGAGCTGAGGAGACCTGTGCCTGCTTCCCATCAAGACCTCCAGGACGCAGCAGCCACATGTGTGTCCCCTCTTCTCGGTGACAGAAAAGAAAGACTGCACCTCGCTAGACCTGCGCCTGCGTGCATGGGGACCTCAGTTGGCACTCGGGGTTTCCCAAGAGCCCAGGGCGGTGAGAATATCCGTAAGTGCCTGTGTGCCCAAGGGGCAGAGAAGTGGCCAAGATTGTCTCTGGGCATGTTGGGACATGCAGGGGGATGCAGAACGGCCTGCATGGCCCTGACGCGGGGGGTCACGGCAGGCCTGAAATGTCAGCAGTGAAGGCAGCAGGGTAGAGGCCAGCACCAAAGACCAAGCTGCAGGAGGAGACACATTTCAGCAGATGCCGCTAAAGCTGCCAACTGGGAGCCCCTCCCACCCCCCAGGGGAGGGCAGACCCCTGACCCGGCCTGTGCTTCCAGGCCCAGCACGATCCCAGTGTTGACCGAAATGGAAACATGTATGTGAAGTGGCTGCCGTGGGCAGTGCTGCGAGCTCAAGGTAGAAATTTACTTAGGGGGAGAAAAATAAAGACCATGTATGTTTCCAAATTCTGGACTAGAGAGGAGTTTTAATATTTTCCCCAATCACAGCTTCTATGAGATTGTGCTTCTCTCTACCCATTTTACTTTGTTGAGACTTTTATCTTCTTACCAAATACAGAGCAATGAAAACGTGAATCAAGATGAGATTCCTGTGTCTTAGACCAAGGCATGGAGAAAGGAATCCGACCTACAGAACGCTAGATTCCACCTTTGTCCTAGGCCCCCAGAGTTCCTTCATGGTCAAGAATTTCCCCTCCTTTGACTACATTCCCTCTACAAAACCATAACGACAAAGCCCTAGGTGTGTACGAGGAAAGACGAGAAAAAGGAAAAGAGTAACTAACACTTTCCTATGTACCTAAATACACTCGGCGTTGTGGAAAGCACTTTTTATACATTAGCTAATTTAAAGTGTATTTTATCCCCATATTAGAGATGAGTAAACCTCTGAGAAGACAAGTGATGTGCCCAATCTCCAAACAGCCAATAAAAACTCAGCAATCTCTAACTCCAAAGAGTACTGTATTTTTTTTTTTTTTTTTTTTGGCTATGCCATGTTGTTAACTCACCTGAATTGCCCTTTAAACCTGTTTACTCTCTCTCTCCCAGAACAGCAGGCGATAAGCAACCAGCAGCTTTGCCCGTGTCTGCACAAGCAAACGCACTACTGGCAGTGGACAAGGAGGCCCTGTTTTGAGTTGACTCATGCCTATTTCCAGTCTACTTCTTCCTAATCTCCTTTCTTGTAATTTGTTAATTTCATAGATAAAATATCCCTTTCCCTCTCCCTCTTTCTCCCCACCTCTCTCTCCCAACATGTGGTTTATATCTACCACCAAATGCTGTGGGTGAAGGCTAACATATTTATTTCTAGATGTAGACATTTTCAGATATACACGTCAACACCTGAGACTCCCAAACCTCCCTGCCAAACTTGCATCACCAGACATATAAAGAAGGCAGCTTGAGCTTGTACTAAGTTTCAAAGTGAACTGAGTTGTCTAAACCCCACCCCCATGTTGCAGAGACGAGGTCGGCCCAGTTGTCCTGTAAAAGGCCAGGTAATAAGGACTTCTAGCTTTGCCTTCGATATGGTCTCGGTGGCAATCAACTCTGCTGAGTGCAAAAGCAGCCACGGACAATACGTAAACAAATGGGCATGGCTGTATCCCAATAAAACTTTATTTATGAAAACAGCTTTGGCCCACAGGCTATAGTGTACTGACCCCTGTTCTGCACTCATTTCTTTGAGCCACAACATGGTGGTTAATTGTTCTTCCCGCCCTCTGAAATAGAATAAAATGGAAATGCTTCGTTCTTTCCCATTAAAATAGCTCAGTCTGTGCAGGATAAGCTTCCCTGTCTGCTGCACATCCAATCTCTTCAGGAAAAATAAAAACATTCAAAACTCTTATTTCATAAAACTATCATCTGTGTTTGCGCCTGGAGAAGCGAATGCACAGGGCAGGTAGATGGGCCTGAAGCAGGTAGGCGTCTGTAGGACAGGTGGAAAAGAGTTCCAGGTGGCCACACTCACCATCCAGCTTTGCCACATGAAAACCGTGGCCTCTCAATTAGTACTGCAGACATAGCAGCACTTTCACCATGACTTACGCTGCAATTTGGGTCATGCCTACGGCAATCAATAAAATCCTCTACTTAGATTCTCCATGGCTAATTTGATTTCCCCCCTGGTCCCCCTCCCAACACAGGCAATTTTTTTTTTTTTTGGTGGTTTTCAATTAAGCCAATTTGTCACAGACACCTCTGTTCTCAATATGGTATTGTCTCCCAGTTTCTCTTTTGTTTTGAAAATAGCAAAGTGGGCAAAATGCATGTGCAAGTGTTCAGCTCAAATCATTACAGTTTGTGTAAGGAGTGTCTGTAAATAGAGAACAGCCACCCCCCTTCTCTCTCTCTCTCTCTCTCTCTCACACACACACACACACACACACACACACGCACACGCACGCATGCACACCCACGGCATTCCATCACTGTCTCACTGTGCGCACTCTGTACACAGCCGGAGTCAGTGAGACGCTGGGCCCTGATGGTGGTGATGCTGACGGCAATGACAGCTTCTCGTTGTCAGCATTCACTACGTGTTGGGCACCATGGGAAGCACGTCACAGTTTGCATCTCACATCTGCATGACATTTTTCCTCTCCCTGTTTACTGAAGAGGAAATCAAGGCTCAGCGGAGTTCTATAATACCTATCTTATAGTGAGGCTATAGAACATGGAGGTCTTAAGATAGCTCAGAGTTTAAATTTTCATTTTACTAATTGGCGACCTTGGGCAACTTTCTCAACCTTGTGTAAGGCTACATGCCCTCATTTTTAAATAGTGATAATTATACCTTCCTTAAAACTGTGTTGAAAGAATCAAATGAGATAATATTTACAAAGCCTTACTTAGTACAATTCCTCCCTCGACATGCCTGTATTTGACCACTGTCTTAGCTTAGAAAAATTACCATTTCATATGGCGGAAACTCATAATTTCTTATTAAATGGTATTATTAGTATTACTGTTGTTATTGTCCAAGGACAAAAGTGGGTGGCAGACAAGGAATTTTAATCTGAATTTGACTGATAGTGAAGGCTAGTGCTTTTGCTGCTAACTTAGTGACCTTCAGAGAAATCCACTGATATTTTTTACTGAGAGTTCCCTTAATAAATTGACACTGGCATCAGGAAACTAGTCAACGATAAGAACGACGTTGATACTTTTTATTTTATTACCAGCATTTTACCATTTCATTATTAGCTCAGTATATCCAAAACTTGTTTGAAGCATATTAACCAAATGTCAGTTGAATAAAAATGTGAACTGTCTCTCTTCTTTAATGTATTAAGGGTCATGATCTACTGAAAATTGGGATCTGCCTCATTAAACAGTTATAATTAACTCTGCTCATAATATTCCACAGTGGAATTGCCACTGTGGTTCATACTTAAAACCAGGAGGATAATTTAGCAACACTCGATGAAAGAACAATCAGATTTTCTCTTTCACATTCCATGATGGGAACTGGGAGTAAAAATAACTTCTCTTCCCGGGCTGGGGACTCAGAGGATAAAGAGACTTCCCCTCAAATGCCTGTCTGCTCATTGACAAGCTTAAAAGAAAGAAATTCCCCTCTGAACTAAACCATCTCTTGTTGTTTTACCATGTTCCCAGTGGCTAGGTCTGTTGAAATAGTCTAGACATTTTTCAAGCTCGGGTTGCATTTTAGACAACGTCTTTCAAATTCAGAGATCATTCTAAGCCTTTCTCTCTAAAATATGAGATTCTAATCTCCAGGGTGTTGCCTCATAGGATCATAAAATCCCATCAGAAAGAGGAATTTCTCCACTTGCTTTTTTTTTCCTAAATAAATAACAAAATATCAATCTATGAGCAATGTATATAGAGGAAATACCAAGGTCAATGAAATATTTCAAAATATTTGCATGGTAGTTTGACTGGAAGCCACATGTTCTCTGGAACTTCGGGGGGTGTCTGCCCCTGGCAATGTGCCCACATCCAGGAGAACTCTATGCAGATGAACTTTTTCAAATGACTATTGTCACTGTGGGCTCTGTCAGCCTTTGCATCTCCACAGAATCAAGGTTTGCTTTAGAATGTTGCAGAAAGAATAGTCAATTATTTGACCCTTCTTTTTTTTTTCCAGTCTTGGTTGATCAAGACATAAGTAAATATTAGGGCAAAGCAGTTAACTCCAAGAGTTAGTTTGGTCAAAGTCCTCAAATAATGAGATGACCAAAGGAAAGCCAGCTTTTGTAGGGATGGGGCCAAGGGACAGGCCCCTCTGTTATCTCTCAGTCACCCTTTTGCATACTGTGTTGTGCAGTCATCAAAACCCTTTACATAAGGTGCCAGCAGAGCACTGCACTCACTCTGGTCAACTCAGAAGTATTAATAAAAAGCTTGCATTGCACTAACATGAGTGAAGACCTTTATTCTAAAAATCTCTACTCTAATTAGGATCTTTATTCTAAAAAGCTCAACTTAGTAAACAAATACAAAAGCTAACAAACAGAATCTGGTATAATACTGCTAGGCAAGCTTCCAGGGGGCAATGTAACATTTGAAGGAAAGAGCGAACTAAAATATGACACAGAAGTAACTGAAGAGGAAACACATTGATTAATGTTCTTTAAAATCCACATTACAGCCAGGGTTCATTTTGGCACTCACAATTGCCTTATCAGAACAGACTGGCTAACGTAAAGAGGGTTTCTTTCTCGATGCCTAGGTTCTATCTTGAACAAAATTCATCTTGCAACTCTTTGAAACTTTGCTGTAGATTTCCTTTCAGCTCTCCCCCCATGTGTAGCTATACTTTCTCCTTCAATATCCTATCCGTCCCACACTCAAAACCTTATCTCCTTGCACTAAATCTAAGCAAACCTATCAGGGTAGGTGCATAAAATGGTTTGCAAAACTCTAAAAAAGACCAGCTGACATAGCAAACAGCAGCAGTGACCTTGAGAGTATTGATCAAGCTCTGATTCTGTTACAGAAGTAGGGAAATTAAGCAGTCTTCTAAATCATTAATGAATTCCTTTGAGTTCTTCTGTTCAACAACCTTGCCCCTCACCCAAGCCAGGAATCTGCATCCCTACCTCTCCGTGGGAAACAGCAAAGTTTCTCCCATGGAAATGTTCAAGAAATGTCAACTTCTTTCTCTCACCTGCTGCTTAGAACAGCCAGAGGAAAAGTCATCCACAATCAACTGAATAACGACTTCGGAAACACAAACAATTTTTCCCTCTTTTGTGGGGTCAATGATTAGTTTCCCTTAGAAATTTTTTTAAAAGGTTATGCCAAAAAAAAAAAAAAAAGACTTTAGGCATTTCATATTTTAAACTAAAAGTTTACTTGACTTCATTTTTCTAACTAAAGGTTTTCTCGGATAAAGTATTGCGACGGGCGTATAGACCACGTAGATTTACGGACTGAGAGTCAGTCTGTGCACTGAGTGGGGAAGCCCATGGTAAAAATGTCCTCTCTCAAATCACCTCCCCTCATCGCCAATACCGTAGAGCACAGGATGAGGACAGGATGCTGAGTGGACCATGTGACGGAAATGCAGCAAGAAGGTATCTCATAAAGTGCAAGCCTATTGCCTGGGAGGAACAGAACGGTCATATCCACTGCAGCCTTTGCCACCTAACATGCAAGCTGTTTAGTTAACCAACCACTTAATGAGCCCTGAGGGGAGAGTAGGAGGTTCTGTTATGGGTAGGAAGACACAAAAGGATTAGGGAAGCTTAGGTTAAGATGGGCTTGATTAGCAATCTCTGTGGCCAGAGAACAAGAAAGCGCACAAGGCAGCTGCCTAAGGGAGAAGAGAGAAGGCTGCAGGGAAATCCAGTCCTTCTGGATTAAAGTCTGCCATTAACTCCAGGCTGACTTTGGTAAGTCCACGGGCCACTCTGGGCCTCAGTTTCCCCAAGGAAGCTTTACTAGGCAGCTTCAAACTCCCCCTTTCCAGATCTAACACTCGGACCTTTCTTCGCTACTTTAGCCTCATGGTTTTCAATGGGTGGATATGAAGATAGTTGCCTCTAGGGCCAGGTCGCAGAGCATGCTGCCTCCCTACCATTTGAGGCAAATGCTCTGGACACTCGGCTAGGAGCTGCCAAGAGCTAGCACAGTGAACTCAGTCCCCCTCCCTGAGGCTCCTGGTGTTCCCTAACAGCTCAGCCATCTCACACCCCGGCAGGTTGGAGCCAGTCTGCCTAGAGGTCATCTCTGCAGGCCACACCTGAGGACAGGCAGTAGCCCCTCAGTGTTTTTCCCTCCCCTTCATGCTGCAGAATGAGAGGTGTCGTTCGCAGCTCCTGGTGCATGGGAGCCTGACTGCTCTGCAGCTTGCTTGGATCTGGCCCTTCCGCTCTCTGCCCTTCCTGTACCTACTTATTCAGCAGCCACCACAAAGGCCTTAGAAGTATTTCCCAATGGCCTTTTTTTTTTTTTTTTCCCCTCTATCTTCTTCCCAGATGACCAAGCAGAGGCCTTGGCTCTGGTGAGCATGCATACTTAAAAAATTTCTACTTCCTTGATTTCCCAGACACCACATTCAAGCCTCTCAAAATATCTTTAACCTGGCAACTTTTCCACCTCCCCTTCCATAGTGCTGGTTATCCCCAAGGGTCTTGGTTCCTCACTTCCTAGCAACGACTCATCCACACTCCGGCCCTCACTGCTAGGTTAGTGTCTTCCTAATCCATATTTCTGGCCTGTGCTCTAATTTCCTGTTGCTCACCACAGGGGTGACAGCCACCTGGGCTGGGAGGAACACCAATGCGTGGCAGTCCCAAAGCTGAGGAAGCCCTCACCTACCTAATCCTCTCTAGGACCATCCCAGGCCACCCCAATCTCTTCCTCCCACTCTGTCACCTGTTCCTCCTCCTCATGCATCTCGTGTCTCCATCACACGGGACACTGTTCCCACAAAACCCAACCCCGACCTCATTCCACGTGCTCAAACCTCAGCGCAGGATTCCCTGTCCCACTTCCCTGCCTGGGGGACTCTTACCTTCAATGTCCAAGCTCAGGCAGCCTCTTCTCCATAAAGCCAGCCCTGGGTCTCAAAGGCTGGGGTAGAAAAGCCCCCTCCGAGCCACTCAAGCAGACATCAATTACAAAGCCAGTCACACTGCTCTGCAATGTTTGCTTTTCAGCAAATACACTGGGAGCTGCTAGGGCTGACCCTCCCCTCTCAACAGCCCCAGCACATAGAACAGACGGGCAGCCCAACATCTGAAAAGTGACAGACTGACTCAATGCATCTCATCTGCATCTGGCAAATTCACTTTTTTTGTTAATTTAATTTTCATTTTCTCCCCATGTCCCCAATTTTTAAAAATTTCATTTTCATGTTCCTACTAAGTATATTACTACTGGTCTCTAGAAATACCTTTTATTTTAGATTCTTAAGATAGATGATAGTTATTACATAATAACAAGAATGATAACAATGTACTTGCTGAAGGTTATGCTTACTACATATGATAACAGTAGCTCATACATGGTGCTAACCATATACCAGGCTCTCTTCTAAGTGCTTTACATGTATTAATTCATGTAATCCTCATAACATCCCTATAAGTAGCATTGTGATTATCCCCTCTCAGAGATTAGAAAACTGAAGCACAGGCAGTTGAGAAGCAAAGCCAAAGTCACAAGGTTGGTGAATGCTGGGGCCAGCGCTCAAACTCGAGAAGTCTGGCTCTGCCGTCCTCCCCCTCACTGGCAGGCCGGACTGCCTCTCCGTCCACTATACCACTCACCATGCTACGGGATTTACAGATATTCTCTTATCTAATCCTTACCATAACTTGATAAAGTAGGGGCTATCATCATCACCATGCTTAGCAATTGGCTTTGAAAAGTTAAGAAATTCACAAAAGGTCACACAGCTAGTAAGTTAAACATTAGAATTGAAAACCCAGTGTTTGGCTTAACTTCTCACTTTGGAGAAGATGAGATGAGGAAAGAACAGACAGTTTATTGCGACACATCCACCTGTGCAGGCATTATTGTTTCTGCAGCAGCATTTCACCATGATCAAGTTCCCCAAATAAGTGAGGTTCACACTACCCTCATTTTACAGATGAGTAAGCAGTCAGTGACTAACTCAGTCTAGGACCCAGGTCTCTGGGTCTGGGGTCTCCTGAGCTGACCTCGTTCAGTTGTCTCTGTTAGTACACAGGAGACCGTTTTGAGCCTGCTCATTTTTAATATGCATTGTATTTGATAGCATCATCTCAAGCTTCCAAAAATCTAAACTAACAGGGAAACAGAATTGCTTCTCTCTTGGTTCAAAGGCAATAAAATGTCAAGTAAAAAGATGAAAGTGGAGGGGGGTTCTTCTAGACATGTTTTGCAAGAGCACTTGCATGTAATTCTTTGGGTCGAGTTGCCACCTCCGCCCTTATGTCACGTCCACAGTTTCTCAAGGCAAACGCCATGTTTGCAGACACAGCCAAATCATGGTCACCGGGAGCCAGAAGCCCACAGTACAGATATGAACAATACACAGTCTTTCTTCAAAGACAAGACAATTTCTCCCATTGTCATGTTTTTACTTTTGAGATAACAACTTTCTTTTCGTAGAGTTTTTGTTTTCTGATTAAGTATTGTTAGGCTAAAATAATTAAAAGATCAATCTATTATGATAAAGAAAAGAGCACGTCCTATTTTGGAGAAAAACGAAACCAGAAGTAGAGGCAGATGGATCAAAATAACAACAAGAAAAAAAAAAAAGAGAGAGAAAAGAAATAATCTTGAGGACCACTGAAACTTTGTAACTGGTATCTGCCCAGATTTGGGTCCAGGTACTGCCACTCACCACCTATACATGTGCAACTCCAGGCAAGTTACTTACCCTCTTTGTATTTCAGTTTTATCAACGAACTCATGCGGTTGTTGACGGTATTAAATGAGATAATACATGTAAAGTGTATGGAAACATGCTTGGCACAAAGCAAATGCTCCAGAAATATTAATAATAGCTATTATAGTTGTGATGGCTACTTAAGGAACACATATAAATTTTACCAACTGGATAAGTCCCAGGGGACTGTGGGAACATGAGACTCTCAGATGAGACGCGGTTGGTGGCCAGGATCAGTGTAAGGACTGGAGGCTCACACTGTGGCTGAAAGTGCTCTGGTTTCCCTAGTTTTGTACAAAGGCATGTGTGACTTTTGGAATTCCCAGGTCATGTTTCTAAAAGATTTCTCAGTTCCTTTTCACACCAAGGTTGCAATAAATCCTGGTGCACACTGCCTGGGGAGCGGCTCTGATAGCATGGCGCTTGTGTGCAAGTCACCAGCTTGGCTGGGCATGAAAGAAACCTCAGTTCCTCCTTTGTCTGCAATGACTAGCCATCCCTGACTCTCAAAATTGATGTTGTAAGAACAGTTAGTCCAACAACTAATGCCTCCCAAGAACATTTTTCTAATGCAGTTTAAGTTGATAATGAATTTAAAAAATCTCATAGCAAAAAATAAGGCAAAATATACAATTAAAAATCATGCACCATAAATACTGTGGAATTACGGATTTTTCAAACTGGAAGGGTCTGTAGGCCAGTATTTTGGAGGTTCAACTTGAAACCAATTCCTCTGTGAAAGCATTCGATACCATGAACCAGGAGTAATCTCCCTCTTTGAACCTCCACCGCAAAACATCTGTCCCTCTTCTGGAAAATGAGTTATATTGGCCCCTGGGCCACACAGAAACCACCTGACTCCAAGAGCTACTACTTATTCTGCCTTATAACCACCCTTCTTTTTCCACGTGTACCTATAGCAGGCTCTTCTCAAATGACTAATGAATTGGTAAGTACATTCATTAGATTCAGAATACAGATCCTGTGTTTTCCAACTAGCGTGGATGACAAAAATAGCCAGACTGGTGCAGCCAACTTATTTGGGCAAGTGGTTGTTTTTGACTTACAGAGCATGTTTTCGTTTTGGATTTACCATTCCTATTGTTTAAGTGTGTGTGGTGGGGGGGGGGAAAGAAGGAAGGACAACCCTGTATAGAACTTCCGTGATACCATTCGCATTTTTAAATCGCTGCTAACATCATCTGTTTATAGGCCTCGGGGGAAATACAATAAGAGGATAAAGAAGGGGCCTTCTCTCATGAAATGCATGAACTTGAATTAAATAGGATTTATGACTCTCTGGTTCCTCCCTGTAGTTCCCAACCTCCTAGAGAAAATGAATTCTACTGTATAAATGAGTTCACCAAAAACATTTTATAAATGTTCATTTCTCAGGGAAACTAAATTGTGGGAAGGAAAAAACACTCACTAAAGATATAAATAAACCCCCAAAGGGCTTATTTTTCCCTATCGATCTAAATTAAAATATTAATAACTCGGATGGATGATTTTCTAGTATTTTGACTTATACTGGATATTGGACACTTTTGTCATCAGATGTGGAAACCAATTAGTTGATCAACATTAATTATTAAACACCCTCTGCCCTCACCCCCTCAGGAGACATCACTAAAACGAACAGAGTCCTTAGTTGGCACCTTGCACATGGGTACCACTAAATAAATATTGAGTGTGCAGAATGTAAATGAACAGCTTTAATTAGCACACAGAAAATATATATCTGAATGAAGGCTCTCTCTCTCTCCTCTCTTCATGCAATACCCAGATGTACACACACACACACACACACACACACACGCTTACACATCTTTAAAGAGTCACCACCAAACTCTGTGTGTAGCACGCACCGCCTCATTTCACTCCCACAACACCACCAGGGAGGAAGGAGCGCCACTCCACTGTCCCGAAGAGAAAAAGCTGGCAAAGAGAGGTGAGGACTTGAACTATAGCTAACAAAGGAAAACATGTTATATAGTTTCAAATAGCTAGAAAGAGGACATTGAACGTTTCCAACACAAAGAAATGATAAATGTTTGAGACGATGGCTATGCTAAGTACCCTGATCTGATCGCTATACATTATGTGTATCGTGACATCACTACATATCCCATAAACATGTACAATTATTATCTGTCAATGTAAAAGAGAAAGTTTTATTTAAAAGAGAGAGGTGAGGAAACTACCGAAGGCCATGTGGCTAGTAACCAACGGTGATAGGATTCGAACTCAGACCCATCTGACTCTGCCTGTGCCTTCCCTCAGGCCACACGGCTTCCTTCAACGGTGCTGCCTTTGCTCACAACATTTTTGAAAGTCATTTTCTACTCTCACCTTTACAGTCCGCTAATGTGAGGTTGAGTTGTTTGAACTTGGTCAAACCTGTTGTCAGTCCCACCTCCAAACAGCCTGGCCTTCCAACTAGCCCTCCTCGCTGCTGCCAAGTCTCCTTCCTATAATACACACTCAGTTAAGATGCTTCCCCATGCAAAGTCCTTTAGAATAAATTCTGTCCACTCTGTACCAGCAACTCCCCAACTCCCCTCCAGTCTCTCCTCCCAATTCTCTACACGAATCCTCTGCTCCAGCCAAGCCAAACTCCTTGCAAATGTATGAAGGCCCACAAATTTTTTATACTTTCATGTCTTCAGGCATGAAATTCCTAGCTGGGATCCTTCCCTCTGCCTTCTTTCTGCCCTTCCCCCAACTCTTACACTCTGCAAGCCCCACATCTCCTTCAATGTCCACCTCCTAGTACTGTTTTCTAGGCACCTTTCAAACTATACTTACAAAGTATCTGCTGACTTCATATTTTCCTAGTAAAATGTACTCCCCGCCCCCACCCTGGGAGATGGGGCCGGCTAACCCAATGCCTAACACAGATACATATTTGTAAATGAATATGTGTAAGTCGAAAGGAATGACAGGAGATACTCAAACTTTGGGGGTGGATCTGACTCAGAGAAATAGCTGATAATTATTCAGAGCCAAGTCGAGTAAATAATGTGAGTGATCAAGCTGGGTAACCCTGTTTAGAGTCCAAAACCATTTCAACAAAAATACATCATGATACAGACCACTGCCAAGAAGGGGGAGTCGAAGCCTGGACACACATGTCCCTTCCCAGGCTGCCCAACAGTTGTAAATAAACATCTGGGAGAGGCCATGTCACCAAGAGCATTTATTACATTGTATTTTAAGGGTCTCTCGTGTTGCGAGGTGGGTGGTGAGAGGACTTCACAGTGAGAGAACAGACTGGTATTTCATATCTAAGAAACACGTTCTTGAAGATCTACCAGAGGTGTCAGCAAGATTCAGTGGTTTCCCTTGGTCTGTCACATGTGACCTACCTTCTTACTCCTGGGGAGGTCAGGCCTCATTTCCCACCCACCTCAGGACATAAGCCAACAGATAACACAAGATAAAGCATCACAGCTTGATCAAAGGCAAGGGTTTAAGAAGAATAATTTGTAAAGCACTCAATTCCCGCCCAGCCATTCACATATCTGCAAGCCTGTGCAAGTTAATAGACAATTTCTGCCTGAACTGTTATATTCCAGAGTGCAATCTCACAAATGCTGAGGTAAAGAAACGTCATTGCCTTGGAGAATGTGGCATTTGGTGATATGATAAGTACAACGGTATTTATCATCCACATCCACAGCTTAATGGACATGAGCCATATCTGAAAAGGGAAAGGGTGATTCAGCCCATTAAGTATGCAGAACATCATCTTTCAATACAAGATGGTCCTTGATGATTTTTTTTTTTTTCATTTCCAAAGGCTCCATCCAAGTGGGAAAAATGCAGAGGCAGAAAAAGTCACAGGTTTTCTGTTGGAGCTCCAGCCACAGCAAAAGTAGGTGTGACCGAGCAGAGGGGAGACCAGCAGACTATGCCAACAACCTCGACTTCCTCACAGTTCTGTCTTCTGTGGAGGGACCACGACCTCACACTTAACTGCTGCTTTTCCTTTTCTCTGCTTCCTTAGAAATGATTTTACAAAGTTTTCTGAGAGCTAGATTTCCAGTATGTTCAGATTAGAAATTTCCAAAATAAAGCTTTCTATAAAAACATGAGTCCTGGCAAGCTCACATCCCTGGCTTGGTAAGCATTCCCTATTGAACCAAAGATGAATTGTCTGGCAGTTAATGAGACAAACAACATAAAGTTGTCATTTGGTGAAGCTTAAATCCCAAACCCTGCTCCTCCCTCCCACTGACTTGTTTTTTTCTAGAAGGCCATCTTATAATCCTTTAAGCAATTCTCTCTTATACAACTATTTAGTTTTAAAATACCCTCCAAGGTATTATCTAAAAGTCCTCCATTAAAAAATCATTACAAAGAGCCCTGCTATAAATGACTTTACTAGCTAAGAGATTCCCAAGCTAACACGAAAGACACTAGAGGAATTGCCATAATTATTTAAACCCCATTAAAGGGTTTAGTTAGCTCCTTGTTGAATCTTTTGACCCTTGCAACTTTATGTTACTTTCTATTTACTGCATTTAAATGACGCATAGGCTTAAAAAAATATACACAGTCTCTAAGCTACATCAATTATGTCCCTATATTGTCCCATTATTGTACTTGATATATTTGTTCTAGTTGTATGTGGGCCCCCCAAATCAGTGCAAATATTTGCTATTGTTTCCACCAGGGGGCATTTGTCTCATTGTAAATAAATATATATTTTTTAAACTGGCTAAATTCAGGGTACAAGAGAAAGAATGTCATACTGAAATGACTAAAATGCTTACTTATTAATCTGAAAATTCACATTTTCAATGGGAAGCAAAAGAAAAGCTAAATCTTCAGCAGGCAGTTCTTAAATTAGATGTTTTGTATATGCTAAAATATATGTGTGAAGAAATTATTTCTATTTTATGCTTTAAAAGGTATGATATACTAGAGAATGTTATGAACTTTTAAGAAGTGTCAACAAAACATCCATGTAAAGATCACCCAGCTCTAAGTAGAAATTAACTTTAGAAGTATTAGGTTGGATGCTCTCCTAAGATTCTTCCCCGTCTTAAAAATACTAAGGACTCCCACAAAGACTGGGTTGTCCTTTTTGCAAAATTCCTGTTTCTCAAATCTCGTATGAGCTTTCTTCTGACTGAACCACACAGTGACTTTGCACACATAAAGTCTGGACGCTGGAAGATAGAAACTGGGCTGTTCTTCTTTGAAAAAGTTGTAAGGAGGGGAAGAAAAGACAACGAGATATACAAAGACCACACATTCAGCTTTTTACACTCTGAATCTTGATAGTCTTTTATAAAAAAATAAAATCAGTGTGAAGCTAGAGCGAATACTGGCAAACAAAGATTCAAATATAGAATTCCTGAGCGAAGCCATATCAGAACCATATCTTTTTTTGTTTACTTTCCAAGAACATATCACACAAAGTCTGCCATATCCCTGAAATTATCACTGACCCAGCCAAGCCAGAAAATTTTTCATATTTTTCTTTACAGAAAAGATAGAAGAAAAAAGTTTAAGTATGATAGGTTCTATTTCTACATATGACCATCTGCTATACTAGCTCTTAACCAGGAATTAATAAATCAAAAAGGACTATTGATCAATGAGGTCTAGAACCACTCCCCACCCTGGACTGCAGCTTTGAAGGCATCTCTCTCTCTCTACACAGTCCTCGTGTTAGTACGTAAAATAGAAGTGTACACAGAGGGAATCACAGGCTCCTACGGAGAAGTCACAACAGACAGTTGGACCTTGGTATTCTCTTGAGCTAGAACTTCTGCTCCCATCTCACGGCTTGTGCCTAAGTTGTTTTGGGAACTGACCTGACTGAAAGAAAGAAGCAGAACCAGGCACCGTCCCCTTTCCACAACCTGTCATGAAATAAGTGACGGTCTACGTAGTGCGTTTTTATTTCATTAGATATTTCGCTTAATTGTTCTTTTAGGACAGGGGTCAGCAAACTTTGTCTATAAATGGCTGAAGACTAAATATTTTAGGCTTTGAGAGCTGTAAGGTCTCTGTCACTGCTCAACTCTGCCACTGCACCGTAACGGCAGCCACGGACAATTCATACATGAACGGGTGTGGCTGTGTTCCAATAAAACTTTATTTACAAAAACAAAATTTTATTTACAAAGAATGGGCCAGACTTAGCCTGTGGGTCATAGTTTAACAATTGTTTTACAGGAATAGCTCAAGTTTTTTTCTTCTCCTATACTTGTGGAACTCTAACAAGTAGCTGAGCCCAAATGTTCCCTAATGGCAAGAATGTTAATCATAACTGGATTTTTAAGGGGAAAAAAAGCAAATATAGATTCCCATCTATAATGCCTTACTTTCTAATCACCAAAGCTAGCTGCCAGTGAAGCTCCTCTGACCCACTAGTGGTTATGGATGGGTTATGGATGCCGAAGGTATGGGTCAGAAGTACCTTGTCTCCTTTTTGGCCCTTCTAGCATTTGCTTTTATCACCAGCAGGTAAAAATAGAAGAGGAGGCTCCTCCAGAAAGGAAGCCCAATATGGCATTAGGATTTCAGATTCAACACTTGAGAAAAGGTCTTCAAACTTGCACCCTCTTTTCCTATCTAATTAAATGCCTCACCTTCCCGATCTTGACCATAAATAACGTCATCAGCACCTTGCTAAGCCTTTAAACAACCCACCACTGCTGTGCTCAAAATGAAGGTGCCGCAGCCACACGGCACGGCAGAGAATCCTGCCCTCTTACAGAACAAGAAAACTCTTTGAAGACAATTTGTCTCAATGTGTCTAGACAAAAATTTGGGACAGACAATACAAAGCCCTCTTTTAAGATTCACTTCTATTTTTGCCTTCACCAAAAAGGGAA
Source organism: Eulemur rufifrons (assembly GCF_041146395.1). NCBI lineage: Eukaryota > Metazoa > Chordata > Mammalia > Primates > Lemuridae > Eulemur > Eulemur rufifrons. The sequence continues at coordinate 209,648,368 of NC_090989.1, forward strand.
GATAGAAGTGGTGGGGGGTGGTGTGGAAACCGACCTCTGCAAGGGGACACAGGGATTGTCCTTTGCATTTGGCCTTATCCTAAACAGCAAATCTACATGTTCTCTCTCTTTGCTTGTTAATACATTTGCTTTATGCAGGAGATTAAGCCCCCTTGGAAATGAGTGAGTTTTATAAAAAGAAAAAAAAAATCAAGTTATAATGGAAGCTCTAAATCATTGCCACAGGTCTCCAATGGAGTTGACGTAGAGCCTTCAGAAGGAGAAGCTATGTTTGGCAGACTTTTTTATTATCATTATTACTCATTAATATTTTTACTCTTGTCCCATGTGCCCAGAGACCTTGGCAAGAGAAGCATTTTATAAATGTGATAAATAAGTAATTGAAGTCTCCTAATCAATATTACCCACGGGAGAGGGAAGGAGGCACTCAAATCTGCATTAAAGTCAAGGTCTTCCCTTCTGGTAAATGCTGGGGGAAGAAGAGGCAGGCCTGTTGAAGTCAGAGGCTATGAAAAGCACATCTCACTGGGACGGGCTGAGTGCAGCGAGTTTGCTCTTTCCACTAATCCTTCAACATCTGGGAGGGTAGAGAAGGAAGTGGAAAATAAATGAGTCCACTGTGCCAGGAAGTGGAGAGTAAATCAGTCCACTATACCAGGCCCCACCTGACGGCAGAGACATGCCAAAAGTGGAAACACCACATGGGTGCCCGTGAAGGCAAAGTCCCCCAGCATCAGCTGGGCACTCAGGCAGTAGGGCGACTTGTTCACCGTGAGCTTCACTGAGGCAGCAGCATCTGGGCTCACTCTTAAGTTCTCTGGGAAGATGTTGCTGTCAACACAGCAAAAGAATACTCCAGAGAGGGACTGTACAGAATCTGATCCCCAGGGGAATTCCAGGGTCAGTCTCTTGAAGAGGCATAAAGCCTCATCAGTGTAAGGAGGATTTACTATGCTCCAGGTCCAACCACTGGTGCGGGTGTCTTGTGCCCAAAGTTGTGATTCATTACGGTTTCACAGATCACCCATTTATAAGGAACCATCACTGGTGGCTTGAACCTAAAAAGCCTCCTGTTCTTCTAAAAATATCTGTGACAATCAGACTGCACCTACAGGTCATGCCATAGTAAAGAAATATTATTAAATAATAAATGAGCTGGTGGTCAGTTTATTTAAAGGAAGCAAATAGGCTTGTTAAACCCACAATGTAAAGGAAGACTTTTTGAAAAATCAAATCATGCTGTTGAAATGAACTTCAAAAGATCATTTTAGGCTGTCATCCTGCCTTAAGGTAAATCTAGCTAAGAATCACCAGGGGCAAACAGAACATACCTTATTTTAAAAGATCTTGAAGAAAAGAAGCTTCTACAAGCAAATCTCTTGCACAGTCAAACCACATTCACTGTCAAAAAAATTGCTAATTGTGACTTTTTTGCAATGGCTTGCTAGAGCTGGCTCATATTGGTTTGTTAAATTTTCAGGACTTTTTCAAGCTGGCTGACTCCGCACTGGTAGCCTGAAATCAGCCATGTAGGAATATTTACACCACAGAAATCAGCACACTTTACAAATTATGGCCCAACCCCATTCTATCAGTGAGCACTGGGTGCTAAACATTTATCAACATATCATTGTCACATGCTTTGTAAAACTGCTCCAGTTGTCCCTTCTCCAAACTCTCTTATTCTTTGAGACTTGAGAAAAACTCTAGGAGTCAAAAAATCAATCTCCTCTACAATATTTCTAAAAGGTTCAGCCTCTACTTAGACACACAGGGCAAAGGGAAATCAACTGCATTGCATGAGAACAGTTATGGACAACAAAACTGCCCTGTTAGAAAGTTATAATTAGCTCCAACTTACCTCTGCTTTTCTTCCTACTACTATTTGCCAATCTTTTAAACATCTCTTAGAGTCTCTCCAGAGCTCTCTGACTTAACGTCATATACCCCAAACTTGAGAATAAGAATAAGTTCTGTGCTAGAGTGGTACAACCAACACTAAGAAGAGCCACAAGTGACCCCACTATTTCTGACACACAAACCCACTTGCTTTTTTTACATAACTTCTCTCTTCAGGTAAGGGATTTAACTGAATGTCCAGACTGGAAGTTATTTTCCTCTTAAGGTTTTTCTGATTAAAAAAAACAACCACTAGTACAATCTAGGGATTAGGCTGGCATGGCTTCCAAAAAAATATTTATTGGTCCTAAAGCCAAAAGATAGAGATATTCTAATGCCCATTACAGGGAGATAATTCCCCATGGGTCCCCAGTATTTCTATATATCTTACAAAGACAGGCACAGGCCTGCCCTTTGTTTCAAATTCTCATTTCAAGGATGTTTGTGTAATAAACAGCCTCAGAAAATACAGTGTCTCTGGAACAAAGAGCAGGCATATTTACTTTCCATTTTAAAAGATTCAGATTCCCTAAACTCAGGGTTCCTCTCCTAACACACAGCCCAGAGTATGTCCAGGTGTCCCACCTGCACCACCGTCCTGGGATCGGGCAGAGAAAACTGACACAAATACGTTGCTTAGCCTGCATGCTGTGTAATGAGTAATAAAGTCCTTTGTCTTTTTGTGTATTCTAGATCAAGGCTTCTCAAACTTTAAAGAGCACATAAATCACCTTGAGAATCTCATTAAAATGAAGATTTGGATCAGTGGGTCTGAGGTAAGACCCCAGATTCTGCACTTGTAACAAGGTCCTAAGTGATGTCAATGATGCTGATCCAAGGAACCACACTTTGACGGCAGGGGTCTAACTATAAATTTCCTACATAGTAACACTCTGATATGTGCATAAATGCTAAATTTTATAATAAAAATCTCTTTAACAACCTAGGAAATCCATATAAATCAGAGAATGCCTTTATTGGTTGATTGAGTATAGAACACAAGAAAAATTCTTAAGTATCTGATTAGGAGTGTCTGCATATATATGAGAACATATCAATATTTGTTGTGAATTTTCCTTTATTCTAAATGATACACACATTCTATTCAAAGAACCAGGAGCAAAGGAAACAGGCAGGAGAAGACCGTCCTAGGTTACGCCAGGAGTCTGTTGACTGTAGCCGCAATAAACAGGGCAAATTACAATCTTTACGGTTTATCTTGCCAATAATGATATCTCCGGCTAAGCAAATGCTGATGGGCTAAGCATAGCAGGGAAAGAGAAAATAATATGTGGACATAAGACTGACTCTGAAAAAAATAAATTTGTTGCAAGGAAAACACACTGGTCCAAGAGTCAAGGGGTCGGAGGTGTCCCCACTCAGTTGCTCCTTGCCACGGGAGCCGAGGAAAGTAGAGTCAATTCTCTCTGGGCAGGCACAGGGGGAAGCAGGTGCCTCCCAGGCCTGTGCCTCTCTCAACTCACATCTTGGTGTCAGGGTTTGGCCACTTGCTACTCAGCCTCATGGACCACTTTTTAAGACTGTCAGCAGCCCAAAGAAATTAAGCTTTCCATCTCAACTTATGCACTTGGGAAAACATTTTGTGTCAATTTGAAAAGGACAAGAAAGAGGAGGCTCAGATATGAAAGAAAGGCAGAAAAGATATTTTAGAATTTTACTGGGAAATATTTGAGTAGCTCCTTTATTCCTTTTTCTTTCTTCGTTGTCTCTTCTTTTTGTCTTCTATTTTCCTTCCTATCCTCTCCCTATTCATTCTCTCTCTACCAAAATGACAACTTGGAAGACAGCAAGATGTATTTCAGTATTTCATGTGTTAGTTTCTCATCATGTTAGTGACTGTCTATTTCAAAAAGATTTCTGTGGTCAAATATGCTTAGGATATCCTGGGTGAAACAGTGCTCAGAGGCTTCTGTGGACCCTCTCGAGCCTTTACTATGCTGATGTAGAATGAGGCTCCCTCAGAGGGGCTGTGGAACACTGCACTTGCTACACTGGGCCACCGAGACCAGCCCCCCGCCCCCTCCTCGGCTAGTGTTCTCAGGAATTCGCTTTGAGAAGGAGAGCTCTCTCCAACAGTAAGATTCTGGATTCCAGAGCCAAGCTGCCCTGTTGAAATCATTCTACCTGGAACACCCCTGCAGCCTTGAGCTAGTCACATAACCTCTGTGAGCCTGCAGTTTCTTCACGTGCAGAAAGGGTCAATGACAGCTACCAAATGGCACCACTGACAGGACTAAGTGAGACAAAGTGCACAAAGCACTTTGACCCCTCCCCAGCCTGTCCATTCAGATTCAGAGGTGATGTTAACTCCTGTCCTTTGAGGACAGGCTGGAACTATGTCCTTCTTACTGAAAACCATGGCTGGAGATGAGGCCCCTGGCCCTCGTTTCTGCCTTCCTCCTTTCCTCTGTGTGTCAGGGCTTGGTACGTGTCAGTTCCCTCCACTAAAGCCTGAATATTCCCTCCCTGTGGCTGCCCACCAGGCTGTGTGTGTTTGTGGTCAGTTCCGACAGATGACGTTTGCCCAATGAATGAGGGAGAGAAAGGAAATATTGAGACAGAAAAGGTCACAGGAGAATAAACAAAGGAAGAAATGAGGCCAGGCCAGAGAGGGAGACAGGAAAGCAGGGTGGTTAGGGTACGACGGTCCTGAGTCAGATCTGGCCTTGCCTCTTAGGAGGAGAATGACCTTGGGTGAGTGACATAATCTCCCCGAGTCTCAGTGTCCCCAGCTAAAAAATGAAGACGATAGTGATGCCTGTTTTATAGAGCCGTGTTGAGGAGTTGTGAGATTATGTGTGTAAAGTGCTTAGCCCAGAACTGAATACAGAGTAGAAATACAAAACTGAAAACAGAGCTAAGTGTTCTTTTTGGAGGAAAAGAGGAAAATGTTAATAGATGCCATTATTCTCAAATCCAATTCTCTGATTTCTAGATTAGAAACTAGAAACGAGCTATCATAAATCTTCTGAGGAAGTCCAAGCAAAGGAATATTTACAATGTGGAGAATTTCATTCCCTGCAACTGACTTCAATATGCCCAATGAGTGGTGGTATGGTGGGGAGGGAGGAGGAGAGAGAGAGTGAGAGGAGAAAAGAGAGAAAGAACGAGAACCTATTACCTATCGGACTCCAAGAAGGTTAAAGTCAGCAATGGAAAAACATAAGATTTCAAATTTTCTAAATAGGGACCCTCCCACCCTGGCCCACTCACTGTAGTTAGGTAGAGACATCACTTCCCTAACAGAGGACTCCCCTTACCTCCTCCCATGCCAGAATTTCTATAGCCCTTGTATTTTTATTAGTCTCCTCCATCTTCCCACTGAAGTAGAGGCTCCACCAAGCAGGGCCCCTATCTGTCCTCGGGGTCTATATAACAGGCTCTCCATAAATGTTTGTTGAAGGAATGAATGGATTCCACACTAGTTATTTAATAAGCATGACCATGCAGGGATTTAGAGTGCATTAAAACAATATGAAAGCCATGAGACCAGAATTTTTTAAAACTTAGTAATGTTATTATTATGCAAATGAAAAAATTTATTAATCACTTCCAACTTTAATAGCAAATCAAAGAAGAAAGTAAAAAAGGCTTGGCAGGAGCCACGAAATCTATATAAACATGATCACTCTTCACATTTAGACATTCTCAGCCTCTAAACATAACTATTTCCTTATCAGTCTCTAAATTCAGTGGCTTTTCTGTGCCCTCAGGATCAACTCCAAACAGGGTGCAAGGCAGGAAGGCCCTGTGCACCTGGCCCTGGTTCATCTCTCCATCGTCTCGTGCCACAGTCCTCTCATATTTTACATTCCATCAGTATCCAAACCACCCCAGCATGAACCTCCAAGCCTTGGCGGGTAACAGTGGTTCCTTCCCCACCTCGTCTGTGCAGCGAACTCCTACTCATCCTTTCAGACCCCACTTCAGGGTGGACTCCGCTGTGAAGAACTCCCAGACTTCTCTAGCCAGAATGAATCCTTCCCCTCTTCTATGGGGCATTTTACATTACTCACCATATCATCTGCTGGGATAAGTTTAACCTCCTCTAGACTTAAACTTGTACAGGCACATTGTACAGGACGTAATGTACATATATGGGTCCCCCATGCCTGGCACACTGTACACACTCAGTAAAATGTTTATTGGAAGAACAAATAAATGGATGCATGTCTGCTGCTGCAAACTTCCTTTGTTATCTCACTATCCTGTGAAGTCAGCTTTATGGAACTTTATGGAACATTGACTATTTGCTGGGCATTATCTTACTAACCTTTAGGTCATCCTCGGAAATCTTCTCTGAAGTTGGTGCTGGTGTGCCCATTTTATAGATAAAGAAAATGATACTCCAAGAGGTTGAGACACAGAAAAAGAACATGGCGGAGCTTGGGGGCAAACTTCAGTCCATGCTCCTTCTGCTACTCTATCTTGCCTCAAATGCAAAAATAAAAGAATAAAAATAATAGATTCTTTCATCTTATTCTTTACCATTACAGAAAGATGTTCTCTTCCCACTTCTCTTTCATCATAACTCTCACACCCTAAACTCCATCCCCAAGTGGCCCTCAGATGATATCTGGCTACCAGACTTCTCCCAGACTGCCAGACCAAATCCTCACTCCTCTCTCTTTCAGATTCCCTCACCCCAAAGTCTGGCCGAGTGCTTCCACCGCCACTCTAGCTCTTCGGTATTTCTTCTGCCTAAGCTACTTGAATGGCTTTGAAACAACTTATACGAATAAATCACATATACCAAAAAGACATGGAGCTTTCTTCTGTCCTCCTAGTTCAGTTCAGTTCAGAAAATCATTTATTGAGAGTTAATTCTGTGCCTCGCACCACAAGAACTGGGCACATAGAAATAATAGAACTGTTGATCTCAAGGAGCTTTCAGGTTACTGGGAGGATTAACAGGCAAACATATTCTTTCAATGTGATAAGTTAGCATTTCTCTGGGCGATTAATGCATACAAATACAAATCTATTGAAAAGGGACTTTGTCCATGACGTAGGGATCAGAGAAGGCTTCCTGGAGGTGATGCCTGAGCTTCATCTTAGAAAGAAAAGTAATAAATAACCAGGCAAAGGAGGGAAGGAAGAACACTCCAGGAAGAAAGAATAGCTATGGTCTCTGATAAGCGCTGATGACATCACCATGCAGAAAATATTAAAGTCTCTGCTATGGTTTTTGTGTATTCTTGGTGAAGTTTTCACGTGCATAGGACTTATGTCAGCAATGAAAATAATCCACACAGGGCCCAATACAGATGCTGGCTGGAAGTCCATCGAGGTGGCTGTGGCATCATTGCCATTGCCATTATCCCTTCATTTTTTTAAGGATCTCTCTGTGAAACAAACTGATAACTCCTATGAAATGAGTTAGGGCTTTCAGGATACTGTGGTCCATTTAGGGGCTGAGAAAGTCATTTTCTAAATAGCATCATGGTACAATACAGTCACAGCACTGAGCATGACCACCCTAGAGGGGGAACTAGAAAAGAAACTTCCATCTCCTGCTCCCAAACCACATTCCTAATGCCCTGTCCTCTTATCACTTGCTCAATAATTTGTGTTTCTATGAACCACCTAGATTCTGCCAAAAATTGTACAAGGATCTCTCTGTGTAACACACTGATGTAACCTGACTCCAGCACTTATTACAAATTATTTTCAACTACCCCCATTCTGAGAAATTAAGTCTGGTGCTTTATAATGTATTTTTTCTCTTACTAAAGAGACAGTCTCCTCCAATTTGAGTAAGTCATGAACTTTGATGTTGGACTGCCTCCTTGGCAGCTCTAGAAATAGACATTTGAATACTCTGAGAGGGGAAGAGAGTGGGCAGGGTAGCTTCTGGAAGAGCAAAAGAAAATCTAGACTTGAACCGCGATTCTACCAATCACTAGCTCTGTAACTTGGGCACAATTAATAAGTTTCTCTGGACTTTAATTAACTCATCCTTAAAAATGCAGCATTACTATGAAAATCGGACAAAATGTGTCAACGACTTGGCTTAGTGGCATCCTCAGTAAATGGTAACTGTCACGCACACCTCTTTCATTTGTTAATTGACTTTTAAGATCCCCCCAATTGCACATAGGTAACCCAAATTAGCAAACTAAAGATTAAAAACAGTTTTAAGGATGTTGATAAAAAGCATCAAGTAGTATATTTAATTTCTTAACATTGCCCTAGGCCCTCGGAAGCAGACCCACAGAGGAGTGTACACAGCAAGTGATTTATTAAGGAAGGGCTCCCAGGAGAGGGGGAGGCGGAAAGGGAAGAAGCAGCCAAGAAAGGCTGCAATTTCAGGTGAAGTCTCAGCCTCAGCCTGATCCTACAGGGAGCTCTGGTGTGTAAATTATATTGCAGACCCTCAGGACAACTTGTAAATTATACCATGGAGTCTGTCCGGCCTTAAGACAAGGGGGTGAGCTTTCATACTTCCCCACTACTCATTGCAAAGACTGGCGAGGGATTGAGGGAAGGGAGTTGAGGATCCTTAACTCTCAGCTGCTCTGCTTCCAGGTGTGTGTGTGTGCTGGGGATGGGGACCGGGGAGGAGCTCCGCCAGCTCTAGGCTAGTCCTCCCAACAAGGTTCCAGGTTCCCAGAAGCAAATGTACGCAGGCGCCAGGCTGAGCGCACGACCAGTAGAGGGCGCTCGAGGGAGGCTGAGCAGGGAGGGCACTGAGGACCACATTAAACCAGGATCAAGGAAAGGGCACGGAAGCCTGCCCATGGCTCTTCCTTTAGCTCGCTGGAGTGTGCTCATCACCAAACGATGCCATTTTTTTTTTTTTTTTTTTTTTTTTTTTTTGGTTTTTGAGACAGAGTCTCACTCTGTTGCCCGGGCTAGAGTGCCGTGGCGTCAGCCTAGCTCACAGCAACCTCAAACTCCTGGGCTCAAGCAATCCTTCTGCCTCTGCCTCCCGAGTAGCTGGGACTACAGGCATGCACCACCATGCCCAGCTAATTTTTTTTCTGTATATTTTTAGTTGTCCAGCTAATTTCTTTCTATTTTTAGTAGAGACGGGGGTCTCACTCTTGCTCAGGCTGGTCTCAAACTCCTGAGCTCAAACGATCCACCCGTCTCGGCCTCCCAGGGTGCTAGGATTACAGGCGTGAGCCTCTGCCCTGGGCCCAAACGATGTATAAGTCAATTCATTTTTTTTCCTTTGGTGATTTATAAAGAACTAAGCTTGAAGTCAATATTTCCTAGGAGTATAAGATTCAATTTTGAAGGTTTGCCCTCAGGCATCAAAAAATGAGCCCTTCAACCTATTACGGTTGCAGTTTTCTGCTAAAGAAAGTTGTGCCAGTCACTAAGCGAGGGCACAGACCCTGCTCAGACTGAATGATTGGAAAAGTGATGGCCAACTCTTCAAACGCCAGGAGAAAAAACTGGCAGCAATAACTCCTTGGCTCTTCTGTACATGCATATGCAATTAACCAACCACATCACTCAGAGATCCTGGGATGTTATTTGAATTGTGTCATCTATCCACCTGGTTAACACAGATCTATACTATGGAGATTAAGAACTCTGCCTTATTCAAATGAATTCTCCTAATTTAAGAAAGACAATTTTTTTATGCCTCTACATCCTTATCTGTAGAAAGGGAATGCTGACTTTAAGACTTCAGGTTATCATTCAAGGATTCTATGGAGGTAGCCAATTGAGATCAATTGAGATCACAAGATCACCTGAGGATTAACTAATATACTATTATAAATGCCTATAGAAATATGAAATATCAACAATAATTTTAAATAACACAAGTAATTAATTTTAAGGGTCATGACTAGTTCCACAGAAAGCCTTTTTAAAAGTTTCCAATAATATTTATAATTTGGCAATTTAAAATTTAAGGCAATTATGTCAGCACATCTGGAACACTAGATAAAGATTCTCTCCTTGACCAAACTCTACTCAGCCCTCCTAAACTCTTCATCAACTAGGCCTGACTTTTGCATTTCCATGTTCGTCTGTACTGTCCAATTTTAGGAAGAGTCCTGCTAAGTTGGTTTAGCCAAAATCCTGTTTTCCAAATTTGATCACCCTGGATATCCGATCAGGTTCCTCATCCCCCACCTTCACCCAGGTGTGTCTGCTCACCCTGGCCTGTCTTCATCAAGAATCCTGTTAGGTCAGTTTAGACAGAAGCCCCCTTACCCCCAATGTTTTCACTTAGTAATTTTCCATTCACTGCCCCACATCCTGCCTCTTGATTAAAAATTCCCACTTGTCTGTGCTATATTCGCAATTGAGCCTAGTTCCATACTGAGGTCTCTTTTCCATACTGAGGTCTCTTTTCCCCTGTTGCAATAGTCCTGGATAAAATCTGTTTTTACTGCTTTAACGACCATCCAGCTCTGGCATTCTTTGACACCTACAAACACCATATACCCAGGTACATTAAAACAAAAGTCATGACGAATTTCTGAGGAGCCCAACAGAGAAGGAACACTGATGATCAATTGGCACTTCAAATTTTTGCATCTAGATATGAGTTCCAATTTTAAATAAGTGAATAGTGAGTAACCACAACAGCTGCCACTGGGGGTCAGGAACTGTCTTCCATCTCAGGGACTTTGAGGACATTGTAAGAGCTGAGGAGATGAATAAAAAATACATATGGGGGAGGGGTAATAGGAGGGGAGAGGATGTACCCTAAGGATGACTGTCTTCCTCAAAATCCTAAACAATTACTGCAGTTACAAAACATCTGATGATGAACTCTCATTTCAAGGTGAAACATTTGCTAAAATCACTGCTAAAATGATAGAATGAAGCTGCTCAGACTTGGTGTCTCCTACACTTGGCATATTTGAATCCTGAAAATTCTGATTATAATTCTTTTCTGCTTTTCCATGCATTGTTTTGTAGCTGAAAACCTTTGAAATGGATAAAAATTTGTTAGGTAGTATAAAATGCTGGCTAGTGAGAGAACCAAGAAGTCAAAACAAAATTAACATTGTTAATTTTCAAGAATCTATGCCAGTGAATGGGATTATCCAAAACTGTGGCCATTGTTTTCCACTTATAGATTTCCATTATGCAAGTCTGTACCTGGCAGATAAGTCTTTCAAATATGCTTTTTTGCTGGTAATATCTTAGTTTTCCTGAATTTGCTAAGCCATAAGCATATCAGGTGGTGGGTGAGAAAAACAGACAAGAATAAATATGTATTACTGGGCAGTTCATAAAAAGGAACAGTTACATGACAGTCATGAAGTCTTGATAAGAACCAAATTCCCAGGTCTTATGGGGGAAGGATGCAGAAGATGCAACTTCACACCATCAAGGGCCAGAGGAGAGAGACAAGCAGTATGGGAAGAAAGAGGAAAGAGGAGAGAAGATCCCCAAAGGTGCCAGGCAATCAAATATCTTCCAAAACAGAGAGAGAATAAGAGGGGTGAAGCACAGAGATAGAAAAAGACATTTAAGGAGCTCCAGTCACAGGATAATTAGATCCACCATCACTACCACCACCAACGGTGATTCGAGAAAGATTAATTCAGACCAAGATGGTAAAATGCTACAAGTAATTTCTTGGGAGGACAATAAGGAGGAAGGCCAAGTGCTCTATTCCTCTCCCAAAGTCTTGAAGTTTTAAAACCTTAGTTGTAACCTTGTCTTTCCAGCCAAAAGCAACACCATGTAAAGAGCATGGATGGGTTCTACTTAGTGTTTAACCATCGTGATGAGGGGAAATAGAAGAATTCTCACAATGTCTTTGCTCACTCTAAAAATGCATCATTTGAGTTTTCAAACAGTGCTACTTTTCTCCCAATAGCAACTGGGATATCAAAGAGAGAGAATTTTACTCAAGTCATATCAACCATGAAATGAAGGATATAATGTAATGACCCCGGTCTTCATTAGCAGACACTACTTTAATACATTACTACATCAGCGCTGCCCACATTTAAGCTCTTTCCATACACTTTCACAATTTTTGTCTTATTCAAGTACCTTGTACCATTACTCTTCACTCAGAGAAAAAAGCCTCCTACAGGCTGTGAGACCCTCCGCAGGCTGCATCCCATCCCTCTCTGCTCCCCCTCACTGCCATCCTCCTCGGGTGTGCGCTGCTCCAGCCACCCTGGCCTCTGCTGCTCCTGTGACACGTGCCACTTGCCCAGGCCTCCCTGCCGTTGCCTTTGCCGTTCCTCTGCCTGGAATGCCGTTCCTGAGTTATCAGCGGGCTCACTCCCTCACTGCCTGATTCTCTGCTCCGATTCATCAGAGAGGCCTTTCTTAACTATTTAACCACAGCCAGACTCCCACCCTCCCCCCATGCCATGCCCTGCTCCAATTTTAGTCATTGCATTTGCCTTCGCCCATCGATTACCTATTTCTGTTTTTGTCTCTCCCCTCCCCTAGAGTTTAAACTCCATGAGGCAGAAACTTCGTTATTTCCAGTATTAAATTTCCAGTGTGCTAGGATAGTCCTGTTCAAATAATCTTTTTAATATTTAAATTGAAATGACATTGTTTACTTCCTTTTTTTATTTTTCAATTCTTATCCTAAACAATAATATCATGAAACCAAAAGGATGACATGCCAGGTATATTTTTCCCAAACTAAAACAAACATGGAATCATCAACATTTAAAATGTTAGTCCCTAAGCATCTCCTAAAACCGTCTTGTCACCGCAGATCTCGTGTGTCCCCAGCTTTGAGAAACACGACGTCATCCAGAGGCAACACATACTAGGGACGTGCGAGGAGCCCAAGCAGAGAATATGGTGCAGGAATAAGTTTCATTGTGGGGTCCTCTCATGACGGTTCTTAGTCTCACAGCACAAAACACGAAAGCCAGAGTCACGAGGCCGGGCTTCCGGATCTGGGGCTGCCTGAACCGGGCACCCTCAGGGTGGTCGCTCAGGCTCTGAATGGTTCCCCTGCGTGCTGCCGGCTCTCACTGTCTCTCAGTCTACCAACCACAAAATGCAGCAGGGAATCCTGAAAGCTTTCAGATTTATCATACTCTTATAGTAAAATAACATTTTTGATACAGTAACACTGTAACCATAACTTTTTCTGTAACCCATGAGCCCCCCCTACACAGGCGGCTGGACACCAGGCATCCACTTGGGCCTCCAGGAACAGCCATCCAGGCAGCACTAGGGTGAAACAGTTGAAATCCTTGGCCCAGGCCGGAATGTGCTTTTTTTTTTTTTTTTAAATGGAAGAAGGCCAAGATATAGAAGGAACAATTGGATTAGAAAAACATCATTCTGCGTCCCTTAGAAATTAAACAACTTTTAGGAAAGGATGCTAAGCCCATTAGCTTCAAATTTTGGGAGAAGAGGATATTTGCGAGATGTCAAACTATCACCCTTATAAATGACCTACCAATTCCAAAGGGGAAAACTTACAGTTATAACAAAAAGATCTTGTGGTCATCATCTTTAAAAAGTGATGCAGCTTGTACTGCCAGTGTAACAACCCGACACAATGTGCTCCCAGATGTGATCCAAGATGAAGTGCGCAGCTTCCTCTAGATGTTCTTGTTTCCAAAACCTCTCACCGGAATCTAACCAAGCCTTTAGAAACAAATTCCAGTTTACAGAAAATACAGAGGATAAATGACAAGTTAAGGAATACCACAAGGAAACAATCAGATAGAGCCAGAATGAGGGACATTCTATAGGACAACTGCCTGGTCTCTTCAAAAAGTTGATGTCAGGAGGGAAAAAAAAAAAAAGCAGAGGTCGTGTTCTAGACTACAAGGAACCAAAGAAATACAATGACCAAATGCCATGCGCCAACTTTGCATCAATCTTGATTTGAAACGTAAGTATCTATAAAAGATATTTTTGGACAATTGGGAAAATGTGAAGGTAAACTAGGTAATATCTGTTATTACAGAGTTATTTTAATTTTCTTGAGTGGAATGATAATGGTATTGTGGTTGTGTTTTTAGGATGTCCTATCCTTAGTTTTAGAAAAAACATGCTAGAGAAGTTTGGAGTGATGGAACATAAGGTGAGAAAGGTTTTCTGTTTTTTTTTTAAATAGCAAAATAGTTAAACAGGTTGAATCTGGATGTTGAGTATACAGATATTAATTGTTAATATACTTTCAACTTTAATTCATGTTGAAAATTTAATAATAAAAAGTTGGAGAAAAAAATAAAAACCACATCTGTGCTGAAAATAATGTGGAAGAAGATGAAATCAGGCAAAATCACTTTTCATGTTCTTTCTGTCCCCATAAGAAATAGGAAGTGTCAGAAGGGAGATAAAAAATTAGATACAGACAGGAAGATCCCTATAATCTGTCCCCTGATCACATTTAGGGGTTGGGGACACACAGAGCCTCGAGTCAGGTTGAGGGGTTCAAAAGAATAATAAATCCTAAGTCCTCCTTTTTGAGAAGAGCTGACAAGGTGTCCAGAAGTCAGAGAAATCCCCAGCCTGCAATGGCACGAGTGCACTAAAGCAAAGTATGATGCAGACACATTCTGCACAGTGTGCCCAGGCAGAGAGAGCTGGGGTCAGTCTCAGCATTTGCTGTGTCCCCAAAGCTGCAAGGACACCTTTGCTGAGAGGCATGCGAAGGCAGCAGAACCTGGTTTGGAACACAAGCTGGTACACCTGTGGTTTGCACAGATGGTGGCCAAGAACAGGTAGGAAGATGGACAGCCACCAGCATACAGAAATGACCACCAAGGCCATATATACGTCCCCTCCCATGCCATGGCACTTCACCAATCTGAAGCACACATTTTACCACCTCCCCAGAAATAGAAATACAACCTAAGGAAAGGGGGAGGAAAGGGGGAAACCTGAACTGGCAGTGAAAACATTGAGTTTTTTTTTTTTTTGATTACGCACAATTGTCTAAGATTACCTGGAATGGCAGGAGATTAACTCCCAGTCCAAAAAGGACTAAAAATAGATATTTTATTAAAGCATAGAAAAATAAAGTCACATATCTTACTATCTATGCCTGAGTTATGTGCTTGCTCCATTTTCAATCCAATCCTAGACATTTTATTAATACCACTTTCTCTACCTTCTGCCACAACATCACAGGAAAACCAAAATATAATGTAAGGGATAGATCATTATGGGATATGCATATAAATCTACATCTACAATCAGCTTGTAATTGTCCATACTCATAGAGGAAAGGCTACATGTAAATAATACAGAAATTATTTACCTGGGCTACAGAGTAAGTGGCATTTCAATATGGAAAAGTCCTATATTCCAAGGATTTACTTCAAACCAAATGACAAAGCCACACTGTGAAGCCTGGCTCAAAAATAGTCAGGAGACAGCCCGGCTGTTGAACTGCTCCCTGAAACCCACGCCATTCCAGGAAGAGATAGCTAAGGCAGGGCTGCCCCTCTTGGCTCCCAAGCTGGGATGTCAAAAGTACCCCTACCAGAATGCATGCTACATACAAATTAATAGTAAACAGAGTCACTGGGAATGCCAACTAAATAAGATAAGCCTTCTGTTATTAACTTAGAGGCAATATTTTCTTGAGATGACCACAAGTTTGAAAATATATACAGGGATATTTAGTGTTGACCATGCAGACACAATGCTTCCTATGTTAACAGTAAGGAGATTGTGGTTCCACGATGGAGAGGAAAAAAAAAAAAAAAAAGACTACACTATTACATACAAAAATAATAAAGGATCTCACCAAAGTTCACAGCAGACATTTTTAGTGAGTGCATGATTTTACATAATGGTTTTGTAACAGGATGGTAGACATTAAAGCTGGAGGGACACCTCAGATGATTTTTAGTCCCGTGCTATTATTTCTGGTCTTTACATAATTTCCTTTCAGATGATCCAGGAAGCAAGTGCGGGAAAGGCTCAGTTGGGTGGTTGGCTCCACTCAAGTCTTGCCAGGACTGCTAAAGTTGACAACCACAGCTGTAAACAGAACCACCACTTCATTCCTAACATTCTCCGCTCCCACAGTGCCCTAGCCCTGAGCTCAACTCCCCTTCCTTCCTTACGCTGTCACTAGTTGGGGCTGAGATGACTCTTCTGCCTTCAATTCAGGATAATATCTTACAAAAAACTCACGGAGATCCGGTCACTGGCTCACTGGCTCGATCGTTCTCACTCTCCTTCCCCACCATTCCCTCTGTCCTCAGGCCACTAAAGTTCCCAGATGATCACAGAAAAAGCCAACGTGTTTCTTTCTACTTTTGTTGACGTTTTGATAAAAACAAAGATCTTCCACTGCCATTCGCCTGTGCAAGCCTTGGCTCCTCTCACAGGAAATGCGGTGTCTTGGTCTATGTATAATAATATGGATGACAATCTATGGCATAAGGAATAATTTAATTTCTCCAGAATCCCTCTTTTCCTCTTTAGCAGGCTGTAAATACATCAAAATTAAAGCATATTTTTGTATAAAGGAAAGCATTTTAACAACTGAAATCCTCTCCGTGCAAAAGGGAAGCACTTTAGGAGTTCCCATGAGCTCATGTTTCTAGATCTAAGCTAATGGGGGTTGGGAGCCTCGTCCTCACCCCGCCTCGGCCCTTTCTGCCCCTTTCCTTCAGTAAATGTCCTCCCAAAAGAAAATGCTGAAACCTACATACCAAATCAACCAATCAATCAGACAGGTTTCTCATGAACCCCAAAACAATTTAAACTGAGAAACTGGTTCAAAGGACAATAAAATGAAGAACTTGTAATAATTCACATGTAGTGTCTTTAAGGACTGAAGGGCTTAAAATAAGAGTAAGTTTTAGCAAATTTCTATTCATGACACATGCCCATAAGGTAGAGACACACTGTAATTACAATTTTTTTCTATAAACTCAACTATTCATAATAAACCTTGAAACACTAATGCACACTGCGTACATTTGTGATATTTTTGTGTAATTCAGACTCAATATAAATTCAGACGGGAATCTCCCCATAATCTTTTCTTTAATGATGTATTACTAAAACCTAAATCTGAAAAATAACTACCTCTTATGGAATTAGTTCAAACTGCCAGACACTAAACTAAGCACTGATTTAATTCATAGAATCACCTGAGAGATGGGTATTAATCCCTTAATTTACCAGAGGCATTAAGATTTAGAGTTTAAAATTTTTCCCAAAATGATGGTTAGCAGGTGGGAAATCTGGGATTTAAACCCAAGTTTGTTGGATTCATAAGTCTCCAATATTATATTCCTATATGCTCCTAAGGTTGAAGACTTAAGAGTTAACAACTTACAAACACGAAGGATGTGCATTATTCAAACAGGCTGTCTTCCGAAGTGCCACGTGACAGTTCTGCTGATTTGGAGCTCAATGTATTCCCATAGTCATTTAGTATTCTTGCCCAAAATAAAGTAAGATAAAATCAAAGCATATGTTAGAATTTAAGCCAAGTCATTATCTGACTTCATAAATTCTGAAAAGCTTGTCCACCAAAATCAGATGTTAGGAATGAGGAAGAAGAAAACCAAAGAGAGAGTAAAGAATATGAAGTTAGGAAGCACATAGATGTGGCACAAAACGTCAGGAAAGGCAGTGAAAGGTGGAAGAGAAACGAAGGGGGAGAAGAAGAGGAAAACCAGACAATTTTTGGATTTCGAAAGTCCTTTTTGAAGCAGGCCATGATCTATGTGAGGAGGCTGCAGCAAATTCACCTCAAAGTTCTCGGAAGACCAAAGAAGAGATCACAATATTTCCTGAATTTTAAGTACACAATCAAATTTCTTAAAGGATCTTTTACCTTTTAGTGAAACTAGCAGCATGGAGAGTCCCTAAAGAATAGTGCGTTGTACTTGCTACATTCCAAGCAAACATGAGCTCTCCCCTGAATCACACTAGGCCTGTGGGAATGCCCAGGTAAGACAGGCGATTCAAACACAGCGTTAGGTTCACTTACGAGGCTACAGGGAGAAACGCAGATTCTTCTGCTTCCTGTCTGGCCTACTGTAGCCAATTCTGAAAAGTTCTACACACATTTTCAATATGCTGCAAAG
Organism: Eulemur rufifrons; assembly: GCF_041146395.1. NCBI lineage: Eukaryota > Metazoa > Chordata > Mammalia > Primates > Lemuridae > Eulemur > Eulemur rufifrons. The sequence continues at coordinate 209,666,265 of NC_090989.1, forward strand.
AATAAGCATCTTCTGTTCTCAGATAGGCATAACCCAAACGTTGGCACAGAACGAAGAGACTTTGGAAAGTAGATCTTCACCTCACAAACACATGGCAGAAAGCTTTTTAGAGCATCTCCAAACAAGGGGAAAAGCAAACTTGGGCTAATTCTTTTCTTTAGATACATTTTCAACCTGGTAAATTACTCAGTGACTGAATGTCTTTTATGAAATTTCTGAGGATTTGATTGGTATTGACAAATTCTGTTCTCTACAAAGATACACTTAGTATATCTCTGCTAAGATAGACTTTAAGCTCAATTTGAAGCTAGGAGGAAGGTAGTTTTAAAAAATGTTCTTATGAAAACTTATTTTCTCTGACACTATTTTGTGAAGTTTATATTCTCATATTATAAGAAAGAATCAACAAAGCTTGCTACTTATTTTAAAAAGAAAAGTTAATCGCTAAGTTCTTTAAAATTTTTGTTTTATTAGTGGCTTTATGATTCCATAAATTTGAAATAATACTATTCGTCTCTCTGAGAATGTCACACTAAAATTTGTTCAAATATCTTTATTCCATATATCTCTGAAAAAGACAATACTTCACACCAAATTAAAAAAATTTCAGAAAGAGCTAAGTTTAAAAAACACAAAGAGTAAAACTAGTGAAAGAAATATTTTAAATATGTTTACTTTAGAGTGGGAAAGGCCTTCCTAAGCAAGATACAAAACTTAAATGGAAAAGATGGACATAATTATTTTTATAAAAACAAAAATCTTTTTGTTTGCCAAAATACACTACTAAAAAGTCAAAAAACTAGAAGAAAATATGAGCAATATATAGCACAATAAAAAATTAATATGTAATTGATAAAGTATATCTATAAATCAATAAAAATAAACATTTGTTCTTATTCTTCACATAATAAAGATGCTTAACTTTATTATTAATTAAAATATCATTTAACTTAAGTTGGCAAAACTATAAGATTGATAGTATCCAACATGGATGAGAGTAAAAAACAAAAGGGTATCCTCACATACTGTCAGTGGGAGAGTAAATTAGAAAAGCATTTATGCAAGGTTATCTCTCCACATTTGAAATAGACACATCTTTTCTCTCAGCAATACATCCCCAAGTATCTATCTTTGTATAGAAGGTCTCATTTGAAATGATTTTCTGAAAACATGGTAACAACTTAAATGTTCATTACAAGAAGAAAAGTCAAATAAATCACAAATCATCATCACAATGACAGTAAATACTCATAGAGTAATTACTAAATGTCAGGAACTTTCTCAAGTGCTTCACTTATATAAATTCACTTTGTCTTCATAACCACCCTATGAAGTAGGTGCTGTTATTGGCCCATTGCAGAGGGAAATACTGAGGCCAGAGAGGATGAGATATTTGCTGAAATTCACACACAGCTTATAAGAGGCAGAGCCAGGTTTCAGATCCAAGTAGCCTGGTATCAGATTACTAGGAAATATTATTAAAAAGAATGCAGTAGACAGCTAGGTACTGATACAGAAAGATCTACAAGGCAAATTATTACCTTAGAAAAGATGCAGAACAAGATTAGTATTATAATTTCATTATGAGACCAAAAATGAAACTATATATTTGATTATTCACATAATAAACGAAGCTATATATTAGATTATTTACATGCTATGTGCATCTTAGAGTTATCTCTAGGAGCAGAAATGGTAGTGAGAGAACAAAGTGATGGGAACTTCTATTTTTAATTTTATATATTTCTAAACTCAATGAAATTTTGAAAAAGAATGCATTCACTTGTTACTATTATAATTTTTCAATGTTATTTTTCTTTAAAAAAAAATGGAGGGGGGGCATGTGGAAAACAGTTTGTCCTTGCAGCTGTTTCTTCAACTGTGTTTCTGGCTTTTGGATACGTTTTTCCCTCTTTTAAAAGTTGATCCAAATATCTGTTAAACTCAACCTCCTAAACTTTCCAGAATTGTTTTCAGCTCATATAAAAGGCTTTAACCTTCAACCTCTTTAGCTTTGGCCTCAGTATGTTTATGACTATTTTTAAATAAGCAGATTTTTGGTTGCTGTTGAAAGACATTTAAAAGATCATTTATAAGAGCAGAAACTTAAACTGTGGGCCTTGGATCTGGAGTTAGGAAAACCTGGATCTGCATCCTCAGGCAGCGTAGCTTTTCAGTCTTTACTAATTGGAAACCCCTAAGGCTCAAATAGCAGGAGTGAACGCAGACAGGGCCATTTACCTGCAAGGATCCGAGGCTGCAGAGAAAATGCGTGCAGGCTACCCACACTGAATGAGAGAAAAGGCTTCCTCTTCCAGTGCCTTCTGCAGGGATTTCTTAGGGTCACTTGGACATTTTACTACAGAACGGCAAAGAAGGCATCGGTACTTAGGGAATGAATATCATAAGTGGACTTCAACCAGGAAATGCAAGTAACAGAAAGCTGATGGCCAAAACTGTTCTTCACCAGGACAATGACTGCCAAGCTGCCTCCTCCCTGCTGGCTGCCTTATATTTTTTTGCAACCCTGTACACCATCAATGCCACAGGCAGGGCTCTCAACGTGGAGCGCTCTTTGAAGACTTGGCAGCCCTGTGCTCCTAGATGCTTCCGTAGCCCCTTCATGTGCACTCCTATGTCTTTAATAGAGCGAGCAAGCCAGGGAGCAATGGGAGAGCTAAACAGAAGACTTGGTTACAACACAACAGCATTCAAAGGTCTGGTTGCCTGTTCCTTTGGCAATAAAGCTGCTTTGGAAAATTCTTTGAGCCCCATTTCAATGAAAACTAAAATTAAAGTAAAGCCAGGCTTAGAAGAAAAGGAATAAAATTCTGCATTTACATATAGGGGTATCAATACTGATGCAGATTTAGATACATTTGTTATACATTTTATGCATCCATATTAAACACACATATGAATAATCCTTATACAGATGGTCAAACACTAACACAGGGCCATTAGTTGGGGATTCTGCAATTATGGTAGCTATTCAACCAAAAAGCAATAGGACTGCGTAAAGGCACAGAAATGAACATGGGAAAACAGATGGGGAGAAATTCTACCTCCTGACATCTTTATTGAAACAGGGCCTGTAGCCTATTGGACATAAGCAACAAGAAGTTGAAACTATATCAAGCAATAATGAAAGATAAATTCTAGGTTATCAGCAAAATATGAACAGCAATATGGCACTTCTGCTGACTTCGGAACTGGAAAAAGACACATATTCCAAAGCCATGCATTCAAAGGCAGGGATGTCGAAATTGAAGATGTTCATGTGCAAAATGAAAAGCCAAAGTGAATCCTCCAAGCTTCAACAAAAATAAGGCTGACATACCAAAAACCCGGACAAAATGACTTCTTATCTATGGCCATTACTTATCTGGAATAATTTTTTAAAATAAAAGAAGAAAAGGAGCTTTTTCCCCTTTAGAAACTTAGAAAAGTCCCTGATCTCTCTCTAGCCATTCACACGTTAGTTAGCCATTCTCCCAATATTAACTGTTTTCCAATTGCCAATCTAAAGTGTATGAAGTTGAAAATTCTCTCTGATCATTCCATCAATTAATATTTACTGAGTGCCAACTCTGGGCCAGGCACTAGGTAAATAAAGATGAACAAGACAAATACGAACCCCGTCACCACGGGGCTCACAGTCTGTGCTTCCTGTTCCGGACTGGACCATCAGCATTTATGGCGAATCAACAGAACAAAACTCGATGGAGTTTACCATCCTGTAGACCCAAATCCAAAGTCAACAGCACAGCTCACTGGTTGTGTTCTCAAATCCAGGTTTAACTCACTAGTTTGGAATTTAGAAATCACCTTCTCACGGAAGCAATGCCATAAATAATGCTCAGGGTATTAGGTCAATCCACAAAGCTTGAGCTGACCTGCATTCAGCTATAGTGTGATTTTAAGAGGTGTCTGGTTTGTGTTAACCTGGGCCCTTCCAATCAACAGTGTTAAGCTGTAGTTTATTATCTCAAGGCTTCCGCTACAGATTAAAACGTCAACACTGGAGATAAACTGCGAAATGCTAAGGATGGACAAAAAGTTGTAAGCAGCTATGGGTGAGCGGGCCGGCATCCTTCTGTCTCAATCTGTCTCCAGGATAAGAGAATAAGGATGGGCTTAGAATCTCCGCGGAGGATGCTCACGAGGGTAGGACTTACATTCAGAGTAGCTCCTCTGCACACCAGCCACCAGCCTCTCACACTGTCTAGTTTTGGCCAAGGCTATGCACAGTTCCTGCCATCTTTTACCCAGAAATCAAGACTGACAGATCGCCTGGTTATTTCGGGAAGTATAACAGTGTTTTTACGTAGTCTTCCCTTTTTAAGACATATGTTTTTCAGTGGTAATCCCGGCTCTAATAGCATTTAAAGTACATTAACTTACATTAATGTTTAAATGTCACTTTTTATGCAGTTTCATTTGCATTCAATGCATGAGCCACATCTCAATTTCTAGATCCCCGAAGATTATCCCCTCGCATCTGACTTGTAAAACAATAACCCCAGATCAGGCTCATTTTGCTCATATCATGCCACAGATAGACATGTAGCTAAAAACAGAAAACAAGCTATTCTAAGCAAGAACATGAGTCTCTGAGACAAAATTTCTAAAACTGGTTTTATTTATGTTTAGGAATAAGGGAGAAAAACCTATAATACATATAATAGCTACTGCCTGAAGGAAGTCATTTACTGGCTCTGTGGCGAGGTTCAGCAAACTCTTTCTTACAATTCATTAAGGATACCTTCAGGTCATACTCAGAAAATGTAGGTGTTTTAGTGGTAATCATGCCCAAATTATCCAAATAAAATTCTGTTTCAGTCTTAGCCTTCAGGATAAGCTGGCGTCTCATATGAAAGACAGTCTTCTCTGAAACAAAACATCCATCTTTTTTTTCACTCCGTTGCTGCACTAGAGAGAGTAGGTTGACATTTACTAGTAATTCTGTCAGTGGTTTCCCTAAACCAAGGGTGAAGAGGGGCTCCTGAATTTTACTTCAAGGATTCTCAAAGCTTTTGCTGAGCTCCCAGAAGAACCTGGACACATGCTCTCTGTGAAGAGCCCATGGGATGAAAGATCTCAAACTAAACCCTTCAAGACAGGAAATTCTCCTGCTAGGATCCAGTACTTTGCAGTGAAAGCCATGCTTGGGGACATGCACTCCAAGTGCCTCTAAGGAAAGCAGCACCTGACAAAAAATGAGAAAAACCAAATGCCATGGTAGGTAGTGGCCTAGCGTGGGCCAGAGTGCCAGCTGAGACACGGGGACCCCGAAAGGTCTGCAAAGCAGTGAGTGAGTTTGGTCTGCCGTGCCTTCCCTACCCCTTGCCACACTCGGAAGAGGATGTGGTAGCCCACATGTACTGTATGACATGGGACAGAGATCCTCAAAGAATCCTCGGCCAACAGCAGCTTCAGAAACTGTCAGAAATGCCAGTTCTCAGGTCCACCCCAGACCTACTAAATTAGAAACTCTAGGGGGTGGCCCAGAAATCTACGTTTTCCCAAGTCCTACAGGAGCCTGTGGCTCACAGTCAAGTTGGAGAACCACTGCCAGGATAAATTAAAAGCACTGTAGGCTAGTCCCTCTCTCAAGCACTGTTGATAATTGGAGAATGAAAGATCTTTGCTCCTCCTAAAGAAATGTCAAATATCAGCAGGCCGAGGAGGAATTGGGGAGAAGTCTTAGGGGTTTTTTAAAGCCCCAATTTACCACTACTCTTCCCTGTTCATTTCTGGCTTGGGAATCTTGGTCACAGGCACCAACAAAGGGAGAGGAAGAAATGTCAGAAATCGATCTGATCTACCCCAGATCCCAGTGTGTGTTGGGGAACTTGCTGCTACTTAGACATGCCCTTCCAAGTAAACAAGCAACAACAGTAATTCTATTAGGCCCTACAGATAAAGGAAACCCACCAGACCTGCTCTCCAGCACAACTAAGACACCACTAAACCTTCTCAGCTTTCCCACTTAGACACTTAAAATAGTGTCTATCTGTAAGAGACCACATAAAATACAACATATTTTGTACGTATTAGCCAATACATAAGTTTAAACTTCAGAGCAAATGCTTTTAAATCATTGAAACTCTTCACTTTTTATACAACAAGTACACTTATGTAAGTTTTTCCCTCCTCAAATTAATTTTCAATCCTCTAATAAAAAGGCCAACTATCTATTTTGGGGCAATATAGTCCCTAATTTTTAATCCAGCATTGAGAATTTTTCCACAGGGGGGGAAAAAAAAAGCCATTCATTCACAAAGCTCCCAGGTTACACCAATGGCTGTTCTGATTTTGCTTCCCAACTCTGTTGTTTAAATTTCAAAGAACGAGAATCTGGAGAAGGAGTCACCACACCAAAAGCATACCACTGAGGACGCGGGAATCAAATGTGCGGCAGGAAAGACTTTTCTGCCCAAAGTACAGATATCCAGACTAGCCTGTCGCCGCTGTGCCTCACTTGCCTTTCTAGAGCAAAAGGAAAAATCGAGCACTATTTGTCCATATCATTAGTCACTTAATACTCAAGAAACCAGTTCTGTGTCTTGTGGGACAACTGTCCTCATGGGAAAGTGGGTAGTGCTGAGTAATCAACATTATTTTGCTGTGTCTAGATTTGTAGTGTCACATCCTTGTTGCTATTTTTTCAGCCTTTTCAAACCTAATCATCGTAAATCTAGCTGCTTCCTTCTTTAGTGGTAATTAGCATTAGTCATAAGCCAAAAACGATTCCACATAAGAAGCAAAATAAACACAACCCTTCTTACCTTTCATGCCAAACTTGGAGTGTCTTGCCAACTTAAGCAGAAACAGCATTACCAGCAGACAAAATCCCACCACAGATGCAATAACCACGACAGCATAGACCTAGAGAAGGGAAGGCAGGGTGGTTAGAACCTTGATAATTGATTCCCTATAATCATAAGGTAATGACGACGACGATGATGCCAACAGTTACTACTGACTGAATGCCTACCACTTCCTCTTCTAACAGCTTTATGCATCAACTCACTTAATCCTCAACAACCTGACAACAAAGTATGTAGGACCTGCTATTATGTCCACGTTGCAAATGAGAAAACATAAGTTAAAGTTTATAAAAATGGATAACCAATTGGTATTTTATAGATATAGATATTATATCCATCCATCTGGGGGGAAGAGAGAGAGAGAGAATATGAAACATGAATGGCGAACTACTGTTGATTTTTGAAGCTGGTGAAGAATGCAATGGGGTTCATTTGACTATTCTATTATAGTGAATGTTTAAAAACTACCCAGAATAAAAAGATTGTTTTAGGTTAGCTGTTGCTGCTCTTAGAAGTCAGGGTACATTGGGAACAGTGAGTTGGACAGGAAGCAGAGCAAGAGGGCAATTTTGGGGTGAGTCCCATTTGGGAAAGCTCATTGGATTATTCATTTATGATATGTACACTTGTCTATAGGTATGACATAAGCCCCCAAAAGTGTTTTTTTTTTATATTTTATTTTTTTTCTTTTGAGACAGAGTTTCACTTTGTTGCCCGAGCTAGAGTGCTGTGGCGTCAGCCTAGCTCACAGCAACCTCAAACTCCTGGGCTCAAGCAATTCTTCTGCCTCAGCCTCCCGAGTAGCTGGGACTACAGGCACACACCACCATGCCCTGCTAATTTTTTCTATATATTTTTAGTTGTCCAGCTAATTTATTTCTGTTTTTAGTAGAGACGGGGGCCTCACTCTTGCTCAGGCTGGTCTCAAACTCCTGAGCTCAAACAATCCACCCACCTCGGCCTCCCCCCCAAAAATGTTTTTAAATTTAAAAGTGTAATTGCAAGGTGTGGGTTACACAAGTGAAGAGGTTAGATGCACATATATGTGAATCCTGTCTCAACCCAGAGGTGGGGATGACAGAGGTACAAGTAGAAATGTGATCTCGCTGCCACCAGGACTGCCGATCTATTCTAAGTGCATCTTAACATTTTTGAAACAAAGATATAAGCAGCACTTTGTAACTCCTTCCAGTCTTGCTCAGCCCAAGGTCCTGCTTCTAAAAAAAGTTCAATTCTCTAAACCAGGCAAAGTTTTGCTGTAAAGGGTCAGATGGTAAATATTTCAGGCTTCACCAGCTATGCAGTCTCTGTTGCAACTATGTACTCAACTCTGCTAGTGTAGCTTGACAGTAGCCATGCATGATATGTAAACAAATGGGCATAACTATGTTCCAATAAAACTTTATTTACAAAAAGAGTACCTGGACTCGGACATAGTTTGCCAACTTCTGCTCTAAACTGTCTTAGATGTCCACACTGACTTAAGATGGATAAGCGTCATTTCATTTAATCTGCATTATAATCCTTAAAATGGATATTATTATCCCCATTTGCAGTAATCATTAGCGCTGTTCACCAAATATTTCTGGTTTTCTCTGTGTTTCTTTTCATAGGAGGTACTTCCTGGCTTGCTTGTGGTTAGGTGGCTTCATATGACTAGTTGAGACTTAATGTCATGGCCAGGGTGTAGAATTTCACTTCTAGTCCAAGATCTTAGTGTAAAGCAGTGGTTCCCAACCAGGGATCATGTTGCCACCCAGAAGACATTTGGCAATTGTCAGGACCTGGGGACTGGCGGGAGGGGGAGGGGACTACTGGCACCTAGTGGGCAGAGGCCAGGGATGCTGCCAAACAACCCACAGTGTCCAGGACAGCCCCCTCAAACGAAGAATTATTCATCCCCAAATGCCAATAGTGCCAAGGTTGAGAAACCCTGCTCCACCCTGCCCTGGAGCTCTCTCTCTCTCACTCTGTTAGAAAAATGCTAACTTTCCAAAACTCGGCTGCTCTGTAAGTCTATTCCTGGAACAAGGACAAAGCTGAACAGAGCTCTCAGCCAACACATGTAATGAAGCAAGAAAGAAACCCTCGCTGTTTTAAGCCACTAAGATTTGGGGGTTTTGTTACTGCAGCATAGCTTATCCTGACTAATACACTCATCTCACAGTGACAGGCAGTACAGAGTGGACATAAAGAACATGGGTTCTTCCTGAGCATAAAACTTAGATTTACCACTTCTTAGCTTACTTAACCTCTCTCTGCATCTCATAATCCTCCAGTATAAAATGGGAAATCTAATAATTCTACCTTATTGGTTTTTGTAAATCCTTAATGAGTTAATGCAGATAATGGACTGGGAACAGTGCCTACTACGATAGATAATAAATTAATGTTTGCTGTGATGATGATGATGATGATGATGATAATAAAACTCAGATCTAGAAAAAATTAAATAAGTAGCTTACAATCACACCTCCCAAGCTTGGGATTTGAACCAAAGTCTGTGCAAGTATTAAACTTGTGATTTATCCATTACACTGTCTCTTTAAGAGGTTGAGAATGAAGGTAGAAAAATAAAAACATTCGGCTAATCCTCCCAGGACACCATCTCTGACATCAGATGAGAACAGCATTAAATAAGTCACAAAGCACAAAAAAGGGTGGAGCAAAGATACATGATAATTCTCTTCTCTGATACTTTAGTTGCGAGTGGCTTTCCCAGAAAATGCTTCTGCAAACATTTAAGTACAGACTTAACTCTGTCTGTAGGCTGCAGAGACTATATACAAACAGAATGGCAGCAACTCCTAAAAAGCTAACTATGGATCAACTTAACCATTTCACCCAAGCCTACCTAATGGTTTTGAGTATTTTTTTAATCTTTGTTTCCAACTGATGTTTTCATGGGAAAGAGATCATAGGTATTTTAGCTATAAGTTTCTCTACCTTATGATTAAATTCCAGACTTCCATAAATAGAGAGGAGTTATACCTAAATAACAAGGAGTATACCTAAATAAACAAGTTTAAACTTCATTCTGCAAATTTTAGTTTCATAACCTTTTCATGTGACACAAAACATCATTCTTCTTTTGATTTTTTTTAAACCACTTAAACATGTAGAAACTATTCTTCGTCTGCAAACAGCACAAAAATAGGGAGTGAGCTGGGCCTGGCCCCTAGGCTGTAGTTGGCCAACCCTGGGTTAGCCTGCAAAGTGGCCGTGGAGGTGAAGAGTGCACAGATTTGGAATTTACACGGAGGCCGAGCTCTTAGAAAGTGCTGACTGTGCACGTGCGACGGTGAGGAAAACAAAAGAGTGGAGGAAGCTGTTGAGTTTTGACCAGAGAAACCGACAGACCAATCCCACCACAGACCCCTGGGATCGTGTGACTTCCCCCTTCAATGGCTCCTCACTGCACCCTAAATCCACACACCTGGGACTGTGTTTCAAGGCCTACAACCTGGTCACCACCCCCATCTCCAACCCCACTGACCCACACATACCTTACCCTACGATCAAGCACCTTCGACATGTTCCCCCATCTGCAAGCTCTTGTTCGCAAACCCCGAATGTCCCTCCCTTCCATTCCTATATGTCCAAATCCCATCCCTCCTGCACGGGCCATGCAAAATGCCACTGGCCTCACAAAGGCTCCTCTGAATTTCCCAGCTGGAAAGAACGGAACACCTGCCCCACCATTTCTATCGCTGTACTGCATTGCTCTGCCTCTGTTTGTACTTTAGGTGCTGGGATTCACATCTAGGCTCTCTGACTGATGTATAAGCTGCTAAACGACAGATTTGAGTTTCATTCATGTTTTTGTATTTTCCCACCAACAGTCCCTTCCACAGTCTCCTGGAGTCCTTACATTTGGTGAGCAAACTTTTATTAAAAGTTTAAGGAGGCCCGGCGAGGTGGCTCATGCCTGTAATCCTAGCACTCTGGGAGGCCGAGGCAGGAGGATTGCTTGAGCTCAGGAGTTTGAGACCAGCCTGAGCAAGAGTGAGACCCTGTCTCTACTGAAAATACAAAGAAATTAGCCAAACAACTAAAAAAAAAGAAAAAAAAATTAGCCGGGCATGGTAGTGCATACCTGTAGTCCCAGCTACCTGGGAGGCTGGGGCAGGAGGATCGCTTGAGCCCAGGAGTGGGAGGTTGCCGTGAGCTAGGCTGACGCCACGGCACTCTAGCCCAGGCAAGAGAGTGAGACTCTGTCTCAAAAAAGTTTAAGGAGACAGATGTGAAGATGCAGTCCTTGAATGAGAAAACTGGTTTCTTGCTCTCCTAGTTTCTTGCTTCTTCTTTTAAAGGACAGATATTTGAAATAGGAACCACTAATAATCAAAAGTGGTGCACAAAAGGAGAAACCAATAAGTCAAAGGCTATATAGCACCTGTATCACTTTTCTTAAATCTTTCTATTAATATAAATTAATATATTATTTTATTAAAATCTATTCTATATTTTAAAGCCCTATTTACATCTGAATAATAAAAATGTCTTGTTGAAGCAGCTACATTCCTCTAACATGTAAGTATCCAAAATGCTCAGAACCAATCGAGTAAACACCAATTTATTCCACTCACCGAGAGATGTTCCCGACCAGGTGTGTCAGCAACCCCAGTGGAAGGGATATCGTTACTTCTGTTGGTGGTGTCCCCAATGTCATTTGCTGCAGTCCCATAATCTTAAATTGGAGAAGGGAGAAAGAGAAGGAACATGAAGCTGTCATTAGGTTGCCAACTAACATGAGGCCAGAGTGAGACCCAGAACGAAGCAAGACAAATCCCAAAGATTCCAAACCACTGGCAGCCTGGCTGTGGGGCAGCGTGACCAGGCTCCTGAGTCAACTGCACAACACCAAGACTTTATTCGACCCAGATCTTTACTTTATTGTTCTGTTGGTCACATCCTAAACCTGGTTCAGGGTTTTTTCTTTGCACCTAAGAATATACCCCTTTATCGATGGCATATTTAAAACAAATACAAAAGGCAACCCATCATCTAAAAGTCATAAATTTGTAGACCTGGAAGGGTTTTTAGAGACTGAGCTTAACTGACAGTTTTACAGCTAACGAATGTCAACTGAGGAAAGTTAAATGATCAGTCTAAGGCCACCTAGCAAGAAGGTGGCCGAGCCCAGACATGGCCCCAGACTTGAAAGAAGCAACACTGCTTCCTGGGGCAGGTACATATTACCTGAATAAAGGGCAGACACTTAAGATGAAACACGAAATCTGCATCGTGATGGAACTTGGGTCCATGCATGAACTTTTCTGAAGAGTTCTGAATTGCCAATCATTGCTGTTTCAGAATTATTAATAGAAAGACCCACAGGATACTTAGAATTGTAAAGCTATGCTCTCATATCACCAAGTCTCAAATGCAGGTGCCATCTTCTGGATCAATTTGAGTCTATGTGGATCAAGATGGAAATAATGACTGATTTTTTTGAGGGCAGTCAAAATTTTTATTGGTATTAATAATATCACATATGAAATGTCATAGAAAACTCTTGGTAAACTTACTGCAGACAATGTTGTTTATGATGTTTATATTTTAATTCTAAATGGGTACAGTTCCTTCAATTTCCATCCTGGAGAAGCTACCTCATTAACTGAGCCCCAGCTAAACTTCTCTAGGTACACCCATCATGCTGGCCTCGGGGCAACCAATTTAAATTGTATTTTTATTAGCGGAGTGTTCCTTTGTGAATAGATAGTAACACGGAAAACATCTATTTTCTATCTGTATGCTGTTTCATTCTTAATGCCAAAAACCATATTCTCACAGATTTTATTCTGAGTATCTTAAAACTTACTGATTTCAAACACTAACAGATATAATTTATTTCTTTTTCCCTCTTCATATTATAGCCAACCACTCATGCAAAATTTCAGTCATTAAAGTGTCTATAATTTAATATCATGCCATTTTAGTCCAAAGATCAAAAGTGGGATCTGAAGCCAATGGGAAAATGACATTTTTAAAGTCTTGAAGTCACTGGAAAGTGGACCCAAACATAACTTTAAAATGTAAAATCACAATCCAAACATATTACTCTGTCATAGAATTTGAGATATTTTCCCTTTAAACCATACCAAGACAAATAAAGACCAAAACACACAAATCACATGCACAAAATCAACCAAACAACAGTTTGGAGGAAATATGCCTTAATATACATAAGCAGGTATAAGACAATATAATTCCCCAGTTAAAATCAGCTCAAGTTAAATACACACACATATAATAGACATATAAATAGAATCATTTTATAGAAAAAAATAAAATGTTAATAAAGATATATATTAAAGAATGGAATATTTTATAGAATAAATCTATCAATATGACATTTTAATCAATCTAACTTTTCATCATTCTTAAATTTCAAGCCAAGTCCTGAAACATTGCCTGCCACTTCCCTAAACAGTGGCTTCCTGATCACAAAGGTGGTTCAGAAATCTGTTAAAGATGGGCTTTCACACCTAGTAAAGCATCCTTGGTATTTGAACAAAATAGCAAAGCAGAGATGAGCTATTTGAGGCAACAGCTAATATAGTGGACCTTTGGTTTCTTTCCTTTCACATTCCCAAGAGAACTCCATTTTGTTCAAGGGGTTTAACCTATCAATCTCTGGGGAAGCAGACCTAAATGTTCGGGGTGGGTCTAAGTAGTCAAGGGTTAATCCCTCCCCCTTATCAGTAATGAGAGCAAGAATGGACCATGACCCAGTGGGGTCTTGAATCTAATACAAAGAGGGCCTGGTGGAGGTCTCTGGGAAAGTTCTCGTCTGGGAAACCTTCAGAAGCTCCTTCCTTCCTCCCGTCAATGTGAGTGGCACAGCAGCCTCTCTGCTGACATCCGCTTACAACCGTAAGGGGAACCAGCCTTCACTGAAGCTGGCACTACAGCGAGAGAGTGCAGAGATGAAGAGAATTTAGGTCCCTGATGACACAGTTAAGCGGCTGGTTTAACCAACCCTAAAGCAAGCCCTGCCTTTGAGGTTTCTCAAAGCCAAACTTCTTTATTACACAAGAAATATAATTTCGAATTGGGTTTACTGTCATAGCCAGAAACCGATACACTTCCCTTTTCTTGGTAGTCATGGCTTTTAAACAGGTAATTAATTCCCAATTATGAAAAAAAAAATGTCTTTTACAGCCAGCAAAATGGATTTACTACTTCCAAGAACAGAACATGAGAGAGAAAGTGCTATTTACAGGCACTACAAATGTCAAGGGAAAATGGCATCAATATCGAACGATTTTTGAAAAGTATTTTTGACTATGTAATGCATAAAGTGTATATATTTAACTGAGCTTAGAGGTCTTCTTTTAGTTGATTTATTTCATTATACACAAACATTTGGAAAACATACAAGGTAAAGAAAACATGATAGCTACCTTCATAAATTACATCAGGATAATTCGGGTTTGCACCTAAAAAGAAAAACAGAAAAGATTTGTAAGCATGCATTTGGAGTGTAGAAATTTCTAACCTATACCAACTAAAATAAGATAAATATACATTGAAGGTTTTATAATTGAATAGACTGTTTTATAAGACATGGTAAATAAAATGTAAAATTCTTGGTTTGTTTCACAATAAGTCTGTTCCCCACTCCGGTCCTCCAATTTCCACCCCTACCAAAAAGCAAAGACTAAGGAGAACTCACAAATCACTCTGGAAAAACTTCAGCAATAAATGAATTATAACTATTTCTTTCTTTTTTTTTTTTTTTTTTGGGGGGGTACTGTTTCTATTATACAGTTGGCCATTTTCATTGCAATTTTGGTGTTCTTATTCCAGAAACAGGTAATTTTCATACCACTTTTCTTATTCTTAGGGCTTAGGGGTTACTGTCAAACTATGTGTAGCAGGGCCATTTGCATTTAGGAACATATGATTAACTACCCTGCATAATAATATGCAGAGCACAATTTTGCTCTCCATTTAGTCTTTAGGGGGGTTCTAGGCTGAAGAAACCTTTTATGCCCTAATACAACACAGAAAACTAAAAGGTACTTCCCGAAAGTATTTACAAATAAAAAGTTAGAAATAAATGTTATGTCAGAAAGAAATGTAAAAGTATACTAACTTAATTTTTTTTGGATGGCTCTGCAGTTACCAAGATGATCGGAATATTTTGCTTTAAGGTATTCTGAGACTTGCTAAAAACATTTTAAATTTTTTTAAAAACTCAGCATCAACAAGACCTGGTGACAAAAACATTTGCTACTTATTCTCCAATCAGAGCTAACTAGGTCTCTACATGAAAGTCTACTTGGAAATAAAATTAAATTTTGTTATAACATTTAAGTGATTGCAAAATGAAATTCCAAAGCTATTTCCTATGCTTTTAGTCCTCACTTGCCATGTGAAACAGTAAAACTTGTAAACCATAAAGCTTACTCAGTTTTCATTTCACTTCTGAACCCTGAGCAGGAAAATGCCATTAAAATAGAGTGAAATGAGCCAATTTTCTGTTCATGCATTCCCCAGTGAATAATCAAGGTTAGTCTAAATGAAGAACCAAATAAAAGTGGCCCCAATATTCAAATTAGAATTTTAACACATTTCAAAACTAGAAAAATATCAATTTTAGCAGGGAAAAAATGAAATGAATGGCTGTGTACTTCAATTCAGGGAGGCTGCATACTACTGGGTAGTCCATGCTTTGCACAACTTGGGTGGGGAGGGGTCACCTTTCATATTGTAGTCCATGTGAAGAGCACCATCTGAAATTGTGCAGTGCACAACCTGGGCAGCCATACGTGGTGGCATTGTATGGATTCATGCAAAGTCGTTGATTCCAGTAAATTTCAACAGTATTCTGAGGAGTTTTATTATCCCAAATACCATTTAAAAGTAGTTTTGAGTTACGATATGTCAATATGTTAATATGTATTATCAGAATTATTTGTAGCTATTATGACAGCCTGAGAAGAAACTTGAAAGCTGCCCTGCAGTCTGAGGGGTAATTCAGTGAATAAAGCAGCAGGAAGCCCCAGTGGAAGCCCTTGCAATGTCACTTGCAGGGCACTCACTTGTCCTCTGAAGTCTTTTCCCTTTGCAAAAGCCTTAGACCAAATGGTGTCCCCTTCACCATGGGGACTGACTACACCTGCTGAAGGAAAGGTTCTCTAACTCCAAGAGAGCAAGTCATTCTTTGAACTACTCAGTAATTTATTATTTCAGGAAATCTCACTCTGCCCTCTTTGCTCTGTGCCCCTCCACACAGTCTGAGAGTTCGAACTTCAAACCCAGCCTTCCACATGTGATTATAAACAGGTATTTGTCAGGCAGGAAGGTAGAACCTATTGTAGTTCACAATTCATTAACTTGATTTATAATTTTTAAATATATGGATAGAAGTATGTGAATCTTAATTTGCACTAGGGTGATCAATCATCCCAGGTTGCCTGTGACTGAGGGGACTCCTGATTCATTGGACTTTAAGTTTTAAAATCGGGGCATTCCCGGCCAAATCCTTCCAGTTGGCCCAGGACCAAGGGCCTTCCCTGGATGCGGGGCTTTCACAGCTTAAAGTGGGAGGAATTGGTCACTCTGGTTTGTTCTCATGCCCTCACGGGCCCCTACACGCGTAAGAGAAGAGCCTGTATTCACCATCGCTTTTACACATCCAACTCCGTAAGAATATGTAAAAAGACTGAGGATTCAGAGCCAGATTTATCTCAGCCACACATTTAAACGGCCTCAGTGAATATGAATGACGTACAGGTTTAATCTGCCTCATCGCAGCAAGAGAACACCCAAACACACTACCCACACAAAACCCCTAAGAAGATCCAAGAACATCAAACCGATCCAATGCATCAAATGTCAGGGACAGAAAACAGGAGTCAGGGTGGGATCAAAAACAAAAGCGTTTAGCCCATAATCTAGAAAACAGGTCACTTTCCAGACTTATGATTCAGATCAGTGCATGCTTTTCCTACCAAGTGCACCAGCAAAGCCATCAGGCCATATGTAAACTTTCCTGAAAAACACTATTTTTTCCTAACTTCATTTTCCCAGATGTATGAGAAGTACTGTCACTTTACTTTTGTTGCCAGGAATAGCCAAATTTAGTGAAGATTATGAAACTCGCAGAAAGACAATGTGGGAGGAACAATAACAGGTTTTTTTCCCCTCCCAAGCATACTGTGCTATGTCTGACAAGGGGTCTACACACAAGATAAAGAAATGCCTGTCAGTATAACAGGTTTAGGGAGACTGGCATACGGGAGGACACACAGATCTAGAGTTTATGAAAAACAAGGGCCACATTACTCCAGTTGACCCCAACTCATCAATATATTTGCTCCTAGCAACTTCCCAGGCAAGCAAAACCTCCCATGACATTTACACTCCAATAGTGAGGTATTTATTAACACCATTTTAAATGTAGACAGAAAAAATCACCACTTCCTTTTTAGACCTCTAGCAATGGTCAAATTTTGAAGATATCCTGCCATTTTTAAGTCTAACTGGTTCCTATGACTTAGTTTAAATATGTTCATCATATGTCATTACATACTGTTATATGCTAAAGTTAGGAATGAACGTCTGTTGGAGATATTCAGGACTAAAAGGTCAATGAGGAAGGACAAACACGAGCTATGAGGAAAAAAATTCAAGGAAAAGACAATGAATGAAAACTAGAGAAGCAGCATTGGTCTTAAGCCACACCCCTGTAGTGGGCATTTGAAAAAGGTTATTATGCTTCCTTGAATGCTGTCCTAGTAGTAGCGTCCATCAAATCAGAAATCTCAGATTTAGGCAGAAAGAGGTGGCATCAAGCTCTAAAGCTTCATGTTGGGAATTTGTGGAAATCTGGGAGCTCCATTCAACCCACTGGTGCTCCAAATCAGTGGCAGATCTAGACTCCTCTACACAAGTGTAGGAGCTGGAACTCCTCCCCAGCTGAACGAAGTGAGGGCCCAGTACCAACATCTGCTCACCTGATGGTCAAATTCTGGTTTTCAATGAGATTGTTAAGCGTCCTAAGGTGCCACACTCACTTTTACTGTGTTCTTGACCTAAGGAATGTCATCAAGAATTATGGGAAGGGAGTAGCCAGTCCGGAGTGCAGCCTGAAGCGTCCCCAGTGAAAGGAACAGAGGGGACGGTAGCCTGGCCATGGTCACCCTCCTGACCAAGATCCACAGTGAACAGGTGAGGTCCGCACCTCCGAGGGACGACCTCTTGGGGCATTTAGCCTTTTACATGTAAGAGACAGAATCACTTTTTTCTTTCCTCAACAGCATGAAACCCAAGCACTTCACCATGCTCTTAATTCCATGCTAAAATAACCTAAAGTGGGGCCTTTTTATTTCAACCTTCTAACCTCTATGATAGCTCACGAGTAAATCTTATGACTTTCTATAAATCTTTGTGAGTAAATCTTTATGGCTTTTTAACTGTAAGATTCTGCAGCTAAAGGGAAAATGCATTTGTAGAATAAAAAAATAAATTGTGGGAAGAGAAGAAGCCTCACAGTATGGTTCATTTTCCATTCTGCTACCAAGATAAAAATAATGGGGAGGCCAGAAAGACACATCTTTTTCCTTCCTTTAAGCTTTTAGTCTCCCTGTAATGCTATAAAAAAAAAAAAAAAAAGAAAAAAGAAAAGAAAAGGAAAAAAGGGGAAAAAAAAGACTTTTCTTTCAATTCTATTTGCAGGCTCTGTTTGGTATGATCTTGAAAAATATTTCGAAGAATTCCATATGATAAAGCAATAGCAAAAGATCTGTTCTATTCAAATAAACTGTCCTTGCTTTGTCAACAGTGTTTTTTTTTCTAACACATAAGACTTTCAGCTCCATCTTCTCTTCCCTTTCTGAACAGCAGGTTGAACTCAGGGCCTGAAAACACTGGGGGTTCGGATGTCTGGGTTTCAGTTCTGGCTGAACCACTAATTTCCTATGCAGCACTGGGAGTCTCTTCCCTCTTTCTGTAACAAAGGAGTCTTCCATAAGACAGGAGAGGATAATAGCCTTGGCTTTGGCAACTCCTCGGGAGCTTCAGGAAGCATAATTAATTAACATTAGTACTCCTGAGATATAAAGAGCTATTTAAGTATAAATCTTAATTATCATGATTATTATGAATCTATGGCCAAACCATGCTCCCCTCGGTTGTTTAAGGCAGAAAAGCAGGTAGAATTTTCTTTCCTTTCACCTCCGGGACAAGAAATGGGTCCTGACAAATAGCCTAAGGGACTAAGGGAAAAACAGTATAAAGCTGGGGGGGGGGAGCATTTTTTTAATGCATAACATTTGGAGAAATTTCCTCTCCCGTTCTTTGGCCTAAGTACACCAAATCTAAATCCGCCAGTTTGGGGCAATTCTAAGTGCTGCAGAGAACTCTAGTTCATCCAGACGTCATGAATCTTTTGATAAAACAGCACGAAAGGAGTAGCTGTGGGCAAAGCTCTTCCAATATTTATAGTTTGTTCCTGACGTGCATTTCGCATAGGAGGCAAGTGCTCCTGAATTAGGAAGCATAAGTCACTGACTCCCACTGCTTGTGTGAATGAGCATTCTTGAGCTGTGACATTCTTCCTGAATGAGTGGGCCACAGAGACACTCTTTATGCTCTGCCTAAAGAATGGTAAGCTTTAAAACAAGGGTATTTTATCATCTAATGCTCTGGTTAGGTTTGCTCCAAGCCCAAAGCATTAAATCATTTGGGAAATGATTTTAATAAAAGAATCGACTCTTAATCAATGCGTTCACATTTATAGAAGTATCTGACCGGCCGCCAAAATTCTTGCAACTTGTGCTATCTGATCAGAGGATGCGAACAAACGTTCCAGGTTTCTTCCTCAGAATAAGTCATAAGCAATGTCTCTGCCATTAATTTCTGCTTCAAAGTCTGCTTAAAAAGAAACCCTCATCACTTCTAATCACCACTCGGCCTCCATGCACACTGTCCTGTTCATGAAGGGACTTTTCTATGTGTAGGATTGAATTCCAATGACAGCCACATAGTGGATCAATTTCATCTTACACAAGTCTTTATTTTTGGCCTGTAAGCTAAATAGGATACATGAGAATCTTTGGAGAATCCTCAGATAACCCTCGCCTCAGTATGTGTGCGCCTGAAACCGCTGTCTCTACTTTTTATTCACTCTCCCAAGCCTTCTTAAGCTACATATTGAATTCATCCTACTTCTTGCCAAACCCAATTAGAAGTCATCTCTGTGCACCATCTAGTCTATATTTTTATCATCATGACTATTTGATATCCTCAGGGAGCACAGGTGAGGTCATCGTGGTGGATGCCTAACCAGTTCTTCCAGTGGCTCCCCCAGGTGCTGGGGGGCATCCTCACTACTCACCGTGTGGTCCATGACCAGCAACATCATTATGATCTGGGAGCCTGTGAGAAATGCATCATCTTAGGCCCTTTTCCAGATCCACTGAATCATAATCTGCATTTTAACAGAGTTCCCAGGAGTTTTGGATGTGCATTAAAGCTTGGATGTCCTGATTTACAATTCACTGAGAAATTTTACCAGAGTCAAAAAATCCCAGTGGACATAAAGGATGACGATTTTTCAATGAAACATAGAGGAAGAGACAGATAACCAAATATTGGGGCGGGGTATCTCTGACCACAGCTATAAAAAAAGGGGGACAGGGCAGGTTGGTTTTGTTCCCAAAGACATCCCTCTGGGCCCCATTCCAAATGACGAGGGGGAGGAGAAAGAGCTTAGACAGCAGAGAGAGCCAACATTTATCCACCCTCTCTAGGAACAAAGCCTTGACTTAGTCTTCTCCTTAAGGGGCCAAGTCTAGAAGGCTCACGTAGTAAAATAAGGAAGGGCAAAGCCAGTCTGTGATAAAACCACTTTTGGGTGGAAAGTTTCTCCCTCCCTGATGGCTACAAAGCATAAACACAAAGGGAGGTGAGAAATGTGCACCTCCTTTATGATACCCTCAGTGCCTGCCTAGGAAGAGGACAACACCGAGCACCCGCCTACCGTGTGTCAGGCACTGCATCGGGCACGGCAGATACGCTCAACTTTACAGCAACCTTCTAAGTAGATGCTAGAACCCTCCATTTTGTAGAGAAGGAAAGTCACATTCCACACTCCTAGGTGTAAAGAAAATTACTCAAAGCCACACAGGTCATGGTGGATGGAACTCAGATCGGAAATTAAATCAGATTAGAGTCCAAAATCCAAACTCTTCCCACTATATCAAAGTTTCCCTTTAAATAATGTGGAGAGTGGGGACTAACTATGCATAAGATTCCAAGTTCAAACGTCAGTTCTGAATAAGTCATTTGGACTGAGAGCAAGTAATAGGAGTTTATCTCATTAAAAGTAAAATCTTAGTGGTTCCACCTAGTCTACTTAATAGTCTGTTCAACGGCTTTTCCAGAAAAGAAAACATTCAAAGGGGTGCTTTTATCCTTCACTGTCTATAATTTCTGCATGCCTTCAGCTAGGTCTTGCCTAGTACCAGGGCAGGGACACCTCTGGGAATTAGAAGTTGATCTCTTAGAAGCAGGTTGAAGCAACCTCAAAAAGGAGCAAGGGGCAAGAATGAAAGGCCAAGTGTTTCTCCACCCTTCACTATTTTATGGGTGGTCAGGGTATTCTCCTGTACAGGGACAGGGGCTGAGCTTTACTTCCCAGTCCCACACCTCACCCCCGCCACGTTCCCAAGAAGTAGGGTCCACGTTGTCTTGAGTTTTGTAACTCACTACAAGGGGTAGCCAGCCCGTTTCTCCTACCTCCAGAGAGAGCTGACACCTTGTGCAACATCCCCAGATTTTAGCATAACAGGATGCTAATGAGACTCTTCCTGCCTTGGTAACTGACACCGAAGTGGATGAGAGGCGCTCAGAGGCACAATTCACAAAGGAACTGGCTGAGACCTGGACCCATGTCCTTCAAAATGCCTGATTCACCTTGAGACTTTAAGAGGTCCCCAGGAGGAGAGAGCAAGGCAGGACTTACAAAGAACTTTCTCTGGGGAAGTGTTGCCATGTCACCACCCCACCAATGCTTCCACAGAGCCACTTGGAGAGCTTGAATTGTGTTTCCTACAGGAGGATGGCTCAGAAGATAAGGCCTGACTCTTGCCAGGGAAGGAGAAAGCGACCTGCAGCTGTAGGATGTAGGTGGCATTTGGTTCCACCTGTACACCCAGGCGACAAGGGATCATGAGTGCTCCCTGTGGACCAGGCAGAGGCAGCACAGAAGAAAGCCTCTGTGGGGAGCGTTAGGTCTTGTCAACAGGGCCTCCTGGAGGGGCAGAGGGACCCCCATCAATACAAAGCTGCTTCCTGGAGGAAGAAGTTGCTTCCCCCAGCTGGAGCAGAGGTATGTTTGTTTATGCCATGGAAACTGCAGAGAAAGGGATCTCCAAGAACCCACAGAGGAATGTCCAAGAAAAAATGTCCAAGTATCAGCACTGAACATTCCCAGGTACCAAGAGCACAAAGCAAACTTCCCTGCCATCCCCCACACCCATCCCCTTCCACCTGGGCAGCAGAGGGGCTGAAATCTCAGCAAACTCCAGCCCCCACCCCATTCTGCCAGCCTGAACTTGGCCAGAAGATCAAGTCCAGAGTTTTAATTTCTAGCTCAGATGGGACATGTTGTTTCTCAATTGAGCTTCTGACTACAGTCCAAAATGACCAAAAGATTGCTAGTCATGAGCAAAAAAATTTTTGCATGGCTGAGTTCTCCTCCAGAGCAGTGAGGCTCACCCTTGGTTACTCATTGGAATCACTGGGGAATCTTAAAAACAAAAAATGCCAAAGCCTAAGTCTCATCTGGGAGCCACCAAATCAGAATTGCTAAAGGCAGGCACCAGAATGTGTATTAAAAAATGTAATCAAATAAAATAATAGTGAAAAGCCCCCAGTTGATTCTAATGTTCAACAAGGTGCTGGAAGCTACTGCTCTGGGAGCCTGGGAAGATTCCTCCTCGTGACTCCATTGTAAAGGGACAATGGAAAACAAAAATAAAGTAAAACTACGACAGTTTGACTGTCACAAGTTACGCTCTTCAGTGTGCTAGAAAGATGGACACTACGGTGCTCTAGATTTCATATTGAAGCTGAAAGTTGCTTTAAACACAATCCCAAACTAACCAGAGCTGAGTTAAGTTCTTAAATGTGGGATCCAAAATGATAGTGTCTGGAGTCTGAGAATGTCTTTTCTCCCTTTCTGAGCTACTAGCCAGGTTTCCAGTGATTAACAGACGGGGAAGGCATTGGCTTGGTTACTGGGGTCTTGCTGACATCTAAAGATCTGATAGCACCTGTCCTTCCATAGTAGCGCCCCGGCTGGGGCAGTGGTAGGGTCTGCACGGCCCCAGCACTCTCAAAAGACATTACATGGGGATCTTGGTTTGCTAGGCCTCTCCCCTTTAATGCCTGCCTCCCATCCTCACGCCTTGGGAAAGGCACCCCTTGGCCTGGGCTGATGCTGGATCAAGGTCTATCTGCCCCACCCATCCTCCAAGTGGGGATCAGAGCATCTGCCACCCCATCCCAGTGTCCCAGTGTAGTGCACCATGAGGCAGTAAAGGCTACCAAGACTGTCATTACATCCAATCAGACCCTCCTCTTCCATCCTTACCAATTTTTGTTTTAGGGACTTTTGGTCGACTTGTTTTAATTTATGCTTCAATTTCTTTCGCAATTCTTCATTCTCTGTTTTCAAAAATGAGTTCCTAAGCAAAGCGGCCATCGCGCGGAAATCTCAGTTCTAAGCTGAATGAGGTGCACACATTCTAAGGGACCCCAGAGCTGTCACATGAACTCTTCCGGCTCTGTGGGGAAATGCAAGGGCGTCAGGGTGAGCCTGGGCTGCCTGCTTCCTTCTAAGCCAGGAAACTTGCAACGTAAAAAAAACGGGGAGGAGGACCTCAGCAAAACAACTGGGGGAAAAGTAAGTGAAACTTCTTACCAAAAAGGTTTGTGAAAGCTAAACTTCTTCATCAATTACTATATGATGACAGCAGAAATGCTGCTGGAATATAAGGCCAAACTTAACCTGTTGTTCTTAACATGAAATGTATCTTTAGGCCAGAATTTTTTTTCTTCTTTTTCGATTTGTTTATTTTCCTTTAGTTTTAAAGGAGGGCAAGAGAGAAAAGAAGCAATCCTAAGAAAGGTCATTATCTGTATGCTATGGCTATGGGTCTCCTCGACACCCACAAAGATTCTACCCAAGCCAAGTAGGGTCAATATCTAATTGGTCCCACTGCTTTATGGCCCAGGAGGGCCATTTACATCCACCATCCCCCTGAGCCAAGTCTCCTTCATTTCCACTTTCATTTGTTGCTTCTTGAATAGCTGGTACTTGAGTAAATAGTTAAAGAAAAAAAATCATTCTTTTCTAAAACCAGATATTTATATTTTAAAGACCTAACAAAAATGAATAAGTGAACGAGAAGAGAGAAAGAGAAGAAAAACATCTCCATAAAATTTAGCTTAATTTTTATTTTATACAGGAAATAAATTATTTCTTTTAAAGGGAGTGTTTAAAAGACTCCAAGCCATTCTTATGCCAGAAAACAATTTTTTCCCATCACTAGCTAAGTTAAAATGAACAGAGATATCAATAAAAATGAGGCCACATGGATAAAAGGAGTTCAGCACTACCAAATATTAGTGCCATATAGAAATGTTCAAAAGAAAATACATCAAAATCCTACCTAAAACAGAAGCTCCTGGCTTTACACTGACAGTAAGAACTGTGCATGTATCAAAGGACACAGATCACTTCTGATAGCTTTTAAACTCTAGACCTTCACCCTGAATCAAATTTCCCCCTGACAGTTTCAAAAGGCATTGATGAAATGCAAATAACGTCTAAAGTTCAATTACTAGTAATGCACCAATATTAGCCTCTTAGTAGTGACAACGGTACTGCAGTGACATGTTAACAGTGGGGGCTGGGTGGATACTGGGATCTCTCTGCACTACCTCTGCAATGTCTCTGCCAATCTAAAATTATTCACAAATACAAAGTTTATTTAAGAAGGAACAAAAAGCTGTTGTCCCAAACCAGAGTCTCCAGATTTAACTATGAAGCTGTTATTCCCTCAAACATGCAGGAATGTAGAGACTTACTACAGCAACCGCAGCCAAGCAGCTAAACTCTCAATTAAGAGAAAGATTTAATGCAAAAGACAACAACAGCCAGGGGTGTCTGGGTATCGCGTCCAAACATAGCTTGTTTTATGTGTTCCTAAAGGGCTGTTTGTAAATCAAACTTACATAATTCAAATCACATTTTGAAAACATTAATGGAGGCTATACATTTAAAAAGATGTTTAGTAAATACCAGGATAATAGGAACTTATTTTTCAATGAGAAATACTGCGTTCTCATCTACTGTTTAGCAAAGGTGGCTTTGCACGGGTCACCTTTGTCCATGGTGCACCCTGTGAGCCACACAGCTGCATGTTGCCCAAGCAGCCCCTGCCCACAGGTCTCCAGGTTTCTATTTTCCCTCCTCTCTACCAAGTCTTCTCTGTGCGACTTGGACTAACTCAGAGCTATTACAGTGAGTAACTCTACTCACGTACAGGTCCCAACATCTAAATACAGGCCTCCACCCCCACTGTGGTAGCAAGCATTTGGGCAACAAGATTGAGCAGGTAAGAATACTCTACTGTAGGACATTATCGGAAGCAGGTGAACATAGGACAATTGTCCCACTATTACTGAAGCTCACAGTGACTCTCTCGCTGGCTATAGAAGGGACCCCTGATGCTAGCGATCCTTCCACAATCCAAACCCCAGGTAGATACTATTACCACTCCTAGAAAAACAACTCAGGATCTGAAAAGGTGACGGTCAACTCAGTCAGCCCAGGTAAGCAAAACAGTCCAGAACACTGGTTTCCTGCCCATGGATAAGAAAGCAGGATTCTCCATTCCAATGGATAAGGGGCTAGGAAATAAATCTTAAATATTTCATAAGCCAACCAAACACAGTTCATTTGCTAATGTTTTTGCATTAAACACTTGTGATGATGATAATAATCCTTTTCTCATGAAATACTGAAGCACTGTACAGTAATTAGTAATCCTGTATATATCAGACTACTATTCAAAATTACTCACTCCCCTCCTCATCTTCTTAGGAAGAGTACAATTCCCTGCCCCTCAACTTGGCTTTGGCCCAAAGACTTGCTTTGTTAGCCCATGGCATGTAGACTGAAGAACCCTGAACCTGGCCCTTAAGAAGCCTCATTTCCAGTTGTCCTCTTTCATTCTGTGTTTGCATAAGAAGCAGATCTCCTATGTAGCTGCTGCTTCTTCACCTTGCATCCCAGAATAAATACATATGGCACAAAACCACTCCAGCTGACCTACAGACCCATGACCAAGAATACACAAAGGAGTTTTAAGACACTGGGTTTGTGGATGGTTTATTGTACACATGATTTTGTCAGTAGTTGAATGCTAGACCCTACCCTCTCCCCACATGCAAAAGCATCAGGTACTCACCATCATCAATTCCAGGCCAGCCCATGAAGTGAGCAGAAATCTGTTTCTCGTCCTTCCCATACTCATTCTTGGCTATTAGAGTGTAGTCCCCGTTGTTCATGTGAGTGGGATTATCCAGCTGGAGGCAGCCGTGGTACTCCGTGTGATTGGTAACATGTATTTTAGTACAGATGTATTTGGACTCATTCAATATTGCCCCGTTATAGAACCACTGAAGCGCTGGTTTGGGGTTGCCTTTCACAGTGAATGGAATGCACCAGTGGTGGTCTGAGGTTGGAGATTCGAGAAATGTGATAGTTGGTGCAACTAAATTGAAAAAGAGAGAGTTAATAGCATCAGAAAGCTCATAATTCTCACCATCTCCAGATTTCTGTGCCATTGATAGGGGATTTTATTCAACCATTATTTGGTTTAAGAAAACACATGACCAGCAATTCTGGCATCCATCAATATTCTGTGTCATCATCAAGGTGGATTTAACTCTCTACAGAGGGCTTCAGAGAGACTCCTTCCTCTGCTCTACTGAAGACCCATGCTTCACAGTCATTTTTCAAATCTATTCAGTGTAAATAAGAACCAGCTCCACACAGATCCAAGAGATTTCTGATAGCGGAAAAGGTTCATGTGAAGTTGACTTTGGTTTCTAATATATGTATCTTGATATTATGTAGATTTATCAAAAAAATGAAGGACACTATTTTTATAGTACTTCTTCCCTAAATAATGCAAATAACAGAAATGACTTTGCAAATTTTAGCTGAAGCCCTAATCTCACATAACTTTTCTAAAACAGATCAAACTTATCCATGTAATGAATGTCACTGCTGCTGCTGATGATTAATTGTTATAAAGTATGATAAACTAATATTTTTTATTGATTGTCAATAGCAACTACTCTTTAAAGCATCACATTTCATTACGGTATGGTCCATTTTTGCAAGGATCCTAGATGCCAATGTTTTGATCTTTTAAATGTCTGGGGTTCAATCTAAGCCTGGACAAACAGACTAGAAATTATTCCAACTTTAAGTACAAAGCACTTTCTGCTTTGGGGAAACAAACATTATCAAGTAGTGTCTTTTAACAGAGTACTTATCCTGAATGAAAGTATTTAAAATCTCTCATCACTTTTTTAATGTGGCCTAACTTTGATAATTATAAATTCAGGGACTAGAAAAGACCTTGATATCTAATAGCATCATTTTTCAAATGAAGAAACCAAACTTCAATAAGGTTAAGTGAGTTGGTCAGGATTACTGACTGAGTGAGGCAGATGGGGAACAAGAATCCTGGTCTGGTGTTTCCCTCAGTAGCCCTTCCCTCTCATACCCGCCTCTTGATTGCACTTGTTCATCAAACAAAAGAGTAAAAAATATACGGCATCGTAGTCTGGGAACACACAAACACTCTCAGTAGGGTCCCTGTCCTCTGTTGTGGTCATCTTGGTTGTTAGTATCCTTATCATTTATTCCTTCTATTCTTTATCTAAACTTTGACAGATTCTTCAGACCATGATAACCACACAGATATTGACCTAAACTGAGAAAACACTCAAGTATGAGTGTCCTTAATAGAAAACAGATAATCTGATAATTTGTGCTCAGGTAAATCTTCTCTGAATACTACCTAAGAAGCAGCAAAGCTGATAAAATTGCCTAAGTCACCTTTATAACCTACAGAAAGATTTCCAGTTATCAGTGAAATTCCTCATAACTGAGCATGTGGCATTGCTGAACTCTGCACATATGTATTGTAACAGGGTTCCTTACTTTTAAGAAATGCAATATTACTAAATTTTAAATTCGCAAAGTTTAGTTGTTTGCTTTATCAAATATTTCTCAAGCCCTCCTTGAAATAGTATTTGAAAAGTACAATAGCTTTTAATGTATGATTTCATGTATAAAAATTCAATTTAAATACAATTTGGGAGGACTCTATATCAGTTACACAAAATAAGGTGCATTTCTGTATAGATGCACATACTGGAAGGTCGGTGTTACGAACCAGCCACAGCAAGGACCATGGTGGGGTAGTGGCCACACTTACCTTCCTCCCACCAGCCCAGGCCCCTATGCCTGGGACCCACTTATTCCTTCCACCATGCTCAAATGAGTTTTGGGGAGGTGCTGATTGGAGGACATAAAGTTGGAAGTGTTTGCATATGTTTGGGGATAACATTGACTTCAGGTTTCTGGGTAGGTCAAAATGATGAGAAATTATGAGTCCAGTACCCACTGGACACAGTGCTGGTATTAACAATGACAGAAGATTACAGTTGGTGATTTCAGTCCTTCACTCCAACAATCACACACTAAATGTGTGCTACAAGTGAGTATTAACCAGTATATGGACATCAGCTGTGGCTATGGGTCTACACGTGTGTAATCTGTACACATACTTACACACATGCCAATTTATGTTTTTCTCATCCAAATCCTAATCCAAACGGAGTAAAACCTCATTAATTTATACCATACCAGCTCAGAATTTGCAATGATATGAAGTGTATATGTGTGTTTTACTGAATATACATTCACACTGAATGCCATAATCTGAAATTTTAAGGTATATGTTGTATTATTTATAATACTGGAAAACAATGTACTTATGCTTAACTAAGAAGCATTGATATCTTTTATCTTAGTTTCAATGTATACAGAAATTTAAAACAGTTATAATTCCAGTTTCCTGCAGGTGATAATGATTTTCAGTAATTTAAAGAGGACTCTTCCTACCTCCTCATAGAAACTTGATGTCAAACTAATGAGGTTTTATTGCGTTAACAGTACAATTAGATGTTTGTGAAAAGCCAAAAAACATTTTAGGTATCATAAGCTTAAAGCATCATATTCAATTTATAAAGGAAAATTTTTTAGAAACTGGTTTAGGAGAATTTAAGCTAAAACATTAAAAAGAGGGAATACCCAGCTCAAAATATGTTCTATCAGAAAAAGAAGGCACAAAATGACAAGCTCAAAATGGAAAAAGAAGCTTAAAAGAAAGATAATGCATGAGCAAGAGGTATTAAGTAGAAATCAAACAAATGAAAGATTGCTTCGTAATTAAGTATGCATGAAACACTGCATATACTTTTTTAACAAACTTAAGCAACATCCAGAGTGCCCCAGCAACAAATGTAGGCGTGTTCACGATCATTCGCTATTAAAAACACATGCCGCTCTGATTACGTACAATGCACAGTGAGGTTGACAGAATCTTGATCTTCTCCTACAAGATTTTCTGCCACACAAGAGATTTGCTTTCCACTGTCATCAGATGAAATGTTAGTTATCCTTAAGGAGCCCTGTGTGTTGCTTGTTTCATTCTACAAATGAATTAACAGACAAAAATAATCTTGATTAAGATTGATCCCAAAGTGACAAGATTGGGGGTTTCTTCCCCTAACTAGAGAAAAAATATATACAACATTAGAAAAGCTTTCCTGCTTGAGTCGGGCTCAGACAAAGAAGTAAATCAGAAGTTATTCTATTTCTCTAGGTTTCAACTCCTTAGTGTGTGAGGTTGACTTAATCCTCCAATTCCTACCTACCTTCCTCCAAGGGAAGAGACCACAGGGAGAGTCACTCAATTTGCTTACAACGACACAAAGAGCTCACTAGAGATATAAAGACTCTCCAATCTATTAGGTATGCAATAAACTAAAATGCAAAACCTGCCTTTGTTAATTAAGAATAAATAGAAAGAACATGTGCATCAAAATTCTTCATAGTTCTATACATGGCCCTATAAAATATCAGTCATCGCTAGGTTTAATACATTCTCAAGTTCTGAAACAGTCTCATTGTCTCTCTATTAAGACAAAGACAAACACAATCCTTACCATATGTTTGGAAACCAGATTACCAACATCCCAGTACATAATCGGAACCGGATCGCCTGCCACACTACAAGATAACGTGATAGACTTTCCCTCCTCCACGGTGAGGTTAGGTGCGACCAAGCTTGCAGATGGCATACCTGTGAACAAGACAAGTAAACAGAGACATACACAAATAGTTAAACGCAATATCAAAAGAATAACTAAAAATTGAAAACTCTTTATGCTTTAAAATCAATCATTATTTACTTTCTGAGATTGATTTATGTTGATCTGAAAAAGTGCCAGGTTGATAAGCTTTATAGATTTAATGTGGACCAAAAAAGTGCTGTCATTAGATTTGAAAATCAATTATGCCCATTTCTGAAAGTAGTATTGAAGAATAACCTTTTATTTAAAAAAGCACTAGTATATAGCAGTATCTTCCACCTCTTTTTCTGTTCTGTAGTTACTAATCCAGTTTTTGTACATAAATAAGTATTGTACCCGTGGGCTGACATTGTATGTCTTTTATGTCCCCCTCTCCTTCCCTCTCTGTCTCCTCCCCTCCACTTTTTTATACTCATAAATACAAAAGGGTGAGAGATGGATCTATAATTTTTTTCAAAAATATTTTTTTGTATTAAATAACTCTTATAACTCTAACATACTACCAGATCTGGATTTTGAAAGAGACTATTGAAGAAAACATACTTTCAAAGCATTTTTCAAAGACATGAAGCTTGAACTATTACAGTGTTAGAATGTTTCAAAGTTATATAAATCATGGTTAAATATTATAGGTAAAATTGGTCATCCTACTTAAAATATAATGGGTAAAAAAGCAAATGGATTCTTACTCCAGTGAAAAGTTCTTTTTATTGGAAAATCCTGAGACTGTATTTGTTATTAGATGAAATTTTGAATCTTATAAACATTTTTAAATATTTCAGCATAGCATTGTTTTTATACCTTTATATTTCAAAAGCTATGTGTTCATTTATCGATGCTGCTATCCTTTGATTAAACCATCACACCTATTGAGTGTGTACACTGCTTTAAACTACATAAGAATCATAGTATCTCCGACATGTAGGTGGGTCTCAGAGGGTACATCAACATGTCAAGTGCTGCTAGTTGAGACTGTCCCTCACTTGGTATCAGAAACTCTGCTTGGGACTGTATTCACCTTAATAGCTAGTGTCCCACAGATATGATAATCATTAACTCAGAAGTAACCTGGAGGTCAGAAAAAGCAATTCTTCTTTAACAGCCATTAAACTGCAATTAACCCACCCATCTGACAGTATCTGACCCATCATCTTCACATTGCTATGCATAAACCCTTCTCCTATGATGCAGTCCTTACTGGCAAAGCCATCATTCTTTATCACGGACAACATGCTTGAACAATATCTGTACAGTCTGTCTCATGGTATTCCCACCACTGGGAGAGGACTTCCCAACAAGATCTGGCTTTCAGGAGATAGTGAGACCCCCTCCAGAACTCTTTCTGACAGTGAGAATCCAATAAATAGCAATGTTACATGTTTCACAGGGTTTCAAAAAGGCCCCTAATGCCCAGAGTTATACAGGGCAATGAAATATATAACCACGATTAAGAGAGAGTACACACGTGTACTCACCATCAAATTGGTATTAACTGATCAACACTTGTATGTACATATGGTAGTAACATTCATTGGGAGTCAGGCAGGTGTGGGAGGAGGAGGGGATGGGTATATTCACACCTAATGAGTGCGGTGTGCACCATCTGGGAGATAGACACACTTGAAACTCTGCCTTAGGCAGGGCAAAGGCAATATATGTAACCTAAACATTTGTACCCCTGTAATATTCTGAAATTAAATAAATAAATAAATAAAATCTCTAAGGATGCTTAAAAAGAGAAAGAGAGAGAGATACAGAGAGAGAGAGCAGTAAGTGAGAATTAGCCCTGGATCCTATACCTGACATATACTAACTGTGTGGCCTTGGGCAAGTCATTTTTTCCTCTCTTAATGTGTTTTCATAATTTCTGTGACAATTAAGCTTTCTAATTTATTAAGAAGCATGTCAAGGCAAGATATAAGAAACAGTCTTACTTAGTGAAAAAATCTCCTTGAAGTGAGTGGTATGATCTGGGAGACATTTTAAAAATATATATTTCATTTTGTTGTTATTAATCAAATATAGTCATATATTTGAAGAGTCTATAATTCTACAAAACTTATAAAAATATTCACACTACTGTGTGACAAACAGTAGTCCTCCCCCCATATCCATGTGGCCCTATTTCCTGTTCCCAAAGACACTCAGTTCGTCTCTTTTAACTGCTTTTGGTATCGATCACCACTAAATTGATCATCACTAAATATCATGCTTATATTGCTACTTCTTGGTTCTTCTGTTTCAGCATTATTGACTGACCTCCCACCGTGGAAGATGAGAAACAGTCTCACTTTCACAAAATACCAGCCCTCCCACATACCTACGCACACTCAGCATGCTCTCTCCTTACAGCTTTCCACATGCTATGAAGTTATGTTGTCCAGACTGAAGATATGAAGTTTGTTATAAGTGTATAAGCCCTACCGCCAGCAGAACCACCTAATCTGTAATAATTATATCTCATCAAATTTAAAACAGTATTAATTATTGAATGCAACACTGCTATATGAAGTACTAAGAAAAAAGAACAATGCCAATTTAACCATGAGGCAATGCTTTCTTAGCACTTAGAGCTCCTATTATTTGGATGTTGGACCTTCTAAGTAGCCCATCGAACTTTCTAATCTTTCCTCTTTCATTTTCTATCTTTTTGTCTATTTGTTCTATTTACAGGGAGTTTTCTTCAGATTTACCTTTCAAAACTTCTGAGGTTTTTCATTCTTCTGTCATAGTTTTAGTTTCCAAGACTCTTTTTTTGTTGTTGTTGTTCCTGAATGTTCCTTTTTATAGGAAAGTTACCAGCTTGTAACTTTTGGTGTTTAGTTGACTCTCTCCCATTTTCTTTGTATTTATGAATTTATCTGCTGATCCTGAGGTGACCATCAGGGCCAGGGCCTATTATGGTGCTTATTCTCAAGGTATGATTTCCCTCCACATAGCCGGACTCCACCAATGGAGCTTAAAGACACCCCTCTTGGCACCCCAAACCTATTGGATGAGTTTCCTGCTTTTTATAAATATATCTAATAGTTTGGAAATTCTGAACACAGAAAGGTTAAAAAAAAAGAGATTCTCTGTAGGGAATGCTATGTCATAATCTTAATTTTTCTAATAAAATCTAATGTAGTTTTTTTTCCTTCAAGTTTAAGCTTATACAATTAACAGCTCTAAAATGTCTGATTATAGTAATAATAAATATTAGCATTTATTGGGCATTCACCACACCAGATACTCTTATGTAGTACTTTATTGTTTTATTTAATCCTTACAACCTATCTTGAAGGTAAATATTTTGTCCTCATTTCATTAATGAAATATACAAGTTTTGGAAAAGTCAAATACTTTTCCAAATTTAGGAAATATATCTTCCTAAATTGCCCAAGTACATGTAGACCTGAGATTTGAATCCAAAGCTCAGGGTCTCACCACTGCCTCGCAGGCTGCACGTAACCCTTTTAGCACAGACCATAAATACCACCGTGTATCCATGATCTAGGAATCTGGGTCATTTAAACAATAATTACATGTCTATTCTGTGAGAAAAGAGTGAGTCTCCTTTATTTATAGAAACATTGTATCACCTTGTCATAGCAGTTTCCAAAGGAATCTGTGCAAAATGGGCCAAGTCTAGATCTTTTAAATGTAAAGTCTTCCACAAATGACTAAGCATCTAACTCACGTTAATGCTACAGTGTTAATATGCTGGCCAAAGATTCAATAATGGAAAAAACAATCTGTACTTGAAATATCACTTGAGGTTTAATTAGCACAATAAAAAATGAATTGGGAAGCATGAATAGCCGAGGCAGGCGGGATAAACCATTTGCCAGGCACTACTTCCTGGCTTAATAAGATCTGAAATCGGCACCAATACGGAGCAACGCCCAATGATGCTAGCGCTACTGCAATGAGATCCTGATTCAAAACATCATAGCTGTCTTCCTTTGGGCAACCTCGTTGCAGATAAGAGACGACCAGCTTCTCAGGCAGAAGGACACCTCTGTGTCAATGTCTCTTGATCTGGATTCATTCAGGAAAGACATACTAGCCTGCAGACCTCAACAGAAAATCATTAACAACACGGTGAAAAAGCTGACTTTCTTTAGACCAGGGCTTGCCAAACTTTAATGTGTTTAGAATCACCAGGAGGGTCTTGTTAATAATGTAGCTTCTTTTCCAGTAGGTCTGGGCTGGGACCTGATAATTTGCATTTCTAACAAACCCCCCTATTCCCTGACACATTTTAAGTGGCAGGAGTTTATACAATGGGTGTTGGACAATTGTTCACTGGGCTTTTGTTTCTACAACTATTATTCTTAAACCTGATATGGGCCAGAGTAGTTATCTAGTCCACCAAACTGCCCCCAAAGTGTGTTCTATGGAACTCTAATTCCTTAAGATGCTCTAAGGAAAAAAAAAAATTCCAAGATTATTAAAAAAAAAAAAAACCCTATGGGGAACTATAGCTGTTCACAATACACATTAACATATTAAAAACTCTGAGAAGTCCTGCTATAAAGAAATTCATTTAACTTCCATTGATCTTACATTCCCCAAGCTTATTTGAATACATAATCATTTCTTTGAGTTATGATGTCTGTTGTAGCTTTGTTATTTTTATTTGAAGCAATTTAACAAAATATAAGATGCATATATTGAAATTCAGATAAAAAATATATTTAAAGCAAAGCCTTCCTATTGATGATAATAACATTAATAGGCAATATTCCTTGGGCACCTAATATGTGCTAGTCTCCATTTAAATATTTTCCATTTATTATCTCATTAGTCATCTCCAAAATCCTAGAAAGTAGGTGCCATTAGTATCCCTATTTCCAGATAAAGATGTTAAAGCTTAAGTGTCACAACTAAACAGCTAGTGAGTGGGGGCTGGCCCTGAGCCACACCTGTCTGTCCGTGGCTTGACCAGTACATTTTTGGCTGCCTTCTTTGCTGGGATCTGCCACGTCTCTGCTCCCACCCATCAGTGCACACTTCCTGAGAGTTCACCAAACTGACTAGGTCCTACCGTCACCAATTAAAGTATGTAGGTCCTCGCTTTCTAATAATTGAGAAAAACTAATCTATAGTCACTTTGGATAATTAACTCAGCTTTGCAACAGATGAAATAGATCAAGGTTGGGCTTTGTTTTCCAGTAATCGCCAGTAAGCCTGGCTTGTATTCGTTCTCAGCTTGCTGCAGGGATCCTGAGCTCTGTTCATTTCATGTGGGGTCATCATTCGATGTGTATAAAAATATTCAAGTAAATTATGATTTTGTTTGCTCTCTGTCTTTGCTCCCCTCACTCCTGTTTGTGCACATAGAAAGGACTTAAAACAAATAAATACTTGACCTGTTAATTCTCTGGCCACAGAATCTTAAAATTCTATAACCTTCCCCTCTACCTTTTTATTTTCTTGGGATATCTTCCAATTTCTTTGTCTCCTAAACAGACATATTCCACAACTGGGAATGAAGCCAAAATGAGCCTGACCTATTTAGAAGTGACTGCTTTACACCTGGTTGCAAAAATGACAGAAAATTAGCAAAATGACTTTCCAAGCTCAAATTGGAAATTGTGCTTCTAAGTGTATGTGAGCCATGTCATGATAGCGACAGTTACCACATACCTTCCAAACACAAAAAAGTAAACAGCATTTGACAGATTAGAAGAAAACAACTTCATTTGGCATTCTAAGAAGATAAAGAAAAACAACGATCCACTGTGGTTTACTTTATTTTAGGAGATAAAACCTGATTTCTAAGAAAATTAAAGCAAAGCAGTACACTAAAGTAGAACTTCTATATGTTTTCCAGGAAAAAAAAAAATCCAGCTAAGATGCTAAGAAAATAGTGTTTTATATCATCCTAACTTCCACGTAGAGCACTACTATAGCATTTCTTTTTAATCGTCTGTGAACACTAACACAGTAGAATTACTACCAGCCTATTTTCCTGTTTTAAAGCAAACAAAAGAAGGAGTATGTACAAATATGCTACACAGGCATATGTGCTACAAACTGTGGTTGAAACCAAAAGTAAATCTTAAAAATAAATCATTAAAATCGATTGAATTCAAGGAACCAGACCTCTCCTCCTGGGCACCTGTGAACTGGCCTTCACTATCATAAATAGTATTCTGTCGATGTGTCTTTACAAGTTTCTACACTAAAAGTCTGAAGGCTGGAAAAGTAGAAAACTGAAATTGTCATTATAAATAACAAGCAAACCAAAGGCAGGTCTGATTTCAATCCATGGGACTGTTAAGGGTGCTTTATATAGTAACTGCACAGTTCTTCAACCACCAAGTGAATTGCCACCTTATATTCACCGTGGGACTCTCATTCTCTATGGTAACTAGTTACTAGTAAAGTGAGTTGAGGGATTGTTTTGATATGACCCAGAGGAATACTGTCTTTCTTAAATGTATTTGCCATCTACTTAGAGCATTTAATCCACCATTAACACTTCCTGAGGAAGCTCTCTTCCAGACAAGATTTAAATCATAATTACAGTATTAAAAAAGCTAAAGTGTAAAGTCCACTGCTTCTTTAATCCCATTTAGCCAGGAGAAATGATTAAAAGGCTTATATCGCAAGACTAACTGCTGAAGCTCAACCAAGTGTGTAGGAATTGAGTAGAAAATTTTTTTCAAGATTCTATGTGATAAATAATTTCATTAAGGACACTAAAAGAAGTAGCAGGAACATTTTTATATGGAATGATGAATCAGCACAGCCTGGCAAAATCACCTTTCTTCATTACCACTTACACGATTCCGTTTCAGTCTTCTGTTTTAGTGCCACTGTTCATAGCACTCCTTCATTCCAACTACTGCAGAAATTTTATGTGAATATGTTTTGTTCCCTTGCAATTAATAAAGTTTTCCTAAGGTTTTAAAAGGGCCTTGTGAAGAAACAGACCACAACTTGGTTTACAGCATGAATAAATTTACAGTAATTCACAGCAGGAGGGGACTGTTAAAAAAATATTGTGAGGCATTTTGACTGTGCTGTTAACAAGAATGGTGCAGTTAAACTTCCCGGCCCCGCTTACCATGTTCAATTAATCCCTAAAGGCATAAAGGAAAAAAAGAAGAAATGAGATTCTCTCAAAGTGCAATCAGGAGAGAAATTTCAAAAAGAACTAAAATATACTAAACTATGGAATAATTCAGCTAAAATAATATATTTAAGTTATTTTTAATTAACTGAAACACTGGCACCATTATGTTAAAAACTTAGTCCAATCTGATCATTAATATAATATGGCTCATGCATTATTAATTGATCAATTCAGCAAACACTCATCAAACGCCTATTATGATCAAGAGGTACATTAGGAACCATGGAGAATGCATATTTGCATATAAAATGTAGAGAACTTGTTCTCCATATAATACCTACGTGATTTGAGGGAAACTTTTGAAGAAAACCCATCTTGTAAGGAATAAAAGCTCAGTAGCTCTTCTTTTTTTATTGAAATGAAAAAAGCACAAATTGCAAACTAAATGCAATGATCATGCTCTTTACAAATTGTTGGTGTCCAATGATGAAACACACAACACCATACTCTCAGCCGATTCAGAATTAGCTAAAAAGTTTCATCCAAAAAATAAAACTGTGGAAATAAGGTGAACTCCATAAATCTGTGACTTAAACATAATGGGTGTGTTTTAAAAACATATTAAAAGAAAAAGCCAGCTGACCATGAATCCGTTTTTTTTTTTTTTTAAAATAAGACATCTAACTTGAAGATATTGGCATGCTACTATCTGGTTTCTTCAAGATGGAACTTTGGAGAAAGATTTTAAATTCAACACTCCAGTGCATTTTCAGCTCAATTTGTCCAACTTCTCTTTAAAGACCCAAAGTTGGGAAACCATCAAAAGAAAATTAATACATGACTAAGCCCTAAACTGAAGCCTCCTCCTCTCATCCCAAATATCTAGAAATGATATATGATAGTTTTACTAAAATCCAGAACCACGCTGGAAAATGAGAAGGCATACTGTTGATGGGTAAGATACGAAGAGGAACCCCTGAATAAGAGAAGGCAGAAGAATAGGATTAAAGAAAAGCAGTGCAGCCCAAAACCGACATGTAAGTATTCGCTGCACAAAATAGGGAAGCTCTGGGTGGATCCAAAATGATAGTGGAGGACTGCAGGACAGAGTGGGACCCCACTAGGTCAAGCCACCAGGTAAGGGGGTAAGAAAAAAGAGTTAAAGTAGCAAGACGAATAACCTTTCCAGCACCCCACCCCATCTTCCCCACGCAGCTCGGCATCCAACAGCTGTAACTACCTCCAAGTAGTAACAATGAGTGTGAGAACTTCACAGTAGAAAAACAGTTATGCTAGGTGCTGGTACCACCCTACAGGTATGGTGAACCCCAATGTGGAAAAGGACATTTGAGTTACAAAAACCAATCACCAGAGATTGTGGAAACTAAAAATCAATGGTTGAAAAGAAAAAATTCAGTAGTTGGAGAAATAGCTGAAGAGCAAAGTAGTGAGTAAACCGACTCTCCCATAATGCAGAGCGAAAGGACACGCAGATGGAAAGTACGAAAGAAAGGCTGCACGGTATGGAGGGTGGAGCCGGAAGTGCAAATGCCCACCCAGCATTTGCACCTGAATTTGCACATTGAATTCCTCAATGAAAGAATAAATGGAAAGAATGCACAGAGCAAATCAATCAGAAAATTTCTGCAGAACTGGAGGCATGACCCCTGATATTGAAAGGGCATTCCTCACGCTGAACAGAATTAAAAATAAAAATTTTTTAAACCCCACATCTGGTTACATTGTGGTGAAATTTAAGAATAGCACAAATAAAAAGTAAATCCTCAAAGCTGCTAGAGTAAAAGGAAAAAAGCATAGGTTATCTATCTAGCAAGAAGCAAGCATCAGACTGACCTCAGACTTCTCATCAGCAACACTGAATACAAACAGAATGGAGTACCACATCTGCCAAGTCCTAAGAGCGTTGAGCCTAGAGATTTTTACTCAGCCAACTCCATTGAGAAGAAAAAATACAGGCTGACTTTCCACCAGGTGAGATTTTATTTTTTTTAATTTCTCTGAAAGAAATATTAGAAGATATACTTCAGCAAAAAGAAAAAAAAAACACTCCAAGAAGACATGGTAGGACACAAAAGTCAAAGATATATGAAGAAATTGGTGATCTTCAAGAAAAGCTGGTAATGATCTAAAAATAAAATTTCCAATGATAATCTGAGAGCTGAGAGCTGAGAGGAAGAAGTAAAGGGAAGGAAAGTATCTTTTCTTGTCTTCTTGGGGGTTATCTTTAGACATCTGGAGAAAATGTGTGTTTAAATAAATGCAGAAAGTATTTTTGCTTTATATATTTTTTTGAAAAACCAGAAACTTAATTTATAACTTTCAAACAATTAAGAAAAAAAACAAAGAGCACTATCAATGAAAGTAAGGGAAAGAAAAAGAAAAACCCTACAGAAAAAGAGAGGCTATAAATAGGCAACTCACTGAAGCATAAACACAATCCAATAAACATATAAAATACTCCATAGTAATCAGGAAAATGCAACACAAAAGCAATCACATAGCAAAGACAAAAACTGAGAAATTTGCTAGTATCAAGGTATATCTTGTTGGATAGCAATACCCAACAAAAAATGGATGAGAGCCATTTTTTGATGTACAAACCATATACACCAAAAATTCGGTTTCCTACTGTGTATTCTAGAAAAGGCTTTGTACTTGTATGTATGTACAAAGTGCATGAATAAGGATGCTTACTGAAACACTTTTGTAGTAATGAAAAAAGGGAAGTAAGCAAAATGCCCATCAACGTGGAACATTTAGTGTAATTAAGATCTATTCTACCATGAATACCATGAAATGGTTAAAAAGAATATGATAGATTTATGACTATTGACCTGAAATGGTCACGAGCAAGAAAAAGACAATATAGGAATATTGGAATATAGGAAATTATTTTTGCAACAAAATGTCTCAATATTATTTGTGCGATTATAAATAAGTAAAAACACTGTGAAAGAAAATAAAAATGAAC
Source organism: Eulemur rufifrons (assembly GCF_041146395.1). Taxonomy (NCBI): domain Eukaryota; kingdom Metazoa; phylum Chordata; class Mammalia; order Primates; family Lemuridae; genus Eulemur; species Eulemur rufifrons. The sequence goes on from NC_090989.1 coordinate 209,706,640, forward strand.
AGAGAAAGAACAAAACAATTTAAGAACACGAAAGAGACAGAACTATAAGTCTGTCAATTGGCCTGGCACATTCTTCTAGAATGTTGCTTTTTGAAAAGTATCACTAACATCGAAATGAATTGTGAACGTTACCATGAACAGAACCATTTAGTCCTAATCGGTCAAGCAAACCCATGCCCTCCTGACAGTGGATTCAAAATCTCACTCTAATATGCACAATTCATTGACTAATTTGTAGGAGACATAAATAAAAAATTATTGAAAACTGACAAATTGATTATGAAAAATGAGGACCAGCTCACTCCCTACACTTCCCCTCCCCCTAACCACAAATGGCCTATCAACAACACATAAGGTGGGGTGTGTTACCGGAATGCCGCCAAGACAACATGACCAAAAGTTAAAATTGAAAAAATAGAATTGGTTTCAGGCAAGGGCAAAGCAGACATCTATTAAAAGGCAGTTTGTGAAATCAGAGCAGGAGTCAGATGCTGTCACTCTTTTCCTCTCAGTGGTCGCTAAGTCAATGTGGTCATAGCAGCCGTGAGGATTTGGGAGCTAGCCAAAAGGCCAGGTGACTCGACGTTGGATTTCGTGTCCCTCTAGGCAATGTCTCTCAGTGGGGCAAATTTGTACCAGAACAGAGCACAGTTACCCTCTTATCAATCAGGAAAAATATATATTAAAAGTTTTTTTTTCAAAGTGTTAGCTAGCAAAGAAAGCTGAAGGAAGTTGGCAAAAGAACAAAGCCTAATTCCCCCATTATGAAACCAAAGGGCTCTATCTGTGACAAAAATCTGTGGGAAGGGTGATGGCTGTCTTCTAAGTCCCTTCAGGGTAAGAAACAAACACTTATCTTTATTTTTATTACACTCTCACTAAGTGTGAGCAGCAGCTATGTTTCTCTTAAATAAAAATAGACCTCAAATAAGAGAGTCTTCCAACACAAAGAATCCATTGTTTGTGGTTAATACCCAAGTTCCTCAAGGAGAAGAACCAGGTGTCACATGGCTGTCTGCTGTGTCACCAACCACTAGGCCAGATCAAACTAGTTGTTTGTGGCTTGTTAGCTTGTTGACTAACTGATTCAAATTTCAAAGGAGGAATAACATGGCTATGTGGGTATCACAGAGGTATGTCACTGAAGAATAGTAAAATCCTAAGCAGAACACTTTGATTTTCCTTCCTTGTAACTCACTAGCACTCACATGAGCTCTGGTTTTGCCATACGGTGCCCTTTTTAAATGCTAGAGATGAAAATGCCGAAGAGGGGAGTAGGGGATGATGGTAAATTAGGAGATCTTAAACCCAGACGTGGGGAGTAGCATGCAGCAGGGCAGACTGAGGGCACCCCATCAAGAGACACAGACATCTGGCAGGAAGACAAGTGTAAGGGAATGTGCTGGATTGAATCGCATCTGCTCATGCTGCCAGGGCACTTCCATCCCCCTGAGATCCTTGGCCTGGGTGCCAGTCAAGTGCCACACTCTTAGCAGATATTTTTTGGATGGATGTTGATGGATGGATGATGGATAAACAAAGAAATGAACAAACAAAGGAATAAACAGTTTGCTTTTTTCCTCTGTGCACGTTAAAGTCACCCATTCCAAATTAATATTCTACTTGCAAAGAATATTCAGCAAAGTTGCTCCCAGCCGATTTCTCCACGCTGCACACAAATGTTGTCTGATTCACTAGAGACACTGACAGCACACCATATAAAATCTGGGTAGTGGTAATCTTCCCAGACTCTTTACCACACCAAGGCAATTAGAATAATTAATAGCAACTAGAACTCATAGATTTAAAAATAAATTACCACAATTGGGTATCTGCAGATTTGCCAGGGGAATATTCTTGCTGCTTTCATTCAGGCAGTACAAATCCTGAGTTTCTGGACTGGATTTACTCTCTTGGAGAGCCTTGATCCACATAATGTCACAGGAGCATGTAAATGGATTGCCCACCAGGATCCTACAAGGAACAAAAATGCAGACAGATCAGGCTCCTTTCTTAGTTCTAGCTACGCTGGTATTTATGAAATACCACACTATGAATTCTGTCTAGCCAGCAAGCTTTGAAAGTCATACCACTTTCATAGCCTAACAGTACTTACTATTCATTTATTTATCTGATACCGAGCTTCTGTTGTGTGCAAACACCACAGGAGAGGCTAAACAGTGAAACCCACTGTGAGACCATACAGAATAACAGGGGGAACAAGACAGGAACAGAAGTCGTCAAAATATGGGATAGAAAATAAGGTGTCTCAACGTGGAGAAATAGGTGCCACGACAAATTTATCATGAGTATTACAGAGTCATTAAGAAGATCGTCAGTGAAGACGCCGACAAGTTTTCAGGAACGCTGGCATACTCATTTCTGACCAGGCTAGGGACTCAAGTGCTATCATTTAATAAGCTCCAACGGGGAGGGGCGGGCAGAAAAAATTTCAACTCAACTTAAAGCACAGACTAAAGTGTGAGTGCCAGGGGGTTGGCACCCCTGGCTTGCTGCATTATGCAACCAGTCGGTTTCACTGAGGCAGGGAAGTGGGAGTGCACAAGAGAGAGAGAGAACCCAGAAGGGAGCCACAGCCCTCCTTCACGTGCATGCGCGCGCACACACGCACGCGCACGCGCACAGACAAACTCAGGGATTTTGAGGGCAAAGCAATTGAGCTCCGGGTTGAGCTGCACAGCCCACTGTGGGAAGGTCTACGAAAAGAAAGCCACCGCCATTCAGACCTCAGCCAGGCTGCCTGAACGTCTGTGGCCTGCTATGGGTAAAAGAGGAAATAGTGAAGAGGAATATAAAAACCACAAGGAAAAAAAAATCTTTAAATGCTTATTTATAATACTCAGTGGCCTATTTAAGATGAATTCCATTTATGGTAATGAGCCTTTAAATGAGGCCATTTAAAATCGTTACATAGACTCTGCCTGGCATTAACCACAATGCTTGAGATTTCTGCGAGGACAGGACCTGGGCTTTGGCAACATCGTTTACTCCTGTGGTTTTCTGGTTGGGTTCTAAGAATCTCGGGGATCCCTGGAGACTTTTCCAGGAGTTTCTTTGGGGAAAATGTGGTCATGATAGACCTGTTTACTTTATGTCTGCTCGATTGCCTCCCAGTGTCCCTCCAACACCAAAATAGGATTTGATGCTACGAGATATGGAATATAATGCAGAAGAAATCCACAACCAGTTTAAATCCCACTAATCTAATGTGTTTCCCGGAGTCTGAGTACATGAAACTGAGAGAGTCTTTCTGAAAAGAAGGTACAATTAAAGCAGCAGAGATGGTAAAGAAGTGAAGGGATGTTTCAATTGTGAATAAAATGATGTCCCTAATGACCATACAACACTAGCAGACAGCTGTCTTCTTCTCCAGCTCACTGTGCAAACTCCTTTTACAACGGTTATTACAGCACATTACACTTATCTGTGTAAGTTTCTACCTCTCCCACTGGATAACAGAATCCTAGACCATAAAAACTTTTCTCCTTACATCCCCATGGCTTAGTGCCATGTCAGTTTGATTTATAACAGGTACACAACTAACATTTGTTGGATGAATTGATTAAACATGCTGCAGGGAGAATATTAAGACATGAATTTGAAACTAAAACTCTAATTTTTAATCCATCAAGAACCTTTTATGCAATGATGCCCTGAATTTCTCCACCAAGTACCTTTTTCTATTTCATATATCTTTTCCTTTAGTTTGTCCTGCCTATTCCTGTGTTAGAAACACTAGTGATTCAACTCCCTGAATTAAGTTTATTCCAAATAATTGCCAACTGCCACAACTTTCACCTGTAACCCCCATTACTACCTATTAACTTGTTGTGTCTCTCCACTAGTGGCACCTTCCAATCTGCACAATTTTCTTGTGAATAGGGACGGACCTTCATAAAAAGACTCCACAATCCAGGCAACATACAATTTAAGCAAAAGCCATTGCCTGATATTAAAGGCCCTGTCCTTCTGGGCCCACATCTGCCCCACAAAGCCTCTGCATGAGGGCTCTTTGGGGTATCTTACCATAGGAATGAAAAAAGTTCATATTTGCTTCATGGTGATAACATAAAGAATTGAGCACACTTGAAAATGCTAGCTGTTAGTCATGAACACATTTCAATATTTTTTCTTATCATTTTGAAGCAGAGGAATTAGGACATAGGATAAATATTGAATGCAATGGCAGATACAGAAGAAAATCTCCCAAAGATGGGTGGGTGGGGAGAAGGACTACCTCTCCTCCAGTGCTCCCTTTCCCCAAGATGGACAAAAGCAGGGAGAGTTTTGTCTATGGGTATTTCCTCCTTGAATGGGTTTGCTTGGCTTTAGGTCCTGGATCTAACAGGAACCAAACAGATACCATGAGCTATGCAGCCATTTTAACACAAAGCCCCCTTCTTTTTCTTTTTCTATTAGAAAAAAAATTATTTATGTAAAAATGACATTTAAACTAAGCATAATGATATGTTACTATTGAGAGCTCTACTACTTCTTTTAATTACTGAACATGTCTTCATGAGGGAATAAAAAACCAAGAGACCCAAACTTGAGAAATCATTTTTCAAGAGTTTTGATATAAAAATAGATCTGCAACATCACTCACTTAAAAAAAATACTTAATTACCCTTTCCTTTGAAAACTTTTCCCCAAATGCCACACAAAATCATTACTTACAGCTCAGACAAGTCAAGGTGACGGAAATGTTTCCTAGACAAACTCGTCAGTTTATTTCGGGTAAAATTGCTGAAAGGAATCAAAAACATTAAGCGTGAATTTAAAATGTTACATTTTAGGAAAAAAGTATTCAAATAGAGATTTTGTTTTCAAAATATAATTTATTTGATCATTATGCATGCTTTACTTAGATCCAATTATCTCTTTCTTTCACCTGGAGTGATAGCTTAGTTTTGCCTACTGTTCTTGCCTTTGGGGGAAGGGGAACATATTTTCCATTTGTCTATTTTTAGTCTCTTTTTTACCTAAAAGCTTACTTTTCACTTACTAATTCAGAGCCAAGTAATATGTCTCATACAGATCCCAACCTTCGAAACAATTAATCGGAGAATATGTAAAATAAGATATAATTTAAAACTAAACTCAGTAGGGAAAAAAGATGTTTTAAAACTAAACAGCATAGTGAATATTTTGAAATTACATGGCACACAAAACTCTAAGTATCAACTGAATTTAATATGTGTTTATAGAAAGGACATATTTATTGATGGAAAAACTCTGCTGAGATTGTTTACATATGGCTGAGATAACTAGATAATTCCATGATAAGAACAACACAAAATCAAATAACAAGGAATAAGTCAGATTTTATCTTGAACTATTCTAGCAACATACCACCTTGAGATTTGGACTAGCCAGACAATGAAAGAACATATTCATGATTAAAAAAGAATAATGAATTTACTGACATGTTCTAAATATATGGTTTTATTCAATGAATGGGAGTTTCCAATGATCAGTGCCATGGGATTTTGGGGTGGGGAATTCAAACCCATAATCCTGGCAACTGACTCTCTCTGTGAATTTGTTTATTGTTTGAATTTATTTAAAGAGTGTCCAATGCTTGGGCCTCAAGACATGTGTTTTGTAAGTACATGAATGTAAAACAAACATCAACTTTCACAAAAACAGCCAAGACCTCAACAACCAGGAGAAGCCAAGAACTTTTCAGTGTGTGCTTCCTGCCTGGGAAAACAAGTGTTGAGCTGAGATTGTAGATCGGAGGGTGACAGTGATCCTGGTCCCTTACCTAGGCCAGTCTGTGGTGTCAGCCCAATGAAATTATCACTGAAGTATCCTAGTGTGTCTGACCAGTCATCTTTGGAGAAGGGTCAAAACCCAAGAGCTGACACATGGGCTATGGCTGGTCAGCTGGTGAATGAAGAACAGCCCGCTCTGGCATCTCGTAACTCAAGAATGTGTGTGTCCACTCCCAGCTTAATTCTATATTGAGATTTCCACTCATCCAACCCCCTACCTACACAGGGCACCCTCCTTCCGTCTACACTTGCATCTTGTCTCTTCACACTGAGTGTAAAGTGCTCACCCACATGGAAAAACAACCCACCAGGAAGTTGTAAAATGTGCCCACATAAATGTCGTCTTTTGGAATGCAAATTAAGAATGGGTTTCACTGGGGTATATATACTACATTGAAAAGTCATTCTGCCTAGATAGTCCACAGTCTTTAAGGCAAAAATGTTTTCATCTTCATCAGAGTCCCACCTTTCTTAAAAGAACAAACAAACAAACAACAACAACAAAAAAAACCTTCCCCTTCCTCCCCAAGAAAAGAGAGAGAAGCAACAAAGAAAGAGGAAACTTGCTGTAAAGGTTCTCCCTGTCAGCTGGGAAAATGCGGCCCTGGGAGCCCCTGTCCCTGCGGGGCTGCCGTCAGCACAGCACAGAGCAGGGTTACGGGCCAAAGAACAGGATGAGTCTTATGAACCATACTTATTATTGGGGCCAAAAGCCAAAAAGAAGGAAGAGGGGACAGAAAAAAATCAACAATCCTCTTACTGTTTGATTCTAGAGCTTTGCAAAGGAGCTAATTAGCACCTCTGCAAAGCCTCTGGAAAACACAAATACTGGCTTTTCTCACAGTCCCTGGGTTCTTAGGGGCTGGACAGGAATTAAAGGCACCAAGAAATAAACTCAGTGACCAGTCACTGGGGCTCTGGGCAGCCTCCACGTGATGCTAATATGGACAGGGTAGGGGGAGCAGTGGTGAAAGTGAGAAAGATGTCCGATTCGAACTTCCCCCAAACCCAAAGTGATATAAACTGATCTTGTACACATTTTTATAATGTTGGGAAACTCAAAGAAATAATTGATATTAATATATCCCAGAGTAGAAGAAAGAGCTTTTAATGCACATTTCTTTGCCAGCTAGCTGCCTTGCACGCCACTGTGTTGACATTTGAGGTAGGAGTGCAATTTACATGTGGACGCGCAGGGCAGAGTAAGCCAAGCCAGTTCCCAGGTCCTCATCAGGAGCAGAGGTTAGGTCTAAGATCTGCAAAGGCAGACACCTGAATAAATTCTTCCTCCTTCCCTGTCCTTCTCAAAAGCAAACTACTTAATTTAATTTTGTATTTTGGTGATTAAGAGCCTCCTTCATCATGTGAATATATGAAACTTACTGACATCTGACAAATTCTTCATAACTGCCTGACACTTGCCTAATTTCTCGGTCTTACTATTCAACAATGGCTACAGATATCAATACAGTTTCTGCAGTTTGATCAATGACTGATATCCTGACTACTGCCTCTTAAGGAAACTATATATCTCTTTAGTTTCCTGTTTTCATATAATACCTCTCTGGAAGACTGGGACAGATATTTGGCCTTATATAAACTGTATACTGTACAAAGAATGCCACCAAAATTATCCTAGCACATACCACCATGAAAAAAATACACAAAGTGGCTTTCATACTCATATAAATAGCATGCAACAAGAAAAATTAAGAAGTGTAGTAAAGTAATAACTTAGTATACTAATAAAACTGCAATTAACCATAGCCCACTGTCCAAATCACAACATTAGGAGAAGAGATAAGCTGAAAAGGCCAGTAAAATGTGGGTGTTGAGTAATTTGGGTCTAAGGTCAGCTGTAATGAAAATACCAGAACTTAACCATTGAGGTCATTAATTACATTTAAGTGATTGCATTAGAGCATTCTGCCTTTTTCTTCCATCCAACTTCTCTCTTGTTTACGCTATCAAGGCCTACGCAGACATCAGATTTGTTCAGGCAAACCAACTGCAGAGATGATGCCAAAAAGCATTTAAGTGAAATGTGTTAATAAAGTTTCTTGGAGTTTCATCACATTTTTGCAGAATGTTTTATATCTTAATTTGCAGACTTTATTTTTAAAGTGACTTCATCATTAATGCCACCTATAAAGCATGAAGCCACGATATTGGCTTTATGAAATGAACATTTTTCCATCACATCAACAAATCTGAGTAGAGTGTCCAGGTGATCTGCTCTAAGAGAATGATTTCTTTTATAACTGGCATGGAAATCAGCCAAGGAACTGTTCTCCCCAAGAAAAGAAACAGGACAAATGTTAGAAGAAAGGCTGATTCTCTAATTATATGGATGGTACAAATTTTATTTCCTGTACTCATATTGTAAGAACCTGGAGAGAAGTTAGCCCTGCAGTCTTGATTCTGCCACTTATGTTCTGCAGACTGAGCAAGTCCTAGAACTTCCTTGCTCTTATTTTATCTATGAAATGGGAATAAAAAAGATCTTCCCTACCAATTGTCAGAAAAAAAAAATCAAGTGAGATGATGCAGGTGAGAGTTCCATAGGTAAACTGTAGACTAGGTAGGAGACCTGTGAGGTGTTGTTGCAAAGAGAATCGGTACAGCAAAAAAGGGCCAATGAGTGCAGGCAACAATCTTCCGGAAGAAGCTCCCACTGAAAACTCCGGGGATAGGGAGCACCAATCTGAGCTTAGGGATGCAGACACATTCATCACTTGGGTGAGCTTCTGCCAATGAAGAAGCCACTCCAGAGGACTTAGCGACAAACACCTAATAGCTGCCATTTTCCATAGTTCCATTTGACTTCAGTCGACAAAGCATTAACATGACTTTGAGAAAAACACTTCCTATTTTTAATAATTGTCTGAACCTTTGGCGTGTCCCATGATTGATTTTTTTTCACTTTTTCTTCACATAGAAAACTCTGAGAAAATAAAGGTTCAAAAGAGGACCTATTTGGGGGGTGGGGGAGAAGCACAAGTAATTTTTAGTTTTCTAAAAAGGCCAAGGCCAAGTCAACTTCTTTCAATTCCACTAGTTTGATGTCTTCCAGGGAGCATGTCATGATTCCAAGGAAAAGAACCAAGGACTCTGTACAAGGACATAGTTTTCACATCAGACTCCTTGCTGCTGGCCTATTGCTCTATCCAAGATGGAATTGGCCCAGAAATTCATGAAAGGGAATAAACAGCCTGTTCTAAGTACCCCTCTGAAGCTATTCAGAAATCAAACAAAATCAAAGCTAATGTTTCTAAGCTATTATCACAGCTATACTAACTTTAAAAAAGGAGGTTTAGAGTTAGGAAAAAAGGAAAATAAACAGAGGGGGGAAATACTGAATAAATTGGGTCCTGGGAAGCAAAAGAATCAACTTCTACTTACATGTGCTGCAGGTTGCTGTTTTTGAGAAATGCTTTATGAGCCACAAATTTTAATCCAGAATCCACAATTGTCCTATAAAAACACATAAATTGCATGCACATTAGAACTAACCTGTGAATGCCCACCTGACCATAGTAGAGAACAAGAAAAATCTCTGTGGTAATGTGCACAGGACCTGGGTACTCACAGATTTTTTAGTCCCACGTAATCTTCAACATCATCTTCATTGATGATTTCTAACCTTTTCTGATTTGCAATGAAACTGCAACAAAGCAGAGAGTGAACACCAGTGACTCAGAATGCAGGCAATAACATGAAGAATGGGTAACTTCTATCCATTCTCACCACGGTGACCAGGGTGGTCCCTCCGCACCTCTCCTTGCTGCTTTTAAATACAGCAAGGGTAGCAAAACTGAGCATAACTGAGAAGAAACCACGAATGATCCATTTAATGGCTAATGACCAATTCACCAGGTTTCAATTTTTTCCTCATCTTTTGTCACTTCGCCCAACAAGTTCAGTTCTCTTTCCATTTCAGGATATCACCAGTGTACAGAGATGAAAATACCCTGGCAATGCATCTCCTACCTCTCAAAGGTGTTTCACCCTTATGGTGACAGCCACTGGGATGCTGGTGTGATCACTGCATGAGAAAAGTCATGTCTATCCTCACATTCCAGGAGAAGCAGCCGCCCCCTCCTTTACCTCCTACAACACTGACATGCATTTCCCCTCCCCTCTCTCTCTTTTCCTGGCCTAGCATCCGCTCCTTTCACCATTGTCAGTAACAATACCAATTTCTCCTTTGAGGAACACATTTCATAAACCCCACAGAGCCCTAGTGCATTCTCTGCAAGAATCCACTTCTCCCTCCACCCCTCAAACCCTCAAATATAGGAGTGAACTGACAGAGAACTCCATCCCTTTGGCCACGATGGTGGGCTTACAGATGTGCATGTGACCTCAATTAGATCAAGGAGAATCTTTCCCAAGATAAAGTTAAATAAATGAATGCTGGGAGAGAGTCTTGCTCTTTCTCCAGGATCATAGCTGAAGACACAGGCCCAGGGTTTCCACTGGGAAATTTTCTGAAAAGAGACTGTCCAAGAATGAAGTCAGCACTCAGAAAGAAAAAGAGCTAAACAGATATAAAGAGACAGAACCCTAAAAAAATACCACTTGAGCCTTTGGATCCAGCCATCTCTGAAGTGAGATGTCACTAACCTAAGTTTGTTTTGAATTTCTGTCACTTACAAGCAATAAAGTTCCCAGTAATACAAACACATAGCTATTAAAACCACCATCATGGAATTTCCTATACTCTACCTTGTACAATAGTTATTTAAGTACCTATCTTTTCACTTTTCTTAATCACAACTTCTTTGGGAATAGTTAGATCTGTTTTATAACTCTTAATATGCATCACAGCACCTGGCTCACTACCTTGCACAGGGTACCCTAAGGATAGATGGATGGATGGATGGACAGACAGACAGATGAACAACACTTGGGGTTACAAAGGCACTACAGGAAGTTATGCCAGGATGAATTTTCCCCGTTCTTTTCAAAAAAATTTAAGATACATAACATATTCCAATTAAGACACTGAAAACAAATATGTAGCCCTGCTGTTAACAACACGAGTTAAAAAGAAAAAAAAAATTAAACAATGGGTGGAACATATATTTAGCATCTAAAGGTCCCTTTTACCCAGTAGGGGAAAGAAAATGATGACAAGATGTGCAGTAAGGGTGTGGGCATCTCTTTAGAAAATAACTTTTAAAAATAAAAAATAAGTATATTTTCTAAGCCAACAAAATTACACCAGAGAAATAATTTTAAAAGGATCCACACAAATATTGTCCCCCTGTTACATAAAAACGCAGCCTCCAAGATAGAAAGGCAGCTTCCTCTCAAAAAATCTTGGTTCTGCCTGATACCCAGGGCCTGGCACTTAATAGATGTATAGGAAGTTTCGTTCCCTTCTCTCTCTCACCACAAACAGAAGAAGGAAAGAGTTCAAGACTTGAACCAAAAACTCAATTTTCAACAGCAAGTTTTCATGAAATGTTTCAAAATTATCACACTTTAGACACATTTTTCCAAGATGTCCATTCCACTAACATTTTCAATAGAGACCCCAGTGACCTCACTCTTCTAAATGATCTCACAATAAGAACTGCATTCCAGAGACCCCTAAATTGTAATGTTTTGTTCATGCAACTGACAGCAAAAAGGGTAGATAACGTGGGCAAGTTTTCCTTTGGAGTCACAGATCAGGACTTCTCCTGTCCACTCCTTCCAGCTGAGTTAGCTGGAAGGTGCCTGCCCTGTTCTGAAATCACTCAAGAGTTCTTCCTCTGTCTTTACCTGCATCATTGCTGTTTCCTCCCTGCTTCCAAGGCCTGACCCCGTATAGGTATTTAATCAACATCTGCGGCCCAAAGCATTTATCTTTACCTTTTCTTTATTTATGTCGGTTATTTTATTTTTATTGCATTTTTATCAGATTTTTATTTACAGACTGGGTCAGTGGTTAAATTCACAGTATTCATGAGATGAAAATAAGCCAGTTAAGCAAAGCACCATTGTCCTTGGATGTAAGACCAGTCAGGAGATTTTGCTGAAAACCATCACGAGGACCATGTGAAATTATGAAATATATTCACTAGAGAATACTATTCCACTGTGAAGGATAAATAAGTAAATTTTTGTCCTTGTCAAAATGGAAAGACCAACAGAAGAGCTGGATTAAAAGGTCAGCAAGTGTTCCTCCAGTAATAGATTCCAAGAATTCCCCCCTCGTAAGCTACCATCTGTAGAGATGCCCACAATGGAGATGCTGGCTACAAACTGCTGCTGAAATCCGCCCCCAGGACACTCTCCTTAGCTACCACTATGTGAAGAATCCTGGGGTTAGAAAAGAAGCCAGTAAAGTAACTGGCAATTCACAGAGGGGAACCTCAATGGCCAGGAAGTGTGTGAAAAGTTGCTCATCTCACAAGGAATCTGAAATGCAAATTAAAACAACAATGACATACTATTCTTCTCCCACTAGATTGACAAAATACTTAAAATGTGACAATATAAAGCATTGCTAAGGATGTGGGGAATTTCTCTTGCACTGGTGGAGAGAGTATAAATTGACATAACCACTTTGAAGAGCACTTTGTCAGTATCCTGGAAAATTATAAAGCAGCACCCTTTGTGGCCCAGAAATTCTGTTTTTGTTTTTTTTTTTTTGAAGAGACATAGTCTTGCTCTGCCTGTCACCTGTCACCCTGGCTGGAATGCAGTGGCATTATCATAGCTCACTGTAACCTCAAACTCCTGGGCTCAAGCAATCCTCCTCCCTCAGCCTCCTGAGTAGTTAGAACTACAGATACAGGCCATTACACCCAGCTAATTTTTTTTTTTTCTATTTTTTGTAGAGACCAAGTCTTGCCATGTTGTCCAGGTGGGTCTTAAACACCTGGCCTCAAGGGATCCTCCCACCTTGGCCTCTCAGAGTACTGGGATTACAGTTGTGAGTCACTCTGCCCAGTCTACTTCTAAATATTCACCCAAGAGAAATTCTCACACATGGATACAAGTACATAATAGTCATCATAATGTGGCCAATAAAATATTGCAATATTCACTGTAATAGTCAAAAGCTGGAAAGAACTCAAGTGTCCATCATAAAGGAACAAAAATTTTTAAATATAAGGTGTGTCAAATATATGAATTAGATTGAATTCTATTTATGTATTTGAGCAGAAAGAGACTTCCATGCTAAGTGAGAAAGAATATAAGCAAAATTGTATACCAATATATACATAGAAAACACTTTCTGTGACCTTTTAAAAATATACAAAAAAAAAATCACATGGTGTTCACAGTCAAGTATACATGTAAAGTATAAAAAGATAATTTCTATGTCCTTTGGGAAAGGACAATGGATCTGAGATTATAAAAAAGAAATTTAAGCTGTTAATCTGTTTATTTTATTAAATTGCTAAACTATTTCTTTTATTAAAAGAGAAAAGACTTGCAACAAAAAAATGTTAAAGCATCAGTTCTGAATATAAGTACATGAAGTTATTGTGGTGGTGTACTTTTTTGAATTTTTAAAATTTATGAAGAAAAAGAAAAAGGAGAGAGAATGCCATACATGTGAAATAACGGCCAGACTCCAGGCCTTCTCAGTGACTTAGTGGACAAACACACCTGAGGTCAGGTCCTTGGCTCCCTGGAACACCCAAATGGCAGACAGTCCCATATTCTTCTGCTCTCTGCCTCAGAGGCCCTGGGCAGAAGCCAAAGACTAAGGTGCATGCTGTGCTGCCCCCTACTGGTAGTTTCCACCTGCCTCCCAGAGGATCTTGGCAACACCAGGCCTTCCTCGTTCTCCCATCTCACTGCTACTGATACAAAAGGCAGCCCCTCTGCAAAGACCAAGGCAGGGTTAGGAAGGAAAGAGGAAGAGCCCAGTCAAGGCCGCCCACAGGCCACGAAGCAGGCTTTCCTTCAGAAAACCATTCCCCATCGTCCCCATCAAAGTGCTGTGACACTCTGTGGGCTCTTTACAGAGTCCACCTCTGCTTAATAAAAATCTCCAAAAAGGGCTCCATCATTCTCCAAGGAAGCAGTGGGAAGGCCCAGCATTTTGGCACAGGCCTTTGTCACGCGCTTTCTCTCCATGACAACCTCTAAGTCCTCTGACCTATGCCCACTGCTGCAGAGAGCTCAGGCCTCAGGGGTTTTCAAGGCCAGCCCCTCCTCCCCTCAGAGCTCCTGTGTTGGCGCTTGCCTCATAAGAATTTCACATGAGATCAAGCAGAGCTTTGGTTCTCAGAAAACAAAACTTCCCTCCCTCTAACCTGCAGACCTTGCCTTCCTTCTGTTAAGCAAATCAAATCAGCAGCCTTTAAATAGTGACAAGAGAGATGGTAGATTTGGATTTTTGTAATATGATACTTCTTAAGAATCTCTCTCACTTACCCCTTCTGGCCCCCCTGGTCCATCAGCAATCTGTCAAGAATCCCTGTTGGCCTTTGCCCATCCTGTTGTGCACAGAATATGCCTTCTTCCTCTCTCTTCCATATGTAGGACTACTGCTAGAACTTCACATATGAGGGCTGTTTTTGCTATTGTTTTTCACACATTTACTATATACTCCAAGACCATTATCTAGTGCCCTAATGGTTGGATCCCATATGCTTAAGGGCTTCTCAATATATTCATCTAAATCTCTCCTGGGACTCTACAAGATCTAAAATACTGCCTGAGTGCTTTGTAGGCAGCACCAAAAATGCTTTTTCCGATCAGAACATTTTTATTACATCCATTGGCAAGCATTTTTTAGCATTTATTGCACTTCTTAAGTTTGTAATTAAGAATTAGAAGGATGGGAGTTACTCTTTGTAGCCACAATTTTATTTTTCTGTTAACATATCTGACCCCCTAAATGTAGGGCTCTTACTCATTGCCTTGCATCTCCATTTCCTGGCACAGAGCTGAGGCTCACAGGATGCATGCTCACTTAGGGCACCAAACAGGTACGCCAACCCTCCACTTCGAGTTATATAATCCCACTGGAAGAATCAGACATATGTACACGTGTGCACAAAAGAGACACAATACTATCAAAATGAAGATTATGATCATATAACATAACTTCACTTATCATGTATAAAATAAAGAAACAAAGTAAAAACAATAATGGAAAACCAATTTTGAAACAAAATTCATCCAATCTAGAAGTGAATCTAGATTACAAGCACACAATGTATTCAAAGTACTTATTTTTTAAATGATAAAAATTAATTGCCCTTGGCAGATGAGCATTTATTTGCCACAGAACCTCTCAGTCTTAGAAATGTAAGACTCTAAATGGCCTCCAAGAATCTTCAGCTGTTCTTGATCTTGGAGGAAGTGAGGCTCTCAGGGGAGACAGTGCTCATTGCCACAAGATGTGATGAGCCAAAAAGAGGTTCCAAGCAGAGTTACATGCACCTGTCTTATGAGGGCATAGTGGAAGGTACTACAAAATAAGATTGGAAATATGATTGGGCAGGTCAGTGGAGGCTTAAATGGAGAAAAGGCATTGAGCTTGAGCCTTGAAGAGCTATCAGAAAGTCAACAGATACAGAATTCAACATAAGCCAAGTCCATACTATTTGTCATCTTGTTTTGCATTGTCACCAAAGCTTCTCCAGTCCTAACTTGACATTCAGAACCTCTACTAACACATTTTTTTGAGGATATACAATTTCCTTTTCTTAGGCTTTACAAAAAGCTTACAGGTGATTTTTGGGAAAAGAAGAGAAAAGAGGTAATTTTAGAAAAAATTCACAGAAATATTTTTGAATTACGGGTTCCTGGAAAGGGTCCTCATCATATTTTAAAAGATTTCACATTTGCTTTAACAACCTATCAAATGATTCCTCTAGGAAATCTTCCCAAGTAACAAAGAGTGGTTTCTAATGCATCTTTTTTTCATGTGTATTAACTTAACAGCGGTATTACTCAAAGAAAAATTTCCCTTTAGCTTAGACTTTATTACCTGAACTGTACTTTGGCAACATGTCAAGATGAAATGGAAAGAGCAGTGAAGACTCCAAATGGTGACTCTTCAAAATGGAACCACTTCCTGCTACCCCAGCCACCCTCCACCCCTACCACCAGATTAGACAGAAAGATGGATAGAAGAATTGATGGGTAGATAGAGATAACTCTGATAAAAGTAAATATAACTCAAATGCCCAGGTTTACAGCCACGGGCTGAGGCATTTCAACTCTGAAAGGATACCTTCTTCCATAAGATTTATTTCAAAGGGAATATAATAATAGCTTCAAAAAGAACTGCCCTTGGTCCATGGGTCCACAGCTAGGCAGCTTCAGTTTCTCAGCAAATATGCTGAGAAAGAGTTTGGAAAGTCAATCCATGAGCAGGTGCTAGTGATATATAAGATCAGACTCTCTTAATCTATAGCTCCTATAGCTCTCTCCTTGAAAGGATGCTTAACCCCAGCTGTGAGGAAATGAATGTAAAGCACCTGAATTTGAAAAGCCTCCTAGCCCACGCCTTTCAGCATCAGCACTCCAGCTTCTTTTTGACCATGACCTTAACTCCCTTTTTATAGAGCGCTAATTGGTGCCAGGAAGGGGGCTACCCCAGGATTGTTTCCTAGCAAAATAATGCCACCAGGAGAGTTTCTCAGAAGAGGAAACTAAGGCCCAGACATGCCAGGTCACATCCCATAGTTGGCAAAACAGG
This sequence comes from Eulemur rufifrons, assembly GCF_041146395.1. Taxonomy (NCBI): domain Eukaryota; kingdom Metazoa; phylum Chordata; class Mammalia; order Primates; family Lemuridae; genus Eulemur; species Eulemur rufifrons. The sequence continues at coordinate 209,723,101 of NC_090989.1, forward strand.
ATTTGAACCGAGATGTACCTGCCTCTGAAGTCTGAGCTTGTAGCTACTGTACCACACTGCTAGGACTGTGGACTTGTAAATCCAGCACCTTCAATGAGGAATAATTTCTAGAATTTCTGCATTATGGACCTTCACGAATAATTACAGCCTAAAAACAAAAGTCAACAACAACAACCAAAACGTGAGAACACTTTATAGGATGATCTCCTGTACTACATATACATAGAGCAGTAAGAGGAGATAAATAAGAACTCTTCGGGTTCCTACACAATGCCAAGCTCTGAGAACGGCAGCTTTTTAGAACAGCACAAATACCTTGAGAATTTACGGATTCAAGTGCCTGGAAAACAATAAGCAGTGTGGCGCGAGGGATAAACATACTGCCCTAGCTTCACCTCTTGCTAGCTATTTGACCTGGGGCAAGTCCCTATGCCTCAGTTTCCTTGTTTGCAAAATGGGTAACAACAGTAACTGCCTCACAGGGTTTTTGGGAAAATTAGAAAATGGGTCCACATATGAGGATCTCAATTAGTGTTAATTATTATTTAAAATGAATGAAAGGCCAGGTTTGGTTACAAACTAGCTGGTGAGCTTCCTCTCCAGTGCCCATATCTGTAAGGAAATTTGAACTTGATAATGTCTCAGTTCTCTTCAGTACATAAAGTACACGAAAAATTCCTCAAAATATCGTGAAGAAAAAAATACACTGGATTTCTAAGTGTTTATATAGCATTTTTCTTATCTGTCTCTACTAACAAGGTGATTTCCAATGAGGAATACCACAATTGATGACCAGAAAAATTAATTGTAAAAAAAAAAGTAAGGTTTGCTCTCTACATAAAACACATCAGTCTCCATCAGGAAAATGTACGTTTAATTTGACTTATTAGGATAGCCTCGCAGGCAGGTTTAAGATTGGACTCCAGGCCTATAAATAACGTGATGGGTAAATCTTATAAACTGGTTGACCCCAGAAGTCACAGCAAGCAGCATGGGGTCTGGATCTGGTCAAAAAGGGTGTTCATTTTCTTGAAGAAAATTGTATTAGTCACTAACATTTTAAAATGGGAAGATTTCAGATTTTTAAAATCTGAATTTCCATATTCCCTTAAAAAGACAGAAAGTCCACCAGACTTTGACCCAGCATTTCCTCCTGGCAACCGTCAGCTGCACTGTCCCTAGGGGTTTGGAGCACATTTCAAACTGGTCACATCCCAACCAACCGAAGCTATTTCACTGGCCCATGGGAAGATTTTAGGACACCTGAGTTAATTTTTGCTTGTCTTTTCCTCTGAGACCTCAATGCTCCTAATCTCCTACATTGGCAGGAAATGTGCAGAGACTCCCTAAAATGAGCCTCATCAAATAAAATGACACAGAAGCTACAATAAAAACACCTCACTTTTTAAAAAAAAATTACTTCTACCTGTTTTGGAACCTTTAGAAACTTCCTCTGTAATGAACTAAAACTGACACAGACATAGCTAAGCAAATGTGATACTTGGTACAGTGGTACCAGGAGGAGAAAGGAGGAGTGGGTTTTTTTCTGACAACTTTTTTTGCTTGCAACTAATTTACTTAATATCATTAAATATTTCACATTAGGTCTCAGATCTTTGATAGGTCACAGCAGCCCACCACAGCAAATAGGAAGACTAGTAACTCAACAGGTGCATGACGTGGTTTTACCGTCTTAAACCACGGAGAGTTCCAGGACAGAAACGGTCCTGATACTGAACTACTGTGAAGCAAGTGGCTTAAAAGTTGATGTTTAGCACAGTTTCTATTCGGAGCAGGTGTACTCGAACATCGGTCAATAGAACCACCAGAAACACAAGTCAGCTCATTCAGCGACTTGGGGTGCACACCGCAGCTAATTCATCCTGGCAGGCTCACGAGGTGACCGTTCCTCTCAGGGCTGGAGGCACCGCAGGAGCCTAAGGGAGCTTTGCCTGTGGCTGGGGAGGCCGTCTGGTAACACCTGCTCCTAATAGCTTCCAGGCCAAAACCGTCTCTGCTGCTCTGCGGGGTGGAACTCTGGGGGTTTCAATCAAGCATTTGTCCAAGTTCTGGAGCAGTCACAGGGCTGCCTCCCACCCCACCTCTGCAAGCCTGGATTTCTGCTGGCACCTCTGCAGTCCATCTTTGTACGCAGATGGGGTGGCTTCTACCTGGACCAGCACACAGGCCAGGCTGCTTGGTCTTTATAAAAGGACATCAGCCCCCACCACCTGCTTGTCTGGTTTCCAAAAGATAATGGATCTGCCTTTAACCAGCAACAGAGACTAAAGTTTTGCAGGCTCTGGTCAGAGGGGACAACCTCCAATCATGTGCTGTCCAGCTTCTATCAAGGCCTGGCTCAGGAAAGGACAGGACAGCATAAGAGTCTAAGATTCCGAGTTGTATCAGTGTTATAATTACAGCCCTAGGAGAGGAGATTAAATCCTTGGACCACTTTAGCCTCCTTGCAGAATGGATGTCCTTGTCACTTCCTCTAACTTCCACTGGTTTTCTCAGGAAGAAAATGAAATCTACTTCTGTATTTTTCATACAAGCTGTGCATTACATCACTCATTGTCCCTGCAAAAGAAATTCCTTTCAGAACATAGCGCCAGACAAAGCTGTGTTCCTGTGGAATTAGTAGGCATTCTCCTTCCTAATAATGAGTTTCTCTTTCGCTGCCAGGAAGTTGAGGACAAATGTTGCACTCAGTTACAACAACTATGCCAACCATCAGGGTTAGCTGGAGTTCTTGTCTTTTTTTTTTTTTTTCCTTGTTCCCTCTCATTTTTACCTTATTAACTTTATTATAATAAAATAGTTATCATTTATTCAAATACTGATGATAACTTGATCGTGACATTTCTAATATGCATTCAATAAAAATTAAGAGTTTATTATGAACAATATGCTGATACTATTGAATGACCTCATCCTAGTTGTTTTCAAGAAATGGGATAGTAAATACAATAATTTCACCTATGATTTTTTTTACATTTCAGAGTGAGTGCTCATAAAAAAGTGAAATCTTCTTGAAACTCAATCCAACACATAAATTATCTTTTGTTTTAAATGCCTTTTCCTCTTTCCCTGTTATTTCAAGCCAACCAATGTTCCATTTATGACTCGTGAGGAAGAACCTGCAATGATTAGCCTGGGCCAAAAGAATTCTAAGAAGCATTCAAGTCAGCATGAATCACAGCCGCATATAGTTTCGAAAGCTCTTGGCCTCCAGTCAGGTCAAATCATTCCATACCAAGAGAATTTTTGGAACTAATACTTCTGTTCCAGCTTCAGGATAGATCAAACATGGCACAAGGAAAAATAAGCATCAGGCATAACATCGAGAAAGGAGAATGATTCCAGTGGTAAAATTTTAGGATCTCTATGAAGGTCTGTTTTGATCTTGGCACAATTTTTCAGCCAATATTTATAGGCTGTGGGAGTCAGGAGAGAGATTGAGTGTGAGGGACACTTCCAGTTTTATTTTCAGTGTTTCACTTCTCACGTTAACCTTTAGTTGTTTTTACAGAAGGCTGGGGACTACTTTCTTTGGAGTTAAACTACAAAGATGCGAGTGGACAGGGATCCCAATCATGCATGGTTGTGTAAGGCCACAACAAACGGAGGTTATTTTGCGGAAAGAAAGCATGAATGCATCTAAAAGCCCTAAACAAATCTCTTATAATAATCTTTAATTCAAGGACTATATCACTGTTGAAACAGATGCACATTTTTGAGGTATCTAGAGTAGTCAGATTCATGGAGACAGAAAGCAGAACGGTGGTTGTCAGGTGCTTTAGAGAGGGGTTACGGGTGGTCATTGTTTGATGGGTACAGAGCTTCAGTTTTTCACAATGAAAAGAGTTCTGGAGATGGTGGTGATGGTTGCACAAGACGTGAATGTACTTAATGCTACTGAATTGTATATTTAAAAATGGTTAAAATGGCAAATTTTATGTTACGTTTGTTTTACCGTGATTTTTTTAAGAAAAAAAAAGATGTCTGTGTTTTAAAGGCCTTGCAGTTAAAGAGTGAGGAAGATAGTTAAAAGAGAACATGGGAGTACAAACTGACGGCTAACCTCCAGCGTCCAGGAGAACTGTTAGTAAACAACCTGATAAATAAAATGGGCCAAGACTATCAAACAAACCAAACTTGCGGAACAAAGGCCATGACCTGAATAATAGTGGCTAAATGTGACTCATGATTGCTCAGCATACAAATAGTCAATATTCCAATCAGCTGAGCACACCGGTCCTACAAGGCGAGACTAATTTGCAAACAAGCCAAAGGGCATATGATGGCTGCAATAAAGGGACCGGTGCCCTTTCCATCTGTCCTCTTAGCTGCAACGCCTATTCAGTGCCACACTCAAGGCACAATCTTTTGCTTTCCAGTCCTCCCCCCTACCCCTGCCTTACAGAGTACACTGTCCTCCAAAATATGTTTGAGGATAGACACACACACACACACAAACAGTAGAGCACAACTGTGTCAGGCACTGTTGTAAGCATTTTATGTGCATCAGCTCATTTTAATCTCACAGAAGCTCAATAAGAAAGGTTCTATTTTTGCCCCCTTTCCAGATGGGAGAACTGAGGTACAGCAAGCTCTAGTAGCTAGTCCGAAGTATCAGGGCAGACCACATTTCCTAGTGGAGCTCTTGTTTGTTTGTTTATTTTTTGTACAGAGTCTCTCTCTGTAGCATGGGCTATAGTGCCTGGCGTCCTACCTTAGCCTCCCAAGCAGCTGGGACTATAGGCACATGCCATGACACTCGGCTAATTTTTCTATTTTTAGTAGAGATGGGGTCTTGCTTTTGCTCAGGCTGGTCTTGAACTCCTGACCTCCAGTGATCCTGCGCCTCAGCCTCCCAGAGTGCTAGGATTACAGGCGTGAGCCACTATGCCTGGCCCTAGTGGAGCTCTTAACTCCAAGTAACCCTGTCTTACAACAGGTATCACTCCTCTACACAAACTCCCAAAGAAAAAATTAATTTGTCAATTCACCTGTGCATGGCTACTGGCATGTTCAGTGATTTTTTTCCAATTCATAAAAATAAAAAAAATAGTGAGGAAAGGAACATATTAGGCACAGTTTTTTACAATCCCAGGATTCTCCTAGGGTACCAGTAAACTAGTAAAAAAAAAAAAAAAAGAAAAAAAGAAAAACAAAGTATTCAGCCATAATGAGCTGATTCTTGAAACATTACATTTAAACCCAGACCTTTCAGAGCAAACAATAAAATCCGTATGGGGAAGAGAGAAAGGGGAGAGCTGGCAGCTAACGATGTTTAACAATCCTTGTAAACCACTAGGTACAGATCTATTCTCTGCCCGTGATCTGAATCTGTGATAACATCACAAAGTTTGTTGGGGAAGAGTCCAGCACACGCTGCCCTTGTTGGCAACACGCACCTCAGGCTTGAAGTTCCCTGAAGAGAGGATGGGGTGCCGCGATGGACAAGCCATCTGGAAAGCCTGGCTATCCCACTGCACGCTCCCAGGACACATGCCCTGCACTTGCCCTGTTCCAGAGCATCGTCATAGCTCAAACCCACTGTGAGGCAGAGGCCAGATCCACAAGGCAGGGGCCCAATCAGCCTGGTCCATACTGCCCTTACCTCTGGGCATTAGGCACGGGAACTTTAGAGGTACTCACTCCATACTCCTCCAGCAAGTTCTTCCTCACGAGGCAAAAAGTCCACAGAGCCAATAGGATGCTCCTACCTGGAGATCAAACCCTCCCTTCTTGTCTGCATACCCAGGATCCCAGAATTCCCTCCCCAAGGACCCTGACTCCACTCCCAGGGCATGTGCAGGCCTTTCCCTTGGGTCTATCCTCCTGAGGGGGTACATGCCATGGATGTGCACATCCCGAAACACGATGGTGTGGGGGCAGGGGGAGGTGCCAGGCTGCTGTCTGGAGTGGTATGGACAGAGTTCAGATGTGTAGGCCACACTGTCCACACACCTGTGGCTGCTGAGACAGGTTGGGATGATCTATCTAAGGGCCTCCATTTGTGCCCTTGAAACAGGCCATATGAAAGGAGAGATGGTAGGAGCCAGCCTAATTCTTGTCACCCTAGAAAAGTATGAGCTGGGAAGACATGGTCAAAACATATTTGTTGATTGACTAAATGAATGAATGAATCAATTAATCAATATAAATATATATAAAAGTTAATTCCTGTCCTCAATGTTAGCTATCCATGGGAAAAGATGACTTTGTCAACAGAATGACTCTCCTTTTCTGAACTGTGCATGTACAGAGATACTAAATGCAATGAAAGGACAGCAATGACCGAGGGGATACAAGGGTAGACTTGGAAAGTAAAGGCTCAATAACACCCTAAAGCACCAGGGAGTTCAGCTCCAGAAGACCCTTGTTATTGGTGAAAGAGCAATTCCTTGAAAGGATAAATGAGGTAGCTAAGAAGTTAAATCCCAGAGGCTCACCTAGACCTACCATGAGAGCCAAAGACACAGCCAAAAATAAGACTTCCTCATCAGAGTTAAACATGGCACGTTGGTTCCATAATTCCCATTCCTATTTTAAAATTTAACTTTCAAAATACAAATGGAGTCTAAACCATTTTAATTTGTATATATATTATGAACATACTGTATCGTGTAAACATAAATAAATGAAACATAAATAGATGGTATTTATCTCGAGGGAGAAGTATCTTTGGGGATTATTCAACACAATCTGTTCACCTATAGACTTCCCCACTCTATTTTTAAAAATCTTCCAATCTCATATGTCTATCAGTTGTTTTTTGATCAGTTTTGCAAGCAACTATCAAAACTTCTTGGATGCCTGATAGTGTTAATGATTATAAATATAAAGGAAGCCCCACGAAACATTCCTAGGATCAGCCCATTGGATTCTGATGCAAAGGCACAAAAGTATACTGTATTAGATGATACGTTAAACTGGACCTGACACACTATGTTTTCATACTCCTGATGTTTGCCGTTCTTTGAGAAAAATGAACAGCCTCTATCATCTGCAGTACAAGGAGGATAAATCACATCTCAAATCTCACACCAGAATTGCCTTTTAAGTGAAGCACCATAAATGCAGTCGTAGGGAAAACTGCAATTGATCCATGAGGATATCCATCGTTGGCTATTACAGGACAGAAAAGGCACAAATCTTTCTCATTAGACCTATTTGTTTGTTGGAGATCAGATGTCCCTGGGATGATTTTTCCCCCCCCTGGATCCACCTCTGTTGTCGAGCTTGCCTGGCCTGCATCTCCCTTCATCTGCCGAATGCCCTCCTCCCCGCTCTCTTCGCTGTCCCTCCTTCCTGTTGGATAGTAATCAACCTGCCTCATCAAGGCTTGGCCTTTTTTCCTTTCCACAATCAATCGATTTCTTACTGTGCATGAACTAACATTGTGCATTTTAATTCCATAAAGGTTATTTATATAAACAAACATCTTAACCTGATGACTTGAGAAAACTCATGTCTAGAGATTTACATACTGACGGCCCAGAGACCAACTAATAAATATTCTTATTTGGAATTCTAAATGGTAGGTTTACGAGTGGGGGGGGGGAATGTGCTTGTGTGTGCATATCCACATGTATATACATAACCATAACGTGGAAAACTAGAATGTTGTGCTGGGTGCTGGGAATGATCTGCACACAAGATCCGTATGTCCCTGCCTTCATGCAGTTCCTATTCTAATGGTGTGTACACACAGGTACACAGGCACCCACTGATGGCACTAAGCGACCTTGCTGTGATGGGGAACGCAGGAGGCTGTAAGAGCAGATGGCAGAGGGGAACAGCCCGGATGTGGAGGCAGAAGAAGGGACCTAGTGGCTGATGGCTAAAAGATAAGCAGCAGCTAGAGAGAGGGAGGAGGCAGGGAGAAGGTTCCAGGCTGAGGGGACTGCCAGAGTGAAGCCTGGGAGAGAGTGCGAGCAAAGCTCAGTAGGGCGACTTAAAAGCTCAGAGCGGCTGTATCATGGCATTGAAGAAAGGGAGAGGCAAGAAATGAGGCTTGAGAAATGGGGCTTAAATCTGAGGACACAGGACTTCCAAGACTTTGATATGTAAATGTAATGCCATCTTAATTAAAAACTCCAATAGCAAGCGAGGGAGCCAGGCAGGCAACTCCTAAAATTCATATGGAAAGATCATCATGCAAGAATAGTCCTGAAAATTCTGAAAGAAAAGATTGATGAGTAAGACTAATACTTCAAAAGTAGAAAAAAATGATAATATGAAGATGTGGGAGATGAAAGTTTAATGCTGGGATATAACTAGACAGACTGGTTAATGGAATAGGATAGATCCCCAAATACAAAGATGGACTTCCTACAGAACAAAACTGTTACTCTAAATTAGTGAGGGAAAGATAGAATTATATAATGAATGATGTCAAGATACCTGACAGGCTGATTGGCTATTATGAAAAAAATAATAAAACAATTTCTACATCACTCCTTATATTTTAAAAATCCAGACAGATGAAAGCTGTAAATACAAAAATATGAAATAGTAAAAGTAGTAGAAGAAAATATAGAAGACTTGCTTTATACTCTTAGAGAAGTGAAGAGTCTTCTTAGCCACATTTATAGCACATAAATAAAAAAGGAAATAACAAATTTTACTATAAAAAAAATTTAAGCCAATATGGTGGCTTACATATGTAATCCTACCAATTCAGGAGGCTGAGTTGGGAGGATCACTAGAGGTCAAGAATTCAAGATCAGCCTGGACAACATAGTGAGACCCCATCTCTGGAAAAAAAAAGAAAAACTGACCAGGAAAGGGGGCGCTGCCTAGTAGTCCTAGCAACTTGGGAGGCTGAGGCAGGGGGATCACTCGGGTTCATGAGTTCAACGCAACAGTGAGCTATGATCTCACCACTGCATTCCAGCCTGGATGACAGAGCAAGACTCCACCTCTGAAAAAAATAAAAATAAAAATTTAATTCTGCTTTACAAAAAAATAAAAGAAGAAATATTATAATCCATAATCAACATCAAAAGACAAGCAAAACATTAGGCAAAGAACAAATTTTTTTATTTTTGGAAAAAGCCACTAACCCAATAGAAAAAGACAATAGCTAAGGGATACGACAACATCATACAAATGACCTTGATACATGTAAAGACTTTCAATCTGAATCAATTACAGAATTGCAAAAAAACAATCCAGATACTATTTCCCAGGAATGTGATTGACAAAGGTCAAAAGGTTTGATAAGGAATATTGGCTTAGCTGTAGAAAAGCAAGCACTCCCAGTTTGGGTGGGAGAATAAAATGATGTGGCCTCTTTGTAACACAACTTGGTAATACCTGTAAAAAATCAGGAATTTTGCAAATGTCCTTGCAATTCATATCATAGGAACTTTTTCCAAAGGTAAAATCACGCATGCGTGCAAGAACTCGCACACCAGGAAGCTGGTTAAAGTAAAGTCTCTTCATCCAACGGATTACTGTGGGTCTGGGAAGAAAATAAGGTCCATGTACATACACTGATCTAGAAACATATTTAAGATGCATTGTTAAGTGAAACACCACCACGATGTAGAATGGTGCATATAGCATACCCTCATTTATGTACAAACAAAAAAGACATTTATATGTGTTATATATGTAAATAGACTATTTCTGAAAGGAAACTGAAATCAGCAGTTTGCTACTGGAGAGGGGGCTACGGGATTGGAGAGTTGGGGTACATGGTTGGAGGGAAAGTAACTATTCATTATATACTCCTTAGTGCTATTTGAATTTTTTATCACATTCAGATATTATTTTTTTTAAAAAGCTAATTACTAATAAAATTCCATGCAGTAAAATTAATGCATTTCAGAGAAAAGATGTGCAAAATCACTTTAAAGAATTTGAAAGGCTCCCAGGCTTGAGAAGGCTTGGCTAAAGGCACTAACTAACCTTTCCAAAGGAAAGAATGCATCCATCAGCATTGGTGCTGGGCAGTGAATGAAGGAGAGAAAAAGGAGTGTCCATCCAGGGACACAGGTCTGGGCCAAAGTACTTGAAGTTCTACATTCCCTTTGTGAAGGCTCTCCCATTATGGAGATGGATGCCTCAGGCAAGCTTAGCTTAATGCCATTTAACATTTTAAATGCAGAATTAAATGCCCTTGCTCTAATTCCAAGATCACCAAGCAGGCTTCCAGTTACAATTTGTTCTTTTTTACAGAGCTGCTGGTGTAGAAAGAGACTGTTATGCTTATCTATGCATTCTGGTCCATGTAATAGTTATACGCCTCTTTATATAGCAATATAGTGACAATCTGGTTCTATTTTTAAAAAACTAAAACAAAAATAAACAACTTTTGACTTTATTTTAAGAGACATGAGGAGCCACAGGGCAACTATAAGCAGTGACATGATAAAATCAGCATTTTGTAAAGACTCGAGCTACAGCGTGGCACTTGGGCAGAGAGCAGACAAGACTGGAGGCAGGGATGCAAAGTAGAGAGCTGCTGCAGCGTTTTAGGCAAAAGATAACAGTGGCAGGAATTAAATTCTTTTTACCTAAGTATTTATTTGATGTTTGTTTCCCTCCCAGGCTGCAAACTTGGTAAGAAGAGACCAAGTCTTTCTAGCAGTCTTTCTCACACGTCCCCGGAGACTCAATCAATATTTGTTGAAAGAAAGAATGAATGAATAATGGCAATAGGGATAAAAAGAATTGGATAAATTTAAGAAATATTTAGGGAAATGAATCCACAAGACTTAATAAGTGAGTGGCTTATATTGCTGAGTGGACAGTGGGCCATCCGTTAAGATAGGGAAGACTGGAGATGGGTTTGGGGCAGTGATGATGAATTTGATTTGGAAATGTTAAGTGTGACACACTCTCCCATATCCAAGAGGGGTGCTGAGTAGGCAGTTGAGTATCTGAGTCTGAAGCTCATCACCAATAACTGATGGGGAAAGAGATTAGGACATCACCAGCATGACGAAGGTAACCGAAGTCAGGGATGAGGATGACATAGCCCAGGGATAGCCCAGGAAGAGAAGCAGCCATAGGACAGAAGCCCGAGGAACATCTGCTTTTAAGGTCAGAGCAGAGAAAGGGAAACCCACTAGTAAGGCGGAGAAGTAGCAGCCAGAGAGGGAGAGAGAAAACACAAGAAAAGCATCACGACACCAATGCCAGAGGAAAAGGAGGGAGTGGGAAATAGAGCCAAGTTCTGCTAAGAAGTCAACTAAGACAATGACAGAGAAATATGCCCCATGAAGGTCTTTGGGGACTGTTATGGTGTGAGTTTGATGAAGCAGTGGCGTGAGCCTGGATTAGAAGTGAGGAAACACACAATGAGTACACATCAGTCTTCTAAGATCTGGCTTTGAGGGGAGAGGGGAAAGGGCAGTGACCTCAGTCAGGGGCAGGAAAAGAGGGAGGGAATAGCCAAAAAGGAAAATGTTCCTAAGATGGGAGAGACCTGGTCCTGCTGATCTGAAAATGTCAAATGGTAGAAAGAAACTGAAAATACAGGTAAGAGAGGAAAAGCCACTGATAGAGAAAAGTTTAAGAGGATGAGTTAAGAGGTTGGGTGATTAGCTTCAGCTAAAAGGCACTCTAGCCCTTCCATCGTAACCGAAGAGAAAGGTGGGTTGCAGATGCAGGCAGCTTACTCTAATGCAATATGAGTGGATGTAGCCACAAGAATATAAAAAATTATTTGACAGAGAAAAAATAACAACTGTCACTGTAGGAGGTAAGAATTAGGAATTGCTCACATCCAATCTATACATCAATGCCTCCCATTGTGGGGAGTGATTGGATGTGTAGGCATCTGTGTCTCCCACTAGATATAAACTACTCAGGGTTCCTTACCCCAGTGGAGTGCACTATTTTTCTGCAGTGTCCCATGTCCTCACTAACACTAGTGGAACTGAACTAACATTTGCCTGGAGTTTGAGTTAGATGGCAGCCAACCCACATGACAATCGGGAAACGTGATAAGCTATTCCAGTTAAGATGAAAAAAAAACTTGATGAGCAGAAAGACAAGATTTGATGTTGGTGAAAGCTTCTGTTCTGGGGGTCACAGGAGGTGGAGACTGGCTAGAGGCTGGGAAGTTGAAGATCAAGGTGCCAGCAGATTCAGTGCCTGATGAGGGCTTGTTCCTCACAGATGGCACCATCTATGTGTGTCCTCACATGGCAGAATGGACAAACAAGCTATCTCTGTACTCTTTTATAAGGGCGCTAATCTCATTCTGCCCTCATGACGTAGCCACCTCCCTAAGGCCCTACTTCCCAACACTGCCACACCGGGGATTAAGTTTCAACATAGAAATTTTGGAGAAACGCAAACACCTCGTTGCACCAGGGGTGCAAGAGAAACATCCAAGGAGCAAAATCTTCCATAACATTCTTTGAGTTTGGGGTGGTAGCAACAGAGCTTTTAAGTGAAACTGGGAGCAAACCAAAAACTGTGTTCTGGTTTCAGCTTTTTGTTTTGGTTTGGTTTTTGGAGAGAGGCACTTTTTTAAAAATCATACCTTACCAGGGAATTTAGAAGCCATCATGTCAAGCTCTCTTGCCCAGCATGCCCCACCCCTGCACACACATTGCACAGAAGAATAAGCCACTTGCGCCACAGTGAGCAAGAGTCAGAGAATCCAGGCACAGGCCTCTGCCACCTTGCAGCAAGAGACTCTGGGGTACATGACATAGAAACAGCTCTTGTTGCAAAGATTGGAGTTTAAAGGGTCCTATCTCACTCTCCAGTTTCTCTTCAGATTGAATAAATCTTTTGCCTTTGAAAGGGTCCTATCTGTTTAAATTGTACTATACTGCAGAGGTGGAAACTGAAATTCCAGTATCTTTTGGTTTAGATTGTATTCTTCATTTATGTTGAGAACTGATCAAAGAATCAGAAGACAGACACAATGAGCCTCTAGTAGCCAGGTTGGCTAACAGGGTCAATGCACTAACATTCAGCTCCTTCACTTGGAGAAGATGGTCCACCAGGGCCTGGCTGACAGAAATCCAGAATGATGAAAACAAAATTAAAAGGATAGTTTAAGGAAGCAAACTCTTAATTATTAGGAAAATTCTACAACTCAAGATAATTAAGTCAAAAGGATCACATATAGTGGAGTTTTATACATAGATTTATATATTGACAGACACATGATCTATACATACGTATATTGTTCTGGTGTGTGTACATGTCTATGTACAATTCTTGGGATATGAAGATTACAGGAAAGGATAGGGTGCTAAATAGCAACTGATCCTTATTTGCCATAAAAAAGAAACTATATATGGTGTGTGATTACTAATCTTTTTATTTTCTGTGAGAAGATGCCATATTACAAAGGCTCCCAAATCCCTTATCTCCTAACGGTACCAGACTGCCAAGGAGCCGAACCGGAGGGGAGAAGACAGAAGAAAGACATGAGAGGAGGCCTCAGTCCACTTCTCTCCCACTGCCATGAAGTTTAACCTGTAAACATGTATTTAAATCTCTAGACCTCTCCTAGGATTTCCTGAGCTCTCGAGGCCAAGTTTGGGCAACTAGGTTTAAGCACAGGGGCCCTAAGTGAGACACCGGGCAGGATTCTACACCTGTTCGTGCTCTGTTCGACCAGAGAGCCCGGGCAAACTCATTAACCTGACAGTCCCCCAGAAGTGGCCAAGAGTGTCCCAGCTACGTCAGACTGAGGTCCGAAGCCTAAATAAGCAGATGTCTGTAGAGGGCCTTTCAGGTCCCGGGGAGAAGTCCTTCATGAAACCTGAAGTATGTCTTGGAAGTGTGCTCGGACTGGAGAAGTCTCAGAGCAGGGCATGAACCACACACAAAATGGTAGCTGAATGGGTTCTGGGCCAACAATCCTCAAGTTTGCCCACATCGCAGTCTCAGGGCACTGAGAAGGCACAGGAAGAAAGGAGTGTGGAAAAATATGCTCTTTCCTGGGTGATAACACAGGCTTTATGTAGCGGGCTGTGGGTTCCCCCACCTACATGAGCACGCTGACTGTGGAGAGGACCCTGGGGCAACCGCCTGGGTGCTACTCAGTCTTCCCTGCCCTCCCTCCAACCCCCACCCGCCAGGATGGCCCAGGCACAAGGTCAGCAACCCTCACTGCTGCCAGCTCATGAAAGCTTTTCTCTGCAGCCCAACTTTCGTGTATGAATTGCCTAGAGAAGGGGAACAATTGAAATTTAAACACACACACACACAAACACACACACACATAAACCAAACAAAAATGTATTTGTTCCTATGTGAAGACAAGTCTATTGCTTTGGGATCAGTAGTTCATGTACTTTTTCACTACCTGGTCTCTCGCAGATATGAGTTTGTACAGACTTAGCCATACTGAACTTGTTTTCCCACTGCTGATGCTTCTAGAATGGTAGGCTGGAGTTAGGTGCTCAGTCTGAGAACACAGAACAGAGGGGAGGCACCCTAAAGCAGAGGCCGTGGCATTTATTTGGATCCTAGGAGAAAGAGCTTCCAGTCCCCACAATGCCTTTAATGAGTCAGTCTTAAGTGACTCTCTTCACTGCCCTTGGTTTTTGCAAAGAGCAGGTTGCAGCAGATCATTTCTAAGGCCCCTTCTCTTTCTGAGGTCCTGACTCTAAGTGACTCCTCTGAACCCTGTGACCTTGAACTCATTAGTCCAGTACTAACATGCCCTCAGCCTTGTTAGCAGCTCAGATTTAAAAAGATGTGGTTTGGGGGAATTCAGAACAGACACTGAAAACATGCCCACATGACACTCTGACATCGGAGGCCTTCAGAGGCACACCCTGCTAGACTCTGAGCACCTGGCACCACCCTCTTCCTTTATAGCTGGTGTGTAAACTGCATTATCTCCAAAACTAAAGCTTTGGGGAACTTTAGAACCTGGAAAAACTTGTCTGAACATCAGATCCAAAGCCCTCAGTTTACATCTGACAAGTTGAGGCCCAGAGACATCAATGGGCTGATTCAAGATCCAGTAACCAGTTAATGTCAACTGCTGGGATGCACTTCCAGATCTCCTGACTCCGGCTTCCCACGATGTACTTTAAAAAAATGTACAGAAAGAACTTAGTATCTGTGCATTACTTTTCTTCACAGGGTTTTTTATAACTCCAGGAGCATTCACTCATCCATCTCCCAGATCAATACAACTTCCCAGTCCTTTGGACACCCCAGAGAGCAAAGTAAGTGGTGAGCAGGCACCCAGTTACATGAGATCTTGCTTTTTTAAATGGAAATTGATCAGCAATAAAATGTAGAGTTAAAATTATCAGAACAGTGCAAGGCTCAGATCTCTGCCATTTGAGGCTGGGGGCGGGGGAGATTTGTGTTTTAAAATAGCTTGACGAAGTAGATTATGAAAATGATCAATCAACTATTAATAATCCAAGATTCAGGGTTGTTTTATCACTCCCTCTCTCTCACATACACACATCAAACAAGTAAAAAGTTTGCCATGCCTAAATAATCCCTCCCCCAAATCCTCTTATTGATTTATAGGCATCAAGAAAGACCAAAAATTGACATTGCTTCAGGGGGCAACCGATTGAATGCTACATCCTGCCCCGTAGCTTCTGAACCTATAGGAAGCTCTCTAGAGAAGTGGTAAAGTTAGCCTACAGGATAATGCCGGTGCATGGTATTCAATAATGGTTTGATAATGCTTCTTTGCCCAACAGGCAAGATGAGCAATGAGTTAAAACTGGAGGCACTTTCCCAAGAGGGAAAAAAAAAGGAAAAGAAAAAAGAAAAGAAATTCAATTCCCCTTCCCCAGCTAAACAAAAACTCTAGGTTTTATACTTCTACGACCTAGATATAGTCAAAGAGATCATGCAGAATGTTCCTAGGGAGAAAAAGATCTCAACTCAGCTGTTCAGCCAACTTTTCAGCTTAGAAAACATCTTTACAAGGGAATATTGAAACAGACACAAACAGAGGTTTATGGGATAGAAACAGTGAAAGACCTTAAACAGACCTAAACTCAGCACTAGGGAGCTGTGGCCACATTGCTTCAACTTCCCATTACTTATTTGTGAGAACATATAACCCAGGCCCTTCTCTTAACTCCGGCATTCTGAATTCCCATTAGGAAATATCGCTTTTCAGAGAAGAGAAAAAGCAAACACATTTTCCTATATAGTAAATGATGGGTGATGGAGGGGGAGGTGGAAGAGATAGGGTCAGAAGGGTCATGGGGCTTTTCCATTGTTTCACCCAGAGTAACAAAAGTCTCCATATTACAGAGACTGAAGATATGAAACTGAAAAGGGTCCACCTGGTTGTGCCGAGCTGAAGTCTGTAAATACCTACACTATGAAGACAGCATGTTTTCAACTCCAGCTTGCAAGCTGTATTAAATAATGAATGGTGTAAATTAGACTGCCTTATTTATTAACAAGCCCAGTGTGGATTATGTAACCACCCTCCAAATTTAAATACATGGTTCTTAAATGCATATAAAGCACAATCCAAAGTTCTAGAACCCCCAACAGAAGAGCTGAGAAGTAAATACCACAGTAATAAAAATTGATGCCTTTCACTGAATCTTTGCAAATGCCAGGAATTTTTTTTTAAGTACGATTAATTGCAATGGCAAAGATTATTAAGGTGAGAGGGCCAAAATCAATGTATTAATGGCATAACATTACAGCTGCTTAACCAGCAGTAACAATAAATTGCACATAGAGGCTCTGAGAGTAGAAGCTGAAAATTCTATTTATGTTGTGCTAGGAGGAAGAATACTAGACTTGTCTCCAAATATTACCCTCAAATCAGAGAATACCACTCAAGAAATTCAGAAAAATATCTCTCTTTGTCTTCATAAAACATGTGCAATGTAAAAATGCATACTCTTCCACAACAACGTAGATATACTTAACACTACTGAACCGTAAACTTAAAAATGGTTAAGATGGTAAATTTTAGGTTATGTATTTTTTACCACAGTAAAAAAAAAAAAAAATGCATTACATATTTTGACCATGCCTTTTCCCACTTGGGTGAGACAGAACTTGTCCTTTGCAATGCACTTTGGCATTTGATGCAACTGGGACTTCAATGGCTGGTTACATAATTCCAACAACAGGCTTCACTCTTGAATTCCATTATATGTGACACTGATAGTGTTTTTAAATCTATTTTAACACTGCTGTGGTATAACCATTTCCAAATAACAGGAGCTGCCACTTAGCAGTGCAATGTTGGGCAGGCGTGATATATATCTATAGATAGAGAGATATAAATCTGGATATATCACAGTAGAGGGTAAAAAGTATGGGACAGATACTATGGTGGGAAGATTTTTAATAAAACAGGTTCAAACAGGAACTCTGAAAATAAAATGTCAGCTTAGCTTAACATACACATAAAAACAAAAATATCCTACTGCTTAATTAATCTATACATATATCTTTAAAATTTCTTCTATTTGCATCCTCAGAACCCTATGGGCCCAGGGGTTTAATATACAGATACTGAAACATACACCATTTTTAAATGATGTGGTAAACTGTTGCTTCAGCAACTTCTGATCACAGTTTACTTTCAGTATTCCTGTTTTTTAAAAATGGAAATGCGTAACTTCAGGTTCCCACCATTAAACTAGAACTTTAAAACAGGTTATTTAGGGAATGCCACTGGGTCTAATAATAAAGTAAAAGAAAAAGTGTAATTTGGTTCCAACTGTAGCTGGTATCCACTGGCCGAGAATGTAAGAGCTACTCAAGCAAATATTAATATGTAAGAAAAAGAACACAGATGGTATCACATAGGATGAGAGTGAAAAAGGGCATCTACTAATGTCATTTTAAGACCAAAAAAGCAGAATTCAAAATAATTATACAAAGCGCTTTCCAAACAAGTACTGTGATACGTTTTACAGATAAAGACACCAGGGCACAAATTGGCTGGGCTCAAACAGAGCTGAGGGACAGAGTAGAGAAATGTACCTTTTCTCAGAGCTCATATCTACTCAGCCTAATATTACTAACCTAATTCCCTGCCCTTAACACTTAGCCTTACCCCTGCACTCTCCACTCCCCCAATCCCAATGGATTTTCGAATAAAAAGGGGGAAAAAATAAAAGTAGAAATTAGGAGTGCCATGACTGAATTAATAACTGTGACAAATGCTTTAGTCAATATATTTAAAAAATCCACTTAAAAAAGCCTGAAAATCAGAACCTGCCATTTGATATAAAAGAAGCAACAACAACAATTAAGAAAGCTCTGCTCAAATCTATTGATTTCATATATATTGGGCAGCCACAAGGGTTTGAAATAATAATTTTTTAAATTTAAAGATAGCTTTATTTTCTTTTTCACAGGTAGTGGTTTTAAACAAATCAAAGGGGAAAAAATTAAAGTGCAAATGATCATCCCTATCTTATTTCTTTCTTCATTATATGCACTTATCATCTAGTACAGAATTTAAAAATAACCCCCACCCCACACACACACACAAACAGTGTCTAACTGTATAGAGGCACTCCCCATGGTCTCAAAATAGTCTGAAGGGCTCCGAATTCCATATGGTCTCCTCCATCTGACTACTGATGCCCCATCTTGTGAAAAAGACAGATTCTGACAAAAGGCCACAGACACTTTGGACCAGGCTGGTGAGCCTGGACCAGCCCAGCACAGGCCTAACACAGTGGGAGCCCTACCCACCCCTCCTCTCCGGCTCTGGCTCCTGCTCTCCCTGCCAAAAAGATTGAGATCTTAGCATCCTGGACTCAGCCCGACAGCTGGCTGCTCCCAGCACATCTCAGCCATGCTAGGCCTGCACAGCACCCCCTGCCCTGGCCTTCACAACGTGAACATCAGCAGCAGAACAGGCAACAGAGACTAAGAAGGTCTCTTACTTACATTAAAAAACAGGTTATCTCGGTCAACTACGTTGGCAGAAACATGGTTGTGCGTTTTCTGTGTTGGGGTGGGGGGGGAGATGCATGCGCACTCGACAACCGGAAGGCCACAGCCCAAGCCTTACTTTCAGGGCTGCCTATCTCAGTGTCAAACACTATAAGCAAAACTGGGAAAAACTTTGCCTTACAGTCCTCCACAGGCATGAATAAAATCTCATGTAAATGAAATGGATGAAATGACAAAGTCCCTAGGAAAAAAATAATAACACCTCCAGCAGAGGTGGCACAGGAATGGTAGAGAAAGGACTTGCTGGGTAATGTATTTGTCATTAGGCATCAGAAGAGGAGAACAGAAATACACAGTTCTGCTTCTCCACCAAGCCAGCTCAAATCCAGGGACATAAGGGTCCAATGTTAAAGCCAGCATTCACCAGAGTACTATACACTGCTCTATCATCCAACCTAGTCCAGGGAAATTATTCATTCAATGGGCAATTAAGATTTATAATCCAAATGGTCTCAAAATCATATCTCTAGGAAGTCAAGTCCAAATTAAATCAGACTAGGCTTTTAGGCTTCCAGTGATCACATTTTCTCTTTTGAGCGAGTGCATTTCAACACTCAGAACTTCTCCTCTTACAGATCATTTTCAAGGCCATCTCTGGATGCAATCTTCTAAGCAAAATCTGATATATAAAATGAAAAGGGAAATTGGTTAACTCTAAACCTCAGAGAAATATGTTAAGGGAGAGACTCTCCCTGCCTTCAACAGATTTTGGAAAGTTAATTATTTTAACCTCCTTTCTAGTAATTATTATTGGAACTTCTAACACAACATACATATAGTACTTTATAAAACAAAAATATCCAAAATTAAGTTACTGCATACAGGCAAGCCTAAAGCACACCCAGCAGAGCTTTGAAATCTAAAAAGCATATCAAATTCCTTGCCCCCCACCACACATATTATTGGCACATATATTTAAAACTTATTTTAAAGTGTCACACTTCTCCCAGCGCTGGCAGCCCCAAGCCAGTGAAACAGGTATGGGACTGACGGCTCAGCCCTGTATCTCTTCTCCTGACTTCTCCCCGCACTTGGGACAACAATCGCTTCCAGGACCTACCCA
The DNA here is from genome assembly GCF_041146395.1 of Eulemur rufifrons. NCBI lineage: Eukaryota > Metazoa > Chordata > Mammalia > Primates > Lemuridae > Eulemur > Eulemur rufifrons. The sequence goes on from NC_090989.1 coordinate 209,743,085, forward strand.
CCTTGGCCAGCCCGGGCCTTAAGGGTGAAGAGAAAAAGAAGGAGGGAAAGCACCAGGAACTCACATTTCCGTGATGTTCTCAGGGTCTGCAAGGTGAGGCTCCAGCCTCGGAAATGCCACGATGCCAGGAGAAGGGTCGCTGCACCAGATCCGAGAGACGCTGCATGTGCAGGACGTGGGGCAGGCGAGAGCGGCCCTCCAGAAGCCCGCAACCAGCCAGCAGAAGCCCCAGAGCCGCGCCATGGCGGGTCCACGCCACCTCGTCCAGGACGACATCTCTAGCCGCCAGCGCCAGCCGGAGAGTGTGTCCCCGCGCTGCGCCGGCCGGCCGGCTTCCTCCACCTGTGCGGGGAGGCCTTCCCCGCGTTTGCAGCTCTCTCGACTCTTCGCTGCTTGTCGCGGCCGCTCAGAGTCCAGCGTGTCGGAGGATGAGCCGGTCCCGGGCGGAGGGTGTTCGGGCGGGCTGCACAGTTCACAGCGATCGGGGCATCGCGGGCCGCTTCACAGGGGGCGCTACCGCCTCTCCGAGCTCCGCCGCGGCCGTCGCAGCATGGCCCGGCGCGCCGGGCGCTGCCCGGGACTCTCTGAGGCGCAGGCTTCTTGCTAGAGGCGCACAGGGATCCGGTACACACCTCGAGGCTGAGGACAAACAGACACGCGTAAGACTGAGCGCAGGACCCCGAACGCCACTAACTGGGGCACTCTCCCTCCGCACTCGCCTCACCCCCACCCGACCCCAGCCGGGAGACTGGATGGATGAGTGCCCAGTTCCGGCCCAGGAATCAACTTGCCCCACGCCTGTGGAACCGCCAGTGTGCCCACTCTCTCTCTCTCCAAGCCTGAGGCCAAGGGAGAGGAGGTAGGAAAAGGGTCCCCGAGACAGAATTCCACGACACATGCTGGGCGGAGGACCCTTTAAAGGGGGATGCGGAGACTGTTGGCGGCTAGGGCTCCGCGACGGGGCCGCCGAATGATGCTGCAGAATCCGCCACCGCCGCCGGGCGCGGGGGGCGCGGGCAGGTGGCGCGGCACGTCCCACCTGGGGAGCAGCCGCGGCTGCCCCAGGGGGGACAGTGAGGGCCGAGGCAACCGAGGGTACTGTCTGCGCTGCTCACCCGGGCTCCGGCGCCTCACGCCCGCCGGCGGCGCCTGGGTCCAGGCTCCTGCTGCCGCCGGGGACCGAGCGCGGAGAGCGCGAGCGAAGGAGCGAGCGAGGCTCCGGCTCCAACCCAATTCCGGGAGCCGCCGCCGCCGCCGCCGCCGCCGCCTCTGCTACTGCTGGCGAAGTGACGTGAGGGCTGACGCAGAGCAGGGGCAGAAACTCCAGAAAATTAGTCTGAAATCCAAAAACACACACGCTCATACACACATAAACCCATAACACCCTCCAGACAAAAGCAACAGGGAGGGGAGGGGAATCTGGGGGCGAGCGGGGAGGAGGGAGGCATCGGTGCCACTGGCCAGAAGCAGACAGCAGCAGCATGTGGGAGTTCACACACGCGCGCACACACACGCACACATCCTGGCCGTGTAGACACGAGCGCGCGTGCGTGTGTGTGTGCATTTAGATCCAGGTACCTCTGAGATGAACCGTTCCGCTGCTTGACGCCTCCTGGTCCCTAATTCACACCACCGTCTCTTCTACCATCGCAGCAGAGGCTGTCTCCCTTTTTGAAATAGAAACCAGGCTTGGTTCAGCTCTGAAAAATGCGCTGATTCTTATTATAGGAATCCTCCCTCCCCTCTCGCTCCCCGTTGCGTTCTCCTTTCCCACCCTGCCTAAAAGGGAGGGCGAGCTATCCTAAAAATAAATAAATATTGTAAACACCAAAACGTGTTCCGCATTGGTAATCAAGGATCACCGCCCCCAATCCGGGCCACCTATTTGGGGATCAGTGGTTTTGGAGGGTTTTCCTGTTGGTGTTTTTGCAGGGTAAAGAGAGTCTCCAAACACACTCTAGCTCTCTAAGTGGGTCTTTTTCCTGCTGGGTTTTGCCATCACACGCCGGGGAAATAGAGACATGTGAGGGGAAGGGAGCGCGCTGACGCGTATTGGGTTCTCTAAATGCGCGGCAGGGCAGCAACCCTGGGCTGTCCGATGTGTGGCGCCGCATCATTTTTCTCTCATTCTTTAACCTGGCAGGACGCAGCCATTCCCAGATCACAGCTTCACTCCCCGCGACGCCCACCCCCACGCGGGGCACCCCGAGCCCTTGCTCCCCTGCCGTACCTTGCGCGTGTTCATGTGTGCGCGGGTGTGCGCAAACGCGTGCCCTGCGCCCGCGCTGCCCGGAGCACGTTATGCATCCAGCTACCAAGAAACCTGGCGCGGGCAGAGCCTCGGGGTCTCACTAGGGACAAATGAGGCGATCCGAGAGGGTCGGGTGACAAACCGTAACTGCTCTGCGGGCGTAGTTAAATGATGGCTGCGGGGCATTCGCAAGCCTTGTCTGAGAATCCGTCTTCCCATGTGCGGCTCGGAGAGTCTGTTTTTCCGCAGTCATTTAAAAGGGAACTGGGAACATGCACCGCAGTGCCTGACACTTCCGAGGGCTCTGGTGCCCCCGCGCGGGCAGAGAGTGCCCGGCACGCTCCGGAGCACCAGCCCACCGCCGCGGTCGCCGCGGGCACTGCGCTGGGGGCGCGCTCTGGCGCCAGATGCGCAACCAGCGGCGCCCTACGCGTGCGCGTCCCTGCCCGGCCGGTGAGCCGCTAGCCTGAGGCTCGCCGAGCTGCTGCTGGGGAAAAAGGCTGGCGGTCCTTCCGCTCGAGAGAAGGCAATGGGCTGGAGTCTTGTCCAAAATATAGTAATGGTCACCGATCTGCCCGCAGAGGCTAAGGATGGGAAAGATCGGGAAACCGAACGTCAGCGTGAATGCTCAGATCTAGGCTACGCCTTAAATATTACAAGGGGAACGTAAAGCATGTAGTGGAGCTTTTGTACAGACCCCAGGCACGGAGGGTAACCGTGAGATTCCTCGGGCAGCACCCAGAAATGTCGCAGCAGGCCCGAAGACGAGGCCAGTAGGTCGGCCTCACCATTGTCACCAGGGTGTGATACGAATTGGGTGCTGAATGGCCAGGCTGAAGTTTGTTCCTCGGCTTGGCCTCCATCCTCTGCTGGGTGAGGACGTGCCAAGGAAGGTAAGCCAAGGGCAAAAATGTCTTGGTCCAGGATGCACAGTAAAACTCCGCATGTCTTGCCAACGTCCTTTAAGTGGAGAAGCCCCTGCGGAACACTTGAGGGAGAGCTGTGTGCATAATTACCCACATCGCTTTCACACTCCCCACGCTCACCCCATTTTTTCTCAGAAATGGCCCATTTGCGCCCTAGTGGCTGCAGAGTGTCAATGCAGCGTGCAGACAATCGGCAGTTTTAGAGAGGTTTGTAGACCAGAAGATTCTAATTATGTTGGAATATTTGTAGATTTGTATTAGAATAAATATACACTACCATTATATTTGGATTCTAAATATATTACTTGAATATATCTCATTTAAAATTAGAACTGGCGGCCCTACTTCTAATCGCCCTCTCCCAGCTCTACTTTTTGCATCCATAGTAGTTCGTCCTTTTAACAGATCATTTACATGTTATATTTACTGTCGGTTTTTCTATTTCTCCCAGTAGAATGTAAAATCCATGAAAGCAGGGATTTTTATCTATTTTGTTCATTGATATATCTCAAGCACATAGTAGGTATTAGAATGTGTGTGTGCAGCCAACATCATACTGAATGGGGAAAAACTGAAAGCACTCCCACTTAGAACTGGAACCAGACAGGGCTGCCCATTGTCTCCATTACTTTTCAACATAGTATTGGAAGTCCTTGCGAGAGCTATCAGGCAAGAGAGCAGAATCAAGGGAGTCCAAATAGGGAAGGAAGAGATCAAACTCTCACTTTTTGCTGATGATATGATGTTATATCTGGAAAACCCCCAGGATTCAACCAAGAGACTCCTGGAATTGATTAACGAATACAGCAAAGTCTCAGGCTACAAAATTAATATACACAAATCAGAGGCATTTATATATGCCAATAACAGTCAATCAGAAAACCAAATTAAAGACTCAATACCCTTCAAAATAGCAACAAAGAAAATAAAATATCTAGGTATATATCTAACTAAAGAGGTAAAGGACCTCTGTAAGGAAAACTATGAAACACTGAGAAAAGAAATAGCAGAACTTGCAAATAGATGGAAAAATATACCATGCTCGTGGATCGGAAGAATCAACATTGTTAAAATGTCTATACTACCCAAAGTGATCTACAGATTCAATGCAATCCCTATTAAATTGCCAACATCATTCTTTACAGACATAGAGAAAATAATTATACACTTTGTATGGAATCAAAGAAGACCCCGTATAGCAAAAGCAATTTTAAGCAACAAAAACAAAATGGGAAGTATTAATTTGCCAGACCTCAAACAATACTACAAGGCCGTGGTTCTTAAAACAGCCTGGTATTGGCACAAGTGCAGGGACACAGACCAGTGGAACACAACAGAAAATCCAAATATAGAACCATCCTCATATAGTCACCTAATTTTTGACAAAACGGGAAAGAATATACTCTGGGGACAAGAATCCCTATTCAATAAATGGTGCTGGGAGAATTGGTTAGCCACTTGTAGAAGACTGAAACAGGACCCACAGCTTTCACCTCTCACAAAAATCAAATCACGGTGGATAACAGACTTAAACCTTAGGCGTGATACAATCAGAATTCTAGAAGAAAATGTAGGAAAGACTCTTACAGACATTGGCCTAGGCAAAGAATTTATGAAGAAGACCCCCAAGGCAATCACAGCAGCAACAAAAATAAATGAATGGGACCTGATTAAATTAAAAAGCTTCTGCACAGCCAAAGAAACAGTCCAGAGAATAAACAGACCACCTACAGAATGGGAAAAAATTTTTGCATACTACACATCAGATAAAGGACTGATAACAAGAATCTATTTAGAACTCAGGAAAATCAGCAAGAAAAAATCAAGCAACCCTATCAAAAAGTGGGCAAATGACATGAATAGAAATTTTTCAAAAGAAGATATAAAAATGGCTAACAAACATATGAAAAAGTGTTCAACATCTCTAATCATCAGGGAAATGCAAATCAAAACCACAATGAGATATCACTTAACCCCAGTGAGAATGGCCTTTATCAAAAAAACCCAAAACAACACATGTTGGCGTGGGTGTGGAGAGACAGGAACACTCATACACTGCTGGTGGGACTGCAAACTAGTGCAACCCCTGTGGAAAGCATTATGGAGGTATCTTAAACAGATTCAAGTAGACCTGCCATTTGACCCAGCAATCCCATTACTGGGCATATACCCAAAGGAAAAAAGGTCATTCTGTAACAAAGACACATGTACCCGAATGTTTATAGCAGCACAATTCACAATAGCAAAGATGTGGAAACAACCCAAATGCCCATCAATACATGATTGGATTAGTAAACTGTGTTATATGTATACCATGGAATATTACTCAGCTATAAGGAATGATGAAGATACGACATCTCTATGGTTCTCCTGGAGAGAGTTGGAACCCATTATATTAAGTGAAGTATCCCAAGAATGGAAAAACAAGCATCACATGTACTCACCAGAAAATTGGTTTCCCTGATCATCACCTAAATACAAATCTGGGAACAACACCAATTGGACATCAGACTGAGGTGGGGGGTGGGGGAGGGGATGGGGGTATGCCTACACAATGAGTGCATTGCGCACCGTTTGGGGAGTGGTAACACTTGAAGGTGCTGACTCGGGAAAGGGGGGGTGGGGAAAAAATATGAAACTGTGGTTTTTAACTTGCACTGTTCACTTAATAATTTATCATGAATATTTCCCATATTATTTCATATCATTGTACAAGAAATAATGTATACATTATGAGGACATATTGTATCTAACAAGATATACTGCTAGACTCTTTGATTCTGTAAAATTAAATTGAAAAAAAAAAAAAGAATGTGTGTGCGCTTAATGAATAAATGAAATAAACCAAAGTTGAGATCTCACTTTCTTATCCTCTAACCCTGCAAGTCTGCCTGAATAAATCCCCCTGAACACTCTCCCTCCTACCTCCACAATCCTGAATATTCCAGTGCTCTGAGTGCTCATAGCACTTCTTGAAGCCTTGCTTTCTGCCTGCTCTAGTAGCCAGACGTGTTCCACCACTGGGCCAGGGAGGGCCTCCCTCTCATTCATGCTGGTAACTCAAACTACCATGCACAGTGTCTAGAACACAGTAGCAATAAATAACGAATTCTATCTTAACTAATGGAACTGTGGAACTATCTCAATTTTAAGACCTACAAGGTATTTCCCAGAGATCATTTCAGAGATTCTTAGACCATGGCTTTGTAGGAAGGAGATGATGAACATTTTTCAGATAGATAATATGACATAGAGATGATTTTCTCCAGATCCCTCTAATGCAGGGATAGAAACTAAGTGTTGTAGGCTCCTGCCTGTACTGGACAATAAAGTACCTAGAGCATGGTTTCTCAAACGATTTTGACCATGATCCACAATAGGAAATGCCTTTTATATCACAACCCGATGCACACATACAGAAATGCATATATTACCTAAAATAAAAGTTTCACAAAACAAAATTTATTTACCCCTAATACGTGGACTACACTAATATTTTTTTCTATTCTATACCATTTAATTGTAATACTTGTAACAACTCAATAAATTTGAATCCAGTACTAAGTTGTAAAAAAAAAAAAAGCAAAAATACTGACAATTCTTCTGATTAAGATGCAGTAATAGGAAACAGATTTACTCTCCCAATCAACCAACCAAACTCTGAACAAAATATATGAAACAACAGTTTTTAAGACAGTGAGTATAAGATAATGAAGGCTACGGTTCAGGGAGAGGAAAGCCAGGCAGAGCCCAGCTCCCTCAGTTGAGAGGCATAGCTCACCAGAGATCAAGGGGCAGCGCTCACAGGACTGAGCAGCAGGGAGGGAAGTACTGCTCAGGGAGAACTCTGGAGATCTGCAGAGGGTCCCTCTCAATTATTCAGCAGAGACTGATTAACACATGCAGGTGATGAAACTACCTGAGTGCAGGGAAAGAAGTGCTGAAAAGATTAAAGGGAACAGGATCAAAGAGAAAGTCAAAAGGGAAACTGAAAACACTGCATATCAGAATTTGTAAGATGCCACTAAAGCAGGATTTAGGGGCAATTTTATAGCACTAAATGCCTACGTTAAAGGAAGAAAGATCTCTAACCAATGACTTCAGCTTCCACCTTAAGAAACCAGGAAAAGAAGAGCAAATTAAGCACCAAGTAAGCAGAAGACAGGAAATAATACAGACGAGAGTGAAAAATAATTAAATAGAAAACAGAAAAACAACAGAGAATATTGATGAAGCCAAAAGATGTTTTTGTTTTTTTTTTGAGAAGATCAATAAAATTCTTAAATAGCTAGTCTGACTGATCAGGAATAGGAGAGGCACAAATTACCAATAACAGGAATGAGAGCAATGAAAACACTAAATAGTCTATAAACATTAAAGAAATACTAAGGGTATATTGTGAACAACTTTATGCAAATAAATTTGACAACTGAAACTCATGACCAAGTGAGATTTATCCCAGAAATACTTTGATTTCATGAAGGTAGAGAACAAAGGTTACCAGAAGCTGGGAAGGGTGGCAGGGGGGATGAAGAGAGGTTGGTTAACGGGTACAAACACACAGCTAGAGAGAAGGAAAAAGTTCTAGTGTTCAACAGCTCAGTAGGGTGACTACAGTTAACAATAATTTATTCTATATTTCAAAATAGCTAGAAGAGAGGATTTAATATGTTTCTAACACAAAGAAATGATAAATATTTGAGATGATGGATATCCTAAATACCCTAATTTGATCATTATACATTGTATACATGTATCAAAATATGACAGATATCCCATAAACATGTACAATTGTATCGATAAAATATATATTAAAATTTTAAATTATTTTCATCAAAAAATAAAAAAATGATAAAAAATCAATTAATATAAGTTACCATATTAATAAACTAAAAACCTAAAAGTATATGATCATCTCAAAAACACAGAAAAGGAATTCATTCAACCAAATCCAACATCTAGCTCTGAAAACTCTCAGCAAATGAGGAATAAAATGGAATATCCCCAACCAATAAATGAAATCTACAAAAAACCCACAGCTAACTTAAAGTGGAAGACAGAATGCTTTTCTCCAAATAGTAGGAAAAAGATAAGAAAATACACTTTCACCATTTCTATTCAGTAATGTACTAAAGATTTTAGTCAGTGCAATAAGTAAAAAAAGAGATATCCAGATTGGAAAAGAAGAGTAAAACTGTCTTTATAAACAGACAACATGGTCTCCTATAGGAAAAATTCAACAGAATCTACAAAAAAAGCTGCTCATACTATTAAATGAATTTTCAAGTTTGCAGCATACAAATTAAATACTTAACAAATCAATTATATTTCTATGTACTAGCAACAAACAATCATGAATTAAATTTCTAAAAAATAATACCAATTACAATAGCATCAAAAACATTAAATACTTAGAAATAAGCATAATCCATAACATGAAAAAGATGGAATGAATTGGATTTTATAAAAATTAATAATTTCTGTTCTTCAAAAAATACTTTTAATAGACTGAAAAGAAAACCCACAAAATAGGAAAAATATTTGCAAAGCATATATCTCATAAAGAACTGTATCTAGACTACATAAAGAACTCTCAAAACTCAATAATAATAAAAAAAATTTTTTAAGTGTACAAATGTGTTGAACATATACTTTACCAAAGAAGGTATGCAGTTGGCAAGTAAGCACATGAAAAGATGCTCAACATTGTTAGCCATTGGGGAAGTGCAAATCAAAACTACAATGAGATAGCTACATACTAATTGGAATGGCTAAAATTAAAAAGACTGACCATATCAAGTGTTGGCCAGAATGTGGAGCAACTGGAACTCTCATACACTGCTGGTGGAGGTGTAAAACAGAACAACCACTTTGGAAAAGTAGAACAGTTTTTTGAAAAGTTAATCACACACCTACCCTGTGATCCAACCATTCCACTTCCATGTATTTACAGATGAGAATAGAAAGCATATGTGCATATAAAGATTTGTACATGAGTATTCTTAGCAGCTTTAACAGTACAGGCAAAAACTATAAATGATCTAAATATTCATTGACAGATAAATGGGTAAACAAATTGTGGCATATCCACACAATTGAATGTTACTCAGCAATAAACTACTGGTACTTTCAACCATATGGATTATTCTAAAAATAATTATGTTGAGTGAAGAAGCCAGTAAAAAGAAGCACATACTGCATGATCTCATTTTCAAAAAACACAAGAAAAAGCAAACCAATCTACAGTGACAGAAAGCAAACTGGTGATTGTTGGTTAGGGCAGGGAGAAGGGGTCAGGGAGGGGCCAGAGGGAGCAATGATAAGGGGTGCAAAGAGACATGAGGATGATGGATGTATTTATCATCTTTATTGTGGTGATGGTTTCAACTTCATCAACTTGCATGCTTATATGTGTTTAGTTTATTATATGTCAATTATACCTCCATAAGGCTGTATTAAAAAGCAAAAAAGAAATGCTGACCTAGATCTTCCTACTATCAACTTCTTGTCCCCATTGGAGTTCCATTAGAAACCCCAATTTTAGGAAGCTATAATAAATTTGGAGATTTTTAAATATACTCAGATTCTGTAACTTTCTTGTTTTAGAGGGACCTACTATGTAATTTCTTTTACATTTTGAAGAAAGTTTGGGAAACCATGATTTAGACAATAGAATAAATAGTGGCCCACACCTAGAAATAGCGTGAATGTCCATTAACAATGGAACAATTCAACAAATTATGATATAGTCATGTACCACATAACAATGTTTCCATCAATGACAGACAACTTATACAATCATGGTCCCATAAGATTATAATGGAGCTGAAAAATTCCTATCGTCTAGCCATGTTGTGGCTGTTTTAATGTCATAACACTATGCATTACTTACATGTTTGTGGTGCTGCTGGTGTAAACAAACCTACTGCACTGCCAGTCATATACACATCCAATTATGTACAGTACATAATACTTGATAATGACAAGAAATGACTATGTTACTGCTTTATGCATTTACTACACTATTTATTGTTATTTTAGAGTGTACTTATTTTAAGTATAAAAAAAAAGAAGTTAACTGTAAAACAGCCTCAGGCAGATCCTTCAGGAGGGATTCCAGAAAAAGGCATTGTTATCATAGGAAATGTCAGCTCCAAGCATGTTATTGCCCCTGAAGACCTTCCAGTAGGACAAGATGTGGAGATGGAAGACAGTGATGCTGATGATCCTGACCTGTGTAGGTCCAGGCTAATGTGTGTGCTTGTGTCTTAGTTTTTTAAAAAAGCTAAAAAAATTAAAAATTTTAAAAATAGAAAAAATCTTATAGAATAAAGGATATAAAGAAAGAAAATACTGTTGTACAGCTAAACAATGTGTTTCTGTTTTAAGCTAAGTGTCATTACAAAAGAGTTAGAAAGTTTATAAAGTAAAAAGTTACAGTAAACTAAGGTTAATTTATTATTGGGAAAAGAAAAATTTTTTAAATAAATTTAGTGTAGCCTGTATACAATGATTATATAAAGTCTACGGTAGTGTACAGTAATGTCCTAGGCCTTCACCTTCACTCACCACTCACTCACTGACTCTCCCAGAGCAACTTCCAATCCTGCAAGCTCCATTGATGGAAGATGTCCTATACAGGTACACCACTTTTTATCTTTTATACTATATTTTTATTGTACCTTTTCTATGTTTAGATATACAAATACTATTGTGTTACAATCACCTACAATATTCAGTACAGTAACATGGTGTACAGGTTTGTAGCCTAGGAACAATAGGTTATACCACATACCAGGAACAGTAGGCTGTATCACCTAGGTTCCTGTAAGGACACTGTGTGAGGTTCACACAACGACGAAATTGCCTGATGCATCTCTGAGAATGTGTCCCTGTCAATAAATAACACATGACTGTACTTCTATTCTTTATAGTATTAATGCCTAATTAAAAAAGAATTATAACTATATCTATTGACCTGGAGGCATATCCACAATGTATTAAGTGAATAATGCAACTTACATGACCATATGTAGTCTGATCCTACAATGAAAACCAGTATTTGTGAATTCCTTTTGTTTGTATGTGTCTATGGAGAAAGGCAGAGAAGTATTTACACCAATGGCAACATTGGTAACCTAGAGAGATTGGAGAAGTTGTTTGGAGGAAGAGGAAGACAGACCAGAAAACTTGTGAAATGTTTCTTTAGGACAAGTAAGCCCCTTACCCATAACATGCTTCTTTTCCTCTTTGTGTTGCCCCCTCCCCTTCAGCTCCAGTGTTACCCTGTTTCTAGAGTCCCTCCCATCCGTGGAAAGAACTGAATCTACAAGCATGTTTACAATCTAACAATATCCAGTGATAAACAATGTTCATCACTGGATGCTTCATTTTCCCAAGAATAGCTTTAATTTAGTAGAGGATACTGGGAAGAAAACATAATCCAGAAGGATTTCGGTACTATGGCAACCATAAATTGGGGAAGTATTAAATATTTGGGAATGGAGGACTCTTGACACAGGCCACAATGGAACCAGAGACTTATAATTCATGATTAGCACCACTCCTGCCTCTTTCCCGGCACCGTCTTTAGTTGTTTATAAAGGTTTCCAGCTGTTTCCTCCCCCAGCCCTCCAACTCTGTGTAAGGGTCTCACCTTTCCCCACCCCTGCCTAGATGGTCTGTGAACTGCACGCTGCTCTGTCTTTCTGAACCACAGCCACACCCAAGGTCTCACCCCACTCCCTTTCTTCCCTGGGTCCCAACCTTCCACTTTGAACTCTTAGTCATATACTCAGCACACACTAAGTCAACACAGACTTACAGAGCTTCTACGAACACCTAAAAGGAAGAGCATTTGAGAAAATTCAACAGAGGCTCAGAAAACTGGAGTCACATACAAGTGGGTGACCCTGAAATTTATGTTTGAACCATTCACCTGACTAGGTTTTACGGTCAAGTCTGGATTGTTTCCCTAGTTTGTCGATAGTCTGTATCAATACCCATCCCTGCTCCCATGCTGTCCTATTTTATCAAGAGATATTCTATAATACTATACTGCTGCACCACAAAATAACTCTTTTTTTCACAGAAGTTTATTTATTCTTTAATGAGCAGTTATAGTATGCTGTTTCAGTGCTATCCAGTCCAGTTTTATTGGGGCAGTCAAGTGTTTCCCATTCTAACCGAAGTGACAATTATAATGCATGCAAAGAACAGTGTTATGGCCATGTTACTCTGTAGTTAAGAAGCCACAAGCATTAATTATATCAGACCTCTACAGGTAATTAACCAAATGTTCTTCTAACTGAAGTAGCAACCCATTAGTAGGCCAAGTTAGTAGGTTGTGACTAGGATATTTCTAATGAAATCGACTTTACTAGAATAGAAAACATCAATGTATATCACACATGTAAAGATAATATTATTTCATGAAGCTTCTATTATGGGTTGCACTGGATTTTGTTATAAGCGTATTTCTGATTGTAGTTCACAGTCAAACAAGTTGGAAATCAACTGGCTGAGCACAATGTCTCAATCATTTGCAGGAATCGTCTCTACAAGGGGATACAATTCTTTGTCTCTGCTTGAACACTTTGAGCAACTCTCCTGAATCAGAACATTAGAAATAGGCACTTTATAGATTATTATTAAAGTTAGCCATAATTATCACCAGCTCCTTGAGGGCTGTAATTCTCTTATTTCTCATTGTAACATTGACATCTAACAGAATATCTTGCATGTAGCTCAATGTGTGTTAATTGAATTAAAGTCAATATTGTCTTTGTACAACACTAGTTACAAGAAAGTTCCCTTGTATGGTAAGGCTAAATATGCCTCTCTAATAATGCTCATTTATTGATGCTAGCTTTAGCCTCTTAGCTGCCAAGGAAAGTGGGGAATGGAATCTTTTCTCCATGCCACAACCCTTTCAATATTCCAGTGTTGTTACTCATATCCTTACTAAACATCTCCAGGCCCTTTATCCATTCTTTGTTACCTGTTGCCAGGAGTTCCAGCATCATGGTTTCCATCTTCAAGGTTTATACTTTTTTAAAAATATTTTATTTCTAATTATTATAGGTACCTAATAGTTGTATATATTTGTAGGGTACATGTGACGTTTTGACACAGGCATACAGTGTAAATTAATCAGGTTCATACTTTTGAACCAAATATCCTTCTAGATCAACAGCCTGTGTGGCTGTTGAGCATTTAAAATGAGGCCAGTCCAAATTGAGAAGTCTTGTAAGTGTAAAACACATATTTAGTATAAAGACTTACTACAAAAAAATAATATAAAGTATTTCATTAATAATTTTTATAACATGTATGTGTTGCAATGATAATATTTTGAATATATTCAGTTAAATAAAATATATCATTAAAATTAATTTCATCTGATTATTTTTAATGTGGAGAAATTTACTTACTTTTTTTTTTTTTTTTTTTTTTTTGAGACAGAGTCTCACTCTGTTGCCCAGGCTAGAGTGAGTGCCGTGGCGTCAGCCTAGCTCACAGCAACCTCAAACTCCTGAGCTCAAGGGATCCTCCTGTCTCAGCCTCCCGAGTAGCTGGGACTACAGGCATGTGCCACCATGCCCGGCTAATTTTTTGTATATATATTTTTAGCTGTCCATATAATTTCTTTCTATTTTTAGTAGAGATGGGGTCTCGCTCTTGCTCAGGCTGGTCTCCAACTCCTGAGCTCAAACGATCCGCCCACCTCGGCCTCCCAGAGTGCTAGGATTACAGGCGTGAGCCACCGCGCCCGGCCTACTTACTTTTTTAAAAAGTTATCAACTCAACATTTCCTCTTCCTAAAAGCCCCACTTTTGTTATCTTTGAATCAATAACCCAGATCATTGAGTCTCTTTGAGTCTTATGTAAAATTTTTTAATCTTGAATCTGCCATCCAGCATTTTAATTCTTCCTGCTATATTTCTTCACCTGTGGGCCTAATGTGTACACTTTTCATGAATCTATTTAATTCACTGATGAAAAATATTTAACATGACAGGTCCAGACACTCAACTAAAGACATCGTCTAGGCTAACATTTATTCCTTAACTAATTAATTCATCTTTACATTGAATGTGGCTATTTAACCAGCTAAGAATCCACCAACCCAATTCCATGATGATGTCTTCCTCAACCTTTGGCCTGAGCCACCCATGCACCACACACCCAACTACATAAACACCAACTTGGTATTGTCCACTAATGTTTTGTTTTTGTTTATTTATCTTGGGGTTTTTGTTTTGTTTTGTTTTATTTTTTACAATCACCCTGGAAGCTCATTTCTCATGCCAACTCCAGATATATTCTCATTCTAACCTGATGTCAACCTACCACCCATATTTCAGCTTCTTTTTTTATACCTATAACTCCATTTCTTCTTTTGGTCTCTTTTGATCCTTATGCCCTGTTTCTCTAATATCAGCTTCTCCAAATGGTTTGCTTCAACTACCTTTCCAGCATTTGGGGCACAGGGTTGTGTCTTGGACAAGAATCCTCCTTCATAGTTTAGGTTGGTGAAGCCCAGCCACAATCCACCTGGCTAATTTGCACCCACTTGCTTTCCACTAATAGAGAAAGATTGGGAAAGAGAGTCCAGGAAGTGAAAGAGAAGAGTAGAGTAGGCAAGTGGAGGTGGTCTGAGGAATCAGAATGAACAGTAATTTAGGTGCATCCGGGAACCGAACTTTGCCCCTTTTTGGAAAATTTGACATGTATTCTCTTTTCTTCCATGTGCCATCTTTTGCCTAGTATTACCTACAGTTGTTCCTTGGGCACCTAAGCAAACCCCGTAACTACCTTTATCATCTTTGCAGCCATTTTAATAAGCTGTGATATCTCTTATGTGGTCTCAGTTAGCTAAGATGTCAACTTTTTATTAACCACACCTGTACCATTTCCAATGAAAAGATCCTTTTTCTCACCAGAGAAGGGCACAGAACAAGAGGTAAGTAATACTACTTTGTCTCTATGATCTGTTAATGTCTCAACATCTTCTCCAAGCTCTGGGTTTGTCTCTTCATCCTTCTTCTTACTCTAAGCCTGGTTCAAATAGTCCTTTTTTGTTGTTCTTTGTATTTTTTTTTGTTACAACTTTAATGCATTCTGGACTTCAGTCCTTCTGCCACTGTTGTCACAGCTTTGTGCTTCTCTATTGTATTCTAAACTTGGCTGTATACTTCACTTTCTAGCATCTTCCACACCAAAGTCCACAGTCTAGTTAAGTGGAGTCTCATTTCTTTCTCATGGGGATCATTCATGCCTGTGTTCAGAATTTCATATTTTAGAACTTCCCTTCTCTCTCAAATCAATATTCTTTTGTAGAATTGTTCAGTCAAAGGATTTTATCTACTTTTCCTGAAAAAAAATTTAATCTGTTCCCTGAAGTCTGAGATACATGACAGTGTTCACACTATCCCATATATAGCAAGTATAATCTTCAGTACTGCAGCCAGATCAGCCTCGTGGGTTTCCATGGACCTGTCTTAAGTGTTGCTGCCCTCCCCACCCACCAACCCACCAAGTCCTAGGGACCCCTGTAATATCTGAGCAACATTTTGTTAGGGCCAAGGCAATGGTATAATCAGTGACTGAAATGAAACTAAGTGAAAGTATCCCAACAGATAAGAGGTTCAAAGAGGAATAATCAGGCTTAATCAGATTTGCTGACACTCCTTTCTAGTTAGTAATGTTCTTTCTGATGCTTTGTTTGTTTGTGTTTTGAGATGAGATCTTCCTCTATCGCCCAGGCTAGAATGCAGTGGCATAATCATAGCTCACTGCAGCCAGAAACTCCTACCCTCATGCAATCCTCCCTCCTCAGCCTCCCAAGTAGCTGAGATTGCAGGATGTGCTTTGTTTTTTTTTTTTTTTTTTTTTTGAGACAGAGTCTCACTCTGTTGCCCAGGCTAGAGTGAGTGCCGTGGCATTAGCCTAGCTCACAGCAACCTCAAACTCCTGAGCTCAAGGGATCCTCCTGTCTCAGCCTCCCGAGTAGCTGGGACTACAGGCATGCACCACCATGCCCAGCTAATTTTTTTTTTCTATATATATTTTTAGCTGTCCATATAATTTCTTTCTATTTTTAGTAGAGATGGGGTCTCGCTCTTGCTCAGGCTGGTCTCGAACTCCTGAGCTCAAACGATCCGCCCACCTCGGCCTCCCAGAGTGCTAGGATTACAGGCGTGAGCCACCGCGCCCGGCCGATGTGCTTTGTTTTAATAAGAGAACTCTCCACTCCTGTTTCCAGGGCCTCTCTTCCAAATGGGGACGTCTGTGTTGGAAGCCTGTATTCCCAAGTTCTTCCATTTCCATAATAGGGTAAAGGTTAAGCTGATCCAATAAAGTGATACCTTCCCAGTACGGTAGCTCAAAGAAGTAGGAAATTTCTTTCTTTCTCATGACACAGTTCAGAGTGGATACATATTCCAGGAGAGACCCATGGCTTTGCGCCATGGAGTAATCTATAGTTCCAGCCTCCTGTCTTGTTCCTCTGTCATTTTCTAAGGGTCCATTCTCATCTGCAGGGTCAAAGCTAACTCCCCAGCCTGCAGGAAGGAAAGAGGAGAGGAAATTGAATGCAAATAATTTCCTTCTAAGAAAATGATGTGGAAGATGAACACATGACTTCCACTTACATTCTCTGGTAAAAACTTAGTCAAATGGCCACATCTTTACTTCAAGGAGGTTGGGGAATATAGTTGTTAACTGGGCGTGACCAAGTGTTCTGAGAAATTTCAAGTGGGGAGTTCTGTTACTTGAGAGAAGAAAGGGAAAATGGACACTAGGGATGGGGGTGGGGGAAATTGACAACATTTACCTTAGTTTCCTAACTAGAACTTCCAATTCAGTGAGTCTCAGTCTGGATTTTTCCCAACTACATAATCTTTAGGTTAAACAGCTTTTAATGAACAATTCAAAGGGAACATCCTGACATCTTCCCTTTCTGTCCTTGGGGAACGACACATAGGTCATCCTGCCACATTGCTCAGTCCAGCCACATCTAAAGTCATCCTTTTACATAGAACTTTATTCATGAAAATATGCATAATACTATGAACGGCAAACTCCACTGCCTTAATTTTCATTTTTAAGGGCAGTTCCTAGTTTTGACCACTATTCAAAAAAAAAAAAAATCTATAGGGCAAATAACTTGTTTGTGTTTGTTCTTTCTGGTAGCTTTAACTAAACCTTTTTTTCTCACTTAGCAAAAAAAAAAAAAAAAAAAAAGTAGAGTGTTCTTGCACTTGAAACATAGCTCCAGTCTCCATTATATCAAAGGGTCCATTTTGGCAATATTCTCACCTTTACTATAGAAATCATTAGGCATGAGTTTTAGTCAGCACTGTATCACTTTATTTGGTGTTTTGGGATAAATCATTTTCATGCCCTATGCCTCATGTTTACCAATCTATAAAATGAGTATGGCAGTTCCAAAACATTGCTACACATTCTTTGACATCACTCCCACTGAGAAGTGTACTCTATGTCCCCGCCACTTCAAACTAGGCAGGTTTGTGACTGCCTAAACCAGTATAAAGCAGTAAAGGTGTCACGATGTGACTTCTGAGGTCATAAAGAGATGCAGCTTCTGCCTCGTGCACTAGAGGAATCACTCTTGGAACCCTGAACCACCAGGTAAGATGTCCAACTACCCTGAGGCTACCATGCTGGATAGCACATTGGTCAACAGTCCCATTGAGTCCAGCCTTCCAGACACCCCTATCTAGACACAACATATGTGAATGAAACCTGCTGGCTCCATTCCAGTGTATTTCTCCAGACCAGATCATACACCATCCAAATACCTCTGAGTGACTTACATTGATGCCACCTGGAGCAAGAATCAGCTCACCCTGCCTGAATTCCTGACTCACAGAATCATGAGGTAAGTAAAATGGTTGTTGTAGCCACTAAGTTTTGGGTAATTTGCTATAACAGCAACAGATGACCAAAACAATGAGGAACTAGGTAACCTCACTGGTTCCTTTCAGTTCTGACATTCTAGGCCTTTACGAAAGAGACATAGAGGCATAGCTATCTCATTTGCACTGGCCACAGAATCTTCTCCATGTCTCTTGCATTTCGCTATGCAAATCCTTACGTGTATAACACAATTAATTAGTTAAGCAATCAGAAAAGTAATTGCTCTCCACCAAAAGGATAATTTCTATAATTATATAAACAATAATAATACATGGTTATTGCTTGTGAAGGTAATGTTTTATATAGTCTTAGAAATTTCTGAAAGCACTCTGAAACTTTCTTATAACCCAAGCATCTACAAGCCAGTGGAGCGCTATCAACATCAGTTCCCGTACCCTGACTTCCAGGGAAGTATTTGGAGGTGGGGGTTTCTTAGCCCTCAGACCCCTAATTCTCTTCAAGTCAATTGACAGACATTGCTTGGCACTGAAAATATAAGTAGGAATAAGGGACAATTCCTGTCTTCTAAGAACTTGAAGTTTTATGAGAAGACACGTGGAAAAGTAGATCATTTCAATTCACACGGGTAAGATTGGAAGCAAGTACTGGGCACAATAGCAAACAGAGAAGGAGCATAGAGCTCCATCAGGAATCCAGGTGAGGTCTCATGAATGTGGTGACCCTTGAGCTTATTCTTAAAGAGCGTACTTAAATTATCCAGGAGAAATGACCAGGAGGATGGCGTGAGTAAAATGCAAGGAGAGTGGAAACATCATGACATGTAGGAGGAACCACATGCTGCTTAAGTGGTGGCCATGCCTACACCTTTGCTCTAACCTCCCCAGAAAATTAGCACCAACTGTGTATGCTGGCCTCTAGTCCCCAGACCTGATTCTAAGGAGACATGGTGACTGCTTTCTCACACTTCCTTTTGCTTTGGTCAGAGTCAGCCTTGTGCCAGTCCACCCCCAGAAATGCAGTGGCCTGTCTGAAGAATCTGTCTTTGGTGATTTCTACCAAGACCTGCATCTAACAGGCCCTGAAGCTTTTCCAAGTATTTTCATGTGTGGACATCTCCTCCTGTTCCTCCTCATTTCCTCTCCTGGGCAACCCTAATTCTTGGCTTTAGATGAACTTAGAACAATTCTATCCTAAATATGATGAATAGAAAGCCTTACAGAGACAAAGTGCATGTCAGAATTGCACTTCTCAAGTCATCCCAGTAAAGAAAAAACAGAAAACAAATTATTCTGTAGAATAAAACCACCTCTTATTGAGATCCTGTTGTTTTTTGCCTAAGTGGCTTCTCTTTCTTAAAGAACTTTCGTGGTCAGTTGACTGACCTCATGCCTTGTAATAGAAATTCCTCTTTTCTGTCTAGAAGCCCCAGAGGTTCTACAAGGCCCTTTGCAAATATAGAAACCACACCTTTTGCCTTCCCTTAATAATGCCCTTCAAAAGTTTTAATAAACTTCTCTACCACCTGGGAGACATCTTTTGTGCACAGGGTAAGATATCTTGTGGATTAAGGAGAAGGTCCTGGAGATGGGAGAAGCCCTTCTGCCTCCCATTTCCTCTTAGCCTCACATGTGAGATAAGTAGAAGAGAAAAATTTGTCCCCAGAGGATAATTTAGTTTCTGAAGGCAGATGAAGCTAATTCTGGGTTTTCAGTAGTCCAGAATATTTCCAGCAATCTTCAAAGACTATTGTCAGATCCTCAAAACACACTCAGAAAAAAAAAAAAATCAATTCTCTTGAACTTAAACTTGAAAAAAGGTGCCACTTAGTACTTTTTGTTTGGGGAGGGGACATCCTGAGAGCCACAGCCAGTGGTCTCGCAACCCCAAAGACATTATCAGCCACTGCCTCTGGTTCTGATTCTCCAATGTCCTTTGAATTCTTTGTTCTCTAAATAACTGAATAAATAATATAAAAAGAAAAATCACCAGGCTGTTTGTAGAGCAAAACCATAGTGTGGTTTTAGCTTATCCACTTGCCTTTCAGTACCTGCAACTCCACATTTAAAAAATGGGGATAATGTTATCAAACTTCTATCTCACAAGGCTCTTGTATGACTAGATATTGTCTTTGAATGTCTGAAACTTTAAGTCTGAAATTTTCTTCATGTGAAGGATACTGCTTCCCCAGGTGGTTGTATTGCCTTTATTAACCTCATTTTGTAGGTGAAGAAAGGCATACAGTGAAGGTT
The DNA here is from genome assembly GCF_041146395.1 of Eulemur rufifrons. NCBI lineage: Eukaryota > Metazoa > Chordata > Mammalia > Primates > Lemuridae > Eulemur > Eulemur rufifrons. The sequence continues at coordinate 209,763,415 of NC_090989.1, forward strand.
TAATATCATTTCAACAAGGATTGAAAGTATCAGTGTAGCCCATACTTTCCAGAAAGGAAGGAACAACAATCAGCTGAGACGCTACCTCTCTGCCTATAAAAGCGACTCCCCTGTAGCTGGCCATCCTGAGTAGCGGCAAGGCACAGAATGACCTCCCCTTACCCCAGAAGCAGCAGCTTCTAGCATTCTCTGCTTTGGTGTTTTTGACACAATTTTAGGGCTGGCTGTGACAACTGAATTACCTCCACACTGCCCGGACTACGCTGGGTGTCTCATTAGAGAATGCCAGAGAGCTTCTTGTTAAGTTAGCCTTTCCACTTCATTCTTCTTTTCATCCCAGGATATGATTTTTCTTTGCAGAAAAGAGTGCTCCAGTGTAGCTGGTTTTCAGTAGCTATGAGAAAGAGAGAGAGAGAGAGAGAGAGAGAACATGCCAGAGTCTCTTTTACTCTTCTTTTAAATATCTACCTATGACTGGAACCCTAGCTACACACTTGCTAGAGTTTGACATAGATCATTGTATAAAAACAAAAATTTCCCATTTTCTCATTTTTCATGAGAACACTATAAAGAGGTCATCATAGCTTAAGACCCCCTCCATCTGAGAACCTGGATCCATTGCCCACCTCCCACCTAACACATACGGTGTCTCTGTTTCCTTCTGCATCCCCTGTATCTTCCAGGGTCTTTGCTCTATCTGCATCGGAGCCTAAACACACACACACACACACACACACACACACAACTCAAGCCCATGTGTATTTACCACAAAGATCAAGACTACAAGTAGAGCCAAATTTTAAAACAAAGCAAAACAACACACAAAACACTTGCATGTATTTTTCATCCCTCCCCTTCCCTCATCATTCTTCTTGATTACTGTTTATTTTTCATTATTTCTCAGCAACAAAAGCAGTTTTGTTTCCACTCTGTTTCCTATCACTTTTCTCCAGACAGCCAGGGGCAGTGAAGCAGACGTAAGACTGCCATCTTGTGCTCAAGACAGTTATGATGTTATCATTGTTTTTTCTGAAATCAAATGTGATGTGAGGTTTGAAGGAAGGTCTTGGAGTATAGGTCTGTTGTTCCCCGACCTAGGTTTTCCCAGAAGCTTTTGAAATTTCCCACCCTTTGGCATTGCTCTTTCTTGGCCTTCCTTCCTTAGGACACCATGAGTCATTCTTTAGTCAAAAGCCAATTTTTTTTCAAATGACTTCAAGTGTGACTGAGAGTAATTATAGTTTGAATGCCATAACGTACGCTTTTATGACTGAGCTCAATGGCCCAACTCAGAAGGGTGGGCACTTAATAACAAAGTCATAACAGGTCATTTAAAATCACAGACCTAGTGGGTATTTTCCGCACCCCATCACCACCTCTATGTGGTGGAAACTGACCACTCTCAAATGGCACGCTGCATGCGAGACCATCACCATGGCTGGACCTCCTGTGAGGTCAAAATCATGTAGGACCTAGGAACGCCCAGTGATAGTCCACTCTCAATCAAAAATAACATTTACTTCCAATCAAAAATAAAATTTGCCTTAAATCAATAACCTGAGAAAGACAGAGCAAAGGAGAAAGGTAGGAGAAATGGAAGGAAAGAAAAGAAGGAGCCACAGGCCAAGAAGAGAAACTTAAGGAACTCACAAAGGCAAAGGTTTAGAGGAAATGCAGAGAGCTCCACAGGCGAACAAGCACTGGACAACTGAAACAATAGTGCAAGGAAAACAATAACAAAGAGAGGTGACACTGACAACTGCCTGACTGACAACTGGATATTAACCCATTGTGAGACTCCTCAGTTTTGAGGAGTCAACAGGGATTGGTGGAGACTGTTGTGAACAGAAGAGAGCATGTCCTGTCCAAAGGAACACCTCAATGCGAGGAAACTGTTGTCAGGCAGGAATGTGGGTTTACAATTACTGAATATTCTGATTTGGAAAGAGAATCCGTAAATCCACATTTGCACATGAAATTTTCAAATTTTTAAAGTTGGCTCAAGATATTTTTTGAAAACACTGTGTGGGACAAATATGTCTGCAGGCCTCATTTGGCTTGTGAGCTTCTTATTTAAGAATTACGTCGACACAAAATGTTATTGTTATGTACGTGCATAGATGCCATAGCTGTATCTCTAGTCCATCTCCCTCTCATTCAGAAAAGTTTATGAAAACATGAGCAAGGGATTGTCATAGATGATATGATGACTATTCTCATTTCTTTTCAAAAAACATACACACAATTGTACATCCATAAAAGCAAAAAATGAAGCTCAACCTAAACTTCACACCTTACACAAAAATTTATTCAAAATAGATCGTGGTCTTAAATGTAAAATTATAAAATATTTATCTAAAAAGCATGAAAGAAAATCTTTGGGACCTAGGGCTAGATGAAGAGTTTTTAGATTTGACATAACAAGTATAATCCATAAGAAAAAATTAATAAATTGGACCTTATCAAAATTAAAAATATCTGTTATATAAAATATCCTGTTAAAAGGATTAGAAGACAAATTACAGAGTGGAAAAATATATTGCAAACCACATAGCCAACAAAGAAACTTATATATAGATTATACAAAGAACTCTCAAAATTCAACATGTAAAAAATATCCAATTAGAAAATGGGCTTAGACCTGAACAGGTATTTCACTGAAGAGGAAATGTAGATAGTAAATAAGCACACAAGAAGATGTTCAACATCATCAACCACCAGGAAAAATTAAAACCACAATGGAAACATCACTACACACCTCTGAGAATGACTAAAATAAAAAACAGTGATAACATCAAATGCTGGCAAGGATGCAGAGAAACTGGGTCACGTCATACATTACTGATGGAAATGTAAAATGGTGCAGGCACTTTGAAATATAGGGTGGCAATTTCCTCTAAAACTAAAAATGCACTTGCCATATAACCCAGCAATTGCACATTGGGGCATTTATCTAAGAGAAAAATTAAAAACTATACTCACACAAAAACTTATACATGAATGTTCATAGCAGCTTTATTTACAGTAGCTAAAAATTGGGAATAGTCCCAACTTCTTAAATGTGTGAATAGTTAAACAGACTGTGGTAAATCCATTTTATAGAATACTATTCAGCAATATAAAAGGGTGAACTATTGATACACACAGCAACTTGAATGGACCTCAAGGGAATTATGCTGAGTGACAAAAGTCAATCTCAAAAGGTCAACTAACATATGATTCCATTTACTTAATTTTCTCAAAACCAGATATTTCAGGGACTATTGGATGCAGCTAAAATAAAATAAAATAATGAATTAAATAAAATACTTAGGAATAAGTTTGACCAAGGAGGTGAAAGATCTGTATACTGAAAACTATAAAACATTTATGAAAGAAGTTAAAGACACATATAAATGGAACGATGTCCTGTGTTCATGGAAGAATTAATATTGTTAAAATACCCATAGTACCCAAAGTGACCTACAGATTCGATGCAATCCCCATCAAGACTACCATGACATTTTTCACAGAAATTGAAAAAAAAATCCTAAATTTTCCATGGAACCACAAAAGATCCTGAATAGCTAAAGCAGTCTTGAGCAAAAAGAACAAAACTAGAAGCATCACACTACATGATTTCAAAATATACTACAAAGCTATCATAATCAAAACAGAATGGGACTAGCATAAAAAGAGATACCTAGAACAATGGAACAAAAATCCATAAATAATTAAGTTCACACATTTACAGTCAATTGATTTTCAAGAAAAATCCCAAGAACACCCAATGGGGAAAGAAGACTCTCTTCAATAAACTGTGTTGGGAAAACTGGATATCCACATGCAGAAGAATGAAACTGGACCTTTATCTCACTTCATATACAAAAATCAACTCAAAATGGATTAAAGACTTAAACATAAGACCTAAAACTGTAAAATTACTGGAAGAAATCATAGGGGGAAACCTCCATAACATGGGTCTGTGAAATAATTTTTTGATATGACACCAAAAGAACAGGGAACAAAATTAAAAATAAACAAAAGAGATTACATTCAACTAAAAAGCCTCTGTACAGCACAGGAAATAGTCAACAAAGTGAAAAAACAACCTACAGAATGGGAAATGTGAGAAAATATTTGCAAAACATACATCTGATAATAGGTTAATATCCAAAATAATTAAGGAATTCAAACAACTCAATAACAAAAAAACAAATAACCCAATTGAAAAATGGGCAAAGTATATGAATAGACATTTCTCAAAAGAAAACATACAAATGATCAACAGGTATATGAAAAAAATGCTCAATATCATTAATAATCAGGGAAATATAAGTTAAAACCATAGTATCATATCACTTCATACCTATTAGAATGGCTATAATCAAAAAGATTAAAGATAACAAATACTGGCAAGGATATAGACAAAAGGGAATTGTTGTACGCTGTTAGTGGGAATGTGTTAGTGTAGTCATTATTGAAAACAGTATGGAGGTTCCTCAAAAAATTAAAAATAGAGCTACCATTTGATCCAGCAATCCCACTACTAGGTATATATTCAAAGAAGACAAAATCAATATGTCAAAGGGATATATGTACTCTGATGTTTATGGTAGCACTTTTCACAGTAGCCAAGATATGGAATCAACCTGTGTCCATCAACAGATGAATGGATAAAGGAAATGTAGGGTACATACACAATGGAATACTATTTAGCCTTTAAAAAGGAGAATTCTATCATTTTCAACAACATGGAAGAACTTGGAGACTGTATATTAAATAAGTCAGACACAGAAACACATATACCGCATGATCTCATCTGTATGTGGAATCTAAAAAAAATGAATGAATAGAAGCAGAAAGTAGAATAGTACAATAGTTATCAGAGACTGAGCAGGATTGGAGAGTGGCGTGCATAGATTGGGGAGATATCCATCAAAGGATATAAAATTTCAGTTAGGAAGAATAAATTCAAGAGATCTATTGTACAAAATGGTGACTATAGTCAATAAAAATGTATTATATACTTGAAAATTGCTAAGAGGATAGATTTTAAGTGCTCTTGCCACAAAAAAAATGCAAAGTATGGAGGTAATAGATAAAGTTAATTAGCTTGATTTAGCCATTCCACAATGTACACATTTATAAAAACATCTTGTTATACACATAAATATGTGCAATTTTATTTGTCATTTAAAATAAATTTTTAAAAAATTGGGGCCTTTTACTTTAATGAAATTCCTAGGGGTCCAGTGGTATGGGGTATGTCAAAATATCCCTTGAAAGGTAAAGGATGAGTTGTTGCATCTGGCCCCTCCTACAGCCAAGAAAGAGGCACAATGCCTGGTGGACCTCTTTGGATACTGGAGGTACCACGTTTCTCATTTAGGTGTGTTACTCCAGCCCATTTACTATATGACCAGAAAAACTGCTAGTTTTCAGTGGGGCCCAAAACAAGAGAAGGCTCTGCAACAGGTCCAAGCTGCTGTGCAAGCCGCTCTGCCCTTTGGGCTATGTGATCTAGCACATCCAATGGTACTTAAAATGTCAGTGGCAGACAGGGAAGCTATTTAGAGCCTTTGGCAGACCCCTATGGATGAATTGCCACATAGGCTTTTAGGATTTTGGAGCAAGGCCCTGCGGTCATCTGCAGATAATTATTCTCCTTTTATGAACAGCTGTTTTGTAAACAGCTCTTAACCAACCTGCTACTGGGCCTTAGTAGAGACTGAACACTTGACCATAAACTACCAAATTATCATGCAACTTAAGCCCCCCATCACAGACTGAGTGTTATCAGACCACCACACTGTAATGTTGGGTGTGCACAGCAGCACTTTATCATCAAATGGAAGCATATATGTGTGACTGGGTGGAGCAGGCCCTGAAGGCACAAGTAAGTTACACAGAGAAGTGGTCCAAATGCCCAGGGCCCCCACTCCTGCTACACTGCCTTCTCTATCCCAGCTTGCACCTGTGGTTTCATGGACAGTTTCTTTTCATGAGTTGACAGAGGAAGAGAAGACGTGGGCCTGGTTTAGAGACGGCTCTGCATAACATGCAGGCACCCACCACTCACAAGTGAAGAACTGCAGCACTACAGCCCTTCTCTGGGCTATCCCTAAAGAACAGTGGTTAAGAGAAACCCTCCCAAAGGGAAGAACCTCAAGCAGTGCACCTCGTTGTGCACTTTGCTTGAAAGGAGAAATGGTCAGATGTGCAATTATACACCAATTCATGGGCTATAGCCAGTGGATTGGCTGGATGGTCAGGGACTTGGAAGGAACATGACTGGAAATTGGTGACAAAAAAATGGGGGAAGAGGTATATGACTAGACCTCCTGAATGGGCAAAAAAAAAAAAAAAAACCCACAAAACCATGAAAATATTTATTCCCCATGTGAATGCTCACCAAAGGGTGCCCTCAGCAGAGAATTTTAATAATCAGATGGATAGGATGACCCATGCTTGGATACCAGTCAGTTTCCTTCACCAACTACCCCTGTCATTGCCCAGTTGGATCATGAACACAGTGGCCATGGGGGCAGGGATGGAGGTTATGCACAGGCTCAGCAACATGGACTTCCACTCACCAAGGCTGACCTTGCTACGGCTATGCTGAAGGCACAGTCTGCCAGCAGCAGAGACCAACACTGAGCTCCTGATCTGGCACCATTCTCCAGGGTGATCAGCCAACTACCTGGAGGCAGGTTTTTTTTGTTTTTGTTTTTTATTTCAGCATATTATGGGGGGTAAAAATGTTTAGGTTACATATATTGCCTTTGCCCCACCTGAGTCAGAGCTTCAAGCATGTCCATCCCCCAGGAGGTGTGCACCGCACACATTAGGTGGGAACGTACCCATCCCCATCTCCCCCCTTCCACCTGCCTGACTGCAAACTAGTACAACCTCTGTGGAAAGTAACATGGGGATACCTCGAAGAGCTAAAAGTAGAACTACCATTTGATCTGGCAGCAGGTTGAATACATTGGACCAATTCCATCATGGAAGGGGCAGTGTAAATAGATATTTACTCTGGATACATATTTGCCTTCCTTGCATGCAATTCTGGCAAAACTACCCTCTGTGGACTTATAGAATGCCTTATGCACTGTCATGCTATTCCACACAGCATTGCTTCTGACCAAGAAACTCACTTCACAGCCAAAACAGTGCAGCAATGGGTTCATGGTCAGGGAATTCACTGATCTTACCATGTTCCCCACCATCCTGAAGCAGCTGGCTTCATAGAACCGTGAAATGGCCTTTTGCAGTCACAGTTATAGCACCAGTTAGGTGGCAGAACCTTGTAGGGCTGGGGCAAGGTTCTCCAAAGGCTGTATATCCTCTGAATTAGTGTCCAATAAACAGTGCTGTTTCTATGATAGACAGGATTTACGAGTCCAGGAATCAAGGGATAGAAATGGGAGTGGCACCTGTCATTACTACACCTATTAGCAAAGTTTTTGCTTCCTGTTCCTGAGACTTTATGCTCTGTAGGCCTAGAGGTCTTAGCCCCAGAGGTAAGAATGTTTCCTTCAGAAAATACGATAATGACTTCATTGAACCAGAAGATTGCAACCTGGGTCACTTTGTCAACAGGCAAAGACGGGAATTATGGTACTGGCTGGGGTGATTGGGTCTAGATTAACAAAGGGAAATCGGGCTACTACTCCATATGGAAGTAAGGAAAAGTATATCTGGAATATAGAAGATTCTATAGGGTATCTCTTAGTATTATCATGCCCTGTAATTAAGGTCAGTGGACACAACAACAACCCAAACCAAGCAGAACTACTAATAGCCCAGATCCTTCAGGAATGAAGGTTTTGTCACCCCATGAGGTAAAGAACTATGACCAGCTGAGGTGCTTGCTAAAGGCAAAGAGAATACAGAATGGGTGACAGAAAACTATAATTATAAATACCAGCTGTGACCATGTGATCATTACAGAAATGAGGACTGTAACTGTCATATTTCCTCCTTATTTTGTTATGAATATGTTTGTGTACATATATGGATATATTAAGCAAATATCTTTGATCTTTCCCCTCTCTTATTCGCTTATCATGTAGCATAAGATGTATTGACTTTTTTATCAGTATTTAAGTATTATCAATTTTACATTACAGTATTTAAGTTATGGCATATCAGGAGAAGAGTAAACATTAATCAAGGATTTTGCCTCCTCTTCTAGGGAAGGGATTAGTGTATTTTCAGTTTCATGCAGGATAGTTGGATCCTGTTAGACAGAATTATGACCTTGTTATTTTCTTTTGGAAATTAAGTATGGTTTAAGGGGATGTGTGTGGGTGCCAAGTTGACAAGGGTGGACTTGTGATGGTTAATTTTGTGTATCAACTTGACTGGGTAAGCGACGCCCATATATCTGGTAAAACATTATTTCTGGGTGTGTCTGTGAGGATGTTTCCACAACAGATTAGCATTTGAATTGCAGACTGAGTAAAGAATGCCCATCCTCACCAATGTGGGCAGGGGTCTTTGAATCCACTGAAGGCCCAAACAGAACAAAAACATGGAGGAAGGGTAAATTTGCTCTCTCTGCTGAGCTGCGACATTTTCTCCTTGCCCTCAGTCTTGGGTCTTGGGCCTTCAGACTTTGAGACTTACACCATCTATTCCCCTGTTCTCAGGCCTTCCGGTTTAGACTAGAACTACAGTGCCAGCTTTCTTGGACCTCCAGTTTGCAGACTGTAGATTTTGGGACTCTCAGCTTCTATAATTGTGTCCAATCCTTCATAACAAATTTCTCTCTCTGTCTCTCCATACAACCTATTGGTTCTGTTTCTCTGAAGAACCCTAACATAGACCTCAAAGAAATTATGCTGACAGGCAAAAGTCAATCTCAAAAAGTCAAATACTATATGGTTCTCTTTATATAATATCCTCAAAATCACAAAATTATAGAGATGGAGAACAGTTGCCGAGAGTTGGGGGCAGGGAGATGGAGAAGGTTGGAGTGAAGGCGTGGCTTGAGGGAGCCTGTGAGGATGGCACAGTTCTGCCTCATGATTGAGAATGGTAGTTCCCTGAAGCTACGCACGTGACACAATTGCATACAATTAAAAACATACACAAACAGTGAACATATAACTGGTGAAATCTAAATCATCCCTATAGATTATACCAATGTCAATTTCTTGGTTTTGATATTGCTCTATAATTATATAAGATATCAACACTGGGGAAGGCAGGGTAAGGGGTCCACAGAGCATCCTTGGAGGCCATTATCCCAAGTGAAGTAACCCAGGCACAAAAAGCCAAACACTGCGTGTTCTCACTTATCAGTGGGAGCTAAGCAGTGGGTGTGCATGATCATATGGAATGCCGTGATGGATGTGGGAGACTGAGAAAGGAGAGGATACAGGGGAGTGTGGGATGGAAATTACCTACAGGGCACAATGTACACTATTCAGATGATGGACACACTACAACCCTAGAATTCTCCATTATGCAGTTCATCCATGTAACAAAAAAACAATTGTATCTCCTAAATTTACTAAAATAAAATTTAAAATAAATAAATAAAATAAGTTTAAAAAATCAGAACCTTCAGCGCATTAACCATTATTAATAAGAAGCCATTCATGCTACACCTTGCAACAGAGCGCAACACACTGCATCATTGCACCTGAGGTGAAAATACAACCTACCCCAACTCCTTCCCTCCAAAACGGATTACACTTAAACAACCTCATACAGTGCCTTTCACAATTACTGACTGACTAATCCAATGGCCTCAGAAGAAGCTAACTCAAACATCCCAGGAACAAAAGGGCCTTTATCATGCCTCACAATCCCATAGTTTCAGGACTTTCCCTCATGTTAAGTGAACTGTGAGTCACCTGCCTTACAGATGAAGTGATGAATAATGAATGTTCTCAAAGACAGCAGAGTGAGCAGCTCCATGTATTAGCCAGGATAAACTAACCGCCCTAAGAAACAACCCCACATTCCAAGTGGCCTAACACAATAAAAGTTTATTTTTCACGATGCAAAGTCCAAAGCTCCTGATTGAGTGAGTCTCCTCCCACGGAGACTCAGGGATTCAGGCTCCTCCCCTGTGATGTCTACTCCATCTTCAGTACACATTTGCTCTGGCATCACCCAACTGCAAAGAGCGGGGAAGAGAGGGAATACATAGAATGGAACAGGATGCTGTCTGGGTCATCCCTGCATGGCTTTGTCATTTCCTCCCGCACTAGTCTCATAACTCCACCTAGAAGCAGGTGCCCAGATAGAGGAAATGGTTTCGGTGAGCACATAGCAAATCTCTGCCACATTAACCTTTCTGGACACACTTTTCCTAAAAGTGGAAGTTAGCTGTTAAATGACCAAAGAGGAGATTAGGTAGACAACATGGGATTAAAGTAACAGGAATGTGGGACAGAGAAGGTTCTGTGTAGAAGCTCTATTTTCAGGACCTACAGAAAACCATAACTTGTTGACATTCGGAAAGAGCCTGAAATTTCTAGATTGAAAATTGTTCTCACAGCCGCTGTGGTGTAATCCTATATGTTTTGCCAGTTGTTTTTCTTGTTATTTACTCTAATATTGTCCTGATAATTATTCACTGCATGTAATAGTTATGCACTGTAAATTATTCAGACCTCAATTCTTCCCTTCCATTTCTTAAAGGTGAAATAATTTACCAAATGGAACCAAATAAAGAGGAAAACTCTCCCACTAAATTCCCTCCCCCTTATAAGAAGCTAGAGCAGAGTTGGAGCATAGACTGTTCACAGCTTCCAGAAAATACAATTTTTTAGTCATCTTTCCCAGTAGCTCAGGAAACTGCCAGAACTTGCAAACGAGAAATTCAGTTGAATCCTGGGAAGAATAGACCCAGTAACACATCTCTTCCTTGGCCAGACCCCCAGCTGAGCTAAGTTTGGCCTCTCAGTGACACAGGTGGGTTATAAAAAGACTCAAGCATCATAAAAATACCCTGAAAGTGAAAAAAGCCTAAATATTTAAAAGCTCCTTTTCTAATCCAAGATAGGGGACATGGTTTATTTCCACCCAACATTGTCTCCAAATTTCCCTTTGAAATGCTCCCCTTTTCCTGACCTCCCCACCATTATATCCACAATGCTTTTCATAAACAAACACCTACTGTCCCCACACGCCCCTGGCACAGGCTTTCTAAAGTGGTCTCTTCTGCTAACACAGCAACCTGGTTCTCTAAGATAGAAATTTGCTCCGTTCTTACAGCCTTCTTTCTCTCTCACTAGTATAACGAGAAGATCAACAAGCTACCTGGAAGCAGATGTAAGCTACTTCTTTGAACCAAGCAGTCAAAACTTCTTCAGAAGTGCTTTACGGAAGCCAAAATAGCTACCATTTTCTGTACTCCCTCTTCTAGGTGAAGGAGAAAAATAACAGAACCTAAGCTCCTGCCAGAGATATAGTTGCAAAATCAACTGCCAACCTATGTTCTTGGGTCACTTAGCTGTGTGTTCATTATCTACGATATCCAACAGTGAAAGCTGATATTCTGATGCAAGGAATATTCATGCATGTTGTATTGGATGCAAACCTAGACAAGAAGGTGACTTAATATCCATCAGGAAGGTTTTGACAACAGTAAATAAAACAACCAGGGTTCCAGTTAACTGGAGTCATTCCCTAAGCATTACCTTTAGTGGAGTTTTTTACTGCGTATTAGAGAAGTTGATCATTGTGAGATTCGGGAGCACATTGGAAGGCATTAACTCAAACTCCATGTTCCTAGAAATTCAAGCATGAAAAGAGGTTAGGAGCTTAACAGTATGTCCATGGTGGGTGCACAAAAACAATTCTGGATGAAACTTGTAAAATGGAAAGAAATAAACTGATGTTAGTTGAGCATCTATCTCTTGTCAAGCATTTAGACTTCACATAGGCCTACCATATAGATATTTCTATGCTTCTTTTACAGATAAGGACATTGAGGCTTTGAAGTAATGTGACCAAAATCATACAGGCAACCAGGAGTGGGGCCAAAGCCTGTGCTGTCCTCACTGTGCTGCACTGCACACGTGCCGTCATTGCCAGCCCGTCTTATGATGAGCCACCCCACACAAATAAAGATTTACCCATGCTTTTTGAAGAAAACAAGTTTTTCTCTACCCTAGACCCTCCATCTATCTCAAGCTAACCTCATCCAATTTGTCTTCATCTCAGAGTTTTCTGTCAAACCGAACTCTCCCTAGAACCCTTCCCTTATTAACCCCACAGCTCTATGGTTTCACACCATTATATGAACAGCTTCTGAAGTCAACATTCATTGAAAAAACTCAAGCTTATTTGAGCATGGATTTCCTTTTGTGCTCTCCTGAAACATTCCCCTAAAGCTCCATCTCAACTAGAAAAGCCATATTTTAGGTTATAGGCCTTTCCCTAAAATAGCACTTTGTGTAGATAAAATGAATTAGGATCACCCCAGAAGGGTGGGCAGAGAAAATAAAGCTTTCAAAAAAAATGCTTCTGAGCACAGCATCAAAAGGTGTTTACTCAGACATAGCATCCTAGGAAACAACACAGGCAGATAGACAGAAGTTTGAAAATGACATGGCGTGAACACCGAGGGGATGGCTTTGTGCCAGGGCTTCACAGATTAACATGACCCTCAGAAGGCAAAATTTAAAAAACAGCACCAGGCACTGAAAACAGCAACCGAAGCTACAAACCAGGAGGACTCTGGGGACATGCAGCGTGGAGCAGGGTGGAGTCACACAATCACCTTGTTAGTGGTGTTTCCTGTGCAGAACAACCACAATGCAAACGTGCATTTTAGGGGAGAGTAGATGAGTCAGTGGGCAGAGTGGCCCTCTGAGAACTAAACTGGGATAGAAAATGAGTTTAGCAATGAATAGTAATAGGAAGAAGACTATTAAGATAGCACTGACAGCAAAGGAAATAAGTTTCTGTCCTTCAAAGACTGGGACATGGTTTTAAATATGTGGCACAGGGTATAGGCCAGACAGGTAACAGCAATTGTTTTCACGTACAGGAAGTCAACATTCCGTGCTTGTAGCATAGTCTCCAGAAATTTGGGAAATGAATATACTCTCAAATTCTCCCAACATCCTCCTAAAAGAAGAAAAATCCCTGCTTGTAAGTGAAGAACAAGTATCTTACAAACAGTAGATGCCCAGGAATTTTGCTTATTCTTTTATCTATGTGTCACATAGTCCTTCCTGTTCACTGAATCTTTGCCCATGAGTAAGAATGCTCTCAATAGAGACAGGAATCCTCATACATTGTTAGTGGGAATGTAAATTAGTGCAAAGACTATGGAGAACAGTATGGAGGTTTCGCAAAAAATTAGAAATGTAACTACCATATGATCCAGCAATCCCACTGCTGGGTACAAACCCAAAAGAGGAGAGTTCAGTATATGGAAAAGATATCTTCACTCTCATGTTCATTGCAGTACTCACTTTTCACAGCAGTCAAGATTTGGAATCACCCTAAGTGTCCATCAACAAATGGATGGATCAAGAAATTGTGGTTACCAGATGATTGATACACATAAAAAAAAAAAAAAGAAATTGTGGTACATATACACAGTGGAATATTATATAGCCACAGAAAGAATGAAATTCTGCCATTTGCAGCAACATGGACGGAGCTGGAGACCATCATGTTAAGTTGAATAAGCCAAGCACAGAAAGACAAATACCACATGTTCTCACCCAGATGAGGGAGCTAAATATTAAAAACAGTTAATCTCATGGAGACAGAGAGTAGAATGATGGTTGCCAGAGGCCAGGAAGGGTAGAGGGGAGGGGGGATAGAGTGGGGATGGTTAATAGGTGCAAAACTATAGTTAGATAGTTAGATAGAATGAACAATATTTGATAGCACAACAAAGTGACTATAATCAACAATATGTCAGGGTATACTTTAAAATAGCTAAAAGAGTGAAATTGGAATGTTTCTAACACAAAGAAATAATAAATGCCTGAGGTGATGGATACCCCAATTACCCTGATTTGATAAATTCATGTTGTATGCCCATATCAAAACATCACATGTACCTTGTAAAGATACACAATTATTATGTACTCATAATAATTTTTTAAAAAAGAATGCCCTCAATAGAAGCAAGATGCCATCTCATGAAATTGGGAGAATTTGTGAAAAATTATAGGATGGATGTGCCAAGTCTTCACATACCTGAAGTGATCAGTCATAGTCATATATTACTCCAAAAAGGAAAGGAAGAGATATAGTTTTTAATAATTTAGCAGAAGCAAATGGAGATTGATACTATAGTTGAAGTTGTTTAAAAAAAAAAAAAACAATAGTCTATTGCTTAAGAAAGCTATGAAAAATTAGATGATCCAGTCTGTCATTTTAAGTCAACAGAAGACAATCTTTTTGTCCTCTGTTGGTACATTGATGACATTGGCCCAATTGACTTTATTAATTCTAACAACTTAAGAGGTTGTCAGAGTCATTGTTAGCTTTCCATGTGACCCAAAGAACAAATTAGAGACTTTGGCTTGGAAAATCATGCAGAAGTCTGTTAAAAATATAGCCCCAGTTATGTGCAAAGATCAAAGCTAGAGAATTCCTGTATAAAAACCTACATAGAACTCCTCAAATTTCTCAACTTGATTCTCCATAGTTGTATGAATGCATGCTTTTTGTTTTATTTTGGTTTATTTCTGTGTGTGAGTGTGTGTGTGTTGTGTGTGTGTGTGTGTTCTTGGCACACTGACTATACATGAAAATATAAAATATCACCAATATTATTTTGTAAAATCACTAATAAGTATTAATTTTAATGGATTTTACAAACATGTATTAATACAATGAGGTTATAGATATGGGTCAGAAAACTTTCTTTTTTTTTTTTTTTTTTTTTTGAGACAGAGTCTCACTCTGTTGCCCTGGCTAGAGTGCCGTGGCATCAGCCTAGCTCACAGCAACCTCCCACTCCTGGGCTCAAGCAATCCTCCTGCCTCAGCCTCCAGAGTAGCTGGGACTACAGGCATGCACCACCATGCCCAGCTAATTTTTTCTATATATATTTTTAGCTGTCCATATAATTTCTTTCTATTTTTAGTAGAGAGGGGGTCTCACTCTTGCTCAGGCTGGTCTCGAACTCCTGAGCTCAAATAATCCGCCCGTCTCGGCCTCCCAGAGTGCTAGAATTACAGGCATGAGCCACCGCACCCAGCCACAGCAAACTTTCTTTATAAAGGGCCAAATAGTAAACACTTGGAACTTTGTAGGCCAAATGGTTTCTGTAGCACTACTCAATTCTGCCATTGTAGCATGAAAGCAGCCATAGACTATACATAAATAAGTGAACATGACTGTGTTCCAACAAAACTTTATTTGCAAGTGGCAATCAGGATTTGGCCTACAGGCTCAAGTTTGCTGATCCCTTTTATAGATTAATTTCCTATAAAAAGGTTACAACTCTCTGCAGCTATTCAGGTTTCACCTTAAATAAAAATGTGTTTTCATTATCAAGAAGCTAATATTAATGACAGTTACACTATGACAACTTCCTTATGTACACAAAAATGTGACCTCTAGTTACATCTATAAAGTATCTGTCACATTTCATGCACTACCAGGAGGGCTGATATTGTGGTTGCCTCACTCAGCTGTTCCAATACCCTTCAGCATGCCTTCCTGTACTGCATTTACTAGACTCCCTTGCAGCTAGGGTTCCAGAAGTGATTCTGCTGTTTCCTGATTGTGGCAAAGGTGGCAGCTCCCTTGAAAGCCTAGATCTGTATGTAATTGGGGGAATCATTCCTATAAGTTCAGGTTAAGGCCTGTTTGTCAGCTCTCCCAACAATGCTATGAGCTAGATATATTCATCAATATATCCCT
This sequence comes from Eulemur rufifrons, assembly GCF_041146395.1. Classification (NCBI taxonomy): domain Eukaryota; kingdom Metazoa; phylum Chordata; class Mammalia; order Primates; family Lemuridae; genus Eulemur; species Eulemur rufifrons. The sequence goes on from NC_090989.1 coordinate 209,779,258, forward strand.
TTTTTCCTAAACTGAATTCTATTATCTACTATTAATAAATGTGACTAACACTAGGAATTATCCTGTTAGGAAACTGATAGTGAGCATCTCCAAAAATTATTTATACAATAATTTATTGGTTTTAAAGTCCCTATCATGTTACGTGTGGCAAAATTCTCTTTCTCCCTCTCTCTCTCTCTATATATAAATATAATTTTAAATGTATAATATATTTCTGTTTCACCACATGATAGGAACTTTAATGGCAATACATCTCCAAGACCTAAAAAAATTGAAAAACAATGCATTTTAATAATGTACCTAAATTAAAAACAAAAAGTTGTAAATTTCTTAGATCGCCTTTTCAATTGCATATAACTTGACAGATGCTTCTGGAAAAGGAATTCCTTTGAAACGAGTTTACTTGTAGCAAATAGCAGAAAATGATGGGTTTGTCACTGTGACCTCATCTCTTTTCTTATACTTAAATCCCATTATAGATAATGAAATGATTACATGATGAGTTGAATTGTGAGTTAAAAAATCCCTAAGCCACTCGATGTTGTGGAGAGCGAGGCTGAATTCTCAGTGTGATTGGTCCAGTGATCCAGTATGCTATTAATAAAGGTCTCCTATTGGAAAAATGATAAAGACTGAAGGAGGAGACACTGTCATGAAGAGCAATAGCTTTTGACTTCCCATCCTAATCAAAATGCTTCCAGAAACATAAATAAGACAATTACATTTGCCTAGCCTGACATAACATTTACCAAAAGGAGGGAATTATATCTAACTATCAACCAGTAATTTTAATTTATCTTGTTTTGAATATGGTTATATGATTTTTCTTTTTCAGGTAGACCTGATTTCAATCTTGGCTCTGAAATTTATTAATTGGGTAACCTTGTGCAAATAACTCAACTTCTCTGAGAATCTGCTCGTTTATTTTTAATTTTTATTTTTATTTCAGGATATTATGAGGGTACAAACATTTTGGTTACATTTTGTCTTTGCCTCACCCAGGTCAGGATTAGAGGCTTGCCCTTCCCCTCTACAATGCTCACCGCGTCCATTAGTTGTAAATTTACCCCCCCAACCCCCTAATCCCTGGAGAATGTTACTACCGTGTGAGCACCATAGTGTTGATCAGTCATTGCCAATTGGTTATGTTATTTTAATGCTATACCTAGATCCACTCAAGATAAGCTTGTTCAGAATACACTAGAACATACTAGAACCTTCTGTTTGCCTCTATCAATTCTTCCCGTTGCTCATGGACATGATCTAGGCAAGGGAAGATGATTCTATGACATCAGCAGTCTTTTTTTTTTCTTTAATTAACCCAAAGCTTCACAGCCCAAATATCTATTCCCAATGAGCCAGTTTTGTCAACTTCTTTAACTTTTCCTAACACCCAGTTTCCTATTTTCAGCAATTCCTTACACAATATCAGAAATATTATTCCTGTAAATGTTGAAATGTTTACATTTTAATTTCCTTATTTATGAAATATTAAAAATTGAAAGAGTATTAGGTCCAAGGAAACATGAGAAATGATGAGATGGGGATCCTCTCTGAACCCAAGATATTTATTATAACCAACTATTATTGAGCACTTACAGGGAGCCATTCACTGTCTCATTTAACCCTGACACCAACTTAAATTATAGATATTATTATTGTACACATTTTACAAATGAGGAAATTGATGCTCAGAGATGTTAAGTAACTTGCTAAAGCACACGACTGGGAGGTGGCAGCACCAGGACTCATCCCCAGGTCTGTCTGATGCCAGTCACTGCTCTCAATTACCATGTCAGGGGTACCTAAACACCAGTTCGATTATTAATAGATTATCACCATTAATAAGTAAATATATAAATACCCTCTGTTTGCAATAAAATACATCCAGTAGGACCTTCAATCCAAAACTCAAAAACATATTTTTAGAGCCTATATGTTCAATTTATACAATTAAAATAATTGGTGCAATTATTTTCTTAGAAGTGGTAATTCAATGCTCCTTTTACAAAATCTTATATATATTGTATAGCAGCCACACTAATTCAAAGTGTTTCACAAGTCAAGGAGTGGGAAGAGAATAACAAAACATCTATAATCTGAAAGCAGAGCAAAACAAGCAAAAATCCAAATACCTAAAATTGCCATGGCATTTCCAAAGCATTGTTTTGGAGAGCAAGTCTTAGCTTTTGAATTGACTACTGATTTCTCAATTTTAAAAGTGATTTCTGGAGTGAATTTTAAAACATTTGATATGACTGATGAGCAAGGAGAGGGAAAAACACCACAGCTCCTTGCTGCATGGATATAAACGCTAGTGTTTGATGTTTCTCATCTCTGATGGCTGTGGAACCGCCTGCTGATCACCCACCACTCAAGTTCAGAACAAAAGTAGGCCAAGATGTAAATCACTGAGTATTTTAAGTAATCTTCCAAAGAGAGTGTTTGTTCAACTGCAAAACTCTGAGGGCTGAGCACTTTGACAGTAATCTGCAAATCCACTAACCCCATCTGGTTTTGATTCCCTCATTCACTTGAGTCATCACAATAGTTTGAGATGATGTCATGTGTGCCCAAAGTGATTTTTTAAACAATTATCCCTAAGGTTTGATTTGTTGACATGCATCAACCTATACACATCGATGAAGTAAAATCACTATTGAAAGGTTCAGATAAATTTCTAACTCAATGAATTTTAAACAGATTTACTCTTGAGAGTAAATTCACTCTTCATTGAAAAAAAATCTCTAATTCTTAGTTGACATGTACAGATGTTTATAATAGCAAATCAAAAGCTCAATAAATAAAGACCCCCATTCTGGAACTCTTTTTAATTGCTGAGCTCCTTATTAATCCCACTTGATGTTCCATAAATTAGATTAATGGGATCATTTTGATAATGCACTAATAAGATCCTCTGAGATTCAGATTTCAATTTCCCCATGAGGCCGGGCGTGGTGGCTCACGCCTGTAATCCTAGCACTCTGGGAGGCCGAGGCGGGTGGATCGCTCAAGGTCAGGAGTTTGAGACCAGCCTGAGCAAGAGCGAGACCTTGTCTCTACTAAAAATAGAAAGAAATTATATGGACAACTAAAATATATATAGAAAAAATTAGCCAGGCATGGTGGCGCGTGCCTGTAGTCCCAGCTACTCGGGAGGCTGAGGCAGTAGGATCATTGAGCCCAGGAGTTTGAAGTTGCTGTGAGCTAGGCTGATGCCATGGCACTCACTCTAGCCTGGGCAACAAAGTGAGACTCTGTCTCCAAAAAAAAAAAAAAAAGACTTTAAAATTTAAAAAAAAAAAAAAAAGAAATTTCCCCATGACCTGTATGGAACATGGGTCTCTCATGAGCCCTCAAATTCAACACAACCAAAACTGAACTCATCTTTTCTATAAAACTGACTTTCTGCCCAACTATGATTTCACTCATTTAAGCCACCCAATCTCAAAACTTTTAAGTCATATTCGACATTTTTTTAATCTTGCACCACCATGTCTAAAAAGTTGCCAGTTCCTACTCATGGTATCTTTGAAATAGCTCTTGGATTTGGCTTTTTATTTGCAGGTCACTTCAGTTCAAGTATTTATTGCTTCAAGTCTAGATCGCCAAAAGAACTTTCTTCTTGGTTTGCCCGTCTCTTCCTTCCTATCTATCTTGATTCTGTTCTCATCAGTCACTTACCTATTTAAAACTCTTTCTTGGCTTTCCATTCCCAGACTTTACCTGGCTTCAAAACTCTCCAAGAATCTCTGGTGCAAACATCTAGCACTATTTCCACCCTACCTCTCTGCACACCCTCACGTGAACTCCAACCACAGTCCACTTCTAATTTCCCAAACACAGCCTGCGCGTTCTCCCTCCCCGCTTCGCTCGTGCCTCTCCTGCCCATCTGGGGTGTCCTTTCTTCTCTCCATCTCCTTCCCCCATCTGCTACCAGTTATCAAACATGGACCCTTAGGAGTTCAGCTCAGTGATGATTCTGCCTTGGAAACCCCAGGGTGTTCCAATGGAAGTTATTTCTCTCCTCTCTTACTATTATCATTTTTTTTTCTTTGTTGCACTCCATGTAGATCTATCTTATGATGCCTTATATTCTTTCAGATATCTTTATTCCCCACTAGGTTTTGAATCCCCAATTGCTCTTCATCTTTTTATCTTTCACAGCTCTTCCTAACTATATCTAGGAACTTCCTTCTTTGCTGAGCAAATACCCTTATTCTTCAAGACCCACCTCACATGTCATCTTCTTGGAAACACCTTTCTGACTCTCCAAGGAGTTATTTTAGGCACAGTTTTCATGCCTCACTTCTGGCTTGATTCGCAACATTATCATGTTTTGCTTACATATTATTTAACCTGTTGAATACAAGGACAACCATATCGTATTCAGTCTTTTTGATCTTTGCATATCTTGAGCCTACTGTAGGACCTGTATGATGTATAGTCCCCAGAAACCATAATAAATTTAGCTGTATTCAGATACATTTTTTGCAAGGTAGTTCCATCAACCTGGTTTTACCCTCAATAGCCTAATAGTCATAGGAGGTCTACTGGAAATTATTAATCATAGTAAAAATTTGGCAACAACTTGAATTCAAATTTGAAGGCAATTAAGCAGTCTATGATTAATTGACAAGATACATTGTTATGTAGCCATTCAAAATTGTGTTTATAAAAGTCTAAAACAACCCAGAAAATTCTAATGTTATGTTGTTTTGTCAACAAATCTTTACTATTAGCATATATGTAAAATACAAATACATATATGATGACCGATATTACATAAAACAAATAAACAAACATAAAAACTATACCCAAGGGAAAAAATAAAATATCTCCAAATATTAATAATGGTGTATAAGTAGTAGAAAAATGTTTTTCTCTCCTTCTACTTTTCCTTTTTTCTATCTTCTGTAATGAATAACTATTTTTATAATCTAAGAGAACACAGTCTATTTTAAAGCCTATATAAACTATCATTCCTAGCTTAGTTTTTAGTTTAAATTTTTGTATTTCAGATTTTGATTCAGATTAAATTTTTATATTTCAAAGTTTTTGTATGAAAGTTTCTCCTATATTATTCCCTCTACCTCTACACTCTGGTTAATATAAAAGTTGCCTAAACTTCAGGTCTGCAAGCGCAGTCAGCATTCTTCAAAATAAGTAACAGCTGCTCTGTCTGAGAAAAGGATATTTGTCAAAGGGTATGAAATGGAACCGGCAAACTCTGCCATCAGAAGCCTTCTGCCGCCTTAGAACTATACCAAGATTCCCAAACGAGGTATCACTCTTCACTGAAAGCAACATTCTTTGTTTTTAACATCTTTTGGACCAAAAGAAAAAAAAATCTCAGTTTCTTCCCCTTTCTCTCTCCCTGTTATTCTGCCCCACTTTCGTCTTTCTCCTACTTTCCTTTCCAAAAATAAACTGCAAAGCACTTAGAGTTTTTCAGAGTTAGGCAGAAGGTATAAATGGCCACTCTTTGGTTTTCCAGACTAATGTGAAAGTCTTCACTGTTTGCATTCCAAATTTTTCTTCTGAGTACATTTTCCTGTTTGTGAGGTCTGTGAGAGAGCATATGGAGCCAGTTCAACAGGGCATGTTCTTCACTAGGGTTCACAGCATAGTAATTAAATTCCATGATTATGAAACTATTTTTCTCAGGGCAAAACATATCTTTGATTTTTCTTTTCCATGATTCCTCCTCCTTCTTTTTCCTCTTGCCATATACATTACTTGTTTGGTGTATCACATGCTGCTATTCAAGCACAAAGATGATGACACAGATTTACTGCTGAAATTATTTTCCTAATGTGATCAATCTCAGACCTGTGCCTATGACATGCCTTCCTCCCTGCCTCCCCTTTCTTATCAAAAATGAGATCCCAAACATGAATCTGTAACTCCCTGATGATTTGACCAGTGAACCAACATATTGACACAAAAATCAATGAAATACATGAGAGTTTATTTCTGCAGTGATGGGCCAGGTAGTGAAGTGATAGACTAAATTGTGAGAAGGAAAAATATTTTGTTACATGGGGCATGATCAGATGCTGCAAATCTACCATCTCTGAACCCAGTAAATATTGCAGATATTTACAAAGATACCCTCACTCAATAAATCTTTTAGAAAAGGTAGAGTAGGAGGATGTTTTCTACTCCAGCAAAGTGTGGTTTGACTGCCTCAGGAAAGGAACAGTCGATGTAACATCAGAATTCGGGAAAATTGCAATTACCAGAATGAACAACACATTTTCCTGAAGTTTGTTGAAATTATTAAATAAGAAGGATGCTGTTCAAAGCAGGTGTTTGCTAGAAAACGGGGAACAAGTGATCAATGAGGACAAGGGGACGTTTTCATGGAAACAGCCCTGTTCCTAACACTTGCCTTTCAAGGACTTTTGAGGCTTTCATGCACATTGAATTTTTAATAATTCTCTAGATAAGTGACCCTATTTGTGAACACTGTTCATAATTGGAGTAACAAAGAATTCTGGGTAGAGTTTGGAATTCAATAACTGTAGAGACAAAAGGCAAGTCTTTGAACAAGACAGCTTGTCAGCCCATCCCTCCATTTACCCAGAGAACAATAGCAAAGGGAGATGGGGAGGGCTGTGGATACAATATAGGACCTCATAAATTTTGTGGCAAGCTTAAGGGATTCTCAGGACATATGAGCAGACTGAAAGAGATGTTTCTCACCAGATTCTACAGTGAAATATTCCTTGTATATTCCAAGGGGACGCTGCTCCATTTTGAGGCAGCTAAGTAAAGGTTCTCTCCCTTCAGGGGGAAGAGGCAACCCTATGAAGGGCTAATGGAGGTTAGAGCACTGGTCTTGGTGACAAGCCTGTATAGCGTCTGCCTCGTCCCGACCTGCAGCTGAGGCCTCCCAGCTCATTCCCTGGGTGTCCTCTGGGCCCCCTGTCTCCGTGGACAGTTCTTACCTCATGCTACAGGTACTTTTCTTCCTCTGCACATGATGTCACCCCCAACTTGTGGGGAACATACTTAGTTCACTGAAGAGGGCAGTTTATTGCGTTATTTACAAATAAGGACTGTGAAGTCAGACTCCGTGGGTTCAAATCCTGACTTCACCACTTACTGAGTGACTTGGAGAGGGTGGCTTAAGCACTCTGTGCCTTGGTTTCGTCATCTGTGCCTTAGTTTCCTTGTCTATAAAACAGGGATAATAATAACCACTTCCTCAGAGGGCTGTTGTGAGGGAGGAAATGTGAATATAAGTAAAATGTTAATATATTTAAATGTTTGCCATTGGTATTTTCCAATATCTTCTCAGAAAGCATTTGGAGAAGTTCACAAAAGTAAACTGATATATATCTATCAGTTATGTTATTTATGTTAAAAAATAACTTTATCTTTTATAACTTTCACATACAGTAAGACATTTCATAAACATGATTTTCATAATGCAACTAAAGTAGAGATGAGTTGGTTAGAAAGTATTGCAAATAATCTGTGGCCATAGCACCCTGAATGTGCCCAGTCTTGTCCAATCTCAGAAGCTAAGCAAGGGTCAGGGCTGGTTAGTACTTGGATGGGAGACCACCTGGTGATACTGGGTGCCACAGCCTTTTTCTTTTTTAAGGAAAAAAAATACCAAAACAACTAAAAAAACAAGTGTTGTGAACAGAAGAAAAAGTGGCCTAGGGAAAGTTGAAGATTTCAATCCAAATCATCTTTGCCATCAATAAATGCCCATGGAGCAGTGAAGAAGTGACTGTGTTGGGAGTGGAAAAGCTCAGCTCAGATGCCCATTCTAGAAAGGACTTGCCTTGGAGATTGGAGGGGCCTGGTGAGCTGACAGCCTCCAGCTGTCACCTCTTTCAGGGGTCTCCTCAGCTCTCCAGCTCAGGGTCATGGCCGCCTGGGGCAGTTCCAAGACAACAACTGTGCAAGGCAGTGGGACGGGGGGATAGGGCTCAGAACAAGGGCCCAGCATGGGACTTGTCTCACAGGGATCTGGGCTCTGGTGTGGCCGTGGGCTGGCTGGATGGTCGGGCCTGCAGCAGGTGCAAGGGCTTCCTCCATGCAGCACCTGCCTCTGCGCTTTGCCTTCCACAGGTGTGACAGCCCATAAACCTTCTGCACTCCTAACTGTCCCAGCACCTGCTTCACCGAGAACCCAAACTAGCACAACACCTTTCGTCCAAATTTCATTAGACTGTATTATGACACCTCAATCAGTGTAGCCCATGCAGAAAAATCCCCCAAAAGGAATGTTTCAGTATTTCATTTTTTCAACATTTAAAATTTGCCCTAAGAAAGTAATTGTGTTCTTTGCAAGATATCCAAATATACCAGAAATTTATACTGCAGAAAGTGACTCTCTCCCGTGGTCCCAAACCTCTTAAACATTAGGTGCGTATCTTTCCAGGTTTTCTTCATATGCGTATGCTAACATGTCTGGTTGTTATTATTTTACAAAACAGAATCAGACATATAGGCAGTCCTACTTGCGATGGCTCGACTTATGACTTTCCAACTTTACAATGGAGCAGAAGTTGTATGCATCCAGTACGCTCCTTGACTTACATCCAGATGCACTTTTGACTTAAAATATTTTCAACTTATGATAAGTTTATCTGTATGTAAACTCATAGTAAGTCAAGGAGCATCTGTATAGTCTTTTGAAATTGGCTTTAAAAAAAAAATGCTGAACAGTACCTATGTCCATACATGTAGATATACCTCATTTCATTACCAGCTACATTGAGTTTCATTGCATGAATATTCCATCATTTATTTAAACATTTCCACACAAATAGACAGTTGCATTTTCAGTTTCCCATGATTACAACAGACCTTTCACACTGTTTAGTATGAATTTACATATTGAAATGTTTGTGAAAGCATACATTTGAGTTTCATTTTAATTTATTTGCATCATCTATTTTCATACTTTGGGGAATGGGGCATAAAATGGGATTCCAGAGACTGAACTTACCTTTATAATCTTGCACCAGGTAGTAGAGGCTCATGAATCATTTTCTGCTAAGTGGGATTCTGCAGGTAGTGGCAATGAGTTCCCACGCTTGAGCCATCCTCTTCTCATCACTTACCTTGTGATCCTACTTGCAGGTCAACTGAGGGCTGGGGGTGGGGACCAAGTTCAGTGCAGGGGATGGGTGGTGATGGCTGCCAGCTTGCAGGGCCGACCCAGCCACCAGCCACATCAGTAGCTCCTCCCTTGTAGATCTTGAGGGCTCTGTTTTTACAAAGGCCTCTGATAAATGCAGAAAGTGTACACAGTAATATTTTAGATTCTATGGGGAATATAATATGTTCAAATGTAGCCTAACCTCTTTTTCTAGAAAAGTAAGCTTTTGTTGTCTTTAAGAACTTTTGTTGCACAGAAACCTCCTTTCATCAAACTTTTAAAGAAGAAAACAATGGCAAAAGGTAAGGATGTTAAGGGTATAAGCTCAGTGTTCGTCTTACTGCCAATGGAGTTTGTTTGGCCAGTGGATCAAATGCTTTTGCCAAGGTGCATTCACCCCGTCAGACATTCCCTGGGCTAGAGACAGCTTAAGAGGCGCTGTGCAGTTCCTGCCAGGGCTCTTCTAGCAAAAATGTCCTTGGCTTGCAAATGTCATGTGCATTTGTTTGGTTAAAGGGCCCAGATTCCCTCTGGGAGGCAGCAGAAGAGGTCCCTCAGGTGAGGGTGAGGGGCTGAGAGTGAAAACAGTGTACAAACACCAATAAACAGAGACCAGGAAGTAGTTAGAATATACTCATCAGTGACTCATCCATAGCCTCATTTTCTTTAAAGAGCTCTTTGAAAATAATGAGAAGCATTTAAAAGTCTGACTTAAGGAAAAAAAAAGTAAACCAGTATTTTTTCTTTCAGTTTTTTTCGTTCTTTATTGACCCAGAAAAACCAGTGATTGAGTTGCTAAATTTTTCAATTTATATATCCATGAAGCCAAAAGTTAAAGTATAGACGAGGTGGAAAACTACACCTAAGGAGGTAGTTGTCAGACTTTAATGTGCCAAGACCCACCCAAGGGGTTCGCCAATGCGACAGACTCTATGGTCCCCATGCCAGATGTACTCTGATTCAGTACATCCAGGGTGGGGCCCAGGAATCTGCATTTTATTATAACAACTCCAGGTGATTCTCATACAGGGGATAGACAGACCACACCTTGAATTGGCTGAACACTGGCCCCAAACCTGCAAGACTCTTTTTCTATTCCTAGTTCTTTAGTGAGTTTCAACATAGCTTTGGACCAAGTCACATTCACCCTGTCCCAATTTCAGTCTATAAAGTGGGGCTGATCATACTTGCCACCTACCTCATTACCACCACATGTAGATGCATGAGATAATGCCTGTGAAGTCGTTTAAATTCCTCAGTAGAAAGGTGCTAGAGTTCAAGTATTATCAAGAATTTATTTCCAGTATTACAGTGACACTTTGTTTTTTAGGGACCCACAGAAAGTGGTACCATTGCTGTGGAAGTGTGTTAGGAAGGCTACCGCACTATAGGTGCACTCACATGAAATAACTTGCTTACTAAAGGAAATTGGGTTTGTGCCTCAACTTTGACTTAAAATTTCACTGACAGCATGATCAGTGTCATTTTCAACTACAGACTACATTTTGACATTCCATGGTCTATCAATCTGGGTGCTACCAGAGAAACAGAACCAGTAGGAAACATATTTTTAACTATATATACAAATGCATATGTGTATATATGTACACATACATATATGTGTGCACATGTATACAGTTATGTCACCTAAAAACAAATACTTTCTGAGAAATGCATCATTAGATGATTTCATTGTTGTAGGAATACTGTAGCATGCACTTACACAAACCTAGAAGGTATAATCTACTACATACCTAGGCTGTATTGTATGGCTTATTGTTCCCGGGCTACACACCCGTACAGCCTGTGACTGTACTGAATACTGTAGGCAGCTGTAACACAATGGTAAGTGTTTGTGTATCTAAACATATGTAAACATAGAAAAGGTACAGTAAAAATACAGTACTATATATAATCTTATGGGACCACAGTCATATACGTGGTCTGTCATTGACCAAAATGTCATCATGTGGTGCATGACCCTAAGTTTGGGGGGAGGAGTTGGCTTATGGGATTGTGAGTATAATTAGGGAAGTCTGGAATCTGCAGAGCAGGTCAGAAGGCTGGAAACTCCCAGGCTGGAACTGACTCTGCATTCATTGCCAAGGTGGAATTTCTCCTTCCTCAGTGAAACCGCAGTTTGGAAGCTCTTTCAATGGATTGGATGAGACCCACCCACATTCAAGAACAATCTCTTTTACTTAAAGTTAACTGATTGTAGATGTTAATTATTACAAAAGGCCTTCACAGGGACACTAGATTAGTGTTTGATTGAATAACTGGGTGTGAGTGCTATGGTCTATTCAACTTGAAGTATAAAACTAACAATCACACATGGCTTCTTAGTACTTTTTGGTGTTTTCCAAGTTAAGTCATTTACGGGTTGGAAACAAAGAACTATCCAGAGAACTTAACAATTGCACTGATGAAGCAAAAACTTATCTTCAACTCATTCTCTTATTACTGTGTAGTTTGATAGGAAAAATAGGTTAATAATTAGAATTTTCATGGGCCTACAAAGATTCTTACATCTGTTTTCTAGGCACAAGAATACCTGGAAACACGGCCTTTCTTTTTAAGGTCTTGATATTTTATAAGCAAAGGCATAAAAGCACTGAGCCTGGAGTAAACACCTGTTGGTTTTGCCTCCTTACTATTCCTTCTCCTGGTAACAGCACCTAAATGTACCCCTGGAACTACTACTTCCTTGTACCTAGCAGAGCTCCCCTTCCAGGAGGGAGGACTGGCCAATCAGAATCATCGCATCCCACTGCCCACAGGGATTGGTTCAGGGATGGACACATGACTCAGGTCAGACTAATGAGACTCTGTCTTGGAGTTCTTCGGGAGCCAGCAGGAGAGGGTTGCTCTCTTTTGGCTGTGGTTGCAAAACTGGTAGAAAAAACTCCTGGAATTGTTAGTGGCTACCCTGCACCTAAGAAAGGAGAGCTCAAGTTGAAAGATTCAGATTCTGAAGCCATTAAGTGGCTAAATACAGCCATTCCTGAAAGCCACTTGGATTTTTGGCTACTTAACCAATTACTCCTTGTCTACGCTTGAACCAGTTTGAGTAACAAATCTGTAACTTGCCACTCAAAGTTTCTGACTGTGTTAGATACCAGTTCCCCCGTTTACATTCAGGATACTATTTGCAATGAGTTTGCTCTGCAGAGAATTAAAAGAGGAAGCGTTCCTTCTGCCACCCACTCCCACCCTCAGGCTCCTTTGTTCCAGCCAGTGTTGTGATGTTCCCAGGATCGCAGCTCCTAAGGTGGACAGCCAAGGTCATTCCAAGTAATACTGCTGAAGAAAGTGGGGGACCTGCTCTCAGAGGTCACAGTCCCTCCCAGCTGGCATCTCTCGCAGGAATTCACTCCTACAAGAGACTCAAGGGAAGGGAGGAGCACAGGTAGAAGGGATGGCAACTGCCACATCTTATATCACTCTCTGTTGACATTTAAATCAACACAAGCTACCCGCAAAGTGAGGTTAGAAGGCAGGAAGGAAGGGAGGAAAAGAGAGGAGGATGAAAATAAACTTTTAATAAGTTCTTACTATGCCGGGCACTATGCCAAATACTTTTCACATACATTATCTCATTGAAACCTCAGCATGTTCTATAAGTTCTATGAAGTATTTCTATGAAGTGCTTATTACCATCTTCATTTTAAGCCATGAGAAAATATACTATAGAGATTAATTAATTTGCCCAGGGTCACATACTTAGAATTTCAGTGGCAGAACTGAAATCTGGACCTGATCGTCTGGTTCTAACATCTGTGTGTGTGTGTGTGTGTGTGTGTGTGTGTGAGTGTGTGTCCCTTTCTTTGAAACTATATTCCTATGAGAAACCCCAAGAAAAAAGAGATAAAAGAAGCATGGCCACATGCTCACTCACTCCTTCCCAACCCTGTGGGCCTCCACTTGGAAATGTGGGACTTCAAGAGCACAGCTGGAAAAGCACAGATGGGGATGGTGGAAAACGTCTTGATGGTTAGGATTCAGCTCAGACATCAGTTTTTCCTATGATGAGGGAGATAAGGATGGGATAAATAAACAAACAAACAAAAAAGAGCTCCCAAGTCCCTTGCAGTTCCAGTACCTACACAGAACTGGACACGTTTTAGGTACTTAGTAAATATTTGTTGGATGAATAACACTGCATGATTAACTCGACTAGTTATAGTAAAATAAAAGGGAAAAGTTTGGCTTCCTGATTTTATTTCTCCTTGCAGTAACAATTTTCCCCCAAATTCTACATTGGATTGTATTCTCTAATGCTGGGGCTTTAGTGATAGTTTGCTGGAAGACTGCCTGATAAGATCTGGTAGACACATTATCCACTACTTGATCTCTGGTCTTCACATCAGAAGAAAGGATGTGGAAGGCTTTTAAGACCGCTGGGGGAATGCAGAGTGGGCGTGGAAGGAAGCATTGAATAAAAAGCAAGGTAAGGATGTACTGTCTTCCAATTCGAATGATGACATCTATTACCCTGTTAAAACAACATTATTGGATGCCATTTTAGTTTGCACAGTTCCGAGAAAGATGTGTCTGATTAGCATTCCATGAATTGGAATACCAGAACAGGCCCAGATCTTGCATTTATTGAGTTCCTCAGATGGGCCGGCCACTGAGGTAGACAGCTGTTTCTGGTACCCACTTACGCTATCTCCATGTGGGTAAGCATCCTGATCCTGCATCAAGGGAAGCTCTTCTCACCCACTTTTAACCGCAACCCACCTCTCCACTTCGGGCCATATCGACTGCACCCCTGACTCCAGGACAGGACTTATGCCTGACGCACTGAAAGAGCCCCAACTCACATGGGCATTTTATGATACATACTCTCCCTCACTTGATATCCCTAATAACCCTGCAGGGAAAGAATTTTTATTTTAATTTTACAAATAGGAAAGCCAAGGCTTGGAAAGGCTAATTTACTTGTCCAAAGCCACACAGATGGTGTCAACTCTAATTTTAAAGAATGAGGATAATTCTTAATATCCTTGACTCTTCACAATTCATGTACAAATTGCTGTCAATAGCTATTAAAAAGAATGATCTTTCCAGAATCTGAGGATGGTTAGATAACTAGACACGTTTAGGTTTCTTCCACATCATCTATGTTTGTATGCGTGTATGTGTGTGTATTCATTCAATGTGGACAGATGGTTTCGTGTAGTGGTGAAGAGCCTGGACTCTGGAACCACACTTCCTGGTTCAAATCCCAGCTCTATCTTATCCTAACTCTAACCTAACCTTGTGACAATTTATCTCTGTGCCTCAGTTTGTCATCTGGAAAATTGGCGTGAGGATAATGAGGCCTGAGGATAGCATTTGCTTTGTTGGATTGTTGGAGTAGCTGAGCTAACATACATGAAGTGCTTAGAAATTACCTAGTATATGGTCAATGTCGCTATTGCTATTAATATATGTGATATTCCTCATATATCCCAAGTTCCAAAGAAGTGTATTAATTGTATGCACTGTTTGTTTTGTTTATGCTGCCCTAAAAGATATAAAGAAGCACATACTTGCCAATAATTTCTCTCTGAGTGCAATCCTTCAATAAAGTCCTTGTACACCAAATATGGCAGGGCCAGAGCAGTAAAAAGTTGCCCAAGTTAGTAAACCATTTCAAGACTCTCATGGTGTGTTGTCATTATTCAAAAATTAGAAATATTTTTCCAAGTGCATTATCAGCTTCCAGGCAGGAGTTGTTTGGGAGCCAAGTCACAAGAGATACCATCACATCCATGAGGAGGATGAGGCTCCATCCTGGCCCGGAGGGGTAGTGATAAGATCCCTCACTATCAGCAGGACCAACTGCAAATCCTTCAGTGTAACTGCCATTTCATTGCTCCGTGTAATTTTGCTGTTCTTAACACGTCTGTGGAGTTTAATTCCATTCACTCTTAGGAGCTGTCTTCATTTCTATCCCAGATACACTTAGCAGAGCTGGCTTGTCTAGAGGAAACACCTGTTTGTTTTCCAAAAGCAAGGTGGTCTCCTGTTCCAGAACATACATCTTGCCCTCACCTTCCTCATTATCTTCATCCATGACAATTCTCCTTCTGGGGAAAAAAAAACAGAGTCTGTCTTCCCAACATCACCAGGATCCTCCCAGCACCCTGCTGTAATACAAAGGACAGGCCTCACCAGATTCTTATCTTACACAACATGAGATGGAATAGCCAGGATCCCAACATTCTCTGATCAAAACAGCAAAGGCACCTGGCAAAAGGAGATGATGAGAGATGGAAGCCCTGTAGAGAAATGGCAGTCTTCCCTTCTTCCTCTGTGGCAATGAGACAGAGAGAGATAGGCAAAGGATGTGGGGAGAGCGTCCATGCAGAGTGAACATCCCCATGATTGCTCAGACAGGGTTTCTCTGGTCTGGTCTGCTAGCCACAAAACCATTGAATTGCTAAGTAGGCTTTCGTTCTCTCCACCTTATGCTGTGTAAGTCCATTGGGAGTCACTTGGTATAGGATGGATCAACTACAACTAAGTTTAGCTGCAAATGGTATATAATCCAAATGAACAATTGCTTAAATTAGCTAAAAGTAGTACATTTTTTCCTGTCTAAACAAAAGCAGTCAAGGACCTGTGTTGCATTCCATGAGGACAAGGATCCAGGCTCTTTCTGTCACTTTGCTACACATGGTTTACCTCACAGTCCAAGGTGGCTGCAGAGTCTCCAACCATTATTTAAATTCCAGCCAACAGGAAGGAGATAAGCCAGAAGAAGGGACAAAGAATGCATGTTAGCTTTTTCACAAAGAAATTTCCTGGAGGTATCCCAAGTCCCCTACTTAATCTTATTTATTAACATAGAGTCACCAGATACTGTAATGAATAGATATCTGGTCCAGTTGATCCTACACGCAAATACACACATGTAAGTATATTCTAGATCCTTGTCCCCAGAGCAGACAGAGAGGGTAAGCATCCTGCCTTGCTGAGAGTCCTGCCCCAGCCAAACTTCCTCTCTCAGGGTGCCAGACGTTGCCCACACAGAGACTGGCAGCTTCTTCAGCACATGCATTATGGTTAGCATTTTCTTTCTCTCCCTCTATCTCTTTCTCTCTTTTTTAACTGCAAGAGACTTGCTTGCCTCTCAAAACTGATTTTGGATTTTTAAAGAAACTTAATTTGAGTATTCTCTTCTTGAGGCTATTATCTTATCTAATATTAATATTAATATTAATATTTTTAATATTGCTATCATGACACTCTTTAACCATTACCCTCATCATCTAGAAACCAGGAGAGGAGAACAAGATAGTTAGATGACAATTCCTTGATACTGATCCAAGCTTTCAGACTCAGACTTGACTTCAGACTCATTACTTCGATTCCCCCATCTCTTTCCTGAATCTGCCAGGCTGGAAGAAAGAGGGGAGCCCAGCACTTTCTAGCTCTCTGTATCATTCTTGAATCAAAAATAAGAATTCCAACTGTGGGTGGGCCTGGTGGACACTCCAGTCTGGAGTGTTTGTTCAGCTGATGAGTGCTGTGTGAAGTGTGGTACAACACTTTGAGGACAGGCTTTATAGCCAGAGAGCCTGGGCTCAGAGCTCAGCTCTGCCACTGACAGGGTATGGGATCTGGAGTGAATTACTCTCTGCCTCAGGTGAGTGCTGTTCAGCATATGTGTAATATCCTCCATCTCACGGGTCGTTTATGAGGTGAGATGATTCCATAGGTGTAAAATGCTTAGCAACAAGTACCCGATAGGTAATAATGTGCTTAGTCAATAGTAACCATTATCATTAGTTTATACATTAGAGGATGCCTCTGTGTGAAGAAGTAAAATAGATAATATTTTTGTCCTTTCAAGGATAATTGAGATAATTCACTCAGCTCGACAAGTACTTATTGATAAATTACTATGGGTTCTCTCAGTTAAGCACCTCACCTGTAGTGGCAAAAGAGAAGAAAGGGTGGGGGGA